>NC_141703.1:3682082-6549582 GCF_971803275.1 Cyanistes caeruleus | reverse complement strand
GCCATGTGTCTTCCTGTGACTCCTCATAGGTTTCTTTCCTTCCTCCTACCCATTATAATTTTTCAAGGTCCACTTCTGTGTTGGAAGACACAGATTTCCGTGGGAAACATCATTTTAATGTAAGCAAAATAGAATGGGAAAGTTGTGGAATCTTCTTCTGGATGATTTGAATTTAATGTACCGATTACCAGATGGCCAGAGTACCTCTCTCTCTTACTAAATAAAAGTGGTTATGCATTAAAAAAAGCACAATAAATCAGATTTTTAAAAGCCTAAGTTATAGTTCTAAAATACTTGGAATATTGAAATATTTTATAACATCAGCTTGTACAATCCTCAGTTTCTTCTCAAAGCCTCTATATATTTTTTCATGAAACTGACTACTGTAGAGAATATAGTTGAAAAATATGCTTTAAACTGGAAAAAAAATTTTTGACCACTGTGTCTAATGGTTTTATTTCATCATTGGTTGACATTCGGTTGGTTTGGTTGGACATCAGTATGATTTTATTTCTTGCATTTATATGACTGTTTTCTTAGAGAAGACTTGACTTCTGAAATAGGTACATTAGATCAGCAAATGTCAGATAAATTTATTGCTTCAAAATATGTATCCTTCTCATGGGGCTTACACCTAAATTTTTATAAGGAGCTTTGATACAGCTCCTACAAAAGGAAGATAAGTTGTTTGGACTTATTTTCTTCTATTCAGTAACGAGTTGTCTTGCAGGCATAGTTTGTAGGTGCTATACAAGTGCTTCTCTTTGGATAACAAACAACAGCAGCACTGTAGATGTTGAAAATGATGAACATTAAAGAATTCATGTTCAGTGTTGCTATTAAGCTCTTTCTTCAGAATCTTTTTTTCTTAATAAATCAGGCAGATTTTGTCTGTCATGACAAATCATTGTCCTCATTGCTAAAGTAATAAATTTTTAGGTGGAGGTCCAGGAGGGGACCTCAAGATCATCTCATCCATCCTTCCAAATCCCAGCTGGGCCAACTAGAGCAGATTGCTCAGGCATGTGTCCAGCCAGGTTTTAAATATTTCTACTAAATACTACTTCTGAAATGTAAGGATGGAAGGACTCCACAGTCTGGCTGGACAAAACTCTTAATGCTGGGTCACCCCTAACGTAAAAAAAAAATAAATCTTGATTTTCTTTGTACCGGTGCATGGGGTTATTCTTCCCCTGCTGCAAGATTTGTCATTTCCCTGTGCTGAATTCCCAGAGATTCCTGTTGGCCCATTTCTCCCGCCTGTTGGTGTTCCCCTGAGTGGTCACACAGCCATCTGGTGTATCAGCTTGTCCTTCAGCTCTCTACCAGAGATGGCTTTTTTGGTACTGGTGGTTTCAGCATCTATACCTCAAGACCAGGAGCTGTTCAGGTGATGGATTGTGTTATAAATACAGTTGTGCAGCAGGGTGTGAGTTTGTCATGTTGCAGTTAGGTATTTTTGGCTCTTCAAGGGTTTAGCTCTTGGGTCCATCTATATTTCAGTTGATCAGCAGTTACTCTTGGTTTTTATCTTTAGTCAGTAAGCTTGGATTACTTTAGATCTGAGGCAGACTAGATCAGGGCAAAATGTGAAAATGGCAGTGATTGCAGTGTGGTTGTGCAGATTACACGCTGTTTTCCCAGGTGTCTTCATCACTGGAAATGCAGAATGGTACAGTGTGTGGGAAGACTGGCTTGTAGAAGTTCAGATTAACACTTCTTAGTAGTGACTTGTTACAAAGTTGTTTCACTGTGGGCTACAGTGGTGTTAGAAATGCAGCAAATTCAGCCCCCCCGCAGTAGCCAGTGGCCTGTGGCAGAGGAGAATGGTTGAACCCAGAGCAATAATAACTTAAACTGCTGCAGCTAAATCTGTCAGTGTTCATCTCTGGTGTATGTGCTAGCAGGGAGCCTGTCAGGTAGTCATTAGCTTTGCAAATTCACATTTCGTGCTTGCTGCTTGCAGCCTTCTCTATGTAAAATATCTCAAAGTCCTCAGATTTTCTTGGTAGTCTCTGGGGGGATTTGCCTGCTTTCTTACAAAAAATTTATTCAAAATCCAAACAAGCTGAGAAATTCAAATGACCATTTAGTAGAGCACTGTAATTTCTGTACCTTTACAGTTGTCACTGTGTTTGAAAATGTTACCTAAGATGCCTTTAAAGTTTACAGAAGTCCTTTTAATCCTAAACATATCATTATTGAGTGTTTTGGACTGTTCTCTGCTGTTTTCCATCCTGAACTGTGTTTGCAATTCTTTTATTTGAAATGTTATTTGTATTTTTCTCTGTTAGGATTCTTGTTGGAATTTTTATCACCTCAATATATTTTACTCCAAAACATTTTATTTAGGATGTATGTTTGCTATATTTTATATAGCAAATATGGTGGTTTTGAGCATTACTCTTTTTGATATTAAAAAAATAGTATAAAAGCATGTTTATATCATTCTACAAAAAAACCCTACATCTGTTACTGTGATTGAGAGCTCATAGTTCCTAATGTTGTGGGATTTGATGAGTAATACTGATCCATGATATAGCAGTCTGCAGCTATCTGTTACCAAGATAGATTTCATAAAAAAGAGTAAAAAAAATCTTAAGGGAGTCTATTTTGTCATCTTTCAAATATTAAGTCTTACTGTAATGTTCACTTCCAAGTGATATTGCTACACATACTACATTCATAAAAATTAACAGCTGACCAGCTTTTTTTCCTTTTTTTTTTTCTTTTTTTTTTTTTAAATTGGGATCATGGATGTGTTTTTTCTAGTAGAAGTATGAAAATGAAAATAACTTCAGTGTATGGTGTTAGGATGAGTGCATTGCAAATAGGTATGATATAAACTGTTAGAGACTTTTATTTTTTCTTGAGTTTTAACTGATCTGCCTGCAAAATTGGAATGTAGCTTTCTTGAGAGAGTAATGGGAAGTGTTTCACTCTAGGGAAATGTTGCATTTTGATGTGTTTAGTGTGCTGTTGTAGGAGAGATCTGCAATGAGTGTTCGGTAGCAAAACATTTATCATTTTCGCTACAAAGTCTGTAAACCAGCAAGTCCTTGTGTTTGTGCTCTTTGATGGAGGTGTAGTGTTAATTTCCAAGATACAAGAAGGCTTGTAAAGGTGTTTCACTTGGCTTCTTACAGCCAGTACCAGGCTCACAGAATCGTAATTTTTCAAGGGAGGTAAACTGATACTTTGTCCCGTGTAGTTTGCAGACAGCTCAAAAGCTGTTAGATGTGCTTTTTTTTTTCCTTTCTTTCATACGGAGTAGAGATTGAGAGCTCCCTCTTCAGCCTCTCTGCACCTTCATTCAGCAAGGCAGAGGATTTAGAAGCTGGATGAGAGGGAAGGGTGGGCAGTGGGAAAAGAGGAGAGACTTGGGGTTTTTTTTTAGCAACTCTGAGGTCAATTAATGAATCAGTCTGGACTATATTTACAGGTTTAGAGACAGGATTGCTTCTAGGCAAGCAATGCTTTCTGGAAACTCTGCATATGTCTGCTAATAATAGCAAGAGATTGAGAAACACAGTAACCCACCTGTGCTAGAACTGGTTACCTGTTACTTCATACTAATATACATTATAAATCTATGTATAAATACTACATAATGTATTGTTAGTGAGGGGTTTTTCCCTGCCATTCTGCTATGTCTGACAGCTTATATTCATGAAGTTGAAGACAGGGATTTCTCAGGCTTTTACTGAGTAACTGATTAGCCCTTGCTTTAAGATGTGCAGGCATACACATGACAGCTCTGGAGCAGAATTTTGGGCAGAGCATCCTTCTTACAGCTGTTGTGAGCTGTTTTATGTCATGACTGACATAAAAAAAAGTGTCTGTGAGGGAGAATTTCAAAAGATAATCTGCTGAAAGGCCTGCTAATTTGACAAAAAAGCCACAATTTACACATAGTAAAATGGAAGATGTTTACATGCCAATATATCAGATATTATGAGCTTCAATATTGCATGTTGACCTCTTTTTTTAGCACAGTTTAAGGTAATGCAAAAACAAAGAATTGAAAGTACTTCCCATGGGACTGATTATATTTTGGTGCAGTCTCTGCAAGTTGTATCTTGAGGTTTGAATATGAATTTGTGATCAAAAGTGTTGATTTTTAGAATTACTGTAAAAACTGCAGAGAGGCTACCCACAGAAGAAAACATGAAAATAATATATTTTTTTCCTTAAAAAAAACAACAAACAACAACAAAGAGACCCTAAATTGCAACAGATAAAACGACCAGACAAGACCCCAGACACCTGTGCTGAGTGAACTTAATGCACAGGGAGAGAGGGGAGTTGTCCTGTACACTATGTTGGTCCTTAAATGTATTCATGTCTGTCAGTTGTTACATACATACCCTTATTTTATTTGCTATGTTCAGAAAGACGTTCTGGTTTCATCTCTAATATGGATAATTATATTCTGTTATCTTCTGGCATATTCTTCTTGCTATCTGACAATAGTCACTCGATACAATCTGTTGCCCTGTTGTCTTGAATGGTATTCTTTAGGCAAAAATAGACATTTTGACAGGTAGGAACAGGTGGATATAACTTGGATTTTTTTATAGCTGGAGCACTAGATTAATTATTTTTATTTTCTTCCTCATTATTCTGCATTTGGCTCTGTTTACTATATGCTTGCTTCAAAACCAGGGTGTTTATATTCATTGTAAATCGCACTGAAGTCCTCAAATGTCTATTTGTTAATTTTTTTTTTCTTCAGATGCTTTCAGATTTAAAAAAATTTCAGATTTTGTCTAAGAGGAGCCATTTCTTGCATCTTTCAGACCCTACAGGTTTATTTGTGCTTAGAGCATAAAAGACCTGGAATTAGTAGCAGTTTGGGATTAAGTAATGCAGAGAGGTGATTCACAAGGTAACTACAATTGACCTAGTGCAGGAGAGTGAACTGCAGGATAATGAAGTTCCTCATCTCACAGGAGAGGAAGCAACATGGTAATGCTCACCACCAAAAAGTGACCTGTTAATGTTCCAAGGGTTTTGTGTGTTGCTTAAGAACAAAGGAGCATCAGAAGTATGGAAATTTGGTGTTTTTTTAAAGTGAAAGCAATTTATTAGAACAGGCATTCGGAAGTCTTGCATTACAATAAAATAAAATCAGAATTAGTTAGACAAAAATAAATGCTAAAAGACTGTCATTTTGTATTACATAAACAAGTATTGTCTTAATAAAAGCTGCTCAAGTAAAGCCATGAGGTGAAAGGAGATGCTTTGTATCATAAAATGCAAAACACATGCCAAAGAGAAAACTCCGTTTTAGTCTTCTTTATTACGTGTGAATAGGTTGTCTGCTCTGTAGAAACAGGCTTGGTAAATGCTTTGTTTTGCCAAAGACTAAAGTGAGCTCTTAAGCAGGGCAAGATAATTGTGGAGGCTGAAAAGTTTCTTTATATCCATCTTCCTTGGTGCGAATGTTGAGGAAATATTTAACAGAGCCCCATTCTGTTGGTGGGGTGAAATGAGGTTGTTGAGGAGGCTGAGAAGGGGTCAGACATGGGGTGCTGGCACAGCAATTGATACTTGTACAAGGAACTTCCCTTGAAGGGCCAGACAATGTCACTGAAAAGCCACAAGGAATTGAGAAATGCAGGAGCTGAGCTATTGACTCAGATATGCAAATCTCATTAAGATGCTGCTCTGGAGAACAGTAGGGTGGCTCATCTTGTTAAACTGCTGCAGGAGTGTAGGGATGAAAAGGAATGGAGGAGGTGATTCTGGGAAGTGTGATTTGGTTAGGTTTCCCTACCAATAAAACTGGTCACAACAGTAAATTTTAAGGTGGTTATAAACCAACTAAATTATGTTTGGTAAACTGTTTACATAGTAAAGTAAAATTCTTTAAGCCTCTGAGCAAATTAACAGATAAGAGTGCACTATTTATCCTTCCTGAGATGCCTAGAGAAAATCTCCTGTTAAGATCATTTAAAAAAAAAAACAAACCAGCAACAACAAAACAACGGAAAACCAACACAACCCCAAGTAATTTCTAAGCATAAATGAAGACCATGTAATTAAAAGAAGAAAATATGCAAAGAATAACTGCTCTGAGTTTGTTATTAGAAAAGCCGATTTTTAATAGGGGGAAAAAAGACCAGTGTGCTTCTTGGTCTGGTGGTGTATCAGGTTTCTTTAAAGAGACTGTTATCAAAAGCTCCTTCCTGTGCCTCTTAGCAATGTAAGTATCTTTTCCCTATGAGCAATCTTTCTGAAAGGAGAATTAATGAAACATTATCACAAGACTTGAGATTTAACACTCGAGGTGTTTATTTCTACTGAAGTGAAACCAGCTGATTTCTCACTCAGTGTTTCAGCTGGTGCATCTAATTAACATCCCAGAGTAGGGATAAAAGCCCAGTATCCATCTCAGTTAAGAGAGAATCAGTTGTCCTTTCTAAAACTGATCTGTTTACTTTAAGCAGTGTAGAAAAGTTCCTGAGTTGACTTATATTGTTTCTCATAAAAGAAGTAAGAAATGTCTTGGTTATTTTTTTTTTCCCTCATTATTTATTAAATTTTGTTCACAGCCTTGAAAGAACAGGCAAAGGGCCCAAACAAAACTTAGAGGTAGGAGGTCCTCAGACAGTTCTGAAGAGCCCAGCTGGGTAACTGGGCAACTTTGTGTGAGCTGGAAGTTGTCCATGTCATTTTTATGGTGATAAATGGACTCATTTGACAACTCTGAAGCATTTCTGAACTTGAAAGCTCTACCAATTTGGCATGATTGGGGAAGGCAGATGAGAGGTGTAAGTTTTACTCGAATGTGTATACAAAGGGGCTAATATGGCCTTTTTACAGTTCTTTTTTCTTGGTGTTCAAAGAGGGAGAATATAGAGCAATCCATAGAGAAAAGTGACAGACCAGGAGAGATGAGCTGCATCTCAAGAGGCCTTGTAAAATGATAAACATATGGGGCAGCAACCAGAGGAATTTTTCCATGGAAAGGGTGATAAGACATTGGAATGGGCTGTCCAGGGAGATGGTGGTGTCACTGTCCCTGGAGCTGTTCAGGGAACAACCCAAGGTGGCAAGTGGTGCCATGGTCAAGGTGACAAAGTTGTTTGGTCAGAGGTTGGACTCCATGAGGAGACACAGAGGTCTTTTCCAACCTTAATGGTTTGATGATTCTGTGAAGGTGGTCTGAGCTAAACAGACTGGAAGAAGGTCTGATGAATGGCCAGCCATTTACTCAAGGGCAGTAAATCCATTTCCTGAGGAGGAGTGGGAATTGCAGTGCAGAAGCTGAAGTGGGCAGACTTCTCCTTGCTTTGAGGGCTCTGTGGGAGCCTGGGCAGAAGAAATTTCTTCTGTCCTTACTGAAGGTGCTGCTCCCTGAGCCTGCTCTGGGAAGTCAGTGAGTCACTAGCTTGAGAGCTCCGTGGTCCACTGGAAAAGAGCCTAAATCTGTACTTCGTGAAGGAAGGACCTGGATTAAATTAGTATTTTGTTCTTAAAAACAACAAAAGCAATTATTGTTTTATTGGGAATTTTATTTACAGACAAAAGGCATTTTTGCTTTCAAGACAGAATTGCTCAGTTCCTCCAAGGGCGCATTATGTCTGGCAAGTGAACTTCACCTTAGCAAAAGTTTTACAAATAACATTTGAAATACTGTGATTTCACAGGCTAAACACTGCTTAGAATAAGAGAGTCTATTTGTTCAAAAGGCAAATACCAAACTCTGAAGATAGGAAGCAGAATTATCCCAGAATTATCTGTAAGTAAAAAAAAACAAAAACAAAAAACCATGGGAAAATTTACAGTTCAGAGGGAAAGGCAAGTATATGAAAAAGTTTGGTGCCACTTGTTATAATGCTTTTCGTATGTAAGTCATTGATGTGCTTGTTTGTCTTACAGCCTCAGAGCAAGGTGATTAGCAAATGAAATAGAGAGGAAAGATGTAAAAGTCATTAAGGAAAAAAAAAAAAGAACATTATTTCTTACATAACATGTAATTAACCTATGAAATTCACTGCCAACCTGTACTATTGAGGTCAAAACCAGCACAGAATTCAAAAATAATTAGAAATACATTTGCATAATGAGAAAATCCACAGTTCTATTGTAGGATTTTCTGTAGTTTCACGAAAGATCTCTGGGAGTATTGCCAGCTAGGACCTGGTTGTGAAAGGCTAGGGTAGAGAACTGCATGATAAACAGGTTGTGTAATTATCTTGGATTTACTTACTAAATGCATTACTTGCATTTAAGCATAATGTGTAAGCTTGACTTGACTTCTTTATATTCCCTTTGAGAGCTCATCTCTATCCCCTGGCTACAGAAGGAGCTTGGGGAGGGGAAGCTGAGCTGGGTGTTGTGTGTAACCACCTCCTTCCCAGGCTGCTAGGGATTGACAGGCGTTTTTCTGTGGTTTTGTAATAACTCACAGTAAGAAAGCAACTGATTGTATCTGCTAATTGTGAAGGGTGGGTGTTTGTGGTTTGAACCAGGAGTGCTGTGCAGCCCAGTGCTTCAGCTGATTTCCTTCTGCAGGCACGTTTTGAAAATGTCTTGTTCCTTCCTCTTTGTAGATAAATTAATTCTGATAGAATTGAGATAAAGTATCAAATAAATCCATAGTTCCTTGTGTTCGTTTTAAATGTGATTTTTATTGGGGGAAGAGAGGGTATTAATTTTGTTCTTCTGAATAACTGTAATCTCTTGAGAAGTAAAACCTAGTTAATTCTCATACAGCTAATCCTCAAATAATAATTCACTTAGACTGACTTCACAACAAAAATAACTGCTTTAGCACAAATGCTTGTAACTTACTCTGTTTTGACCTGTAAATTGTACCTAATATTCAAATGTGTAGATAACTGGAAGTTGTGTAGGAACTTTTCATTATCACAGAAAAGTCGTTATCTCCTGAATAGAAACAAAAAGGGGAAATATTTTTTAAAGTATTGAAGCTAAGAATTCTAAAAACACAGAAATTATGTTTGGAAGAGGAAAACCTGTAGACAAAAACAAACAAGAATAAAAAAAAATAATGCCCGCACAGAAGTATTAGCATGCTCAGTAAGACAAGAGTGTTCAGTAAATATTTTTGTTCTATGCTTGGGAAAAAGGCAGATAAAATGTTCACATCATGGAATATACTCTCTTTTCAATGAGAAGGTTAAACAGCAGTTACACTTAAATTTGTCATTTTTAAGTCAGAGGCCCAGATAACATACATCTGTGAACTCTGAAAGAGCAAGCCAAAGAACTGTTTATAATTCATATAGATTTTTTTTTTAACAGTTCTTGGAAAACAGGAAAAGTTCCAGAGGACTTGAAGAGTACACTTCCTGAGAAATAGACATAATTCTCTCATTCTGTGACCTAAGTGTTGAATGAAACAATAAAAATACTGAGGTGATTAATTTAATAAATGTAAAGAATTGTAATTATTGATAAATGATTCTTGGTTCTGGGAAAATAAGTTTCATCCTGCTAACTTGAATGTGTTTTGTGGTAGAGTTTTTATTTTAAAATAGAAATAAAATGAGCATAGCTGTGTAACACACCTTTAAATCTGCATTACACTTTTTTTTTTTTTGGTCAGGTGGGATGGTGCAGAATTAATCCTGTACCTAAAAAGTGCCTGGCAACTGCTTGATAAGTGTTTTGTGGGTTGCAGTTGAAACTGTGTCACACCTGGGCTTCTGGTCAGCTGTAAGGAAATGTAAGACTGAAGGCTGTAAACTGTCTCTTAAAAGCTGTGGGAATGTATCCTAGAAAACAGTAAACCATAATTAAAAGAGGTGTTCTAATGAATGTGCCGACTGCTTAGTCAAGCATCCCAGGCTTATTCAAGGGATCCCATGACTACATTAAAAAATCACAAGCATCCAGTGACAGGACAGGAGGCCATGGTCTTAAGCTGTGTCAGGGGAGGTTTAGGTTGGACATCTGGAGGAGTTTCTTCCCAGAAAGGCTGGTTAGACATTGGAGTGGGCTGCCCAGGGGGACGGTGCAGTCACCATCCCTGGAGGTGTTCAAGGAAAACTGGACGTGGCACTCAGGGCCATGGTCTGGGTGACATGGAGGTGACTGGTCATGGATTGGACTCAGTGATCCCAGAGGTCTTTTCAAACTTAAATGATTGAGTGATTTTTGTGAAGTTAAGGCACCAGTTTCATCCTCAGTGGTTGATGTTCTCCTGAGCACGGCAGTTTGAGTTCGGTCCTCGGGGCAAAGCGCTCCCGTGAGTTGTTGCTTTCACCCCTGGAGCGATTTGCAGTGTCCCAGGTGCTGTGGCTGTGGCTCGGGACAGGCTGCACATCTCTGGGCACACCTGTCCTGCCCCTCTGAGCCTGGCAGCTGCTCCTGCCCTCTCTTCCCACTGTGGGAATGAAGGGTGCTGTCTATGCACAGTCCACAACGAGTCCGTTTCCTGTGGAAGTCAACCTGAATGAATGAAGCTTGTCCTTCTCTTCATTCCTTCGTCACAGATGACTGGGTATCCAGTTTCTTTTGGGGGATAAATGAGGCTTGTTCTGTCTTGAGCAGTGCATGTTGCCTCTTTCAGCATTTCACTGTGAATTCCTCCACAAAAACTGCATTCTTGAAACTGAAATATGTGTGATTTTTGGCACAGTTGCTGTGGTCAAAAAGGGTCTTTCACTTGCCTTGCGCTGGCTGTAGTTCCGTATTTCCGAAAGTGGGGAGGCTGGCAGTGGATACTCACACCGTGATAGCAAATATTTTTAGTATTTCTATAGTGCTTTAATAATTTCTATTGCTCTGTTTGGCACACTAACAATTACAGAATTATTCTTTAATAGCTCTCTTGCCTTGTTATTAATAGTAAGATACTCTGATTCATAGGTAAAAAAAGATGATAGGAAAAAAAATTATGATAGAGTGAAGCTGGTCTGTTAAAGATAATTTTAAATATTCTGCCCATCTGTTTCCTGTGCCAATTAAATTATTAATGTTTTGCTATCTCAGCTTTGCTTTTCTTTGTCCATTTTCCTCTTAAAATTTCGACATTGAGTTTTAGTAGCTTAATAGGAAATAATAGCATGGAATTGGTAATACCAGCTTCAAGTACTGGGTTTATGAGATATCTTTGTTCATCTGATCTTCTCCCTTGTGCTGTTTCTTTCCCATTCTCTACATTTTCAGACCTGTAGTTTCACCAAGTGTACAGAAGTTTCTCCTCTCTCTGTTGTCCCCCTTCCATGAAACCCCCATGTGCTCTGGCTTTACTGAGCTTTCACTGTGATTGCCTTGTTGTGACTGCAGCAGCTCACGTCCTTTTGGTTCTGAACAATGTCCCTATTTTTCATTTTTTCTCATTTTTCTTGACTTAGACATTTCCTGAGAACTGTTTATCAATGCAAACTGAATTTGGTCAAAGTTCTCGCTTGTATTTCATACTATGCATTTGTTTTTCTTGGTTTTATTTCCCTGTGTGGTAATGCAGAGGTTATAGTAACGTCTGGTACCCGCTGTTAGGATTCTAGTTTCACTTTGCATAGATGGTCTGAATCTCAGGTTCATGCAGCTGTGGCCAATAAATTTTTGTGTGGTGATGATTTTACATTGCCTAGTTATTTTTGGGGTTTTTTTTTGTTGCCTTTTTTTTTGTCTATGTGGGGACAATGAAGCCTTTGCAGTAACTACATCAGACATTAAGCGCTGTTTTGCCAAGTTGGATGATGACTAATCAAAGCTTCTGCATCACTCTTTCACTTTCTTGGAAGTAAGATTCTGGCACTGGGCTCACCTAGCACAAGGAGTGAGCTGTGTGACAGGTGTGCTTTGGGGTGTGTGATGTTTTAACCATTTTGTTTGAAGTGTTTGTCATGTCAGTCTGTCTGATCTGAAGCCCCAAGTCCATCTTATGTGTTCTGCAAGCTCGATTTGAAGCAGTGATCTCATGATCCAGTATCTGGCTGTACCACGTTTCTCAGTTTTAGAAACAAATTTTGATCACTGGGAGTTTCATCTGATAAAAAAGCCGTGTTTTTTGCTGCAGACTGTTACAAAAAATGAAAAAAAAATAGTACCCAGTGAATTTTATGAAGATCTATGACTAAATTACACATTAGAAACATCCTGTTTTGTGGGATGTAACAACGGTGAATCAAAGGAGGTTGGAAGAAGGATTTGAACAGTGTTTAGTGGGAAGAATTTTGAAATAGTTGAGTAATTTTTAACAAGAATGTAAGAGATGGTTTTGTCAGTACAGTCAGTCCCAGTGATGGTGACCGAGTATTGACTACAGGCTAAGCTCAGAATGGAGACTTTTCAGGTCATCCATTATAGGAAAAGTTACACATCCAGTGGGTCCTGGAGTGACACACACGGGCTGACACAACAGCTCACTGTGGGTGGGGCCTCTCCCTTGCTCCTCCAAAAAATGGATTATGCAGCAGTGGCACCTTCTGCTTCAAAATGTGTAAGGCAGGGAGGGGTAGGTGTGGTTCAGTATCTGTGGTGTAGCTCTAGTTGGATTTGTGACTCAGCAGTTTTTTGGCTGAGATATTTTCTGGCTTCTGCTCTATTACCTCAGCTCCTATGGAATGATTGTCCACCTGCTAAGGTTCTTGTCCATTTCCAGTTCAAACTTTTTCCTGTTAAATTTTATCAAATGTGTCATGCTTGCTTTTATTTAAAATGGCTGTATTTTTAACTAATAGTGGTGATGTTGCAGATTCAGCAGACAAAGTGGGAATAAGCTTGAATAATACCAAATTATACACAGAAAATTCTTGATTAAAACACACGAGCTTTATTTGCATCTTAAATTATGGTTTCTCCTTACACAACGTTATTTTGCATAAGAGATTATTACACTGATACACATTTATTTTATTTGTCAAGTATTGACAGAGACAGCTCTTGTTTCCTTTTAGGAATCTGGGTAAAAATGGCTTATCTAACAGTAGTATTCTATTGGATAAATGCCCACCTCCACGACCACCGCCTCCACCGTACCCTCCCTTGCCAAAGGACAAGCTGAATCCACCTACACCTAGTATTTATGTAAGTAAATCTAGTGGCAGAAGTATATTGCTGCCTGTCTTTTGTAATTGTTTGGATATCTGAATTACATAATGTAATTATTTTAAAGATGCTCTCTTCATCACTGAGTTCTAATTACGGTGCTTTTCAAACTGATATATAAGCAGGAGAAATGCTAACCTGAAAGATTTTGAGACATAGTTTGAGTCTTAAAGGACATAAAAATTAAGAATTGGAGTAAACAAAAGGAAAAATACTTCAGATTTTTTATGTTTAATTCTCAAATATTGGCAGAATAAGCAAAACCATTCATAATATACAATGCACAGTATTTCAGAAATGTATGTACAATTTTTTGCGAGAGACAGCTTATGTATAAATGAGTGAGTAATTAAACTTCCATAACAATCTGCTTCAAAACATAGTGAAGAAAAATGAATAAAAGTTGGGGTGATGTTAGGAACAAAATGTCACCAGGAAAAGACAGGGTTTAGTTGAGTAGTATTTTCTTATGCAAGCATTACAACTTTTGTTCTCCAAATGAAGTTTCATAACAGCTTTATTGAGCTAACTTCCTTAGTAATAGAAGAATAAATTACAGGATATCCACTTCCTTAATAGCAGAAAAATAAATTACAGTATGTCCATACAGGCAGTGTGAAAAGCTTGAGTTGGCTTTGGTCACCTCAGTCTGGAGACCAGGGGAGGCTGGCACTTGGGTCTGAGTGTGCTGAGAGCTGGGTTAGGCTGCACACAACAGTCCTTCCAGATGTTTTCCAGGTGTTGCACCTGAACTCATATGCCTTAATAAAAGTCCATCCCAGCTTTGTTGAGTTTTTGTTTGAGTTTGTTGACAAAGCTGGAAAGTCACCATGCTGTCACAGGCTGTGTGGCTGTGCTGCTGTTTGGGAACTCTGTGTTTTGTTTATTGCTTGAAATGCCTTCAGCATTCTAAAGCGTTCATAGCAATTAAAAAAAAAAAAAATCAGGAGGCTATAGCATAAAATTGAGGTTATAGGTGCAGAGAAGCATAAGAAAACCAAATCAAACTTCCTGGTTAACGTGAGATACATCTTTTAATGAGCGTAGTCTTTTAATTATACTGTTTCTTGTATACATTGTCTGTAAAATTAGCACTTTTTTACTTCTGAAAAGAAACTGTATTGCTCTTCAGAGAATTCTGTAGATTTAGGGAATGTACAAGACTACTGTCAGATAAAGAAATTAAGTTCAGGAAACCTGAGTTGCAAAGCTGAAGCAACCTGGGAATAATTCATGCCAAGAAACAAATTACAGTAACAAATTAATTTCAGGAGTGAACCCAGCATTTACCATAGAAAGGATTGTATGGTGTAGCTGTTCATTCCCCACAGTGCAGGGAAATGCAGAAAATTCCTTCCTGTTTTCTTTCTGTTATTTCTCTTTTGTTTTACTATTCTTTCTTGTTTTACAAATAAGGAATCTAGATTGATCTGACATCTAATATTCCATTATAATTTTGCAGTTGGAAAATAAACGAGATGCTTTCTTTCCACCTTTACATCAATTTTGTACAAATCCAAACAACCCTGTTACTGTAATACGTGGCCTTGCTGGAGCGCTTAAATTAGGTAAATTTACCTTTTTTGTTTTACTTTTTATTTGGTTTTTTGTTTACTTTGGGGATAAATTAATGTTTTTTAAAGAGTAGTCTCTCAGTTCTTAGAAGTAGATACTTTATTTCTATAGTACTGCCTTACCTGTATATTCCAAGTTGTTAGGGTAATTTGTCATTTCTCAGTTTGCTGTTGTTTCTAACCTTGGTCATGTCAAAGAAAACCCCACCAGAAATACAGCAGATTTTGTTGAGCATGGAGACAGGCTGAGCTGTGGATATGGAACTTTACAGCCAGACATTTTTCTATAAAAAACTGGATGCATGTTTTAGTGTTTAGATCTAATGATCTGTAATTTGACCGTGTGCAATGTTTTGAAGTCTCTAGATAGATAAACCATCACTGCTGGTAGGAAATGTGTTTTATGATGGAAGTACATTCATAAAGCTCTGCTCTGAAAAATACTTTCTTGGTAATAGATTTGAACATTGTTTGCGGTTTGTTTAGCCAAGGCATGTAAAATGTTTCTTGTAAAGTAGTCCATAGCTGCCAAGTTGTTCTGTTTCTGGTTTGTTTTTTTTTCTATTTTTCTACTGGATGTCTAGAGAAAAGGTTTTTGGGTGTCAATAATTAACATTCAGGTGGGCAGTGTCATGAAGACTAAGGGGTAAAAACTATTTTAGACTAAACCTTCTGAAAACTTCAGGAATTTTGCCGAATTTTTTTCTATTCTACCTTAATTTATTAATTTTATTGCTATTAATTAGATCTAGGACTCTTCTCTACTAAGACATTGGTAGAAGCGAATAATGAACACATAGTAGAAGTAAGGACACAACTACTGCAGCCAGCAGATGAAAACTGGGACCCCACTGGAACAAAGAAAATCTGGCGTTGTGAAAGCAGTAGATCTCATACAACAATTGCTAAATATGCACAGTACCAGGCCTCCTCATTCCAGGAGTCTTTAAGGGTAAGTTAATTGCTACTGTTCAAGACTGCATACTGACTCTGGAGCCAATTAATAATGGCTGCGGGAAAAAGCAGAAACTGCTAAGGAAAAAGAGGTGTTTCCATTAGCATGAAGAGCACAGGTAAATTTTAAAAATCTGTTTTGAATAGAAGGTCAAATAGTATATTGTTCTTCCCAAATGCTTAGTGTAAACTTCAGTTTAATAATGTAAAATTCATTGTTACTACATACTTTAAAAGTTTATTAGTTTAAGCTTTCGTGTTATAATGTAAAAATTCACATTAAAATACTTAGAACTCCAGGCTTTTTTACAATTTGGATTACTTCTAATTTCACAAGGCTTGAAATAAGATTTCTTTGTTCTTCCTACTATCCTGAATTAATTTGGATGTGGCTTATTAGAAGTTTACACTAATACTAGTCTTTTGTTGAGTTCCAGATATAACAGTTCCTATTTAGTTTAAAAGTTTTTATGCTTATGTGACAGAGTGAAGTATTAGAAATAATATTTCCCCTTCCTGCCTTGGCAGAGGGGTTGGACTCCATGATCTCCAGAGTTCCCTTCCAACTCTGTTCTCTTACTCTGGGATTCTGTGAAATGTGTTTGGTATTTTTAACATTTTTTATTGAAGTTGTGAGCACATTCTTGACACTGGCTATCAGCACTCCTTGGAGGCTTATGTTACCTGGTGTTGCAAAAAGATGGGGCTATGGTAGAACTAAGACAAAAAGGTAATTTTGGCCAGTTGTTTGTTAGAAAATAGGGAAAAGGTTAGTGTGGGGAATTGATTATTGCAGTTTTCACTGTCTTTACACAGAAACAGGAATGATTTCAGTAAGAAGGGAAAGATAAATTCTAAATTTAATTTTTGTGCATTAGAGGAAAGGATTAGAAACAAAGAAATCAATTGCTAGTTGAAGAGAACAGAAGGGAATCTAGTCCTAAGGCTTTGAGCTGGTGCAGGATGAAGAAAAGAAAAAGGAATAGCATGGGAAGTGGGGGGCATGGGAAACTTCTAGAACTTGGGATTTTTCTACCTGTGTAGTGGTAATAAAGTTCAGTAGGATATTGGCTGAAGTTTTCTGGTGGCTGAAGTTTCTAGTGCCCCTTGAGCAGAGGCACCAGTGGTGTGTTCTGTATGTCATTCCACAGGCTGGAGGACATTACATCACTGGAACATAATTATCTGTCTGTCTATCTAATCTATCTATCATCTCATCTCTATATCTCCATTTATCTATTTTTGTTTAAAATTATACATAATTTAGCACATGCCACTGAAAGCCTCAGCTTTGGAAACTGGTGGTAAAATGCAATACATAAAATAGCTTTTAAGAGTGACGATTTTAATTTTCCCCCTGGAAATTAGAAAGACACTGTATGTATGTCCTTTGCCTAACACTGCTCTGACCTGTCCTTAGGTGACTTTCCAGTGTTTAAATGAAAGCTTTATTTCTCCTTTCTATAGCCACAGTTCTTTTGGCTTGCCCTAAGTGATCTTTTTTCTTTATTCCTGTAACAACTATTATGTTGCTTTTCTAACATGTCTTGCAGCATTTGATAAATCCATCATCAGTAGGTTCCTTTTTGTTTCTCTTTGTCCTTCATTCAAAGGAAGAATAAGACTTTCTCAGGTACACAGGGCACTTTGAGATTTAACAACAATCCCATTCAAAGCCAGAGATCTTTGGATAGAATCCAGACAGTTCCTTCTTCCTTTTTCTCTTTCTTTTTCCTTCTATGTCCATATACTTGCCAAAATAGAAGTCTTTAGAATAGGGTTTTGAGCACAGTCTGCTAAAAAGATCAAATTGCATCATTTAATACTGGTTGGATTTTTTCCACTAGTCATGGTCTCAGCTACTGCTAGTGCTAAAATAGCATATGGCTATGAAAAATTCAAAAGATTTTATATAATGGATTTTATTAAATTAGTTTTATAAATATTAGTCATCCTAATTTCCTGTCAGAATACCTGGTTGACTTTTAAGGAAGGTAGATGTTCTTATTTGAAAATGTTAAGAGAATTCTTTAATACTGGATTCCAGGTCACTCTCATAATGAAGCAAACCAATATACTCATTTCCAACTTGAATGCAGGCCAGCAGAAATATTTGCAGTATAGACATTTTCTGTTGTCCTGGCCTGAGTGTCATGGAATCTGCAGCCATGAAGAATTTTTTTTCAATTCATTTGACTAACTTTTCCTACTTTTGCAAGGAAGAAATGTTGACACAAAATCTTAGGCATGGATAGTTCAAAGATTGTGTCAGTATCTTGAAACAATTGTACTTACATCTGTGTCCATGTTATCATTTCATACCTATATATTTTATATGTTCTTGTGTGTGTGTGTGTATATATATATATATGTAAAAACATTTTTAAAATTGCATTTTATAGGAGGAAAATGAGAAGAAGAGTCACCACAAGGACCACTCAGATAATGAATCCACATCTTCTGATAAGTAAGTGTGGTGTAACTCTTAATTCTGTAGTTGGTAATATGTGCTATTTTACATCCTTCCCCTTTCACATTTGCCTGATAAATTTGTTACATTTGCAGCTCTGGGAGGAGGAGAAGAGGACCTTTTAAAACAATCAAGTTTGGGACCAACATTGACCTGTCAGATGACAAGAAGTAAGTTGATTACAGTTTCTCCTGCTCACAGTGGGATTCTACATGATGATAATCCTTCTGGAAATCCAGCGTAGTATTCTCAGACATCAGTCAGTCTGTTGATAAATTCCAGTTGCACACCCCATTTTCACAATGAAATGGTTACCTTTGATCTTCAAACTATTGTTACAAGTCCTCCACATCCTGAAATATCTTTTCAGACTTCCCAGGATTTTTGATTTTCCAGAAATGAGTTTAAACATCTATCAGAAACCATTCTTTCTAATCCTTCTTCTAATCCATTCCCTTTGTTTCATTGTGAGGCTTTAAATTGTTTGCTTACTACTTAATTACTTCTGACAACACCCAAGTTTTTAGTTTTTGCATAGAAATTGTAAGATTAAAGGGTTTTTTTTCTTTTTAGGTTTGAATTTTTGCTATTCATGGGGTTTTTTTTCCTTTCATTCATACTGTCACCTATTTCCACCTTTTCATAACTCTTGCTTCTTTATCCAGTAACAGGGTTCAAAATATGTAGCAAAGAGACCAGACCAGTGCTTACCTGGGAGTAAGCCATGATACCTCTCAAGAGCCTCAAAAAAAATTGAGTATTACTTAAACTATATATCCTTCTGTCAATAGATGAAGGCAGCATAGAAGATACTATAAATACTCTGGAAGCATGTTTTTATTGTCCAGTAATAGTTATTTAGTTCAATCTCTAGTTAATACATACTTCCATCAAAGACCCAACATGTCTAGGCTATCAGTCCCACCAGCTGCAGTACAAAATTCTGGTCTACTTCAGTCTTAAGAAAAGAAATTTATAGTGTTTGGGGAGCAAGGGCCACTTAAGATGGTGACATCTTCTGTGGCAGAGTCATTAAAGGATCAACATGTGCTTAGAGGTTGCTACAGAGTTTTAGATACTGATGCCATTTTTCTATGTAGGAAATTCCATCTGTAGATGTAAACTAGTTGATAATTAACTGTTACTCTGAACAAGCTGTTGGGAGAGAGACTTCAAATGAAGCCAAGCATAACTGACCTGAGGCTCGTAGGAATTGGATTTCGATGCTTGAAATAGTTTTTGTAGGATACCAGATAGATGTCAGATATTCTGAGCTGTAGTTTCAACTTTTGCTACAAAATTGTTTCCCCTCAACTAGCCTGTCAGATCTGTGATTGTATTTGGAAATATTTTAAAATTGAAAGAGTAACACAGATACCTGTGCTAACAATTTTTTGAGAATGTTTATGTTTCCCAGACTCTTCTAAGAGTTTCAGGGATTCACAGTTTGTCAATTTGCTATTTTGCTGCAGGTGGAAGTTGCAACTCCATGAACTGACAAAACTTCCTGCTTTTGTACGTGTGGTATCAGCAGGAAATCTTCTAAGCCATGTTGGTCATACCATCCTGGGCATGAACACAGTGCAGCTCTACATGAAGGTTCCAGGAAGCAGGACACCAGGTGAGTATAATCATCATAATCGCATGAAAAATCAGGTTCTACTGTGGGGTGTTGGATTTAACTGCACTGCAGATTTCCTATATCTTACAGCATGCCTAAACGTGATAAACATACATATTCAATATTTTTATAGTTCCTAGTTAACTTTGCATGTTCAAAGCACTTATGGTGGAGATTTCTGGATTTCTGCACTGCTAGGGAATTGTCCTTAGTTACTCCTGCATGCAATATAGTGGATTCTTTAAGGAGCAAAATAAAGTTGGGTTTATATGCATGGACAGTATTTGTATTTTACATACCTTGGAAGCTTTTAGAGGCTTCCCAAGAGGGTCTGGTGCAATCCTAGAAATCAGAGACCTCTACTTCTTTAGATTTTTACTGTCTGAGAATAGGATTCAGTCCTCCATGATGAATCGTGCTGTGTTGAGGCCCTGGACTGGGACTTGAGGAATCTGGACTAAATTTCAGGGTCTGTTTTTTTCTGAAGTAAATCTTCAGAAAATTCCATTAGGGATTATATCTCAGTTTTTCCAGCTGTTTAAAGAAGATAAAATACTGGGTATTTCTACATGAATTTTGAAATCTCTTCCAGAAAGATTTTTTTACTCCTTGTCTGTTCAATGCCCGAGATCACAAAGTTTTGGACCTGACTAGGACTGTCAGGAGATAGCATGAAACAAAAAATCTGGGATTTTGAAGTATTTATTTCTACAAGAGGGAGGAACTACTGAAATATTGGTCAGATCCCCAAGACTGGTAGTGCCAATTTTGTTTTCCACAAACTAGCAAAAGCAGAATTCTCATGTCATTGGTAGCTTATCTGTGTGAAGCATCTATATAGTGTATGTGTCATATAAAATATATAAAAATACTGAAACTGTGGTGTAATTTTTTTTTAGTAAGTGTTTTTTTGTGTTTCATGGCATTGTTTTGAGAGAAAGGCCTTACATAAAATGAGTTTATTTTTCTCCTTAATTTCAGGTCATCAAGAAAATAACAACTTTTGCTCAGTAAATATAAATATCGGTCCAGGTGACTGTGAATGGTTTGTTGTCCCTGAAAGCTATTGGGGTGTCATGAATGACTTCTGTGAAAAGTAAGCTGAATGTACTGTTTTTCTCTCTTACCAAATTTTTTTGTGCTTTTCGCAGAGTTGAGGGGGGAAATTACTGAGGGTGTTCTTATTCTTTCCATGTAGTCTGAAAAGTCTTTTAAAAGTAGGTCAAAATGTGAAATCTAGAGTTCATACAAAATACCCATTTGTACAATATACAGAAACTTGGGTTGCCTGTGAAAAAAGCAAGAGCAGAATTCTCTTGTCAGAAGCAAATACAGAGTCACTGGTATTTTGGGGTGTTTTCTTGTTACATTTAGAGCTGAAGCTTCATTTGCTCAGACCCCAGGAGGTGTCATGGTAGGCTTTGCTTACACTTATATGTTTGTAACTCCCTGGAAAAGCTGAGGTACCCTGAGCATTGGGGAAACTACTCAGCTAGCTCTAAGATTAGGATTTTCTGCTGTGCCTTGTGTAGAGTGGCTTTAAAAACAAACAGAACAATACTTGTTTGTATGTGCACACATTAAAAAAAAGAGGAAGCATCAGCTGGCTAATCATGCCAATACTCAAACAGGAACCTCTGAGATTGATTGTATGGGAGAAGGTTTTTCCTTCCCATCTGAAACTGGATTAAGCTCTTGACTTCAGAACTTTTCGAGAGCTCTGCAAATTCATCTCAGTTTCTCTGTATTTTTGCCTGTCTACTGACATCTGTTCTTATTTCACCCAGCCTTAGAAAGATAAGCCATCTCAAAAATGTCATTTCCACCAATGGAATTGCCATATCTGTGGAACAACTGGCCTTTTACTCACATGTCACTATCCTGAGGCTGACAGAGAAATGGAGAGCTTGCTAGCCCCACAAAATGTCTGCAGTGCCTCTACAGAGGCACTTGGTTATCTTTGAAAACTGTGCCTTGTAAATAATCCCTCACAGTGCAGTATAAAAGCAGTATAATATTGGGATAAGGATGGGAGAGGAGTGTGGATTTTGCATAACCATAAGGGAAGACTTCATAGTTAGGAAATCCATATGGAGATGTTTTTCCATGCTGCTCAGGAGGGCCAGCATTTCTTGGATGAGAGCACAGACCTATGGATCACTGTTCAAATGTTGCCAAGAGGTTGACTGTTGTGTGGGCAAGCTGCACATGCACACACAGACAGTGTGAGTTCATGTTCAGAGCAGCAAACATCCCTGGGAGCTGCTGTACACAAGATCAGTCAGTGATGAGCAAAGCAGCATTGGCCACCAGTGCCACACTAGATCTGACCAAGGGCTGATTAGCATCAATAAAATACGGGGAAACTTAAAGAAAATAGAACTTAAGTGGCACCTATAAACTGACTTCACATGGGCAGGTGTTCTAATGTATTGCAGGATGTGAAACGGGGAACTATGATCAGGAATTTTATATATGACATTTTCCTTTTGGCTACTCTTTGTGGGTCACTCATTAGCTGCAGAGAAAATTTGTGGTGATGGTCATTTTTTTACAGATTTCATTGGAGTATCTGCCACTAACATGTCCACTGGTAAATGCTGAAGAATTTATCTTTCCTCTTGTTTCAGGAACAATATGAATTTCCTAATGGGATCTTGGTGGCCAAATTTGGAAGATTTGTATGAAGCCAATGTCCCAGTTTATAGATTCATTCAAAGACCAGGGGATTTGGTGTGGATAAATGCTGGCACTGTTCACTGGGTTCAGGCTATTGGCTGGTGCAACAACATTGCGTGGAACGTTGGCCCTCTCACAGGTGAGTGTGAGCAGAGCCTGTGCTGAGCTGTGTGTAGGTAACACTGTGCTGCATATGGCACAGAACCTGCCAGTTCTTACTAACTGGCCATGCTTTACTGGATGAAAAAACTCCAATGGTGCTGTTTTTTTAAAATATGATGTGTTGAAACTTTAAATAATTCCATTGTAAGAGGAAGAGAATGCAGTCTTGGCACTCATATGCTTTGAATGGGCTTGTAGAAGTAAAATGTGTATATATGTGTACATAATTATGTAGTGTCTTCTTAAGCAGTAAGAAGTAAGAACTACTTCTCCCAAATATGCTCTACCCAGCAAACTGCACTATGGATTTCACGCTAATTTAAGGACTGGTACACTAATATTGGTAGGGCAGTGGGTACCTAATAGCTCGTTGGTGAGAGCATCAGGAAATGCAGACAGTTGTAAAATCTAGTTCATAAAGGAAACATTAGGTTTCTCAGACCTACTGCTCTAGAATTCTTCAGTTTTGAACCATAGTCTTGGAAGGATTTTTATCTGTGTGGAAGGAAATTCTGCAGCTAAAACAAGAGTCTGTCAAGTGTCTGAAGAGAAGGTACTTCCAAAAAAACTTGTTTTCTTAAGTAGTTTAAAATGTGTCTTTATATGGTGCAGTAAAGAGTGTATCTCTAGGATTGTGTGATTGACTGATAGACCTCTCATATTCAGTCACAGTAAGTTTTGTAAAACATTTTTAAAAGAAGGGTGGAGTGAGTAGGCTGCTTAATGAAAAAGTCTGACTCACTTTTTCTCTCAAGAAGAGATTATATACCATAGCAGTGTGGAATCATGATAAATTGTGAATAGAGTGAGATGCAGGCATTTCAAACCTGCATTTTTTTAAAATCTGCAATATTTGAAAATTTACTGATTAACCATTTTTGAAATACTGCTCCATGTTCAGCAAAGAAATCAAACCCTTGTCAGTAACTCGTCTTCACAGGTATTTTTTCCCCGCTGTGGTACTGTGTGTTCTTTCAGCATCATAAATACACTTCTTAAAAAATATTTTAAAGAATAGAAACGTAGTTGGAATGGATGGCTCATTGTGAATGAAATGGAGCTGTAAAAGATATAAATTATTATAAACAGAATGATCATGGTGGATAATTGTTCCTCAGACTGATTGCTTCTGTACCTGTGTGTTTGTGCAGCCTGTCAGTACAAGTTGGCAGTGGAACGGTACGAGTGGAATAAGCTGCAGAGCGTGAAGTCCATAGTGCCCATGGTTCACCTTTCATGGAATATGGCTCGGAATATCAAGGTCTCAGATCCAAAGCTTTTTGAAATGATAAAGTAAGTTTTGTTTATTTGAAGATTTACTGTGCCCTTTTCCTCTTCACACATAAACCAGTGGTTGATTTATAAATAGTTCTTTGCAAGACTTTTCTGTTTCTGGGAGCCAAACCAAAATTGCTTTAGATTCTGTTTTTCAAACACAACATTTATAGGTATCCCTAATTTTATTATGTTTTATGTGATGTTATTGTGGCATAGCTTTAGAATCATCTAAGTTACTTTTCTTAGTTTAATGTGCCATAGACTTAATTCATCAATTTACAGAAAGCTGGCTTTGATCACAGCGGCTGTTCAGAGTATATATCATCAGAAATAGGCAAATCAGGTCATCAACCCAAATATGAGAATTGGAATATATAGTCATTTTTACAGCAAAATTAAATTCTACATTTCTAGAACTTGTAGTTAGTGTTGTCATGCTGTCATTTGGAGATCCAGTGTAAATCTTTTAAATAAAGGCAAGTAGGAACTTGAGAGCCTCCTTCCCTTTGCTCTTCTGAACAATGAATTGATTGATATGTAAAATGATAAATGAGTTTAGTGACATTTCTCATATGCATATTCCAAAATGCAGGATTATTCCAGGCTTCAAGCATCTGTAGTGATTTTCTTTAAAGGGTGCAACTGCAAGAAATGTAAATCATATTGCAGCACCATACTGAGGTTGGGGAATGAATGAACATTTCAGCATATAGGTTTGTCTTAAAGTGGAGAAATTAATTCCAAAGCATATTACTCATCATGAAAATCCTCTGGTTTGCCAGAGTCTGCCAAAGCACTTCTGAGCCCTTAGTCTTACCAACATACTGGATCAACAAGCATTGAATCCTTTTATTGTTTGCCTTGAAATGGGCTTTTAAAAAACGGGTGAGTTAACTTGTGAAAAAAAGGGCAAAGAAAGAGAGTGTCTTTTTTTTCCCCCAGTGGGATTTATTGGTGACATCTGAGTGCGACACCTTTTTACAGTAGGAATTTAATTTAGGCTTGAACATCTGTTGCAGAATGGTGGCATTGGGGAAATGTTAAATTTGTAAGAGCTAAGAATGTTGGAAGTTGACAACAGGGAGGTTTGTAGTCACTCTAAAGCTTGATTATAGGGTAGCATTTGTGTGTGAATACTTTCCTAAAATCTAGGAACTGATACTTGGGGTACATGAAGTATTTGCTGAAGGCCTGGCAGTCCTGACCCTTCAATTAAACAATTAGTGTTCATATTCCTAATGCCAGCTGTCATAAAAAGGAGAAGAGAAACTAAATAGTTAGAAATGAGAAACAGGGGAAAATGCAGGAGTGTGGGAGGGAGAAAGCCAAAAAGTCCATTTAAAAATACTGAATCCACAAGCTTCACTTTTATCTTTATTTATATAAAACGCATATAAAGCCCAGCAGTTACCTATTGTAAGGCTCAAAGCAGTTCTGGAATGTTCTTGAAAAAATAGAATTTTGGTATTTTGGCTAATTATATTTTGCATTTGCCGTGGTTTGGGTTTAAAAGGAGAAGAACATGACTGAGCACAGCATCCTTCTCCAAGAGACTCACTTAAAGCATTATGAAGAAACACAGTACAAAATGGTAATTTGCTGTTGTCTTGCTGGCTGCCACCAGCCCAGCTTTTTCTAGCAAGAGACTCAAACTTTAGGTGTATATTACAAATAAACAGAGATGCTGAGGAGCAGGTAGAAATTTTGGGTGTGCATGCATTTGCTTTTTCTAGTCTACTGAAACCATTTCCAGTTTAGTTGGATGAAGCCTCCCCCATGCAGGTTAGTTGTCAGCCAGAAGTCAAGTTCCTGCTGTGGGTACAGAGGTGAAAAAGGGGATGATCAGATGTGGTTTGTAATGTCCAGTAGCAGCAGCCTGAGATAACTTCTTGTTGTGGTCACTTCTGTAGTTAAGGAATAGCAGTTCCTAGAAGTCATTATCAGCACAGCACCTGGTGTCCGACCTTGGCTTTGTAAACACACTGCAAATGCAGAAACCTTCATGAATTTCCTTAAGATAGGGTAGCAGTTGCATAATTTTCCTGTGGACTCCTTGTCTGCAGGAAAAACCTTGTGGCAAGCAGCTGTTGTCCATGGCATCTGGATTTTCTGTGTACAAAATAGAGACATTTCTGAGTTACTTATATGTGAGTGTATGCATGTGTATCAAAATGCTGGAAAAAATAGACATTTTTGATAGAGTTGGTTGAATTTCATCTTGGATAGCTGGCTTCATTGTCATCAGGAAATAAGTGACACAGCTGTCATCTTTTTGCTGAGCACAGGTCTGTCTAAAATTGCATGTCAAAGATTCATAAAGTGTTTAGGTAGTTTGGACTTCTGTCTCTGGGACTTCTTAGTTATCAGCATAGTACAAAAGATTAGCTCTTGGAAAATGATAAAAAGTAGCTTCTAATTCAGTTTGAAAGATAAATAGAAATATGTCATATTGATTTGTGTGAAAGTAACCACTGCAGAGGCAGTAAACTAAAATTTGAGAATAGATATAAATATTTGGAACCAGATTAGTGATGAAAAGGAATGGAGTAGCAGAAGGGAAAAAGCAATAGAAGAAGGAAACTTTGCTTTTGGAAGAAATCTGACGCCTCGTTATATTTTTAGTTAATGTGCAGTTCAGTGCTGTCTTGCACGATAAAAGTCAAAGAGCAAAACCTGAAACTTTCTCATGAGAAGTTTTTTAAAGATTTTATTTTAACAGTAGAAGCATGAGTAGGAGCACAGCAGAAAGAAATGATTTAAAACTTGGCTGAGGGAGGACAGCCCTCACAAAAAGAAAATTAACTGCAAACCTCTTAGATGGAAGCCAGAAGGATTTTTACAAATGCATCTGAGGAAGAGAAGAATTTTAGAGGTAGAGCGAACATAGTAATAAAGGCTTAAAAAATTAATTTCAAAGTAACTGAAATACTAAGTACTATTACAGAAATAGTTTCAGAAATACAAAAGAACATGACATTGGAGAAATTATTTTGCACAAAATCATGAAGTTAGGTAAAATACTTTCCAGTGTCAGGGAAGATGTATTACTGGAAGGTACAAAGGGGTCGGTTCTGCATTGCCATTGGGATGGTCTCCACACTTTTGAGAAGTTTTACTGAATATCTAAGTACTCAAATGGGTTTATCACTGCCCTTCTAGAATAAATCAGGATTATGTCCATTTTTAAATCCTCTTCTGCTGAATATTTGAATTTGACTGGACATGATTTACTCATACCTTTATGCCTTACCTGTGAAGAATTTCAGAGGGGGGTGGTCTAGATTTTCTTCCAATTCAATTTTCACTTTACCAAAATAAAAACAGGTCTGCAATACTAAAAGCTGGCCCCCCTGAACTTGCACACTGTCACTTTGCTAGGAACCTTTTTGGCTTTCTTAAGGCCTCCCAAACTTCAGGAATTGTGGTGCATATTCACAGTAGTAGTTTGTATTCTTTCTCTCATATTTAAATATATAAAACAGTTAACATCTACATTTTCACATGCCATTAGTAGGACCTGAATTTTATCCAAGGAGGGGGAGTTCACCTTCAAGCTATTGTTTTCTGCTTCGTATGTGAATTTGGCAACCACTGTAGCAGTGTTGTAAGTGGGGCACATTCTGGGCAGTTCTTTTTTCACAAGGATATAAAACACTTTGAAATTAACACTGTGAAAAGTCTTTGGAAGTCAAGAGTGGAGAACAGTCATGGCAGGTGTGCTTGCAATTGCCCTTTGGGATGCCCAAAGATTTTTCCAGGTAACAGCAGAAGAGAAGAATGGTAGCTTTTAAGTTTATTTGAAATAATCAAGCTGTATTCCATAAATGAATGCTTTTCCAAAATTACTGAGCTTGTCAGGAGCACAATAACCCAACACTCAAATGAATTAATACTTAATCTGTCATCTGTGGTTGGCCTTAACATCATAACTCACATTCACATCAAACTTCAGAAGTGTTAAAGGAGTTACAGCTAAATGAGCTGTATAATTTTCTTGAGATTGGGTACACAAAAATAAGATGTTGAACAGAGAAACACACTTTCAGTTTCGTGTTATCCTTACAGTGAGGGTGTTAGTAAAGCCACTGTTTCTAGTGAAGATGAAAAATATGAGTGTAAAACAAGAGGAGAGTATTTCAGAATCCTGAGATTCTATTAACAACTTGGAATCACATGAAAGAAATTGTTTTTTTAAAATGATATATGTATTATATGTTTCAAGCTTTAAAATGGGAGAAGGATCAAGTTGAAAACACTTGATAGAACTCTTGAGCACTTTGTTTTCTGTCCAGTGTTTGTTTTTACCCTTAATTTTTTTCAATCTTCCTTCTGCATCTAATGAGCATGTAATGTAACCACCCTGTGGAGGAGAAAATTGAAGGCTGCAAAGGCTGCAGCTGAAATAAATAAGGTAGCTGAGAGCTAAAATTATTGTAAATAACATTGTAATTTAGAAATTTGGCAGCTTTTTTTGAAGAACATACGTAGCTCATAAAATGGTAGAGAACAAGTTACATTTACTTGTAAGGAAGAGAACTGTATAAAATTGTGACATAAAATTATTTTGATCTTTTTTTTTACCTTTACAGGGGTATGACATGGAATTATGGGGGTTAATATGACATTTGAACCGTTTTTCTCTTCATTCATAAAATAATTACTAGAATTATTTTTTGTGTTGATTTTTGTTTTCTTAATACCAACCTGTCTGTTCCTTTTCCTTTTGCATGGGAAAAGATACATGCTCATAGATTCTGTCTCCACTGTATGTAAAGTGATTCCTTGGAATTGGAACTTGGGGTTTCAGAAAACTTGGGATAATAGAGTTTAGTAGTTCTGAGAAAGTAACAGGAGTTATAAGATATTGAAAGAGTCCTTTGGATGAGGTTATAGTCACACAAAATGTAAACAGCTGTGCTGAATTTGGCAGTTCAAGGTAGCTTTTTGCTTGACAAATTTATGGTTCAAAATAAAATAATGTGGATTGCTTTTGAAAACACATTGTTCTATTGTGCTTAAAGGAGCATTCATGTGTTTCGGTCAAAAATGAAGGTACAGCCTGTTTGCAAGTCCTGAAAGAAATGATTGCATTGTCCATAAGCACAAGGTCTGACTCTTTCCTAAACCATGAGTCCAGTGATTCTTTCTAGGCAGCTGTTTCTGAAATCCCAGAGGAAGAGCAAGCTCCAAGTACAGGGTCTTGGAAGAAACTGAAGCCTTCTTGAGCTGTGCTATACAGTTGAATGTTGAACTGAACACACAACTGCTTTTGGTTGCAGGTACTGCCTGTTAAGAACTCTCAAACAGTGTCAGACACTGAGGGAAGCTCTGATTGCTGCAGGAAAGGAGATTGTCTGGCATGGACGAGCAAAGGACGAGCCAGCTCATTACTGTAGCATTTGTGAGGTCAGTAAAAATGTATTGGGTCATCTACTCTTGTAATATTTATTTTAAATTTTGCCCTGTCTTTTGTTGTTGATGACGTTTAAATTTTGCTTTTAAGCTGCAGCATCTGCTCTGTGCTGTAAGCACATCAGTCTGATGCAGTCCTGCCTTCCAGGAGCTCATCCAGATGTTTTTTCTAGACATGGGCTGTATTTTGCTGAAGGCTCTCCCACAGTACTCCCACAACATTGTTTTTCACTGGGTCCATTTTCAATTCTCAGTTATTATAAAACGTTGTTATCCCTTCCTGCATGAAATTTGATCTGCTGAGCTTCATTTTAAAGGTATATCTCTATTCATTTCAGAAGCCATCAGCACGCCCAGAAGAGAGAGAACTTAAGTCCTTTTTGTCCTGCAGAACATACCTTTTTGCTGTTTTTTTTTTTCTATTTACTGTTAATAGTTGCTTTAAAGTATTGGATAATAGTTTTCATGAAGCTTAAAAGAAAATAACATTTTCCTACCTCCTGAAAATCAGCTTCTAGTTAACCTCTGACTGAGCCTCTTGGGCAGGATGAGCATGTGGCTCAGTAGTAAGGAAATAAATTCCAAACTTCTTTAGCAGACAGTAAAAAGGAAAAATAGGTATAATTGTTTGAAATCCCCACCTTACTAAGTAACCCCTATTCAGCAAATGAATCCTGCTTTGTCAATATTGACCCAAAGCTTTCCCATGGTGCTGTTCATGCAGACATCCTAAGTGTAATATTAGTGGTTTTACACTTCTCTGCCTGAGCCTCAGGAGAATAGATTTTCCCTGAACAAATCTAATTTTTCTCTTTGCATGCACAGGGTAAGGTTGTAAATCTTGAAGAAAACACAGTTTTCATGTTTTTAACTTTCTAAAAAACGAAATTGTAATTCTTGGCTTTCTGTTTCCTGTCTAATAGGTGGAAGTCTTTGATCTGCTTTTTGTCACTAGTGAGAGCAATTCTCGAAAGACCTATGTTGTACATTGCCAAGACTGTGCACGAAAGATAAGCACGAACCTGGAAAACTTTGTGGTGCTAGAACAGTACAAAATGGAGGACTTGATGCAAGTCTATGATCAATTTACATTAGTAAGTCAAATTAATAAGTGGGTGCATAAATATATTATTTGTAAAGCAGTTGTAGACTGTCTTGGTGCTCCGCTGTACGAGTACCGTGGACTTTCTGATTCAAATGGAGGTTTGGGTTGTGTGTGATGTTTGCAGAACAAAACCTGAAGAGTCAGAATTGTGTGAAATACTACAGTAACTTACTGCAGAACATAACCACTGAGTTTTCAGGAAAAGTATGATGTTACAATTCATAAAGTTGTGGCTTTAAAAATCCAATAGAGATCACCTGAAGACCATAACTGGATCAGATGGAGATGGGAAGAATCAGGACAGTGAAGCTTGGAGAAACTAGCACCAGGTTCAAGAGCATCTCTAATACATTGGTTGTGGTATGAAGTCAGTATAGCAGCAGAGCATCCTATGCACTCAGACCCTTCCTTCCCCTTCCCCACCCATCCCCTCCCAAATCAGCACTGTCCTTCTGCTTAGCAAGTGGATGCTCTCAAACAGTTCTGTCTCTTGGCTTGGGGCCTCCTTTGCATTTCAATTTAAAGCAAAAAGCCTCTTTGCCATTATAGCTCTGTGCTATATATGGCAGCCTCCTGCTTTGAACTGTGTCAGCACAACTGTCCTAACATTTCACCCAGGTTTCATTGTTCCAGGCAAAGATGGCTTTTTTTGTAACCACGATGAAAGCGATGCTGGATGTATTTAAAAGCCTTGGCTTTCTGTCGAAGGAGACAAACATTGGACTAAGTGTTATGGGAATTTCATGTTGGATTTAATATGACAGCCCAGTAAGGGCTGTGCCTTTTGATTCATTTCCAGGTGCTGCAGAAAATGTGTGTTTAGTTATTTCATGTATTGGTAGCATGCCAAGTTGTGACCTTCTGAGTTAAGGCCTCAAGGTTTGTCAGCAGAGGCTGGTGAGAGTGTGAGACCCTGTCCTCTGAATTTAATTCTCTTCATTAGTCCCACAGAACCTGGGTTGGTTGAACTTCAGTTCACAGTTATAGGAGGTCACTGTCATTATAGTCTGTGAAATGCTGCAATTTCAAAGTGATGATCTGTTACAGAAAAATACATAAATAAACACCTCAGATACTTCATCCAGCTGAGTGGAAATGGGGAAGAATGTTTCTGTATGGACATGAGAGGGAGGGGTATTTTGCTGTCTGTGCTTATACATTATATAAGTAACAGTGATGATACTGTCCCTAGAACAAGGGTTCTCAACCTGTGAGTAGCTCCTTCCCCCACCAAAACCTAAAGTGGGGCCCTAAAGGATGCTGATAATCATTCTTTGTGTGAAGTTGGTGCGCCATGCATTTATTTTAAAGGGGATACACACTCAGCTGGGAAGAGTCACAGCCCAGAAGTGACATCTCTCAAATGTAGGAGGAGAGTTAAGGTTTGCTGTAAATCACAGGATGAAGATAATCTCAAATGGCAAAGGTGCAATAGGCCAAAGAGAGACTGGGGTAAAGTACCAGGAGCAAACACAGGGATGAGCCAGCATTAGAGTTCCTTAGCTGGGTACTCAGGTGTGGTCTAAAGTGTCTTTAAAGACTGTGAGCAGCTTTTTGAAGGGGTTCCATAGATGACCAGGAAAAGAGGAAATGCCATCAAAGACTCAGAACTTTGATGGAGTGCCACAAGGTGCAATACTGGGAAAGCAGTGTCTTCTGGACCTCATTTCCTGACAGCAGGCAGGAACAAGACACCTCACTTGACTCTTGAGGCACTTTGTCCCCATGTCAGAGAATCCAAGACCTTTTCCACAGATACCTTAACCTCAGGAGGGTATGTTACTGCTCAGGTATAGGGAAGGATGGAAAATGAAGCCCACAAAGGCTTTGGAGAGTCACAAATGGACCATCTCCCCAGGTAAACAGGTTGAGAATCCCTGTTTTAGAGTGCATAAAGATACATCTATACTGAGGCCACATGGAGCTCTTTGCTGCCACAGTGGGACTTGTGGCTGCTCACATCATATTAACACAGACATCCCCACAGCATACTCCAGTCTGCAGTACAGGCAAAATCCTGATGCAGAGTGTTCATAAAATACATGTTGTATTTGAGTAAAGTGGAAAAAAATGCCATTATTCTCTCAAAAGAATCCTGAAGTGTAAAAAGAATAGTGTGTGTGACTTTTAAACTCTCATGGTTACAGTTTGTGCAGGTCTTAGTTAAACACAGAGTTTTGCACCCTTGTAGAAAAGGTAATTTAATGTTTTCTCTTTCAGGCTCCTCCATTGCCATCCTCCTCATCTTGACATTTTTTCATGGACATTAAATGAAAACTTTTCTGATATTCAGGAAGTGACCCAGTTCTGCACCACTGATTTTTGTAGCTATCCCGTAAGGCTGCTGGCTGAAAGCTGTGTCTATGCAACCTTCCAAGTGCGGAGTGTCAACCAACTGGACAGGAGAGAGCACTGCCTCCTACTCCAGAACTCAAAACAAATAAAGCTCATCCAGCTGTACTTCAAAAAAATAATTCCATGTTTTGTATATATCTGACAAAACTGGCAACATTATACAGACTACTGACTTGAAGACCACCTCTTTTGTATTTCTCTGTTTCTGGGCTGATGAGTTGGTTTCATCCATTTTTCCCCCTTCAGAATTTCCCTTGGAAAAAGTACTAGCTTAGCTGGTCATTTCTTTGTAAGGTAGTTAGAAATTTTAAGTCTTTCTTTGGGCAACTTTTTTTTTTCCTTTTTTTTTTCTTTTTTTTTTTTTTTTTTTTTAATGTGAAGAGTTAGGTGATATAAATTTTTTACTGCTTTTATGTTTTTCTGTCTTGTTTTGAAACCATGACGGTTACACTTTTTGGTTCCTAAATAAAATTTAAAACAATTAACAGCCAAGTCACAAAGATAAATGGGTTGCACATAGACTAAGGAATAAACTTCAGATTTGTGATTTTTGTTTCTAATCTTGATGTAAATTTACACTATTTATAAATACATATTTATTGCTTGAAAATATTTGTGAATGGAATGCTGTTATTTTTTCCAGATTACCTGCCATTGAAATTTTAAGGAGTTCTGTAATTTCAAACACTACTCCTATTACATTTTCTATATGTAAATAAAACTGCTTAGCATTGTACAGAAACTTTTATTAAAATTGTTTAATGTTTAAAGTTTTTCTATTGTTTGAGTTTTAAAAAGATTTTATGTACAGTGCCCAGTTTTTGTTCTTTTTTGAATCTGATTATATATATTTTATATATACTCTTGTGCTTGTGTATATATATAATATATATAGAAACTCGAATATAAATATGTGTATAAAGATTTAGAGACTAAATTTTTCTCGTTTTAAGTTTTACATCTATGGTAGATTTGAGGTGTCTACTGTAAAGTATTGCTTACAAAAGTATGATTATTTTTAAAGAAATATATGGTATGTATCCTCAAGACATAGAATGACCTTCAGACTGGTTTATTGTTAAATTGCACTTTTTGCAATAACAGACCAATAAATAGTTGCTGCCAAAATGTAGTAGTAGAAAATAAGTAACAGCTAAATTTTAAAGCTCTTTAAGAAAATACCAACTTTGACAGGAAGTTTGGCACTAGTTTTAGAGGAGGAATGAAGAAGATTGAGCTTTGGTGGGGATGTTCTCTAGATTTCAACCAAATTGCAACTTATATATTACAATATGTTCTATTAACAATTTTAAAAGTTAAGACTGAATCATCTTGGCGTCGTTGTTGACCCCAAAAAAGGACGTTGTTTTGTGGTATTCTATTGTATTTTCACATATTTTGTAATACGAATTCACTGGTAAATTTTTGAAGCACTAGGTTTATTTAGGACAAGTTTATAATATATCATTGTAACAGTTTGCAGTTTTAATGATGGTATTTATTTTAAGTTGCTCCTTTCTCATTAGCTTCTTGAAAATGCATTAAATCTAAATTTCAAAATTGATAGCTTTCTTATCGATCAGAGTTGACTGATGCGGAAGGTTCTGCATCGAACAGTTTCTCGTAATTTCTCATTAGTGGGGTATGTTAGTGATTGCATTGTTCAATTTTTTGTAATCAATGTGAAGTGTTACAGGCACAGAGCATGCAGATAGTTCCTTTTGAACAAAAAGAATCGCCTCTTATGTTGTAGCTTCAAACAAAGGGTGTTTTAATGAAGAATCAGCACAGTTTATCTAACGCTGTTACAACAGTTTAACCACAGTTAGAGCTGACTTTCTTGCTAGTTCTTACTAGTCGGACAAAAGTGGGTAGAGATTAAAGAAAAGCATCATGAAATGCTCTTGCCAGCAAAATTATCAACTAGCAGCTAGGAAGCCAGTATTTGCAGTTCTGTAAAGGTGTAAGTCTCAGCTCTTGATAACAAACTCTACAAGTCATAATTTTTTTTTTTTACTTATGTATTTTATGCAGTCATAAATATTGTAATCTTGACAAACCATGCTGCAACTGAAAAGCTACTCCTTTAAAGTAGTCTTAAACCCAAATAAAAGCAAGATACACTTACCTCAACTAATGGTAAACAGAAGGTCCTCATTTCTCAGTGCTGCAAAAGAACATTGCTAATTAGGGAAAGAGCTTCTGTGTGCTAATCAGAAGGACTTTGTACCTTTCCTCTCCTTTGGAAAAGAGGATATGGCATTACCAAGGAAGAATATTCAGATTTTGCCAATGAGCAAGTAGACCAAATCAGCAGAGCATCAGGCAGCATTCCTCATGCTGTGGGAAGGGTTGTCATGAATTGGAATTGCTGCAGGGCTTTAATATTTTGCAGTTTCCATACTTAATCACACTCTGCTCCCAAGCAATGGACAGTTTGGGTCTATAAGCTGCTATGATTTAGAATGCTTTTGTTTCACTTTATTAAAAAAAGCACAAGTTAATATTTCGTCAGTTGTACTTCTTAAGAAGCACTTCTGCTTCTTCAGTTATGAAGCACATGATGCCAAGTAAAGCATTTATAATCTCTGGGTGTTTCCAAGCATTAGGATTTGGGCAGGATGGGGGGAGGCTGGAGCTGAACTTGCCGTGGAATCTCAGTCTTGGGGCCCTTGAGCTCTACAGCTGAGCCCTACTGATTTGCTTGTGGCTACAAATTTTAGTAGCAGGCAGATAAAAGATGAAAATGGCCAAAGATGGCAAGAATTATCATTAAGTTACAGGCTGAGAGAAAAATTATACTGTTAGGGAATGGATAGAACCAGAGATAAAAATAGGTGTTTAAAAAAAATAGCATGTAGTCAAATTCCAGGTAAGAAGGAATTAGAGCAACATTTGCTACTGATCTGTGGGTCTGAGAACTGTCCTTGAGGAGCTTGACAAGAAGGGATCCTTAAATGGGGAGAATAAATAGTCGTGTGTTTCTGAGCTTAATTAATTCCTTCCATAAATATATTCAACAGTATTTGAAATATTTGAAAGCTTCCCTCTGAATACGTAACTTGGGAGCAGTTTATCTTTGCTTTTTGGGGAAGTCCTACCAGTGGTTACAGTTGAGAAGCAGTGATGTTGGTATCTGTATAAAGTGTTTAGATAAAAATCACTAGAAAGTGAGAAGTATCTACTGACAGGAAATCCCAAAGCTTCCTGAATTTGTGTAGCAGAGAATTTGTTGATCCTAAGGACAAAGTATCCTGAATCTGTGCCTTGCTATGTGGAAGAAGGACTTTCCAAGTAACATTAAAATGATGATGCTTTGCTTAAATGAGCACAGCTTGGCTAAGTTGGTCAAAGGTGGGCAAGACTTGGGGATTTCACAGCTGGTGATTTCCTGGCCACAAACACATTTATTGGTTAATAAAGACAAGGAAGGTGCAGGGAAGAGAGTGCTTAAGACCATAGGGAAGAGTGTGCTCGTCCTTGGTTGCTGCCCTGATCCTGGGAAGGGGTTAGGAGGGAGGAGGGTGTTTAAACCTGAGTTTACCTAAGTCAGAACCATTTTGTCTGGAGCCAGAGCAGAGCCAGGATGAGGCCAGCAGGAAAGCTCTATGTAAGAGGCACTTGTCATAAGAAGGCCATGGAACTGTTGGAGCAGGTTCCGAGAAGGGCCATGAAGTTGACAAGGAGGACTGGAGCACATCCCCTTTGAAAACAGGCTGGGAAAGTTGGGGCTGTTCATCCTGGAGAAGAGAAAGTTGTGTGGAGAGCTCAGAGCACCTTCCAGATTCTGAAGGGGCTACAGGGAAGCTGGAGAGGAACTCTTTTGCCAGAAGCTGTAGTGACAGGAGAAGGGGGAAATGGCTACAAATTAAAAGAGGGGAAATTTAGCTCAGATATTAGGGAGCAGTTCTTCCCTGTGAGAGTGGAGAGGCCCTGGCACAGGTTGCCCAGAGAAGCTGTGAATGCCCCATCCCTGGCAGTGTTCAAGGCCAGGCTGGATAAAAGCCTTGAGGAACCTGGTCTGGTGGGAGGTGCTCCTGCCCATGGCTGAGCTCTGGGACTAGATGAGCTCTGAAGTCTATTCTAAGCTCTTAACAAACACAATTATGTGATCTTCCATGGCTGCTTTAAGCCAGTGTGGGAACAGGCAGAGGACTCACTCCAGCTGATGGTGCACGGAGACAAGGCTGGTGAATGTGAGGATTTACCTTGGGGACAGCTGGTGCTGCCTGTTCCCATTGTGCTGGTGCTGAGAGTGGAGGAAGGAGGGGTGCAGGTGATGCCCAGGCAAGTTCAAGCAGAAAACGAGGCTGAAGCTCAACTCCAGGTGAGCTCAGTGCAGGGCAGCTGCCCACGGGCCGTGGGGAGGGCACAGGGTCCCAGGGATGAGGCTGCCAGCAAGGCAGCGATGCAGGCATGGGGAGACCACAGGGCAGCCTCGCTCCAGGAAAACAGCATTCCTCCAGAAAGAGGGGAGAGCATTGCTGGTGCTGGGAACTCCATGCAAAGCTGAAAAGGGAGGAGAGGGAGAGCAGCTGCTGGGCAGAGCCCCCGTGGTGACAGGGACATGGGGAGGGTGTGCAGCACAGCTGTGTCTGCACTAGGAGCACAGGGACCATCCCTGAGTCCCCACAGGAGGGAGGAGCTGTGCCATCAGCTGCTGTGCCCAGCAGGAGCAGTGCTCACCTCTCCCACTCCCATTGCAGTGGGATAAAGGGAGCAGGCATGAGTTGTAGAGCTGAGGTGCATATATCCATATTTATTTTGGGAAACCATAAAATCACTGAAGGTTTGGAAGATGAGAAGAGGCAACTCACCGTGGCAGCAACAGGGAAGGCTCAGCTCCCAGCCTCACCAGGGTAGCAGTGCCTGTTTTACAGGGCACTGCCAGCTCCTGCTGCCTTGTTAAAGGGTTAAAATGCAATTGCTGCTGCCCTTGCAGCAGCAGGGCACACACAGCAGCCGGGGGACGTGTGTGGACCTGGGGTGAAAATGGATTTACCATTGGAGCCCTCTGCCTCCCTCCTGTCCTTTCCCTGAGCTCCTCTCGGGTTCCTCTCTCACAGAAGGCAGCACACTCTGCTGTGTTAGGATGGAGCACTGCTCCCAAATGGCATCCCACAATTTTGGTATTTTCAAGCCGTAGGACAGAGCAATTTAAAAGTAGCACAATCCCAGGCAAGGGTTAATGGGTGGGCTAATGGTTAAACAAATGGGCTAAAGCACTGACTCCTTTAATTCACACAGCTGGAAGATTCTTGATGGAGTCACACCCGAACATCTCAGCCATTGCCAGGGTCCATGGGAGCACTGAAACGTGGCAGGAGAGAGTTGGTTCCAAGTACATGCAAAAAATTTAAAATCATTGAAAGAGTCAGGAAGGGACACCACAAGAGAAGACTGAGAGAAGAAATAGCTTAAGATGTGTGCAGTGGCATGGCTGGGCTATCGTTTAGTTCAGCCTTATGGGCACAGAAAAAACAAACAGAAATAAAGGATATTTTCACCCTTTCTTCCTCAGTACTTTCCATCACCAAGTCAGTGGGAAACTGAGTAGTCCTTTGAGAAAACTGGGCTTTTCTTGTGGCAGTGGTCAGTCAGCTGTAGCTGTCAGTGCCACATGCTGAGTGCAGCATGCAGTTCATGTCTTAGATGCCTCTGGAGCTTTAATCTGTTTAGTTTTAACTACATAAAATTTAGGGGATTTGGGTTGTTTTTCTCCCCCAGAACATCACTGTGGGACTGTCCCACAGGCTGGCTCTCACAGCTGTAACTCCAAGAATTTTTGTGGCACCTGGAGAAGGCTGAGAGGTGGGCAGTGGGTGCAAACAGGGTTTGGTCACCTGTCTGCAAGAAAGGTTCAGGTGGGTGCTAAAATGACCTATTTAGAAAACAAAGTGGTCCTTGGGTAGGAGTGAACATTGGTTACTGGAGGACAAGTGAGCCACCAGGAAAAGCCTCATTTGTGCTGTGATGAAATCCAAGGACAAGAACTAGCAGCCAGTCACAATTGCCACAACTTTTGGGGGGTTGCAGGGGGGAGTGTGGAGGGCTTTTTAGAGTAGTAGCACTAGGCAGGATATCCAGTGCAATGTGATAAGAGCATCTGCTGTGGTTCCAGTAGTTGAAGACCTCCTTAAAGGTCAGATGCCTTCATAGCTGAAGATCTGGAAACGTATTCCAGGGGCTCAGGAGCTGCTGGCAGGCTCAGGGCAGACTTACAGATCAATATTTATGTGCAGAATTTTGTCTTGCTTGAGATGCCAGTGTTACCTCTACTGTCCCAGATTAAATTAGGGACATCACTGCAAACAGAGCAGCTCTCCCAGCTCCTGTGTTGGGCACCAGGAGGAAGGAGGAGCAGGGAGGAGCTGGCACAAGAAAACCAATTATTCCACCCCTGCCACAGCACAGCGGCTGCTCGAGTCCCCTGGACTGTGTGAACCTTTCCAGGAGCACAGCAGCTCCTCCCAGCTTTCCCTGTTGTTCCTCCTGCTGGAGGAGAGCCCAGGGCAGGGCTGGGTGCTCACCCCCACCCTTTGGGGAGGGCAGACAGCAGGAGCTGGGAATGTGTTGGAGAGGGTTTAGGGCTGCTGCTCTTTAATACTCTGCCCTTCTTATTACCTCCTGATGCTTCCCAGGCTGGTGCAACCCTGGGAGCCTTGTGAGAGCACCCAGAAAGGTTTGTTTTTAGGTGGCAAAGTGTTTGTAATTACACTTGAGGCAGCAGAAGTGCCTGGGCAGCCCAGGGATGCTGACATGCAGCCATCAGATAAGGGTGAGGATACTGGATACTGCTATCCATGTATCCATGGCTTGGAGATTTAAAAATAAAAAATTGGTCTCAGTGATAGGCTGATGGGGTGTAACATTACTGAGAAATAGCAGTGTGGGCTCAGGCCTGGGGCGTCCCATGGCACACATTTTGCATCAAAATACTGAGCTTTGGCCAAGAACCAGCCCACAACAGATCCTGGGCAGATGGACATCTTAGGAGAAAAACACCTCAGCTCCACATGGATTAGGTTTCCTTCATCATAACAGCTCCTGCACACAAATGCAATGAGATTTTGGTATTCCTAAACATGGATGAGGGAAATTGCTGTGTCTGTGTGCACTGAATTGTTATAACCATGTGATCCTTAGTCAAGTTGCAGCCTCAGATTTAAATCCTGCTTCAGCATCTACATTCTCAGGAGGAATTTCTTCACTGAAAGGGTTTGTCCAGCATTGGAAGGGGCTTCCCAGGATGCTGGTGGTGTCACCCTGAAACGTTCAAGAAACACCTGGATGTGGCATTTAGTGCTGTGGTTTGATTGGTGTGGTGGTGTTTGGTCAAAGGTTGGACTTGATCATCTTGAAGGGCTTTTGCAACATTAATGATTGTGTGATTTTTTTGATCTTTCAGCTTTTACCCACTCCAGTCAGAAATTCTACAGTTATCTTTAATATAGATACATTTAGATATACATAGATACATAGAAAACATTTCCCCTGTAAAAGAAAAATTAAAAGATCAGGGGGAAAATACCAGTTTTTGTGAGAAGCGTCTTAGTGGTGCAAGAATACAAGTTTTTTAAAGGTAGCAAATGAAAGAGTTAGAGGAGCAAATTCTGCCAGGGCAAAAGTCTGGGCAGGCAAAAAATTGTTTGAGTGTTTGGTGAAGCCCCCTCAGTTCTGTTAACAGAGAAATAATGTGTGTGACAGTAAGTGATAATACCTTTGAGAAGCTGCTTCAGCAGCTATAAAGTGAAAAGCAAAGGTGGAATGAGTTTTCCAGCACAGAGCAAAATGAGTTGGCAATTATCATAAGTGCAACTTCAGTTCCTAATTTTCAAAATCAGTGCAAAATGCTGTTTACAGAGCTCGATGGAGCCTCTAGCAATTACGGCTGTGTTATGAAGAATGCCATGGCTAATGCTCTCTATGGCTTATTTACACAACCACGAGATGGGAGAACATAAGACAGCATATGAATGAAGTGCTGCTGTGTTTGAATAGGTATTTGATTGCCCTGTGTGTGCCAGGAGCTGCCTTTTTCAGCTCTCTCTGGTGTTTCTCCACCTCCCGTCCTGCTGGCGCCTGCAGGGCAGGAGCCCCAGGCCCTGCCAGCACAACCCATGGCTTCCATCCTCGGGGTCCTGGCCACGAGATGTTTTGGGTGTGATGCTGGACTCTGAGCTGTGCATTAATGTGGAAACTGCGCTAGAAGAATCAATTTGGCCTCCAGCATGGAAACATTCCCAGCCCCTGTGCTCGTGGGAACGCCAGTCCCCTGCCCCCAAACCACCTCCTGTCCCCCAGCAGTCCAGCCCAGGGGTGCTGGGGTCACAGGGCAGCCACCACAGAGGTGCTGGCTCCTGAAGGAGGGTGCTGGGGCAGCTCAGCACCTTCTTCCCTCGCTGCTCATCATCGGCCAGGCCAATCGGCGCTGCCAGGAAAATGAGGAACGCGGTGTTTTCCCACAGGTCTCTGAGTTCTGCTGGGAAAGGCTCTTGGGAGGGAACGAGGAGGTTTGTGCTGGTGGATTTTGGTACCTGGAGAGAGGATAGTGGGGTGGAGCACCTTGCTCCAGTGTTTCCTTTCCTCCCTGCCAGGCATTACCCACGTTTGGCGTTTCTCTGGGGACAGTGGGTGCAGGACAGCAGTGGATAATGTGAGTTTAAAAAGTGGCTTTTTTTTCTGTGGCTGAGGAGAAGGGACGTGCATTTCTTCTCATCTTTCAGAAGCTGGGTGGTGTGACTGCTTTTGAAAAACTTGAATACACAGAAAAAAAAAATCTCACATAGAGAGGAAGTGCTGCTCACTGCTCTGTGTCTTTTTTTTTTTTGCACCTCCTTCCTCTTCCAGTTTGTTTGGCAAGCTATCTTGCTTGAGATCTGCCAGAGAAGAAGCCCTCTTTCTCTCTATTCTGGCAAATCTCTTCACTTCTTGAATGTCTCCTGTGCCTTATTTGTGTGCTCATTTTGGTGCTTTTCAGTGGCTGTGCTCATCTCTCCTTCTCAAAATACCTCTCTTTCTCTTCACATTTATCTCCATGCTGTCACTGGCAAGCATCCCTAGTGCAGCCTTTCTATTCATTGACACACTCCTTCTGTCTCAGCCATGATCATCACCTTCTCTTGGTGGATTTAATGCTCAAAGGGGAGGAAAAATTTGGGTTTGAAGAATAGGTTGGCATTAGGAGAAATATCTAAACCAAGGGATACCCTAAAGAAATTAGCTCAATACTTTTGGTAGGCCTGTGCTTGTCACTGATAATGGCAAATCCTCTGGGATAAAACAGTTCTTTTTAAAACAGGCTTTTATTTGTCTCGTTGCAAGGTGATTCATTTGTTTGGGCTGTCTGAGAAAGCATTAATAAATGTCTTTAAAGTTTTAAAATCTGAAGGCACAATGTCCCTCCTACACTGCTTCACCTTAGTCCCCATTACTGAAACGCTATTTTAAATGTTGGTTTTACTTGAATTACTTTGTGGTTCTCTACATATTTTTTTCTCACATTTGTCTCTTGTCATGCTAAAATGCTCTGAGTCATCACTTCCCTGCCACACAGGGAACTGTGGAAGTCTTTCCCTCCTCTGCCTCCCTCCTTTATCCCCAAGGTTATTGACCAGTGGTTATTGGGTCAGCAGAGAAAAAAAAAAAATTTGTTCTAATTAATAGAAAATTAACTAAAAAGAGTTGCATTTACTTTTTTTTTTTTTTTTTTTTCCCCAGTGAAATCTTGTTCACCATTTCTGCTTTCTTCAATGGATTTGTTACCCCTGTTTGGATGGCAGGTTCCCCCGAGCACAGTTCATCTCACCTGGTGTGCAGAAACACAGAAAACCTTGTGCCTTGGAGTCCTCAGCCCTCCCATGCTCCCCTAATTAAGCTGGAATTGGAGGACCCAGTGGTGGTTTAGGGTGATAAAAACCTTTCCCTCTTTCTTCTCTTTGTAATTTTTTTCATCTTCTCTGGGTGCACCACAGAGAAGTTTTTCCCCTGGCACCTCTCCAGCTGCGGTGACTTCGAGGAAAGAGTTTCTCCTCCCTGTCCTGGTGCAAAGCTCCTCTGCAGCCAAACCCCTGGGGAGGGCAGGGGTGCCCTGGCTGTGGGGACATCCCCTGTGAGCAAACAGGGCTGGAGCTGCACCATCCCAGCGAGGGAAAGGCGTCCTCCTCCCTGGTGCCTGTCCCTGGGCAGAGCCCCACTGGCTGCTCACCAGTCCTCTCTCCTTTCAGGTCAGAAAACCTCCTCCACTTCAGGAGTGAGGAATTGTCCCTTAGGAAGGAGTCTGGGATCTCTCTGGTCCTCTGAGAGAAATGACTCAACTTCAGTAAACAAAAGGGGGTGAGGACAGCTAGGAGGAAAAACAGAGAGAGCTGTTTTGGGCAGGACATCAAGACAATTTCTCCAAAAACCCAAGAAGGACAGAAGACAGGAGGAGGGACAGTGTCCTGAGCCTTTTCCTCACAGTTTCACATGGGAAGGAAGCAGATTCTCTGAAGCGAAAGTTTTCCAAACCCTGAAGAGCAAACAAAAAGCAGAACAACTCTTTTGGACCATTCTGACTCTGTGAGAGGAGACAAACCTGTATCAATCCATGTACAGCCACTGAAAGCAGTTTCAGATGTTGAAATAAAAAGTCTCTTGAGGGTATCAGCCCTTGAAAATTAAACCAGATGCATTTTTGCCCGATAACTTGCTTTTGATTGTGATGAAAGTTTGTTCTGAATGAACATTTCCAGGCATGCAAAGTGGCTAATCTGGCAAACCAGCACTTTAATAGATCTGGGATCTCAAAGCTCCCATGTGCCATTACACAGTGTTCTCTCCCTCCTACTCACAACTCTGATGTTAAGACGCTTTCTTTGGATCAGGATAAGGTTATTTCCTTCAAGCTGGGTTTGGTTTGGGGTTTTTATTCCCCAAAAGGAGATAGCAGTGAAAAATTAGGGTGTTTCCTTGAGAAGACAGTGAGTCATTAGAAGCTATGTTGCAATATCTTTATTCATAAATATTGTAAAATTATTCACATCTTTAATTTTACAGACACTGCAAAACTTTAGACTCGTTTTCAACTGAGAAAGATGTTTCCTTGGTCATGACCAGTGGGCACATGACCACAATCTGGGACATCACTCCAGGAGCCCCAGTCCTTGTTCCTGCCATTCCTGTGACATTTGGAATTCCCTTGAGCTGGCACACTGGGCCAGGTCTCTGGTGGTGTGCTTGGGGAGGAGTGTAAGAAACAAGACAAAGAAGGATCCTTGTCCTGTTGTGTCCTTGCACTACCCTACAGTCCCTGATGTGGGGAATTCCACGGCAGTTGTCTCTCCTCAGGCTCATGACATCTTGCTCATGGCCTCTCCTGGGAAAACCCTCCCACGCCTGTGCCCCTCCAGTTATCCTGTTTTCCTCTGCACTGTGCTGAAACCCCAACTCTTCCCAGGCTCCCTTGGCTGCCTGAGCTCCCTGAAGCCTCTGCTCCTGGTTTTCTCCCCATGAGGAGAATCTGCCCTGGATGGAATCACACCCACCCTGAGCAGGGCTCCTCACTTGCACCCATCGGGTGTTTTTTCCACCCATTTTTCACCATCTTTAACATCTGTAAAACAGCATCAAAGTCTTAGTGCATGAGCCCCACCCTCCCTCATGTGCTCCTTGCTCTCCCAGAGGGGAGGCTGGGGTGGGGTTTACCTGATTTTAGTCTTAACAGAGTCACTTATGTTCTTACTCCTATTTCTTCTTTGAAACACCTCCTGTGACTGTCATTGCAAAGTAGTGATTTCTTCATTCCTTGGGCTGCCTTGCACTGGGATTTCCTGCTGGCCTCAGCAGCTCTCCTGGCAGACTCTCTGCCTCTGATGTGTTTGAGAAAGGGTTCATTGTCAGCCTCCACGCTGTCAGCAAGGCACTCCTTGGATTTCTCTTCTGGGGATGCCTTACTGTAGCTTTGCATCAAATTTGTCTGATTTCTGCACCTGATTCCTACTTTTTGAAGGGTGTCTGTTTGGTTAGAATTGCTCCCTTGTGCTGCTGTTCAGCCACCTGGGGTATGTGTGTGTGTATTTTTTGTCAGTACACATTTATTGTGAGCTTCTAATGTGGTGTCTTTAACAAGATCCCACTGTTGCAGGGCTCTTCAAGAAAAACTTGGGCAGAGATCACAGCAGATCCCACTTTCCTACTGGGCTCCATATATGGCTTAAAAAAAGATATGATGCAGCTCAGAGTTGTTCCTGAAACCTGCAAATCCAGCCTCCAAAAGTTTCCTTCTGGATGAGTTCACTCCTCTGCCAGGGAGCCTTCCCTCCATCCTTGTCCAGCAGCAGCAGGAGGGGATTTGGGGGGCTGCATCTGAGGGCCTTTGCTCCCACCTGCCCCAAAATAAGCTGGCCAGTGTCCCAGAGTGTGCTTGTGGATCTGGGTCTGTAGCAGGGAAAAGAGGGAACCTGTGCTCACAGCTTTTCCAAGAATTCCTAATTTTTGCCTCTGTAGTACTGTGAGTCCTCTGTCCTTTAGCTCAGTCTGTGCTTCTATCAAATTTATGAACAATCCCTCTCATAAAATCCCACAAACATGGACACCTCTGGGGAATGACAGCCTTTTGAAGACCCTGATCCTGGTTTTTCCATGCATTTTGGCCTTTTATACTTCCTCTTTGATCTGCCAGTGCTGAGGGGTTTGACTTTTATTTGATAAATATACACATTTTTTGGTGGCACCTCAAGGTCATATTTGTACTCCTGTCCTCCATTCAGAAGCTCCTCTTTCCTGCCCTCCTTCCCCAGTAATTTTATCTTGCTGCACATGCAATCCCCCAGTCATGCAAAAGCTGTATTTTTAGACAGCTCTGCTTGGCTCTGCCTAGGGATGTGCAGTAAAGTTCAGCACTGCTTGGCCAGCTCCTCCCTGGGGCTGGTGACCCCAGAACTCCTGTTGGAATAAAAGTCAAACTGCTCAGCTTCGGAGAGCCTTTCCCCAAGCACTTGGACAGAACTAGTAAGGAGCTGTTTTTTTAGGTTTTTCTGGTCATTTTACTCACAGAATGCAACAAGACCACTTCCTGCAGGTTTGGTTTTGTTTTCTTTCAAACCTTGTAGACACAAACGCCTGTCAATATCTGTCCCCAGCCAATGCAGCCCTTTGATGGAAAGCCCCCATCACCCCTGGCCCTGTTCCTCAGGCAACTGTTCCTGTGCTTTGACACCTGGGAGCTTCCATCCTGTGCATCCCTCGTGTAACAAAGGCACCCCACGGGGGTGTCTGGTGGGGGGAAAGGACAGGCAGAACAAGCACTGCTGTGAGGGGAAACAGGAAGGGACAAGTAATTGATTTCCTGACACCTGGACAGTTGTTCCCATCCCTCCTCCACCTGCTGAAGGGATTTCCATTTTGAAAGACCAGCACTGATGCAGTGACTCCTTTCAGAGATGTCTGAAATGGTGACAAGTGCCCTGACTGGGTGCAGAGATGTTTAATCCCAGCACTTGCCCCCAGCACCATTATTGTTCCAGCACCCTTCTCCTCTTGTCCTTAGCAGTGTCTGAACTGTACACAAATCCCTGCTTTGTTCTGCTTTGTAGAAATAACTTTCACAGAAAGGAACTTCATTTTCTCCATCTTCATCTTCGGATGCTGGGGGAAAAAATGAGTAAATGTTTACAACTGCTCCAGCCAGAGCAGAGTGAACACCCAGAGGTGATCTTCTCTCTTACTCATTCTGCACCAAGAATGTGAACAGAGGGAGGTTTCAATCCCTGTGAAAAGTCCCTGAATTATTTCAAGTGTCTTGATAATTTTTTTTTCAAAGCAAGAAAACTCACTATTTTAAGTCATCACTAGAGGAATGAATCTGACAAACCTTTATCCAAATGAATGTTTAAATTCTGAAAGGGAGGGAAAAAAAAATCCAGTGTGACTGACAAGGTCCTTTTCAAACACAGAATATGCTGAACCTTGCATGACATTTCTGTGGGTGTTAAGTCTAAAGAGCTATCTTTGCATGCAGTGTAGCAAATGAACTGTGTAAGGCGAGGGCTGCAGCTCTGTGCATCCTTGCTGAGTAGTACTAGAGCGTTGTAAAACCTGACAAGCTGCTTCTCTTAAACCTGCACATCCCCAGGGAACAGGCTGGTGTGTTCTTGTTCTTCAAACACCTGAAAAGTTTGTTCTAGACTAACTATTGTCATTTATACTCTATGTTGCAAGGAATAGATATTGTGGGGTTTTGTGGAAGAGCAGAAAGGTGGAATGATGCAAGTAAAGCTATGACTGAAACAAAACTGTTTGAAGATCTTTACCAGGTGTCCCTCCCTCATTTTCCACCTGCCTTTTCTTCCTTATTCACTTTTTCTGGACTTCTGGATCATCCTCACCCTCCCCTGGGGTCTCTTGTCAGTTGTTCAGGTCATCCTAAAACCCCAGTGCCCCCACTCTGGCTGAGACCAGCTTGTGGAGGAGAGCAGACAGGTCTGCCTGTATTCTGTAATCCATGAGGCAGAACACAGTGCATGCCTCTCCCAGCCCCCAGCCTGGAGTAGCTGCTTCATTTAATTTGCCTTTCCCTGAAATTCCTGTTTGTTTTTTTTGCAGTTTCAGGATGGATACCAAGCTCCTTTCAGCACTGAATTAGGGGAACAGAGGGTACAGTAGCAGACAGACTCACCTGTTAATCAAATTAATGTGTCTTGGTGAGCCAATTCAGAACACCACAGAGCTGGTTCTTGTGATTTCATAACATCTCATGACACTCAGTATTTTTGTTAAAGCTCTACTTTCCAGATTCATGGGATGATGGGAGAAGCTGAGGAAGAATTAGCAGTAAAGCATCTAGAGCACCTGGCTGTAGAGAGTAATTGGCAAATGGGACCCAAGTGCATCCTAAAGTCTCAGCAAACCAGAAGGCAAATGAAAAGCACCTGCAAACAGCTGATGTTGGCTGAGCTGCATGGAAGGATGCATGAGATGTGCTTGAGTGGCTGCTCCTGTGGACTGGAGCTGCTGAGTGGTGGTTCCACATTCTCCAAAATGCCACAATGTTTTCTGGGCAGCCCCTTGTGGGAAGCTGGGAGCTGGCAGGGAAGGGGATGTGTGTGTCTGCAAAATGTGGCAAGAAATTATCACCCACAAAAGCTATGGAGTGGGAAATCTGAATCCCCAAACCCCAGGATGTGTAGCAGCCTCAACCCCCAGAGAAATGACAGTGTCAAAATATGCTGCTAATCAAAATAAGGCAAAACAATACAGTTTTACAAACCTCTTGACATGGAAATTTAAAAAATATGTGGGACATAGGGCACTGAGAAAGACACCTGCTAGGCAGTTGGGCATAAAGACAAATTACCCACAGATGAAGGAGGTGCTGAGGTTGACTGGGAGACTGGTGGAAGTTCTCTCCTGCCATTCTTGTCTGCTGTGGAAACAGTGGAAGTTGTTACCAGGAACAGTTTGCAAAGGCTCAAACAAAGCCACTGACAGAAATAACTTGAACACAGAGAGGAAAAAATTGCTTGATAGTTCTTTTGGGAAGGATTAGGTTTTAAATAAATGCCATTTATAAGTTAATTTCACATCCTTTTGGAGCTTGGCCTACTAGGATTTGAAGGCTTGACTGAAGTTGGCAGACAGGGTGGGCACTAATTCCAGAGTTTGACTGCCAAGAAAAAGGAAAATATTAAGAGTAAAAATTGGCAATTAAAAAAAAAAAAAAAAGAGGCCAGGGAAATATAGGGAAATGAGATTTAGTTTAGGAAAATTATTGTTCTCTGAGGCCATGGACTGACTTTATGGATGGCTTATTAGTCACAGTCCTGTATGAGCCTGGCCTTTGTAATCAATGTCTGCAGAGAAACTGGTGAAGAACACAGATCCCAATGCTTTAATAATTTGTAAATCCACAATTTCATTATTTTTAATCATGAGTGTTTTTTTTCATTTAAATTCGTATCAAAGTCTATTAAAAGCAGCGGGGAGACTCCTCTCAGCTTTAACAACTTTGAATCAAGCCCTGTAAAAATAGATGCTACGTGTCTCAAGGCTTCTGCTACAGCCTTGCCAAATGAGTCCAAGCAGCAAAAGTAAAACCACAGCTCTTGTGTTTCTTGTGTTTCCCAGGGTTGTGAGTTACCAGGGCCTGTGTGACACCTCTCTGTCCTTCTGCCCAGTGCTGGACTATTCCTGAGGGATCTTGCTCCTGACATCCTCTAAGGTGCTGAGCACACACATCCTCTGTGTCTCCTCTGTGCTTCCAGCAGAGAAACACAGAGGAATAATCTCTGGAAGAAAAGGGGCCCAGAGCTAACCCAGGGAAACCCACAGCCCAGGAGAATGGAGATGCAGATAGAGTCAAGAAAAACTGATGGAAGCAGGTTGTTAGACAGCCTTGTGGATCTCAGTGAAGGACATGTTTTTCTTTCTGGAAGAGAGCCATGATGTAGAAATAGACTGAAACCAGGAAAGAGAGCTGCAGCCATAGCTGAGGCTGTATATTTAGACCTCTTTGCTGTCTGACCATCTGGGCCTGCAGCTAAACTTACCTACAAATTATTTCCAATGTTTCTACATCTTGAGAGGTAAAAGGTGCACATTGTACTTTATGCCAGGATGAAAGGCAAAATAATTGTCCCGAGTCAGCTTTCCCCCATGTCAGTCCCGTGTGTGTGTGGGTTTGGATGCCCAACCTGTTTCATCAGCCTTCACCCACACCTGCCTGGAACCCCAGGTGTGCGCACAGAGCCCCTCACAGCCAACACAAAACCTGGATTTGCATTCCTTCTCTGTGCAGCACAAGTCAGAACAACCACTGGCAATGCAAATGCACTCGCATCTTTTTCTGCCTTTACCTTGTGAACAAATTTTTTTTGAACAATAGCTAGAAGACTCTTCCATGATGGAAATTCTTGTAGATGATCCAGAAAGCCTAGTTTCTTACTCAGCTCAGTCAAATTTGCTCAGTGACTCCTGCATGCCTAGATCCTAGGAGAAAGCCCCAAACTCAGGTGAGATCTGCCTGACCCCTACACATCAGGGAAGGTTTGGTGTGGGCTTCTGACACCTCACAGGGAGCTCACACGAGGGGGACATACAGATTCTGGGTGAGAGAAGTTGTGTTTTGCCACTTTTGCAACCATCTTGTGCAACATGAGGCACCTGGATCTAGCCTTGGCTTGACAGCTGCTGTCAAATGAGTTTACCACCCCAAATTCCAAGTGCCTAACTCACTACTTTGGGGACTGGCTTACAAGCTCCTCCTCTGGAAGGCAAATGGATGAGGATGGCTGTAGCTCTTGCTGGTCAGAACTCAGATCTCCCCAGCTCTTGGGGGGTGACCCTGCACCTACACTGGAGTATTGAGTGTTTGGCAAGTCTTGTCAGGCTCATTGTAAATTAATGTCTTATCCTCTGTCTGTGCTCCTTCTGCTCTTAAGGTGATTTTCCCATCTGAATGGTTTTGTACAAATGGTTCCTCCACTTTAGGGAGAAAAATGTGAAAATATCTGCTGAACAATCCCATCCCAGAGCTGGGTTTTTTTTCTCATCTTAAACCAAAGCCCTGCATCAGTCTCCAATTACTGTCCCATTGACTTGGGAAAGACTAGAAGCAATTTTATTTGGGGATTAGAGAAATTAAGTCTCAAGAAACATGAAACCTTTGAGCTTTTTAATGCTGTTGATTGTGTCTTTCTGTTCTGTGTGCCATCAAAGTAATAAAATTAAATATTTTATGAAAGTGAGCTGTGATGGGTGGTAGTACAGAACTGATTCAGTTCATCTGTATTCCTTAGCACATTAAAAATAGCCACAAGGAAAGTCTTAAATGCTTCCATCCATCCATCCATCCATCCATCCATCCATCCATCCATCCATCCATCCCATATTATTTATATATAATCTCCATCAGAAAGAATTTTTTGGAAATAAAAATCTTCTATCTAGCTATTTGTGAGCATCCTGCCTTGCTTTCCAACAAATGGCATGGGAAACTCTTCCATGGCCAAAACATGTGAATGAGATTTATTAGTCCTGTGGCCCCTTGTCAGTCATGACAACGTTAACAATCCATAAACCATACATCATGTCTATATCCCATGTAAAAAATGCATCTTTGGGAGATGAACAATAAATCCCACGTGATCTCTGCTCCCTCCTTCTACACGCCCCGGATTTAGGGCAGCTCTTTCCAGCCACCCTGCTTCCTTCTCGCTGCCCACACTGTCAGGGGGCTGTCAGCGCCCCAGCCCTTGCTGGGGACCGCTCCTGTGTCAGTATTTGTCACTGTATCTGCAGTCAGGGTAGCGGTAGGCGAAGCGGGAGTCGCAGGACCGCAGAGGTTTCAGGATCTCTGCCAGCTCCGCCATGGCCTCGCTGGCACCGCGGCCATCGCCCAGGCCGTGGGCACAGCGCTGCAGGAAGGCGTCGATCTTCTCCTGCACGGGGGGCTGGAATTTCCCCGCCAGGAGCTTCGGCAGAAGGCCTTGACACACCAAGACGAGGCTGTGCTTCTCCCTGATGGAGTCACAGGGCATGAATGAGGACTGGCAGTCCGCAGTCAGGCAGCTGAATATATCTCTGTACTCCTGCTGGCCATCGATCAGCTGGCTCCCTGTTGGGGGAATTAATCCGCTTGTTAGGAACGCAGTAGTGAGCTCCTGGACAGTCACAGATTATCTGTATCTCTGTGTTAACGCGGGGTTTGTTACTATCTAAAGGATGTGACCACCTTTCACAAATTACTCAGTGCTGAAGCTGTGTATGAGCCAATTTTCTCGCTCCTGAAATATGTATATTTTTCTGAATGACAGAGCTCTGCAGAACTGCCTGTCAGAGGAACTGGAGATGAGTCTGTCAAGTCAAGCTGACGCAGAAAAAAATGAGAATTGGAGTACAAATCTAAAATGTGGAGTTCCTACAAAAAACTACCACAAATAGCCAGACCTGTAATTTTTTCCATGTTAACCAAAATCATTGCATTGCAACAACAGCTCATCGAGCTGGAGTCAAGTTAACAGTCATAGCTGTTGGGATAAGAAAAGGAAATCCAGTGGAAAATTTTCTGACAGCTGCTTCTGAATATTTGAGACCTACTCAGCTGAATGTGTGAGCTGATGAAAAAACCTTTTGAAAATCTGAATATTCAAAATGAAACTGTTAAATTATTGGAAGAATAGTCTTTGCCTAGCTCTACTTGCAAAGCTAGACCAATGTAGCCTGTGAAAATTGAATAGGAACCCTTGATTTTATGTAAAAGTGACAAAAAGGGGGATTTTGTTATTATTGTAATAATAATAATAATAATAAGAAGAAGAAGGTGAAGAAGAAGAAGAAGAAGAAGAAGAAGAAGAAGAAGAAGAAGAAGAAGTAGTATATATGACCATTATTAGTCAATGTGATAAATGCACATAAAGGGTCCAATTTCTCCCTTAGACTTAGACTAAACTACTTAGAATTACAAAATTTCTGCTTGCAAATGTTGACACATGCATGGCAAAAGTTTTAAAAGGAAGACTTCAAAAGAGAACAGCCAGCACACCATGCACACTGAAAGCTGCTGCCAGCCACAGAGTGGGCACCAAACCACCAACCACACAAACAAAACACCCGTCACCTTCCCGACTCAGAGCCAGGACGGCAGGAGCTGCTGATGGTACATCTCTCTGTGAACTTCTCATTATTTAATTTAGTCAGTCGTGTTTGGTTAATTAAAAAAAAAAAAAAAAGGCAGCAGTAGAGCCAAGGGTAGAAGGGGAAGGATTTGTCTGCCCTGCCTCCCGAGCCCTCCCGTGACAGATGCGCAGCCACGGAGCCCGCTGAGTACCTTCCTCCTTGTCGATGATGCCCATGGTGCTGGCATCCCGGATGAACAGATGCCCGTTGCTGAACACGCCGAAGGTGCCAGCGTCCACGTGGGTGAAGTAGAAGAAGTAGTTGAGGTCGTTGGTGGCCATGGAGCGCAGCACGGCCAGGAGCTGCAGGGCCAGGTCTGCGGCCACCTCGGGGGCCGCGCCGAAGAAGTCGCGCAGGGGCCGGGTGCTGGCGCTGACCAGCAGGCGCCCACAGGAGCCCAGGTACCGCGGGAAGGGCCAGCCCTCCACGTCAGGGAAGATCTGTGAGGAAGAGCAGGAACGGGGGAATTACCCCAGCCCTCTGCCCATGGACCCACCTCTCTCTCAGAGAGCCCTTTCTGGCTCCAAGCAGCAGGGTTGTGTTGTGGTTTCTAAGTCAGCCTGCAACCCTTCCTTGCCCCATCCAGCCCTGGCAGCTGGGAAAGGTACCTACTCCCCATCCTGGAGGAGTTAGGATGCTTTTTTGTTCTCACCATCCTTTTGTGTAATGAAGGAAGAATCTGGTATTTCGAGACTTACTCTGTAAGAGAGACTAACTGGAAAGTCCAGGATAATAATAGTTTTCAGATTCATGAAAATTTTAGCCACAGAACAGCTAATTTTAGGTGTCTTTGACGGGTCCCTCATGAGCACTGAACAGATGAAGTCACAGCTTGGAGTTGAGGTAGGGCTAAAGCAGTTTTTGCTAATTGGTGAGAACTGCCAGGCTCATTTGTAAGAGACTTTGCAGTCTCAGGAACAGAAGTGGTGGGTGTTCGCTCCAGTGGAGACACCTGGGCTGGGCTCCCTGCATCCCTGCAGCACAGTTGTCCCAGGAGGAAACCAAAATGTGTGATTGCTGAGCACAAAGATTTCTGTCATTTGCATTAAAACTCATCCGTGTCCCCAGCACCTCAGACCCTGACAAGCCATTACGAACCCATCCAGTTTCATGTTTAAGGTTATTTCTCCCTTGTGCTGTGAATAATCTAGCTTTTTCTCTTTGGCATTTTTTTCTCTTTTCTTCAAGTTGTATTCCCACATCTCCAGAGTGCTGAGGGCCACAGCTTCATGTCCCAGTGACCCATAACTGGGCCAAAAATGACCCTCAGGAGCCTCCCAGAGCACGAGCACCATTCCCCCTCCCTGGGACCACGCAGAGCCCTGGGAGTTGCTGAGTCCAGCAGTGGCCTGGGGCCAGGGATGGATGATGCTGCCACTGCGATTTTTTCTTCATGGAATCGTGAGGGGTTGCAAGAACCAGCAGTGAAGATTAAAGGTGGGATGGGGAAAGGTAAGGATTCTGCCTTGGAAACAGGGAAAGAGAGGAGCTGCATGCCAGACAGGTCAGAAGGGGTCCAGGGGAAGGGTGTGAGGCCTCCCAGATCACCGCCTTCAAACCCAGAGTTTTGAAACGCAGAGCCAGTTACCAGTGGCAGGTGAATGGAAAACATAGCACTGGCATGTGGAGCATGGGAAATCATGTTCTTTCTCTTTCAGAAACAGGCCATGATTTTATGTAATGCATTAGCAATGCAAACCCAGCTCTTTGAAGTACTGGGGATGTGTAAAACCCTGGATTATACTGTTCTCTAGTGCAATAATGCACCTGAGGTCCCCTATCTCTCCCCAGCCTCACAGACTGATGCAGGGAGCACCTCATGAGTCTGCCTGGCTTCAGCCACCCAGCCCCATAGAAGAAATGTGCTTTTTGAAGGCCAGGGAGCTGCCAAAGGGCTGGAACTCCTCTGCACCTGAGGCCGACACACATCTCGTGCGAGGGTTTGCTCGTGAGGGGTTGTGGGGTGGTGTTTCCATCTGGGGCAGGGTGGCACGTACCTGTAAGAGGATGGGGTGTGAGTTCACTGCCAGGGTGTACAGCAGGCGCAGCTTGTCCCGGTCCGTGAGGTGATCCATGTAGATGCTGCCGGCGTCTGGCACCTCCGCGTAGCGCCGCACGATCCTGTCCAGGAGGCGCTGGGATGGGCAGCGCAGCATCGGGCTAGACAGGCCCTGTGAGAGGGGGAAAACTCAGCAGGGAAATCTAATTCCAGCCTGAGACATTGCTCAGGCAGTGCCTGGATCATGCTGGGGGTACACACGCACCTCTGTGCCCTGCCCACTGTGCCTGCGCTTGTTGTGACACAGCTCTGAAGGATATGGGCACGCAGGGCATCTCACCCTTCCCAGGAAAAGACCTGTGCCATCCAAAAATGCCACTTCCCAACTTAGGCTTCAAGAATGTCCCCCATTCCTGGGCAGTGCAAACCTCACATTCCCCCAGTTGCACAGCACCACATCTCTCCACACCATGGGACTCTTCCCTCTGGCTGGGTTTCCAGGCATTCCTGGTGGAGGCCCTCCAGTTGTTAGGACAGTGAGTCACTTCCCTCGTTAAATAATCTTCAGATCATTTCATTATTTGCTTAACCTGAGAGCAGCTTTCTTGGAAAAACTATTTGCTAAGGTCAGTAAACATGCTTTAAAAATGTAAATAAACACTGTGTGTGAATATAAGCACAGGATATGTCCTCTCTGATAAACTCATGCATTAACTATCAAAACCAAATAGCCTGTGTGTATTTTTTTGTAAATACCAGCAACAAATAGAGAACTGTTGGGCTAATGGAGTCAATTACCACCTGTATTTCACCCTTCAGATTTGGAGGTTTGGCTTGTAAAATTGCATGAGCAATCTATGGCTGGGATAAATGGCATAGAAAAATATACCCTCATAGTCAAAAATAGCCTTTTTTTATTTTTCAGTTAGTCTTCCTTAGTAGCCAGGGAGAGTTTATAGATGGAGGGTTGCCCACAGTAGCCCAGAAGCACCACCCTGCCATGCCTCTGCTGGGGAAGGGAATCAGGATTTTTAGGTCTCTTTATTAAAAATGATCCCAGTAGCCAAATTTGAGTTTTGGGGTTTTGTTTATAATTTGAAGGCTGGGAGATTTGCTTCAGAGGAAAGGGAGGTGGAGCTCACATTGCTCCCTGCCATCCTTCATGCTGAGAGCAAAGATGTGACCCAGCATCTCCCTGGGTCATTTGGTAACTCTGAGGTAGGTCCTTCTCAGCCCCTCCTGTGCGAGCTGTTCATTTGGCATAAAACACTGAATCACCCAGCCGTGACAGAGAAATAAAGGAGCATGGAAAGGATGAGCAGGACACTTTTGCAGTTGGAGGAGGAAAGAGGGGACTAGATGTCCCATGTCTCTTCATCTGCATCCCTGTTGGCCTTGGTGAGATTCCAGCCACTCCCTCCTTGGCCATCAGTCATACAAAACAAGTCCAAAATGCCAATAGCTGATGAAAACTTCATGAGAAACTCAACCACAACTGAAGCCTTGTTTCACAAAAACCAAAAAACCTTTCTTCCCAAAAAGAATAAAACATTTGTCAAAAATAATTCTTCTCAGTTCCTGATGAAAGTCTTCATACACTCCTCTTCTCTGATGTCACCTTATCAGGAAAATATTTTCTTAATTGCCTAAAACCATAGAAGGGGTGCAGGGGGAGGGAAGGTTATGGACTTCTGTCTGCAGCACTTGCAGGAACATTGTGGCCGACTCTCATTTTCCGTTTGGAGGAGAAGTGATAAAAAATGAGCAGAACAGAGCTGTGTTAAGTAAGAGATAAACGGTGGAGAAAGTCTCTTGCAGCTCTGTGTGTGTGTGCAAATATTTGCAGCCAAAGTTAGAAAGCCTTGCTGCTTCCAGGAGTCAGCAATGCAAAAGCTGAGACCCTGAAGAGTACGCAGTAGGAACACAAATCATGGAGGCAGAGAAGGCATGGACAGTGTAATTAGGTTTTTTCTGAGGTCAGAGCTCATCTTCTTAACAAAAACGTGGCACACCTGCCCATGGTGCTCATAGCTGCTGGCTTCCTGAGGAACAGTTTCAGCGGAGGTGTGGGAGCAGAGGAGCAGGGCTGGGTACTGACAACTTTGCATCAAACATTGGTGCAGCTTCCTACAGTTTAATGAAGCCCTGACCCACAAAAACTGGGCAATGGGGCCTTTTGATTTCAGCAGAGATAGTCAACAGCATAAAGCTCAGCACCTGCTCGATTGTTTCAGTGTAGAGGGATCTCACCTTCCTGCAGACTGATGGAAACATCTCTACAGTGGAAAAGGAGCTGGAGTTGTAAAACTGTCAGACAAAAATTGCCAATGGATGAAAAATGTGAAGAACACATACTTGAAACACTGGAGATATAGATTTATCTGAGAATATCTTAAGTCCTTTGCAGTGACTTATCACCCCAGAGAATAAGACCTGACAGACAGCCTGATGTATTGTTTGTGATTGATATGGAAAGCTTCTTATTTACTTCAACTGAACACCCATATTCCTACATCTGATAGTGAGTAGTTCCTGCAAAGCCTACCTGCACTCAGCTGTGAGTTTTTAACTCCTGTTACACAGTACAGGATGAATTTTAAACTCTGTGAGTTCATGTGTATGCATACGTAGCGCAGACACAGCCAGAATTCACTTGGATGTAAAGACAACTTGTGGAAGACAACTTCTTTCTCTGTTTTCTTTTCAGCCAGCCCAACAGGGGATGGCCCAGACCAGGAGCACAGCTGCCTCCTTCCCCATGAGCCACTACCAGCCACTGGGTCCAGCTTCACCAAACTACCAGGTTTAGGATGGGTTCCAGGAGGAAACACTTGGATGTAGATGTCAAAGCACCTACAACTCCTGGCAATGTGAATCCAAGGGTTTCCTTAAATCCCAAAAGGAAGAGGGTAAGAATGCCCTGAGAAACTCATCCCCACTGCCAGCAGGTTTATGGAAGTCTCTGATGATGAGGTACTGGGTCAAAGAGGTGGCAGGTCCAGGAGGTGGCTCTGGAAGCCCCATAGTGCTCATCCATCCTAGGATGGACAAGTGGACATGTGAGTGAGCTGCTGCTCCTGTGCAGCAAGAAGAGATGTGGACTGGACTCAGAGGTCACATAACTGGGGTGCCAGTGCATCTGCTGTGGGCAGGACGAGGTGCTGGGCAGTAGTTCTGATCAGGAGCTGCTGGGCAGTAGTTTCTGGTCAGCAGCTGCTGGTCAGTAGTCTCAAGCAGACCGACCTAGAGAGAACGTCTGCAAATGCTGGATTTTCACCTTGGTACTGCTTTCCTCTGTCTGCCTTTAGCATTTTCCAGGCCATGCTTTGCAGGCAGGGCTGTAAATTTTCCCTGTGGGTGATCTGTAATGAAACCAACCTGCTTTGTTGCCCCTCCAGCAGGAAAGCACCCAGAGTGGTTTGAGTGATGAGCTCCTGGGTGAAGCAGTGTCTGAGGCTGCCGTGCAGGCTGAGCCCCAGCTAAATCCTGCTCATCTCTGAGGCACACTGGATTTTAAGACTGAAGACTTTGCTGCATCCAATAAAGATTTTCCTTGTGGCTGGTGAAATAATCGGCGTGGCAGGCGGCTCAGCTGATGGCTGGGTCAGGCAGGGCAGGCGGTGTAAAGTGGAAAAACATTACTTCATGGTCTGTCATTTTGATTCAAGCACGTTGCAGTTTGTTGCAATGCTCTGTCTATCAGACAAAATTACCTGGGCCCATTAGGTTTCCCCAGTGCTGCTGTACAGGATAAAGGGAGGGAGAGCAAAGCACTGCTGTGTGACTGCAGCTCTGCGAAACAGGGTGGGCATCGTGTCAGGCCTTGAGAGAGGTGTGCTGTTAACACCTCTGAGAAGAGGGAAGCAGGAAAATAGAGCCATTAGAGCAGTTCTTTAGATAAGTGTTTGCAGAGACATAGGGCACCCCCAAAAGCCCCTCTCCAGCGGCTCATGCTGGATTATCCAGCCCAGCTGAGGGCTGGGCAGGGTGCAGGCAGAGGTGCTGCTTCCCAGAGGGAGAAGGGCAGGTGGGATGGCCAGGGAGGGGATCCCCATCTCTGTGGGGCTGGACGGACTGGGGAGGTCAGACTGTAACCTGTGGTGGCCCACACAGCGGGGCTGGCATGGGGTCTCACACACAGACTCACACACACTGTGACCAAAATGTTGTTGCCACTGGCTGGCTTTCAATTAAGACCACAAGCCATTTTGCATTGCACATGCCTGATCTTAAAAAGCGATTGCTGCTGAAATTTGGTGGTGGGGAAGTAGGTCCCAGGGTCTCTGGATCACTATGTTTCTCTGTGTATGCAAATCTATACGCTGTTAGAAAGGATTTAAATTCCAATTTTTGTTTCTCTGATTGATTTACAGAACCAAAGGACCATGAAAACATGAGCAGAGCAATCCTGAGGCTGATGTGCAAATGTCTGGGCCTCCCTGCAGCCTCCCATGCCCTTTCCAACTAAAAAGCTGCAGGGGTTGATGAAATGTCCCAGGGAGTTTGTCACCGGGCATGTCCCCCCAGGCTGGCCCTGAGCTCACATCAGAGGTGCCCTGGAGCTGGCATCAGCTCAGCTGCTGTTCACAGGGAAATTCCTGGGAGAAACTGGATAGGTGCAAAGCCAGGGTGCCCCAGCCAGGGTCTCTGCGTGGTGCTGTGTGTGCACATGTGCATCCATAAATGTGTGTGTGCCTGTGTGTGCAACCCAGCCAGCTCAGCTGGCATTTCAGACTCCGAGAGGACAGGGTAGGGAAAACTGTAGCACATGAAGAGCCTTTTAAGGAGAAGGATTTGGGCTCAGCTGATGATTTAGCTTTGCAGCAGGTCTGAGATACCACAGAGCCACATTTCTCCAGTTACTTTTTCACCCAGCTCAGCAAATGGAAGCTTTAAGCTCTCTATTCTTTCCCTTTCTCTCAGCACTTCTGGGCACAGGGGAAACAGCACAGTTTGGAACAAACACCTGGGACACTCCAGCAAGGCTGGGGGACCTAGCAGCCCAACTCACCCTCCTGAAGCTCCTTGTAGTGCTGCCTGGGGGGACAGCAGTGGCCAGCAGGTGCCTGGGCAGCTAAGGGGTTGTTCCTGCACACAAACTCAGGTGAGGGATGCTCTGAGTGGAAGTGATGCACTGTCCTCCCTCTCTAGTGCCTCTCCCGAGGTTACTAAACAAAGTACAGTATAGTTTTGCCTCAGAAATATTTTCCCTGTCAGGCATGTGCCACCTGGAAGGGTACTGACTTCAGGGTGACCTGCTGTGCTGGACTGTCAGTGATTTGGGTGAGTCCTTTTTGGTGCAGTCCAGGCATAACCCCAGTGTATCCCTCCCTCTCTCTCCCCAGGTGTGCTGCTCCCCAGGGTAACAGGAGAGGAAGAACTAAAGCAGCATAACTTTAACACTCACCAAAGCTGAGTGGATGCAGTAAGCAGCAAAAAAAGAAGTTACTTTTTCACAGACACTTCTCCCTTGGAATGGGAAGAAGTACTGGAATAATCCTCTCTCAGGGTCAGTGCATGTCCAATCCCACCCTGGCCCCTGCTTCTTTCCAGTGGTTATTGCAATGTTTTGCTGTTCTTTGGGTGGGGTGAGGGGGATGTCCTGTTCCATCTGCCTGGTGGTGCTGGTGACCCACACTCACCATGCTCCTGTCCTGGCTTCACCTGTGACACCCCAGGACTGTGGGAGAAAGGGCAGTGTGCTTCTCTGTGCCTGAGGTCATTTGCTATGGATGGCAGGAGAATGAGTAATCGAGGCTTTGGCTCTGACTGCCCATGCCCCTCATCCTGCCAGCCACAAGCAAGAGAGACCCACACTGACTTGGCCCTTGGCCCAAAGTAAAATCACTTTCAAGGCACTGGCTGCCGTTTTGGGTACAACTTTATGATAAAAAAACCCCAAAATCCCACTATGCTGAGACATGATGGAAAACTAGAAAAAAAAAGGCTGGGGCAGCAGTCTCTCCACTGGAGCTGTTACCACATTTGTGTGCACAGCCTGATGTAATCCTCGTGTCTGAAGCCACCTGGTGCTGTGGCTTTCCACAGGACTTCAGCTTCAGCCTGCACAAGGAGCCAGGAGCTGGTGCTCTCCTCTCTGGGGCCAAGCCCATCCCAGCCCTGGACAGGCTGTGCCATGGCATTACCTGCGGCAGGGAGGGCTTGGCCTTCAACCGTGGCACTTTTCTTCCCACCAGGACATCATTTTGCCTCTCCCTTTTGGCACGTGGGCTTGGCTGGGAGCACACAAAGCTATCTCCACCGACCAGCCACCACCCAATCTCACTCTCCAGCCAGCAAGTTGCAGCTGGAGAGCGCAGAGACCCTTTTCACGCCCCTAAACCGCACAGGACTTGCTCTCCCCGTGCTCCCCCAGCCGTGGTGGGGAGCTGCAGGACACAGACCTGGACCAGGTCGGGAGTCAGGCGCTTGGCCCGCAGCCACTTCTGGAAGCGCTGGGTGCGGCGCAGGGCGCGCTCCAGGCTGCAGGTCTTGGTCTTGAGCAGGGAGGTGCAGATGCGCTTGTCCGCCCGGTCATGCTGGTACTTGGAGGTCAGCCGGGTGATGTCCACCAGCCGCCAGCTCTTGGCATCGTCGGTGTAGTTGCCCGAGTAGCTGAGCAGGGAGCTGGGGGGCAGCTTTAAATGAGAAGAAAGCCAGGTGTCAAACCTGCCAAACCAAAACGAGAGCCCCACGGAGAGCGGGTTAACAGCCACACGGACACCCGCGCAGTGCCCGCCCCGCTGAGCTGCTCCAGGCCGGCCCCTGGGGCTCCCTGCCATCGCCTGGCAAAGGCCAAGTCACCCTGGCTGGATGGGCCCAGGTACCAGGGTGAGGTGAGCAGGCTGAAACCATCAGCTAAGGAAATGTGTTTTGGTAAAAAAAGTCCTTCTTTGCTTCCCACTAATACCCCATCCCTTGTCATGAATGCTGCCATGGAATGGAGGGTAAAACACCCAAACAGGCTCTTTTGGGTAGAGGGGGGGAGGAAAGGAAGAGGGTTACAAGGTTCTGGTTCATGAATAATTCCTGATGTTCTTAAATTTTCCTATTTCTAGAGAAAGGGTCCCAAAAAATGAGTACTTGACACTTTAAAGGACCCTCCTGATACTAAAACCTCCTGACGACAAATGTATTTGGGAATATCGAAATGACCTCTTGTTTTGAGGAGGTGGCTTTTGTCAGTGCAAGGGTCTACCTGTCTCCCCCAGCATCCCTGACTGTATTTCAGCAGTAGGGATGAGTGACCTCCCCGAGAGCAGCAGAGTTTGGGGTGTGATGGGGGGACGGGGTGTGTGTGCCCTGGGCGTGCAGCGCCTCTGTAGCCATGGAGATCTTGCACTAATTTGCTCCCCCTACACAGGCACAGGAGGGGAGCATATGGGCTGGGTAATTAGGTAATTTTTTTTTTGTTTCAGCAGCCCCCTCAGCCCTGCCCACACGCGTGTCGCACATGCCGGAGCTGAGGAGCGCGGTGCCTGTTCTGGGAGGGTGTCTGTAACCTGCTCTTGGAACACGGCCCAACTCTGACCTTTGGTTTGGCCAACGTCCTGCCCTCGCTGCCTCTGAACCCTCCTGCCCTGAGCTCCTTGTCCAAGTGTGTAGGAAAGCACGTCCTAATTTAATCTCACCGTAAATTAAAGCCGGTAGCTCAGAAGTGAAACAGGAGAGGTAAGAGGTTCCCTGAAGGATTAGCCTAGCTGGAGTTTCAGACAGCTTACAAGATATTAACAAGTCTGAAAGCTGAAGCTGGTCTTTCCTTTCAAATTCCATTTGGGAAATTGGCACAGAGAAATTTGGGGAGGATAAGTTTTCTATGATTTCAGGCAAATAACTGACTCAATGACACGAGCCACCATCTGTAGAGACTGATCAGACGATCCCTCCTGCAGGCAGCACCCCACTCCCTTTCCCCACCACAGACCCAGCAGCTGAGCTCTGGGGCAGGCATTGGTGCTCAGGGTGGGTGAAACCCTGGTGCTTCCACTGCTTTGGCTTTCAACTCCTGCCATGTGCCTCCATCCAAAAATTTACCATGGAGGCTGACCAGAAGTGGGGGAGCCTTGTGTAAACAGGTTGGTGGATTCCAGCATTTCAGCATGTTTGGGCATTTTGCCTGATATGAAATTGGAGATTCCCTACAATTAAGGCACCTGACACAAACACTTTGTTTGGGTTTGGGTTTTTTGTTTTGTCGACGTTTTTTTTGTTTTGTTTCTTTGGTCTGGTTTTGAGCTAGGATTAAAGAAAAGAGAGTAACTGCTGTGCCTCGTTGTGACTGTTGTACATCAGGAGCCCTCCCAGTGCCTAATCTGCAAATTGGGCAAAGTGTGCCAGGCATGTCCTGGGAAGAGATGGCTCTGGGCTGGGTTTCTCTTTCTTTCTTTCTTTCTTTCTTTTTTTTTAAGTTAAGCACAAATATGCCTTGTGACTTGACTCAAGCTTGTGTGTTCAGGGGAGCTCATCAGAGAGCAGGAAAGCGCCGCCTCCCATGTGCAAGCAGCACATGGATGTGTGAAATGCAGGGCTGAGCATTAATTTGAGTGATGGAGTGATTCTCTCTGCAGAGCTCTGTGGGGAGAGCCACCCTGGCCTGGGAACCCAGCATGGGCTGCAGCAATTCTGTATCTGGCATCGTTTCTGAGCAGCACAGAGCTGGCCTGGCACATTTGCTGGATACTTTCAAGATTCATCATCAAGTTGTGCTGTAACAACTCCCCCTCGTACGGAACTTTTTAGCTAAGGGCCTGCAAATGCTCTAAGACCTTCAGTAAGATCTATGTGAATAAGTGAGTCACAGATTTTAGATCAACCTAGAACTAAATGCTGAAGAAACCCAAACTTATTTCTTTTTCTTTTTTTCCTGAATTAAATGAAGTATTTTGTTTCAGCCAAAATAATTTTGTTTGCATTTGAAATTTCATATTTTAAAAAAAATTAAGTAAGCTAAGTTTTAAAACAGAAAACCGAACCAAACCAAACCAAACCAAAAAAAACCCCAAAAAACCAAAAAAGAAGTAGACTATAAACCCCCATCTAATTGAAGCATTCCAGCTTTTTCAGTCTTCTTTCCTATTATTTTTGGACGAAGCTCAGGACCAGCATTGGCACAAGTCTTTGAATAGTTTTGGTCGGCTCAGTTCTGCGGTGTTTTGAAAATCTAATATTTTACAAAAAAACTTTCACCACGCTCTGCTCAGTACAGTTGGTAGACAGGCTTGGTATTCTCATTTACAGATGGATAAAGTTGGGCAAAGATAAGGGAAGTATGGAACATTAGAGCACAAGATGAGTCACCAGCCGTTCTGGGAACAAAACCCACATCTTCTCACTGTGAATGCATGTCAGAGCTCCCAGAAATGATGGAGAATTAATGAAGCATGTTCTAATGTGAATTAACACAGAGAAGCCCAAGTGCCATCCACCTTTGCAAGCATGTGAAAAGGTACGTGAGGGTGGATCAAAGAGCGTAAGCACCACTGAAATTTCCCTAGTTTAAGCTCCCACTTGCCAAAAAATAATCCCAGTTTTTCAAGAAATCAAGTGGGAGAACAAGTTTTACCAATGCAAAGGAAAGCCTGAAGATGAGTGACTGCTCAGGAGAACATTTTTAAGTTCCCCTTCCCGAAGAGCTCGGAGCAGAACTTCACGTTATCACTTATTTGTGGGAAGCCAACTGCAGGCTGGTGGGAGAGAAAAAGAAGTGTCTGGCTTGGGGAGCCCCTCTGTTTCCCCTGAGGCAGAAGTATTGTGCTCCCACAGGTTTGTGGCTCTGCAGCCCTGGTCCCCAGTGGGGCTGTCTGCACACCACGCACCCCGTTCCTGCTGTTCCCCAAAGGAAAGCCAGCGTGAGCAATCCTGCCTTGGCTCACGTAGCACCTCTCCCCCACAGCCAGAGCACCGTGCAGCTGGAACCCCACAGCCACAGGCAGCTCTGCTGGTTTTGGCAGGGCTGAGGGAACCTGCATGGCCCCAGCTTCCCCACTGGCCAAGTGGGAGTAACCAAAAGGCTTTGTACCTGGCAGCAGGTCCCTAAAAACCCTGCACAGGTGAGCAGTAAAGGAGCTGCAGCAGGTTGGGGCAGGGGGCAGGAGCCAGCTGTGCTGCCGTCCTGCTGCAGGGAATAAAATGCAGGGCGTTTTACCCTGAATTCACCCCTGGCCCCTGCAGACCCACAGCAGCCCATCAGCCAGCTGAGCATGCTGATTACAAATCCACGCTGCATTTTGGGACAGGAATCCAGGCTGGGCTGGGAGAAGGCAGCACTCAGCCCTGTGCACCTCACGTACTGCTCGCTCTGGCACCGTGGAAAGCCAAAGGGAGCCCTGATGTGCAACAGCAAGGAGTGCTCTGGCTCAGCAAAGCCACAAGCTGCCTTTTTCCAGCAGCAGTGGAAGGATGGATGTCTGGTATTACAAGTCCATCCCAGACAAACCATTATGGTTTTACTACGCTACGTTTTATAGGATAGTTTAAGATAAAAATGGTGATTTGTCTAATACTATACTACTTACATTATAGCATTAAAAATACAATTTTACTATAATAATTTCTTCTCCCCCAGGCTTTTATATCTATAAAAGAAAGTGCATACGGCTCTATAAATCATATCAGACCCAATAAACCCTTCCTCTGCCAAGCACTGCCTTTAACTTTCTCCTCAAATACAAGTGGCAACATTTTCCCTGGTGACATCAGATACACTCTGCTTTCAGCCTAAAAATGATTGGATTGGTCTGATGACCAGTTGGACAGTGTGTGTCTCATCAACAGCGAGGCAGATGCAATTTCTACCTTCAAGTTCCCACACAAATCTCCCCAAAATGTACCAGTAATTTAACCACGTGCTATTTTCAAGTGTGTGGATAACCTCATGTGCAGAAGTCCTCATGCCTCAGGCAGGTTTAGATCCCTTTTGATGTTAGCTAAAATGCACGTGAAATTCTGCACATTCACATTGTTGCACCTGGTACAAAATTATACAGCATGTTTATATGTTTGTAGTTAATATACTCTGTTGGGAGCATACAAAGCTAAACCCCTTTTGCCTTTAGTCAGTTGTTCATAATAAAATATTTCCAGTAAATCTAAACAAGCTGATTTCTTCCTTCCCTCTTCCCTTCCCCTACTGCTGCCTTGAGTTTTTTCAGAGCCATTCTCTAGGCAGAAATTTGTTCCTTTTACTCCTGCTTTCAAGTTATAGTTCAGGGCTGAACTCTGATCATGTTTGCATGATTTAAGAGCAAAGAGACAAAGCATCAGCTTGCAGGCATTAATTAAAACACTAAGTGCTGTAATGGCAACTGGGTGCTAAGTTGCTCTTTGCATTGTTGTTCATGAAAGTACTTGGAAATTCTAACAGGCAACTTTCAAATTACTATACACAACTTTAAAAAGACTCTGCTGATTTTCTGACCTTATCTCCTCTTTAAAGAACTTCTTGCATATGGATGTCCCAATGCAGGCGTTGCATTTATCAAGTCCCAGGAAAGTCCGGCCAAAACTGTAGCTGGGTTTGACGTGGGGCACAGACGGAGAAGCTTTTGCTGCTGTGGAAGGGTTACAGCCCAGAGCCAAAACCAGGAGCAGCATCAATGGATCTGCAACTCTGGAGCAAAGGCAGCATATCCAGCGCCCCATCTACAGTAGTGGAGAGCTCTGCTCTTTTGCAAGTTGTCCCTCTCTAGGATTTCAGTCTCTTTTTGATGACTTCAGCCTGCAGTGGTGAGCCCCGAAACACAGCAAGACACTCTGGGTGCAGGAGACACTGCTGCAGTCCCCATCCTGCCAGCTGGTCACTGGATCTATCGGCTCGAGGTTTGGGTGGGAAAGATATGCTGTAGGGTGGGGAGAAGGAAATACATGGAGGATGCAGATAACTTGGGTTGCCATGGTTATCTTTCCTTTCCTTGTTGCAGCTGCTTTGGCCCCTGCTGACCCTCCCATCAGCCGACTTGGAAAACAACACGAAGAAGTGCTCATCTGCTCTTGGTGCAGACAAATGAAGGATATCCTGTCGCTGGAGAAAAGGGCACATGTGGGACACTTAGTAAAAAAAGTGATTTGAAAGGAGTGGCAGCATGGCAGAAATGCACATTTTACCAGAAGCCAGACCTTTGGTGTTGCTTTATTCCTGGAGATTTGTGATGGTGCATGACGTGACTTCTCGGATGCTTCCTTGGCTCGATTTGCCCTTCTCATAAAAGCATTGGAAAGGCTGTCAGGTGGAATCATCACTGTTCTGTTTCTTGAAAAGAGCACTGTTTAGCAGTGATTGCACCACAGTGCAGACTGCCACAGAAAGCAGGATAGCCTGCAGCTTTCCCAAAACTCCCAGCTGATAGAGCAGCCTGACCTCTACGTCCCTCTTGGAAAATAAGGTTTCAGCAAGACTTCTGTGTTTTGGAATGTCTTTTCTTGATGGTCCTGGCATTGGAAAGAAGCTAGAGAAAGTGATGAGGGTGAACTCAGGAGAATGTCAGAGGTTTCAAATAGAGATTACTGAGACCACACCAAAAGCTGTTCTTGTTAGGACAAAGACTTGGAAATTATGAAAACTGGTGGCTACCCATCCTGGCTGGGTGCTGGGCACAGGAGATCTGGCAGGCTGCAGCTCAGGGCCAGGAAAGCACACCTTGAAGGAGCGGGTGGTACTCTGGCTGCAGGCAGTGCACGTTGCCGTGGTGGCACTGGCTGCTGTGTTTTCACTGGCACAGGAGACTCTCCTGGGCTGTATCTCACCAGGCGAGCAGTGAGGAGCAGTCTGAGGCTTTGGAGTCAGCTGCACTACTTGCACCAAGTGGCCAAGCCATTTCCTAGAAGGTTTCTAATGGAAGAAAAGGTGCACTGTAGCCATCCTTTATTATCTTCTCTGGCATTTAACCTGGTGGGACTAAGGGATGTGAGAGACACAAGGTGTGTGTTGGGTTCTGTGGCTACCCCTCACTCTCTGAAGGGGCTGCTGGGTGATCCTAACAGTGCAAGGCAACTATTTAAAGCACAGATACTCATTAGTTGTGCACTTGGGAGATCTGGGGTCTCTCACTGGCTCCACACCCTGTGGGAGTTTGTTTCACCTCCTGGTGCATCCCTATGCACAAATTGGAGATGGTGACATTTAGGGTTTGTCTAGAGGGTACAGCACTGACAGAGGAGGATAAAGAGCCCTGCTGAGAAGAAAGGGGGATATAATGAACCCTGCAGAAGCTGCAAAACAGAGGGGCTGGGCAGTGCTAATACACCAGCACACAACTCTGCATTCAGCCTTCATGCATTTGGCCTAATACCCCAATATAAAGCTCTTTGGAATATGTTGGTGGAAAGAGACAGAGCCAGAGCTAAACAAATATTAGCTGTGTCCCACTTCCAGAAGTTTATCCCTGGCCTTTTCTATTGTTGGTACATTGCTCCTCTCCCCACTGCAGGAATCAGCCCTTGCTTACTGTTTCCTGCCAGTAGCTCTGCAAATTTGGCCATCCCCACATTGCTCCCTGCCCAGCTCTTCCCTGGATGGTACCAAAATTACACACCAGCAACCCATCTTTATATTCATTTTGTAATATATAAACCATGTATCATTCAGTATCTTTACTAATTCAATTGACTTCCTTCAATCCTCTGCTGCAATTTTAAGAGCAGACACACCCAGGCTCCTGCTGCCCCAGGAAGGGAAGGGCTTCAGCCCCTGGGGGTGGTAATTGAGCCTTTCTCATGGCAAACCCCAGGGTCTGCCACAGAACCCAGTGCATGGGCAGCAGGGTTTCTGTGCTGTTAATGATGCCTCGGTGTCTGTGTTGTTTTTGCACTTTTGTGCAGTTCAGGCACATGTGAAGCAATGTTTATGTCTCCCTAGGAACAGCAGGTGTAAGCACGCTTTTGTACAGTGTATCACGCCTGCACTAACTTGAAGTGTTATAAAAGCAACTTTTTATTCAAAGAATGGGAACTGGTCCATCATGTCCACCTCGAGCTTGCTGCTGGCATTTGCATTTACCCCCAGGGTCTGAGCTCCCTCCTTCTCCCAAACATTTCAGGCAGTCCCTGAGCACAGATGATGTGTGTAGGAAACATTCATTCTCACAGCACTGAAAAACCAAAGCTCAAAAATGAGTAGATGTATATCTGAACTAGCCAGAGAGGCAGGTGGGAAACCACAGCTTGGTAAGTGTTGTGAGAGGAGCTGTGCTTCTGAAAGCAGCCTCTCTTTTACTGAGGTTGTTCAGCAGGTAATGTCAAACCTGTATTTGTATTTCTTTCCTTGTGTGACATGGCACAGAGCTATTGTGGTCAGGTGGCAAACAGCCAGGTCTGCAGAAGCCTTGAAGATCTGCTCCTTGGGCCAGGATGTGGGATTTTCAGGGAATGGATTGCTGTGGTGTCTGCTGGAATGAAGGGCTGGCCCTAACAACCTGATGGGACCTTCACAAAACTTGTAACAAGAGACTCCTCTGCAACACCATTAACTGTGTGAGAACATGGCCCTAACAGAAAAGCCTTGTTAGTATTCTAAAAGTTCTAATTTCTAAAAATTTCCAAATAGGATCAATATGAATGTACTGCCCTATCGAAGGGGCATTGCAGAAACACTTTTGGAGTGGTTTTTACCAACAGAGGTAAAAGTTTTTATCTAGCCTCTGTTCCCTGATCCCTCCTTTCCCCACATGCCATGAGGGGTGTAGAAACACACCTGGAAGTACAGCCCCACTTCTGGTCATACCCATGTGGGCAGCAGAGCTCCTGGGTCCCAAAACCACCCAGTCCCTGCAGGTTTGGGTGGGAATGGCTGTGATCTCCAACTGCTCTTGGAGGTGGGAGAGAGCCTGCCCTCCCTTGCTGCTGGCTCTGGAGGAGATAAGGAGAACACAAGCTGCTTTTTCCCAAGTATTTGTGGGATGAAATACACCTTATACTTAACCCCCTTCCTGCTTTCCACCCAGTCCATTAATGCAATCCAGCTGTTCCCCACTGCCTCTTTCCACCCCAGGCTATTGCCCACCTTCCCTGATCAATGCCAGCTGCCCCCAGGGTGGGTTTCATGTCAGCAGGGCCTTCCTGGCAGCCTCCCTCTCCCCATCTCTTGGGTGCTGCTGGCTGGTTCACTCAATGCAAAATACGTGCCAGTTCCACGCTCAGGATCCAGCTGGGACACTTTGGAAGTGACTTTGCAGAGCAGGAGACCTTTTACATTAGTTAAAATTAATTAAATAGTTTGGGATAATCACCAAAAAGTGTTTCAAAACATGCCAGACGCAGAGGAGCAGAAAGCGCAGTGCTGCTGCTCCTCAGCTGACATTGCCACCAGGGTCTTTGCTGTTATTGACCTGCACCTGCTCATGGGGATTTTGCTGCTTGGCCAACCTAAACAGCAGGTTTTGGGTGTCACATCATCTCATCTTCCTCTTCAGCCCAGGTTTGCAAAAGAGCCTGCTCAGCAAGGATGGGGTTGCTGAGCAACAGGGTATTGCTGGGCGGGTTGCAGGAGGGCTGCGTCTCGCTGCCACGCACAGAAAGGAAACAATAGACAGGAAAAATCAAAGTTTTGCTGGAAGAGGAGAGGCTTCTGCTCTTCCTGAGGCCCTCAGTAATCCCTGCCTGGTTCATGCTGCCTGCAGGGCCCGGATAAGGCCTTGGCTGCCACACAGAGCGGCTTTGCAGGACAGGGTGGAAATCAGCTCAGGGTGTGGTGCAACCATGATTATTCTTAATAGAATTTTTCATTAATCACATCCAAGATAATCATTAAACTATTTCCAAATAATTAGTACAGACTTGGTATCAAACTGCTTATCACTTCAATCCCAGTTCAAGCTGGATGTGTGGATTAATAACTAGAGTGGCTTGACACATTTTCAATTCTTTCAAAATGAAAAATGTGACTCTGAATGCTGCAAAACTCACAGCACTTGGGAGGATGCAATCACTTCCTTTTTCTCTGTTTTCCTCCCAATTGCATGATTATGAAAGAAACATCTGTTTTGAAGAGATCTGCAACAGAAAATTTTTGTTCCAGTTGGATTTTTAATGGACAACTTCTGTTAAAGAGTCTTGTTCTCCCCACCCTGTTTCTTTCCCTTTTTCTTTTTCTTTTGCTGAAAGATGAAAGAGAAAGGAAGAGAAGGAGAAAAAAAACTCAAGCAAACGAACCCCACTGGCCAGACTACAAGTGCAGAGAGAAAAAGGGGCCACTGAGGTGTGGATGGTGTGAAACACCACAGCTGAGCTGGCAGAAAATGTTTGCACTTCAATTCACTTTGAGAATGTTTGATGTTGTGTGTGCATGGATTTTTCTACGTTTTGAATCAATAAAAATACTAAAAGAGGAATACAAATTTGACTTTTTTTTTCCCCCCTCACCATGGAATAATTCCTATTGTTTGATAATGTTGGATGTAATTAATCTGAAGCATCAATAAGCTAGTATATTAATAATATATAAAAATAGGTATTGTTCTTTATCTGCAGTATTTTTGGATTTTCCCTGACTCCATTCTTCTGCTGCAGAAGAACCTGTTGTTCTTTGGGAAATCTCTATATACTGGTAGGCAGATGGAAGAATAAGCCAGTGAGAAGAAAAGCCTCAGGCACTGCAGCCAGCAGATAAGGCCAGTTCTAGTTTGTGAAAGGCTGAAATGTCAGTACAAAAGGCCACTGAATGCTATCAGCTGCTCTGGTGTTCGAAGCATTTATGGGAGACCATGCCAAGCAGCAAAAACTGTGGAAGAGGATCCTGGATTTTGGTGCATCAGTGTCCACGGACAGAAAATGAGATGCAGGAATCTCGAGCCTAAGGGAAAATGGCAGTGGAAAGAAAACTGGCTGCACACCAGAACGGGGTGTGCTGGTCACTGCCTGCACAGAGCATGAGGCAAAGAGGAGAGGAGGAGCTGCTTGGGAAGGGAGCAAGGCTCCTCCTCAAGGAGCAGCTGTCCTTGGTGGTGACTGCATGGGCTCCTTGACCACTGGTAAAGAAGCAAAACATCACTTCCTAGGCTAAATAAATAAATAAATAAATAGAAATCTCTTCCTATAGAAAAAAAAACCCAGAAATATTTTCACATCATACAATTTTTCATAGGGGAAAGACCTACCCACAATATTTTTCTTGGATATGTGCTGGTGGTTCGGCATCCCAGCAGTTAAAAGGATTAAAAATAATGCAGATTTCTTGGTGTCGTTCCTCTGCAAGGCAGAAGCAGGACAAAACATGGTCTTCTAAAATAAAAATGGCATGGCAGGGAGACCCTTTTGGAATAGGTTGGCCAATGAACCAGAGCTGTTAAAACCAGAACCAGAGCTGCTTTCCAAGACCAAAGTGAAACACTTCTAAAATATGGGTATGAAAAGAATCCTTCTGAATTAGTTACTTGGTAAAGGAAAAATATTTTAAAAAAATATGTCCTGAAAGAATAAAATACAACAGATTTTTGATCCAGTGGCAGACTGCTAAACCATAAATTTGTCAAGCCATTTTCTTTCTTTCATTGTTTGGCCCCATTTGTTTTCTGTCCATCAGACTGGAATCTCTCTTTTAATCAGCTGTATCATCCCAGCTGTCTGGATGGAAGGAGATGTAGTTTGGGAGAAAGATGTGGAGAGTGCTTTGAGTAACCTTGGGAGTGGTTTTGACTGATGCCAGTGCTAGGACTGGGGAATTTCAGTATGAATTTTAACAGTAAAAGTGCACTTTAGGCAGTGACCTTTGTTTTTCTCACACACCAAAGGGAATATGTGCCCTATAGTCTTGAATGGTTTTGTAAAAATGCAGCTGACATTTGCAGGTGACAACTTTCCATATTCATAAACAATTTTTGATATTCAGGCATCGATTCCTGTTCAGGTGGGATCAGAGCTGCTACAGACCAGGTTCTGCTGTGTCCAGTGCAAATATGAAAAGCTTCTTTAAAACTGGCAGGTGTATTAATTGAAAGAAAAAATGAATCAAGACATGGAAAGGTTTTATTTTCTTTGTATTATTTTTTTTTTTACCTCTCTTAAAACCTTGGCTTCTATTCTCTTCTGGCTATCAATATGGTGTTTTAATATTTTGGTAACTAGATGTGTGACCTAGGCCATCTCCATTCTCTTTAGTCATTTTCTCCCACTGGCCTCCTCCTTGCATTTTAGAAGAAATAACAATGAATTGCAGCAGAGTCCTCAAAAACTCACCAGCTCTAAGCAGCTTTACTATCTGGAAAACTTTTTCTACATGTAAGCATTGCTCCAGCAGTGTGAAACAGCAGGGCATAGCCATAAATTATATTTGTTTTGGCTTTTGGGGGACTCAGGTAGATGATTCAATGCTTTATTACACTGAGCTTTGCATGTCTGGATCTAGATTTTTTAGGATAGGCACCAAAATCCCTGCTAATGAAGCAGGATAAGTGAACCAATACCTTAAACATGAGTTAATCTCAGATGAGGTTCAGATGTGAACTCAAAGAAAACCTGCATATTTCATGTTCCATGGTCAACCCCAGCCTGCCCAAACTCTGTAACACAGCCCAAAATGCTTTGGCTACACATTAAATTTCATGTGTTACCCAGCACCCCTGAGAGCCTGTGGCATGTGCTCTATGTGCTCTAGCACACTGCAGGATCAGGAGGGGGGAAAAAAAAGAAAGAAAAAAGAAAAAGGTATGCCAAAATCTGAGTTCCAATGGGTTTTTAGCCAAAAAGAAGACCATACTTATCTTCAGAGCAGAAATACTCTAGAAAACTCTAGAACAAGAAGAAAGCCATAGGCAAGAAGTGCCATTTCTTTTCATCAAACTTCTTTCCTCCATTGCCACTTTATTATTTCTGCCTGTAACCTCCACGGGGGACAATCATGCATGTTACCCTCCCTTACACCACACACTTCTTCTTTAGCATCCTCAAAGTAGATTGGAGATAACTTTGAAGATTCATGTCAGGAAATGAAATGTACACACATCCTCACACACAAACAGCTGCACAGGCTCGTGAAGGCGTCGTGCTGCTCCTCCTCGCATTTCCAGTGACTTTGTGTCTGCATTTCTGGCAACAAATTAATATGGAAGTGGAGAATCAAGAAAGGGTTAATTAAAAAAAAAAAAAAAGAAAACTTTGCCTTGTTTGCAGTGATTTTGCATCAGTTTCCATGGAAATGGAAGTAGAACAAGCCAAGAGCAGTGGTGTAGCCAACTTCAGCTGCTGGCTTCTAGTTCTTGCTCCTGTTTCCATGGAAATAGATGCCAAATCAGCAAAAAATAAGGTAACTTGTTTTAAGATAGTAGAGTTTTAAAGGCTTGTCCTTATTTAACCTCAGTCAGGAAGATAGCTGGTGAGGGGAGGCAGCCAGCAATTCAATGAAAACTTTCAGAGGCTCTTTGAGCAGCTGACTGTTGAACCCTGTAGAGAGTGAATTCACAGGGCAACCACCAATCTTCAGAAACATTCTGCAACTTTCCTGCACCTTGTAAATAAAATACTTTTTCCTCTTGGCATGGGCAGTCACAGCAGTGAGTGGGAACCCAAGCTAACATCTCTTTGCAATGCACGTGCCTCCTTAGGCTGCCTTTGCCTCCCAGAGTTCAGACAGAGATGTGCTTTTCCCAGCTGCAATATGCAAACGATTCCCATTCCAAAAGCAAAACTTTCTGTTTCAACCAATGGAGAGAGAAGCAAAAGATCATTAGCTGGGGGAATTCCTGACAGTGTTTTACAACAAACACCCCACTTTCTTTTCTTCCTAATCCACGAAAGCAAAATTTCATTGAGATAAAAGAAGTTGGCCATAACCTTGCTTACAGCAAAATGCGGATGGGAAAGCAGAACTGAACCCAACCAGAAAAAAGAAATGGGCTGCAATTTCAAGAACTGAAATTTCATCCAAAGCTCATTTTATTAAAACAAACTTTAATGGAAAGCTACTTCAAGGCTGGCTTTTGATCCGTAGCTGTTGCTGTGATGGAACTGTCTGTGGGGAAGAGTGTTTCTTGGTGGGAAGTTGTGTGAAGACAGAGATGAGACTCCCATCCTGGGCCCCATTGTTCTTGGAATTGCTCTTGAATTGGGATCGTTCCCAGCTACCTTCCACCTCTCTCTTTCCCCACAACCCCTTTGCTTACATACTCCTCAGGCATCTCTTTAATGAGCTGCAAAGGCACCCTTAGACAAGGGATCATATCACAGGCCACTTGTGGCCCCTTTTTTGGTAGAAGGAATATATCTGGAAGCCATAAGTGTGGGTATATGTTTAAAAAAAAAAAAAAATCTTGGCTGGCATTTGTGGCAAAGTAAATGCAATTCTAATGAGGCATTCCTTCATTTACAGCATTACATTTTTGCTTTTAGGGACATAAAATCTGCTCTTGCAAGGGCACGTGCTTTGCTTCACACATGAAGAGTATTCCCTTGGGCTGCTGGGTGAGTAAATAAATGGAAAGTGCAGGCCAACCTAATTTTAAAGAAGTGAATCAGGTCTAGACTGGGGCCTCACAGTTGTTAATTTTAGGTATTACAAGGAATGTGCTCATTTTCTGACTGGTTTCTGAGGATCTTCTTTGAAGAAAACCCAAGAAACATCAAGCCCTTCAAGAAATTGCCAAAAAAGATAGACTTTTTTTTGCATAACGAACACTTAAAACTCATGGGAGGTTTTTTTCTTTTCTTTTCTGACAGCACACATTGTCTTAAAATTCAAAGAACTTTCTCGGATTGATCTATCAGACATTTATTGCTGCCATTGCTGCTATGATGTGATTTCTTTGAAGCTGTTTTTGAACTGTTGAGATCTGTTTTGGGGTGGGGAACCCAGAGCTGTGTTACCTATGATCCTCCATGACATTTCACTAATACTTCCCCTGGAAAAGCTTCAGCCTTTTTTATAATGGCAAAAAAAAAATGAAAAAAATTGTCAGAGAAATGGAAAGCCAACTCACACATTTCGAGGTGGGATGTGGGAGGTGGAGCTGAAAGCATCACTGCTCCCCAGGTGTTTGTAATTCAGCTCTCAGTGTACTTTTTGGACTCTCCATTGCACAACAGTTCATCATCCTCCAGGCTTGCAGCCCCCAGGTCACTAACCTGCACACACGTCATCCCCTCCGGCCGCGAGGGAAAACAGGAGCTGTCTGCCAACTCCTCTGCAAGCAGCTCAAAGCACCGTGGCACAACTCAAAGGATCATGAGAACAAGCTAGAGAGCAGCAGGCTGTGGAGCCAAAACCGAGATAAAGCAAAAAGAGAACAAGGTCTGACATGAGGTGCATGAGGCAAAAGAATGACACACGTGCGCTTTTCTGTGAGTTTCGTAATGTTGGCAGATCCCTGGAGTGTGCCAACAGCTCTGTCCTGGAAATCCAGCTCTTCCAGCCCACCCAGCCCTGCTGCTGGCCCAGCCCCGGTGTCCCCAGGAGGCTGTGGCAGGTGGGCACAGAACAAGGTGTGGCAGGAGGGGCGGAGGTGTTCCAAGCAAGCACAGGCTGTCCTCTGCTCTTCCTGCTCCCTGAGCACAGGCTGCTCCCATCAGAGGGGAATTTCTCATGGGGAAGTGGAGCAGCAGCAGCCACCAGGTGCTTGCCATGGGTACGGGGGGATGGCACACTCCCTTCTCTGGGCTCTGGGCAGAAGTCACTGTACATGAAAATCTCCTCCAAGAGACACCTGGCAAAGCTGGATGTCAACTGAATAACTTCTAAAACCTCCATCACTCCATCCCTGCTGGTTCCCTGTGCTGGGCAGCAGGATAGACTGATTGTGGGGCTGCTGCCACCTCTGACACCCCAGGGTGCTCCTGTCCTGACCCCTGAGCTAGGCAAGACGTCCTTGCTTCCTGGCTCTGGTCTCAGGTCATCAACCATCTCAATTCCAGCTCCATCTCCAGGATCCTCCGTGCTCTCCCAACTTTTTGGGGCAGGCCAGAGTGGATGGGCATGACATCTTGACCTGTGAGAGCCCCTTCTGCAACTGAGACATAGGGTTAGCAGAGAGCAAACGTGAGCAGTGAAGCAGCACAACTGCTTTGCTCCAGGGCTCAGTGTTGGCTGGGACATGACCTTTGTCCAGCCATTTCACCAAGGGACTCTTAATGCTTGAGAGTTTTCTCAGTGTCTGCAAAATTTCTCAAGTTAGTTTAAAGTCTAATCTGTCCTTCAATCACAGAGTCATGTAGGCTTTTTTTTCCTCCTTCATCCATGACCAGATAAAGCTGCCTGTGTATGGCTTGCATTATGTACCTGGACAGATTTCTTTATTTTATTTTATTGTTTGTACTAATGACTTTAATCATGGAGGTTTTTGCTTTGGAAGTGGAAGGCCTGTAGCTTTCACAGCACAGATGGGAGATAAAAGCACTATAATCACAGAGTGCGATCAATGACACTTTTTCCAGGAAGATGCTAAAGGCATTATTTGGCATTAACAAAGAAAGGGATAATTAGAAAATAGGCAGAGAAGCCTTTATTCCTGTAATTAATTTCAAAGTTGGAAGTTCCCTAGTGCTTTTCTGTTCAAAAGTGACAGCATATGAGCCATTGCAAAGGAGATGTGTATTAATCATAAATCAGAAACAGGGAGGAAATTGAAACCTGTGTTTCCACCGACTTTAAAAAGAAAAAACTGCTGCCTGGAGTTAATGTGTATTCTAACTGTATGTGAAGGAAGAAACAATTATAAATAGTTATTGACACATTACATGAAAAGCAAGAAGAGGATGTAGCCAAACTTGGTTTCCTGGGAGACTGGGCAGTCCTTTCCAGAGAAAAAATAATACTCAGGAGTCACTTTGATAGCTTGAGGCTGTGCCTATGTTTGCAGCTGCTTTTTTTCTGCACTGATTTCCTACAGCTGCTATCAGCCTCACTGATGGCCACAGTGATGGAAGAAGTGTTCAGCAAACTTCCTCTGCCTCCCCTCGTTTTAACACTGTCAAAACTGTTTCTGAATAAGTGGATCTGCTTTAGGAATGTCAACAGCCACAACCGTCTTGCTTACAGCCTTGCTCCCATCTGGATCTTCAGCTTTTTAAAAGGCAAAATGAACATCTTCCCCTAGGGTAAGATTGAAAATTAGCAAAGGAAAAAGGCATGCACAGCTTTCTGTACAGTTTTTTTTTTTTCCTTTCTGTTCCCTAGTCTGTGGCTGTTGTCCCCATCATCACATCCACAGTTGTGACGTGAATTGGTGCAAAGTGCCCAGCTGGTGAAGGCACCAGCCTTGCTGCAAGGGGTGAGCTTGGAGAGCTCCAGCACTGGTGTTTTCACTCAGAAACACTGGATCCCCTCAAGACAGCTGATGTTGCACACAGAGCCACACATTCATCTTTTATTTTATTTATTTTTAACATGGATAGCTTTACAATTAGCTTTTTTTAATTTCAATCTAGGTTGAACTGATATTGTTTGCTTTGTATCATGGCTGGCTTGGCTGATGACTGGTGTAGGTGAACATAACACCCATGATGCCTCCTCACACCACGAGGAATTCACAGCTTACACACACATGCATGTTCCCATGTGTGTAATTTTGGGGTTGACTACAGAATAATTGTTCAGTCAGCTGCAATGTAGAATATATGTATTTATAAATGCCATCATTCACATGGTGAAATTTTGTATGTGCACACACACTCACGCCCTCTCTTTGTAATGGTTTTCTCATTTATTTGCTCAGGAAGTTGGTTAGGTCTCTTTGCTTACATTCCTCTCCAGCTTCCTCTAGCTCTAGACCTTCAGGCAGGTGAACTTGGCACCTCACTTTACAACTGGATCCAAAAAAATGCATAAAGGTAAGAGGATTACATACAGATCCTATATGGTTTTATTTTTTTCAGAGTTCATTCAAGGACAATCCTTCTTTTAGGTCCCATTCCTAAAGTTTCTTTGCTTAAAGCAGAGAAATATGTGCATAAGCTTATCACAGAGCTGTACCCAGCATTTCACAATGTGCAGTTGGCATTTGCTGATGGCAGCACTGGTGGAGCGCTCTGTGTTTCCCAATGCATGGAGGGAGTGTTTGAAACAACAGTTTTCTTTTCTATTGGTAATTTCCATCTTCTGTTCTCATTGCACGAGCTCCAACACTTTGCTCTCAAGCAAGTGATGCTATTTAAGTTCTCCTGGAAATACTTCTTACACATGCAGGAATAGGAAAAAAAAAAATGATCTGCATGTCCCTGGCAGAAATATCTTCTGAAACCGCTAATGGTTTTCTTACCTCACAGCTATATCCACGGAATGTTCCTGCATTTACCATTCCAAATCACTGCAGTGATGGCTTAACTCAAGACAGACAAGCTGTTCTTCTCCTTCCAGTGAAATGATTTTCTCCTGATGTGTGTCATTCAGTCCCATTTTTGAACATATCCTGGGAAAATAACCCCAAACGCTGTCAGTAGTTAGTCTTTGGCCAGTGGTTGTAAAGAAAGTCTTCTTTTTATTTTATCCATGTATCTCTTCTGAGAATAAAGTTTATTAACTTTGATAGAAAAAGCCTTTTAAGTTTTAATTGTATGAAACATTTTAGAAGGTAGTGCTAATCACTTTTGTTTTATAATATATATATTAAGTTTGTGGAAAGGCATGCATATGAATGTCAAGTACCTAAAGTATCTTAAGAAGTTACAGAATAAAACAGGAAAAAGGCTCCAAAATTACAATTTTCTTTCATTTAGATTTCATGCAGGCAAAAATACTTGCTTAGAATACAACTTGAAGATATGACAGGACACAATGTCATCCTTTTGCAGCCCACATAAGATATGTTATGATGCACTGCAGTCACTGCAAAACAAAAAACTTTGAAGACAACTTAGTAATACCTTGATTAATGCAAATCTTATGAAACATTCAAAAGGATATTAACATGTAGTCAAATTTCATCCCTCGTTGGCAAATGTAAATGTAACATTTGGCTAAATAATTGTCAAAACTTCCACATTCAAAACCTTTCAGTAGTTGATTAGACTGTGGAATTAACTTCTGTGTAAATCTTCTTGGACCTTTCTATTAGCTTCCCAATTGTCACTGGGAATTTATAATAAAAATTACAGTACCAGGCTTAAAATTATTTGAACAACCCTAGAGCTAAGAGCCAACTAAATTGAAATCTTTTTAGTTATTGGAGTATTCCTGCTCTTTGCTCCTTTAGAAGAGAGAGAGCAACATTTTAACTTGTCCTAGAAAGGAGTCCAGCTTGACTGCAGGCAATTCCAGCCTATGAAGAGACCCAAAATAGACACCTGGCTCATTCCCAAGCCATAGTTTCCAAGTGAACCAGCTCCCAGCTCAGTCTCAGTGATCTCTCACTCACACAGAGACAGACTCTGCCGCGCCATTCATGCTCAGCAGCGTGTTAGTCCTCAATTAATAACACAGGCTACACCCAGAATCAGGCATTTATTCTCTGTGAATAGGTTTAACACAACCTAGATCTCCAAAATGGCCTTTCTTTGTGGAGATAGACCTCATTTGCTCTGTCCCCTCGACTGTGGCTGTCCTATTTAGGCTCTGTTGGACTGCTAAAAAATCCTCTCTTTCAGCCCAAGTCATCCCAGCGCTGCCCTGGCCAGCAGCACAAGGAGATTTGTGTGGGACACACAGTCCATGGGCTGTCCCAAGGTGCTCCCATCCCGTTCAGAAGATCTGACACATCTTCACTGACTATTGGCAAGGTATTTTGGACTTCCGAGCAAGAAAAAAAAAAAAATAAAAATTTAAATTTGTGGTTTTCTTTGCTGTGAAAGGGAAATTAGTTTCTTACCCACTCCTCCTTCCAGACCGGGATATGACTCAGATCCTGCTAGTTTAAGGATGATCAGAGCCGATTCTGGATTTCTTTTGTGAGATGTGCCGTAGCTGTACTAAATGCTGAGGATAAAATTACCTTCTGCTGCAGTCTGCTGCTGCTGGAAAACAAACAGGACTCCTTCCTGTAGCTGGAGGTAGATTGCTTTTCATCTGGACTTCAGTCAAATTCACAGTTTTATGACTTCCCATCTAATGCAATCTAAAATTCTTGTAAAAATACCAAAAAAGAACATACTTGTGCAACTTTGATAGCGCTGATAACTGGGGGATGTACATCATGGGCAATCCTTCCAGAAAAGTTTGCATTTCTGCTCGGCTTCCAAATGAGAAATATCACAAGGAAACATGGGGTTATTTGTGGTGCTAACAATGCATATTTTGGAGGGTCTCTGGTTTCCTGTGGCGCCCCATCCTCAGGGCACTTCATTGTGAACGTGCTGGCACACATCCTTTTCCCAAGCCCCACCTGGCAGCTACAGCAGGAAGAATGAAAAGCAACATCCCACTTTGCACGGTAAATTCTCAACCTGAGCATGATTTGTTGTAACAATCCACCCGTTTGCTCTCCTGCAGGGATAAATTACTGGTGTCTGGACTATGCTGTAGAAGGAGAAAGATTTCGTAATAACCCCGTAGCTTATACTCCAAAGCATGAAGGTTTCTCCTTTATTTTAAAGCATGGGAATATCTAAGGCAATATTCTCCCCATGTAGACTTAAAATAGTTTTGAAAGCCATTGTCTTATTTTCCCTCTGAATTTGCCTTTAACTTAAATTAAACATACAAACATGCATCTTACAGAAAAAAAAAAATTAAAATAACAATTATGCATTTTCAGTACCTGGCTTAAAACACTTTGCAAGTTCATTGATTTTTCATAAGGCTGGAACTGAGCACAGTCTGAACACCAGGTATCTCCTGAGGCATTTCAAATAGTATATCCCAAAGCAGAGCACTCACTAGTGTTGTTTGCTTTTGAAAATCTTGACTGTGGGTGACATTTCTGTTGGCTGGATCCCTTAACTCCAGGTAATGCACAGCAGAAATGAACTGCCTCTCTGTACACAAGCTCATGCCTTTTAAAAATTATATTTTAAATGTAAATAACTCCCTGAATACTCGAGGTTAAATCAGCACATAGTCCTTATACATAGGAAACCTCAAGATGGCACTCTTGAACTGCAGAGTTTTTCAGGGAGGCTGATTATGAGTTTCTTGCAAGGGGAAAAAAAAAATAAAGAGAAAGGAATGCAATGGTGAGTGTGAACCTGTGCAGGAATAACCAGAGGAAATATCAAGTAGAACAGCAATATCAGACTAAGTCATGAAAAGCTATCAGAGTGTGGCAAAATGTACTTGAAAGCATGGGTTATTATAAAAATTTGGGTTGATAAGCCCCCCCAGTTTTGTGAATAAATCCACAGTTTTTTGAAGCTCCATCCAGTTTTTTATCTTGCTCACCATCCCCTATTCACTATTTCCTTTTCTCTCCCTGGGGGTGTTTTGGTGTTACCTCATGAGTACCCTGGGGCTGGCTGAGGTGTTGCTCGTGTTTGCTAGGCAGGACACACTTGTGTAGGATAATTTGTGGCACGTGAATAAAGGATAGTGAGCAGGAAAAAAAGCCTGGGTGGAACTTTGGTCTGCAGACCACAGGTAGAATTCTATGATCTGTGGAGTTTGTGCCTCTCAGCTCCTCCTTCCATCGCTCCCTCCATGGAATAGAGGCTGTGCTGTGTCTGTGACAAGGCCCCTTCTGAGGCCAGGCTTCCTCCTGCAGCACAGGGACAGAGGGAGGTGGCCCTGATGTCCCCAGCTTCGGAGAGGGGGGGAAGGACACCCACCTGCCCGGCATTTGGGTGCTGCAGAACTCACCTGCTCTGCAGACATCATAGCATCATTCCCTGCAAGTGGGGTCCTGGGTGGGAATCCTGCAGGAGCTGTGCCAGCACTGCCTGGGGTTGGACAGGGCTGCTGTGCTGTGACTCCCAGGCACTTCTGGAGCAGCTGGCTCCAACCTGGCACTGTGGGTGGTGGGAAGGTGCTGGCAGGTCATCAGCCGTGTCCCATGGGGGAAGGGTGACCCAGACATCTGTTTAAGATGAGTTTGGGAGGGGGGCATCACCTCCCAGGCCTCCTAGAGCCTTTCTCTCCCTCTTGCTCTTCATCCTCCTCTTTTTCCATAAGAGGAATTTTTGTGGGAGGTGCAATAGGAAGCAGCCATGGGAGGGAAGATGAAGAATATGGTGGACCCACCCTGGCTTACAAAGACTTTTTGGTGTTTTTCTCACATGGCATTTGCCTTCCCTGCCCCAGCACTTTCCCTCAGGTGTTGCTTCTGTCCCTGCTGACCTTGGTGACTGTGTCACCTGTCAGCAGGTCAGGGTCACAGCTGGCACCATCCCAGCCCATGAGCCAGCCAGCCTTGCTCGCCACGCTGGAGCCACCACGCTGGAGCCAGCTGTGGATCGCTCTTACGAAATCATCTGCTGACTCACCCTTCCCTTGCTTGCCTAAGTGAAATCATGCCTGCCTTTAAAAATCTCATTGCAGCATTACATGACACATTTATCCACTTCTTTCACTGTCATGAGCTGCTTCAGATAAGCAGCTGTGAGGTTTTTGGGAAAGATAATGTGGGTTTTTTCCTTTGCTCCAGGGCCTCTGAAATAGGCATTACTTCTTCTCTGCTTGCTGATATAAATACAAATCTGTTGAATCGCTGAGGTTTTTCCTGGAGATGCTGGGAATTTGCTTTCTCCATTGCAGTGTGGACTCAGACAGATCTCTCTGGGCCAGGTTTGGTTTAGGGACCAGCACTGGGAGGATTTTCAGTTGCTGTGCCAAGACTGGAGGCATTATTTACGTGCACCCTATTTTGCAGAGCCAGTGTCATGCATTGAATCCATGTCCTTTAGCTACCCAAAGCAAGAGCCTGATGAGTGATGGATCTTAGAGATGGACAGGCAGGTAAAAAATGAGTGGAATTTTGCTTAGGTTGTGCCAAACCACAAAGGTTTTTCCTGGTTTGTTTGAGTTTTTTTTGTTGTTTTTTTTTTTCTTCTTTTACTACATTTTGATCCATATGAATGTTTGGTTTGCTTCTGATTTCATTACTTTTTGATTCAATGGTGGTTTCAGTTCTGATTTACCTGACATTTAATTTTTTTCTTCATAAAACAGTCGATTCATTTTTAATTGAGAAAAAATTTTTATAATTTTTTATGGCCATACCAGCCATTCCTGTCGCAAATAAGTTGAAGATTCTGATGTTTTCCAAATTTAACAAAAAAAAAAGTTGCTTTTCCGAAGTAAAATATTTCAATCTGACTTTCAGGAAAATACTACCTAATTTCTTCTTTAGAAAGACTAACTTGCCAATCATGAAAAATCTTATTTATTTCATTTTGTGATGATTACTAAAACAGTACTGAAACCATGCTTTGGTAAGTGATATACTACTGCACCTTGGTTTTTTAAACACAGCCATGCCATGGGGCAAGAAGAGTTTTTAGGACTTGGTGTTTCATCTCTCCTTTTGAGGCGCTGCATCTTTCATTTTCCTATTGCTTTCTTCTGTCATTTGAATTGCTTTATATGCTTGGTCCTGTGACATCTCTATAATGTTCTCTATGGCTTTAGCAGATCCTCAAAAGCACTAAAAGCTGTGTAATTCATGCAAAAGTACAATTCATCAGCTCAGAAAGGTACAAATAAAGACATTTAACAGCCTACCACGTGAAAAGCATCATTTTTCTATCAGTCCTGTGACACTGGTCATTTTCAGACCTCAAGTATTTGCATACCTCCCGCTTCTTTCTGATGTGAATAAATTCCAGGGTTTTTCTTTCACATATAACACCCTCTAAAAAAGAAAACAATCTTTAGCTTTGTACTAGAATTTTTTACTTTCTTAGGTGCAAGATGAAAACCAATGCCCCCCTCTATCTTAGGCTGGAATACTGATTTGCAGAACTTCTCACTGGAGGACATGGTAGATGTTTTTAAATCATGCTTGCTCTTTAATGTGAAGAGCCATCTCTGGGAAAAGTTTGCAAGATCAGGCCCACGGTCATCATTTAGTCAAACTGCATAATTCTTAGGTCTTTTAATCTTTTCTCATAAATCAATCCTCCAATCCCCTTAGTCGTATTTGTTGCTCGTCTCTGAATTCCTTCCAATTTTGCAATTTACATTATAATTAGGGCTTAGTGAAACTGATGAGAAAGTGATTTTTGGGGCCAATTTTTATGCTGCTTGTAAATATTCAAAATCTGGCTTTCCACAGGCTGGTGAGGGCCCCCCCCGAACTGTGTGACAATGGCAGGGACCTGAGGAACTCCCACTCCTGGGGCAAGGACAGATGTTTTGCCAGATTCTCCCACTATGGCTTGCCACTAATTAGTGTTCATTATCACATTGATTTTACCGTGGGACTGTAACTGCCTACAGCACAATTCACAGTGAATAAGGACAGGAGGATCTGCCCCAGCCTGCACCCAGGATCGCTAAATCACTCCCTGCTTTGACTCAAGGTGAGCAGCTGGGCACAAGCAGGGCACAGGAAGGGACTGGGCTCTTTGGGGGAGCAAAAGGCATCAGGCAGAGATATTTTCTGAAGGAATGCCTGTGCTGGTGTGTGAAAGCACATTTCCTGGGTGGTTTTGGCTGCCATGCTGTGCTCTGCAGGCAGCTGGGACAAATGATGAAGTTAGAGCTTGCATCTCATGACTGCTGTCCCTCCTGGCCCTTGGATCTGGCACAGCTCACCTCTGCTCATGCAGCCACTGTCTGGAAGAGTGTATGTGCAAATCCAGAGGCACTGAAGATGATTTGAAGGTGATGAGAGACCTGAGGAAGTTATACAGCTGGCAGAAAAGCAGCCACTGCCACCACAGCCACCTCCCCTGCTGCTGCTGCCTGGGTGTGGGACATCTGCCCACAGCCAAAGCTTCCCCCTGCACTGAGCAGATCCTTCGTGCTGAGAAGAGAATGTGGCCACCACAAAGACTTGATGGATTTAACCTTTCTCATCCAGCACAGCCCACTGGGTATGTGTTTGTCCCTGGCTGGAGGGGTGGCGCAGGGTAAGGCCATCTGTGAGCCTTGGCAGAAGAAGCTTGTGCTGAGAGTCCTTGCTGTCCCTCTCAGATCAGCTGCCATTTACACCTCTCAAGGACCCAGAATTGCTTTCTCATGCTCCTTTTCAACCTAAAGTTATTGTTTACTTATGTGATAGCTACAGTGGATTGGAAATCTGCCGCACTGGCAACAGGCTGAAGAATCCTGTGAGAGTGTTAGCTCAAATGCAAGCTAGAGAAAAACCATTAGAAAATAAATAGCTGAAGCCTGCCTGCTTGTTTTCTGCACTTGGCCATACCATCCATACTGTCCTCTTGGTTCTGCCTCCTCTGAGTGCACAAATGAGAAGCCACCAGTGCATGTTTTGAGTCTCAGTCACACAGATCAACCAGAACCTTTAAATGGAGGATATTCAGACCAGACCCTCAGAAAAAATTTTTCCTGTATGCACCTTTGTAAGCTCTTCCACCAAAATAATTTCTTATTCTCTACACAAGGTGCAGAAGCTTACAGAGGTCCTCCCTCAACAGGGTAAGCGTATGGAAAATGGCAGTCAAAATAATGACTGCAAAGTCAAAATTTCAGGGTTTTAAGTCCTTTAACAATTTTGTTTGACTTTCAGTAGAAAAGCTTGAATTCACAAAGCTGCTTGCTGGTGCTCTTATGAATTTAAACAGGTGGTTTAGGATGAAAAAAGTGTGAGCTGGCAAATCACCTCTTTTGTTATTTTTTCCCAAGGACTAGAATTAGTACTGGTACTTTCTGGACTGAACCAAGGTGCCATGTAAACAGCTGCAAAATTACTGGAAGCAACTTTAGAAATAGCCCATATGTGCCAATCTGCTGTAGCTGTGCCTTTCTCCTGAGGGACTATCTTAATCTCTGGAAACTCTACTTTCATACAACACCGACAGGGTTGCAGGTGCTGTGATGGGGAAAGAGAATATCAAAAATGAGGAATTAAGGTAAGCAAAGCAGATATGAGTCTGCAGAAAACCTGGGACCATAGCTCCATGACATATGAAGTGTTCCTGAGGCTGATACTGAAAACTCAGTGTAAATCATTGTGCCTGTAACAGAGGAAGAGGATAATGCCAGACATGCCCATTTCAATACCAGGCACATCTTTCCTGGTATGGTTGTGAATTAGTAACATTTAGAAAGATCCATGATTTTTTATTCTGTCACTTTCAGGGTCAGGAAGAGACTGAGCTCAAGAAGCCTGAGATGCACTTTGACATTCAAGAAGAACAGATCTGTTGGTCAGAGCTGGGTCCTTCACAGGATATTATGGCTGAATACAACTGAGTCTTACAACCCCTCTGGTTCCACCTCTCCAGGCAGAACTGTCTCACTCAGATCAGCCAGTCCATAGATCAGCTTAACTATAATATCAAACCCAAACTGGGAGATCTGAGCAGCTCAAACCATGACGTGACAATTTTTTATCAGATGAACAGTCTGCTGCAAATGATGTGCCACATCAGCACCTCCAGCTGGAAGCCATGTGGGTGATATGCAATATCTGAACACAACAAATACTGAAACCTTTGAAATGATGAAATCCTCTTGAGAAACTCCTGGCCGTCAGCTCAAACTACAGAATTACAGAATGGTTGAGGTTGGAGGGGACATGGAGGTCAATTGGTCCAACCCCTCTGCTCAAGCAGGATCACTTAGAACCAGTTGTTCAGGACCATGTCCAGGCAACTTTTAAATATTTTCAAGGATGGAGACTCCACAGCATCCCTGGGCAACGTGTGCCAGTGCTGTCAGCCCCACAGTGAAAAAGTGTTTCCTGGTGCTGAGGAAGAACCTCCTGTGTTTCAGTTTGTGCCACTGCCTCTGGTCCTGTCACTGGACATCACTGAGAAGAGCCTGGCCCTGTCCTCTTTTCACCCTCCCTTGGGGTATTAATAGATATTGATGAGATCCCCTCTGAGCCTTCTTATCTCCAGGCTGAACAGTCCCATCTCTCTGAGTCTCTCCCCACAGAAGAAATGCTCCAGATCCTTATACATCCTTGCCATGGCTTTTTGTTGAAGTCTCCCCAGTATGCCCAGCTCTGAGGAGAGTGGAAGGATCACCTCCCTCTACCTGCTGGCAGTGCTTTTTCCAGCCCATAAAACCTTTAGCTGCCTTTGCTGAAGGGCACGTTGCTGCCTTATCTTCAGCTCAGTGTTCATTGAGACCTCTGGGCCTTCTCTGTAAATCTGCTCCACCTACACTTCATGTCACTGGTCACCATCCTTCAGGCCAGACTGTTCAGCAAGACTGTCTGCTCATCCAGTCCACACTTTATCAACTTGACAATAAGCATCTCATGTGAGAGAGTGTCAAAAGCCTTACTGAACTCTAGGCAATGTTCATGGCTCTCTCCTCACCTACCAGGCCCATCATTGCATCACACAAGTTCAGCCATGCCTTCCCCTGGATGAAACCACTCCCAGCGACTTTCTTGTCCTTCTTACACCTGAAAATGGTGTGTGATGTTACCAAGGCTGAATGACTGGAGTTCCCTGGATCGTCCTTCTTGGACAGAATAATAGTTGCTCAGATTTGTAAATAATCACCCTTTTTTAGGCCTAAAATACCAGTGTTTCTAACTGTGTTCATTGAGAACAGGAATTAGACTAAGCTGTGTCAACCAAACTAGTCCTGTGTTGTGTCTCTAGAATCTCCCCAGAACATAAGGCTCCTAAACAGGTACATTCAACATCTTTCTACCTGGTGTAACTTGCAATCCAAAAACAGAGCATGGGGAGTGGGGTGCAGGCAGAGAGCAGTGAATTGAAGTGGTTTCCAAGAGGTAACATTAGAGGGTTGGTGGAAAAGTTGCAGTGGGTACTCAGGGACAGAGCTGAAAATACTGAAAACAACAGCATTGGCACTGAGCAAAGATGATCTCTGTAATTTTTTTCTCCCTTTGTCGAGACCAATGCTGAAAGAGTTGTCTCAAAACAAGATTTTCAAATGGTGAACTCGACAAAAGAGGTGGTCCCAAGAGATCAAAAACTGCTTGCAAACTTCTGCATTCAAATATAAAAATTGGGAACTACCCCTGCTCTCTCAGCACTTTTCCCCCAAACTGAATTATTCCCAGGTATTTCACCACTTCTCACATTTTTTTTTTTCCCTTTCTCATGGCAGATTGGTCTCTTCTACCCTTCAGGCAGAGCATTTATCACAGATGTGCTCACCATGTCTTGTGGAGCCTTTCCACCAAGATGTGCTCGTCACAGACATCATCACAGGTAAGGAAAAAAATAATCTGGAAGGAATTTTTAGAAGTTTTTATGTACCACTCTTCAGAAGTAGGTTCTTTTCTCCACATGCTGCTTAACTCTTACAAAGTCAGATCACCCATGTGTCTGGACGTGCTGGTTCTGGCACTGACCAGTGCCTTCCCTGTCAGAGGGTGGAGGGAGCTGCTTCCCCCTGCCCCATATCACAGAGAACTTAGACAATTGTGGAGTTAAGAGCAGGTCAGAGGATCAGCATCTACTGCTGCTGTTGGAGAAACCAGTGTTATTGGCAGATTAAAAACAAGAGGACGACTTTTCCTCTCTCTCTCATGCTGTCGTGTTTTCTTTGAGTTCAAGCTCTGCTATGTGGCTAATCAAGGGAGGGAGTAGCAGAGAGATCACCTGAACAAACAGAGCCCACTATTTGATTTGGATGATGACAGTAAAAATGTCTTATCTTGCTTTAGTGGCCAAGTGACCACCCCCTACTGCCCAGCCTTCTGTGCTCCACAGACCGGCCACCACGCGCTGGTGTGCTCAAAGCCACAGCAGAGGTCTCACCCTCGCAGCTGCCTTTGAGCAGAGCTCCAGTGGGGAGAGGATGAGTGTGTGTGAGTGTGTATGTGTGTGTATGTGTGTGTGTGTTTGCCTGCAGGCAACCAGGAAACGAGCCTGGAAGAAGCGCCTGCAGCGAATGGGGGAGTTTCTCCTTCTGGCAAAAAGTTTGGATTCTTCGCCAAAGCTTGTCACCACCTCCCAAAGCAGCGGCCTGCTCTCTCTCCCATGCTGGTATTTGGCTCCTGCCTTCTTTCCTCAGCTGCTGAGAAGTTCCCCTTGGCTTTGGCAAAGGAGAGGGAGCCCTGGCCTGGGGCTTGGCACCCTCCTGAGCTGGAAGAGAAGCTGCTCAGGTGTCCAGGGTGCTTTGGATCTCTCAGCCCTGCTGCAGCACACCCTGCCACAGGGCTCCTCGGTTCCCATGGGAGTGTGAACACCTCCTTGGGTGTTTAAATCCATTTCACTCTGGCCAGGGCTGGTGTCTGCTCAGCTGCTCTCAGCAGCCCCTTGGCCAAGAGGTGCAGGAGCTGCTCAGGGGCAGAACTTGAGGGTGATGGATGAGCTTAGGGCAGTGCAGGCTGCAAGTGCTGCTCAGCCCTTGGAGGCAGGGTCTGAGGGGATGAGGGAGCCAGTTGGAGCTCTGCAAACAGGAGAGAACAACTTTCAGGGTTTAAAATGTACTTAACCTTAGAAGTGTGTATTCTGAATTGTCCTGAGAATTGGATGGAGTTCTGGGTGAGTTTTTTTATTCTTTAAAGTAGGAGCTACCGTGAGGTAGGGTAAGCTGAAAGTGTGTACACTCTCTTCTTTAGAAAGGACCATATATGGCCTTAAAGAACAAATATAATTTTATTAGTAAATTAAGCATTCCTCCCTTTGGAGTATGTTTTCCTAACCTCTATCCCCCCCATCACATTAAGGCATTGATTTTAGCTATGTCAAAACTTATGTATGCATAGATATGGACATTTTCTCTCTCCTTTTCTCCTTTTGTCATTTAGTAATACCAGAGTTACTCCTAGCAAAAATCCTCTGGGAGATATTCCAGGAGAAATGAAAGCATTTCAATCAAACCAAAAAGTGAGTGCGAATCATATTTTGAACAGAGTACAGTCGTCCAGCAGAAACAATGATTTCCCTCCCTGCATGCATCTTGGAAAAACTGATCTGTGCTCTTCACGCAGGGATGCGATATCAGAAATTTGATGTTACATATTGTTAGGTTGGCAGTTTTTTTCCCTTTGTTTTGTGGAGAAGAGGTATTCCTCATGGAAAATTTTCAGAGGCGCGATCAATACACAGAATGAATTGTCTGTTGTTAGTTCCAAACTGCAGACCTGGAGACAGTCCATTTTTGTACTCCAGGGTGCTCTAACAAGCATTATGGCTGAATCATAATAAACATTTGATTTTCCTATCAAAAACACATGTACCCACACAAGCAAACACATTTCACTCCACTTTCAGTGTCTTTGATGGCATAAAATTTAAATACCTGAGGCAATTTATAAAGCAGATATAATGCAAAATCCATAGCCAGATCACTAGAATTCAAATATCTAAACCTTTAAGAAACAGAAAAACAGCCAAGCAACATGCAGTTGCATAAATGCTCCATTCTCTGCTTTCCTTATACTCAGAAAGAACTCATAAAAAATCCCCTGCCATCTGCTATATCCCCACCTATAAGGCATGCTTGCAAATTCTTTTGATGTGCAGATCATTACTCGGGATTAAATTTTCACATATGCATACCAGTCTCTTCTTCCCATTCTGCTTCCATGCTCCTGCTCAGCTACCAGGTGTGCCCAGGTGGTGGAGGCCTGCTTTTGTGATGTTTAGTCTTCTGGAGATGGCTGTGGAAGGACTGGAAAAGCACTGTCTCCATTCACACCTGCTCAAGGCTGGTGGATATTACCACTTTCCCCAAAAAAAACCTTGGCTGGAGCTGATCTGCCAGCCCAGAGCAAGAGGGAGGTGGGGAATCCTGGCAGGTTCCTGCTGCTCCCTTAGCAAAAGCTTGCTTCAGTTACTGTCCTACCCCCTTTCTCTGTAAGAAGTATACATATAAATAAGTGTACTAGCTAGCTGTTAGTTGGTGTTGAATCGTACTGAATCATTTACCCAAGAAGTACAAGAAAAGTTACTTCTATTATGATGAAAACTTACATTATTTGGACCAGCCTCAATTAAACCATCCTGCTGGCCAGGACTGTGTATTTCTCTGCTGTAAACACCACTCATACTTGCAGTTTATTTTACTATGGGAACCTCTTCATTTTGCTCTTGTTTAAAAAGTTTTACTCCCCAAATTACAGGTACAGGAAAGGGATGACTGCAATCCATAAAGGCACAAGCTCTTGATGCTCGTTTCTAAATCTTACCTAGGAGGAAGCTTTTTTCTTAAATGTGTCTGAAACCTGACATTTCAAAGCAGAGTCTTCTGTAAACTGGAGGGAACTGAAGCTGTTAGACTTGCAATCTGGAAACTGCTAAATCTACAGGGGATGTACTTCTCTGGTTTGCATTCCCAGATTTACAGACAGTCCTCAGAAAGAGAACTGGATTGAACCACTGAGGGTGATGGTAGCAGCACCCAGAGATCCTCAGTACCAACACAAGGTAATTGGAAGTCCTTAGAGTTGCAGTTTAAGCAGATGAAAAGAGAAGAAAGGCTGACATAGAGAAATGAAGATTTTTCCTCAAGATGACACCAAACCTTGATGGCAGAGCCAGGTTTTAATCCCAGGTTTTGTGATTTCTAGCCCAGTGTCCAATGATGTGTCCTGCTGCCCCCCATCACTTGTGGAATACATTTCTTTCTATATCTGTATTTCACTCTGCCTATATAGACACATCTATATTTAACATACAAACAGAGTTCTCTGTATAGATGGATAATTCTCTATTCATTTACTAATTTATCATACATACCACATTCCAAACAATGTAAATATTTAAAATACTTCATTTGAAATGCTATCTGTTTATTTTTCTCTTTTGGAAGTATCCAGAATGTCACACACTTTCCCTTCCTGTTTTGGAAAGGAATCCTTTCTTGCCTGCAGAGAAAGAGGCAGCGATATTGAAATTTCCACAAAGAGAATTGTCCCCTGAGTGTTCTTCCAGGCATTTGTGCTGAAGAGATGTTAACATAAGCAGCATTTTACATGGAATATATTCCCATTGCTGCTTGATGCTGCAGCTCCCCATGTTTGCCAGCCCTCCAAGGAGCCCACTAGCACAAATAAGAAAGCCAGGACTTAATATTTAGATTTCTTTTTTTTTCCAAGCAAAAGAAATAACACTTCAGGCTTTTTCTTTTATATGCATAAAAATTTGCTTTGGGATCACTTTAAACAAGTTTTTAGTCCTGTGTGGCCAGTCTTTGCTTGTGGTGAGGACTCAGGCAGGCGGATGCTGACCCCCACCCCTGTGCTCTCCTAAATACAAACCCACCCAAATACCTCGCTGTGGGGTGAGCTGTCATCTCAAAAGGAGCAGGAGGCTTTTTCCTTGTGCCTGGCAGTCAGAAGTTCCCCTTCCAGGGACTGGGGCATCAGGGACATAATCCTTCACTTACAGCAGAATGCTTCCCAGGTGACCCCAGGTCTTATGTAAATGCTGATTTTTATTGCTGTGGGCACAGGAAGAGATTAACCACACCAGCTGGCAAGGGGTTTGAAGTGAAGCCTCCTTCCCCACCTCTGATCTCAGATCAAAAGCTCCAGCCCTGCCTGCCACACCCTGCTCCTGCAGGAGGGCGATGCCAGGGGCACCCAGATGGCAGGGCCACCACAGGGACCCGGTCACAGGGCACTGCCAGCTCTTCCTGACACCTGCTGAGGGTTGAGGAGGAGGAGGAGGAGAGGGAGGAGTAGGAGGAGGTGGGAAAGGGAGGGAAGAAGGACAGAAAACACCGTACCAGGACATGCTTTGCACAGATGTTAAAACCCAGGAGCATCTTTACTAATTGAGGCAAACTTGGCAGAGATGAAGCCTAATAGGCCTCCTTCGTGTGATTGTGTGACTAAACACCAGATGCCCTAAAGGCACAAACTGACAAAGCTGTGGAAATCTTCAATAAAGTGTCTCTGATCCCTCAGAAAGGGAGAGGATGTCACAGGGCAGCCCCCCTGGACGACATCCCCCTGGGGATAAAGGGATGGGGTGGGGATGGAGGTGCTGGGGCTGTGTGTTATAAAACCCAGCACCAAAATCAAATTTTATGACAAAGATGCTCTTGAGAGCGCATTTTCATGAAGTCATAATTTTTCTGGAAAAGTGGCAGCGCTCCAAATACTTCCTTCCTATTTTGCTCTCCCAGTACAGCACTTCTGTCCGCTGTCATGAAAAGAACCGGAGACTTTGCAAACGGCCTTGGTGCGTCATGGGATTTATCCCAGAGTGTTGTAAACCACATGGCCCTTCCCTCTCCAGCCTTATCTTTGAAATGTCTCAAGAGACATCTTATTTTTATGACTGCTCAAGAACTGTAAGCCCAAGGAGCTGCTTTTGGGAATGCATATGATCCCTGTCACATCAAATGACTGCATCATAATGTCAGCGCTGTCTGTGCAACATAAAGTAGCTGCTGAGTCCCAGCTCTCCATCTGCAGTTCCCCAAAATCTGGGATTTTGGGTCTGAGATTCCTATTTCAGTATTTTCAATAATTATGGACTGTTTAATAAGAGGTCTAATGTGCAATATTTGACTTCCATGTGTTCTGTGGTCAGGAGAACATAAAGAGTTTGCTCTTGAGAATTTTTTTTATCTGAATTTGTGGTTAATGTGCATGATTGCCTGAGGGAACAGTGTGGTACTGTGCCAGGGATTCTTCTTGTTCCAAAGCACAGTAAAACTTCAAAATTTTATATCATTGGCACAATACCTTTTTAGGTTATGTCAGAAATACCAGCTATCAGTATCAATAAAGTTGCAGCATTTTGTTTTGATCTTTAAATTTATTGCTAGCATGAGAATAGTAATCTGCAATATACCTGCAGGTCAAAATGAAGAAATTAACCTTGTTGGAATGAAACTTTAAGGGTTTTATGCTCTGTTTTAACATGCTACAATATAGGGATTTGAGGTTTTTAAAAGCACAACTTTCTGATGGACAAAGTCCATGGGAAGATGTGTGACTAATTTTAATTATCAGGACAAATCTGGGAATTTGAGCGTGTTCATAATAAGAAAATAAGGAAAAGTTGCTGCACATATGAGTGTAAGTTTGAGGGTGATAGCAATTCTGTCTTCCAGAAGATAAAATCAGAGGGTGTTTCTCCAGACTGGTTTTGTGAAGCTGACATCTGATTCAGCCTCCTTGAACCCTCAGCGGACTTGAATCTGGTGGAGCACATCACTAAGCATCAGAGGAGGAAATAAATACTATTAGTAAAGACATATTCCTTTTTGGTGATGCTCACTATCAGGCTTTTGAATTTGTCCTGGCTCTCCTTGACAAAGAATTAGCTGACAAAAATGATACTGCAATGTCAAAAGATAACTGGTTGATCTCATCCTCCAAACTGCCTCACCTATTTCTCACTGTGAGCTTGGTTACTCATTTCAGACATCCATTTATTTCTGTTTCACAGACCTATATTTTGCTGCCATATGTCCCTGGAAACCTTGACGTCAGAGATGACTACTGTTGTACCTGGGTCCAAATGCTAGAGGTTCATCAAATGTGTCTCTAATGGTTGCTTTTTTTCATGCTGCTACCCGGGGTTTTGGTCCCAAGTTGAAAGAAATATAATCTAGGAAGAGAGCAGCCTGGGAGGATGACTGGGTGACTTCACAGGAATACTTATTTTCTGGAATATGAAAACACTTTGGTAGTGTAGGAGAAGCAGTAGGCTGAATGTCTGGGGTTTTTTTATATTAATGACTAAGTGTGCATCACGCCAAAGGTCATTCATTTCATGTACCCCACAACTATGCAAGCCTAAGTCTGCCTGGTGGTGACTGGTGATGACACTTCTTGTTTGTCTCCATCATCCAAGCTTGTGACTGTGGTGGGAAGGCCTGGGCTCTATGATTTTATTCCTGCTGATGCAATTATTTCATATAATGTAATTATTGCAAACAGTCATGGTTCCCCAGGGCCTGAAGAAAGCACAGTAGATGGGAGAAGTGGCTTCCAGAACAGTCAGCTCTGTAACCTGACTGCTCTGCCTTTCTCACCAGCAGCAGAGTTTGGCTGGGCACATTTCTGGTGAAGGAACAGGAGGATGTCCTGTCTGGGTTAATAAAGATCTTCATAGATTTAAGGCAAGACAGCAAAAGGTGAGTTCATTTATCATCTAAAATGGAAAAAACAAATCAAAAGATCAAACCTAAAGTCTTGCAAGAGTGTTAAAATAGTAAAGTAAAAAGCAGGTCTTTATTGGAAGCTTCCAGGTGGCCCCATGGGCACACCTGGCATCGCATTTCTATAATTTTTTATAAGTTTAAGGAATGAGCATATCTAAGAAATATTGTTCAATTAGAAGAGCAGTTGGTTAGGTAATTTTCCCCCAGGTTCTGCCCTACTGGAGTTGGTCCAGGGACTTCTTTGCCCCATTCCTTGTTGTGTTCTCTCAGATTCTGGTGGGAAAACAAAATGTCCTTTTGGAGGTTCTTTTTATGAAAATAAGACTAAATAGAATTTCAGGAATATGTTAGAAGGTTAGCTTATTATTCTAAAATCTAAGAGACAGGGTAGGAAAAATAACAAGAGCAATATAACATGTATTAACAGTCTACAAAGCTACAAATACATTAAAAATGTATAAATAGCTAAAATCTTTAGGCATCACATTCATTGAAATTGTAATTTCAAAAAGGAATCCCAAAGACACTGAGTCCCTCCAGACAGCCCATGTCCAGGAAAAGACCTACAAAACCCCAGTGTCTATATCTGAAAAATCTGAGTGTAGAACTTACAAATAAAGTTTATTAACAAATTAGGTTTCCTTCTGTCTGGCAAACCCGCAGATGCCTGTTTGAATCTTTCTGCAGCGTAAAGGAATAACAGCATAAAAGTGACTATTTCATCTTGTGCCGTAAAAGCCCTTTGGCAAGAGGTCCCCATGCAGCCTGAGGTGGTGTGAGAGCAGCTCCTGATGCCCTGGAGACAGCACAGAAAGCAGCGGTGTCACTGCCTGGGGTCACTCTGGCCGTGCCACCGCGCAGCCAGCCAGGTCACAGCCCCAACCTCTGAGGCTGGAATGAAGCCAGCCATGATTTAAGAAACTCGGATGGGAGAGTCCTGTTATGGAATTGTGCCTGCCACAGTCAGAAGCAAGGAAGACTTATATTACCCAAATCTGAAGAATCATCCTCTCCTTCCTGCCTTGGAAGCTGTTTCTTCACTATGAATGCTGACTCAGCTGAATGCCAAAGCTGTGCTTTGCTTTCCAGTGAAAGAGACTCTTAACAGCACAAACTTTCCCAGAAAATATAATATCTTCCCCAGGAAAATCTGGGCTCTTTCTTACAAAAGTGTCATCTTCTTACACTGGAATTTCAGAATGTTTCTGATGCATAAGAAATAAAATTTCTTACAGTCATAGCTGAGTTTGGCTGAGCATGGCCTGAGTCAGACTCTGAGCACCTTCTCTGAGCAGATATTTCTTTATCTTATTGTGGAGATTCCACCATATAAGCTTATAAAGATGTATCTTATTTCCTTAAGTCTGTGAAGAGAAGTTGTCCTGGAGTTAGGCACTTCCACTGAAATAACTGTATGGACAAATGGGACCTGAGTGAACAATCCAGAATTTAAAAACAAATAATATTCCATACTAAAATACCCATATTGCATCAATAATTGAATAAAAACAGACTGTAATCAAAGTGTAAACTCTTTTCCTCAATTGTTCAGAAAAGGTTTGCTTTCCATTTGAATCCTCTGCTGTGATATATTTCATTGTATTTTTTATTAAAAATGAGTTTATTGAAAGTATTTCTGTAAGTCTCAGGAGACTTGGCAATCATTTTTATTGGATTGATCAGTTCCACTTGCATACAAATTTCTCTCTTTGAATTGACTGTTGCAATGCATCTTTTTTATATAAACTGTTCTATTGATTCTGACATAAATAATGTACAGAGTATTTCAAATCATAAAAAAACATCTTATGAGAACCTACTACATACCAGACAACAAGAAGCACAAAACCAAAGTGCAGCAGTAAGGATCTGTGAAACCATCAGCTTTTAGAAACTTTTCCATCCTGGTTTTGGCAGCTGCCATTTGTCTGTCAATTATATCCTTAATTTGCACATGTTTTTGCATTCATGAAACATGAATGGGAAAAAAATCCCTTCAGCAGATCTAATGTGTCTAATGAGAGAAAAAGAAAGAAGAAAACTGGGGGGGAAATTCCATTCAGCTGTTCTATTTTTGTTTTGAGCTATTATTTTAGGAGGGGGTTTTCTTACCTTATGGGTGTGGCTGACTTGGTGCTCAAGTTAAGGCACAGCTTCATGTTCCCAAGAAACATCTTTTCTACCACAAACATACCTGCTGCTCTTGGGATAGCTTGGCCAAGCTGCAGCTTATTTGGAAATCATATCTCTCAATTGTGGGGTGGTTTGCTTATCATTCTACACTTCCTGCTCCTTCATTTCTGAAGCAATGGATTTAAGGTTGGTCTCTATTTCTCCTTCCACTGATACCCCTTCCATGTATGACCAACCTCCTCACGTTTCCATTCTGGGGACTGGCTGGGGTTTAGGGTTACTTTTGGTTCTCCAAACCCCCACAGTTAAAAACACACTCTTATTTCCTCAGCTGCCAGTCAGGGTTCACTAACAGGAGCTCAGGAGCAAGGCTGAGCTGGGATTTGCAGGAAAAAAGGTGAATTGATGCAATGGGGTACAGTTAGTAATAGAAGTTATTGAAATGGAGGTGCAAGGATGAAAGTGTTGTCCGAGGGAGGATGCATCCAGTCCATCTGTCGTAGGAGATACAACTGCCATGTGTCTGGGTTTTCTTGATGTTGTCTCATTTTCTGACTGGAAATATCAGTCCTTCTGGACTGCTGAACATCGAGAAATTCAGGCCAAATGGGCATGTATTTTTCAGATTTTGTCTGGACAGAGTTTCTGGGCAGAGAAAGAAGCCACAGCTGGTAAATCTGAATCCTAGGCAGATGTTCTGCCCAAGCATGGTGAGTCCAAGGCACTGAAGATGGATAAAGGCCCATGAATCTGCAATATCCTGCATGGACACATGCATTTCTGCTCAGGACATCTCTGGCAGGCTTGTGGAAATCCTGGGAAGAGACGTTGCGACTGTGGCCATTAAAAAAGGGTGAAATAAAGATGGGAGAGCATTCACTGCACTGCTCTCCAGCTAAATGATGCCTTTGGTCACGTGTTGGCCTTGATTTCCTGCCTTGATTTTATGCTGAAACCTGTGGCACACTGCTCAGATGTCCTGACATGGTGGTGGTCTCCTATTTGCTGTTGGTCAGCAGCAGCTGTGAACCACAACTTGTGTCAACAACTCTTACACGAGTGCATTTCTTGCACAAAATGGAATAAAGTGTAATGCCCCAGGACATGGTAGGGTTTTGATTTATTTTTTTTAAAAAAAGTTAAATAAATCAACAGGGGGTGCCTATATTTCATTAAGACTGCAGATTAATGGCTGGCATTTGTTTTTTTTTTTTCCAAGGGACTGGGTTTATTTTAGAAATTAAGAAAAAAGAGAAAAAAAAATTAGACAAATGTTCTCACCCATCTGTCAGCAGTCCACTAGCACACAAGTCCTTGGCAGTAGGGAGAAGAAGAGCTTTTACTGGGCTCTGAGGTGGACAGTGGGGCAGAAGCAATGCTGGTTGGCTTGAGGCAGTGGCAATATGTCATGTCATGTTGGAGCTACTCCTTCAGCGGCAGCACTTTGATGCCTCTTGTTCCTCCCTGCCTTCTGCTGACTGAAATTTCTCTTTGCATACAATGCAGCGCTGTGGAGCAGGTGAGATTCCACATCTCCTAACAATATCTGGTTATCTCCCAAAGAGAGAGCTGCTTTCCAAGAAAACCTCACTGTGTGGTCTTGAAATGCTTTGCAGAACTTGCCTCACTGATACTTTGCTCGTCTCACCAGAAATCTGTGTTTATATCTTTGTTTCCTCACACTTTGAGCAGACTCAGGAGAAGCCAGAAAGCAGTGGGGCTGCCCTCTCCGAGCAGCCCTGGCCAGCTTGCCTCCCTAACAGGTTTTAATAACACTTTAGATGCCCCTGTCCACACTGTGGAAAAATTCTGTGAAAAATGGAAAAGTATGATCAGCTTAAACTATGGTCTACAGTGACAGGATGGGGAAAATGAAGCTGTTTTTTTCTATTTACATTGTACTCCGTGGAGACAGCGAAGCTTTACCCGGGCTTGCTTGAATAATGAGCCACTAAACAGAGAGCTGCATATCACTTAACAAACAGCTCCTCACAGAATTCGTGTTAATTATGCCATTCCTTCTGATTAGATTCAGCTGATTTCTCAGTCACTCTCACATGGCTCCGTGCAAGGCTCTGTGGTGCCTTGTGGGATCAGCAGTGACACATCCATGCTGGTACAGTCATTAGATAGCCTGAGAACTTCCCATGGTCATTTGCTTGCAAAGTGACACCGCTGCCATGCAGGGAAGGGCTGTGCTCCTGTGGCTGATCTGCAGGGCAGATTGTCAGGAGGGAATGGGCAGAGGGTGAGATCTGCTTCCCAGAGATGTGCACACCCCCCCAGTGCTGGCAGGTGCTTGTGAAACTTTATTCTCATTACAGATTTGATGATGTGAGCAACACTGGCAATTAGAGCTTTCTTGGCTTTTTATTTTTCGTTTTTTGTCTGCAACTGGGCAGGTGACAGATTCCATGTGGCTGAAGGGCCAGAATCCTGCAGGAAGAGGTAAGGAGGGAAGAGGAATGCATTTTCCTGGGAACTTGGGCATGGTAACATGGGAGCCCATGCTGATTCAGGAAACAGAATATAAAGAGAGTTTTAATCACAAGAAAATGAAATTAAATGTTTAAATGCAGAGTGTTGGATTGGTACCTCCTTCACCTTTTTGCCCAGCAGTTCTGTGTTTTGTGTGGCTTATGTTTATTATTGGCCCCTTAAATGATAATGAAATGGCCAAACAGGAAGGGAAGGATACCCAAAGCTTGGAGCTCGCTGTGGAGGTGCTGCCAGTCCTGCTGTCTGTCTGGGAAGCAGCACAGCTGCATCTTTGCTGGTGAAAATCTAATAGCTTGAGTTTGGGGCTTGCCCAGGTGGGGCTAAGCTGTTAAAGCTGTTTGATTTGCACCACTGCAAGCTCAGGGCCCGCTGAATCACTGAGTTGCAAAATAAAGACAATTGCAAGGTTTTTGTTTCCTCTAACAATGAAGGTTTCAATGGTTAGCTCTTCTGAACCTTTCCTGGTGGGCTCCCACCTTGTTGCAGAGGAACAAGAGAAGAGCTCAGCTGTGAGCTCCAGTGGGAGGATTGTGTTCTGCCAGAGTTCTTTAATTCCCCTGCTCTCCAGGGAGAGCTGCTGCTTCATTTTGAGATCTTTCAGGCCTGGGGCTGGGCACCATGCTGTATTTTCTGTATTTCTGCTTTCAAATAAATTAGTTTTACATAGTTGAGAAAAGAAAATAGTGGTAAAATTTCACTTTGGTAGCTTTTAGTAGCAGTTCTTTTATGCAGACAACAAATACTGATTTCATCCTCTGCCTGTGTACCAACATTTGTCTCTGAAACACTTCAGCTACAGCACCAGAAATGGTGTTTCAGTGTTAACCAAGGCCCACCAGTGCAGTTGTGAGCCTCTGCTTCACAACACTGCTAAAAATACAAACGTTTGTGGTGCATACGTACTTTGTTTATAATCTCATCACTTCGGCTACAGCTTCCATTGCAAACTGTGGGATATATCATTCTGTCTCTTACAGTGTAGAAATAGTGTATAAAAATCAGATTGAGCCCTTTATTTATAGTTGTCAAGAACCAGATGACAGAAAACATCTTCTGCCTGGAGAAGGATTACTGCTGGTGCTTCCTGGGTACACTCCCCATCAAACAGTGGGAATGTTCCTTGTCTTTAGCATCACATCTGCAATGCTAGAGCCAAGAAAATGTCAATAACTCTGTTATTATGAATCCCTGCTTTCAAGGATTAATAATTTCACACTTACTCACACACAGGCAAAAGCATCGGAAACTGAAATTTGGCACAAACATTTGTAATCCAAGAGCAAAGCTTAATTCTGCAAAACGATCTCTGCAGTTTTGAGTCTGAGAGAATTCTCAAGGTGCCTGCATTTTATTTTTTTTCTTTGAGTCAGTTGTTTGGAAATGATACAATCTCACTTGCTATCTGGCACTAACTCATTTGTATGCCTGAAGCTCTCAGTAGGGAAAAAATTGTGGTTTACTTTGTCATGCTTTCTTGCTTTTCTAATGGAGTTTTTTCTAGATGCCAAGGAAAGGGAGATGCTGAAGTCCAATTGGTACAGTGAAATGCCTCCCTCCCTTCTAAATTTGTCCATTAAATATTCCAGCCTCCCCTCATTGTTAAAAAATCCCTTTATATGTAGCTGAGTAATATGTGTAAAGAATTTTATGCAGGAAAATGTAATTGCATAAAGAAACCAAAACCCCAAGTATCTCCCCAAGCATTGGAATAAAGACAGTCTGGTTACCATGGGTTTTGTTTGAATTTGATCAACTTCAGTTTTTCTAAGATATGAACTGCAACTGAAGTTTTCCCTTACAGATAGTCATTTATAATCTCTCCATTTATAGTCTCTCTTATTCTTTCTCTCCTTCTTGATCTTTCCTTTCTCTCATGTAGATTTTAATTAGCTTTTTTCTCTCTGTTTAAGTGAATTTGGCTGAAATTTGTATCCTTGACAACTTTTCCCCTCTTCCTGTTAGATTTTTTTTTCTTTTAAATAGGTGAACAGGTTCAAAAAGCATTGCCAGGTCTCAGTTGCACATAATAAAAATATACATACACTGGAAACAGATAAACCTCATTAGCTTAGAAAAGTGGGTTTAAAAAAGCCCTCTGGCTCTCTCAGCTTTTGTGTGACATTATCTCAGTTGTCCAAGAATGACTAATAATCCAAGAACCTGCAGCAATAGTGTGAATTTCTCATCAGTCATTGCCCAATGATCTTTGGGCACCTTTGCAAAATGTAAATAAGCCAAAGTGCCAAGCGTAAGGCAACGTGCCCAGTTTGGTTTTATTATGCAACTGGCAAGTTGCTAAATTACAGAAGTGTTGGTGAAGAAAATTTGAACAGATGTTTTTTTCTAGTGATGCACAATTTCATGTCAAAACCCAAGACTTGGTGGCATTCAGAACACCCACGCTGGTATTGCTGATGACAAGGGAATACAGTCCAGTTTAGCATCTTCCAGAGACTTGACATCCCTCCTTTGCATTTCTGGACTGCTGGCTTAAATAATTCACTCATTCTGAAACCATGCACTTGCTTCCTCCCTCAGTCACCAATCCAAAGCATGAACAAACTTCCTGAAGTTATCACTTCATATTTCATCTTGTAAAACATGGCATTTCAGGCCTTTTGCACAAGCTGCCTTGGCTGCCGCTCCTGCTGTGGGCCCAGGGCATGACTGGTGCCTGGAATCCAAACTTCAAGTGGAGGAAGTGTCAGGCATTTGATCCTCCTGTCCTTGCACGTAGCGCTGCAATGATCGTCAGTGGAGTGGAATATTAAACATTGCAGGCGAGACAGCCTGAGTGGGAAGCCTGTGGTTTCATGAGGAGTGCTCCTCATTCTCTTGTTAAAGTGATGCAACTGGGTCAGAAACTCCCAGTGTCACTTTGTGATCAATGTGTTAAGGGCAGCCTACTCTAACTCTGGCAGAGAAGTTACCTTTCTCCACTTGAGGGAAAGGGCTGATTAAGTTCTTGAGTAATCTGTACATAGAACTCTTCTCTTCTCTTCTCTTCTCTTCTCTTCTCTTCTCTTCTCTTCTCTTCTCTTCTCTTCTCTTCTCTTCTCTTCTCTTCTCTTCTCTTCTCTTCTCTTCTCTTCTCTTCTCTTCTCTTCTCTTCTCTTCTCTTCTCTTCTCTTCTCTTCTCTTCTCTTCTCTTCTCTTCTCTTCTCTTCTCTTCTCTTCTCTTCCCCTTCCCCTTCCCCTTCCCCTTCCCCTTCCCCTTCCCCTTCCCCTTCCCCTTCCCCTTCCCCTTCCCCTTCCCCTTCCCCTTCCCCTTCCCCTTCCCCTTCCCCTTCCCCTTCCCCTTCCCCTTCCCCTTCCCCTTCCCCTTCCCCTTCCCCTTCCCCTTCCCCTTCCCCTTCCCCTTCCCCTTCCCCTTCCCCTTCCCCAGAATATCAACCTCCACAGCATCTGCCTGGTGTAGACCTGCATGCCGTGCCAGGCTGGTTCTGTGACAATACATAGAAATCAGAATGTGACATCAAAGGTGATCCCCAGATAACCTCTGGGGCAAAAGCCTGAAACAAAGACACTGATTGAACTGAGTTCCTGACTACTTTGGCTTCAGAGTATCCACATACTTAAACAAGCTGGAGTCTCCTGCTAAGTGGTGACCTTAAAAGGAAAAGACAAAATATGACATTTGAGTGCTAAGTAGGGTTCAAAACCTACAGTAGGTGCCCTATATGGCCTTTTACCTTCCCAGAGAGTGCTTTAAGGGCTATTCTGGCATTAATTGAAACCCCTCATATGCCTCATACTTTTATTCTGCTGTTAACAGGAACTCCTAATATGCCTAAGATTTTTGGTAATGACAAATCTCCTGTTATTATCAGGTCAGAGGAATTTGCCCTGTAAAAATAGCTTCTGCTGCAAGGCTGACAAGACACCTTTAGTGTAATCAAGGCAGGTAATTCTAGACCTGGACAACTGGGAGAAAGTGTAAAAAGTCAAGGCAGTTGTTTATTGGCTGATAAGTAATTTCTATGTACATCAATGAGAGATAACAGTGCTCATTTTCTCCAGGACTTTTTCAGCAGGCTATATCTCTGTTCATTCTGCAGAAATCACCCCAAAACCTGTGTGAGACATCCTGCTTGTACATTTTTCCCTGCATGAATTATAATGGTATAAAACTAATGGAATAGAGAGGAGCATCGGGACGTCTGCCATCAATGTCCATAGCAATATGACAAGCACTAAAAAGCGCCGGTTCCTCAGTAGTGCAGAGAATGAGGGCTGGGTGGATTGTATTTCTGGAACTATTATTACAGAGAGACTTGTAAGAAGGATACACGCTGTGAATGAAATGGGTATGGAATCACAGAGGCTAATGATAGAAAAAGGCCATTTATGTCAACTGCTGTATTTCCCTGCTGCTATAGGATTGTTCCCAATGAGATATGGTATATTTTTAGTGCTTTGTCCAGTCTGGTTTCATATGTAAATAATAAAGATTGTCATCCATAAAAGATCCTGAAATAGTTTTGTTCTAGTTCTGTCTTTCCTCTTCCTTCCCTTTTCCCCTCCTTAATTTCTTATTCAGGCTAAATGAGAGCAGGAAAGAAAGCCATCCATTTTTTTTCCCTTTCTGTTCTCTCTTCTTTCTACTGTTTGACCCTCTTCATAGGCAGGATTTACCTGACCTGGTTTTTAAAAGATTGCATTTGGAATGTTGAGTTTTGTATGCTCTTCTATCACAGGGCTCTTCGAAATACAGTGGCTCAGCTTGACAGGAAACAACCTTCTTGCAAAAAAACCTGGAAAACAGGTAATAAACAAGCAGTAATTTCTGCTCAGAGAGGAACTGGACTGAAGATTTTGCATTTGCTTTCTTATGTTCTGTGTCTCACATCATCTTATGAGTTGTCAAGGGTTTACTCACTGCCCACCTGTCCATTGTGCGCAGCATTCCAGCACAATGAGCCAGGATGTAGCTGAGATTGAAATCGAGTGTAGACCATGCCACAAAAAGAACAAGCAATGTGACAATGAAATAAAATCATCTTTTTGGTATAAATGACAGTTACCCTTTCGTTCTTAGGGAGACTATTTCCCTTTTTTTGACTTTGCAGCCTTAGACAGTTACATCTCAATTAGACATAAACTGGTATGGCACGGCTTTCATGCAAATGAAGTTTTTGGCTTGCAGCTGATCTGTTTTAGGAGAAAAACTTGTCCTCAGTGGTTTGTCACTGCACGTGCCAGCAAGTCAAGTGTGGAGAGGGAGGCTGAGGGAGCAGCAGCTGAGGTGCTGCTGTCTTGAGTGAATGGCCCTCAGCAAATCTTGTCTTTGATCCATATGCAGTCACTTCTCTGCTCTGAATCTGGTGAGCATTAATACCTTTGAATCAGTGAAACAGTGGACAAATTAGTTGCCTCTTTGTTCCTCCTGGGAGAAACCCATCTAAGTGGTAGCCTGAATGGGAACACAGAGAACAAAAAGATGTAGGGACTGAATTAATACCAGCTGAGTGTGCATGCCCTGTCTGCAGGAAAGGAAATAGAGAGAGATGGAAAATGAGGACATACCAGAAAATTACTTGTCATCTGCTGTTCAGATAAAGCTGTGGAGAGAGAGAGAGAGCAGGGGAAAAAAGAAGTTCTGTTATGGATTGTGTTGGCTAAAAAGAGTCTTGAAATAGAAACTGCGTCCTATTGTCTGTCCATGCTGAGTTCAGGGAAACAGGGCTCCTGACATCCTTTTTCAATAATAAGCCTTGCACAAAGCACCCAGCTCCTGCAATGGCTTCTTTTCCCAATAGAAGCAACCCTCAAGGTACCCAATATTGGCTAACTGCTGTGGTTGCTTTGAGGGAAGAAAAAATGAAAGGTGCTTTTTCTCAGAAGGAAAAGAGAGGTGAAGCTAAATGTACTTACCTAACCCATGTTATGCCCCAGTGACAGGCTGCCACATCCCATGACTTTGGGAAGTCCTCCCAGAAGCTGCTGAGAGCGAAAGAAACCTCAGCCCTTACTCACTCCATCTTATTCCTGATTTACTCCAGGGAGAGAAGAAAAAATATCCAACAGGTTCTGAATTTATAGCTGTCCTGCTCCGTATGTAGTTCCTCATATTTGTGACATTGATTTCTGTGTCCACAGTGAAATAGTCACTTTATACATTTATTTCTAATAGAAAACTCACTGGTAGTCATGTTCAGGCAATCAGAAAAATCACATCTGTGTCTTAGCAACAGAAAGCATTGCTAAATTGAAAAATGGCCAGCAACAACCTCACACTGCTGTCCTTCCACTGTCACAAGAGAAGTGAACAATATTAAAATCAGTTCAGATTTGTGAATTTTTTTTTTCATGTAATACTTACTGGCCCAACTTTTTACATAGCATGGTTTTTATTTTTCCTCATCTTCTTGTCATACTACCTTACAACCTTCCCCCTCAACTTGCTGTTGCATGTTGAACTTTCTGAGTGTGGTCTTAGGGTTTTAGCAGCGCCCTTCCCAAGAAATGTGTCTTTTGCTGCCTTCCTCCCATTGCAATTAAAGGATGCATCTTACAGGCTGAGTCCTTCAGTCTTTAAAAAAGTTCTGTCTGTAACAAGTTTTTTTTCTTTTTAAATTAATTTTTAACCATTCATTTCACAGCCCTTGTGTCCCATTTTTTCCTCTATCACACAACAATCAACATTTTGATTTCTTCATTGTACTTGTGTTTCCATGGTGAAGGGAATATGAACATCTTTTCTTGTGGCCTTAAACATTTGAATGGCATAAACTATGGATACACTTTTTAATCTTTTGAATTTTTTTTCTTGAATCCTTTGTGTTCAAGCTAAATGCATTTTATAATCAGGTGATTATTAGATATCAACACTTCAAGGCCAAGTAAGCTAGTAGTCTGACATTCAGAAAATTTCACCCAATTACCTTTACCTGGGTTCAACATCTTGTATTTGCCTAAAGCATCTCTTCCAGAAAGGCACCTGGGCTTGAGATAAAGGATTCATCTCTTCATGCAGTATTTGGAAAATAATTAGTCATTATCTTAGAACACTCTGCCTTGCTTCTCATTTGAATTTTTTTCAGATTTAACCCCCAGATATTGATTCATGTTTGGCTTCTGTTTGATTAAAGTACATAAGGTACTTATAATAAAAGAGTATTCGATCTTTCCTTTGACAGGCTAAACATATGGAGCTCTTCAAGTCTCCTGCTTGGTGCTCTTCATGAACCAAATCAGGGAAATGAATGATGCTGCACTCTGTCCTACAGGGGAAACACAGGGAGCATGTTTGGCACAGAAACACTGTGCTTCACTGGGGCTTGGAAGAGGAGGAAAAAGAGGAGGGAGTAGAGGTTAGGGCAGGGCAGGAGACAGATATTCCCAGGTGACCTGCAAAGAAAGTCATCTGGGGATGAGGCACCTGTGCGTGCCACTGCTCTGCAGCTTCTTACCTGCTCTTCTGGAAAAGTGGTGAGGACCAGTGCCTGGTCTTCAGCTGTCTGCAACAGCCTGGCTTGGACCTAACAAACCCTGAAACCCACCTGGCAGGGACAAGATCCAGATTCCTCTGCAATCATGACCAAATGATCAGACAAAATTATTTAGTCTTCATCATAATCTGCTTTATCTAGAATGAGGAGACCGTGCTAGGGAGAAAAATAAAATAGTTTTTATTTTATTCTTTTGAAAAGGATGTTTTGGCAGTTGTGTATCACAGAAGGGTTTGGGTTGGAGACCATAAAAATCATCCAGTTCCAACCCCCTGCCACGGGCAGGGACACCTTCCACTAGGCCAGGTTGCTCAAAGCCCTGTCCAACCTGGCCTGGAACACTTCCAAGGACAGAACACCCACAACTTCTCTGGGATAAAACTCATAGCATAAAACATATTTGGGAGAGTATAAAACCTCTTTCTATATCATACCAAAAAAGCTTCATTAGAAAAAAAAAAAAATTAAGTTGAAAACACTATCTCATTTCTATATTTTCTATATCTGCTTGGGTATTTTTAAGTAGGTGCATTTTGTTAATACATATTTGAGTTTTATATGCTTAAACAAGTAAAATTAATACTTATTTTTAGCTTTTAAAAATTGTATAAAAACCACAAAATTAAGGACAAGATTCATGCACAGCATATATACAGCTCCCACAGATCATTACAAAAATCTGCTTCAAAGGAAGTATATTAGGCTGATTTGGCCCATGTTACAGGTTTAAGATTACAATATTAAACTTTTAAATACCACATTGCCAGGTCTGAAATAGCTGGTGTGGGGTTAATTCTGTGTCCTTGTAGAATTTTAATGCAAAACAAAAAATGAGTTTGGTGAGCCTAGGCAAATACCTTGAAGCACATGAGATTTTTCCAAGCTGGGCCAACTTGTTTTTTCTGGGTTGTATTTTACGTCAGATGCACTGCATTAAATGTATAAATGCATGGAAAACTATAAATATTGCCAAGACTGATGTGATAATCTATTCTTCCTGACTGTTGTGAACCCTTCCCATGTCTTGCATTTTGTTAAAATGGATATATTTATTGTAAGCTCGGCGATTCGGTGCTTCAGAGGTAAAAAGCTCTTTACTCCCATCCATAGGTAAAAAAGGAAAGAACAAGCCCAGCACTGCTTTTTAAATAACTGTAAGCACAGCAATGCTTCAGAGAGGAGAGGTCTGCTATCAAGTAGTGGTGGCCAGGGCAGGACATGCAGATCCCATTTCCAGAGAGCTGCTCTCCAGACTGCACAGCGCAGAGGTGATCAGTGTCTGCTCACCCACAGCAGGTGAACCATTTTATTTTATTTTATTTTATTTTATTTTATTTTATTTTATTTTATTTTATTTTATTTTATTTTATTTTATTTTATTTTATTTTATTTTATTTTATTTTATTTTATTTTATTTTATTTTATTTTATTTTATTTATTATTGTTTGCCACCTCCAAAAACACCACCTGGCACCCTTCCTCCTTCTCTGCTCATGCCATACCCTGCCCCATTCCTGCCTGCATGGTCCTGACCCTTCATTTCTTTTCCTCAGTTAACTCAGCTCCTTCAGTTGGGAAACAGCTACACTTTTCTTTCTTTTTAACAAGTTATTTTTCTGCCTGGCCAGGGAACTGCACAATGAGTCCAACAAGCCCTGGAGCTGATGCTCTGGTGCCTTGTTACGAGTCTGGGCTCCTGACTCCCCTTTCCTAGGGAGCAGCCATGTCTCACTGCCCCTCAACACTGCAGTCCAAAATTCCACAGAGTAACAGGGCAACACTTGCTGAGCCTGCAGTCTGATCTAGGATGTGGCAATAGTTGCTTGAGGAATTTAGAAAAGCACTGGTAGCTCCTCCTGAGGATGCTACCCCACCAAAATCTCTTCATACTGGGTATAAAAAATGCATCTCAGCAGGCTTGGCCTTGGGGACTCCTATGACAGCATGGTACCTGAGGTGTCAAAAGACCTGTCTGCCAAATGAAGAAAAAAATCCCAGACAGATCCCAGACTGTAAATCTTGCAGCCAGGAGCAACAAGGAGAAAAGTGTCCTTTGCTCCCCTTGCTGGTGAATGAAGGAAAAGCCTGAATGCAGAGACCTCACACAGGCAAAGTGCAGCTCTTGGGAAACAGCACAGCTCCCAAAGGATGGCAGTGGGGTACAGAAACCTCCTGGGATGGAAGAGTTTCTTCCTAAGCTGTGGTAAGCCCGTGCAAGCTTCCTACACCCACTAAACACTGGAAGAACTGGCCTCTAGGAAGGTGCACACGAGTGGCAGAGGACCTGCTGTGCTTTTTTAGTGTGTGGAAGATGGGAAGATGCATGTGGATCATGTGTAGAAGTTGCATTCACCTGTTGGCCATCCACACATGGAGAGTGTGAAATTATTTATTAACTTAAGTAATTTAATTTAACTTAGGCTTCTGCTAAAGGTGTTCCTGGTATTCGTTTGTACAGAGTGGCTGTGCTTTCCCAAGCTGATGCTTCTCCCCCTTTAAAAGATTCTCCCCTCTTAAAAGATTTTTTCCTTGCTTGTGAAGAGGGGAAGAGCTGCTTATTCAGGACACAATGGAAGAACATCTGCCTGCAAGGCTCAGCTTGTGGAGACTGGATGGATTCTTCTCAGGAAAAACCCTCGTGTTTGACATGGTCAGGTGCTGCCTCCCACAATTTGCTGCACAATTGTGTCCTCCTACACAAGTGGGGCCTGACAATTGCTCTTCACCTTTATGAATTTAATTTGAATTACCATGTGCCAAGTTCAACAAGAGCTTAATAGATGCTTTATTGCTGGGGATTTTTGATACCAGATCAGACAGATGTCTGTTGGGTGTGGAGAGTCAAGCCCTCAGGAAAATAATAGATCAGTGATTCCTGAGGAATCATCCAGCCTTTGTTTCTGCTTTTCTTTGTTGACTTCTGAAGAGAGTAAAATCTGGAGGTAAATTATGGTAATATATAAATTCTGCCCAATAAATGTTTGATACGGTGTTTTGCAGACCTTGCACAGCTTTTCAAGACTGCTAGATGCTCTACTACTGCTATCTGGGAAAAGTTAGGTTTTCTTCATTATTTCAGTATTACCTCATTACTTCATTATTACTTCACAGTATCTCATATGTTACTTAAGAATAAACCTGAATGCATGTATACCAAAGATCAGAAATCAGACTGTTGGCACTGACTCAGTTTTCAGTACCAATTTACTCTTAGAATTAAAGTTTATGATTTCATGCTTTGGTCTTTTCATTGCCCCAAATGGAATTGTGATCAATCACCCTCCTAGTTCATTAAGAAACATTCAAAATCCCTTCCACTGAATATTCTTTTTTTTACTTCTTACTAATGTGACCCTTTAAATAGTGCTGAAATCTAAAAAGCAGAAAAAACATAATATCAAATTTTATGCCTTTTGTGCTGACCCTGTTAGAAATGTTTTGTGTATCCAAAGGCAAGTATAAGTTGCAGTCTTCAGACTGGTGCTCATTAGTGGTTTCAAAGGCCCCACTTTATTTGGCCCCACTTTATTTGGCCTGCACTTGAAAAGATACAGTCTGGGCACAATAATCACTTTATTGGGACTAAAGAGGACACCATGAGTCCCTTGTAGCACCTTCTGTTGCAGTCAGTGGATGGCGTAAGGGCTTTGCTGCCCTTTGCAAGCACGAGTGTCTTCCACATGAGGCAGCTCAAGAATTCCTCCTCAAAACACCCAGTATTGGGTATGAAAAGACCAGGTGGTAAATCCATCCCCACCAACATGACTCTTGGAGGGAAATGTGCAATGCTCCTTTGGATGAGACATACATGAATTCACTAAATTCAAGAGCTCAAACACCTTCTCCCAGTGCTCGCTCTGCTCGATTCCAGTTGGCTCCTTCAGCACGGCTTTGCAGCAAGCCAGATATTTCATTTACAACACAGAGGTGTATGCCTGAACATATTTGCAGGCCAGGAGGGGATTTTGGCTGGAGAGATTTTTATTTTTTTCTTTTGGAAGAAGGAGTCATAAAATTCCTGCCTGGAGCTGGCAGCGGTGGTTTGGTATGGGTTAAGGTGCCAATTCAGCTGTGCTCAGCCTCTGGTGGGTGTGGGCAAGAGCTTTGCTGAGAGGGTTTCTGGGTCACCTCTGAGGTGTGCCCTGCTTGTAAAGAGGCTGTATCTCCCAGGAAGAGCTGGGGATGCATGCAAGCTGCTGAATGTATGAAACCAAGCATCTGATTGAAGTGGAAGTGCCAGAATGAGAAAGGATTGTGTTCTTCTGAAATAAATTTTTCTCTGTCCTGGATATTCCTGGGATGTTTTGTTGTTTTTTGGTGTTTTTTTTTTTTCCTTAAACTGTATAGGGAATGAGAGAAGAGTGTGATGTCTTTTTTACTGATGTTAAGTTCGGCTTGTGGATGAAAAGCTGGCCCAGGTTTCAGCTTTCACAGCAGGTTTGAGAAGTCTGTATCTCATGCTATTAAAAGTGACTGAATCTTGGAGGTTTATCTCTATTTCACATAAATTTGAATAACCCAGAAATTTAAATGAAGTTGCAACAAAAATTTAAAGAGGTTTTTGATTCATGGGAAGTTCTGTTTATAGAGTCACTTCCAAGCAGATTACAGCTCATGTTGTTCAACTCTCATTTTGCAAGTATTTTTAAAGAGATTTTCCCTGCTTTTTTCCTAGTTAATAATTGCCTTTTCAGTGGAGAGAAGACCCATCTGAGAATACTGTAGACCCACAAGCTGATCCATATTATTTGAGGGCATTCAGAACTAGACATCTGTCCTGGATCATATGCAGAACAGAGATCTGAATTCAAATCTCAAGCAATCCAGAAGTCCAGAGGTGCCCATATTTATGGTTTGGATTTGTGCTGAAGTTCAGTTTTACAGGAATAGTAAATGAACTAAAGCATGGAAGGGAAGTATTACCAAAACCAACTTTCAGGAAGCCACTATTAGCTTCTTCTGTGAACAGAGCCAGGAAAAAAGATGTATTTTAAATTACCATCACTTTTCCCCTCCTTTTATCCATCACATTCCTGTATTCCTCTCTTATAATCTCTCTAAACTTATATATGACTCAAAAATAATATTTTTGTCACATTCTTTTCAACAATATTTTATTTTGAAACATGGTAAAGAGTTGTGTTGCACAATAAAAAATGTCGCTCTCTAAACACCATTTTCTAATGGGCTTTTTTATGTCCCATAAAATCTGCTAATTTTTACTTGTCCTCTCTTGTCAATGAAACAAACTATTATTTCTTTCTGCAGAACCAAACTGCAAACAAGAATGTCTGGAATATCAAGAGTAATGATGTACAAAGTCCCTTCTGGCCCCGGCTTCTATTGAAAAATAATTGGATGAATTGGTGATGCTTACATTTCATCTGGCCTGCCACTGTGAGTAATTCCATGGTGCCTTCTTGGCCAAAGTTCAGCCATTTAAGCACTTGGTGAAAATCTGTTTGGATGGACTGTGGGTAGGAACGTGACAGATAACAGCAGAGTAAGAGTGAAAGCTCTTTGGAATCGTGCTGCATATGTTGTCACAGCATCTAACCCTGAGCAAGCAGCATCCTGGTTGTGACTTCAAGTTTCTGCCACAGTGTGAATAACAAACGATGGGGATGTTAACCATAAAAGTCAAGCTGGCCTGGATACAAGCTGCAATGTGATGGGCAAGGGAATTCAGATGGTGGAATAGGCCCTTGTGTGGTATAAATTATTGTGGTACCATGTGATGCCAGGGGAGTTATGATTTACCCAAAGAACTGCCTCTTTGCCTTGCCAAGAAATCATTATATGGGCTGTCACCTCTCAGAATGGATTAATGAACCAGAGCAAAATACATGCCAGCTTGCCAATGCTCTTTTTGGGATCATCATTTGCTACAAAATTTTAATAGGAAACAATTCATAGAAAAATGATTTTGTTTTCTTCCAAATCTCTCAGACAGGTTTTCTAAAATACGTGTGTTTCTTTTTGTCTTTTAGTTCACTTGTTTTCAGTGACTTTTTCTTCTGTTCCTTTTCTTGCCTTATTCTTGATGGGTTTTGGAAGGTTTTGTCAGATTTTCCCAGACTTGAGTGGATCATCAGAGAAGAAGGAGATCTGGGAGAGGACAGGTGCTCCAGAGGTGAGAGCAGGGCTGGTTGATGCTGTGAGGTGGGGACTGCTGGGATCCCTTTGGGGGTCATTATTCCAAACCCCTTTGCACAACAAGATTTTGGGCTGATTTCTCCTGGATCTGGGCAGTTCAGGCTGCAGCCAGAGAAGGAGAGAAAAAGGGAATTACAAACAGCAGCAGTTCCCCAGGGCTCCCCACTGCATGATGAAGTGACAGGGTGAACTTTAGAAGGATTTCTCCTTGACTTCTTCCTCCTGCTCTTTGGAAGATAAAGGTGAAGAACCATGCGTGAGGTGGAACCAGCTCCTTGTTTCTCCTGAGCAGGCATTTATTTCCATGTGAATAGTTGTATTTGAACAATTTTTTTTTTTTTGGTAGCTCAGAGTTTGTTTATTTTTTAACCAACTCTCCCATAATGAAGTATCCCATGGTGACAACACATCAGGCAGCAAGTGCACCCCTCAAGGGATGTGAGGCACTGAGCTTTGCCTGTTCATGCCTAAGGTGTGCATGCAAGGCTGACAGGCACAGCCTGGTATGTGCTTTCTCAGGGCAGTCTCAGAAGACAGGGGCTTGACTTCACCCCAGCAGTGTGGTAACTACAAAAAAGGGAAGTGGGAGGGCTGGAAAGGATAAGTCTTGTTTGGAGTGGAGCTTTCTCAGACAGCCCCATGACTTCATATGAACTTGTCACAGGCCAAGTCATTATTTTGGACAGAAACACAGCCCAGGCAAAGTTGTGGTCTGAGCTCTAGACACTACTGCAACAAAATGGGTATATGAACTTTTCTCTCTACCCAAATTAATGAATTCTAAAACCAAACACACACACACAAACTGTTAACCCCAATGGTTCAGACTGGGTAATGCAGGAATTAACTAGAAGGATCTCTAGTCCTTTTATGGTGCTCCTCATCATGCTCATGAATTCAAATTATTTTCCTATTCTAGTAACTTCCAATGTAGAGGAGAACCCACACTCCATGTGACTTCAAATGCAATTAGAATCATAAAACAGCAGGTTTGAAAGGACCTCAAAGATCTCTGGTCTAACCTCTCTGGGTAAATGCACAATCTAGACAAGGTAGCCCAGCAGCCTCTCCAGCTGCATCTTGAAAGTGTCCAATTCACCACTTCCCTGGACAGATCATTCCAATGGCTGATTGCTCACATTGTAAAAATTCTTCTCTTGTTTGTAATCAAAATGTCTCCAGGAGTAACTTGTATTATTTTACCCCTTGTCTCTTCCATGTGGAAAACGGAGTTCTCATCTTCATTGCCACCCTTTAAATACTGGAACAAAATGCTTAGTGGCTGCTGCCTTTCAGTAATGTACTGAATTCTGACTGACTGAGATTCTCCTTTCTTCATAAACCATCTCTTGTTTCCTTCACTTAGTTGCAAAAACGTTTCCTGTTAAAGGCTCTTTCCCTGCAAGTCGTCTATAATAATATTATCCAGATAATAATCTCAGATGCATCTTGGGATTTCCTGAAATCTCACGATTAGATGGATTTCTGCAGTGGGTCTGAAGGACTGGGGATGATCTTTTCCTCAGGAAGAGACAAGACTTTTACCAAAAACCAGTAACTGCAAGAGCTGACCTATTTGGTGCTGAGGAGCTGCCAGAGGAGGAGACAGTTCTCACTGTTAGAAAACAGGGTGTAGAAGGATGTGTAAAGGTAGCAGCCAGGTGGTTTATGTTCTTGTTTATTCTATATGGGAGCTGTAAAGAAATGGGATAGTGTGTCTTGGCACGGAATGAATAAGGAAGCTGAAAATGTGATTTTGGGGTGGAGAAAGAGCTCGCAACAATGAGGTTGTAAAAACAACTCCCATAAAATATATCTTGGTCAAGTTCAGTTCTGCTTTTTGTGAAATTAGAGAGAGCTGATCTTACAAAAACAAGTGCTTGTTGAGGTTGCTGTTGTATGGAATTGGCGTGTGCTGTTTTTCTAGCAGACTCTCTTCACTGTCATCAGAGTGCAATTTCTCTAGAGTCGCTGTGGGATGCAACAGATTTCTTGGAAAAGAAGGCTGTGTTGACACCCACAGGCTAGTAATGTTTTCACAAGAAGGAACATGACTTTACATTTGACTCTCTTGAAAAGAGATTAGCAACACTGTGATTTATAAGAATTGCCAGGATTTGAGGTTGCTTTTTCTCCCCTCTCTCTGAATCTAAGCTCCAGCAGGTAGGTGTTAAGTGAGTGAAGCATTTCTGGCAAGATTTATGTGCCCATACAGTAGAATGGGAGTGAAATCTGACAGTCTAAAGGAGGGGGAGCAACTGACAAACAGAGGGGGTGGAAAAGGCAGATTGGCTTGGATATTTTCTTTCCTTTTCCTTTGCAGTCAAAACCCTTTGAGACTCTTCACTCTTAGGTTGAAAATTTCCTTTGCACAGACACTTCCCTCCCTTGTCCTTTTGTTCTAGCAGTGAATATGGGTCCCCAGCATGTACATGGAAAGCAGGCACAGCCAAGGCTAAATCTCTCTGAAATAATGTCTTTCCTAGAAACAGATGACAAGCATTTTCCCTAGAAATGAGATATCTCCAATGATGAAGTTCTCTTAGCAGAAAGAAGCCCTTTCTCACCATGGAGCCTTGCAGTTAAATAAACAGTACTAAAAGACAGTGTCCTCATACAGGAGGGTGTTCCAGCCTAAGCAGCAACAAAAGCCTTTGCTTTTCAGAAAGATCTTCCACCATCCTGTTTGGTTGTGTGGATCAAATGCTGCTGAGCAGCACACGATTGCTTTTGCAGGACCCTGGTGGTCAGCAGTTCCAGGACTTCTTGGATGTTAGACAGGGAGCAATCTAGAGGTGTAAGATAGTTGATATAGTTTGTAAAATCCCCAGAAGCTCAACACTTGATGAATAACAGATTACAAAAACCAAAATGAGCGGGAATAGTTCCATTTGCCCCACGGTTCCTACTGAGCGCTACTACAGGAATACAAAATAGGGATATAGTTCAGATGATAATGAAATTCTTCTGGCTGCAAAAAGGAACATTTTCAATGACTAAACTACTGAATATATACTTAAATATCAGAATTTAATCTAAAGTTTACTTCTGAAACTGCATCTGAAAGACATATCCTGAGCCATGGGTGAAAACAGAGGGAAGGAAAAGCCACACTTGCTAATTGAGCTGTGCTTCTATAGCCCATGGGAAAACACAGACACATGGGTAATGGACAATCTACTATCTGAACAAAATCCAAAAGTGCAGTTATGCCTAGGTTTGGGGTGTCCATCGGTCACAGAAACCCATCACCTCACTCATCAGAAATTTAATAAATATAAAGGACTTCAGAGGAAACACTTTGACTCATGTGGTTTCTTTTATGATGAAGGTACATCACAAAGAAATTTGCCACCAGTCCTGAAAAAAACTCATTGCTACAGCCTGTGTGTTTGTGACGTGACTGGAGTGACCTCCTGCTTGGGACTACTTCTGAGAAAAACAGTGAGTACAATTCATCTGGAATCTTTTGTATTTCTCCTCTTCTGTGACAACCTTTAAGGTTTTGAAAACATCCTGCTCCTCGGTGGGAACAACTTGAGGTTTTTTGAAGCTTCACTGGAAAATGAGAAAAACTAAAAAAAAATGTGGTTTTCCTGAACTGCCAGTCACCTAAGAATTGAGCACTGATATGAAATGGAAAAGATACCAGGACCAAGTTCAGATAACACTGACTGGTCACTCAATAAAACATCACCAGTGGGAGACCATGAACTTGCTCCATCCTAAGAGATGGTTGCTGTTATGGCACTATGAAGGATAGTTTGGCCAAGTTCAGATCCCTGTGTAGTCCAAAAGCTCAGTTTTGCTATGTCAGTGACCTAACCACTGGTGTCTTGGCTAAGCTGAGCTGTTCTCCTTCTTTGGATGCAAACAGTTTTTCTGATGAAAGCCTAAGAAAAACTGGTTTGTTTCTAGAAAAGATTTATGCTTTAACAAATCAACATCTTCCAATTAAAAAAAAAAAATGTATGTATCACTGGAAAATTCCCATTTAGCACTACTGATGAGTAAAAAGTTTTGCTTTACAGATGGAGTTAATAATAGTTTATAAGCTAAAGTGAAAAGGATTTTGGGTGAGCTTCCTAAAGAGGAAGTGAGTCACTGTCTCGGCAGGAAAGTGTTCCAGATAGGCAGGGCTGGACAAGTTACAAAACACCCCCCAACTGTGTGGAGTCACAGGGAGTGGACAAGGGATTATTGCAACCCAGATTGCAGAAAACCAGTAATTAATAGGGGGCCTTGAATACCCCCCAACCCATGTGTGTCTCTAGGTATGGTCCTCTCCTATCTCCCAGGCTCGGTGCAGCTCAACTGAGTCATCCAGGGAAGGCGTAATAGCTAAGGAAGAAGCAGGTGTTGCAGATGGGTGGGTGATTCAGTGGATGGTGTTATTCCTACTGAGTCAATGTTAAAGCAGTTTGTAAGCAGGAAGTTGGGGACACTGTGTGGCTACAAGATCTGCTTTCTAAATCCAGTGACATTCAAGGAGTCTGCGGTTCCCTCAGTATGCTTTCCACAGGGTGAGTTGCTTTTAGTTGTTCTTGGGCACAGCATTTTCAAAAGCAAAAACCAGAGAGGCATTTTTGAGGTGTCTGTCAGTGGGATTTATAATCTTGAGAGTCCAGGTCAGTTTTGATCATGATATTTCTACATTGGGAAGGCATTTTTGGAAAACAGTCCTGTATTCTTGTGACTGACTTTGCAACCCTCCCACTGGTTCCTGGAGTGTCTGGGTTGAACCTTTACATGGAATTCATTTTAATGAGAACTCTGTAGGTTTTGCATTCGGCAGAGCACCAGGAATGGTGCTGGCACTCCTCAGGTGTGCTTAGTGACCATGAAAAGCAAGTTCTCCAGGGCCACCATGTCCTTTGAGGTGCCAGTATTGTCTTACAGAAGAAAAGTGGAGCTGCTGCATCTCCTCTGACTTGCTTAACTCATTGAAAATGTTAGAGAACATGTCCTGTAATTTTCTAAAGTTCTGGAGTAATTTAACTTTTCAAAGAGGTGATATTTCACTTTCCCAAGTGTGTACACAAGCCAAAATTGCACACATTGTACAGCACAGAGGAGAAGATCCAGACCTTTGTAGTCACTGCTATTTCCTCTGTCCTTTTGCATTTGGGTGTCTCTTTTCTCTTGCTGGAAGCATTGCAGATTTGGAAGGTGGGTTATTTTTCCTTCCACTCTTCAGTAATTCAGCACTCACTCCTTCCATTTCCTTTCATTCCATGGATTTTCCACTTGGTTCTTTGAAATTTGATAGCATAATTCCCTCCAGTAAACAAAAGGGAAAATGAAAATATAATTACTGAATGGCATAAGAACATCTACAAGCTCTGGTCCATATGGTGCCTGGGAGGATGGCAGATATTTCCCTGCACCTCAGCAATGTGATGAAATGGTCCAAAGATCTGTGTTGGCAGAGGTGGCCTTCCAATTTCTTGTGCAGAGAGCAATTTCTGGGGAGACCACACTTTCTGGGGACACAAAATAACTTGGCCAACCATTCCCTCAGGCTGAAGAAAACGAAATGGGCAACTTTCCCTAACTCATGCTTGACATTGGTACTTACTGTTTTTCACCTATTTTATCAAGCACTTCTCTTGGGTTTTATTGGCTGAGCTTTTCATCCATTTCTCCTCTGCCATCTCTTCTTCCTTCACTGAGGTCTGGATGCCCACAGGAGCTCAGTGGAGTAAGATTTAGAGAGTAGATTTCAGATGGGCTTCATTTCTGGAGTGCAGTAATGACATACACTTATTGTTGCTTGCTTATTATTGTCTTTTCTAAATAGCTATTTTTGCTCTTAAAGGATTTAATTCTGTTTTTACTAAGAACAAAATCATCCAAATTGTTATGCAGGGAAAACTCACTTCACAAGATAACAGGGTAACTCTTGATGTTATGTTTCTTTTAAAAATTATACAGTTTTTTAAAACCATAGTGTTTCTAAAGCTGAAATGCTATAAATGCCACCGTTTAAGCACTGGCCTGAATGCATTTGCCTCACCAGCTTTATGCTTTTTCTTTGCATAGGTAATTTGTTCAATATTATGGAGAAAGTCTGTGTCAAAGCTTGAAACAAAACCAGTTCCCCCTGAATGTTTTGGTCACAGCATCATCCATCTGCTGCACAAACAACAGCCACATGCCAGTCCAGCCCATAAAAATGATAGTGATGAGAGCAGCTATAGCAGAGGGACTATCCAGAGCCTTCCCACTACCTTTTACTTCATCATTTTCATCACAGCCTTTCTTTCCTAAATAAAAATATACTCAATTTTTATTTCTAGAGAAGAATTTAGGCAAAATCCACGGCATTAAGTAGGAACTCAGTTCAGTTACATCTTCCCCATCTCTTTATAAGATGCAAGTCAAACCTTGGATGGGATGCAATCTTCTTCACTTCTTGTCCTCTTTTGAAACAAATCCAGAGTTGAACGACTTGGCTTGAATTTCTATCAGTTATTATTCAGAGAACACAATGAAGACTAACAGCATGTATCAATTAATTTTTCCTCATCCACATCCCAGCACTGTTTTCCAAGTGGAAGCAGTGAATACAATCTCTGCTTTCATAAGGCTTCTCTGTGGTAAAAGTGTTCCACAATTGCTTCCTACTGAGTTTAGCCCCAGTTTCTTTACTGAACACCTTTACTAGCCAGGTACAATGAGCAGAGCTGTCACTGAGAATTAGACAGGAAAGTAAACTCTAATGAAGTGATAAATCATTATTTTTAATGTCTGTAGAAATCTCATGATCCTCCCTTGTTTTCCTTAAAATGTCAATAATTTTATGCATGTTTTTGTTACAGGTCAGAAATTAAAAGATAAAAAAAAAAAAAAGAAAAAAGAAAAAAGAGAAGACTACTATTACTTGTACAACATATTAGACTGCTGGACTTGACAACCTGTTTTCTGATGCCCTAGCTTTCAACCCCTTTGAACCACTGGAAACACTGCTGGAGAGTTGGAAGAAAGAAAATAAGGCACTGATTTAAAAAATACAGAAGAACCAGGATGATCATTACTATACTTTTTACTTTAAACCATTGTAAGACAAACAGTAAACAAAAGCCCTGTGAGCACTCTGAGTCTGCAGAAAAGAAAAAAAATAAATTGAAAAAAAAATAGCTATTGTTGTTCCCAGAGCAGGGAGCAGCTTTAGGTCTTGGATCAGAAATGTCCAGCACAGTGGGGCTCTGACCCTGACTCTGCATCTCTTTAATGCTGTGACAATGTAGATATAAAAACCTGTCTCCTAAACAGGTAAATGCATCAGGACTGGTGAGAAAGAAATATCCTCAAAAGCAGGCTGTCTCCCTTGTTCCCATCCCCAGAGAGAATCAGTGACCCACAACTTTTACCTGGATTCCTCATGGAAGTGCAAAGAAATGGTTCCCATTTCCCAGGCCCTAAAAAGCAGCTCCTTGTGGGCAGCACAGGGAAGTTGTGCTACAGATTTCCAGAGAAGAGGAGTGGCCCATGAGAGAGCCTCAGGAATAGACACCCCTATTTTGGATATCTGGACTAAGCCAGACTCCAAGACCTCTTCTGCAGTGATGTGTCTGCTTTGGCATTGTTATAAACGCAAAGGCAAATTTATGATAGAAATGAAAAATAGATTTATTAATAAACAACAAAGAGAGAAACAACGATAAAAATCCACAATAAAAAGATCAGCGCAGCGCTGGGTGGACAGGGTCTACACCAAAAGGTATAGGTTTCCCAAATCCACGTCTGAGGGTCCCCAAGCCTCGGTTTTTATAGAGGTTTTGTGTCCTTAGGCTAAAATTCCAGGCAGGTTTCATTCACCAAGTGTCTCTGATTGTTCAGTGAATGAATTTCCTGCCGTAGAATGATGACATTAACTTGTGTCCGGCCAGAATCTCCTCATATGTAAAGGAGATTCTGTATGTATTTCAATTTGTGTTGTCCTGGCAGGGCGGGGGAATTCGGGCTGGTGCCGATGGATATCTTGACTGCGCCTTTCTCTTTGTTCCTCCTGATCGCTTTCTCAACACCAGGAACAGCCCTGGTCTGGCAAGGCTCAGTTTTTCGGAGCCTGTCTTTTCACTATTGATCAGATTGTTTCCACAGAAGTCTGCAGGGCGTTGCTCAGGTCCGGAGGCCGACGATTTCCCTGAGCCAGCTCCATTGTAGGTTTGACGAGCCTCGTCCTGTTTTTTTTGTTCGTGTTGATGGGCCTTGCCAAAGTTCGTTATCAAGGTGTCGTTTTGCAATCAGTTTCTCCCCAAAGGAGATTTCGGCCAGCCCCAAGAAGGGGTTTTTCTGTACATTTTATATTTTATATCCTTGCAAACACATTTGTCACATTTATACAATTTTCGAATTTTTAATACATATGGTAATTTATTACAGTCCCCCACCTAATAATTTATCACATTAAAAATTCGTGCAAACTGAAATAGTTTAACCTTTGAAAAGAGGAATATTTGTATTCCTTTTTACCCTTTTTCTTTTAGTGTCTTTCTCTATCTGTTTCTAAATCATCATTTTCAATTGACAACATGTGTTTGCTCTCAAAGTCTTTTAAAGCCTGTACTGCTTCCTCACTTTCTTTCTCCTCTTCTAATAATAATAATTTTGAGAGAAGGGCCGTTTTATTTTGTGCTTTTTCCGGTTCTACTGGGAGGGCGGCAATCTGCATCCCTTGAACCACGGAGTGAATTAATCTAATCAGGCATGGAATTAAACAGGGCAGGAAGATGACTCCGGCCGCGGAACACCCTATAAAGAATACTAGCTTTTTCCACCAAGCCCCTTGTCCAAAAATTTGGTCCCACCATGAGGCTTGCAAGATAGAATTCCATTTTTGGACAGGGACATGCGCTACCTTTTTAATTTCCGCAGCTAGACCCTTTATAGTTTCCCCGTAGTCATCTATCTCCATGCAACACTCGGATTCGTTATACCTTCCACACACTCCTCCCTCCTCGGCTAGCAAATAATCGAGAGCTAGTCTGTTCTGGTACACAAAAGCTCTCATCTGCGAATGTTGTTTTGCTAGGAGTTCCAGGGCTTCTGAAGTGTGGTTTGAGACTACTTCTACCACTGCCTGCAGTCTGATGAGTCGATTGAGGAGGTAGATGGGGGTTCTATAACCCCAACTGCCATCATTAGCCCAGGTGGCCGGACCATAATATTGTATGATCCTTTCCGCGGGCCATTCCTCCTCCTTCCACTTTTGACTGCCTCCTGCCATTGGTAGTCCCTTTTTCAAATCCCTTTTTTGTCGGGCCAGAGTTTCAAAGAGGGGAGCACCTAAAGACTTACTTTCATCTTTAGGTAGAGTAAAGAAAAATGGTCGAATGATTCCGAGTGTGCATGACCCTTTCCATTTCCGTGGTAATTCACTGTATGCTTTTTTCCCGCATACCCAGTAAATCCCATCGGGTGCTTCCCAATTTCTGCTAATTCTTGCCGGATCCTCCCAGTAGTCCCTCAGGCCTATGAATGAATGAAAGGGATTGGCCCCCAGCTTTTTGTTCCAGCAAAGCCCAATATCTTCTATCCATTCACAGTCATTTTCCCGATAGGAGTTCCAATATCCTTCGGGTGGCTCTGGTTGCCAGATTTTTGTCTTTTTGTCTGAATTTACTGCGAGAGTATTTACACAAGGGGTATACCCTACTAGGTCAGTAAATTCTTTTCCTTCCCGGCTGATACAAAATGTTCCGATTATTCTCTTGTCAATCACCCACCCTTCTGGTCTCTGGGTTGTTTTGGATAATATTAAACCTGTCCATTTTAATAATTGTTCTGGGGTCAATGCCTCTCCCTTCCAAGGCCACCTTTCGGCTGATTTCAAACCACCACATATCCAACAATTGGATAAACCCAATTCGGTGGCTATCTCTTGCATTAGATCTGCGAATAGATTTTGATTTGGATTTGGCAATTTCCAATTGTCATATTGTTTTTCCAATTGTTCATAATGTTCACTGAGAGAATTTAACCTCTCTTGTTCTAACCTCTTTCTTTTGTTTTCCATTTCTCGTCGTTTTATTTCTAATGTTAGCTGTTTTATTTTATTTTCCGGATCTAACCCTTCCCCGTCCTTCGAAAAACAAAACACCGGGTCAAACTGGAGACATACCCTTTCATCATTTGGTTCCAATAGGTCTAAAACTATTGGTTCGTTATTGAATGCCATTTTCTTTTCATGTTTCAAATTTTTCCCTTCCCAGTACAATTTATCACCCATTAAACACGGTTTTAAGTTTGCTTTGTTGTAGCAAACAGGGTTAACTCGGTGGTATGCCAAAAAGGTTGATTGTTCTCTCCCCCCGATCCAGACAGTTTTGTTACACTGTCCGCAGACCGAGATCGGGGGAATCCCTTTTATCTCTCTTTTACTCCGTAAGTGGGTCATCATAACCCCTAGTTCTTCCGAGGTCCGAATTGGTCTTTTTCTAATACTCGCTCCAGGGTTAGAACACCAGATTTTTTCTTCCAATTTGCACATTTTGAATTGCGTGTCGTTTAACCAGCATTCTCCCGAGTGTAATTCAGGTGGGCAGACAGTCAGTCCTTCGATTCCCGTGGCAATTTTACATTGCTCACACTTCCCCAGGGGACCCTCCCCTGGGGACACCTCGGACCCCATTCCTTTGGTCGAGTACGTGGCTAGGCTCAGGAGCATCAGGATTCCCCACAATTGCATCCCTCTGCCATTCCCTCCGCCCGTATAATAGCATACGGCGGGGATAACCATCTTCTCGGCAGCAAGGACTGTCTTCAGGGGCCCTTGATGTCCTGATGGCGAACCTTCGCTTGAAGGTCGCCCACCGAGAAGCCTTGACTGTATCAAACCGGCACGGTACTTGCACGGTTCTACGACACTCTATTTTCAGGGGCTCTGCCTTACAATCAAGTTGACCCCTTATTCCTTTTCGGTAAAACAGGAACCACTCCGGAGAGTCGAGTTCCAAAAGGCCCGCCCGGGTAGCGAGTATTAGAAACTTATTGGTCTGTTCTAATTCCCTTTCGTAGCACCTAGTGCACAGTCCCCTTGGCCTATACCCCCTTAAGCAATGAGTTACCCAAGTCTGCTTACAATAAGCACACTTAAAATGTACAAAGGGAAAACAATAGCAATCGCGGATTTCGCAACTTATCCTTTCGTTATTGTTCATTTGCGATGTCTCCGTAGTTTGATCTTCAGCTCTCCCGGCGGGGTGGTGACTTTCCACTCAGTGGCGCTGCAGTCCGGAACTTTCTTTGCTCGAGAGTGATGTGTCCACCCTTTCTCGGCTGTCCGTACTGCAGTATCGGTTGTCAGAAGAACGAGATAAGGGCCTTCCCAATGTGGGCCGAGGGGTAGCTCTTTCCAGACTTTGATTAATACTTTATCTCCCGGTTGAATTTTGTGGATTGGAAATCCCAAGGTGACACTTTGGGGAATCAATCCTCTCTTCCTGAGCTCCTGTAAATTTTTATTTACAGAGATGAGATATGGTTGTAATTGTGCATCCTCTGCTTGAGGATGTGACACGGGCATCCCGTGCTGATATGGCATTCCATACAGCATCTCAAAAGGGGACAAACCCGTTTCTGAATGGGGCATGGTCCGAATGTTTAACAACGCCAGAGGGAGACACCGAACCCAGGTTAATTTTGTCTCTATTATTAATTTAGATAATTGTGATTTTAGTGTTTGGTTCATCCTTTCCACTTGCCCAGAGCTTTTAGGGTGCCAAGGGGTGTGATATTGCCACCGGATTCCTAATGCTTCTGATAATTGTTTGATGATTTTCGATGTGAAGTGCGTGCCTTGATCCGAATCGATATGGTCCACTATCCCATATCTCGGAATTATCTCCTCTAACAGAATTTTGGATACGGTCTGGGCTGTGGCTTTTGCTCTAGGAAAAGCCTCCACCCAATGTGTTAATTTGTCTACTATTACTAGCAGATACTTGTTTCTTCCAATTTTTGGTAGTTCAGTGAAATCTACCTGAATTCTTTCGAAAGGTCGATATGAAAGTGGCCGACCCCCCAATTTTGTTTGTTTCGAATTTGATCGGTTGACTTTCTGGCATACCACGCACCCTTGTACCTCTTGCTTGGCAAGTTCGAAGATTCCCTTACACCCAAAAAATTTCAAAAATTGTTCTGCCAATGCTCTGGTTCCCCAATGTGTTTGTTCATGCAGTCTCCGGAGTATTCCCCTTGCTATGCTTTTGGGAACTAGTTCCCTCCCATCAGGTAACCACCATTTTTTGTCTTTAAATTGCCCCCCTACCTTTTTGAAGTCTTCCAGCTCCTTCTCCGATGGGAGCGCGGACACCTCTGGTGATTCCTTGTGACTAACCTCGGGAATACTTACCGTTAACAATGCCGCTCGTTTTGCCTCCTTGTCTGCCCAATTGTTTCCTCTGGTTTGAAATTGCCACCCAGTTTGGTGTCCCCTTACATGGACAACCGACACCTCCAGTGGCTCCCTGACTGCCTCTAAAATTTGCTTAATGATCTCTCCGTGTATTAATCCTTTACCTTTCGTATTTATTAGTCCTCGTTCTTCCCATATTTTTCCGAAAGTATGCACTACCCCAAATGCATACTTTGAGTCTGTGTAAATGGTTCCCCTTTTTCCTTTCAAGCCTTTGAGGGCTTTTAGGAGAGCAAATAGCTCACAGGCCTGGGCCGACCAGTTTGCCTGCAGGGGACCTGATTCTATGGTTTGTCCCGTCATACCATTTATGATGGCATAACCCGATTTTCTTTTACCTTCTACCATTTTCGATGATCCATCAATGAACCATTTTTCTCCACCTTCTAACTCCTGGTCTTCCAAGTCTGGTCTTATCTTAGTTTGCAGCTCTACTGCTTCGATGCAATTATGGAGTAGCTCGCCTGTTGGTTCCCCGAATAAAAACTGCGCTGGATTTTGGGCAGTGGTTGTTCTCAGCTCGAGACCCGGCGAACTGATTAACATCGCTTCATATTTCAGAAGCCTCGAATCAGTCAGCCATTTCTCGGCTTTTTGTTGTAAGACATTTCTTACATCATGTGGGGTATATACTGTTAAAGGGGCTCCAAAGGTTATCCTTTTTGCTTCCCCGACCAACAGAGCTACCGCAACAATTGCCTGCAAGCAAGTAGGCCAACCTCGGCTGACCGGATCTAGGATTTTCGATAGAAATCCTATTGGTTTTTTCTTTTCTGCCCACTCCTGGGTCAGAACTCCTTGGGCTGTTTGTCCACTGACGTCGACAAACAATTGGAACTCTTTATTCGTGTCAGGTAAAGTTAGAACCGGAGCAGTAATAAGTGCATTTTTCAGCTCCTGGAACTTACTTTCATCCTGCGCTGTCCATTTTAGTCGGTCCGTATTTAATCTTTCATACAAAAATTTTACCTTTTCGCTAAATCCTTCAATCCACTGCCGGCAGTATCCCAAAAGTCCTAAAAACTGTCTTATTTGTCTTTTCGTTTTAGGGGCAGGAAGTATGAGAATTCCTGCTACCCTGTCAGGATCTAACTTCTTTTTACCCTGTGATATCCAATGCCCTAGATACTTTACCTCGGGCTCTGTGAACTGCAGCTTAGATTTGGACACCTTCAAGCCCTTCTGTCCTAGGAAATTTAACAACGAAATTGTGCTCCTTTTAACTTGTTCCTCAGTCGTCCCAGCAATTAATAAATCATCTACGTATTGTAATAGTTTTGTCCCTTCCTCCGGATGAAATTGTGTGAGTAGTTGTTCCAATGCTTGTCCGAACAAGTTTGGTGATTCCACAAAGCCTTGTGGGAGGACAGTCCACCTTAACTGTTGATTTCTGTTCGTGTCAGGATCCTCCCATTGAAATGCAAAGAAATTTCTACTCCCTTCATCCAAAGGACAGGTCCAGAATGCATCCTTTAAGTCAATCACACTGTACCAAACATCCTCAGGCGAGAGTCTGTTTAGTAAAGTATAGGGGTTGGCTACGACTGGGAACCTGGTTCGGGTCCGAGCATTTACTGCTCTCAGATCCTGAACCAGTCGGAAACTCCCATCTGCTTTCTTTACGGCCAGGATGGGGGTGTTATGTTGGGACATGCACGGCTCGAGAGTTCCTCCTTTGAGGAGGTCGTCAATTACTAGTTTTAAACCCCTTCTCCCTTCTATAGGGATGGGATATTGCTTGATCCTGATTGGATCATCCGGGTTTTCTATCTCAATTTTGATGGGGGGAATATTCAATTTCCCCACCTCTCCCTTGGAATGCCACACCTGAGGATCAATTTCTTTCTCATCTTTTGGCGTTAAATGGAATATTTTTATTACTAATTCGGAATCTTTCACCACAATGTTTATCCCTAATGCAATAATCATATCTCTCCCTAATAAATTATAATCCGCTTCCTCTACTAACAACAAATTTCCTAAACAAACTTTATTTTCAGATTCAATTTCTACATCTTTTATTACAGAGACCTTAAAAGGGTCTCCCTTTGCGCCAATTACAACCACCTTTTCTTTGCTTGTGAGGCATCCCTTGGGTAATTTCTGTAGGGTGCTTCTTTCAGCTCCCGTGTCGACTAAAAATTCAATTTCCTGGCGATGGGGACCTACTTTAAGTTTTATCAAGGGCTCCGTTGCTGTTAATGTCCCCATCTGAAAGAGCCCAAGACCTCCCTAGTCTTCTTGAAATATTTTCTCATCTTTTTGTTTCTGCCGGCAATCCCGTTGGAAGTGCCCTACCTTTTTGCAATAAAAACATTCTGGAGGATTTTTTCGGGGAGCCGGGTTGTCCTTTTGCGACCCCTGTGGCTTTTTCGGTAATGTCTTACCTTGTTTCTGTTCTTGTTTTTGAACTTCTTTTACTGCGGCCACTAGGATTTTGGCCTGCAGTTTCTGTTTTTCGTCTTCCCTTCGCATATATACTTTTTGAGCTTCTCTTAGAAGCTCTTGTAAACTTTTCTCTTGCCACCCATCAACCTTCTCTAATTTCCTTCTTATGTCCTCCCATGATTTTGCTACGAACTGTGTTTTTAGCAAAACCTCTCCCACTGGAGAGCTGGGGTCCGTTCCAGAATATATCTGTAAACTTCGCCTCAGTCTTTCTAACCACTCTGTGGGAGATTCTTCCTTTCCTTGGCATTCCCCGAATACTTTACTGATATTTTGTCCTCGGGGAACTGCTTCCCTTATTCCTTGTACAATCATGTTTCTTAAATCAATCATGTTCCTTCTTCCTTCTTCTGTTTGGGCACTCCAACTCGGGTTTACGCCGGGCCATTTTTGGCTTCCTGGCGTCCCCTGCGGGTTTCGCCGCTCCCAGTCTCTGATACCTGCCTGTTTGATCATTTCCCTTTCCTCCTGGCTGAACAACGATCTCAATATAGACATGAGATCCTCATAAGTGTAAATACTACTTCCTAGAAATTCGTCTAACTTCTCCGCTACCCCAAACGGGTCGTCTAACAATCGCCCCATCTCCTTTTTGAATGCCCGCACGTCCCCTGAATTAAGGGGTACATTTACAAATCCAATAACTCCTGGGGCGGTAGGCACTTCTCTGAGGGGAAACATTCGATGCCTACTTTCGTTTTCTCCCCAATCCTCATGCATCGATCTCGCTTTGTAGCGAGTTCGACTTGAGGGAGGGGAACTAAGATTCTCAAACATTGGTTCTCTTATTGTTTGCGGATATTCCGCTGTACCCACCTTATCAAATGGGGTACTTTCTGTTGTTTTTGAGGGTCCCGGCAGTGGTGGTTGGACTGGCAACGGGGGATAAGGTGTTTTCCAGCCTTGCATTCCCCTGGCCCCTGAGAGGGCTGTGGTTGCCGTGGTTTCAGTTGGCGGGGACATCGGGGGAGCCGCCGGAGCCGTTACCGGCGCCGTCTCCCTTATCTGTGGGGTGTGTCCACCAGCCGGTTGTCCAGGGGAACCCGTGGGTGCTGATGGCACCACTTGATCTGCCGCAGGAAGCCCCGCTGGCCCGTTGTATGGTGGGGGCAGGTGATCCAGGGGTTCCCAACTTTCTGTTTTTATTTCATTTTTCTGTTTCACTGGGAACAGCCCGACCTTGGGAGCTAACCAAAGTCGGGCGTATTCTTTTTCCTCGGAGTCCGAGGAGGCTTTACGCTCCACGTGAGAGATTAACTCGTTACATGTCCACTTCTCAAATGTACCTAGTACTGGCCAGATGAGGTAATTTCGCAACTCTTGCCCACCCCAAACCTCAGCACAGTAATAGATCATCTTTGCCTTGGACTTCCTTTTTCTTTCGGGACACTTTTCCCAATTTCTCAACATCCACCCCAAAGGACTTTCTGGGGGAATGTCTAACAATTCCTTCGTTCTTTCAGAAGGGTCCTTTTCCTTAATTTCTTTTTGTACCTTACTTTTTCTCTGCCCCATAGTGAAGAGAGAAAATTCTTACCTGTTCTCTGCGTTGTGTTCTTTCGGTTATACTTGGGAAGTCAAAAAGACTGCCAATACTCACCTTCGCGGTTTGCTGCACCGGGGTTTTTCTTGGCGCTCTGACCTTTCCCTCGGAACCCTCCCTGGGTTCTCTTTTGGGTTGAAAGAGTTTACTAATTCCCGAGCTCGATGGGACGTCCTCTTCCCCTTTCAACCCCCTTTGCGATCGGTCCTCCGGGACTCCCTTTAGCCCCGGGATTGACAAATGTGGCAGAGAGTCTCACACGGAATCGCTTCCTTCGCGGCCGGCCAATTCCCTCGCGGGAGGATGGAAACGCGGCCTTGAAGTCCACACTCGCTCCGTGATCAGATCACGTCTCACACACACTTGCCCAATCGCCTGCTCAACCTCACAATACTTACAGCAACTTTTCTTGCAAGGATGTCTTTGTGCACTTCAGACTTTTTACAAGCTACCAAGCCTCGGCTTTTCCTGAAGGCCCCGTGCCTTCCCGAGCTCTCTGGATCCGTTTCTTTTTATTGTGGTTTTTACCTTTCTCAAATTTGGTTCGGATGTTGGGGTGGGCTGCGGAGGTTCTCGACTTCCCAGGCCGCCGAAATCGGCGGGGGTACCCCCCTGGACAGCGAGATTCTCCCACAGCTGTTCCCAATCCGAGTCACGGCACCAATCTGTTATAAACGCAAAGGCAAATTTATGATAGAAATGAAAAATAGATTTATTAATAAACAACAAAGAGAGAAACAACGATAAAAATCCACAATAAAAAGATCAGCGCAGCGCTGGGTGGACAGGGTCTACACCAAAAGGTATAGGTTTCCCAAATCCACGTCTGAGGGTCCCCAAGCCTCGGTTTTTATAGAGGTTTTGTGTCCTTAGGCTAAAATTCCAGGCAGGTTTCATTCACCAAGTGTCTCTGATTGTTCAGTGAATGAATTTCCTGCCGTAGAATGATGACATTAACTTGTGTCCGGCCAGAATCTCCTCATATGTAAAGGAGATTCTGTATGTATTTCAATTTGTGTTGTCCTGGCAGGGCGGGGGAATTCGGGCTGGTGCCGATGGATATCTTGACTGCGCCTTTCTCTTTGTTCCTCCTGATCGCTTTCTCAACACCAGGAACAGCCCTGGTCTGGCAAGGCTCAGTTTTTCGGAGCCTGTCTTTTCACTATTGATCAGATTGTTTCCACAGAAGTCTGCAGGGCGTTGCTCAGGTCCGGAGGCCGACGATTTCCCTGAGCCAGCTCCATTGTAGGTTTGACGAGCCTCGTCCTGTTTTTTTTGTTCGTGTTGATGGGCCTTGCCAAAGTTCGTTATCAAGGTGTCGTTTTGCAATCAGTTTCTCCCCAAAGGAGATTTCGGCCAGCCCCAAGAAGGGGTTTTTCTGTACATTTTATATTTTATATCCTTGCAAACACATTTGTCACATTTATACAATTTTCGAATTTTTAATACATATGGTAATTTATTACAGCATCCTCTTCAAAATTAATGTGACCAACCAGAGGGAGTTCAAAAAGCCTTGGAAATGTGGAAAAATTTGCTTCACAAAGGCAGAGTTGAAGCTCCGTGTGTTTAACTTACTGATGAAGTCAGCAGATGGCTTGTTCATAGTTTATTAGCTCTTATGTTAAGAGAAGGTATTTGATAGTGAAAAGTGATGTAAGCAAGGCTGGACTTTTTTATTTTTTGCCTTGAGGAACAGATTTTACTTTAAACAGAAGTTACTTAGCTCTGGAGAGTTCATTCACTTAAGAGGGAACAGCAATTCCCTTAGGGGTATTAAGGGATTGAGCGGGTGAAAAACTGCAGATGATGGTGATGGTAACTCCTGGCCTTGAACCCTGAGTGCTCCATAAAACTTCTGGGTGGAGGGATCATAGCAGAATGCACCACGGGATTTCAGAGATGTGTATAAAATCCTGCCTCAGCATTCTCTCCGTGTGCCTGGAACAAGCCCTGAGCTATCCCACGCATTCAGATCTGGCTTAAGAACTTTAAAGTGGTCATAAAGCTAAATGACAAACTAACAGAGCACAGGAGGGGTGGCTGGTGAGGTGTAAAGGGTGCTGGAGATCCATACAAGCAATTGTGAGCAGGAGACAAACAACTTGCTTCTTAATCACAGTGTGCCACACTCAGAGGAAAGGCAAATGTCATTGCAGAATAACAAGTCATCTGGCAGCACAAAATAACCTGCTTGTAGGGCTTTCAAAGGTTAGTTCAAAGCTTGCAGTCAGAATGTTATCAGGATCTCAAGTTGCAATATTTGTGTTAAGCCATGATGTCAAAAAAAAACCTCAAAACATTTTTAAGGTGGAGTTTGAGCAGGTTTTTGAAGATAATTCTGGGATGCAGTCACCTGTGGAGTCAGCTGAGGAGGGGGAACGGTGGTTCAGGAGGTCTTTTCTCATTCCATACCTCTAAAATGTAATAATTAAATAAAGAGGATTGTTATACAAGGGGGCAGCAAGCTGATAGAAAGATACCAAAACCCAAGCTTTTACAAGAATTGGAGCTAATCTGTGTTCCTATGCCTTCTCCATGCCTGTGCAAACTGGAGTTACAACCTGTACACGGAGCAGCACTGATTTCACAGCTCCCCAGCTGCAAAGAGCTCAGAAGGTTGGACCCATGAAAGGGACAGTGCCACCACCCTGCCATGCCTGCTGGCTGCCCCAAACCATTGAGGACCTCGAGTCCTGTGTCCAGCTCTGGTCCCCCACTTCAAGAAGGACGTTTTGGTGCTGGAGTGAGCCCAGAGAAGGGCAGTGAAGCAGGTGAAGGGTCTGGAGCACAAATCCTGGAGGAGCTGGTGGTGTTTAGCCTGAAGAAAAGGAGGCTCAGGAGAGACCTTGTCACTCTCTACAGCTCCCTGAAAGGACAAAAATATGTTGCCAGGTGGGGGTTGGTGTCTTCTCCCAGGTAACAAGTGTCAGGACAAGAGAACATGGTCTTAAACTGTGTCAAGGGAGGTTTAGGTTGGACATTGGGAGGAATTTTTTCACAGAAAGGGTGATTAGACATTAAAGTGGGCTGCCCAAGGAGGGAGTGCAGTCACCATTCCTGGAAGTGTTTAAGGAAAACTGGACTCACTGGCACTCAGTGCCATGGGTGACACGGTGGTGATCGGTCATAGGTTGGACTCGATGCTCTCAGAGGTCTTTTCCAACTTAATTGATTCTGTGATCCCTTTGATCCTTATCACTGCCCAGGGATCATTGTAACATGCTGCCACTGAAATATCACAGAGCAGTTTGGGCACTAAGGGACAGTGTTGCAGAAGAATTGTTAGTGGTCCATGGTTGTGCCCAGTACTCCTGCTGCCAGGCCTTTAACCAATCCACAGATGAAACCCCATGCATTAAGATATAACATTTTAAGTGAAGTCTCAGAATACTGCACTAAGTATTTTCCACACTTGCCAGATTATTATTAAATTTCTGCCTTGTAGGAATTCTGAAAGTCTTTTTGTTTTAAATGTGAACAGTTTCAAGTGGCAAAATTCCCTTTGGTTTTCAGCTAGTTCAATAAGGCAGCAGCACTGTCTCACAGAAAGGGGAAGATAGGTCACCTTGAGAAGTGAGACTGACTTAAAGCTACTCCTCTCACTTTCTGGTCCTTTCTTCCTTACACCTGAGGATTTTTTCAGATGAAGAAGTGACAAGCCTTCCCTGCAATGCATGCAGCTTTTACCTCATCCCAGTAAAAGAGACAACATTTAGGATCATGCCAGTTCATTTCCAGGAGGATGCTGTTTTGACACTGATACTTCGAGACAAATATTTATTTGGGGTAACCCTATTTATTTATTCTGCTTTGTTTTTCTTCCTGGACCAGTGGGAACAATCAACAAGTTCATTTCCATGCTGGGAAATGATGGCTGGACTCGTCAGTAAGCTCTCTAACCAAAAGAAGTTTTGGGTTCTGGTTTCTACCCAGGGCCACACTTTTTTTTTACTTTATGGCTGCTTTCTCTTTGTTTTCACTCTCTGGCTGATTTTTAATAGAGCTTCAGTCAAGCAGCAGTCCAATATCTTGACCTGCAACTTATCCCCAAGGAAACCCCATGGGATACATCTCATGACATGTGGTCAGTGGCCTGGGGATGGTCACCCATCACCAAAGAAAGAAAATTATTTCATTATTGAATGCAGGATATTTCTCCCAGCATCAGCCTTTACAAAGTCTGTGATTTACAGCAGCAGTACGGTATGAAAGCTTCTCTTGGCAGATAATGTTTATATGTTGCCCTGCCTTGCCTATTTTCTATTTACATTTCAAAGATTATTGGTTAAAATGGTCAAAGGTGCCATTACCATAACACATCAATCACATGCTTTTTGCTAGAAAGTTGTGATCTTTCTTCAATTTAGACAGAGGTTCACATGTCTGCACAGGCCAAGGAAAGGGGTAACTTTTATTTTCATGTGAAGTCTGTATAATTCAAGAACTGAAGAGAAAGAAGTCCAGAAAAATAAAGGTTATTGTGTAAATAGAGCTGAGAGGAAAAGAAAATTATCTTGAAAAAAATGTGACGTTTACATGGCACATTTAGGAAAAAAATCTTTCTCATTTCCAGGTCATTTTAATTGCAAGAGGGCACCTGTTTATTAAACCATATCACTTGAAGATTCTTGGGAAGTATAAAGATCACAGATTATGGCTTTGGCTACTGTTCAGCATATGAAATCAAGGAGAGGAGGAATTTAACAAGTGTGAGAGTGTTGTAAAAGCTGTCACCCAGCAGTGGTTGTGCTGGGAGAGCCAGTAGGCTTCGTGCAGCTCTGGCACTTGGTTGTCTGCGTGTGCAGTCCCTGCAGTGCCCCTTTGATGGGGTCAGAAGTGACAGTGCTTGGCCTCCTGGAGCCCACCAGCACAGGGACAGTGGGAACAGCCTCTGGAGCAAGTGGTGTGAGAGCCTGTGGGTGAGCAGCGTGTTAAAAACACTCAAAGGGTCTTTGATTTAAGGGCTGAAGTGTCTCAGTGCTTTAGGGAGTGGAGCTGGCTGTAGACAGAGAGGAAAAGTAGCAAAAGAAGAGACGAGAAAGTGCAAACCAGAATTTTTGGAAAACACTTGTTCTACCCCGCCTTTGTTAAAAATTAAAACAAATACCCACCAGCTGAAAAATTATATTGAATAATTGCACTTCAGATACTGTGCCAACAAAACACACATGGGCCCTGGTGATAAAACATTTTCTCCCAGTGGAACAAATCACTTATCAGGCTATGATACAAAGTAAGGAAACATTTCAGTACAAGTGAACTTTAGCTTCACAATAGTTGCAATAAGGGAATGCTGACTTTCAGCTGCCTTATTTGGAGGAGCCTACCCACAGCCTTTACTTATCTGCTATTGTGTAATTTTTAATGTCATATCTGCTTATCCATGCCCTATAATTATTTTCCACTAGAGACATGTACAGTTACTATTTTGCTGCCTCACACGTTTCCTTTAAATTTGCATCTCCCTCTTTTCTCAGCCACTTTGTTTCTCACTTTCCTTCCATACCATGACCATTTCCTCTCTTTCATTCATTTCCATATTATTTCTTCCCTTTCTTCAGTCTCTTTTTCCTTTCCCATCTTTCATATTCTGTGTGACACAAAGACTGTAGACTGTCATTTTTGCTTTTCCCTATTTTCTCCTCCATGGTGTTTTTGTCAAACTTGAGAAGAGAGAGAAAAATTTTGAGCAGCTTTTTCATTTATCCTGAGCTCTCTATGCCCTTTCTCCATGTGAGGAAACGAGCAGTTTGTCCAGAAGAGTTTATCAGAGCCACATCTGTACTGTGCTTTGGGGTGCCAGGAACTGGCACAAGACATGGGGTTGCAATGTAGAGTAGTGGTCAGAAACAGCACCAAAATTTTTCATTATCCTGATATGAAGAAGAAGCTGAGATTCCCCTAAGAATCACAATTGAGCTGATTTGAAAAGCCTTGTGAAAAAGGAGACTGCAAAGGTGGTGTAACAGAAAGGTTTTGCTGCAAGGTCAAGGCATTTGTTTGCAGTGTGTTATTCCAAGGGCTGCTTCTGCCTGTTGTTGATGATACTTTAAATTTTCATCACCATGGATAGTCTTAATATATGAAAATCACTTATGAAAGTGAAAAAAGGAAAGGAAAGGAAAGGAAAGGAAAGGAAAGGAAAGGAAAGGAAAGGAAAGGAAAGGAAAGGAAAGGAAAGGAAAGGAAAGGAAAGGAAAGGAAAGGAAAGGAAAGGAAAGGAAAGGAAAGGAAAGGAAAGGAAAGGAAAGGAAAGGAAAGGAAAGGAAAGGAAAGGAAAGGAAAGGAAAGGAAAGGAAAGGAAAGGAAAGGAAAGGAAAGGAAAGGAAAGGAAAGGAAAGGAAAGGAAAGGAAAGGAAAGGAAAGGAAAGGAAAGGAAAGAAAAGAAAAGAAAAGAAAAGAAAAGAAAAGAAAAGAAAAGAAAAGAAAAGGAAGCCCTCCAAGCTCAGCAGGTGATACCACACTGGTTATTATTTAGAGTTGTTCCTCATTTTTAATCTGGGGGTTTTTTTTTTGTTTATTTGTTTTTATTTTTGTTTTACAAATACTGGAGAAATGAAGGGAACATCCAAATTCCACCTGAGGAGATATACTTTTTTTTATGTTCAATACGTATACTTTATACTATATACTATACATTATACTTTTTTATGTTCAATACATAATTTCCATATTATTCTTCATATTTAGAAAACATCCACAACTTCACAGGAGGTAAAGCAATCCCAAAAGCACAACTCTGCTCTTTTATTAAGGAGGCTGGGAGACACCATATGTGTTTTAGCAGTCGGGTGTGTACAAAACAACAAATCTTGCAGGAAAAGGGTGCATCAGCTCTTCTTAAATACAGTGCCCATTTTCTGTGAGCATTTCATGGCTAGAGAGAACTTGTAGATGCAGAAGGTCTGTTAGCCTAAGCCAGGACTGTTGCATTTTCCTTCTTTTCTCTCCTCAGCAAAGCAAAGGGGTTGTTATGGACCAGGCTGCTCCATGTTGGAAGCAGCAAGTAGTGCCACGTATGACCTTTTGTTGCTTTGACATGCTACCTTGTAAGCTGGTAGCTTTAAGAAATGCAAGGCAGAAAAATTTAATCTCCTGGAACATGATGTAAAGCCATTTAATTATTTTCAAGACATTCTTTGGGAATGACTGGGTTGGCTGCTTGAGGTGGGGCGTGTGCGTGTGACTAAAGGTTTGCACTTCACCAAAAAAGGCCTCCCGGGTGTCCCAGGGCTGCTCAGTCAGGCTGTTTCCTGGGCTGGCCTGTAAACTCTGGGCACTTGGAGATCATGGATGCTTTCCAACCAGGCTGCCAATTTTCAGACCAGGCTGGGTAATTCTCAGGCTCACCCACTGCTGCCCACGAGCTGCAGTTTCCATGCCCCTGACACTGCTTTTCTTTGGCTGTGCTCCCACCAAGCACCCACAGCATGACTCCAGCCCTGCCACTGCAAGAGATGGAGGCTCCTGAGTATTAAGGATGGGTGAGAGATGGATGTTTTTGGTGCACAGGGAATGCAGTGGGTTTGAAAAAGTCTTCTTTCTCAGAACTAAAAAAAAAAAAAGAACTGATAAATTTTCCTCAAATTTCCTGTGAGGCCAAACCAGATCCCTCTCACTCTTAAAACCCCCTTTTTGAACTCCTCTCAAAGTTTCATTTTGATAAAAACTTGTCTCATTCTTACTCCACCTTGAAAAATATTTTTTTTCCATGTACTATAAAATGAAAGTCAAACCCCGGTAAGCCATCATTTCATGCTGAAAAACTAAAACATTTGCTTTCAGAAAGTTCAGGCAAGACCTTTGAAGACTTTCTCTAAGATATTATTTTTTATCAAATGAGGTGTTTGGTTTTTTTTAATTCTTTTAATTTTAGAGAAAACCCTTTATTTTTAACAAATTGGCACATTTTTAGCTTTTTGTTTGTTTTTTTGATTTTGGTTTTTGTTTTGCTTTTTTTTTCTGGTGGGAAAGGTGTTTCATGGAAGATTTCCATGCAGCTCTGTAGTGAGCTGGCCCATGGAGATACTGTGAATGATTTTACCAATCAGTGGTAGAGAAGAGAAACATTTGCAACAAAACTTGACCTAGGGTCTCCTCAGCTTCTCCTCTCCAGTGTTTTACCTGCTTCTCTTCCCTGTATCCTTGCACAAACCAACCACTCACCTAACCTACACTACAGGCACAACTGGAGATTAGAAAAAAAGGGCTTCAGACACTGAAAGAAGCTGAAAAGCTACTCTAACCAGGTATACAGATCTTCACAGGTCTATGGACAGAAATGTGGGAAGATCTAATTCCCATCTCCAGTGGCTGAGATTCAGTGCTCTTCTCCCTCGATACTTGATTTTTTCCTAGGAGAATTGTCTCCAAGGACTGAATCCAAAGATCATTGAAGCCAGCTGAGAAGATCCCTTATAATGAATTTTTCCATAACTTTGAAAATCCTGACATTTCTATTTCTTTAATTATTTTTTTTTCTAAATTAATTTTGAAGGAGGAAGAGCTGCTATTATTTATGCTCTCTTCTTTGCCAGCTATGGTAGTATTAGGTTTTGAACTGAGCTCTAAACCTTAATTACTGTACCAGCACTGCAAAAAAGCCATTCTAATTCCGGGAATACAAACATTCCATTGTCTCTCAAAGTCTCAGCTAGAATAAAATGTCTTTCAAAAAGCACTTAACTTTTAAAACCAACTGCTCTGCTCTTCTTATCACCTTCAGCCTCTAGTCCTAGAAGTAAATTTCATCACTTTCCTTATACAAAACCTAACCTAAAAGAACCAAAGGAGGGCTGTGGGTACAGAGATGTTTCTCCTCCCAAGGTGGGTGGAAGAATACATAGCACTGCTTTGTTAGAGAAAGGTTTTCCATCCATTCTCAGCCAAGGGAGACACATTTTGAGTTCACATTTCAGCTGACCAGACAGGGCTACATGGCTCTCAAGGAGTTTCTGTGGCAATAGATGAAAATATTTGTATCTGGATTTGTCTTCTGCTGTTTTTGTCAACACCAGAAAAGGTCAATGTTTTTCCTTGGTCAGGGAAAGAAGATGTCTAGATTTACAGCAGCATGAAAGCTGAAAGAAGAAAATCAAGAAGTAGTTTTGGCTAGTGGCAGATCCTTCAGTGTCCAGGAGCCATTAACCTATTAAAATGAAACTGTTTCTTTTTCTGTCTTCAGGACAACTTCAGTCATTCCATAAACTCAGATCCTTCCAAGCAACTCGGAGAGAGGCGAGTGCAGAAGCAAAGCTCCCCAAAAGGTCCCTGCTCATCTCTTCAAGCAGACACTGCAGAGAGAAAGAAACAGCCTCATCGAGCCATAATGTCAAGAAAATAACTAAACTAGTTCTCTTTTCCTCTTGCTAGCCCCAGCATTTAACTTTTGACTTTTAGAATCTAAACATAGCAACATGGCACTGAACAGAAGGCTTCCTAAATTTGGGGAATCTCAAGTCTTGTGTTTAAAGTCTAAAAGAATTATAATGCTTATTCTGCATATTTTCAAAGTAAATCAACAACTAAGCATGATTCCTATCCTAGTGTTGGAATGAGAAGCTAGATTCACAAAATGTTACATTGTGGAAATCTAGAGTAAGAGTGCATTAAATCTGAGTCTTGCCCAGCGCAGCGTCACTTTTCTGTCAGGTTCCCATCTCTACAACCTCTTTTTTACACTGTTTATTTCAAATGCAGATCCCCTACATGTTTTGACTAGGAAATGAATATATGCAAGACCCCAGACCCCAGCAGCATGAGGAAGCAGACATTTAAAAACACATTTATCATTTCAAGGAAGCCATTCCAGGTTGCTTTTTCAGAAAGTGATTGAAAGCAGTTTAGGAAATGTAGAACACTAAAATAAGAAGGTGGAGACACAAATATTGGTATGCTCTCAGATTTGTTCAAGGAGATCAGGATTCTCAAGCATATAAGAGTAATTTCCACAAAGTGTAGTTTCAAATCAAAATTCTTGGTTTTCCTCAACTAAGGCAGCAAAAAGTTGTCAAGTGGCATGTTTCAGGGTTAACAAAGCACTGGCTATTGCTCATGCCCACTGTTGGATGTAAGTGAATACAGAAATAACTCATCAATGGTTTGAATTGGCATTGGATTTTTAAATCTGGTGGTTCTGATTTTAATTTAACATATCCTGTGGTGCTGTGTGTGAAATATGTACTTAACCCAGATTGTTGTGAGATGAAAGCACACTCGTGTTTATTTTACATTATTTGCTGTAGTTTGTTGAAAGCCAACATTCCTGGGCAGTGAATGCAGCAGGGATGAATCATTTGAACTAGGTGAGGGGTTAGCAGCTGGAAGAAAATGAAAGTTAAATAACTACATTAAATTTCAGCAAAATGGGTTAAAAAATGTAATGCTAGAGAAACTTTTATCTCCATTCTGAGAGAAGGTATTATGGTACTTATTTCTATGGATTTTCCACCAGCACTTTTAATGTCAGCTGTGATTAGAGGTAATTAATATCACACATTTCCTAACTTCAGAACTGAGGTGCTGAAGCATAGTTAAATACAAATTGCTACCAAGAGCTGTAGAAAATGCACCAAATGACAATATAGCACCAGGGAATCAATCCTAATGATTCATATCACCTTAGGAATCTTAATCAAGGACCAGGACATCACCAGATTGAGTATTGAATAGCGAAGGGAAAAAGATGGGCCCTGCACTAGAGAGCTTAGCACTGAGCCAAAGGGGAATGACAAAGTAGGCAAAGAGAATGGAAGGCAGAACAAAATGATGGAACAGCAGCACCAGAAATGCACAGGGGCAGTCCACAGTAAAGATTTTCTGAGAGCTTGCAGCAGTGATTTTGACAGAAGACGAGAGAGTGGCTGCGTGGGTGTTTGTGGTGGGCCCGTCTCACACCTTAGTGGTGGGAGTGATGGGCAGAGGTGCCTGCCTGAAAATCTATCAAGTGGGAAAGATGGGCTAGATGAGGGCAGAAATCATATCTGGCTAGTGAATGATGTACTTGAGCCTTGAAAGCAGAAGGAAGGGGCTTCTCCTGAGCATATCAGGGCAGAGGAAGGGGGCCAGAGAAGCAGCAGCAGAGCAAAAGCCTCCCCTGAGAAAAGGATGCTCATAGCAATGTTTGAGCTGGGTACAAGTTGGATGAGACAGTGCTTTTCAAGGCCAGAAAGAAAAAGAGGTGGGAGTAGCTGAGATTCGAAATGCCAGAAGCCTGCACAGGATTTTTAGCTGCAAGGAGACGAAAGGCCACAAAGTAAAGATGGTATTGAGAAAAAAAAAAAAAAATTAAAAAAAACCACTGAGGATGCGAGAAGTCTGAGACAAAGATGTCTCGTAGGATGCCTGTGGGACAGGCAGCATGCTCCTGAGGCCATGGGGTGGCTCCCAGAGCTGTCAGCTGAGCAGCTCTGCTCCCACCACGCTGGGCTGCAGCTGACAGGGAGTTGTCTTTTGGGTGGTGTTAGAGGGAGAGGCCTCAGCTGGGAGAGATGGAGCAGGGAAGCAGATCTGTAAATCACAAGGGACTGGGATAGGGAATTTGAATTTGGGTCTGTAGGTGAGGTTGCACAAAGACAATACAAAGACACAGAAAGAAGCAGAAGAGGGAAGCAGATGCAGAAGTCCCTGGAGAGTGGGGCAGTGAAGAGGAACATCTGCAGAAGAAGACTTGAGCAAGGAAGAGAAGCCAGTGGGTCACCAAGAGAGGATGGTGGTTCCATGGGTGCCTGGCCAGTGAAAGACTCAGGTGGTGCCCTCAGGGCTGTGTGCTTCTCCTTGTGATTTCACAGGCTGCTCTGCAGAGGTCTCTTGCTGGTCTCTGACTTCCTTGGTCTTCAGCTGCTCTGCTCTCCTTGCTCAGGTGTGAACAAACACCAAGCAGACAGAGGACAGGCTGGGACATCCTGAATTATCTTCCATCATCTGAAAGATCAGCATTGCTGAAACCCAGAAGTGTTGAAAGGTGTCAGAGTCAGGGAATCAGTTGGGCAGGTGCACTGAGGAGTGCAGAGAGCTGGGAAAGAAGGGGCAGAACAGCAAGAGGCTTTCCCTGGGCTATCAAACACTTGAGATGCACAGCTACAGGGTTCATCATCACCCTGCTCCCCCGATTTTAGTTTTCAGAGACAGCATGGTTTTAGTCCTTCATCATGCTGTCAGTCTGGTCCAGATGGCAGAGACTCAGAGCAAAGCAGTTATTCACCAAGAGAGGGATTGGAAAAGGACAGTCTTTGTCTAAAAGCAGTAAAGTGAGTATAGTACAGTGAAGGCTGTACTATATCTAAGAGTAGTAAGGGCTAGACTGATGTAAAGTGAAGGTGGTCTTGTAACTTTGGTTATTCTCTGCATTTTATGTATATCTTCCATAACTCTGAATAATACAAATTTTTGTTTGGCATAGGTTCTTGTGCTTCAAAAATCATGGGAATACTTTATCTGTCTAGATAAATGTTTCCTGGTTGCTCTTTCCATTAATTCTTTCAGTCTTTATTGAAGGGCAGAAAGATAGGGATGCTTAAATTTCTAGAATCATTAAACTTGGAAAAGACCTGTGAGCTCACTGAGTCCAACCCAGCACTTTCACATCCACTACTAAACCATGTCCCCACCTGCCATATCTTGATGGCTTCTGAACATTTCCAGGGGTGGTGATTCCACCACTTCCCGGGGCAGCCTGCTCCAACACCTGATCCCCTTTTTAGCGCAGAAATGTTCCCAGATATCCAACCTAACCATCCCCTGGTGCAATTTCTAAAACTTCCTTTGGAGATGCTCACTTAAATTCAGCGCACAGGTACCTGCTTGAGCTCTGGGCTGATCTCTGAGGTTGTCAGCACAGGTGCTGCTGCTGAAAGCCCTTTTTGCCTCGCTTCTTTGCCAGGAGAACCGGCGCCCTGAAGTTGAGGAGCCGGTGGCGGATGGATGTGGCTGTGACAGAGAGCGGCTGGCTGCGGGCTGGCTGCGGGCTGGCTGCTCCCGGGAGGCCCCGGAGCGCTGCCGTGGGGACCCGCGGGGCTCGGGGGGCGCTCCGGGAGGGGAGCGGCGGCTGCAGCGCGGGGCCGCGGCCGCCCGGGGGAGCGCAGGCACCGCCGGCACCGCGGGGCTCCGCGGAGCGCTCCGAGCGCAGCGCCCGCTGACACCCCATTCCCAACAAAACACTTCCCCCCTTCCGTGCCTTGCATAAACTCACCCCCCCCCTTTTTTTTTTTTCCCCTCTCTCTGTCTCTCCTTTTTTTTTTTTTTTTTTTTTTTTTTTTTTTTCCCCATTATCGAAGCTCTCAAATATTCCGAGAGAGGTTACAAAATGTGTTTACTTACAAATTTGGAAGTAGCGACAAGACGCAATGCAGTGAATTTGTCATCTGCTCATGACTAGCAGATGGTCCTCCTTCTTTGCAAGCAAGCTGCGTGAGTCACATCTTGCCTGGTTTGTAGGATCGAGCCCAGGAGCTCTCTGGCACCAGGGTGGACAGAGTCGCCCATCCTGATCCTGCCCACACAGCCAGTGGGCTCTCTGGCACTGGCTGGATCTCCCCGTGCCTTTTGGAAAGGTTCCTCATCCCTCCTGCTTCCAGGGCAGGTTAATCCAGGCTCACTCCTGTCTGTAGACGCTGCTTCACGTGGCTCTTGCGGTGCAAAGGGATCTTTAAATGGGAACATATTGCATTAAGGTTTTACAGATGAGCTGAAAGAGATAACTGTGAGTTATGCTTAAGCAAACTCATTTTTCAGCTGTGGATGAAGCCAAAGTGGGAAATGCAAAAAAGCCTGATGAGACCCTTTTGCTTGGAATCAGTGCTGCTGCAGACCAGGGCTGCTGTGAAAACACAGATCCCTGCATCAAGGCAAGATATGTTGAAGCTGGCTCTGAGCTGTGCTCTTAGTGATAATACAAAATTAAAGAAGTGCAGCTCTGCATTGGTTAGAGGTCTGTGCAGAGCTTGCAGAACTGGAGTTGCTTGTCCTGGTAAACAGAAAAGGCTCAATTTTATTACAGGTATGTTAGAAAGTTGTTTTACAAGACTAAAGTCAGCTAACATTCTCTCCTGCCTTCCCTCTCTGGTTTGAATTGATTTCTCTTGATAGTTTTTACTCAGTTGTGACACATTTCTGGTTTTGTCATATCATGTAAATCTGCATGATTGGTTTTCCTCTAGATTTGTGTCTGTGTGTGCATATTCTTCACAGCAGAGCAAGAGGGAGCAAGTTTTAATGATACAAAAACGAGATATTAAGAGAGATGAGGAAAATTCAGGGAAGACATCAACCTTAAAATATTTTGAAATGTTTTTTTTTTTGCAAAGAGGACAGGTTTCAGGTTGACAGACTCTTTTAGAATGAATTCATTTCCAAAGCTGTCACTTATTTATATGGCATAATGCTTGTTGCTCTTTGCTGGATGCAAGAGTTCCACTTGCTCACAGCAGCCATGGGTAAGTTGTACACTCCCAAGAGATGCTCACATGTTTGCACAATGTGAGACACACAAATGGTGCTCGACATTCTGTAGGTAGCAGAGTCCATGTGAATAATGTAAAGGAAGTGCTGTGTTTCCTTGCCTTTCAGTTTCTTCTGGAGTGTTTTCTTGGCTGGTTTTCATAGAAGAGCACTCCAGATAAAGGCACTCTTCATAGGTAAGAATAGAGAAACAATCCTCTTGTTTTCTGAAAGAAATACTAAAACCTGTGGAGGACAGTGAGGAAACTCATGTTAACCTGGTAACTAATCCAAGTCTGGCACCAGGAACTCAGATTTGGAGATCCTGGAGGTGTAACCAACCTGAGAGCACCTTGGCACAGCCACAGTCCATCACTGACATTTCTTCCAAAGTCTTCTGTTTCAGAGGCCAGATGCTGCACTGGGAACTGCCTCCCTGCAAGGAGACGGAGTTTGAGCTGTGTGAGCTCGGTCTGAGCTCCTCACCTGTAACTGTGAAGGTGCTGGTGCTGAATTCTCATCCAGAATGTGGGAATGAGAGAGAAAGAGGAATTGAGGGCTGGTTGTAATGAAAACATGAGGGGGTTGCTTGCAGAGGTGGATGGTCTCCAGGTTTGGGGTGACATTCATGGGGGCCGTGTGGACTCCAGTGCATCTAACCAACATCAGGAAAGTCCTCCAAAGTGCCAAGAATAAGTTTGTCCTCTTGGTCCCTGAAATGAGCCCCCTCTCTCCTCTCATTGCTGCCAATAAATCCAGGATTAGGAAGCTGACAGCCTCCTACATGCTCTGGAAGAATACAGTGACCACATACAAAATTTATAGCCTACAATATTGCCGTAGGTGGGGATATAAAATACTTTTGTGGGGTTTTTAGGCTTGGGATTCCCCTGTGGGTGCTGGCAGTGACAGACCTATCCTGATACTTCATCCCCCCGGAGTAAGGCACACAGGAAGGGGCTGGTGTGCCCCAGGTCAGTGCAGAGTCCCAGGGATAGATGCTGTCCCAGGTGCTCTGGCAGGGTGCAGGTTACACCTTTGTTTGATGCACCTCGAGACTTGGCTTTTGTTCCTCAGTCAGATCCACTTTGCCTCAGGTCAAGGCTGTTTTCTTTTTACTCTGTCAAAACCCTACAGCCCTGGCTGGTTGCCCTCTTGGACAGCCTCATTCACCACCTAAGACCCTCCCTTAGGGCCTCAGCAGAGAACTGCTTGGATGGGGAGCATGGGCTTTCTAAATCATGGGCACCACAGCTGGTCAGCATTAGCCTGGTGGGTTTTCCTTGCTAACAGCATGCACTGCTTGCCCCTGATTACTGCTGCCTCACCAGCTTTGGTGACCCCATGCTCACAGAGGGGAAGGAGACAAAAAGGAATGCTTGAAAAGGTCCATGGGAGGCCCAAGTGTGAAGTGTGCATGGGGAAAATTAATTCAACAGAAGCTGTGAATAAAAAGGAGTGGTATAGTGAGCTCACACAGGCTTGACATTCCTTGGTTTCTACAATGTCTGGGATCTGGATCTGAAAATCCTGGGTGAAGCCATCTAAGGAAGATGAGGTGGTAAAGGCTCTCACTTGTGTCTTCTTTGTTGCTGTTGGAAGTGGAGGATCACAACTGTGAAATTTAGATGTTATGAAGGACTGCTAGGCAGCCAGCATCTGTGAGGTTTCACCTCTGAGCTGAAGCTGACCTGCAGTGGGCAAGCTTCTCATTACATTTGGGTTTGCTTTTGGGTTTACTGGGATGAATACAAAATATAATTCATTCCAGCAAAAGAAGAGCTGCACCTCCATTGGAGGTGCTTTGGGTAAGTGGGAATCTCTGAGATACATATTCTGTAACTCATCGTGAGACTTTAAAGAGGGTACCTGGGAAACTGAGAAATGAGAAGCCACTGGAAAACCCATCATCTCAGTGTTGGATTTTCACAAGGCAAGAGGCTTGGAAGTAAATTTAAATTTAAACTTAAATTTAAATTTAAGGCCCCTTCCAGCCCAAGCCATCCTGTGATTCTGTGATATTTGGGAAAGGGCAGAAACCCGGATGCAGAAACCCAACAAAGTTATCATACTTCTAAGTTATTTAGTTTAAAGCTCATGGAAACCAGATAAGCCTATGGATAAAATATTAAAGAAAAACTTCAAAACTTGCTGTTAAGTAACTATAACAAAGCAGACAGATGTCCTGGCTGTACTAATACATGACAGTATCCAGTCCCTACACCTTATCCATGCCTGAGCTGCCAGCATAAAATCATGAGTGTATTCAGCTATTTCAAAAAGACCTTGCCAAGATCAACTGTTTAATGCATGCTTTGTGTATCTGGGGTGAAGAAGACACAATAGAATGGCAAATCTTACCCAGAAACAGCATTGCATTTCTGGATTTCCAACCTATCTTAGCCTCAAGCAAGGGAGAAGTTTGTACAGCAGCTAAGATGATTAACCATGACTGACGCCACATGTATCCTAGGCTGGAAGAACTGCTAAATCTCCAAATTTTGCCCAGTCATGTCACTGAAAGTGATTCCATACACCTGAAGAAGATTGCTACACCCAAATGTTTATTTTTCTGGTGATACTGGCTGACCTACTTTTGCCTACCAGGGGAAGTACAAACTGTTCCTATCCAAATGTCCTGAAATCATCCCAGATGAGCTCTCAGATCTGTTTGAAGTTATATTCTGGGTCCAGCCTGACAGAAAGCTGAGATCAACACCTTGCACTCCCTTTTCCAGCAGCCTTTGCGTGCCTGGCTGCGGCTCTGAATGAAAACAATCTCTCCCAAAAAGTAACGCAAGGATTTGACTTTGTCAGGAAAGAAGATGTGATAAGAATGTGGCTGTCTTCCAGGGCACATAAGGGAGAGCTTCTGGTCCTGCTGCAAGGCAGATCTCCTGCTGGGAAGTCCTGTGGGAGGAAGGAGTGTAATTTTGTGGGACCGGCATTAAGGATGAACTCAGCATTCACTACTGGATGTGAAATAGCCCCTTGAAGCTGAATCCAGCTCTTCTCAATCTCTAAAAGAAAGAACTGTAGATTTGCTAAGGAAAACTAAGCCTGTGGTCTCAGGGGATATGAGATACAATTTTATTGTTAATTTGTGTATTTGCCTTGCTGCAAATGTCATCTAAAGCTGTGTAGGAGGAACGTATCGAGAGGTGTTTTTTTCAAACTTGTTTTATTTGGTGTAGACACACTCTGAAATAAACCTGAAGCCTGGGAGGGTTAGGAGGCATGGAGGCTGTGCTTGAACCTTAACCCCATGAGTGTTCTTCTCATCCCCATGGGCTCTGGCTGCACAGCCCACACAGGGCTCCCCAAATTATCCCAAAGTGGTAGGGATCGATGTGGCTTGTAACTTCTTCCTTAACTTCCTCACTATTGATGTTTTCTAACAAGAAATCCAAACTGTGACAGGGGAAATGAGTGAAGAAAGACCTTTCGAAAGAGGAGCAAAATGGGAGCTGATTCAAGCGTCTGTAATTAGCTAATGGCTGTGAATATTTATGAAATCTCCCAGCAGTGGCAGTGAAGTGCTGATCCTAGAGAAGTGGACGCCCTCTTCCTTGATGTCTTTAATCCTTGCAGTCCCAGCTGCCATGGCTCGACTCTTGGAAAACCCCACCCTCTTTTTGGCCTCTGATCAAAATCAATATTTCAGAGGGAAATCAGAATGGCAAAGGAGTTAAACAAAAGTTCAGATAAGCATAACAAATACTGGAAAGATGAGATCCTCCAAGCAGAGTGCTCTAGAAAGCACTCCCGTTAATCTGGGCAAGGCTCTCATCAATTGCTCTGTGCAGGAAGAGCTATTCTTGGACTCATAAGGAGGTAAGGGATTTATTTCCTCAGCTGCATGGAGTCATGCTATGAGATATCATTAAGTAAGAATAATTAAGATTCACACTTTCGACATACAAGATTTGTAGGTTTTCCTGTGTTCCCAGTCCTTTCCAGATATACCTTTCCTAAGTGGTAGTCAGGATTTCTGTACCATTTAACTATATAATCCTTACAAGTAACTTTTTTATGTCTGTGTGGTAAGTGGCTGTGTTGATCTGCGCTAGAGCATCTGTAGATGAATTTGGTAATTAATTCTTTGGTATGATAACAAAATAAAATATTGAAGTGTATTTTAATTCCAGCAGTTCAGTGGTGATCCAGCAATGTGGATTTCATTTTCCTGGCAATACCTTGACTGCAGTTAAGACATATCCCAGAAAGAAATGACGGTAAAATCCAGAATGGTCACATCAGGTTAATTGGTTTCAATGGCAATATGAGGAGCTTGCACTAACACACAGAGCTGAATTTTCAGGGTGTGGGAAGCAAGTGTGCAAAGGGTCTGATGATTAACTTTCTGGCACCAGTTGCTTTTCTGTGACACTGCAATCATTACTTCAGGCAAAAACAAATCATTTTGTTGCTTCATCGGCAGAAAAAAACCCTGTGCAGCTCCATCTTCTGCCAAGCCTGAGCCTTCTCCTTCTTTCTGTGCATATGGAGGGACTGTGGCAGCACTGTGGAAGAGACCAGAGTGAAGGTGCCAGGAGAGCAGAGATCCCAGTGCCCAGCTGAGGTTTTTGTGATGGGGTGGAGCCCAGGAACAATCCATTCCACCGTAACTTTTGAGATCTACTGAGGTGTTTGGTTTTACAGAGAAACAGATTTTTTTTTCATTTTCAGAGCCCCACTCTGGATTTCTTGTGAAGCTGGGTGTTGTTCGTGCCTGGACCATTGCTGATTGTTGCTAATTTTGATGCAGAGTTTGACTTTCCCTGCAGAGCAAAGGGTTTCATGCTTTTCTTCAAAGGCAGTGCAGATGGTTTATTGTGTGTCAGAGATCCAAGGAAGCTTAAATAGATAAATTTAAAAATGAGGTCCAGGACTTAGAGAGACTGGTTGATTCCTAGTAGGTAAAGCCAAGTTAGAAGATGGCCACTGCCAAAGTGACTGTGGGACCAAACAGGTTTGGGATCTTACAACTTCTGCCTATTCCCTCACACCTTTTTACTGAATAGTGGCTGGGCTGGCACTCATTTAGGCTTCCATTGATGCTACTGCTATTGAACAGAAAAACCACCATACACTTCATTTTAAGGTTTCTGAATCAGGAAGATATAATCATTAAAGGAATGATTTATACAAAACTGCTAATTGATGAGCCAAGGGAGAGCAGAACTTCTTTCCTAAAGAGCAACAGTTCATGTCAGAAAGGAGTACAATGTCACTGCTGTGAGATGACTGTTTTTAAATGTGGTTGTTTTACTGCCATTCAGAGCCATAGGATGGTTTGGTTTGGAGGGGACCCTGAAGATCACCCAGTCCCAACTCCCTGCCGTGGGCATGGACACCTTCCACTAGAGCAGGTAGAAGAGGGGGTAAAAAAACAGAACCCCTGTGGGAAGGCAGGTGTGTGGTACAGTGTGACAGGAAAGGTGGTGCTGAGCAGTCCTGAAAGTACAGGAAGTCACAGGAATGGGAAGATCCAAGGGGGAAAGGGTGGGAAAAATACTCGCTTTAAGCAGATGAAGAAGTTGCAGCAGATTTCCCTTCACCTGAGTAATTCCATGCCAAGGTGCTTACCCAGCAGTGCACCCCTGAGTGTGCTACAGAAACATAACTACACATTCTTCCCCAAAATTTTCCCAAAAATTGCAATGGTGCAGAATAAAAAATTGCAGCTATTACAAAATTAATATTGCTCTGTATCACATCTGCATCTCTTAAATGCATGCCATTCAAAATTCTTGCTGGTTTTGTCAGTCACGTGCTCTTTCAACACTTTCAATGCACTAAGAAGAACAGTAAAAACTCTAAATCAGGTGTTTAAATCTTCACAACCATGCTAACTTGAAAGAAATTCAACCTCCCAGGCTAAGAGCCAGGTTTTGCTATTGCGAAAAATGGTTCTCCTGCATGTGCTAAGGGATTAGATGTTCCTGATGTTCTAGACAAAGGCACTGTAGGTTTTCCAATGGTGATAAAATGCAAATTTCACCCATGAGTCTTTCTGTTGTCAGGGAGGAGAACAATCTACCCGTGTGTGTATGTATGTGTATGCTTAAAAATTTTAAAAATTTAAATCTGCTGATAAAGGGAGTGTAAAAGGGTATGACTTCTCCAGAATTATTTTTTTTTTTGAGACAAATATACTGAATTGCAATGAAAATATAGCTAATCTATAAGTAACTTAATCTTTAATATTTAAGTAACTTAAACTGTAGTGTTTAATATTAATATGGACATGTAGCCTGTGGCTTATCAAAGTATAGGGACCATACTGACAAGTGAAGTATTGGATCAACAAATAAATTTTGCAGGATCAGAAACAGTCACCACACAAACAAAATAAAGAATGTCCAATAACAGGAAAGGCAGAGCATCTGTACTAGTTATGACTGATTTTCCATTGCCCTAAATCCTTGGTAGCAATTAGGTGTGGCTATAAAATGTTGTTAAAAGTCTAAATTGAATATCTGGTTTGCAGTGACTTGGCTGAACGTTTGAGCTGCTCATGGTGGATTAAACTGTGTAGTCACAGAGGGATAAATTTGCCATTTGCAACCAAGAACATTCATATTTTAGTGAATCAACACGAGAAAATTGACTTTTATTACTGAAATTCCAAATGTATCCTAGCCCTAGGGCACATGAAGTCCAGAATGCCCTTACTTACAGTCTGCACCTGAACTGTCTTTCACAGGACAGGATGCTGGTTTGGCAGCATTCACCATTGCTGACAAGTGCTCTTTGAAAACCTGGGCACGATAGTCTGAAAGGTGATGCACAGACCAAGTTAATCCCCTTCAGCAGAATTGGTTCTCTGCCCTCACCTGTGGTTTTATCAAAAACTAACAGGGGGTTTAAAACATATTTTGAACTTGTGTCAGAGAAATGAGATGAGTTCAAGAGCTCCTGGAGCTCTCTGCCCGTCTGCCTGCAACGGGAGTGAAGCTCCACATGGCAAATCCCACCTGCACATGGATGTTGAGCCTCTATTTCCCTTTTCAAGGTGGTGTCCACCTGCTTCAGATGGAGATTTAGGCAGCTTTTAGCCAGAGGGACCCTGCCATGGTGCTGGCTGGAGGGAAATCCAAAACAGAAGTGTTTAATCATGGATAGATTCTTCACTTTACTCAAAATGTGTTGTGACACATTATCTCTTCACCATGTAGCAAAGTGTACTTTGCAGCGATTGAAGAAATTCAGTTAAATCCAGCCTGTACTTGTGCTCGGGCTCGTTATTTATAGCAAGTGTGGGAGTGTGTTGGCCCCTTCTGACAGCATATCATGGCCATCTTAAATCCTGAAAGCACTTTTTTTGTTGTTGTTGCCACGGTAAATCTTTAAGAAGTTTAATCTTAAATTTATGAGTGATTTGGAGACCAGTCTGTTCATGACACATTAACAAAATTAGACCAGGAAATGTTTTGCTGAACAAACTCTGGTGCTTTTATAAGGAGTGAGGTTGTTGGGAGTGTGCTCCCTGCTGTGTGTGCTGCCAAGGCATGGCCTCCACAGCCCACAGGGATGAGTGTGGATGTGTTTGCCCCATGGTATTTCAAGAAAAAACATTTACTGAACCAGTCTAAGAGATTTAGCAAATCAAATCTCAAGGTGTTAGAAAGGACACTTAGCATGGTATGAATTGGAGTTTCAACAGTGAGCAAAAGAGTTAATTTTGCTTCAAGAAGACATAGAAATAATTTTTTTTTTTCTTGCTAATTAAATATGAAACACACTAACTGTATGCAAGTGTAATTTTCTTATCTTATTAGCCATGTTCATTTCTGAAGTGAATAACTACTAGCACTGGTACAGTATATGGGCAGAATAATAGTCAAACTGATTTTTACTTTAATCTCTGAATACAATTAGCATAATTTAAACTGTTATAAGATACAGCAGATAGAAATCACATTATAGAGACTGTAGGTGGAGAGGTGGGTGGTCACATGCAGAGGGAAAACTGGAAGAGCACTTAAAATACAGCCGAATAATAAGCATTCAGGAGAATGTAAAGCTACATGGAGTTGAAAGGCACATTATTTCAAGAGATGGGGGAAGAAAAGTGGGAAATCATGAGCAAGGTTCAAGGACTTCTGTTACTGCGGGGCCTGATCCCAAGAAATGCTGTCATAAGAGATGTAGCTCATACAACTGTTTTATGGGGCATGAATCCCAAATTCCACTTTCTTCAGAGGAGAGAACAGCCCAGTGGAGACAGACAGATCACATCTTGCCTGACCAGATGGAAAGAGAAGCACTCAAGATATGATGGGGGAAGCAAAGAGGCAGTTCAGATGGGGAACCAGAGAGATGGACCATGGGTGTAAAGTGTGTGTTTGAGTGAGTCGTGCAGGAGAGCAAGGATAGAAGGAGGAAAAATAAGAGAGAAAGAACAGGGCTGAATGAGGAGACTGGGTCTGGGAATCCTGAATTGTAGGCTGGGGCTGACTGAACAGTCAGCACCCATGAGTGTGGGAAGGAAGTGACATGAACAAGGAGAGGAGAGAGGGACAAGCTGGTGAAGATAAACCCAGGCTTGAGGGGAGTGGAAAGAAGGTGCCGCCTGACAACAGAAGGTGCGTCCTGAAGCCTGGGATGCTCACATCATCCTACTCCTCTGCTGTCAGCAAATATCCATACAGCCTCTGAGAAGCCATTATAAATCACCTGCCACTGCAGCTGCTCCATGGAAAAGAAAGGATTACAGCTGAAAACTCGGGAAACCTTCTGAACTCTTTTTCCTTTCAAATGCTTGTTTGCCTTCTCCATATACATCCTGCACCAGTTTCTGCTGTGTTTTTTAAGCAAGTAACAAAATTTAGGCCAGGAATCTAGCCTATTTAACCAGTAATAATCTGATGTTGACCATAACTGAATCTCTGTGGCCCCTTTTTAATTGCTGCAAGGAAATCCACAAGATTTGTTATTTAGTACAGAGTGGTCTGAAATGTTACCAAACTGTACAGCATGTATTAATCATGGGGTAAATTTTATCTATATCCTGACAATTTACCCAGAGCATGTTGTTTGAAAAGAACTAGAAATGTTCTTCATCACAGTATGAGTGAGGGTATTCTGTGGCCAGGACTTACTGCTGGAGTACAGAACACGACTTTGACGTATTTTTCACATCAAATTGATAGATTTCCTATCATAAAGACTTTTCTGAAGTATAGAGCATGGACCTCACTTCTGAGTGGCTGTTCCTTTGTTGCAGTGCTCTCTGCTCTTTGAAACATCCTCCTACAAAAAAAAATAAAAAAATAAAAAAAAAAGCAATCTCCAGACTTAATTCACTGCTACATAATAGAAGGTGTTGTCAGCAAATGGCACTTGCAAAAGCAGCCTTCCAGCTGGGTGGATGTCAGACTGGAAGTCCAGTGATTTGGTCCCAGGCTGCCCAGAGAGCTCCTACAGAGCTTCCATACAGAGGTGAAAATATTCTGCTTTTTTTGGATCAGCCCTAATTGCATTTTTACAATGAATTAAGCACATCTACACTGAGGTATGAGCTGTACTCTGTGTTTGTGTGTGATCAGAGATTGGCCAGAAAATCTTAGAATCATTAATTAAATCAATGTATATCACCTGCAGAACTGAGCAGTGTTTGTAGATGAGCAGTACATGTAAAGATCCATACATGCTGTGCAGATGTACTTTTGGCAAAGATGACAGATAATGATACTTCCTGAGAAGACTTTCAAGGTTTCAATCTTTTCAAGCTTTTTGTTTACTCAGTTAATATTGGCTGTATTTAATGCACCAAGAAAAAGCATTCCAATTGTTCTGAAGCACTCTGTTGCAAAAAAAAATAAAAAAAAATCAGCAAAACCAGTTCAGTAATTGTTTGATAGGAATTTTTTTCAGTTTTTCTTGTAAATTTTGTACTTCATAGACTTTTAAATGAGATTAACCTTTAATGTCTAGAAAATAGGTAGTGATATCTGTCTGAGAAAGAGACTTACAAATACACAAGTGTTTGTATTTCTAAAGATGACAATGAAGGCAGCAAGTAAATTGTGTTAGTGTATATTTAACACTCTCTAGTTCTGCTATTTGATTTAGAAAAAAAAGTTATGAAAGACTACGAAGTGCTAACGAGGACAGCCCTCACCAAGCCCAAACTCTTAAGAAATAGCAGCAGTCCTGCAGCATTGCATTTGTCTCTCAGTGCCAGGGCTCTATATTTAACAAGCTTTCCCCAGCTCCCACACCCAGATGAATTCATTGGAATGCAGTAGGAAAGCAAGAGCTCATCTGACTCATTAGGAAGCTCATATGCAATTACCATCAATTAAAAATTCCTTCTAGAGCCACCGTGTGAATTTGGGTATGCTGAAAGAAATGAAATCATCAGGATCTCTGTAAGCAGGACTTAGTTTTGCATAGAGCTCAGGACAAATGCAGAGTTGATTAATCTGCAAAAATAATTAGCTGATGTGCCGAGTAACGTGTGGGATCCTCAGAGAACTTGTGTCGGATGGAGTTTTACATCTTCCACTTCACCGTCTGTGGCTTGCAAGCAACAGAGCCAGAGAAAAGCTTCTCTATATTGGGAATGTATTGAAAAAAAAAAACCCAAACTGTTGTAACAACATGTTTTGTTGATATGAAATTATTTTCTCTTTCTTTTCACCAGCCGCTAGCAAGGAAAAAAGTTTAGAGGTGGAAATGTAATGACAAATGATTTACAGATGGATTCCATTTTCACTATATTTCTATTAAGATGGGTTGTAAACACTTTCCTTTCTTAGTCCAAGATCTTTCTCAGAATCTGTTCTGTTTAGGTTTAAGTTGTTAGATTTGGAATAAGCTCTTCAAACGACTGAGCAGCTCTTGAGCCAACCCAACAGAATCGAGGTGCCTCTGTCATAAATTTTCATTGAAAAATTTTATTTTAACTTGAAATTTACCTGTGCATCTGATGTTTTAACACTATTGAAAGTTTACATCCTGTTAATTAAACCTTTTATAAAAACTTTTGAAAAAATACAACAGAGCAATTAAAAGTATATGTACATATAATTTCACAGGCATTTTTGAAGTCTATCCAATAAAACAAGCATGTGCTTAAGCTATACTTATTTGTATTCACTATTCATAAGAAGCAGAAAATTCTACTTTTATCTGTAAGACAGAGCAATACCTGAATATCTAGGATTTTTGTATTGTTTCTTTCTGAAAAATAAAAATGGTGAAAACCCCCAAACTTTAACTGTGAGTACTTCAAAGCAGGAACTGCCATTTCTGTCACTATTTATGTTCTAGTGGTGCCAAGAGGATTTTTATGTTTAGGTCTTTAAAAGTCTATAATGACACAGAATTTCCACACGTGGAAAGCACCCAGACCTCCACCAAAACCTATAGGAGCTGCACAAAAAATAAACAGCCCTGGAGTGCAGACACTGATCTCAGAATAAAGATCATTCTACTTCCTGCACAGTGTGCCTTAGGAGAAACAAGACAGCCCAAACAAATCCTTTTGGTTTTGTGAGGGTATTTTTTTTTAAAATAAATGCAAGGTGGTACAAAAACTTTGGTCTGAGTTTGAATGTTGGGTCTCCCTCTCGGGACATCGTGTAGAAATTTTGATGGAGAGAAAAAATAATCCAAATCTCTATGTATTTTTACAAAGATCGTAATGTAATTTCTTTCATGCCTGCAGTAGTAGTTATTCTATGGGGACAAGCAGGACTGGGATACTCAAAAAACCCTAAAGCTGATATTTACACCTGCTCATGTACTGAGACCTAACAATTAACCAACTAAACATGGCAGAGGTCTCAAAGAAAACATTTGAAGTTAGTATAATATAGAAACATGTATATTCTTATACAAAGGAAGAGTAAGGAAGAGGAACTTACAGTGGGAGAACAAATCTGGTCTCATATAACTCAGTTTTTTACCTGTACATTTTAACATTTTTCAGTGTATAGGTTTTTGTCCCATAAGTTATCTACAAATCAACCTATACTGATTTTGCTTTTACATTAAAATCCCTCCAGGTAACAGGAACAATCCAACTGAAAACCAGAAGTCAAAAATCTTTTTTCACTTACATAAACTAAACACAGACTGATATTTTCCCTACTATTTCCCTTTTTTATTGTTTCTCAATAAAAAGGGTGACAAGCTAGGAAATGTGTCAGCAAAGTGCAGAGGTGATTTTATCAACAGTATGCATGCTGCTTTTTTAGAAACAAATCTGGAATATTTACTTCCTGGTGTCTGCTCTGAACCTGTGTGATTTGCAGAAGAAAGTGGAGCTGAGGGGTGGGAGAGAAGCTATTTATCAAAAACATTTGAGAACGGTAACCACGGTGAAAGAAACAGAAGACAAAAGATCCATTAATTTAATCATCTTTGATCATTTGCAGGCTTTGTTTGGATGTGTTTGTATCTTGCAAAACTAAAGAGTGTGCAGATGATGCCAATCAGAAAGGCACTCTCCCCCCAGATCAATTTGATTGAATTCACATGAGAGGGAAAATAAGTGAAGCCAAAATCAGTGTGACACCACTGATGTTCCAGGGGGAGCTGAAGTCTCTATATCCATACACTGAATGTGTTCTAGGTAAAAAAAAAGATAGATAAAGCCAACAAATCAGATATTTGCAGCCAGTCTAGAAAAGACTGGAAGCATTTTAAGAAAGGGTGATTTCCACTAAGGCATCCAATACCACATGGAAGAACCAAATAGGAAATAATATCATTGCCATCAGTGCTTGCAACAGGGATTTCAGAAGGGAAAAACTTCTAGAAACTTGGTTATTTCCTAGCAAGCTCTGCAGGCTTCTGACCAGCTTTTGGACAAAGCTCTTGGTTTAAATTATGTTAATCTTCACAGGGCAGGGATAAGCAACTTTCTGATTACATGAACAAAATAAGAAAATACTTGGACAAAGTCTCTGTGGACATAAATCAGTGCAATACCCTTGAAAGCCAACACACAACAGACAATTTCATTTGCTATCCAGCCTGTTCTAAAACAGGGAAAGAATGTTAAAATTCTTCTTTTTGTGCTGAGATTAAATCCTGCAAATTTGCCATGGAAACCATTTCTTCTTTTTTTTTTTTTTTCCCTCCTTTTCACAGTAATAACAATTCTTTCAGAAATGGGAGGTTGGGAGGTTCGAGCATTGTAGTTTGGGATGGGTTTTTTTTGGGAGGTGGGCTGAAGGGAAAAATGGGGAGCTGTGGAGGGGAAGAGGCCAGAATATGTTAAGTCTCAAAAATGAGTTCACATCCCCAAGGTCCTGGTGTTGAGTGCCAGCAAAGGACAGATGCTTCTAACAGTTGGAGCATTGCAGCACGGAGGAGGGAGTCATCCTCCAGAAGCCAAGGAGCCACCCTGGGAAGCAGGCAGGCCTGGGATGACCCATTTCACTGAGTGCCCACGTGGGGCTGGCAGGAGATGGAGCTCCCCTGGCTCCAAGGGCTGACTCACTGGCCCTGTTTGATCCCACAGCAGCACAAAGGGAACGCCAGGACAGCAGCCCTGAGTGTGGATAAGGCCAGAGTAGGGAGGTGGGGAGGGAGGGCTGGAACCAAGGTCATCCCACATCTGTCACCCACCCTCCCTGCCACCAACCAGAGTGTTCAGCCAGGCTCCTGAGCTCCTCACAGAAATGGGCAGAGTCTACCTAGGTTCTCATTTTGGAGGAAAAACATGATTTTTACAGCATGCCTACGCTGCTGTTTCCAAAGCATGGCTTGCTTTTATCCCTATGTTCAAATTCACCTGTTGCACCGTATCTCAATGGGTAATCCAAAGGTTTTAATACAAAAAGGCAAAGAGAAGGACATGGGGAAAAGGTAAAAGAAAAGGCAGCCAGGGTGGATTTGGTTCCCCACTGAATTACCCCATATGCAAGTTTGCTTATAGAATAATTTAGACTGGAGATGATTGAGTCCAACCATTGACCCAGCACTGCCAAGTTCAGCACTAAACCATATCCCCAAGCACCATATCTGCACATCTTTTAAATGCCTGCAGGGATGGAAATTTCACCACTTCCCTGGGCAGCCTGTTCTAGAGCTTGACAAACCTTCTAGTGACTAAATTTTTCCTAATGTCCAGTCTAAACTCCCTGGTACAACTTGAGACATTTTTCCTCTTGTACTATCATTTGTTAGTCAGGAGAAGAGGCTCATTCCCACCTCCCTATAAGCTCCTTTTACAAGTAAACTGAAGGTCCATTTTCATGGCATGCAAAACTGGAATCAATTCCATCCAGTTTTAATTCAGTGAGGACTTTGTGTGACAGAATTGCCAGAGCAAATTGCCAGAGTCAGGCTGCCCCTTACCAGCCCTCTAACAGAACATTTGGGTCCATCTGCCTCTGTTCCCCATTTCTTGCTGTTTCCATTTCTTCCATCTTTTTCTTTCAGGTGGACTTTCTGTGTCCTTTTCTCCTGATGGAGCATTTCTTCATACTTCTGTTGGCATAATGTCATGTCTGTTTGTTTGTACTAAACATGAGGAGTTTTTATGGCGCCTCATCAACCACATTGAATTTTCAGAATGATGTGTTCCTTCTTACTTCTTTTACTTACTCATACAGTAGACTTGTTCCTGATAGAAATGAGACATTTCAAGGATGATTACATGCTGTTGCAGCCTAGCACAAAATTACATCTTTCTGACCTGCTGTGTTTTAATGTGGTACCTTAGTGACTTCCACAGTTCTCAGCAGTTCACCTTTTCCCCTGAGGATTTCCACAAAATACACAGAGCGTATTCATTCTTAGACACAACCTCAGCAAAACTTCAGAGACAGGATGTTCTAACCAGGGTCTACAAAGTTTACAAAATTCAGCATTTGAATGTTATTAAGTCTGCATTTAGTTTCAATGTTATTGGTTTGCAAACCCTTGGTGTCCTGGAGCTCAAGTCACAGGATCTTACTGAGGGCAGCTTCTATACACAGACTCATTTATACCCCAAAGATCACCTCGTTTCAAGCATAAAATTTCTGTCTGGGAATGGGTTTCTCCCTCCAATGAGGAATATAGGTACTTCTAGAGCACATGCTGGGCACTTACAGTGTTATGGCTCAAAAGATGAGATGTTTAGAGTTCACCAGTTTTCTTCCCATATTTACTGTCTCAAAGCACCTATACTCAAAGCACTTACACTCTTATGGGGAGCTTCATTTACTGCTTTTTGTTTACTGCTTTATATTCCTTATTCTTGCACAAGTGACTGAAATACATAAACCAACATGATATTTTTCTGCAGCAAAGTCCAAAACAAACAAAAGCCTCCACACAAACCTCCCCCCCTCCAAAAAATCTCAGAAGTTTCAAGCAGTTTTCTCACTTGCAAATGGACTATCTTTATTCCTCCAAAGAAGCTTTCAGGTTCATCAAACTGTTTGTTCCAACCCTCCATCGCTCTGATTGCTCCTCATGTGCTTTGCACTGGTGTTAAATTTTGTATGTCTACTTCTGTGAGTTCTGCACAGCATTGAAATGACTGCTGATTCAGAAGGTAACGGGGATTTTTTTTTTCCAGGTCAGTAAATATAAGCTTAGGATTCAGCATACAGGCTGGTGATGTTGAAAGACCAGCTTTACAGTTTCTAACCTAAACAGGAAAGTCAGTCTATTATCTGAAAGGAGCAGAAAACAGGGGATTGGGAGGTAAAGCAGTGGTCAGGCATACCTTCAATAAACTTTTGAAAGACTCACTTGCATTTGGAGTTTGGGAGACACAAGATTCCAGCTTTGTCAAGCCTTTTTTGTTTCAAGCTTTTTATGTTGAAGTACAGAATCAAAATGATATTTATTTCCCATAAACATAGATGTGTTTGAATTGTTTCCTCCTTCTGAAGCTTTAAAAAAAGACTCTTGAACTCAGGCAGCTGCTGACTGTCAAGTCTTATAGGATGATGATAAAAATATATTTTTATAACTGAATTCATAAAGGTGCATGCATACATATGGGCACACATATAGGTATATTTGTGTAAATGTAATTTATGACAGGAATGCAGGTTTTTAGTTCATGTCTACAAATGATTCAGACTCTGGCTCCATGATCATAGATGGGGAGTTTGGAATATGTGTTATATTCATGCAGTTTGAGTTGGAGACCAAAGACTGTGGGATCCCTGCTGTCCTCCACAAGAAAGGAATAGTGTGGGGATGTAAAGCATGGTACCCACACTGCAGAACTATTCAAAAGGCACATTTTTGTCAAATATCTGTTCTCCAGGTCATTTAAAGCTCATCCAGCCATAATGCTTGTGTGCAACACTAGGAAACCACTGTTAGCTGAACCCAGCAAGAAATTGGGAATCTTTCCAGCAAGTCCCTGTCACAAGCTGGCAGTTCTGTCTCTCCACAGCACTCAGGGTGACAGCAGAGCATCTCCCAGGTATTTTGTACTCCCAGAACCAGGGTGAAATATGAAAATGCTCTGTAGAGATAGGGACAGGGCATGGTGATAACACAACCCCCCAGCCACATGAGAAGCTCAGAGCACATCTCTGAAGGCCTGGACTGCAGCCCTACCCACAGGAGTATCCGTCTTCTGCATAAATAAGGGATCTTGTTGGTTGGAATAAAGCTTCATGAGAAATGTAAATTTGGGAGAAACTGCCTAATTTCTATGCAGCTGAGGCTTTCTGTGCAGTAGCACCAGATGACAAAAAAGAAGCAAGAGGAAAGTGCAAACCCAGACCTGCTTCTCAACAACAAAGAAAGAGAGTAAGGCCTTTCCTGTCACCATCTCATGCTCAGGGCAGCTTTGATCCCAGGGACAGCAGCAAAGGAAAGGCAGCACCGCTGTGTTTGAGACACATCTTATGCACCCACTTAATCTTCACAAAAACTGAGAGATACCACTCAAAATTTATAAATAAAAACACCCAAACCAAGCAACCAAGCAGCCAACCAAAAAATACCCCAACCGAACACAAGAACCAACCAAAAACTCTCCACAAAAACAAAATAAAGAAACCACCACAAAAAAACAATCAATCAATCAAACAAACAAACAAAGTGTCCCTAACTACTCTTAATATGGAAAGTATAAGTGCCTGTGACTCCTTCCTCATTTCCCTTTAGTGGCAAAAAATGCCAGGAAAAAGACAAACCGAAGTAGGAAAGCTGGAGGTCTCCAGGTTGATATATTTTTTAGTCAGTTCTTGCTGATGCTCTTGTGAGTGCCCATTTCTGAACATTCTGCTCCTGAATTTGGCCCTTCTTTTTGGTGACAGTCTGTCTGCCAGGCACAACGTGGTGTAATCCATAAGGAGAAACACTTGGAGGCAGAAACAGGCATATGGATGAGACCCAGCAGAGTCTGAACGGGGGAAGCCAAGTACCAGCCCAGTCCCAGGTGAAGACCACCCTGGCAGGTGGCTCAGGGGAGGAGGAACTGATGGATTCACAGATTCTGGCAGCGTTGTCTTCCCAGTTTGCAAGGATCAGCAGAGGGAATTGCACAAGTGCTGGGATCAGGCACAGGAATGGAGGAACTGACCCTGCTGCAGGGGTTCTGTCTGGGTAACACAGTCAGAGCTGGACAGCAAAGCCTTGCTGAGGTAATTGAAGGAAGGTGGATGTGGAGGGAGAAGGTGAGCCAAGAACATGGAGGGGTGAAGGAAATCAATACAATTTACTCACCAGCTACCTTCTGAACCAGAGGAAGCATAGCTTGCAAGCACTGATGCTGGAAAAGAGTAGTGGAGACATGAGGGGACCAGAAAAATCTATAATGTTCTGGCAGTGCTACTGGAAAAAGGCATTTGCTTCTTGGAAATTTTTATACAGTAAAAAAAATATATTTTATTTCTGTATAGAGGACACATTTGTACCTTTCTCCATCCTTATTGTTGTTGATAATTGGCTGAATTTTAAAATTAAGAAGTTAAAGAAGAAAGAAAGGCTTATGTTAAAATTGCTTAAAATCTTTTAAGAGCATGTGGAAATTGGGGGGTTTCTTCTTCTGTATTTTAACTGGACATTCTAACAAAACCTATGTGGAAAATGTTGGTCCATTATACAGCATTTCCCAGCCAGGATTAGTGGGATTTTAAATCAATACCTTCAGGTCTAAGGGATGAGCACCTTTCATTTGAAATAAAGCAATAGCTGCTGGTATTATCTGTTGTAGTAAATGGTTTATGTTGGCCACTTCCTTGAGCATGAGAAAGATTGATACACTGACAATTAGGCAACACTAGGGGAAGCAGATATTTCCCACTGCCTGGCACAAGGCTGTCATCCATGCAAAATGAAACACTTATTATAATCATTAATGAATGATTAGTCATTTTTTATTATAGTCATTCCATAATAATCATTACTGTGAATTAATACTGCCTCAGGGAGCACATGAGCTATGAGGAACTTCTCTGTGCTCCTCAGATTATAGGAACAGACTTCCCTGCAATACAGACTTCCCTGCAATACATGGAGGTGTTTGGTTACCTGAGCTGCAGCCTTTGCCCTTTGTTATGGCATAGAAATGGCACCCAAAATTAATGTTAGGACTGATACAAAGATATGGAACCTGTTAATTCCCTATACCTTGTGTAATTTTTTTCTTTAATTGTACTCCAAAATCAGATTACTAGCCGAAGACTTTTTTTTTTTTGTGCCTCATATGTGCATAGGAAATCCTTTCCATTAATCTCTCCTTCCTGTGTGTGAGCACAAAGCTAACAGAGCACCCTGTCCCCAGCTTTCACACAGCAGCAGCACGCACGTAGGCAGGTAATGCTGTGCTGAGCCTGGGGTACTGCTAGGATGTGATTTCCTGTCGTTTTTGAAACATCCCTAAGTCCCCATCAAGACGTACCTCATGCAATATTTGTTTAGATCAGGGAATGCAGAATTGCCCTGACTTGCATGAGAGGCTGGGAACTGCTCCCACATAGCTGAGACAGGGGGAGGACCTTGTCAAGGTACAAAGCAGCTTTGCACAGGTGACCTGTTTGGATTTCAACCAATTTCAGACCTTTTTTTTTTTATTTTTGTACTATATAAGGTATAAAGGAAAGAGCAGATCAAAGAACGCGAGGCCCAGATCTGAAAATGGACATCCATTCACTCTAGGGAAAAAAAGCCTTACATTTTCCTTACATTTTCCTTCTGTACAGACTACCTGGAACACTTCCCAAACAGTAATTTATGGGTTTTAAGAGTGTTCACAACTCAGGATTTTTAACAGTGAAAACCACCTAAGATTGTTGGCAATTTGCCTGTCTTTATGTTTGCTGTTTTTCGTCTGATGATCCATGATTCTATGAATTAAAAAGGGGATGTTATTGAGCATGGGGGAGAACATAAAACATCCAAATAAATACAGTGTTACTTTTGAAAAGAAAAAGTATGGAAAAAAATTCCATGTTTATTGTTACAGAATTTGATTGGGCTTTTCCCCCTAAAAAGAGGATTTTAAATTTCACTTTGTTCAGTTGTTTTGAATTTGAATATAAAATATATTTTGAGAAAATTATTCCACGATGAAATGTCTTGTTTTATAATTGAATATGATTTATATGATTATTGTATATGATGAAGTACATTGTTATAAAATAAAAAGCATTTACTGAGCATCTGATATTTTAGTTCTTTTTGAAATTATTGTGTTTATAATTTCTCAATTGTGCGAGATTAAAACATACTCATTAAACATTTATTTTTCAAAGAGCTATAAATATTTTTTACCTCTCATACTGAATAGTCTCTATGATAGATTCTAGTGATTTATATCAAAAGGAAAACTGACCCTTAATGATATGTTGGTATCTGATGTAATCTGTTATCAAAAATTGTTTGGACTGGAATATAGCCTCTTAAAATATCATATATATTTTGGAAGAGATAAATTATTTAACTAAATAATAGAACTACATAAATTATCTTTCCATCTTATCACATTTTTATGTTAAGAGTGAAGTTTTCCTATCAAAGTAAGAAATTATTTTTTCTCTATATATTCTAATAGTCTCTTAATACTCTACTGATTTGATGGAGATTGAAATAAAGCTGTAATTCTGAAAAGTTATTAGTCCATTTGCAGTGCTTTAAAAAAATGGAAGAATAATTATAGATTTTTATTGGGAGGTTAAAGTATATTTTATGTTTTGCAGTTTTCTCAGTCACTATTTCATTGTCAGTTTGCATGGGTTCAGTTTGAGTTTTACAAGCTACTAAGGAATCAAGGAATATAGCTGAAATTACCATTTCTTGAGGTTTCATTCTGAAATATTTTAAATCATGAACTCGTCTTTTATCAAGGTCCTGACAAAATATAAAAGTCAAGGTTTTGAGGCAAAATTCTAAAAAATACTTTCAGACATTCAGGATTTTCTCTTGTTGGCTGGAAGAAAATGTTACATGCTTGAAAATTATTTTGCAATTGTAGTTCAGACACCTTTTCCTAACAGATTAACAATTAATCCTTTTTCAGAAGTATATTATGATCCATTTCTGCAAGCACTTAAACCAATACCACAAATAATTTCAGACTCTGGGCTTGAAATACTTCTGGAAAAGATTTAATGGTTGTGTCTGACCTGCAAGCATAAATTGAAGTTGCCAAATCCAGGATCAAATATTTCTGTGATTGCAAATTGAATTCAGGTTCCACAGAGTTCATTAAAAGTAGGGTTTCAGGTTGATATTCGGTTCAGTTAGTGCTATTAAAAAAAAAAAGAAAAAAAAGGCAGTTTTAGGAAAAAGGTGGAGGGTATGTTGGTTCCATATTTTCATTTTTAGGAAGCCTATACATAAGATAAAATACTACAAAGGAGTAGAAAAGTCACTTCTTACAAAACCATCCTCTTATAGAAATTCTTGAAATTCTTTTTAGGCATCTGTTCTCCACGGGGTTTGTTGTATGGTCTTTTTCTGTGATTTTGCTATTTTCAATACAAATTGTTTTGCATCTTTTGAGTGAGGAGATTCTTTTATTCCCCTGATCTCATTCAGGTTTTCAGGCTGGGAACTTTGGGATGCAATTTTTGACTTTTTTACCAAAAAAATTCTGCCAGTTCCGAGGCTTTGAGTCTTGTGAACATTTTTCACAGAGAAGGTGTAGGAGCAGATCTGGAGTATCTCCTAACTAGTTCTTGAGTTCTCAGCAAAGCTCTACTGCCTTCAACAGCAGCAGCATTGAAATCCCCCTGCTCTTTCAGTGCTTTCAGCCCAGGGCACAGAGCTCTTGCTCAGGGCAGCAGCACCCTGTGTTCCCAGCTGCAGGGCTCGGGATGGGAGCGGATGGGAGCCAGCCAGGGTGTCCCTGCTCCGGCCAGATTTGGTGTTCAGGACATTTGTATCCACAGTCTGCAAGTTTGCTATGAGTCTGACTTCTGCTTCACCTCAGAATATGTCTAGAATGACTTTCCTTTTTTTTTCCCCTTTTTAATTGGAAAATGGCTAAAAGTTCTCCCTGACCTTTTTATCTTGCCGGCAATGCCCCTGCCTTTCTATTAATAACAGGCTTTGGGGAGTGTTTCGTCTGTGCTGGCAGCAGAACTGCTATTTCTTACTCAGTTTGGTATCTACAATTACAGTACTTCTCTGAAGTGCAAAAGACATCTACAAAAATCAAACCCATTTCCCTGCTTAGCACCAGGCAGTTCACTGCTGCTTCCAGCTTACATTAGGTTTTCCATCTTTTCATTTCCATCTTTTCATTGGAATTCTGCAGCGATGGTCGGCAAACGCTTGCTGTCAGGTGAAGGAGCCTCAGTGAAGTGGCAGGAATAATGTACATCATTGGAGAGAACACTTGGCTGGGGTGTTTACTGATGTCTTGGTTAAGACATTCAGCTCCTTACAGTGCCCTGCATTTCCAAAATATCTGTATAGAGAGAGCTCACCCTTGAAGGCAGTGCTGGTGGGAAGCTGGAGGAGGAAGGCTCTTCATTTCCTAGGCCCTAATTTCTTCCTTTTGGATGGACTGTACTGCTGAGGCTGATTTCCTGTACCAGCTCTCCTTGTGCTCTGCAAGGCTCTCAAGAGGTCACTTGATGTCCTGGAGTGTCCCAAAGACAAATAAGTGTTAATGGGGTGGCTTAAAATGCAAGAAGCTGTTGTTGGTGCATCAGGGAGCATCTGCAGTTCTGGGGTACTCTCTGAGAGGATCAGTGATATTCTCACTGTGCTCTCTTGATTCAGGTTTAGAAAAACTGCCGCTGGTCACAACTGGTTGCATTTCTTGCCAGGCCCACCACTGAATGACCTTCTTGCATGGAAAGTTTTAGGCTGTCAAAACATTACAAGCCCATTTCTTTCATCCAGTTTCTCTCTCTCTCTCTTCCCAGAGGATCTTTCTTTCCAGTTCACCCATGGGGGAACCCATCTATTCATTCATGAACAAAACTTGCACCATGTCCTGTCATTGTGGGGTTATTTTGATCGTGTAGGTCCACAGTGGCTTTTATGGGAACAGAGAGTTTCTGAACAGCCCTCATAGGGGGAACCCAATGTATTTGTTCTTATCCCACCCCCAGACAGTCCTGTGATGGGAGCAAAGGTGCATTTACAGGTCCCCAAGATCCCAGGTCCTCCTGCCCAGCACTTCACTCAGGGGACTCTGTCCATCCTTGGGTTCTCCCCCAGCCTCAGAGCAACCCCTTTCCCCAAACCATGCAGAGAGTGGACTTCTACTTCCACCCCAGAGCTGGTCCCATCTCCAGCACCACTGCAGCATCCCCAGCCTTTAATGCCATGTGGGAGAGGCTGGAGCCCACTGCCCTCCCACCTGCTGCTGCTGGCAGACAGGCAAACCCCACGAGGGAAGAGTTAGGGATGCAGTCGCTGCAATAAGCAGTGAATTGACTGTGAACCTGCTCTGACTGAGCCATCTGCCTGCTGATAATCTGCACAGAGACTTTGTTTTCTTTGGGTTTGTGTTTTCCACCAGCCTCTTGTTTTCTTCCATGAATTCTATATTACCTCTTGTGTTTTACCTTTCCTAGCAAAACTGTTTCTCCTCATGACACACAGCTCTCCCCCAGGGCCGGTTATGTAAGGCATTGCTGCTTGGTGTTTGTACAACCCTACATCTTGATCCCCTGTAGAGAGCACATTGTGTATCCTACTGGCAGCAAACAAAAGCAGTTTCCTATATAAAATACACAAGTCTTGCCTCTGTGCTTGCATGTTTAGGCAAACACCCTCCTGCGTTTTGGGACACAAAGGAAGAACGCGATCGGTACCTGCTGTCCTGGTGAAGTGTGGCTCCAAATGGAAAAAAAAAAAAGAAAAAAAGAAATAAATCCTCCTAATAAGGAAAGGCTGCTCTTCTCTAGTCTATGTTGTATATATAGCTTTCACACTTCACATTCTCATACCATTTTAAATGCAAACAACTCTTCCAGCCAGCAGTGTCACAGTTGTTTCAAGGACAAACACATTTGTTTTGTCTTTAAATGAATGTATTCATCCTGAGTGGCAGTGGAGGGGCTACCTCTTTCTCAGGAGGCTCCTTGAGTTTCAGCTAGTGAGACAGAGTAACACTTCCATTAAAATGGAAAGAGCCAGGCAAAAATTTCACCTCCCAACCCCCCAGTTCTAACTGATCCGAGTGTTTGATACACTCCTGTTGTTGTGGGTAAGGTGTAGGTGTCCTTGCAGTGGAAAACAAAATTATAAATACCTGCTTTCCTCATTATTTCTTCCTTTCTGTGCCTGGGTGATTTGTGTCTTCCCTTCTCCTGCCTCCAGCCTTCCCCTAGACACAAGCTATATTTTATGTAGCTGCATTGCACTTTGGTCATACAGATGGACTAAGCCCCATCAACTAAGCCAGAACCGCAGCTGTTCTCACTCTGACTCTTGGGGTGGGCTGGGTTGTGTTTCTGAGGGCAAGAGGTGTGTTTATGCTGCAATATGCAGTGTGCTCAATGCTGGTGACTACCTGCATGTCAGCCAGGGTGGCCACAGTGTCTTGGAGCAGCTTGGCTGCATCCCCTTGGGATGAGCATCCCTGGGAGCCCTTGGGCTGCCCAAGCACAGAGTGCATCAGCTTCTGCCTAGACCAGCCTAATCTGATAAAGGCCACTTGTAGGATATCCTGCTGCTTTCTTCAGTTTTCCAGGGCCAGAAGAAGAAGAATAAAGGGGTTTCTGAGCCCAGATGGAACAGATGTCAGGGATGTGAGGCTTTCTGGGTGATGTGGCAGTACATGCTCAGTGTCGAGGTCAAGGGAAGGCCTGGCTTTGAGGCTGGAGCAGTGGTTTGCCCTGGGGGAAGGAAAAAAGGAGTGGTCCTGCCTGCTTGGATAGAGGTTTGTTGTCTCTTAAACAGGGGATTTCTAAGTGAACAGAAGCTGGGTTGTACAGAGGTGAAGGAGTGTGGTAAAGCTCTGAACATGTGGGGAAGGCCAAGGCTGGCAAGGATATGTGCAAAGGAAATAATTAATCCTTAATGAACATGTGAGTGGGAGGCTTGAGGGGATGGCTGAGGAGGGATGGAGCAATACCAGAGAGGGAGAGGTTGGGAATTCAATGAAATAGAAAAAGAGTTGCACAGAGTAAAACACAAAACAAATGAAACAATACAAAACAAAACAAAACTTTCTCTTGCCATTACTGCAGATTGCTCCATTTTTTTCCTACCCTGTCAAACTAAAACACTCCCTGTAACAGCCTCCAGCTCCTCGCCTACCTTCCAGTTTCTATCCTACAGCAATGTTTCCCAAACTGCAAGGTGCACCCCCTCCAGGGGAGGAAGGGGGAGCAGAGCCCAGAGAGAGAATGAGAGATGCAAGAAGCCTGTGAGTACATGATTCATTCATTTTGCAACCTCATTCAGGCTCCCTCTCTCTGAAATCAAGGCCCTCATAGGAAAAATTCCAAACCATTCATTTTCATTCTCTATCTAAAACCAAACACATAACAAAACAAAGCAAAAAAAAAAACCAACCAAAAACCAACCAACCAACAACAACAACAAATTACATATATATATATATATTTATATGTATTTTTTTTTATGCAGGCAGTTAGAAGCCCTTCTGGCCAGCCCAGTTCCTACAGGTGCTGAAAGGTGTCACAGCACCTGTGCTGTACTGGGGATCACCTGAGTGCCTCTGAGCCACACAGCCATGCTGGTGGTGTGGCTTCTTTAGCAGGCACCTGTCAGCAAAGCACTGTCCTCTCCCATCTGCAGTCACTCTCCTGAAGGTGATTTTGGCTCTCCTGGTCACCCCAAAGTTGGGGTTTTTCTTCATGTTTAAATCACAATCCCCTCTCCATCTCATGTGACAAGATTAGATCAACAACCTTTACTCCTTCATTTTTCTACCTTCATGTTATAAACCTGTTAAAAATGTCTTACATGTTTCATTGTGTTGGGAGTATGGGATTGTTAAATTTCTACTATCCTGCACTGCTTGAGAAACTGGAATTTTGAATACATCAAAGGTATCAGACTCAGTTACTGTCAGGAGCAAGATCTGTGTCCTTTTTCACCAGCACTCAGTGCTTACAGACATGGAGTGAAGTGTGGCTTACATTTCTCCCACTTGTCTCCCATATTTTTGGAGTGTCAGATCTGATAGACCCTTCAGTCGTTCTGCTTTTCCACTTATTTTCCTCTTTAAATTCAGTGCAATCCTGGCATTGAGACATTCAGTGGGCTTGGTGGGAGCACAGCACATCTGAAACGTTCTCTCCGTTCAGCGCCCGCTTCCATCTGCCTCTGCTGAAAGGAAAACGTCCCTCCACATGTTCTCCACCTCCATGGAGCCACGAGAAGGGGTGGCACTGAATGCTGCTCCCTCCTGCCCTGGCTGCAGCAATGCTCAGGGGGAGCAGGGACCTGCAGAGCCGCAGCTCGTGGCAGGCGGCTGCTGCTGCTCTGCAGCGCGCTCCAGGGCAGGCTGTGCTGCTTCACACAACCAAAATCTGCCTGAAGGAGGAAAAAACCCATAACTTTGCATAAGTGCTACTGGGAACAAACCCAGAATTGGAAACCAACCAGCTCTGTTCCATTGCAGATTTTCTTTTTTTTTTTTTAAATATATAAATTTTCTGCAGAACTGCGTGTGATCTCCCACCTGCTAATCACATATTTCTTACATGGGTGGAAGGCAGATTTCAGTTCTATCAGCATTAATCTGGAGCAACTGTATTGATTATTTTACAGGGAAGGTTGATTTAGGTTTGTTTTCTTTCTTGCCGTGCATCTCAAATGTCATCTTAAATGGAAATTTCTTTGTATATTTAGGATATTTTTTCAGTACTTCCAAGAGAATTCTGGGGATTTTTTATCTCCTCTTCCACTCAGATTCTATTTGCTTTACTAGTAATAATCAGTCTGTAAATTCTCTAAAAGGTGATTTTGTCTTTTTTCTTCTTTTTTTTCCCCCAAGATGTGAGACAGAGGTAAAGTTTTGGTCTGGAACATCACTTGTAGCTGATCCAGTGGCTACCCACATTCAAACACCAGGATTGAATGGGAGATGAGACTCCTCCATGGTCATGGAAAGCTTGGATGTGGATCAGGCTTCTAGATCCACCTATAATAAGGTTTATTTGCTGCATTTTCCCAAAATACTGCCCTTGACAAGTGAGACAGAAGTAGAACTTCACAGCACAGGCTCCCTCACCTGCTGTTAGCACCAGTTACTGCCAGCTGGGCACCTCCCAGTTACACTCAGGTGTCTGAGACATCCTTTTCCCACCCATCCTGCTTCTCTGTGTCTCTGAGAATGGGCAGCAGCAGCAGCTCCAGAGCCCTGGAGTGACCATGGTGATTTTGTGGAAGCTGAATGTCAGGTTTTCTTTCCCAGGCACTGGCAACTTGGCCAGAGATCACAGTGGATTAAAAGCAAAGGACTTTTTTCTCCTGCCCCCATCCTTAACAATCAGCAAGAGACACACACACTGCTTTCTCACCTCTGGTATTGCATAGTTCCTTAGAGTTTCTAGTAATTACTGATTTCCTCTGCCAGTAGTGGCAGATGGGAGGCTGTGGATCCAGTGATGGACTGTGGGAGTGTTTCACTGATATCGTGGGAGAATAATTGCTTTCCCTAAGTTATGGTCGTTATTGTAAATTTTTTTCTATTTTTTCTTTCAGATATTCACTAAAGAGCAGCCAATGGGAGGAAAAGACAGAACAGAAGGCATATGGTATTTTCCTGCAGTTTCAAGTGTATCTTAAACAATTTGTGTGGCTGTAGGAAGCCCCATGGGCCACAGGTTGCCTGTTTTTAAAAAGGGCATCATAACACTTAACAAGACCAAATCACCATGAGCAGCTTGGGTGGGAAGCACTTTAAGGCTGTGCAATGGACAGCTGCAACATTTGCCTCAGAAAGAGGCCATATGTTGTCCTCTCTGCTCTGCACTATGCAGCTCTGGCCATGGAGAATAATTACAAGTGAAGACCTTTTCTTCTGATTTTGACTGGCTCAGGATCAGTCCTTGTGTCTTGAATGGCCTCATGAGGCAGTCCAGCTTGTGTGACTCTACAAGCAAGGGATGCTCTGAAGGACTGGGACTTCTGAGGCATCAGCAGCACAACAAGAAAGCAAAAATAAATGTAGAATAAAATGCCAGGGGAAATCCCTCTCTTCTCACCTGCCTGCAGAGGTGGTGTTGCTGCCACTGCTGCTGGAGGAGGAGAAGTGAGGGCTGAGGGTGGTCAGCACTGGGCTCTGGTGTGGGTGGGCTGCAGGAGCAGAAGTGACTGGGACTGGCTGGGCAAAGGGAGTGAGCAGACACTGCCCTGGGGGATTTGTCCAGCCAGAAAGGTTAAACTCCCACCTCACAAACCTGGATATTTGTGCTGGCTAAACAATATGGCTCCCTTATAGGCTTTCCAGTAAAACATAGAAAAAAATCCATCTCTATTATTAGCTGCATAAATACAAATTCAAATTTCTGGGCTTAATTGGGGCAGTACTACTAACCTCAGGCATTCTGCTACCCAGAGATAAACTTAGAATCACAAACCCCACTAAATTAATCCTCTTGATTTCCAATTTTTAAAACATACCTAGGCCATATTTTCTTGGTTTTCTTTGTCTGAAAGCTAAATACTCCAACGTTGCAGAAGGGAGGTATGCAGGAAGATATTCTCCAGTCTCTGGGGCTGTGAGACCTCCCTAGAAGCTGTAAGGCTTGTGTTAAACCTGAGAGGTGGCAGGATCTCTTTCATGTGACATCCAGATGGAAGGGAAAGTGGTTGCCAGGGTGACACTGAAAATAGAGCTGGGGCTGATCCCTTCCCTTTGCAGGAGCAGTTCTCCAGGATGGTTCCAGTGGGAGAGGAAGGGTGCATGCAGTGGGAATTCATGTGCTGCTGGTGCACTCTTGTGCACTGGTGGCATCATGGGGGAGACCTCAAACATGTAAGAGAATGCTTTTTTGGGGTTTTGATTCTAAATGCAGAAGCCTGAATTTTGGATTTGGAAAGTAAATTAAAGAAAAGCTTTTGTCCTTCCCTCATCCAGCACCTACTTGGATCCCAGGCACCTACATGGTCTTTGAGTATCTGAAATATTTGGGTTCAAATGTGGAAATGTGTTCCAGACTCCAAATCTGCAGAAATATTTGGTTAATCATGTGCAATCATATGGAATTTTGTTCCCTTTAAAAAAAAAAAATCCTATAAAGGTTTTCTTTGGAATCATTCTCTTGGGCAGCTGTATTACCAAGCCCTTTTACATTTTGAATTATTTTAAAATGAAGGGTTTTGCCTTGGGCTGTTTATGGTTTGTTTGTTTGTTTGGGTTTTTAGTGAAAAATTTTGAGGTATATTTTCCTTTTAAAAGTTATTTGTCTGCTCCTTGGCTATTAACTCAGCATTTGTTGAAATTCCTTAGGAAAGGGGCTGCCCTGCCTCCGAGGTGATTTACACTGAGAAGAATGTTAAAGAACTACAGATGACTGTCAGTAACATACCTGTGTAACATTAAAATCAGGTTAATTGCTTACATTTCACTGGAAGTTATGGATGGCTGCAGAGCTCGGTGCTTCAGCAGATTCTGGTACAGCAGGGGGTGGTTATTGATAGTTAAATTGCAGTAGAAGTTGTCTGTGTTCAGATGGGACCTCTTTGAGGGAGGACAGAACATTTCTCAAAGCTTCATATTTTCTCAGAGGGACTTTTCTAGCAGAACATGCCTGCTGTTCAAAGGAAATATTCCCCATACGAGCAAATGAATGAAGAAGTTAGCTTTACAATAGACACCCTATTAAACTTTAAGGGGGCTGAAGTGAAGGAGTCCAGCTACATGTGTTTTTGGAAAGCTAATAAAAACCAGAAAATTATCTGTGGTGCTCTGCAAGGCAGCATGTGCACAGGAGGCTGTTGCAAAACTGCAGAAGGAAAGAGGACAGAGGCACAGAAAAAAAATAACTAGGGAGTGTGATGCAGCAAAAATTCAAGGTAGTGAATCTTTGCGGATTTAATTGACAAATTTAAATGCCAACATGTTTTACTGTCTCTCTCTCTCTCTCCCACTCATATCTTCAAATTTCAAGTGAGATTTCAAGTGGCAAGTAGGGATTCTGCCCTCTCCCATGAGCAAAGCAGGGGATGTGAGTACAATGTAGTGCATGGAAAGGACATCGACAGCTCTCAGTGCGAGTGCTGAAGCAGCACAGGGGAGCTCTCCTGCCACAGCCCATGGCTGGTGCCCCGTTTGGTCTCTGCCCTGGGGGAGGCAGGCAGCGGGGTTGAGAAGAGAATTTGTTTTTTTGGGGTCCCCTTTCCATTTGTCCCACAGAATCAGCCATCTCCAGGCTCCTGGTGGGTGCTGAGAGGAAGAGGAGCATGATTCCAGCTGGAGCTGGGGGTGCTCTTGTGGTGCATCCTCACAGCTCTCCTGTCTGCTCATGTGTGCGTGGAGAAGGGTGTTTTTCCTGGCCTGATCTGTCAGCACGGGTGATATTCCTATAATAAACACTCATGCTAGTTACACAAGACATGTTGACTAGTTTATTGTACTGTAATTGCTGCTCTTGCAGGACACCCACCCACCCTGACTGTGAGCAGAGGCTCCAGGCTTTTCTCAAAAACATCAGATTTTATAGGAAGTTCTAGAACCTGATTTTTACAGTATTTTCTAGCACAGTCTAAAAGAGAGTATTGCAGATTTCCCTTTCCTGCCCCACATTCAGCCAGACTATTTAGGAACTGCAGAAAACAGCAAAGGAGCCCATGAATACAAAATTGAAAGTTGCAATCAGGCAGAGGAGCCAGCTCTCCTAATGAGGCTTCATTTAACCAATGACAATGTGCTGAGAAAACCAGAGGAAATAGGTCAGATAAAAAATCTGGTACTACAAACGCCTGGTGTAGTTTCCCCCCACTAAAATGGATGTCCTTCTGAAAGTGCTGGATAAGGAATCATCCCCTGAAGTCCTGCAGCTAATTTGCAAGACATGGATGAACAGACGGGAGTGCTGGGACTGGAGACCAGTAATGTGACACATCCAGAGTAAGATGGAGTCACACACAAGATTTTAATGAGGAAACACTTGGTTTGGCTCAGTAATTAGTGGGGTCGTTTCAGTACTCAAAAGCCAGTTAAGCCCTCCTTAATGGCACAATTTCACAACTCCCTTAAACCAGGAATTAGCCAGGGTTCCTGTCAGAAGATGCTTTCCAGTCCCAGCTGTGTTCTTTGCCTATTGCCATCTCCTTTCTCAAGCACATGTTGTGCCATGAACTGGAGCAGGGCACTGGACAGGTTTAAAAGGAAGTGTCTGTATGAGTTAGTTTTGACTTTTTCTACTTCTCCAAATCACTTTGGTGCAAAGGTTTGTGCCAGCTCAAGCAAAAGGAGGGTGTGGGTGAAGGAAGAGGTGCTGAGGGCTGATGGTTCCTTCATTAGTGGTAGTGCTTGTCTGTGTAGTCTGGAAGGAGCTGTGAATTTGCGACCTCTTGGTTGGACAGGGCTCTGAGCAACCTGATCTTGTTGAAGTTGTCCCTGCTCATTGCAGGGGCTGGGACTAGATGACCTTTTAATGTCCTTTCCAATCCGAATCATTCTACGATTCTGTGATTAAGGACTGTGATGTACAGACACTGCTGTTCACCTTTCAATACCTAATCCTGGCATCTTCATGCAAAGGTGGATTAAATCTTCCTCAGAGAAAAACCTGTGGACCAGGTTACTCCAGGCCCTATTAATGCCTCAAAATTCTTAGTAACTCTTGTATGTGGTCTCTGGCACTGCTGAGTTAAAAGCTCACACCCCTGATTCTCTTGCTACAAATGCATAAAATCATGTTGTCAATGCACAAGTTCTTATACAACGTGAGGATTGCATTAGAGGAAGATTTTGCTCTGAGTTCAGATGCTGCCTTCCAAGTATGGGGAGCATCTGCATCATCAAAAAGTGTAGCCAAGGATGAGATAGCACAGGAATTATTTAATATTTGAGCCAATAAAAACTGCATCAGACCATCCCAAAGAAATATTTGCGCTGTTAAAAGGGAGAGAACAACCAATGGTCTGGTAAAAGGAAGATGTAAACCTCCCAATTAAAGGAAATCTCCTGAAGAAAAGAAAAATCTGAATAAATCTTCAAAGAGCGATCCCACCAAATAGGGATCTCAACTACATAGGGAAAACCAAATTCCCAAGACTTGATGTTTCCTGTAGTGCAGAGAGGATGGAAGCCTGACAATCGCATAACAGGTCTTCAACTAGAAAGACCAGGGAAGAAAACCTCTAAAAGTGATCCCAGACACAAAATTCTCACATCAAATACTGTGTCCAGTTCCAGGCCCATCATGACAATAAGGATATTGAGGTGCTGGAGTGTGTTCAGAGAAGACAGCAGAGCTGGGGAAAGGGTCTGGAGCACAAGTCTGGTGAGGAGCAGCTGAGGGAGCTGGGGGTGTTTAGCCTGGAGAAAAGGAGGCTCAGGGGTGACCTTTAGGCTCTCTACAGATCCTTGACAGGAGGTTGTAGCTGGGTGGGGTTGGTCTCTTCTCCCAGGCAATAAGCAATAAGAGGAAATGGCCTCAAGTTACACCAGGGGAGGTGCAGATTGGATATTAGGAAAAATTTCTTCACTGAAAGGGTTGCCAAGCCCTAGAGCAAACTAACTGCCCAGGTTAGTGGTAGTCACCATTCCTGGGGGTATCTAAAAGACTTGGAGATGTGACTCTTAGGGACATGGATTAGTGGTGCATTTGGAAGTGCTGGCTGGACTTGATGATCTTAAAGGCATTTTCCAACCCCCCTGATAGATATGGTTTTATGATTTCAAGTGGGAAGTATCTTGGGATCCACAGGTCCTAAAGCAGGCAGTGGGACTGCATGGAGCAGCCTGTCTGACTTGGTGCAGAGCTGAGAGCCTTGGCATCCTGTCCTGACCTGTCCTGGGACTGTGGGAGAGGCATGGGCTGACACAGAGACACTTTCCAGTAAGGTGCAACCAGAGCAAGGAGCTGAGCAATTGGAGAGCTGTGAAAAGACAGATTAACAAACAACCTGCTTTACAAGTCAACCTGTCCCAGTGACTCCACACTACGGATGGCCAGGCTCCAGGACCTGCTCTTAATTTATTTCATTTGATTCTCTTCAGTGCACCATGGACTCAAGCATGCAGCAGCAGCAACAGATGCTTAGATACCATGGTGATGGGTGCTATACAAAACCTTGCATAGATAGCTATGGAAACCACAGTTGCATTTATCCATCAGAAATGAGTATCTGGCAGCCCATGTCTATCCTTCATGTTCTGGAAGATCATGAAAAAAATACTTGCACATGGCATTATACTTCACAGCTTTCTTTTCTTCTTGGCAACGCACACTTATCTCTATTTGATAATAATAATGGTACATGTATTTTTAGACTAACATTATGTGATATTAATTCTAAACGTTATCCAATGTAATGCAAGCTGAGAAAAAAAGCCTTTACAGAGAAGAATTGAGGAAATGAAATAAGATTTAACCAGGTAGCAAATAGACAATTTATTTCATAGTTTAAATAAACTCTTTTTTAATTTAAAAAAATAAAACAGCAGAAAGTAAATTTCTGGATCATTCAGTCTTCAGTTTTCATGTTCAAGGAGTCTTCCTAATTGTCTGAATTTGCTAAGCAGAGTGTAAGAACAGAACGTGTACTGTATCTGTCACATCTTTATAACCCAGAGGAATGAGAACAAGACTAAGAGAAGGCATTTCAGAGCCTCCCTCATGTGTCTGACAATGCCTGTATCATCAGGGACAAGTGTCATTTCTTCTCTTTTCTCCTTTCTCATTTCCAAAATTAAGGCAATAATACAAAGCTGTAGATATCTGCATTAGAAGAAAAAAAAAATTCAAATGGAGGTGATAGAGTTGCTTTTCACCACCAGTAATTGGCTGCATTCAAAGCTATGGGTAAAACTGAAATAAGCTGTGACAGCATTGTGGTACCTTGTGCTTTTACCTGCCCTGTTTTTACCCAGCAGGGACCTCATCCTGATTCCCAGGCAGCCACCATGGCTGAGCTGGCAGCTGCATGTTGCTGACTTGGTCATTCATGCTCGGTAAATGTGCTCCAAAAACACTCAGATCCACAGGCCAGACAAGAGCTTGGCAGACTCTGAGTAGAATCCTGGCCCTGAGTGACATCTCTGGCAGACTTTCTGTAGGTGAAGGGATGCTCCTTACTGCCCTGGTTAGTATGGCATCACCAGGAAACACTTCCTCTCCTCCTGACCCTTCATTATCAGCTCTCAAGTTGTCTTGGGAAGCAAAGGCATGGAAAATGGAAACCTTGGACACTGCAGAGAAACTCACAGAGGTGTTGGTTTTTTGAATGAGTGGTCCAGACACACAGGGAGAAGGAATTCTATGTATAATGCCTTTGTTAGCTAATCATCTGGAAATTATCTGGAAATGAGCTGTGATCTTAAGTTCATCAAAATACTTATCTGGAAAAAAAAAGTCTGGAACAGATTACAAGAATTGCAAAGGTTCATAAAGACATGAGTGATAAAGAAATTAAATTACACCTAGTTTTCTTCCAAGGAGCTCAAAGTCACAGGGCTGTCTGGTTAAATCATGCTACCTTGCATTTACACCATGTTCCTTTGGTGCCTCCTACAGTTGTTTTTTTTCAAATCCAAATCTTCTTGCCCCCTCCCCAAAGGCTGGCAATTTCTAACTTCATTTAAGAGGCAGTTTCAACACTTCCGTCCACAAATTATTGACAGCCCTCTTCTCCCCTGAAATGGCAATGCCTCTTCAGTTAACCAGGTACCCTGTGATGGACTGGGCTGGGCAATTAACAAATCACTGATGTGGCAAGGAATAAAACTTCTCCTTTCCTCACCTCATCTACTTCTGATGAATCAGTGAATATTAGCATGAAGCTGTTCAGTATTTAAACTTCATTCCCCATCAATGTGAAAATGGACAGTGGCTCTTGCTAGAGGCAAACGAGAGATTTATAATACAGCTCATTACTGGCCCCTGACTGAGACCAAGTACAGCAATGAGGGGTTTGAGGCCACTAGATCTCAACCCTGAGTTTCACTGTGAACTGGGTGCTGCGAACAACATGAATGGCAGAAAAGGAGAAAAAATTTGAATTAATTGCATTTTCCTCTAAAAGTGATCATAGGGCAGATCAGTTCCTGAGGGTAAGGAGTCATATCTTCCTTTTGTTAAATCCCATTTGAGGTTACCATTTCCAAATGCAGGTCCTAACAATGATTTAACTCAGATGTAAGAAAAAAAATAAAGTAAAATTGTACAGCTACCTATCCATCTTTGTTAGGGAAAATCCTCAGTTAAAGTCTCAAGCAGTGGAGATCATGTGTCTTTCACAGCTTGAAATCCTGGCAAAAAGGAACTTGAGGAATTTCAGCTATTCCACATGACACTGGGCTTGCCTTACTACTTCCTTCTGAGGAATCGGCTCCTCCAAAGGAAAATCTGAAGCAGCGTGGCAATTTTGGTGACTTTTGGTGGTGCAGAGGTGACTTTGCACCGGAGAGCTGCTCCTTATTTAGGGTGCAATGCCAGCTGTCCCAGCCATTGTTCCCATCAATGTGCAGCCTGCAGCAGCGAGAGTGTTGCCTCACATTATTGTTTTCCCTGGGAGAACACCACAACCAGAATATTTGCTACTCTTTCCTGCTCCCCACAGATATATCTGCCTCCAAAAAAAGTGGCCATTCTGGTTCAAATCCAAGAGGTTTGGCCTGCAACATAAACAGAAAATGTCTCACAGCTTGAAGTACTTCACTTGGCTGCTCCCCCCAACCCTCCCACCCTCACCAGAGACCTGACAGGCACTGAGTGCAGCCAGAGGTGAGGGATGTCCCTGGTGTGGTGCCAGTGGCCATTTTCTCCTGAAAAATTCAGAAATTCACCTGCCTTGATTTGCCAATACAAAGCAGCAGGAGAAGAAGGAATTGGCAGGGGGAGGGAAGGAAAAGCAAACCTGACCTGGAAGTGATGAGGAGGTGACGGGGATTAGCTAGGACAAAGAGGGAGGGAATCTGCTACAAACTATGGAGGAACCATACACAGCATCATCCTCTGCAGAAGTGACAGACATCTTCCCCAACAGGGCTGCAGACAACCCTCTCTGGAGTTATTTTCTCCAGCAAATATTACTTTGAGCAATTTAAACCAGACCTGTTTCCATCCACATTCCCCTTATGCCAGAAACATCCCTTCAGGAAGATACCCACTGCCTGCACCCTCTGCCTGGTAGAGCACAGAGCTTGCTGAGGACCAGAGACAACTTTTTGTGAAGGCTGGTGTCTGTCTGGGCACTGTGTTGCCAGGTGTTGTCTCAAAGCCACTGAACCCAGACAAATCTGCACTTGACATTTCCTCTGCAGGGCCGGCGGAGCAGAGGCCAAAGGGATCGGCTGTGGCAGCTCCTTGTGGAGCCTGTTCCAGGGCTGGGTCACACAACACTCCTGCTCCTCTTGCTCCTGGCACTGGCAAACTGGTCCCAGAGACAAAGAAATAGCTCATGTATTTGGGAAACTTGGATTGAATCTGAAAAAGATGCTATTTCTAGACATCTGAGAGTGATGTGCAGGCCTCAGGAGTAGCTGACCCCTTGGAGCTGTCCTCTTTGGGGGTTTTGGTGGCCCTCTGAGGGAGAAGACCTTGGGACAGCCTGCACCTGCTGGCTGGCACCTGGCAAACAGGACCATTTCTGCTGCCATGGGACTAGTTGACCTGTGAAGGGCCTCACCTTTCCTTCCCATCAGTCACTGAGTGCCCATGACTGTCCACACTTTTACCAGCTTACAAAACTGAGAAGTAAAATACTTGAGTTGAAAAACAGCTTTTCCCCCTTTCCCTGAAAGTTTTCTTCCTCTTTATGAAAAGATTTTCTATTGCCAGTTCCATCTTCAGGGTGAATGGATACATATATTTTGTCAAGGTAAAACCTAGAGCACCCAGAGCTGTTGGGGTTTTGTGGGGGTTTTATCCAGCACTGAACAATTTGTCTTACATGAGTCTGTTGCCAAGCCTGCCTCTTTCTCCCTGTGTGTAGGAAGGGGCCTGAGTAAATATAAAGCAGCATAAAAATGAGCTCTTGAGAAAGAATGAGACACTTGACCCTGCTGGAGAACTGGTTCAAGGATCCTGATGCTGGAAAAGCTGCATCCTCTGTCCCTTCCCTTCCCCTTCCCCCCTTCAAACATTTTTCAGCCTTCTGTTTTTCAAATGGAAGACAGATGTCCAAAAACATGTGTTCAGGTGTAATGTGACTGAAGCTTCATATGGAGAAGCTTTCACTGGACATTTAAGGAATTTTGGTGTCCCCCTGCAGCCAGAGGAGGCTCCTCTGGAAGCTGAAGGGAAACATGACCCATCCTGGGTGCTCTGGGGCTCAGAGATCTCCCAGCATTAATGGTGCTTTTCCCAGATCACCAAAGACGTGCAGGACTGGGTGTGGAGCTATTCACTGATTCACATCAGCACAGGGCAGAAAGATGTCTTTTTTTTATGTCTTTTTTCCCCCACTAGTTCCTCTGTTTTACCTAAGCCAGATGAATTCCTGTGTGATCCAATATTCTCAACTATTTCGAAACTACCACTCTTACTGCTTTTAATGATGTTCCTGCAGTCACAGGAGGTTCTTAGTGTTTCCAGAAATGTCATCTGCCTTCATCCTGCTACATTCACCTGTTGTTACATAGAATACTGAATTGAGGAATTTTCTTCCTTTTATTCAGTAATAGGAGCAAAAAGCCCTAGATTTGACCAGTAACTAGGCCTTTCTTTGCTCTGTGTTCCAGAGCCTCTGTGTTGCCCTTTTCCAAGTGTGGTATCAACCTGTAGGAGCAATCTCGAGGAAAATTGCTTAATTCATCAAGACACGCGGTTACATACTGATTTCTTCTGCAGATTCAGCTCAAGTTGAGCTATTTCTTTGTCTCTGGGACCAGCTTGCCAGTGACAGGATCAAGAGGTGCATGCAGTCCTGCTGAGATCAGCGGCGTTCTTCATGTCCATGAAATGAAGAGCTGACTTCAGTCCTTCACTGAACCACCACCGGGGCAGAACTGCCACGATCCTCCTATCCATCACAGCAAACATTCCCTGATCCTCTCAAGCAATGATCATCCAAAACAAGCTTTCAGTCTGCCGGAAGAAAGAGGAAAATTCAGCAGTAAAGATATTTCCTATTTTAGAAAGGTCAAACGCACAAAAGAAGACATTTTTGAAGGAATGTCAGATGACCCCCAGAGCCCCTGACAGGCAATTTTCCTGCCCCTGAACTGTTTGGAGTTTTAATTGCCTCTTTGGGGAGGTTCTAGAAGCTGCCTGAGAGCGCAGTCACAATCCAGCAATTTGGCACACGTGACTTCTTCAAATATGGGAGCAATTAGCAAAAAGTGATATGGTGAATGGTAGCGTAAGCACTGGATTCTGGACAGCATTCAGACAAGAAATCTAAACCAGAGCAGAATGGAGCAGACAGAAATCCAAACAAGCTTTCACAGAAATAAAACGCATGGGCTACACTTAGATAATGAGAGCCCAGCATTAGGAGATTGAATTCAAAGTCACCCTCACATTCCTAAAACTCGATGACTGAATGGGTTGCAGCGGAGAGTGCAAGTTCACTAAAGCGGTTTGTGAGAAAAAAAATATCCAAAATGTTTAGCAGAAATAGCTTTAAAGACTTCTGGGAGAATTAAGTGAACCCAGATTGGACAATGAGCACACCACTTCATAGAGGAGAGGAGATACAAATCTGTATTCTGGGCATTAATAAAGATTTGTGTGTACCCACAGGAGCTAATTTCCAATATAATTTTTTGTTATATTGTTCATATAACATTCTTTTTAGTAACCTGCAGGAGGTTTAAGACATCAGCTAGTGACTAGTGAAAAGAAAATCCCCAAGTTATTAAACTCTTCCCATTTCAAACAACTGCAAGCAGCATTTGTCCTAAATCATGTCTCCTCAGTCCAACTATGCTTGCTTTATCAACTGGAAATTTATCATTTGCAGCCAGGATGATGCTCTGTCCTGGGATCATCACACTTCACAGATTTTGCTCTGTCAGTGAGGTTCCCACCCTCTCCAGAACCTGAACTTGGTCCCCAGATGGGTCTGCTCTGTCTGGGAGCAGTGGCTGCTCCACTGCTGAGACAGAAGAGTGAGCAACAGCTGAGAAAGGAAAGAAAGAGGAATGGAAACTGGGCAGGAATAAAACAGGGAGGAGAGCTGATATAATAAAGAAGAAGATAAACATGGTAGCTGGAAAAGCAAGAAATGTATGAGTAGCCAATCGATGAAATAGCAAGAAATAATTAATTAGTGATCAAAGCCAGAGGGCAATGAAATTTAATGGTTAATTATGCAATGGAGCGAACAGCAAATTAATTAAATGTGTGTGGATCTACCAGGTGCTCTGATTATTTAAGGCAAAACAAAGTTAGTGAAACTATTCATTCTCTGGTATTTCAGTTATTCATATCTCTGGTATCTCTGGCCATGGGGATTAGGGTTGTTTAAATGCAAGGTCCAGCCATGTACATCTAAAAATCATTTATCTTGATAGTCCAAGTGAGATGAACAGGACAGTGATGGAAAGTAGTAGGGACACAGCTGTTCTGAATAAAACACCTTAAAAGAATATGCTATAACAAGAAAATATATAATGTGTTGCTTTATTTTTATTTTCTTTTAATTTTTTTTTGACTAAGCAGTTTGAATTATTACAGCTGAGAATAGAAATTGGAAATGTTTGGCTCTTGCTGCCCTGACAATGGAAACTCTACTGTGTCTGAAGCAAGGTAATTCAAATAGATACAATTCCTTACTCTTTGGTTAACTTTAAACTGCTGGAGGAAGCCAGGATTTTTGAAAATGAATGATTAACAAACAATTACAATAATGTCTAACGATTAGAAAAAAAGTCATGTCCTGCTTACCTGTTGATTAAAGTCTTGATAAACCCACTGTACTGTCTGAAATAATTCTGGGTTACTTTGTAACTCCCCTTCTCAAATACGGCAATGTCCTCCTGCAGTCTGATCTGCTAGTATTCCCTGCTTTTTTTTTTCCTCCCAGTGGAGGTTTTCTATTTATTTTTTGAATTTTTGTTCTGTAAATATTTTCTAATTTCCTCTCTGTTAAGTAGATTTTGATCTCAGGTATGATTGCATTAAATTGAAGTCATTCCTTTTCTCTTATTAAGTGTTCCTGATTAACACAATCAGCCCATGTGATCATTCTTGGGAATATTTATATGTGGTATGAAAAATTTTCTTGCATGAATAACCAGAACACACACTGAATACTTTGAGGACTCAGCCAGGAGTACCTCACAGCATTTAAAAGTGGTTTCTGAGCTGGGAGGTCATGGGTAGTACTTGTCTGTATTTGAAAAGTAATAGAAAATGTAGCAATGCCTGTAGCAGTCATTTATTCCCATCACCTGCACATAAATGTTTCCCTCACCTAATACTTCACAGCTCTACAGGACACATTTATTGTCTCAAATGTGCAGAGCTATAGCAGAATAAGGACTTAAATAAACCACAGGTGTGAAAAATTCCAACTGGCAACTTCAAACTAAACACCACGAAGCATAAAAAGGCACTTGTCAGAGGTGGAAGGAGCAGTTTGATTAAATCATTGCCTCAGCCCAGACATGTTGGACCTAATTCTCCCCTCCCACCAGCTGACTCACATGGAGCGTGGGCAGTGGCACTGCTGTAAGACTGGAGTGGTGGCACTTGGACTCTGGAGCTCTCATTATGCCTGTCTGACACCACGGAGCTGAAAAGTGCAGCTGAACAGATTTATGGTGCTGCGCTCGTCAGAGGTGAAGGACTGCTCCTACTCATGGTCTGGGATCACTAAACTGAGGCAGGGAGAATTCTAGTATCCAACTTTGCCCCAGTGTTGAAAGCAACAAAGCCTGCCTGAGCTGCTGGTGAGATGGGCAAGAGATGGATCTTCCTTTAACTGTGTTTTTCTTACTGCCAGTTGCCAGAGGGGAGCCAGCGTGACAACTTTGTGAAGTACTGCAGTGGAAAGCTCTGTTGCCATCAAATTTTATGGCCCCATCCTCTGATCCCTGTCACTTTGGCATGTGTCCTCACCTGGAATCCCCTCCTGGCAAGAGTTTCTCATCATTTGCAGTAGGGCAGGACCAGGCAATTGCAGAGCAAGCACCTCCTGCCTTCAACTCCCTCTCCTGATTTGAGTTTAGGGAAAAGAAGGTATGGCAGCCACATTAGGCATGGCAAGCACAGTGCCTCCAGTGAGTAGGCTGGAGAATTGAATCCTCATTAGAAATACCTTTTAAAGACCATGGCAAAGGGGGGTGACCAGAGCACCAGCCCTTTCCAGCCTCAGCACAGCAGTGGCCAGCTGGAGAATACGGGTGTTGCATTGCTGTCTACATGAGCAGGGAATGTTAGAAAAGGGATTTTTTTTTTAAAAAAAGTGTGAAATGCACCAGTACATAAGTATTAACTTACTTGAAAAACATCAGCATGAATAGTTAGGATTACATTGCTTTGAGTACTGCTGAGGAAAGTGTTTGCCATTTTTCTGTGTTAGTGAAATCCACACAATCCACTTTACTCTTATGTTCATATTATTGCAGTTACAATAGACAATTTGCAAATGCCTGGCTGCTTCATAAAAGCTAAAGTACTTGGATTCACAGCAGGTACTAATTTTGTGTGCATCTGCTGAGCAGTGCATGGCATCAACCTGTTTTTAATTACACCTGCATGTCAGGCTCAAAATGCATCTGTGAACAGGAAAGATGAAAGGTAGGCAGAACAGGATGTCATGTATTTCCCATCACCTTTCACTGGCTGGCTGCCCACAGAAGTAAGAGGAAATTCCCTTCTTTCATAGTGAAAATGTAAAGATCTACTGAGGTTTGCACTGCCAACAGCAAGGTGTAATCACTTCTTTAAGGAAGCGTGCATGTGTTAACAGGGGTGAGCATGGGAGCTCCAAATAGCTTTCCACACCTTCCCTACCACTGATCTGTAAAGGGCAATAAGTAACTCTTGCTTTGTTATATTTTATTTGTGTTGAAATGTGTAAGTTGGTTGGCTTAATATCCCAACTTTATTGTGAAATAAAATACCTGAAAGCAGGAGTGACTGTGGCTTTTCAATGTCTGGAGTAACAAAGACAAAAGTTAAACAACACTCCTCTCTTCTGTTATTTCACCCAAGTATATAAGAAAAATTGTTTATACACATTTTTTACAAATAAAATAGTTTAGACTACAGCTAGGGATGGCCATGACTCTTGAAATACTGGACAAGGTGATTCAAAAACTGCTAGACAGCCAGAAGAAATGTTTTTCATGAAGCAATTCCCTCTGAATGAAAAATACTAAGCCATTTGTAATTGCACCTTCAAGCTGTTCCTTTCATTTATTCCCATCATTTGGAATTGTTGCTTTTTCTAATTTCTAATAAAAATTGTGCACTCTAAAGGCTGCAGTGTGTGCCAAGAATGTGTATGTGCAGTCAGTGCATAAAACACAGGAACAGGGAGAGAACAATCGCATTTTTTATTCTGGAATCCAGTCAGACTTTGAAAGCTACTTCAACCACTTTGCTTCAAAAAAGAGCAATGAAAATCAATAATGGCAACACAAGTTTAAAAGATAAAGAAGTTATTCACATGTCCTTTCTATTTTAGCATAAGTGCAAGTCGTTGAAACTTTTTGATCCTATTGCTTATTCCTACAGTATTTCTTGGCAATTTGGGGTCTCTCAGTAGAACCTACATGAATTAACCAGTGATGAAAAGCACCCATGAGATCACTCCATCTGGCAGGCTGAGGCTGGATTCTGTGTGTAGGTAACCTCGAGCCCCTGGCCAGGTCTGGGCTCTGCATAGTCCAGGTTGATGCAGGAGGGCATCCCTGCCTTGTGCCCAGGGTGGTCACCCCTCTGGCAGCCCCAGGGCAGGGGGAACTCCCCAGTGTCTGCCAGAGTTAGGGGAGAGGAAGGGACCAGGGCCAATGCATCTCACCGTTTAGTTTTTGTGTCCAGGTTTTAATGAGCTTAGTTAGAGGCCTTGGAGACCGTAGACCTGGATTCCTGCTTTCCTCAGCCAGGCACTGATCCAGTAGAAGCTGTGGTTGTAACTGCCCTGGCACCATCTTTGCTCTCTTGGAGTGTGATACGAAAAACAAAACAAAACAACTCTTTTTCAGTAGAGGGAAGGGCCTTTCAGTATATTTCAGACTTGAGGTGAGAGAAAGCAAAATAAACCAGAAATAAAGTTGAGATCCAAATACTCCGAGGCCTCTGCCCTCAAGGTTTCCCCTCCTTTGTAGCCCCATGATCCAAATATTCCCTGGATTTTTTGCATGCCTTTTCAATTTATGCTACCAGCTGCAATTTCAGTTTCACGGTAACCAGGCAAAATCTCAACATCTTCAGCAGGGCCCTGCCAGGTTCTACTCTTTATGAGCCCTAAAGTTCACAGAGGTGGTACCTTTGCCTCCTTCCATTGCTGCTGTGCAGATGCATTTGTTTCTGAAGGGGAAAAAAAATTGAACTAAAAAAAAATGAACTAAAAGCTCATTGCTGGTTTTAAAGTTGTATCCTATTAACTTATTTCATCTGTCAGTGGATGTAAGTCTTACATAACACAACACTTTTTTTTCTTCCTTTAGTGAAACCACAGTTTTAATACAACACTTTCTTTGTTACCTGAATACACATTTCTTTTTGTGCACTTTTGTTCAGGCTGCAGGAATCCAGACAAAAAAGTGTTAATTCCCCATGATGTTTTCCAGCTGACAGGCCTAATTGATTTGATTTCCACTGTTTTCACAAGTGACCCCCTTCAACCCGTCATCACCACTTCTTTTGATACCTGAGCTTTACTTTCTACTCTCACATTCCACTTCAACAACTAATAAAGAGCTTATTAGGAAGGAAGAAACTCATTATTTATTTTCTAAACTCAGCTCCATGTGCAGCAGATTCAGTGGGTTATAGCCCTGTATTATTAATCAATACAGAACATTTGCTTCTATTAGGTTACCAGCACCTTTTATCATCAGGCTGAGGGTAGGAACCTCTTTCTTTGTGTTCTGCTACCCACGCTCCAGCTAGACTAGACAGAGATAAAAGACAGCTGAGTAATATTTTCCTGAGATCCCTGATGATGCACACAGATGGCCTGTAACAAATGAAATATGCAAGGTGACTGCTGGAGTTCTCCTCACTCCAAGTTCAACTTTTACGGCTTAGAGAGTATTTCAGTTCTTACACCACAGCTTCATGGTAGAGAGAGATTTATTTTCTTATCTGTAACAGGGTTTGTGAGTCTTTGCCTACCATGGCCATTAATGGTTGCAGTAGGAAGCAGCCAAGTGCTCTCACTGTACTTCTTGCCTTATTAAAAAACAGCTGGGGAAAAAATGTATTTAAAAGAGCAGTGCAGCCATGTGGAGCTTGAGAAATCTAAAGGGAAGCACTGGAGAACTTTGTTATCTACATGGAATGAAGTACAAAACTGAAGAATCCCATTAAGGGATGTAGCATATGTAAAAGTAAGCAAACAAACAATATCAAACACATATTAAGTCAAGTGAAAGATTACATGTTGGTAGCACAGAAAAAATTAAGCCCTTTGCAATAAAGTAAACACAGATCTGTTTACAGTGCCTGAAAGAAACAAATATTTCTTTTTCTGGCCTATTACTATGTCTTCTCTGTGACTGCCTTATCAGATAACAGTCCAGCTGGTGGCTGTGTCCATCAAATTCACTTTTGCTAATGTATTAAATAATCTGACCATAATGCCTGACTGGATCATAGTCTGGTGAGCAGGAATTCATCCAGTTTGAACTGAACACAATTTTAAACATGTAGCTCCTAAACTTCCTAACCCCTGGAGTTTCAGCTTAGTGGATCATCTTAAAACAATCCAAATATCTTCTGCAGGAGTTTAAGAGCCAAAAAGTGACTTAGCTCTGTTGAACTGCAGAACAGCCCTGAAAAAACAGGGAATCCTTGACTACTTAAGCAGCCCAAACTCCAGAAATCTGGGAGCAGCTCATCACCTTCCCAGTGTTCATGTCCTCAGGGGCAGAAGCACAAACATGTGGAAAGAAACCCCAAAATCCAAACTGAGCTGATGCCTGGGAACTGTGCCCCTCTGAGGAAAGGGTTTTTTATGTGTTGCTCCCCTGGGGAAGGGGTGGCTACAGACAACACATGGCTGTGCAGAAAAGTGCTCTGCTATGGACACATCCCACTCCCGAGGAGTGCAGAGCACCTTCTTCCAATCCAGAGACAGAAGAGGACAGTGGACAGCTCCAGCCAAAAGAGGTGGCAGGTAACCAGGGAATTTGGGACTGGAGAACTCCATAGCCCTGAGCCAGAATGAGACCCAGCCCCACTAGTTGTGGTGCCAGTAAGAACAAAGAACTGCTGCCCTATCAGGAGCTGTGGATTGAAGGGGTGGTGAGAAGGTACAACTGTAAGAAGATACTTAGGAATCAAGTAGGACTATAAGTTATGACACACAGATGCTGAACAGAGCAGATTTGGCAGCTCTGAGCGACTGCTGAATGGCACATGACCCTCACACCATGTGTGCCATGCCTTCAGAGTCTGATGGCAAGGAATCCCACCTAAAGTTTCCAGATTTGTCTTTTCTGGGCTGCACTGAAGTATTTATATAGGTGCGTATCAATTTTGCAGCTTCAACCAATTACAGTGACAGTTTTTAAATAAATCAATACATTATGTATGCATATAAAATAGACTGTATTTCTATATATAAACCTAGGCCATTTCCTGTCTATATGGAAAGTATGGGTATTGTCTGCTGTGTGAAAAAAGGGAAAAAAAAGGATATGCTCTACTTTTTCCATTTATCATCCAGAACATACCCTCATATCAAATGATTTCTGATTGAAAACAGCCTCTTAATGCATTACAAGTAAAAATAACTCATTATTGTGTAATATATGATATAGCCCTTCCTCTTTTAGGCAAAGCTGTGCCTGCAAATATGTCTAGACAGAGTGATGGAAAAGCACAAATTGGCCTCTAACTGTTGCCACCCACTTATCAGACAAACCTGGAAAAAATTTTAAGATATTACAGTCTCACTCGTTGCACGACACCCATAAGGCAAAAAGCCTCTCTGAGGCTTCATGGCTTACTGCAAAGCAGAAGTGTCAGAAACTTTGTGAACAGGAGCATGACTAACTTGCCTTCATGGCCTGATGAGAATTGCCAAGTGACTGAAGTAGGCCAGGGTGTCCTGTGAGCAGTGGAATATCCCTTGTATGGACAGTGTTAAAAGTCTTCTTCCCATGCTGCAGATGAATCAGTCACCTGCTGACACTGCAGGCATGATCAGAATTCAGAATCTATTCGCCACATTTTGGAGGAAAGCTTTTAAGTCCTGACCTAATCCTTCTGCCCTGCACCTGATCATTTTTTAAAATCAGCTTTTTAACTCTCTGGAGCTTATGTCTGGTAATAAAGTTGTCTTGGACAAGGTTCTCTTTGTAAAAAGATCATTTTCCTCCTCTGGCACACCTCCCTGCTACCTTGCCGTGGCAGGAAATCAACATCATTTGCACTTGTACTGAGGGTCTCAGGATGCAGTGTACATCGTGGATAACTGCCTTTGGGTTTAGCTGCTCTTCTGTTCTCCTCCTCACCTTTAGAAAAGAATAACAGGGGAACAATGCTAATGGAAAGAAAGAACTGCAGAAGGACAAGAGAAATCAATTGTTCAAGAGTTTTCAGCTGATGACACTTGTTTCCCACTTGCAAAATACTTTGTGTCTCTTATTCAGAAAGTGTTAGTCTTCCCCGTGGTGAAAAAAGAAATGGTGAATCAACAAAGTGAGTGATTTTTGTATAAAGGGTGTGCTGGATGATGTTTATACAGTTTGCAAGCACTTGCATGTTTTCATCTGTGTATGTACAAAGTGTTGGTGCGTAGGAAAAGTGATTGACTCTGGTCCCAGAGCAGTTACAGAAGTCTTACCATACTTTCATGTTTGAAAACACTGTGGTGGTGAAAGCCAGGCATGGGTTGGGATGTGCAAGCCCTGTGTGGAGTGGGGTACTGGAGTAACACACTGTCACCTGCTTTAGGCCCTTTTCTTTAGTGTTTTGGCTTCTTTGTGTCTGTGGAATTCCAGAAGATAAGGGGCTAATGTGGATGTCTCAAACACTGAGGAAGAATCCAAGCTTGGCAGGTGAGTTGTCTGGGTGGAAGAAAAACCAAATAATTTAGCAGTCACCTGTAATCTCTGAGTCAGCACTGAAGGAAAAGCTCTCCTGTACATACATGTGCACACTCCCCCTATACCATGTACATGCAGACATATACACAACTGAGATGTAACCTAAACAGCACCTTTTTTCCCTTTTATTTTGGAAAGCCGGTATAAGGTTTATCCTAATGGCATAAACAAGAAAAATGGCACACACAGAACTACCATCTTTACCCAGACAAGCATAACACTGATGGACTTTGCAAACATCACAACAGTTTTGACACAGATGCCCTTGTAAATTGAGGCAAGCTGTTCACTATGGACCAGAAATGAGCTTGTGTTTGAGCTTCAAATTCACCTATTTGTGTAAGTGAGGTTGCAGCTGCAGCTTTGCTGCAGGGACAGGCAGAAACTCAACCCAGGCAGTAATCTGCAAGACAAACATCAGGAGGAAGCACTTTCCAGTAGAGCTTTGAAGTTACAGCCTTTCTACCAATGTGCTTTGGATTTGCTCCGCTATTTTTAAACCAGAAGAGATGTCCAAGCCTCTGCCCAGCCCTCCCCTTATGTTTGGTGCACTTATCGAGGTTGGCATCCTGTCTGAGGCAGGAGATCAGTCAGGAAGTTAACCAGGAGTCCAGATGCTGCTCTTGGAAAGGCTCATGCCAGAGCCAGGCTTCCACGCGTTTCAGCTGCCAAATTCCCTCCACACAAATGTCCACAGTTCCTGGCTCTCGCAATGGGGTAGTTAGAGGAAAAGCCTGGAGAAGAATGTTTTCTACTCTACAATTAACGGGGAGGAGCAGTGCCAGGGGAGCAATACTGCTGACAGAGGTTGGCATGCCTTGCGCTGCAAGTTTCTGTTTTCCAGCCAGAAAAAGTTCTTGTTTGTCCATGAAGATTTGCACACGTGATGGTACAGGCAGCACACTCCAGGCTCTGCCCTGAGGAAGGGAGTTAGGCTGGGCTGCTTTCCCCTTACAGGTTGCACTGAGATATAAATGCCTACATACATTTATATGTTAGATAAATATTGCAGTCTCTATCTCCCCACACCATCCTAGGAAAGACACCAATTTTTCAATAGCTGCTTACATGGTACGCCATAACTTCTACAAAGCTACGACTTTATTTTCCTTCAGGTTCCTGAAATCCCAATCCCATGGAAAGCTAGGCCTGTACCTCAGGCTCTGTATAACAGAAAATTTCATATGCTAGGAATGCTTTTTTTTCCCTAAATGGAGCTTTGGTTAAGCAAATCTGTCTGTGATGTTCTTGCTGAGATCTCTGTGGTGGGGAGCACACTTGCTTTTTGCTGAAGGTCTGGCTCTGCAGGTACTGAAAAAGCTTTTCTTCAGCCACCCTGCTTGAAGGCTGGGGCTGCTTTGGGTGAGCACACACTATACTACCTGCTCATAACGAGCAACAGTGAAAAGCCAAACCTGCAAACAGGTGTAGTAGTAGTGTACATGGTGATTTTGAGTCATGATTAATCATCATGCTTCAACTAATTTGTCTCCTAGTTTTATACCACCAACATGAAAGTTTTGGAGACTGCAGGATCTATGAGTACCATTAGAATAGGGCATCATTTCCTGGGACCAAACCTAAGGGTCAGTAGAGAGCACACATATCTGTGTCCCTCCTGGGACAACAAAGTGTGAGATTTTAAATCCACAGTCACATTAGCACTTTCCTGGACGTTAATGATTTTAACATGCTGAACCCAGGAGGTTTTTTCCTTCCAATTTTAGATTACTCATTGAAATATCTATTGCAACAGTGGACCACGAGTCCATAAAAGGAGATGTGGGTAGTGAAACCTTATAGATTCAGTTGTTGCCTGAGGCTTGATTTTGTTTCACAGGTCTCTCTTGCATACCTCTGGGGTGTGTAGTTTGTTAGTTTTGAGTTAGGCTAGGGCTGAGTTTCAAATTACAGTTTAGGGATATCCAAACAAGTAGGAAAAAAAAAAAGAAATCCAATCTAACATGGATTCTTTTACCAGGAAGTGATAAAAGCAAACATGACAATTGTAATCACAAAAGGAATTGCTTATAAAAGTTTTGAGCAGCTAAAAATATAGCAGAGAGTAGAAGGAGGAAGGATTTAGGACAAAAGCTGGAATTCAACCTTAAGTATAACAATGAGTATCTACATTTACTGTCATAAAGATCTTCTCATCAAAAGCATGTGCAAGAAGTCCCAGTGCACACAGCAAACGCTGCACTATTTTAACTGGTCTATTTTGTGCCCACTTCAGAAGGACCCATTGGTCACAGTGGTAGGACTCACTTTTTGCTCATATCTGTATATGAAGAGACAGCACTTCTCACAAATGACAGTAAAGGCCAGGGTATTTCATCCAAGATTTTATCTTTTGTTTAGTGGCATTTTGGCTTCAGTTTCACTATGCTGTTGACAAAGACATTTGAACATTTTTATTGATTCAGAAAATCTGGGCATTAAGACTCATCTTTATAGTTCACTTAAAAGTAAATGTTTCAAAATGTAAAACTCCTCATGCAGCTTTTAAACTTTATTGGCTGAAGACTGAGTGCTGTAAAATGATTTTTTCTTCAGTAATGGAAGTTCTATTTTACAGGAAACAGTAACCATTAACTCTGCTTGCTGAGAGCAAATGAACAAAATCAGACCTGCTCTATGAAAAAGGAGGATTTGGTCACCATAATAAAAGTACAAATTTTTCATATCCTCTGTTTTCTCAAGACCTGCTCATTCCTAACGCCTGGGTTTTACTTCACAGTCATATGTTAGCAGAGGAATCATTTTGCTCAATTTAAATGCAGCTGGAATGAAAAGTGATACAGGCAGAAACAGGAATGAATGAAGGACAACTTGGAAAATAGCTTTTTCCTCTTCTTCCCTATTGTGCTTGCGCACTACCTGGAAGGAACTCAGGAGGTTATCCATGGAAGCATCAGCTACATCCTTATCCTTCCTGGCTTCTGTTTTCACACTCTTAAAAGCATCCAGTCTGGAGACCCAGAATTTCTCCAGTCAATCCATTACAGAGCTTCATAATCTTACTACCACAAAGATTGTTCTTTTTTAACTTGCTGTCTACTAAGAATCTTCCCTATTCCAGCTGAAGCCTCTCCTTACCTCTTTATTGCACCACAGGGTCTGTGTTCTGCTATTTGTAGTAACCCTTCAGATGTTTAAAAACATTCTCATCTTTCACTCTTATCTCCTTTTCTTTAAGTAAGCTAATGCAGTTTGTCCAGTCCTTCTCTCATAGGTAATTTTTGTTGAGCCTGTGGGGATTGCAACAATGCTCTGGAGCTTCATCAGATTATTTGCATCTTTCTTATGTGCTTTGACCAAACAGAGCTAAATGGGGCTGGATTCATAGAAAGACAAAATACCTACAACTTCCAGAGACCTGTGGCTCCTGAGTCTTTTCTAGCACTGGTACTGGGCCCACCACAGTCCCCAGACTCTGTGACCTGCATATGGCATCTGCATCATCCCAGATGTGCTCCAACAGCATCTAGCACATACCTGGCATCCTTTCAAAGAGAGCTAAAGGCTTCTTTCTCCATGTTTTATAATGATGGTGTTTTCAGTGAGGACCGGGCCCTGAATTAATCTTTTTTCCTCTTTTCACACCCAGACCTCACTAGGATGTGCCCTGTCACTTCTTGAGCTCTCCTTGTCTGAAGAACACAAAATTCTTCACACAAGGGAACAGCATGTGGGAAGGTTTGAGAATTCAGCAAGTTCTCCTCACATAAATCATCTAACATCTCTCACAGTGTCCTTCAGCTGCTTGAGAAGTTATTATCCCTGTCCTGCTTTACTGCATGCTATTCTCACAGCTTTCTTGAGAAATTTTCTCTACTGAACACCTATGGAGTAGCTACTTGGTCATCTGTAGCATCTTTGCCTCTGTGTCTAGACTTGATTAAATTGTTGAGAAAATGTTTTTTGGCAGTGGCTTCTTTTAACAGACTTAAGCCTCATCACGAAACAGAACATCTTCAAAATTGCTTGGTCACTATCAGACAAGTGGAATCACTGGAAAAAGGGAAAACAGTTGTGCATTGTCCCCCAGTGACTGCTTTCCACATGTGTCTGTTCTCTCTCCCTGGCTGTAAAGTTTGGCTGCAGGAATTGATTTGAAGAGCTGAGAGAGAGCTGGTTGAGGTTGATGAAAGCCTTTGTGAGGGTAACAGAGTTGTGCTGTTCTGGGTGGATGCAGCTAGAGAAAGCTTAGGGTTCAGGACTTCAGGTTAGGGTGGGCTAGACACACATACAACTTCTCAGAGGGCAAGGTATAGGAAAAGGTAAATAAATGTCTTTGGACATTTAGTTGAACTTGTGTGAACGTGGAATGAAGGCAAGGCAGACAGGGTCTGAGTCTGCTCCAACATGGGATGCTCCAGAGTGCCTCTAAAATCCACATGGGACTGGCATTTTTGTGGCTGTCAAATGGCCTGAAGTCAGCCCCTCTCTGACATTCAGGCTGTTCCTCAGCATGGACATGCCCTAAAAGCATCTCTCATTGGTTCAGACATCCCTTAATTTTGTTCAGTCCTGGAGGTTTAATAACCAGGACAGTCAGAGCGCAGCTCATGGTGTGCTGACCACACAAGCAGACGCATGCAAGTAGACCAGAGAACCACAAGAGCACAGAGCTGGTACAGGATGGGTTGTCAAAACACTTATCCAACATGCTGGCAGGATTTTTCAGCCGTAGCTAGTGTTCACACAGATGAATTTAATGCTAGCTTAGAAATTTCTTCCAGAGCAGTACTCACACCCATGAAGTAGAGATATATTTTGGGAGGGAATAAGACACTGGAGCGGTACCTCCCTCTTTTTCCTTTGGGATATGCTGCTTCCAGCTCACCCCAGCCCTCCCTCAGAAGGCAGTCCTCATTCCTGCTGTACAAACCTGCCTGGCATGTCTCTTCAAAGCCCCAGTGCTGCCATAGGAAGGGATGTCAGAGCCAATATTCTCCTCCCAGGATAACAGGAAAAAGAACAGCCCTTCACCTTGCATTTAAACTCCCTAAAATGAGTGCTAAATAAGCTTGAAACTGCCTGGTGCGTGCTTGTCCGCCTGGGAGCAGGAGCTGGTGGGGAGGTCTGAGTGACACAGGAGCGCACCTCCCTTCCTTGGCTGACCTGGCCAGTCCCTCCCAAGGATCTCCCAGCACCCGCTCCCTGGCGGGACGGCATTCCCCTGCGAAGGAGTGATCCCATTACCCAGGCCCCTTGTGTAATTCTGGTTCCCAGCAATTGTTTTCTGGTGACCTTTTATTGTTAACAATTAGTGCTGGAGCTGGAGCGCAACTAGTGTAAGCAGATTTTACATCCTCCTCAAGCAAACAAAAAAGCTGGGTGGGCACGGTCTTGTTTCCTGGTTCACACCCATGACTCCTTTGTGTCTCAGATCTCCTCCCACCATGTGTCATAGTCAGCAAACCCACTCCCTTACCTTTTGGCTCCCAGATAGAGTGACGTCTTCCAGGGATGCGTAGGCATGCTCAGTGTATTCCATTATTTCCTTTCACATCCTATAAGAACACTGCCTCTCCCTAATACTCAGTCTTTCCTTATCCGTGAGGCCAGAAATACAAATCCCTATGCAACAGAGTGCAAAGAGTGAGTTTGAAGGATGGTTTCTATTTATTTAAATGTACAGGCTATAAACACCGCCCTCCTACACTATGTTTTGGGTTCTTGCATGTATTTCCATACAGTAAATATCTTGACAGTTCCCTCTGCTCGACCTCAGTGATATACACACATCCCTGGAGGCACAAACACATCAACAGTCTGCTAATCTTCACAAGTAATAACATAGATTTTTCTTCTCTCTCCTCACTTTATTCAACTACATTTGGGGAGGAAAGGCGTAGTTGGCCTCCTGCTCCAAACCAGTTGTGGTAGCCCAGGAATATTCCCAGCCCCTGAGCTGAGGACCATTCCCAGAAGTGTACTTTGCCAGTAAGCCTTTGTCTTTCCTGTGAGGAAAAAGGGAAGATGGGAGGCAAAAGATCAGGGAAAGACACTCCAATCTAATCTTATTTCCTGTATTACAGTGAGTGCGCGTGAGGGGCTGTGGGGTGGGCGGAGGGGGGGCGCTACATTAATCAAATCGTGATTCTTTTAGGGTACAATAGACAATTAAAAACAACAATTTGTATTTCTCCTGCAGCCTGTTGGCAGCTAACACCCAACTCATTCTTTCTGCGGGTAGCTTTACTTAGCAGGTCTGTGCCATGACTAATGGAGTCATCTCTCCGCTAGAGCGCTAATTCCAGACCTTTTGGGAAGGAGCCCGGCTGCAGCTCACTGAACAACCCTCCCCTCCTCGCAGGCTCCGTATGGCCACCCTGCAGGTCCCTCCCACTGCCTGCGCTGTGCTGGGGAAAAGTGTGAGAAAATATTTCTCCCTCAAATCTGCCTTCAGGAGAGCGCTGCTTCGCAATGACATTTAAGGACAGATTTTTCTGGGGCACTTCTCGTTTTATCCGAAGCATTTGAACACCGCTGCCTTGGCAATCTTCTTGCCTGCTCCTCGGTGGCATGTTATCCGATCTCTCCATACCCACTGGCTGTGGGGAGAGGCACGCGTTTCACCGGTAAAGTCATAGTTAAACTAAACATTAAACTGTCCAAGAACTGACTTCCTCGACAGCTCTGATTCAGGCTCCCAAAAATGCTCTGCACAGTGAATCATGCTTCCTTCTGGAAATGACAGAACTTCCTCATCATGGTGTTCTAACTTGCCCTCTCCTCGTCTCCGGTGCTATCAGGCAAGGATTGAATTGCTTGCCACGTTTTTTCCGTGGTCGGCAGGGAGATGCATCCTTTTTGAAGGGGAAGAATTTCTATGAGTCAAAGGATGACAAACTGAAAATTAGTACCAGCCGCAGAAATAAATGACAAACAACAACATAAAGCTCCGTAGAGGTGGCCAGTGGGTGTTTATTGGCTATTTGCCTTTCTGGCAACTTGACTAGCCTAATGATTGAGAGGCAAACTTGCTTTTCACCACCGAAAGTAGGAGCAAAGTTGAAACTGCCAGTATTAGCTCTCTGATTACCTTTCCTGTGCTTGGTTTGACAAGTCTTGTCTGCTTGCAAGTCAGGTAAGGTGGGGCAGTGCACAAAAGGTCCCAGAGTCCATCCCAGCTCTGAAGGACACTCAGCAAGAGTGTGGGGAGGGGGAGGATAAAGGATGGTGCTTTCTGGGGCTTATTCCAGTCAGACTCACACAGCAGACTGGTTCACAGGCATTGTGGTGACAGCAATTTAGAGACAGTTTGATGCACAGGGCTTGGAAATCAAAACAACAACCCTCTGCTTTCACCCCCACCCCACACACACCTCTATGATTGCTGAACAACACAGAGTTGGGGTAAATACCTGACCATATGGTAAATGATGACTTGCACTGGAAATCAAAATTTTAACAGCTCTTTTTGCTTTGCACACGAAATTTTAACTCCCCCAGAACCAGTGCAGGTGAAAGCCCAAGATGCACAGTCATTATTAGTTGCCAGCATGCCAGCTTGGGCATTCCTGGGATGAAACACTGTCCCAAATCACTAGCAAAATCCCAAAGGAATAGATTTTCAACCTCATTTAGACATAATATAATAGGAGGGGCTGGACATTAAAAGCTGGAGAGTGGTTGAATGAAAATATAAGGGCAATTACTGTGCTTTCCTTAGAACGAACTTACCTTCTTCCCCAGCCATATTCCATGATCAGCAAAGCACTATGTACTTAATAGGGAAGAAGAGTAAATACCAAAATAGGTAAACTTTCATGCATTTTATGCAGATGACATGCATTTTTTTCCACGCTAAGTTAGGAGTATTTACTGCCTTTGAGACTTAAGTTTATATTCCTGCCCTTTGCATTGTCCCTGAGAAATGGTATTGTTTGCATATTGACATTTCATTATTTCAATGTGGTTCACACTTGCTGTTCAGAGCAGATGAAATACATTAGAAGGAGGCATGAAGAAAAGAAACAAAATAAATGCTTAATGCATTTGGGCTTGTTTGGGGTTCCCTGTTGTACCAAGTAGGCTTAGAGCATAACTAAGGTGGAAGTCAGGGAATGTAGAAGTGGAAGAAAACTGCTGAACCATCTAATTCAGTCACAGGTAGCACAAACATAGAGTACTTTTCATAAATGGGTCAAGTTTTACCTGAAAAGAAGTCAGTTTGTTTCTTCTTGAAAGGCTACCCCACGCCTTACCCCTCCAAGTTATCTTTTTCTGATTTCCTCCACATGCTTCTTTGTGGCCAGAACAATCTTTGTGGTGCCTGTTTTAACTCAAAACCCACCAGTAACAACAATCCATTACTTAAATATAACACATCCAGGCAGCAGCTGATTCAATCTAAGGAGTAAAAAATATTCTTAATAACAACTAACAGTCAGGTCCTTCAAATGCATGTATTAGAGACTAGGGTAGCACACAGAACAAAAGTACCAGCTCGTTCTTGACCCTGAAACCATGATCCCTTAGCAGACAGACCTGGAGCTGCAAGGCAGGGGGATAGGTATTGGAGCCCAAGGACTGATCATGCTCAGCAGTTTTGCAATCAGATAGGACCTTGCCAATTTGCTGACTCATTTCCTTTGGTCCCTCGGATGTGAAAATGAGAGGTCTCATCCCATTGCCACTGTACAGGGTATGCCTCATCGATGGAGTCCAAATCAAAGCAATCTGAATCTAATGGGAAAATTCACACATCAGAAGTGTGTAGACTCATGGAAATGTAATTGAAACAACACTCAGAAAGAACATTTTGGGTTTTTTTAATTTCGTTAGTTTGAAAATTGTAGTCTTAATGCAGAAAGGCTTATTTTAAACCACAAAGAGAGCTGTGGGAATTAGAAATTATCTATTTTCAGCAGCAATGTCTGTTGCATTTTTTTATTCATCTGTCTTTCAGATGAGAGTTTGAGCCCAATTTTTGTACAGCTGTTGGCAAACCTCCCTTTTACTGCAGTGGAAGAGGCTGATTGTTCATGTTTAGAAGATGCTTCTTCTGTCACACAACAAGCACATGGAAAAAGAACTTGTTCAAGTTGGATGGGCTGCAACACAAGACCAAGGTCTTATTCCCAGGAAAGGGAAGGCTTGGTTTACAGGATGGTGTGAGGCTTCTGTGGACAGGAGAAGAATATCAGGGTTAAAGGTGCTTTTTGAACAGGACAAAAAGTAACAGACCACTACCAGGTCTTGTGTCTGTGTCTGCAAACCAGAGAACCTGAAGGCAACAATGGTGGCCAGAAGGAATTTTGGAGTTGGAGAAGTCAGGTTGGAGTGGGGAGTGGAGGACATACTCCCAGCACCAAAATGTCTCCTTGTAGCTCTCATGGGTCATAAAAATGCTCTGTGTTTTTTGGGTAGAGCTTGGTTGGTTGTACAACACTCTGTACTTATCAATGGTGACATTCATGAGTGTAACTGCACACAGTGATTATGGATTAAGGGGGACTGTTCACTCTTCTCCCACCTCCCTTCATATCTGTGAATACCACAGTGAGTAGAAAAATACCATAAAAAATTACAGAAAGGCTTTTCTCAGAAAGGAATAATGCAGCTCCTCTGTGAACAGCGGAAGAAGCCGTGAGCTATCTTCAGAAAAATTGTCAAAATCAAAACTGCAAAACCTTCCCATCACTTCCAGTCCACAAGCTGGTCTTTCTTTTCTCCTACAGACCCCCATGTGTACTAACACATAACCATGGTTAGGAGCTCTCTTTCCAAACAACTCCTCCCCCTACTCACACCCTTTTCTTCTGCCTTGTCCACATGCACATGTTCTGGGTCTTTGCTCTTCTGCTCAACGACAGACTGACTGCCCTGGCACACTCATAGGTGGAAAACAAAGTGAAAACCCAAGGCCAGCAGGGCTTTTCCATGCCCAGCCAGCTCAGGAAAGAAGCTCCTGCCAACCCACAGCTCCTCCTGGCTATCAGGGTGCTGCTGACTCCTTGGCTGTGGACTCACCTACTGCAGTCCTGTGATTCCCCACCAGCTCTGCAGGGCTGGAGCAGGTCACCACGTGCCTTCAGAGGGCTGTGGCTGTGACTGTGTGCTCCTGGTGACTCACTAGGAGGTCACCAAATGAACCAGATCCCTAGCACTCAGAAACTCTGCCAGCCCTGTGAAAATGGGAAAAAAGAGAGGAAGGAAGTTCTGTTGTTGCATTTTTTCATGGTGATCAGTGCTGAGTCAAAAAAAGGGCTGCAGGATTAGAGGGGGGAAAAGCTAAAATCATTAAAGGAATAGATTTTTAAAAGGATAAGCCAGCTGGATAGGAGTGGGAGCCCAAAAGATACCATATTCTTCTCACTGTAGATGATGGTTGTGAGAAAAATCAGAGAAGGGAGTGACAAGTGGGTGGTGATAGTCTTCACTGCTAGAGTATGACCTGCTTTTTTTCTCAACCTGGCCTCTCACTAATCCAACCAATTATTCCCTGTGGGAAGACAGAGGGAGAAGGCAAAATTTGGCAGGTGCAGTCAAGTCTGCTTCCCCTAAGGAATGCCTCTGGAGCAGCGAGGCTGATTTCTGCTCAGCCTTCTGTGAGCTGTTCTCAGTCACTTGTACTGACATGGAGCTGGTGGACACCACAAAGGCCCAAGGTGCTGACCAGGGTGTTCCCTACATTAAGCAGAGCTAAAGCTCAAACAAACTTAGGTGAACTCTTAGACCTATGCCACGGTAAAGTTGCCAGGCTTTACACGCTAGAACTAAGGAAAAGTAACTCTAGTATAGTATATTAGTGTGCACTTCTAATAGTGTGTACTAACTGCTTTGCTGGAGAAGTGAGCAGCTGTTCCAAATATACCAGAAAATTACTGGCTACATGTTTTTTCACATAGGATGCAGGACATGCTCATATTATATAGGATGTTCACCAATTCCAGTAATACACCAAATATATGCCCAGAAGTTAGTTTTTTGAGATATTTACATTTTAGGCAAGAATCCTTTCAAAATATTTCCTCAGGCAAACAGTAGCATAGGGCTGAAGAGTTTATCTTGGTTAATTCTGACTGATTTAAAAGGAAAAAGATTGTGGGGATCAGCTCATTAGCAGTTGTGAATTGGCACTGGTCCAGCAACCTAAATAAACTTCTGAGTTCATAAACTGGCTGGAGAGAGTCTGGCCCTATTCTGCAACTATTTAATCTCATAGTATGGCAAGGGTTTTACCCCACTGTACTGACAAAACCCAGCTTGGTTTGAATGAAAAATAATTAATGTTTTTCAGCTGTCTCTTATTGTCAAGTTGCTGAAGTCCAAACACTGCTTGTGATCCTCTGTATGGTCAGTGCTTGACATCTACTAGAATGGATTTCTCAAGCTGATAGATGAGACTGATGTAGAAATGTTAATTTTTGTGTCTACACCTATTAAATAAATGTCCTGCTCCTGGGCAATGGCTTGGCCCTATGCATATTTTCTATGGGTATTATTTTCTGCACATTTTCCAGATCTATTAATACAGTGGAAACTATGTAAGATCTTTAATGCCAAATGTTTTGCTTAGACTGTGTTTCCTCCAGTTGACTGGGAAAGGAAAAGTGGGATAAAGACCTGCTAGTAAAACAATTTCCAGGATTGCCTGTTTTCCTTGCTTGTAAAAAGGTTCACTTCAATTTAATGTTAGTTACTAATGAATGCTCAGCATAGAGGACTATTGCCTTTACTTATGCTCCCTTGTGATATACTTTTGGAAATTGTCCAAAATGCTTTTTTTTCTTAGTGTTTCATTGATTAGCAAGGATGAAAATTTTTAAAAGATGTAAATTGGTATTGAGAAGCCAGAAGTGCTGCATTTGGTGTATCCAATTTGTACATGCAAATTTGTATTCCTGAAATGCATCATCCTTTTGAAAGCCAGCCTTGCTAAGTCTGTATTTATGAATGTTAATTACAAAGGCAAAGCTCATGGCTTTAGAGCCTGATGTGATTTTGGTGCTTTAAAAATGAATTAAAGTATTTAATTATTTTTGAAGAATGTAAAACAACCCTCCAAAATCCTCAGCAATTGTTATATACAGAACAAATCTCCTGAAAATTGGCATAGCAAAGTTTGAATTAGTGTGATTTAAAAAAAAATAAATTAATAAAGACACACTTTAAGAACTTTTTTCCACCTCTGTCAACCTGTGAGAACCTGACTCACATAATTCACTCAGAACTGCTATATTGCTGTAACTCTCTCAAAAGCCATTCTTTCTTTTATTGGCAAGTGCCTCTTCCAAAAGAGTTAAATAGTACTATATGCCAGAGATGGCCACAAATAACTTTCCTCTTTGCAAATAGCTGTTGCTACTACTATTGCCAATGCCAGCACAGCACAGGAAAAAAATACCCTCTGTCACAATGATCCCTATTCAGAGTCCAGTGGAAACCTAAACTGCCCCAGGAGGATGCTGCCATTAGGGACCATGTTCTCAAGAAGACAAAAATGCTGTGCTCTTTGGGAGCTATGCAAAATGAAAAAGTTGTGGATATTTTATATACTGCCCCATATGTGCAGTGGAAGGGATGGCTGGCAGGGAAGATGCCTGCGTAGGCTGGAAAGGAATTCTGAAATTAACATTAAAAGAAAAGACAGCACAACCTGGGAAACACTGAAGTTACAGGGCACTGCTGCATGAGGAGGCAACGAGGACTGGCCACAGAGGAGTCTGTATTTGTGGATGCAGAAGTAGGGTATGGACTCCTAAATGCCTGGACTCTTCATGGTTTTGTTTTTATTTTTAGTCTTCATGCTAACTGTGGCACATATAGAATTATTTTAACATACAACATAAGAATTTTTATTTGTCTGAATTATAAAGCACCATATGTGAATGCATCTGTTCTTCACTGTGTTACATTTATTATTTGTACTATGGTGGGGCCTCAAGTTTCCACCTCAGATCAGGGTTCCAACTTGCTAGGCAATGCACAAACACATAATGGGAAACACTCCCTGCCTTGAGAAAAACATATTCTAAATTGACAAAAACAGCTCAGGGTGGGAAAGGAAAACAGCCAGAGCACCGTTCCATGGCAGCTTAACCTCATCTAAACTGAAGCTGCCACAGTCCTGCACCTCCAATCCAGAAGTCAAATTGTCCATTCAGTGGCTTTAACTGGCTCACAATTTGAGTAACTCCACTCCAGTAAGCAGAAGAGCAACACTGGTCTGAAACTGGTTCCCTTTTTCCTTTGGTAAGGTTAGTTTAGCAGAGTTAGCTCCCTGAAGTTTTTCCTGGTGCTGCACTACAGGCACCAGAGCTGGCACAAAGGAAGGGCCATGGCAGGACAATGGAAGAGCAAAAGCCGTGCCCTAGATTGGCATAAGCTGCTGGGGAAGCTCACAAAAAGAAGTAGGACACTCAGGATTGGAGAGGTCAGACAGAGTAAAAGCTAGCAAGTGGAGTTTGCTCAAATTTTCCCACTTTGTCCAATTTTTCCCACTTCTCTCCTCTGTGGGCATTTTTTCAGACACACAGGCCCACACAATGGTCTAGAGGGTGAGGAGCAGCATAGGACGGTCAGCACTTCTGGATCTTCAGAGCAGAAGGCTCCTGGGGCTATGCTGAGTTCACCAGGCCATGGTCAGGAGATCCTGTTTATGAGCCCTTTGATGTTAAGTGATATGTCACTAACAAGTGGTGTGCATTACATATGCCCATGCCACAAAAAAACAACAGGAATGGTTTTCATCCTCAGATCCGTGTGTGCTTTCTGCTCCTTTCATTTTCAATTTGCACTCTTGTTTTTAAAAGTCCACTGGGGCTTGCTCCATCTCGGCATTTGGTTTCTTTCTTTGTCCTCTTACTGCAATCTGTTACCTCTTGTTATCTACCATTATGTCTTTCTTTACTCCTTTATGTGGTTTTGCATGGTTGCTGCTGCCTCTAAGAACAAGCTGCCTGCATCTGAGGGCATATCTTATTTATTTATTTTTTTAAAAAATTCTCATTTGAAAACACATGTTTTTCCTGTATTTATGATGCAAAATTGTTCTGTCCTTCTATGCTATGGGCCATGAAGAATGCCTGCTTTAATTTACCCTACATGCTGTGCTGTTCATTCTTCTTGTCTGTAATTTATGCCACATACTGTGCACTCCCTTGTATTATACAACATAAAGTTGCCAGATGGGTGAGTGCAATGCATGCTTTACAATGAAGGCTTCTATGCAACTCCTTAATCCAAAGCTGCAGAAGAAGCCAACTTGAAAAAAAGAAAGAGCATTTGAAAATATACCCAAACAGGTCAGTAGTTATTATGTGGGGCTAACACTCTGAGAACACTTGCTAATTAGCATATCATGTTTTTAACTTCTCCTTGATATTTATTTTTTCCTGATTGGTTTTCATGGTGTGTGATGGCAAAAGGTGGAGCCAACAGAGAAGCACTAATGGGAAAGAAGGATATTTGGTCCTAAACCAGGAGCAGTCACTTTTCAGGATGAAATGGTTCCCAGCACCTGGAGACTTGTCTGGCAGTGGCCAGTGGGTCAGTTTGGCAATGCACTTTGCCAGGCTATGGGGGGTTCTGTAGAAGACACTCAGAATATGGGAGGGGTTCTTGTTCTTGATGTCACTCCTTCCTTCCCTGGCAGAGGCCATATTATATCTCCTTAGGGTTTATTTTATGCAGTGTGGACTGAATAAAAGGAGCTCCAGCTGCCAGGCACCGCTGCTGTACCCCCTGCATGGCTCCTGGGGCCTGGGCTGCTGTGGCCACTGCTTAGCCCTCATCTTCCTTCCCCCTGTCCCATCACTGGGGATGCTCTGCTGTTGCTGCCCTGGACCACTGAATTGGATTTGTGTGGCCAGATTTTGGTAATGTGGGGGACTACAGGGGTGGTTTCTGTGAGAAGGTGCTGGAAGCCTCCCCCATGTCCAGCAGAGCCAATCCCTGATGGCTCCAGGACGGAGCCGCTGCTGGCCAGGGCTGGGCCAGTCAGAAAAGGCAGTAACACCTCTGGGATAACAAATCCAAGAAGGAAGTTCCAGTGCAGATGTAATTGCAGGCAGAGAGGAGCAGGGTGAGAACATGAGAGGAGCAGCCCTGCAGACACCAAGGCCAGAGCAGAGGGAGCGGCAGGAGCTGCTCCAGGGGCTGGAGCTGAGATTCCCCTGCAGCCCCTGGTGAGGCCGGGGTGAGGCAGCTGTGCCCTGCAGCCCCTGGAGGGCACAGGGATGCAGAGATCCACCTGCAGCCCATGGAGGGGACCCAAAATGGAGCAGGGGGATGCTGAGAGGAGGCTGTGAACCCATGGGAGGCCTGTGCTGGAGCAGGGTCCTGGCTGGGAGCTGCAGAGCTGTGCAGAGAGGAGCCCACCCTGGAGCAGGTTTCCTGGCAGGACTTGTGACCCTGTGGGGGACCCAGGCTGGAGCAGGCTGTGCCCGAGGGACTGACCCTGTGGGAGAGTGACCCACAGTTTATGGAGAACTGATTCCTGTGGGATCAACACACCTTGGAGAAGTTAATGGAGAACAGTATCCCCTAGGAAGGATGCTATGCTGGAGCAGTGGCAGAAACAATGTGTGATAAACTGTCTGTAAACCCCATTTCACATCTCCCTGTACCACTGGAGGGGAGAAGGTAGAGCTGGGAAGGAGGGAGGGGTGGGGACAAGGTATTTTTATGGTCTTATTTTATTTCTCATTATCCTGCTCTGATTTGCTAATAAATTCAATTAATATCTCTAATTTGAGTCTATTTTGCCCATGATGTTATTTGGTGAGTGATCTCTCTGTCCTTGTCTCAACTCATCAACCTTCATTGTATTTTCTCTCCTGTCCAGCTGCAGAGCAGGGGATGACAAAGTGGTTTTGGTGGGTATCTGGCATCTAGACAGGGTCAACTTTCCACAACCAGGCTGCTCAAGACTTGGGTACATCCCTGCAGTGCTTGACTGCTGGTTTGTGCCTGGAGAAAGCTGGTGTGGCCATGGAGGGCCAGTCCTACCACTTACCAAGGGATTACATGAGCGCTTATGCAACGCCTTGTGGGGGAAGCAGGGATATCCTGGGTGATGTCTGGCCTCTGTGGAAGCTGACAGAAGCTCTGCAAGTGTTGGCTGTGAGGCGAGACTTTCTCCCCACACCCTGATGTGCTCAGAGAGGCTGTGGTTGCTGACACCAGCAAGAAGCAAGGTGGCTTGCTCAGCCAGCACTCCAGCAAAAGGAAAGGCTGGAGGTAACCAAACATTTCAGGTGGGCTATTGGAAACCAGGCTGGGATTGCTAAACAGATGGTGCCACACTAAGCTTCAGCACCACCACTCCCTGCGATGAGTGTTTTCAAAGAAAAACGTGAGGATGGGGAGAAAAATATGTTAGAGTGTGACAGAATCCTACTGTGTTATGGAAGGGCCAGTGGGAGGAAGGGAGATGTGGAATGAATCTATCTACATAGTAAAGTGAAGGAACAGCATGTCTGTGCCAGCCAGCACTGAAGGCAGCAATGAAGATGTACCAGCATGGGCTTTTAACACACTGTTCAGCATCAGAATGCAAGTCCTTATCATTCTGCTCTCGTGGCAGATTGTGCTGTAGCCTGTGTGCCTCATCTTGGTGTCCTTGCAGCTCTGGGTCAGGAGCTGGAGCTAACACACACCCCAGTAACACCTCGGCAAGAAAGGTGCTGCATGAAGCAAGGACAAAAAGCTGCCAAGAGGAGCTGGATTCTCTAAGTGTAGACAAGAAAATATTCTGTGGGTTCACAGTTAAAAAGTGAAGGTGCCAGGACCATGATTTGGCTTCTGCTTTAGCTGTCCACTTAACAAGGCTGAAGCTGATAAATGCACATATTGCATACCCAGAGCTAGATTCTATTTTTCAAATGGTTTCTCCAGTCCCACCTGGTGTAGCCTTAATTGCTTTAACTATGAAATTGGCATCAGAGAAAATGAGGAAAGATCGTATTTCTCATGCTAAGAGAGCAAATGTAGCATTACAGGGCAAGGTTGGTGCTGTGAACAACTTTTATGCTCTCCTACACCAAGTGACCCATCATCAGGCACATGTCTTCTAAGGGCACAAATCTCTTGAGGACACAGAGTTGCTTAGAGATATTCCAAGATCATTTCATTATCATTTACATTCAAATCTTTTAATTGTTAATTACAGAGCAAAGCTCACTAGTATAGGTATTTGGCATTTCAAATTTCCTCAATTTAAAAAAAAATTCTTCACCTCTCTGGAAGATGATGGATTATGCTTTTACTCCAGATTACTAAAAAAACCAAAAACATGAAGAGTTTGTCTCTGATACAATGAATTTCCTATTGACACTAAACTGGCAGTGCGATGTAACTGATAAGTGCATTTCACACTTAGTTTAACATGCCTTAAAACAATCAGGTTAAAGGACCGAGAGTAAGCACGGATGTCTAAAATAGCTGCTGATATTTCCCTTTACTTTCTATAAGGCTTGACTTTCTAATAATCAACCCATTTCTCCCATGCATTTTCATGTGCTTCAGTGAGTTGGACACAATCCAGGCATTGACTGACTGCTTTGCAGCACTTGCTAAGTTTCTATTCCTTCTAGAGGAAAAAGAAAGTCAAGAAAGAGAAACTTTGTGCGATAGTGCCTGAAAAAGGTATTACATCACAGGGCCTGAAAATAACCAATATGAGCCTGTTTGTCATGGGTTTGTTTCCCCTTTCTGTTTGGCTGTCATTAATGAGCCATGTCAGTACAGCCAGAACAGGAGCTTCCTCTCTAAGGTTACGTATCCATGTGTCTGCACATGTATTTAGCTTCTGTTCAGGGCTTAGTCCCTATCAGTCTGTAACTTTCTGTTGCAACTCAGTTGTATTATTTGGGAATCAAATGCCACTGGACTTATTTGTTGCTAGTGAACCTCTGATGCTCATCCCACAGTGCAGTGCTTCAAGAGCAAGAAATCGGAGCAGTGTTTGCCAAGTCCCAAAATTAAAATCTCATTTTCTGGGCTTCTCTAAACACTTTGCTGCCTCTCACAATCAAAAATTTTGCACTGTGTCAGACGCTCCTGAACTGGCATTTCCCAGGGATCTGGAAGATCCCAGACACTCCAGGGGCAGAGAGAACAAAACCTTCTCTTTGGAGCTCTTGGCTCCCTTCATGAGGCCTGCTCTGACATCTCGTGTCATGTTTTGGTTCTCTGTTGTAGTGGTCTGAGGACAGTGTGTCTCCTCCAAGCTTTTCATTCTTTTGGTTTGGGTGTTTGCACTGTCATCGAGAGGGATTGAGGCTGATATGTTCATTTCCATATCACTAGGACATCGTTTTCAAGAGACAAATCTGTCATATGGTGGGAGAGGGAAGGACACACACTGCCTTATTCAAGATGAAAAACTTCTGTTAATATGACTAAGAATTAGTCACATACCTGGGACAGGGTTCTATATTAGACTTAAAATTCATGTGAAAGGAACATCCACAGTTTTGGCAGGGGTGGATAATCAGTGCATTTTTCAGGGATGAAACTCAGAAGAACAGAGAAGGTCAGTTTAACCTTGTGGTTGTGGTTATGAATGAGCAAGGAAGTTTAAATTACACTGAAGGACAGCTCCTTTAGTCACAGGAGCCCATAGTGCACTCTAGATCCTTCATAAGTAAATATGAGCACTTTGTGTTTTTACAGGAATAAGCAAAATGCTAAGACACAATGATTAGATTGTTCTTATTTAGCTCTGCTGATGGTGAAGTTCCTTACCGGCTGCTGAATATTACAGCTATGGAGCAGGCTATAAACAGAACAGCCAGCATTTTTCACAAGTGTAATACAGTGGGCTTTTAGCAGAGCTCTCTCCCGCTTCCTCATCATTTTAAATGACAAACATCAAGCACAAGAGAAAAAGCTAATTACATTTGTGTTTAATCCATCCAACTGCTCATTCGAAATAGGATGGATTGTTTCACACGTCTGGCTGAATTCAGCAAAAGAAGTGGGTTCCTTCATAAGTAACTGATTCATCATGTACTGGAGTGCTTGGACATTGATCTCTGCAATTTTTCCTGTGAACTTTTCTATTTCAGACGTGTGAACACTGACGGCTGAGATTCCCTGCTGCACTGCTCCTGGTTCACCTTGGGATCAGCAACATTTCTGATTATTCCTGCTGCTTCCAAAACTCGTCTCTTGCCCCGCAGCCGACACTGCAGTTGTGTCTCACAAAATGCCTGTTCAGAGAAATCCCCAGATGTGGTTTAGAGCTGCTCTCTGCCACACACGTGCCCTGGTGCTTTGCTGGCTGATGCTGGTTGACTGTATGTGCTTGCTCAGCTACAGTGGGACCATCCAAACCTCCTGGGGTTTCTCTGTCAACTTTTTCTAAATTGTTCCAGGAGCCTTTGACTGACTCACTGAAACCCTGTTAAGTGAATAATAGGACATTTCCCACTGCTTTACCTGGCATCTGCTTTCATTAAGTAATATTAAATTTTTCCTTAGTAATCTAATCAGAGTTTTAAAAAGCCTGAAGTCAGTAATGGTCCTACTGATTTATGCTACCAGTTGTAACAAAGATCTGAATCAGACCTTTAATCTTTATTAGCCAGGTGATTAAGTACAAAATTACCTTCTGGGAGTAAGAGCAGATGTCCAAGATATATTTACCAAAATTTAGGTAGAAAACACACTTGTGTTTCAAATGGCACCTCATATTACAGATGGAAATTCACCAAAACATGTAACTGTACAACATTGTAATGATGGGGCCACCCTTTAATAAATAATGTGAAAAAAAAAGGCCTTTGGTAAAGAGAAACTGCACTTCAGGCTGTCGTGGTTTTAAACCAATAACTAAGAAAATTACTTACTTCTTGCTGTGAGATATGGATTAGAACAAGAGCAAAACAGGCATACAACTTAAAAGGGAAAAAAAAGAAAGTTTATTGACAAACTGCAATAATAAGAACACCAGAATAAACTTCTAGAAAAACCTTTTCATCCCCTATCTACCCACTATTCCCTTGTTCACATGACAACAGAGACAAAAACTTTGGAACTTTGATGGTTAAAACAGTCCCAATTCTTGCTACAGTCTTTTCAGCAGTCTTTGTAGAGAAACAGAAGTTTCTTCTTGTTAATTTATGGAGTTTCTCACAAGAAAACTATTTTTGTTATAGTTTTCCATTGCCCTAATGTTAGCTGCTCAGAGCTGCTATTATTAGAGTTCACTCCTCCCATTTTCACATCACTCTGAAGTGTGTATGGGCCATGAGTCTAGAGATAGCATTTTTAAGGATAAGTTATTCAAAGGCAAAAAAAGTCTTCTTCATCTGTTTCTGTGAGCTTCACTAGAAAACAGTTTTCTCATTGCCTCTCAAGGCTTCAAATCTCCCAGCACTTCACTATACCAATTACTCTACTTTTTACTCAAATTTACACTTTGAACACTTTATTCCTCTCTAGATCCTGTATCATGAATTAAAGGAGTTCTTTTCAGGACTTCATTGTCCATCTCCGTAGTTTTAACAGAGAGATATTTCAGCTTAATTAAAGCATCTTCTTAATTCTCTACCTTTCCTGAAGCTTCTTTTCTTTCCTGTCACTGGTAGTTTATAAAGTCTCTTTTCATGTTGATCACTCTCTTTTTCTCTCTCTGGATAAAAAGATTAATCCGCAATTCTCATCTGGGTAATGAAAGAGTTAAAATCTTGCCCAGGCTTTTGTAGATGGTTCGGTGATCTCTGCCGAACAGGAGCTGGAGCCGTCTGTGATGGAAAGTTCTTCATAGCTGCTCTGGAGAGTGTAGTCGCTGCTCCAGCCCACTGCAAGTCCAGGGCCTCTCTCTTTCTTCACTGGGCAGTTTCTAGTGAATTAGTTACAGCAAAACCTGCAGCCGAGCCAGAGATCGGCTCGGCCCGGCCCGGGGCCCGAGGAAAACCTTCCCCAGGCCCCCCCCATCTCCCGGCCGGGAGACGCGGCAGGCCCGGCCCCATCCCCGCCTGGCCGCATGGCCTGGGCAGGGACGGGAGGCCTGGAGCTCCGCCACCCTCCACAGCCAGGAAACAAAGAGAGCCCAGAGAGCTCTGCTTTTACACTTTAAGGTAGGGTTCACAAGTTGATCCCACTTTTCAATGGCCTAAACTGCTGTCAATTCTCAGCAATGACCGATAATTGGTCAGGAGAAAAGACTCCAGGCAGTTCCCAGCAACTCCAACTCCCTTAAGGGTAAAGTGACTCCATGACACAGGCATATTCTTATTATTGCTTAAACCTAAAGTCAACCAAAAGAGAAAACCCTCACTGCCAACTGTGACAGACTGCAGCACTGCACTAACAGGAAGGCTATTTTAGTTCTGAATTGGGAACTGGATTACTTATTCAAACTGTTATTTTCAAAACTGCAAGACTGTGTTCTTGTTCCCTTTGCAGCACGTTTCCAACTGTATCCTATTCATGCACAGTTTCAAGGATTGTACCTTTGCTATGTATATATACTCACACAGCACCTTGGCTTCTGAAATTGGTTCCCCCCAATTTCTGGCTAGTTTGAACAACCATGACTTGTTTCCCATGTTTCAATAACATCCCAGCAGATGACAGCAGGCAGCTTGGACTGAGCTTCACATCAGCCTTCGGGACAGCTGCCAGGAAAAGGACAGTATTTCTGAGCTACAGATGGGTACACTCAGCGTGGATGTCACAGACAGGTTCATGCTACAGCACCACAGATACCTTTGGAGATTTCCATGAGCTCTGGGTTTCCTTCCTGGGTTTGTTGAAGTCACTGGGAGTTGTGATACTAACTTCCTAACGAGTGGTGTATCTTGGATTACCAGTATAGTCATTGCTTCTTTTGTGGAGAAGGAAAGTATTTTTCTGCTGAAGAAAATCCTTTTACTAAAGGATCTTTGTTTATGGAAAAAAAAAAAAAATTGCAACAGGACATAAGATAATCAGCATAGAAGTAATTTAGATGCTGCTTTATAAGGGAAATATTAAAGGTGTTTTTTTCCATCTGAGCTGCAGCTGGGAGCAGGATGAGATGTGAGGGTAGTGAGACAGAATCATCTTTGAAGCTCTTGGATGGCAAGGGCAGCCAGCCAGTTCTTCCCAGCTGCTGGAGAGGGATAGGTGCTTTCTCTCCATAGGGAGGATGTATTCTCCCACATCAGGAGAAATATGGCCATGCCCTTGAAGAGCAACAGAAAAAATTCCACTCACCTAACACAACACACTCCAGTGAATGCTGTTGCCGCAAGTATTTCAGTGTCTCTGGAATAGTGGGCACTGAGGCTGGGCAGCGGTGGCGTGATGGAAATTGTCTGTTTGAGGGGTCCAAGGCTGCAGATCCAAAGCCCTCCTCGGTCTTCCACTGCCCTGCCTTGCAAGGAAAATCCTTGGGGGGAAGTTGTGCTGCAGTTAAATGAAACTTGACTTGCACATTACTTGTTCAGACAAACTACAAGTACAAATGACTCATCATTTCCCTACTTTGTTTTGCCTGTTAGGCAGCCATCAGCATTTACATCACAATTGATCATAAAAGAGTAGAACCGATGTAGCAGTTCCAACCTCACCCCTTGTGAGTTACTACAGGAAATTTGCAGTCCTCCCCCAAATTCTCCACCTTAATGTCCTCACTTTGAATATTCAAGGAGAAAATATTTTGAGACCTCTACATTTCTAGGCACTTCTTGCCTCTGACTTTTTCTCTGTTCAGTGGTATTCTTTGGCTTAGCAGTCCTTATTCTCAGTTTTGGGGGAATAACAAACATGATGATGTGCTGTGATGGGTGACTAGCACAAAAAAAAAAAAAAAAAAAAAAAGTTTGTACAGCTTAAACCAATGTTGACAGAAACCTCAATGCACAGGCACAAATGTTCTTTTATGCTCCTTCAACCTGACCCAAGAGCTCCAACTACAGCATCATTCTGCAGCCAAGTGGCACCGTGATACAAAGATGGCACAGAGGAGTGAGACAACAAATTAGCTTTAATTGCAGCAGTTTACCAAGGTCAGCCACGTAACCCTGGCCACATTTCACCTTGTTTTTGTCCTGTCTGCTAGAACCATCCTGTTCAGTGAACTGCAGCCAAAGCATAAGGGGACCACAGTGAGGCTGAGACATGAGAGCCCGTTCTGGGTTTGGCAGTGCCAGAGCTGGTGCTGCAGAACGCTCTGCCCTGCTTGGTGAGCACAGCACTTTTTTGGGAAAAGAAAATTCACTGGTGAACACAACCTAAACAATTTGGTTGCTAACTCAGTTTGGAGTGGCAGCAGGCAGGGGATGAGGAACTGATTTGCAACCCACAGACAAAAGGAGTCCTGTATGCACTTCATGCTGTGCAGTACAAATGGACTGGCTGCAGCCCTCCTTGTAGAAATCTTGCCTCATTTCTTTGCCTCCCTATTTCTCAATACATTTTAAGATAAATTCTAATCGTTTGAGGGGGTTTTTTCAATCCATGTCTTGGAAGGAAAACAAGAAGGCTTGCTCCTGCTTTACAATCCCAAGGGCTCAAAGCATGATTTTCTTCAAAAGCTTCACTTGAGTGATTTTGTGTTAAGAGGACTACAGGTGCCAGGGTTTTAATGCATGTACAGGACTTAAGTTCTGGTTATCCTGTGCTGATGTTCCTCAGCTTTCCCCTGTCACACAGCACACATGCATTAGTAATATCTGGATGGATAAATATGTGCACACCCACACCACTGGAGCACTGCACTTGATTTTTCTGAGGGCACACAATTCGTCAAGAAACCCAGAAGCTGACAGAAAGTGCCAGCATCTTGCCACAAACAGCAGCTGAGGGGGGAAAGAGAAACTGGTCACCAATGAGAAATCCCAGCAGTTTCACTTTCTGTCGGCAGTGAGTTGGTGCCTTAAGAATATCCCTGTGCAAAGGAGGCACAAGAGAGATTAAAAGGGGCAGAAGGCATCAAACCTGAAAGTAGAAAAGTAGATGTCATAGAAACTGGAGATGTCTGGAAGCATGATTTATTAATTGTTAAATAAAGCCATGTCTGGAGCAGGGTTGAGTGGACTGAGTCCCTGTTATGGACTGTGTCATAGTTAAACTGTGACTTTGTTAAACTGTGACTGAGGACACCTTGCTTGGAGGCAGCTGTCTCAGCAGGCTCCTGCAGCCTTAGGAGTGTCCATCCCCAGCTCCTTCCACCTCACCTCAAGGCAGCAGCCCTCTCTCCCTGTGGCAGGTTGGGATGGTATCCCCTGGGCAGACTCACTGCCATCTCTCTCCTGTGCTCCAGCAAAACGTTTGGGAGCTACTGAACAAACAGAGGTGCAAGTGAAACACCAGGAGCCTGTTCTTGACTTTAGTGACTGTGAGCAGTAAAATATGATAATGCTACCAGTGACAATGCATGGCTATGCATTTGCTACTGTAATTTTTCCTAATTAAACAAAACGAGTTAATTAAATGTGCGAAAAAAAGGCATTTTACTCATTTTCCATCACAAATGATCACTGCCTGTACTGAATGGCTTTGGATAAAAGCCACTAAAGAAAAGGGAAAAAAAAATTGTGTGTGGGCAATGCTGTAATATTCCATCCCTGGGTTTGCTTCCTCTTATTTTTTTCTCTGAACAGCAAAAATTTAGCATTTTCTTTTCTTTAAATAATCCTTCTTACTGTTGGGACAACTCCCTTTTAAGGCCAGCTTTTTGCTCAGAGGGAATGTTGACTGCACTTATAAACACCCACTTCCTAGGGTTTAGAATAGTAACAGCAACATAACCTGAGCTATAGTTTCAGCAGCATGCAGCAAACATTCAGGCTAAGGCTGGCCTACCAGCTTTTTCAGAAATGCTTCAGAAGTGTTGGCAATGCCACTGGGTTTTTATTTGCTATCCTCACTAATTCACATCTTTGAAAACCTCCCGTCTTTCTCCTTTCTTCTTTGAAAGCGTAACCTTGTGGTTCTTCCAGCTCCTAAATACAAAGTGAGAGTTTTTTGGATGGGGCAGTAAACACTGAGGCAAGAAATTGCTGCCCTCTTTATAACTCAGGAATTTTAGGTGGGTGCAAACTGTGATCATGAGGAAGATTTCCAAGAACTACACTGAGGACCAGATTTCACCATATGTGTATTCTGCCCAAAATAACCACTTAATCTCCAGGGAAGGTTGCAAAAAAGCCTAATGACTTTTCAGTTGCTAGACTGTCATCCCCAGTGTAATTCACTGAGACCTGGTTAATTAGCCTTGTACTTTGGAAAAAGATCTGGTGTAAAATCATAAAAATAATTTCCACTTCAACGCTGCACACTGCAGTTAAAGTCCAAGAAGATCAGACATCAGAACTACAACCTCCAGAAATACCAGAGATTTCCAAATATACCCTGGGCTTATATGGCATTGACACTGAGCCAGGGAACGATACTGGTGTCTGATCTTTACTGGCCTCACAGGTTCCTGCAGATACTTCAGCCTTTCCAGTCATGCAGGTTTGGAATTGCTACCTGCTATTTCAGCTGTTGCCTGTGCATTTGTGCCACCTCTCAGTGTTTCACACCATGACTCCCCTTTGCCTGGAGCGGGATGTGTAATTCCAGTGCTGCACCAGCTGAGCAGATCCTGAGGGACTGATGCTGAACTTGTTCATGTGGTGATAAATTAGGAGCAACTCCACTGCTGGTGGTGACACTGAAACACACAAGCCTGGACTCGGTTCTTCATACCTATTGCAGGGTTTGGTTTCTCAGTGGATGGCTGGAAGGCTAAATGTAAAATGATCCACCCCCACCCTCCTGAAAAAAAAAACCAAACCCTACAACCCAAAAACATTAAAAAAACCAAAACAAAACCCCAACACATGGAAAAACATAAAAAATGCGTAGGGATAGGGGGGAGGGGGAATCCTTGCTGAACACAAAACAATCTTGTGCCAAATGAGTTGTCATGGCTTTACTATAACATTCCCACAAAGAGGAACAGAATTTTCTTTATTGTGAAATCTTCGTTGTGAGTCTTGCTGCTCCTGGGAAAAGTCATATGTCAGAATAGAACAGTGTTTCCAAATATGACTAGTCTGAACAGATAAACAATGAATGTCAACACAGCACTCAAGGAAGTATCTAACTGTGGTTAAATCCCTTTCTGAGAGTTTATATTTCTGTTCTGAGAGTGTTACACATAATGAACATCCTGAGAGGTGCTTGCCTTTGTACACCAGACCCTAATGAACTCCAGTTAGAGTTCCTGGAGTCCCAGTAATGGACAGCCAAAGCACCAACTGTGTCTGAGGACATCCTGCAGCACTATCTGCTGAGGTCTGAACTTTATATTCCATTTTCTTGAGATGTGTGGTGTGTTAGACAAAATTAACACTCTTGTTCACTTAAGTTTTTTAACTGGCTAAAAATCTATTTTCAGGTTTAGTCTCTTGTATCTCCCACTTTTGGGGTGAGGGGGAACAGCCCTATTCCCACTTTGGTTGTTCTGGGGCAGGGAGTAAGTAGCAAAGTTCAGAGAGTCACAAGAAAGCAGAAGGAAAGATTCCAGTCCTGTGCCCTCTCTCTTTACAAACACTGGGACCAAGTTCATCTTGTCCTTCAGCAGCGGTGAAAACAAAATGCAGTGTTTGGAGGAGGTCCATGAGAAGCAAAACACCACTGTAACAGTCCTGCTCCAAAGGCTGCTGAGCCCAGGAGCTCTTTAATCAACATTTAATGAGCAGGTTTCCTACCTCAAGCCACCCTTTATATCAGTCCTGTCTGCTTTGACCACCAAATCACAACTGTGTTCCTACTCAACAAGTAGATGAACTTCCACTTCTTTGAAGCAGACATATGTTACTTTATTAGGGGAATGCATCCTCCTGCTGCCCATCAGTCTAAAACTTGGGGGTCAGGACAATCCACAGGTAATAAATTTGGGTCTCCCACTTCCTTGGGTGATATTCATATCTATCCAGGCTGTGTCAGTAAAGACAAGAACTCTCTCTTCTGATCGCCATTCAAAGCCTTCCAAAACTCAGATCCTCTCCTCTGCCTTCCAGCTTCTCTTAAATAAAGACAGAAATGACTTTCGGTTCTCTGCAGGTTTTTCCCTCAGGGCTGAGAAGCTACTCAGGAGATGCAGCATTTCAGACTTCCATTCAAATCTGATTTTCACATGGAGAAGGGGGGAGAAAAACTGGCTTTTAATTTCACTATGCCCAAACTCAGCATCTGCAAAACAGGGATGTTACAGAGCAGATGAAGATCTGACACACTTACAACATGTATTCTGGACAGCAGCTTTCTTTTGTGGTCCCACAACACAGCAGAAGTTTGAGTCCAAGAGAACACATTAAATCACACTGTCCTCGTTGTTAGGGGAGAACTGAAGGGAGTTTGGCCGCTGGAATGGTTTTGTTTTTCGTAACACTGTTAAACACAAAGAAACCCAGGAACTTGGCAGCCTATTCCATCATGTAAATCCATGTCTTTCTAAATTACCAGAAAGTTCACTTGAGGTCAAAATCCTCCACGAAAATTTGGCTTCTGAAATACCTCCTAACCAGTACCTCAAATGCTTTTTTTAGCATTATTCACCATAAGAGAAGGAAAAAATGGAGTACCACCAGTCTCGGAGAATGGCAAAAAAGTTTCAGGGGACAATGAGGCCAATGTAGCAAAAACTGAGAGCAGTTAAAACATCCATCAGCAGCCAGGTCACAGCTGGGGTGGCTGCCATAGGCAGAAGGAATTAGGTGGCAGAAAGGATCAAGAACCTTCTGCAGAGCACTGCAGATTGGCCATTCAGCAACAGGTAGGGCTCACTCTCACACCTTTAGCCAGCTAATCTGTCTGTAAGGAAATAGAGGGAGACATTAGGAAGGGTTTTTGCAGTTCCTAATCCTACATGTCATGAGTCGGTTCTGTAATAACCATGACTAACGGTGCTTTGCAGCAGTTGCCTGGGCTCACAGAGGTTGCAAAATGCAGTGGCAGGTTTGTTTACTTTCACATTCATTCATTTTTGGCTTATTCCTTGCTGCAGCTACTAAGTTCTGGTAGTTTTGGCTGCGTTGCCATGATTGTAATGTCTTTTATGTGGACGTTTTGCATGTAATTGCAGTTATCCAGAGTTACCTCATTGCTCCACAGAAGACACTCACTGTGTGAAGTCCATGAAACAGAGAAGGTGCAGTGTAGGAAAGAACAGCAGCTCCTGGTCTCAGCATACACAGTGCCCTGTACAGGTGTTGATATGCTTCTCAAAACAGGCTCAGCCCACCTGCCTAGGCTATACAAGCAACCAGGGAACGCTCCCAGGCAAACAGTAAGAAAAGTAATTTGAAGTGTCTGGTATAGCATATATGTCCAGTGGAACAGTATACTGAATTTCTAGAGGTAGGGGAAGAGAAGGTGCAGATCCAGTCCTTCCTTCCACAAGATAAACCCTGTTTAATCTTGTACATACAGAGAGTTTCCTACACCCTTCACCAACCATTCCTTCACATCTTCATGATGTTTGCCTCCTCTAAAATTCTCAGTACCTATCCAGTCAGTGGTCAGCCAGCCTTGGAGCACAGGAAAATTACCTACCTAATGATTCGATCCAGGTCCCTTCAGAACTCTGCACTCTAAAGAAAACTAAGCTTTAAATTATATGTTATCACCGTAATGAACAAATTGATATTATAAGTGTGCCCCCTGCAATTTGCTTCTCCTTTTGGAATTAGTGTGCAAGTATTTCAGAAGACACTGTTTTCTTGTAGCTAAAAGGAACTGGAGATTCACCATATTAGTGATTCTGCAAGTGTCTTTAGATGGGAGAATTAACACCTACAGCAGGCAACATGATTGACTTGCATCACAGCACCACTACCTTTCAGGAGCTTGACAGACACTAATTTTGGAAAGGTGTTTTGCATGGAAGACTGGCATTCAGAGCACATGGAATATTAAATACGTGCGGGTGTTACTTAGCAACCTACAGAACAAGACTTTGAGAGTAGATAGAAAAATTGCCAACTTGAAAGGATAAAGTTTGCTAACGTGTAGGAGCAGCAACTGCTCTTCAAAGCCTTCGAACTAAAACTCGCTGCAGTACACAGAGAGCCAGTCAGAGCCACACCACTGCCTTAGAGCAGTGTCCTAAAACAATTCAGCATTTTCTGTGAGCTACAAGTAGGAACTGCAAAGCCACACAGCAGGAGAAAATGTCAGCATTAAACTGGATTCTCAAGGCTCTCCACAGTTTTGGTTAACCGCTTTTATGAGTAGCTGGCTAGCCAGGGACAGGAGAGATTCAGAAATTGCAGGGCTCTCCAGCGCCAAGGAGCACTTGAGCTAAACACCTCTTTAGCAGAGCTTTGTTTTGCAAACACCCACAACCACTTTTTGTCTCATTTTTCAGTTTATTGTACAAAGCAACTCATCACAGTACAAACAACCCCACAGGCAGACAGGCTCTGTAGCACTGCACACAAGCAGTTCCATGCTACAGGACTTGTGTTACAACCCTCTGTGAGGGGCCCAGAGACATCTGCTAAAGGAGCCAGGGCTCATCTTGCCTGAAACACCACTTCAGGAGACCAGTGGGAGATTTACAGGGTAAAAATGCACGAGCACACCGACATCATTCAAGTCAGAAACCAAAGCACATTGTGAAGAGGGCACTTCTGGTGAGGAGTCCCAGGTGTGTTTATGCCTTTGGAAAATGCTCGCTCATGCTGAGGGAAAGAAAATGTGCCTGCTGGAAGGTCTCCAAAACACTGCTCTAAAACCCTCAATGCCTTCCCCTGCCCTGACCTTCCACAGGTAACTCTTCAGGGAATTCCTTTGTGCTGAGTGAAGCTGGGAAAACAGCCACAGCCACACAGTCCCCAAAAGCAGCTGTGCACAAGACACAAAATCTGCTCAGTTACCCAGGACAGCAACAGAAGTCCAAATTACAGGTTTCCATAGTTTAATTACAAGCCACCTATCCAAAGGATGGAGCTCTCCCATTAGGAATGGCTGTTCACACTTTTGGGTAATTAAAGCAACCCATTCATTATTCTCTTCTACAAAAATCAGTTTTGGGTTTTTGTATCCTTGCCTCAGGTTTTATGTCAGTTATTGCTGTTTCAGAAACTTAATGACTGCAGGGTAGTTTGGATTTTTTTTCTCTTAAGAAACTTACAGGATGTATTTTTTGCTACCACATACTGATATGGAAAGATATGCTGCAAGTACACCAAAGTTGGGCTAAATGTATCCTTTCAATCTTGATTTGCATAGAAACATTGCCAAGAAAACAAAGTTTAGAGTCTACAGAAGTATTTGTCACAGAACAGAGAAATAGTAGGCAGAAAGGCTTTCCTAGCAGTTATCTGGAGCCAGAAAGTAAAAATATTGTTCTTCCTGCTATTAAGATTTAAATAGATATTCAAGTCAATTCTAAAAGCAAGTCAGAGGATGGGAAGAAATATCAGTGTGGGAAGATATTACATAAACTGAGATGCAACTGAAAATAGAAAATTAGGAAAGTACTGTGATCCTCTTCGATCTACAGGTCAAACAGACCCAACTGCCACTATTATCTTAGTTCCCATTATTTGCTTGGGCAGGAAAGAGGGGGCATTCGGGGGAAATCAAGTCTGAATGACAAACTCCAAGCTCTGCCTTTTGAAGGGCTAGAACCAAGATTTTTAGCAGTTGTGTTCTCACTATTTACTGCCTTAAATATCATCCCATTCCACCCCCTACCACAGGCAGGGACACCTTCCATGATCCCAGGTTGCTCAGAGCTTCATGCAACATAACTGATGACTTCCAGGGATGGGGCACCCAAAACTTCTCTGGGCCACCTGTGCTAGGGCCTCAGCAGCCACACAGCAGACAGAGGGTGCTGTGAAGAGAGGAACAGCTCTGGCCAGACAAGAGCCTTGGGCTTGCTTTCCTGTCTGAGAAAGAACATTCACCTTAGTCAGGTCTCACTCTTGTGAGCATCACAGCAGAGAAACATCATGAAAATAGAGCCATGGGTGTTGTTGGGAAAGAAAGCACAAAGAAAATGCAAACTCTGAGAACATCACTAAGGTTGAGCAGGTGGAGAATCTTATGCCACAGAATCCAGTTTCTTTCAGTGAAGCTGAAGTTAGCAGCAGTTTAACCAAGAGTAGTAAAAGCACCCTCAGCAGGGGAGAGGAAGGAAGAGTCAAGCATTTATGCCAGTTTCACTGAAATCCATACAGAAGGAACAAAGAACTAAAAAAAGAAAAAAAATAAATATCACAGTAGGAAGAGTAACCATTTTTACATGCTTCCATTAGCTATGCTAGACACTAAAAACAAAATAAAAACCTCAGAGTAAGGTAACAGAGGGAAATGTGTGGGGTTTTCTCTTTTTTTAAGTTTTATTTTAAAGGTGTCCATATACAAAACCAAGTAGCATGACAGAAAAATAAGAGGAACCAGAAGTACCTGCCCACAAAGGGGATTTCAACATGGTAAAGTTTAACTGAAACACAGAGGGGAAGTGAAACTGAATAGGAGAGGGGTTTGATGCTAAACATTAGGTTGATCTGCTCCTCAATTCTTTATGGTGTTTGTCATATACACAGTTGGGGCAGATGTGGTCGAGGTGAATAACCATAAACAGAGAAACAAAGCAATGCTATAAAAGCTGTTGCTATCTTAATACTGCTGAAGCTAAATGAGCCACAGAAAGACTGCAGAGAGTAACTTATTATCACTTTCAGGAAGTTTGTGCATATGGTGGTCAGGACTCAGGTTATATGGAATGAAACATCAGTAACACCTCTGAAAATGTGCCAGTTAATTTAAGAAAAAGACTCATTCATATCAAAGTCCTTGCCAATTCTGCAATATCAGAGATGCAGATACCAACAGACTGGCAGTGAAGAAACAACATAAAGCAAAGGATAAATACTTGCTCAGTCTTAACAAGCAGTTTCAAAGCTATCTAGACAATCCACTTATTTCAATAGGGAGTGATTAATTGTGCCAGCTACTAGCTGTTGGAAATTGTCTCTACATTTTCCCTTAAGGTACAAATGCATAAGTGAATGTGTATTTTTTGAGAACAGTCAGGCTGACAAGTATTGAGGGGCTGTCTACATTAGACATAGTAATGAACAGCTTTATAGCCTCTTTATAGGCCCTAACAACCTGGTGAAAATCTATGTTTGATGTAAAGAACAAGAAAAGACACACAGTCCTTTGCATGAGAAGTTTTATTTGTTTTAACAAATAAATGTTTTAACAGGAGCACTCACTTAGAAGCCCTTCAGCCTCTCAAATACTGCCCTTCCAGAGGCAGGGCTCTGGATGCCTGCTGATATAAAATCATCTTTGAGAAGCCCAGACAAGCTGAGCCAAACCATTCATTCCTTCGTGCCGAGCAGCCATCACAATTCTCTTGAATTCCATGAGGAAATGGCACAGAGCTCACCAGTGAAGGGTTAACAGTACAGACATGTGATGTACAAGCTTCCCCATTTACTGCTGTGACTGCAGACCAGGTCTGGAAGGACAACTGCTATTCCAGGCCTAATGCTCTCAAAGTGAAACTCTCTTTCACTCACTGCATGGCTGGATGTGATGCACAAGTGAAGCATATTGGGTTTGGTGCCACTAAATGACAAGAGATCCAGCTCAAATCTGCACTCAAGACATTATTTTCTTCCTCACCAATTACTTCTAGACACTTTCTGTATGTAAGTCATGCTATACACAGCATACTTTTTTAAAAAAAAAGTCAGGCCTATAAATAGCTCCCCACTACTCCCTTCTCTAAAAAGAATTCCCTAACAGCACAGCACACACATATATAGCTTTCCATCTGAAGATTTTTGAAAAAAAAAAAAAAAGAAAAAGTGAAGTGCCATTACCAAGGGACACTAATGGTTACTCAGAAAGCAAGCATTAGCTTCTGCCTGACATCTACTCATGCTCAGGTGTCTCCACACTTCAATTCCTTGAAGTTTTATCCTCCTAATTTCAGATCTGCCCTGTCTCCAAGCTCTAGCTGACACCAGCTGGATCCCTTGTGTGAGACGAAAGGGAGAGACAGCAACTGGACATGAATTGCACTGTTTTCCTCAGAGACATAAGGGAGGAAACTTGACCAACCAAAAAAAAAAAATAAAAAAATATGTAGATAACCCTCCACTTTGTATTTCCAGGCAGCTGGAAACCCAGCAGACAATGTAGCTGTTGCTTAACAAACACAGAAATCTACATTGTATGCCAGGTTCATGCCCCAAACCTGGACAGTCTTCACACAGAACTGATAAAAACCAGCTGTGCACACCCAGTTCACAGTACGGTTTCCTCCCCTAACACACTGTAGATATGCAATCACCAAAGATGTTTCAATACCTTCCCATTGCAGGAGAGGTAAAGGATCCTCCACTGAAAAAAGTGAAGTCCAGCTATCTTCTTAGCTCAAATTTGTAAATATTCTCATTGACTTTGACTACTGTAAACCCCAGGACTAGGCTAGAGAAAAGGCTGTTGCTTTCCAATCCACAACATCCAGGTATTTAATCTGATTCCCACTGTGAAGCAGATCCAACAGATATCCAATCCTTTATTTGGGGCCACACCTCAGGCGTTCACTTGTTCGCACTGTGAACTTGTTCTGCACTCAGGAGAGAAGACACAAATCCAACAAAAAGTCTAGACAGGAGGTAGGAGATGTCATCAGAGACCCAGTAGCCAGATGTAGCTGCTGATTGTAAAGACAGAATCTACACTGACTACTGAGCGACTGATGGGCAACTACAGGTTCTGGGTTGATTGATCCACAGCATTAATCCAACACGACCTGCAGAAACAATCAGGAAAAGAAATTAAAATCAGTACGTGAAAGAGTTCTGTAGGTTAGCCTTTGTAAATAAAGAATTTTCCACTATTGGTATCACACAGATTTCTTGTGGACAGCAAACAGGAAAGTGTGTTGCCAGAACAGTGACCTCAGGTATGCAGTTATTGGCTTTTAGGGTTAAATAGCATTCACAGTGTTCCTACATCTTTATTCTGAAATAAGCTGTTTCATCCCCATGTATTACTAAAGACCTGCCCCCAAAAAGCAAATAAGAACTGCTCAGAAAAGTGAAGTAGAATAAAACCAGAACCAAAGTCACGTTAAGTTTCTTCGGAATCCTCCTACAATGTTGTACAAAAATGCAATGACAAAACCCATGAATTATGCAAAACCTGTTCTTAGTTTGTCAGAAAGGGCATTCAGTAAATAAAAGTAAATTTATAGGCATAGAGACAATCCTGGAATGGGAAAACATTTCCCACATTGATGTGGGGAAAAGAGTACAAGACCTGTGTAGTTAAGCAGAGATGAGAAAAGACTTAGTTTCTATTAGAAATCAGTCCAGCACACCAAGTCTTTGCATAAAAATCTCCCATTCACGGTGGTTTGAAATTCTTCTATCTCTATTGTTAAATTAAGAAATCCTGGCTCCTTCTCTGTGAGCTCAGGAACTGCCCCAGCACAGTGCAGCACATCTGTGAAAAATCCCAGTGGATGCATACCCAGCTTGGCCTTGCAGTGGTGGCTGAAATGTGCTCCAGGTAACTCCTTGAAGTCTTGTGTTAAGATTTTCATTGCAAGAAATTTCATTATTGGTAAAAACAAACAAGAATGCCTGTCAAGTTAGAACTGCTCGTTAAATATTTCAAGTATTTGTTTAAATAAAACATTTATCTGGGAACTGGGAAGACTTTCAACTTCAATGACAGAGTATTTTAATAGCCATCAGCCTGCCAAGTGGTTTTTTTTTTTCTTCTTTTTAAACACAGAACCATAACCGACTGTAAGAATTTTTATGTATTTTTAATATTTTTTTCTTTTAGAGCACTTCTACCACTAATGTTTGATTATATTATAGCAGTATCAGCAGTGATTCAAGACTGGTCAATTACAAAGGAAATAAGAGAACAGCTTGCTGTCAGATACTTCTGGAAAAGAGCAGTAGTCACTATGCCCCCATTGTAATAGAATCATGCATGCACTGCTGAACTTTTTTTCCACAATAGGGTTTCACAAATAGCATTTATTAATGATGAACAAACATCATTTAGCCCCCTGTAACAGTACCTATGGCAGGCTCCGGAGCTTGCAGAGCAGGGAGGTTCCCCAGGAATAGGTACCAGAGGCACTGAAGCCAGGAATTGAACACGGGCACCTCTCTGCTGGAGCTCTCACCTCAGTGGTCTGCACAACGCAGTCACTGCAACCTGCCCACTTCTCCCTCCTTCTGCAGGCAATAATTTCACCCTTCCTTGGCTTCAATCCTCCTCAAGACAAGCCAACAACTCGCTGCAGTATTGCCACCATGCTGCAGCTTTGAGCTAAAGTAATTTCCAGCCTCAGAGCCCAGCACCCCCAGCTTCCCTCTCAGCCAGGGCCTAGCAGGATTCAGGAGACAAGGGATCATCCCTCCCAAAATAAAGGGAGACAGAGCTTTTCCACCACAGGCACTCCAGCCTTGGGGCCACTCAGAGGAAATATCTCCCCTCCCATCTTCAGTCAAGCAGGTTCTGGAACAAGCCAGAGAAAACATGGTCACTGTGTCTTCAAGGAGAGGCCAAGATGCTCAGACAGCAGCTTTACAATACTTTTGGTGGTACAAATGTTACTTTGAAATCAGAAATTTTTATTTTTAATAAAAAAAGCTTTTGTCCTTTGTGAGTTTTAGCCAGAGACCCTGTAACAATAACAGGACAAGTGAGGTGAGCAGAGCCTTGAACCCAGATATTGCCCTCTGTTTTAGGGCAGGTGATGCTGAGGGACAACTACTGAGTAGTTTTGTAAGGACTCCCAGATTTCTGAAATTCCCCCAGACCTCTAAGGGTGTGCTTTGCACTTAACTTTATCCCAGCCCTAACCAGGCCAGCAGGAAAAATTCAATCCCCTCAGATGACAAGGGGCTGGGGTCACTTCAAATTCAGAGCTCCTGCAGGAAGAGAAGGGGAGGAGGTTTGTGAACACTTCAGAGATGCAGGAGCACTTGGCACATATGTAACCTGAAGCTTTGAGCTGTACTATAATCCTGAGCAGTGCCTGGGTTTGGTATTTGTGCAGACAGGAGTCTCACTGCTTCATGAAAGCAAGAAATACCAAGTTACTGAAAAAAACCCACCATCTGTCATCCTCTAAATCCAACAGGCAGAGCTTTTGACACTGGTGAACTGTTCTAATATAAAGGTTTATTGCCAAAAAAAAAAGATGCAACTGAGCCCATCACCATATCATGCTAAAATTAAAAGAAAGAAACCTACTGGATGTGTGTTGTGCATTAAATACAAAGGCAGGTGACTAGAAAACTTGTGAATCACCTCCTAACACTGACAGCTTTACTTGCAGAATCAAGGTATGCTTAATATGATGGAATGATCTTCAAGTGCATCAGTCAGGGCAAGAAACACAACAGATGCACAGACCACCATTCTTTTTCTGGTTTGCATTAAATAACTTTTAAAATCAAAGGTCTAGATATGGAATTGATAGGAAAAGGACTAATCAGGTTCTCATCAAACAGCTCTGCAGTGAAAGTCACATCATCGGCTAATACATTTTAAGCACAGGGATGGCATTTACAAGCATTAAAATCTGTAATGCAAGCTGGGGGGAAGCTATTCAGTACAGAGAAGTTGGTGGGTGGGAAAGGAAGAAGGAAAATATCAATTACTTGTGTTTGGACAGTAGCTTTTCCCATGAAGTTACAGAATTTAGGAAAATGTTTTTGTCCTGGACAGCACAGCCACAGGTGTCAAGTGAACTGAACACAAAGAAACAGGTGCCATTTCACTGGTTTGTTTAGAATCCATACTGTGATATTTACAAGTGGGGAAGCTGGATGCTTTTAATAAAATTTTTTTTTTAAAGAAAAATCATTACCTGGATGGCAGCTTCAGTAACTTCCCAAACAAAAGCAAGCCAGCATCCCTGCAAGTCCAGAGCTGACAGTTTCACTGAGATTTAATAAAGCCATCACCAAGGACAGCCAAAACACATAATTTAGTGCACTGGCACTGCAGTTGAAGAAATATTTCCCCATGCTAAATGCACAACACAATGGAATTTCAGCGTTTACCAAGCATGCCAAGAACTTCTAATTACCTAATACGAACTTAGGCAAAGAGCCATTCTGTGTTAAGTTCTGAGTTCAGTAAAACAGATCAGTGCATTGTTTCAAGCAAGTAGGCACAGAGTTTATAAAGGAAATGCACAGTTGTGGAGTTCAGCTCTGCACTGCAATACACACCACTTAAAATGGGAAAGTTAATCAAGGCAGTAACTTTTTTTTAAAAGCCCCCAGTAATGACACAGAAGGTGAAACCAACATTAAATACAGGTGTCCAATTAAAACTCCTTCTCACATACATGAATTCCTCTGCAGTTACATAATTACGGCAGAGCCAGGGTATCTCTGCAGCAAAGCATGTTTTCAGTGATCCCAGCTCCTGCATACCTCAGACCCTGTGACTGTAGTGGTCAAACCCATTCAGACCAGCTGATGGTCACTTGACTCTCAGCACTATTTATACATTGCTCTATTAAGTGAAGCTTCTGATTGGGCTGAACAGATTTATGAAAATCCTGCCCAAGACATTTCTTAAATTGCTTTGCCAGAGAGCACTAGTATGAGCAAGCCTAGGGAGGTACAGAGTTGGCACAGCCTTCTAAAACAACCTCCTAAAGGCAAAACCACTCTCATTCTCAAAGGCTAACTAACTAGCCTGTTTTTAGAATTTGATTGCTGATAAATGCAAACACAGTTACCTTTAACCAGGACCTATTTTTGCATTGACCTCACAGACATGGTCTTTGACAGATCTGTTACAGATAAGAAACTGGCTTAGCTGCAAAAATCCATAAAGGATGCTGTAAATAATTACATGCAAAAAATGACCAAGCCAAGCTGTAGACTAATTCAACATACGTTTTACAGTCATAATAAAATAGATCTCATAAGGAGCTAAGCAAACTGTTCATGAAATTTATGGAATAATGAAGCCTGCAGCTTTGAAGAGTGGCACAAAATTTCCATGGAAGGGTATAAGCATGAGCTAAGGTTCCCCAGCTAGGGGCTTCTGTATGCTAGGAAGTAACTAACTAAATTTCTATAATGCCTACATTAGGACCACACTGTTGTGCAAGTGAGTAACATTCAGTTGTCAGCTATTGTTAGTGCATGCTCATACCCCAGTGTATTGTAACTAGCCTCTGGATGGTAATAGAATGTGAGAAACTGAATTAACTTATTCATCAAATCATGATTTTATGAGTAGTAAGGTAGAATTTTATATAAAGGCAGCAAACAATGCCAGTGAAGTTTCTGTTTAGGCACACAGTGTTAAACAAACACCTTGCCAGAGGATTCCAGCTCAGTTTTTTACAAGACATATGGAAGTTAGTGCTGTGCACACGAAAGGCATTAGAGGAACACCCACAGCCAGTCCTGCTTGCATGGCCACAAACCAAACACTAAGCACGAGGCAGGGTTACAGTGCAGGAGACTGCCAAAGCACAGAAAGGTGAAAAAAAAGTGAAAAAACCTGGGTATCCTGGATTCCTCTCAGCAGTCACAGCCCCTGTGCCACTGCAATTGGTTTGCCAGACTTGCTGCACAGGAGCATTTTTGGGCACACATCAGGGTGTAGAACACGTGCAGAACAGACCCACCCACCCATTCAAGAAGCAAATAGCTGGTGCTCACAGCATATCAATATTGTTGTAATAGAGATGTTAAGAATTCAACAGCCATCAAAGAATTATTTTATCAGTTTCTAGCTAGCTTAATTCTCTTTTTCTAAACAGCATGCATGCACCTTGCAACAGCACACCCCCAGCATGCCAAATATCAACCATCTGACTAGCAATGCAGCTGAAACATGAGTAGAAACTAAATGGGTCATCACAAAGGATTGTCTTTTAGTGCAGATATGATTCAGCTGAAGTTAAGACTAAATGCTAATAAATTCTGATGCTGGGTGAAATCACTCAAACAAGCCTCTCTCAATACCCCTACAGCACATAATCTTAGATGGCTGGGCTCTAAAAGCCCTGCTATGTCCTTACCATGCAATTCAATTCAATCTACCACACAGTTCCACCCTCTATAGTACCCAGCCTGTGTGGAAAACAGGGGCCCTCATCTTTAGTATCACTTATTTATTCATGCTAGATATTTAACTTGTAGAAAATATCAGGGAAAGAAAGCACCAGCATGAAATGGTGAGCACCTAGTAAACAAGTGGAAGTGTACCAGGGATGAGACCAGTTTGATCCACAAGTTGGGTAACAAGCCAAGCACCAGCAATTTATAATACTAACTTGCAGTACTGACAGTGTGATCCTTCTTTATCTTTCTCAAGGACCCACTTTAAAGATAATTACTCTTCTAAGTGCAGTTAGTACTTCAGAGGAGAACAGCATTTGTGTTACCTGAACTTCACAAAATAAGGCACTTGATTATGGAGGTGATGTTACAAAGCTACCTGGTCCTTTATCACACCTGAATATGCAACAGGAGGGTGGTGAATATAAATTCCTTCACTGTCCTGTTGCTCACCATCTCCTACTGCCTTCTTGTGAATTCAGCTGGGGGAGGTAAACACACCCTCCCCCCCTACTCCTTTCAGCCAAGTGCAATATGAAACTTAAAACATCTATGCTGAGAACTTAAAATATTTCTGATCACCTCCCTGTGCTATAGGGACAGTAACTCTGGCCACCAAGCAGACCTGGATAAGTGGGGAAAGAAAATAAACTAACTACCTAGAGAGGTGTTTTAAACCAATTTATTGTAAAAACCTGTGGGATTATGAATCTGGACTACAAACATAGTTTGGGCATTGTTGTGCCTTATGAATCAGAGTTACTCAATTTATCCCTTCAAGCCATGCAATTTAGATGGCAGCCACCTTACTCCCCTAGTAGGTGCTGGAACCATCCCAAAAAACAGAGCAAGCCCACCCAAGGCGGACAGTCACAGCTGTTACCTTATACAGCAGCAATCTTGACCCTAGAAACACAAGGGGGCAAGTTACAAGTGTGTGAAAGAAAATGCAGAGTCTACAACATGAACAAATACACACATATAGTCTTAAGGTGTACATCAAAAAAATCATCGGGGGCATTGAAGCCCTCAGAAGCCTGGAAATCTGAACATAATGCCTAGACTACAGTGCAGAGGTCTTCCAAAAAATCTGAAATCAGAATCGGTGTTTTAGCAATTATTTAGCAATCGGTGTTCTGCAAATTACTTAGAAGATGAAGCAACTTTCAATGACCAAAAATAAGGTTTGCAATTCTTCAAGTGTTAAGAAACCATCGCAAGAGACATCTGAAAGCCAAGGGCACATTTTATCTTGCCTGAAGATTATCACATGACAACAGCATGCTACTGTGCCACAGAGACCTAAATGTGTGTGTTTATCCCACAGCTCACATGACTTTGCTTCCTTCGGACCTTAAATGGTGACAAGAAATACATTTAGCAGAAGAGCAACAGGTACAGTGTACTAAGAAGCTTCCTAAAATAGGCATCTATTCTACAGAGCCCAGGGCAATATTTACTGGTATTAAATCTGCATAAAGCAATAGTCACTAGCAAGTCCCATACAAGTTACAAACAGCAATTCATGCAGCTCTAGATAGGCAATATTCTATATTCAACTCAGGAGAAAGCAGGAATAGTGACATGTAAGGGACAGTGGCATCAATGCTTTTGAAGTTAGTAAGATTCTTATTCCAAATTGGTACTCCCAGGAACACTGTGGAAGAAGTCACACAGTTCTAACTTTACAAGTCCACCAGCAGAGGAGTTTTGAAGTACACAGAGAACTGAGGGTCCCTAGGGAAACAAGAAGATTGTGTTTTACTGAAACAACCATTTAAATGAAGATCCCCTGCTCCTTCCACATAAGAAGGATCAGGTAAATTAGGACAAAACAAGTGCCTTGGAGATAGATGGCTGTCATACTGCTTTACCTTCTTTAAGCCTTTCAGCAGAAAGGCCTGACTGGATCTGGGACTGTCTTACATGGGCCATTAGCTGAGTTCTGTAATAAGGCCATTAACATTTGAGTGGCACGTGTAAGTCAAAGCCAGGCTGCCCCCTCTCTCATGCTTGACATCATACAGATAATTAAGAGGGAGCCAAAACACGGGGCTGCATCCTTCAGTGCAAAAGCAGTTTGTACACAGCAAATCAGTAAGCTTCTAGAAAATGTCACAGTAACTGTGCTAAAAAGGCACAGAAGTCTGGGTAAATCTTAAATGGGGTCCTGAAAAAAACCACAAACCCACGACTTTAGTAGGTCAAAAAATTCATGTGAACATATTATGATATTAAAATTTAACTTTGACTTTATCCCCTTTTTTCAAAAGGGGAAATACAGAACCTGGAAGAGAAGACTGAACTTACAGAAATATTTTGTGCAAGTGATATAACTCCCACGAAATAGAATAGAGAAGGCACCAGCTGGAGAAGCATCTTCTCATGGTAGATACAATCTCCAGGCTGTTTTACCCACTCAGAATCTTGCCAAGATTATCTTTTAGTTTTTCCATAACATGAACTGTTTTTAGACCATCTCCAAGAAAAAGGCAAAAATTAGCCCAGGACTGTTGTGTAAGATGTGACTGGAAAGAACAGAAAAGTAACTCACTTATCCAATTAACTGGGATACCTCAAGAATCTCAGGAATACTCAAAAATTCAAAAGTATATCCAGGACAAACAAGAAGAAATACTGTCCTTCTCCAAGGTGACCTTAAAATGAAGAAGGCAAATTTATTCAGGGCAGGCAGTGACTGTGGTGACAGGAATTCACAATACTGAGAAAAAGAATAAAGACAAGCATACCAGTGGGTTTGGCTTCTTGAAGGGAAATCCTGGCTAGTATGGAATATCAATAATATCTATTCTTGTATGGATTGCCAACCACTGCAATCATAAGGAGGTCTCAGTTTTGAGCTGTGTATTAAACAGTATCTGCTACCAAAGCTCTGAGATTAACACCCCACTACTACAGTGTGTAGTGGTGGACAGTGATTAAACTCTTTCTGCAATTTGAGAAGGTCTCTTGGAGAGTTATGAACACTGTGGTACAACAGCAGATTTAACTGGAGCTTCTCATGACATTCCTGATGTGGCCAGAATAAGCACTGCTTCAGGAGTGTGTGACTACAGGTTCCAGGTGGAGAACTCCACTGAAAAGCCATTATTGCAGGTTCCCAGGACATATTAAAACACCAGCTCAATGCAGACTGTATTACAGAAACTGAGGCTTTACCTGGCCTATTTCACACAGTTTGATTTACTGCAATGCCCACTCATTAGTCATTGCTAAATTCAGCTGCTTAATAGGACATCTATTCTAAATGCCAGCATTATCTATTCCTACTCCTAGAAACTCCATTGCAGTCCTGGTTATTCCTCTGAGAAGTTTTAAGGGTTCTCTGGGATTGTTTGCTTTTTTTCATTCAAAGTAATTTTAAGGTATTCAAGTATTGAATTAGCCACAGTACACCAGAATAAACGAGAGCATTTTTGAATCAGGCCTACTCCAACTAAACAACTTTGTGCCCAAAAGGGCTTTTTCATAATCAGAGATGCAGCATGAAGAGACAACAGCAGAGTATTCTCTTAAAGGTAGGGTTTTAAAGACTAGGACAGTGAGGATGATCAAGCCATCCAAAAACTTACAATACATCAGAACACCACAAGCACTTCAAAAGGGCAAAACTCAAAGCCAACTTAAGTATGAATCAGGAAGCAGAAGATACAGACCAACCATTTCAGGTGTGTTTGCATCAGTATTCTGAATGAAGACTACAGAAAAAAGATTTGTTTCACAAGTGAAGTGGTCTCCATCTCTCTACAGCTGCAAGACACACTGACATATGTGTGTCACTACATGTTTTCTTGGTCTAAAAAGAGAAATATCAGTAGCAATCTCTGCAATAAGCACAGAAGTGGCACAGTTCTATATTCATGCACAGTAGTTTATCTAAATGCAATGTTACCTGGACAAAGAACATAACATGCACTGCAAAATACTGTACAACAGTCAGGAATGTGTCATATGTAGTGCTGCAATTAAATTTAATCTTTGAAGCAAAGCCTTTAGAACTAGATTCCTATTACAGGTCAAGATGACATTGAGAAAACTTCAATTTAGCAGAACTGAAATGTGGCCATATTAAATTCACACTGCATACTTTTATTCTTAATATCAGATGAAGGAAATATTGCCTTTGTAGCATAACAGCTGTTAAAAATACTAAATATTATCAAAACATATTTTAAAAACAACAGGTAGATTTACACCAATAAATCATTTTGTAAAGTCTAATTAAACTTGATAGCTTGTAATGCACAGCAATAACACAAGAACTACTACCAAAAAGCTAGTCTCATTCGGCCTCGCTCCTTTCTAAAGATGAGTAGGAAACCCAAACAACAACACAGGCAGGAACACTTCTGATAGGCAGCAAGGATGACAGGCACTCTTGACTCTCCATTCTATGACTGCTAATGGCATGATCAGCTTCAGAGTAAGTCTTTACCTCCCTGCCCATAAAAGTTTCACAGCTACTGATGTGAACGCAAACTAATGCAACAAAATTCCTTTTTCCTGTCAAATGTTGGAAGTGCTTTACAAATAAAGCAGAGTTGCTCGTTTACAAGCTTTAGAGTTATGGATAACACAGCTTTTCCACTCTAATTGTTTTGTACATATACAGCACAAGTCAGCACCGTAAATAATGCACAGATTTCCAGATAAGAGACCTGAGAGTTCTGTGTTCCAACACAGGTTTCAAAGCATTTTCCCATCATCTGATAGCAGCAGTTTCTTCTAAATGAAGTGTATGTTCCCCTTTGGAGACTTGCTTTGCCATCCCACTGCAGCAGCCTTCCAAAGGCCCCCAGGGAAAGCATCTCCCTTTTCTTGAATGCCTCACACAGTATCACTGGATAGCTGGGAAATCCAGTGCACTGCAAGAACACAAACATCAGCACACAATGACAATTAGATGGCAGAGCTGCATCTCTCAGTAAGCTAAAGGAAGTACATTAAAACAGTGATTTTGGAGATAATGCCATTCAGAGACTACATCCTGGTACACATAAACACAAATGTTATATGTGCAAGAAGAAACTCCATGGTATAAGGCAGCAAGACTCTGGTAAAGTTGTTTAAAAATAAATCATTCTAAATAGACAGATTCATAGTACAAGGCAGATATTCTCAGTGAAAGTAATCCCTCTGACATCTCAAAAAAGAGACTCTTAATAATTGATGCCTTCAAGAGAAGGTACTTAGCTGAAGCTACATATTAAACCCCAGGAGATGCAGTACAAGTGTTTTTCACCACATTCTGCCTTAAGAACTAGGAAGTAACACTGCAGGTTCTAATGGCTTTAACTGCTTTCAATACTAAAATGTGGTGAAGAACTTAATATGACCCAAAGTTTGTCAGTAACTGTTTCTAACTACATGTGCAGCTGATGTGCCACCAGTGATCTATCATCCACAGACATGCTATTGGAAATTCTCCTGAAGAACAGCCAGGCACTTAATCTAAATGGCAAGAAGTGCAAATTGTGAGGGCAGATGGAAGCAAACCAGCCATCCCATCCAGCACTGCCTGAGCTCTGACAGTGGCAGGACAGAGGAGTTCAAAGGTCACTTTCACAGTTGATGTGGGTTTCCTTTAAGATGCCTGGAAAATGACTGTGTTGACCACATCCACATTCTGAAATACTTTTTTGAGAACTCCTAACGAAGCTTCAGCCAAAGGAACAGGAACTGACTCATTTGTACAGTACCCATGCACTGCACAGTCACACTCAGATGTGTGCCTGAGGTGCACGTGGGCAGGGATAGAGCAGGCAAAGTTTGTGTTGTATTTGAGAGATCCCAGGCTGGGGTTCTGCCTTGGCACACCAGTGCTCAGCATGAAGGTGTGCTCACACACATCTTTATCACTGCAGCCTGCCACTCACTGCCAGCCTCAGCTCTACTGTTCCTGTTTCTCAACACAAATTTATGCACACAACTGAAGACTGCAAGCTGAGCTCCAGACCGTGAGCTGTCCACAGGATTTTATTATTTGCAACTCAAACTACCCATGAACAAAGAGATAAAGATAAATAAGCTGTTATGTTATTACAGCCTGCATGTCGAGCAGGGGAAAAAGAAAAATCTAAACCGAGTGTACCTTTTAAAATGGACTTGGCTGTATATACTGTGTGTGAACCAACTCAGCCCTAGCTGTGTTTTACTGCAAGATAAAACAGTTCTGAAAGCAAAACTTGAAGGATTCAGTAAATCGTTCCAATACTTGCAATTCACTTGGCAGTCTTCAGCTCATGGGAAAATAGAATGCAGGACATATATACTACTGTATCACCTTTCAGCTGTTAGCTATGTATAGACTTGCAGAAAACAGGCATCCCATTTAAAACTGCTTTCTACAAAATAGGTGTGCCACTAGGCCATTGTTTAAACCCACTGAAACTGCACTGAATCATTTCCCTGAATAGCATCACAATGAAGTGGGTGTGTTGTTTTTAACTCAAGGTGTCTGCTAAGCAAGTTCTTTTAACAACTTCTGATTATCAGCACATCCCAGAAGCATAAGACCCAGCTCTGAAATTCCATAGAAATTGCACTTACAAGCATAAGATGCCAAAGAAGCCACTCTGCCCCAAATAAATCAGGGAAAGTAAAGGTGGGATTCCAGGAAGAAAACACCTTTGGTCTAACTACAGAACTATGCTGCTCAGGATATCCATCAGAACTGCTCCTACCCAACTGGGCTACTGAATGCAACCCTTTTAAAAGCAGATTTACCTGACATCCCAGGAATAGTTTTCCTCATGGGTTTGGTTCTCCAGGCTATCACAAAGAAGTAATTTTATCTACAACATACAAGCTTTTTGTTTGGGGTTTCCCCTCCTCCCCTAAATGAATATTTGACTAAGCCTCCTTGCCCATATCTAGGCACTTTTTAATTGATGTGTACTTCTGTGGTATTGAATTGCACACTGCTCCTCCACCACAGCATTGCTTTTAACCTCAGCCAAGAAATAAGAAAGTTCCAGTAGGCAAATTTATCAGGCAGCAAAAGCATATTGAAAGCATTCAAACCAAACAAGTCAACCCCTGAAGTTACAAATTATTGAGGGGCATTCTGGCTACAACATACAACTATTTGGGCAGAAAATTCTAGGGAAAATGCAGCACTCAGCTTGCCAATACAGCTTTTTTCCTCCCTCTCCCTACCAGATCAGGTAGTCAAGCAGACAAATCCTAACAGGAGAGCAAGACATGCAATAGCACTTCATACTTAAGAGGCAATTACAGAGACTTGTAATTCAAATATATTGTCACCTTCTGTAATCAATTTCTTCCACATATGTTTTCAGGGGCATTTTAGTTATATAATAATGGTACTAAAATACATCAATGCCAAGAAAGAGACATCTACATAGGGTAACAGTTTCTTCTTAAAGGTTTCTCCTACCTTGCTGATATTACTGACATTCCTAGTGCAAGACATCACCTTTGGCACTCAGGAAAGAGCCATTCGCCCCCCATCATTCAGCCTACTGAAAACTGCTGAACAAAACCAGCAAGACAGTCGCAACCTGGAGCATCACCCTGACACCAGCACACTTTCACTAGGTTTGTAAATGGATTTCTAAGCATCAGAGCTTCGCTCTCCCTACAGCAATAAGCCAGTTGGGAAGAAAACACTTTGATTTTCTGAATGTGGCAGGAGATTTTTACCTTCTCCAGTTGCTGTGCTAAAGATGGCTTTAGTGAGACCTGCCTGATACTGTTCAACAATTTCTGAGCAATTCCAGACAGGCAGGTGGATCTCCCAGGTAAAGTGGGGTCACTAGTGAGAGACAAGCTCACACTACACCTGCCTGACAAAGGACAGCATTTTTATGTTCTGTATGTGAAGATTAGGGTATCATCAGTCATTTCAACTTCTCAGCCATCTGAGCATCACAGAGCCAGACTCCTGTAGCTGACAACAGTGGAGGAGACTGGACCACTACAGTGCTCAAGTGAGCACTTGAGTGACTTGAGGAGTGAGCAACTCCTCTACAAGACACATAAATCACAGACAGCTTCCACCAAAAGATTGCCTGGGCTAGGCAGCAGAATGGAAACAAAGCAGCCACTCAACTTCCAGTTCCTCTCCCCAGCCACAAGGCACATCCTCCTGTCTGCTTGCACCAACAGATGCTCCCAAAACACTGCCCTGCAGCTCAGTTCAGCTGGCACCTACTAAAGGAAGGTCAAAAATCTTCTAAGGATGCTCAGAATCTCTTAAGCAAGGATCAATTCCCTGATAAAACAGCTTAATACCTTCACAGTCCACAGCACGGTTGCTCCTGAGGACACAGAGTTTCTAACCCTCACTCCCCTTGTGCCCTGCTCAGGCTTCCCCTATCACAACTGCAAACACTATTATGCAACGTACACGAGTGCTACATTTCCTATAGTTTCCGGGAGAAAGAATAAACATTGGATTTCATCTTCATTCCACAGCTGCTTGTGGGGAGGGAGGCCTCCCGTCCACTCCTTCCTCCCCTGAGGAATTTCGGAGGAGGCGCGGAGCTCTCCCGGCCAGGGCTCCAGCTCAGCCCCTGTCGCAGCGTGTCCAGTTCAGCTGCTGCCCTCCAAACCCTGGCCCTCCATCCCTGTGCCACTGCACAGGGCAAAATACCTGCCTGCCTAAGGAGCTGGCACCCTGGAGGCTGGTTTTGCTGTTAGAGGTAAATTGGAAGCACTTTTACTGATGATAATTACTGATGATAATCTAATTTTTTTCACTCACTAGGGACTATGTCAAGAGCAGGCTCCCGAAAAGAAGTCTATTTGTAAGCACAGTGCAAATTGATTACTACTAGCACACATAAAACATATCCAGCAGAAACTTTTACCCTTATTTACTTATTGAGAAGTTAGTGCTTTATCAGGCACCTAAACACGCTCAAGCTTTACAAGAGACATGCTAAACTGGTTTAAAAAGACTTGTGCGCTGATAAGTGATTAGTGATGCTACAAACAATCATTAATGATGAATATTTACATACTCATTAATTCATCTAGAAGCTTTACCACAGCCATAGGTCTGAGGAGTTAAATATTTGCTGATGCTACATGAGGATCTCCTCCATTCAAAGGCTATCATCTAACTAATTAGTGAATTTGGATACAACTTGCAAGATCTGCCTGAAAGTTGACTCTTCCCATATGTTAAATGAATCAAGGAAATAGTTCAAAACCCATCAAATTTTCAATTCTTTTAATTTCTGCAGATGCCTCCTGAAACAATCAGAATGGGCAACTCTCTTGTCTCCTCCTATTCCCAAATTTTTCACCCTTTTTTCCCCCTAACTTGCTAGCACACAGGCTTCCCCTTTATATCTGCAGGTAGATACTGGTGAATACCTCTAGTTTTTATATAAAACTAAGAATAATATCACATGATCACATTCATATGACCATCTCCCATTCAAAGCATTCAAATCCCATTCAGTAAAGCACACCTCCAAATGCTGAACCTTCGTTATCACCATATCATAACTTTTAATTATGTCTGAAATTTAAAGTAGCATTAGGTACAAGCATTATAAAAGTCTTTTCTTTTAAATGTTGTTATTCAGAGTTTTAATATGTTTCCTCCCCCTCCAATATAAATTAAAAGGACAGAGAAAAATGGGCCTCTCAAATGAACAACTACTCCAAGTATTTGCAATGAAGGCAGAGAATAGAAATTATTACTAATATAAATCATTTCATGTGTATTGCCCAGACCCACACTTGTTAGACAAAAGCACCAAAAGATTAGTAAAATACAAATATTTAATTATTCACAAGCCATCCAGACCTGTGATGTTTTCCTTAAGGTGTGAACAGCTGGTTACAAAATTTAGACCAGATGTTGCTCTTAAAATGAGCACTGATTTATAAACACACAGTTTCACCAGGACCAAGGCAGCTACAAAAGTGTACAGCACTATGCATCTACTTATAGGAGATATTTCTGATGGTGAAGAAAAGTGAAACATCTGGTTCAAGATTATTATGAAACAGACAAATCTCATCACATAATAACTGCAGAGCATAACTTTTCATGAGCACAAACTGATGTGCAAAAATGAACCCAAAATTCTGCTTGCATGTGTATTAGGCACCATTATTGTAAAAGTGGAGTGACCATTAGAAGGTCAACGCAAGTTTTTTTAGGATGTTGACTTTGATATCTCATTATGTAGGAAATAACTCCAGTCTGCAGTTTCTCTGGCAGGGTTGCATCACTGCCTGGTACTAAAAGCAAGCATGTACTGTTGTAACACAAGAGCTCACATATTCAAAATGAAGGGCGTTTTGTTCTCCCTCACCTACAAAAAATCTTTGGAGACAGCCAGAAATTTTCAATACAGATGCAACTACTAGTAAAAGCTTGGCCTAGAAAATTTTCTTGATGGTTGAGGTGTTTTAGAGTTCACTTGTGCTCCCTCAGAGAAATAAAGCGCATTTTAGAAGTAGGGAAGAATCTGAGCAGGCTATACAAAACGTAGGCGAGTATTTCCATTTGAGAGATAAGTTGCTTGCTCAGTGTTTCTAGGCAATAATTCTGTCAGATCATTAGTTTCCCTGGTTCAATACCTCATAATACATAGTATGAGCTGTGCCAATATAGTATATTTTCTTAAAAGAACAGCTACAGCTTCTTCCCTAAATTTGGATCCTTACAACAACAGCATATCTGGCTGTTATATAATATAGCCAAAGATTAAAGTTTTTCACCTTTATAAAGAAATCAGACTCAAAAAAATAATAATTTCTAGGAGATTACAGAGTGTGTTCTCCCGTGAGCCACACCCAGTCCCACCTTTCCAAATCTCTTTAGGCAACACAATGATCTGACTTTTGAGACACTGTGGGGACATAATAGTACACAAACTTGAAAAGGAGGTTTAAATTGTTCTTCTTGGACAAATAGTTTCAGTTCAAAATTATCACCAGGAATAGTCAGATTCAGCAGCATCTGTATTGTCAGGCAAGCCTAGACAAGGCAGGCTTTTCTGCTGGGAGTTGCACAACAGACCCATGTCAGTTATCTCTGAGAACAGGTCAGAAACACAGCCATCAGCATCTGCTTAAAAACTGCCAGCTGAACCATTTGGGCAGGATTCTGGTCCAGAGAATCTCCTATGTGCCAGACAGAAGGTGTGAAAGTGAAAGAACAATTTGTAGGTCATCACTCCATCATCAACTTCAAAGTCATCCCGCAGCTCTGTAGGTTGCTTGAGTCAATTCATTCTTGAACTTTACATCATCCTTCTGAACCATAAAAGCAGATTTTCTGTCCTGGGACTGTTGAACTTTTAAGATACTGCTATTTGTACCAGTAAATCACTTACTTAAATCTCTACTGCTCATCAGCCTTTATGAGCAATGCAAGATCTTCACAGAAATGAGTTGCTGATGATGTTCTGGCATTATGAACTGAAGCCAATGATAAAACACATTTATCATATGTGGGAGACAGGAGGATTTAGATATGCACTCCACCTCACTCTGTCCATGCAGCAGCTTAGGTTAACTTTTTTTTTTCACTGAGGATTTTCAACAAGGCATTTAAAGAAATATTAACAGCCTACCACAAGTCTATAATTCTACGTCTCTTACACACATCTCCTGAAAGATGTTGCATCTTTCTCACAAATCCCAAGCAAACAAACACCAGCTCAACTTTTCAGCTGTTTCAAGTAATTTGTAAGAACAAATCAAACATGATAACCACCCCCAAAGAAAACTACTTGAATCATGTTACACTGCATTTCTAACAAGTATAGGGGCAGAAGAACTACCTGCGGTATTAAAATTACAGATGGATGAACAAAGTGTTTCTGCATTTGTAGAGAAAAGATTCCACATAGGGAAACCATTTTTCAAACTTCTATACAACTAGAATATAAAGGGGTAAATTTTGTTCAAAGAACTGCAGTAAGAAAAGTAATCTAAAGGGCAACCCCTTCCTTTGCCACGTAATAAATGGAACATATCTTCAGGGACTGGAAACAAGCATCCTTGCCTGTTGAAACCTTTCCCTACGTTAAGGCTAACTAGAAGAGCAACAGCTAATCCAGCCCCCAGTTCCTGGGCAGGGGAAAGAGTAATGTCCAAGAGACAGGGACACATGGTAATGCCAAAAGCAATCCCTCACTGCCACACTCGGGGGAATGTGCATGTGTGTTTTTCAGACACTGAAATGACCTATAGAATCCAACCAGTTCAAGATGCTACAGGGTGAGGGTGGCACACACCACAAATCTGAAGTCTCCATGGCTCACTGTACCTATTATAACAATTTCTGATCTCTCACTCAAAAAAACCATTTAGTCTCAAAATATTATCGATATCCAGGAGGTGGGTGCATGTTATGTGTGAAAGAGGAGAAGAATGTGGTCTAAGAACATCCAAATTAATGAGCCTGGAACTTGCTGCTGACAAATCTGGGTGTCACCATGCAGTGCTGCTCTATCACATGTGTAGGTATCTCCATACTGTCTTGCCGTCCACACAAATCAAAATATTTTACAGAATCCACATGCTGCTGAAGTGCTACCAAACAACTGAATAAATCCAGGACAGAGGTGAACCAGCCACGTAAGCTTTTCAGCATCTAAGCTGACACAGAACTACAATAATCCTCCCCCAAAAAAGCTAATTTTATGCATTCCTCATGTTTCTCATTTTACCCTTCTCTACATCATTCAGGCAACACCATTAGCAATAATCAGTAAAAACTGTTATTATGACACATAACAAAATTTACTTGTTGCAGTTAAAGTTTCAGATTCCCCAAAAAGCATCTTGTAATTCCAGGTATTTTCTTTTTTGAAAACAAGCATTTTCATTACATACGCTCACAAAAATCAGACAGCAAAAACTAACAGAATGGGAGTAAAATGTGGTTTTGCATGAGATCATATACTACAGAACGTAAGGGGTTTTTTTATGAATAAACTGGAACAGTCAACAGTATGACACAAACCAAAGTACAAGTAACAGACATGATCTAAACAGAATTTGACTGGACCATGTTTATTTAATTCTCAAAATTTCAGCTTATGCTTAAATCAGTCAGCCGTCACCTCATACAAGTATTTCAAAACAGGTGAGTGAAACCCAGTGGGAGGAGACTGATCATTTTAATAATAGACAACAAATCGACTACAGTTAAATTTTTTCAAGCACTGCCTACTTAAACAGAGTAGTATGTGCTTTTTATTTTTGGGAGAGTGGGGGGAAGGGAGCAGGGGGACCTCTGGGAAGAATGCTAACCTTATGAATTCTTCCTCTGGAATTTTAATTGGTAAATCTATAAGTAAAAACGTACCCAGCTGCAGGGAGCTGCTCCCCAGCCCCACCACAATCACAGAACCTCAGAGCCCTGTGCTCAAGGCAGAAAACAGAACATTTCCCTCAGATGGTGCCCAGCCACACCTGAGCTGAGGAGGAGACTCCGACAGCAGAAGTTGGATTACGCTCTTCCCGAACTATAAAGCCAGAGTGCCTCTGGAAGACACGCTTATCTCACCATCTATTCTTTTTATTGCTACTCTTATTAGACATTTCCTACTCGTTTTTGCAATAAATTTAGCTACACAACAACCTTGAGCTCTATTTTTATATACAGCATTGTTCAAAGAGCTTCCGAAAATTGTATTAGGAAGGAGAGAAAGGCCTTTGAACAATTAGGACAAGCTTCATAAAAGAAATGTAATCTCAACACAAGCTAGTTTCTTTTTTCCCTTTTTGGAAAAATCTTCACACGGAGATCTGAGACAGACGATGAAAGTAAGAGATTTAAAAATAAGAAATAGCATTTCATGCATCAGAACCAGCAGAGAAGACAATATTCTGCATGACACCTTTTAACCTGTAACCAAAGATCTTTCCACGTGTACGTTGAATAAATTACAGCTCAAAAAATAAAGTAAAAATAGTTTACAAAGATTAGAAGCAGAGATTACAATTTCCACATAATATATCCGTTCTTTTCTTATTGACCAAACGCAAGGTCTAAAATGTATTATAAACACTACTGTTTCCCATCTGACTTGCAGGCAGTTTTCAATGTGGCAATTAATGTACCGTATTTAAATATAATTGAAAGAAAGGATTTTATACCCACTCACACCATAACATGGTTTCTAGGATCACACTATATTCAGAAGTCTCGCAAACAATAACATTCTGACTATACATATTTATAAATCACTATATTTCTGCTTTGAAGATCACTGTGTCTCCGAAGTACATTACTTTTTCTTTCTAAACACCGAGAGGATATTAAGTAACAGGCACGTGGGAAGTTATATCTAGTTTTAACACGCAGAACGCAAAGCGATCACGCTTAGCTCGTGATTTAAAGTCACTTCAGCTTCCACACGCGAAAAAAAACAATGGCAAAGCAAACTTCCAGCGCCTGCAGCCCCGGCCTCGCCCTCCGGCAGGACCCCCTCACACCGGGGAGCCTCCCCTCGCCCCACCTGAACGCGGCTCCAGCTCCCACCCCCGCGGGAAGGAGAAAGGAGTTCCCCCGCCACAAGGAAGTCGCAGACACACGTGCTAGGAGTACTTTTATCCAGACGGGGCTCCGAGAAACCTCCGAGGAAGTTCCCCCTGGGCGGCAGGAGCGGGTGGGGGGGGAGCCGGCGGCCCCCTCAGGGCTCCCCTCCCGCGCCCCACAGGTGCGCCCCTTCCCAGCGCGGCGCACGGGGCAGAGCGCTGCGCCCCGCACTCACCCGAGCCCGGCGGCGCTTCCCGCGGACAGGCGGCTCCCGGCGGCTCCCGGCAGCCCCGGGCCGGGCCGGGGGGCGGTGAGGGCGGCCCCGGCAGTGCGCGGGGCCCGCTGAGGCCGCGGGAGCGGCGCGGAGCAGCGCCCGCCGCCGCCGCGCTCCGCTCTTATAGCGACCCGCCAATTAAGGGCGGCCAATCGGCGGGCGGCGGCCACGTGACGGGGCAGTTCCAATTACGGCGGAGAATTTTCTGAATTAGCGGGGTTACACAAAGGACACTCATTGAGGGGGAAGGAAAAAAGGGCAGCGAGCGGGAGCGGGAACGCCCAGCCGGAGCCTGCTCGGTGATTTAAAGCAGGAAACTCCCTCGCCTCACACAGACACGGCCGCATTCAGCAGCGGCCAGCATCTCCGCGGGAGGAATGTCTGGCGCACATTAGGCTAATCCTCGCCCCCGAGCTGGGTTTACACAGCCACCGCGGCCATCGCCTCGCTCGCTTCCCCCCGCCCCACCGCCAAAGAAGCCCTGTCTGTTCCCTGTACCTACACACACATACGCGGATATATTTCCCAAGTATGAGCTGGAAGCGGCTCGCAAAGCAAAGGCTGGTGGTGAGCGATGTGCCGGCGCTGCTCTGAAAAACTTCTGCGCTCGGCGGATGACACGAGTCAATACAAAAGCGGAATTATTCCAAGGCATTATTGAGCCATTAGCGATTAACAGCCCCCCGCGCCAGAAAAGGCTCCCGCAGGAAAAACGCGCCCGTGCTAATTGCTGCTTTACGTTTCGGTGCGAGGAATTGCTGCGAGAAGAGACGATCCGTGTATAGAAACAGGTTCGGTGATAAGCAATGCTGGAAACCTCACCTGCCCAGAAACCCTCACGGGACACCTCGGCCGACAGCTCCGAGCGCCTGGCCGAGGTGCCCGCGGCTCTCGCCCATCCTCGTTCTCCTGCCCTGCAGAAACTCGTGTGGCCGCGAACATCACCCGGGCACAGCAGCCAACAGCCGGAACAAGGGCCAGGCTGCCTGCCACTGACAAGCCCTGCCAATCCCAATTTATGGGCAGGAAACGTATGCCAGGACAAACCAGCCGAGATGACTCAAGTCGCCTCTCCCCCACCCTCCTGTTCCACAGAACAACAGCCCTCTTTAGCAGCGGGGAGTAGGATCTCTTAGAGGAATGACTCAAAGTTGCTCTCAGGGGTAGGGGAAAAACCCCCACAGAACAGAAAACACCCAATTCCCTCCCCACCTCCTCCTCTTTTTCACATTGTATTAATTAAACACGCCACGACTGTCTTGAAGTAACAAATACAGTAAAGAGAAATCTAGTTGGACCACGAGATAAGTTTACTGAGGTCAAACCCAAGGGAAAACTAATCTAACCACATTTTCAAATTTTTTTGACTATTCCATAGACCAATAAAACCATAAAATGGCAAAAACATCCTATCCTAGAATAGCATGAGGATAACAAAATATGTTATGTTTAATTAAAGGCAGATGACTTAATAAAAAATTCACACTGTGTACATACAAAACTCAGTATCATTTTTTCATTTACTGTAATTTTTTTAAAGAAAATTATCACGTTTGAAGCTTTTGGGGGTACTTTTTATCTTGGATTTAAAGTTATTTGATTAGAATAAAGAGATCAGAATACTTTATAAATCTCATCTATGAACATTACGCCAGTAAGTGATTTTAAATAATGGATAGATTAGTTTATGGAGAATAACATGTTCCATCTTCTTAGCAGACAGTGAATAAATCTCTCTTAAAATAGCCATGGGTTTTCTATTAACATAAAAAATGGTAAATGCACTGTCCAACTTCATTGGAACTTTAATGATAGATCGCAGAATTGAACATGAGATCTAAGATAACAGGTGGAGCTGCAGGAATCAGGAACTGGAGAGCAAATCAGCCAACACCTCCCTGTGGACTTTATTAATGTGACTGTACCCCCATCTTGAAAAAAGCTCCAGCTTCCTCGCAGCTCCTACAACTGAAAGGTTGTTCCAGAAGTCACTTCTGATGATCTTCTTATTTTTTTTTTTTCTAAATTTCCATCTTCAACTTATTCAGGGCCAGCTGCTGGCACAACACGAAGTGATCTGCATTGTCCTCTCTTTGCTAGCACAGTGCTTTTCCTTTTCCTGTGCTATACCACAAATGCCCCCATTCTTCCATTCTGCAGCTCCCTGGTAGGCAGCACTCGTATCTGCCTTTGACTCTGATGAGATATTTTATGCTAACAATTTTATCATGTTCCATCTCTGAGTTCTTCCCAAAGCATTTATTATGAGGTTCTTCATGAAAATAATTTAGATTGAAACAATCAGTTCTTTTTGAATGGAAACCGTGACTCAGATGAGCCAAACACAGAATATTCCACCAAAGTATTCTATGTATAGCATTTGTGTGAATTCGTGTGGCCGAAGCCAGCCAAATAACATAAGTACTCCATAATGGAAAAGCTGATTAACTATTATAAATACTTCCGAAGTACATTTTAAGGTAAATCCTCATAATATCCCTGTGAAGTGGTAGTCTTTAGTCTCCTTTAGAAAATGAGAGGCTGGGAATATTTAAATATCTTGACCAACAGAAGTTTCCATCAGGAAGTGAGCTGCACCTAAGGAGCTCTTGGCTCCCTGTCCCATGCCACATCTCCTGAAGCACATTGTGCATCTCATTCCAACCTAATACTGAGCTGGATCATCTACAGTCACCTTTCATGGTGAAAAAACAGAACATTGAAAAATTATAGCAGCTGGTCTCTAATGGGGTAAGAAGTGCTTTCATTATTGTCCTCATTGCTGAGAAATACTGGTTTTGGAAAGGTCAGTATAGTTTTTGGTGGTGGCATTTTTGGGTGGTTATTTTGAGGGTCAGAGGCTGAGACTTTTGTCCTACTGCAGAGTGAGAATGAAGAACGGTGCATCACTGAATTTCTGGCAGTGATGGTCTAATTTCAGCAGCTTGGCCATTCAGACAAGACTGAAGTTCATCTGGATTCCCTCTGTTGTGTTCTCTGGGCGCTTTAACGTAGAAACCCAACTAGAGCAGGAAGGCAGAGAATGGGGAATGTGAGAAGGAAGGCACTGTTTTCTTCACCCTGCTCTGTGCACCCTCACAGACAAAATCTCCCACCTATTCTCCCTCTGCTATTTCCTCAGGAGACCTGCTTCCTTTATTGTTTGAGCAGTGACTGTTTCCTACTGTAGTCAGCAATTGTCCTCTCCCAAATATTTTTCTCTTCTGACTTTCTCACCTCTGTGTCTTGGTCAAAACATGAAGGATAAATTGCCTGATTGCTTTTGAGACGCTGGCCATTGGTGTTGGACACAGGGGCAGGACAGCACTGCTACTGGACACTGGCCATTGGTGTTGGACACAGGGGCAGGACAGCACTGCTACTGGACACTGGACACTGGTGTTGGACACAGGGGCAGGACAGCACTGTTACTGGACACTGGACACTGGTGTTGGACACAGGGGCAGGACAGCACTGCTGCTGGACACTGGAGACTGGCCATGGGTGTTGGACACAGGGGTAGGACAGCACTGCTACTGGACACTGGATGCTGGCCATTGGTGTTGGACACAGGGGCAGGACAGCACTGCTACTGGACACTGGACACTGGTGTTGGACACAGGGGCAGGACAGCACTGCTGCTGGACACTGGACACTGGTGTTGGACACAGGGGCAGGACAGCACTGCTGCTGGACACTGGACACTGGTGTTGGACACAGGGGCAGGACAGCACTGCTACTGGACACTGGATGCTGGCCATTGGTGTTGGACACAGGGGCAGGACAGCACTGCTACTGGACACTGGACACTGGTGTTGGACACAGGGGCAGGACAGCACTGCTGCTGGACACTGGACACTGGTGTTGGACACAGGGGCAGGACAGCACTGCTGCTGGACACTGGACACTGGTGTTGGACACAGGGGCAGGACAGCACTGTTACTGGACACTGGACACTGGTGTTGGACACAGGGGCAGGACAGCACTGCTACTGGACACTGGACACTGGCCATGGTGTTGGACACAGGGGCAGGACAGCACTGTTACTGGACACTGGACACTGGTGTTGGACACAGGGGCAGGATAGCACTGCTGCTAGACACTGGAGACTGGCCATGGGTGTTGGACACAGGGGCCATCCAGCTGACAACACAGGTGAGAGGAACTGATCCTGTCAGGATTTCAGCTCTCCACAGCGCTGTCAAAGGCCACCACCCACCACACCTTAGGGACTCCTGTTCCCCAGGGCAGTTAGACAGCCCAAGCCAGACAGTTCCTATCATCCATAAAGCCATGAGGCAGGAGAGGGAGAGGAAAAGGCAACACAGAGACCACATGCTCAAGACCACTTGTCACTCTAGGTCAGGTTTATTTACAGCAGTACTTCGTGCCCAGGACTGAAGATGTGGAAGTCATCTCAGGACTGGGGAAAAAAGCAGATGCTCCAAGTCTGGTGTTTCCCTGAGGAAGGGAGTGAGCTCCCCAGTAAATTGGCACCACCCTCAATGCTAATTGCACTGAAGGTCCTCCTCTGCCCGAGGGGAAGAGCCAAGCCCACGGGGAAGCTCCCAGCACCGCTGGGACGTGTGAAGCAGGCACAGTCACAGAGCACGGACGCGTGTGAATGTACATATCATTTCCTGATAGCAGATGCAAGAGGATGTTAGGGAGAGGAGGAAGAAATGAATTTTCTCTTTTCTCCTCTACGGATCCTTTTCCCTGTCGATATTATTGAAAAAGTAAAGCTTGTGAGCACAGATAAAAAGAAACATGCATCATTTAACTAGAAAGTGAGCAAGTCCATGTTTGTTTATTTTTCCTTTGGGTAAACAAGTGATCTAGGCTCTGAGAACCTTTTTATTTAAAAAAATCCAAACAAAACACACAAAGAAAGAGACAACAAAAACAACCACCCCTAAAATTCAATCCTCTTTGATATTTACCCTTAAGCTATCCCCTATTTGTCTCTTTTAGTGAAAGTGGAAGGGCTGTATTAGCATGCTTGGCTGAAAATGCACTTTTTCCCAGCAGCTTATGCAAGTTATGGTACCTGCTGTGACTGATTCACAGCAGCAGTGTGCAGGAAGTCCCTCCGTGCTCAGTGTTATATACATAACAAACGTCACTTTTCAGAGGCACTGAGCTGCTCCTAATTTCCACTGGGATTGTTGGACTGCATCACCTCTACATACCAGCTCTCTGTAAACATCTCTTTTTCATGTATAAAACATCTCCTCTGAATGCCTGAAGTGTCTGATCACAGAACCTGAGCTGTGCTCAGCATTCAGCTCTTGGGGAACACGGCTCGTCAGATACAATGATGGGCAGAACTGAAATATTCCTGTTTCCAGTGGTGGGTGAGGACATGAGCTTTCCACCACCCATCCACAGCACAGGAATCTGCCACAAGCTTGTAGGAAACACGACACACTGCTACACATTTGTGTAATGCAAGCGCTGCAGCTTTCATCTCTTCTTGGGGAAAAGCTTGTTAAGGACACAAAATTAAGACTAATTAAGGAATAAATGCTATCAAAGTAAGGTCTTCTGGTGTTCCTCTTCAACAAAAAATCCCTACATGTGGTTTTCTCAAAGAATTATTTTCAAAGGTAGGCTCACAAATACAAGAACCTGACCAATTTTAGCATCGCTTGCTGCAGCTCTGCTGAACTGCTAAAATCAAGCACGACTCAAGACCAATGCTAAAGTAACAAGAAAACCAGAGTACTGCTGCTGCCTCTATGGCACTTGTGAAAAGAAAGTCTTGTTAGACTCACATCAACGTAAGTAAAGCTTGAAGAACGATTTCATTTGCTCCGTTTCTAAATCAACTTTTTCAGACTACGGTGACATAAATATACAGTGGGTGAGGGTGGGGGAGGTTTGGGTGGGAGAAGGGGAGGATGGAGGAGGACAGGGTTTTATGCCAAGAGCTGAATCATAACCATGTGAGTAATTTCGCTTTTTTTTTTTTTTTTTTTTTTATAAGGGTATGAATCAAATTAAATTTGTTTTGCTGTGGGTGAAGGAAGAGAGAATATAATAGCATGAATCAGAGCTATCATCAAATATGTGGCACAGACTAAAAATTAATTACAATTACTGCCTTCTTGTAAAAAGTTTCTGCTGTAAGATGCAGCAATTTTGTTAATCGATATAATCCATCTAAAAAATTCACAGGAATTAAAACCTTTCAATTACTTTCCTCTTCCTTTTAATTTTTTTTCCTTTTATAACAAGGAAAAGATGAGCATCTTTGAACAAAATCTTCATCTGTTAGATGCCCTTTTCCTCCAGTGGTAAAAAGACTACTGCTAATAGTGAAAATTAGATATTAGACCACATATCATCTCTTCAGTCAGGACTGGCTCAAGGATGCAAGTCCAGGGAATACATGATTTACCACTTTAGCACAGATCCTTTTTTAGGCATTCTAATAAAGACAACTTATTTAGTGAATAAACCAAGCAGAAAAATACTCAATATCCCTTTGTCCTTCCCTGTAAGAGTGAGATAAGGTCACGGAAAAATGAGTGTTGGACACTGGGGTTTTTGCATTTTGGTGTAGCCATTTAACTATGAGACACTGGGAAAAGCATGAGGGGCTTAGACCATAAAACTTCTTTTAAAGAGGACAACATAAATACTTGGGAACAACCCCATGCATTATTAATTACTAGTTAGACAGATAACTAAGGATATATGTATTTTTCTGCTAGTAAGGAGCCACTGATTTTAATAACTAAAAAGTTAGTGAGTCTTTGCCTCCAAGCTTCTAGCGTGGAGGAAATGTTATTTAATTCCCTGTCTGAAAAACACAATAAAGCTACAGCAAGGCATCATTTGGAATCAATTCCTCACCCTAAACAACTCCAGATCTTTCCCATAGTAATTCTCTTGCACGTGCCCAGTAAAACTCTCTGTATAAAGGACGGGTATACAGCATGTTCAGGAATTCAGCTGAACCACGAGCCTTAAGGACGCGATTCCCAGACAGAAAACTTCTGTCCAGCCCAGTGCAGCAGCTGTGACTTTCCAGTGGGGTGTAGGGGCAAAGGAAGAAAATGGAACACAACTCCCTCAGCTGCTCTGGGAGAGCCCCTTTGACCATCTCAAACACAAAGTTCCTGGCCCAACAACCTCCTTGCTACCTTGTGGAAGCTGTTCCTCCTTTTTTATCAGCATCACTCAGCACCCAGGTTCAGCCAAGCCTCTGCCAGGTAGAACAGAAGCCCAGACAACTTTGATGAGAGGCAGATTCAATACATCCCACACAGATTATCCCAGCCTTACAGCATCTCACAGTCTCACCTCACAGGCAGGACACGTGATGGGGAATGAAACAACTCAGAAAATGCCTTTGAAACAACCACCCAGGACTGAAGGATTATTAGACAACAGCACCCACTGGAATCACTCTGTGAAACACAGCAACTGAGACTCTCCAACAAACCTTAAAAATCCCTCAAAACACAGCAATAGAAATTCTCATTTCAGTGACACTGTGGCAACCAGTATTCTGAGATGGTCTGGTGGTATAATAAGAATATACAAATTATTTTCTTTATGTTCACAACCTCAAAGAAGTCCAATTTCCCCTCACTTTCCTCAAGACAAAAATCACTGATGCTCCCAAATTTTACTAGCAATGAAAAATGAGCTCCAAATAGAAATAAAATGCAAGTTTCCAGAAGTTAACCGGAGAAGATGCTTAATAACTCTTCCTGAAGGATAAACCAGCATTTTTACCATAGCTGTGGTCATCTTTATTTATTACACAACAGATTACCACAGGCCGTGGGTTGTTAGGCTTTTTTACATTTCTGGTTAAATTATTTCTCAACTACTGTGTAGAAACCAAACTTCTCAAATGTCCATCCTCCTTATTTTGGCATACAATGGCAGAGCTTAGCAGGGACTTTAACTGTCCTATAAATGAAATACATCATTTGGTAAAGTTAATTCCAACGTTCCATGGCAAATAGCTGCCAATTCTTGTAGGTGTTAGAAAGGTACAGAAAGGAAAATAACATTTTTCTTTGGCAAAAAAATAGCTGTATATTATATATATATAATATACTATATATGTATATATATAATACATGCTAATATATTATAGTATACAGAATATATATATAATATATATGTATATATATATAATATATACCAATATTGATCAAAGTCACTAAACAGAAAAACTCTTACAGCTCAGTCCCAGATATTAATCATGTTTTAAATATTATTATTATATGCAATATAATTTTGTGTATTTTAGCTATGAGGTTTTTAAATAGCTGCTAGAACATATCTTTTCTACCAGCTCTTCTCAACTGTCTCAGTGACAAATTTAAGAGAGCCTTCTATCTAGGCTCTTGGCTACAAAACCATATTAAGGGTAGACAGGAATTTTTGTCCAAGTACAGAAAATAATATACTTATGCATTTAACAAAATCATTAGGGATTTATCTAAACACCACCGACTTCTGTAGAAAACCTCCTGTAAATGCAATAGCTTTAAATTAGTACACATATTCTATTTATTTACTTTAATGGCTTAAGAAATATTTCTGAAAGTAGCCTTTTAAAATTGAAATTCTATTCTGCTTTCGAAAAAGTCACACATCCTTCACATTTTCAGAATTGCTGGAACAGTTCAAGAAAAGATGATAGGAAATTCCATTTGAAAATGCCAACACTTGCAAATACAATTCGAAGCATGGGATGGGAACATGATCAAGAACGAAGAACAAATACTTCTCCACAATTACACATTTAGTTTCTCTGATCCCATGAAGAAAAGCTATAGGAAGGGGGAGTGTGTGAGGATGTGAGGAGATGGCAATTGTAGTCAGGAACAGAACACACCACTCATAATAAAATATAGAACTTTTTTTTTTCAAAACTCACAGGCACAATGTGGCCATGGGTACAAACTATTGCTTGCCCTCCAGTGCATTTTTTTTACTCCTGCCCTGTTAAATTTAAAAGGCAGCCCAGGATTATGAGTTTTGGTGAGTTCATAATGGATGCACATGTGAGCTTTTAAATTAGCCTGTGGTTCCTGAAACCCATTATTTGAAATTTGTTTCAAGGCGTGCTCCAGGAGAGAGAAGTCTCAGCACAGACAATTCTGCTCTGGCACCTTTTACAGAGCTAACAGGAGGCATTTGATTTGCATGGATTAGTGAAGCCAGTGGAGGCTGATTCATGTGCCTACAACAGCTTCTGCACCCCAGAACTGCATCCAGAGGAGGGTCACAACACTAATAAACGCAAAATTAATTTCACACCTCCTAAATTATAAGGCAAGTCTTATCAGTGCTAGACTGTGAGCTTCTAGGGGCAGAGACAGCCTTGTCTGTCTCTTGCAGAGCATTAATCATGCTGTGGGTGCTCACGGCTAATAAGACGCACGTAAATCTATTCTGATGTGGTTTTTTGCCACTTCAGACTCGAGGAGAGTCACACACACACAGACACAATCTTACCTCTCTACCTAACGATGCACTAATGCACCTAATTGAAAAAACAAGTCTTGATAGGAACAGAAAGGCTTTGTTTTTGTTTATGCCACCCAGACAGAGTCTGTGGCTATACAATGCAAATAGTTGGCAAAACCTAAACCGCAAGTATGCAGCAGCACTGTGAGTAATAAAGATAATGTTTGTATTTTGTTTATGAAGAGCCCTAACCAAACACTAAAGCAAGCGTACCGAAACCAAACAACACTCAGATCTTTAGAAAGACTTCAGAGGATCCAAATCATATAATTTAATCACTTTGTTCTTTAACAATCTAAACATCACTTAAAATTTACAAGCAGTAATTCTGTGTAAGTTCTCTGAGCTGAAAAATGGGATGTAGCCAGTTGCCTTTTTCTACCCCAGCTATTAAAGTTCAAACAAATCAAGCTCTTTTTACTGAGGGAAAAATAAAAAACACCTTACAAAATTCCCTTGCCCCTAAGGTTGAGAAATGCTGTATTGCTCAGCCAGCATGGAATTCCTCCATCTCTGGAGTCTTGTGAAAGTATCTTGTAGTTACTTCACTGTGCTGAATAATCTGCATACAACTTTGACAACACACCTGTACTTCTGTGTGGAGTGCATGGAGAAGAAATGTATTCTATACTTCTCAAAACAAAAAAAAGCAAAACAAAACAAAACAAAAAAAAAACAAAAAACAAAAACCAAAAAAAAAATCCCCCCCCAAAAAAAGATGCTGAGATGCTGAGGTAAGACTTCTTGCTAAAAGATAAAAGACAGATGGAAAGCTGAGCATCCAACTGGTTTCTCCCCACAGGGTGCACCAGAGGCAGCCTGGACAGCTGTGCATGACTGTCCCTGAAAGAAGTTGAGCAAAACTGCTGACATGTACCTTAAAAAGCAGAGTCTGGTCTGTAATACCACTCTTTGCACCCCCTGTGTGTGACATAAGGGATCAAAAGAGCCAGCACAATCAAACCTGCAAGGAGCTACCCAACAAAACATGGGGAGCCTGGCTTGGAGAACTCTCAGTAAGATTTCACCTAGAGCTGAGATGTAGAACCAAGCAACAGTCAGCTCCTCCTGCACAGAGCTGAGACACTTCTCTTCCTAACCCATGGGTCTGAGCTTCCACAGGCAGCCCAGACCCCTCTGCAGGTGCTGCCAAGCAAGATTCATACCCAGGGCTGCCAGGTGATCCAGACCTGCCCAGCAATCAGGTGTTCCAGCAGGGAAAATGCTGACCCCCTGTTACCTCCCTGAACCGCCAGGTCTGGATACATCACCCTGTTTTGCACCTTGGCTGCTGGCTGTGGCCAAGTCTGCTTGGGCAGAACCTTTTCTCTAGAAAAAAAATGACCACAAATCACATCTTGAAGAACTACTTCACACACTTGTGGAGAAGATCAACAGAAACATTCCCTTCCAAACAAAAAGCACTCCAGCAGTACTGAATCTTCTGTACTAAGCTAGCTAGCTTGTCCTAAGGAACATCTTCTGGTGATCTGGCTAGGCAGGACTTGGAGAAAGAGTGGAGATTGCCTTATCCTCATGTTATCCACCCTGAAATCACCACTGTATGAGAGGCTGTGTTGGCTGTGTCTTTGCTCACAGGATTTCTCAGGGAAAGCCTTGGCAAATATGGCACTAGGAGATAACATCCCTTGTCTGATTATCACCCCCACACACTCAGGGACAATTGTGAAACACTCCTGTGGAAATCCTATCAACCTGTAGCTGGAGAGGAAGGACCAGCATGGGATGTGTGTGTGTGTGTAGGAGGGATCATCAACATCAGAGCAGCAGCTAAAGAGAAAAATAACAAACCAGAAAAACCCCAAACCAACAAAAACAAACCCAACCCCCCCCCCCCCCCCCCCCAAAAAAAAGCAAGCTTCAGGAGTAGTTAACAGGTTCACAAGGATGATTTCCCTCCTTCTATACCCCTAAACATTTCCTTTCTCTTCTGCACCCACCTGCTTTGTAAAGGGATCTGCATCACAGCCATTACTGCAATTAAATGGGCAGACTGGGAGCTCTGCACAATCTTTTCAGTGTTTGTCTGGCCAATACTCCCAAAAGTGGCACCTTGGTAACTCCTCATCAAAGCTCTTTAAGCTCCCTGTTTGCTCAACAGCCTAAAGGTCCCATTTGCAGATCTCTGCTGGGAAAACACGTGAACAGAGCAGACAAAAAGCGATCAGCACATCTTTCCTTCATGTCACAGACATCAGTCAGCTCTGTTATTGAATGTCCCTTGCCTCCAACACCAAAATTGCTCCATTTCACAAGGAGAATCCTTCAGCTAAACCCTTCCCAAAGCCAAAGTGTCCCTGCACACGGAGGGCAGCACTCCCAGGGCACTCTGGCTGCACGTCCAGAATCTACACATAAGGGAAGGTGGCACATTTAGCTACTCCTGGAGGTCTGCTTGCACCTTCCTGCCCCACAGAAGTCCTCCTGTGTCACAGATGCAGTGAAGTTTGGCAGGATCATTATTCCCCATGCCCAGGAATCTTTTGATTTCCTGCAGGCTCCGAGCATCCTGCACTTAAGTCCAGGACAGCTAACCACTTAGACGCCTCCACAATTAAATGTTCTGGGAAGCAGGTTAGATTAAAAATACACTGTAACAAACATCTTAAAATATGTCCACCCAGTCAAGTCTGAAAGGCAAGTGGTGCTGGTACATTAAAGTATTCCTGTTCACAGGGTAGCGAAAAAATATCTGATTTATTGCTCTCTGGCAACATTGTGTCTAGCGATAATCAACCACTCCGACCTCTCCTACGCTGAATAGACTGCACAACAGCATTCTCTGGGAAACACTACTTCACTTTTAGATATCTTGTTCAAAGTATGAATGGTTAGGTTATTTTCTCATCTTAATAAATGACGTAAAACCTCCGGACATATGGTAGCATTTGTATGCTTTTAGGCAAGCAGTGATAACTTTCAAATGTTACTTCCCCTCCTCCTCCTCCACTACATGAAACAAATATACTGGAACCCATTTAAATCTTAGTGACAAACACATTTAAGAGAGACTAATTCCAGTTAAAGTTTCCAAATGTCAGATGTATACGTAAAATAATTACACTAAAAAAAATGAAGAGCAGATGAATTCTCATTCTCATCATTGGTTGAAAAAGTGCCTGTATATTTCCAATAAGGATTGCACAACTTTATGAGACAATGCTTGTGCCTAAATTAGCAAGGAATAAACAAGTGTCAGCTCATACTTACAGGGACATCTGACAAGTATCATTCATGCTAACTCAACACTACCAGATCAGAGGATTGCTGCTGTCTCGTTCACTCCTTTAAGTATCAATCCACAACTGCTTCACTTTTTCTAGTTTAAGATCCACAGCAGAGCTCAGTTTCTGAATAATGGTTACAAACTGTCTGTGGACTAAAGCTTGGATATCTCAGAAGCAGCAAGCCAAAAAATTCATAAATGAAGATATGGCATCAGTCATGTCAAGGTACTTCATTAGGAGGAGAATTCATCTCCAGGAAGGATATGGACCTGTGCAGCAAGTCCAGAGAAGGCCACAAAGATGATTATGAGGACAGAGCACCTCTCCTATGAGTAAAAGTGGAGAGAATTGGGGTTGTTCAGCCTGTAAAGAGAGGTCTTTGAGGTGACCCAACTGTGGTAGAAGGGAGCTACAAGAAAGACAGAGAGAGACTATTTACAAGGGCCTGGAGTGACAGGAGAAGGTGGAATGGATACAGACTGAAAGAGAGGAGGGCTAGATCTGATATTAGAACAAGAAATTCTTGACTGTGAGGGTGGTGAGAGCCTGGCACTGCTTGCCCAGAAAAGCTGTGGATGCCCTGGAGGTATCCAAAGCCAGGCTGGAAGGGGCTTTGAGCAACCTGGTCTAGTGGAAGGTGTCCCTGTCCATAGCAGGGGATGCTGGAACTGGATGATCTTTAAGGTCCCTTCCAGTCAAACCCTTTCTATGATTCTGTGATTCTGAGGCTTTGCCTGCTGTGTTCTTTGGAAAAACAAAGGTGCATTTCCCCAAGAGCTTGTTTCATTTACCAGATTCTTTCCTATTATGGAGAAACACACACGTCCTCCCTCCCCACAGCACACAGCAGAGTCACACTGGAGTGGTTCAGGCATCCTCTCTGATTGAATGCTGTACTGTCATCCATTATTACTCAAGGCCACTCATAACATGCATTAACATTTATAAAGTTGGAATGTATTCAGCCTGTCCACCCAATAGCTGACTAACTGGATGTAATTACTTGAAAAATAAATCTCACAAAAAGGGAAAACAAAATATCCTGGGTACACAGAGTAACCCAATCTATGCCTGTATTTTCTCTAACATGAGCATTACTAATACTGAATAAATTGACAAGTATTTCATCTGTAACAGCTTCTAAGCTTCTCACAGAACGAGAAGAGTGAAGACTACACAATTAATATTATTTTGCACTTTCATAACTGAAAACATTAAATAGGCAAGTATTTTTCTATTAGTTAGGGGTTAACTAGTTAACTAGTTAACTTATTGCTATTTCTTTAATTTAAAAAAGAAGCTGTGTGCTTAAGGGGGAAACAGGCACCAGTAACAACAAGCTGTTCAGCACTTTTGTGCCAAATGCTCACAAGAATATTGAACACAGATCACATCCAGAGCTGTGGCAACTCAGGCTCTGGAAACCTAAAGGTGGAAGAAACACATCTTTCACCACCTTGACCGAGATTAAATAGAGTAAACCTTACTCCAAAATGTTGCTTACAAGGACTTTGCTTGCAGAAAATACAGTGTAAATTTGCATGAAGTTATTTGGAAACCAGCACAGGCTGCGCTCCTGCACGGGAGCTGGGCGATGTCGGGTTAATGTGCAGAACCTTTAGGGGCTGCCCAGAATCATCCCTGTTCCTGGAGCTCGGCGGCTCCGCACGGGCTGTCCCGGGCTGTGTTTTTAAAAGGTGCCGGAGGAATCGCGGCCGGGTCCCCTCAATCCCCACCCGGCCCCGGAGCGCGGCTGTCCCGGGGGCCGCCGAGGAGCCTCCCCGCTCCATCCCATCCCATCCCATCCCATCCCATCCCATCCCCATCCCATCCCATCCCATCCCCATCCCCATCCCCATCCCCATCCCCATCCCATCCCGATCCCATCATCCCATCCCCATCCCATCCCATCCCATCCCCATCCCCATCCCATCCCCATCCCATCCCCATCCCATCCCCATCCCCATCCCCATCCCATCATCCCATCCCATCCCATCCCGATCCCATCATCCCATCCCCATCCCATCCCATCCCCATCCCCATCCCATCCCCATCCCATCCCCATCCCCATCCCGGTCAGCGCTTCCCCCGCCGCCGCCTCCGCTCCCTCCCGGCTCGACCCCGCTCGGTACTCCAGGTTCTTCCGGTGGGTTTTAATGCAGGGCTTGCATTAAAACCTCGCCCAGTTCAAGACCTAAACCAAAAAAACGCCCCAAGCACGCCCCAGCCACCACCGCCCCCAGGCAGTAAATCCCCATCCTGACTTGCTGGGCTGAGCTCTCCTTCCAGACGGAGAGGATTTTTTGGGGGGATTCCCCCCCTGTTCTCAGGAAACATTTAAATCAGTGCCTACAAAGTATTCTTCAGAGACTGATGAGAAGTTCTGAAAAGAGCTTTGTCTTCAACTAAAAAGAATATTCAGCTTTAGCACGTAATGTATGTCCCATATCAGACAACTCTTTGCACGAGTGACCACAGAACAAAATGTTCAGTGAGAAAGCTTTAACTCTATGGCTCATTTTTCTGCAGAGGGACTTGGTGTGGTGATGAACAGGTTGGGCTACAGGAAAGGCTCACTACATCTTTAGAATTCTCACAACAGTTAAGATTTCTAATCTCACAACAGTGAGACTTTTTAATTTTAGTGAACCTCAGAAATAATTTTCTTCAATATTCTTTGGAAAAATACACTGTCCTATCCATTTTTCAGACGGAGTGGTCAATAAGACATCCCACACAGCCATTGCTCAGAACCAGTGGTACGATTTGAGCTTGTACAGATTGAAACACAATTAAAACCATAGTTGCCTATTTGCAAGATTTATTGCAACACTTCAGATCTGGCCACTCCTCAGGAGCAAACTTCCTGAGAATGTTATACCTTGCTCCAAAAAGCAGCAATTCCTGCCCAGTAGGAAGTGGTGGGCAGTCTTGGAAAAGAAGCAATGAATTTGTATCACAGATTAAAAGTAGAGATTAGAGGATTAAAATTTTCTATCACATAGTGCACACTTGGGTATTTAATAATTACATAAGTGAGGGGAAAACAGTTGGAAAAGCAGGTCTTGAGCTTCTATTGTTATGACAGACAAGATGTGCCATCAAAATAGTTATCTATTTTTAAGGAAAAAAAAATTCTAATGAAAACAACACCTTGAGCAGTGGCACTGCTCAGTAGAAACTATATTAACTTGTCATAATATGTTGCTTCTGCTGGTATGACTTTCGATTGAATAACAAAATAAATGTGAGCTTCAGAACACACAATATTACTGAAGTGACTGGAATGCAACACTTGGGAAGCACCCCTAACGTGGATTTTCTTATTCCTCTTGTTAAGATGTAAATGATTGCCAGCCTCACTTACAGGTCATTTTTTTGGGGTTTACCCATATTCTTCTCTTACACATGACAAATCATGACACTATTTTTAAAAATGCACACACCCAAATAAATTCCCCAGAAAAGGTGATGCACTGTAAAGCCAGCTATGATCTGAATGAATGGAGGAAATAATCCCTAAAACCCCCAAAACTTATTGTCAGTTGCCTCATTTAAATTGCAGCTTTTTTTCTTGTTTTTAATTTCAGTCATATTCTACTTTCTGTGCACAAGTACTGACTCCTGATTTTGCTGAAGAACTTTGGACATCATTAGCATCACTGACTAACTCTTTTTGTACTTCCTCATGGGAGTCTTTTGTCATTTTTATAGTACAGGACATTTATGATGCCTGCTATGGCACCTTCTGTGTTCAGGCTCACAAAAATCCTTCTCATCAGCTTCCACAGAGTGCAATCTGCTGACGCTGGTCCAAGTGGTGAATGTGGTGGCAGAGGAAAGGAAAGATGGCAAAAGCTGCCAGGGACAAATTCCATGCAAGCAGCTCCCCATGCCTGGTCCTTCCATCTCTCTGAGCATCCCCTTTATTATATGCTCCAAAAGTACAGAGATATTTTCAGATCAAGGGCAGTTCCTTGCTTGTGCCTTTTCCTCGGTGAACTGACTGGATGCCGAGTTTGTGGAACTGAGGTTTCGAGCACATGGTGCAGTGACAGCTCTCAAATGAAATGTGTGTGGTGGCAGGACTTTTGCTTCTGAATAATCATTCATCACAAAGAGTGATTAAGTGTCAGAGCTCATGACTCTTTTAGGAGCTTATTACTACTATCAGTGCATATAGTAGTGAGGGAATGTTTTTTTTATTCTTCTCAGCTCCTAAGAGGAAAAGCAAAATTGATTTGGGAAGTAGCTCACATATATTGATATTAAATATTAACACAAAGCACTTGATTTAGAAAGCTTTGGGCATTTCCAACATTTTGTTACAGTCCAAAAGATTAAGCAAAGTTCAAAAGCAACCTTTCCAAGTGATCCAGACATGTTTAAAATCATTGTGTTCTGCAGCAAGGCTAAATCTGGTTTTCTAACTTTAATGTCACATTTCAATAATCAGAGACTTCTGAAGATCCTTTTTTTTTTATTGTTTCAGCATATTATCAGTTTTCATTGAGTTTTTTTAGAATGTCTCTGCACACTATTAATCACCATTTACAGTGCATTATATCATACAACTTGCACCAATATAGAAAAAAATGCATAAAAACACAGAATCATAGAATGGCCTGGGTTGGAAGGAACTTTAAAGACCATATAATTACATCCTCCTGACACGAGTAGGGACACCTTCCTCTAGACCAGGTTGCTCAGAGCCTCACCCAACCATGCCTTCAACACCTCTGGGGATGGAGCAGCCACAATTTCCCTGGGCAGCCTGTGCCAGGGCCTCACCACCTTCACAGTAAAGAATTTATTCCTATTACCTAATCCAAGCTCCCTTTCAGTTTGAATCCATTCCCTCTCGTCCTGTTTCAACACGCCCTTGTAAAAAGTCCCTCTCCATCATACCAGGGAAAAGCGAGAAACTAGAGAGCGAGAAACACTGAACTTGCTGGAGCTGCCTCTAGCAGTCTCTTTTTTCGTTTTCTGAGGGTGAAAGAATAAAAAGGCAGAGAAGTGATGGAGTTCGAGGTTGGTTTGTCCCCCTGCGGTTCCCCCGAGCCCGCCGAGCGGTGCAGTACCGTGTCCTGCCACGGGAGGGCGACAGCCGCACTGCCCCTCCTGTTCCCAAATGCCCAAACTCTGGAGCCAAACCAGCCCCAAAATCCATCGAAAACCCCCCGAGACCAAAACCCATCGAAAACCCCCCGAGACCAAAACCCATCGAAAACCCCCCGAGAGCACCCCAAAAGCACCTGGAGGATTCCACCAGGCCACACTGAAACCTCGTGGGGTTGTCCGAGTGTCAGTATGCAAGCGGAGCTTAAAAGATTCGTGTGAATAATACCAAAAAGGTTTGAGCTTCTTTAGGGCTGCAGGAGTGGAAAATCCCATTTCAGATGTTTGTGCTCATAACTAGGAAAGAGGGGAATGAAGGGTTTTGGTTTTAAGCAGCTGAAGCGCTGTCCAACTGCAAGACAAGTGGGATGTAGCACTTAAGTAATGACTGTTTTGGTGTCAGGTTAAGCCCTAAAATGTACAGATCTTACTAAATGAGTAACAGCAGGGTCAGCCCTCTATCTAGTAACAACAAGCAAAACAAAACAAAAAATTATTTTCCAAAGTTAATCATAACACTACGGTAAAACGCATAGTAAAATAGTACATTATAATAACTATTCCATTAAAATATTGTGATTCAACTTTCTGGAATTTTTTGACATTCTTAGACCAATTTTATTTATGAAAGTAAGCATCTCTATTTAAAGGTGTTAAGAGCTCATGTTCTTGCAAGTTTACTCAGTACAGCTGTTAAACTTGATTCTTTTTCCACTGCTCTAAGGAAAATTATGTGCTGCAGATTTTCTCCTTTATAATGCCATATACACAGAATCAGTTCCTCATTTGCAGGGCAAGTTGTTTACTTTTTCCTATTGATGTTCAAGACAATCATGATCATTAGGCATTGCCAGGGTTAAATAAACATGACCTAAAGTGATCACAAGTCAGAAGTTATGTGAAAGAGAGATTCTCATGTCAATAAGTGGAAATCTAGGAACTGCACTTGAATATTTCAAACAAATCCCTCTCTTCAGACGAAAACATATTAAGAACACAAGCGAAAAGGCAGAAATAGACCTGAAAGTAAAACATTTCCTGTCTCTGAGATATATTTGAACTAGACAGTCTACATTATTAAAGATGCTAGTGGTCACAGATAATCAATAGGTTAAACTCTATAAAATAAAGGAAATAAAACCCAAAAATGGCAACAAGACAAAAAAAAATAAAAAAAATAAAAAAAATTACCAACCAAGGAAAATAAAATAATAAAAAAAAAAAATAAAGAAAATGAATACTCTTATACTCTCTGAAAGTTTTTACCCAGTCCAGTTGCATGTCTGTCCCCCTTTCACAGCAACAGCCCTGTGTGAGGACGTGAAGCGCCGGGATCCTGCGTGTGCCCTGGCAGCATTTCTGCAGCGTGCAGCCCGGACAAGCCCACCTGCCAGGAATTCCCCTGAGGACAACTGCAAGGAGCTTAACAAGATTTGCATCCATTCATAAAAGATCGCTTTGCTTAAGATGAAGCCAGTGTGGAACGGCTTGCAGGAACTTGGGGTACTTTCAGGGCTATTGCCTCATTTTCCAGAGCCCCAAGCCTGTGCAATTCCCAGTTCTTACTGGGAGGGGGGCACTGAACACCAAGTGCCCTCGTTGTTGGTCCTCATGGCAAGCAGAGGAGCCCCTTCAGAGCAAACTCTACTATCCAGAACCATTATTGCCTGACACTGTTTCACTCCACACAGCTTTCCTCACCTCATGAAACCTCTCCTCCTCCCATCCCACAAGAAGGGAAAAGCACGTCTCGAAAACCTCCAGTGGAGAACTATTGCCAAGGGTTATTTGAAACTGAAGAACGCTCTCTGTGCCATGATCTAGTGCAAAACTCAGCTTCAGAGCTCTTATCCCTTGAAGTAAATCCACTGTTACCCTCAAGCTCTCTGATGCTTCCCATGCTTTTGCAATTACCCTCCCAGGTTTCCACTCAAACCTGGGTGTTTCCTCAGGTTTTCACATGATAAAGGCCCACTGAAGCCAACAGAAACGCTCCTCCACCTATCCCACAGCCCCATTCCGGGGTCTCCCCCAGACCAAACCTCAGGATATCTGGGCATCTAAGAACCAGTTGTTGTTATAACACAATATCAACATCCCGCAGCCAGCTTGTCACAAGTAGGGCATTTTTAACAGTGAGAAAAAGAGAAACATCATGAAATTAAACAAAGAATTGGAAAGGCACGCATCTTTATTACTCTTGTGTATAGCACCAGCCTCTTAGAAAAAAGTATGGCTCAAGTAGTTTTTATTTAAATACTGCAAATTAGGGAGCAGGAGCAGTGTTACCAGGAAAACATGGAAATTTGTATGGCAGGTTTTGAAAATAAAGTTTTCAACCCCAGACCACAAGGAGTTTTTCAGAGCTGCAGGTGGGAGCTGGGAACACTTGCCTACCCTTTTTCATCCTAAAAAACTCTGAACACATTTTTAAACAGGAGTAATTCAGAACTTCAGAGAGTATCTGAGCTCTTGTAGTAAGGAAAAACAACAATAAGGAAGAAAATTTAGCATAGTTTTGTTTAAAGAGAAGAGAGTGTGGCACAATAGCCAGACATAAAAATAGTTAAACCCCACTTTTACCTGTCACACTCACCCAGCATTTTTATTCTGTACTCCTGCATTTATAGTAAGTGCACTTATTCCTGGTTTTCAGTCTGTATTCTTGCTAAGACATTATAAAACAGGAATTAAGGAGTCAGAGCCCTTTGAAGCATCCTCAGCACATAAGAAGACTCATTCACCAGGTTGTTAGACACAATGAATGAAAAGATGCATGAAACCAAGAGCACTTGCACAATCCTCCTCCCCAGTCATCTGTTTCGTCTCTGCCACCTATCTTTTAGGTTATGGTCAGCAGAGTTTAAAGAGCTTCAGCTTTGTGAATCTTTGGGGGTTTTTTTTAAGACATATTTTACTACCAATGTGTACAAAAGCAGCTGCCCAAGGCTGAACGGAGTTTTTATCCTGAACTGTTGTACTGGTCCTTTAACTTTTTATGACTCATAGTTCAAGTATTTGGGAATTCCCCTCTAAATATGAGTTTGACACACTTGCATTATGGAAAGTTATTTTATTCAAAATGTAACAAAATGCAATATTCATGCAATACCCAGATCTATATTTAACACCACACAATTGGGTTTTTCTTTTTTTTTTTTTTTTTGCAATAAAGCTTCTAATTAAAGACAGATAAAAAAAAAAAAATCGAGAACAAGACTGAATAGCAGAAGTAGCAGCATTGAAAGAGACAATCACAGCGTTACATAGCCAAGAAAGTCAGGATTTTTTTTTGTTTTCTAAACTATTCAAACAATGTTAGAGCTGTTTACCTTCTTCCCCGGACCCCCCATGTAAGAGTACACAGCTTCTCTCTTACCTGTGTGCTGCAATCCCTTCTTGGTGGGCTGGCTACTCATCAGGGATCACCTGACTAAAGCCTGGAAAGAAATTAAAATATAATCAGCTGACCACCCTTACTCACTGGCTTCCAGCTTAAATACTCCTCTCCACAGCACTTTGTCATGTGAGGCAGGACAGAACCAGCTGTCATTGCTTCAGAGAAAAAAAAAAAGGGAAACGGGCCCCTCCGTTTCCACCTCCTTCCTTCCTCCTCGCTCACTCTTTCCTATCTGTCCCTGCCTCCTCCCTTTCTCATTCTCCCACTTTGCTCATTCACTGCCCGCCTGGCTGGGGTCTCCCAGGGGAAGCCGCATTCCACAAGGCACAAGCATTTCCCCTGCATCCCCAGCTTTCCCAGCAAGCTGCCTGCACATTTCTACTGAAATAAAATAATATATATATATATATATATATATATATATATATATATATATATATATGTGTGTGTATATATATATATATATAAATATAAATATAAAATATATATATACATAAAAAGGGAAGAAAAAATAAATAAATATATCAGAGAAAAGGCACCACATTCCACAACCCTCAGTCAGCCCTGGCAGACTACGAGACATTTTCAGTCACACAGCACAAAACGCATTAGTCAGAGCTGAAAGACCACACACTTTGTACCACTACCATGCTAACAGAGAACGGTCTGAGCAGGGCTACAGGAAAAAGGAAAGGAGGGGTTCCTATCGGTGCTTCCATTTTACACGGGGTGGTCACCCAAATCTATGAAAAATCCGCAGGAAAAGGCCCAAAATTGCCATTGCCAGCAGAAACAATGTGGATGTGGGCAGCGGGGAAAGCTCTCGGCTGGGGGAGCGCGACCTTTGCCGAAAGGATTCCCCCTCCTGCAGAATGTGTCCTCCCAAAGACTGCAAGACATTATCTAAATCACAACTTCTATCTCCCCGATGGTTTGTTCATAGGAAATACAAGCCTAGAAAAAGTGAAAGTAACGCTGCGTGATTCAGATTCCCCGAAACCACATGTACTTTCAGTTCAGACTTCTCTCTCCTCCGCTGCTCCTTCCAGCTCCGCAGCTCTATCCGGCCGTGCACTTCTCTTTCCTCTACTTACGCAGTTTCAGCCCTCCGAGCTCGCAGGGAATCTGATCAGCGAGAAACGAGAAGGGAGCTCGGCGTAAAAAGAAGAAAACCCACCCTCCTTCCTCATCCCAATGACCTAATCACTCATCTATCTGCTCCCTGCTTCCGTCCCCCACACGCACTCATCTCCTGCTTGGAGGCGTTTTAGGAGAGAGGAGAAAACACCGCTTCTAAAATCACATCGGAGAGGGACAGAGCTGCAAGGAGCAGCGTTTGTGTCCACTGGAGCAGCACCACGGAGCCCCAGCCCCAAATTCCCTGTCCCCAGCCCCAAATCCCCTGCTCCCAGCCCCAAATTCCCTGCTCCCAGCCCCAAATTCCCTGCTCCTAACCCCAAATTCCCTGCTCCCAGCCCCAAATTCCCTGCTCCCCAGCCCCAAATTCCCTGTCCCCAACTCCAAATTCCCTGCTCCCAGCCCCAAATTCCCTGCTCCCCAGCCCCAAATTCCCTGCTCCCAGCTCCAAATTCCCTGCTCCCAGCCCCAAATTCCCTGCTCCTAACCCCAAATTCCCTGTCCCCAGCCCCATATTCCCTGCTCCTAACTCCAAATTCCCTGCTCCTAACCCCAAATTCCCTGTCCCCAGCTCCAAATTCCCTGTCCCCAGCCCCAAATTCCCTGCTCCTAACTCCAAATTCCCTGCTCCTAACCCCAAATTCCCTATCCCCAACTCCAAATTCCCTCTCCCCAGCCCCCAAATTCCCTGCTCCTAACCCCAAATTCCCTGCTCCTAACTCCAAATTCCCTGTCCCCAGCCCCCAAATTCCCTGTCCCCAGCCCCCAAATTCCCTGCTCCCTGCCCCAAATTCCCTGTCCCCAGCCCCATATTCCCTGCTCCCCAGCCCCAAATTCCCTGCTCCTAACCCCAAATTCCCTATCCCCAACCCCAAATTCCCTGTCCCCAGCCCCAAATTCCCTGCTCCCAGCCCCATATTCCCTGCTCCCAACCCCAAATTCCCTATCTCCAACTCCAAATTCCCTGTCCCCAGCCCCCAAATTCCCTGCTCCTAACCCCAAATTCCCTGCTCCCAACTCCAAATTCCCTGTCCCCAGCCCCAGATTCCCTGTCCCCAGTCCCCAAATCCCTACTCCTCACAGAACTGTCCCTAACACACCCTGCCAAGACCCAGAGGCTTAACCCAGAGTCAGGGAAACTTAGGGAGGTGGGGGGAAGATGGGGAGAACCCTCAAGCCCTTGCACTGGAATTTCTCTTCAGGAAAGTCCATGCTTTAATGAAAGACTGATACTAGATACCACAAAGAAACTTTTATTTCTGTATGCACATGAGTCAGATGCATTTTCTGTGTGGGTTATGTGGTTGTGTTATGTTTCATCTTAAAAAAACTGTTTCAAAGAGACCTTTAAACATTAGTTTTAAGACAAACTCGATGTGTTTATGTACAGTGAGTGTTTTTATACTGCCTTTTATTGCACAATGCTGTATAAAGCAGAGACACTAATGTCTGTTTTCATTATAGATATAATTTGAATCTAATACTAAACACAATAATCTGTAAAAATATTTATTTTAAATTACATCCCTAAATAGTTCCCAGAAAAGTAAACAAACTGAAGCCCTCAGCAAAACAGATCCCCTTAGTTACCATATTGTTATCTGTCCTCTTTTCCCATTTTCTCCATTTTGGAAATACATTTACTCACTGAGTTATTGACTTAGATGCATTAGTTTATAAAATAAATGGTAGCTGCTGCTGTGCAGTATTTCAGCAGAGGAAGGCTGTCCAGAACTGCCTCAGACACCGAACACTGTCGCCATTATAACAAAAGCATTAAAATGAATAATTCATGAGCAGAGGAAGTACCCTACCATTAAAAGGCACCAACTATTTCATGAATTGTCCAAAAGCTACCCCTTTTAATGCCCAGCTCTTCTTACTACTTAATTATGCTTCATTTTTCTAAAATGGCATCAAGTAGTAATCAGCAGAAACACACAGACCACTTGTAGGAGACTCTCCTGAAGTGTAAGAAATGAAAGCTAAAAAGTGAGCCAGAAGGAGGGAGGGAAAAAGAAGTGTTTATGTCTGATGATGGATATATTAAGGAAATGAGACTTCAGACTTGAAGGGGCTTTTCCAAATTGTGCTTTTGAATCTCGCAAAGGAAGAACGTCAACAAATATTCTTTGTAAAAATAAAGGCAATCAGTTCTTTGCCTTTATCTGGCACTTTCTTTTTCAGGATCCTAAGGCATAATGAAAATGCTCAGGAATTAAAAAAAAACCCATTATTGAGGACTTTCAGAACTTTCCTCCTGTTTATAAGTGCAGGACATAAGGCCTCAAGAAGACTGAATTATTTTCTCCTGGACACACAGGAAGGCTTGGGGGCTGAGGCAAGAATGAAGCTTCATCCCCTGCTTACCAGTCCTGTGCCCAACTGAAAAAGCAACTTCCTTGCTTTACAGTCCTGCAGGTTTTAACCTAATGAAATTAACAGTGGTGCACAGGAATTTTCTGCAGGGATAGAGGAAGATTCCAAACCATTAACCCCACCTTACACCAGAATTGTGTGAAAACTTAAGTTCTGAATAACATATTTAAAGGCATTTGGCCTAAGGTAGCAAAGTGCATCTGCTCATGTTTCTTTTATTGCTGCAGGAAACATACACAGAGTGCCTGGAAAGAGATTTATTTCTAACAAATGCTTCCAAATTTCTCAAGGCATTCAAAATTGCTACACTAACATTAATAAATTTCTCAGATTTAATTTGAACCAACATCCAGCTCTTAAAATTGAAGAAATTTCATCTCTAAGACATTTTGCCAATGGGACAGCATTCCATAATATTGAACAAGAACCATCCTAAATATCTTTACTTTTTACACGGGTCAATTTTTAGGTGTCCTACTCTCTTGTACTATTGGGAAAAACTCAAACACAATTCTTATTCCAAGGCTCTCATTGCAACAAGTTAACCAATTATGTGGTAGCAAGACCATTAATGCTGAGATACAAAAATGCCCCCCAGGCATCGTGGATGGAATGAGAACATGAGGTGAAACTGCAAGATCAGACACTGCCACTGGTCAACTTAGTGATGCTCCTGGGCTTTTAATTTTTAAACCACTTGGCTTCTTTGCAGAGCATTGGTAATCACTTTCTTGATTGTGACTTTCCAATTTCTAGGCTTTTTTCACTTTTAAAAAAATTTCACTAGCACCTATTTGAGAGAGATGCTCTTTTGATCTGGTATTAGATGGATGACTTTAATTCTGCCAAAAAAAAATTGCCCTTCAGTCAACTCAGAGCTGCTCCCACAGCAAGTCCTTACAGGAATAAGGAAATGCTCTTTAACAGCTAGAACAATCTGTACAGTTAAACATATTTTGGTCTTCAGTCCCCAAGGAACTGTGAGTAGAACTAAACTACAAAGCAAATATAAAAATCCCTGCAATTTTTTGTTAGATATAATTAACATAGCCTCACAGCAAGCAGGTTTATTTTAACTGACAGACTACTTCAGTACAAATGACAATTAATGGTTTGCTAAATTGTGGCAGGAAGAAAGAGGAGGAAAACCCACAAAATACTTATGATAACTCTTCCAAAGATGGAAGAAGTTCTCTTATTTAAAATTGCACCCAAAAAAATCCAAAAGAAAACAGTTAAAGAAAGAAATGCTATGAACACTTCAAGTTTATATCCTTTAAAATATTTATCTTAAAGTATTTATTACAGGAGAAATTCTGTGCTGACATAAACCAGTATGAGTGTGTCCACCAAACCAGCAACCTCCACCAGGGCATCCAGACTACTGAGTCACTACCTAAACACAAGTGTTCCTGAGAATAAATAGCATCAAATAAATCACTTCAAAATAACAGTGAGAAAGATCACCACTACTTCTGCTTGGAAGTAGGTGAAGGAAAAAAAAAAGGGAAGGGAAGGGAAGGGAAGGGAAGGGAAGGGAAGGGAAGGGAAGGGAAGGGAAGGGAAGGGAAGGGAAGGGAAGGGAAGGGAAGGGAAGGGAAGGGAAGGGAAGGGAAGGGAAGGGAAGGGAAGGGAAGGGAAGGGAAGGGAAGGGAAGGGAAGGGAAGGGAAGGGAAGGGAAGGGAAGGGAAGGGAAGGGAAGGGAAGGGAAGGGAAGGGAAGGGAAGGGAAGGGAAGGGAAGGGAAGGGAAGGGAAGGGAAGGGAAGGGAAGGGAAGGGAAGGGAAGGGAAGGGAAGGGAAGGGAAGGGAAGGGAAGGGAAGGGAAGGGAAGGGAAGGGAAGGGAAGGAAAGGAAAGGAAAGGAAAGGAAAGGAAAGGAAAGGAAAGGAAAGGAAAGGAAAGGAAAGGAAAGGAAAGGAAAGGAAAGGAAAGGAAAGGAAAGGAAAGGAAAGGAAAGGAAAGGAAAGGAAAGGAAAGGAAAGGAAAGGAAAGGAAAGGAAAGGAAAGGAAAGGAAAAGTCGTCATGTCTGTAATCAGAGGAAAATTTCCAAGTGAAAGGAACTTAATCAGCATTTTGCTACTTGGACAAGAGGGAGAGGAGATGGGAAGAGACAGGAGAGACTTTTAGAGTAGTAACAATCAGATTGGAACATTGTTCACTATGCACAACTGTCTCAAAACCACCTTATGGCTTAAGAGTGACTGGAATTACATATATCAGTGTAATGGCAAGGTGACAGTCAAGTGCAAAAGAAAAAATAATAAGAAATCAGAGGTGAAGGAAGTGTTCAGCTATCCAAGAATGACCCATCTGATCCCAGTGCACCAAAAGTGTGGTCAGATAATGTACACAGATTTATATCTAGGAGCTTAGATATGTTTAGAGGGTTTTGATATTTGTTTTGCCCTCAGTGAGTGAATTTATGTTCCACAGAGCAGTGGTGTTTGCAACACTGTTGTTTACTTGTATCAGCAAACACCGGAGCTGTGTAGACTGTGCACTGAACTACTCACAGGCCTTTCAGTGCTACAGAGGAACAGAACTATTACCTAAGCCTTCAAAAACCAGTTTTTAGACATTAATATAAAATAATTCTATAAATTAAAAAAACTACTTTTAGAAGATATTTTGAGGGCTAAATAAACATGCAGATGCAAGAGTAGTGAAGGAAATTTCCACCTTCTTTGTTGTAAAGAAATACCTCAGAGGAGGCCTGTCAGCACATCTACAAGATCACAAAATAGTTTAGGTTGGAACAAACCTCTGGAGGTCACCTGGTCCAGGTTCCAGGCTCAAGCAGGAGCACCTGCAGACCACTGCCCAGGACCACCTTCAGAGAGCTTTTGGACACCTCCAGGGTCAGAGGCTCTCCAACCTCTCTGGACAAGCTGTGCCAGCGCTCCGTCACCCTCACAGTGAAAAACTGATTCCTGACATCCAGATGGAGCCTCCTGTGCTTCAGTTTGGGGCCACTGTCTCTGTTCCTGTCCCTGTGCAGCACTGAGAAGAGCCTGCCTCTGTCTGCTTTGGCCCTTCAGGCACTTGAACACATTTATGCTCCTTCCTCAGAGCCTTCTTTTCTCCAGGAAGAACAGTCCCAGCTCTCCCAGCCTTTGCTCACAGGTGGGATATTCCAGACCCTTCACCATTTTTGTGTCACTTCACCTGAAGGCAAGTCTCTAGAAGCTCTGTCTCTGTTTTGCTGCAGAGTCCAAAACAGGACCCAACATTCCAGATGTGTTCTCATCAGGGCTGATTAGAGAGGAAGGATCACCTTAGGGTCACCCAGGGATCCCCTTCCTTCAGCTGCTGAACACGGTTCTCCTAACATAGCCCAGGATGCAATTAGTCCTTTTCAAGGCAAGGGCACATTGTTGGCTTCTGCTCCACGCCCCTGGGTCTTTTCTGAGGAGCTGCTTTCCAGCTGGCCATCCCTGGGTGGTGTCTGGGACTGTTCCTCCCCAGGGACAGGACTTTGTGCTTGTCCCTGTAGGTCCTCCAGGTGCCCAGGTCTTTGAAGAAAGGAAAAGTTGCACAGTTGGACTAAAGTGCACACTTCTTTCATTGACACCATTATTTCTTTCAGATAAAGGCTGGACTTCCTGAAAGAGGTTTTGCTTTCCTTCCCTTCCCTCCCTGACAAGGATTCCCCCAGTCTCACTATTCTCTTCCTCTCTGTCTCAAATACCATTTATTCCCTGGAGTAGAAAAGGTAAGGTTTTAGTGAGAGTTCATATCTGTTACCTTGTTATTTTCTGCCTCTTCCACAGTTTTCCAGCATTTTGAGAGAGTGGGCTTAGAACAGAGAACTTAGAAAGGAAATATACATAAAACATTTCTGTAAGTAAAAGTAGGAAATTCATATTTGTTTGTAGGATGTCCTCATGGTGTTTTCCAACAGAACTGAAGTAGCAAAAGCTGAGTGTGATGAACTGGTAGAGTCCCACTGCAGCCTCTGGAATGTCAAATGTAGGAAGGAGAGCAGAAAATGTTTTTTTTTGGGTCTTCTTATCAGACCACCTACTGCCAAAGGGGTAGCTGGGTACCAAACAAACAGCTACTCTGGCACAAATACAGTGCCACAAATTCTCTGCAGATCTTACACGTGTAATTCAGTTCCTCCAGTCCAGTTTTCTGGTGCCACCTCTCCCCTGTCCCCCTGCAGTCAGCTCTCCAAACCCAGGAGGGCTCAGGATCTGCCCCAGAGCTGCACACCCCATGCAAAGACCTGGGACACACTGCAGCACCTCAAAGAGAACTGATCAATGATGTGCAGGCACCAAAACCCACTCCAAGCACCCCAAATTACAAATGTGACTTCTTTTCATGCTCATATTTAGGCAAGATGTTTGTCCAAGACCCTAAATATCTTTATCACATAAATGTATAAGCTGCCTGTCCCTAAGAAAGAGCAATTATGCTCAGCCATAAACTAGAAACTATTTATAATTCAACAGGACACAGAGGCAAATCTAGGCCACCTAACCACAGCATAAGAAGGGGAAAAAACTGGTTTGTTTCCAAAGTAGGAGAGCAAGTGATTTTTCTTACAGCACAAAGTTCACCAAGAGCCTCTCAGACACTGGCAGCAGAAAAAAATCAGCCAAAATCAAACAGAGTCCTGCACCTGTACCTCATATTCCCAATGAAATTTCATACACTCTGTCCCACAAAAGTAATTACTTTGCCAGGGCTTGGATTTTCTTCACATCTTTTCCAGTGATCTCCATATCTTCAAATCTGATTTTATACTCTGAAATAGTTAAAGATCCACCATCTTTCTAATTAAGGAAAAAAAAAATAAAAAGAAGAGCAAAGGTATTCTCAAATATTTCTTCTATGTTATTAATACACTTCTGAAAACAATTAAAAGCTTCTCCAGACCAACATTTCTAAGAAAAACATGAGCTCAGTCACTTGGCTCAGAAAGGTGCAGGGATATTGTTGCTCTGAACTGGTTCCTCAGGGACCAGCACCAGTTTAAGTATATTGACATTTATTCAGCTTCCTTAGAGAGGCCAATAAAGCCAATCAAGGAGCACAGCACCAGTAATTGCACTCATTTCTACTGCAGTATTTTCAGGTGCTGCAGTTTCAGGCTTTGGTGTTGACATCTTCTGTTTGATACACAATATTAATTTGGGGATTTTGCTGTGAATGGACACCCTTAAAGCCTCCATTTGGGGATCAATGGCTGTGATGTGACATGCTGTGAATAATCTCACTGTGCTGGATGTAGCACACAAACAAGAGGACTGTAACAGCTCTCTCATACCTGGACTCTTCCCATATAAGTGAATTTTTGTCCTACGTATACAAAACCAGGAGGAATATTTATTGCATGTGTATGTATAAATATCTGCTCAGTATTTTTCAGCATAGCTGTACATTGTTACATCATCTCAAGCAATTATTACACACAAAATGTAGAGTCCTGAAGTGATTTCCATTAGAAAGGAAGGAGGAAGATTTCAGGGCCTCACATTTATTGTTCTATTCCAGTTCTATCTCACTGGGATTATTCAGGACATCAAAAACTTATCAGCATAAACAAGATGATCAGTGATCAGCACCCTGGTCTCTGTTTTGTCCTACCAAGCTGTCTTATAAACAATCAATGCTATCATTAATAAGCAGTGACATTCATCAGCAAGAACTGCACTTGATTTCACTGATGGTGTATCAAAAATTTCAAGTGTGCCACATAATATCAAAAATAGTTCATTTTGATTAGGTTTTTCTAAAATTTTAAATAGAGAAGAAATGAGAGGTGAGGTTCTCTGGTCTTTGAGAAACTGTCATTATTTTGCTCCGGTTTAAAAATTTTCAACAGCTTATTTAAAAAATTTATCCTGTACAAATGCGAGGTATTAATTAAAATTCAAATAGTTTGTTGACAGTTTTTATGGCTAGAAGCCTAATTCTTTTCTATATCATGTCATTATTTAAATCAAGTCTTATTTTATTTGAGAACCATGGGAAAACAAAAGGAGGGGACCTTGGCAAACTGAATGAATGTCAGATTTCAAGGAAGAGTGGAGAGCAAGAACATGACAGAGAGAAAGGACTTTTCAAGTCCTAAGGAATGTTAAATTTGCTTATGCAAGTCCTTAAATATAACATCCATTGCACCTAAACAATAGGACTGAAAGCCATGATTTTAAAAGAAATAATCTCAATCTGTTTTTCAGGTTGTGAGCCAGATGGAGGCACATGTGGGCTTGCCAAGTGACCAGCTTTTTAGAACTCTTCTTAACTACTTATCTTAGGAAAACTTTATTGCTGAATTAGTATTCCCAGTTCCTTAGTGCTTTTATGGAATCATTAAGGAGGTAAAAAGGTCTGTGAAGCATTAGTGCTTCTAAAAAGGTAATGCACAAAAAGGTATCTCAAACAGTGTGAAGCTGAGCACTCAAAAGGCAAGTGGGGCCAGACTGAAGGACCCTTGAGCACCTGTAAATCCACCTTGCTTTGTGTGTGCACAAACCACGATAAAAATCCTCAGTTGTTATTCAAAACCTGGATTTTTATTTTTTTTCCCTTGAACAGGTCCATCCCAGTCAGTGCACAAGATCATTGGTTGTTTGTTCAATGAGCAAAGGGATATTCCAGTTTACTCTGCCATTCAGCAGATGGCCACAAACATTCCTGCCATCTCCTATTTAACTCCAGCTTTGAGACTGCAGATTTCTTCATGGGTTTATCACCACCATATGGATTCTGAGAAAATGAGTTCCATAATATTTGTAAGCACCACCTCCCTATGCAAAAATGGGAGAAGAGCTATTTTAATTTCACACCTGGGGAACTGAGGTGTTAAGAGAGCAAGGCTTGGAAGACTGTGGTCATCCAACTTAAGCTACAGCAAAGAAAATGAGGAACGGTGTGGTCACTGCCAGGTGACCACAACAGACTGAGCTGGACTGAAATAGTATAAAACCACCATAAAATCACCCCAGCCATGCCCACAGCAAGACTCTTCTACAGCTCTTGGCTGGGGACAGCCATGTCTGAGTAAGGTGTCTCCAACCAGGAGCCACAGACCTTCAAAATCAGCAGTCACTGACCCCACTGAAGGAGATTGCTCAGCAATGCCAACAATCAAGCAGTCAGCTGCTCTGGAAATGGGATAAAGAAGTAGGAAAACAGTCATCTGCTCTGGAAATGGGATAAAGAAGTAGGGAAAACAGCTTTCCAGCAGTGGTGAGGAACTCTCCACAGACCTCTGGGAGAGAGGCAGGAGGAGAGTTCCAGGGCAGCCCTCAGCTGTCCTTAAGGGAGTTCTTCCTTTGCAAACTTCTCTCCTTCACAACACATCTTACAGAATCTGTAGCTGTCAAATTTTGATGTACCCCCATGCAAATTCACCTGAGCAAGTGAGTGCAAGAAGGAAGGCCTGTGGAATAAATATCATGTGAACACGTAACCAGATCCTCTAACATGGCTATACAATCAGAATTACAGTGAGCTAAGACAGCACAGGAAAAATTAAGTTCAACTTTGGATGATCTTTAGCACCTATCTTATTATTTTACTACCTTATTATGCAATGTGGTTTTATTCAGTGTATTTTTTAAAACCCTGGAGAAAAAAATGTAGAATAAATGTTGTTAGGGAAATGGCCCAGTGTGGAACAGCTGATTCCACACTACATTTGTCTCTGTCATTTGTACTAATGGAGGGAATAATTACAGCAGTGAGATGCTCTCATCCGTGCAAGCATCGTTTTGACAGTGGGTCAGCCACACTTTAGGACATTTAGGAAAGGACAGGAGGCTCAGCCCAGAAATCTCTGACTCTTCACTGCAGGGAGCAGTGCACCTGAGTTGCACATAACTTTTGACCCATTTCCTCAGCCTTGACATTTTCTGCTTCTACACTCTTCATTTTTTTCCTTCCAGGATTTGTTCTTCATCCCCTCTTAAGCTTCCAAGCACTGGCCCTCATCTCGTTCCTGCTTTCCCACTGCCCCCAGATTCTCATTTTTTTCCAACCTCTAGTCTAGTTCTCCTTTTTCTCTTGAGACTTTTTTCTTAAATTCCCTGTTTTCCTGACAAAATGGACATTCCTCATCTCCCCAGGTGACTTCACTTCCCTTGCTTCTTCCCCATCTCAGATCTTTGTTCTGGACTTGTCAGCACCCTTGTCTCAGTGTTTTTGTACAGAAGAAGTCCAGCCCTGCTGTAATCAGTCCCCATCAGGACCTTTCCTTCCCCACTCTGTACTCTAGAGTCCATCTTATGTGTCCACTGCATAAAAGCCAGGAATTTGCTGGAAAAGCTACAAAGTTAACTTCAGGAGGGTCTTTGATCTCAGTTTTAATAGCCAGGGTCTGCACTGCTATGTACAGCAGGTTATTTCCATGTTTAATTATACTTGTCAAGAGCGAAGTGAAAGGATGTTGCCTCACCTCTGAGTCTCAAACCCCTATCCACAGTACAGGCAAAACAGCACTAAAACTACAGAAAGCAGTCACAACCAGCTGAACATACTTCAGCTGACAATTTAATTCCCACTCCTCAACTTCAACAAATTGTGCCCAAGGCAGAGATGCGATGAACAATTGATGTGGTGTGGTGGAGTCATGCTCTGAAGGAGAGCAGGGAGACATTGTCCATTTATTCTCTCCCCACCCTTTACTCCCCAGCACGACCAATTCTCCTCCATGTCCCTGGACAAGGAATTAAGCTGACACAGTAGCCGTGGTTGGGTGCAGACCTTCAGCACAGTTACCCAGCTCAGGAGCCACATCTGGTTCCCTCCAGTGAACTGCACTGGTGGCCTCAAAGAGCAGCTGAACAAGGCAGCATTCCAAGGCATGGATTGTGAAGGATAAACACAGCACAGTAGCCACAGGAAACAACAAAAAAAAGTCCACTTCTTCCATTTTCCCTTTTCCTGGTCCTGGAGCACAGACCTGTCCTGCCCCTCCCATCAGGCTGCTCCTGATGGAACTGGTGAGGGATTTCTCCATCCTTCACTTGTGAGCCTTCCATTATAATTTCTGTCCCCTGTCAGTTGAGGAGAGGAGTGAGAGAGCAGCTTTGGTGGCCACCTGGAATCCAGCCCAGGTCAACCATCCCCACCTTTCCCAGCAGAGCACTTGGGCAGCATGAGGAGGGCATGGCCCAGCCCACACCATCAGACACAACTCTGAGCTGCACAGTGATCCTCTGATTTCCAGGCTCAAACCCACAGAGGTGATTACAATTAAATCCTGCAGGACATCTACAGGTGAAACAGGATGCTTCCCAGATGAATTTTTTAGTTCAGATTTTGAAGCATTACTTAAAGTATGCTTTTATAATTTATTGTAATTTATATTGTATTTTGTAGTCACTTTATATTACATGTATCTTTTGCAAAACTCAGTTATTTTATAGTTTTTAATATTCTGAAAGCCTATCTTTGAAGTTTATATGAACCAGATTATTTGTGTATAACTACACTTTTAATATTTTTAAAAGAACTCAATCTCCTTGACAAAAAAAAAAATCTTTTTTATTTTAAAAAACAAAGAGACTGAGCCAAAATATGCAAGGTATTGTGCTGGCATTCCACTTTTAAGAAATAAAAGCTAAGGATACTTTTCTAACAAAGCTTTCACAAATTATTCCTACTTTAATTAAATCCCACTTTGCTGGAAACTAACAAAATGCCATTAAGAGCAGAAGACAGTTATTATCTTCCAGTTGTTCTCTTTTTGTATAATACATTATTACCCAAGTTTCAGTGATTCTTGCTGCGTTATCCACCTCTCCTTTAAAGAAAATACTCTGTAACCATAGCAATACTTTCCCACCCTGGTATTATTTCCAGCTGGTTTGTTCTAGGCTTTTGCACATAGCAACCACAGCAATCCTTGGTCCGAGCTGTCAACTTCTTCTTGGCAACTCTTAGCAAAATTGGTGGATCTCTAAACTACCAAATATGCAGCTTTACATATTCAAAACAAGAGCAGCACCTTTGTTCTGAATAAACAGAATATTTAAAATCTTCACTCTACTTTGTGTGGTATTTCTAGTGCCACAAACGTGAGATTTTGATATTCTAGATGCTGTTTTCTGGTTTTATCACTTTCTGCAGAGCAATTCAGCAATCCCTCCTTAGGCAAAAAGCAACAGGCAGTGTTGTGACATCTCACTGTAATTCACCAAACTTGCAAGATTCCTGCTTCAATCCTGACCCATTTTTCACTGTATTCACCTAGGGGAACACCAGAGGTACCATCCACACCCCACCAGCTGGGCCCCAGGTTCACAAAGGCAGCACCAGTTCTGCAAGGCCTGAGACATAAATGCTTTGAATCCAACATCTAAGCACTCAGGAGTCACAGAACAGAGGGCAGGTCTCAGCCATGAGCATAAATGTTTAATAAATTCCTTATATTATTTCACTACTCATCATGTAATGCCATTAAGGTTCTCAAGTCTGAGCAGACTATCAATGCTCTTCTTGATCTCCACTGTGGATTTGAACTGAAGAGAAATAATTTTTTTCCTCTAAAAGTACGTGAGAGAAAAAAGTGCTAAAAAAACCCCTCACTTAAAACTAACCAAGCTTGATTTTGTTCAACACCTTTGTAATAGTATTTTAAGTTGCTGCCCAATAAGGACAAGAAAAGCACTAGTAAATTTTGAGACTTAGCTGAATTTTATTTTATTACTAGTTGAGTTAGTTTTCATAAGCTGCATAGTAAGGTAGAGTCAGTGAACTGTGGTGAAGCAGCACAAATTATGTTTGGGAAAAACAGTAACTAGAAAGAAACATTGGTGTTTTACTGTGAATCCTCTCATCCCACCAGAGTCAACAGGGCTTTTGTCATTAACTTCTCTGTCAAAATCTTACCCCCACTCATAATTTGCTCTTATGAATCACCCAGGGATATTCCCTTCATATGTTCTTTGGAGGGGGAGTTCCAGAAGTGGAACTAGATATGCAGGACAACTTCATTTACAATTCACCTGCTGAGAGAAGTGATTTTCTTCCTTTGAAGAAAAAAACCCCATTTGTTTCAGTCAATATTTTGACTGAAAGAAACCCCATTTGTCTCAGTAGAAACAACTGAAGGAAGTCAGATAGGTATTAAATATGTGTATATACATATATATATATATATATATATATACTCACATCCCCACATATTTATTTATATATATGTACAGCCCATATTTTTTTATATATACAAACCCCTCCCATATTTGTCTGTATCTATAAATAATTTTTTTATATATATGCATACATATATTAATTTATGTGTGTATGTATATATACACACATAAATAAAGCAGAAGGGTTATATATCAAACAAAAATTCAAATGAACTAATGTATTTGTGAGAGCTGACAAGAAGTAGAAATAAAAAGAGAAACTCACTAAGGCATCATCAGCTAGCTAGGTTGGTTTTTTTCTTATAAAGTGCTACAGAAGAAAACTATGGTGAAAAAAAACTGTTTATAGAACATTTATTCCAGGAGGGAGAGGAAAGAACACAGATTACCCTACTGTTTTAATTGTTGTTGGGTTAAAGCATAGTCTTGTTTATATTCTAATTTATGGATGCATCAGATAATCCCCCCCACACAAAATTCCTCTACAACCATGACCCAGTTGGGGCTACACACCAGAGAAATGGACACTGCCCAGATGGGACAAAATAGGAGTACAGAAACACATTCCTGATTAAAAAGCAATTAAATCTTTACACTGCTGTTGCCTGTGGTGGTTTTTTTTGTTTGGATTTTTGTCTTTTTGTGAAATGGAGTTAGAACTTTTTGCATGCAGAAGGAGAACCCAGATGTGGAAACAGAAAGGAAACAAAGGTATAGCATTTCTTTTCCAGTAAGATCCAAAGAGAAAGACAGAAAGTTGTATTTTGTTATTCTGGTATTTTGCCTAGCAGAGACACATATTTATGAGTAACTTAGATAAAATTTACTAAGGTTTTCTTTTTAAAGAAAAAGGTGGAAATTTGAAACTAGGGGCTCCTATTTAGCTATGTTCACTGGAAGATTAGCATAAATACAGAAAATATGATTATTTTTGTCACCAGAGCACTTCAAAATTAAGACTTAAAACTAGCAAAGTGCCCTATCACTGTACACTAAAACAGTACTTTGTATTTTATCAGCTCAATTTGGAGGAGAATTTCCAGACAGAATGTTTCAACTGATGATCACAAAAGAAGGGGAAAAAAAAAAGACATTTTCTTTTTCCATAAATGAGGGTGGTAATAATTTTATTAAATTCTAATTCAAAGAATGTTATTTTAACACGCTGATCAAATGCATCATGAAAACCAAACATTATTTGCTTCGTTTAGTTTTATGAGGGTACAATGGGAAATGCCATTCTCTCCAATCACAGGTTTTCTAAATGTATCCACTTCACTGGTCTCTTAACAACAAATGCAATTACATTTTATTGTAAAATAATCAAATATTCACTTCCTTGCACATAACAGCTATTTTGTTTTGGATGTAAACACTTTGGGTAAATTTTCTCGTATCCTAAAGATGCTGTTTTATAGAATGTAGCATCCTCATTTAGAAAACTGTCATTTTCTGACTCTTGATTTGATTTACAGAGAGACCTAAAGGAAATATAATCATGGAGAATTATTTTAAATTTGAAATTATAACTCAATCCACAAGGCTAAAGCAAACATACTTTCAAAAAAAATCTATTTCCTATAAACTAATGAAGAATTTACAACATTTTAAATAACATTTTGCCATGGTGGTCTTGCCACAAGTAACAGGAAATAACTTAGAAAACTTTTTCAGGAATTAAATACAAAATGAAGCACATATTTTTTCAATGAATCATCAGGTTAAAACAATATGTCTTTTCATTTAATTTCTGTTTATAATGGTTCAGGTTGACATGATTTTAACAAGACTTCAAAAATCTGCTTAATCTTTTAGATACATCTTGTGTCTCTTACATAGATAGGTCCTTGATTGCCCTCCTTATTCCTTTCAAGAAGTTGACTTATCTTGTTCTTACTTCATGTGTTTTGGAGACTTTTAATATTTATCCCTTCTTTTAAGAGGATAACTGTCCAAAGGTCTACCTTCTGGAAGTTGTGACAGTCTTAGCCTCAATGTTTTTGTTTAGTTTTGTGTTTGTTTATTTTTAACTAGCAAATAGTGTGTTTTTTTTAATTGTAAAGGCCTCACTACAGTGACCTTCCAGACACAATTTACATATTTCTCCATAAATGAAGAATGAACACGGTTTTAATGTTCTTAATGTTCTTAAAGAACATTAAGTACTTAAAGAACATTTGGTTTTTTCCCCTTCCAGTTTCCTGAAGTCTCAGAACCCTCTTTCAGAAAACCTTCTGTAACTGGATCTCGTACAGGGACCTCCAGTGATCCAATACCCAGTGAAAAAGTAAAGGAGTGTTCAAGGAATCAAAGCAGGAGTGAGGTCTGTGACAGACAGCAGGTATTTTGGGAAGTCAAAGAATATCCTTTGCTTATAAATCCACCACTTTAAAAAAACAAAAATATCATTTTTATCCCATTCTACCTAGAAAAGTGTGAACGAACCAGCTTTAAATTGCAGCCCTGAATCTGAGCAGAAGGAAGAGCACAGCCCTGCTTGGGACATACACATTAACCATTGTGGATGCTGTGCTCCTGTTGGAATATATTATCACACAGTATCCACGTTTATCAATGCTGGCCTCAATTCAAATATGCCGTTAGATGCCTCACTAAGTGCTTCACTAAACTGAGCCTTTAATGCTATTTAAAACTAACTTAATATAGAAAAGAGCTATAGATTAACTGACACATCTATTGCCTTTTTTGTTCCAATCACTTCTGTTTAAGTGCACTGCACTCTGGGGAACATAAAAACTTGGTGGGGGGGAGGAGGGGAGTCTCAGCAAGTTATGTTTGACCTGGAATTGAAAATTCAAACACCAGACCATTCCAGACCTCAGGCTGTCTGATTCTTCCAGTCTCACGTAATCTATTCAATAGTTAAGCCTCACTCCCTATTACTCCTTAATAGTGGTTGTGCCTTTTATTGAATTCCTCAGAGCAAATCATCTAAAACTGGCTTTGAATGCCCATGTGGCTCCTGGAGTTGATTTGGAAATCCAGAAAACAAGACACGTACCAGCATTTGAGCAGCTGGCCACAAAATGACAGCCTCAGGCAGGAGCTCTGTGGTACAGGCAGCGATGCCAGAGCCCAGCTCCCTCTCACACCACCTGATGCCTCAGCCAGGAGACCCTTCTCTGTCCTCATGGCCTTGTCAGTCACACCTTCCCACTCTTGTGACCAGGAGAGCTTCAGAGATGAGATGTTCCCAGAGCATGGCACGTTAGTGGGGTGTTGGCTACTTCAAAACAGTAAAAGGAGGCTGCCTGCAGAGCCCAGCAGCTCCTCTGGACCAGGGTTCAAAGCAGGGAACCCCCTCCCTCCAGGGGTTTTCAGCAAGTCCCAGAGGCTGCTGCTGCCATGAGGAAGAGGGGAGTGGCACACAGAGGCAGGTGGCAGGAGCCCCTGGGAAGAGAAGATTGCAAAGGGCAAACGCCTGTTACAGCTTTGTGCAAAAAAATTCATCTCAGAAATATCTGTGAACATCTTATTAACTGCCTATCCCTGATTCATCCCATGAACACCACAGTTTTAGCACAGGTGTGTTTCTCCCAGAAAACAAACAAACAAAAAAAAACCCCAAAAACCCAACAAAACCTCCAATACTTACTATTTATTTAGATTTTGCATCAGCACACTCATCCATTAAAACAGAATTAAAGTAACAGGTGCAACCTTGATTTCAGCATTTCCCAGTCCTGGTGGCCTGGCTTTGTCACCTACCAGGTGGAAGAGTTACTTTTTTCTTTACTTTTAAGAGAAAAAAATAACCAAACCAGGCAAATTCCTTTTTAAATTTTGTGTCAATCTGTCAACAACTGCACACCTGAGAGGGTGAGAGCATTAATGCCCAGTGCTGTTGCTTGAGTCAACCAAGAAGCCAAAACTGGGGTCTGCCATGCTTTGCAGTGCCCCAGGAGAGAAAGCAGAACCCAGAAATTTGGGGTTTCAGGCAATGTTCTGGGAAGCAGCAGCATCCAAGCTCCCCATGGCTGCCCCTCATCTTCTGCCATCTTGCCCTCATTACCAGCCTGACTCAAAGTTTCCCTTTCCTGTGCTCACAGCAAGCCTGGCCCTGTTTCTTGCCTGTTTTGCAGCTTCTATTGAAGCACATGAACCAGAACTACTTCCAACCTTCATTCACCATCTCCCTCTGCTGCTTGGAGCTCTGGAGATTTGGTCTGCCTCATCCATCTATCCCATTCTCCAACTCAACCAAGTCAATGGGACATGAGGCTGTGCTTGAGGTAAGATGTGTTAATACACAGAAGTATCCAAAATACATTGGTATACCCAATTCTCCTTCAGCCTCCTGTTTTTCTACCTCTCAAGAGGCTTAACTGCCTTCTTTTTACCCCATTTTCTGCCCCTCTCTGCCAATCACAAGACATTTTCACAATCCATATTCCCCAACATACAGCCTGGGGTTTGTTTTGAGGCAGAACAAAAGAAATAACTTCTTCCAAGTGGTGCACAGTGCAGTTCTGGAGTCAAGGCAATTAGGCCTAAAACTGACAAAAGAAAATGACTTCACATCCCAACTGAAGAGAGCAAATGGAACAAAATGTAATGGAAGAATGACACAGCTGAAAACAAAACAAAGACGTGCCATATTTCATAACAATGCAGATGTTAAGATATTGAAAATATTTTTAGCATGTACCAGGGAACACAAAAAAGAAAAAACCTATTGGGAATAAGAGTTCAGATCTACATTGTTCCCCTGTTTTCATGACGTTTACAATAGTATTATTCCCTCCCACCCGCCATGAATTTAAACAGCTCCAAAACAAGCTCTTCACTTTGCCAAAAAAACATCAACATGTTCATTATTTTTAAGTGTATTCTAGTGAATAGTACCTGAAGCAACCCATTCAACTCTCTGCAGCTGATTTTCAGCTTTCAGAGGCCTTAATTATCTGTACATGGACCTCACCTTAGTCACAACCATGTCGGACCTTTCAACCCCCACTCCGTTTTTGGTTTTGATTTCTAGTATGCTGTACACTTAAGTCTCAGAAACTCAAAGTAACTTAACTCAAAGGGTATAGCTTTTATTTCCAAGTCAATTTAACACTGTAGGAGTTGCTCATGTACACTCCCTCCATTGTGTGTTATCCTTTTCCATTGCCCTCTCCTCTAGAAATTCAATTTTTCTTCAGCTGGGTAACCTACACATCCTTCAGCTGCTCAGAAAGGTGATTTCTCCTTTTCTTTTGCCCATGACCTGTCCTTCTGCAGACACACAGACAAACCCTACGGTAAGAGGAGCACCCAGTACACACAGACAGAGCTGCTGTGGTCCCCAGGCACTGCAGGTTACCTTGTGCCCTGCTGAGTGTCACTCTGGGCTGTGTCACCTGAACACCCCTGCACTGTGCAGCTCTGCTGGACATTGGTTTTTGTGCCTCCCCAGCCCCCAGTGACAAGACCAGTTTCTTGCTTTGCCACTCTGCTGCCTTTCTCCAAAGGGTGAAAACAAAGCACAAATGCAGCTGGTGTGGAGGCTCTGAATTCCCCCACCCATCAAAAAAAAATGGTTTTCTGGGTCACAGGGGGACAGAGAAGGGACTCGGAGTTTTCTCACTATAACTCATTTCTCCAGTTTCCAAGAACCAGCATTGATGGCCACCTCACAAACTGGACCAGCTGGGAAGCAAAAACTCTGGCCCCTCAAAGCTCCACACCCAAAAAGATGCCAAACACCACGAGGTTCTACCTCCTTTCTCAGCCTAATGAACATCTCATGAGATGTACAACACCCTCCATTTGCCCTGAGGGCTCTGCACATCCCAGCAGCACCAATTCCCATGAGCACATCACTGCCAGAGCAAACCCTGGATGCCTTCTCAAAGCTTCAGATTTTCTGAACTTATGTTACACAGCACAATCTGGATCCTCACCTGCCCTCTGGGATGGGAAGTCAATGGCCAGGAATGGGTAATAACTGCCTGGGTAATTCATTCCACTCATGAGCAGCCTCAGTTACCCCCCAGCAACAATTCATGCTTAGATAAGGAAGGGACCCACACAAACTGAATTACGCTGGTGGTGACAACACCAGCAGCCACAGAACTTCCAGAGGGGAAATCCAGGGAGTGACAACAGAGGGGCTGCAGGGAAAACAGCAGCAGCTAACAGGGTTACACCTCCAAATCCAGGGTCTGCACCGAAGAAGCCTTTGGGTAAGACCACATATGGATTTCAGCAGCCAAACAGCCCAAGGTTAGTTTATATTGGACAGGAATAGAGAGTATGTTTTGGTATGAAAAAAGTCTTCAGGCTGAAGCTCTACAGTGCTTTTCCTGGTAGCTCACCTTGTTACCAGGAATTCTTGGTGGCTGGCAAAGCTGGCCACTTTGAGCATTACTGAAACACGTACATGGACAGAAAAGGGCTCGTGTGAGGGCAGCTGAACAGCTCTGTGATGATCTTCACTTGTCAGTTGCCCAAGACAGATAAATAGTTCCAACTTTATTCATGGAAAAGCCAACATTTCACTTCACATTGTCAGGAAAGAAATGCTGCTTGCTTCTCCCAGGTTTTTCAGGCAGCTCTGCTGTGACTTCGAGGACATTGCACAGAGTCCCCAGGACCCTTTTACCTGCCATTGCCACCATCCCTGGCACAGAGTCACAGGGTCACACCAGACTATTTACACAAGAGGAGTAGCTTTGGAAAGCCTGGTTTAGACTGCCTGTCTTCAGCTACAAACTACCAGTCACAGGTTTCAGAAAAATCTGCCAAGAAACTAAAATCTAACTTGTCAGAAAGGCAGAAGCAGATTGCAGAAGGGCAAGCTGGGAACAGGGGAGTTCCCAAGAGGTCTTAGAGTTTGTTGAAAAAAAAAAAAGTAAAATTTTTCTAGTTTTTCCCTACGTAAGAGGAAAGTACAGTTTGACTTAATTGCAAAGCATAATGATAAGCCAGCATATATGTACATGACTCATTTTCAAATAATTACAAAATGCAGGGAGATACAGAAGACACAATTCAGGACTGTTTTCTTACTCTTAAGACTCACACAGCAGAATCAGGTCTACAGTAGTGTTACAAGACTCAGACACCCTATATAAGCAGATTTATCTCCAGCCAGGCCTGGTATTTCCCTAAAATCCCATCTGCAGACACAAACTACCCACGGTGAAGGCAAACTCAAATGCAAGGCCATACTCCTCTGAGAACACACAAAGCTGGTGCAGGTCTGAAACCTGGGACCACAGCCTGGACTGACTCTGCTCCCATGGAGGTGCAGGATCACTAAATAAATCACTCAACATGTGCCTGGCAGGCAGTGCTGTGGAAATGAAGGATTAGGGCAGTCCTCAGACACCCAACAGAGACAAGCTCACCAATCTTGCTCTTTCTCTGCATGGCGAGATCAATACCAGGATACACAGATGTTGGAACTGTATGCAGAAGGTGCTAAATAAAAGTGGAGATGAAATAGAAGAAGCCCCAGGTGATTTAAGGGATAAAACCAAAGTGTCTTCAAGTGAGACTTAAGGATTTAAGTCTGTATGAATTATCAGCGAGGATAATTTGCTTGAACAGAGTACCAGGCTAAGTGATGGATTCTCTGTCATCCCCTTAAGTTTTTGCAACATACTAAACACAGCAGAATCATTGCAGAATATATTTCTGTGTCCTTTGGCATGCAGGGTATTTTAAAAGACAGCATGAGGATCTTTCTGGCCTTGAAAACAAAATTCTGAGGGCTGTGCTAAAGCTGAAGACTGAAACCTAAAGAAAATATCTAATGCTTTAAACAAATACTGTGTTTCTTATTTAAATAAAACCACTTTCAGACACTAAGCATTATGAGTGGGGAAAGAACAAGCATTTACAAATGCCAAGTCAGCATGACAGAAATTTTAAGAAATAAATTGATTTCTATGAAATATTTTCTGCTCATTCTCTAATTGGGGAAAATTCATGCGAATGTCAGTCTCACCTCCTACCAATTATGACCAAAATATTGCCTTTTACTTCCCATCAGTGACACACCAAGTACTGGCATTTTTATTTCAAAATTTGTATGTGAGGACAAAGTTAACATATCAGTAAAAGGCTGTGGTTAGTTAGGTAAACTCCCCGTGGTAAATTTAGTTATTTCCTGATGTCACAACTTAGTAAGACAGGAAAGTCTTCTGCCAGTCTCTACCTTCTCGACATATGGCAACTCATTTCTAACCAAGAGGAGACACAAAATGCTCCCCTTTTGCAATAAAGCAATTAATCACTGTCTGCTAACTTTCTTTCCTGCTTTTGTGCCACTTTTTAAAGGAATTCCCCACATTTTTCTTCCAAAGGTAGATTTTAGGTATAGCATTAAGCAAGTTATTACCATCAAATAAACAATTTAATTCTATGCCTCACAAGGCCATGGTTCTTTGAGCATCTTCACATCCTTTTGTGACCCTCAATCCCCTCCCAGTAGGTGTAGAAAATGAAAACATTAAAAAAAAAGAAAATGAAAATGCACATAGAAATGTGGCAGCAAAAAAATATATAAAGGAAGTGCAAGGTCAAGAAGTGCAAATATTAAACCCACTCACATCAAAAACTGAGAAATGCAATTAAGTTAATCATTCAGGTTTCATCAATGGGTTTCTACTTGAATTACATGAGGTACAGGTAAATATTACAAATCTGAGTTTGGAATTTAGCTTTAAATCCACAAGTTATGCATTGGAGGCAAACTCTCTGAATGAGATTAGAGAATGAATATGATGGTAAAAAGAAAATAATGAATTAAGAGAAAGCCAAAGAATACACAGCAAAGGTTTTGTCTGTTGTCTCGTGTCTAATTCTACAAAAAGCTCCCTGAGACCAGAGATGCCATTTACTTCTAAAGGTCCCAAAATCCATGCATTGTGAAGTATCACGGATATCCTCAGTACCAAACATTAACTTTTGATTTAATACAGTCTGGAACCACGCAAAGGGATGAGGAGCAAGGCCTCCAAGGCCTCAAAGCCAGCTTTGTCTCCATAGAAGTCACATATTTCAACAGAACAAGAACAGAGACAGAGACATAATTCAAGATCTGGAATTCACAGAATTCACAGAATCACCAGATTGGAGGAGATCTTCAAGATCATCCAGTCCAACCCATGCCCCAACACCTCAACTAAACCATGGCACTGAGTGCCAAACCCAGTCTTTAAACACATCCAGGGATGGTGACTCCACCACCTCCCCAGGCAGACAATTCCAGTACTTTATCACTCCAAAGTAAAATAAAAAACTTCTTCCTCATATCTAAATTCTTGACTTGTAATTAATTCATTAGTGACAACTCTGTTAAAGCACCACGTAATATTTTATCCATGTACCAGCTTCAAAAATCTCTTCAGTTCAGGCAAGATATAAAGCACACTTTTCTACATGGCTGAATAGGACAAGTTCTACAGAACTGTGATGAAAATTAATGACTATATTATGAAGCAAACGATACCAGCCACCAATTATTTGCAGCTCAACTAAATGGGAGGCACCCTGAGAAACCTCCAGCAAAGCTGCTTGGATTCTGCACTTTCCAACAGCCACTGAAGGTGGAAACAAACCTCAAGCACTGAAACACTTGTAGGGTACATTTTGTGTCAAGTGTACAGAGTTTAAGCCATCCCAGACCCTGTAACATAGCAAAAAGGTGTAATTCCTAATTATTCATCTTATTTTTCCTTTCCAGATGCACTGAGCTACCTTGGGCAGGGAGATCCAGCTCCTCACCAGCGACCATCAAACGTGGCCCTGCTGCAGCTGGAAGGGCCAGTGGCCTCCTCTGGAGGGCAAGTCAGAAAAAAAGCCCAACGTGGAAACTCAGAACTGCCCTGGAAACCCCAATCATTTTCCAGTAGCCAGGGAGGAAACACAGTCAGTGCTCCTTCCAGACTAAGGACAGCCTTTGTGAATGCCCCACCAAAGTCATCAAAATTAAAACCCTTAAACTAATGCTCCAGCAGAAAAGAACGCTGCCTAAAAGAGGAGCAGAGGGAGGGGAAGTCTTGCCTGACAAAGCAGGAGCATAAAATGGATTTATCAGAGTGGGAGGAAAAAGGTGATAATGAAGAACACTTCAGTCAGACCAGCTTGAGAGAGATCTACATTCAGTGTTAAAAAAAAAAGAAGACAAAAAGTGGGTTTTTTTTAAAAAAAATCACAGTAAAGTGACTGCCTTGGGAGAGAAAAATGTGCTACATCTTCAAGGTGCCATGCAGGCCACATGGCTTTATCAGCAGAGCTGGTGGAAAACCCAAGTGGCTAAATGGTAACTGCAATCAGCTTGTAAAATAAGAGAAGCTCCTTCATAAGGGTCTTAAACCAAAACAGGGTGGAGATGGCAAAAGTAAAAGAACATTTGAGACAATTAGAGTGGGCAATAAAACCATCTATGAACTTTAACAAGAAGGCAGAAGTATTTCTTTCCCCATATAACCAAGAAAACACACAGCTGCCACTCAAGGAAAGTCCTGTGCTGTTTCAGAAACATTTGGTCTAGGAGATGAAACTTTTTATCTTTAGACACACTTCTGCATAAGTGTGTTGAAGGGTTAAGGGTTAAAGATCCCTAACATTTTCAGAATAAAATATTCCCCGGGTCAAATGTGCAAAATTAGATGGACATATGGAACACATGACCACTGAGGAATAAAAGGAAAATAATCTTCAGCAAGGAGGTAGCAGTCAAAGTTCAGATGTAAAACTGGAATCATGTAACAAGACACTTGACAGAATGATTTTTAAATGGACCTTTTTAATTATACCTGTTTAGTTATTCAGCCATTACCTCTTTTGCCTGTCCTTGTTGCTTGGTTCTTTATTCCCTAAACCTTTTGATAAATTTTTGTCCTTACCTCTGACTGTATTAAATGTAATGAGCCTGATGGACATGAAATCTAGGCACACATTCCTCTTTTCCACTGAACAATTTCAACTCTTACTGCTAATTACAAAATTCTTGCCTGAGTGCCACTGCTCACCAAGTTATTTAATGTCTGTGCTTCTTAGAACAGCTACATACTTTTCTAAAACTTAATTTTTTTACACCATACGACTCCCCAAGAACATCACAGCTAAGTTTGATTTAATTCTAACTACCTAAGAATTTTCCATCTTCCCTGCTTTATACCATCCATAGGTTTGATCTGTTCCTCACTATGTTCCAAGAGATTAATTAATGAGAAGTAAAATACAAGGAAATTTCTGTGGGAAAAACTTTCTTCTAACTTGAATCATTAAAATGAAATAACATAAAATAATTGTTGAACTAGTCATAAATCAGCAATCTACTTAATTAAGTAATCCACCTGGCTTCAAATTCTTAGGAGTTTTTAAGTTTTGCTGAATCAAAGGAGCTACAGCAGACTTCTTGGAAGGACTGCTACCTTCTGAAGGTTTCAAAAATCATTACAAGCACTACTTCCACTCTCCTCCATCCCCCAGCCTCAAAAATAAAAAAAAATTCTATTTTAGGCTGAGATTTCTAGGTCTGTTTACAGGGGAGCAGGGCAGGGGAGAGGAAATGTTTCTTTTCACAGACCTTGTTAAATAAGAGCCACAAGATATTTTTGCAAGAAATTCATAGAATCATAGAAGTGTTTAGGCTGGAAAAACCTTTAAGGTCATCAAGTACAACCCAGCACTGCCAATCCACCACTCCAGTGTGTCCCCATGTCTCAATTATCTCCAGGGACAGTGACTCCACCACTTCCCTGGGCAGCCTGTTCTGATGTCTCACCACTCTTAACATGACATTTTTTTTTTCCCTAATATCCAATCTACACCTCCCCTGGTGCAACTTGAGGCCTTTTCCTCTGGTCTGGAGAAGAGAGCAACCCCACCTGGCTATGCCCTCCTTTCAGGGGGTTGTAGAAGCATTAAGGTCCCCCTGACCTTCCTTTTCACTGAGAGTTAAAATTAATACAGGGTTGATGAAGAAGGATGAGGAAACATTGCCCCAGAGCAGATGCTGTGTCTGGATGCTGCAGCTCCTTGAAATTCCACAAACCATCCAACAGAACCCCCCCTGCTCAAAAGCATCCTCACCACAGCCAACAAAATCTTACACCTTTACAGGCTGAAAAATGTAACAGGCAAATGCCTGCATGGGAAAGCATTTGAGAAAACAGAGTTTAAGAAGTTGTCAGGACTTGGTTGGTCTCTGCAAAAGATCATATGAATATTTATCTGGTGAGATAAAATATATTAAATTCAAAAAATATAATATATTAATTATATTAATATAATAATATTAATATAATATAAATTACATTAATTAATTTAATATATAATATATTAAATTAAATTGAATAACCCTCTCAAGGCATTTGCCACCAGCAAGCTGACACAGCACACCACCACTTAGGGTAGCTCAGCTTGGTCTGACTGAGAAAAAAACCCAAAAAACTTCTTTAAACTTCATAAAATAACCCAATATGGGTCAATGGGCATTGTTATGTCTGTGTGTTTGATATACTGTTGAATATTCATTCCAACTGGAAATTATTTGTGCATGGGGTAAAGCAACCATGGAGATTATGTTCAGATGTGTCAGGAAGCACCAAGATGGATCAAAACTAAAAAAAAAACAACAACTCCACCTATAAATTTGATGACTAAAGGTAAAACTGCTGCAAAGCAAAGAAAAAAAAAACAACAGAAAAAAGAAAAAAAAAAGAAAAAGGAAAAAAAAAAAAAAAAAAAAAAAGGAGAAAAGAAGAGAAAAGAAGGAATACCTGAAAGTTGAAAAGCAAATTGGCAACAGTACCAGGGCCTGAAATTAGAGGATCTGGAATTTCTGTGCATTCTCAGGAGCCAGCAGGATGCAAGGCTGTAGGAGGTGATGTCAGAAGTGTGTCTGTGCCTCACCACTGGGCTCAAGAGAGACATGATAAGCAGATTTTTGGTTTGCTTTGGGCCCTGGCTTCCATTTTATCAAAGGTTTCATAAGAGTTTAGAATTTTCTTTGTGAGCAACACAGACTTCATAAAACCAAAATCTGAATAATAGGCAGCATGCGACTTTCATTTTGACTTCAGAATTATTATTATTTTTATTATATAGTGCACAGCCACCTTAATTATCAGGAACACTACGAACCATCCAGATAAAAACTAACAAGTACAATCAACTATTTGTAAGGCATCAGAATAATTACAGTGCCTGGCACCCTTCCCCCCAAAAAAAGAAAAATACAAGTGTAGTTGATAACAAAAAGGAAAATTAAAAAAGGTATGTATGCACAAGCTTTAAAATTCTCAAACATAAAACCTGTTTTCTCTGAGGATCTTGTATTAGAAAAATATAACTGAAAGAGTTTCCAAATTACTGATTCCCCTCAATTAAAAAGGAAAACAAAAACATACAGCAGTGTCCACTTCTTAAGACAACCCTGGAATAAATAATTGCTTGGGAAATATGCTATGGCTGGTGCATCCCCTTAACTACTTAAGACCACAAACTACAGTTTAAAGTATGATTTTAAATAGATATGAAAGTCTAACCCTCTGACTATGTTACTAGTGAAGTTCAGTTCCACAGTGCCTAGGAACAAATTATTTTTAGGGAAAAATCAAGATCAAACCTTACTGACTGGGTTTGTGCTGACCCAAATCTCCTTCAGTGTCCAGCTGCCAGTGGTTCAGCTTCATTACCTCACTATATTAATTACCAGATTAAGAGCAAAACAAGATTTTTCCTACACTTTTTCTCTCCTTTAGTATAACATTCCATCATAGAAAATTAAAATAAAAAAAATTATTCTAAGAAGTCTGTTTTGCTGCTGTTGAACAAACAGGAAAACTGAAGACCATTCAAGGGAATCATCAAAATAACTGAGCTAATGACAGGACTGATTCTTCTCCTGTTCTTGAGACAGATGAATGTCTTAGGTGGGGTAAATAATTAAACCTTTCTTTCAAACAGGCTCTATTTCCTAAATTATGTAATTTACAAAAACCCTATATAATCTTTTCGAGTGATTCTTCTTTTTATTTCAGAAAAATCTATTATTTTACTTTTTTTTTTTTTTTTCCCCTCCAAACAGAAGAATATTTTATTCTCATTTTTAATATGGCTCTCAGCTTGATGGGCAGCTATGGAAAACTTTGTGGGACAATCTGAACTTTAGTAGGAAACAGACACTTCTCCATGAAACCCTTAAAAATGAGCTTAGCTGGTATTGTCTTTTCATGTATTTTTATCTTAGTACCACTGGGAAAAAAAGTGACCTACTAAAACCTCTAGAAGAATCAGATCTGACAGTAACATATAGAATGGGAATATTCAAAGGCCAGCTCTGACTTAGGGAGGCCAGTCTGCTTTGTTTCCCTTGTCAGTCTGTAGCCAGTGTGCACAGAGAAAACCTCCTCCAGCAGGTAATTCAGAGCAGAAACCAGCTTGGGGTGCTCCTTATCACCCACTGGGGAAGCTGATTTATTGTACCAACCCCAGGAACCCAAGGAGACAAATATTCCTGGGTTAGAGTTAACCTCAGTGTCCCCTGCAACATCAGCTCAATAGGTGCAGCACGGTGTTTGTGCTGGTCCTGTGCCTCCAGGCTGGTTGTGTTCACACCAAGATTTATCACTGGGACACTCAGATTTCACTTATTACTGGGCTGGAAGGCTACACAATCCTATTTTCATAACTTCTAAATATTTTTAATGTTTAAATTCCCTCCTATGTCTAATGGCCAAGTCATTCTTTATTCTTAACCACCTATGCTCTCCAAGTTCTTACTCAATTCGGGTCTAACAAAGCTTTAGTCCTCATACATTTGGATAAAGACTGAACCTAGGTGTAACCTCACCATATTTATAGAAAAAGAGATTTCATCTTCCATGTTCAAAACACATATTTTTCATTTTATTATTTGGATAAGCATTTTATCCTGAACCAAAATTCTCCAGTTTATTTTTGCACATAGTTTTTTAATTCAGTCCATTGGAAGATAAACTGCAAAGGGTAACAAGTGTCCAGCTTTAAACAGGGATGGAAGTAAAGCTGAATACTGATACTTCAGAGCAAAGAATCTTAACTCCCTTGTACAGGCATTAAACTCCACATACCACACCATCATAAATGCTGAAAAACACCTCCAAGATCATGGAGTCCAACCTTTGGCCAATCAGCACCATATCAACTAAGCCACAGCACTAAAATGTGGTAAAGACTGGTACATTCTTCAAAGAAAACGGAACTTTTTTTGTTTTGGGAAGTTATCAGGCCCAAGGGAAAAAAAAAATAAAAATCTGTCCTTCTCAACCTGTTTTCCTCACCAATATTTCTGTTATACATCTGGAGTGACATTTGGTCTGCATTTTGTATGTGGCACTGCAATTCCTCTTCATTTTACATATTAATAACCACATTCAGTCAGGCCAAAGATACATCTATCCTCATATTACAGCTTTAGCAAAGGCTGAGAGCAGAGGTCTGGGAAGAGCACCAGGACAAGAAAAGCTTGCAGGGACACTTTGGGATCCCTCTGCAGCCTTCAGGGACTGGGCTCTGTGTTCTTCTAAGCAAGAGTTGATGCTTTTGCACACCCAGATAATCCTGCAGTATGTGCAGTGGCTCACAGCTAAACTATGCACTACAAAAAAAAAATACCACCTCTTACTTGCTCAGAATCTGTCGCTTAATAATGTTATTTGATCCCCTCTGGGTCTTGTACTACAAGAGACACTTAATGAACATTCCCTGTTCATTTTTTTCCATTACACTCCTATATAGATTTTTATCATTTTCATCTTTAGCTGTTTCTTTGCCAGGCTGAAGGTTCTCAATCTATTTAATTGCTCTTTATCATCACTGCCATCCATTTCTAGTTGTTATCTCTCCTTCTTTTTCCCCCCTCATTCTTCCTTTAAATCCAGGGATCAGAACAGCACCCAGAGGCCAAGACAAAAGCACAGGCAATTTACAAACTGGCATAGCAGACTTCTGCTCCATGAGCCATTTTTCCCTAGGTTTTTTTTTTTCTTGATCAATCCCAAACACTTGATCAATGCTGGGATTTGACATGATAAACTCTCCACATTGCTTCCTTCCATGCTAACAATCTCAATAATGGCAGGATTGTTCTCCTCCACAGGCATTACTTCATTGCCCCAGCAGCAAGCTTCAACCCCAGTTACTGAGCATCACAAGCTCCCTCTTGGGTTCTTCATAAATGGCTTTCATTTCTGCTACTCTCATTAATTTAGAATCATTCTGCACTCTCCCTTCCAGATCACCAATGCATACGGGTGTTAAACTTAGCACACATCCATGAGTAACTCTACTGGTGACCTCCATCCCTCCTGTTAAACAGGACATTTATTCATCCTTTGGCCACCAGTCTAGGACAAAAAAAAATTCCTCATGTGTCAGAGCAGTTTCATTTTGCTCAGCACCTTTGGTGAGTCGCTCTCACAAGACTCCCTGAAAGCCCAGTGTACTGCACCAGCCAAATCACACTTACTCACAGCCCCAACAGTGCCTTCAAAGAGCTCCACCAGACCTGTGAGACTCTTCTGACTCTTTCCTGGTACATCAAATTGTCCACGAATGCTTCAGCTCTCTTCTGCATTGTATTTACCAGAAAACTGGCTGGTATGAATGCCAGCCAAAGTGGTCCTGTTCTTTCCCACAGGCTTTCTGGAAGCCTTCTTAAAAACTGGCATCACCTTTGGCACCCTCAGCTTCACTGCTACTGTGAACATTGTTATGTTTCATACGCCTTCAGCTACAGGTGCAATGTTCTTTGAGCTCTTTTAGATCTTAGTTAACTATTGGACCATTGGCCACCACATTTCTGATCACTTTGAAAGAACTTATGGCAAGATTCTCTGCTTTTTACAAATCACATAGCAGGCTTTAATTTGTTTTATTGTATATTTCATGTTTATTTTGCATGAATTTCACCTTTTTAAATTTTTGAGCATGTTTTTGCAGAGTATCTTTCTGTTCCTTACATCTTGCCCAACTATACTAAATATTTCTCAAAACTTTTTTTAAGAGTCAGAGAAGCAGCTTTTAGGAATATGCTTTTTTGCTTTTTTTTTTTCCTGAGTCTCTCCACAATGGCTGCATTTCATTTTCTTAACAGTTTCTCTTACCAGGCTGTCCATAGGAACCCTAATCAATGTCCCACTTGACACCTTCTCTGTGGCAGATGTGGACTGCCAATAACACACTGCACAACTAAAACTATCAATCCCCCCATTTTATATTCCAGTCTTCCAACATTTGCATAGAAACATTCCATTTTGTTCTGCCTGCCTGTCCTTCTGTGCCCCTGCCTAAATAGGACCTGATTTTTCCAGCAGTCCTTTGCTGTTTTCTGGATGAGCTTCATCAACTTCTGCCCCACATAGTTCAGCATCACCATGACCTGTGTGCCTTTCCTGCCTGCTCTCAGGCAGAACCTTGGGAGGATTACACTGCAGACTGATGCTGCACAGCTCTTTCTTCTTAACCTTTTATCCAGCAACTCCTGTGCTGCTTCCTCTGGAAGCCTCGATCAGTCACCAGCACTTCTCCACCATGAGCAGAGAGCCTCGACTCCTTTTGCTGCAAGCCGAGGTTACCAAAGTCTCCCTTCCAGCACGGGTTACACTCCACAGCAGGAGATGGTTCTCCATCACCTGGAGCCAACACCATGCAATGGAATCCTTGGAGCAAAAGGATACCTGGACATCACCTGAGGTCTCATCTACAGGATGAGATTTTTTTGGATGCAATTTCAGGGTCATTTCCCATTTGCAGGATTGATGTCCTGCTGCATTACAGCTCCTCATGGGATCCCAGTGGCAGCCTCCCTGGAGACAGAGGTGGGAATACCTGCCTGGAGGTTTGCTTTACACATTTGCTGGTTGAGAGTAGTTTCCTTACACTTTTCATGTTGTGACTTTCACAAGAGATCGGTTGCATTAATCTGCAGTGAGCATCTTGCAGTGTCATAACTATCCCTTTGGTTTAACAGCTGCATTAACACTGTTGAGAGCAAGTAAATGCTTTTTTTTCTTCCTAACTGGAGATCTGATATCACCCTCTAGACTGAGAAGCCAAAGGGTCTAGGCTAAATGGCCTCAGACATGTTCCTTGTGTTTTAGGCTTAGTCTCATTGTATTTCATTGAAATTTTCACTTGGTGTCTCTCCCTCCAGAGACTTTAATTCAGACTGTCCTCATCCTCCTGGAAGACATTGGTTTTCTAGTGGCTTTCTAAAAATCTAAAACCATTCTAGTGGTTTTCTGAAAATCCAGCTTTAATACTGGACTAGCTGGTGCTTTTGAAAGGTTAAAGTATTTATTTATTTTGGGAAATGTTAATAACTTCTCTGCCTTCCATTCAGCATCTTTAATCCATTCCTCAGGTTCCCACAAACCATTTTCAATACAATCCTATGAAAGTAAGGAGGAGTAAGAAAGTTTAATTTTTCTTGTGTAACACTCTGGTATCATTAACAGACATTTCCCATAACTGCTGGGCAATCATGCTTTATAATCTAACAGATCACAGCCACTTTATGATAGCATGAAAGGACTGATTGTGCAAGCCCTTAAACACTGCTTCCCTAGGACAACAAAACATAACCAGCCACAACTTTTAGTTCAAAACAGAAGCACAGAACTGTTTTTTAAGATGCAGCCTCTGTTGCACTATTGAGGGGAGCTGTACTCACACACCCTTCACCAAATCAAAGAGTATTCTACATAACCAAGACTTGCTGATTCAAACTGGGACCTCACCCATTCAGATTCCAAATTTAGATTTCTTACTATGAATTCTACTTTCAATTACACCAAGTCTGCTGCATTTTACTGGCTCTGATGTACACAGCTTTCGACACAAAAAAGTCTTGAGAGCTTACACACACACATGCTGTCACTGCTGTATTTATAGGCAAGATGCTTAAACATTTGCATTTTATTGTAAGGGATAAATTGTGCTGTACAGTACAGAGAAATTCAATACTGATTCACAAAACAGGCCTGATTTTTCAGTTGACAGAAAATGGTTCTAGTTCCCTTTCCACCATCAAATCTAATTTAACGTAACCCAGTGTAGTGCAAATACATCAGATACTTAGTAATCTCCTGTAATGGCAGGGAAATTCATCACAAATTGCTGAATGTTATGAATCATCTTGTGAACACATAACTGCCATACACTGAAAAAGGCGCTTTAACAAGTGGTTTCATTCATTTATGTCAATACTTCATAATTAGCACAGAGAAGTGTCTGTAAATTGAACTCTTGAGCATCACACTGCTTAGTTACCTTTTTTTTTTTTAATATTTTCAGCACTTGATGTAATGGAGGACCCCATTAAAATTTTGTGCCAATGACAAATGACATTTTCATTTTCTCTTTTAAACATGTTAGCACAAGCTAATGAACTCCAACAAAGCCATAAGCACATGGTGACCTGTAGTACATAAACAGTTCAACTGACTTTATCAGGGATATTAATGTAAGTTTTTGATGGATATTTAAACCCTGTTGCTCAGTAACATACAATAATACAAGAACTACTGGTCTATATGGAAGTTAGTGCTGATGCTCACTCAGAAGTAGTGGGTGACAAGAAAAACATGACAGCCAGATGCTCAGAAGAGCTCTCTGCCCAGATTTAGCCACCTTTTCATTTGAAATTGAAGAACTCAGATAGAATACCCTGCAAAGCTTTCAGAGGCACACAGTATATTGAAAGCATTATGATGTACCAAAAACCAGGGTCTTGCTGTTCCCCAACACAGACACAGATTTTCTACAGAGACCTTACAATTTCAGGGCTTGAGTGCCCACAAAGCCATACTTGAACTATGGTTTCCTGATCAGTCCTTTAAGCACTGGGTGGAAATAATTAAGCATTTCTACTTGGATTTCATAATCTCAAGATGCCCAGTCACTATAATTTAACAGTTTAGCGGTGACATCTGGTTGGTTGCACCTGTGGGGTGCACTGTCTTGGCCCATTCTAACAGCAAAATAAATCATTCCCTCTGCAGCTTCCCTTGCAACTGGGCATAACTCAAGCTGTGCCCAAGGCCAGCTCCTGCAGAGAGGCTGACACAAGCTGACCTGGTCATCCCTGGGTATTTGCAGTAGAACCACATTCTCTCAGGAGCAACTGAAAAGTTTAGACAAACTACACTCCCAGACCAGGAAAGGAAGTGCAAGACTATAAATATATCCATGATCACAGTGATAATTCCACTTTGACGTTTCTTAGCAGGACAGCTTCCCACTCATCAGTTCTAAAAAATCCTCAAGCCCCAGCTCTGAATTTGTCTCATCCTCCATGGCTTCCCAGGATTCCTGAAATGCAGACCCATGGACTAATTTCCACAGGCTGTGCACACCAAGGTAAACATGCAAGAAAAGCTTTGCCTTACTCTAATGTTGCTAATTAATGACCAAATAATTATTAAAATAATCTAGTATTTCCCTGTGCTTTGAAATAGGAAACCTAATCTTGAGCTCTTATTGCATACTGCTTATTTTTACTTTTATTTCTTAATTGAAAACAGTGTTGTCTTTTTTTTTTTTTTTTTTAAATTTTACAAGATTTAACCCTTAACAAGGTATACATATCTCCACTGGACACTTATTTGAAACAACATGTAATTCTTTATTACATCTTCTTAATTCTGCAATTTTCCTCATGCTTTCAATTCTTCAATGCTCATTAAAATCATTACTGATAAGACACCAAAAACATCCAGATGTGCAAAGTTGTCTCTTGCATCTTAAGTTTCTCCTTTTCAAGGATATTCAGGCCTGTAACTGCTGCTAGGTTTACCAATATAAAATCCATTTATTTAAAGAGATTAAAAAAAAAACCTCAAAACTTCAGGCTACTTAGTACTCCAATTCTCAATAGTTACAATAAACCATAAAAAGTAGGAAAATCCCACCTCTCCTTGCACACTGCCTTCAAAGTATTTTTGCCCCTTTTAGTAGTCAAATATAGATTTTTCCATGACATTTTGATTAGGCTCTTACTGTGAACACATTAAGTGATAATTGGTCCAAAAATACTTATTGAGCCAGGAATATCAGAATACAGTAAATACCGGGAGCACCATAGGCAGCTGGATGAATCACTTCACATACCTGTGGTTTTCCAGGTTCCTGTGCTTAGTCATGAGTACACTCTTCATATTCTCGTACACAGAACACAATTTCTGCCAATTTTTGTTCTTGGCTTCTACACTGCCACCTGTAGTCATACAAGAGAAATTAGCCATATTTTATGCTGCAAATCCTATTAGCACAATGTTTCAGCTCACTTCTTTTTGTAGACAAGCGTTCTAAAGCGTCCCCTTTTGTAAAAGGAGCATTTAGATATTCAAAATAAGTTATTTTCATTTTTCTCTTTAATATGTTTAAGGATAAAAGAAAGAAAAATTACCACCAAACAATCCCAACTCATTTTAAGCCAAGAGGACATTAAAAACTCTCAGACTCTTTGCAGAATTTTATTTTATCTTCATTGCTTGGTGGACACATCATAACCTTGACAGAGCAAGGTGACTTTTGAAGTGGCAGTGCAAAAACATCTGCACCTAATTACTTGGTAAATACAAAAAAACCCTAATTGTATTTGTTCTTCCGTCTGAAAAATGAACAGTTTTACAGAAACATAATATCCATGCTCAGCTTAGTTACCTTATAGAGGTTATAAGGAAATACATACAAATAAAAATTGCTGGTACTTGAAAGATTATCTGATAGAATGAGTAGCGATCTTGAACTTTTCTATTCAATGAGAACCATTCCATTTATTCCAGGCTCACTGCACTTAGAGCAATAAACCACAGATCCTGCCAAATTAACCATTTACAACAAAATAAGACCTAAACACAGTACCCGGAGCTCTCACATTAATCCTTCCCTGAAAATGTGAAAAAAACCCCAGAATATTCACGCCTTCCTGGAAAAACCAAAGCTTCCTGGTGCTCAGAATTTCACCGAATAGCGAAGTTTCGGAGTACAAGCTCTGGGGGGAAACCCGGCTTTTGCACGCACATGCCTTCTCCTTTCCTCCAGTTAAGGGTTGCTCACCACCCCTGGAAGCGGGAGCCCGAAGGCTCCTGGAAAAACGCTCCGGAGTCAGGAGCGGCCAGAAACAAACTCGGGTCCCCGCAGCACGGGAGGCTCCGGGCAGCCTGCGCTGCCCCACGGCAGCGACACCCGCAGCTGCCACCGGCAGCCCCACACTGCAACAGAAACCGAAATCGCGGGCGATTTCCAAGAACAAGTTGGTCTTAGGAAAAAAAACCCCCAAAGCGACAAAAACCCCGAAGATGATATAATAAAGAAATAAAATTCCCAAGCGCCGGCGAGCCTGCCCGCGTCCCGCAGCACAGGTCCAGGTAACCCTGTCGGCTTCCCGGACGGGAGAGGCTCCCCCGGCCAAGGGAGCCCCCCGGGAGCCGGGCACCATCCCAGCCGGGCACCGCCCGCGGCCCCCGGAGCCATCAGCCCCCAGCCCCCCGGAGCCATCAGCCCCCAGCCCCCCGGAGCCATCAGCCCCCAGCCCCCCGGAGCCATCATCCCCCAGCCCCCCGGAGCCATCATCCCCCAGCCCCCCGGAGCCATCAGCCCCCAGCCCCCCGGAGCCATCATCCCCCAGCCCCCCGGAGCCATCATCCCCCAGCCCCCCGGAGCCATCAGCCCCCAGCCCCCCGGAGCCATCAGCCCCCAGCCCAGCCGCTCGCAGGCTCCCCCGGGCCGGTGCCGGGGCTCGGGGTCACGGCCCCGGCCGGGAGCGGCCGCTGCCCACCCACCTGCGCTGCCGGGCCGGTGCCGCAGGATGAGGCGGCGGCTCCTCCTCGCCGGCGCGGCTCCCTCGCTCCGCGCCGCCGTCCCGGCTGCCGCCGCTCCGCCCGGGATTCCTGCGGGAGGGCGGGCGGGAGCGAGCGAGGGGAGGCGGCTCATCGCTGGGCACAGCCTCCCGCTCCCCCGCCGCCTTATCCTGCCTCTATCCCTTCCAGGCACGTTCTGCCGCACGGCGCCCGGGCGGACCCGCAGCGCGCACCTCCGGCCCCTTCCCTTTTTATCGCGGGGCCGGGGCTCCCGCCGCCGCCGCTGCTGCTGCTGCTGCCGCTGCTGCTGCCGTGCGGGGGGCTCGGCATCCGCCTGCCCACGGCCGGCCCGCCCCCGCCCCCGCCGCCGCCGCCGCGCTCGCACCGCCCGCCACCCACCTGTCCGCGCCCCGGCCCCGCCGGAGCCGCCCCCGCTCCGGCCCCGCTCGCCGCAGCGGCCTCCGCCAGCGCCGGGCTCTGCGGCTCCCGCCGGAGCCGCCCGCGGGCTCGGGCTCTGCGGAGGAAGGGAGGAGGTGGCGGTGACGCTCCCGCGGCGGCCGCGCTGCTACAGCGGGGCCGCGTCCCACCTGTGCCCGCAGCCCCCGAGCGCCGGGATGCTCGCAGCCCCCGAGCGCCGGGATGCTCGCAGCCCCCGAGCGCCGGGATGCTCGCAGCCCCCGAGCGCCGGGATGCTCGCAGCCCCCGAGCGCCGGGAGGCGTTTGCCAGGCGCTGCAGGAGCTCCGAGTGCCTCCCCGCTCTGCCGCCCCAACAAACGAGGAGTCTCGGCCGCTACAAATAATTTACATGTTCAGGAACGTGCTGGAAGCCCAGTTGTTGATGGGTCTCTGACAGCTGGCGTTGAGACATTACCTAGCGGGAGGCGGTCGGCTCTTAAAAATTTGGGTTGCGATGCTTAAAAAAATTCGAGACGAGCAAGCAGGTAAATACAAAAAAGTGTTAGGAAAATGTCTGTGTTGTAACTAAAACTGCAGCTGAACTTGAGGTTGTGCACATGCTGTCTGAGCTCTCGTGCTGATGGAAGAGCAGCCCATCCCTATCAGCACGTCTCTCGTTCTCTGTCTTTTGCCGGATGAATTTGGATCTTGGAAACATATGATGTATTTAAATTCTTGAGTTTGTATATTTTTTGTTCGGATGGGTGATGTTGACATTAGAAGCGTGCCCTAGCACGACCCAGTAAAGGAGCTTTGGGAGGAGTTGAGTGCACTCATGCAGCGTCACACCAACCGATGCCATTTTCAATTTTGTGTAATAAAAATATACTACGTTCGTTCTTCCCACAGCATTAGATTCCACTTTGTTTAAGACAATCTTTACCTTTCCCTAATGTTTTACTCTAATCCTAATATTTTGGGACCCACCCTTCTCAAGGTTGTCCAGAAATCCATACAGTCGTGTTACAAACTGTGATACTGTGCTGTAGTCTAGTCATATTAAGAAATAAGCTATAAAAATAAGATTGCTTTTCTTCATCTAGTCTTCTGCAGAATTAAGGCTATTTTCAGTTCCTCTTCTTACATCTCATAAGTGAGACGCCAGACTACCTGAATATTTAATGAGTAGTAAACCAGAAATCGGTAAAAGTAGCAAAAGTAACACACATATTTTGATAGCAACATAGCCAGGTACTTATCTGAGAAAACTTTGTACAATTTAATTCCGCTAGATTAATAAACAGCAATTATATCTAATCATGTCTGCAGCTGTTCCTGATGTACAAATACCAAAATCAAACAAAGCTTACACTAAAAAAAGTATCAATTAACCCCATAAAGATGAGGATAAGAATTGATACAGGCATGTAGAAATTAGTTTTTTAATCTACTCCATCCAAGGAAACATTCCTGGTCTTTCCCTTCAAAACCTAACAACCTAGTGGCAACCTGGTGCAATAATTCAGAGAACAGTGAAATTCAGTGAACATTGAAAATGGTTGTGCCATAGCTCTGCTTAAAAAGACTTTTGTTAAACATACAGAACAAGCTTTTACAGCTGATAAGTAATAAATTTAATTTTAATTTAATTTAATCTCTAGATTGTATATTTATCCTCTTTCTAGATGAGCTTATGATACATGTGACAAAATTGTGAAGTATTTCAGTTTTACCTCCTCACCTAAATTTTGATTAAATGCAGTTATCAATATACTGAGAGTTACCAATGGTGAATATCACATGAAATTCCAGTTACCTACAGTGGAGTCTGCCCATGACTTCAATGCTCTTCAAACAGTACCTCAGCAGTAGAAACCACATTGACATGCTTCCAGTGCAGAATTCATTTCACCAAGCCCCTCATAAACATAATGTTTTGTCAATATTATAGGTGTCTTTCCTATAACTGTTACAAATGTATTAAATGGTAGCAGAAAATTCTTGTCTTTCCCACTGAAGCATGGCCAGTGCACAGACTGTTCCCTCTGCAAAAAAAGTCATTGTTCCTTCCAGGTCTTACACAACACTGCTGTTAAATCTAGCCCATCACAGGAGAAATGCTCTCTCGATTCTGATTTTCAAACCAAGAAAATAAGCATTTGGTCACCTAATAATGACTATTAATCAAACACTGCCATACTTGCCTTGAGTGTGTGAAATGAAGAAAATTAGATCAGTCATGCACAGACCCTTTCTTTCACCTCCTCTCCTCTATACCACCCACCTCCCAAACAGCTCTGCCTTTTTTTCTTCAGCAATTCAGGCTTGGAAGAATAGATTCCATTATAACAATGATTCAGAGACAAACTGAAAGCCAAGTGAAATATTGTTCTCCCAAATCTGACAGGAAAACTTATAGGATGGAAACACCCAGAAGATAAAATCCAGTTCTCTTATAATATGCTCCAGAAAGCATTACTTATCACTGTCCCCTCATTCCCAAAATATATACAGCAACTAATGGGTTGCTGTAGTACTGAAAATTTCCAGTTTTCCAGATGATGAGCTGTGACTCAGTACTCCTACTGATACATCTCAATGCACAATCCATTTATTTTATGTGCTGGTAAATCATCTCTCCCTCTCCTTCCACCAGAACTTTCCAAGAACCATCCTGTGTCTGCAGGTCTAATCTGCCACACCCTGTGCCTCTGAGACCAAATCAGGTAAAAGCTCTTCTACTCCAGTATTTTTCTGGTCTAGCTCCTTGTTTCAGTTGCTACCAAGTGTGCTTACAGCTTCAAGAACATTCAGGTCATAATCTTAAACTTTCCAGGCTGGACTACCCTTGTTTATTGTCCAGAGAAATCTGCACATTGGGCACAGAGATCTTTCACTTTGCCAAGGGAGTTTGTAGAAACTACTTCTGAGAAAAGTACGGGGTTTTTTTCTCTACATGCAAAAATCCCTTCTAAGAGTCAGTGAGGTGATGAAGCAAATTTTGATCCATTTATAATCAAAAGAATGACTTCAGTCTACCCTATGGAAACCAGAATTCGGCATAATAAAGCCAACAGCTAGTTGAGGAAGAATAACAGTGTGGGCTCTTTGATGTTCACAGATGAACTCAAACAATCAAAGACAGAGTTAGGGCTACACATGATGTTTCTGAGTAGTAGTAAGGAGTTAAAACCATTTCATAAGCCCATTTATCAAGAACCAATTTTCTTATAGGAAAACCATCTATTGCCCATAATAGTAGCAAAAAAAAAAAATACCCTATAAAACATTTAACATGCAAGAATATTGTGCTAATGAGAAATCTGTGGTAATCAGCCCTTATGAACTAAGCAAAATGTAGTGCAAGCAGCTGGAAGGTTATCCTAATTTCAGGGAGTCCTCTTGCCTCAATTTGCTATGTACACTGAACATCAGAACTGAGCAAGGAGGGTATTTTAATATCTTCAACTTCTGTCAAAGCTCTGCAACATTCCCCAATGGACATCAGAGACAAAACCAGGCAGAGCTATGGAGTAAAAGTACCATTCTAGTTGAAACTATTAATTTAGTTTTAACATCTGCTTAGAGACGTTCATTAGCCAGTGAGCACTGAAATTTACACCAGAGAACTTCAGAATTGGAGAGGAGATTAAATGCCCTGAGATGGGATTCAGAAGAGCAAAGGAAATGAGCTGGCAGTGGGAAGGAACTGCTCATGGTGGTGGTGGGAGAAGTGTGGGCAGACCTCTGCAAGGGTAAGGAAATGTTATAATCCTTCACACTACATCTAAACAAATGGAACTACAAACATTTATAATCAAAAGAAACATTTTCAGCCAAGCCAGAAAATCCAGGAGGCAGCTGATCAGCTCCCCTAGAACAAGTTCTCCCTCAAAGAATCTGCTTCAGCTGAAATTGTTGGGAATGAATAACAGTTGCCTATAACAACAACCAATTTCCTCACGTTACATCTTTCCTCCCAGGTTAAATTATCATCCTTCTAATAATAGGATCATCAAGAGTCTTTTTCTCCTTCTTTGGAAAAGAATAGCTGAGAGTTATGCTCAGTCATAAAATGTTAACAAAACCTGGACAACATTTTAAGGAAATAGGCTGCTTCAATTTGATGGTGTTAGAGTCATTCCAAACTCCTTGTTTTGGAGTTACAAAATCTGCAATCATCAGGACAAGAAAACGAGATTTTCCTTCACATCAATTTATTCCTTATCAACTATTCCTGGTCTCTACCCAATGAATATGATAATGCCAGCAACCATCTAGCACAAGCAAAGCAAATCCTGAGTGTCAATTCCATAGAAACACAATCATTTAATAGAATTCTCCTACTTCATCTACTGTGCTCTGATGTACTTTCCTTGCCATCTTTGTAGAAGGTTCATGATCAGTTCTGCTTGTAAGCTAAACACAGGTTGTAGAATCAGTCTTATTTCTCAGAATGCTCTTCAACATAGGTTTGCCCAAACCCTTACCGTGTTCTTCTCCAAGTGGATTTCAGTACACCTCAAGAAATATTTCCACCCCTCACCCTCTAAAAAAAATACATAGTTTTGCTGAAACCCTCTTCAAGGAGGAGCCAAAAAGAAATGCAGTTGACATTTGGATTCCAGTACGAGTTCAAAAAAACCCTGTATTTTTCATCTAAAATAGAAGAGCTCTGTTCCAACAGGCTGGGAAGTCATTAAAATTTTTTATCTACTTTTAAATGGATAGTATCTAATACAGGTCTACAAATTAGATGTCCATGACCACATAACTCTCTGGGAAATATATCCCTTTTTGTCCACATCAGCCATTGAAGCCATTCATTAATCTGCTTTCTAATGCAACCATTTCCCTGGACCAAAACTATTTAGAGACACCACTGGTTATTAAAAGCATTTGCAATAAAACTGACGTTCATTTCTAAAAACTACTGTGTAAATCAATATAATTTCTTAATTGGTTAACCAAATAGCTGCCACGCTAATGAGTCACTGCAATTCTCTGCAAACATCTCTTTCTGCCTGGTTACACTTCTTCAACTACTACACAGCTCCAAAGGAGGAAAAGTCCCAGTGCCCCTCTTTCTGCTCCCTGCAGTCATTTCAGCTCATAACACTGAGCATGTGGACTGTTCATCTTCCAGTAGTTGGGATCTCTTTAGAATATATTCTCAAAATTTATTTCTGAGGGCTCTGTCTCTAACTACCCATGCAATATATACATTTCTAAAGTGAGGGGTTTATAACAGCAATGAATAGGATGATCAGATGACTGACTGCCTAAGGAAGAATTGTAGAACATCTTGGAGAGAAAGCACCCAGGAAATCACAAATTTTATCTATGCAAGTGCCAAACTTAATTATGGGTCAATTTGCTGTAAATAAACTCCCAGATCTTTCCATGATAATGCTCTGAATTCACAGGTTGTGAAACTGAGTTAACTCCAATGCAGTGTTATCACTTGTGTGAGTACTAAACACTTATTGAAGAGACACCTTCCAAGATATGAGTATCTGATGCTCCTAAATTATAAGAATAAATATAAAGCATTGACCTACACAATCTAATAGAACTCTTGCAGCTGGGGCTGCATTTCAAATTATAAAATTCAGCCTCTTCACCAGCAATTGTTTCAGTTAGGGGGAAGAGTTTTGTCAAATATATGGTGTTTTGCCAAAAAGAAAAGGCACTGCTACAGCTTTCTATAGTTTCCTACTGGATAATTTGCCATCGTTTGAGGCAACACAATTTACATCTGAATTGTCTTTTCCCCTCTGTCAATTCAACCTCATTTACTGAGTTTTAAGTTTTAATGTAGCCCATTCAAGAAGGAAGCATCAGCCATAGAGTTCAGATTGTGGCTTGGGTCACAGTTTCCCCAGAGTCTGCTGAATGAAGTACTTTTGGTTTAGGATGCTCTGTAGACTTCCTTTCTCCTCTTCACAGTCAGGGCAGGGCACAGAGGGAGGTGATATCTACTATTTTGCTTCTGATCAGGTCGAGCCAGGATTGTATTTCAATTCCCTGCTTACTTTGAGAGCTGCATCCATGAAGAAAACCAACAGAGCTATAGAAAATTATGTAGCACTGCTACCTAAACAGAAGCTGGACTTCATATTTAAGTTTTGCCAATCATGGATTTTTTCTTTACTTCTCCATGATGAAGGGGTGTATCACAAATCTGTTAATACACAGGTTATTCCTCAGGTGTAGTGAGTAATTTCATCCCTAGGTCTAATACAGGGTTGGAGTTACTTTCCTACCTACATTTAATCATGGGCTCACATGCCCTGACTACTTCACAGGTGCACAAAAATATCAGGATGAATAAAATTCCCTACATGTGGTTCAGCATCTTTTTTCAACGCTTCCACATGCTGAGTTTTCATTTGTTGTTAGCAATGACTGATTTTTAAGCAGGCTACAGTATGAGATGGAACATTTTATTGCCAATTATAAGATGAATTAATGATTCCTGAAAGCAGGTTGGCAAAGTTAGAAGGCACTAACTAATAACCTTTTCATCAAATAAGAAAATTAATCCACAAATAAAATAAAAAAAAAAAAGCCCAGCAAAAACCCTACAAACAAACTCAAAAAACCACCACAAAAACCCCAAACAAAACACAGCCAAAGAAACCCTGAAAACAAAAACACAAAACAAAACAACAACAAAACAACCAAAAAACAAAACAAAAAACCAGGAAGAGCAAGAACTTGCAATTGCTCTTGTAAATTGCAAGTCTTAAAAGTAAAATCGTCAGGCTCTGTCCCTCTCCTGAGATTAATTTTCATAAAGGTTAGATCAATACAATCAAGGGAAAAAAATGAAAGCCAAAGAATGCCATCACCATTTCTGCTCCTCAGAGTTTCTGTGGATCATCTGTTTTTCCAAGCAGTGTCGAAGTGAGTTTGTGGATGCCATAGGAATGTCTGGGGATCTGCTCTGTTCCTCAACACAAAAGGAAGACATTCCCCAAGGCCCCTGAGACATTACTGCAGTGAGCATTATTAATAACAACTAATAATGCACAAAGATGACCTGGTAAGGGATATGTACAAAGGAACTTAATGTCATCAGGATAAAGGATCACAACTGCTCTCTGGTTTTATACTCCATGAGACATTTCAGGATTCAATTTCATGAGCCTGTTGCCATGCAGGCTCTTTAGAAAATGTTGGAAGTTCAGCATTTACTCATAAGGATTTCCTGAGAGAATCTTTTCTGTGGTCAAAATTCTCTTTTCCCAGAGTCATGCAGTGGTTGGGGTTGGAAACGACATCTGGAGCCACTCTGCTGCTGGTAGCTCCATCCTATGGATTATTTAAAAAATTTACTTGGACATGAGGGGAAATGTTTATATTTACACTGAACAGATAAGAAGATTTTGAAAAGCACAAACAACTTCAGCACAGGGAATTTTCAGGGAAATTAATGACTAGCCAAGGTTAATGGCCCTCAGCTTCAAGTTGGCCCATCAAATCTCTCAGTCAGTCATTAATTCCCAGGAAATGCCTTGTGCCTTGATTGTTATTGCTTTAATACATTAAATTCAACTTAAAGGCTTGACTTAATGTTTAGCCACTACAAAATAAAATACAAGGAAATGTTGTCACAGGACATACTGCCAAACATGTATACCTTTTTCTTTGTAGGCATTTAAATAAAGGAATTGAGTACTCATTTACCAATTTTCTTTGGTGTTACTACTCACAGAAGTACTCAAGTAATACTCAAGAAATCCTCCAACCTTCTTTGTAATTTATTTTACATTTCATTAAAGATAGCTTATCTGAGTTCAGATTTGATTGAATGTGCCAAATATAAATTATTACATTTAACATAATAGGATGAAAAAAATAAAATTTGATCAGAAGTAGTTCTGTTGTAGCTGATTAGTGCCATACTAATAAAAAAAAACTTGCAGGAAGAAAAGACATTACGACTATTTTCAATCTCCAGCAGAAAGTGAAAAATCAATTACTATTTTGGCCCCAAACCAATTGAAAGGTGGAAATCTGCTGGTGCCAGTTGTCCTTGTGAAATTTCTGCCATCATGACCTCCACCTCAGGGAAAAATGCTGTGGACAGGATGATGCCAGTTGTCCTTGTGAAATTTCTGCCACCATGACCTTCCCCACAGGGAAAAATGCTGTGGACAGGATTTTTTTCTGCCATGTTCTGATAAACCTGAGCTGGATTTATTTTTTTTTAAAAAAAAAAAAGCCAAACCAAAGAAGTCCCACCACCTGGATTTAGTGTGAATTCTGGTCTGAAAGTATGGCTCCCAGCAATGCTGAAAATGTCCTGGCTTTTTTTCTGGAGTCATTTTATATGTTACTCATCACATGTGCTTGGCTCATATTTAAACACAGCCAGTTCATTTTCCTTCAACACATGAAGAAAAAACTACTTTCTTCAACATCACACTCAGACTGTCAGTGTTTCTATTTCATTCACTGGCTGAATAATGTACTTCTTGCCACTGTGGAAAATAGTTGCACATGTTCCTGAAACTTGCTTTAACATTTCACAGCCAAACCTTGTTTCTGGTGCCGCTCCATTAAAACCAACAGAGTTATGATGGGGATAAAGCTGACATTGTAATGTGCCTGTGTACTAAGGTGAGGTTTGATTTGATGTGCACATAAAAGCACATTAGAATCACTACTGGATTCCTGTATTAAGTTTTCAGGAGTCTGGGAAATGTCATGCAGTCACTGTCATGCATTGCTGAAGACGGTATACACTTAAAAGTCCTTGGGATGTGAGAAGATGCTAAGTCAGGCCAAAATACGAGACAAAAGCTGCTTATAGAGGGATTCAGGCTACTTAGTCTCTGTTTTGACTGATACTCTCGCTGGATGAGTGACATTGTATAAGTCACCTTATCTCTGCATCAGTTCTGCCAGACTTAAAAATGAGAAAAATGCTCATAATGTAAAGAAAGAAAGAAAAAAAAGAAGTTATTGTCACTTTTATTTTGATACTCCACACTAGCAGGCCTGCCAATGCAATGCCTGTAGTGTAATTCCAGGCTTCTATCAATTCCCCCTTCCCTGGGATGAGGGGCTGGAGTGATGCAGGAGCTGGGAGCACATGGTGGAGACACCCACACTGTCCAGCCATGGTCAGCTTTGAGCTGGAGTGAGGAGAGCAGCCAGAACCCCAGGGGTTCATGCTGGGCATCTCTTCACCCCACAGTCTGGATTGCTGACCTTACACAATAAAGAGCTGGCTGCAATGATGTGGTTAATTCTCCCAAAAGACCCAATCCAACACTGGCCAAATGCAGACAAAATCGAGGCAGTCTATTCTTATCCCACCCCTGCAGAAGGGGAACTACAAAAGAAAATCTACAGAGAAAGAAGAGTGTCAGGCATCCTGAAGGAAGAGGTTTTGCAGCCCCCTGAGACCTCTGCACAGCTCTGCCTGCAGGTTTGGGAAGATCCATCCATCCTCTGGCTCCTGTGTGGATGACACCTTCAGAACCACATTTAGAGCATTTTTACTGGATGGGAGTCAGGGAGTAACTTCAGAGATGATGCACAAATGTGAGGTACCCTACAAAAATCTGTGTTTGAGGTTGAACTATCTCCCCATACAGGACAGAGCTGCTCCAAATTTTCCATTCTTGAAACCAGAGTTTCTTGTCTCCTCCTGATGAAACCTTTGAGGTGTATTGGGTAATCTGTCTGGGCATTGGCACTGCTGGTGTCAGCTTTCCAAAACTGCCTGCTCTGCTTCGAATGTGCCACCTTCCCCTTTCTCAGCTGCCTGTTCTCCCCACATCTTCAGTATCATCCTTGTCACCAGTGCCTTGCTCCACCAGGGGACATGGCCGTGGAAACTCCGGAGTGGAACTGGGGAGGGGCAGTGGCTTAGGGCAAAAAAGAGACCAAAGTTCCTGTCTGTGTGTCTGTCACACCCTCGTTCCCTCAGCAGATGCAGCAGGTCCTGCACCAGAGCCAGCTGCCTCACAGGGCTCTGAAGCAGGACAGGGCTCTGGTGTGGCACACGTGCAACAAGATGTGGAAGAGAAGAAAATTTGGGAATAAAGAATACAGGAGAAGGGTGGTGAGGAAGCTCCCAGTGAGTGTGGGGCAGAAGTTGAAGACATGGGTCTCACTTGAGGAAATGCAGTGACTGCAAGCAGCCATCACAGCTCTCAGCTCCTGAAATTGTTGAAATGGGCTTGCAGTGGGGAAAAGTGGAGCTGTACTGGGAACAAAACCATCATTTCCAACCTGTCTGGGGATGGAAGCAACTTTCCAGACACTGGGTGAGCAGGAGAGCAGCACAGGGAGCTATGCCCAGCTCCTCAGAGAGCCTGAAGCCAGCGCTCTGTGTGGCTGTAAACTGATTCCATCCCTCTCCGTGGGGTGCTCAGGCTGAGGGCTAATGATGGTAATTGAAATGTCGACCTTAACAGTTTAATTGCACAGCAAACTAATATCATTCAGTTCTACGGCATTTTTACATTTATAAAAATAAATTGTTTTAGCTACCGTGGTAGATGCAGAGTCAACCAGTTGCTAGAACTGCTACAGATCTTCACCTCAAAACTATGTCTGAATCAAGGTATTTGCTTAGTTTGAATTAAAAAAATCCTCAGTTTTCCTATAGATACCACTAATACAAACATTTCATAGCTGCTAAAATTGCTTGGTCTCCCTTCAGCCAGATGCAGAAGTCTCTGCGTTTAATACGCTTTCAACAATTGGTCATTATTTATTAAAATATGATATAAGAAATTTTAATAATTTATCCTATAATAATTTACTTTATAATAATTTCTACAATATATTGAAATTTTCCTCAGTACAAACTGTGGTGTCAAAACAGAAACTGAAACGCAGAGGGACTCTGAGGTAAGTTGCATTGAATCTAATAAAAGCTAATGACAATAATAAACAAACAGCACAGCTACTCTCTGAAGGCACTAGATTGCATAAAGAACAATGAAAAAAAAGCCATGTATGAGGGCCTCTCTCATAATTTTTCAGTTCTCTTAATATCAGCCATGGCCAGTGTGTTGCCAGGTTTTTCAAACAGTACTACTGTGCCTAATTAAAGCACAGTCCTGGCTGATCCAAAATAATTTCTCAGATTATTTCTGAGAAGACTGTTTCTGAGATTATTTCTCAGGAGCCACAGGGCACTATGACCACTCAATTTCTGCCTGTGGCAGGGAAGCTGGAACTGGAGGATCTTTAAGATCCCTTCCAACCCACTTCATTCTATGATTTTTTTTCCTGCTTTGTGGGAACAAACCCTGTGCCAGAGGGGTGAAACAATTCAGGGCTTGTGGTGCACTGCCAGTTTTGAAGCCTGTGATGCTTCCAAGGGTCTCATCTTCACCTGGGACTACAACCCTGCATCCCTCTCATCCCAACAGCTGTGATGGGAGCTGATGGGCAGCAGGTGGGACTGGCTTCTCCTCTCTCTTCCTTTCAGCTCAGGAAGGATATCACCGACTCTTGAGTCCTTTTTGCTAACACTTTATTAATACAATTTAAAAACAACCCACTCATCCCTCCCCCTTCAGCAGCACACCATCGGACACCTTTCACACACTCCCTCTCTTTTCATCCAGTCCAAGTTTTTCCAAAAGATCTAAAGCTGCTAACACTGCTGGCCAAGCTATATTTTCCTCTTGTCAGCTAGCACTATTTTCTTAGCAGGCACATAGGATTATAGCTTCCCCTTTTTTTGTGTGTTTGTTTTTTGGTTTTTGTGTTTGTTTATTTGTTTGTTTGTTTCAAATGAAACTTTGCTAAACACAGGTTGAAATTGCAAATAACTTGCTGGGAAGCTATAATAAGCAATTCAAAAGAGCATTCTGGCAGTAAAATTATTTTTAGCCAATTACATTCTCTATCTCTGTCTCTCTTATCACTGCTCTTTAAGCAAGCTGCCTGTTAACATTTGAGAAGGAGCTCACAGAGGCCTTGATGTGGTTTAATGTGCTCCTTGCCTTCTAAGGACTCTACCTGCAGGTTTGTTTCATGCATCTCTCCTTAGGCTGGGTCATGCAACACCAGGGTACTGCATAGATCACCCAATAGCCTAACACACATTTTTATGTAGTTTTGAATTATGTTTTTTAGCCTGCAATGCATTACTGTCTGCCCACCTTTCTTAATATAAGTAATCAACCAACACCTAGGCAAGGGCTTTCTGAGGATGTTGGTACAGCATGGTTGAATTCTACCTTGACAGATCATCCTGAACAGAGTTTGTCTTCTAGGATCCATTAAATGAAGGAAAAAGAATTGTAAAATTGTGTTCTTTCTAGGTGTCCAATACTCTCTTTATTTATTTGTCTGGTTTATTTGGCCTCCTGAGCTTCTCCTCTGTACCACAGCTCTGCCTGAATCTTCCTCAGGCTGTGCTGCACTTTGGCAAAATCCAGGTCTGGTAGGGAAACCCAGCCCACAGAGGCTGTGCAAGGGGAGCCCACCTCCCTGGTGAAATTCAGTTCCATCCACAACCTCTTTTCATATGTTCATATTTACACAAAGGCAGCCTTCATGCTCCTGGCTCTATTTAATCTTCCACATTTCCCCTCCAACAGCTCAGCTCCTTTTTATTCAAACCCTCCCTAGATTCACTTCCATTGTGCATTGTAGATGCGGTCCCTTGGCGTAATGAACTCCCTCACAGCTGTAGCAACTATTGTTGAATTGTCAGTTCTGTTTAAAATGTCAGGATTAACTGTTACCCAGCTGGTCATCTGAGCAGGAAGAACATGGGCTCATTTGCTGTTGCCTGGTACATGGGAGACGTGAGAGATTTCTGCAGGGCAGCACCACAGCTTAGTAGGCTGAGAGTGGTTTCTTTCTTCCCTGATTAAATGCCACCTCTGCCCTACAAATATCTAAAAGAGAAACGGCAAAATTGAGTCTAATTATAATTTTCCTTTAATAAGTCAAGGCCATGTTTTGTATAGAAAAAAAAAAAGGCTTTTGCTTCAGTGCTAGAAATAGTTTGTTAATCAAAAAGAAAGTGGCTGAGGATTTTGAGCCTCAGGATCTGTGCCTTTTCAAAACAAATATTGCAGTTTCACAATACTTGCAACACAACCTGATCAATGCTAGCACGCAGCTTCACGGATGGATCGCTGGTGCTGGAACTGCTCTCCATGGAAATTTTGATCCAGTCCTACTCAAGGTCCTTAAAATGCATAGAGAAACAGAATTTTTTAAACCAAATATTTCTGAAGCACAGAGGTCTGGTTTGGATCCATACTCAGCCTAGAAAGAACATACTTGCTAGAAATGGATTGACTGATTTGACATTAAGATGTTACAGACTCTATATAAGTAAGTTATACAAATCCCATGGTTTTATCCACTGTCAGTTTTACCTTAACATTTCCTCTCCTAGACAAGAGATCATGGCTTTGAGACATTTGTCTCAATTAGTTTGCTTGCTAGTTTAAACACTTGTCCCAATTTAAGATAATTACTTATCACTTAAAAATAAATTCACATAAGAAGGTCTCATTAGAATTGTTTGCAATCAATTTAAATAATTAGCCAAAGTTGTTATAACATTTTAGACTGATGGTATCTGCAGATGAGATCAATTTATCATTTCTTGATCATGGTTCAAAACTTAGGTAAAATACCAAGCAATTGCAATCCAACATTGAAAGCATAAAACAGTATTTTTACAAACTGAACTGAGGGGGAGTGCTGAGATTTGACTGCCTGAATTTATTCCTGGGGAAAATATCAGGCAGAAACCATTGTTGGGAACTCAGATGTTGCTTACTTATTTTATGTAACACAAGAACACAGAAGAGAGATTAGCCTGATATGAATGTGGGAGAGTCTTTAAGTCAAGGAGCCTCCCGCACTTCCAGTGGAAAAGTTATTTATGATCCTCTGGGAAGAGCAGCACCAGGCTACATTCAGCAAACTGTTCAGTGAGGAATGTTGGGCTCAGACACCTTTGCAAATTACTATAGACCATTTCTATCTTTTTAGGGCCAAGACAGCTTTTGCTGAGACGTTGTGTCTATGAGGGAATCTAAGTATTAGACTGAAAATAAAACCAAAGACTGAAATGGAAGTTTGTACAGTCTACTTTTATACTTAAATGGAAATATAATTTCTTTGTGCATCCCTAAATGCATTCTGTTCTAATTGGCCTGAGAAGTGACACAGAGTAGATTGTTAAAATATCTATATATATATATATGTTTATATGTATACATGTATATATCTATATACATAATATAGAAATTCTATTTTGTCTTCCCATTTTTGTAAGACTTTGCAGGCTAAATAGGAATTGTAACTTTTCCTCAAGTGTTCCTTTTGGTGTCCCTCCAATGTCATGTTCTGCTGGCTAAGAAGGAACACCCTTCATCAACAATGATGTTGGGGTGCAGCAAATTCCATCATTTTAATGCAATATTGGAAGGGGACAGAGTATCCTGAATTTTAGGGTACTAAAGTGTCCTCTAAAATATCTTTTCCAGATATTTGTTTCTCTTAAAACTTGTTGTTTTCAAAATGTAGCTTTCCAAGTTTGCTCTTGTAAGTCTTTTGTTTTAAGGAGAGTGAAAGTTGTCAGATACATACTCTCAATATCAGGCGTGGGAAAGTTCTGGTAAATCTTGTCAGCAAGGTACATTTAAAATATAATTGCTCCTAGTTTTCTGCCTTTCTGGAACACCAGGAAAACAGTGAAGTTGACACTGAATTTTTTTCTATTACTTCCTTTCCTGATTAATCCAGTGACCTTCCAGACCAAGAGCAGGTCCCCTGATACCCAAAAGTGTAAAATTCTCCCAGTTTTTCACCTGGCTATTAATCCTACACAAAGAGGATTAAATTCTCTTTCCATTTCATCCAGTTGCAAAACACCTGCCAAGGTCAACAGGGCCAGGGTTTCACCCAGGAATTGCATTCCACGCTGACTGTGAGGCTCCTGATGGTGATGGCACGTCCCCAGCTGGAGCTCTGCTGCACTTCCAGAGCTCTGCAGGATCCCACTGGGATCACACCCAGGGGATGAAGGTCAGGGCATGCCCTGAAGTGATTTTAATCTTCTAACCAGCAAATGGACATATCTCAGGGGGGTTACTACAATGATATCTATTGCACCTTGTCTCTGCTTTCCTTTTCTTTAACAAGGCTGATTAAGTATGGCTTTAAAATTATTATTATTATTATTATTATTATTATTATTACTACTATTACTATTACTATTACTATTACTATTACTATTACTATTATTACAATTACTATTATTACTATTACTACTATTATTATTATTTAACATATATCTGTTTATACTTTTCCAAGTATAAAAATAAAGTTCAAACATTTGTGTATCTGCCATTTCACATGCTTATGTCTTCTACTGCTCTTTAAGGAAAAAAGGGAGATGGACTTGTGTGATTCAGTTTTTTTTACTATCACAAAGTGAAATTGAATATAACTGTAATTAAGAGTGAAATACTGTTGTTTATATACATATATGAATATTGTATATATATACACATACACATGCATATATGTGTATATATATGTATATATATATATAAAAAAGACATACACATGTGATTTGAGTTTTCCTGGCCAAGCACTAAATTGCAGACTATCCCTCTGGAGATAAAGCTATTTTTTGGGGGGGCTTTTTTTAGCTGAGGAGGATACAGCCTTCCCATGGCTGTTGAACTGAGGAATGTAGCAGCAGTGTCAAGTCCATGTCATGCCTCCATCATGGGACTTGGTGTTGTTCAACCCACAAGAATAGCTCCCTATATGCTCTACACAGAAAAAAAAAATAAATCTAAAAGTGACTGTACTGAATCAGTGGATTTAAAAATCTTTGTGTGTCAAAAATTCACTTCTTTTGATGTCAGTCCAGCCAAGTATAGTCTCATGGTCATATGCCTCTCGCAGTCAACTTCCTCCTTGAGAGAGTCATAAAGCCCTGCTGAAAATGAGACATTCTGTGGTTAAAGAATGCATTCAGAATTTAGACTGAGCATTGTCAGAGCCATTATTTAGGATTTTTTAGTTCTGAGAAAGCATCAGTTCCCATGTACCTCCATTCATACTTTGCTTTGACAGCAAAGTCCTTTTCAGGAGTATCACTGCAGTCCAGAGAAATCTGGGCACTGCACAGGGCAGCACTTGGGTGTAGAGATGGACTTGTCATGCCCTGAACTGTGATCCTCTTTCAGCTCTCCTTTCATCCACCAAAACAGAGTGAAATGTATTTACAAATATCAGAATTAGCTGTACCATGTGATTAGTTAAGCCCTTTTTTAAAAACATGTGGGCTGGCCCCCTCTCCACCACAAGCCTTATAAATAACTTGCTTCCTGGCTGTTGTGTTGACAAACTGAGCTCCTTCTACCACCTCTGCCACCCCCACCTTCTCCCTTCACCAACACATGCTACTTCTCCCAGGACTTCAAAGTTTATTTATCAAGCGTTTTTGTGGGGTGGGAGGTGGGCAGGATGGAGGAAAGAAGAATCAGATAGTTCCAAAAATCAAAACCATCAATTAAAACCAAATCCTTGTTGCATGTTGGGACACACAGGAAATAAGCCCCAGCGTGTTTTGAAAGTAACACAGAGGTTGCCAGGGAGTCACTCAGGAAATCCTGAGCTTCAGAAATCCTGCAGGACTTTTTAGGTGACACTGAAGTGGACTGAAATCCACCCAGGTGCTGCACCGAGCCAGATGTTTCCAGCTCTGTCCTGCTTATCTGCCTCAGTGATGCTCACTCAAAATCCCATTCCCAGGCTTTATGATCTTACTTAAAGGCCAGCTAATGACAGGGCTTGTGAAAATCCCTCTTCAGTGCCCATGATTTTGATCTTCAGGATATTCAAAAATTAAAATATCCCCCAATTTAAATGCAAAAGCCCTACTTTATACTGCATGCACAAACATAAAATTCTTTCCAGTGAGGGTTTTACATCCAGTGTTTTACGTACAGGGCTGAAGGGTGTTTTTTTTTTTCTGTCAGAATTATTAGGATCCAGGAATAAGTAGCAAGAAGTTTCAAGTGACCCACCACAAGCGTGTTAAATGCACAAACTTAGAGGTAAGGGGTTATCTCTGTCTCTTGTTTGGGAGTCTCCCAAATGCTGACTTGTTTTTTACCTATTCGAAGCATCTGATGTCACTCCTGTGTGTGGGTGGAAAATGCTGTACAAAGGTTAAACAAGTTCTTTCATCCTTGCTCGTGAAAGTAGGCTCATATTGCATTTCCAGTAACTAAGTGCATTGCTATAACAGGTTGGGGATTTACTTCTGCGTGCGTCTGTACCTCTGGTGACTAACTGGCCATGTGCTCTCCCCATTCCTCATGATGTTGCTTAAATTATTGCTTAATCTGAATGCTCTTTTGGCCAGAGTTTAGAAAGGTAGTGCAGCCAACATTTCCAGCTATCAATGAGCAGTCTTTCTAGCACAGCACCACAGCACCTGCTCTGCAGGCTACAGAAATGAACTTCTTAGAAATTAAAGTGTAGAGACTGCATCCTGTAAGATAGCATGTTTCTTCAGCCAAGTACTCAAACAGAAAGATGTCACTGAGTTTAACATAGGAGCATTTCATTTGCATGTGAGCACAGAAAAAATCCCACTGGTGGTAGCTTAATATCCAGCAAAAGATTCTGAGTTTTGCTAGATCTAGGTTCAAAAGAATCTAGAACCACTGGTGTTACCTCAGTGAATATTATGCAGTAGAGCTATCTAAAAGCCTCTGATAAAGTGTTTTTTTCCCCAGAAAGTCTGTTTAACATGTGGCAGCCCAGGATGCTGGAGGTGCCCTCCTCATGGCTGAAATTCGAAGGCCACACACGAGTTGCACTCAGAGGTGCAGCTGGAGGCTGAGGAGCTTTCCGTGAGTCATTTTTTGCCGGCGTAGCTCCCGTGCTGCAGGAGGGGAGGTGTATCAGCACAGAGATCATCACAGCTACCTCAGGGAGGCTCTCAGCCTCCCACACTGCTGCCAGCTCCACCTGGGCCAGCCAGTTCAGAGGAGCTCAGATGTGTCTGCACGAGCCCCAGTGCCAGCTCTGCGCTGACAACTGCAGCACAGCACGGAGGCGTGAGATGGAGAGTAAGAACAAAGAACACAGATGGCCTGGCAGAAACTGAGCTGAGGTGTCTCAAGTCTTCTAGCAGGGCTACTGATGGAAATGAACCTGAGAAAGGGCTGTGTGCTTATGTGGGGGCATCTGCAAGAACACACACATGCAGAATCATAGAGCTGTTAATGTTGGAAAAGGCATCAGCTTCAACTGCTAACCCAGCACTGCCAAATCTGCCACTAAACCATGTCCCTCAGTGTCATGCTTACACTTTAATATGTAATAATCAATATATTATATAGAAAATCAGTTTCTGGTCTTTTAAATACCTTCAGGGTTGGTGACTCCACCACTTCCCTGAGCAGCTGCTTGACAACTGTTTCTGTGAGGACATTTTTCCTGGTATCCAATCTAAACTTCCCCTTGAAGGAGACTTTCTTTTCTTGTCCTATAAATTTTTCTTGGAAGAGAAGACTGATGCCTACTTGGTCAAAACCTCCTGTCAGGGAGTTTTAATGAGTGATAGGGTCCTCCCTGAGCCTTCTTTTATCCAGGCTAAACACTCAGCCGCTGATCATGAGATTTGTGTTTCATCCCCTTCCCCATCTCCATTGCCCTTCTCTGGACACACTCCAGGGCCTCAATGTCTTTATTGTTGTGAGGGGCCCAGAACTGAACCCATTATTGGCTACAATTGGAGAAAAACATGGTGACAACCCTAACAAGGCCAGGTGAATGCCAGCCCAGTAGATGCTGATAAGTGAGAAGCATTAACAATTAGTAAGAAGGATTTGGAAAGTCACAGGCACTTTATTGGCTTACAAACTGCTACACTCTGGAGAAGGCTTGGTTCATTCCTGATGTCAGCTCTGCAGGAAAGCTTCTGTAGAGTGTGGAATCTGTGGAAAAAAAATGACAAATTGTGTATTATGAGGCGTAAGACAGGGTGGAAAACATTATAAACAGCATAATGTCATAGGTAAATGAATAATGCACTGCCAACAGGGACACTGTGTTCAGTTTTGGTCAGTGCCCTTAGAGGAGATAATACAACAACAGAAGGGATTCAGATAAAAAATAATTAAAATAAATAGAGGAATGAAGACTTCTCTATGTGAATAAAAAGGATTAGGTCCATTTAATTTAAAGACAAAATAAGAAGGAATATATTAGAGGTTTCAATATGATGACTCTAATGCAAATTAAATATCCTGTGCTTCTATTCAATGTTTCTCTCATTCAAAAAGGTGGAAACATTACATGATAAAAATCCATAAGGAGTGATAAAAGACTGCATTTTTTTCTCACAACACCAATACAAAACTATTCCCTGGAATTCTTTGTTCTAGCAGAATTAAAATGAACTGAATGCATATGAAGAAAACTAGAATATGCAAATTCATAAAGTTCAAGAAATATTTTTTGAGAGTTTGTAAAACACCATCTCGAGATTAAACAGATCCTGATCTGATATTTATGCCAATTCAGGAGAATTCATACATTCAGGAGAGGGAACAGAAAGCTTGGGAGGCGGGGTGCCATGAAAATGGTTTTTGTATAACTAATGGCATTATGACTTTGGGTCTCTCATGCCCTGTTGATACTAGGCCTAAGTGGTTCATGAGGTAAGATTCATCCTTTTCCAATGGCAAAGCCTCTGGCTCTAACCTTGCATTCTGTAAGCCAATGAACTTTAAACTCTACGTTTTTGCACGTGGAAAACCCACTGCCAATGCAGCCCCAAATCGTGCCTGCCCTGTGCCTCAGGCTGGGATAACACACAGGAGAAAATCCACTTCTGGTGTGGAAAGGGAAAAAAATATTAGCATAACAAATTATTTAAAAGCAAATAAGAAGTGAGTGGTATTTGGAACTGTTTGGAAAAAAACGAACAAGTCCCAGCAGAGACAGACTGGCAAGCAGAGAGTGGAGGAAATGTTGCAGAGCTAATTAATTTATTACATAAATCCATAGCTTAACAAGTGATTAGCACTCAATATAAATGCCATGGGCAAAAAAAGAGGAACATTAAAGCTTTCAGGAGCATCAACCAGCATCCTTTTGTGGGGGGGGGGTAGGACCAGTGTGGTATCAACCTTTAGGAACGAGTGGCTCATGACACACTGTATGTAGTGGCCAGATTTTTCCAAAACCAGAAGCTCTTCCTTCTCCATACCTTAAAAAGCCATCAAAACAAAACAAACCCCAAAAATCTCCAAGCCCACATGCTTGAGAGATGAGAGAGAATGAGAGAGAGGGAAAAAAAAAAAAAAAAAAAAAAAAAAATATTTAAACCCCCTGGTCTTCGTAACCCAGTTCCTCCTACATGCATTTCCCACAAACTGTCAACATCCCACAGGAATCTACCCACGTTACACATCAGAGCACAATGCTCCCGACAAAGGCATCTCAACCCATGATGTTTCAGGCAGCCTTTCAAACCGCCTTCAGTGTAAGTAGGTTCACCAGCTCTGTAATTAGGTGTTAAGTTTGATCAATCCGGGAATTTTTGCAGGCAGAGGATTCTTTGGATGTTCAGCGTGATTTATGCCTGCATTGTCTGGCTGGAAGGAACAAAGGTTTGTGCCATGAGGAAAATGAGACTTTCCATACTTCTGGTGAAGCAGTTAAACATATGTTCAGGTTCATTCCTATTTAAAGCAGCCTTTAATCAAGTGTGGGGACCTCAGTGGTCCTGTCAGTTCCACGGAACTAAGACAGGCAGGTGAGTGTTCCCCTAAACAGGCTTAAATTTATAAACATCAATAATAATGTTAATAATCATCGTCATAACAGCATCTGCTCTGTTTGGCTTTACATGACAGCACCAGACTTCAGGAGGGAACTATGATAAATGAAAAGCACAGGTTCTTGCCATAAATAAAGCTGGGGAGCCAGCATTGGGAATAACACTGATCCTTGCCAGTACAGTTTACTTTGGTACATGGCAGAGTGTTGCAGGGTTAAAATGGCCATTCAAAATGCCTCTTTGGTGAGTGATTAACTCTCAGCAAGGGAATACTCCTACTGACCCTAAGAACTGAAGGGTGTGTCATATGTTTCATTTTAGTCTCCAAAATCAGGGGTTAGGACAAAAGAAGGTGGAAAAATATCATTTTAGGACACCAGGAGGTAAAAGACAAAAAGTAAGAGAAAATTAGAGGGCTGTGTAAGCAGCCAGTTCTCCAGAGGGCTGCACAGCATGTTTTCAGGTGTTTTACTAATCATTATGTTGATACCTGTTGAGAGAGTTGCTGCTAATGACTCTTCTCCTACTCCAAACTCTTTGCCCAGAATGGGAATAACAACAAATTTGGCAATCAATTCTTGAAGTTTCAGCATCAATCATGTCTGGCACAACTCACTAATCTAAACATGCATCTGCCTCTGTTTTCACCACACATACCTTAATTACCACAAAGCCTGATTTACATCATTATCTCTCAGGTGTATTCGATGTCTTCCTGCGGCCTCTTTCTACTCCCAGATGAACTTTGGATACACCAGCAGCCAGGCAGCACATTGTGGCTCCATGGTTTCCAGTGCTCTGTTACAACTGATAGCCCCTTTATTTTATTAAATTCACCTTCCTACAACTTTCAGTTAGCAACTATGAGAGGAGTTTGGAGCCATGGGCATGCAGAACCCAATGGTGTTCAGGGACAGCTGCCACTCTGCAGGTGATTGTCTGACCACACTGTGATAAAGAACAACAGTTCTGCTTAATGTAGAAGAGTTTTCCAGGTGATTTTTTGTTTTTATACATCTAAACTTCACTCATATTTTCTTGTCTTTCTAAGAAAAAATACAGTATTTTATTACTAGTTAATTTTCTGAAGTAATTTTGCTTTTGCAGTTGCATGTGGCACAACCAACATCTTTGTATCTGCTTTATATATGGGTATGTATATAAATACAGATATATGCACAATAACATATGTGGAGGTATCTTGGTTATTCTTATTTGGGGGAAACATTCAAAATTACAAAAGAGCAAATTCAGTGGTTAAAAGACATATTTTAACTGAGACATGGTGCAATTCTTCCCTCTGATCTCTACTGTGACCTTATGCAAACCACATTATTTCAGGAAATGTTCTGATCTTTCTTGTCAGTGATGGTGAAGCAACATTTTAAAGGAGGGTTTTCAGGCATATTACAGTTTCTTATTCCATGGAAATGCAAGGGAGGAGAAAAAGCACTCTTATCTTACCTAATCATTCAACACTTGCATTAATGATACATTCATACACCTAATAACTTTCTGGGGTTTATTTTTATGTTAATATTAATGAAAAACTCACTGAAAGACAAATCATAAAAATGAGAATTTTAATGTCTGAATCATCACTGAAAGGACAGAATGACAACATATGGATGGTCTATTGGATGGTCTGAAGCCTCTAAACCTTGGGACTGGCTTGAGTGCAGCATCAGAGCTCTAAGTTCATGGTAAGTGATTTAAACATGGAACATCTGGGGTTTTAGACAATTGTGTCTAAAAAGTAAAGCTGCAACTCCCCCAAATATGGTTATTTTTAAAAACATAATAGCTTTTCATTCTTAAAGTGCTTCTGCAGTATCTTGAGATGAGAGAGTTTGCAATGGACCTTTGCTCAGAAGACATGCTTGGGAGGAGGATTCAGGGCCAGACTTTTTGTGTTGTCTCCTTGTAGCTTCACAATACACTCAGTGCTGTGGGTTCCCATCCACTGGGTCCTCTGACTTTGTCAGCTCAGTTTTCACACCCTTGTGAGCTGCTCTCAGGACAGTGTCAGGACAGAGGAGGAGTGAATAAGGTGGATCCAGTGAGGCTCTTCCCCATGTTACAGTGGAGAGATGCAGCAGCAGCTGCCAGACAGACATCCTCAGCCCACACCTTTCCCATTGTGTGGCCACAGTTCACAGAAACCAGGAGGGGAGGGGACAGGTTGGGCAAAAAGCAAGCGTGGGGATGCTGACCTGTTTTTGTTTGTTTGCTTTTTATAAAACTCGTGGTAATAAAAAGCCAACATAAATTACTGTTACTCATCATATCTGCAATTATTAGGGAGAGCTGTTCCTAGTTTCAGTCCTAATTATGGTACTAGTAATTTCAGTTTTTTTAAAAATCAGTGTGAGGGACTGCAAAAATCTCCCCATGAAAACAAACAGTGACCATGAAGGTGTAAAATGAGATAATTACAGCCTGAAACAAAGGAAAAAAATGCTAGCATTCAATTACCTCAACCATAATTAAAACTTGCATCTGATGGCCTTAACTTAAGCACCTACTTAGGAACAGAAACCATTTTGTTCCTTCTTGGTCCTAATTTACATTCCTACAACGGAGATGGAATAAAAAGACAGGCCAATGACCAAATGGAGGTGAATGTATAGCCTTGAAGCAAAACACTCAGGATTTAAATTCCCTTTACTGCAATATGAGCTTGGTTAGGGGCGAATGGCTCTTTGCTTTCATTCACAACAGGCACAGAAGCAGCCAAGTTCAGGTTCAAGAGTCTCTCAAAAGGCTCTTCAAGCCCACGTGCCTTTCTCTGGCTCCATGGTGTGAGAGCAGTGGGCTCCTCGAGCTCTCTGGAGCTGCTGCAGCACACCTGCCATTGAAAACCTCCAGTGGGGAAGATGAACAGCAAAACTGCTTCCATTTTTCAGCTGGAAAACAGCCCCTTGTCAACAAACTCCTCCAGAGAAAGCAAAGGAAAGAAGATCATCAGCTGTAGGGTGGTGGAGCCCCCACCCACAACAGGTTCAGCATCTCTCCAAACACCCACAAGGAAACCTGAGCCTTCCTTTGTTTGCTTTCTCCTGAGAAGGTGTGTCTGGAGGCTGAAGCCCCCTAAGCACATTGAGGTGGAACCATTCTATCCCAACTGTGGGGACCCTGCAGCCAGACCCCAGGTCTCTGCACCAAAGGAAACTATCAGGACTCCAAAAAGAAGTAACACAAACGGAGGGGAAAGAGAAGTTAAGAGAAGCAATCTCCAAATGATCACATCTTGATGTATTTATTTACACTACTCTTCATAAATTCCACTGGTCACATCATTAATCCCAAAGATTCTGAACTATGCAGCAGAACCACTATTTTCCCTGGACAGGGATACATTCACTTTCAAGTCATTCCTTGGAAACCCTTCTACAATTAAGTCCTTATTAAAACCCTTCCGAATAAATAGCAGATAAACTTAGAACAGGCTCCCTGCAGGTTTTGCCAGCAGAAATGAGAGTGCTGTGTGTCCTGAGGGAGAAGTGATTTGTTGCCAATAACTTAGCAGAGTGCTCCTTGCAAAAATATTCTCCCTTCTTCCTTAATTAGGTCCATGTCCCAGGTGTCTGCTCATGCACACTCCAAAAGTGGACAGGTGAGAGACTGGGCAATCTCTGTTTCTTCAGGTTTTTTTAATCCCTTTTCAAACAAAAATTCTTTTGAAATTAATTCATGCTAAAAAGAAGGAAATATTTCCTTCCTTAATGCCCTTAACTCTTCAGGAAAACAAATGGTTCCACAGAACATCAGCAGCAATCAAAGGGCAAACCATAATCAATCAAAGTAAATATTACAGAGGACACAAGTTTGCTTTCTCTTACAGTAAATGAGAGCTTATAGATATCTGCTTGGGTAAATAGGCTCCTCAGAAGTTGGGGTTTTTTTCTGGAGAAAACCCATAAAACTTGGAAATTCCAAATAGATCTTTTTATGTCCTACTGTGTAGTCACTCCTAAACTTCATGTACATTGACTGTAATAGTACCATTGCCACTGATTACTACTGACTTCTTGCAAACCAAATATTTCTTTGAAATAATCTCATAAGGAATATATTTGCAATAATTTAAGCAGCCAAAGTTAATTATCATAGATGGAATTAAATGAAGCCATTATTTGAAAGCCCTGCTACCATGCAAGGTGTACTTTCCTCACAATATGATCATCCCAGCCACACTGGCTCCCTTTCTGCAAATTCTTTTCCTGCATTGTTCTAGCCCAGCAGTCATTCTGCATATTGATGTTCCTGTGCAAATAGACACGCTGAGAAATGAGGTTCCTTGGCATTTCCTGAACTTCAGAGTGTTTTCAAGTGCACTTCCTAATGCCTTTTACACTTGAGAAAGACTTGTGTAGTTTTAAAGAAGAAATATGAATTCCCATGGCATGAACACATGCTCTGTGATGAATATAGATTTTGCAATGTGTGCCATACTATCCACTCAGAATGTGCTGCTGTTGTAGAGAGAGTCACATGCTTGTTTCTCTTGAATAGAATTATGCTGTGAATAAGTCACTGTGAATCAAAGTGTCTCCTAAACCAATAAAGTACTGTTCAATAAGCTGAGTAACAACAGAATGGGGTTCAAAGGGTTGCAAGCATTAAATAACATGGTAAGATGGAGATGGCCAGACATGCAAGGTGTGTGCTTAACTCTAGAGTCTTTAAGAAACTTTCAGCCTGGTTTAATTACTCATGAAAGATATTTTAATGCTGCTCTGCAAGATGTTTTTATCTTGCTGCATGTTATCTTTCCAATAAATTTCTCCTGCCCCTCAGGCCAAATCATTTCAGCAGAAGTGCATTGATCAAGGAGTGTAATGATTCTCTTCTCCCGCACCTGACATTTCTACCGTTTCATTTTTAGAGGTTTTTCTTTGATTTTCTCAATCATTAGCTGGTTTTATATCTGTGAGAGTGTATGACAGAACAGAGGGCATGCATACTTTGGTCTATTCAGCACAGCTCTATCACCCTGTTTTTACACCTACATAAAATTGGTTTAACACAGTGATAAACCAGGCCTGGAACAGCCAGTTCTTCAAATCCCAGGAAGACAGAGTAAATGTCTGGGTTTTGGGTACCCTTAGTTACTGCACAACTGCTCTCATAGTTGCTTTTTGTTTCATAATTAAGCTCACTGCTCTGTTTTGCCAGTCCCTCACATCTTGTGGAAGCCTGTGTGATATCCAGTGCACAGAAGCCTGAATGTGCTGGCTTTTGAGAATATTCATCAGGCTGGGGGATTTGGGTTTGCACATTCCCTGTCAAAGGTATCTCACAGCAGTGCCTTGATAAACTCAACTGCTCCCCTTTGCTCATCATCCAGGAAGAAAGAAAACAGAATTGATACGTGTAGCTCAAGAAGCAAGTTTTTATAAGGCAGATGCAGAAAGACAGTTCTGGCTTCTGGGACGCCTGTGAACAGGAAGGATACCTCCCATCATGTCAGGGTTTGACGAGTGCCACTGCACTGAGTTGGACTCTCTTTCAGCACCGTTTTGACATCCAGGCAGCCATCACTGTTGGAGCTGCAGTTTTCTGATAGCTGTCACATGCATTTTGTTTTCAGCTGGCTTTGTGTGTTTTTAAATCAATCCACAGCTCCTGCCATAAGGAGTCGTTTGTTTCTTAAGAGGAGAAAGATGTGCTGAGTGATGTGGGAAGAGGGACACTGGGAACACGTTCAGAGGGGCTCTCGAGGATGCCAATCCCACAGCTAAAGCTCATGATTTCTTCTAGATATCTCAGAGGCCCAAAGTCCCTCAAGCCATCTGTGTCCTCTCTGTCTGCTGTGGTTCCATGTCCTGCCCTGCCTGCTCTCTCCCACCAGGGTGGGTGGGCTCTTGCCTGCCTGCCCAGCAGTGAAACACATTTCTGCCAGTGCAGCTGAGACGAGGACTGTGAGGAAGTGTCAGGTTTTTGTCAAAGGCAGCTCCTGCAGCTGCTGGGGGTGGTGCAAGGACAGGACAGGAGTGTGTGACAGGACATCAGGCTGCCAGTGAGCTTCATCTTCTGGTTATGGTTTCACATCTCCCTGAGTCCTGCCAAGGAAGAGAGAGGAGACCCTGCCCCTCACCCTCTCTCCTCCCCCAGCCAAATCTGCCCCGTTCCCTTGGGATGGTTCTAGTGACCAGGTAGCCTTGGGGCAAATCAATTCAGAGAATTGACCTGGTGGAAATCCAATGCCACACATAAATAAATATGCAAGTAAAAGAACAATTTACTGCCTGATATGTCAACCTGTCAAGTGAGCAGGCTCGCCCTGAGGCCACACAATTTCCAGAGCCAATATGAGGAGGGAGAAAGGTGCCTGCAGCTGGGGAGAAAGGGCAGGGGAGATGGAGCAGGACCTTTCTTTTCACTGGAAGGTGGGCACTGACTTGTCAGGGCTGCTGTCAGTATGAACCCAACCCTCTGGTTCTGTGCCACCTGTGCTTAGAATGGAAGGGGTCTTAACAGGTGACAAAATGAATAGAGAAAAGTATTAGTTCTTGGAGATTCATTCATCAGGGATGATTAATTATCTGACAGAAACAGATTTCTCTGGGCAAGTGGTTATGTTGTCTCTGTTTTGAGGTTACCTTACCTCACTTACATCAGATTACTTTATCTCAGTTGTGATCATGGGAGGAGCCCAGAGACATGTACAACTACCTGAGAGGAGGTTGTAGTGAGCTGGGGGCTGTCTCCTCTGCCATGTCTCAAGTGAAAGGACAAGAGGGGATGGCCTGAAGCTGCACCATGGGAGGTTCAGATTAGATACTAGGAATGAAATTTGCTGACACAGTGATCAGGCATTGGAATTAATTGCCCAAGGAGTTGATGGAGTCTGGAAGTGTTCAAGAACCATCTGGATGTGGCACATAGGGACATGGTTTAGGGGTGATTATGGTAGTGCTGGGTTGACAGGGGGACTGGATGATCTTGCAGGTGTCTTCCAAACATGAGGACTCTGTAGTTACACCCTCTAGGGACAAGGCTGCTTTGTGGAAATCTGTAATAGCAATGACTTTTGTCTTGTCCCTGGAGTTCTCTGTCAGAGGGACCCTGGCTGGCAGGGTGACCAACTGCCCAGGATCAGGGCTGGCTCTGGCAGCCCCTAGAGAAGTCATCTGTGTGCTCAGAAGCTCCTGACCCCACAAAACTAGAAACTCAATTCCTTCTGCACAGTCAAAGCAGCAAAAATTAAGAGGGGGCAATAATATAACTCTGCTATTGCTGCCATTGAAGTAAAGATAAATAGTTAACAAAATTGTTCCATTTTTCAATTTTTCAGTATGTGTATTTACAAATAATGAATACCTATGTGTATTTAAAAATAAAGAACATCTGTATTTAAATAAAATTATCCACGGTTTATACTACATGCTCATGATGCTCACCTTGCATTTTCCCCATGTAAACATATATGGTTTATCCTGACAAACCACTAACCTTAATAAGAGCAGAACCAAATCTTTGGCAGGAAATTATGCTACATATTTTAAAGCTCTTTTATGCTAAGTATATACATTTTCAGTCTAAGGAAAGGTAGAAGAAAAGCCCCCACAGCTTTTCCTAAATGGATATGTTCTTGCTAATTTAAGAAAAAATTAAAATAAAATTTCTGAACCTCTCATGCTAAAATTAAAATTCAAATAAAGTTAAAGAAACAAACTTTCTCAAATGTTCTCCAAACAAATTGTTATATTTTGCTATTGTGGAATTTCACCAGGACTCAATGAGTTCTTCCCAGTTCTCATTTTTTTGCATAATTGGCTCTTTGTCCTCCAGTTTGCACTGATCTGAATTTACAGGGTTTGCTGCCACCTTTTCCAGTTACTGAATTCAGAAAGATTCTTCTTTGAGTAACCTTACCTGTTCTAAACATATTTTTAAATCATTTAACTGGCCGACTAAACTATTAAACTAATAACTTCAGGATGGCTTTATGTGTGCAGTATGCCGACAGGTCCAGTTCTCTATCCTTAATAAATATACCTAATAAGGTTGCTGAATTATTTTTGTCTCTGTACATAGAAGGAAATGAGCTCCAAAACTGGTAACATTTGGAGAGTGAAAAAATGTGGCTTTTTTTTTCTGCTTTGTGAAATTCTTAGGTTTCAGCAGTCATGCACATGGTGCATATGGTCTGTCAGTACAATTTACCTGAGTTCATTCACCTTTTTGGTCAGTGAAGAGCTCACCACCTGTTCTAGATACTAAAATATTGATAAATAATATATGTGGAAATTAGTTAGTATTACTGCACAAGATGTTGCTATATTAATAATTTCCCACTAGGCACAAGGAATTTGTATAATTAAGATCATTTATCTGTAAAAAAGTGAGTTCTTGAAGTTGGCAATGATATGTATCACAACATTATCAGAAATTATTAAAAAATTCACACTAAAAAAAGGAAGGGAGCAGTTCTCTACAAAGGCAAGATAATGGAACTTTGGAGCTCCTGAAAATTCTTAAATGCTAGGCACTCATATAAAATGTTTTGCTTATTCAAGATTTGTTATTCAACTCAAATAAAATGTTTTGTTTATTTAAGATTTGTTATTCAGCATATGTATGAAGACTGACAAGAATGTTATGAAAGTAACTCAGTGAAACTTGTAGGACACTGCATCATCTTCTTTACTTGCTTTTAAATGTCTGCTCAATGCCATGAGCATGCAAGACTTGTGCTTTGTTTAAAGTTCTGATGGATAATTCAGGGCAAATAATGTCATCTCCCTGTGTTTTCATTTTTTCACACTCATCTCTGTGCTGGAGGATACTGGGATGTAGTATTGGAAATATTAAGGTTTAATTATCTCTTTCTGAACATCACTGCTCTTACCTCAGGACAGCACAGAAGATAAATGACAAATACACACAGTTTTTCATGTTTCTTTGACCCCCCTTAAAAGAGAAAAAAGTTAATGGTGTTGCTCACTGACACACTAGGGGTGAAATTCTAGTTCCATTAAAGAAGATGTGGGTTTGCCATCATCCTCAATACAGTTCACTTTAATTTGTCTTTGATGGGATTTTGCACACTGCTTCATTTCAAACTATACTTATTACATATTTCACTAATATCTCAGTTTGTAAGGGAAAAGATCCCAACTTGCAAAGGAAAACCTCTCCACTGGAGGAATACTATGCATAAAGGTAACAAGGAGCAGCCATTTCATCCAGAATGCTCTAACTATGAGAGTCTGGCTTTAAATTTATCACAGAAGAAATAAAACAGCCACCTAAACTGTGGGCATTGTTTTGACTCTAAGGTAGGCACCTTTGTCCCATGCTTTGGCTGCTATCGAGGTATCAGATGTTTGAGGCGCTGCCCAAGAAGAGCAGGCAGGTTTATTGCTGTTCCCTGCTCCTGCTTTTCTCAAGCTGCAACAATCAAATGAACAAGGAAAGTCGTTTCTACAAGGTGGAGTAGATATCTGTTAACATGCCTGCTGATTTTATGGTGGAGTAGAAGGAACATAGCTGTAACTGCTCGCTGTAGAACACTCTTAAACTTGCATTTATTTACATAGCATCTATGGCATTTAGCCGACTGAAGAGAATTGATTAGCAAGGAGGCTGTTAAACAGCAGTCCTCTAGCAGGCACTGCTCCGAGGATTAGAGGTTTATTTCACTAATTGCCCTCCTGTAGTCTTTATGAGTCAATTCTAAAAAAAATAAAGGAGCGCTCCAAACTGTGTTTGGAATAAAAGCAGAGTGATGCTTTTCACAGCGCAGAAATCCCATAGATGAGCTCTTTTAGAAACGGGTTTAGGATTTTCCAGCCAAATTTTTCTCTCTGGTGAACTCTTGCTGTATCCCTGCTATTCTGTTTAACCCTAGAGAGCACGGCGTGCTGAAAACCAGACCTGCAGCTGACACATTAAGGATGATGTTGTCTCAGCTGTCCACCCCAGCTGCCTGGAAGCCACACACCTTTCTTTTGAAGAATTTTTTTTATCAGGGGAAACAGAAGCAAAGGCCTCACCTCTGTGGTTTTAAAAGCTAATGAGACAAAAAGGAGATGCGCACGCTGCACCCTCAGGAGCAGCACTGGTACTCACACCAGGGGCTGCCCGGCTCCAGCTGCCTCCCGGAGTTCCCAGGGCATGGACAGCACCACTAGAGGGCTCACAAAGTATTTAAAGGGTTATTACATGTGCTACGTGAAAAACAGTCTCATTTTCCTTCCCGTTTCCCCGTTTGTACAAGTGACGAATTTCAGAACCGGACCTGCTAGAGAGTGCCTTTATTTCCTCCCCACGCTCTGTGGCAGGTTCGGCTCCAGCTGGGGCCAATCCAGCTGCTGTCCTCTGCTGTGTGAGCAGCACTTCAGGGACAGCAGTGCTGGCCTGAAAATGCTGCAGCCACCAGCCAGAGACAGCCGTTCTGCAAAGCAACACCTGCCCCAGCCTTCCAGAGGAATGCAGAACTTATATAGCAATAGAGAAATATAGAGGTATTTTATATGTCGGTGCTTCAGAAAAAAAAACAAATCAGAAACCACCACCATAAACTTATTTACCTTCCTCTTCTCATAAATTTTGGGATAACAGACTGTCTGGCATATGAATCATTGTTATACTGTTCATGGGGTCAGTTTGGTCATCCTTATAATTAGATATGAAAGCTATTTTTGGCTACTAATAAATGATATTAACTACACCTAAAACACATTTCCTCTTAAGAATCATGATCTATCTTTGTTGATGGGGGAGAATGCCAAATTAGTATAGCAAGTTTTCTTTTTTGTCTTAGCCCTGAAGACCTTGTTACAACATTTGGTGTTGAGAGTAGAAATGTTCTAATATATAGCCCCGAACTAAAAAATGTGAAGGCAATAATCACAGGAGTATTTCAACACTAACTGAAATTAATTACTTTTTTTTTTTTTTTACTCTTTCTTTTCCCTTTCCTCTCTGAAACAGACTGCCAAGGGAATTATTATGATTACTCTGCATGTTTTGCAGATGGTTGGCTGCTGCACAAGCTTCTCAAGAGAGGTCAACATCCTATAGCATCCAGCTTGGATGCTGCCCTACAGCCCAGCTGAGCTGTGGAAGTCCTTAGTCAGCAAAGCTTTTGCTGACACAACCAATTAAAGTCTCTGGAATGTGTCACCTCCTCAAAGCTCAGACTGAAGCCCTTTCATGAGCTGGGACCTGATTTTTCTCTCCTATTAAACCCAGAGGATGTACTCTACTTGTAAGGAATAGATGTTGAATTGGACTTTTACCTTTTAAGAATATTTATATGTACGTATGTATATCCACAGATATACACATAAGAGCTGTAACTCTGATGTGTTCAGGAGCCACGTTCAAGGATGTTTTCAGGAGCTTCAGCTAAACCTCAAAAGGTTTTTCTTAGGGGTGCTAGAGACAAGGGCATTGATTGTATCATGTCACTGCTGTGAGGACGGGAAGTTTTCCTGCTTTTTGGCTTTGCTGTGTGGCATTCTGTCAAACAGGTCAGAGAGACCAGAGGACAGGCTGTGTGTTTATTTAATCTGTAGCTTTTTGGGACATATTTGGTAGATCCACCTTTCTGGTACCACTCCCCAGTGAAGTGGAAGAAAAAAGGGGCAGTATTGACATAATGCTGCAACACCCACCTGGAGGGTGCCCTGCTTTCTTCATGAATGCCAGTAACATAGACACTGCTGTCATGATTACACTGATTAAAGATCAAATTAGGAATAGCTAACTGCCCCAAAGGCTCTGTTTGGTCAGGGTACTCACATCTGCTGCTCCATTCAAAGAATGAGACTGATACAACAAACCCAGACTTTCAGACACAAGGAAGGGTAAAGGATCAGCTGCTGCAGGTTGTCTTGGAGTCAGCAGCTCCCATGACTGACAGGAAGGCTGTGACAGGGATCAGGAACAAGTACTGCTGCTTGTACTGAGAGTTTGCTCTGGAACATGGCATCAACTCATGTCCAGACCCTGGGGAAGGTCTCCAGAGCTTTAGCCTTAGGGGGAGACGTAGAATGCTCTGCCATTTGAGGTTTTCAGATCACTCCATTCTCCCCCACATGCATCCTGAAAGAAAACTCCTGGAAATCTGTCTTCATTACAGAAGTAGCATCCTTCAGGACAGGAACATGTTTCCCTGACTCATCCACTTCACAGCAACAAATGCATGGAGGTGATAATGCTGAATAAACAGTCCAAGATTTTCAAAGCCACCAAGAGTGAAAACTGGATTTTCACATCCTTTAGGTAGTCAGAGCCTCTGTCCTCATTGTCTGAACAGCACCCACATGGGCAGTCCCTGCAAATGTGGCATTATGCAAGTCTGAGTTTCAGGTTTATTGTTTAAAACTATTTTGGAACCAGTGACTGACACAGACACATCTCCTTATCTATGTCAACAAGTCACAGTTCTTACTGGATTTCTAAAATCCAAATTATATATTTATGCTAGAAATTGATGCATTTAATATAATTTATTTCAAGGTGGGCTTTTTCATTTTGAACAATTCTCACAAAGTTGCATACCAGTATTTATGTATGATGAGGTTGTACAGACCAATAAAAGCAAAGAAATTACAAGGCAAGGTTGATGACAAATTGATGATACATTCCTAACTCATGCTGTTGTGCCTAGTTATTGCAGGACTGACAACCAGTTTATGATAATAACATATTGTGGAGGGAAGTGGGGGGCTGGAGTGGGGAATAATTGCTTTGGGTTCATGTTACTTTTTCTAAACTTTATTGGCATGTTTGATTAATATATCTTTCTTATGTTTTAAGCTTGTAAGACCTGCAAATTCAAATGCAAACCTCCTGATGGATCAGGAAGAGCAAAGCTGGTTTTGACTCTTGTCAAAAACACAACAATCTTAATTACAGAATCAAAGAATCTTAGAATTGTATGGGTTAGAAAGATCACTTCATTCCAACCCCTCTGCCATATGCAGAGATACATTCCACTGTACCAGGTTGCCCAGAGCTCCATCCAACCTAGCCTTGAACACTTCCAGGGCTGGAGAGTCCACAGCCTCTTGGGACAACCTGTCCCAGTGTCTCACCACCCTCACACTGAAGAATTTCTTCCTAATATCTAATCTAAGTCTACCCTGCTTCAGTTTAAAGACATTATCCCTTGTCCTATCACTTCCTGCCCTCGTAGAAAGGCTTGATTCAGTTTTTTACCACAAAAACATGCAGTTATTGCTTCCCTTTGCTAACCATTCTTGACCAATAATGACCAAGCTCATTATCTTCCAGAAGAGACACCAGCCAGTTTTGTTTCTGTTTGTGAGAGAAGGAGGGGCTTTGAAGAGCACAGGCAAGGAGCTATTACACACAGTGACCGTGGATTTCTCTTGGTCTCTCTTTTTACTCTTTCATAGAGTTCAAAAGCAAACATATCTTTCCAATCTCTCACTGGATTTGAATGTAGTTTAAATCCCAGAGCGGTGGTGGTATCTAGAGAGGAGTTTAGTGTTTTTTGCTCTCTCATTTTGCACTCTTATGTCCTTTGCCCAATTTAAATGGTCAGAGCATTCTGGGCCTGCGATTTTTGTTTGCTCAATATGCACATGGTCCCCAGCACTACAGGGTCCCACTCCAATGAAAATATTAAGTGCATCTCTTCTAGAAATGCTAAATAATTGATCACGAATCCCTAAATCATAAAATGCAATGTAATTTCTTCTCCCAGATTTTCTTACACTGTTATTTATATCAGTTTATGGTATCGATAAAAGAAATTTGTAATGAAGTCCCAGAGATGGTTTGATTTAATGTGGTTACAGAGACTATCATTGCAAGTGGGAACAAATAGCTCTAATGGATTTTCTAGTACCTTGTTTTTATCATTCATAATAGACTTTCATCTGTGCTGGTCGGAACTGTAGGATGTCCGTGTGTTCTGCATCCAGACTTTAACAGATCTATATTTTACGGCCCTACAGTAAAAGTAATTGCAGGTTTTATAATGTCTGTGTACTGTTCCGACTGAAAGCAATCCATTTAGAGAGTTCTGGAAAGTTGAGTTGTTTCAGTTACAAGTGCATGAGCTGAGACGAGTTCCAGTCATGCAGCCGGCCAGTTACCTGAATCATTTTAATGAGGGCACATTCCAGAGATCTAACTTTCTTTTCCTTTCCCTATACCAAAACAGAGTAAGTTTTCTGAACATGAGGGGTTTGAGCTGAAAGAATCCTGCCCCTGAGTTCCATAGTTCAAAGGAAGTGCAGGAATGTGGAGGGCAGCACAGAAGATGCTGGCAGCTGGAAGCAGCATGAGAGCAGGATGCCAGCATGGATGCTCACCCTCTTCCCAAATCAGACCCTTTGGCTGCAGCTCACACTTGATAAAAATCAAGAATTGATTTTGATTCACTGTCTGACCTCAAATTAGCTCAAAAAAACATGCAACAGTTCTTGGCAATCTCACCTTAGGAAAGCAGGAACTGAGGCAATCAGAAAAACAAAGCCTTTCTTTCTTTCTTTCTTTCTTTCTTTCTTTCTTTCTTTCTTTCTTTCTTTCTTTCTTTCTTTCTTTCTTTCTTTCTTTCTTTCTTTCTTTCTTTCTTTCTTTCTTTCTTTCTTTCTTTCTTTCTTCTTTCTTTCTTTCTTTCTTTCTTTCTTCCTTCCTTCCTTCCTTCCTTCCTTCCTTCCTTCCTCTTCCTTCCTTCCTTCCTTCCTTCCTTCCTTCCTTCCTTCCTTCCTTCCTTCCTTCCTTCCTTCCTTCCTTCCTTCCTTCCTTCCTTCCTTCCTTCCTTCCTTCCTTCCTTCCTTCCTTCCTTCCTTCCTTCCTTCCTTCCTTCCTTCCTTCCTTCCTTCCTTCCTTCCTTCCTTCCTTCCTTCCTTCCTTCCTTCCTTCCTTCCTTCCTTCCTTCCTTCCTTCCTTCCTTCCTTCCTTCCTTCCTTCCTTCCTTCCTTCCTTCCTTCCTTCCTTCCTTCCTTCCTTCCTTCCTTCCTTCCTTCCTTCCTTCCTTCCTTCCTTCCTTCCTTCCTTCCTTCCTTCCTTCCTTCCTTCCTTCCTTCCTTCCTTCCTTCCTTCCTTCCTTCCTTCCTTCCTTCCTTCCTTCCTTCCTTCCTTCCTTCCTTCCTTCCTTCCTTCCTTCCTTCCTTCCTTCCTTCCTTCCTTCCTTCCTTCCTTCCTTCCTTTCCTTCCTTTCTTTCTTTCTTTCTTTCTCTCTCTTTCTCTCTTCTCTCTCTCTTTCTCTCTCTCTTTCTTTCTCTCTTTCTTTCTTTCTCTCTCTCTTTCTTTCTCTCTTTCTCTCTCTCTCTTTCCCTCTTTCTCTCTTTCTCTCTCTCTCTTTCTCTCTCTCTTTCTCTCTTTCTCTCTTTCTCTCTCTCTCTTTCTCTCTTTCTTTCTCTCTTTCCCTTTCTCTCTCTCTTTCTCTCTTTCCCTTTCTCTCTCTCTCTCTCTCTTTCTTTCTCTCTTTCTTTCTCTCTTTCTCTTTCTCTCTCTTTCTTTTCTTTTTCTTCTATTTTTTCTTTTTCTTTTTTTTTCTTTTTAATGTTAAATGACAGGGTAATTATACCCTCCACCTAACATTGGAGGGTTCTGCCAAACATTTGTACCTACACAGCCGTGCACAGCACTGCCTCCTGCCCCTATGGTAACAACCAGCCCTGCAGCAAGAATCTGGCCCAAGGAGAAGGTAACTGGGAATGTGGCATTTTAAAGGCACAAATGCCCTCTAAATGCCAGTTCTGCCAGTTGCACCTCTCAAGACCAAGAATAACTCAGTCTGAATGCTAACAGTGCCTTTTTCACTGTATGTGATGAATGGATTAACCCTGCTGTTATCAGAATAATTAATCTTGCTGGACACTCCAGGCAAAAAATCCAATATTCTGGATTCCACAGACATGGCAGTGCTTCATAGTATATTGTTATTTTTTCAATGTATTATTGATAAGGAGAGTAGGGAATCCAGGGGAATCAGCCAGTATTAAAATGAGCAGAAACTGGAAAGTCAAGGTATCTGGAGCTGAGGCTCAGCTATTTCAATGACATTATCAACTGAAAAGAAACTCCACAACTGAGGATAGACAAGCTGGCTACAGCATAGATGCCACTTCCTGAACTACCTGAAATTATTTTATGTCATGGCATGAATTATTTCTCTCAGTGATTAGTCTTATTTTAAAGTGTTACTATTTTCACAATATGCTCTTTGACTGATACATCCAGATGTATCAGCTGCAGAGAAAATGGTAGCCAGCCTATACCTTTGGCATTGTCAGTCTCCCAAAAGCAGACATTCAGCCCAAAAACTTGTGCATGGCTTAGTAGGGAAAAAAATATCCTTTAGTCTTATGGGTAGACAATTACAGAATGCTCATATTAATCATGTCATTTTTTTATTTTCAGAATGGCTCCCCAAAGACTCTACTTGATTCAAACAATACACATTCTTCCTCCAGTTCTAGAAAACCACGTGAATCAAACAGTTATTTCCAAACACCATATTTTTTTGGCTTAAAAATTACCTCCCCTCCCAACACACACAAATTATCTTATGTGCTTTTTCTCCTCCCCCCAGGTTAAATACTCATTCTAAGGCTGCAGAGATGACCATACAATATTTGCTGTGTGCTTTGTTCACCTCCCTACCTGGTAAAATAAACAAAAACGTGTGGAGTTCCTACACGGACCAGTGGGGGCTGATAGTTTGAAGCAATCTTCACTTGGACTGGACACCACTGACCTGCTGTAGCTCAGAACCTGTCCTGAGAGACAGAGAAACTTTTATTTCTGTTTTCAGGGGGACTTCAGAGGGAGGTGCTAAATGACATCACTGCAATATCCCCAGCTGAACGTGCCATAGAGCAGTTCTGTGTCACCCCAAGCTGCTCATGTGGAACTGGTGTGCAGGTAAACAGACTTGATCATGGGACTTTGGGAAATTAGGGAAGGAGAAGAATTTGCCTGAGTTTTTAATCAGAGAAGAAAACAATCCATGGGACAGATACTCAGTTGCAATGGTCACTTGCCATGGCCTTACAGATTTCAGCTGAACAAATTAATGTAGCAGCAGCAGTAAGGCCTGGGCCCTAGAACTCCTGAAGAGAGGTGGCAGGAAGAAACCATAGCCACAGGGAAAAACAGTGTTTACTCAGAAGTTCAGTGTGTTCTTGGGTCAATGTGAATAGGTATTATACTATTCAGAGATATGAAAATGCATTTCAGTCTTGACGGAGCTGCCATGGAAATATGCAAAGGAGAATTGATTGAATCACTGCTGCCCATTCAAAGCTTCCCTAAAATCAGATGCATTTTTCAGCCACAGGACCTACTAAACATTTCATGATTAGAGGTGTCCTACTAGAAGGTGTCCCTGCTCCTCTTAGGGAAGCTGGACTAGATGATCTTGAAGGCCCCTCCCAACCCAAACCATTCTATGGTTCTTTGTACTGGGACTAGGAGACAAGGTTTTGGAAATTACAGGGTTTCTTCTGTGAGAAGCTGCTGGAAGCTTCCCCTGTATCTGACCCCACACTAGAACAGGGGAAAGGTGTGAGGAGTCCTCCCCCTGAGGAGGAAGGAGCAGCAGAGACAAGTGATGAACTGACTGCAGCCCCTATTCCCTGTCCCCTAGTGCTGCTGAGGGGTAGGAGGTGGAGAAATGGGAGTGAAGTTGAGCCCTGGAGGAAGGGAAGGGAGGGGAAATGGTATTTTAAGGTATGCTTTTCATTTCTCATTAAGTCGCTCTGCTTTTATTGGTAATAAATTAATCTGATTTTCTCACATGAAGTCTCCTCTGCCCATGATGGTAATGCCTGTGATCTCTCCCTGTCCTTATCTCTACCCATGAACCTTGTGTTGTGTTTTCTTTCCCCTGTCAAGCTGAGGATAGGAGTGATAGGGTGCCTTTGGTGAGCACCTGTTACCCAGCCAGAGTCATCCCACCACGACTCATCAGACTTCTCCTAGAGGAAAACTTCATTGGCAGTGAGAGACAAACCAGACTCCCAGGAAGTGTTAGTCATCCATTGAGACAAAGCAAAGGTCCTGAAGCTCTTGATCTAATTGAGCTCAAGCTCTGCAGCAGAGAGATTGGAAATTTCTGGAAACTTTATTTTAATAGGATCTCTTTGGGTGATCCAGTGCTTTCCTGTGGGACCAAAGCTGGATTCTGGAATCCTCTCTGGAGCAGTGGACAATGTCTGAGCCAGCTGGTCTGAGGCCCAGCACACTCTCAGTCCTGCCATGAAGCAGTTTCCAAAAGTGTGGTGCCAGGGAAGGACAGGACTGGGAGCACAACCACCAGCCACAGAAAGATTCATTCTTCAGCAGCAAGGACCATGAGATCCCAGGTTTTGCTAGTACCCTATTTTAATCACTCTGCAAACATTTTTTCTTTCAATTGCTTCACCACTTCAAAACCTTTGCTTCTGTTTGGCTCACAAATATGGTTTAAAGTTTATGTTTGTCTTTTTTTAAGGAGCCTTTTACAAGCTAGAAATCGTATGTTCTCAGCTGAGGCAGTTGCAGACTAACCCAGCCACTGATGGCTAAAACATTATCTTGTTTTTCTGCACTCATTTTAGTGTCTCTAGCTGGTATTTCTCATTGTACTGTTCATTTTATAGCAGCACTACCCTTCAGCATATTTGTGTACAGGGCTAACCACAATAGGGCCCTGTTTCATAATTGTGTTGAGGTAATACCCCAGGCTCTCAGCAAGAATAATAATAAATGACATGACACAACTGTGCTGAGTCACACCTTTTTAAAGCCCAGCTCTTTTTGAGGGACACAAGAGCATAGATAAAAACAGCCACAGGCAGCAAAGAGCCCCTTCTGAAGAGCTCCTGGTAACTCATTCAAGTCAGTGGTCATAAACAACAATAGCACAGCTGTTAGATAAATGGGATGCTTACAACTGCACACAGAAAACCTAAAAATTTCACCAACAAACCCATTAGCTTTTACTACATGAGTGGTACAGGACCTGCTGTTTCAGTAGTGCTCTGCTGGGTCACATAAAACCTGTAGAGAAAACACAGAGAAGTCTGGCACCCATCCATTCCTCCATCTGTCTGAGGGCAGCTGGGAAACTGCCCCAACCTGTCCTCAGTCTCGGGATTCACTCGTGTGGCAGCCACTGCCAGGGTATCAGAACAGTGATCAACATGTTCACTAGCCTCAGTTTGCAGAAAATGCCCTTTGTCATCTCTCCTTAACACTTAAAATAAAAGTGCCATTTTTTGCAGCTGTTTCAATCAGCCCCACTCCTGGGATGTATATTTTCAAAACAGTGAAATCACAGACATTCAGCACCACTTGTGGATCATTTCACCAGCCTGTGACTGTATCCAGAAAAATCTGCTTCACCAGAAATTTCAAAACTAATTTCTACCACATCCTATTAACATCTGTAACTCACAGCTCCATGCACAACAGTGGAGAGCACATTCTGAAAAATACATGATGCATATTAAAGGGACAAGAGTAGGGGCACATCAGAACACAAGGCAAAGACATCATGAGCCAGGGTCTGCTTTCTTCCATGGGGTTTTTTTGGGGTAAGGTGTTTTTCTTCTTTTTCCCTGCTCTACATAGTCTTCCTAATTTGTTATGACTCTAAAAGAACAATAACCTAGGATGAAAGAATTAGAGTAAGTTATTTTCCATGATCTAATATTTTCCTCATGTTCCAACATAACACTGTGCTCTGCTGACGACATCAGGGCTGAGGAAGTCTCTTAGAAGTCAGATTCAATTCAAGGGCAAGGCAGACCAGAGACCACTTACTTCCCCAGACAAAGTATTCTTGGTTTAGTGTGCTTGTAGGTGAGCCAGAAGCTGTAATGAAAATACTTAGGAAACCAAGTCCCCTTGGATATAGAAGATCAATAATATTCTCAGCAAAGTTGAAAACAATTCAGAACACGGTATCTCACCAACTTGTACTGTAATGTTTTACTGTAGTTTCTGTGGATCTCATTTTTTGGCAATATCTTGGAACAGCAATCAATACTTGCCCAGGGTATCCCTCCCCTCCCATTTATTCTGTTTTCCAGCCAGTGGCAACAACAATTATTTAAGGACAACTAAGCATTGATATGTTGCTAATGCTGAGTATTTACTGTATGTGTAACAGGGTTCAAGACTCTTCCATGCTGGGTACTACAGAAGGAAAGATCCCCAGATACCCACGCTGGAGCATCTGAGGAAATTCTGCATAAAATAAACAGCAAAGGAAAATCACCAGTGGGTTTCCTACCCTTTCATCCAGCAAATAAAAATGTTACCACAAAGACAGTAGACACTAAAAAGGAATGGACTATCTATCAAGGGAGCTGAACTTAAACGTAGGAGGGAAGAGAAGGAATTATTTTAACAATATGGGGATAAGGGTTTTGTGGCAGCAAAGTAAAACAAAGTTGGGTTTGTGGAACTGATTCCTGGTATGTGCTACTTTTGTTTTTCTATTGGTCTGTATTTTATGTTTGCCAGAAATGTCAAAGCGTGAGATGGAAGATTTTGGTTTATGTCCATATATTATGAAGGAAGTAAAGCAAAGGGATCCATCAATCCAGTAGCTGGTGTTTAATCTCCTTTCTTCCTTGGACCTGCTTCTCCTGCTTTTCCAAGAGGGTGGGGACTGTCTCATTCCCAGGAAGTTTAACAAACCCTTGACTTCAGAAACAAAAAGTCTTATTGAGCCTCTGGGAAATGCTCTGAACAACGCTGTCCATCTTGTCCTGTGACAAAACTTTGCAGCAGAGACAGCGCTGATGGAAATGAGTGGCAGAGGAATATTGCAAAACACGTGTGACTGTAGAGCCCAGTGTGACTGTCTGAGGGAGCTGAACACAGCAACACACTGGGGAAAGCACTACAAACTGCTGGATGTGATGGCATTTCTGAATCCTGAGCAGCAGCAAGAACAGGGCTTGTGAAGCACGAGGAAAACAAATGTATCACCTGAAAAGCCAAGTTATATATTCAGTCTTTTAGGTAACTGCTAGACATCAGTAAGGAGCAATATTATGCTTGTGCCCAGAACCAGCTCAAGTTTTTGATTTCCAGATCCTTCTTCACAGAGGTGTCAAAAGAACTTTCTTGTAAGCAAACTCTGGATCTTGCCTACGCTTGATTTCTTGGCTCCTGGTTTCCCATCTCAGTTCAGCTGCATCAGCAGGAGCAGCTCTGGCAGAGTGAGAATGGAAAACATCCCTGGGATAGTGACACCCTCACCAAACCACCACTTCCATTTGCTGGGAGCAGGACAAGGCACTTTCATTGCCACATCCACACCAACAACCCTCAGCAGCCACAGCCTGTGGGATTTCCTCTGGTTTGTCATCTGATTTCCAGTCCATCAGGCCTACAAGTGAGAGAAGGAAAAGTCCTTTTTTTCTCCCTTTGCATCCCTCCTTCTTCCCCCCCCTTCCCCCCCACCTACTCCCTCACCTGAATCTATCCAAAGCTACAGGAGTAGAATCACAAGTTGAAGAGCAAAAAATAGGGAATATGGAAAAAGTTTGTCATAAAAAGAGGTTACTCATTCCATCATGAAGAAGCAGGGTGATTATACACACTTTACACAGAGTGATAGAAACAATAGGATTACTCACACAATTTCAAACCCTAATGAAGTGCATCAGTTACACTCCCACAGCAACCTGGAGAAGGAAGAAGAGTAAAATCTGCTGGTGTAGCCTAAAAAGGACTTTGTGAGAGAATCACAGTTAACATGTCCTGCTTGTGGTTTGTCACAGGCCTGCTGGGGACTGCAGTCTGGGGTTTCTATGTGTGCTCAGCAACCCAGTGGGGGGAGAGAGAGAGCACAGATGTGTGTGCTTCTTGTGTTTTTCCAGCCATCTCCTCTTCCAGAGTCATCCTTAACATAATCTGTTTGGGAGGGAGAGAGTAGGCAGAGGGAAGGTAGGTACAAAATCAGAGGAGGAAGTTCACCAACAGCTATTTTGAAATTTTGAAGAATATACTTTGTATTTAATTTTAAATCACTGGTGGCACACCAAAAAGACAGAGGAACAGGAGAGAGCTTCTTGAGTGCAATTCTACAACCAGAGCTCCTGGAAAGAGCAAGTGCTGGCTCAGCTTTGTGCCTGTTACTGTGAAGGCAGTACCTGTAAATGGAAACAATGAAAGGACACACCCTCTACAATTTGATGATTTCCCACCTGAGACCACTTCATGGGAAAGTCCAAGGCTTCAGAATCTGCAATCCTTGAATTTGTGTGAGATTGAAATAATTCAGCATTAATTACTCACTTCATAGTTGTAAAAATGCTTCACTGCTGCTTCATATAATTTTGACCTATTATAATGTTACAAAGAAAAAGATAAATCTGAATGTAAGCATAAAAATAAAACTTAAAGTGAACATCATGCATTGTAAATGCATTGAAATAAAGCAAATTTTTTTGTAAAGATGTTGGTGAAATCATTGTGTTCTGTGTTGAATCAGCACTTTCTAAGCCTCTATCCAGCTCAAGAATTTGTATGCTTTGTATATCTATTCCTTTTCAGCAGAAAAGCTTTCCCAATGTTTTTGATGGCACCATGATAACTTCTTCAGCATTTGTGCTTAAAATTCCCTTTGCTCACTTTGAAAAAATAATCACGTAGCTTATTTTTATTTTTTTTTTCACTTCTTGCCACTAGAGCACCATCAGCTTTGTAAGAAGCTTGGAGTGATTCAGTTTGAATAATCTCAAGCAAAATTCTGCAGAAGACTCCTCAGTTTGCATTACCCCTTCGCTGAGCTTTCCAAAGGCATAACTGGAACCCTGACATCAACCCAAACTTTTTGCAGCAACCCGTTGGTGTTTCTGTTTATTATCATGCCTGACGTTACAATACACCCTCCCTTAAGAAAGGCAGTGTTTAATTGACCAAACAAGAAAAACAAATGCTTCCCCAAGGCATAAATTCCATGAACTGTTTGGATGTTTTCTATGAAGCTAACAAACGCTTCTGTCAGTATTTGGAAGACTTATACACTGGTTTTTGAATGGACTGAAGCAAAGAAGAGACAACATTAATTGGATTTTACAGTTTCAACAAGTTTAAAGACATTCCAGGGTAAATACAACTTGTTTTATAACATTACTCATAAATAAATGAAGATTTTAGGATAGACTTTATACTCTGATTAAAATTATTTTTTTAGTTATATTAATACAGCTAGAATAACATTAAAAAAATGTGGTTATATTCCAGACTTACAGGGAAGAGTATCAGGCCTGCTCTTGAATCCTTCTTTTTAATATATTTGTATTTAATGTGTCCCTGCAATCAGACTACATGTGGAAACACTAAGCGCAGCTTTATGGACTTTTGGGGGCTCAGTGCAGCTGCAGGGTTATAATCCACAGATGATCCAAACACAGGAAAAGAAATGGATTCAGTTTTTAACACCATCATCATTTACTGACTTCATGCTGGTTAGTGTAGGTGAGCACATGACTACAGAGAAGGGGACTAATTCTTGTTCTTTCCAAACAAATGAAAAACACTAAACCAGCATTTTCACTGCCAGGAAAAAAACTCCAAAAAACAAAAAACAAACCAATAACAACAACAAAAAACCAAAAAATCCCACAAAAAACAAAACAAAAAAATGCCCACAAAAAAAAAAACCAACAAACTTGAAAACAAACTTTCCATGGTTTTAGCACTGAAAGAATTCCAGCACTGGCAAGCTGGAATTCAGGCTCCAAAACCATTAAATTCTTGAGGATGTCTCAGCACTGTCCTTAGGATCAATGAATCAAAGGCATACCACTATCTCAAAGGTAAGTTCCCTGGTTTTTCCCCTTGGCTCTTCCCCCTAAGGGAGAGCATTCCAGGAAGGATGTTGACTTTTGCATAGAAACATGATACAGTGAGCCTGGAAGGAAGAGATACCTGGCTGGGACAGGTTTGGGTTACCCAAGAGCTGATGTTTTTCTCGTCGTATCTGAAATGATCTGTGAGCGCTCTGATGTGCCTGACTGCCTGAAAAGTGAATGCCTAATGCACACAATCAAAATGTGAAGCATATACATGCAATTTCAGCTTGATCAAACTCAGGGAATAAAATTTCTAATGCAGGAGTTAATTCAGATACTATTCAGACAATAAATATGGAATAGTTGTTACCCAGTCTGCACAGTGCCAGACAGTGTTAATCCCGATAAATGGAGTTATTTTGAATCCTGATTTCCCTAGCATGATTTAATTATTTCAGTTTATCAGTTGCTTTTAAGCTCCAACCCAAATTCTACCAAGGTGTACTTGTGGCATGAGGTTTAGTGGCATAAACTCTTGGATACTTCAGACATCTGCAGCCAGCTGTGATAATAGTTTTTAACAGCTTAGGACTGCTGCAATTCAGGCCTGTTGTGAACAGGTAAACATCTCCAGTTCAACCAAAGCACAAGACTTTGAACCCTTCCCTACTGCAAATATGTCCTATTTGCCTGAATTTTTGGTTGAGAAAAGAACTTTACTTGGTCTGTAGATGGGTATCTACTAGAAAATCTGATAAGCCAGCTAGTCTTCATTTTGAAGAGGCTACAGAGCATATTTCCATAGAAGATGACCAGTTTAAGCAAAATTCATTTAAATTGCCTGGGTTTAAACCCACAGACCTGAAAACTTCATTATCCTTCTTGACTGCACTGTGAACTTCTCAGCTGTGCCTGAGTAACTTAGATTTCTCAATACTTCTCATTTTTGACTGAGTGCTAGAAAATACAGTCTTCTCACCTGGGTTTTGGTTTTGAACAAAATCAAAATTTGAGGTCAGGTTTTGCCCTCAACCTTTTTCATATGCAGTTGAGTTCCTGCTTCTGCATAGATTCACCCTGGAGAAGAAAATGGCCTTGAGAATTCTGAACAGAATTTGAGGGGCAAAAAACTTATAAAAAGTTAAAAACATATCAAAGGCAAGAAAACACTTTTACACAAAATTTTACTAAGGAGAAAACTCATAATAAACATCCAGAATTTAGAAAGTGTAGAAAAAAGCAACCTTGAATAATTAGGGTTTCTAGTTATTGGTTACTAACAAGAAATTAGCAATGCCATTAAAATGACACTTGGTTTTCCATGAAAGATTGGCACATTAAAAAAAAAATCCTTTTATTTTGTATTAAGGATTATGAGAGAACTGCATTATTTACTACCCCAACTATTCAGAAGTACAAATTAGTTTTTATGTCTTAACAGAACCCCCAGAGTATTACAAATTTTAGTTCAAAGAACTGTGTATCATAAAATTCAAAGCCCAAATTGTTTTGCTTATAATTTTCCTGTTTTAAAAGCATCAAGCAATCCAAATGAAGAAACCCAATCCTATTCAATCTGTATGACCAGCTGGCACAGGTATGCAAACAAATGAGGAACAGAAAGCAAAAGCAAATAATTTGAACCAAATGTAATTAATTAGTGAATAATTAATCCTGATACTAAATAGTATCAATACCAAGAGACTCTTCTGCTCTCTTTGTAACAGATTGTAAATTCTAGGGTTTTGTAGGAGATGAGTTTGGGCCATATAATGTTCTCAAGGTCAGTATGTTTGACTTCAAAGTTTTGTGATATGAAAACAAAAAAATATGCAAAATTTGCAATCTAATTCAATTTCAAGCTCAGATCACATCTTTCAGAGGCTCTGTGTGTTCAGATCTACCAAGTTTTTGGCTGCAAGCTATATGCAATTAGAAAACAAGCAAGAAAAAAGACAGTCTGTAACCTAGCTGCATGATGTTTCCTGAAAGCATTTCCAGGGTTTTAAGGGAAAATCCACTTCATCATTCAATATAGCAAATATTTTCAAAATCTTTTTTTTATCAAAGAATGAGAAAAAAAAGAGTCTTGCTGTGCCACGAACAGGATGTTGAACAAAGATGTTTTAGTGGTAACAGTGGTGTGTATCTCCCACAGTATCTATTTAGTAGTTTTGCTTAGGTAGCAATAAAAATGAGGGATGGATCATTATTGATTATGAAATGAAGGCCAGACTGGTGTCTGAGCAGTTGGAGTAATCTGAACTCTCTAGACTGCTGGATGCTCCTCTGTGGCACAGAGTCCAAGCTTCAAGTTTAATGGAAGGAGTTACTATAAATAACATCTCTTGTACTTCATCTCGGGCTGAATAAGCGCAGCCACTACAGCAAACCAGTACTACCTCCACCTGAAAATGCTGCCTGTGACAAGATAAATACTGCAAGTTACTTGAGGCATCTTTTTAAGAATTCGTAGTTTCAGCTTATTTGGCATTGACAAAATTTGACATAGGCACCCAAAAATTCTATAGTCACTTTCATATCTGATTTTGATAGAAAATAAGAGTTATTGAATCTGCATTACATTCTTTCCCAAATGCTCTCTCTATCTTTTTCGCTTGCATCAGGAAGATTTTACTTCTGTTGTTATCAGATTCAAATGTAATTTGGATTTGAGAAGAACCTGGCTTGGTTTTGCTGTATCATCCACCACACAAATCAGTTTGAAGTCTTGTCTTCTTTACTTAATTAAAATGTGTATGTGTCACTATCAAAAGACTTTTTAGGTCTATGAGCAAATTCTTACTGGGGCCTCTGTGTGCTTCTGCTGTTCCACTAACAGCAGGAGAGATACATGTAGGAAAAACTGGTATTTCTCCAGAGAAATCTGTGTCTCTTAAATAATGTCAATTTGTTTTTACACAATTTAAGCTGCATATTAGTCAGAGTGCAGACTGCAGAAAAGTATTATGAAATTAAGAAAGAAGCTTGTGATATAATTTCTACACCCTGAAGTGTCTAAAAATGTCTCTTCATCTCTCCCCTTTTCACCTGAGCATTGAGAATATAGAGGAGTTTTTTTTAAGTCTCAGCAAATGAGCTGTTTATTAATAATACAGACTTATTTGGCTTATGGAGAAAGTTACAGGCATTTAGTTAACTACAGCATTATGATTAAGCATCCAGAATATGAAAGCTGAAGTGCAGGGTTCATATAATGGTAGTACTGGCTTTAGACTTGATATTAATCCAAGGTGTTTCACCTGCCAAGGGCCAAAAGTATATCTAAAAACAATTTTCAATCTCATCTCACAGCAGAACACGAATAAATAATGTGTCTCATAAAGTCATATAAAGTAAAGCTGAATACAATAACTGCCTGCACGTTCCTTCCTTCACTCACATTTTAATTATGTAATCAATAATAAAATGTTTAAATCAGTAATTTTGAAACTGTGAGCTCAGAGCCAACACCAGAGACAGAGGTTCTGCAGGCTGTGCAGTGCCAGATATGCATTTTTATAATATTTGTGTCCTGCATTTAGTGCATGAATTAATAGATCAGCACATTTTGAGAGAAAATCCACAGAATTTTCCCATGCACCAATATCCCTTTTCTACTCCTTTGGATTCAATTGCTTTTCTGTCTGACTTGAATCCTTTTACAGGGCATGAACCTGCTCAAGGGGAAAAAACTTCAAACTTCACAAAGATACTTCAATCTAGAAATAATTCAGAGAGAGAGGGGCTCTCAAAGCTCTCCCAGCTCAGTGCTCTTCCCTATCCTAAAATGATTTCCACACATGCAGCATTGAAATGAATTGTAAATGAAAGCAGTTGCAGGGGAGAGGGGCAGAGTCTGGACAAACTGAGCTGGGTGAGGACGGCTTGAAGCAAAGGGCTGAGAGGTCAGTCCTTGTCCCAGCAGCATCCCTGGGCTGGCTGCAGCCCCCGTGGTCCAGGTGAGGGGAGAGGCTGCAGCCCCCACAACTTTTCACCAGCCCTGATCCGAGGGAGCAGCTCCTTTGTCAACCACGACATGAGTCAGACTGCTGCTGAAGGAAATCATTTTGTTTACAGCAACGGGAAGGGAATTGCTAGGGCAATTAAAATAATTTCTTGTTTCATAATACAAGCCATACCAAGAATGCCTGTTAGCTTCATTTCAGTATCAGGTACTTAAAAAACAAACAAACAATCAATCAGGAGAAGTAGGTGCTAATTTCACAGAGGATTGCTAGCAAAAAGCCATCTTTATTTTAGTGCCCTCAAATCTGCCATGCTGCTGTACCCAGTCCACATTCCAGTTCCCTGGAGGCAGTGGGTGGATCAAGGGATGCTGTCCTCTGCTGCCCACCTGAGGCTTTACCTGTTGCTGAAGGTTGTGCATCAGGAGGTGTGCAGGTAGTTGTGAGGGAAAAGAATGAAACTTGAAGTTGTCATCCACTTCTTACCAAGGCTGTTGTTGGGAGGGAACTCTCAAACCTCTCGTTGCCATGATGCTGCAGGTGCCCAAGGCCAGCCTGGCTCCAGTAAACTGCATCCATTTCAAGATTTGTCCACGGATTTCACCACCAAACACAAGATTTGCAATAATGGTGTCTCACTTAAGCCCTGACTGGCTCAAGAAGGGAACATTTGTTTTGTTTTGGTTCAATTTTTTTTTAATTTCCCAACTGTGTTTCTGCATGGCAGAGCTGAAGCCCAAATACATTACACCTGCTGATAGCACCTGCCAAGTCCAGAAAAAATAGCAAAATATTGATATGATCCATCACAGATAATATTTCTCAAGACTCAAATATTTACAGGGAATTTTCCAAGCAATTGGTTGGGAAGGAATAATAGCCCTCCTTTCTCATGTACACACACCAATGTACAGCTCTGTGTAGCGACTCTGAAGAGCCACATTAAATAATGTATGCACTGCTCATGGACATTTTGCAGCAGGGAGAAGTGAAATCCACAGTGTTACATATTTCATTATTTGGTCAGCCCTATTTCTTGTTAACTCTTTAGAGAAGTAAAGCAATCTCCCCCAAAACTCTTTGGTGTGTCCTGGGCTGAATTTCTGGAGAAATACAGTATCCTTTGGGATGGAGCACCATAGCAGGAGGATACCCTTCATCCTGGCAGATTCCTAAACTGAACAGATCTGAATCATCTGCAATTCTGAGTAAACAGACAGGTGGGTTTTGTTCTGGTTGTTTTAAGGAAATTAAATTAACATTTATCATTTGCAGAGGACTGTGATGGATTCCCTACCACTGAAAAATACCTAAATCACAAAGAAAATTTTTTTTCACCTGAAGATTCATTGTCATTCAAACAAGATCTATTCAAAGTCTTCAGACATTTGTTACTACAGGAATCCTAAACAAATTGCAGCAATGGCCTTTTGATATAATTGTTTGCATCACCAAGACTTCACAGGGAAAGACAACCCTGCCATGGGCACAATGTCAGGAGCAAAGGTTGGTCTGTGTCTGAAGGGGTTTGCAGTGTAAGACTGAGATAAGGAACAACAGAAGGATACAGGAAAACAGGACAAACTGATCTACACAACAATACAGGACAAAATTCTGAATCTGTAGACATTTTTAAGACACTGACAAGCCTCTGCAGGCCTGGGGAGTTTCAAATACTTTGTGAACAGAGTATATCAATATTAATTTCCCAATGTTTTCTTTCTGGGGGGAAAAGAAAGTTACTGTTATATAGTAACTTTCCAGTTCAGACTGGCTACACCAACCAAACATTTCAGGCAGCAGCAGCTGCAGAACTTTTGTTTTCTTTTGAAGCAATACAGTCTGTGACCAGAATTGCATTAGACCTCACAGTCTAGGTAGGGCCAGGTCTGGACAACGCTTGGAATAAATATGCATGATTTCTTTGGTCTTCTTAAGGAATCCACACCCTTCTTGATTTCTTTACAAGAAGACTGTAGCTGTGGTGGAAGACTGCTAACAACTATCCATACATGCATTTCTTGTGTCCTGTCATGTTAATCGTAAAAAAATCCCACAATGTCCCTATGAATCTGCAGAATAATTTTTATATCTGTTCTAAAGAAGATGAAATTAAATTAGATGTTAGCTTATGTTTTCAGATGTAAATTATGTAGCAGGATTTAAATTTAACTACCAAAATATTAGCTATAACTGAATCTAAAGAAAATAAAATAGTTTAAATGAAACATATCCCCCAGTATTATTTTTTATTTATAAATCCTTATGCAACTATGAATCCCTGAAACTAGTTTTAATTGATAAATATTGCATAAGATCTGTCTTAAATCTGTTTTTTAGAGATGATTTGCATTTTAAAATGGACTCTAACTCTATAGTGTGGGCTTATTTATAATAAATATTTAAGCAGACATATATCTTCAAGAATTAAGTATCATTAATGGTAATTAAAAAGACACAGCTTGTGAAATGTATTTGGAAATGTTTTCCATATGGTAAAAACATCAGGCAGAGGAAAGAAGGTGATGATACCCAGCCTAGAACACTGCAGCCTGAATTCCCAGTATTTTATCAAGAAGGTTGGTCACACTATGGTTTGTAGTTAGGGTTTTTAGAGACCAGTATTCCACCTGTTACCCTGAAATTGGGGCAAATCCAAAGAGTTTCCCCAGGTTTCACATCCAGCTCCCCACCTGTTAAAAAACAGCTGCAGTGTTTGTTCCTGCACCTCTTGCAGGTACAGCTCTAACCCAGGAGAGCCTGGATTTGCCTATTTGACAATGTAGATGTGTTTAGGGAGAAGTTAACTTGTTAAAAGACAGCCTTAGCTCTTGTTCCAGGCTTGGAAAGCATTTGGGGATCATTTAATTCATCCCTTTATTTCCCATTGCAGATCTGACTGTTTCTAAGTGCTGTTGGAGCCCTATGGCCTTTTGTAGCTCTCTGAGTACAAATTCTCTTCATAATAAAAGAGGCAATTAACAAATTGCAAAGGAAATATTCCATCATGGGAAATATAATTCTACATGTATATTATAGAAAAAAAGAGGAACAGAAATTTGATCTTGACTGTGGTCACCTAAGTTAATATTACTATTTCCATACATAGTACTAATTATTTGCTTCATATAATTGTTGGATTGATGCCTACAAGCAAAGGAAAGATTTAAATTGGAAGGAGTGGTGGGAAGAGAAATTAGTAGAGAGAAAAAGAAACCCTGTGTATTCTTTCCTCAAATATTCATTGCTTTCCTTCATTTCTTCTTCCCTTTTTCTTTAACTTAATCTGTATTTAGGTTTTCCTCCTTACAGTCACCAATATAATCCACTAATTCTGTAATTCTTATCTTTAAAGTACGGAATTTTCTTTCTTTTTACACCTACTAACTGGAACAAGAGGGAGTAAAAAAAAAAGGGTTTCTTTGCCTCCAAGCACAGCATTGCTGTGAGGAAAGGACTGTAAAAGTGAAATTCTCTCACAGAACAAAATTGATGCTTTTTACACTAGGGGACATTCAAGTTATTTTTTTAGAGAGCAACATACAGCTTCTCTGTGTGTTTGCAGAAGAGAGCTGGTGTGTCTGAAGGAGCAGGAGCAGACCTCAGCTTCACCTTGTGGCTCATTAACAGGGCCACTTGTCCGGCCTCACAGGGTGACACTGGCTGCTGACTCAGTGACAGGCACCTCCACCTGGGGAAGAGGAAGGTGTAGCAGGACCAGAGAAGATTACAAAATCACAGAATTACAGAATATGCTGAGTCAGAAGGGACTCACAAGGATCAATCCAACTGCTGGCCCAGCACCATCCCCAAGGATCACACCAGGCACCTGAGAGCTTTGTTCAAACCCTTCTTGAGCTCTGTCAGGCTGGTGCTGTGACCACTGCCCTGGGGAGCCTGTTCAGTGCCCAGCCACCCTCTGGGAAAGAACCTTTCTCTAATACTCAACCCAAACCTCCCCTGACACAACTTCAGGCCGTTCTCTCAGGTCCTGTCACTGTCACCACAGAGCAGAGATCAGTGCCTGCCCCTCTTTTCCCCACACAATAAAGCTGTACCTGCAGTGAGGTCTCACCTCAGCTTCCTCCAGGCTGAACAGACCAAGTGCCCTCAGCTTCACATGGCTTCTCCTCAAGGCCTTCACCATCTTCACTGCCTTGGGCCACTCTCCAAAGGCTTCACGTCTTTTTTCCATTGTGGTGCCCAAAGCTGTCCCCAGCACTTTGAGGTGAGGCTGCCCCAGCCCAGAGCAGAGCAGGACAATCCTCTCCCTTCCCTGGCTGGCAATGCTGAGCCTGATGCTCCTCAGGACAGGGATGTCCCTCCTGGCTGCAGGGCACTGCTGGCTCATGTTCAACTCTCCATGGACCAGGATCCCTTCCTGTGGCACTGCCCTGCAGCCTCTCATTTCCCACTTGTACAATGCTGGACTGGACATGGCTCCTGGTGAGGGGGACCAGGAAGGGAAGCAGGGGATGGGGGGACTGAGCAATTTCCAAGTCACATCAAATGGCAAGAGATAGCTTGATGTCACCAGAGACGTGATCCCTTTTCTCCAAGGGGAGAGGGATGCAGACGATGGACCTCGATAGAAATCTTCAATACTTGGTCTGATTTCATCTGTGTTTACTGCCTGTGATGATAGACAGGATGAAAATTTCAACTTCCCTCAGAGACTATGATAAAACTGAAAGGTCTGGCAGGCAGTCACACTGCATTTTAACTGGTAAACCAAAACTCTTTATATAGAAACCCTTAAAACCATAAACATGAAACTCCACAGCACTGTTTTTACAGTCACCTTTCAGCAGGAGCAACAATCTAAAGTTAAACCTTTTTGTAAGGAGGAATTTTATGACTCCTGGACTTCAGACTGTTTAGTTTATCCCCAGAAAGTTAAAAAAGGATCTGAGCATGGTCTGTAAGGATCTCTGGTAGCAAAGGGCTTTTTAAACTAATGGATTAGGGTAGAGCAAGATCCAACATCTGGCAACTATGCTAACTGCATTCAGGGGCAAAGGCGAGCATTCCTAACAGCCAAGATCTCCAGCCAAATCACTTGCTCAAGGGTACACTGGATTCCTTCTCAGGTGAAACCTTGAAATTGAACCTGTGTACCCTACCAAGGGTTAGAGGCTCAAAAGAGAAACCAGTTTGATAAAAATCTATAGGTTTTGTAGGCAAGATGATCCTAAATAGTCCTTTCTGGCATTAAAACTATATTCCTAGCATTTAATTTAAGTGGCATAAAGGGAGGAGTATTTAATTTAGAAATTCTTCAATGAAGTGTCTCTCTTTTACTCTCTTTCTCAAAACATGCCTGTTCAGGAGGAAAGATGATATGGCCACATTGTTCACACAAAGATTTACTGTTCTCTGGGTGCAAATTCCTGTCCTACTCTTCTCCAGAATACTTAGTAGCTGTTGAGCATCCACACTTTAACCAGAATATTCAATCCAGAGAAAAAATAAATAAATAAAAAGAATATTTATAAAAATGGGTGAAACTTTTTGATATTGGGTATAAATAGCTCAGGTCAACATTCAATTGTTCACTTTCCCTGTCCTCTCATAGGAATACTCACTGACTTTTGAGGTCATGTGCAAACATCTATGGCCTGAACCTCAGACTGCAATAGACAAATTCCACAATTCATGTGGAAAAGTGATTTCTGAGATATTTCAAACTCTTGGGATCACTCTGAAAAGTCCTGGAACTAAAACTGTTTTCATAGCCTGCCATTAGAAATCATCACATTTTCTCAATGACAGAGATGCAGTGCCAAATATGGATCCATTTTTCTCCAGGCTGCTATGACTTCTAGCAACTCCATAATCAACCATGAACTGCCTTTTTCAATAACTTAGGTTTGTGTACTGGATTCTTTTTGCAACAGGCTCCCGTGCTCTGGGAGAGTCCGACACTATCAGTATCTCACATACCAGTTATGTGGGTGTTGTGGTAAATGGTTTACACTAGAATTAATCATCTATAAAGATATCTAGGTTGTATTACACAGATAACAGCAGCCTTTACAGCATGATATCCCTACATCATTCTGACAGATTAATTCAGAAAACAGATGAAATTTCTTAGTCAGGATTACAAGAAGCTTCTGTAAGTGTGACCAGCACAGAGATATGTGGATTGACAGCCTGAAAATCATGGCACATAAACAAAATCTGCCTTTTCCTGCTCTTCTTCATCATCTTTTTTCTGCTTTAGGAGCTGACTTCTTCGGAAATGGACAAAAAATTTCAGTGACACCCCTGTGGACAGGAGAATGCTGACCAAGCATTTGCAGTTTGGTCGCTTTCCAAGCTGATTTTCACTTTTGAAAAATGCAGCCATTTTCACTTTTGCAAGCTGCTTTTCTTGCACATGGACCTGGGGCTGGGGAGGACAGACATCCATGTGCACAAAATGTTTTCCTTTCTCCCGAAGAGAACTCATTCAGTGAGCAGCCCAAACACCTGAAGGGTGTTTCAGGCAGCCCAAGCCCACAGTTTATTCCACATTGGACTGCAAATTGTGAAAACCACAGTCAGCATTCCGAGCAGCAGCTCAGCACTATGCCTCACGTTCACCATCCTACAGAATGGAGTGCTAATTATTCATAGGGAATAATAGCTTTCACATGAAGTAATACATTGACTGTCCTCCAAAGTCTAGCTTGGAATTTAAAAGATTATGAACGGTGCCAACAAAACTACTCCAGGGCAAAACAACCCTGAATCTTCAAGTTTAGACAAGAGCTTTACTATAAACAAACAAAAGTGTGATATTGTTAAAATTGGTCTTTGAAATTGTCAGTGGGCGATCCACTTTTTTTTTTTTTTTTTTTCATGAAACTCTTCAAACAGGAGGGGAACTTTTACCTTCATATGGCAAAGTTAATTTCCAAACATCACCCAGGGAGCATTTCATAAAACATGGTGTGATCTACATGTTCTGTTGCAGAGAAATTGAAACAATCATTGCAAGGTCTTTTCTGTAATTGCCACTTAGAGGCTTAAGGATGTCCTTGAGGCCAAAGAGATTTGACTACAGAGAACCCAGAATTTCATTCCATCTTTCACTGAAAGCCTTTGAACAAATCATTCCTTTGGTCACCAAAGCCAAGCTTTCACTTTTTGAGAACAAATAATTTTAAGAAGAGAGCATTCTTCCCCCACTCTATAGCAGGAAGGAACACTTAAAGGACTTTAAGGAACATTTTGTTTATACCAAAAGCTCATGAAAATTCTCTTTTCACAAGTTTTCCATGTAGGAAACACCTGATGCTGATTCTCAAGCACCTGGTACTGCAGCTGCCAAAAAAAAAAAAAAAAAAAAGAAAAAAAAAAGCAGACTATAAATATATTTACATGCATATATATATATATATATATATATATATATATATATATATATAAGATACAGAGGCTGCTTAATTTCCTGGTTGTGTATAGCTGAAAATCAGACTAAGAAAAGAAGGAATGCAACAACTTTTGTATCTTCTTCTGTTTTACACTCATGAAATTGTGAGAAGTTCAGAGATGCTCACACAACCACAATGAGTTGCAATTACCACTCAGTTCCCTTGAAAATACAAACTTTCCTGTGGCACTCTGTCTCACTGACTCAGATTGTCTCAGCTATGGGCATCTGCAAATAACAAGCAAGTGAAATGATGCTGCAGTCCAAAAAACATCACCTTCTTGTCACAGAAGGATGTTTCAAGGTGCCAGCATCTCCAGTTTCACCTGTTTTTTCTCATGAAGTTGCAGTCATTTTTAAGTTCTAAGATGCTGAACTTGGCAATTATGAGTCATAGTTAGGCTACGATATTTGACTGCTTCAAACTAAATATGCTTTAGCTATTTTACCTTGAGATTACTCAGAAATTTCTTCAGTATAAACAGTAGCTTCACTTTTTCACCTCATCTCTTGTAAGAAGCAAGACAATTTTTTCAAGCCTCACTGGTTTCAAGTTAAGATCAAGAGAAGCAAATCCCAAAATAATTGTCTCAATGCTGCAAATATTCATGTATTTAATTGCACATATGGAGGCTGCTCCACTGATATGCACAAAACTGCTTATGCATCACTGCACAGGTAAAGCTTTTGTAGGAAGGAGAGGTACAAGGAATTTGATTTCCAAAGGAGTTCAATGTGTGCAGCTCTCACTGACCCAAACATCTCTGGCCATGGAGTTACTTTACCAGTCTGAAAATCTGAAAGAGTTGACACAAAGAGTTAATTTTAAGTTAAAGCTGGGATTTTGCATGAAAGCTACACTCTAATACATTGCTACATCAACATGGAAAGGCAGCATTCTACATAACCATCCATTTGAGTTCAAGGATGCTTGGTTTCAGACCCTCAGATGATATAAAATGTGAGTACTTTACTGGACACATTGAAACTACAGCCTTGCAGAAAAAAGGTGTGTGGAGTTCTTCTGTTTCTGAAAAATTAGTGGCAATAGTAATAATAATAATTGTTAAAAGAGCTCTCTCAGCAATAGGACAAAGCTTTCCAAATAAAGAGCAGCTTACCTACAGAAACCTACAGGTCAGCTGGTGCCTGTTGCTGTAAGTTGTGTTACCAGGGTAGGGACAAGACCCAATTCCAATTCCAGCCTCAGAATTCAGAAGAATGTCAGAGGATGACCAAAACCTGCCAGATTTCCCAGGCATTCAGAGTATGTGAATCAGTCTGATGTCAGACACCATACCAGGAGCAACAAGTCAGAAATTACAGCTCAGAAAAATAGAGAAGAAAAAATAAGGAGCTACAACCTTTTGGTTGGAATGGAGTAATTTCACATGACATCTTTCTTTTGAAAGAATATTAGCAAGCAATTTGTTTTTCTTTAGCCATGAGTTTTTCTAAAGGAAAAGCTCTGTCTCTCCATGCCTACTCAAAAAGCAGGTATGACCTCTTAGGGAAGCAGGACCTACATGTTGTGTGTATCCTGAGCTTGTCTGGCATTCCTAGATACCCTCAAGTGAGAATCAGTTTATCAGTTTCTTTGCATGTTTTAAAAAGTATCATGAAACAATCCTATATCATTATAACTTACTTTTAAAGTAGCTTATGAGAAAGTCTTTTAGACTAAACACATAATTTCCAGATACCCATGTCCAAAATTTCTCTACTCCTCAGTGGCTGCAAGAGCAATTTTTTACTTTAGGGCTTTTCCAAACCTTTTCAATTTTCCACAACTATTCATGTGTATACATCACTCAAGAGCATATATGAACCTTCTTTACTTATTCACCTTTTTCTGAACCCTAGGAATACTTTGTGGACCATGAAGCATTCACAGACAAAATGCTGAAAACCATGACACTGGAGGAAGGAGTTATAGCCCAAGAAAACTTCCACTAAAAAAGTGATAAAGGAATTTTTTTCAGGAATTAAAGTGGAATTTTTCCACATTGGAATTTTAAGAAAATTTCCTTCTTCTTTATTATTTATAGTAATTGACACCTGCATTCCTAGTGACAGTAGCAAAGGCAAAGGGATGACGAGTTTTTCTCCTTTTTTAATATAGTGTTAAGAACAACCAATATCCTGAGCATTTCCACAGCTGAAAACTGGCCTTACCACACCATTATCTCATCTATTCTCACTATCAGAATCCAACTAATTAAGAAAATCCTCCCTTGGGAGAACAACACAGATAAATGCAAAGTGACTTTTCACAGACAAGGAAATGATCAGCCTGTCTGAACTCCTTACTTGGCTTTGGAAGTATCCAGCACTGATGGATAACTTTTGTGATTTCCCATGATGGTGGAAATGGGCAGACAAACAAATATTTTAGTCCTCTGATCTTATTTGGTGGGTCTCATCAGGAAAATACCTAAAACATACAGCTGTATTTTTAAGATCCCATTGTCTCCTAATGAAGCATTTGGAAGGGGAAAGCAGTGTGCAACAAACTGTTATCATTTAGGATATACACTGTTAAATAAACACTGTGTTGTCTTCTCCTTCTCCTTCTCCTTCTCCTTCTCCTTCTCCTTCTCCTTCTCCTTCTCCTTCTCCTTCTCCTTCTCCTTCTCCTTCTCCTTCTCCTTCTCCTTCTCCTTCTCCTTCTCCTTCTCCTTCTCCTTCTCCTTCTCCTTCTCCTTCTCCTTCTCCTTCTCCTTCCCCTTCCCCTTCCCCTTCCCCTTCCCCTTCCCCTTCCCCTTCCCCTTCCCCTTCCCTGTTGTCCCAATCCATTTTGCAAGACCACAACTGGTGGCTGTGGAAAATGACTCCAAGATCATTAACAAATTATTAGGACATCCTAAATGGAATACTCTAAGTAAGCAGCTCTTCCCCTTCCCTTCTTCATGAGGAATTTGTATACACACAATATCAGAAGGGCATTCAAAGCACATTAAACTAAATTATGTCCAACAATGTATTTTCCTATTAAAAAAAATAAAATACCACCTTTCATAATTATTGTCCCTTGAGAAAAACCAAAAAATTATATATTATTTTAGGATATATCATTTCTTCATCATAACTATAAAATAGATTTTCAGAATTCATTCTTTTAAAAAAGAAAGTTGTGCATTATATTTTATTGTTACATCATTCTACCTTTTGACATATTTTTAATCTTGGCCATTTATGAGCGTTTTGTAGACCAAATGAAATTTTAAAAGGAGCATTGAAATTTTTAAAAATACTGTTTTTCAGAATATTGTTTTGTAGGAATCTGTGGAATGAAAAGTTCGCAATTCCTGATTTTTCTGTGGAATTGCAATGCAATTCCAAGTTTGGACAAGCATACCTGCTTCATCTGGGAAGGAGAGACTGATGCTATCAGGGATCCCTGGTAAACTGAGCTGGCTTTGAACTGATGACATAGTAATGAAGGTCTTAAATTCCTAAGCCATCCAACTGTCTATTAACAGCTCTTTAAACTTACTGCATACATGCAGATACTGATCTGCTTATTACTGCAGAAATTCTAAACATAAACATTATTATGAAATCTTGATTTAGCCACCAAGAACAGAGAGAGAGTGAAACACTAGACAGCTTTTCTTTGTCTTTTATTCCACGTGTGAGATTGGAGTTAGACATAACAGCCCTGTAGCCTGCTCTGGGAGAAAAATAAGCTCTTATAGGACAAAATGACAGGCATTATTCAAACAATTTGGCCTGAAATGCTTAGGAAAAGGTAGGTGCAGCATAGGGAGGGAGAGATATCACAGCTGAGGAGTAGAAAGTACAGAAAAGTGTGGCAAGGACACAGATGTGTGCTTTTATCAAGAAACGTTTTTTTTTAAAGGTTAATTATGCTTTTGTCATGCATGTTGGTTCCATCAGCCAGAAAAGGGTTGCCCAAATGGACAACCCCTTCATAGTGTGGGAAAGAAGGCAAACCCTTCTGACTATAAGCAATTTTGCACCATCAGGTGTTCTTTTCGGGCTCTTCTTCCTAGGTTGTCTGAAGAAAAGGACAATTACACCGTCTGTTGGAACACATGCCCTCTTCCCCTGGTTTGTTCAGAAAGCTAAATGTGGCTGCCTTCCCTCTTTAAGGTTTTGTCTCTGGACTGATTGTGCTATGCAGCCTGATTTCCACTTGAGTCCACTCAGGACTAGGATGCTGGAACATGATTGTTTCCACTCCTGGAGGCTGCCGGGTTTAGTGCCACACACTGCCTTAATGAGCTTCACCCCGAGCACGCGACCCAGCTGGCGGTGAAAAACAGGAAGCATTTTGGCACACATTTTCCCTTTGTGGGGTGAGAGAGGAAGCAGACACAAGCCCTGGCTAACACTGACACAATTAAAATGGAAACAGAGGGCTGCCTTGCCCTCGGTGCAGTGTGAGATGAACCCTGGGTCACCCCTTTAGGCTGTGTCCCTGCCAAGACCCCTGGGTTGGATTGAGACGTGCGAGGAACATCCACATTAAAATTCACATACAAGTGGTCTCCAGGGGCCTGAGACAGGAAAGCCAAAGGGAAGTCTGTCTCCCCATCCCCACAGAATCTGGATCAAGCCCTATCTCTTCCCTTCTATTGAGCAAGGAACCCTTGAATTAATTGGTTAGAAAAGTTTGTTAGGTGAAGGTCGCTGCTGTATTGGGGCACCAAGAGTCTTCTAACACTACAGCATTAAAGAAATAATGGCAGCTGTATTTACACTGAAGCAACTGTATTGTGTTATTTAAAAGTGCAGATATTCTAGACTTAATGAAGCATGGTGACTTTTGGCGGTAATTTCTCCAAGTGGTCGTACTTCAGCTGTTGACAAACAGAGAATTTCATTCTCCAGCTGTCTTGGAACTTCTCAAGTCTTTCTCATAGGTGTGTCCAGGAGCACTTAATGCTAATTCATCTTCATTTTTGCTTCATTTCTTCAGTTGGGTATTTTGTAATAGCAGCAAGCATAGAGGAGGGGGTAAAGGGGTGGGGAAAACTTTCTCACTTTTTTTTCTTTCACTGGTAAATAACATTCAAAGCAATTTGGAAGATATGTAAAGAAAAAAATGTGATCGCTTTCCACACCTTGGGACACGTTTTCTTGATATAAACTCAGTAAAGGTGCATGAGAGAACATTTTAGCATGAAAGCATTAATCTATGTTTCATTATGTCTGTCAGAACAGGATTCTGCACTGAGCAGGAGCATTTTCCTGTACCTCAAGAATGACATTTCTGAAAGATGGCAAGGTGAAATTTGTATCATCTTCATTCAAAGCCAGATCCTACAGTCCTTATCAATGGCCAAACAAAATTTCTGTATAAGTGCTACAGGGACCCTTAGAAAAGATAGAAAAATGCAAACTGATATTGGTATTCAGCACAGTCAGCACCATCTTTTTCTTTTTCCAAAGGGATACACTTTTTGTCATAACGTCATGGACAGTGCCTACCTACAGCAGTGTCATTCCAGTAGCCAATTATTCCCACTTAGTGAGCAGAATCTGCACAATGAGATGTGATGGCTTTTCCTGAGATGCAGAGGAAGAAGTAATTAAAAAAATCCCACTGGGTAATGCTCATCAGCTTCTACACATTTTTCAGATGAACTGCTAAGTTTTGTGAAAAACTTCACCCTCTCATCCACCCAGTGGTCAGCATTCATCTGCTTTACATGCAAGGGCTGAACGCTCAGCAAGAACTGTTTGGTGCTTTCTTGGTGCAAATAAAAGAAAAAAGCATTTTTTATAGTAAAGACCTTTGTCATCTGTGGAACTCCAAGTAGTTTACAAAGATGACAATATCTTCATCTTGCAGACGGAAAGCAGAAGATCAAGGATGAGCTGGTCAACCCGTGGTCATGCAGAAACAAAGCCTGGAGAGCCCTAAAATCTTGACCCCTAAAATCTTGACCCCTAAAAAAGGGTCTGCATTCACAAACCCAGATGCAGAAAGGACATTTTAGGGAAAAAATCCAGCTGCACTTTCAATATTGTAGCAGTTATTTCCTTAAAAAGAAAACTACTGATAGAGACAAATTCAGGCATCTGGATGAATGGTGGAAAGATGACATTTGATCACCTTAAATGGAAAATACAAGCAATGTAGACAGCCTGCTCATAAGTCATTCATAGGTATGAGTCTATACAAGCCAGTTTTGCAAGAGTTTGTAGATCTTTCTTATGATTGTGTTTCAGCTTCAAATCTTATTGGCATTTACCCACAAACTTGTCATCTCTGGAAACCCCAGCTTATGTTAAGTGTGGGCCCTTTGAGGGCTCTGAAAACACATGGAATGCAAAAAAAAAGGCAGAAAAGAACTGAAAATGTAGAGGAAGCAGAAGGAAAATCAGAAAGAGTAAAGAAAGAAGAATAAATTTGAGAAGAAGAAAGCAGGAGAATGAAGAAGATTAAGAGAAGGGAAGAGTCACGAGAAGAAATATAGGAGGAGAGATAGGGAAATTTGGTTTTAATTATGTTTATTGTAGTTCTTCATGCACAAAATTACAAAGTGAAAACAACATAAACAGCTCTGCTGCAGGCATGCTAGGAAACAATCCATAAAGCAAGGAAATGTTACACAGGAGCTTGGAGTGACTTACTGCATTATTCACTACGTAGTAATTGCCCCAAAGAAATTAATGGGACTTTTTTCAATTAGTTTGGCAGATAGCTGGAAAGACTTATAGGATTCTTTTCTGTAGATTCGTTACCTAAATAGCAGATAAAAGATAACCAAGACCTTTAGAAGCTAGCTGTAGAATGGAAAGTTAGATATGCTTTGCACAGGAGAGGCACCCCTGCCCCAGAGCAGGACCCCTCATACCAGAAGGAGGATATTTTAATATAGCTAGAGACAATCCCTGCGCAGAGAACTTGAAGGAAACACTGGAATGAAGAGGCAAGCTTTGGTGAAAAACACAAAAATAAATTATTTTACAGGTCCAAACCCCTAACTCCAAGAAATTCCAAAATCCACTAATAGAGCTGGGCCAGCTTTCAGCTACTCAAATATTGCAAGGGACAAGCATAACAGGAATAGTTAAGTAATTTAGGTGTGACAAGTTTTGGCAGGGTAAAGTCATTCTCCCCAAAGAACTACATTCTCCTTCCCACTGATTAAGGCCAACAGGGACCCACATGCCACAATATTTCCAAGTCTTTCCTTTTGTATTCCACATTCCCCCATACTCCTAAATCCATGCTCATTTTACTTACTGTCTTCAAAGAAAGAAACTTCAGAAAACCCTTTGACCTGAAGGGCTGAATGGAGAGTACCTCCTATCCATAGCAGATTTCTTTCTTTCCCCCTAGAGTTTGGATGATGATCACAAAGATTTTTCTTTCCATTTCCTTATTACCCATTTCTACCTTTGAACTTTTCTAATTTAGAAATCCATGATTCTTCATCTTCTTCATCTCAGACCTTTAGCTGCTGGATCTTCCCTGATAGTAGCTAACAAGGCTGGGATCATTAACCAAACAATCAAGGAGAAAATCTAGATACATGTTAATAGGAGGATATTCTTTCTCGTTATAGCACTGACAATGTATCTTAAAGTTTCCTGTCAAAATGTCCTTGAAATCTGCTGAGTGTTATCCTTGCCAAACACATTGTCACAATAATTCTGCCTGTTTCTAACAAAAGCCTCTGAGCTGTTTGGTACAATTTCTGGCTAAAAAAGTTAAAATCAGGAAGCTATGTACCCAAAAACAATTCAATGTTATAACAAAGTGTCTACACTCCCCAAGGATTCATGTGCACAGGTCTATCTGCGTGTGACCATGTCCTGCACAGTGTGACTTGGCACCTGATCTCGGAGCATCTGGCACAGCTGCAGTGCCAGGAGTGCAGCCCATTGTCACACCAGTAGTGATTAATAAGCACAGCACGCTGGCAAAACTCGGAGCAGCCCCAGACTGCAGGGATGGGCACATTGCACAGCCTTCATCCTGCCAGTTGCCTCCAACTCTCATCACACATTCCTGCCCCACCGGCCATGCAAACACAACTGGTGCTGCTCTCTGGAACAGTCAATCCTCACTTATGTCCTTAATCTGCTTCACCCATGCTGCATTTCTGTCTTAAAGCCTCCTAACAGAGCAGAAGTGTGTCCATGGAAACCTTCCTTGCTTTGCACTAGCTATGCAGTCTGTTGCTACACTTTTGCATCGAATTTGTTACTGCTGCTTATTCACTTGGACTGAAACGGTAAACTTGTCTGGAGATGTTCTGAATTATTCATAGGCAGCACGTACCAAGATAAGTCAGGGCATGAGATGCACCTCGGTGCTGAAGTCAGTGTGGTGTGTGAGAGTGAATGATGCTCGTGTGGCTTTGTGGGGGAGCTGCTCTCAGCCACTGGGAATGGTGAGGGATTGGGTAATGACCATTAAGACCTGAAAGCCAATTTGCCTTTGACAATGGAAGTTGGAGGGAGTTTTTTTGATACAGCAGCTGCCTTTGACTCACTTTGATTGTGAACACAACACTAGGGCCTGGAGTACCTCCCAGATTTGTGTTTTGACTTTCACAGGAGCAGTTTTGTGGGCACATAGGGGCAAGTATATCTGATAGAGCTAATTACTTCGTTAAGCCTCTCCAGGAAGTAGTTAAATGACTACATATTGACTATGGCTCCAGAGCTACAGCTGGAAAACTGTCCATGGAACTTGGATAAATCAGTCAATCTGTCATCCACCATCAGCTCTGAGCTCATTTTTCAAACAGTGAAAGTGTATTCACTATAAAGTATTTGTGCTTTACAAGCAATTTCTACCTTCCTCTGAAATCTGATACCAAAAGAGCCAGAAGCAGGTATTTGTGACCTATGAGTGGACCTGGTCTTAATGCTGGGTCCTGTTCTTGTTGAACACCACTCCAGTATGAATTGTGTGACTTCATCTCTAGTCTAAGTCTGCAGGATCTGAAAGGGGCCTGTTTATAAAGCAACCACTTTATCAGGTCTCTATGCTTTTCTAAAAAGAAGGTGTACTTACTTCTATTACTCCTGAAAAACAGGAGATGAAGTGATTCCATACTGAAAACACCTCTGTAAGCCCAGGATTAAATACTCACTTAAGTGCTCATGTTCATCCTTGTCCAAAATGGGATTTTTTTTTTGAAAACACAGAATCTTTTAGAGAGGAGAAACTTGGTTCTGACCCAGCTATAGCCCTTAGCAGACTTGGGAAGTGTCCTGATTTGAAGATGTAAGTCACAAAAACAAGGTGCCACATGCCACAGCACAAGGTAATGGATTTGAAAATAAGAGGGCTACCTTCATAAACCACTTTTGGTTGACCAGTTTGATCATTGGAAAGAGATTTCTGTTCGTAAATGGCATGTTCCTATTTAAATTAACTCAAACTTCTCTTTGTGCTATCTTTATTTTAAAATCAGATTTTTACCAGTTAGTAATTTTTCCCTAAAGCACTTTACAGATCTGTGCCATCACAGTTGGTGTCTGACTTTCAGCTGTCAGTAATGTAGTACTGCAAGATGTTTTTAACTTAAATTATATATATATATATATCTTATATTTAAATTACTTCAGAATTGTGTACAGAGCCTTGTTTTTAAACACTTGTTCTCTTTCTGGAGATCGTGTACACGTGCAGAGTTTGTTAGGAATCCAAGAATTTTCTGATTCTAATACTCCTACAGAACATGACTAAATATTCAGCAATGTTTCAAATTAAGTTAATGCCCCACCCGAGCAGATCAGCTCTTCAAACAGCCTACATTCCTTCACCTGGGAGTGGAAGGAAATCATGAAAAAAAAGTAAATAAAGGAGTGAGATGGAAAGCATTTTTGCTGTGCAATTATCCTGATTTTCAACTTGCACTCCCTGAGAAAAAAGAGGGAAGGGCAACCCTTGAAATGTCTCTTGGTCATGGCAGGGAAAAATTGCTTGTGGATCAGTTCTACCATCTGTACTCACCTTACTCTGACAGGCCACTGTATTTAGAGAGAGATCTCAATGCCTTATGTTTTAAAAGCATAGCAGATATGAGTGAGATGCCTCTCACAGCAGGACTTGTGCTCAGCTCTCCCTGTGGGCTGGAGCAGAGAGGAGGAAGAGTATTTGGTACATCTTCCCTTCCATTTTGCAGTATAATATTCTTCTTACTCAGCCAATTTTCCCCCAGTCTATTCCATAAAGTAGCACTGAGCTTGAGTTCCTGGCTCACAACATATTTTTCACACATAACCAACCTGTCTGGGTGGAAGGACTGGGGAGGAGCACATTTCCACACATATACTTATTTGAGAGCACACTCATCCACCTCAACTGATCATTTCAGAGTTATTAGGCAAATATCACGATGACACCAGACCTTCCTTCCAAGCCATCTGGAGGGAATAACTCAGAAATTTTGCAAGACTTTTCCTTTCTTCCCACTGCCATGACTTCATTACCATAAACCAGCCTACTAGCAGACGAACCAGGGAATTATGCACCGTGCTGAGCAAAGCCTTGGTGCAGGGTCCATATTTTGGCATTTAGCTCATGACAAGATTCACATATTTATCAGTCATACTTGGGAGCATTGCTGCTCTTCAGCAGAGATTTTTGCCTTCTGAGGAGGTGGTTTGCGTTCCATGCACCCTCTGAATCACATTCTGCCTTTTAGATTTTAGTACGCAACGATGACACAGCAAATTACACCCTTGTAATATGAAAAAATAATATTTTTCTAGCAACAGCTCATAATGCTGTGACCAGCTGGTCCAAAATGGTTAGCAATGAAACATTCTCAAATTCTCAAAGGAATGCTGGTAATGCAGCTCCTCAATTTTCTCAGGTTTAGGATTAAATGAATGGAGCATCTTACATTAAGGCATTCCACCCTGGATAATACAGTAGTGGGAGTTGCAGAAGAGTTGAAGCTTTCTTGAATTTAAGCAGCTCACGTTATTTCTGGTGTCTTGTTCTCATGATGACACAACATCTTTGATGACATGTCTGTGTGTATGCTGATGGTACAGGGAGATAGGGTCACCCCTAAATTCTCTGCATCCTTGGAAATGAGAGAAATGTGAGCGAGGGAAAGTCCATTGCACAGCATGTGCTGCTACTTACTTACTTTGACTTGACATTGATGGATGCATTCAAGTATTTACAAGCTGCCTGATGAGATGACTCAGAGAAAGTTTGAAAGAAACAGCACGGCTGACACCCCTGCTTGAAGGGGGAGGAAGTGGGAGGGAAAGATTGCCTTGAGATCAGAGTTTGTGGTTTTTTAAAATGCTGCTGCTTCACAAGCCCACTCTTTGTGCTGGAGTAATTATGTGGGTGTAATAGGAAAAAAAAGCTAAGCAGCTTGAGAAAGGTCTGGCTGTGGGGAAACCCAAATTTAAAGATCTTGAAGAAGCAGAGCAGCTCAACAGTCCTGGAGAAGGACATGCAAGCCACATTTGCAAGAGTCTAGAGCAGCTACTGGGCCAGTCCTGGGAAGTTTGGGGTGCAGGTCAGACATTCTAAAGCCTTAAAGCCCACTTTAGCTCCTCCCTGCTGTAAAACTCTTCCCTTCTGGGGTTGTCCCCAGTCTGTGGCACTGCACGAGACGTAGATCAGCACATTTCTCACAGAACTTGAAGATTGCTTTAGTCAAAGGTTTCTCTGATTGCATGAGGATGTAAATAGGATTAGGGACTGGAGGATCAAAAGGCCATTCAGAGCTCTTCCTTCTGCCCTACAGTGTGGGGCTGGGCCCTGGAGACGTGTTCTGGTACTCACCAGCACCAAGCCCATTTGCTTGGTGGAAGGCCAGAACTATGACAAGGCACAGAGCAGCCACTCTGGAGATTACTCTGTCATCACTGATTTTTTAATGAGCAGAGAGCAGAAAGAAATGTGCATCCTATCCATGAATTGCAATTTTTGAGCTGTTTGGCAGGAAATACCTGCACCAAGCTGAGAAGGCATTCCCAAAGGCCATTATATTTAACTCTTTCCATTTTTCTAATATTTTTCTGTGTGCAGGTCACAGAGTAAGTGTAGAAAAAACCCACAGAATCAGGTTTTCTCCACAGTTCTGTATGGGAGTGATGCACCTTGACCTGTTTTTATAACACTTCCCTGTGGCCCAGGGAGAAGTGCTCTTGTGTATTGTAAGGGAAGAGTGTGGTTAAATTTTGACTTCATCCCCATCCTCAAGACAGTCTTCATCAAGAAATCCCCCTCCCTCCAGCATAAGAAGGACAAGTTCCCTGAGTAACCAGTTGGCACAGTTTCCCACATGAAGGAAGAGGAGGAAAAAGGCCATTTCACCTATAGAGTCCTAACAGAGATTTGGCAACTTACCTTTGTACAAAGACACCAACAATCTCAAGGATGTAAGCTATTTCTTGTATACATTGCTGCTTTAACTCAGCAGATAAACTCCTTTCAGAGTCCTTTTCAGGCACCTCTAAAAACAATATAGGGATGTTTTGAGCATCCCTTGTCTGCAGCTCACACCCAGGTGAGCTCCACTCCAGCTGTGGGGGCCTGGGAAGAGGTGCTGCTGTGAAAGTGGAACTTCGGTGTGGATCAGCCACCTCAGGACCCACCCAGGTGTTGTAGCAGAGGCATCCCCTAACTTGCAAAAGGAATGTGATATACAAGAATTATTCTCCACCCAAGGAAATATCACATGGTATTATTTATATTCTTTTATATCCTCCAGGGGATTGGGTAATTTTGGATGCTTCCTGTTCCATAAAATAATTTTTTTAAAAATTTTAAAAAAGAGGGAGAGATTAAGAAACTAATGGAAAATCTTAAAATGGCTGTCTTGTGCTGAAGAAATCAAAGTATTTCCCTCAAACGTTTTTTGCAAAAATCTCTAATTGCATTACAAGATATTTTATTTCCTTGGAATTTTGTTTTTCTGTCAGACTTTGCTGAAAGGGATATTTTTCTTGTCAAATCTTGTGTAATTACAAAAGTAAAGGCACATTTTCCACTATGCTGGTGAAATTTCATTTGGAATGAAAGACATTAAAGAAAAGTAGGTGTATTAATGTTGTTGAAAATAGCATTATGTAACAGACATTTGATGGACTTGCAGGTCTTTATTGGAGGTCAGATGCAGGTATTACTCATTCAAGTGCTCACAGAACTTGATGCCCCTTCTAACACCAATGAAAAGACCCTAGTGGACTGCAAAGAGAACTGTTTTGATACATCAGCTTAATTCCTCCTTTCTTTTGGGAGTATAAAGGAGCAACACTCTGACTGGCAGAGTGCAGTGAGGAAATTTGCTTAATTGCTAAGGCAATAATGCTTAATACAAATTATGACACACGAATAAAAGAACAGGAGAAAGGAGCCTCTAGCTGCACAAGAAAAATCCTCTATGAGATTTTAAAATGTTCCCTTGCATGCATATATGCAGTGTTTTGTACAGTAACCATAAAAATGACATGTTTTATACCTTTCAAGCACAAGCAACCTGTTTTGACTTTGTAGCACTCGGTGAGTCATTAAAGAAACTGATCTTACTAAAAGCTTTGCTATTTCTCTTGTTCTAACTGAGATCCCTAAAAATAAAGGCATGGGTAAGATACAAGCTCCAAAAACAAAATGATGTGCATGTTCATTGTCTCCTCATCTTTGCAATGTGCAGGCTTGGGCTCTAGCTTGCCCTTCCTTTGCCATTCAGGACAAATCCTGGCTCCAGAGTTGCTCATCTGAGATGGAGCCCCACTGGACACAGATTAGGCTTTCTCATTTCCAACAAGTTCATGTGGAAGTGAAAGGAGGGTATCTTTTTGCTCACAGACTTAGACACAGGGTGATCTGGCGTAGCTGGTGTCCATGATGACCTGGCTGAGCTCATATCACCTGCCCATCCACCAGAGCTCAGCCCTGACGCTCCTGGGAATAATAAGCCTCCAGAGCTGGAGCTGCAGATCTGGGCACCACGCCTGTCACAGGTCCCTTGGCTCATCCCCTGCCTGGAACCTGCCTGCTGGGCCCTTGTCTCCTGCAGAGCCCTGGTTTGTGCCATCCTGAGCCCGTGACACATCCCCAGCTGGTGCACAACTTCCCTTTGCAGCTGAGCTTCGCATGGGGAACTGCAGAAATTAGAGCAAGAAGACAGAAACACCAGAAAGGCTTTGCCTGTGATCACGGCATTGCTCTCCTTAACAATCAACCACCAGAAGTGCAAGCACTTTCCAGGAGGAAAAGCAACAACAAACCTATAAATAAAGCATTGCATTCATTCTCAATGTATTATTCCCTGAGCAATCAATTAATGTTTTTGCAACAAAGAGATTATGAACTCCTGTGAGTGGCAAAGGGGTCTGATGTGAGAGTTAGGGGGCTCTGCTGCAGATGACACACTGCAGAAAGAAGCAGCTCTCCTGCAAGATGCAGCACATTGCATCCAACAAATGGAAGACATTCCTGCACTGAGGAATCATCTTGTCTCTGAATCCAAACATCTGTGGATTTTATTTACTTATTTTTGAAAGCTGAACAGGCAGCTATGTGTGCAGAGAGGCAGCATGGTATTCATTTGCTTTGCTGTTCATGCCTTCAATCTTCCTCTGGCTGGTTGTGAACAGTGTTTTGCTGCTGAGTACCAGTGGACTCTTTCATGGTGTCTGAAAGCTTGTCAATAAAAATAACTGCAACAAGAAAAGAACAGCTTTCCTATCGTGCAGCACTTTAAAGTTATCTCTTGATAGCAAGCAGTCAGATGTCACCACTATAAAACCACGGTTTTCTGGGATAATGTATAACCCGAACAATAAATCCAGTACTGTATTGCTAGTCTTTCACATCAGATATGCAGGGCCTAGTGTCACTGCTTTTCCCTTCAGTTTAACCAGGGTTGGTCTGTCTGCTTAAGCTGAATGTTCTTCTGACTCCTACTCCTTTCTAAAACTAACCCACTTCATCTGCTGCCTGAATAAAAAGCTTTGCTTTAGTCACGACATCTTCCTGCACTGTTTTATTCACAAAGTTTGACAGAAAAATACATGTTATGAAACCAACTTTTAATGCTTGATGGAAATAGGTCCAAACCTGCCTGGGCAGCTGTCCTGTGAAAACTGCAGGCAGCATTAAGAGCTCCAGTCCATTTTCACCTGCTTGATGTGTTGCCAGGCTTGGGTCACCCACTGATCAGACCAAAGATCATCAGGCTGGGTGGACCACAGGCCCTTCAAAACCAAGACTTGAGCTTTGACAGTGGTCAGTAGTAGGTGTCTGTCGTGGTTTTAATGACATGCCATGACAGTGTCTCAGGGCAGATGAGGACAAATAAATTGTGGGAGTCACATTGAATCCTCAACCTGCTGCCTCAAGCCAGACTGTGCGCAGTTGTGCTCACAGTTTTAGTAGCTCAGGAAGCGCTTTTCTTTTTTGTGTTTTTATCATCTTATGATCTTATGAAGCAATTCAGACTTTCCACCCCATAGCATCCTATGAGTAAAACATATCCAATGATCTATCAATGCAAAAATCACTTTCTTAATTGGCTTCAGATCTTCAGTCTGATAACACTAGAAGAGGTTTCCAGAGAGGCTGCAGGATCTGCATCCTACATTCAAAACCAAGGAAGACAAATTCTGAGCTAATCTGGCCATGCTTAGAGAGGTTTGGACCAGATTATGTCCAGGAATTCCTTTCAACCTAAATCATCCTGTCTTTGTAACTTGTCAGGGTGTTCAGCTCCCTTTTTATTAAGTAATAGTGAAGCACCTCTTTCTTCTCTTTCTTCTTACCCATCTACCACATCACTGATGATCCCATGAAGGACCACAAACCAACAGCCTCTCTTAGTCCTCACCAGGACTCTTTTCCAGACTCCAGGGTGATAATTCTCTTTTGCCTCTCCCCTTAGAAAAGGATGAGGTGTTCTCTACCTTCACTCGTCCTTGCTGCTCTTCTCAACCTTTATTAATTCAACTTCATCCCTTCTAAGGGAGAGAGGAAGTCCCAGAACTCCTTGAAGAGTTTAAGAGGTGAACAAATCCACCACTTTCTGCTGTGGGAAATGGTATATCCAGACCACTAGATAAACTTCTCCTAATAATCCCAGTCTGGTCAATTTTTCAGAGCCACGAAACAGCATTTTCTCCATGGTACTCTCAGACTCCCATTTCTCTCTCTTAAAGTCATTCTTGATTGTAGTCCCATCTTGCAGCATCCTCACTCCTCTCCTTTCTCCTCTTCATTCTTGCACTTCCCCAGCAGTTAGGGCAACACTGCTGTTTGTGGGGCTCTAAGGAAGCCAGACAGTTTCAGCAGGAGCTTTCATCACACCAGGAAGGCTTGAAGGAAAAGGCTGTGGCTCCTTGGCAGCAACAGTAACTGTGTCTTCTGGCCACCACAACCATTTCTGTTCTCCTATCCCACCACCCTGCTCCTCTCCTGCAGCACCCCAGGGGCACCTTGAGTGTCCTGCCACACCTCAGAGCCCTTCTTATCTCCACAAAAAAAAGGTAGCTTTGGTAGCTTTCTTCCACGTTAACACCTTAAAATGGCTCTACAAAGGAGCAGAGAACATCCAGGCCAGTGCAGGTGATGGAGAGAATAGAGTGGGGCTGAGGGGAGGAGCAGATGATGGCACTGCACCACAGAGGCAGCTGTTCCATCAGCTGAGGCTGCTGTGGGACTGCAGCTGTGCTCACACTTCTCAGAGAGGAGCCCCTGAAAGCTCAGAGCCTGAGGAAGGAAGCTGCTAATGAGCAGCTTTCCTTCTTCCCTTTCTCACATGTAAAAGTGCAATTCTTTTAATGGCAAAAGATAATAACTCTAAGATGTTATGATTACACCACACTTCTTTTTATTCCCCCAGCAAATCTTTGCTTGCCTTTACATAAAGTCTGTCCCCACAAGGCTGTGTGAGGTATCTAACACTGAAAGCAGAAGGCAGTCTTACAGAGAAATAAGGTGAAGTTCAGGGATGTAAAACTGTGTGATGAAGTTCATGCAGTCTATTAAGAGCAGGACTTAAAGGTCTGTCTCAGACTTCATTAATGTCTTTAACCACTAGAAAAGTGCTTGTACAGAAGGAAGCATTTCTCCGTGTAATACTGCTGGAGAAGAGATTGAGGAAAAGTCTGATGCGTGTCTGAAGGAGACGTATAATTTCTTTTCATGTTTTTCAGGTGTCTTATCAATAGACTTGCCTTTTACTATCAGAACCTTACTTTAAATTTCTCCTTCCTAGGTAGGATGACACAGATTAGATGCCCTCAGACAGGTTGGAAAAACAATTTTCCAAAACAGTTTTTGTCCAGGTCAGACTATTCCTCTTTTACATATTTCTCCTCTGAAATCCCTCCAGCCTTCTCTTCAGATTTCTCTTCAGAAACCTGAAAAAGATAAGTCCTGATCTTCTAATAGTGATAGGACATCCTCTTCCCAGCCTAGGGCCTCTGCTTTCCAGCTATGGCCCCTGCTAACAATCTTCATGGGCTTGAGTGAGGAAAGCCTTTCAAAATTTTAATCTATCCCTGTTCAGGAAAGCACTGGAGTCAGGAACATTTGAATTTGCTTGCAAACCCCCTGTACTGTCAGTGAGCTTTTGTAGAAAATGAGTGTCATACCCATAAGGGCAACAAAGCAGAGGAAGAGTAACATAACTGATGGGACTGTCATGTTTCCTTAAGGTTTTAAATAATACATATTTTTATATCATATAACTTAAAAAATTATATTTGTCCATGTAATTAGAGACTGTACTGTCCAAAGCAGCCAAATTGAGACTCTGTGTCTCATGAATGTTGTTGTTTCCTGGTATCTACTTAAAATGTATTCCTAATGCATTCTTTTATAGGTTTATTTCCCCCATCTTATTCAATATTCCAACACATTTTAAAAGAAAAAAAAATATGAAGAGAGAAAAGATAAAGCTAAATTTCTAGCAACTATGGCAATGACAGTCCTACATATTTCTAAGGAGAAGGCTTTTTCTGCATATTCTGGGAGTTACAACCACAAGAAGACAACATCAGCAGCAACCATTTCTAGTTTTGCATAACCTGATCACAGTCTGAATTTCCATCAGGAGCTTGGACTGTCCCACCAAACACTTTCCACCAGTCAATCTCCAAGTGAATTAAGAAGGAAGGCAAGTATTAATGAACCATTTCACAGTCCCACAAAGGTATTGGTTCCCAAAAAATTGAAGGGAGATACCTTGAGGAGAGAGGTCAACAGCAGTAAAGTCATGGAACAGCACAAGGTTCACTTAAATCCCAAACAATGGTGATGGCTTCCATTCTCCTCCAAAATGTTTGGACAATGATAAATCATATTTCAATTTCATTTGGATTTCAGGCTGTTCTCATGTGACTGCATATTGCAACTCCTGTAAGACAAAGCAAGAGCTTCCCTCAGGCTCTCCCAGGAAGGCCTTGTCCTGAAGCTGTTGCAGGGAAGTCAGCTGTAGGAACTGTTTTTCTATGACAAGCTCATGATGTGCAGAGAAGCACATTTGGCTCCAGAACCCAGTGAAAAGGCAGGATGCGGGAATTGCCTCCCACTGTGGCCAAGAACCCAGAACCACATCCTCTCTCTTGGGAATGAGATGGTCTCTTCCTCTGCTGCCTACTACAGACCATGAGGATGGTGGACATCCCACTCGAGCCTGAAGGGGATTGTTTTCCCTGTCATGAATACCATGCCTGGGCGAAATGGAACTTTACAGCAGCCCACAAGTAGTCAAATCCCAGCCTCTGTAACCAGAGAGGCACTCCTGCTCTTCCCATCCTGCTGCAGTTTTCTGCTTCTGGTAGCTCATGTGCTCTCCAAAACGAAGAAATACTACTGCAACCCCTTTCCTGACACTTTTGTTTTTAACAATGGTTTTTTCATATCCCCCTTATTAAATCTGATGAGATGGCTTTGCTTAAACCTGTATACTCATATACATATTTTCATGCTGAGACAATGTTTAATAAGCTCAGTCCTGCCTGGATGAACAATTTCTATCCAGCAGGCATTGCTCTTGTAGGTTCACAAACCTTGAAAGGAGTTACCTGGATACCGTTCATTATTATGGCAGCATCCCTAGTAAATAGGGAATCACGGTTGGAGTTCTAACCGTGCTATGATCATTCCCATCTTCCCATATCAGCAATCCCACTAAAGCCCAGGGTAAATCTGCCCTAAGGGGAGCAACTGGTGAGCATTCAATACCACCAGTATTCAGTGAGCAGCTTGTGCAAGCTCTGGGGGGGCTCAGTTTCTGCAATGAGCACTGTTCCCCCTCAGACAGGACAAAACTCCAAGAAGAACAAGCCTTTTCACAGCTGTGATGGAGTCATGCTCTCATCTATTCTTGCAAAAAGATGAAGCCCAGAACAGCCATAGTTGACAGAATAAATTAATCCCCCTTAATAGCTGCCTTGCAATATAATCTCAGATGCCACTAACCTACATTTGTTTGAAAACAATCAACTGGTGTCTGTTTCAATAGTGGTTGTGTATGCTCTATAATCAATTTTCCCTATTTGTACTCTCTTCCTTGGTTCATGAGTTTAATCACCTTATTAAAAAATGTACAAGAACTATAAATAAGAGAAAAATAAAACCTTTCAACCATGAGGCTGAGTATGTATATCAGTGTACACATTTCCTGAGTAATAACACACTACACAGTTTGTAAAATGCAATTATGCTGTAGCAACTCTTATCAGGAAACATATTTACACTGATTTCTTATAGCAATAGATCAAAGAACTTATTTTACTGACCTATATCTGTATTTAGTTGTACAGCAGGTTCTTACATAAATAAGCAAATTGTCTTCCTTTTTCTGAATAACTTCCTAGTAATGGACAGCAGTGTTCCTGACATAGATACTTTGCAAAGATTAATTTTTGAAGGTTAAACTGGTGTCTGAATTTAAAATAACTCACGGTTGGAAAATTGCAGATGTGTGGCAGACAACACTGGCTGTCTGTAGAGGAAAAGAGAAGCAGTCAGGCCACCACCCTGAGAAGACACAAGCAGGTGCCCTTGTCACAGAAATTAAGATTTTTTTCCTCCTGTCTATTTTCTTCTTTGTCTCTACCCACCCACAAAACTGTCTCGAAAAGTATATCTAATATTCATCCAGAGGAGGAGGACCAAGAAGCATGCAAGGCTCACAAATCCTAGCTCCTACTCCTTTAGTAACCAGGGGTGTGCAGAATTTACTTCCCAGCCATCCAACCAGATTTCCATTGAGAAGTGTCTCCAGTACAGCTGAGCAGCTGACGGTGACTCCTTTGTGGGGGATTTGAAATATTTTGTTTCCACTCTGCTTTTAAAAACCATTGCTAGCTGTGTAAGGGCTCCACACATGGGACACGTCACCTCTGGGCCATGCAGCCCTGCTCAGTCAGGGGCCCTGACTTGTTTGTCTGCTTCAGCACAGACAGGAATACCTGCAAGGGCATTTGCAGCCCTTAGCAGCACGTTCCAGACAGCATCAGCTGTGCTGTTCCCTGGTTAGCTGTGCCAAGACCAGCTGGGATGAGAAGGGAAGGCACAGGATTGAAGTTTTATTGAGGGCTGAGTGAGGTTCCACAGGGCAGCCCAAAGAGCCAGACCTTTGACCTCCTATTCTCTACAGCTGCTATGGAAATTTCTATAAAATAACTTTTTCTACAAAATGTGGATTTGTTGAAAAGTAGAGAATCTTATGGAAATATAGATGTCAAAATGAAACTTTTGGTACAAAAACCAGCTTGCGTCACTCTAGGAGACAATATGTGTCAAGGCTGCTGGAGCTGATGTCAGGATTTCAGTTTCAGGATTAGGTGTTCTCCTCATCAATGTCATTTGATAGAAATGAAAAGGCATCTTCTCCAAGCCCACCCACTGGAGAAGTTTCCAGTTTTTATAAACAAAAAATACTTGGCTCAGGAGCAAGCATCTGAGTGCCCCTCATCCTAGAGCAGTGCTCAAACCCACAGAGACAACATCTCTTGGAGAAGCACAAGCAACTTATATGGCCAGACCCATTTAAGCAGACCCATCACAGAGCAGCTGATGGAGTGGTGTCAGGGGAATCCCTCCTGGTGCAAGAAACCCAGATCGAGCCAATGAAGGATTTAAATCTGTTTCTCCAATAAACCCAATGTGAAACACAAGCACCAGGCTACCACCTTGTTCAGAATAAACTTGCTCTTTTCCCTATTTGGAGAATACTTTTAGAGTTCTGCTTCATGCCAGAGCAGCATGGAAACATTGCCCAGCCAACTCTGCTGCCTAAATTTGTTCTTGAAAATGGCAACTAGTTACACTTAAATTTCCTTAGACTATTTTGAAACCAGATTGGCAAAATTACAGATCTTGCATTATCTTGCAATAATTACAGCTAATTTACTAAAGCTAATCCTAAAATGCATGTCATTTATTTGTGATAATTCCTCTTTTAAGCAAGGCGTTTTCTATGTCTGGCACAGTTTTCATTTAGGTGGAAAAATAAGTTGCTCACCTTGTTGAAATTAATTAGATGGACAAAGAAAGTAATCAGTGAAAGTCCACATTGGGAAGGAATTTTGTGGAATTTAAAGAGTCTTACATGCCAGCAAAACCAAAAGATCACCTGCAACCTTCACAAACCCCTAACCTCAACTTAGGTCTGTGGTTATTATGGGGAAAGACAAGATACATTTATTATTGAATTGCTTGTGGAGGCTGATCTGTGTCAGCAGACACTGCCATATGTGGCTGCCCTGTCATTTCCTACAGAGTTGCTCACAAGTCTCTGAATGACACTCAGGGAATTGTTCAGGAGAGTGTCACACGTGTCCCATTAATTCTGAGAGGAGACGTGTCACTGTGCCGCACTTTTTTAGAAATTTTCCATCATTACTTACATTGTCTAAGTATTTTGCATTTTCAATGAGTGATGAACACAGAAGTAGAATGAAAACTGATTATGGTTAATATCTGAGCTTGCAGAATGTTTTAAGAAGTCAGTTTGACTTGAAAGGAGGAAAGAAAGTGCCAAAGGCAGCCATGGTTTGGATGAAGAGTAGGTTCTATCTGTACCTACCTATATCAAGTGAAATTCCCTTCTAACATTGCTCTGGGAGGAAGGTTGGTTTAAGAGGTTGGTTTATTGATTGATTGTTCCCTCTAGCCCAGGATATTTCAATATTTGCATGATGGACCCAGAAGCCTGTACCCTGGAAGGACAGGAGTAATTTCCTAGTTCAGGGGTTCTGCAGCCACAGAGAGGCACTGAAGAACAGTTGACATAGAAATCAAATCATTGGACTCAGTTTTCCTGAGAATAAGGAAAATATGCTGGAAAGTATGGGCCAGTGGATTTAAGTAAGTGGAAAACAATGAAAATACTTTAGACTTGGTTTAAAAGCACTTGACAAGTTGTTTTGGTTTAAAAAGAGAAAGCAGCCACTTTAGCTCATTATCGTACACAAGCCAGGCTGTTTGGCCATGTTCCCTTCATGCAACACCTCACACTAGCCTTTACTATTGTTATTATTAACTTGACTAAAGATATTCTTCGGGGAAAAAAAATCCCAACTACCAGAACATTAAAAAAAGTATTAGTTACTGCTTTTGATAAAAAAAAAGAAGTGATGTTTAAATGATCTGTTAATCCATATGTGCTTTGAAAGGTGTTAAAGTGAGTTAACCAATGCATTTTGAAAGTACCATCATTTATTTTCTCGGTCCACATATATCCTGTGGAAATTAATGAGAAAGAAAGGTAGAATCCCAAGATATTGAAATATAAGCCAATGGATACTGATGGAGCTAGTGGTCCCCAAGAAGCCACTGTTGACCACACTGGCTGTGTATGGCTTAAGCTTCCTTTTACATTGAGATTGTGTTGAAAAACGGGGTCTGTGATGTGCTGAGCTAAATAACGTCAGAGAAATTGCAGCCTTTTTTGGAGACCAGCACCCAGCATTTGTAGTAACCAGGTTGTTCATTTAACATGTACTGGCTTACTAAGTAAAGTAAATTAAAGGCTGAGGTGGCAACAACGATAAGCAGCAAATTTGTTTGTTCAGTAGGGAGCTGAAACGTGTCGGCTCATGCTTTGATCAAGTTAAATTGAGAGGTTTCAAAGTACACACAGGAAATGCTCCAACAGATTAACTTTGTCCCTGGAGGTTTGTCCCAGTCACTTTTCAGCCTTCTGCACTCTGTTATCTGTTTCAGCAATTCTGTAACTTTAACCTCAGAGAATCCACAGAGAAAAGTGACAGTGTTAAAGGTCAAGGGTTGACTTCTAGGGTGATGGGCATAAAGTCATGGTCTTAAAAGAAGCTCTTGGGCAGTTTTTGGTTCTTAACAAAAAGGAAGGGAAAAAAAGGAGAAGAAATGGAAAAGAAAGAGTTTTTTAAAAATAATTTGCTTTAAATGCAGTTATGGTGGTAAATCATTACTGCAAACCAGTATCCCCACATGCTCATGGAGATCAGTACATTGAAGTCTCGCTGTTGAAAGACCAGAGCCTCAAACTCCATTGACTTCAGTTCAAACAAGGAAACAGCTTTCCCTGAAATGCTCCCCATGGACAGGTGTTTATAAATAAGCACTTTTCCTAAAAGTGGGTTTTCCTCTGTCTGAAATGGTGCCTGTTCACACTGCAGCCAGTCTCTTTGTGAGCAGATTATTTTCACAAAGCTTGTAGGAACTTGATTTTCTTTGAGAGATCAATGGGTTGAAATTTGTCAATAGGTTCAAAAGATTTCGGGGGTGTGGAAGTGACGAAGATACAAGCACACACAGCAGGATTGCATAAGCCTCATTTCTGCAGGAATCAGGAAAAAAAGTTGCAGCAATATAAAAATAAATAACTGAGCAGGCATAATTCCTAAAAAAATGCCAGTAGCTAGCCAAGACTTCATTTTTGCTGGGGGCAAAAAGAAACAGGAGAGCTGTCATTTTCCTCAGTGTTTAAGTATTTTAGCCTGTGACATCTGTTTTTGAGAAGTGAGGACATTTCACAGATAAAAACCACTTCCCTCTGAAATAAGGAACATGGAATCTTCTTATCCTATTAGGGAACAATAAAATCTCCTGCAGTTGGTAGATGAGATCGTATTTTTTCTGTTGCTAATAATGCTGTTCAGCAACACAGATCTGTTCATGGAACTCAATGCCACTCACGCTGTCTCTCATCCATCATACACAGGGTTTAAAGCTGGCAAGTTATTTCACTGTTAATGCAAACACAGCTATACAGACCAGAGAGGTACCTACATCTGCATGATGAAATAAACTCCATGGCCATAACACTTCCCAGTGTCCAAGCCTAACCTGAAAGGGACCTGACTGACAAAATCCCACTCTAGTTACTAAATCCGAATTAACTACCAGCACAGTTAGTACACAGCATCTCAAGTGGAATTCAGAAGATAATGTCTATAAAATCCTTTGCAAAAAGAAATTGACTGAGATGAGTTTCTAATATATTTGAAAACTTCTAGTATTTTTGACAAATAACATAATAGTCTAAGAATATTAAAAGCAGAAATTTTTCAGTATTGAAGAACATAATAATTTCTTATTTTATTGATGACATATGGCACCACAGAATCTGAGAGTTATTTTCTCATCAATACAGGACCAGCTAGAAAATCCTGCTGCTTGGCAGAGCACAGCCTCTAGCCCAGGAAAGTGACCTATTGACTGAAAAACTACAGCAAATCTAAGTGGTCTGCTAGCCCAGTTAATTTGTTCTGTTATATTTCCCTGTTGATGGAGTTAAATGCTAGAAACTTCAAGTATAATCTCAGAATCTCAAAAATACCTGCTTCTCTCCATTTTCAGTTCAGCTTTGTGTTTAAGCAGCACTATCTTCCTATGTATCTTCTAGACTTTAAATCCTGTCACTTGTAAAGTATTTCCCTTTAAAGAAGAAAACGTGAACAAACAAGAAATTTCCCTTCTCTGTGACAACCTGGGACACTGACCAAAGGTGCAGCTGATTGCTGTGCCCAGGGTGATGTGCTGTGGCATGAAGAGCTTGGTTAAAATTCAAAAGGATTGCTGCACATTTCCCCTCCTATTTAGCATCTTTATTTGCACTCCTTTCTGCACAGCCTTCTGGACAATCCCTTCGTGCTTACGGTTTTCCTGACCCCTTCATTATCCTACATTAACTTCTTGTTAAAGACTTTCCTGCTGGGAAACCTAGAAGCTTTCTTCCTTCCCCCAGTGAGATCTTAACTTAGAAAGAACAGTTATAGCAATAATTCAATTTTGGGAAGAAAAAAAATAAGACAGCTGCTCAGCCATGCTATTCAGCACTGATTTTTTTTTTTTTTTTCTTTTCAACCTTCTTAAGTTTTTCATATTTTTTATGACTGGAAGCGGTGTGGAGCAGAAATTTTGTTATCATTTTTGTTGAAAATACATAATAGTAGTTATTCATGCAAAAGCAGTTCTAAATTTATACAAAAATAAACCATAATCTGAAATCAAATTTTTTTTTTTTTTTTAGAGCTAGCAATCACTGCAGACAATTCAGTGCAATTTTGACTGTATGTGCACGAGCTTAGCTTTTTGCTTAAGACAGATCAAAAATACTCCCCAATATAAACTTCCCTACAGTATTTCCAGCACAGCCTTAAAAAGAGCCAGAAACAAAAAAAAAAAATCTTCGAAGTCTGCTGGAGAGGCAGGAGGTCAAAGTGCTTGTGCAAATTGGTAAAGAAAGAAGTCATGTTTTATCAGTGACACTGCAATTACGGACGTTTGATTTCTGTTCATGGGACAAAGTCCTGTCATTGATGGAGAACCCACGGGGCATGGAAAGAAAGGAATCTTTGTGTGAGGAGAAGCAGCACATGGCAGGCATCCTTGTGACCGGCTGGCTGACGCAGCCCAGGCTCGGGGTCTCCCTGCTCTCGCTGCGTTCCACCCCCATGACTGGAGTCTGCTCTGCTCTCCACAAAATAAAACAAACAAAAAACAACAACAACAAAAAACAAACAACCCAAACCAGAAAACCAAACCCACAGCTACAGCCTTTGAAAGAGGTGGCTGTGCCCACGGTTAAAATAAATATATTAGGAAGGAGCAAACTGCAGCCCCCTGGGCAGTGCTTGGCCTGGCTGTTCCCTGAACAAGCTTGTTTCTAGATTGCAGCAGGTACCTTTACCAGAGCTGAAGGGTTCTCCAAGGCAGTCATTTCCTTTTTTTTTTTTTCCCCCTCAGGCATTTCAATGGGAAAGTTAAAAATAAATGGAACAAATCAATGCCTTTTGGCTGCTGCTGTTTCAGCTGATGCCTCCTCTAGCAAAACACAAGCTTGATATGGTGCCTGAGAGCTCTTCACAAGAGAAAATGGGCTTCTCCACACAAGGTTTTACAACTGCAGCCTTCCATCCTTATGACTTTGAGTAATGTTTTGCTTCTGAATGTTTATGCTTCCCAGCTATGAGTGAATATATGAAATAGCTCTTCCGTGCAGTGGGAAACAACCTAACAAGCCTGAGCTACACAAGCACACTGGAGGAGTTTATAAATGTGTGGAGAGCATGTGATGAGTAACCCAGGGGATACCGCTCCAGGGAGTCCTCTGACAGAGCTGGGGACAGCACTGTGCCTGGAGGGGAGCAGACACCCAACCTGAGCAAAAAAAGGGGCATCTTAATCTCCAGCTGAATGTAGGTACCCGAATCTCTGGTCTAGACTGAGGTCTTGCTAGGTCTGAAGGAAAATCTGTAGGCAAAAGAAGGCAAGCTGGGCTGATCTGAGGTTTATAGGGCCAGTCTTAGCTTAGTTAAGCAGCACAGGAAGTGGATGAATGGAGGAATAAATAACATTAACATGTTCGACTAATACAGATCTGGGAAAGAAAAAAATCTCCTTGTGGTTAAAAATTTATTAAATTCTTGCTTTCATCTGCTGAGAGACGGACTTATTGGTTGGGGACAAAACAACACTGGTGGAGACCGAAGGGGCGGAGGATGAGTTTTTGGGAACAGGGTCCAACCCCAACAGTCTCCCCAAACAAATTCCATTCAGCTCTTATAGGGAGTGAAAGTTTAGTTTTACCCCCAAGGCAGAAGCTAAAAGAGGGGCTGGAAAGGTGAATTGCTCCATTAGGTGCAGAGACTGAAGGAAAAGCTACCATGTACACAAACTGAACAACCAGTAGGGAATGGGAGGGTGAATGTCACATTTAACAGTGATCCTAAAAAAAGCAAGTCATTATCTGAAGAAAGCAAATGGCAGCACAATGTTTTGAAAGTCCTGTCACGCTAAATATTTTCCTGTGGTTTTGCAAGAATGGAGTGGTACAAGTGCCATTAATAAAAAGCCCCCTACCATCAGAGATCACATAAGGATTAATTCAATACTGCCCTTAGGCATTTCACAGGAAGCCAGAATATGTTTTGGATGGTGAAATGGGGTAAGAGGATTTACATTTTAGTAGTTTTACTAGACATTTTAGTAAAAAGAGAATCAGAAGAAGAGTACAGCCAGTATCTGCTGCTCCACTGGTCAAGGTACGGGTACAAAGTTCAACATTCCACAAAATCTATCTCACTGGCCAAATTCTAGTCTGAGAGCACTCAAGAGTGGTCTGTGAGTGGACTCTGCAGGGATAGCACTCCACAAAGGATGCAGCCCTTAATAACCTGCCTGCAAAACAGAAGCAGATGATGAGAGCAGGGCAGGGAACACAGCTCAGCATGAAAGAGATGGAGCACGTGGTAGCACAGTACAGGGACTGGGTAGGTAACACCTCTGCCCTGTGGCTTCCAAGCCTAGTGCCCCAGTGACATGGTGACACTGTGCCAGCACAGCACGCCTACACATGGACACCAAAGCAATCCAGCCTTCTCAGCATGTGGGGATCACAGAACTGACTCAGAAGAAGGGCCGCTTGGCTACTGCTCTGTCCAGAAAGACCAGGGCCAGTGGGGTCCACTGGAGGAGGCACAAGATGATGGCAAGGGGAGGCACCAGGATGAATACCACAGGGGCTGTAATCACCATGAACACCCTCCAGACTGGATGTCCCTCAAAAGGTTTTAACTTCCCTTTGAGTTCATGACTGTCGGCCAGAGAGGAAAGGAAGTTGTGTCCAGATGTACCCTGGCCATGCTGGTCAGACAAGGGTGCTGGGCTGGGTTTCTCTTCCTACAGTGCTCAACCCTGCCAGACACAGGGGGACTGACACCCATCTCCTCACCAGGACACCCTGCTCGACCATCCTCAGGTGGCCACTGTCTCCTTCTGCTTCAACACTGCCTCCCCAACTTTCCAATCCTGGGTCTTGCACAGGCAGTGCCCAGGGCATGGGACCAGCCTGTCTTCTCTGATCAATACCCAGCTGTGGGATGTTCCTCCACCTCCTTCCAAAACCCCACAGTGGTCTAGCAGACAGGGAAAGCAGCATGTGGCTGGCTAGCCCCAGGCTCCCTGGCCCTTCAAGAGGAAGGCGGCAGGCTCTCTTACACCATCCCTCAATAATTTACTAGACAGGCACTAACAGCTTCCCCCTCTGTTGCAACAAGCAAGTCAAAAACAGTAGAGCAGAAGCATCCATCTCTGACATTCCTGCAGGTTTTCTGTAATGGATCACTTTTGATTAATTAGCGAAACAAGTTTGAAACAGCCTGCAGGATACTTGGTGTGTGCTTGTGTCTCAAACTGGAATAGGAAACTAAATCTTTCTCTATAAAACACGAACATAAAAACTCTGCCCTTATTGTTTCCACTTTCACAGGGGTGCTCCTTTTTCTACTATCCATGTAGAAAAGAAAAAATACCTAAAGCATCTTTGCCATTGTACTAGAACTAAAAACGAAAAATATTTTGTTTTGCTCACCTTTCCCTCTCTCACCTGTGAACACACAGCCACTGTTTGACAAAATGTATCACAAACACACAGCATGACATTTCTCCTGCAGATTTGCTGTCTAGAGTTTCCTCAGCTAAAACCTGAGCCAGGAACTGGCTTCCTACAGCTGGTTACCAGTTCAACACTTGAAACACAGATCATCTTTGACAAAGTCCCACGATGATCACTGTGGTACCAATCTCAGCCTGCATGGGCAACACCATCTCTGGAGTGTCTTGAACATCAGCACACACTGTGAAGAAAGTGTCTCCAAGACACTCACTCAAAGAATTTTTGTTAATTTTATTATATGTTTCCCAAACTACCATTTAAAAAAAAAAATAAAAAATGGTTTAAGACGGCAACTTTCTCCTTTTTTTTTTTATCCTGAGGAATTAGTCTGAGGCCTTGCACGCTTTCCCACGCTCGCAGATTGCGGGTTATAAATGCGTGGGAGTAATGCAGTTTCGATCAGTCAGGTAGGCTGGGTTTCTGTTAGCTGCCTGCATACCTTTGAGCCCTATCAGCACACGGTGATCAGTGGAATTCCTGGCATTTTTGTCATAGCATCAGAGGCAGTACTTTACAGAGTAAATACCAATGACCTGCTGTTCTGTCAGGGCTCTGTACTTACCTTTTATTTTCAAGTCAAAGGTTAGGCCTATTTATGTAAATCCTCAGCCATGGGCCAAGTAATCTGACCTCCTGGTTTTCATTCTCCTAATTGTTTCAGGTATTTTTCTTGAAAAGTTTGGTCAGTTAAAGCTTGGGATCTTTTTTTAAGGCGCCTTTGAAGGGCTCTAGGGGCTTTCATAGCCCACCCAGTTTGCAAAGTGGAAACATCAGTGACCTGATGCCCTGGGCACTTATTTAAAATTCATTACCAGGAAATAAGGTTTTGATATATAGCCCCTCTATGGTGAAGAATATCTTAGGGAACATATGCATGCCATTTTTTACTTTGGATTATGTGATCTCTGAAGCCACATAGAGAGGCAATAATAAATTATATTCCTGTTTGCCCTTCACTTCTAATAAGAACGTTATTCAGCTGTAGATAGTTTTGACTTCCCACATGCTGGCCACTGCTTACAATTCCTTTGTTACTTCACGCTTGGCCGTGCCATTTTATTCATAAAAGGGTGTCCGAAGCTGTATAACAAGAAAAAGAAATTAACTGGTTTTTTTCAAGCCATTTCTCTGAAATTCGGCCCTGTTATATTCTAAGATTAAAAAGCAAGATGAATACCCTCTGAATAAGAGAGAAGTACAGCCAGTTTACTCATACACAGAGGAGTACAGCTACTCTAGATTTTGTCCCATCACCCCTGGGCATAGAAGCTACATATTTCCATATGACCAAAACCAGCCACTGATAGCTTCATAGTGGGAGTAATTCTCTTCCCTCTTCAGGTATATTAAAAGTAGAAACACTTATCAGGTCACTGTTTTCACTTCTGACCGTGGATAAATCACATAAAATGCATGTTATCACATTTCAGTATTTATTTCTTCCCTAGTCTTTTTCCTGTTAAGTGTCACTCTGAGGTATACACTGCAGAAGGATAATTAATATAAGAATAATATGTTCTTTAACTGGTGCTGATATCAGAGCTCATGCTACCATCTGAAAGCAGCAGCTCTAAACTAGAATTTGGCTTCTGCATTTTAGATCTGTGGGGACTGAAAGCACAGATCAGAGAGCTGAAGTTTCAACATCTGGGGCACTTATTATGCAGCTTATTCTCCAGGTGTATTCCTTTTAATTATTGGAATAGTCACTTGTCTGCTCCTGGTGAAAAAAAAAGGAATTGTAGGAAACCAGGCTAAGTGAAAATCACCATTTACATTCTTCACTGCTGCGTGCTACTGCCTTGAATTACAATGTTCATTTTTTCCAACCTTCAGGTAACTGCAGCCTCATCCTGGGGGAAAAAAATTCCTGCATTCCATACCCAGCAACAGAGGAAGACTGAGGAAACGTTAAGGAAGGAAGGTGAAGTCCCTCCTCCTGAAGCCATTAGTAGTTAAAACACATAAGCTGTGAGAGGGAGAGTTAGCAGAAATTGCTACAGCAAACAGATGAGCAATGGAGGCATAAAATAATAACAATGGCTGGCAAATGGAAACTGAAATCAAACTGTCAGAAAAGGTGAAACTACAGTCAGGCTCTCAGGCCTTCACAAAATGTGGAACCCAGACCTAGGAGATAAATTGCACATTGGGACTTTTCCCCACCTTTCCTGATTTCACAGGCCACTTCCCACGCTCAGCCACAATTGCTCAATATCCCTACAGTGACTGCAACTGTTACTTAGATGCCAAATTTTGAAAATACTTTGACTTTCTTTGAACTGGAGGAGATGTCATTGTTTGGTAAAGGCAAGTTCCCTTTTGAGACCATGCACATTTCTGTTCATACTTCTGGGCCCTGTAAAGAAGATGGGACCAAATCATTGCTATCATGAAGACTATTTCTTTTCATAGATAGATATCTTCCTAATATTAAATGGGTTTGACTGTATAGCCTGCCTATGCCTAGAGGATGAGAGATGATCTTAAGATTCACCTGCATTGGATTAGGCCAAGACATTGACACCAACCCATTTTTCTTCCCAAGATGTGCCCAAAACAAGTCAGCATTACCTCAGTTACATGGCAGGGAGTCTTTGTACCTCTCTATATGCCCCTGTTGCCTTGACCTCAGGAGGAGACATATCAGGGTGGTGAGATTTAAGCCTTCCAAGCTGGGAACTTACAGCATTTCACAGATCCAAATGCACACTTGCTGATGAGTGCTGGAGTTCTTTTAGAGTCCACAGTCAGGTAAATGTGGATATAAAATATCCAAGAGGACTGAAGGTCTGTAAGTGGATGCAGTGGAGCAGGAGGAAGGGTGAATTGCTGTAAGTTGAAGTTCCCCAAGAGCTCAACCAATCCAAGTCCTGCAATTTCCTTCTCACCCCAGCCACAAATTCCAGTGTACCAGTGACAGGCCTTGCTCTGCTCTGACCTGCTTCAGGGAGTCAAATCAGTAAAAAGTAACTCTGCAGGAAAAAGTTGAGGGCTTTAAGAAGTTTAGTTCCCTGAAGTGGCTCATGACATGACCATGCAAATATCAGTACTGGCAAGAAGAGAGGGAGCAAGGTGCAGGACCAGAGCTCTTACTTGGACCTGAATCAATTTGGACATGAGCCCTTAAACAAAGTGCAAGACTAGTCTGTGTAACAACGTCACAAGCATGAAATAATTCCCCAAACTGCTGCTCACATTCCTATTTACACAGTAATTCCCTGCTTCAGAAGAGTGCATGAGGACACATCTTTCTGAGGCAACAAACCTTTTTCATCCATGTAGAGTAAACCCATTCCACACACTGCTCAAACACAACCTGCCTGACCCTTAATTTTTCTACTGGTCCCCTAACCAGATATAAAAATTGAACTTTGAGGGCTCTTCAGCAGGGCTTGAACAGCTGAGCAGATTTCTGCCAGCCTTTACAGGCTTGTTGAAAGACAAAAAGAGCATTCCAGTTCAGCTCAGTTGGGCTTTCTAAACCACAGCATTCCCAACCAAATCCAGCAGGTTTTGACTCAGTGCTATTGTTCTTAGGCACATGGTAGACACAACTTACTTGCTTCCCATTTTGTTGTTTTGTTTTGTTCTAAAGCATTGCCTCTCATTTCTCTCTAATTCCTGGCAGTGTTTCATGGGATTTTGTGCTTTAAACACAGAGCTCTCAGAACCAACAATTCTTCTACAGCAATTTCCCCTCTGTAGTTGTCCCTTTTCTCTTTAGAGACAGCATGCTCCTATATCACTTTTGACTAACAGATATGTGATCCTTGACATGATATTTGTCTTACTCCATAAAAGAACACTGGCTTTTTTTACTGTCCATCTATGCCTGCCTGGGGGTTATAGATAGAGATATAAGGCATTTTCTATTGATACTTCATTTAGCATTAAAAATTTTTAATGCGCTTCCATCAAATGTCCACCTTCATTTTACAAATTGACTGCTGCTTTCCTACTTAGTCTTTCTGAAGGCTTCTGATTTTGTGGTTTGCAAAGCCAGCTGTACATGTGGTACATGCACCACCTACCTCCCCACTGACTGGGTTATGCTGTTTAAAACACCATTGTGACCCTTGGTGCTTTACATGGTGTTGTGCTTTACGTGGTTTACATTAAAGCACCCTTGGTGCTTTACATGGTGTTGTGACAGCAGCAGTTTTGTCTGCTTGGCCAAAGGCAGAGAAAGACGTACCCCCCGTCGTGCTGCAGCCATTTTGCACGCTTCCCAAGCAACATTTTCCCGAGCAATGTTTTGTATGCTTCCCAAACATGGACCAGATCCCAGAGTTACAGAATACAGCCTTGGGATCCTCGTTGCTGCAGCCCAAAGCGCGCTGCCTCAGGGCCCAGCAGGGCACAGATGAGACGCAGGCCTGCTCCCCAGCATGGCCCCCGGCCAGGCGCTGCAGGGCCTGCTCCCACAGCCATCCCACCCCGGTGTTTGCTCCTCCACAGCTCCTTCCCTGCCCGTTCCCTTCTCCAGGCAGGCAGGGTACACCTGGCACGGCACAAACTGGCGTGCCCACACAAGCAGACGTGGCCAGGGGCCGTGTCTGTGAGGTGCGTGGCAACGCGTCCTGCAATGTACAAACAGCCCTTGTGTCCAGGGCTAAAATCTCCCCTCAGAGAAGGTGTGAGGACAGCGCGAGTGGAAATACCTGTGCAAGTTTGCATAGCTGGCTTAATCCTGTGACACAGCCTCTCTCAGTCCTTGGTCTGAACACTCTCTGTACATCCACATGCCTTTCCTCTCTTTCACTCTCTGCCAGCGGCCTCAACAACCAGTCTGGGCTCCAACCAGAAGTTCACACACAGGAGAACTGGAATGGCTTCCAGCCCTGTCTTCACACTGCTTGGCTGGGTATGAAATGAGGCTTCGTTCTCAGGGGAGATATTTGGGTCACAGTCAGGGATGGAGTGACCTACTTCAGTATCCTTGGGAATTACTTTTACTCTCCATTTCTGACTCAAGAGCCATGCCCAGACAGATGTATTACCACAATATTGCAACTGTCCTAGTGAAACCTGCCAGCCCTGACTGATCTTGGCATCCCTCCTAATACCCCTGGAACCATTCACCCCTCCTGGCTGGTCTGCTGGCATGGGAATAGACAGAGCATCTCGGCAAACCTCACCAGGCCATCCTTGCCCTTTGGATCAGCCTGTTACAGAGGGATGTTTCAGCATATGCAATGCAATTATGTCAATATCAAGACACGGTGGATTTCTCTCCAACACAGTTTCATCAAATCAAGAAAAATGTCCTAATTCCTACAGCAGTAAGTTGTCTCCCTTCCCCCTCAGATACAGCATTAACCTTCTCTACTCAGCAACCCACTCACAGGATTGCTGATAGCTACTAATTAAAAAGGTTTTTAACTGACTGCAAAACTGGACTGAGTGCAATGATGAATATCATTGCTATAGATATGAATTTTAATCTGTATTTATGAAATAGGCAATTACAGTTACATGTATACATACATACATATATATATGCAGACATCTCTAGTTATATGTTTTTGTGTATTATAATAGAGCATGGTCCTTCCAGTGGGTGGGGATGAAGAAAAAGACAAAGCTCGTGAATTCAAATTTCATATGCCAAGGGGAAAATGAAGAATTTTTAATCCCTCAGAATTGTTCTTTCTACAAAGTAGGAAGAAGTCCATTTTCCAGGCTTTGCCCAACTCTGCCAAAGGGTGATTTCTTCCATCTTGGTCTCTTTTGACAAGATCACAGCTCTGGACCCTCTCAGCTGAGACATCATAGTTGAAAGTAGCTGTAGTTTTGAAGCTCAGAGCCAGAGGTAATAAGTCTCTGAAAAGAAGAGCTAGTGTTAACTCTCACTGGATGACTCAGGACATTTCAGCTTTCTCCTGAAGAGCTTTGGAGTTAATCTGTTCATGTTTTCACACCCAGAAATGAAGCAGATTCAGCAGCTGAAGTCTGGTCTGGATGGCTGCAAAAAATGATTGAAATGCAACTTGAGTGAACCCTAGAGGCTCATTATACAGAAGATACCCTCTTCAGTAGCAACTGGAAATATCATGCTTCTGTTACAAAAGATACACTGTCCTTCTTTGAAGCCAATTTCCAAAACAATTTTTCAAATAAGAAAAGAGAAATTTTGTGAAAAGAAAAGAAACTGCAATTCACTGGGACCTGGCAGAACTGACAGCAGCCTTGCATAGACATAATCTGTCCTGTTTATAAAGAGACAAAATGTCTCCCAAAAAAAACCTTCCTCCATTCATTTCTACACAATCATGGTTTAGACCCCTACTCTAAGGACTGAGCTTCATTTTCATAAGATGTTTTTCTGCCTCCTCACAGTGGAAGTCCTTCCCATTTATTGCCCCCTTAAAAAAACAAACATATCAAAGAGGTATATATTTTTTTAATATTTTTTTTCTATATGGCTATGAATTAATTGATTTAAACTGATAAATCAGAAGCAGATTTTCGGTTTTCTACAATCTTATCACTCAAATCTTAGTTTATGAAAAAGAAGCAAGGGAAGTCAACTGTGCCTCATCATCAGGGTTTTCAGGGAGGAGAGAGAAATGGAGATTAATTTCTAAAATCTGGTTTTGATTTGTCCCAGAGGCAAATTAGCTTTCTTTCCTTCTAGCAAAGCAAGGTGTAGAACCATTCCAACACTGGTCTCTTTTAAAAATGAATTCAACAAGAGATAGGAACTGTGCCTTCATTTTCAATCTATAGATGAGTTGTGGAAGTGTTTCTTTAAAGGAAGGAGGCGTTAAGAAATGTTATTGAAATGTGGGAAAATAAATAACTTTTATCCCTCATGATCAATATCAGCAAAGGTGAGGAGACTGTCACAGGCCTAAATCGGAGGCAGAGCTGAAACTCCCCCTGTTGGCATCTGGAGGGCCATGCTTGAAAACCATCTTTCCTCTGTCTTCCCAAATCTTTGGGGATTCATTTCAAATGAACAGGTACAAATCCTCAGTTATTTGCTCCTTAATGCCAGCCAGGAGAGAAATTAGCCAGATCCTCTGAAATCTGTGCCACTGTTCCTCCCTGTGCCTCACGCTTGGCGAGCTGTGAGATCTGAAAGTGGAATAAACCCACGTAACGGAGCAGGCTGCAAAGTAGGAAGGAAAATTAACCATAGGGTGCAGCTCAGTGAAAAATAAAACATTAAAGGAAAAGGTGCCTCCAACCATCCTGAGAGTTTGGGGAGAAGGGAGAAAGACCTGCTCAGTGGAGATGGCAGGTATCAGGCAGTGCTTTTGCTAGCAGCCTGTGGATTTATCCTTGGGTTCACAAGGCGGTGATAGCACTATCAGTCGGTTCATCCATCATCAGAAAAGAAACCTCACCACAAATAAACAAATTGATCTATGGAGCTGGCCCCTATCCAATGGCAGAAAAAAAATTAGAGAGAGGAAGAATTACACATGTTAGTCTGGCTATGGGTAGCAAATGAATCTATCATTGAACCCAGCTAATAAGCCCACTCACTTTGTGTCAGGGAAGTTACATATCCTGGAGGGATTCTTCAGGGACTGAGTTTCAGTCATCCTGCCAACTGCATTTGCTGTCATTTGGAGCAAATTCCTACAGCCCTTTCTCTTTTTTTTTTTTTTTTTTCCTGTCATAATTAAATTCCCAGGCCATCTCTATGCACACGGATCGGGGTTAGCACAGGCGGTGCTGTTCGCCTGCAGACTGAACATATGCTGTGGGTCTTCTTGTTCCCTCCTTTGTACCTCATGGTTCTCCTAACTCTCAAAATTCAGAGTGATGCATCTGACCATGCCAAGGACAAGAACTAACAAGACTTTTAGCACTGCAGAGCCAATACAGCTAAGAAGAAACAAATCAGCACCTATTCTTCTCCGTGGACCACAACAGCCTATATCTGCTAACCTGCTGAGAGTAGAAATATTACTTTTGACATTGATGTCAAAATTATAGAGCTACTGTTTGATGGTTGTTTCTTGCATTGTTTGCCATACATAAGTGATTCCTGTTGCAAACATGTTGTAGAAATTGCTGTATAAAAGTCCGATTTATATAAAATAATATCACCATGGCATGGCTGAGTGAGGAATTTATGTGACTGTGGAAATGCTGGACAGCACAGACTTAAAACCTGTGAGATCTGTGAGGAGACACCGCTCACAAAAGGCAGCAGATACCAGGGATTGCCTTAAGCCATGCCCAGTTAATTCTTTGCAAGGGAAGGAGTGTTTTGCAGTTAGGGTCAAATTCTGTTTCTCAATAAACACTGAGCATGTCCTTTCCTTTATACAGTCCTACTGACCCAAGTGCAGACTCTCAAGGAGTGGAGTGCTACCCACAATGACTAGAGATGGCAGGATCTCATTCTGCTGTATTGACCCTGCAATTCTGCAGTTCTGCTCTATCTGTGCTACACTAGCAGGAGGTCTGCTCTGATCTTTCTCTTCCTGTGAAATTGTTATCCCAAGAAAAGCTAGCTAGTTATTAAATATTAAGCAAAATTAAACTCATACATGGAGTTGTTTTGACAACTCATTTTAGTGACAGCAGAATTTTGTTCCTGCTTTTCACATAAAAATGTGAAGAGACTACAAGAGTGTTTTAGGACAGCACAAAAAAGCAAATATCATTTCTGTCTGTTCACCCATGACAGGAAGAGTTAACCACAGGCACGCTGCTCCACAATGTACCACATCACGAGCAGGAAGCCAGGTTCAAGCATCCTTTACACTGAATTCACCAGCACAGGGTTTCTCACTCTGTGCAATGGCTCACACGTGCTACAGGCACCTGGCAGAGCCCTAAGGAGCTTGCTCATCACTGTCCTCCTACAGCATATCTGAACTGGACAAAATCCCATATGGACCTTTCCCATAATGGAATTCATATTTAAAACAGTCTTTTAATGATAAATCATTCATGGGGGTGCTTGGAGGCCTTCCTAAGCCCTCAGCAAGCAGAGTGGTGACACAGGCACAGGGAAAGAGCAGCAGACATCAGCAGGGAGTCAGTGGCACGAGTGGGACCGCCAGTGGGTGCCTGGGACGGGGGTCCCTGCAGAACAGCCCTTGGCAGCTGGATGTCCTGAGTGTCCTACTGGAGGCCACCTTACAGAGATGCACCATTCAACACCTGTAGAAGTGTTTGTTAAGTGCCCTGTTTCAGCTCAGAGGCATTGGCAGTGGTTGTTCCTAGATGCTGACGTGCCAGGACACCATCCACAGCCCCGTGCACCCCCAGTGCCACACAGAAAAACACATAGAGAGCCCACCAAGGAGAGCAAGGTTGCAAGCAGCACTTACAGCAGGCCATGAGGAGGCTGCTGGTCAGGAGCTGCCTTCCTGTACATCAGCTGCAGCTCAGCATGTTGACCCAGAACCCATTCAGATGTAAGGTGCTCCAGCAACCCTGTGATGCTGCTTCCCCAAGAGCAGAAGCTCCAGCAGTTTGGTTTGCTGTGATGGTGAAGCTCTTCTCTGAGCACAAGCACTTCATCCCAGGAGGGGAACAGTCACAAGCAGTTTGAACGTGGTTTCACGCCTTTTCACACAGTGACAAATTTCCTTTGAGCATCCCTTGCATCCCTACCGTGCTACCCACTGGTCTGGCCTTAAGACCAACTGAGCATCCACTCTCTTTTCTCAAATGCATTTTCATTGAAATACCTACTTTTGCTTTAGGATTGCTTTGAATGCTAATGTGTTCATCTTTATTTCTTCAGAACAAACTGTTCATAATTTCACAGGTTTTGTTCTTTTCTGAACGTGCTATCTGCAAATGGATTAGCTTTACTTTCAGCCTCAAGTGCTTCTGTGCAGGCATTTCAAAGTGAAAGAACTTTGGAAAAACAATTTTCTGGAGTGCTTCAAGAAAAGAAAAAATCACATGAAGTGACTGAATTATTGCGCTGTATTAGAGTACTTAAATGCTTAAAGCTGGAATTTTTTTAAGTTCTAACTGTTCAGAGAGAGAAATATATTAAATAATACTTCTTAATGCTTTCACTTGTTCTTTAGTCTCAAATCAAGTTCTCTAAATGCTTACAATGCTATGCTTTATTCATAAAAGGTGAAATTCATTCATTCTGCATGAATCCTTACTCATCAATCAGGGCAACAAGTAGGAAATGGAGGGAAGATAAACTGCACTGTTCAAAATAAGCAGACTAGCAGGGTGATTCAGAGCATTTAAAACCAGGCTCCTGTTCTGAATCATCCTCTAGAGAATCCTTCTCCAAAGTACAGGGGCAAAAGTTTAGGAGGCAAGTCTCCTTTGGCTGAAATAAGCCACTGTGAATTAACCCTTTCACTCAGAATATCATTTTCTTCACAAATCCATAATGTTTGGCTTCTGGATCCTCTCTTTACAAAGCTTCACTGTGGGGTTAAGTCATCCCCATTTAGAGGGAATTCTCATTTTCCTGAAGGTTGCAATCATCCTTGAAAGACGTAAAACACAATCAGCAAGAAAATTTAAAAAAAAAATGTGAACAAAGGAAAAAGAGAGAAGAGCTGAATAAACAATAAAAATATCAGTGCCAAAGGACACTAGTCTGTTGTCTGGGGCAGCACAACAGGTCTTTCCCTTGTTTCTATTGCAATAAGAAATGAAGAAAACCTGTCTGCAAATACTTATTTATATTTAAAATACATTAGTTTGGCCATATTTGCAGTCAGTATGTATCCACTTTACCTGATCATTCCAGCACCCACATTCCACAGAGCTGTATATTTAACAGTAAAATTCACATTTTGCAGTGCTTGGTGTGCTACAGAAGCCATTCAATCAGAAAACAGAAATGATTTGACCACAAATTTGCAACTGTAAATATTTATATCTAAGTGTTTGTAAATGATGTGCAGTACAAGAATAATTGCCAAATCAATTCAAAAGGCAAAACTGAATAAATTAATGCATCTATGAATTATTCATAAATTTTACTTTCTCATATAGCAAGTTCATTATTTTTCTATGTAACAGTAAGCAGCTAATATGTCTGAGTCCATTTAAAATATCGATTAGTCTTCTGGATACACTATTCAGAGCTTTTAATCAACAGAAGATTTCAATAAGTATTAAACTTTCATTTAGGGAAAATATGAGAAATCTTGGTTCTAGGGATAATGCATGCTTATTCCAGAGTATAACAAAAAAATATTTGCAATTTATCCAAAATATCAAGATAATTTTCCATAGCTGTTTTAGCTCAGATGAATGTAATAATAAAGTGCTCAAGAATTAATTGGCCAGGAATCTTGCAGAATTGATTGATCTTGGGAAGATCAATCCAAAAGACAGAGTTTGACTGATCCAAACAGCTACACACTCTGGAGAAAAGCCATCATTTTCTCTAAAGAAAATCTCACGCTTCTCTGGCAAGGAAGAAAAGCCCAAGACACACCTCTCATACCTTGGCAAGTCTGGGAAACCCTGTGAATATCTTGGAGAAAGGAAATAAGAGCAGCTCCTAGAGGGTTTGCTGTTCCATTGTGGGATGGGGCTCAAGGACAGATGAGGGATGTTGGCCTCAGCTTGGCTCCCTTGCCTCAGCACTGGGTGTGGGTTTCTCCCCCCAGCCCAGCCTTGGTGACAGCACAACATCTGTGCCTGTGGACCCAGCACATCTCTAGAGCTGCCACTGCTGCCTCTGACCCTTCCTTGGGGACTGTGCATTACATTCAGTTTCTGACTTCAGGCAAGAGCTTGGAACAGCAGTGCTGTAAGTCTGTGTAACTTGTGCACTGCTGGTAGGAAAAACAAGAGCAATTGTCTCTCTGGGAGATTGTCTCTCTGGGAGGCGTCTTCCTGGTTATCCAGGTACAAACACCAGGAACAAGATTTAGAGTGATGGAGGATGAAGTCAGTCAGAAATGCTGAAAAAAAAAAAAAGGTAAACATTGCCAGGCATGTTTGGCTAGCGCTGCAGAGAAGGTCCAGTCTCTGATCTTATCTTCAGAGGGAGATGGCACTCTACAGTTAACCCATGCAGAAACTTCAGAAAGCAGACTGCTGATGACAGTCTGGTTTATGAGACCAGATAGTCCAACCTCACAGGTTACTCCACAGCACGAGGAGCTGTGTACATCTGCTCTGCTTAGAAGTTTCGAGTACAGAGATATTTCCAGATAAGACAGACTTATCTCTGCAAACAAAGCAGTGAGCAGGGGTTGCAGAAGCACAGAAGGGATCTGCAGGCAGACAAGATGTAGTACCTTCTAGATTCTGAGAGCCCCATCCAGCTATCCTACTTCTCCATGCTTTAATCCATTTTGATGGTGCCCTTAAAGAGAGGCAAAGGAAACATTTTTCCATGTGCACTTAACAACAAGTGGTTTGAAGTCATACAGCATTATGCAAGAAGTGAAGAAGTCATAGAAATTAAAGGCCACTTCAAGGCTGTCATCTATCCCAGCCCTTCGTTCATGTGTCAGGAATAAATACTAATAGGTTATATGTAAAAGAAGATTGTAAAACTAAAGGAAGAGGGTAGCATTGAGAGGGACTCCAGACTGCTCAGTAAAACTCATTCCATTCTTCCATCATACAGTCTATTCTGCCTCCACTGAAAATCACCTGAAATTTCCTTTTGCTGTAAAGCTTTAAACCAAGCTCTGAGCAACTAAGATGAATAGCTAAACTATTGTCAAATTTGCGCAATACATGATACACAGGTAAGAAGCTTTTTCTGTTTAAGTGTGCATTGGCTAAACAGTTATGTAAAGATAAGGAAAGCATAGGGAAACTAAGGAAGATATCTATATTTCTGTATTGGCTGTGCTTTAAGGAAAGAGAAAATCAGAGTCTGTGTGCAAGATCATTTTTAGCTTGGTCCCCACTGCTCTTAATAAAATGCAGAGCTCAGATTAATTCAATATAGGGATCATGTGCTCATCATCAACCCATGTCATTGATATGAATGGATGAAGCCACAAAATGTTACCTTAGCCTGGGTGGATTTCTTTAGACTCCTCCAGACAATGGGAGTCCCTGGAAGACTCCCTGGGATGTCCTCTGTGTCACCCCACACTACACATGGACTTTAAGAGCTGTTACACTGGGCCTGTATCAATTAATTCAAAATAAATTTGGAGATGTCTTTAGGTTGACTGCCATATGCCAACCTTCCCACCTCAATGCTTCACTTTACTAAGAGCTAGCTATAATGAATGCTTTGCAAAAATAAATGGAGCAGCTACACAGAGGATAAATGGCCATCAGATCTAAATGAGGCATTTATCACAGAAGTACTGGTAAAGAACTTTTAAGACTACCAAACTATTTAAAACTCAATTTCAGCCTAGGTTGACATTCCCATTTTTTTCAATACCATGCTGATGACTAAAACAGTGTTATTCCCCTCTCATCTCTAAACCTTCCTCTCCCTTACTTCTGCCTAGTAGACAGTACCCACCTGGCATTTGTACTCTCCTTCCTAAAACATCACAGTTGGTACATTGAACATCCTTTTGCTTATTCACCTATTCATCTCCCTGACAAGTTCTCTATTCATCTGTCTGTCTGACCAAGTTCATTTTGAACTCTGATTATGCCCTCCAGAACATCTTGCAACTCCACCAACTGAAGTGTCAAATTTTAAAAGCATCTCTTCCATCAGCCAAATTGTTTGTAAAAAGGAGAGGTATTTTTGCATCTTGTTGTACATCAGAAGTAGCACAAGATATATTAGAAACCTTCCATCTTGATAGCACTGACTTTGAGGATAATTTCTAGTCATTTGCAAAACTGGCTGACAGTGATTATCGTTTGACATCCCATTGAGCATAATAAAAAAAAACATGGTCATATGGAGTGCAGACCAGTTGGATTTTTCATGGGGTCTGGAGACCATTCAGGGCAGGAATGTGAGGAATCCTGTGACTGAACTTGATTTGTGAATGTGTTTGAGTTTGCAAATCCCCATTTAAAAAATGGACCACGTTCTGTCATCACTGGCTCAGGGAAGAGCTCTCTCATGGCAAGTGTGAGGAATGGCCAGAGCCAAATGTTTTGCACATTCGCTTGAGGAGGAAACAGAAAACCTTCAGCTGTTCCTCTGAAACTATAAGAGCCCTGCAGTCACAGAAACAAGACTTCAGGTTACCTGTCAATCACTAGTAATGTATGTTAATGACAAACCATATGTAGCATCAGTGCAGAGCCTTCACTGGCTTTTTCCAGTCAAGAACATTTAATCCAGGTGACCCTGTCAGGGGGATTAATCATAGTGCAGGCTTCTCCTCCCTCATCTTCAGTGTGTACAGCCAAGTGGGAGGCCAGAACCCCAGAGAAGTATTTGAAAAGTGTGAATGTTTGTTAAACCTTTTTTAAACTTTATTTTTGTTCAAGGGCAAATTACAGCACAGCAAATCTCTGGAGTACTTTCTCATTTTGTTCACCCTGAGCTTGGCAATACACAGTTTCTGGAAACCTGAAGTTCCTGATGAATACCAGGAAGATTTTCAAGTTTCCTATCAGACATGTATTAATTTGATTCAATCCAAGCTTGGGGAAAGTCTAGGCAGAACAGGAGGAGCTGTAGCAGTCACACACTGATTTTCCCACTGGCATGTCCCACACTCTGGGCTAACTCAGGTTCCTGCTGGTCCCCTTGGCACAATGCTCCATGTCATCCCTCATGTGGGGTGGACAGCGAGGTTTTCCCACTCCAAAAAATTGTCAAAATTGAGAATATTTCTCACTTTCTTTCCAAGGTATTTCTTCTGCACACCCTGCTGTACCTCCTGCTTTCCTCATTCCTTCCCTCTGAAACATGCACATGGGGACACCCTTCCTTTATAATCACTCTTCTCCCTATAGGCACATCTTTTAACTTTATGTTTGGGGTTTTTCACCCAAAAATTTCCAGAAAAGATAGGATGATAGACAAACCCTAACTAACTTTCCAAGGGAAAATTGCTGAGAGAGGTATCCACTGAAGCAAGAGTTCCTCTGATTTATCACCCCACTCCCTCATTCCTATTGCTCACTCCTACTACTGAGGCTGTACAGACCCAGTAATCCCTACAAAGAAAGAGCTTGACCTTTATATTTCCCAATAAAGGATATATTTAAAGCAAAGAAAGCTTTGGTGCAATTTCATCAGATTTTCTTCAAATAGATTATCCTATCCTTACAGACACAACACAAGAACCCAAACCACAATGAAAGGTTTTGCTGCTGGAGGTAGATTGCTACTTAATAATGGGTGCATGCACATAGATAACTGAGCCAAAGCTGAGATTGTTTGATTAACCATTAATTTTTAGAGTCGCTGGAAAGCAGTTACAAAATCACTAAGAATCACAACACTGATTTGAAAAGGAATCAGAACAAAAGTCTTGCTATCACCATGGATACAACAGATGGGGACAGCATTTAAGCAAAAAAACATGGAACTTATAAGTACCTAACAGTACTTATACTGTTGGGTAAAGTAGATCATTTAATATTAATATTTAAAATATGTCCTGCTTATAAACAAAACGGTAATCAGCATACACAGCAAATCTTGATTTGTTTTTTGTTGGAGTACAAGAATTCTTCATTAGTTCATTTTTTTGCTTGTGTACTGCCTGTAACATCAACACAATGCAGCACAACAGTGAGGTAAGCTGATAATGGTGTTTCAAATGCAAGATAACCATGTGATACTTTAAACTATTTGATAATAAGTGTCATTTTCCTGTATTCCCATCAAGTTTGAATCAGCCAAATCTGATTTAACACAAACATTATTCATAACTTTGCTAGGATCCAGATTATAAAAATATTCAGACACTTTTCTCACCGAGATTTTGGTGAGCTTTAGGTATTTGGGTGCCTTCATTAATGTGGATCCCTGACTTTGGTTTACTGTCAGCAGTGGATCAAAACCAGTGGAATGCTGATGGCTATTTGGTCTTGTTCCAGCCTCAGCACTCCTCATGACTGTATTATCATTTTTCCTTCACTGACACCTCCAGAGCCTTGTGGAAGATCTCAGCTGCAAGAGCCAGTGCAGCTACAGACACACAGCGCTAATTGCAGAGAGCAGGCACAGCTGAAGGGGGCAGGAATGATTTTTTCTTGTGCCTTCATGCAAAATTCCTTTAAAATAGCATAAAACACCCCACTGCATCAGACTTAACTAAATATTCATTAGCCCAGAGTTCTGTCTTGGGCAGGGATCACACAGCCAGAGAAAGGTAAAGATGGCATGGATTTAATTCAACACATTTGCTCAGTTTCTAGTGATTTCTTAAACTAGAAAGAGCTTTTGCTGATACTTCTTGACAAGATCTTCTCTGATGTCTCTAAGGGCCTTCTGAGCATTGAATTAACATTGTGCCCTGCAGTGGGGAATGTCACACTTCAGCATGACATGGAATTGAAATTCTTATGCAAATATTTGGCTTAAATGATGCTTCTACTTTCCTCAGGTTGATGGCCCTCTCAATTCCGACACCATTTTTCATAACTGGATGCAAACAGGAATATTTAGCAGTTGCAATCACAAGTGTACAGACTTCATAGAGTCACTGGACTGGTTGGGTTTTCAAGATCATCCAGTCCAACCTGCTTTCAATTCTTTCTCAAAAGCCTTTCAATTAGGCACCTGAAATCAAGGGTTAAGTCCATCTGCCCAGATGTATTCAGACACATGCAAGCAATTCTAGCCCAGAAGCCATCGTAGCTACTTTTGTTGAGCACAGTATTACAGATAAAAAGTCCTTTTCTCCCTCCTTTTCTCCCCATAAAATCTCACCTGGGACCCAAAAATAACCTTCCTGATAACAGAAATTGGTACATTGCCACAAAATGTTTCCACTTCAGCAAGCTAGCATTTCTGGCAAAAAACAACTCCAAACCTATTTAGTGAGGAATTTCAAAGAAGCTGTAATGAATTACTTAACTAGGCTCCCCAGGCCTTGCTTGTGGTTCAGTAAATGTGCTGATCTCTGCCTGATGGCATTTGGCTTAGTTTTTGTATCCCTGAAAAATAAACAGAAGGTTTGCCAGTGGCTTTGGTGAGAACAGATTGAGGCTATAAAGAAATCAAGACAATTTCCTTCTGGAAACCGGTAGTTTTCTGTTAATAGAGGAATCCAGAGGAAGAGAAAGCAGCATGACCTGTGGAAAGATTTCATTATCTCAAAGCATCCAGCCTTTTGAAAAGGAGGACATGTAATTAAAATGCAGAGATTGGGGGGGAGAAAAAAAAAATATATATATATCTGAGTGTGCATAGTAGCAGCCCTGGAAGCAGCTTCCACGGGCCAGGAGAGGAAGGCAGGGAAATGGCAATGGGCACTGAGCCATAAAAGTCCTCTCAAAGGTGGAAAGGGAGGGTTGAGCTGTGCACTCTGCAAGGTGCCCAGCAGGACCAGTGTCCAGCACCAGCTTGGCTCACACACACTGCCTGGTGTGCATTTTCTAGGGAGAGTCTGATGAGGATATGAGAAAATAAGGACATTTTTTCTATAGTCCTCTGCATCCATTTTCAATGAAAAAAGGAAGCAAGAAAACCTGCAGCTGCTGAATTTCAGATGCATCAAATCCAGGACTGATGGTACAGCTTTTTGCAACTTCTTTCTAGGCTCATTTTGCACTAAAAATACATTATGCCATTTCCTAAAAGATTTCACAAATGCACCAGGAAGCAAATAATTCTCTTTATCCTGACCAAAAAAAGTCTCAGTTCCTCATTAACCTTTTTACAGGATGTGATCTCCTGTAGTTCTGCAGAAGAGAGATGTTGCCTAGCTGGGGTGTTCTTGTTTCCTGTTATTTCATAGCTCTACGGGGAAATAAACGGGGTTTCGAAGAAAAAGAAAGGAAGTGAAAATGGCAAGGGAACAACAGAAGCATCTCTATTATTTTTCTACACCAGGTTATCTCTAGATTGCAGTGCCATTGCCTCAGGTTTAAAGAAACCCAAGGGGAAATCAAGCAATTCACACACAGTCCCAACTGCTGCATGAGATTGTATCTGAATCAGATGGTATTTAAAGCCCATTATAGACAGAGTATGATCACACATGCTCAGGCATCCATATCATTTTTGCAGCAACATGAGAGGCACCATGAGCCCACAAATGTACTCAGAGCAAGAGAACAGCAAGGTGACCTCACTCCAGCATCACAGAACTCCAGGAAGGGCCAGCTGGCTCTCACCACAAGGCAGAGCTGCACAGAGGGAACCCCCTTCTCCTCACAGATCCTTCACCATCTCAACACCTCAGGACCCTTGAGAAGATCTCAGGCCTGTCAAGTCTTCCTGTTCAGCCCATGGACTGCACATAAACCAGGTAGATGCTGTGATTCAGTTACTTCTTGTATTCTCCTCAGCCTGTCCTCTTCCACAAATGCACCTCCACCACCAAGATCCCTTTGTTCAGCTGCAGTGGGGTCTCAGCTCATCTTCAGGACCTCTCTTGCTATCCAAGGGATGTTTTACTGTCAGTCTACCACACCTCTGAGCCCCAGGAGACACAACCATGCCTGGCAGAGATGCCCTTCCCATCCCACTACCCATCTCATCCTCAGCTATTTACTCACTCCCCTCAGCTCACCATCACTTGGCTTCCTCCCTGCAGCATCCAAAGCAGTTTCCTAAGCCACTTTGGGAATTATTTGTAGGAAGAAGTCACTCATGATTGACACAGGAGCAGAGGATGAGCTGTGTGTTGTTTCCCAAGCCAATTGCTGCCTGCAAACAGCTGTATGAAGGGAGGGAGGTGACAGAGGCCAGGCAGCCTGACCCCAGTCTGAGCTGCACAACCAGACAATTAGCCAGACTGTGTCACACATCTCTGATCTGCACACAAAGGTATTTTACTTAATAACTTCCTGCATGAAGCAAATGGACCAAATAATTAAAGCACCTTACTTGAGCAATATTACTATTGATGCGATTTTTTCACATTTTTTTCACACACTCATCAAATATTATTAAAAGGCATTCCAGCAATGAAAAAAAAAAAAAAACAAACTTCCAAAAGGTAAGTGGACATGATATTTCCAAAAAGTGCTTTTCCACCTTCTTTCAGCCTTTAGAAACCAGGGTGCATGGAGGATGCTCATGGACACCCAGCAGAGCCACCCCTTGCCTGTAGCTCTCACCCAGGGCAGGCTGAGGGGACATGCAGCAACCTGAGCAAGGAGCTGGTGGATAAATCACAGCAAAATCCAACCCAAACTCTCCAAGCTGTATTTTTTTATGGCTGTAGCTCATTCTTCCTCTCTTGCTCCATTATTCCAGTCTCTTAGAGCAGGACATGTCTTATATTATAAATATATGTTTACCATCCACAGTCAAAGTAACAATAATGTTTGATTTTCTCTCTAGCCAATGGGGGTATTTGCTGCCTAGGAAGTGATCAATGAAATGATAAAGATTAATCAGAGTCATATTGTATATTATGAGAAGAGTCACATATCAAAGCTGGGTTCTGAGGTTTCCAATTAGAGCTATTTACTTAATTGTATATCTTTCTCGATCTTGGAAGGACTCCCAAAGAGCTTAAATCTTACCAAGCTGTTTGCTTTCTTGGCATCCAATGGCATTGTGTGGCTTTTGTATAAATAAAAACATAAAACCTTGGTAAAAGACCTGAGATGTTGTCCTATAAAAACACACAGAGCATGTGAAGCCAAATTCTAGAAACAATGACAATATTTTTCAAAATGGAACTCCTGAGAGTTTTGTTGACTAAACACACACATATAAAACTGAATATTCTTTAGTATGTTTTGAATACTTAAAATATATTAAAATTTTTTAAAAAATGGAAAAAGGACAGAAGCAACAAAACACCTCATCCTTTGCATATACTTTTAATGAAACCAGTATCTCATCCTAGTTGTTTTCTTTTGTTATTTTTGAAAAATGGAAATAATTCCTGCTAACGGGCACAACTGAAAATTAACTGTTCAAGTTCAAACGTTTTCTAAGTGTGCCAAGAACAGACCATAAAATGGGTAAAAAAAAAAAATAAGAAAGAGCACTAATTACTTTATTTGTCTCCTGAAACTAAACTAACAAGAAAAAGCCTTTAAAGAACACCGGTCTGAAATACTGATATCAAAGGAAAAGACTGCTGATAATCCTGGATTCATTTGCAATGATTTATTCCATATTTTATTGCACAATTTATAAAAGAGAATTGCAGCAATCAGAGCCCTTGCATTGCTACAAGAGATTAAAAGATTTTCTTATCAGACAACTCAGAATTGTGATGATTCACACCTTCATTATTTCTTGAAACACTCCAGCTTCCTCCAGTAGGTACAGCAAAGGTTTTGCATGACTACATCCCTTAAACTAAACAGTGCTCCTGTCATTTTCCCACGGTGCTCAGAACAAGCTAGGGGTGAAAGAGTAACCCTTTTAAGCCAGTTAAACAACCGTCATTATTTTAAAATAAATGAAGAGGAGCCGAGTTATTTACGACTCTGTGCTCATGTTTTATGCATGCCTTACCTTGGAGATATTTGATAGCCCCCCACAACACTTTGTTGGCTCTAGTCTTCAACAAGTGTTGGCCAAGAAGGTCACATTGGCCTGTTCACACCAAGAAAGGTGAGATTTGGAGACACAGTAAAGTAACAGGACAAATGGGAAGACACTGGAAAATTATTTTTGCTGCCAGGGTTTCTGTACAAGCATAAAACCCGGGTCAGGGAGAGCCCTTTCTGTTAAAAGTGAGTGCCAGTACTTCTCACTGCCAGGTTAAATCAAGGATACACCCAGCCTTGCTGTGCAGGGAGGAGAGCCTGAAGGAGAATGAGCTACTTGCAAGGAATTTCTTGAAATCAGCAAAGAGGAGCCATCATACCCACAGAGAGTTTTGTGGAATTCCCCAGCCAACCATTAGCACAGACCAGACTGGCCTTCAGGGTCTGCAAAAAGAAGGAAATTCAGACCCAGAGAGAAAGCACCTGAAACTGTGATGGGTGGTCCAGGGGAGAGTTTTCTGTTTTACAAAGAGTTTTATGGAGAACAAGAGACCTGAGCAGCCAAGCTTGAGAGTCAGCTGCACCTAAATGTTTTGTTCTTCAAAATTACTCCACAGCATCCTCATGTGAAATTATATTTTGGTTCTGTAACAGGTAGATACCTTCTCCAGATGTGGCTTTTACCAGGAACATCAGTCCTGCCTTGGTAAAACCAGGGGAGGGCCCCCATTACATCTCACAAAGGATGATGAGAGGCTGTGTTACAAGCCCTGGCTTAAGAACAGCTTTAACCCCACATTTCCCCTGTTATTAACTTCAAATATGCCCCCAAAGAAGTCAAGGAGCACCTCTTTTCTTTTGTGATCTCTCCCACTGAGCAATACTGAGAAGAAGCTGACCAGAGGCAGTCACTCTGGAGATGTCCAGCCTGATGCCCACACTCAGGGCTGACCTGCTTTCTCCTGCACACAGTCCTGCAGCAGGAAGGCTGAAAGCTCTCCCTGTGCCCTACAACACATATACATGCTCTGTTCAGGAGGTTGCAGCCCTGTTTTCAACACAAAATGTGCCCAACTACACATAAATTGGTGTCCACTGATATCTCTGCTTTAATCTCATTGATTTGTGTGGCTTACAGAGACTTGGAGTGAAGCAAAACAAAAACACACCTCTGTATCACCTCCTACCCTGGGAACCCCCAAAAAGGCCCTTCAGTGACTTTCCAAAGTCCATTTAAAGTTTCTTTTTAACTGAGAGCTTCATGGGTGAGATATTTAGTAGAATGTGACCCCCCTAGCTCATTTAGTTTTGTAGACAGTGTATTGTGCTGGAGTCTCTCATCCATTCATGCACTTGTATTACCTCATAAAGGTATTTTTTAGAAATAACACATGAATAGGGAGATTTTTCTTTTCCAGCCTTAGCGATTAGCTGGAGATTAGAATTCAATTGAAAGGTTTAGTTAAATATGGGTTTGTGTGTGTTGATATGGCTCCCCATTGTCACTGCAGGTATGAGAGGTTTGGCAGTTTCCCAGCTTGGCTCTCCAGTGGGGGTTCATAGCAATGCAAAAAGCAGTGTCCCACCTTTCAGTAAAATAAAAATTCTTATTGAAATCTTGCCAGTTTCAAGAGAGAGGCATTTGCATGAAACTTATTGCTGTTCCAAAGCTTTACCTTCTTTTTTTTTTTTTTGACAGAAATGTCTAGTTTTTTACTTGATTTTATATATTCATATATAGTTGGGGTTTGCTCCCCCTTCAATCTAGCTCTGAGGAAACAATATTAAAAGAAGAAATAATTAGGGAGGCCAACAGTCAGCTGCTTTCTCTGAGGAATATTGGGCAGATGACAAACCCACTACAACATTTGGCACACTATTTATGGGCAGGAAATTTTAACAGAGAAATGAGAAATGACACTCTGCAAATCATGCTGAAGTTCTATGAAAGTTTTTTCCCTGCTAAAACTGAAGGGCCATAATGACAGACAGACAAAAATGAACTTCTGTGCTTTCTCCTTGTCATGATGGTAACTCATAGTTTTCTAAGCATGACATATCTCTTTTTCTGAGCAGTGACAACATTTATAAATGGTACTCTAAATGAGAAAGATCTTTGGAATAATCTGTTCCAGGTTAGCATATCATTACCAATAAAATACCTCTGATTTGCACAAAACATGTAATTTGAGAGGGTTTTTCCCCTGCTGGTGTAACTCCTTTGCTCTTTTAAGTCTCAAAACCACAAAAAATGCTCTCAGAAATATTCCCAGCTGCTCAGGTCATGCTCAGCTGTGCTGATACCAGTTTACAGAGAACACATTTAGCACATTAAGTCTTGATTACATGGCAAAATTGGAGTCAAACAAACATCTCCTCATGCATTAGGGAACTGCACAGCTACAGTATGTCCTGAGGCATGACAGTGGAAGTTCCACTTGATAAATACACAAAGTAGAGGCAGAAAGCACCCAAAGCTCTCTCTGTGTCCCCCATGGAGCAAGCAGCACATGGTGCAGATGGGCAGCAGGGTGGTGCTGGCACCATGACATTTCTCTGTCCTCTGCCACAGCTCTGCTGAGCCCCTGCAAGTCTGACCTTGAGCTCGTGAAAGCAGAAAAGACATCTCCATTTCATTAATCCCAGGCCAGACTCTGAAGGCATGTGATGAAGGAAATGCAGATGCACCTACAGAGCTCTGCGGCACAGCAAAGCCGTGTTTCCCAAAGATAGGGATCACAGCTGGTGTCGTGTTACGGGCTCTGCACCAAGAGATCCTTCCTGCCAACATCTGAGCCATGGCAAGGAGGAGCAGTGATGCAGGTTCAGCTCTGTGTGCCGCCAGAAACCTGACTTCACACTCTTGTCTCTTCTCTGACCTGACTAACCTAGCAAGTGACAGCCTTGTTATAAATATCCAAGAATCATGAGGTGGTCACTTTCCCACTGTCACAGCTAATTAACTTCTAGGAATAACTATGGGAACCATTTCATTTCACCATCCCAAACATGGGCCTGGAGTGAATGTGTGTATCTGACTGAACTGGCTGAGAAAAAGCACCCCTCTGTTAAACATCAGGGCAGGTATAAAATCCTGTGGGTATGTGCCACGTATTCAATGCTCTGCAATTTGCTAGAAGCAGCATCAAGATTAACAACACAATTTTCAATCACTTCCATCACCATTTTCAATCTCTTGCACATGGTGGTACTTGTGGACAGAGGAGATATCAAAGGGTTCATCTGTGTAAAAGCCTCAAAAAGTGACTGCTTTTTAAAAATAAAAAGAAAGTGTATATAAACTGTCATTTCAGTTTAGAAAAATCTAGGCATAACCTCATAATTAGGAATAGCTAAATTGCCCACTCTTTAGTCAACAGCGCAAGGAGAAATTTATTTTGTTTAATAAACTGCTCTTAATGATTACTGTTTGTTTGCTTCCTAAATCTCATAGTAATCGTGTACTGCAAGTGGAAAGTGCTGGTGAGCAGGTTTGTCTCCCAAGCTTAAATGACAAAAAAAATCTCCTCAGTTTTCCAGTTTGAGGGAAGCTTTTCTCCATAGCCCCTCACCATTGCTCTGTGAGCCTCCTGCCAGCTCCTGCTCAAAAGGGGGGACCTTGAGTTATGGGTGTGGAGGGCTGCCAAGAACTTGAAACCAGCACCTATATCTCAGGGACACCAGAAAGCTGTAAACTGGCTGGATATAGAGCAGCAATTGTTTTATAATAATTGTCCACCATACCTGCATCCTGTTCCTGTTCCAGGAGTTTACAATGGATCAATGTACCCAAAGTGTTTATACCCAGATGAACCTGGGGCAACTCAGTTCAAAAGACTTTTCTTGCCCTCGTCTGGAATGGCCCAAAAAAAAAAGGAATTTGCTCTTCTTTCAAAGAGGGATTACAAAATAAGCAACTATCTCTTTCCCCCTCTGCCCTCGTGCTGGAGCACAGAAAGGACAGCACAGGTATGTTTGGCAGGAGGGAGCCACATCATTCATGATTTCCCTTTTGCAGAAGATTCTGGAGCTGCAGGGTTGCTTTCCAGACAGCTTTCCAGGAACTGCCAGCTGGAATGGCAATGCAGAGAAGCCATGCTTTGCACAGAGACATATGTGCTCTCACATACATGCATAAAGCCTCTGAACTCACTGCAGGAAAGGTTTTACCCAAACAGCAGGATAAGTAAGGTGTGGAAATTACCTTATTGCAAAATCTAGGTGAAGATCAGCCCCTTCAATTTTACCACGGTAGCAAGGCGATCCCACTCACAGCTGGGAAAAATGCTATTGCTTCCACTTCACTATCTGGTGGCAAAAGCTATTTTAAATTCATAGACAGAAAAAAATGACAGAGCTGAGAGGTTGAAGTTAGAGTGAGCCAAGAGTAGGAAGTGCTGCACATTGTATCCTAGAAACAGCTTTCAGTTTCTCGGTCCTTTTCAGTTATTCATTGTGGAAGGGAGGTTGGAAGAAGTGGTGCAGCTAAAGTAGATAGCAGCTGAATTTTTGCCAAGTGGTCATTAATCCCTAAAATTTCAATCTTATTTTCATTAAAATTTAACAGCAGAGACATGCCCTGGAGTACAGAAACACAACTGAGTTTGAGCTTCAGGAATGTGTTTATGTGTACATGGGTGGGAAAAAACAATAGCTGGGTGGCACAGCCTGAGACATTCCCTCACCTACAGAAAAAGGATGAAATTATACCATGTGCTTTTTATCTGTAGTTTACACCAAGAAAACACATGTGTGAAAGACTGAACGCATTATGATTCAGGAAGCATCTCTTTACCCAGATGAAGATGAGGATGGTTTTCTCCAAAGGAAAAAAAGGGATTTTATTTCCTCATTATGAAAGAGAATCTCGTCATGATTTAATGGTCCTATGAGAAAGAGTGCTTTGCCTCTGAGAGTCAAACAAAGCTGAGTGAGAATCCAGAAGATTTAAAAGTAACCTTGGAATGATATGCAGATGCTGGTTAAGATGTAGACATGCCTGAAAAAATATTCAGGCCCTCCTCATAAACCTTCCAAAACATATTTAAAGCTTAAAATGGAGTAAAAGTTCTGCATATTTTTAGTGAAATCTAAAGTGACAAGGAATTCACCTGTTTTCTCTCCCCTTTGGAACCAAGTCAAGATCGCTTTGGTGAGAGGAGCTAGCATGTTTTTCAAGTTTATATCATATTCAGTGGGGAGCCAGTGATTAAAAAGGCATCGTTCTTTTGGGGTTTAGCTTTATCCAAGGCTCAGCCTTCAAATAGAGATTCCAGTATGTAGGAGGGGAGGAAAATCTAATTGAGGAAAAGGAGAAGAATGCAGCTTGCAAATTCAGAACTATTCCATCAAAGATAACTAGATCATCTTTTTCATAGCAGGAATTAGAAGTGACAGATGGTCTTGCTGCTGAACCAAAGGTGTAGAAGTCCTGAGATTCAGTCTGTATTTCTGGCTCTGAAACAGATTTCCTGTGCAAGATAGGGTAAAAAAGCAGCATTTCAGTAATGGCCAGCTTCTGCAGACTTCATCTGAAACAGATAAACCCTGATTTTTAGAAGATTGGTCAGCAAGCCCCAGTTTATTTTCAGTGTGAGGGACAATGTAAAGGCACTATGGAAAAGACAGCTTCTTTCTCACAGATTAAAAAAGCTGAAAATTTAAAAATGCAAAAGCGGTGCCAAATCTTGAAAATTCTGACCAACCGTGTTTCTGAGTGGTGGGTTTACATCTGTGAAATAGAGACATTTATCCCCTCTCAAAAGTCCTGTGCATCCACAGGAAAACATGACCTCAGACAAGAGAAACAGAGCAGAGGTAACACCAATGGCAATACCTACAGGTAAGACACCTTTTACATTTTCAATTACATAAGCCTGCCTTCAATTAAACCTCATCAACTTTGTTCACATGAACTGAAATTGCCTATTATGGTGCTGAATTGCATTAAGCGTTGAATTTGAATTTTATTTCTGTATGCAGATATATTTTTAGTTGGCTTATGCTTTTCACTCGTTTCTGAAAATGGTAAATTGACTTCACTTTTTCTCTAACATTAAAATAAATACCACCATAAAACTAGAACTCTCCAGCAGCTCCGTGCTTTTGACTAGAATTTAAAGTTTAGCAAAAATGTGCATGAAAACAGCGCTGATATTTGCAGCCTCTGTGAAAATCTGCTCAGGTCGTGCTGTGCAAGACTCAGAGGTCCCAAAATACCCACACACAGTCACAGCTGATGGGGCTGAGCAGGACAACCCTGCCCTGACATCTTCCAACAAGCTGAGGATGCTGCAGCACCGAGCAGAGGAGGTGAAAGTGATTTCTGATGCACTCTGGTTGCTCCCATCCTGGTGCTCCAGCGAGGGGGAGGAGGAGAACTCCAGCTGACATGGAAAAAGAGCTCGGGAGAGGATGAGGAAGCGAGGGGCTGAGGGGGAGAAGGAGAACTGCAGAGCAGAGGAGTGGAAACCTCCAGTGAGGATAAAAGGTCTGCACACAGAAGGCAGCAACTGGTTCAAGGAAAGGTGCAAAATGAGTCAGCTGAGGAAAGATGGCACTGGGAAGAAAGTAAAAATCTAAACTGAAACCTGCACTTCTCCATCACCACCATGAATCACTAAAAACCCCCATGGGCTTCTCCATGTTCCCAAATAACCTCCTGGCTGATCAGCCTGTTACCCTAATTGGTAAAGATGTCTACTTGGCATCTAAATTCTAAAACTGTTAAGGGAGCACAAAGGCTTAAGTTTAGCTCCAGATGATGGATTGCGTTTTATCATTTCGCTGCATTTTAAAACTGAGCATTTCTTTGGGAAAAGATAAGGCTGTGAAATCAAGTTCTGTAAGAATTTAGTCTATGCTAGGATTAGAGGTTCTTGTGCAGATTTAATCTGACATATCAAATGTGTATTTTGACACTGTCTTCATTCTTTAGGTATTTGAAAGTTACATGATCTCACATTATCATTGATACCAAATTTTTTTCTTTCCAAGTTCATATGGTTTTTTCTGTATTTTCTAGTGTGAAGATTTTGCACAAGTGGCGTGTAAAATTCCTAGGACATATTTGGTGAAAATTAGCTTCTACTGCTGGATCCCTTCTCTTCCACCTTCAAAAAACTTCCATGTACCTGCATATGTTTGCTGAATTCCAAAACAAAAACCCAGAACAAAATTTCCCTTTTTTATTTTTGCACCTAAAAAAAAAAAAAAAGAAAATTCCTTTCTATCTGTGCAATTATTTGGAAACAATACTCTTTGTAAAACAAGTCAAAAAAATACACGATAAATGAATGGAAAAATAAAAGCACAGTCTCCTGCCTCCTCATAATACTTTGCTATGCTGTCTGGGAGAAGCTGAGCATTTGCTGCCCTCAAGTGGTGTCCTATTTTTTTCTTCCTACAGGCATTCACGATGATGCTTCATCCTTTTTATAGCTTAAGTTCAGAGCTGGGGGTTTTTTTTGAAAGAAAATGGAAAGCTTGGAGCAAACAGAATTCAGCTTTGATTCACAAAAACCTGTGGTTTAAAATGTATTTTTTTCTCTCTCTTTAAATATTAGAGAAATCTTTGGCCTTTTTGGATATGCTTCATCTCTGTTATACTGCATTGTAGGAAAGGATACTGACATACACAACCACACAAAATGTGGACTTCAAAAGACCTAAATGTTGTTGATTATTCTTTTGTGGCTTTGAGTTTTGGACTATGCAAAACAAACCAAAAAATACAGTCTGGGAAAAATGTTATTGCTTAAAAAGGCAATTGTAATGGCGAAAAATTGAGTTTGTGTTTATTGAAGATCACGTTGAATCACTGACAATGGGCTAAAAATGAGTCAGGGAAAATGGGATTCCTATCACACTTCAGAAGTGGATTATAACTGACTCAGGAGCTAATTCAGCTGCAGCTCAAAGACAGCTGGGTCAGATTCTAACCCAGCTGAAAGGAGCAATAAAGAATTGTGTCTTCACACTGCATCACAAGAGAAAATACACTCTTTTCTAAATATACTCCAAACAGAAACCTTCTGTAACAACACACATGCCTTGTTGCAATCTTCACCTACATTTCCAAACCAGCACCAATTCCTATTGACTGCTCCCTGGGCTGGAGCTTGTTTTATTCACACTCTGGATCCAGGAGCATCAAGGAAGTGCAGAACTGGCCTGTTCATCAGGCTATTGATGTGTGTCATCAGAGCACTCAGGGGCCGTGTGTGCCAGGTCCCAGGGTGGTGTTTCACACAGGCACAAAGCAAACAGATGGTGCCTCAAGGATAATACACGCTCTTGGTTACAAGGAAGTGCCACAATCAAACATAAGGCAAAACTGGGGAATAGGACTGGGACAAAAGGAGTGAGGAGAGCAAGTTCCACATGGTTCCCCATGTCTTTATGCAATAAAAAACATCTGCATATTAACATGAAATAACCACTCTGGATGCATTTATATTCTCCTCCCTCTCCAATTTTGTCCTAATGTCCCCATCCCTCTGACATATGTTGCAGTCCTATTGTGAAACCAGTAATTTTCTGAAATGTCTGGAAAATAGCAGGTGGGCATGACATGAAAAGGCTGAACACCATCATTTGGGACAGATTGCAAAGGAGATGTATATTGCACATACTAAAGGGGGGAAAAAAAAGGAAGGGAAAGGGAAAAAGGACAGTAAACAAAGCAGACTTTTCTATTTCTTTCTAAGATCATACATACCCTGAACTAGGATATCTGCATCTTCTCGGACTGCCACCTGCACAAGCATTGATCCTGCCCCCAGTGCTGCTGGGAGCCTGGCTGGTGCCAAGGCAATGCCAGGGAGGCATCTCTGCTGTTTTGGGGAGCCAGCAGGAGCTGCAGAGCCTGACACAGCCAGCACAACACAACACAACCACATTTCATTAATGTGAGACTGCTGCTGGTGCTGTGAGCTGAGAGCTGGTGCTCCTCAGCTTTCCCCTCTCCTGACCCACCCCACAAAGCCCAGATTTTGCCCTGCTGGTTGGGCTTGGCTGCTTCTTACAGAGCTCCCTTTCCTCTCAGTTTGTGACACCATGCCATCTCCTGTACTTATTCCCTAATCCAAGCAGGAGCACACATCCAGTCTCAGAACACACTTGTCTTCACAGCCAACGAAGTCAAACATTGCAGCAATTACACTTTGGATTTTTTGGGCAATTTTAGTAACTGCTTCTCTTACATTTCTTCCAAGGGGCAGTAATAAAGCCTAGGCTTCGGTTTCCACCAGGAAGAGAAGCTACAGAGATCTCCTACTTCCCTTCATCCTGCCTACATACCATTTCCCAAAGATCTTGTTTATCTGAGGAAAAGTGTAGCACAACAGAGCTGCAATAGAAAAGCCCACCATGTGATATGATGGGAAAACTTTGAGGAATTTCATGAAGCAACCAAGTGGGAAAGTTGAAGGATTTAACAGAATGCCTGTAATTCCAGCCATTTTCTGAAAACATCCAAACATTTTTTCTAAATAAAGCAAATACCTGTTCTAGACTTACAAATACTCCATCTTTAAACTCCAATACTTTATGTTCCTATGACAGATTTTAAGATTATATAACTTGCCAAGTTTCATAGACCTTGTCTTCGTCACACCACACCTGGCTTTCTGTACTAGCAGATGTCATGCAAATATCAAAATATGTGTATCAGGAGAAGAATCTAAAATTCCACCATTGGAAAGATCAGCAGAGTTGAGTTCATGAGCTGGAAACAAGAAAATCGATCTCCAGAGCTGTTTTCTTACAAAAAAACCCTCAGGATCCACAATGTGTGAGGACAGTGCTCATGTCTGTATCACCCTGCTCTATCTGAACAAACAAAAAATCTGCATGTAAAGAGAGGAGTAATCACAGGCTGCTTTGTTTTGCTTTAGTTACTTGAAAGATACTTTAAAGTGAAATACAGCATATCTAGTTGCAGATGAAGGAGAAAATAGGGATTTCCCTCTGGTGTTATCAATGTTAAACACAGGACAAGAAACAGAATATGTAGGGAAATCTTGACCTTCTATAGAGGAACATTTTTCCTCCTAAATCCTCCAGTTCCTAATTCAGGCATTGTCAATGCTGTTACCCTGAAATTCTTCATTGCATGGCACTCACTGCTTTGTAGTCCTGCTCCTGGTTTTGCCATCTCCCCACCACTAATTCATTCCTGTTTTGTTTCAGCCCTTCTTCTGTTTTAGCAAGGAAGGAACTACAGAAAAGTAAGGAAGGACTCCACTCACCAGGACTCTGCAATATTTTCCTGCTATATTGTAAAACTTAAAAGCCCTAAATGGAACAGTTTGATGGAAGAGGCCAAGAAACCAGCTGGTGTCTGTGCTTAGACAGAGAGGAGCAGAACCCGCAGCATCTCTGCAAATGATGCCCCTGGCAAGGAGTGAATGTAGTTTTGTGGTGGTTTTAGCTCTAGCTAAACTTTTTTCCTAAATGCCAAACTACCACATGTTTCAACAACTCCAGCTCTTTTGCTGTTTCCTAATAAATGTATGAGAAGAACAGCACCAATGGTCAGCCAGGCAGAACACACACCAGAACAGAATTTATGATTGAACAGGCAAACAAAGCAGCGTTTACATTTCTGAGTCTACAAATCTGGTCAAGCACTGGAACAAGAGTAACAATGAAGCCCTAAAACAAACCTATTCACAGGGAACAGGGCAAAGGAAAGAAAGGTGGAGCTTTTTCTTTCTTCTTGGGAAGAAAGGATGTAGAAGACACACACTCTTGCCAGGAGTTAACACAAGGCCAACCATGAACTGCTGTGACTCCTGGGATGGAATAGAGGCCTTGGACTAGAAGTTAAGCAGCTAAATATGAGCTGTATGCTCATGTTATTGACCCAAGAACTCACACATCAACAAATAATTTGGAGTTGTTAAAAGTTCCTTAATTAAAGGCACATTTGTGACTCTGTTACTCCAGCCAACAAGAGAGGGTCTGGTTTGTAGAGCAGGTGAGATCCAGCCCAGGAAAAGGCATGCAAAGAGCAAGAGGAGATAAAACTAAAAAAAACCATGCTCTGAGCACAGACCCTTGCACAGAACAAGGTGAAGGACCAGCAGCTGGCTCTGAGTGGAGGTGTTGCAGTACAAAGCACCATCCACACACGACAACACAAAAAGCAACGTGAAAAATACCCTGGCCACGAGCAACAGGGAGCCAAAATGACCTCCTCTGGTCAGAAGGGGCAGAGCCAGGCATAAAATAAATAATCAAAATGCTAATTTCCCATGCTGGAAAGGATAGGAAGATTTAAAAACACACAACTGGGGCAGAATGGAAGTCCATGCTCCTCATCACTGCACCCAAATATCAGGAAAAGAGCAGGAAAGAAAAGTCCAGAGCACAACAAAAGTGCAAAGATGATTTAAGGCAGACAGTTCTACTTTATTCCTTGTCTTCTACTAAATATAATTTTAAGTCTTCCTGCTTAAATTTTGGAACACAACAGTGTTCAGTGTCTGGATAAGACACTCAATCAGGTCTATGGTTTAATTTCTTATCTTTTCTATTGTCTTGCAACACGATGTTGGCAGATTATTTTCTTCTCTGCATCACCTACTTCACCTCCTAAATCTGGTTATTCTTGAATACTTAGAAAAGAGAAATTTCCTGTCAAGAGAAAACTCCTGTGAGTTTTTACAGTGCCTGGTATAATGGGATCTTAACCCTAACTTACACCTCAAGGTGTTACTAAATTTGAAAATGGTCACTTACACATTTTACAATGCCTGAATGAATCCACAGCTGCAGGAGCTTCACATTATGTAGAAAAAGTAGGTAATTTTACCAGAGAAACATTCTTTGCAAACCAGGCAGAACTGGTCAGCTGATGTGAGAGAACACCCCAACATGGGGACTATCATGACTGCACCCTGCAGGATGGGTTTCATGGTATGTGGACACAAATTCAGTCCCTGAATCCACACCACTGCCTGGAGTTTTGCCAGTGACTGCTGTCATTTCATGTTGTGGTGTTTTTTCGTAACTTTCTGCATGAGTGAGACCCCAAAGGGCCTTTTGGAACAGGGACCTAATCCCTATAAAGAAAAATGCTTTTAAAATCTATTTGTGTAAATCTTGGCCCAAATATATATATATATATATGTATGTGTGTGTGTATGTGTGTGTGTGTCCATTTCTGTCTGCACTAATTATTCTTTTTTCTACAGATTTTTAGGAGATAGGGTGCCAAGTATGAAAGAGAGAGGAAGGCAGCTGGGTTGAAAGCAGAGGGATTTTGGTGTCCCATCAGAAAGCAGAGCTGGTGGCACTTCTACTACAGCTTCACTAAGTTGCCCTAGTGGAGACCTCCTACATAAAGGTTTACAGTAGCACTTCAAAATACCACCATGGGAGACAGGAAGATGGTGAGGAAACAAATATGTAGGAAAGGTAACTGGAAACCAGATGAAAAAGCAATATAAAAATGCAGTATGTCTGTGGTCTCTACTGTTTCTATTCCTCTCACCAATCTGTGATGTTAGGTAAACTGATTTATAGCTCGATCTGTTCATTATTAAAAACAATTGAACAAATTCCTGGTTTTCCAAAAGAAGCTACCACCTCTATAAACCAGGCTACTGAAAAGTATCTCCCTTTTTCCTCACTCTGGAGTTCATTTGCCCCTGATAAAGAGTCTGCATATTGTTTTTGCATATTGATGCACATAAGAAATGCTCTATTCTTTTAAACCTTTCCTAGACCACAGGGAAGGCAAAAAAAGAGGGGCAGGTGATAGGGATTATGGAATGCAGCAGGTCAGGAAGATCATTTCATATGACAGGAAGGGTATTTCCAGCTATGGACCAACAACAGGAGATAAAAAGGGGACTTCTGACATTTTGGATACCATTTCAAATCACTGTTGCATTCATTAAAAAAAAAAGAAATCAACCACACAAAATTCAAGAGACCTTGAGGTCTGCCAAGGATTTATTCACTGTGTGACTGCAACCAAGTTCATTCCCTTCCAGATGCTTTTGTTTGCTTTGTCTTACCCATTTCACTTCTTTGGGGCAGGGAATATTTCCTTGTCTGTGTTTTCACAGAAATCAGAGCACGGGCACTCCAGTCCTGAGTGATATCCCTTGCTGATATTTTAATAACAATACCTAAAGATTCATTTATGGGCTCAAAGTCTTCCAACAAGCAAGGAAGTTAAATGCTGGTTTTGGTTAAGGACACTTTGAATAAATTCAGGTCTCTAAACCCACAGACAGCTCCACAGAACCAATTTAACCACTGGTAGCCCCTCAGGTGAGAAATGTAATCTGCCCCCATAAAGCAGTTGCAGCATTTCCTTCCACACAAAACTCTGCTGCCCACAGCAATTCCTCACAGGTCTGCACAAAACTAAGCTGACCTACAGATGCTGCTGAGCCTGGGGCCAGGGAGGTGGGAAAATGGCACTGGATCACTTGAATAGAAGAAAAACTAAAAGGGAAAAAAAGAAACAGAAACAAACCATTCAAGCAAATAATTAAAAAAAACCAGCAAAAAACAAATATGATGGGGAATGCAACACTTGAAGGGAACTCTCAGAAAATAAGCAGAGCAAGTTCTTTTTCTCTCAATCAAACAAAAGAATAATAACTACTTCAAAGGAGATACTTAAACAGAAACACAATGCATCCCACATTTAGTTTATTTATGTAGTGGCTAAGGTCACCTATTATATTACCAATGGAAAAGTGGAGGGTTTTTCAGCATTTAGTAGTTATGAGTATTACATATTTTACCATTCAAGCACATTCACAGGGTTCTCTTGTTTGTGCCTCACAACTGATTCTTTAAAGTGTGCAATGTATACTCATTAAAATGCTGGTTTATCAGTGACCACATATTCAGTAAAGGTTTGGGGGAAATGGAGATATCACAAACCAATTGTCTATTTAGAATTAGATTTCCCAGTCTAGGTTTATCTCCACATTTTCAATTCATTTCTTTATACAGAACCCACTAGCTCCTCACCTAGACCCAAAGCAAATTCTGTACCCATTTCATTTAATTCCTTCACATGTTTATTCATTTCAATACTATTTTTTTTTTCACTTCTGACACTTTCCAAGATGTTTTCATTTTTTCAGGTGATGTGAATTGTGCCATTCATTCTGCTGACCTTTACAAAGTAAGAGGAACCTTCATTTTTACAAGTCTCCCATTAACATTCAAAATGTCTGTGCCACGTTTCCTCTAGCCAGGTAAATGCAGCTGAGAAGATTAAATGGTCTACTTAATCTGCTGATTCCAGCAGAATCATTCAGACTCACTTAAGGTACCCACATTTAAACCAAATGATTCATACAGTGACAGTGGAAACCAGAGGAATTCCTAATTATTAGCTGAAGTGTTAGTGGTAATGTAAAAAGATTGCGGATGGTGTCTCAAGGAATTTTAGCTCGTTGGGTCAGCTTTTTTGGGGGGGTTAAAGCATCATAGCAAACCACAGCTAATAACTGTGCTTTATTAGCTACTTCTGGTTTTCAGCTGCTGTAGGTTTTAGTTCTCAGCATCCTTCCTTGCCCCACAGATCGAGGCTGACTGGGTTGGATACTCCTGTCAGGAGTTTACTTTTGTCTGCAGTTTTGAAATAGCTGCTATATTCTTTCATTTTTGTATTTTTGTTTCCTCTATTCTGAAGTCCTTTCCTGGTCCTTCAGTGTTTTTGAAATGCCCAGTTTTCTTAAAAGAGGGTACCTAAGTCTCCCTCTCATTTAATGGGATGTGAAACCTGGAAACAGACAAATTGTTTCTGTGCATCTTGCAGTATCTCTGAGAATATAAAATACTCTTCAATTTCTACATTTTTTACAGGCATCACAAAAATGAGCACATTTTACTGCAGTATTAAATAAAATTACTATTAAAAAGAGAACTGACTTCACCCTCTCATGAAAAGAAGAAACTACAGCTAAATGCTCTTTCTTGATGTCACACCAATCAGCCTCTGGAGGATCAGAAAACCCTTTGGAGAATTATTTTTCTTTCCTGGAATGCTTCAAGCAAAGTTTCCAGGAGAAGGAGACAGACCATAGTCTTAGGTGACTTTCAAGCCTCACATCCACATCTCACACAGACAAACACGTGAGCTGGAAATTTGGCTGAAGTGACTCACAAAAGCCCTGACAATAATCAAACAGAAATCCCTGGGCCAGTGCAAAGGGCCAGCTGGGGCTGTGTTTTGTGCCTTGTACAGAGTCTCAGATGCTCTAAAGGTTCAGATACTCATGAGGAGACTCTTTATGTCCTCACAGTCTTTTGAAGACCAACAACAACTTTCTAGTCCTGGCCTGAGTCACCTTCCAGACAGAGGAGCACATTTATAGGCTGGTGTTTTGCTCAAGCAAAGAAGGTGAGTGCAGAGACCCAGCAGCAGCCCTACATCCATGAAATCAAACCTATAGGCAGAAAAAAAAAATCTCATTAATATAAGATCCTACCAGGAGGATTATGAAGACATCTGCAGCAAGACAGCTGTCACAATATTTACTTTACATATGACAGAAAAAAAGCCCCAAAACGTTTTAGACACTCTTCAATCGTAACATCTTAATTTGAAAATAGCAATTTATATTAAACATGCTGGTAGAAGTTTGAGAACTGGGGGTAATTTAGAAAGAATCAGGTTGCATCCAACATTACAATTTCAATAGAAACAAAATGTTATTTAAGAAATCTAGAGTAAATCAAGTTAATTTATCACTGATGCCACATACTGCGAGTTTTCAGCAGAAAGTAATTTCATAACTTCTTGGGGGAGAAAAGGGATTTTAGTAGATGCCTGAAGAGAACTCTCACTTCTCCAGCACAGCCAGTTCTGGTTTAGTTTGTGCTAAACACATGCACATATTTACAAAATAATAGCACTGTCAAATACAGATACACTGAAGAGAAGGCTGGGGTGGGGGAGGTCCTGGAAATAAAGTTCTCTAATTGAAATCACTTTTAGCAGGAGAGAGGCAGGAAACTTAATAGTACAGTATATACCACACAAGTCACATTTAATAAATTCCCTAAATCTGGTAGGCAAGTCTCAGTCAGTTTAGAACATCAGCTGAGACAGACTCGGTTTGCTTCCTCCCACTCAGCCTTGATGCAGAAACATCAAGACAAATCTTTTCCTTGCAGAAAAATTATCATATTGGTGTATCTATACAAGGACCGATTACTCTCTGCTGGAAGAGAGTGTTACCATAGAATCAGCCTCTTGTGCTTGGACTCATCAGAAAACCAGGCAGAAATCATAATAAGCACAAGCCAAATAAGCCATGTGAAATTACAGATGCAGAGGAGTTTATCATATGTGGCTCCACTTTGCCTGAGGCTCAGGAAGTTTCAGGTTCTCTGCTCTGAACTTCTCAGCCAGGAAATATGAGGGTCTATAAAAAATAGCACTTTTGAATATATATCTGTTACATGCATTTTAGAAACCATGACATAGAAACAAAGACAAAAAAGAAGTGTTAGTTCCAAGTCAGCAGCAAGTATCTACCATTTATTCATGATTTTTAACTTGTGTTTGGGGAAATGTCCTTCTGAGAGAAACCAGCCCCTTCCATCTTTCCCCTGCTTTTCTACTCTCTAGACCAAACTTCCACTGTATTTTGCCATTACCAGTGTTATTTCCAGGCATCTGAAAGTTCAAATTGTCTCATGCCATGAGAGGTATTTTCTTCTTTCATCCCATCCTGAATAAGCATATCCTCTGTCTGGTCTATAATGTTCATTTTGGCTGAAGTTCTTCCTTCCTATCTCCCCCTTAAGCACAGACATACTTTTTCTACGTTTCAGGTCTTAAAATCTGTCACTTAACAAAAAGCTGAGAACAGGAGAAAGGAAAGAATAAAAGCTGGTTTGTTCCATTGTGGAAATCCTTCATATTCTGTTCTAAGAGGGTCTCCCACCTCAGATTTTTACCAATTCCAGATGTTTCCGTAAGAGGATTAATCCTGCCCCCCCACCCTAAATGAACTTAATTGTTCTGTAGCATCCTGCAGGATATGGAGAGGGGAAAAAGAGGGTATTTTCTTCTTGACCCTTAGCTGCAAAACAATTTGTACCCTGAATTTGGGAACAGACAGTTTCTCCAATGCTCCCACAGTGTAAACATGAGCAATTCTCTGCCTTCAGACTGCCTCATTTAATTAAAGATATCAAATTGGTTTTATTCAATGATATAACAGGAGCGAACTCCTAAACTACCCACTCGTGTTGGTTTCTATCCTAAATTTTCTCAACAGGCATTTGGAAGGTTTTTGATCTTCAGACATCTGCAATTCACTCTGTAAAGAGACAAAGTCACAAGAAAGACAAACAAAGCAGCACATGAATGGCTTAAATCTGGCTGGCAGAGCTAGCTGGCACTGCATAATGCACTTTTTCAGCAGGTAGACTCCAGAAACTTGCTTCATTTGCTTCAAAAGTGCACTGTGAACTTATTGAATGTAGCATATCTCTGGAGCTAGATAACACTTCAGGGATGGCTTAATTACCTGTGTTGTTCATAGACACAGCACAATTCAACAGAACCTGATGAAAAAAACTGGTGGTGAATTTTAAAACACTAAAGGAAGGTGGAGTGGGCTTTGGTGATGGCATTTTTTTCTGGTAACACCTAAAGAGCATCATGTGTTGTGATGATAGAACTGCTCAGCCCCAAGTTGTAGCTGAGCTACTTGGGATACACTCAGGATTTTTAAAAACCTAACATTACTCCTCTGCCTACAATCTATAAAAATTCTTAGCTACATACCTACATTTTTGTGCTCCTTTAGGATGCAGCTACCCTGTATCCCCTCCTCAGGCATCACACAACCCATGGGGATCACCTGGACCACACAGGAATTCCCCTGCCACCACCAATTAATGCTATCCATTTGTAAACACCTCAAAACATCAGCCAAACTTTGGAGACTAAAAGGTGATCTGTCACACACAACAGGGCTGTAAGATCAGACTTTAATGTCTTCTGTACAGAATTTTCCTTTCAAAGTTTCCTACTTCCCAAATAAATAACCTGTAAGCATATGTGGGGTTATAGAACATGGCTTCTGGGAAAGCAGCTGCCCCACTAGCCTACTTTTCAGAGTTTCAGTTCTCTCTCTCTCTTTTTCTCATCTGGCCTCCATTATTTCCAGGATTTTTTTCTTCAATGAATTCTGAACAGAAAGTTATTTGCCATAATTTCTTATTAATTAAGTGCAGAACTATAATCAGCTAGAAGCACTAAAGCATAGCATACTTGAGTTATTTTATGTTCTCTTCCCAAAAAAGGCCAATAAAAATAAAGAAATCAAGAGGCAGGATTGAAGAGTAATTAGTGATTTTGAGTTCCCAAAAGGAAAAAGATTAAAGGCTGTTGTCAATATCTTTTTTCTGTAAATCAGGTTCTTAGAAAATCCACCCAATGAGAAATATACTTCCAGATATAAACCCTCCTCTCTTCCAGATTTATAAATAAATGTGCATAGCTAGATTTATATCTCTTTACCTTGCCCAAGTAGAAACAGCTATTAGAAACAATTAAATGATTAACTAATTAACATAGCAGCCCACCATTAACAGAATGTTTTTGTCTTACATTGAGAAGTAGCAGAGTGGAAAATTATCATTCTGTTGCCAGCAGAGCACCAGGAAGCTCTTCAGAAGCAGTGTGAAATACAAAAATTCACTTTCTTACCCGAGGGGTGCTTTTTTCCCCTCACATTATCACCCGAGTCAGTACTGCAGAAGAGATAAATGTCTAAGAAACAGAATTACTTTATGGATTAACTAAAGCAATCAGGCTGCAACTTCCACAGCATGTTGCCATTTTACAGCTGGATACTGGTTCTGATCTCACTGGTCAGAAGAAGGAGAAATGTCATTAAAACCAGAGAAACTGTCTCAGCAAAGCAGAGAGAAGAGCATCCCTACCTTGGCACCTACATCTGTCTCCCTGTGCTGCCTGATGGAGACCAGCTTCCCCTAAACTGGAGCAAGACATTTTGGTGGGGACTGTGGGCTATTTTTATTTGGAGCTTTTAATTTGGAGCCCTTATGTTTCAAATTTTAAAGAAAACCCAAGTGTTTGTCTTTTTCTTGTTGAAATGCAAGTTAAAATGCACACAATCGCATGACACCAAGTTGCTGACATCACATCCCTCACATGATGTCACCAATGCTGTCAACACTGTGCCATATTTTTAAAGTAAAAAATAGCCTTTTACAAAAACAGCTCACATTTTCACTGCCACATGGCTCTTCTCCTTTTTTTTACACATATAACATGCATAATTTACCTTCCTATGCAAATAAATCCTAGCCTTTATTCAACCCCTCTGGTTAAAGCTATTTATAAAGGATTAATTCAAAGGCATACAACTTCCTTTTTCACAATTTCCTGCTCAAGACCTTCCTGTAACACCTTTTAAATGACAGCAAATAAGTTCCCAAATACCTGTTTTAAACCTTACACAAATTAAGTAGAAACAACACCACCCCACTTCAAATCAAACAGGAACAACACCACCTCCACACCCCACATATTTTTATTTTTTCCTCATGTAAGGCAAACCCATTCAGCCTGTGAGCTGTCAAACACACTGAGTTCTTGGTTAAGGAAGGGGGGAAAAAAAAAGAGATGCCTTGTGTTTGGCCAGGATGGCAAAGCAATGTGCCTCTCACCAGTTGAAAAACTGCATTCCTAAAACCACTGTTAACAGTCTTTTTGATAATTTGTTCGGCATTTTATGATAAGCCAGTGATCAAAGGTGGAAATCACCTACTCTTTTGCATAATCATGTTCAGCTACATTTTCTCCCAGGGGCTGGAACATCTTTGCAGGGAGTCCAGCAGAAGTTCCACTGGAAGACTCCCTATATTGGCACTTAGAAAGAGTTCTGCTTTCATTATGGTACTTAAATCACCCTTCTAGTTCCTATCAGATATGTGGCAATAATAATTAGCAGCAAAATAGAGAAATTTGAGTAAATTCAAATTAACACATTCTCTAGCAAAAAACCTGTCAGTTTCCTTCTTCATTACACATTTTCCCAATTGCCTGTAATTCCCTAGGTTGGAAGACCTGTCCAAGGAAAAGTCATGGATTGCCATCACTGCTGGCTGGGTCATCTTTCTTCTGCAGTCTTTGAAGGATGTGATGGATGGGGAAAAGTCTAGAAATTATAAGCATTAAGACTTAAAGCCAAAAGATGTGGTGAAATGATTTACTTATTTCAGTTGTGACTGGATTTTTGCACCCATAATGACATTCAGCCAATTAAATTGAGTCTCATACACTCACCTGTAAATAAAACATTGTCATTAAGTCCATTTTAAGTACCACTGCAGAAAGGCCACTGCTAAGAAACCCTGAACTGCATTTCTCTGAGCCATCCTCTGCATTACATCACTCACAGGCTTCTTGGTGAAAAAGAATAACGTGGGAATAACACTGTAAAAAATACTGATATTATTATAAAAACTACTATTACAAAGGGTAGCACCTTCGCAGCAGGATGCTCCTCACATAAATGAAATAACCCAAGATCATTACTAACACTTACATTCCCTCTTTCAGAAATTTCTCAGGTTGTATATATTGTGTGACATTTTGTCTTAAATTTGAAGAAGCTAAAACTCACCTGCCAACACCTCTGAATTCACAAGGATCATGAAGAGCCACTGTCTGTGATGTAGGAGACCTTTAGAATGTTGGATTTGGTTTGAAGCTCCACTTCTGTTTTTGCTTGGTTTGGCACACTGCTCCTCCAGTGCTCCCCTGATTTCTAAATTGATTAAATCAGCCTGACTGATGGCAGAGGAGTTGGGACAACACAGACATTAACTAGACAGAGTAAAATTCACCACAGGAATATTTTGTGACACACCAAATACTGCTGACACTGAATGTATATTGTGTTGTGGTGTCAGTTAAAACTTCTTAAGTTGTGGTTCACAAAATTACACTTAGAACAACCATATTTCCAGTTGAAGAAAGAAACTGGGTGTTTAAAAATCCACTATAGGAATGATAAGAAGTGCAAGAAAAATACATTACTTCGAAAAGCAAGGAACCTCCTCAGACCTGAACTTGATAGAAGCACTGGAAGAGCACATTGGGAGGAAGTACAGCACTGCAGGGCCAGAATTTGTAGTATTCCTTTACTGAAGTTGATTTATGACAGTCCCTGCTTTGCCATGCTGCAAATATGGGTTTTCTGAACCTACTGAAGATCAGGACCATACCCACACTGCCACCAGCACATCCCAGTGGATCTGGGAGCCTCTGCTTCCCAGTCTTTCCAGCCAGGAATACAAGTGTTCATCTGAGTGCAAAACAGTTTCAGCCAGCATTTACCCAAATTGCAGGAGATACAGGGAAAACCCTCCCAGCTCCTGTGTAACTCTATCCTCTCTCCAGGAGCCTGGAAGTAGCAACCTTCCTTCCACCACCCCAGGCACACTGACACCGCTTTTAATGGCACTGCTCTCCCTGTTTTTCTAACCTGCTGTATGGATTTTACAGCCCACTTACAGCCACCACCACTTCAGCTCTGTTTGGATTAACCCACAGGTTATTTTCCTGTGGTTTGTGCTCATACCCCAGCTCCAGGAGGCAGTTTGCTGAGGAACAGAAACCACTGACAGCAGAGGCTGCCAGAGACCAGGTATCCAGGAGAAACCTCTGCATCCCAGGGGAAAACTCCAGAGGGAGAGGGCAGGACCAGGACTGGAGCAATGCCCCAGGATACTGATGGAGGTATGGTTTGAAACAACCTTTTTCCTACAAAAAGCTGGCAAAGCAGCACTGGGAAGAGCCCACATCCTGTCAAACTCAGCTGCAGGCACCACAGAACAACACACCAGAGAGAGGCCCCAGATCCCCTGCTTGCTGTCACACCTGGGATGGGAAATAAAAGCAGAATATTCACAATTCATTTCTTTTCCACTCCCTCCACCGAGGAGGGTTCCCCACACACACACTCAGAACACATCTGGCAGATGTTTTCCAAACCTTTTAAAAAACCCATGAGGGAGATGCCATGGCAGGAGAAGATGAGAGGGCCCTAAATCAGCTGGGATTACAGGATTCCCACACAAACACTCTCTCTCTCAAGCCAGTAGGATTTTGACATGGGTGTCATAACCTCCCTCCACACCAAACACACCCCACCAAAAATTCTAGGCTCCAAACATGGCCAGTGGGATGCATTTCAGAGGTCTCATTGAGTGATATATCTCCAAGGACATTCCAGTTCCCAGTGATGGGATTTCTCTTTTCTTTTTCATCCAGACAAGAATTCTGTTATTACTGCTCAGAGATTTCAGGACTCATCTCCCATTCTCCAGCAGGAAACTAAACATTTTTGTGACTTTCCCCCAAACTCTGAGCTAAAGTTTCTCAAAACCTAGCACTTATTTTGTGGGAAATTCCACCTATTTCAATGAAGTTTTATTCTCAAAGGAAAAGACGATTTCCAAAATTTCCCATGGAATAAAAGCTCTGAAATTTGTTTCTTTCAAAAAGAATAGCTAGGAACTTTCAACTATTTTAAAGGAATGCTTTACTGCTTCAGTTATATATACTGTTCTTATATTATTTAACAAATTGAAATATATGAAATTATTTAGTCAGGTATTAAATATAACTACTCCCATTAATCCATAAAACATTAATTTTTTATTCATTTTTGAAAATCATTAATAACAACAGCAAATGGATACACACTGATGGCTTTGCTCTTCTTTCTGCTTAAAACTTCTTTCTCTGTGCTGAAAGTTTCATCACATTTTTACTAACAGAACATATATAAAAGCTGAAATCAAATTTCAATCAAAATATTCAGTTTCTTTTCACACCGTCTTATTATTTTGAAACATTTTCCAAAATGTAAATATATATATATATAATTATTCGTGAATTTCCTTGAAAAAGATACCACATGGGCATATTTCCACATAAAAAATTCACCAGATTTTTCCAACAAACTCTTTTCTGGCTAATTGCACTGTGATTTTCATCAAATACAGAATTTGATTTCCTCTCTATACTTCCTTTTGGGATCTTGAGTGCACATACTTTTGCATGGACTTTTTCTTTCAAAAATTAACCTGTTCTCCATTTCTCAGATAAACAAACCATTAAGAGACATCCATCAGATTGCAGAAAGTGGTTGCTTTTATTGAAAATACACATCCAGGAAAGTTGGTGCCCCACCAGGTTCCTTTATGACCCTTTCAATTCCAGCTCTCATTTGTTACATCCAGGCTTTTTCTCCTGTGAATGTTGATCAAACTTCTGCTGAGCCTGGGAAAGGGACAGGAAAGTTTTCTACCAAAGTGTTTATTTGATTTGTTTCGTCCCTCTGTTTTTCAACATCACAACCGAGGTGACCAGAAGTTTGTGTTAATTGGCAGTAAATTAGATTAAACAAAAATTCCCCAAGTAGGGACAATTTTGCCTGCAACATCTGCCTCTGTCACTTGTGCTTCTCTGCCTGCACTGGAATTTATGGCAAAATAAAACCAGCCTTATAAGCACAATGACAAAGCAAGCAATAATTTCACCAAGGAAACACTCACCACTCTAATAGCACTAATGTGCAGGTGTTAAAATGAAGATCCCAGAGCTTTTAATATGTGAAATATATTTCACATCTACTTACTGTAAACAACATCAGACTCTTCACACTATGACAAATCAAAGGGCACAGGATGCTTATTCTTAGAATAAGCAGGTACAGAACATTCCTATCACAGATGATTACATAAAATAATGGATCTAAACCTGATAAATAATCACATGAAACTATTTTTAAGATTTGATCAGTCTTTTCTTACAGACAGAGTTCCTTTTCCTACTTTTCTGCTTCCTTGCTTGGCATTAATTCATATTAATGAACCAACACACCTTGTCTGACTGCAGGCACATAACACCACAGAAATCCAAACTTCCTAAATCCTGTCTTCCATTTAAGAGTCTGAAGTGACTACTTGGAGTGTCAGAAAATCAGAGTGTCTCACACTGTCAGATTTTCTATTGTCTCAGATTATTCATCACAGCAGCCTGTCAGGGTCAGGTGTATTAGAAGTCTCCAGGACTGACCACCTGCTGTGGAAGGATTCCTTCTTGCAGGAATGAGGAAGACACAGGGGAGGGAAGGGTGTCAAAATATCAGCCTTTAGGGCAGCAAAAGCCCATGTATTATATCACAGCTACAAAGTAAGAGTCCTGGAAGGATTTGGAAGTAGACCCCATTCCCACCTCCCTCCTGGTGGAACAGTTTCCCAGGGAAGCTGTGGATGCCCCATCCCTGGAAGTGTTCAAGGCCAGGCTGGATGGGGCTCTGAGCAGCCTGGGGTAGTGGGTGGCACCCCTGCTGATGACAGGCAGTTCGAAACAGGATGGTTTTTATCATCCCTTCCACCCCCACACCATTCTATGACGCTTTACAAAGGCAGAACCTGCATGAAGGAACTTTAGCTGAAATTTAAAACCGCACAGGTTCCAGATCTGTACCAGCAGTACAAAACCAAACCTCCACCCTGAATATGCTCCCAATATGAGCTCATCTAAAAGGAAGAAGCTTCAAATTTTAGTTGTCTGTATCTAGGGAAAAAAGAGGAAGTAGCAAAGAGAAGAAAGGAGGTATTAGTAATTCAGAGAAAACTCTTCTATTTTAATACAAGCTCCTTTATAAAATTCTTGAAAGAATTTTTTGTTAGTTAACTCAGGGGATTCCTACCTCTTTTTTGCTATGTTCTCATGTTTGTTTCTTCTTGTTGTTTTGACTCAACAGAATAAAACTGCTTCCCCAGTTTATACCTTAATAATATATTATATTATATTATATTATATTATATTATATTATATTATATTATATTATATTATATTATATTATATTATATTATATTATATTATATTATATTATATTATATTATATTATATTATATTATAGTCAATATACTTTAATACCCAGTAAGGTATTAACAGGCACTGTAAACTGAATCATGATGTTTGCATTTGCTCATTCTTGCTATCAACTTGGTATTTCCCCTTCCTCCTCCAATCCTCCAGGTTTCTGAAGGAGGCCACTGTGTGGCAGCCCAGTACCAAAAACAGATGGCTGACAGGGTCAGCAGTGTCCCAGTGAAAATTCATCATGGCAAAAAATACATAGGGAGTAAATATTCAACTCTTTTTGCTGCAGTCACAGGTGGCAGGAGTGAGAGGGAAAGGATAACTTGCTCTGTTGCTGAAGGAGCCCACTCCATGCAGATGTAGTCAAATAGTGTGTTAAGGATCTTCTCTCTGTCACCTTTGCAGGGAAATATTTTGCAGAATAACAGATCTGATGAGATTTCTTTGTGAAGTTTCAACTTAAAATTACCTTTTTTGGTATCATTCCACTTAATTCATGATACGACTTTTATTTTAGAAAGGTGAGTAATATACCAGCTCTTACATAGTCATAAAATAACTTTTAGCTTCTTTCACTGCTCCCTGTGAGAAGCACTGCAGCTGATATAATGGCAAATTAAAAAAATAAACAAGTCCACAAAGTTCAAACTCCACTACTGTGAAGGAGACTCATGCAGGGAAAACAGAATCTGAATCAGACAGAATATTAACATAATCTTTCAGTGTCCTAAGGTGTCCCTAAACCAGGACTTTCAAAGACCCCAAAGAGTACCTTCTCATTTCTGAAGCATGAATGATGATTTCCCTTTATAAAATTCTAAAATAAGCATCCTGAGACCTCCAAATCCTGGTGCCCTGCATCACACCTCCTTCTAAATCCTGGACAAACAACCAAGCTATGAAAATGTCTTTTTTTTCCTCTCATTACAAATATGTTCTGACACAACTTCAGCCTCTTGAGTTGTGACCTCATCCCACCAAACAAGCTGAGTAGATCTACAGGTGTGATCACTGCTTGGATGGACAGAGCCAAGGAAAACCTCACCTCATCCCACAGCTCTGTGGCTGATTCAGTGAGTGGAACCTTCTCTTCTGAGTCAGCACTGAGTCACTGGTGGGGCTCAGTGCTACAGGACAAGGTGTTTCCAAAGGAGAAATGTTTCCACTAAAATACAAACCAAGTTCCAGCTGAGGACTAAGCACAGCTCTCTTCAGCCAGGACAATGAGTGCAGCAACTTAAACATTCAGAAAGTCAGTCTTTTATTTCCTGCATCTAGAAACTAGATGGTTTAATCTAATTATTAAATAGTAAAACCTTCACATCAGGCAGTGACACTGCTCTGTCTTGCCAGGGGATCATTCTCCTCATCACTTCCACACACTGAGAATTAGAGCTCCAGTCTCAGTCCTCCCACCCACATTTCCTTACCAAACAGAGCCACATGCAGGCTCCATACTCCACCACCACGGCTCCTCTTCCCTCCCTGTCAAATGGAGCTGGAAGCCCTGGATGTGTGGCCCCATGTAAACCTGGTTTTCTTCTAGAAAAGCCTACAACCACAGTAACAGGGCAATATTATGAGGGGAAGGGTAGGAAATGCTGCAGGATCTCCAGAGCTCACTCAGGACTTAAACCCTTTCCGTCCTTCCCACAGGTGTTTGTTCCTACAGTCTTCTGAGCAAGCACAGGGTAAAAAAGTGTCCATATTTAAACCCTTGCAAGAGTTCATCTCTGTTGAACAGACTGTGTGAAAATAATTCTCTTTTTTGTGGGTGTTTATGTTCCTAGACACCGAATAGTACATGGGACCCACAGGCCTTTTCCCATTATACCTGCCAGGACTGAGGAAATTGCTTCAGCTCTTGTCTGGTGCCTGGGGCCAGACACTCTGTTTCTGTCCTGCTTTCACTTAAGCCTTTCCATGTGCCATCCTCTGGAATACCCAGTGGGAATTCCTGGGGGGCTGAACATGGGCCACACTACCCCAATCAGCCCCAAACCCTCCTTCTTTTCACCACCTTCTGTCCCTCATGGTGCCCATGCTGGCAGCACAGCAGCTTGGCCAGCGGCCTCCAAAACACCGTCAGATCTCTGGGGAAAGCACAGCCCTCAGGCTGCTGAAAAAGCAGCCAGTGCTCAGGGCTCTGTCAGCTGGTACCAAAAACTGGGGCTTAAATCCAGAGCAGACACCCAATTCCTCAAGTCTTCCAGCTGTTGGCACCATGGGATCAAGCCCACAGTCAGAAAGTTGATTAAAAAGAATAAATTGCATAGGGAAATGCACAGGACTCACAGCTCTCACACTGAATATGCAAAGCTGAAGAGAGTACACATGTTCTCACCGTGCCTTTGGCTTCTTCTTTTGCTTCCTCTGGTGTCTCATTTCCAGACAACCTTTCCCTGCAAGGCAGAAAAATATCCCAACAGTCTGCTCATTCCAGTGCTAGCTTTAGGTGGACAGATAACAGCACAAAAATCCTTATAGGATAATTTTAGGTCATCCAAAGGCTGCATTTTAGAGGTCTGGTACAGCTGCCTAACTGGGTGTTAGATTGTCATATATTTACATACATTTACAAAGTACTTGTGGCTTTCCCACCAATGCAGCTAGGAAGGCATGCTCACTAATCTCCAATTTTAACTCAGCAAAACCTTTCCTTTTCTTTCCATAGGAAAATGCCAGTTCCTGAAAAATATGCATATATATTCTGCAGGAACAGATTGATTGAATCAAACCTTCTAACAGCGAGCAAACACACTTCCTAGGGAAACCTGGCTGGTTTCCTGCTAGCTCCTGGCCTCCCTGGGAGCTTCCCTGGTGAGCAGCATGTCTGGGCTCACAGGCTCCCTGCTGCACTCATCACAGGGAGCCCTGTTCTTTTCTGTTTAATATTGTGAAATAAAAATCTTGCTTTTATTAATTAAATTAAATTTCATGTTCTCGCTCAGTGGGAAGTGAAAAAATTCCAAGGTAGGTAATTTTCATACAGAAAGGATGTGAGGGTGGTGATAAACTTGCTCATTTCTCCCTCTACTGGAATTTGAGGTTCTGGTGAGCCTTTCTTACACATCATTGCTAATTCCATTGCCCACCTCTGGCGGGGTAAAGACAACTGGTGGAAATCCAAACCTGACAAATTAACATTTGAAAAAAATTAAACTAACCAACTGCTATGAGTTTAACAACAAACAGGAGCCTGCATTCCCCAGAGACCAACCATGGAGAGCAGCTGGCAATAAAACTTGATTGCATGTGGAAGCGGTTAGGAAAACAAAACAAAACAATAATACAACTTCAGCACGCAAACTCAAACTTCTAATCTCACCCAGGCCTTGGGGAAAAAAAAACAAAAACAAAGAACAGCTTCATTTTGAGGCAGTACTTTCCAACCATGAATTTCAGAGAGTTTAACCAAGTTAAAAGTTTTAGAAATAGAAAAATACACATAAAAAATTTAAAAAATTAAGGAAGATGAGCAGGCCAGTGGTGGGTGAGCAGAGCATGTTTCACAGCTCAGCACCCAACCCTCAAGAATTTATCAAGATGGGTGAAAGATTCACCATCTTAGGACATCTTGTGCTCTTCAGTTGTTGCCTGTGAGCCCTGGACTGTTCTGTTCACACTGCCAGCAGGCAGAACAGCCCCTGAAGGTGGCAGGATTTCCAAACAGCAAGGACTGATACCAGCATGATCACCTTCTATTAGCTACTTAAATGAAGTCATCCTCTTTAGGGACATCTTTTGTGGCTGGTATCTGCATCCCTCTGGGTGAAGGTGCAGCCAAAAAATATCTTTTTTGTCTTACAGTAGCCTCCATTCCAACAAGACATTTCCTACATGGGGAAATGACTGAGGCTTGACTTTGCCCATCCCAGAGAACAGTCAAAAAGCCTGGAGTCATCTGCCCTGGATCCCAAGGGAGCATTTTAGCTGCAAGCATTGTAACATCTAGGCCAGCATGAGGTAATGTTTTGGCTGTCTGCTGGAGGTAATTTGCATGATGAGCACATGATCCTGTTGTGGCTGGTGTTAACATTTCAGATTAGGGCTGTGAAGGGTGTTGAGAGAAATGAAGTAGACATCTGGTCATACTGTTGGAATTTATTTGGGAAGCAAGAGAAGTATCTGCAAACCACTGAAAAACAAGATTTAAACATAGGAAAGGGGAAAAAAAAAAAAGAAAAGATAGTTCAGCAGGCCAGGATGGAAGGTATGAATGGGGAGGCTGCTCCTCCTGCTGAGTTTTCCACCATGCACAACACCATTGCTAGGCAATGGAAGTGGAAGTGCAAGGAGCATTTCCATGTTGAAAGACACAGAGGGGTTCTCTAAACCACTCATGCAGAGAGAACAGTGTGATAGGATTTTCTGTGGCAAGAAACAGATTTCCAGAACAGATTAAATAATAAAACCCCACAAACTCTGCCTTGACACAGCCTTGCGACAAGCATGACACATCCACCCCTCCTGGCAGCAAAGGCATTTCGGGTAGGTGTTGAAGAAAAGCTTGGTATCAAAGATGAGCAAATTAATTTCTATACTGATTATTTTCAGCAGTGAGAGTCATCCCTTTTTGGTTTTGCTGCTGCCATTTCTTTGATGCAAGAGCTGGGAAACCTGTGGGAAGAGAACCCAGGTTTTTTTGGTTCCAATACAACACCTGAGCCACCAGATCATGGCATCTTTCTGCACAGGAAGGGCAGTTACAGGCACAAGAGAAATATCCCATATGAAAAACAAATCAGAGGAGAAACTTAACATTTATGGCTTTTTTGACAGGATTTTTTTGTTTATTTGTTGATAAGAGATTTTTGAAAGGAGGAAAATTTAGCTGATTACAATGTAAACATCCTTTTTTTAAAAATAATTCTCAGTTTACTTAAAAGCTCAGAACTGACACTGCTCAGAAAAGTGGCAGCTCCAACAACCAAGGCATTCTCCAAACCTAGACATTTATTATAAATATTATTTGCTGTTTAAAAGAAAAATATCATTTAGTAGAGGACATGTTTCTTCTTGAAGGCAATGAGAAGTTCCCCACAGTCCTAAAAAAGATCTTACTTTCTAAATTGATAATCCTACACATATCTGAGGCAGAACAAATATACTCAGTCATTAAGACTTGTGTTTTGAATGATGCATTATTTTCACCTGCAAGGAAGCATCTCCAGACTTTGGGAGTCACAGACCCAACTCTTTATTTTTAAAGTTAATACTTGATATGGCCACCTTGGTCACAGAATGGACTTGCAGATTAGATAGGCACCACTGATAGGTCTGAGACAGAGAAAGGAACTGAACCTAAAATTCTAGAACTCAGAGAGCACTTACAGTGCTTTGAGAAGTGAATAATCAGCTTGAGAAAAAACAGCCAATACCCATGAGCTCATAATGCCCAGTCCAACTGGAGACAAAAAAAATAAAAAATTGCCTTATCTTGCACTTCCAAGTGAAATTCCAATGTCCCCAAGGCTGAGAGCAAGTGCTTGCAAAACTTAATATAGGAATCTTTAGCACCTTCATGTTTTATGTGTGCTCCTGAGTTAGGAGCAGATGGGTTTCGGAGATTTAAATCTTTGGGGTTTGACTGCTTGAGGTGCACTTAAATACTTCTCCTTGCTGCTATTATAATGAACATATTTCACCAGTTAATAAGGTAGCAAACTTTGAAATGTAGGCATATGGGCAGCGTGGGAATTCAAGCAAACTTGTGTTTCTGTGGGATGGAACAGCCTTGTGCCATCAAAGGTGAAAATTGTTAATGGCTGGAAGTCCAACATCTGCTACACCACCTTCACCAGGCTTCATGTGAAAACAAATTCCATATGAGTCCCTGGTAGGAAGCAGGACCTCGTGAGCCATCTTCAGGCTCACAGGACGCCCTGGCCATCCCTGCCTGGCACAAGCCCAGCCTCCAATTTCACCTGTCACATGAAGCAGGGCTGTGCAGCACTTCAGTAAAACACCAACCTTATACTTTTCCTGCATTTAAACTACATCATTAATTGGTATTTTATGGAGATAATATTTTTAAATTAATATTTCTATTTTACACGTTTTCCTGTAGCAGCAGAAAGCTTCAAAAATCAGACTGTTGCTGAGACTAATTTTGCTTTACCACCACTTTCTTTACCACCATTCTGTTTAACAAAACTTATTTTTTAAGAAAACATATTTTTAATTTTATCAGTGTTAACCCTGAAAACAATACTCAAAAACTTCAGCAACAAGCAGAAAATTAAGAACATTCTGACCCTGAAAAATTTGTATCTGATTTGCAATAATTTTTCTTTCAAGACTTTTTAAAGTCTTAAACTTTTTAATATACAAAGCAAACATTACAAACACATTCTCCTCATTAGAAAGGACCCTGCCTCACATCTCTTCATATTTCAAGAATAGAAATTGTTGAAACTTGCAGATTCTGGTGTCCTAGTAAGTCTTTAGGCAGAGGTCATTCCTCCAGCTAAGGTGACTGTATTGATTAGCATGTGTAGGATCTTGCACAGATGAGTTGTTTGAAAACCTTCTATGATTTTTTAACAGCTATAATTAGAAACACTGGCACAGCTGAGTGAATCAGTGCAGCCACACCAGTGCTGGACAGTGGTACAAATGTGCCTCCCTCCCTCGAAGTAGAAACCACACATACATAACTCTGCTGGTTGAAAAAAAAACCCTAAATTAGTTAAAAAAAATATGCAAAGTCCAAGCCCTGGGAGAGAGTTGTACCAGAGTTAACTGGCATTTCCATGGATAAATTTCACTTGAGAGCATATTTATTAAGTAAATGTGGGTGTTGGTTACCTGACTCACTGCAGATTCTTCCAAGAGCTGTTTCACAAATTACTGAGAGAAGCAGGTACCTCCAGGACACAACTGCTTCATCCTATGGAAGAAAGGTAAAGCATGTCAGGTAAATCATGTGCAGCAATGCCTGTTCTCTCCACTGACTGGAACTGGAGCCCAGGGAGATTAGCTCTGATAAAGACACCTTCTTCAAATACCTGTAGACACGAAGATGATTCCTGCTCTAGCTAAGGCTCCAAGAGACCACAGCCAACAACAAGCCTTGATTTAGAACAGAAATCTCCCACTTCAGGGCCAGAGCTGCACCAATAATCAACTGAAGCAGAGTTACCACTTACTGCATTCATAGGGCACAGCTCCTGCTGCTCCACAAGCAATCCCAAAGGCTTTTGGCCAGACTGCCTGTGTGGCAAAAGGTTGGATGACTCCTGGGGGATAAACCACATCCTGTCACTGATCAAGAAGAAACCTGAGGACTTCCAAGTCCCTTGAGGACAAATTACTCAGAGAAATATCTATAAGGCTTTTATTAGTAGTGGTGGTAGTATTAGTAGTAGAATTTAAAATACAAGTGCCTTAAAATAGCATGACCAGGAAGGGTGGATTCAGGGAGTTGACATCTGACAGATGTTGGTAGTTAAGAAAAACTCTGAAATCCAGCCCAAAGACTCACTGACTGAAATAGGCTTGACACCCAGAGCTAGCCAGGGAAACAAATGCCCAGATCCCTCCATCCTCTGATGCCTGGGTGCCAGATGTGTCAGCGTCTAGTCAGCAGCAGAGAGGCCACAAAGTACTTCCTCACTGTTACAAACAAAACCCAGTCCTGGCATGTGTCATTTAATAAATGTGTCTTTCAGTCCTCAATGTTGTGGTTCCCAAAGCAGCCCAAGCTGCAGGAAAGGAGGATTAGTGTCTTTCCAGAAAGGATGCAGCAGTGAGTCACAATCTCAGCACTGCTGTGAGTCACTTCAGCTGTGAATATAAAGTGACAAAACTCTCCCTTTGCATTAGACATCACAGGCAAATCCCCAAATCCAGACTGGGAGATATCTGTGGTCCAACCCTGTATCCAGATAAGAGCTTCCCCTCTGCTTCTGCTCGTTTTCATGATGACAGGGAGCAGAGAGGAGCTGAAACATGAGACAGCTGGGCTGTAGCTGTGTTTGCAGCTCTGCTCCAGCTCCCACTGGAGCAATGACCTGCACCAGAGTCCTGACCTTTCACTTACCACTGTGGTAGGTGCTCCAGCCATTCCTGCACCTCTCTGGGAGGAGCATGGTGTCTGTCCTGGGCAGGACAACCCTCCCCACACACAGGGTCACAGGGAACAGGCAGGAGATTTTCCTCACCTTCCAGTGGGCAGGAAAACCCAGCCTCATTGGGACAAACCTCTAACAAATCAAACCTCTAATAAAAATCTCTTTTCCTAATCTAGGTTCAAACATTAATGCCTGGGTTGGAGTCAACATCTTTCCTGTAAACAAGTGACTTCCCTGATCAGAGGTTGGACATTCACTGGAAAACCTCCATGTTTTCTGCTAGCAATGTCACATAACTCAAGTCCTCAGCTTAAGCTCACCTCAGATGGTAAAATGATCCCAGAAAATGTGATTTTAAGACATTACCTGCTGAGCCAACCAGATCATTCACTCCCCCAGCCCTTCTTCTCATGTGCATCAGAGTGAAGTGAAACTAGATGGATAGACCTGGAGGTGTCCAGCAAATGAGTCCTGCAGGCAAATCTAAGCCCTTGCAACAAGACACCTCTGCTGCTTCTGAGAGGATTTTGCATATAGATAAAGCAGCAGCTCACAGCTTAAAGAAGTCACAGCAGTTCATGGCAGGCTATAACAGAATACCTGGCATTTAAATGGGGACCAAAAATACCTTTTATTATATAAAAACTCCAAATCACAAATGCTACTTCACACCTCCAGATTACATGTTTTAGTGAGTAAGTAAAACTGAGCAGGGAACAAACCCTTCTCATTAGTGAGAGACTTACCTGGGTGCATTATCCTGTTACTTCTGAATGACTGCAATTTGAGAATTGCCTCATTGCATCTCAAGTTCAAATTCACTTGGGAAAGGAAGGAAAAGCTTGCATGCAAGGAAAAAAAAAACAAAATACAACAAAACACAACTAGAAAACAAAGGTTTGAATTCAGATTGTACATCAGTTGCATTTTCCAGCTGTTTCTGTCAGTATTTTGCTCCCAGAAAACCCCAACCCTTTGTCTCCACTTCTGAAAGTATTTTTATAATGTAGAGTTTATGGAAAAGACAAAGGAAAGAGCTGCTAAAACCTTTTCTTTACTTTTTAATTTTCAGCAAGGTACATAATAGTTCAAAGAAAGTGGTATCCAAGCAACAGGTTTAAAAGGGGCAAAGTATTAAAAGATTGTTCAATCAATTATCATAGCCTGAACATGCTGTTAACTGGCATAATTGCCTTTGATGCAAAACACACTTTTTATAGTTATAAATAATCACAGAATATCCAGAAGCTATATTAATAATGAAGAAAACCGTCTTTTGGAGCATTCTTCTCACACTCAGCTCACACTCATATATATTTCCTCCCCTAGCCAGAACATCATATCTCACAGGAACTAAAAGCTGACACCTTGAAGCAATATATTATTTTGATTTTTAGTTAACTATAGCCAGAAAAATGATATACCTTCAAAACATATATATATATATATGTATATATATGTATATATGCATTCAAAACATATTTAATGTCAGATCTGCCTCTCTGAAAGGACTAAAAATAATTTTCCACCGTTTCATTCCCTTAGCTCCATGGAACTAACATAGCTGAAAGATTATGGGTAGGATTCTACATAAGCATTATTAAAGAGATAATAAATAACACAGCACCACAGAGAACCTTTTTGATCAGGAGAATAAATATTAACCATGCTCTAAGTGTTCCCCTGTGATCGCTGAGTCAAGGTTACAGGTGATGATTCACAAGGCAGAAAGAACACAACTCGACTTTCAGAGTTTCCATGGCTGGCAGATAGATAATCTCTGTTCCTGCAATGAGCACAGTTGATGGAAAGACAGCAAATGGATAATCTTAGAATGCTGTATCTGCAGAACTGGGCAGCAGTCCTGGAAACATTCATATTTAACAAGCACGGTGCTGTTCAGACATGTGAAATGGTGTGTGTGTGTGCTTGGAGCATTAGGCTTTGGTTCAAAAGCCAGAACTGCACCTTATGATGTGACAACACTCCCTCCAAACTGCCACAGACGGGGCTGTTTCCCACTCAGATATAAAAATGAAAAGACTTCTCCCAGAGGAAGGTATCTGGCAGTGCAGAAACGAGCAGCCAGGTTACCAGGCAGCAGGAGAGGATCAGTGAGGAGATACAGCCATCAACCTCCCCTCCCTGCTCCGGGGCTGCTCTGGCAGAGCCTGAGCCTTCCCTGTGGCAAACCAACTACTTGGGCACAGCTTTTGGGAGCACAGAAAGCAAGGAGGGCATATGGCATCTGCCTGGCTCCAAGCAGAACTTTTCTTCTCCAATCCCTTCCTGCCTGCATCCCCCTGCTCCAGAGAGATCCTGGGTGCAGGGATGGGGAGATTCTTCTCCACTGCTCCCAGCCTGCAGCTCAGGGCAGGGTCCTGGCAGCCCCTCTCAAATCCTCCTCTACTTGGCCCAAGGGATCCTAGACATCTCCACGGTGATTTCACCAATCCCTTAGCAAAGGGGCAGTTAAAAACTCGCCTTTTGTCTCAAATAGGAGACAAAACTTTGTCTTTTCTGTCAAGCATCAATATGCAAAGTATTAGGAATCAATTACACTTGGAGATGAATACAGAGAAATTAACTTATGGTGGGCCAGCCTCACAGCTACCTGCTTTGGCCCCAGGGTGATTTCTGTTTTTCTCTAAGCTTGTTCAAGTCAATCTAAACCTTGGGATAATTCATGGTAATCAAATTGTGTGGCAAGCCACTTTTTTTTTTAAGAAGAAGCTTTCCAAAAACAGTTCTTTAATGTGGTAAAAGGCCTTTCCAATAACTGTCGAATCTGATATCACTTGATTTAAAGAAGAAAACACCTTAAAATGTTCCCCATGTAAAAACTCTGTGACAGTTTTGATCATTGTTGAATAAAGACGTTTTCAAAATGCAAATTCACAAATTTGGAAGATTCACAAATGGAAGATTCAGCAAATCTGGCATCACCTTGACTGCAAAACAAAAGCAAAGTTTGACAAAGAAGACTTCTTTTCTGGCAGGGAAAGTAGGTAAGGAAGTGTTGCATTACTTGTGGAATGTACACTAACACCAGGCACCCAAGGCACACCAAATACCCTGTAGACAGATACAGCAACAGGAAGAGGGAAGATGGATTTGATAGGGATGAACACAATGTTCAAAACCAAGCTGGGGACAACAGTGACTGTGCAGAAGGTGACTGCAAGCTGCACATCAGCACCAGAGTCTGAGGAGAGGGACCCATTGGTCAGAACACACATAAATAAAGCTATAAGGTAATAATAAGGTAATTTGCATGTGATACCAAAAGTGGCAAGAACAAGGAATGTGTTAGCAGCTAACAGATTCATTTTTACAGCTATCAGCTTAGACACTCTCTCTAAAAATATAACAGAAAACAAATTATTATTATTATTATTATTATTATTATTATCATTATTATTCACTTATGTGCTCATCCCCCTTGATGCATAAGGGACTCTATACTCTGATGAGAGCTCAGTTCTCAACAATTACCCTGGGGGTACAACCCAAGTTGTTAAATCCTTGTTCTAAAAGTCAGCCTGAAAAATGTTAACATAACTCTAAGCATCTCCTGTACACTCAATGCTGATACACTGCATGTCTTAAATATGGCCCTGCCACCAACCTGTGCATTGGTAACTGATTTCAGACCAAATTTTCTTTGCTGATTACAAAGTAGTTTTAAATTAGAGCTCTTGCTTTGAGACTGTGAACTTTGTTGAACCGAAAATGATTTTTAGTACAATTCTGAAAGCAGATACAAAGTAGTACACAAATGGATGCCTCAGAACTAAATGTAAACAGCTCTGTCCCAAGTCAATAACCAATAAGTAGCTGGCAGGTGCTGCTTGAGCTTGCCACCTACACACACAAAATCTGACAGAGGATGAAGGACAAGTAGTGTACTTGTGTTCCACCTCAAGCCCTCTGAATTCACTGTTGGGACTGACACTTGGGAACAGATTCCTGCAAAAAATACAGTACAATGAGGTGTTTGAGAAGCTCAGCTGTACTTCACTCAGCTGAAGTGGCACACCAAACTCGCTGTACTAATAGAAGGAGGTTGTAGCAAAGGATTTATTGTGCAGCTGGGATGTACATGATAGCAATTCCATTCTCTTCTGCATTTTACATGTCCTACCTGATTGCACGAGCACCTCTGTCATCGAAACAGAGAGATCCCATCCCTAAAATGATAACACCACCTCACAGTGGTGTTGTAAAATAAATATATACAGTCTAACATGCAGCTGCCAAAACTGTGGCACCTGACTCAATAACAGTACTTGTGTGGATTCACAAGCTGACCTTCCACAGTCATCTTCCCAAGAGATTCTGTTTCAGCCTTCAAATTGCTTTTTCTTCTTTCTTGATTTAGATGCCTGTAGTTGGTAAAGCTTCCTGGAGGTGCAAGATCCCGCATCTTTCTGCTCAGGTTTAATTCTCTTAGGACTCCTGGAGTGTGAGAACAATCCCTAATATCACAGGATATCCCTGGAAGTCCAGACCAACCAGACCCAAACCTCTGTGCAAAGATGAAGAGTTTAGGTCCATTTTTACTCACTGAAAGAACGGCTGCAAGGCAGGAAGGGAAGGAGTGCCATGGGGAATGGGACCTACAGGATTTACCAGTCCCTTTTGAGGCTCTTGGGACAGGGATTCAAAGGACAAAGTGAATCAGGGCATGGGGCTCCAATGCACCACTGCCTTAGAGACTCTGCTGCTTCAGACACCATTTTCACCATCTTCTTTCAGAAAGAATTCACATTTTGCTTACAAAATGGTTATTTCAGGAGCCTCTTTAACTTCATATCTCCACATAATCCTACACTCTAATTGTACTTCATTTCTTTAATGCAGTATTAAGTCTTCAGGCACATTTAAAGGCTGGAAAGAACATTAACTGCTTTGCAGGTATTTTTAGGAGACATTTGGATGACTTTGTACCATAGAGTTCAGTTAGAGTTTTCTTTCTAAAAACAGCTAAGTCATCAACATGATTAAAACATTAGTATTAAATCCTTTAAAGCATTTAGGTAAGTTTGTGGCTAGAAATAGAAGAGTTCTTCATTTTTTTGGAGACACAGGGCATCCAAAACTGTGCTATGGTTTAAATGATAACTTTGACTGAGAAAAGGTCACTGGACCTTCATAACACATCTGCAGGTCCAAGGCTAGAACCCACATAAATATTCTTTGATGATCTCAACAAAATTCAGACCTAAAATTATCTCATACATATCAATTAAAATTTGCTCAGTCGTCACTGATTTCCCTCAAATGTGGCAAATTCATTCATGTTAACGAAAGAAATAGATTGTATTTGAGTAGGGATTAGGGGCAATAAAGCATTAAACAAAAGACATAATTGAAAATCTGACAAATTCAACACGAAGTCTGTTAAACACATTTGCTCACATTTGGTAAAGCACAGCCTCTTTCTCTGCAGGGCCACAGAGCTGTGGATGAGCTTACACAAAACTTAAGGGGCCAAGCCCACAAATCACCACTCAAGCATTAGCCCCAAAATGCAAATATTCCTGCTCCTTTTAAAGGGTTTCACAATGTGAATAAGAATTACCTTCAGAAAACAGACTCTGGCAGGATGAGTGGATACTGAGCAGAAATCTAACTGAAGAAATGCTGTTGTGGTTCACAACACAGCCAAGCTGCAGTGAACACCACCAGACCCTTCCCCTCCTCTGGGGAATGCAGAGCATCACAGCTCTCCAGCAGCAGCCCACGGGACCCAGCAAGCACCAGCAGATGGTGCTCTGAAAGCAGGCAAGTTTCTAAGAAAAATCAGCTTTTATGAACTGAAATTTGACAAGCACCAGCAAAAAATATCTTCAGTAAAGGTATCACAGTAAAATAATAAATTATTCCTGCCTTCAGAGAAAAATACAGCGCCCCAAAAGGGCAATTTCCCCCCAGCTCATCTGCTTTCAGGTGATGCTGCTTTAATTATAACAGCATTGCTTTGTTTCCAGAGCACAAGTGCCAGTCATCATGCAGCAATCTCCTCCTCACCCATCAGAGTATCTTCAAGGCATCATTCCTTCTTGATACTTCACAGATTTGCCTTGGAGGCAAGAACAGTTCAAGTCATTCATTTATGAAACCAAAGACATGCCCAGTGTTGTCAGAAACTGTGAAAAATTTGTGTACATGATTCCAGTGCCTTCTCTTTTCCTTTTGCTTGGCAGCATAAAATAGCACTGATTGAATGGATCTCACACTTGAATTTTTTTCATATATTCTCTATTTAACAGCTTCCAGAGCAGGACTGGATTTCAGCACATACAGGTGCAGTCACACAGCTGCAGAAGGATGGAGCACCACCTAAAATGAACTTCAGTTCTGGAGAGCCAGAGTGGGATCACTAAAGGAAGAAACTGGTGATAAACCAAGTCAAGATATTTAATTTCATTCATAGAAAGTGATCATGGACTCAAGCCTGACAGAGGTCAAGAGATTTTTGGGCCTGTCTCTCAGGCACGTCGTGGGATTCTTGGGGTGTCCTCAACGATCCTGATGGGTCCATCCCAACTCAGCATGTTCTGATTCTGTGAAAAATGACCACAAAAGATGTGACCTGATGTTCCCAAACAGACAAATCTCCTCACTAGGATCAGGGAAGGGATCTCCACCACATGAACTGTACCTTGCAGAGCAACAGGAATGTGCCACAATCAGCCAATGTGCTCCAGTCAGCCTGGATTACCTGGTTTACTGATCCACTGCAGGAAAAAAAACCAAACCCCCAAACCCCATGTATAGTTAAAATATAGATACTTGATATATGTTTCTACATTTATTTGTTTGCAGAAGTTCATTGTATGTCCACTAAACCAGGAGCCAAATCTCTCTAATGACTTCAAATAAGGTATGTGGTTCTCTCTTTGGCTTAGGAATCATGTCATCTTTAATTAAATATTTAATCATTAAGTGGCTCTCTGGGGACTCAGAAGACCTGAGCTGCCTGGCCCAGTTCAGGTTTTTGGTCCATGGTAAGACACCCCAGCTCAGCAGGGAGATAAATCAGCAGCAGAGAGGAAGGAAGGAAAGGAAGGAAAGGAAGGAAAGGAAGGAAAGGAAGGAAAGGAAGGAAAGGAAGGAAAGGAAGGAAAGGAAGGAAAGGAAGGAAAGGAAGGAAAGGAAGGAAAGGAAGGAAAGGAAGGAAAGGAAGGAAAGGAAGGAAAGGAAGGAAAGGAAGGAAAGGAAGGAAAGGAAGGAAAGGAAGGAAAGGAAGGAAAGGAAGGAAAGGAAGGAAAGGAAGGAAAGGAAGGAAAGGAAGGAAAGGAAGGAAAGGAAGGAAAGGAAGGAAAGGAAGGAAAGGAAGGAAAGGAAGGAAAGGAAGGAAAGGAAGGAAAGGAAGGAAAGGAAGGAAAGGAAGGAAAGGAAGGAAAGGAAGGAAAGGAAGGAAAGGAAGGAAAGGAAGGAAAGGAAGGAAAGGAAGGAAAGGAAGGAAAGGAAGGGAGGGAGGGCAGCACCAAGTCCTGGAAGGAGCAGAGGCAGCTTTGCTGGGCTGGAGCAGCAGGGACAAACAGGGCTGAGGTGAAAGAGGAGTAGGGCAGTTCTGAGGTGCTGACACAAGGCAGAGCTGCTGGGAAGAGGTGTGGAGGAAGGGGAGAAGGGTGGAAAGAGAAGGGGAATGCAGTATCCTGCATGGATGCAAACTGGAAACAGGTAACTCATTACACCACACCACTAATCCTAATTAACAGCCTTAATCAAGTATCAAAGACTTACTTAGTGTAGAGTATGAGCTTGACACTTCTGGCTGATTTGGATAAGCCCAGGCCACCACTGCCTGCAGGCAGGAGTGGGATTTCAGCCTCAAGGAATGCCAACCCATAGAGTTCATCAGAACCAGGTCTGTTTTAGGTGGTCTGTGCTCATATGGAGGGAGTGGTGGGCAATATTTTTCCTCTCTAATTGAAGAGTCCACCCTTTTCCTGTCCATTTTGAAGCACAGGTTAGACCAGCTTTGAGAACATACCTTACAAAGCTGTTCACCTGCAAGGACGGATTTCCCCCTGCACATTTCCACGTCAGTTGCCAGCCAGCTATTTCACATCAAGATTTGTCTTTGGCAACCAGCTCCACCATGAGAATACTCCACCTACCTTCTCTCACCACAGCATTTAGCTCCAGGCAGAGAAAGAGCTGCAGTGGCAAAGTGGGCATTGCTCAGTGGGGATGCAGCACCTGCCTCCCACACTGGGTCACAGTAGAGACTTGTAAATTCTCTTTTTATTTGCTTGTGATCAATACAAGAGAAGCAGAGAACATACCTCACTCACTGCACCAGAACATACCTTATTTTGCTGTAGGAGTAGAACAATTCATGTGTAGATTTAGTTCTCCTTAGTTCCTATGATCTCTCCCTTATCATTAAACTCCTCTCTTTTGCCCTGCCTGGTTTTAATAGGATTTTAAATTACTGAAAGACTGTGCACTCTGAACTTCATTTGTTTCCCCCTAAGATTTTTTTATGCTATTGTCTGTAAAATGTTTCTGTATGTTTCAAAGTGAAAGGTCAGAAATTATCATGAGGTTGTTTTCTCCTACTGAAGCACTCTTTTCCCACCAAGTCATTGATTTGCATGCAATTGGAAAGTTCCCCTTGCTTAATATCTTTGTCAATCCTAAATCTTTCATTGCCTTGATGAAGAAAACAGATGATCTATCATTTGACACTGCTCCTGAACTATCTCCACTAAAATTAATTGTCTACATTTTTCCCTTGGAGCAGCTGTAGAGCCAACAGGTCATGTGGTGATGTTGCATATATTAGATTTTATCTCAGCTTTGACTGATGCAAGGAATTCACATTTGCTGCCTCAGTTTCTTGTACAAGGGCATGCATTTGGATCACAGAACAGCCTTAGGGTCCCAGCATGTACCTTTTCCCTTCATGAACAATCTTTCAGCTCTTCACCTACAGCAGAAGAGTATTCTTTCATTCCACTGAAACATCCTACCTTTAGCCTGATTTTATTTTCAGTCCTTCCTGACATCATTGCTATCAGCCTCTACTGGTACAACAGATCCCTCCAGCAAAAAACCCAGCACTTGCCCTAGGACATGATACAGAATATGATGGTTTTAATTTCACTTTTTAATACATCAGGAAAAAACCCTGAAGTGTGAGAAGCAGGCAGTGGATACAGGGTTTGTTCAATAGGAAAGAGGAGCGTTTCACAGCTGCAGAGCACATTTCAGCTAAGGGCCTCAAAACATGAAATAAATTTCACAAGAGTCTTGCTGAGATAGGGTTTTGTGAGGTTCATTTAATTAAGGTTTAGTTGATGAATGAGGGTAATGTTTGGGTTTCTGCAGAGGAAATCATGACAGTGACAAACAACTATATTTCTCATTTATTATGTGAAATTTCTGATGTTTCTGGAGAATTTTACAATAAGCTGTGAAGACGGTCCTGGAAAATCTTTTTCACACCAGAAAATTAAAGAAAACCTGCAACTCTACTATGTCAAACCATAATTGATATCATATTGACTAGCAATGTCACAAATTTATAACAAGGCACTGAGGAGCAAAACACGCCACAAATACAGAGGAGAACAATTGTGTGGAAAATAAGTGACAGGATTATTGAACCAACTTTATCTGATATTGCATGGGAAGATGACTTGCCATTCAGGCAGAAATTACATACCAAAAAAACATCCTTAAACTAGGAAAACAGTTAATTAACACACTCAGGTTCACAGATGTTTTAATCAAGTGCAGTCTAGATGATTGAAACTGTAACTGTTTGCTACCCTGAGTAAAAGACATCAAAATAAATCTTCAGCATTAAATCATGACATGAATATGGACCTTCTAAAAAGACAAAAAAATTTACAATAAAATTAGCATGGGCATTTTTTGACAATTCAATTAGCTTAAAGAAATGTATGGTTTTACACAGATCACCAAAGATCTATCACTTTTAGGAGCTAAAAATCCTTTTCCATTTACCACTAAAAAATCAAATTTTATATACCTCAGGCAATACAGAATTCCAGGAATGCTAGCCACATTCTTATGGTTGTATTGTGTCATGAAATAGTAATTTCAAATCTTTTGGGGAAGGAGGAGAGCCTTTGGGAGAGTGATAATGGAGGGATAGGTTGGGTCTTACTGCATGGTGTAGGCTGAGTCTGCCTTGGGTCTGTCTTGATGTCCTGAACAGTCCTGGGAGATTCAGGTCATCACCCCTTAAAATGGAAGCACAGGTTGAGTGAGATGTCCTGCAAATGGATTAAAACTGTTAATTGGGGCTTGGGTGGTGGAAATACAGGGTTTCCTGTTATCTGCGGAGAAAAACACCCACAAATCTGCAGCAGGGGTTAAAAATGGGGTAGTGAAAGTAGGGGAAGTTAAATCACAGAACCACAGAATGACCTGGGGCATTGGAAGGGAAAATAAAGATCTGCCAGTTCAAACCCCCTGCCATGGGCAGGGACATCTTCCACTACCCCAGGCTGCTCAGAGCCCCATCCAACCTGCCCTTGGACACCTCCAGGGATGGGGCAGCCACAGCCTCTCTGTGCCAGTGCCTCCCCACCCTCCCAGTAAAGAATTTCTTCTGAATATCTAATTTAAACCTACTCTTTTTCAGTGTGAGGCCATTCCTCCCTGTCCTGGCACCGGGCTGTGGCAGCCCAGCCGAGAGCCCCCACTAGTGCTGCTCTTTATTTCAGTTCCATCGCCTGAATAAGGAACTTAAAACAGGGGATTACTAAAGACAGGGAAAAGCACAGTAAGAGGAAGAAGCTGTGTAAGGGTTGGGCTCACAGGTGCTTTCACACTCAATTCATCAGTTGTAAAGCTGATCCCTGCTGTCAATTCCTCAAAGCTTATAAATTCTGGAAGTTATATCACTGGAAATCTTGTTGAAAATATTCAGATGCCACTGCCAGCACCTAATGAAGAACTGTAACACTGTGAAAAACAAGTTTTTACCTGGAGCTCTGGAGAAGGATGGAGGTCAGGGTGATCTGTCACTGCTGCCTGTGGCTCCTTTTAGGGGTATCCATGGGTATTTTATACCTGGTCCTCCAAATTCCTGCTGTTGGGACACAGAAGGTATCTAAGACCAAGGGTAAATCGATCTAGTTAAAATAGTTGGCGGGGTGGGAGGGTGTTTGGTTTTTTTTCTTTAAATCAAAGCTGCAAGTTGAAGATCTGGCTCTTAAAAGTAAATCATGGAGTACTGGCTGTTGGATTGGGCAATAGTAGGGAACACTGGAAAATTAAAATCTTGGGAAGAGAGTTAAAGCTGGCACATCTGGAAGCAAATATTTCCATAACTGTGAATTTAAGCTGGTTGGTATGAGATAGATATTTGCACAGCTTAATAATAACAGGTGATTTTCAACAGATTATGTTTGTGTAGAGCTGAGAATTTCTAATTTTGGAACCTTTGTAATATTCCAGCCAGGTTCATATCTGTTGAAATATATCTTCCAAAACACTGATGTACATCTCTGACTTGGATTTTTCTTTTCTAGCAAATGATGAATATACATTAAAAAGAGCTACTTGTTGGGGAACTATGAGCTTTTTGGTCTATGTGTACAAGAACTAGATATCTACATAGGAAGGGGCCAGAGGAAGAAATTTTTACTTTTGGATTAGATAAAGACATCAGACTCAAATAATATCTTTGTACTTTCATTGAAATTTGCATCCAGTCTGGCAATTTCCAGGCTCATATCCTGCATTTGTTATTAAATACATATTTTATATTTGTTTCCTGTGTATCATGATTTGACTGGCATGATGACTTGGGGGAGCAACCAGACTTTCTGCTGGTACTCAGGAGTCTACTGAGAAAATTGTAAAATGCCAAGTAGTTTACATTTTAGAAGCCTGGAACAATAATTATGAGGAAATTCCACTAGAGCATACAATAGAGATATTTGTAACTCTTCATATCTCTTGGCACAAGAGCACAACAAAATGTAGAGCTCAGAATGAGAAAGCCACACAAATTCAGATAAGAGACAAACCTTTTATGTCAAAACACGCAGCAATGACCAACTTAATACATGGTCAATTTTCTGATTTTTATTTTTTTAAGCCTTTAATGAAGGTTTGTGCAAATACAGATTTTTAAGTATTTGCTATTCACCAAATATATTCAGACAAATTACCTGTGGGACAGGAGTTATGTAAGAAATAGGGAAGAAGTTGTGACTTCAAAACCCCATTTCCCTTTCTCAGTGAAAAATGGAATTCCCCAAATAAGTATCACAAATAATAAAAATAAATTACAATCTTGCTTTTCTGGAAGTCATCTTAGAAAATAAAATAAAACATATAAGAAGATTTATGGATAAATGTAGAATTGCTGCCACAAATGAAATTCAAACTTCCCTATTCCTCCAGGACCACCATACACAAAGTTTTGCATAAACAAATAGTAGTTTCCTTTTTAATCTCCCCAGACTTGTGTCCATTTAAATGTACCCACTATAACAAAGGTGGTATATCTGCCAGCTTCTTTTGAGAAAATGAAAAACTGAGATAAAAAGTTCGTACCTTTGGGTTTGATTTTAAAAGGAGAAGGAGTAAAACAATAAGTTGAGCCTTCATGAAAATGAACCTGTACATCTTCAAAACCTGAAACTTTGCTGTTTCATATGAACAGGTGCTCCTGCTTCAAGTGATTCCTGCCCTCCACACTTCCATGAGTGTTAAAGCCACGAGTAACCAGCTGTGTTTTATGTATCTGTGCTTGAGCACTCACAGAAATAACCTGCACAGCTGATGGGCTGTCATGCTTAGGTATAAATCTTCATTGTCTTTTGATTGATTAATTGAAGGGGGTGATTTTATTACTGAACCTGATCAATCCTACACTGATTTCCTTTGTACATATTGTTATTATAATGCATGCCTTATTTTTCAAAATAGATACAGTGCTCTTTTGTCTTAAAAGGGAATCATCATCAATTACCCCTGAACTTTTAAATCACTGCTTTGCAAACTTCAAAAGGATTTCTCAAGTTAATGAAGGCAAAGGTACTTTCTCATGACTCAGAATTTAACTTCTGTATTAGGTGCACACAGGGTTTCTATTTACAACACCAAAACAATGCAGATTATCACCACTCAACCTTTCAAAACAGCAAATGTGGGCTTTGATGACAAGACACCAAATACCCTTCGAGCAAAGACAAAAACATTGCCATAGCAGATTTCATCCTGCTTCAGCAGGCTTGGCTTCCAAATCACTTTGCCCTTCAGAAGCCCCCTGAGAATACAAAGCCAGGGGTGTCCAGAGTCAGCATTTTAAAAACAGTTCCACACTGGAGCACCCAGAGAAGGAAAATCCTCTCTCAGCTCCTGCCCATCCATCCTGTCCCCAGGAGGGGGAAGCCGAGCTCCGCCGCTTGCAGAATAAAGGATTAAAAGGAAGTGTGGGAAGGATTTTTTTTCCCCTGAACAACAGTTATTCTTATGCTTGTTCCCAGGAATGAAATTAATGCTTCCCAAGTGTCTCATCCCATGGCCCCCCACTGTGGACAAGAATCTTTCTGTCCTCACTGAGAGTGCTCTAAGTTTTGGGTCAAAGAGGAGGTTTTTTTTGGTTTGGTTTTTTTTTTTTCCTTTTGCTCTTGAGCAATAGGAGGATGGAGCTGCCAAGAACCACACGGCCCTTCTGGTTCTCCTCTCAGCCACACAAATGTGCTGCTCAGAGCTTTAACAAGGAGGCCCGAGCCCGAGCATCAGTTTCAATTAACATGAAATGCAACTCTCCTGTTTCCCAGGGCCAGCAGCCTGTCTGGAGGGTTCCTCTCCCTAATGAGGAGGATTGTGCTGCTTCCACAGAAGCACATTTTTACTGCTGGAAATAAGGAGGGCGAGTCAATTGCCAGAACCCCTTGGTGCCAGCTTGGTCCCCAGGTAGATCCAAGCTTCCTGTAGTTCCACATTGCACCCCCAGATGCCCAGGGTCATCTGTCCTGGCACCAGTGCCCACCTTTGGGCACCAAATCCTGCACTTGGATGTGCTGGCTGGCCACCCTGCAGGGCAGGGTTTGGTCTGTGAGCAGGATGAAGGGTGGGATGCAGAAAACAAAACCTTCCCGTGAAGCACCGTGACCACACTGAAGTGGTGGCTGAGTGTGTGTCTGCTGCAAAAAAACATCAATTCTGGAGTCATTGCCTACAGCTGTGGCTGCTCCAAGGAAACAGAGCCCAGGGAACTGTTTCTTGAGCCTCCCAGGCCTCAAGGAGCTGGGGTGACAAAGGAACACAAGTGTTGGGTGGATCATTGCTGGAAGGGAGGGCAGAGCAGCAGCCCCACTGCCAGGCACTGATCCAACATCCAGGGCAAGCACCCAGACCTGTCCTCCTGGGAAATCAAAACCAAAAGCTTACTGTGCACCAATAAATACATTTTATTATCCTCAATGCAGAACTTCAAGGACTCGGAGAATTATGTAAAGCAATCTTGTGATTCAGAATCATCCTGAGAGGAATGAGTCTGCCTGAGGGCCCAAACCAGTGTCCTTTCCCTTTTGAAAGGTGAGCACACCTGACAAGGTATGAAATCAGGAATTAACCAAGCAGATTCTGCCCCACTGGTTTTAATGAGGAAACAACACATGCATTAGAAATAGATCTGGCTCCTGCTACCCTGTGGTAAGCACACAGAGATGTCCCCCTTCTGATGCCTTACAGCTAGCCCAAAAAACTTGACAAGAAATCAAAATTTATTTTTTTTTTTTTTTACAGAACTATTTAGCAAAAGATATTCAGGTTCTCCTGCAATGTAATATTTCTTATAGGGTGTGTTAGCCCTGAACTTTTAAATCATCTTGCTTTCCAGTCTTCCTCTAAATTACCAAAGCAAACAAAAAAATATATATTTTTTAACCTGAGAAACATAGAGAATATTTTTTTTATCTCAGTTCTCTGCTGTGCCTTTCTTTGCATTTGTATAATGCACAGACTTTTGGTTCTTATGGGAAAAGCAAGTGCACAAGCAATATATAGCATTGTTGGCCCAGAATTTTTTGGAGTTTCCTCCTAGGAAAAAAAAAAATCCTCCTTATTAAGTATGCATCCTCAGGGAGCAGAAAACTGATTCTGTGCATGCCAATTTTTGTATAGAAATAAATAAAATTTGGCACTGTGATTTTTATCTCCACTACAGAAGAATAAAAGAGTTTGAATGCTTGAATACAAAGATTTTCTAAGGGTATACATGATTTAATGATATACAAGACTCACTGCCACTTTCTCCATTCCAGGAGTTTATATTTCCCATCAGGAAGTGCTGAATATTTTCCTCCACATTAATGCAAATCAGTACACAACATAAATTATTCTGTTAGACTATTTTTTAATTATGCCTGCTGGAAAAATCTTTATCTGTATGAAAGTTGTGTTAACATTGTGCAATTCAGTGTCTGTCTGTATTCATGCTCATTCCCCTGCCAGTGCCAATAGCAGCTCTGTGGCCCAAACCCTGTGCATTTCTGTGGCACAGCAATTCAAAATCTGGGGCTCTAGGTAATGGAATTTTTTTCTGATGGTCCTTCTCCCTGTCCTCTTTTTTTTTTTTCTTTTTTTTTTTTCTTGTTATTACAAGAGGGTAAATTCAGATTGAGATACAAGGAATAAGTGCTTTACAAGTGTTTTACAAGTGGTTTTGTGTTCAAGAAATAACTGAATGTGGCACTTGGCCACAGACAACTTGGTTTGGGTTTAGAAACTGTGGGAACAACACCAGAGCCGCAGCACACAGTTCCCTCTCTCCCTTAATTTAATTATCAGGGTGTCTTCTGTACAGATTTGATTAACCCCACACAAATTTTAGCTGGTGCATTCTTTTTGTATTTGGATCTGTATAAGTCCTTTCTTTTGGTGTTCCTGTAGACATCACCAGAGTTCAAGAGAGGCTGTGCTCCCTGCCAAAGTGCCACACCTCAGGGACCCTGTGTCACTTAAAAGTATGGAGCACATCCCAAAATTCCTCTCAGCCCATTCCTGCGTCCCATCCAGCCCAGGGTCTGAAATAAACCTGGTGGAAGTGGCTGCTCCATCTGGCCTTGTGCTGACCTTGAGCATCCCCCAGCACTCTCTCTCCAATACATCATTAAACCAAACCTACATAAATCTTTATACATGTGAGAAACAGCATATTCCCTCTCAAAAAACCTCTACTGCCATGTCTTTCTTACTTAAAAGAGAGAATTTAGGAGCCTCTTTTCATGAGCTTGGGCCAGTGAGCCCCTGTGTGCCATTGCCCTTCCCACCTCTCCCACCTCCCACCTCCTGCCCCTGGAGTGTTCTCCAGCTCCTGGCAGGCTTGGGAGGTCAGTCCTCTGGTTAAAGGTGGATAATCTTGATTTAATGGGCAGCAACAAGCAGCTTCTTGCCTCTTTAAAGTCCTTGAAAGTTCTCAGAAAAGCCACTGCTTTCCTTTATTACTCACACTCATGATTTGGAGTCTAGAGCAGAATTTGTCCTTCAGAGTGTCAATGCTTTCTTTTTCTTAAAGGCAGCCCCAGTTTATTTTCCTGCTCTTTAAGCCTCTCAGCTCCTAGTCTAGGAGGGGGAGCAGCAGAGTCTAGGGCAGCAGGCTCTGTGGTGTCTCTTCAGCCAAAACATCAACCATTCATCAGATTAAAAATGGAGGGTCTCAATTTGAACCTACCCAGGGCTCGAAGCAGAGGACCTGCAAGGATTAGAGAGAAAATAAATGGCTGATATTGGAAGCCTGGAATCCATCTTGCACAAATTGATCTCATTTTACACTGGGATTCATATTTGAACATCCTTGGCTGGGGGAAGCCTTGGACAAAGTTCTTGGCCTAAGTCTGTTATGTATTAATGCTAAGTGAATTTAAAACAGCATAAAAGCAACTACAGAGCGTGTGCATGCCACAGGCATCTGACTGTGTTTCTAATTTTGAGGCACTAACATAAACTAATAAAGTGAATACACTCAGATTTTAGTACACTGTGTGTTTATCACTTTCAAGCACCTATTTCTTCAGGAATTTCAATGTTTTTCTGAGAAATAGATGTTCCTAATGATAGGCCTTCAATACCAGAAGCACCTCTGTATTTGATATTAAAAGAACTATAAACCATCCACACAATTTAAAGCACTACACATTTATCACTGATATTACAGTATTACTTGTTGGAAAAGCCCATCCCCACAGAATTTGGATACTTACACAGAATTTGGATACTGGTGCTTAGAAAGCATGAGAGCCACGTGCTCATGTTGGCCTCAGCAGAAATATTCACATCAGGGTAGGGAATTGCCCTATCCAGCCCACAATACAAAGATTATGCCTAGTGCTCCTCAGGATATTAAAATCTGGCTGACACTGTAGCCTAAGAGTTGCACAAAACTGTGTATTTTTCTCCTTTAAGAGACAAAAGCCTTGACCATACAGAGATATCACACAGAGAACATCCAGAACTGGATAATCACGGGAAACAACACTGCTCATCACCTGCCCAAAGGTGACCAGCCAGGGAGTTTGTGTGGGTTCAAGAGTTCTCACTTCTGGCCCCACTTTTTCTGGTGAAACAGCCAGCTATTGCCATCACCTTCTCAGGTTATTATTGAAGAATAAAGCCTGTTATCTGCAGGTACTTTAGCACCATATTAGGATCTGATCCTCTGATTGACCAGTGGCCTTGGCTTGGGACTTTTTTCTCACCTTATCTGCAGCTTCACAGTATTGTCCTGAAAGCACCAAAGATATTTCTTGAGATGGCAGAGATATTGATTATTTTCTAGATAAGACTGCCTTATATTTCCTGCATTCCCAGAATTTATGCGGGGTTTTTATGAGAGCAAGTCTTTTCCCCTAAATACATCTCGTAGTGAATGAAATAAACTGCAAAGCAGTTCCTATTTGCTGCCCTAAATCTGGTATACAATGAACATCCTATTAAAACATTTAGAGCTCTTCCCTTGATAAATAAAATATGTTTATTTTAATTCTTCAAAGTTGACCTAAGAAAATAAGGTCACATTTTTATTTAGCTAAACACAAGTAGATAGTGCTTGTTTGGGCACAATTATTACTAAGTTTCAGTATCTATTTCTACTACAGTCACTATGAAAACATTATTTTAAAATGCTTTTTAAAAGGACAACAACATTTCTTAATACAATGGAGTTTTGATAACACTGTGCTGGCATGCTTAAAATATGGAGTTAACAAATTCTTCCCTGGCTTGGACTAATAATCCCTCCACTGCTGCAAGCTCAATTAACATTTGCAAATCTGTAGTAGATATGTAAACTGACTAAAACAGGCTGTCTCTCAGGTCAGGGGTTATCCAAAATCTGAGAGATTTCTGTGTAATTTCCTTATTAAGTCCTGGTTTAGATTTCACTTAGGTAAGTAAGACCTTGTTGATCTGAATGATCTTGATTCAGATCTAGACTGCAGCTTTCCTTATTCATGTGTGTAAGAAAACCACACCTTTATTTTTCCTTCCACCACCACATTATTGTCACTATATGAGATGAGGATGAGGTTGGTTTTATGTTATTCCACCAGCTACTTAGAGACTGTTTATGCTGACCTTTGTGGTGACTTTGTAGAACCCTGAGCTCTTGATTCTGTAAATCCCTTACTAAGGCAGTCCCACTGACCCCTCTGTGTCCTCATTTACAAAGCCTACTTGCCTGGAGAGTGGAAACCTCCACCAGTTTCCATCAGGTCTTTTACATAAACACTAACTTATAAAAATATTCTTTCTCTTCAACCTTTTCTAACACTTATCAAAACAGTGACTATTTATAGGTTAGAATAGTAAAATGTGTCTCATTTTGAGAAAACCGTACAGGATAGTGAATCTGAGAAAAGAACAGGATTTCTTACTCCACAAGTTTAAAAACCATCCTGTAAACACTGAAGGTGTTTTATCTGGCTTCTAATAGTGCAATTGCAAGGTTTTTCACATCTGAATAGAAACAGAATAATGATCAGAAAATAAAATCTCCTGAGAGCTTACAGGAAAACAGAAAACAAAGTCAGTGTAACTGGTACAATTCCATCAGTATGTTACTGTTTTGTTCTGGGCAACCTCAATTCACATCCAGTCTGGCAACAGATGAGAAGCAGTCACAGAACCAAAGCAATCACATTAAATCACAGCTAGACTATTATTTATTTTACTGGGTAATTATTAGAGATAATTTCTTTCAGCTCCTGAGGAGAGGCCGTACAGAGCACTCCCAAAGCAAGCACCACTGCCAGCTGGGAGGAGACCGAGCTCTGCCGCTGCTTCCTGATGTTGGCCCCAGACTAATTCACCTCATGGCCTTGTCTCTAGCCCCAAGTCCATCACCTTTTGGCAAAGCCTGTTGCTGAGGTGTGAGTGCAGGCAGTGACCAGCCTCACAAACCTCTCTCTTTTCTCAGCTACACCCCCTCAGCAGAGTCAAAACCCTGCCTGGCTCTGAGCACAGCATTCAAAAGCAGCCCAGCCGTGCAGCCAACCCTGTGTTCAACAGCTGGACCTCAGCACAAGCCCAGTGAAACACCACCAATCACTACAGCAAACTCAGGACAGGCTTCTCAGACACTTTCCCAGGCTGCCAGAGGTCAGCAGAAAGTTCATATTTTCTATAAAATATGACTCAGGGCTGTGTACAAGCGCAGGGGATGTTCTCCCCTGCAGGACTTGCTTTCCTTTTAATGGCTTTCCAAATATTTTGATCCTTCCAGTGGGAATTAGCAGAATGCCAAATGGATGCCTCCTGCTTGGGCAAGACCTTACTGGACTGGCTCCACACAAAGCCATAGTCATGAACCAAAAGATAAGGTTCTTAGAAACAATTAAAACTCACTGTTGGGGGGTAATACAGGAACAAATATATTTAGGAGTCATGAGGACATAAACAGTCCAGATAACTTACTGGAGTCTGATATTGGCTGGGGGAAAATAAAGTTACTGTCAAGGAATCTTAATTAGAAATTAATAGACTTGATTAATCCCAAGGAGGTAGTAAAGTTAAAAGCATTTGTAATATATATCAGAGGTATATCTGGTATTGTGGGTCCAAATAGCAGATTTAAATTAAATCCCCCCAAATTTCAGGGACAGAATTATCCCAGATATTCTTAAATGAATTCCACTGCAAGCAACATTCCCATTAGGAAGGGATGCCCTCCATCAGTCTCACCATGGGTGATTTAGGCACTCACACACTTTCACACATCCTGCAGCTCCTGGCTGTGCTTATTTAGAAGTGAGCCACGCTCCGTACAACATTTTCCATTGTGTCACTGAGTAGCTGCTCACCATTTCTGTCTGTTTTCACACTTGTTCTGCTTTTGTGGCCGTGTGGGTGGATGGGGCTGGGCAGCCCAAGTGAGGAGCCCACAGGCACAGGAAGAGGCTCTGCATGCATGCTCCGCTGAGACCCTTCCAGCTGTGATTCCAGGAAAACCCTGCAGGGCCCAGAGTGGAGAAACAGGTGTTTGTGTGGGGAAATCAGCACAAATTGGGAAACTGAGAGCTCCTACCTCATGTGCACTCACATTTTTCATTCCAGCAGGTTGGAATATGGGTGAAAAATCTCTGTATGGAATGCAGAGAACAAAATAAAAGACAAATGTCTGCTGAATTTTGAGTTGCCTTGCAGTGGTGTGTGTTGTGTTGCCAATGTATTAATTCAAGGTTGTTTTCATTCCCACTGATTTCTTTTCCAGCCTTCTGTGCTCATGGGTGGAAGCTCTCAAAAATGAAATGGTCAAGGGAAAGATACAGATTTTTAACCATGTCATCTTACATTTCTTGTGGATCCATGCACATGTGAATACATACATCCACTTCCCTTGCCATGGTCCTGATATTCTGAAAGCAGAGCACAGTATGGATTGCATCTGCTGTGTAGATATATGAGTAGCATGCAAGAGAACTGGGATTCCTTCCCTCCCCTAGAATGAAATGAATGCCCAATCTGGTCCATTTAAAAAGAAAAAACAAAAACAAAAACCAAACAAAACAAAACCACAAAATCCACAAAACTTCAAAACCAAAATATTAAGAGCAGGCTTATGAGCTCTAAGGACAATGCTCCTTTCTATCAAGGTTGATGTATTATACACTGAGTGGGAGTGAAAACCACCAGGGTTTTTAGGAAAAATAATCCCAAACTTCCTTTCAGTTCATAGACAAGTTGCCTTGCAAATTCCTCCCTGAAAATCCATAATCATCTATTGTTTCCCACAGTCAAAATACACTAAATCCTAATAAACAGACATTAAACGAACACAACTTTTCAGGGAGATATGCAACAGCACAAACTCTGAGCTGGCTTTCTTTGGGAAACAAAATAAAACTGATTGGAGCAAGGGAAATGAGGACTGCTGAGATGAGTCAGTCCCTAAAACACTCAGAGAAGACCCAAACATTGCTGAGCAGCTTTTGTGCTCCTAAGACATCTCCTGAGGATTTGAGAGGGAGGATGGAGATGGGACACAGCTGCACATCCATCAGCAGCCCTTCACTCGTGGTCTTGCTGTGCCAAACACACACAAATCTGCTCAAGAGGGGAAGAGAAATGCACATTTCTGCACCCTAGCTGAGGTACAGCAGGAACAGACAGCCTCTTAATCCTATTTGTTGCAGAATAGCAGACTTAGATCCTGCTAATATAAACACAGTCAAAGAGGAAAATGAAATGGATTGCAACTCCTCCTTCACACTACAGAGAAACTTAACAAGTTCTTGAGAAAAGTAAGCCTGTAATACCTTAAACATTGAGAATATGATCTTAAAACATCTCTCAGCAATCTTAGACCTCAAAGGCTGAATGACCACCCTGTGCTTTCAATAATGAATTAAATATTTGTTTTTACAAGGGCAACATTTCCTTGTTTCCACTTAGAGCATGAATTAGCACACTTAAAAGAAAAAAAAACAACAAAAACAACCTAAAAACCCTAAAACAAACAAAAAACAAATAAAGAAACAAAAAATATAAAACAAAAGCAAACAAAAAAAAAGACAGAAAATAAACTTCCTGTACAACCAAGAACATTTTGAATGTATGTATTTGAGACTCTTTTAAAAAATAGTCTACTGGTCACAAGAGCAAATGGTTTGCATTTTTAAAATAACAAAACTGGGCACCTGTTTTTCCTGTGGCACAGTAACATTAGGATGATGATGATGATGATGACGATGATGATGATGATGAAGATGATGATGATGATGATGATGATGGAGGAAAAGCTGAACTATGGCCTGTCCTTCTCACAAAATCAGTTCCTACAACATTTAACTCAGAGCTTAATTTGGGCTTATTTATGCAAGTCATCTGGTCTTAAAAGTAGGTTTACCAGTGTTGCTATCCAGCTCCCCGATGGGACCCCTCTGTCCCACCCCCCGTGGAGCCTGCTCGTCTCTGGGCACAGGCTGCGGAGGGGGTCCTGGAGTGGATACAACACGGACTCAAAGTATCTAGACACAGGAGGCTCAAACTTGCTGGAATAATCCCGGGTTTATTGTCTGTCGTCCATCCGGGGCAAGAGAGAGAGCGAAATGCTCTGGGTCTTATCTCTTATACCAGGGGGCAGGGGTGATTAGGGGATGCAGGGAGGTCACAGCCAATGGGAAGGGGGGGGGGGAAAGAAGGTTTTCAGGTAGGAACTAACATTACACAAACCAAAGGTGAGTTTTACCCTTGGGAGGTACCAAGATTTCTAGATGCACTACAACACCTCACCCTTTTCTGTTATACAAAAATGAGAAACATGGATTTGAATAAGAGGTAGGTTATTTCAAAAAAAGGAAACAAATTTTTTAAAACATATTCGCAGCCAAAGTATGCAGGTCAGAGGCTAGAGAGGTTTCTTCTTGCTCTCTTCAGCGGCGTCTTCTTTTGGAAGCAACAGCCACTTGCTTCTCTTCTCTTCTTGCTGGTGCTGGATTCTTTGGAATAAAAGGTTTTACCCATTTCTGAGGGATCCATCGGGGGCCTGAAGGGGTGGATACACACGCGTAACCTCGCCCCCAGGTGACAAGTTCATAGGGACCCTTGGTTTGCCAAGTTTCAGGGTCCCTGATTAACACCGGTGGATGCTGTGACAATTTAAACTGATCACCACTGTTAAAATGCCGAGTTACAGGAGGATTCATGTTTTCAAATGAGCAGTTTAGGAAATTAATAGTAAACAGAGCTTTACATAGTTTCTGTTGGGGAGACATCCACACTGCTTCGCTACCTTGCCTGGCTAGGACTTGTTTGAGCGTCTGGTGCGTACGCTCGATTACAGCCTGACCTGTGGGGGAGTGGGGGATGCCAGTTTTATGTTCCACTCCCCACTGCTGGACAAATTCCAGGAACTCCTTGGATTTATACGCTGGGCCATTATCTGTTTTAATTTCTTTAGGGATTCCCAATACAGAAAAGGCCTGTACTAAGTGTTGTTTAGCATGTACAGACTTTTCTCCCGCATGAGCAGAGGCATACACCGCTCCTGAGTATGTATCAATACTCACATGTACATACTTCAGGCGACCAAAACTGGGAATGTGAGTGATATCTGTTTGCCACACCTCACAGCTCTTAAGGCCTCTGGGATTAACTCCGATGCCTAATGATGGCACTGCCTGGAGCTGACAATTGGGACAGGTAGCCACGATGGCTTTAGCCTGATTCCGTGTCAGCTGGAACTGACGAATCAGTCCTGGCACATTTTGATGATATTGTTGGTGACTTATTTTTGCCTGCTGAAACACATCAGGGAGACATACCTTTTCGGCTGGGGCAGCAAGGGAATCAGCCTTCCGGTTCCCCTCAGCGATTTCACCTGGCAATGGGGTGTGCGATCTTATATGCATCACATAGAAAGGTTGTTCTCTATTCGAGACTAAGTAAATCAGTTTTGAAAGCAATCTAAAGAGATGTTCGTTCTCAATGTCCTTGAGAACTGCCTGTTCCGCTCTGGACACCACTCCTGCTACGTAGGCTGAGTCAGTAACTAAATTAATCGGTTCTGAAAATTTTTCAAAGGCTCTCACGACCGCAGCTAGTTCAGCTATCTGGGGTGACCCCTCTACAAACTCAACATCAGCTTCCCAAAGCTGAGTCTGTGGATTTCTCCAAGTCATCACCGACTTGTGAGATGTCCCAGATGCATCAGTGAACACTGTGAGAGCTTTGAGTGGCCTCCGGCTCCTTTTCTCACGAGGAATGAGATGGAATTCCTCATGAAACAATTTGTGTGATGGTGCATGAACTGAAATTTGCCCACTGTAGCTGTCCAGAGCTAACTGGAGGTTAGCATTGCTCTGCAGCAGATGCTCAAACATCTCTTTGGTCAGTCTCTCAGGGGAGTTTTTCCCTTCTCCAGAGAGCCTGACTGGGAGGTGAATACACATAAAGTCACAACCTGCCAGTTCCCGCAGCCTTACCCTGGCCTTTTGAATCAGCTGAGCCATCAGCTCTTGTGGCTTGGTGATAGTCTTGGGTCTTTGATGGGAGAGGAAGACCCATTCTATTATTAAGAGTGGGTCTCTCTGCCCTTCAGCCCATTGGAATATTAACCCATGTAGGTGTGGCAATTTTCCCAGGACAATAAATTTGAAAGGCAGCTCAGGTTTGAAGCGGTGTGCCTGTCTTTCTGTCAAGGCCTTTTGTGCCTTTTCAATTACAGTTTTTGCTTCTGGAGTTAGCACTCTGGGAGACAGTAACTCTCTCTCCCCTTTTAATAAATTGAGTAGGGGGCCCAGGTCTTCATTGGTGAGACCTAGCCAAGGTCTGACCCAGTTTAGTGACCCGCATAGAGAATGAAGATCTGCTAGAGTTTTAGGATTACCAATAATTTCCAATTTTTGTGGAACAACAGTCCGTGCTGTAATTTGCAGGCCCAGATATTTCCAAGGTGGCATCCTCTGAACTTTGTCTTCCTGCAATTGGAATCCAGCAGAGGTTAAAACTTTAACCACTAGGTCAAGGGTGTCTTTCAGTATGTTGTTATTGGGACAGCATATTAAAATATCGTCTATATAATGCAAAATGATAGCCTCTCTCTTTTCAGCACGCACTGAGGACAGCAATGACCCCACATACCACTGGCAGATGAAGGGGCTGGCTTTCATCCCCTGAGGTAATACTGTCCAGTGGTACCGTTTCATTGGGGCTTCCCTGTTAATGGTAGGAATGGAAAAGGCAAACCTTGGTGCATCCTCTGGATGCAGGGGAATTTGAAAAAAGCAATCTTTAATATCCAGTACTGCTAGTAGCCAATCTTGTGGTAGCATGGTTGGGGAGGGCATTCCTGGTTGGAGAGATCCCATGTCTTGTATTTTTTTGTTTATTTCTCTTAAATCTTGAAGGAGACGCCATTTATCTTTCTCTGGCTTTTTTATTACAAACACCGGGGAATTCCAAGGGCTGGTTGTTTCTACTATGTGTCCCTTAGCCAATTCTTCTTCTACTAATTTTTCTAGCGCCCCAAGTTTTTGTTTGCTGAGAGGCCACTGGTTCACCCAAATTGGATCATTATCTAGCCAAGATAATTTTTGGACAGGACGCTGTACAGTGGCCTCTATCAAAAATCCTGAGGTGTCTCAGGAATAGTGAGTTTTACCCCCCACTGCAACATGGTATCTCTCCCCCACAGGGGGCACTTGTAGTCAATTACAAAAGGTCGGACACTAGCAATCCTACCATCCGGACCTTCGATCTGGACGATATTTCTAGCAATTTTTGCCAGTTTCATCCCTCCAACACCTTGTATTTTTCCTGCCACTGGTTGTAGTTCCCAGTGTGATGGCCACATCTTTTCCGGTATGATGGTCACATCTGCCCCAGTGTCAATTAACCCTTCTACATGGAGATGTTCTGATTTATGTGTTAAATTGCATCCTATAATTGGCTTGTTTTCACTCACTACTTCTGCCCAGTAGACTCCTGGTGTTTTGTCATCTACTGGGACTTCTGTTGGAACAGGGATTACCTGGGCTATTACCTGCCCTTTGTCTATATAGAAAGGTGTTTGGGGGCACCTAGCTAAGAGAGTGAGGTGTGTTAGGTCTCCCATGATTGTCATGGGAGCCACCTCAATCTCTATTGGTGTGTGTGCTGTGTCTCCAATAACAAAATACCTACTATCCAGTCCAGCCAGGTCTTGTGAACTATCCTGCAAATCTACTCCAACAACTGTCCATCGATCAGATCTGAAACAAAAAGCTTTAGAAGTTACAAGTCTGAATCGCTTTTGCGGTTGCCAGACCTTATTAGCCAAACATTTTTCACAATTATATTTTTGCAGTTTTTCACCCCCCTTCCCCCTTTTTATTAAAGGACAGAGATTTGTTTCCACTTCATTTATGTCTGCACGCTGAGTGGATAAGCGCTGTGATGTAAGTTTTTTGGCAAGCTGGTATCCATGTGTTTCTGTTGTTTTAAAGGACAGTTTTTAGCAAAGTGTCCCAGTTTTCTGCAATAAAAACAAATTCGCTGTTGCTGGTTAGATGTCATCTGTTCATTCTTTGTCTCAGATGAAACTGCAGCAACAGGTCTTGGGGTGGTCCAGGGAGGTCTCTTTTCCTGCGAAAACATCTCTGCTTTCCTTGCACAGGCTGCTGACATCTGTGCCAGGGTCGGAGGGGGATCCACAGGCAAACCTAAAATAATTCTACGGCAAGATTCATTAGCATTTCTCTGAGCAAGTTCCTTGACTAACTCTGTCTGTACCACAGGGTCTTCTACCTGACGGGAGACTTGTTCTCTTAATCGGTCTAAGAATTGCAGGAATCCTTCTGAGGGCATTTGTTTTACATTAATATAACTGCCCTTAGTGTCAGCTGTAGGTAGCTGTGTGAAAGCCTTTTCTGCAGCTGTAGTGATTTTATCTATCACAGCTTTTGGCAATGCCCTAGTTTGGTCCTCAGGTTTTTCCCATACTCCTTCACCGCATAAATGCTCTAAAGTAATAGGATTATTTAATAAATCTACATATTGGGGATTAGTTTTTAATAACTCCACCAGTATGTTTTTTAGAAACCGCTTCCATGTGTTTTCCCATAATTCAAATTCAGATGGTGTAAGCAAACACTTAAAAAGATCTTTAATATCTGTAGGAACTAAATCATTTGAGGTTAATGTTGTTTTAACAATGCTTTTAAATATTTCACTATTACGGCCAAATTCTCTTTGTACTTTGCAAATTTCTTTTTTGTCTTGATATGAAAACGGTTTGTAAGTACGGTTTTGAGGTCTTGCTCCAATAAAGGTCACCGGAGCAGCAGTAGGGAAAAAGGCTGAGTTAAAATCATTTTGTTTTCCATTCCCAGGAGTTGTATTGACCTGGGAGGGGGGAGAGGCTTGTCCTGCTTGGACATCAGGGAAGCCTGTATTCCCCCATCCCCCAGGGGCACCATGTGGCTCCACACTGGGAGCAGGCTGTGAGGTTCCACCCCTCCATCCCCCGGGGCGTCCCCCGGGGCCATCAGGGCAATTTGCAGCAGTGCAACCACACCCGCCTTTGGAATGTGGTGAGGCAACCTCACCTCCCTGCTCGGTCTCGGCCCCGCCCCCCGGACCGTGGGAACTGGGCGGGGCCCCGCCCCTCAGCCCCCACTCGGCTCCGCCCTCAGACCCGCCCCCCAGACCGTGGGAAATGGGAGGGGCTCCGCCCCTCACCCCCCCTTCGGCCCAGCCCCCAGCCCCGCCTCCGGTTTCCGCCCCATCTCCGCCCCCAGCCCCTCCCCCGCAGGAGCCGGGCGGGGGGGCGCTCCCCCCCACGCCGGGCTTCAGGGTTCTATCCCCCCCCATGCCGGGTCTCGGGGTCCCACCCCCCCCCACACCGGGCCTCGGGGTTCCACCCCCCCCCATGCCGGGCCTCGGGGTCTCCCCCCACCCCATGCCGGGTCTCGGAGGCTCGCAGCTCCCCATCGGGGGGCAGAGCCGGGACACCCCTCTCCCTGCCTCTCTGCAGGAGTAAGGGGTGTAACTCTCTCTTTCTTTGCTCTTCCTCCCCACGGGACAGGGGCCAGAGGGACAGGGAATAGGGTTACAGCCTCGGGGGACAGGGTCATAGGGTGGGGCCAGGCAGGGCTGGGGGGTGGAGCAGGGTGGAACATCAGGGGGAACAAAGGGGTTGTGATAAGAGTTATGGGTGGAAACCGATGGGTGGGAGGGATTATGGGTAGGAGAAAGGGAATACACAGGATTCACCATGTGGCCGGGTAACACGTGGCCAGCGCCATCTTGGCTCTCAGCCATGTGGGGATAGAAGGATACATTTTCTGTAACACTGACAGGGTATAGGGAGGGAGCCTTGATGGCTTGTGAGGCAGGACTAGGTGACTGAGAGAGACACACCGGATTAGAACTTGTATTGTTTGTCTCGGGTATCTTTTCTATTGGGGGAACAGAGGTTTTGGGGGAAAAGTTAGGAAAGTTAGGTGCTTGTTTGTCTTCCGTTTTTATTTCTCTGTTAACTAATTCTTTTCGAATTAAAAGAAAAACTGGGAGGAATTTCAGGGCCGATTTGTCTCCTCTTTCTATTTTTAAGGTTAATAAATTTCCAATTTCATCCCAGGCAGTTACTGAATCTAATTTTAACAATTCAATCTGTTTACTTTGCTGAGTCAAATATGATACAAACTGTTTTATCTTATGTTTTGAAATTTTTACATTTGTGGTTTTTAAAAAATTCTGTATTTGTTGTGTATGACTCCTTTCTTGTGTGCATAGCCGGGATCCCATTTTTGGAGGTCACAGCAGCTCTGCACACAATCTGTCTATTTTCCCTACCACAGAAAACAGGTTGCACCAAAGGATTACAATTAAACTCACACTGTACAGGCAGCAGGGAGAATTCCCTCTCCCACCCCCTCTCCGTCTCTGCCCACGGCTGGGGGAACCCCACACGCTCGGGTCTGCTGCCGCTGGGAAGGAGTTACACGGAACACAGTCCCCCGGGGTCTGTTTCACTCTCCACCCCTCCCAGCCCGGTGTCCGAGTTCAATCTTACCTTTTTCTGTCGTTTTCTGGCGGTGGAAGGATACTCGTTGCCCTGGAATCGGTCCTCTGGTGCTGGAGGATTTTCGACTCCTTTTTGGAAACTTTTTTTGCTGTATTTTTTTTTAACTGCATCCAAAGTCTCCAAAGAACGGCTCACCCTGGCTCCGATAAGCCTTTAACGTGGGCTTGTTCAGCCCCAACGGTCGGGCGCCACTCTGTTGCTATCCAGCTCCCCGATGGGACCCCTCTGTCCCACCCCCCGTGGAGCCTGCTCGTCTCTGGGCACAGGCGGCGGAGGGGGTCCTGGAGTGGATACAACACGGACTCAAAGTATCTAGACACAGGAGGCTCAAACTTGCTGGAATAATCCCGGGTTTATCGTCTGTCGTCCATCCGGGGCAAGAGAGAGAGCGAAATGCTCTGGGTCTCATCTCTTATACCAGGGGGCAGGGGTGATTAGGGGATGCAGGGAGGTCACAGCCAATGGGAAGGGGGGGGGGGAAAGAAGGTTTTCAGGTAGGAACTAACATTACACAAACCAAAGGTGAGTTTTACCCTTGGGAGGTACCAAGATTTCTAGATGCACTACAACATACCAGGATTTTGTATTTCTGACTGCCTTCCTGTTCTTCTCTTTCCATTTTCCATTTAAGATTTTGGGAAGAGCCAATCTGTTAATGAAGACAGCAGTTCCACTGCCCTGCTAAGAATAGACACAAGTGTTTATAGACTTTAAATTTGTCTGATATGTTGCTCCTCTCATGGAGCAGAGGCAAAGGATCTGATTCTGAACATTTAAAGCACATCAGTGCTGTTGTACTGACTCAGTCATTGAAGTGCCTTTGAATTTGGGTTCTATTCCACCCTGAGCTGCGCTGCTGTACAGGTGAAGAACACCAGGCCATGTCAAAAATTCCTCCAGCTGCAGAAAAGCAAGAAATGCAGAGAATGGTCAATGTTAACAAAAAAACAGAAGTGTGTTTCAGTTTAATGCTGTGGCACAAAGGCCATCAGGTGGCTGGCTGAGGGAGAGGAGAGAGAGGAGTCACTCTAGCAAGGCTCTTCACTCCAGCACAGAAATGAGAAGGGAAACCAAAGACTGGAAGCAAATCCAGGCCACTGACATAGGAAGTGAAGAAGTTAAAGAACAACGAGCTCTGGAAATGAGCCATTGACTGACATAACAGATCCATGTGGATGTGTTTGTTTGGGTTGTAGGTTAAACCTGGAGATTAAACCTGGAGGTCTTTCTGGAGGCGATGCTCTAGCCAAGCATTTGCTGAAGAGCTCGGGGCCCTTTGACTCTGGTGGCTTAGAGGAGTCAAAAGGGCAGGTTTGATGGTCCTTCAGCCTCTGCAAAGTCACCACAACAAACACAGATCCCAAACAAGATGGGAGGTGAGTGAGGTACCTATGGGAGCAAACAGGCCAGAGTCTCCAGCTGCTCTTTCCTCTGCTTTGGGATCAGAAGGAGGAAGTCTGAAGGGAGCCTGGGTGGAGGTGGCAGGAATGTCTGTCAGCCTTGGGGGCCAGCCAGCCTTCTTATCTTTCTGCTTCAGCATGTTCAGAAAGAAAAAGGGGAGTTTCTTTGTTCTTTGTGGCAAAGGGAGCGCTGTGGCTGAAAGCAGCTGCCGCAGGAGCAAGACCCAGAGGTGCTGATGCCTGGGGAAGCCGAAGGGCTGGAGCCAAATGGCAGAGCAGGAGTGCTCAGCACTCTCTGGAGCAAGGTCCCCTCAGCTGGCACAAGGGCAGGGTCAATGTTTGCTTCAGTGCTGGCTGTGCAGCATGAGCACAGTGTGGTCAGATGTGTGTGCAGGTGAATGGCAACATTCATCTCCTTTTCACTGCTTTCTGGAGTGTTTCAGGGAAGTAACATCAGAACGGGCAGTGTTTGTCTAGCAGCTGACACCCTGCCAGATCACATCCTTCTTTACCCCAGGAAAAATTATTTCTGCCTCATTAAAGGCAAAAGCTCATCTTAAATATAATCAAGTTATGATTATATACCAGACCATGACTTTTTTTCATACTAAAAAGCAGAGTCTTCAAAATTTTCCCTTCAGAAATGAAAATCAGAGTATATTATCTCTGGAATAGGTCTAGACCTATTCCTATAAAGATCACATTATTGCCTTCATTTGTCACAGGAGCACCTACAGCTCTGTGAGGTGGATTCTTTTCTTTTCTTTTCTTTTCTTTTCTTTTCTTTTCTTTTCTTTTCTTTTCTTTTCTTTTCTTTTCTTTTCTTTTCTTTTCTTTTCTTTTCTTTTCTTTTCTTTCTCTCTTTTCTCTCTTTCTTTCTCTCTTTTCTCTCTTTCTTTCTCTCTTTCTTTCTTTCCCTCTTTCCCTCTTTCTTTCCCTCTTTCCCTCTTTCTTTCCCTCTTTCTTTCCCTCTTTCTTTATTTCTTTCTCTCTGCAAGATAAAGTGGCAATCAATAATCTGGCAAAACTGAGAAATAAAACCCACTTCTCTCTCTGAGCTGTAACTGGTACAGCAGTGTACACTGCTCCACCAAATCTTGCCTGCATTACATCACACCAACATCAGTGACAGGAAAAGGACAAAGAGGCCACATTGCAATATTAGCTGGAGAGAAGTTCCAGGAAGAAAAAAGTAAGAAAGAGGTCAGAATTAAAACATTACAAAATATTACATATATGCAATCAATGGTGCAAGAATTTGAGCCCCAGGGGCTGGAGGAAGATGTTGGACAGCTGATTACCAGCTGATGAGCCATGCAATATTGCTCCTTTTTTACTTTCTGTGGTGAGCCCTGTCCTGCTGTGAACAGAAGAAAGAGGCAGCCCATCCATGGCTGCATTTAATGGCATGGCTGAACACAAAAATCCACAGGTTATAAGTTATATAAGTTATAAGTTATAACCCCTGTTATAAGTGCATATTATATTATTGGCTTTTGGCAAATATTAAAATGAATGTTATATGTATAAAGTTAGAAAACTTTGTTGTATTAATATAGTTCCTTCTATTTTTGTTATTGATGAAACTTAGAAATAGTGGTATAATACATATATATGTTAGGCTATAACATGATATTGAAGCAAAATCTACTTTTGTTTATATAACCCAGAGACTGAAAAGATAGTCAGAGACCCCCTTGCACTCTTAGATTATCTTGTCCAGATGAAGACAGCAGTGACCAGAGCTCCAGGGGAGGAATTTATTGCACCTCTGTTATCAGAGAGTGTGAGACTGAATGGAGCTGAGAAGATTGATCTATTAGGAAGGGGGTGAATTAAAACTAAACAAAGAAACATCTGAAACTTAAGAGAAATGTTTGAATTATGTATGAGAATTTATGAATATGTAATAGGGTTCTGTTTTTACGGGACAATCCTTTGTTAGTAAGGTGTGCTCTCTTGGCTGAATGAAGAGACACCCGGCCATATTTGTATATTTTACTTTATTTTTATATCCTAATTGTCTTTCTATTAAACTTTTTAAATTCTATATAAAAAATATGTGAACCTCGTTTTTCACAATGCCCACCTGTACTCATTGTACTGACTTGCCCCTAAGCCATTATGGTATCAGGCTTAATGTCCTGACCACTTCAGCTCCTGAAACACAGGGCTTTTAGGGGAATTCAGCCCAACCACTCATCTGTCCTGCAACCACATTTTCAAAAACTCAAATGCCACACTACTCTGTATCTTCATTCTGCAGTGGTATCAGAGGGAATTTTTTGAGTTCTTTAAGGGCCAAAACAATAAATTTTACATTTTACAATAAAATGAAACTACAGTCCTCATCAAATCCTGGTAGTAGTGCCATGTTGTATAAAATAATTCAATAAACAACATTAAGTCATACAGATTTCAGTTCCTCTTTCTTACTAATTGTCACCCATACCATATCCTGTTGCATTACATGGCTTCCTATCCAGCTGTGCTATGAGGAGAAATAAACACTTTTCTTATTTTTTTTTTATTTCTAAAGACAATATTAAAACACCCTTTTTTGTATGGGATGGGCACTGTTTTGCTCTGACACTAATGTAAACAGGAATACAGCTTTTCTTCAAGAGGGAATATTTTCATGTCAGAGACTGATTTCCAGAATTTGCTAGATTCTCTACTTCATGGCAATGGCTAAGAGCAATACAGACACATATTTTATAACATAGTATTAAGATATTTTTTTACTACACCTCTTCTTAAAATAGCTTTCTATAAGGTCCATTTAGACTTGGAACACAATATCAGTTTTCAAACCCATGCTTAACATGTTTTATAATTTGAAATCATAACTCATTTATTTTAACAGTTATGTTGACTTAATGATAATCATAATCAAGTTATAATTATATCTAGAAAATTATGGATAATACTTTTTATTTTAGTCTGCTTCTTAAAAAATCTTGATGTTTGGTGAGATATGAAACCAAAATCTTTAATTTGTACAGCAAATACCTGTACTGCATTTTATCTCATTAGAGTTACTATTAGTCCTGAGACTTTAAACACTAATTGTGTTTGCATTTGAAAAATGCTTCACCTGTTCAGATATTGCCACAATGGCTCTTAAGCATTTTCTCTGAACATTTCATTAGTTCTCCTCACAGAGGTTCACCATGATCACAAACAAAAAGAGATTGTTAAAATAAAATGCCTTAATTCTACCTCATTTTATGGACTTCATCTTACCACAGTTTGGAAAGGCTGAGGTTTGAAATTCGTTTTTGTAGGTTCTAAATACCTTTATGTTTTAGTTTTAACCAGAGAGCAGCCAACATATCCACCATGGGCTTCCTCTTCATGCTCTCTGTGGAGAGTTTGCCAGTGACTGGGATGCAGGCTATGCTGTGATGGGCTTTTTTAATTGCTCAGAGAATTTCCAATGCTCTGTTTCTTACATGGCATCAGAAATGCCATGCTGAAGATGTTGTCCTAAGAACTAACAACTTCCTGTTGGAGAAGGAAAATTTCTGCTGGATGGTTTCAGGCAACCTGGTCCTTCTCTTCCTCAGCTAAAGGCATCTGCATCTGCCTTGAGGCTGAGTTTATTCAGCTGTGCTCCCTCTCTTGTCATTCTTACAGTCAATGTGGTGAACCTGGGAAAAGGAAAGTAACCCTGTCCGGGAGGTATTTCACACTCTAAAACCTGTGAGCTCTAAAACCTGTGAACTCTATTCCCAAACAGATTCTTTCATGCATTATCTAGTGTCCTGAGCAAATGATCAGAGCAAAGGACATCTGGAAGAAATGAAACTGAGCAAAGGAGCAGAGGGAAATTCAGACAGCAAGAGCATTCTTCTCTCTGGAATCATTCCACACAGGATAATACAGCCTGAATATGAGAGGCTCAAGAGACATTTTCAGCAATGACATACTGTGGTAGATATTTTTTTTTTTTAACATGCCCACACACAGTGAGCTGGGAAAAGTATTGCCAAGGTAGTTATTCCCTGGCTATTCCTAAAACAGCAGGAAATCAACTATCTCAACATGCACAGCTAATAAAGAACTGCAAATACTAGTGCTGCCTTCTAATAACATAACTGAATATAACACAGTACTTTCCTTCTCCGGGTATAAATAAATTGATTGTCATTGCTGCCACACACACAGAGCACATTTTGTCCAAAACATGTGTTTTACAGGCCTACAGGTTTCCTCTTTTGCATTCAATAATCCTGGAATTTGGGTGTCAAAAGTGATGTTTTTGGCCAATTCCCTGAGCGCCTGGTGTGACAACAAAATGTGAGCTAGAGAGCAAACAGACAGACTATTGTTTCCTCTTTTGTTCATTCACTTCTCACAAATAATTTTCTCAGAATCACAAGATACTTTAATTGCAGTCTCATCACCTGACTGTTCTTAGCAGTCAGCTTTGCTGTCTTACTCCACTGTCTCCACTGGTTAAGTAAAACAATTTGTGTTTGTGCACTGTCCTCCCCTCATCCTCTATTAAGTCTCCCTCTTCCACTTGCTAATTCTATTCACCTCTCTTTAGGCAGAGAAAAAGTGCTGGAAAAGTGTTGTAAAATCATTCATGCTTTTTGTACTTTCTTTTGTTCTTTATCCCTACATAAAACTACACAAAAGTGGCCAAAGCTATTGTGATTTCTCTCTTGGCATTTTTCTCAGTTGCAAGTCATACTTTACTTTAATAAAGCTCTAGTGTCATGCACTGGAACCTCCACAGTGCAAAAACCAGAGATTTGTGGACACCATTTGACAAGGATGTGATATGTTTCAGGAGTCACAGCATTTCTTTCATGGCTGTCTGACTCTAAATAAAGTTGAAGTTCTCCACACCACACACAGCCCCTTTTTCCTGTCCCCAGAGGTGTTCAATCTGTCCGAGATCTTCTTCTCTCCTCTGTATATGTAGAGAGAGGTATGTCTCTGTTTCACAAAACCAATTCTCAATACTGTATTAATCAGTTGGGTATTTTGCACATCCACAAGTTCTCTTTGAATGACACACATTTGAAAGCAAACAGGTCTCTCACTTCTCTGTCCAAGAGCCCAGAAAAACTGGGATATTGTTTTCCTCTCTTTTTTTTCCCCAAATCTTCCCAGTGTTTCTAGTTTCAAAATCCACAGGCAACATATTTGCCACACACAAGCTATAGGAGTTACTTTCTTCTCCTGACAGCCTTAGATGCTTTGTGTCAAGTCGTGTGTGCACAATAAAGAGAGGACAGATTAGCTGTCAACAATTAGGGTGTTTTTTAAATCACTCTAGGAACTCAGCTGCCTCTCTCTGAATTTTTTCTGTAAGTGTATGGTAATAGGAATGAGGAGCCACATCTTTGATGAAAACTTTTCACACACTCCTGTTATTATTAACGTGGTTTTTGATGGGATACTTGTAGGGCAAAGATCCTGTCCCTGACGTCTCTCTTTTGACCCCGAGTCAAATATCCCAACTTATTTCTAGCAAATGCCATATTAACAAACCTGTGTTCAAAATAATAAAAGTGCATTGTTATTGCATGCTATTCAGTGTAAATACAAGGAACTGTATCAGCTGCAGCTACTTCTCTTTTTTCGCTTGTGTGGTAAGAAACATCCTATATGTGACAGCAATGATTTGGCTGTGAGAACTCGCTTTTATTAACCACTGGGCTGTTCAGTGTGTGCCCTAGGAATGGAGTCACTGACAGAAGAACATCCTTATGTTGTATGTCCTCTGAGGAGATCTGCAGGTAGGGACAGGTCAGGACCTGCCTAAGGCTGGGCCTTCATGAGCACCATTTAGAAGGGAAATACCAGGTTGCCTTATAGATTAAAAATTCATCAGGCAATCCATATTCAAAAGTCTGATGCAGGCAGCAAAGAGGTTTGGAACTTGACCTTTCTAAATCCTAAAGAGATTCCGGGCTATGGAGACACATTTGCCTTTTTTTGGTTATTGAGAAATTCCTTTCCACCAAAACTGGTACATATGTATGAAAAAAGCAGGACAGAAACCACTGCAAAGAACAGCAGAAGAGTTCTTTCAAATAATGCATCTTAGAAAGAAAAAAATTACATCCAGAACCGTTTAAAGTCACATATAAAAACACAAGCTTTTAAAGTCAGGAAGTTTTTAGCCACAAAGAACTGATACCATGTGCAATATTCACCAAATGCCTTTTATTAAAAAGTAACATCTAAACATCTTTTGAGATCTAAAATATCAAAATAGTTCCCAAACTAAGATATCCCATCAGGAAATATTTCAGTGAAAGACACAAATTGGCTGCTGCAAATATGTTCTGATTCAGGCATAATTCCATAGGAATGCTTATCTTCCTTTAAATTTAGCACAGATTTAAGCCTGTCCTCCCAGACTGATCAGTGATTTGCAGGTGTCAGAGGTACACAGAGAGGCTGAAGTGGTGCCAAGTTTGACTCAAAACTGAAATCCCCCTTCTTGCTGCTGGCTGGCAGCGGAAACGGCGTTGGGTCTTGCACAACCCCAGAGTTTCACGTTCCTTGTGCACAACGTAATTGCATTCCCAGGGTGACTAAAAACAAGAAAAAATAGAATACGAACGTGGCAGACTTTAGCGACTGATGCTGTGACAGCTTTGTGCTGCGTGCCACCAATTCTCACGCTGGCAAAGATGTGCCAGCTGGGTTGAAGCTCCTGAGAGCAAACAAGGCAAACACTGATGTGGAGCCAAAAATGAATCTGTCCAGGCTGGGAACAGCATCTTTCAAACAGCCGGGTGCTGCTGAAACAGCCCCGCACCAGCACACCTACCACAGCTCCAGGTGTGCCTCTCTTCTCTGTCAAATCCCATTTAGCTATTTACAAAACACAAATCTAGAATAAATGCGCTATTTATGCAAATATAATGTAACACCTAATGTACTTTGAAACACAACTTTCGCGGCTCCCGGGCAGGATTCTTCGAGACCCCGGAGCGCCGCGGTCGCTGCCCTCCCCCGGGGCTGGACACCGATCTCCAAGAGGTGCCCGAGCGACGGCCAAAGCTGCCCAGGTCCGGCTCCCCAGCAGCGGGGATGGATTTGGGGAGAAGAAGCGTTTTCGGGAGCCGGGAACCCCCCTGGTTCCCTGTGGGAAGGGGTGAGCGGGGATGCGGCAGAGGCGGCCGGGCCGGGCAGCGCCGCAAGGCGGAAATCCCCGGCGGAGCTGGCGTGGGAGGGAAGGGAACGGCCCGAGGCGGGCAGCAGCGCTCGGCCCATCGGCTCGGCTCCTCGGCTCTTCGGCACGGCTCGGCCCGTCGGCACGGCTCCTCGGCTCGGCTCCTCGGCTCGGCCCATCGGCTCGGCTCCTCGGCTCGGCTCTTCGGCACGGCTCCTCGGCTCGGCTCCTCGGCTCGGCTCTTCGGCTCGGCTCTTCGGCTCGGCTCCGGCACCATGAGGCCGCGGGGGTGAGTGCTGGTGGCGGGGGAAGGGTCGCTGCTGCGGGGACACGGCGGGTCCTTGCCGGGCAGGGATGCGCATCCCCCTTAGCGAAACGCGAGGTTTGCTGCTGTAGGGGGCAAGGAAAGCTCTGCCGGGGCTTGGGCTGCTTAACTGGAGGCAGGGGCGACCCCCGGCCCCGGGACAGGTCCCGGGGAGCCGGGTGTTGGCAGAGCAGCCCGGCCCGGGGTCCCGGGCCATCCAGGGCATGTAACGGGCCTTTTGCGGATATTTGCAGCTGAAAGCTTGCGATGGGATGTGGCTCATCTGGCTTCTATTGCCCAGGGCAGCGCTGCTTTACAGCAGGTGTTAGAGAAGCTCCGCGGGTGACCTGCTCAGGGCTGGTCGGGAAGAGCCGTGTCACAACAAGGTGAGGGGACAAAGTGGGTCTCAGCAGCGGAGCAGAGCCCCCAGAGTTGTTATTGGATGTCAGGATATCTCTTGCCTGGCTAGAGTGTGCCACAGCAGCAGCATCCCGTGGCTTTAGGATGAGCAGTGATGAAAAAGTTGAGGTGTGGCTAGGAAGAATCTCTCACCAAGCAAGAACGCATGAAAGGCGAAGTGCAACTTTCTCCTGTTTCACACAACATTTAAAAAAAATGCAGAAGAGGAAGGTGTGGGAAAGAATTGAAACATTAAAAAAGAATTTTTTATTTTTTTTTTTTAATTAGGAAAGCAAGACTGAAGGAGGTAGTGCAGCTATGCCAGCACTTAATTAAGCTCACTGCTAGTGTGATGGGCACGGGAGCTGAGTGAACACAGAGGCAAAAGCAGGCAGAGCATTTCTCCCTTTTTCCAATTAAAGCTTGGAATTAAAGTTATTCCAGGGGAACATTGAGGGTTGATGCTGATCCCACAAACCACATCTGCGACTTCCTCCAAGTAGGAGGATGATGCATCTCTGGTCTGTCCAACCTTGACTGTGGCATCACTTATTAAAATCAGAAATCAAGATCTGCGTTGTGTACATACATATGAGAATCTGTTCTGGCTGAATATCTAAATGTCTGTTGGCATTAGCAAATGCCTACCAGGGGGAATTCCCTAGAGAGTCCCATAAGGATCAGCCAGTTATTGTTATCATTCTATTCAAATGAGCTGCTATATCCATAGCTTCTAACTTGGGTGGGGAATAACACAGGCATGGGATTAGGAAAGATTGAGGACTACATGAGCTGAGCTTGCCAAGACAGACCTCTAAAAGCCTGGCACAAAAGTGATGACAATGTAAAAAATACAACAAGTAAAATACAAATCCACATGTAAAAGCCACTGTCAGAGGCAGAACAGAATGCTTAGGTGTGCTTCCTTGGGTTTGAGATGGATTGCAGATTTACTGAAGTAATAGAGCAGAAATTCTCTATGCTGGGCATCCACTTAAACTTTTCAAGCCTCATCTATCAAATAATTTCAAAAGACACAGAAAAAAAAAATGAAGTATTTTCTTTATACAAAAAATAATACAATTCAGACTAGTTCTCCACTAAAGTTTCTCCAACTCAGTCTCTGGAAATGGGCCTTCAAATAGAGGAAGATTTTGTGTCAGGAGTGTCCTCCGCTTTCTGCATGGGAAGCTGAATGTGTTTGGGAAGATGATAATTTTCTTGAGGGGCAGGTGGGAATTAGAGACACTCCTCTGCAGAAGAGGAGCCCCAGGCTGTGCCCAGGCAGGTGATTGCAGTAAAGCTGGGCAGAAGCACAGCTTGTGCCTGGGAAGTGATGTACGAATTCCTGTGCTTGGCTGGGCAAAGGAGCAGAAGCTGTGGAAAAAGGGCAGGAAGCCAGGAAGAAAGGGGATTTTGTAAAGCACAGCAAAGTGAGAAGTGGTTGCTGGGGAGTGAGCTTAGGTTAGGGTTTGGAGGGAGGAGGGCCAGGCAGGGCAGGGTTGGTTTGGAGGGAAGGCAGTGACCGGTCTGGGAGGGAGACTCGAGCTCAGTCCTGGATAGAAATGGCCTGTGGGAACAGCTGTCCCTTTGCCCCAGGGCTCAGTGCTGGGCCTGGCTGAGGGCTGGGAGCACCAGGGGAAGGCATCCAGCTGTACCTGGGCAGTGTGGCCCCAGTCCTGCCTGCACAGGTGAGCTGGGGACGCTGGTGACAGCCCAGTGCTCCTGTCCCTCTGCCCATCAGCTCAGCTTTATTGCACCTGTTGCACCCGGGGCAATATCAAGGTGGGGATCTCATTCCAAAACCTTTCCTTCATCCTTCTTTCCCTTCCTACTGCAGTCTGGAGGAAAGAGAGCACAATGTGTAACTAGGTGTGGTGGTGAAAGGCCATTTTAAAGTAACTCACAGTCCATTTATCTTCCTTAAAACCCCTGTGGGTTGAGGATGATAAATCACTTGGACTTTATAAATGGGTTAAACTGGGTTTCCTGAGGCATCCTTTCCTTCAGGGAAACCCCTGGAGAGATTTGCCCCTGCTGAGTAATCAAACAGATCAAATTCTTCCCATCAAAAACCTTTGCACACCTCTCCACTATCAGCAGGTTTCCTGTTTACACATTTTTACTGAGTGCACAACCTGGTGGGCAGCATGGCCAGCTGCTGTTTGTCATTTAGCCAGACAAAACCATAACTCCTTGAGTTCCAGCAAAAGACTGGAAAACCTGTTTTTGACCTGTGCAGCCACTGTCCTTCCCAGTGACTCAGACAGACTCCAGAGCCTGTTTGTCCAGCAAGCCAATCGATTCTTTCAGAAGAAAAGACAGGCCCAACACCAGCCTCATGCCCTCTGCCCTGATTCCAATATTAGTGCATTTTGCTGCTATTCATGGCCTTGGCCACCAAACCACTGCTGAGTTCTATAAAGAGAAGTTTTGCAGCTGTCAAAAATGCAAATCCTTAATGAGGCACTACGTGGGAGCAGTACCTAATTTACCTACTTCTGCTGCTATATTAAAACAATCAAAATTGGGTTTGTTGCTTATTTAAACATAAGAGATGCAGAGTCACTTCTAACACTCATTTGCTTTTTTGTTTTAGGTATGGATTTCTATTACTGCTCCTTCATAGCCTGAAAACAGGTAAGTTCAGAAAAACTCAGTAAAAATTAAACTGCCCTCCCTTTAATACGTCTGGCCAAAGGCACAAAGTAGTTGTAAAATGTACAATATGAACATCTCTGTGTTTTCTACAACATCCTGAAGAATTCTTCAGTGTGAAACATTTCTCTGACATGCATCAGGGAAAGAAGGCACAATCAATTTCTAATCAGTTTCATTGCAGAGAATAGCCATGGACCTTATGGATGTTCTTGCTCAGATAGCTTTGCTTGCTTTAGAGACCTCCCTGTGTCAACAAAAGGCCTTAGAAGTGGAGTAATAAGAGCTGCCTGTATATATATACATATATGTATATATATGTATATATATGTATATATGTATATATGTATATATATGCATGCCTGTATATTCAAAAGTAGAATTATACATCATGGTATCAAGTAGCCAAAATCAGTAATTTTAATTCTACTTATTACTAGTAAATTTACTTCTACTATTAGTGATTTAACTTTTACTACTGTTCTAAAATATCCCTTGCAAAACAAAAGCAGAATTAAATCACACCACCTCATGATATTTAAATATTCTTAGAGTTCTCTCCTCTGTTCTTGCTTAATCACTGGGAAGGACCTCAACAAAGTCACCAAGGAAACTCCCTGGCCCCAATATCAGGACAAACTGTACTGGATTCATTCTCAATAGATGCTGGCTGGCCTGTTTCTGGCCAGTGATGGAGTTGCACCCATCTTGCCAGGGCTTTACTTTCCCTTCTGTTCCAATGGGTTTCCCAAAACCTGAGCCAAGGAATTGTGTTGCAATTCCCGTTTCAAGCCTTTTGCTTCCAGTCCCACCCACAGAGTTTACCCTGGTGAACACCCTGCCTTTCCTCCTGCAAGCACTGTGCCTGCCTCAGTGGAATTTTTAGACCAGGGTGCCCAACTCAGATGAGTAGACGAGCAATTTCTGAGTCCAGCCCAGCCTCACAAAGACAGGTCCCCCTTCAAGGTTGACACCTCCCTCCCACCTCACCACGAGCTGTTTCTGCATTTCCAATCCTCCACTCCTGTCATCTTCCTTTCCCTCAATCCCTTCCCACATAATCCCTTCCCCCAGCTCTAATCTCTCCCATCCAGCCCCACGCCTGACCCTCTCTTGCCTGACACAGCTCATACCCTGCTTTGGTGCCACCAGCCAGCTGCACCAGAGCGGTTTTGGCTGCTCTGGAAGTGATGGATCCAGCAGGGAGTCTGTGGGCAGAGCTGCCCAGCCCTGTGGGAATCACTGACCTGTTCTTTCTGCATCAGCTTTCAGCCACCTTTGCCTTGCTCACACGGAGCAGAGGCCACCTTTCCTCTGGAAGGCAGGAAAAGTGTTCTGTAAGCCAGATACAGTCATGACTTTACCTCAAGTGACCCTCAAGATGTAAATGTCTAATGAACGTGGCACTGGAGGTATCTGGGCGTGCTGGTTTGCCAGCTGAGAGTATTTGTTGAGAGGGTGTCACTGATAGTAGCAGTAAAATGTGGTTGCTTTGTCATGCTGGCTTTGAGAAATACTGCTTTTACTCACCTTCTTAATTTTTTGTGTCTCAAAATAATGGCAGCACTCTTTCTTATCAATGTTTCCACTTCTTGGGATTTAAGGGGAGTTATTTGGAATTTTTCTTAATTAAAAAAACAAAACAAAACAAAAAAAAATCCCAAAAAATAAAAGGAAAAAAATGATTATTAAAGCATTAGGACATGAATGTGTCTGCAGTCAGTTTGCAAAGTGACATGTGGGTACCCATGGGGCTAGGAATGATTAAGACTGGTTGGCTCTCAGAGAAAAGTTCCCTTTGGACAATGCACAGACAAATGGACATGGAGAGAATTAGCCACTGGAAATTTGGGGGGTAGGAATGCCTATGAAGTGAGCACACTCACCCACCTGCTTTAAAACTAATACTGGAATCTATATGTGGTAGAATGTACTTGAAAATAATTACTTTTTTCTCCACAAAACCTCCCTTTTTTCTCTTTCTCTCTTTTAATCTTGTAGTTACTGCACTCGAGAAGAAGAACATCATCAGTAAACTTGGAGACAACGTCACACTAAGTTGCATTTATACCAAAAAAAACTTGCAATTAAAAAATCTACGGGTGTATTGGCAAATAGCTGATGATTCCTATCAAGAGAAGTGTTCAGTTGTACATGCACTGATCTCTGGCCAAGATGATAACACAAATCAGTGTATTCGCTTTAAAGACAGGACTCAGTTATTCTGGGATAGGTTGGAAAGCGGTGATTTTTCTCTGCTATTGCTAAATGTCAGCCAGAGTGATGGACATACATACAAATGTGTAGTGCAGGAGAAAACTGAACATCCCAAAGTGATTCACCAGGCAGAAGTGGCTCTCAGTTTAGCAGGTAAGAACTTGTGTCACTTTGCCTAAATTCTCATTTCCGCTTTTCAAATTTGAGCTACTTTAATATTGTATTTAAGCACACCTTTAATTTTTTAACAGACTTTCAACTACTTTTCAAACTACCCTTTGATGAAATGAAGTCCACTTAATTTAAATGTTACTGACAACAAATGTAAAACTTGGAAAAAGCATGTGAAAACTATTTACTGAGCATGTGTTTCTTTTCCTCTTGTTTTTCATGGATATGAGGGCTCTTGCATGTGACTGGGTGGCAGCAGCTTAAGTTGGTCCTTTCTTCCTTTGGCTTTGGCTTTAGCTTTTGCCCCTCCCAGTGATTCTCTCAGCTTACAGACCAAACCTGCAGGCATTTCTCTTTCAAGCCATGAGGGTGGTGTGAAATCCAGCAGCTTGGCTTTAGAATGCATCTCAAAATTTTGCCTTTTCTGTATGTTTCAAAATGCCAACAACTGTTTCTTTTTCTTCTCGCTCTCCAGCGAGTTACAGCCAACCAATACTCAGTGGACCAATAAGAAACACTGACAGCCCTGGAGAGGAGGTGACCTTCAACTGCAGGTCTGGCAATGGATACCCAAAGCCCAATGTTTACTGGATCAATAAAGTGAACAACAGCCGCCTGTCTCCATCAAAAATAGAGATCATACCCCACGACGATGGCACTTTCAGCGTTTTTAGCACGCTGAAGGTGAAAGCCACTTCTAACATGCAGATAGAGTGCTCCATAGAGAATGAGATGCTGCAGGAAAATCTGTCAGCTAACTGTAAGTTCCTTCATGCTGCCTCATGTTTTCTAGGTAGCAGGAATATCAACCAGCATGTCTCTTAGGTGTGCACTAACGAGGGCTATGCATTAATTCAGCAGTACCAAAAAGTGCTGAGAAGATCTCAGGCTTTGTTTCAAGCTCTAGTTATGCTTAGCCATGGACTTGATGTTTAATTCTTCCTCGCTGAAGTGAATAACCCACCAAGTGTGTTATGACAACAGCACTGAGAAGCTGTTGCATCCAAGGAAGTTTCTGAGCTTAACCTTTTAGTTCCTCAGGAACCTGATGGTTTGGGGAGTCAGGTTGTTTTTTAAGGGTCACCATACAGCAGATCTATGATTTCTGACCCCCTACTCAATGGCCTTGCAACACTCACATTTGCTTTTTACTCTGCCTAGTTCCAAAGTTCAATTTTCAGTTTCTCCAAAACTCAATTTAATACAGTGCATGACTTAAACTAGGTCTGCAGTAAATGGGCAATATGAGCTCAATAGAACAATGTAAAACAGCACAAGTATAATGATATTTATTGCTGATGTGATGATTAATAGTAAAAGCAAGTATTTAGTCACTCAACTCCTCACAAAACTAGAAAGCTTTTTTAAAAAAAAACCAACCTGTTAACAAGTTATAGTTACAGTCCGACTTCTGCAGTTCATTATTTCCAAAAAGCTGTGTAGAGAATCTGTCTGGAGTGGGAAGACTGATCTGGAGGTGGCTGTTTGATCTCATTGCTGTTCCTGGTCCTGCCTCCAGCCAAAATTTTCTCTCAGAGGTGCATCCTGGTGCAAGAGGTTGGAATGTTTCCATAACTGTAGCTGGACACCCACAGCTAATTTACCTGAGCATCCCAAACACTGATCCCATGACTGTAGGCAAATGATAGAAACTGTTTCCAGGAACAAAAATTGAATGCATGACCAGAAGTTGCGCAGTAGAGTGTTTATGTGATTATACACCATGATGTCATCCCAAATTAAAGGAAAAACTAAATAACCTCATCATTAATTTCCTAATGGCAGTGTCATGTTGTCTTCTGAGGGAAAAGACCTTCATATTACTATTTTTTGGGGGTTTTTTTAAGCCTCACAGTTGCACTTGATAGAGTAAGAGGTGTGATTTGAAACCTTCAGTTTGCAGCAATGAGTGAAGATTCTTCATTAACTTCAGGGAAACAGGTTTTCACCCATTTTTCTGAATACCATCAGATTTACATTATAGATCCTATATAGATTTATTTTCAACTGAGTCTAGATACAAGTCCAAACATACTCTCTCACAGTCTCTCAAAGCTGGAGGGAAAGAGGAAAAAGGAAGAAAGAAGTATGGATGCACTATGATGACAGGGAGGAGTAAACTGGTATTTAGACATAATAAGTTGGAGATGAGTCTCGCTCAGAAGGAATCACCAAAATCACAGTGGTATGAATAGCACAAATCTTTAGTCCTTCAGACTTTTTTTATGCATGCAAAACATGGTGAAATATTTTCCTGGTATGAAATGTGAACATTTACACTGATGACATCCTTTTCTATTTTATTCTAGACACACAGCAGAAGAAAAGCACTGGTTCTGGCACAGAAAGTGATGAAAATCTAGGCAAAAAAGGACAAGGTGCTCAAGCAGCTGGCATCATTGGCATTGTCTTTGTGATAGGTCTTCTAACTGGTTTAATCTGCTGGCTGTGGAGAAGGAGGTCCTCTAATCTAGTGTCCTATAGAGGTAATGAGACACTTTGTTTGCATGACTAAATTATAATTCTTTTTCACTTGCCAAAATGCTTGATGTTATCCAATAAGAAGAGATAAAGTATGACTAAGCTGCCTGCACATGGCAGCAGTAAATCATGCCCTTATCAAAAACTTGGAGTGCTCTGGGAGGAAAAGTAGTGCCCCAGGATATATTATTCTTCATGTTTTTCTCTTCCTGTGTCTGAGCCTCACAGGAAGTAATTTCTGGATGTGAGAGTAATTCGGACTTTGTGTCTGTTCAGGCCATGGCTTGTCTGTGATTGTTTTGTTGAGCTGTGATCCCTGCAGGCTCCTCCTGGACAGATGGCATGAAACAGGACTGGGGTCAGTAGCTCACTCACTCAGCACAGTTTGAAGCAGAAATCAGAGCATAATTCAGTCCTGAGAGCTTTAGAGTCACTGGCTGGATGATTAAGATCCTGTGTGTGACTCTAAAAAAGCTCTAAAAGGCTTCTTGTGGACCAGACTGAGTCTGCCAATGCAGCTGGGCACTTGCTCTAAGCCCTTTTGCAGCCACCCAGGAGCTAATATCTAAGAGACAGAGCAGGGACAAGCACACTTTTCATGGACAAGGACAATCCATGTTTTCAGTGCGGGCTCTCTTCCTCAATGTTAGCAAGCTTGGGTGCCTCAGAAAAGACCAGGGGAAATCAGGGTAGTGATCTTGTCCAGGATCTGCAGCAGCTCTTGTAGAGGTCATGTCCTTCCTTCAGAAACAACCCAAGAGTGAGGCAGGACTCTGTCCCAAGATGAGGAGCAGGGCTATCGCTTCAATCCCAAAATCTTTCTTTTCTGAAATGGTGGCTGAGGTTGTAAGCATATAGAACATTGGCCTGCATTTTACAGAACATTTGGCACATTGAGCCCTCAGCTTTGGTGGATAATATTAATATTGCTTGATATTAATCTCATTTTTCTGAAGACTGTGGTTATCTATCCCACATGCTAAAACCCATGCCTTTGTTTCAACAGATGGCCAACCAATAGAAAACCAAGGAGGACTCAACTGTAAGTATTAAAAATATTTTGTCTCAAGTGACCTAACTTCATAACTTCAGTACTCAAGTTCAGCACAAGCCTTTAGATTAGACATACTGGATGATACAAACTGAAGCATTTTTTAGGCATTATATCCTAGGTGTTCTTTAACAGGGACATCATTTGCATCATGTCTGTGAGCCTGAGCCTATATACACTCAATTCTAAAATAAACCCTCCTTTCCCAGAAAAAACACGCTCTTCAGACCCTCACCATGTTCATATTTTTATAAGCAAGAATGCAATATTGCAGGCCAGCTGGTTTACAAATTCATTTGTTACTCGTAGTAGGGAGAAAAATGAAAATTGGGTGAAAAAAATTAAGACAGATTTGGGAAAAAAAAAAATAGAAGACTTGCAGGAGTACAGGGCGAAATCTGCCAAGCTGATATTTCATTTGGTAGTTTCTACTGAAGCTAATGACTGTTGGCTGTGTGTCTCTGCAGAACAGGCAGAAAATACTGTGGTTTCACTAAAACTGTCATACTTAAAGAATAGTTTGATGTAGCAGATGCTGTGAATGTACCAAATTCATAGTATCAAGCAGAAGCAAAATAACTTTTAGATTAAAGAACTTTCTCTGGAACTTCTTTGACAGTCATGGAAACTGGGTCAATGGTCAATTATTTTCCAGACTGCAGCCTGATCCCCAACATTTGTGTTTGCTAAACATCAACAGGCATTGCACTCTCTCCTGCAGAGCATAATCTATGGAGGAGGATGGATTTTCTCTTTAAAATAAAGAGACATTTTGTCCTTTTGTTCCTGGGAACTGCATTAACATAACACAAGCAGTTGATTTAAGGTCAGCTTTTCTTCTCCAGACTTACTTATACCAGGCCTGTCTTGGTTAGATCCCTGGATTTAGCCCATTAGTAAAAAAAAAAAAACCCAAAAAACTCTGTGAATAAATAAGAGTAAATATTTAACTTGTATTGAAGGCTGCTGTAGCATGATTTGTTCATTAGGAACAAAGCAAAGGCACTTTCCAGATGCTGTCTTTTCCTTGTCATTTCTCCACTCCACTAGTGGAAGAGGAGGTGGGACAGCAGCCTTGGTGTCTCACTGGTGACAGAGGCTGTCCCACCTCTCAGGGCCATGTTCTGGGCATCCCAGTTTAAGGGCAACTTGGATCAATACCAGAGAATGGAAAATGCTCCAGGAATGTGATCTCTGGTGAGAGACTGGTCATGTCTGTTTAGGCTGGAGAAGGCCAGGCTGATTAAGGACACAATAACAACCCTCTTCAGAGTGTCCTTCGAGAAGGAGGGACAAGTTATTTATTGTGCTAACCCAGCTGACACTGCACTTAAGGCATAACAAACTTAAACAAAGGAGATTTAAGCTAGTTGTTAGAGGAAATTGTCTAAGGGTAATTACCCTTAGTAGTTGAGCACTGAGGCAGAGTTTGTCCAGGCTATCAAGTCTCCATCAGTCCAGGTTTGTTGCTTTGGTTTTTTTTCTTAACAAAGGAAAAAAACAGTACCTGTCTGAAATGATTTAGAAATAAAGCTGGTACCACCTTAGTACAAAAGATTGGATCTAGGAGAAATTCTAGCCTAACTCAGTCATTATTTGGTGTTCTCAATCCTGTTGTGTGTGGTAGATGGGGGGTAAGGCCCTGGGGAAGTGCCCAGCATTTTGCTTTTCAATGCTGCTGTAAATGCACTTCTGTTTCTGGCTCCTTATGAAGAAGGTCAGGTTGTTTCATGGCAGTAAGGATCCTGAATACTGCAAACCAAAATGGGGCTACTGAAACTAACCTTGCTGATACAAAGGCAAAAAAGAGTTTGGAAACTGTGAGGAAGGTAGACTGTAAAGAAGAGTAACTCCATCCTGGTGGGATTAGTCTCTCCAGGCACCCATTCCAGCCAGTGGGGCAGGATGCTCTGGTGAGGAGAAATTCAGAGCTGGAGCAATTCTGAACTATCAGCTGGAAGAATCCCTTCATTTCCTGAGAGGAGCCTGAGGAATTTGTATTCTCTTGGCCACAGAGAGGCTTTGTACATCTCATTCTCTGAAATAGTTTTAAATGAACCCAAGGTAACACTGCTATCCCCTCACATGGGAGGCCACTTTTTCCATTTGCACAGAGAGGCACTTCCAGGCTGTGGCATGAGGACAGAAAGCCCCCAGTGTCTTGGGTATCCAGGCAGGACTTCTCCCCAGTCAGTTCTCTCTCAGCAGCATGAGTGTGTGTTTCCATAGCTTTGCAGCTTGCTCCACAGGTTACATAGGAAAAGCAATGCTAGGAATGATAATTTATGGACAAGTTTTTTGTCTATTATTTTATAGAAAGAAGTTATTTTGTTTTTACAGCACCTGCATAAATGGAAGGTCTGCCAATGATTTGGGCAGCTGGAGATGTGTCAAGGGAAGCATCACTCCCTCAGTGCAGCATTGTTTGTGATACAAGTGACAGATTTCTGCCAAGAAAGATGGCCAAAAAAAATAAAAAATCTGCTGGATTTTCATTCCAGCCACTGACTGTGTCCACAGAAGTCATGTCACCACTCCAGCTCAGCACTTTGGACAGTCCTTTGTGACTGTCAGTAATTTGGGCACCTGTACTGGGGAAAGCAGAAAGCCTGGGACTCAGCTGCTCTGTGCCAGACCACTGAAAGCTGGTGCTTGTCCAGTCTCTCATCACTACCCTTGAGGACTGTCAGGAGCAGAAGCAGCCACATTTCAGGAGCGTGGGACATTCTTGCTGTCACCTTACCCTGAGGATGACTACTGCATGTGAAGAAAGGCAGCTAAAACAAAGAAAGAAAACTGAAGGACTCTGCAGAGTGTAATTTGTGACCTCTTCCATGTTTCTCTCTCTCTCTCTAGAGTACAATTCTTTTGTTGTCTGTTTGCGCCAGCTGTTACTGGGTACAGAACCAGGCAGAACACTCTGACCCACTCCTCCAAAACCAGGAGCTGCTCTAATGGGGTCAAATACTGAATGTGTTATCATAAGAGAAGATGCCTCCTTTAAGCCTTGATAGCAACATTTTGGTTTTTACCAAATATTCCACCAAAAAGGGGACTTCCACCTTCAACAGGAGCCAGCTGTGAGAAAAAACAGGCTGTGGAAATCAGACCAATTAAAAATAGTGCTCTCTGCTATGTAAATGTCATGTTACCTGGACTTACCCTTCTCAGGATGGAACAAAAACTGTGGTTGAGCTCTGCTTGATTCAACTGAATCTTTATTTAAGCACTTTCCCATGGTTTCCAGGGAGGATTTTAAACTGAAGGTTTTAAACTGAACTTGTGATTGTGTCTCATCCTTATACGTGTCCAACAAAACAAAGAAGTGCAAATTCCATCAGTGTGTTGTCCATGAATATCCAGAAAGCCAAGAACTACATTTTCCTTGTGCCAGTGAATGTGCCTTGCTGTGTCAGCCCCAAGTCAGCCAAACTGACTGGCTGAAAATCACACAACAGTAAGCTTTGCTGATGATCTTGAATTTTAAAGGAGGAATTTTTACTAGATCGCTTGCCTAGATGGAACAGTTTCCCTATCTTGTCATGGGAGGCTGGAGATTGTTATTTTAAACAGAGCTCTGGAAACACTTGACCTCTTCTGCACCAGTTGCTAGACTAAAATTGTATGATTTTTGTGAATAAATCACAGCCTTGTTTATTCTTGCTCTGTGCGTGAGAAGCATCAACTCTGAGCTCAGACACTGATTTTTCATATCAAGATCAGCTTTCAATTCACAGACAAGTGAAAATTCTGTTGTTCCCACATCATGTGGAACCAAGACCATTGGGCAATAGTGCAGCAGTGATCTTTTGTCAAACCAATTCCCCCAGGGAGGCTCCCAGCTGAGCAGCTGTGCTTCTCTCATGTCAGTGAATCCAGATATTAGATATTTTCTGAGTCCAAATCTAGCCTTCAGTGTACCCTAAAGGGAATTTGCTTGAGGAAAGCTTGCAGACACCTCAAAAATGTGACCAACATCTGTGCAGATGTGCAGGTAACCATTTCCTAGTGGTTCATAAAAAGTCATAATAAAAAAAAAGGTATTTCCTCCTTATCTGTCACATGAAATTGTTCTGTGCAGCCTCTGGTGCTGCTGTACCTGACAGGAGCCTTCCCTACAAGTAATTTTCCACTTTTATATTCTGCAACTGTAACAGTTCAGAGATGTAAAAAGTGACCTAGCAGCCACTCCACAATATGGTATTAAAACAAATTTAGTCTGGTTGGATTTTCTTACTTCTGGGCTACTTCATGAATACACCTAAATACAAAAACCTTTCCTTGAAAAATCTGTGTTTTCATTTAGCTCTTCTTGGAGGTCAGCAAATCCTAGATGATGGTTGTTATCATTCAAATGACTTGGGAATTTTGTTATAGCAGTTTTTATCTTCACATACTGTGTTTATATTTTAAATAAAATCTATTCATTCTTCTGGATGTTTGACTAAATCCATCAACACACAGAGAAAAGTCAATCCAAGCCATTGCCCCCACCCAAAGTGGCAGTTTTACTTTTAGCCACATCCCTCTGTGCTCCTTTTCAAAGCCCTCAGGCAAGGGGAGACAAACACAGCACAGAGCTGACCACCTTTGCTTTATTTTGGCTCACACAACAAAACCCCTTGAGCAACACAACAAACTCAAAAAAAAAACCAGGCAGTAACCTGGAGGCAGCACTAAGCCTGAGCTGATTCATCCATTTCTCACCCAAATTTAGATGTGCAAAGATGCTTCCAGAACTGAAACCAGCTCATTGCACTCCCCCAGACCAGTCTTGCACGTGAGCACCAGCATCCCTCTCTTTGCCTTCACTAAGGACAGCAGCTCACTTAAACACAAGTACAGGAAAGCAACCGTTGATGCAGCTTTGGAGGAAGACTAATAAATGGATTCACTTTCACAGAAAAATGAGACTTTTGTTGTGGCGTGGCTGGTAAACCACAAATGGAAAGCCCCAAGAGAAAACAGACATTGCTACTTGGTGATCTGAATCCATCTGTCCTGTTGTCAAACTCACTAGTTAAACCTTTTTACCTATGAGAGCTGAAATATCTCTTTTGCTCAAGAAAGCATTTCCTTTCTCCAGCTACCCTGACTCCAACATCTGTCCTCAGTAGCCACTGTGCTAGGTGAAGAAAACTTATTTGTTGCTTTCCCAACTTGCAAAGTGAATCTTTCTCTTATTTGTAGCAAAAATGCACAAAAGGTCACATTACCCCCAGGTGTAATTTCTCTAACCTCTCTCTTTTCCAGAGGAAGAGAAACTGCTCTAAAGAACAATTGAGTACAGCCTAACTCCACAGGAAGAAAAAAACCCCAGCCCCATAGCTGTAGGGCTCTTGGGAATTTTCTTCTCAATATGTGCTGGGCATTAGGGCCTTCACCACCTTCATGGTATGATACAGGATGGAATCATTGTAATCTGGTCCCCACGTGAGGATTGTTGTGGAGCTCCTGGGGCATGTCTGGAACAAGGACACAAAGGTGACTGGGGGGCTGGAGCACTTCAGTGATGAGGAAGAGACACCTCAAGAAGAGACAACTGAGAGGGGATTCAGCCATCTCTGTCATTGTCTGCAGGGAGGGGTCAGAGCATGGAGCAGGCTCTGCTCTGTGGTGCCGAGAAATGGGACAAGAGGAATGGGCAGAAACTGCTGGACAGAAAGTTCCACCTGATAATAAAGAAGAACTTTTTGTTGTGGATGGCTGAGCACTGGAACAGGAGGCCCAGAGAGACTGTGGAGATCTTCCCTGGAGATGCTCAAACGCTGGGTTATGTGTTCCAGGGGACTCTGTGTGAGCAGGGAGCTTGGACTGGATGACTGGCTGTGGTCCCTTCCCAGCTTGCCCATTCTGTGTTTATAAAAGGCACCCCACCTGTTCTTTGAGTTGATCTCTGCATCTGGCATCCCAGGGAATTACAGAGCAGTAGCTTCTATGTCATCCATCTTTCAGGACACTCTTATGTGACAACAGGTTAGTTTGTACAATTACCTTCCAACACAGTAAAAATGCTTCCAACATTTCCTGTTGGAAATGTGTTATCAGCGCCACTTAGCATAATTCCTGTATCTGAACCGTGCTCCCCTGCTGTCAAATGCAAGTCCCTGGCAGCTACTCGTGACATTACTATAAATCACAAATTCTTTGGTAGGAAAGAGCCAGTCTCCCATTTCAGTCTGGCACAGAAAACTGCTGTGTAGAGATAGATGCTCATATATCAAAGATGTTTAGGCTGATCTTTGAACTTGCCCAAAATAGGTCCCAACAATTTACTAATAAATTACTTATTTGTTTTTCTGTGATTCCAAGAAGCGTTGCTTAGGACGATTGTCTAATTGACAAACTTGGAAACAGTCGTGCTTGGGGTCACACAAGGCTGCCTGTAGCTGACTTGGTGCTTACACTCCTATCTCCAGCTTGCAGAGACCCCTTTCCACTTGCTGGACTGGAAAGTCTACTTTTTTGCAGCCCAGTAGACATCATAAGTCAACAGAAACTGTTTGCTAATTCTGAATGGGATTGCGCCACAGAAAATAAAGATCACCTCTAGAAAAAAATTTAGCAGGAGGAAGAAGATACCTCACTCAAACTGGAAATCTATTAAGAATCTGCCACTAAGAAGCAGCAGTAACACAGCCATAATGTGGACAGCGAGTGACTTCAAATGTTTTCATTTCTTCTCCCAGATCTGTGCTGTCACATGTCATCCCCCTTACAGGGCTGAGACTGCAGTTTCAAAACAAGATCAGATTTGCTTGCAAGAACAATTCTTCCACAGCATCATGCTGGGCTAGAAGCAACTCTACATCTCTTGATTCATGTCTCTGTCAGACATACCCTTACTGTGTTACCTAACTTCTAAAATGCATCACCACTGCAGTTTCCGTAACTAAAAATAGGTCAAGGAATAAAGGTGCAAAATGCCTGAACTGTAGCTAATTTTATAACAGTAGGCAAACATGAAATATCTTTATCACCTTATTGGAAGTCTTATTAACCAGCTCAGATCAGTGTGATTAAACTCTGTGTCAGCAAAGTACTACAAGTCCCATCATAAACCTGGTCTTCCAAGGCCTTTTGTTTGGTTTTCCCTGCTCTCATGACCTGAGTCTGAGTGTGCTCATATTTCCATCTGGCTGTATCTGCAGCACAGAGGGCTCCTGTCTTATTCAAGATATGATATTGAGTTCTCTTATCAAAACCATGAGAAAGAACCAGCCCTGTGCTGGTTCCTGACCTACTGAACGAGGCAGGAGGGCTGACAATAAGGGTCAGGTAATGACCATGCTTTCCTGGAGAATTCACTGACTGAGTACACGGGGTCAGGCAGGGGGACTACACCCCAGGAAGCATGCCCACAAACTTGAAGGACTGGAGAAGCTGAGGAGGTGGCTTTGGAGACAGGGAAGTCTCATGGGATCCCTGACAGAGTGAGCCTTGGTGCCAGGTCTCTTCTCAGCAGCTGGAGATCCCATTAGGAGTCCTGGGCACACCCCAGTGCTGAGGGGTAAGTGCCTTTGAGCAGGAAAAATTAAAAGAACACATAATTAAACACATAAATACATAAATAACCCCCAAACTTTGCACAACTGTTCTGTTTAACTTCAGATTATCTGTTTATTATTTGAAGTTACATTTTGCATGACTACCATGAGGCAAACAGCTGCCTGCCCACAGTTTTGTATGGGACAGTTTGATCCAGCTGAGAGGAGGAACAAGAAAGAAAGAGGGGGGGAAAAAAATAAAATCTTTTAATCTGCTCCAGCCCAGTGACAATTTTCCAGTCCTCAGGAGATGAAGGTTTGTGGGGAAATTGATTGGTTTTTAATTTATTTTTATGTAAAGTAGCCCTTAAAGAGGGGCTCCCACTAACAAACATTCTCTGGCCAGCTGAAATCATTAACCACAAAACCAACAGGCATGCACAGAGTGAGCCAGTGCCTTTCATCAACATTTTTGGTAATATGGCAACTGCTGACAAGTTTATATAATATATAATAATGTTTATATAATGTTATACAGCACATATAATGTGTCTTAGCTTCATTTTTGAGCAATTCCTACTTGCATCACAACATAACCTGGGCAGAAAAATATTTCTAAGCAAAATCAAACAATTGTTCTTCAGAAGCAAAAAACTTGGCCAAAGAAATCCACCAGATTCTGTGGCTGTATTTATTGCATCAATAGACCTTTGAGTCTTGGGAAACAGTAGTAGATAATCCATGTGTCATATACATCCAGTAGTATTTTATACCAAACCAGCTTTTGCATTAAAACCGGTTTTAGTGTTCCCAGGTCACAGGTGCTCGGGTTTGAGCACCCCACAGCCACGAGGGATCCCAGGCACAAGAGGGTGTGTCCCTGCCTGCATATTTTTCAGATTTGGGGTGTGGTTGAAGGGCAGGAAAGGAATTGTTTGATTTATTCTTCAGGCAATGCTGCTGCAAACAGCAAGGAGGGAAGCACTGAACTTTTGCACCTAGGCAGAAGCCAGGTGAGAAGTTGGCTGTGAAGCTGGCAATGGACCCTAAACCCCTCCTACACAGACCTGGCTCTACAGCCCAGCAATTTTACTCATCTCCCACTACATGTTTTACAAAGCAAGATATGATCCTAATCTCTGCACTCCCAGATGATGGGATAGAGCACCCAGCCTGGCAATAAACACTTGCATATCGTATCTCTGGTAGATCCTATCACAGCTGGAAGCTCCATGCAAGCAATCAGCAGGGTTGCAGAGGTGAGCACAAAGCAGCCACAAGCAAAAGTGTATTTGAGCAGAGATACAGTGCAATTCAGCAGAGTGCCAAATGCTGGTCAAATTTTGCAAGGAGATAAGCAAGAAAGCACATGGCCCCCACAACATCCTTGTCTGAGTGGCAGGACTGTCACAGACCAGATGCAAACACAACTGGAATATCACTGCTGTCATTCAGACTCTATTTTTTGGGGAAGGAAGATTGATATTCCTATCTCCCCCGCACCCCAGCATGTCAAAGCTTGTCTCCCTCTTCACTGCCTATTTTTCACCCTCTTGAGGTGCTGCTCCCCACAGGCTGGCAGAACACCAGCACCTTAATTACACCATTACTAGAGCCTGCCTGAACTTTCACACTAGGAAAAATTCTGCTTTCTCTCATGAAATTTAAAAATAAATATTGATTTTTAGTGAAGGTGAGGTCCAAGATCTGAACAGTTGCTGCTATATACTTTGCCCATCACAAAGTCCCTGCTCACCTTGCTGTCCCTGTGGGTCACAGACACAGTGAAGGTGTTGCTTTAAGGGCCTTTGGACGCTCACAGCACAGCAGGTGTTGCTGAACTAGACAATTTTCCCATTATTGGACCAACTTCTGATAGGCCAGAGGTAAAGGACTGCAGATAACAACTGCAGAATGGGCTCTTTAATTGCTACTAACACTTACATTAACACATAACCCTTCAAAGACAAAAAAAAAACCTCTACAAAATACAGCAAGAGAGGCTGGATCTGCAGTCATGTTCAGAAATGGACTCATTAGGCTTGACAAAACTCACACAGGATAGCACAGAGCATGGCAGGTGAGAGCATAAGCCAAGCTGTAGGACATTTTTTGCTCCTGGATCTCATGGTATCCCTGCCACACCTAAGTGGAAGAACCTCTCCTATAATTAGGCTTAGGCTGAGGGTTGCATCACTGCAGGACTGCAGATGGAATTGCTGTGACCCTGCTGAACCTCCCCCAGGTACCTCTGCTCAGTACCTGGCTTATACAATTCACAGGCACAGTTACACCCCCCAAATACTATTACAGTTGCAAATAAGCTGGTTGGAATGTTAAATACCTTTCAAAAGGTGGGTGTACTCCCTGCACATTTTTAGGCAAAGCAGTCCCTCCCAACTGAAACAGTCTATTTTATGTCTTGCTTATGCAGGGAGGAAAGCAACCATACATGGAGCAAATTACACTTCCAACACCTCCCAGTGCTTGCTGCTATTTCCTAGGAAAATCCAGAAGCTTTGTGGCAAATACAACCATCAACACCTTTACAGGAAAAGTACAAATCCTCCCTCTTGGTGTCTGAGATCCTGAGCCCTGGGGCAGCCACCCACTGCAGGCTACTCTGAAAAAAGGGGGGAATTGACTTCAAAGAGAAATAAACAGCTAAGAGATTGCCCCAAAAGTTTTACCATTTAAGGGATCAGACTGACAAGAGTAGTAGCAAAAATCAGCCTCACATTCGTTCCTTTCTCACGGTCAAGCTGAATTTTTGTTCTCATTTCTACTGGCACATTCAGTTCATTAGGCCTCGTCAACAGACACATATTTCTTGCCAAGTACCTCCTATTGCCAGGACTTAGGAGATCTCCTGGAAAAAAATGCTGCTGGCTGCCACCTCTTCCTTTGCAACTGAACATGCCACTTCAATTTTTGCTACTATGGCTGCACCATGAAAGACCTTCCACTGTTGCTCAAGTGGTTCAAAAGTCAGCATAAAAACTCATTATTTCTTCATATCTCTGCATCTTCTCTCATCCTGGGATGGCAGTCCTAACCACATAAGGTTAAATACATGGAAACCAGGGAAACCAGCCAGAAGCAGGATAGCTCCCCACAGGCTGGAAAGCCTCACTCTGCAGCCAAATCCAAAATGACAAATAAAGTACACAGATTTAGGTGCTCACCAACCTCATGTAAAGAGTCTTTTTGTTTCTACCTGAATTGGAGAAGGATTAAGGTTTAGCAACAGGAAATAGAGAAGATGAGCATGGTAAGATACAGCTACTGCTGGTCTCTACTGCCTTACCCAAAAAAGCTCGCTGTCTTCTGCTCAGAATGACAAATGGAGTTTGCATTTTCCTTCTGATGATAACCTGGTTAAGACTGTCTGTATTATTTGGTTCATGTGATAGCAAAATGGGGGCAAAGAGAAAAACTCACATTTATTAGTAATACCAGCTAGGGTCATCAATATGTGATGAATAATTGCTAAAAAGAGACTCACTTTTTTGGAGTACTCTGCCAGCAGGTTTAGAAGCCATTTGGATAACAGAAGGGACATAAGCAACTGGAAAAATGAATATTGCAAGGTTACAACATTCTATCAGAGCACCAAATGAAAATAGGTGATATGTTAGTTAAGGTCCCTTGACCAGTCTGCACCAGTACTTGGCTGAAGGCAACTTTATATTCCAGATACTGGAAATTCAAATACATAAACCATTCATTCTTCCATCAGTTCACTTATAGGTGATGAAAATAGTCTGGCTCTGACTTTGGAAAGTATCTGATTCAGTGTTTGAATTAGCAGATATGTGGGCAACTGTGGCAACAAAGCAAGGGAGCCGTGTTCTGTGGAAAAGCAGGCTGTGTTTTGCTTCAGTTGGAAACCTTTTAGCAAATATGCAGGATAGAGCAAATAGAGAGGAAAAGGCACATTTATGTACCCTAAAAGCAGCATTACAAAGGTACTGATCATGTGAACATCTCAAAACACCGAAGTGGAGAGCCCCAGGGACTGAAAACCAACAAGACATGAGGCAATGACATGAGTCAGCTTAAGGATTTGTGTTGGCGTGGTAGCTTGTCTCAACAAAGTTTTGTTCTGTGCTTGCTTCGTTGCAATGAGTAGGAAGCAAAAAAAAACAAAACAAAAAACAACAAAACATACCAAGAGGCCTGCATGGATGAGCAAGGAGATCCTGGCAAAACTCAGGCACCAAAGAGAGCATGCAGAGGGTGGAGCAGGGATGGGTAACATGGAAGGAACAGAGACACTGTCTGAGCATGCAGAAGCACAGTTAAGAAAGCCAAAATCCACCTGGAATTTGATCCATTCAAGGTTTTGATGGGATGCACCAATGAGTGCTGAGGGAGCTGGCAGATATCATTGCAAGGCCACTCTTGATAATCCTTGATGAATGACAGCAATTCTGAGCAGTGCCAGAGAAGAAGAGGAGAGCAAACATCACCCCAGTCTTCAAGAAGAGGAAGAAAAAAGATCCATGTTGAACACAAGTCAGCATTGCATCCTCATGGCAAGGAAGGTTAAAGGTATCCTGAGCTGCAGGAGGCAAAATATCGCCTGCAGGTTGAGGGAGGTGATCCCTTCCCTCTCCTCAGCACCAATGAGGCCACTCCTGGAGTTCTGGGCTCCCCCATAGATGAATATATTCATCTAAAGGAGAGTGGAGGGCCACAAAGATGATGGAGACTGGATCTTTCTCACACCTTTCTGTGAGGAAAGGCTGAGAGCTGTGCTGTTCTGCCTGGGGCAGTGAAGGCTCAAGTGGGGTTTCATCATTGTATGGAAATTTCTCCAGGGAGGGTGGAAAGAGGCCAGAGCCAGGCTCTCTTCAGCAGGGCCCAGGGGCAGGACCAGAGGAAATGGGCACACATCTCTGAAAATCAAGTAGGTGGTTTGAGCAGGAGAGCAGAGCCAGGTCACTTCCAGAGGTCCCCTCCTCTCAACCACTCTGGGACTGTGGAAAAGCCATGACAGGATTTTGAAAGTGTATAGCCATAACAACAACACTCTCCTCTTCAGGTCACTCAGCCCATGCTAAGTTTAATAGGATGATGTTGGAAGAACAGGAAGGGTAGGAAGGAAAAATATTTCTTTCAGTTTTTTCTTCCTGTCAAGATAAACAATTGTAAGCCAGTACTGCACTGCTGCCAGGTCTTATTTTTCTTTCAAGTTTGACTGCACCCAGGGTAGCACACTGGAACACTGAGCAATCACAGCACCTCACTTCTGGCACATGGGCCATTGATGACCCTGGGAAAAAAACCATCCCCAACAAAAAACAACTCCAAACCAAAGCCCAGCCACCCACCAGAAAGGTTTATCCTGGTGAGCAGTCACCACAGATCAGTTGTATTTATCACTGAAAATCAAATTGAGTGAAAACTGTGCGGCCAAGCCCGCCAGACCCACAGCCTTCACTCCAGCCATTAAATGGCCACAGGTGTCTGTGGCTTCTGTATTTCTGTACACTGAGAGGTTTTGAAAGAATGCATTAGTGATCCACATCTGCTACTTCCTCCTGCAAGATGGGAGGACAGGAATAACGTGAGAAAAGAATGGAAGACACAGAGGGTATCTAAGCACAAAGCTTAGCCTTTCCATCCTCAGGATTTATTTTTGCTGGGTGATACTTAATCACCAAGCCAGGGCACTTGGAAGAAAAAATAAACACAAGAGAAGCTTGTATTTAAAGACATAGGACTTTAAAGGGATGTAGTGGAAAAGACTTTTGAAATCACTGGACACACAGGGGAATTACTCCAGCTGATGGTTTAAATTCAGGCTTGTTCAAAGCACGTAAAGGAGTTAACCTATGAAGCATTAGGGAAACACTGTCACATCCTTAAACTTTGTTATGGAGTGATTATTTTTTTATTTGGAGCAGGACATGGCACCTCTGAGTCAGATTCCAGCAGCTGAATTATCTTGGACAATACTTCTGCTGTTGTGAGAGGAGCTCTCAGAGTAGCATTAAGATCTTCCAGAAGAGTAGCTCTCAGAAGAGCATGAAGGAAAAAAAACACCAATATGGCTTTCTCTTGACATTAGTGCAGCCATAGATTGTTTTGGTACTTCATTGGGAATTCTAGTCTTGGAAGGCTTCCATTTTTGTGTTTCAGTGCTGGAGAGAAAATAACTTCTACAAACTCAGAAGTTTCTGTCTTCCACCCATAAAATATGAGTTGCATCAGTATTCAAAGCTTTCCAAAAGTGAAGTGCCTCAGGAAATACTCTGGATTATCACTGCCACAGGAGCAATTTAGCAGCTCCATTATGGCCCTGTTTGAGTGAGAAATTACATATTGCTGAAATACTATCATGAAGCTGACTGATTTATGAAGTGTTACTTTTAAAACAATTAAGTAGGGTGTGGGTGGCTTTGTTTGCTTTCTATAATAGAATAGTATAGTGAAATAGTATGATGAAAGATGATTTTCTACACTTTTTTCCATTATTTAACTTCTAGCTTAATACAAAAAAAAATCCAAGAAAAAAAAAAACAGGCTTATTCTAAAGTTTAAGTAATTTTTTTTTTGTCTAAGTGTTACATATTAATATTTAAATTCATCCAGCATGATTAAATAGCAAGCCTCTACTAAATCCAAGCAGAGGAGTGGAGATGAATGAGAGCAATAGTTGTATTACTGTTATTTATTTTTAAGAGTAATTATTATTTAATAATCATTCAAATCAATGGGTATGCCTTTCATGGCATGTTTATGTAATGTAAAGGTCAACACAAACAGTGCATTAAGAAGTGTGTGTACATCTGTAAAGTGAACAAAGGAAGATGTCAGAAGGATTCAATTCAATGCAAGAGAGACTACACAGAAGCTGGCAGTTTTAATCAGTGTTGAACAGAATCCACCAAATATATTTTTCCACAACTGCTGAACTGTGCAATTATGCAACTATGTGCAAAAAAGCCCACCCTAGTGAAGAAATATCCTTGGCAGCAAATGCCCATTGAAAGAAAAACATAAATTTCTTTATGAAATGCCACAGCAGACCAGGCCAGACCCACAGCTGAGCCCATAACTCAGGGAGATGCAAGAGCTCTCAAGGAGAAAAAGGAAGGCTTCTGCCATGGCTGGCTGAAAACATCAGAGGTAAATATTGCTCAGTACCTGGACAGCAAAAGCAGAGAGCCAGGGAAGAAGCAGTGCTTGATTGCAGAGCAAATAAAAGAAACAGATGTTTTTGGCTCCGTAGAATTTGGAAAGGCATGCTTAGAAACTGCAAGGGGTAGCATCTGTGCTCAGCTGTACAGGAAACCAAATACATGAACGTCAGTCAGAACTAATTGTAAGATAAGAGTTTTTAAATTATTTTTTTTTCCTCAACAGAAAGAACTAAGCAAAGTCTCAAGTGCCTGCTTAAGCTGAGAGACAAGAGTTGTTTTAGAAACACTGGCAAAATCCTTGTTCTGGACATTTCAAGTAGCACGTTCATGCAAAGAAATGTTTAACTATAGGACAAAAGGTAGGCTGTCCTCCTAGAAAGAACTGTAACACCTGAAGGCTGCAATATCATAAAAAGCTAAATTCTGGAAAAAGATCAAAGGTGGATGTTCCTGAGCTGTTTCTATTGGTAAAGCAGTAGCTTGCAAGCCCTTACGTCAGCCGAACGCACAACAGTGAGAGCCGACAACAATTCCATTTATTCCTCAGCTTGGCTTGAGAAGCAGCCCCTGATCTGACTCACTGCTCACATCCTGCTCCAGCACTTCCTCGTTCACAGCAGAAGCTCCTTCCAGCACCACGTGCAGAGGGAACACGGGGAGATTCCACAGAGGTAAGAAACAGATTGAGTTTTCTGTCTTGAACGAGCAAGTGCTAGAATTGCAGTATTTGGGCTATGGGTTATAAAAGTATAAAAGCTAAGGTCTTTGATACTTGCTTCAGATGATGTAGCCATGGGGAAAAATGAAAAAGAAACTATATGGGTTTGTTTTTTCTCCTTTGTCACAAGCGACAGTTTGTCTGAGAGGAAAATCTCCAGATTGAGGGGGTTCCCAGTTGTGTAACTGCTCTCCCCTGTGCTGGCTCCCAGCTGGGGCATGCTTAGACTGCAAAACAAAGTGAGGCCACCACTAAAACAAAAGACATTTCCAACTAATTTTCTCACTGAATACCACTTTGCCTTTATTTCTTTCTGCTTTTCCTTCGTCATTAAAGTGACACGCTGACGGAAATGACTGAACGGGGAGTCTCAGTTCAGTGAAATTCAGAGGGTGAACACCAGGCTGAAAACTATCAAATCACACTCTGCCTCAGAATGTCACCTGAGCAAGAGCAAAGGCTCAAGACATTCAGCATCTTGGCAATGATGAGCTCTAGGTAATTTCACAGGTTCTGAATGGTTGCTGTTCACAAACTGGCAGAGAGTAACAGCAGCTGAAAAGGAAGGCAGGAGGTCCCAGGGTGCTGAGCAGCACAACCACAAAACCTGAGGGGTCCAGGCTGCAGGCAGTGAAGAAGTCAAGTGTAAGAGTAGCAAGACAAGAAAGAGGGCAAACAAATGTACAGGAGGGTTTTCCCAAACTGAGTCACTGTGGTTTCTGTTACAAGTGGTGGTGGAAATTGAAGAAAAAAAAAAAGAACCGAATTCTGTTGCACAAGCAGGCTTCAGACAAACTTAGTGCCTTGTTTTTGACAGATTTATATTAGATTAATTAAAAAATAAACCACAAAAACAACACAGCAATAGATGTACGTGCCAGTCACAATAATAGGGCATTTAAAACAACTTTCCTATCTTAAAATCTATTTTTTTTCTTTATCACTTTATCCTTGACTGTACACAACAAATTAATGCAGGGACAGAGGAAGGTAAGAGAGAGACACCTGGGAAAAGTACAGAGCAAAAAGTGTCACAAAATCTAATTTCTTACACCTCCTCACCATGAATCTGGCCCAGGCTCCTCAAGAACCTGCTCATGCCAGATAATTTTGTCTTTTTGAAAGCTAAATAGAAGTGTTTCACCATTTGACTAAAAGTGAATCCTGAGGAAGAAGTGAAATGACAGAGCTATAGATTTCAGTTCTCATTAAATCAAAAAGCTTGCCATTACTTGGAGTTTATCTTGGTAACACAAGTGTAAGTAGTGCAAAGGTCAGCACTGATTTTTCATTCTAGAGAAATTATTTGTCTCTTTCTGGAAAGGAAAAGGAGGTGATAAGAAATTTTCAGCTCTGAGGGCTCTTCTTGTAATATAGATCAGGTTATTGGAATATTTACCAAGACAAGCATTACAAAAAAGTCTCTGATACACTTTCCCCATTTGGGAAAGCCCTAAAAAAAGATTGTATGGTTGTATACTACATTCAGGAGACTGATCTTTTGGTAGAACAGTCACCAGTTCTGGGCATTTTTTTCCCCAGAGAAGCCACTCAGTGGTTGGGGGGAGGTGAGGGATAGGCGAGAAGAACATTTCACTTGACAAAATAAAAAATTATAAATTCTTTAAAACGAAAAAAAGACAAACAACACCACCACCAAACCACACACCCAGGTGCAGTCAGCTCTTTAGGGGGGTTCTTTGATTTTCCCTCCTTATCATGGTAAATGGCATCTACAGTTTTCTGCTAACATAAAACAGAGACCTGTTGGAGGAGATCCAGAGTGAGTCCAAAAACAGTCAGTGCTGGAACACCTCTCCTCTGAACACAGGCTGAGGGAATTGAGGTTGTTCAGCCTGGAAAAGACTCCATGGAGACCTCAGAGGAGCCTTTCAGGGGCTGGTAAAAGAGAGACTTTTTACCAGGGCCTGTAGTGACAGGACAGAGATTTTAAACTAAAAAAGGATAGATGTAGGCTGCACATAAGGAAAAGATCATTTACTGTGAGAGTGGTGAGGGACTAAAATGGGTTGCCCAGAGAAGTTGTGGATGTCCCATCCTTGGAAGCACCCAGGCCAGGCTGGATGTGTCTCTGAGGAACCTGCTCTAGTAGAAGATGCCCTTGGGGAACAAGATGAACTTTCAGGGTCACTTCCAACTCATTCTGTGCTTCTATGATGAATACTTAAGAATCCCTTGAAAGAGTTCAGCTGGTTTGTCTTTCACACCTTTCTCACTTTCCTTCTCTGAACTGTGTTACAGCCTTCCCTCCCTCAGGACACAGAGCCTACAGAGCAGCTGCCTCCTATGGAAGCTGAGCATTCCTAAACAGCCACCAAAAGTGACAAGCCCAGGTGTCAGGACATGTCCATGACTGAGTTTTGGTTCAACAGGTAAGAGGAATAAGGGGAGGAGAGGAAAATGCATAAAAAACCATCCTCTGTGCAATGAGATACTTCTCTGCTACAGTCCAATATACGCACACACACGCTGAACGTGATCATACTTCACTGAGTCTCTCATTGAACACTGACAATTTTCAGGGGCATTTGGGGACGTGTATACGTTGTGAATGTACCTGCAGTCATATTTTTCAAAGCAGCCTGAGCCTCAGATACTTCCATTCATTGATTTCAGTTCACATTGGCTCATGTTTTTTAAACCTCACCTTGAGGCAAATCCTAACCCCAGGGCAAGGTGTGGCGCAGAGGAGCCTGTGGTAACAGGAGCTGGAGAAGTGCCACTGTCTTAGTGTAGGATTGCATGGGCATGAATTCCATGTGCTGAAGGGAGTTATTAATTGCATCACTGCAATACCCAAAGTTTCACTCCAAATTCACTTCTGTTCTATAAAAAAAGAACAGTGGTGAGTGGCGCAATCCCGTTTTTGCTTGGTGTTGATGAATGCAACTTCATTACAGAATGGGAAGGATGGAGAAAACAGGCAAATTATTCATCTAGATTACTATGACGGGTTATAATCTATAGGGTTCTAATTTTTAAAATTATTTCTACAACTTAGTTTTGCATGTATTTTCCTCTTCCACCACCTTGTGCATATACTACCATGCCATTTTCCATTCTATTTTATTTCACTTACAACAGCCTTGCAAGGCTTCCAAAAAGAGCAGGCTAAATGAGGTGGAGGCTGCTGTTTGCTTGATATTTTTCTTGCCTCCCATCAATTTATGAATATAGTTAGTTGTACAGTCCAAACACATTTCTCAGCTAAGTGCATTTAAGTGTAATCTCCAACTCTGGCTTCTCTTCTAACATCTGAGCACCCTGTGTTCTACATTGGCATGTGCTTAAGTTCTGAATCAGAAGTTTTTTTGTAAAAGCCAAATTGCTTTCAGCTCCTTTATCAATAGTATTGCCAGGCCAATGATTGCTGTCACCACAGAGAGAGATCAGAGCGAGAGCCAAGCAGAACCTTCCCACTGTCTCTCCAAAGGGGACTGATTTATTTTGACATCAGGAAAGGGAAGAGCATACAGAACTCCATATATGACCTCCTTGTGGTAGAACTTGGTTGTTCTTCTTACCCAAATTAATTATCCAGAGGATGACGCTTTCTTTAAATAGCAATAGCAATGATGAAGGGAAAAAAGATGCCCAGAAGACTTTGAGAAATCCACAGCATTAACAGAGATGGAGACAGGAGTGTGACCATTTTCCAGCTCTACCACAGATCCAGAAAGGGCCATTCCATGGTTAATTCATTCCCACACACTCCTCACTCAGTCACTCATAGAGATGCAGCTGAAGACTCAGCCTGCAAGCTAAGTTTCCCTGGCAGCTGGCAGGACTATGGGTAGCACTGTACTTAACACCTCTCTGAGATTTTTGAAAGCAAAGCATGACCCTGTATGAATCTAGAGGCCCACAGTGATAGGATCTATACAGCAGAATCTAATCAGAGCTTCTATTGTCTCCTACAACAAAATCAATATTCTTTTACAGAATGATTTGTTTAAGATAAGGAAGGATATTTTCTTGACAAGAAATTCTGCAACAACATGTGAGGATGGGACTCCCTGGGGTCCCCATGTTGTGCTGCATTTCTTGCACCTTTCTGCTGGGAAAGGGATCAGGGGCATCAAAGTCAAAGCTTTAGAGCTAAAAGGTTTTCCTGGAAAAGCCCCCTCTATAAGATAGCTGTGTCAAGCTACAGAATCAGAGGTCAGAATTACTTTTCATTTCATCCCTAAGATGCATATAAATCCCTGTGCTGTAACATATTTTAACACACCCTCCCCCATTTCTTCCCTCACCACAGAGGAATGAAGCAGGGAAAAGTGTGTTGATTTGTACTAAAGCGTTGTCATCCATCCAATAAGTGTACTCTGGGGAAGCCTAATTCCATAAACATTGCTTGGGCCCACATTTGGAATCTATTAATGCCAAGGAAAGCAGCAGTGTCTTGCTGAGTATAAATTCCTTTTATAATACCAGGATAGAGCTGCACAAGTGCCTGGATGAAGCCTCCAGAGTCTCAAATCAAAAAGCAAAACAACTAATTAAAGAGCCAGCAGGGTTGTATGGTAGGTCTGTCTAGGGGATCTTTGAATTTCCACATGGGAAACTTCTGTCCTCAAATATTATCCTCCACACAGTTAATTTCACCTTTTGAGAACCTTGCTGTGGCTACAGTTTTCATGGTGGTCATGCAATGAAGCCACATCATTACAGGTGCTTTCCAAATATTGCTTTCACTGAAGCTGAGCCACCCAATTCAGATGCAGAGTGACCTGCAGGAGCTGATCCCAGCCAGTGCAGCTTGGCTGGCTTGACATGGCTGGCAGCATGTCCCTGCCTCAGACCCACCTCAGGTGTGTCCCACACCTCAGAAGGGAGAGAAGGATCTAGAGTAGGATAGCCTTGGTTAAAATTCAGTTTTATTAGCTTTGTTCCTATTTTCTCTTACTCTTCAATGTTGAGAGATGCATGAACAAGTTTCCCACTTGGAAATAGTCCTCATGTCAAGGGGACATGAGGTGTCTCCAGGGGTGTAAATGGAAGCTTCAGCTCCAATGCACCTTGCATTTGCAGGCCATAAGGCAGGGATCTGGGGATGAAGCAGCTGTAAGAGATAGAGCTCAGGGAGGTCACACAAATCATGGCAAGGCCACCAGTGACTCCCTCCCAGCAAGGTGTGGATCAGAGACACCCCATGTCTTGCTCTGTTTAGGCCGGGGCAGGTATTTCATCCTGGGTGGCTCCAGAACAGGGACTGCAAGGCCCAGACATTTTGCCATCCTTAATAACTGTGTAGAAATAGGATTGCTTCAATTTCTGAAACCTGTGTTCTGTTTCAGAGCTGCCCTGAGGTGTTCACTGTCCTTCAGCTGCCAATTCAATCTCTCAAATGATTGTTTGCATTACAGCTTGAGTGATTATAAAAAGGCCAACATGCAACACTCTTAGTTCAGTCTGCTAAATAAACAGTCCTAGAAGCACCGAGGTCAGCTTTGAGTTCCTCCCAGTCTGGGGCACTGAAAGATACAAACTTAACAAGGCTCTTCAAATCCCATCTGGTAGCAGGACAGGAACGTAAGGGCTTTGAACTACAAATACGAGATCAGCATGTTAACATCTAGAGAAGATTTCTGTGAGTGCTCTGAGGAAACTAGGTCATGTCAACTTCACATACCTTGAATGCTTCCTACAAATCATTTCTAACTTGGGTTGAAGCCAGAAGCTACTACTTTGTTTAACAGCTGTCAGTTCAAACTCAGGACAAATCACATCAAATAACTACTAGTTAACTTTCCAGAAATGTGTCAGCAAGGGGAGAGGGAAAAAACCAACTTGTTCCATGACATTCTCACAAATATGACAGACATTTGTATCTGCAGAAAGGCCAGCTGTAATGTTTAATGCCATTCCATAGTGCTCTAAATATCCAAACACAATACTTTGTTTTCCTGCATTATAAAGAGGCCTTAAGATGTTTGGCAGCCACCTGTAAAATATACACAATGCCATACCTGATCAATTAGCACCTGGTACTTTGCCATCTGAGGACACCACATCCCTTTTCCTTTGAGAGCTAGGGATGCAGTAGGTGGCCCAGAAGTCCCAGCCAACACTCCTCCCCACTGCCCCAGCTGAAGTTACGAGATGCAGTTTGGGTAAGAAGTAGGTAATTGTGACATTCCTATCAAGGATCAATCACCTCAAGCTCCCATTGAATACATCAGCTCTTTTTACCTATATGCAAAGATAATTTGGAGAATGAATCCTGCCTTTCCAAATCAAAGATTCTGTGCAGTTTTCACCTCAAGTTTAGTCATTTCTGAAGGCCCAAGTCTGGTCATCTCTTACCACAAATACTCAGAACTCAAGCTTTGGGCATATCGAAAAGATGAGTTTGCATGAAGAAAACCTTCTTGGTGGCAAGAGAGGATGTGAATTCAGACAATCCAGCTGTGGGAACAGGGCTGTCAGGGAAAACATCTCTTCCCACCCATAGGAAGACCCACTCAGTTGCTACATCTGTCTGGAGTAAAAGTAGCAATGACATTGCAATGACAAAAATCCTCCTGTTTGTTAGACATCTCCCTGGAAGTGTCTACTTCCCTAGAATCTGATGGCAAAGCAAAAAAATCTATTGTTTACTTTAGCAGCAACAGCTGTGCATTGAATACTACTGGGCTTTAGGAGAGTTTGACTGTAGTGGAAGCACACTGCTAAGTACTTTGAGGCATGCATATAAGGACATCCCTTCCATCCAAACAAAATATCCACAGCGTACTATGAGATGCCAAAACATCCCAGCCAGATATGGTCCTGCCTTTACCCTGCACATGGATAAATAGTAAAGTATTTGGGCTGTGATTTTAAACATTTTGTGCAGGAGCAGAATAAAGGAAGGTAGTCTTTTCTAAGGAAAGTGCAGCCAACATTCTTAACTAGAGAAACCCAGAGATAAACAATGATCCCTCACATACCTAGAAACACAGTTCCTTCAGCTGATATTTTACACATCTTGCTCTTACAGAAAACAGGGTTATTCACTGGTGTTTACATACATACATGATATGAGAGAAAACTCAGATCCTGTCTCTGGTTTGGGTCTATTTGTACCTTAAGCGATCACTAAAGCAGAGACTATCAGAGGAGCTTGAGAGTAACCAGCTTAAAAGTTTTCACAGCTTGGATGCTCAGTGTTTAAGTCATGAGTCTAGGAAATGTGAACAGAGAAACATTTGAGAAGGCTGGCCCTGACACTACATAGCCATAACCATCTGCTCAGTTACGGATGGCCTCATAAATGACACTAGTTCTCTAATATCCCAGAAGGTATCCAAGGATTCAGAGTTCTTAGGGGATTTTAGAGATTTCCACTCACACACCCCTTTGATTTTTGACATGGCTGGAACAACCAGTGCATCTTTCTGCAATTCACGCTCCCAGGCACATCATGCACCCAACCAGCAATTAGCTGCCATATAATGCACATATTTAAGTGTTTCCAAAATGAGAGGCACAGAATCTCTGTAGTGCTCCAACCCACTTTTTCCTGGATTTCCAAAGAGTAGTTGTTATCTAGGTGATGCAAAACCGCTTCATTTGTGCACAACTCCAGCCAAGAGCTCAGAGAGAGCCAAAGCAAATGTGCCACAGGCACTTGCTACTGTGCAGAGGAGCTTTGTGTCTGTGGCACTGCAGAGACAAACAGCTCCTGCAGCTACCCAGAGATACCAGATCACAACTGTGGAGCTGCAATCTGTTCCTGCTCTTGCAAAAGCATGTACTGGGTCATCCTAGGGAAAAAGCATCTGGTATGAGATGGCATCAGATGATATTTCACAGGGTGTTAATTGGTGGAAAGGAAAGAGCACGAGTTCAAGGGAAGTAAGGATGAGTGTTTGGAGCAGGGAGATGTCATACAAGTAGTGCTTCAGGCAGAGCAATGTCAGGAACTCTTAACAACACTGGTGAAGGTAAATGTTGCTGTTTTGGAAAGGAAAGGGCTCAGTTATTTGGGGGAAGGCAAGCTCTAAAGACCCAGCTGTGGGTCAGTGCAATGCTCTGCTGAATTTTCAAGCCTTATCTGGGCTGTGCATTTCACACCCTCAACTTCCACATCAGGAAAAATAGGCTGCAAAACTAAGTTCACCTAAAACTTTCACAGGGGGATTTCCTGCATTGAAAGCATAGAACCACAAAGAGGTGAGGCTGATCTTTCGTAGCATGAAACCTTGTGGTTCTGCACAAACTGCTGCTCTTTTTTTTCAAGTCATTGCTTACCAACGTGCTCCAAACAGCACAAGCATCTAAAAGAGATGCTGTTTGGCATCTCTGACACCACGAAAGATTTAGTTTGATGCACTCTAGACTACAAAAAAGACAAGACAGCAGCAACCCATGTGCTGCTCCCTGCTGCAGCTGCCCACATAGCCAGCAAGTTTCCTTTACAGAAGAATCTCACATAGTTGAGCCAGTGACTCATTGTTGAAGTACTTGGTTTGGGCCCAGGGCCATATCTAAATGGACCTCCACCATATCCCACAGGATGACCCCATGGCCCCTCAGGGTGACCCCATGGCCCCTCAGGGTGACCCCACCGTCCACTACCAAGTCACCACCGGATGCTATTGCAACACAAAACATCTGGGCAGAGTTTATCAGCCTGATATCATCTGGCTGCTCTCAGATATCCATTCTCCAGCCTACTTTCAGCTGTGTCCTACTTTCAGATGAGAAGTACTGTGCACTCTGGTATTAAACATACTCACTGGTGAAGACTGTTCATTACCAGAGCTCCCTTCTCACAGATCCATTTCATCTTAGAAGAGCAAACTAAAAACTATTTTAAAAGTCAGTAAGTTTTAGGTCTTCTATTTCCCCCCCTCCCCCCCATTTCTTGGAAGCTATCATAAATTTACATATTGGGTTGTCATCTTTAGTTATTAAGTTCAAGGACTGGCTCATTTTCCATTCAGTAATAACTAAAAGATCAGCACCAGCCAATTGCACAAGGATGCAATTAACTGTTCACAACCTGGTTTCTTAAGAAAAGGAAGGTTTGTAGGATCAAGTAAAACACCTGCTTAATTTCTCCCTCTTCCTCCCCCCACCCCCCAACATACCTTGTAGGCCTTTGACAAATCTTGCAAAAATAAGAAAATACAACTCCAAAGAGATTCTCTTCTCAAGGCAAGAAAAAAGACAAAACTAAGTCCTGTAAAGTTAACTCTTGAGTCCAAGGAACTTGTGTTCGAGGGCAAAAGCATTAACTTCAGGAGACATCAGAGAACCCATGCCAGAACTAATTTGCCCTTTCTGTGCATTTCTCTGCCCTTTTCTCACAGCAGATATGGAACAACAGTTTGCCTTCCCTTGACAGCCAGTCTATCAGGGAATGCAACATCCAATGCAAAACATTTCCATTACTCAGTTCTAAATTCATTTTTTGTAAAGCCATCTGTAATGCTGCTGTAGGCTGGATTTTCCGTCCTCTCTGTCCTAGTTATCCCAGAGAATGGCTTGCAAGGCTGCCAGAGCTGATTTTGCATTAGGAAAGGGAAGACACAAAAAAGTTGCAATAAGAAATGTGACAGAATAAGAAATTTTGGCTTCCATCTTGCACTGTTCATCTGCTTTCTCCTGGGGAAAGAGGCTTTTTACTGGGGAAAAGGGGAGAGCAGGAATGGGATGAGCTGGGTCTGGGCTTTAAGATCAGAGCTGTTGATAGTCTTCCAGAAGTGCAACACTTAAACCAAGTACAGCTTTCATTGAAAAGATCATTCACAAAAAAGTGCTGCTGAAGTCCTACAGTCTCCAACAGGAAAGCCAAGGCACTGAACCACCACAGAAAAAGCAAAAGTAACACACAGCCCCTCCCCACCAAGAGACATGCACAGATAACAATAATGAAACAAGTTGCAGTAGGTCCCCATGTAAAGGAGAGAGCAGGCAATATGAAAATTAATTTACATGCACACAGCCATGGGAAAAATAGGACACTGTTGTCAGAAAAGGGTAGGAGGAAAGATGCCACCTCTTTCTCATGTCATGGTTCTGAGCAGAGAGCCATAAGTAGGAAGGAAACACAAGTGGTCTTTCAGAGAGGTTCAAAAGAAAGGAGGAGTTCCTTACTTTGCTTCCAGACCCCAAGTTTTTGATTTGAAAATCAAAACCAGCATCTCCCTGGCTGTGATTACAGTCAGCGATAAAAAAATGCTATTAGTGCCATTGCACTACTAATAGAAATTTCTCTTTTGCTGGTAGGACAAGAATGAGATCTGATCATGCTTACACAATGCTTGAGAGATGGGTGTTCCAGACAGGAAATCATTTGGCTGAACTAAATACAAACCAGACATTAAAAAGATCTGAAAGCTTTAAGAACATTGAGAAACATTCCAGAGCATGAGGCCTGCAAGAAGTGCTTATGAACCCCACTCTTCCTTCTCCTATTTACACAAGTTGATTGTTACAGACATTTTCTTCAGACAAAAAAATAGATCCACTTCAACTGTGAAGCCAAAAGTCTACAGTCCTTCAGCACCTGGGCAAAATATCTCTGTATGGCTGTTCTGCACTTTGAACAATTATTTACAGATTAGTAAAAGAAGCATGAAGTGCTTACAGGGATTAAAGGCCTGTGCTTGGGATCCTGTTCATATCTGTCTCTGACAAACAGAAGTTAATTGGACATTAATATTCCCATGGTTGTAACACAGCAGTAAAAACTGGAAGCTTTCTGCTCCAACACCAGAGCAGCTAGGTTTAAGAGATTGTGTAGGCTTCAGCTTCAAAAATATTTTCCAAAAGCTGGAGATGGGAAAACAATTCCATAGGGAAGAGAGGGTCAGGTTTAAGTCTGCAATATTTAGCAACTCTCAGTCTTATTTTTTAACAGTGGTTTAAGAGTCCTTGAACCACTAGGACTCCATCCTTGTACTAGTTCAAAGTATTCCATGAGTATGATTTGCAATCCAAGCTGGGGCAACTTGGGCTCCTGGAGAAGGGAACAGCTTTTCCATCTCTTAATTATTTTCTCATCTGTTTTCTTCCTTGCATTAAAAAAAGGTGCCACCAGAACCTGCAGAAATATCAGAGATAATTCCCCAGCACACCAGTGGTACTGGGTACATGCTATGAATTACATGGGAAAAGCAATTCTATAAACAGCTCCTCTCGCCTTAAAAAAGTTCTCACAAGCTGCAGTTGCAGGTCTGTTTACAAGAATTGTGAGAAAACAAACCTCAAATTAAACCCAGACACCCTCACTTTCGCTTTTAGAGAGCAATGCACCTTGAGAGACCAGCTCAGGCAGAGCCCAGCTGGTTTTGGTTCAGTAGCTCTGACATCAGTGAACAAATTAATATCATTGACTGGCCCCAGCATTTGTTCCAACTCTATAAAACCTTTATGATGAATAGTTGCTAATAAACATGTTCAAACAACTGCATTTTGTAGCTGAGTAGAAGAACACCAGATGTGACTCGGGTGGTTTCTCTTGCTCAGAGGAGCTGTTGTCAGGGTTTGTCTTCCAGGTCTACAAACCCTCAACAAGGGACTCTGTCAGGTCAGTTCCAAGTGAACACTATTCTCCAGGGAAGAGCCAAGCAAAGTTACACCAGCCTTCATCAATCTCACCCTGAACTTCTATTTTCAGACCCACCATTCACAGCATTTCCACATCCAATGCAGGAGCTTCAACAGCATAGGCTGCTAATGAGCCTCATTTACCTAAGAGGCTTATCAATTTGTTGATGAATACTTAACCCCCTCCTATAGAACAAAAATATTTTCTGAACTTGGTCCAACTTTCTTCCTCTTCTTACCTGGTAGGAAATATAAATCCTACTCATTCTGGCATTACAATTCAGGGATGAGACATATTGTCCTAAGAGGTCTGATGGAGGAAAAAATAAGCTGCTGTTGAGCCTTGGGATTGTTATATGTATCACTAACAACTACATCTTGTAGAAAGAACCTCTTTTTGAGACATTATGCAAATAAAAATAGCTAAGAGAAGAGAGGAATCACAATAAGGAAAAGAAACTGGTAATCCTAAAGCTTGTTGCTAGCAACAATAAAAAGCTGCAGGTCAGGATTTTCCCTGGTCTTACAGTATTGGGCTGGAATGCAATTTTGGGGAATAGAAATTCTCTGGCATTAGTGTGTTACACTTCCTCCTAAATAAGGCATCAAACAAAAGCAATAAAGGCATTTTATTGACTATTCTGTCAGCTCAAAGCAGTCACTCGAGCCTGAAATAGTTTCCCTTCTGCTTCCTAAGAAATTTCCCCAGAATTTCCCTTTCTCCCTTGTGATTAGGCTATATCCACCACCTGAATTCAAAATTTTCAAGGGAGGGAGTTTTCCTCTTTCCTTCCTTGGGTTGAAAACATTTATCAAGGGGGTTTTATAACATTCTGGCTCAATGTGAAAGGTAACTGCAGACTGGACAGGAAAAAACCCACACTTTTAAAATTGATAGTTTTTGAGCTTTACAATCTTAATAGCTCAATATTGTCCTTGGTATGATCTGGTTTTTGATGGATCTTAAAGATCATCCCATTTCAATTCCTCTCCATGGGCAGGAACATCTCCCACTACCCTGGGTTGCTCAGAGCCCCATCCATCCTCGCCTTCGATTCTTACTTAGTGTTCAGTATCTCAATTATTGTCAAGTTTCATCCTCTCTAAGTTTTATGGCACTTCAGCTGCACTCTGTCAAGACACTGGACAGTCAGGATGGAGAGCAAAGATAAAGGGAATCACATTTATGAGCTTTTAGACATTTAGCAGCTGTAAGCAGTAGAAGAAACTGAGACTGTTGAGACATCCCAGGTGTCAGGCAGAGAGCTGAGGTCAGACAACATTCCTTCTTTCAGCATTTCCAGCTGGAAATGCAGCCAAAACACACACCCACTTAAATCACAGAGCCTGGCTGAACGGGAGGGCTGGAGTCTGGCTGCACATGGGAAGCAAGAGGGAGCTGCTCCTCCTGTGATGCTCATCCCTCCTTAGCAAGAGCAAACATCCTCTGGCAGCCACTAGCTCTGCTCTGCCCTTTCCACCATTTCAGGCAGCAATACCCTCTTCACTTCGTTTTTCCAAGAAGCCTGAGCCATCCTTGTACATGTGTATCTGTGCATGTACCAGGGACTCCTCCACCTCGACCTTCCTTGAGGAAGAGCTCAATTAATCATGATATTTCCAATGCAAGCAGAGGAGCTCAGCCCATGGAACAATGGACCTGTTGGCAGAAATTTATACTAGGCGGAGATATTTCGGTGTAGGGAGGTTTCTGCAAGTGACAGACTAACAACAGGATTAGGCTTACATCCTCATCTTTAACAAAACAGAATTATTTCACATAGGGAACCTCTAATGCAGGTAGCACAAAGCCCTTGAAGGCAAGTAATAACTACAATGGGAGGGAAAGGCCATGAGACAAAGAGCAAGGAGAAATACCTGCCAACCATAACCATGCTAATGCAAGAACTCCCCACATATTTCAATCCATTTTGGTCCTTCTTGCCTGTATCTGTCTTATGAGAAGCTATATTCAGGAATTCCTACCACTTGACATAATCCATAATTCATGTGTAGACGACCAGAGGAAGGGTAGTGAGGTATTTTTATTTCACCCATCTTCTCTCCTACCCCAGTAAGTTTCTCCCCAGTTTGTATCTAGCAAGAACCTCACACACATCCCAGTCAGGACAAAGGCTAAGTAATCATTTCAGAGATTATGGCATATTTGCACAGAAGTTGAGCTCTCTGCTTCAAAGTGCTGCTAGTAACCCAACCTGGATCATCACTCTTCAAAACCAGCTCTCATTTTTACATCTCCAGATCATCCACTTTTAGAAGTATTAGTGTTGGCCAGTGTTGTATTAATCCAGAATTTTCACTGATATCAGTTAAATTAATAATGCCTCCAGGACTCTTAACACATTTTAATCTAAGGATCATCTCAGCTGCTTGGTTGTTGAGTAACCCAGAGTCAGGCAATACCACTGATTTAAGGGTTAGTTTGAGCAGATGCCAGAGGAAAAAATGCACCCAGAGAAGAAAAAAAAAAATTAAAAAATCCTTATTTTCATGTTAACATTCTAGCCTACAGTACCTCTGTAGGTTAACCAACAGTAAAATAAACCATTATACAGAGAGTACTAGAAACAGATGTTCAGGCAGGAACTGCCTCCAAAATAAGAAAAAAATATGGAACAGATTCAGCTGAATGAATCCTTGTCTCTTTCTGCATTGTCACTTGGGAGCTTCTTCTTTAAGGCTGCAGTTTCCTAAAAGGTAAAGCCTCACACACCTATGCCTTTTTCACATAACTGTAATCTCTTGAAAGAAGAGATCTTTATTCTTGAGAAGAATAATTTATTCATCAAAAGGGGAAAAAAATATTCTGTTGGAACTAGAAGATAAAGAGCAGTGGAAACTCTCAGAAAAGCAAAAAGGAATTGAGAAAAAGAAGAACTTTGATGGGAGCTGTCAGAAGGGCTTTACAAAAAGGAACAATGGCTTTTTGGTCTCATTCCAGAAGCTTCATCAAAGGGCATGAGACCACCACACACCACTAGTCACAAGGAATAAGTCTCACCCATGAGAACGAGATCAGGCAAAGGAGGGGATACACCTCATGCTGCTTAGGCTGTGCTTCCTGGGGTGTCACAGAGTGTCAGATCTGCAGAACTCAATCCCAAAGCTGCAGAACTCAATCCCAGGAGGGTTTAGGACATGCAAGACTGGGATAGGTGGGGCTGGGAACGCTTGCTAGGGATTTAGAGGGAGGAAATTCCTCCCTTTGGCAAGAGTCTTTCCAACAGGAGGAAAGCAAATGAAAGGCACTGCCCTGCCATACAGCAACACAATCCTCTTGCAGAGCTAAGCACTTGACATGGGACAAAAGTTATCTCACACAGAGAATAAAGCATGAATGGGATGAGAGCCCACTGCTGAAAATTACAGACAGATGTCATATCAAACTGCCTAACTCTGACCACACAGGCAGCAGTGACACAGTGTCCCTCTGGAATCTGAGTACAAAAATCCTTCTCCTTCTTGGATTTGCCTTTACACAATGGAATCAAGCAGATGGAAGACACCAAATTTCTCAAAAATAACAGCTGGAAATATGGATGCCATGGATCTTGACTGACTGAGAATTCAACCAGACCAGACTTAACATGAAAACACCAAATACCCACAAGACTGTAGCATCATTTGCTCAGGGTTGAATTCTGTTCACTTGCATATCAAGAGCATGCTTCCTTCCCCCTGAAACTTGAAATGAAACTTGCCACTTTTAGCATCAGCCCCCTGAGCCACCAAAGCCTTCCCATTTTGCAAAGCCACAGACCAGTTTAGTCTGAGAGTTATTTAGAATGGCTGCCCTGAAATCAAGAACACAGTCTAGTTTCCTGAGGCTTCCTCACAACTGTGTGAGGTCATACACAGTCCATTTTTGGCCAGACACCTCTAGAGTTTTGCTATTTTCCTTCAAACCCTTGGGAAGATGTTCATGTTTGAATTCTGGAAATTGATCCATTACAAACTGAAATTCCTGTTTTCCCTACACATTTTATTTCCATACACAGAGATAAATGCCTCCTTACCAAAGCTATTTATTTAAAAGCCAGGGAGGGTTTAAGTTCCTGCTGCAGTACCTGTATGTGGTACAGGGGAGAAAACAAGGGACAACAAGGGTGGGAAAGGGTCTGGAGCACAAGTCTGGTGAGAAGCAGCTGAGGATGTTCAGCCTGAAGAAAAGTCTCAGGGAAAACCTTATCACTCCCTACAATTATTTGAAGGAGGCTGCAGCCAGGAGAACAAGTGACAGGACCAGAAGTGGCCTCCAGTTGCACCAGGTGAGATTTAGATTAGATATCAGGAAGAAATTCAAGGGTTGTAAAGCACTGGAACAGGCTGCCCAGGGAAATGATGGCATCACTATCTGTAGAAGTGTTCAAAAAATATGTAGAGGTGGCACTTGAGGACATGTTTTAGTGGTGAACACAGTGGTGGTGCTGGGTTCACAGCTGGACTTGATTATCTTAGAGGTCTTTTCCAACTTCAGTGATTCTTTGATTCTACAACTTTCCACCAGGAGCAAGTCATGCACCATCACTCATTCATTCATTATCCCCAAGAAGGAAAATCTTTTCAGATCAGAAATGCCTTTGATAACCTTTCAGTCCTCAGAGCCTGTCTGTAGCCCACAACAAGCGATGGGAAATTCCAGCAGCATGGGGAAACACAGGAAAGCCCAAAGGCAGGACCCCACCCACCGCCTGCACAGCTGGGCTGGTGTGACTGCAGCACAGGGAGGGAGCATGGACAGAGCACACAGAGCCCCAGAGCACAGAAGGACAGAGCAAATTCAGAGAATTACAACCATGTAAAGTCTGCTCAAACAAACATGAAAAGCAGGCCAGCCACCCACAGCAGGGCACCTGAAGATAAGGATCCCAATCCAAGACTCACCACAGCATGTTTTGCAGCCTGAAGCCCAAGGAAGCAGAGGACACTCCTTCCCACTGCCTTGAGCCACAAGGGTGGCTACAGAAACACTCACTGCCACCACTCACAAACTCCCCGAAGATTGCCTTCAAATTAGGGCAATTTCAAAACCTAGAATCTTGAAGAGGAAACCACTGTCATTTTTGACTACATATCAGCATGTATCCCTCTTCAAGATGTCTTAAATCTCTCTCCTTGAACTAATTATAGGACAGGCCTGTAAATGATGCCTCATGTTGTTTATAGATTGCTTTCAGATAAGACCAGAAGTAATCAGCCAGTTTCAGTACAGGCTGTTACATCATAAAACCTTCTCTAAGAAACCAGGCTGAAATTTCCACTTGTAAACTCACTCATTAGCTTTCTATTAACTAATGGCTTTTACCTAAAGGTGAAAAGACTGCTACTGTGGTTACATGAGAGGAGAGCATTTAAAGAAATGACAGAAAACTGCCTTGATGTGGCTAAGGAACAGCATGGTGGCATTTTTCAGATCAGGGTACACTCAGGATTTCACAAAGTCATGGAGAAAGGTGCCTCCCACACCCTCCTATAAGCACCAGGTAGCGACAACAATCACTTTGCATAAATCTGTTTTCAAAAGCCAAAGGCATGCACGGGAGGGAGGGGAATAAAAAACATACTTGAAAAAGTCACCAATGACTAAGCTACCAAGCTTTGCCAGGTACACAATGAGAAGTTTCCACCTTGGCAGCGGCTTTCATTCATCTGCTAGGTGATTTTGGCTAATCCTTTCAGGATTACTGCTGCCTTCCCCAGCTGGTGTCTGCCCCACCCCGTATAACCATTCATTCAGTGCCCAGCGCTGGAAGGTGCCAGATGAAGGGGAAGAGCTGAAAAAGTAAATCTGTTCCTTCCATTTGTCTTTCCCACTTAACTCACAACAACTTTGATATCAATGTCACACTCTGGTCACCACACAGGGAGAGCTTTGGTGCTCCAAGAGCAGTAAGCCACTGAGAGCAGCATTCAGACCCTTTCTCACCCCATCCCTCCTGCACTGGAAAGGGACAGTTGGAATCCATTTGCTTTAGGACACAAAGCCCTGTTATTCCAATGGGAATGTTTGGTTACTTCACTACTTGATTAATTTAATTTTATTGCAGGCTGAGCTAGCATGCTCAATAAATGGCCTTGCACACGTGAAGCAAAAGCTGGATGACAAAGACTGTCAAGAAGATCATAGTTTTACAATTTAATCATATGCTTTACAATTTAATCATACATTTTACAATTTAATCATATTTTAATTGCACCCAATGCCTTAGTTATTTCAGATAGGTTAGCATGTTAAAGAGTTATTAATTAGCATTCAAATTCTTCAGGAAGTGATTATTCATTGCAAAGCCTTACTAAATTATTTTAACTTTGGGGGAAAAAAAAGTCCTAAAAAATTCCTCCAGCTGATTTAAATGAACAACAAATGGATCAAAGCTTAAATTTGAAAAAAAAAAAATTACAAAGAAAAAACTGTTAGTTTCCAAACTTCCATTTTATTTAACCAGAAATGGAAAAGAAGAAAAATGAAATAGCTAATAGAAACTGTTATAAGGGCTTATCCACATGGTGCATGAAACATCTTACACCAGCTTAACTGGACAGGAACAGATCTCTCCTTTAGCGTACTAGGAGGATCAAGTTAAGTCAGCTCAAACCAGAAAGAAATGCTATTTCAACTAAACAGCACTGAATTAAGCTAAATTAAGGGTCAGGTTCTCCAGCTAGACTCATCTGAAGCACTCCTGTGGTTTGATTCTGCTTTCTTAAAAAAGACCTGCCGTGCTCTCTCTTCATGCACAAGCTTAACTTCAGTAGGGAAGTAACACCAGCACATGGATGGCAAGGGAGCTCAACGTTCTCACACAATTCTGATGCAATTTGGTATTTCAGCTCTGATCTCAGTCACTCCCCAGTCCAAAATTTCCAAAAAGGTATTTGTGATAATCAGACACTGCACAGGGACCCCATGGGAGTAAGCCAGCCAAAGGCAGGGACACAAACAAACCAGCTGTGCTGGTACAACCACCCTCGTGTTTTCCTGGAGGCAGAATCAAAGCTGCCAGAAAATGACTGACCCTGCAGAAGAATGATACACCTTTCAGGAGCTCTGACTTGTGGGTCATTCCTGTCTGCTGCTACTGCACATTTAAAAAGGCCTGATTGCTGGCCACACATGCCAAAATTTTCAGCTGTTTCTGAATCAGGAGATTATGATAAGGAGCACCTGTATGTGCAGAGGGAATGGACACAGCCACGGTACCACAATGCAGCAGCTGCTTGGCCAGACACCTTCAGCATGGCCAGAGACCTTGCTGCTGCCCAACAGGAGAGGCTGGTGTGGAACCCTCAGAACCAGAGCAGAACCAGTTTGCTCCTGGTATTTTTGAAGCCTTATGTGGAATGGAACATCTGCACAAAGCAGAGAGGGAAGATAAACTCTTGTCACAGGCAGCCACGATGAGAGGACACAGCCTCAAACTGCAGCTGGGGAGGTTCAGGCTGGACATCAGGAAGAATTTCTTCACAGAAAGGGTTGTTAAGCATTAGAAGGGGCTGCACAGAGAGGTGGCAGAGTCAGCACCCCTGGAGGTGCTCAAGAAACAGCTGGGCATGGTGCTCTGGTCTGGCTGACAAAGCAGTGATCAGACAAAGGTTAGGCCATCTCAGAGGTCTTCTCCAACCTCAATGATTCTGTGGTGGGAGTGACCATCAGTGCCTCAGTTTCATTGACAACAGATTGGCAGGAAGGAAACAAATATGCTTCCATACATGTATGTCCTTGCCTGAAACATTAACTTCCTTCTGTGGGGAGGGAGGCAAGCACAGGAGTCCAGCAGACAGGCAGGACACACTGTTAATGTCAGGTGGTTTGCACTGAGCATCAGGAAAGGGCTGCTGAACAATTCATAACCAGGGCTTGGCCATGAGGAGAGAGGGAGGAACACAGAAATCCAGGTCTTGGGTCTTGCTCACTGCAGGAAGCCACATTGTGCCAGCAGCAACAGGCAGGAGAACAGCACCAGAACCTTCCAGAACACAGAGCTTCCACAGGGAGAGAGAACCTTGCCTAAACCACTGCTTCCACCATCAGCATTATCTCTGGAGCAATGGGGAGGAACAATCAGATATTTGTAGTCCTTAAGCTGTGAGATCCTATGAAGATGGCAAAAGGAAGCCCAAACTCCACATTCATTCCCTTCTCCACTCCTGCTCCGTTTTGGATTTTTTTCCTGAGAAACTACCTGATTAAAAAGCCTCCTCAAAGAAAAGTCTCCTCTTTTTCTCTTCATTTTCCTTACAGGCTTATTATGTTGTTGGTAGATGTGCAGGTTTGGTGGTATTTGGCAGTTTGTAGGATGGTGCCTACACCTCCTGATAAATACAGCACCCATCAGGTTTCTCCACTTTCTTTGCTCCCAGCTGGCTGCAGAACAAAATCCCTTCCCTGGGCTGAGAGCTAGTCAGTGCAAGGCTTGTGACTCACATCCATCCTACACAGGAAAATACCTTCTTTGTATTGCAAGAGTGTATGCAGATTGCAAACACACAGTGAGTCTATATACACAGAGTGTAAATGATATATACCCAGAAATTATATAATAACACAGTGTTTTACATACACAAAGTGAAAGAAAACACCAAATGAAGCACCAGTAAATAACCTATTCTCTCTTATAAGGAGCACTTCTAGCAACAAAAATTAAGAGCCTTTCACTCTTTTGCAGAGACACAAGTACCAGCTGAAGTGTCTGGTGAAGCTCCTGACAGGGGCAGATTCCCAAGGGCTGGGAGGCACAAAAATGAAATGGTAAGCTATGTTTTTCCTTGGGATGTGAAGCAGCTCAAGTTTGTGAGCAGAAGGAATTTCATTTAATTACCAACAGAAAATAATCTCAAGATCAAACTGTGACTATAGAGAGGCAATTAACATTGTCTATATGTGAAGGCAAGAGGGAAGTGCAGGTCTGGTGTTGGCTGAACACTGAGAAACCTCAGTTCTACAGACAGGAGATAAAACCCCCAACAAGACTAGATGGCAAAATAAGCCAGGGTTTCTAACCCATCTAGCTTCATATCCAGATTACTTTCACAGATGAAGGAGCTGGGAAAGATGGCATAAATTACACCAGAGAAAAGGTGTTTGATCTCTGCTCTAGCATTCTAACAAAGCATTTGACCTTTCTCTCTTCTCTTTCCTTCTCATTAGGGAGACTGCTCTCTGGATGATTGCCTGCTTACTGCTTTTGTCTCTGCCCAGAGGTAAATACACCTTAGTGCACACCTAGGAATTTGCAGAGGCATTTACATGAGAACACACAGGCTGCAAGCAGGATCTTGGAGCAAAACAGAACAAATCCATGCATTGCTTTGCATATATTTCATCACAATCCAAGGTTTGCAAGTAACCCTCAGATAAACCTCAGTACCCAAAAGAAGTGGTTTTCAAATTTAAGGTGTTTCAGATCCTTAAACCTTAACCTATAAAGTTTATCCTGCCACATCCTTAAAAGTACTCCACCATTTTCCTAATATTAAAGATGACTTGGAATTTCATCCTTTACAACCCCCAACCATCTTGCATGTGCTTAGTTCTAGCAGAGTTGACTTTCTGACATTATATTAATTACATATCATCTTCCCTGTGAAAAGGATAAACTAGTACGTGTTGTTGAGAGAACTTTATACAAGGTGCAGTTAGTTTCCTTATTGATGCTTAAAGTCAGCAGTAGTAAGACCTCTGTGTTTGCCCAGAAGTGCCTCACATTTGCCAGAGACTGTGGTAGTTGAGGATGCTACACTTCATCTGGAAAAAAAAGGGGGAACAAAAAAAGCCCAGTCCTCATGAGCTTCCCTGCACCACACTTTGATTGCTGAAGCAGGAGTGTTTTCTCATTACAGGAATCTTACAGATTGGTCAAGTTGTCACATTCAACTTCATCTTAACAGGCTTAAACATTTCAGCAATATTTAAAATACATAATTGAAAAAAACCCCACAAAATAAACTCATCCCCTTTTCCATTCAAGCCTTACAACTGAAAGTGAAAGCTCTGTGGCAACATTCATCTTCTCCAAGATGGAGAACTGCCCCTTCCATGTGCAAAGCTTACTTGGTAGGTAAGATGAACACTATTAATCCTGATTTACATGCCTCAGCTGCCACCACAAGGCTCCTTTAGTTTTCTGGCCAGGAAGCTCCCTGCTTCCACATCCCCTGCTGCAAGCCTCGGTGGGAAGCTTACCAACATCATCAGCCTTCAGCACAACTTTACTCTGCTTCTCAGGACTGGCTTCTGTAAGGACACATCCTTGTCTTACCCCTAGAAGTGTGTTCTCCCCTTCTACAAAACACCTTGTGCAGCTGTGGGCTGATTAAATAGCTCATTACAGATTTCAGCCACCTGCTCTTATCCCAGCCAGCTTCAGCAGTGCCTCCTCCTGCCCTGGTTTTACCAGCTGGAGGCAGCGAGGGCAGGGTGGGCTGAACCCTGCAGGTGTTCACAGAGCCCTCAGGAGTGTTACAAGGTTTGTACATCTTGTCATGGAGGAGAGGGAATGGGCATGGCTCACCTCAGACAGGCTAAATACAGGTGTCCTCCATCTTCAGAAAAATAATCAAGGGCAAATAGGTGCACTTCCAAAACCAGTATCAAATGTGCAGGTGTCCACAGCCAGGAGATAGGACCCACACCCTTTCTCCTTCTTTTGTTCATTAAGAAAAATCTGTATTTCCCATTTTTCTGAATAGAGTTTCAAGCTGTTTATCATCTTTTCTCCATCCAAGTGCAACACCATGCATTGCAAATATTCTCTCTCCTAATAGCACCCTGCAGACAGGACATTTCCCACCAGGAAATTCTCACTCCCTCCTCTTGTGGAGGCTCCTTTCTTCCCCTGCCCTACCAACCCCCTGCAGCAGCCTCAGGCGCGTTCATCTCCCGCTGTGGTTTCCTGACCACGCTCAGCCAGAGCCACAATCTGCTTCCACACACGGCCTTGCCCCAGGGACACTGCTGAGCTCAGCCCTTCCCCAGGCACAAACAGCCCAGGGAAGGGGCTCAGGCTGATGCTGTAATTCAGCTTCCCTTTGAGAAGCAAAACCTGGCCAGCAACTGGTACATTCTGAAAATTACAGAACCACAGAGTCAATTAGGTTGGAAAAGACCTCTGAGATCATAAAGTCCAAGCTATGATCAAACACCACCTTGTCAACCAGATCATGGCACTGAGTGACACATCCAGTCTTTCCTTAAACCCCTCCAGGGGTGGTGGTTCCTCCACAGGCAACCCAGGTTCCCAGGTCTAATCACCCCGTGAAGAATTTTTTGTCATGGCCAAAGCATAATGACCAAATGGCTCAGCTCTCCACACAGCAAGGGGATTCTCCTTCCACCACCAACCAGAAAAAAATCTTGGGATATTTTAGTGGGATTAGTGTTTTTTTCAGCTAAAAGTTGACATTTTTGGGCAAATTGGACTGGGATTTTTAGCTGAAAAGTCTGAAAACCCAAGAAAAGCAGATGTGTGGTGATAGAGTTATAGCCAAAGACATTTACTTGGCTGTCTGGATCATGCTTTTCCTTTTGCTGTCATGTCTGGATGAACAGTGTGGCATCAAAGAAAGGTGATGATATGGAAACAGAGGCCTGAGCATGTGACAAGATGAGCCATGGCTGATGTCACTGACTTCAAGGGGAAACTGGGACTCTCTTTGGTCTTTAGCCTGACACGTGCAGAGAGCTGATGCAAGCCAGGAACACCAGAATGACCCCACTGCAACAAAGAATGTTTATTTCAATATTCAGTCTAATTATGCTTCACAGAACTTTGGCCATGGAAGCAGACTGAGTTGTTTCACAGTGAATTTTAGCTTTTCTTTTTGGAGCACTCACAGATTCATGCTGATTTTGTTCTGCTCCATGCTGGGAATAACTTCTTCTTCCAAATTAATTAATCTGCATTTTAATTTATAACATTATTTTATGCAACTGGTTTGGTCAGAGTGTTAATTTAAACCCACATTCTGTGTTGGAAATAGTTGTTCATGCTTTATAAATATATAAAAACCTTCTTCCATAACCCATGGAAAATGTAGAACTACAATCTGATAGGAATTGTCCTACATGATAGTAGCAGACTCACCCATTTTTACAGGTTTTAGTAGCTTTCAGATAACTTGGAAGGATTAATAGAAATAATTGCCATCAAAGTTATTAAATGAATGAATTTATAAATTAAATGAAGAGTGTGTGTAAGCTGGCTGCCCACCCTGCCTGCGCCCCTGTTTGCCCACCTGCAGGATACCTTCATTCTGGCTCCTGCATGTGCTAGAATTGGCTGGGAAGGTTGGGAATGCCTCTTCCTGATGTCAGGGACACCCACCTAGTCTCTCCAAGGTCTTGAAAAACCATTGATCTAAAATGGGAGTGACAGAATTTCCTTTCTGGCTGCTGGATATTAACACCAAAGCGTATGAGGGACTGCCAGACAGGGATCAGCAACAGTGCACCAAGCCAGAGCTGCAGAAAAATGCCCTTTTCTTGAAGACCCTTTGCAAGATTTTGCAGGGGAAGGGGGATGGGAGCTCCCAGCGCATTTTTTACAAGTTGTGAATCATGGTCTGATAGCCAGATAATGGGAGTTGTAGGAGACTAAACTCATCTAGGGGTTTTCTCCTGGTCTAGCACTGTTTTCACACTTTCTTTTTTCCAGCCAGACTTCCTACAAAACCAGAAATTGCTTAATCATATCTGCCCACACCCATTCCACTGCATTCCTTTTTCCTCTTGTGAACTGACATGTTAATTAAAGTCAAATCAGACACCTAATTCTAAAAACTGAGATTCCAAAAAAGCTGGAAGAAAAATCACCAGCTAAGGGGACAGGCAGAAACAAGCTCGAGCAAAAGCCACACTTACAAAGTGGAGGCAACTTGCATATATCACCTTCTGTGCTGCTGCACAGCTGGCTGGGCTCTGAGCACACATGGCTCTCCTGGCTGGAAAGAGAAGGATTTGGGAGGGAGAGTGCCAATAAGGATGTGGTGAAGCCAAATTATAGGGAAGCTGGTGCCCCATCTCTGCTGCACGCTGATGGAACTGTCTGGGTTTTATTGCAGGCCAGCTGGGCACCACGTGCCATGCATTTGTTGGGGAAACTGTGGTTTTGCCTTGCACCACCACCCCTCCTGGAGAGCCAACCCTTTCCAAGTCCATGCTCTACTGGCAGATTGGCACCAATCTGGTGCACTTCTTTAAGAATGGGCAGGATTCACTGGATGGCCAGGACGAAAAATTCCATGGTAGAACCAGTCTTTTTCTGGACCAGATGAAGCATGGCAACCTTTCTTTAAAGATCTCCAATGTCCAGTTACAGGATGATGCTGAATATTCCTGCATCTACAGACAGACTGACAGCCATCAAACAAAGAAATCTACAATTAAACTCAATGTATCAGGTAAGACTTGTTTTAGTACAGAGGAGCAAGTCAAGGGCAAAATTTCTTGTTGATAAGCCATGTGCAGCCATTGAGAGGGATTACTTCAATTTTTAAAACTATTTTTCACTCAGTTTCATTCTGTTCCTTGCTTTTCTTGGAAGTGTATGTGAGAAAGAAAAGTCCTTTGTTAAGCTTCAGCACTTCAGGACTCCTAAAGGCAAGGCACCTGCCTCTTCATCCTCCCTTTGAGGAAACATTAAGGAATAATGTCCCCAGATTTTAGCATTTGGTTATTTATGGGTTTGTACTGCCCTTGATCCACTTTTCCCCAGAGGAACAGCAGAGTTAATTTCACGGTTTGTACATGGGTCTGTGAAGCAGAAGTTTAATCTCTGGGTATTGGATCCAAAGTCCAGGTCCCAGACCCTTTCAGAAGAATGACAGCCAGCTGCTGCTTTCCTTTTCCCTTGCAGCTGGAAGATGTGGATCTGATGGCATGGCTGGACAGATGCAACAAGAATTTTTATTTTTGCTCCTTAGGAAAATGAGTGAGACCATAACACATGTTTGAAAAAGCCAAACAACTGAGATAACATGTTTGAACTACCCACAAGCATAGCCACCAGAAGGATGAGGTATTGAGTTAGACCAGCCAACCAACTGAAATAAAAAGGAAAAAAAAATAAGGGATACACATCAAAACAAATCATACATTTCTAAGGTGTCTTTCGTGAATAAGTCAGCTGGAAACTTTCATAATGCTCAACCACATAGATTCACTTCTGCTTAAAATAGAAAAAAAAAATGTTTCCAAATAATATAAACCTTTTAATATCTCTTTTTAAATAATTCAGAGAGAAAAATGTTTTCAAAATGTAAAGTGAAATAACATTTGTTAAAAAAAATTTCAAAGCTAAATGTTTTGCAGTTTTCAAAATTAAAGAAAAAGATGTTTCGAAAATGCAGAATCAAAATGTTTCCATCTAACTTTAGAGAGCAGTAAGGTGTCTTTGATATAATTCTGTGATCATACTTAAACTTTCAGTTTGTTTGACAAATGTAGAAAAAAACAATAACATTAACCCTTAAATTGATTATCAGAAAAACAGAAAAACTTCTAGGCCCAAACAATTAACTTTGATTATTGTGGGGTTTTTTCCCAGTTCCACCTAGGATTGAGGAGCCACCTTCCCCTTCTGGTAAGGCAACACTACTTAACTTGCTAAGTGTCTGAGTGATTATCCTGTGCTTTATTTTGTGTTTGCAAGATTGGAAAAATGTGCTAAATAGAGAAAGTCCAATAAACTTGGGGTGCTTGTTCTCTCTCACTAAACCTGGCAAAATACAGCTGTCCCAGACAGGGAAAAATATCTCCACCACTGAGACAGACCTGGACTGCAGGGAGAAGAGTGCTGAGGTGCCAGGACACTCATATGGGCATTTTAAAATCACTAAAAAACAAGTAACACAGAAGCCACTTGGAAGGAATAAATCACAGGGTCAGCAAGGCTGTGAGACACCTGCAAGATCATCCAGCCCCACCATCAGCACAGCACCACCATCAACTCCCTAAACCATGTCCCCAAATTCCACATCCAGGTGCCTCTTGAGCACTTCCAGACATAGTGGCTCCACCAACTCCCTGGGAAATTTATTCCAATGCCTATTAATCACTCTTTCAGTGATTTTTTTATTTTTTTTCCCTAATATCTGATCTGAATGTCCCCTGACATAATTTAAAGTCATTTCCTCTCATATTTTCATTTGAGATATGGCAGAAAAGACCAACCCCCACCTAACTACAGCTTTCTCTCAGCTAGTTCTAAAGTTAAACTGCCAGATCAAGAGATCTGGGTGGTCCTTTTGCTAATAAATATTTTTTTAAAATACATGATTAATGACTCCACATAAACTCTTCTGGGAAATTAAGGTAGATTTCATCCAAAGGCAATATTGCAATATAGTGCAGATGTTATTATCTAGGTTTATTCATTACAGAGAAGTAACTACACTGGGGTCATTTGTAAACACTTGTGGAGTGAATTCAATGCAGAAGGGATGTCCAGCTTCTAGGTACCATTGTCATTAAGTTCTTCTCTAAAAATCTTAGTTGCAAGCCAAATGATTCTTATTAGTGCTACAAAACCTTAAATTGGGATTAAACCTATAAAATTTTGTCATATAAAATCAACAGCTGTAATTTTTATTATACTCAGTGGGGCTGGAAGATAAGATCCTTTACATAGCAATTATTTTATTAAATTTAACACAATAAGTTCAGCCACACCATGACATTACAGACAGTTTAGGCTGCAATAAACTCAAATAGAAACTGGGAAAGAGAAATGATCACACAGAAGAAAAAAAACACCCAAACAACAGTTCTTGTGCCTGATAAGCACAAAAAATACAGGAAACATACAGTCTTAGACCTAAGATAGTCTAGCTGGCCAAAAGGTCTTTAAAAAAAAAATGAAGTTAAATTCAGGGTGGTATTATGTGCTTTCACATTACTTTATAAAAGCAAATAGAACAGGAATTAAAATATCTCCAGCTGTCACCTTCCACAAGAAATCAGAAACTATTGAGGGTCAAACTTCTTAATGCAGCAGTGGAAGATTCTCAAAACCAAATGTAAGTGGGTTATATTTAAATGAAATAGTTTTATATATGTTTGATTCAGCCTTCCTGACAATAGCCCCTGAATATAAAGTATTTCTTGTAATGAAAATGCATTTTTATTGAAGAAAAAACCAAATAAATTATTGGGACAAAAGGGTAGTGTTTCACTTTGCTATAGGAGTACAAACTGAACCACACACCTTTGACACCTGATGGTTCTTGTACTGCAGGATTTTGTGGGACTTGGGGATGAGGAAAGAACAAAAGCCCAACCTTTTAAGTGTAATTTTTTTTATGAAAAGGAAAAGTATATTTCCTGGTTTCAACTTATTTTAAATAAAATCATCAGCCACAGCTCCCCCCCTTTTTTTCCCCAGCAATTTCTTAAGAAAGAGAGAAAGGGAATCTGTTTTATATTAGCTGTTATTTCAGAAGGGACTTAGGAAAATTAAAAAATGACATGCTGAGAACAAAGGCATTATATACAGAAACAGTTCTCACATTTCACAGTCAACCAGATCAACAAATACTATTTTTATGTAAAACAGAAACAATTTTCATCTGTTTCACTATGGCTACATATCTGTTTGTTTGCTGCATGGATTATTTTTCCCAACTACTTTAAAGAGCCAAATTTTGCTTTCACTCTGAGTGCCTCACAACACTCTCTCTGACTCAATAAAACCAGATTAACACTTTCTCTGGGAAAAATTAAAGGGTTGGGCCTGGAAGAAGACACAAAAGGCCAGGAGGCTTGTTGTTATAACCCTACATTTATTTCAAAGCATGACAGAGGACTACCTGATGTTTACTTGCTCTCTACACATCAGTATCACAAACTCCTTCCAGGAACTGGGGGAAGCTCCCTGCTCAAGATAAATTAACTACAGTGAGCTACTGACAGCTGATACCACAGAAATAGGAACAGTCCTCAGGTATATAAAAACCAATATACAGCCTGTTCTTCACAGAGAAGGACTTGGAACACTTACAGGAAAAATATTCTCTTCTTTTTAAGTCAGGGGTTGAAAATCTCTTTTCACTTGTGTGCTACATCCAGCACAGGTCGAATGTAACACCCGTGCCAAGGGTAATTTGTGTCCTGTGTCCATGCTGTGGGTTTTGTACCAACAGAGGCACACAGTGCTGCCACCACCTAAAGTGTGTCACCTAGATTCTTTAACATTTATTATCATTATCTATGGACTCTTAATCAAAGCATCTGCCTCAAGCCCTGAGTAGGCAGAATGAAAATGTATTTTCATCCTAAAATCATGGAATGGCTTGGGTTGGAAGGGATCTCAAAGATCACCCAGTTCCCACTAAACAGCTGGCTGGTTGTTGCTTTTCTGTCAGGATTTTAAACAAGGATTCTCAGTCATCCAGAAAAGTTGCATTCATTGTTGCTGAGTTTCTGCACCTCTTCTGTGAAAAAGAAAAAGTGATTTGCCTCGGTACCTTGAGACTCTTTTGTCTGGACTCTGTACAGACACACAAAATGAGAATTTTGAAAATGAGCCCAAATCCATTGTTTTAAAAACAATCTTCCACTGATGCATTCATGTAAAATGTGTCAGGCAAACTTGTAATACACTTTCTTGTCAAGCCATCACTTACATGCTGACCTTCTCTTTGTTAATTTTTCAGAGCAGAATCAGATTCCCTCCAGAAGCCCCACGGATGTGCCATGTCTGGCTGTGCTTCCCCTCTCTTTCCTGCTCCTGCTCCTCCTGGGGCTTTGGCACTTGTAACAGGGGAAGTCAGCTTTGTCTTTGGGAATTTTCCCTCACCAGAGGATCTTTCTGGGCAGAACAGGTCTGTGGGGTCAGTGTGACACCTGCTCCAGAGCCACGGGAAGGAAGCACCGAGAGCTGGGAACAGACCAAGCCGTAGGTGTTTGCATCCCACCTTCTGGTGTTCCACAAAACCAAGGGCAGCAAAACTCTGAGGTGGCAAGTCTGCTTTTGCATTTGTTTCTCAGAGTCCAGTTTTACTGCTGTCAGGATATACATTTCATTTTGGAATTGTGTGGGTTTGCTTTAATGACAGGATAAAAGGCTCACAATACTCCAGGATCAGATTATAGTTGATCCCAGTGAGATCTTTTACCTCTCATCTGCTGTCCTTCAAGACAACTGAAAGGAAGAGTGGGGGTAACTCTCCTCTGTGACAGACAAAAAGTGGAAGCAGGAAGACACATTTTGTGAAATGTAAGGATGGAAACCTTGTGAAACTTGATTCTGTGGAACTTCAGCTTCTGCTTTCACTCCTAAGTGTCATGGGCTATGAGTAAGAGCCCCTTTTTTCCACAAGAAATGTAGTATTTCTTTAGCAGGAGGGTGAAACTGACAGAGAAAGAGGGTAGAAGTTCATAAAATATCCACATAGAGGAAGGAAGTGATGTATTACTACAAAATCCACTGCTAAAAAAGCCAAAAAATTCAGAAGACTGAATTCAGTATTATCATTTTTGTCGTGAAATATGACAAAGCTGGATCCTTAAGCTGGAACTGTGCAATGAGAAGTCGTTACTGTGATAATGTTCTTCTTTAAAAGCAGTGCCTTTGGAGGGGAAAAAAAATACTTAAAAACTCATCAGAGTAATTGTAACTGATACCTATGCAAACTAAATGGGTTTATTTCTGGAAAAGTTCCATTCAGGTAGCAGAGGTGTCCCGTGCAAATCGAAAGGATCTCACATACAAACAATGTCCAGAAAGTGCAGAAGTTTTTTTCAGGCCAGAACTGCAACTACCCTGCTCCACAACCAGAAAGCATCCAGAGAACAGAACTGGTGGCTGAAGACACCTCTCCTGCTGAGCCCTCAGGCAGCAGGAATGACTCACGAGGATGCACAGAGAGTCACGTCCATTTGGAACAGCTGAGCCTCTTTTTTTCCAATGAAGAGACAAGATTGTATTGGCAAGGAAGGGACAGAATAAATCAGAGTTTAAAATGGACATAAAGGATACAGTTACCTTTGAATTTCTTAAATAAAGGCCTTTTCCCCATGGTGGGGAAGAGAAACAAAATCCCCCACACGGCCTGTGCTGGTGCTGCAGTGAAGCCCAGCTGATATTTGGCTACCCTGCTACAGAGCAGCTCAGTGGAACAGCTGCAGAGAGAGATTTGACTGTAAGAATTGTACATACTGTGACTGTCTTTTTGTGTCCCATCCTCCAAATGTTTGTCTCAGATTTTGTGTCTTTTTCAAGATACAATTTGATCACAAATAAAATCTGAAATAAAACAAAAACCCTGATGAGAGCAATTGCTTGGTCTATAAGAGTTCTTTATTTGTATTCCAGTTGTTCCTACAGTTAGAGAGGCTCAGAAGGTTTAAAAGGTAACATCTGTGTAGTTTTGCTGGCCCTAAGAGTCTGGAGTGCCTGCCCTCATCTCAAGGACTCTATGACTTCTAAAAATCTACTAGCCACTTAAGCAGCTCAGCATTTCTCAGGAAGTGCAGAATCCCAGAACAGCTGAGGCTGGAAAAGATCAACAAATCCGACTCTTAACTCAGCACTGCCAAGTCCACCATTAAATCATGTCCCTCAGAGCCACATTTACACATCTTTTAAATCCTCCCAGGGGTAGCAGTTCAGTTAAAGAATCTCAAAATGTTGGTGCCAGCTGTGTCCAGACACAGCTCTGATGGATCAGCAGGCAGACACAGACTAGAGACAAATTCCCTTGCCAGCAGTGCCCCTGTCCAGAAGGCTGCCAGGAAAAAAACCAGTCTGCCAGGAGCAAGGATTTCAAACCATGTCTCTTTTATAAGCTAAAGTCCATGTTTTGTGTCAGACTTGAAAACAAACCAGGAGCCAGCGCATTTTAGGAGCAAACTTTGCTCTTTGCAAAGGGTGCCACAAGGATGTCGAAACTGCACATCCTGAATTAATTTGCTGTAGCTCTGCTAATTGCATTCCCACATAGTGCTGTATGTAGCAACAGTCTGGATGGGAATTATAAAATTCTGTAATCATAGCACTGATGGCCACATCAAAAAAGACAATGTCACATCTTTTAGCCAATGCAGGTAATTTTTTTTTTTTGGAGGTGCAGGTGTAACTTGACTGTCTTCTTCCTTTAATAATATACTCCCCTCCTTTCCTGCCTCTTCTCCTTTCCTTTAGCATTTTTCTTTTCCTTAAACCTTTTCTCTTAGCCTTTCTTTTCTAAACTATGGCCAGATTTTGGGGTTATATCTCATCCCAGGTGCCTTCCAGTTCCACTGTACATAAGACATCTAAAACCTCTCCCCCAATTCCTCCCTTTCCCCTCCCCACATCAGTCACTCAGCTCTGCCTTCCATCCCTTCTAGATCAGCAGGCACTGTGTGAATGCTGATTTAGCCTTTACAAATTACATACTAAGAACAGCAGTTTTCTCTACTTTTACATGGAATTAAAAAGGTGTTTCCATACTTTCTGAGTACAGAAAGACATTTGACAAGAGTCACAAAAGAAAGTTGAAACAGCAAATCAAACAAACAAAAATCCCCCAACCAAAACAAGAATATTCCCACATCTAGTTTATAATTACTTTTTCTCTTCTTTTTTTTCTAAATTCTTTTTCTGTCTCACCCTTTGAGAAGAAAGGACTATCAGAAATGTATCACTACACACATTACACTCAGGATGTGGCAAAAGAACACAGACCAAGCAGTTCCTGTTTCCTTAAGAGAAATAATTTTAAGAATAAGGATCTGGAACAAACAAATGAAGACAAAGGGTAGGAGGAGAAGGAGGTTCATGGCATTTTCCAAGTGATTACACTTACTGATGCCAATCTTTTTTTGCCTGCCAAAAATTGCTGTGCTGGGCTTCTTGGCCAGAGATGGAAGAGACTGAGGGCACGAGTGGTGCAAGGGCAGTAGCAAGAAGTGAGCTGCAAGGACCCAGAGGAGCCCTGGCAGGGCTGTGCTCAGTGCTAAAGGACAGAAGCAACCCCAAGAGCCACCTGCAGCAGCCTTCCCCAGCCCCCAGTCCTCCTCCAAGTAATTTCCCCAAGACACTGGAGGATGCTGCTTTTCACCTGCCCTGCAGCATTGGCTTCCCTGTCCACCAGGTACTGGTAGGTCACTGAAAATGTGATGTAAATAGGTTTGTAATGTAAACTGTTATGTAAAAAGGTTATGTAAATTGCAAAACCAAATATGCAAATAGTCTTAACATTGCATTTAAGGAATCCAGAGTGGTAGCACAGGGTCCTTCTTGTGCTCCCAGCCCAGATGCACTTTTATTGCTGCAATAAAGAGAGAACTTCTGCTGCCTTTTTTTCACAGTACCCTCCAACAAAGTAGAAGAAAGCTAAAACACAAAGGAATCTATTTCAGTAACACCTGCATTGCTAAAGGAACCTTTCAATTTCAGCCCCAAACCAGAATCTTTTACAGGAATCCCTTTATGGCACAGAAGGGAAGCAAACTTCCCAATTGCTTTAAACCCAGAAGACACTAATGCAGAAATCTCAGTGGCAGCATTTTCCCAGTGACAAGCCATACAAAGCCCTTTTGATGCAGGCAGCTCAGAGCATTTTTATAAATTTAGGGAGCTCCCCAACAGCATCCCTGCTCAGTGCTGGAAAAGAGTCATTCCTGATTTAGGGGAGACAGCTGAAACAGTGCAATTTTTTCCAGCTGACATTGTTGACTGATCAAAAACCTGAGTCAAGATTAATCACTTTGTTTTGGGTTTGTTTTGTGCCAACAGCAGGAGAAACATCCTCTTGTACTGCTTTACACAGTATTGGGAATTTATTCTGTCAGCATCATCATTTCTTGGTTATAAACTGAAAAATATTAGAAGTCAAATCATGTAAATGGACTAATGTATTCATTCTCAGAGTGTATTTTGAAAATAAAACCCTTGTAATAAATGCACAAGAACACAGACACATCCAGTGTATTGCATATGGAACTAAAAGGTTTCAGTAACAGGCCCAGTATAAACACATGAGATAGATTATATGCTATTTAATTTCTACCAACTTTACCCCAAAAAAATTGCAGCTGCTAATAAAATTTTTATTATAATAAAATAATAAAATTAAATATAATAAAATGATATTTTTATAGCTGCTGTGAAAAGTTACTGAAAAAAATGGTGTTAATAGATTATCACCTGTAAATCAAGCCCATTAAAGTTGGCTTGTAAAGCCATGATACTAATAAGACTCTGATGCTTTCATATTTTTTAAAATGCTTCACATGGCATAAACTTTATATACTTGGGTCTGTGCTGTTGATGGGAAAATAACATTTATTTTGTTGTTGTATCATCCATCTGTTTTTACATTTAATCATTGCTGTGATGTCTGTGTGCTGCTCTGTGCTGTGTGAGCACCTCCACTGACAAGTGTGAGTTATGTGACTACAGAAGGGCCTGGATGACCTCTAAATGTTGTTTACAACTCTCCTTTTTTATGACTCAGATTTGCAGCAGCACTTGGGATGTTTAAATGTCCTGTTTATTATATTTTCCCAGAGCTGTACTTCATGGCATTCCCAGTGGTTATCTACAACCACCTTTCCAATTTCCTGCAAGTGATGGTTTGAGTGAGCAGCAGACCTTGAGCTGTCCTTCCTTGGCTGGGTGATGACACTGGAAGTGTCTTGTCTTGAAAGTTCCCTCACTGTGCAGGATGAGAGGAGCACTCGGTTCTTGTGTACTCCAGAATTTCACTGGGAATGAGAGGGAATCAAGGATATTTGAAAACCAAGGAGCACAAAAACAATTCACACATTTAAAGAGTAATCTCCACTTGTCTCACTTGCAGTACCTTGGTGGCCCACACCTACATATTCTATAAGGCAGGAGCATATGGCTGATAATGTGTTACATTAAAGAAATTATTAAGAGGTCTTTGGACATTACTATTGCCAAAGAATGACTGTAAAAGAGTAAATTTTTTTCCCCAATATCTGGCACTGACACTGGTAAGAGGCAAAAAGGAGTTATTTGATCATGCTTTTCTAAATTTACAGCGAGGCCAGATTAACTGGTTAATGCTTTCCGCTGACAGCTCCCTTTAGTTTCATGTGGTGTGGGAGAAATGGCCCAGAGAGAACATCAGCAAGAAATTAATGTGGACACATTTAATGTAGAATCATAAAATCTTACAATGGTTTGGGTTGGAAGGGGCCTTAAAGATCATCCAGTTCCAACACCCTGCCATGGGCAGGGACACCTTCCACTAGACTGGAATTTTCACCATTAATTCAGCTAAGCCAGAGGGCAATCATTCCATAGCCTGGCACTCAAAGTTGAACAAAGAGCACTGAAAAATACTGAAAACAAGAGAGAAAGGTGCTTTTTAATTTAATTTACATTTTAAATTTAATTTATTTTTTTTAAAATTTAAAATAATTTAAATTATTTTTAAATATGCAGCAGGAAATCACATTGCTATCAGTGCCATAATTTTCACTGCAACTTTTGTTTCAGCTTTTTGGGACAGTCCAAGTTTAGCCCCTTCTCTTTCCCTCTTTCTGCAGAGATGTTGGCCACCACTGGAATCACCCTGGAGAAAATAATCAGATATCAGCTCCTTAATTCTCCTGAGGGCTAAGGCTCACCAATTCAATAAGCAAGCTTCTCCTCGGGCATCTGAAGCCCCAGGAAGAAGAAAACCACACCAAACAAAAGACTCAAGCCCTGAAATGCAGGCAATTCTTAATTATTTACAGGTGGAAGATTATCTAACTTCCCACTCTGAAAAGAATTATAAGTAAGTGTATATTCACACGTATAAAATACTGCTAGCCTGCAAAGCCACAGACACTTCAAGAAGCAGTGTGTTTCCTTCCAGGGATATTTCTAGGCCTGATAAAAATCATTCCTGACAACACTGAATTTTCAAGATTCAACGAATCATTGAAAATTACATTCCTTCATTTTCAGTCACGTTGACCATAACACCACTAGTGTTTAAATAAAAGCAAAACAAGAAAACAAAAGAAAACAAAAATATCATCCTCATCAAAAAACCCCAAACCTCACTGTGTACCTTTAGGACTTTATACAACACATTTCTGCATTTTTTTTCCTAAGATAGCTTTATCACAGGAAGGGGCTAGAGCTTAACTGATGTGTATTTGCTACTATATTTTCAGGGGGATAAAATAACTGTGCTGAAGAAATTAATCTTAACAGCGCAGCAGAACAAATGCATTCATTTCAATGGAAATGGATGATGACCTGCCTATTATTGGGAAGGTAGGAGGACGAAATATTTGTTTTATTCTCCATATGGATCCAAAATGTCCAAAAAAACTGCCCTACAGAACTGTCCCACGTTCCAGCTGTCACACAGCTGGAATATTGTCCTGGGTGAGTGGAACCCTGCACAGAATGTTGTTCACCAAGTGCCCTCTGCTGGCTTATAATTTCCCAAAAGAAGTGTCTCTTGTAGCCACAAACCAAACAGGCTTCTCAAACCCCGACTCCCCTTTCTGCTTTTGGAAGAGAAAAGCACTGCTGCCAGATCTGTGAGCACTACAACAACCCGCAGAGAAGCCTTTCATTAATCGGGGTTTGTGTGTAACCATCAGTGAGGCAAAAGGGGACGGGCAGAATCAGCAGCTGAGAGGCAGCAGCTCCTCCCACCCCTGCAAGTTCATCCTGCAAGCACTGGAAAAGCAACTCGAGCAGGAACACGTTTATAACAAACTGCCTTTCAGCAGCACAAAGCTCCTGAATGCTTCCCAAAGATAAGAAATGCCAGGAATCCATAAGGCAGGTGTTGCATGACTCCTGGTGGAGGCTTTGCCTCTTTCACTTCTTGTTTCTGGTAGCATTTAGCAAAACATATTAATCATGAACTCCTGTCCACTCGGCTGAAAGTAGCAAACCCCTCACCAGCTCCAATCTGTCATATGGAAGGAAAGGAAAATCCCAAATTTGCAGACAAAACTAGAATAATAATCTCTAAATGAACATGGAATTTCCCTCCAAATTTACACTGGCTGAAAGCCGAGATGACAATCCTACATCTTCCACCAAAGAAACAACTTTCTTCTGATAATAAAAAACTAAAACCAAAACAAAATAAACACTTAACAAACACAACCAAAAAAACCCACACCACCAAATCCTTGAAAAATGTGTGTATCAGAGATTTCTAGTCAGCACATTACTGGGAAATTAGAGAGAATTTTAAAAATGAAAGGTAATTCTGGTGAACGATTCTTTGTCCTTTAAAAAACCCCATAATCTCTAAATTCAGAGAAAGGTAAAAAAAAAAAGGGTAAAAAGAGTTGAGGACTGTTAAGAGGCACCATCTGGATGATCCAACCACCAACTTCCCACAGGTGACAGCAATTTCTTCCAAAGATCGTCTTTTTTCTCAGGGCACCTGAATCTGAAGATTTGGCATCAAAGAAAGCTTTGTGCCAGCACAGCTCCACTTCCCAGGAACTGTAGGTATGAGAACCTTCACTTGCAGCCCTCAGCCCTGCTGTGGTGAGGGAGCTCATGGGAAGCTTTAACCCAGAGCTCAGCTCTTCCAGCAGAAGAAGGTGCTGTTAACAAAGGCACAGCTGTTCTTCCACCCTGGGGATTTCAATGCCATTTCTGCTGTGTGATAGAAATTCTGGTACCAAATTTCTTCTAAACCTCCTGCAGCTGTGGGAAACACATGCACTTTAAAATGCTATTACATTTTGTATGAACAATGAGCTCCCATCCTCTGCTAAGCCTCTGTGTATAAAATTAACCCTAAAAATACCCACTTTGTACAAGCAAAGCTCATGAAGGGGTTTTTTTGCACTGGATTACATAGTGGCAGTGTTTTAAATTCTGTTTCTTACCAACTTGATACTGAAAATTTCATGAAGAATTTGATGTATAAGCAAAAATAGTTTCAGCAAATGTCCAAAATCCACTTTATGAACCATGCCTACTTCCACAGTGACTTGGTGTCTGATTCCTTTGTAACATCACTGGAGTTGGTGATCTGCACAGGGAATATCTGAAATCCCCCAAGAAAAGTGCCAGCACTGAAGTACAAATTCAAATCTTCTAAACCCAAACGTGTTTTTTTCTTTTAGTGACAATAAAATTAATCATTAGGAGGCTCCAGGAGCAAAAATGTTTATTCCCTGAACCCTGACTAAGCTGAGCATGCCCAACACTCACACTCAAGCTCCTCTTTGCTCACCTTAACAAGAAAATGTCACTCCACACTCCTGGGTAAGTGTTCAGCCACAAATGGCATTTGCCAGACACCAATTCAATTTAAGGCTTGTAGATTCATTTATAAAGCACACAATTCTCCCTCGAAAATATGGGTTCACTTCAGCAAGTCTGTCATGGAACAGAAACTTTAATCCAAGTAAGGGATGTCATGTTGCTTGTTTGTTTGATTTTGAGAGATGTTGTGTCCTGCTCAATAGAAAGGTGACAAAAAACTTGGAAGAGGTGGACAAGATTCTGCTAGATTATATATGGGAAAAAATGTAGAAAATTGGTGAACTGAAAAGCAGAAAATTTGCTAAAACCAACCAGCATGTTATCAAAGGCAGCTCCCAAACAAAAGTGAAAGGACAAGGATAAGATAAAGGCAGAAATGTATTTATTTATACATCATTATTCCAGACATTCAATAATACTTCTTTGGAGAAAGCTTTATTACCCTAAATCAGGGGAAGTTAGGATAATTTGAGCTTGTTTTTTCCAATCACTACTTATCATACAACTGCTTTAATAGGGGTGCTGTCCTTAAGAGTTGTGCGTCATGCCAGCGGAAATTATTTTCTTCTTCATTTCAAGACCTTTTAAAACTATAATGGGCCAATGGATGAGTTTTTCAAAGTGCTACTGTTGTGGCAGCTGTGTCCTGCTGCTGATTGGTGTTCAGAATGACTTTGTGAAAGCGAGATTCTTTGAAATGGAAACAAAATCTTTCCACTAATACCAAGTTAAATCAAGATGTGGAAGATGTATTTTCCTTCAACAGATGACCCTGGCTGTCTGTTCCCAGACACAGGCCTGAGCTCAGACACCTTGAACAGTACATTCATTCCTCTCTACTCCCATTCTTCGTCCACTAGATATGTTGCCACATGCCAAATCCCTGCAACACATCTGCCCTCAGCTTCTGCAAGGGCTTTGAGTCTCTTTTTCCCTCTTAGAACTGGTTTGACATTGGTGTGTTGGGATGACTTTGCTTCAGAACACATCCAGTCAGCTCCCTTTAGATGGAAAAGCTCAAGAAAACACTCTGTGTCTCAGGCCAGGCTCCTTGTCCTCTGCAATGCCCCTCTCTCAAAAAGGCATGGAAAATCCTGCAGCTGGGAATCAATCAGCTTCGTATCAGCATTCACTAGAGAGTCAACAGGACAAGCAGGTGCAAATGTCTCCATTGGTCCATGATATGTTTGATACTATGACCTAAATTTAAGCATTTCTGATTTTATTTGCCAGTTAATTTTAGCACATTCTTTACCATAGCTCCAATACCATCAAAGATATGGTGTAATGCTGTTTCACACATAAATGCTGGGGTGGTCACCACCTTATTTTTTGTATCCACATGAGCTTCGTAAAAAGGAGTTAAGGAAAACACAGCACTCGCAGATGCTGCCTGCAAAATGAACCAGCACTGACAAAACCTCACAGCTCCACTATCCTATAAAAACTTCCTCCAAATATGTTATATCATTCAGTTGTAAAGACAGCTACAACCTATAACCCAAGCTATGATAAGGTATTTTTGCCAGAAATACAAATGCTGCGTGAGAAACCTGTGGAAACACCCAGAAACACAAGAAAACTACAAAATTCACTGATGGCAGTAAAATGTCTCTGAGTACAGTCTGGAGCTTTAGACTTCAGAAGAAGAATAAAAATCTCAAAGAGAACTGACCAGCTCTAACTCACACTGGTTTTATGTGCAAATTCATTTAGCACTTAGTGCATTACTGGGTGTCCAAGGGAGCTGACTGAGAACGACTTCTAACTCCCAGTGTGTAGTTACACAGCAGTAGTTACACAGCTGTGTACAGAAGAGTTTCTAATCCTGCACTGCACCACTGCTATCTGCTACCCACTGCACATTCCCATGAAAATCTGTGTGGAAAAGCACAGGTCCTACATGTGTTCATTCCTTTAATGACACATTTCTAAACTATCTCCCAACATGGAAATTACCAGGAAAGGATATGGTTACTTCTTTCACACAGTGCTTTGCTCCCAGCTCTTTGATGGCTCCTGCAGTCCCAGCATAAGGCCACTTGCCCCCTTCCTCTTCTTCATGGCCCACAGTTACCTCAGCACCAGAGAGCACCTTTGCTGCCAGCACTGGGGAAATGCAGCACAGGCTGCAACGGAAGGAATTTTAAGAGCAATTCTACAACAGCACTATTCCAGAACTTGCTCACAACTGAAAAGATTCAAATGGACACAGCCTTGAAAATCTGAGATACATCACAAGGCAACTTCCTCTCAGCATTTCCTCAGCTTCTCCTTTGACAAACACCTACACAGCCAAATCTTGAAAAACACATTTAAAAAAATAGGCTACAAATGATACAAGACAGAAGATACTTTTTCCAGTTCCAACAACAGCAGCACATTTCAACCAAACACAGGTTGTCTCCAAGCTCACACTTTCAAACAAATGCCATCCAACTCACATACTTACCCAATAGGTTTGCCTGCTTTGTGGAAGTCTTTCAGGACTCGCTCAACTTCTTTGTTCACCTTGCAATCCTTCCCATCAACAGCAAAGGTAGATCTGTCACAACAAGAAACTTACACAAAGCTCAGTATAAATCTACAAACAGAGGTATTTGCCTATCTGCTGTGAAACTGCCTACAAAGGATCATCACAAACTTAACAGCTACTAAAACCTTGTTAAAAACACTCTGTAGATGACCACCAATGCTTTAGCCAAACTGTCTCTCTTCTAAGGCTTTGGTCTTCCAGAAAGTCCCTTACTTAAAAAAAAATCTTAAAATGAGAATTATCAAATCAGCTTTCTAGGATTACTGAGAAGTTGAACAACAATCTTTTCAAAGAAGGTAAATATGTAAGAAGAAAAGGGAAGTAACATTCATGTTTCTCAAAACCATCAAAAAAGCATCTCAATAGCAGGATAATCAGTATTCCACATGGCAAACACTTCTTGTTTCCTTTTTTTTTTTGAGCCAGCTGTTGTTTTATAATTATATAATTATAACAGGCAGAGAGGGAATAACAGAATAATAACACTACAAGCACCTGAAACCATTTAAGTTTTACCCTTACTTCCCTCAGACCCAAAAAGAAACACCACTAGAGGGAGGAAAGAGGACTTCTTATGCATTATCTAAACTCTTGAATTCTCATCAACATTGTTCAGGGAATTTAAAACAAGACAATTTGACAATAAGAAAAGACTTTGACAGAAGTTATCCTATTAATTAGGAGTTACATATGTAGTAAATAAGGCCATTTATGGATTTTATTGTGTGAATCTTGGTTCACAGAATGGTTTGTGCTGGAAGGGACTTTACAGATCATCTCATTCCCAGCCCTCTGCCATAAGCAGGGAAAGCTCCCTCTAGACCAAGTTGCTCCAAGCTCCATCCAACCTGGTGTTGAACATTGCCAGGCATGGGGTATCCACAGCTTCTCTGGACAACCTGTTCAGTGCCTCACCATCCTTACAGCAAGCAGCTGCTTCTTAATATCTCACCTAAACCTACTCTCTTTCAGTCTGAAGCCATTCCCCCTTGTACCATCACAGCAGACCCTTGTAAAAAGTCTCTTTCCATCTTTTCTGCAAGTTTCCTTCAGGTACTGAAAGGCTGCAATTAGATCATCCCAATGCATTCTCTTTGCCAGGCTGATTATGCATAGTTAATTATGAATATTTAGTTGAGGAATCTGACACTTAGTTGGCACTCACAAGTTTTTGGCAGCTCCAAATCCACCAGGGAATATCACAGCATCATGGTCTGCTGTAGTGAGCTTAGCCAGGCTTGAGATTTTACCACGAGCGATTCTTGCAGATTCCACTAAAACATTCCTTGAAGAACCAGAAATAAAACAATGTGATTAATTAAGCATTTGCACACAGAACAGTAAAAATAAAGTTTTGCAGAGGAAGAGGAGAGTGAGGAAGGGAGGAAGCAAGAACATTGATATTTAGTAACTGAAGCTGTTGATGGATCTGAAATGCTGCTGCTGCTGGGAAACACAGGCACTGTATATAGTCAAGTCCAGAAAACTCATGTAATATCTTTTCTCCAAGAAAACCACCACAGCTGGCATAAAGCTACTGAAGGCATTCAGCCACGTGCTACAAGAGCCATTACAGGCTGCTACATCTCAAGAGTGCCTGACACATCACAGACTTACCTTGACTCAGCTTCAGCTGGCTGCCCTTTACTGTGGTCTATGACGTGCATCTGAGGGACATCTGGAGCATACATCTGAACCTCAGCTCCCCCACGGCTCAGGTGCACCAGTACACTACAGAAATGGAGATTACACATGCAGAAAATTTTTAAGGGAGAAGCTTTTTCTGACCCCTAAATCTGCTACAAATATTCCACCAACTGACTTTGAAAGATGAGGGAAAACACATCCTACCAAAGCAGGCAATCAAGAAGAACAAAAGCTTCCTTCCTCCAAGTCTCCAGGTATTATGGAAGAATGCCACAATTAACAATTAGTTAATAGCCATTAACATTTAATCTAGGTCTAGGTGACACATCTTTTTTTAATTCACAGTTAGAGTTAATTCCACTTAAGCATTAACAATTCTGCTGTTACATTTAGCTCCAGGAATGGAAACTCAAGTGGTTCTGGAATTAAATCTGTATTGAACTCTCTTGAATCTGGAACTCCAAATTTCTATTTCTGAAGAGAGTGTCTCTCAGACTCTGTTTTGGCATCACATGCACAGTGCTGCATTTTTGGATAATCACTGAGTTCTACAAGAATGCAGCCTGAGCTCACAACTGTGAGAAAACTGTAAAAAACATTCATCATTCATCTCTCAGGGTAATTCTGATGGCCAGAGGCAGCACAACTAAATTAAACAAACTGCTGCAATGTAACGGAGACTTTTTAGGAGCCCACAGTCCCAACTTACGCTGAGGCCTCGTGGATTTCTGTGCCATCGTAGACACCACAGCCAGACAGGACCTGCAGTGAGAAAATAACAGAGTATTGAAGGTGACATGAAACTCCCCACAGGATCTTTCACAAGGTAAGATTTAAAAAATAGTTAACATACAACAATTTAAAAGCAAGCTCTTACTGTGCCAGTGAACACCATGCTATTAGCACTGGTGTCACCACTTGACACACTGCAGAACTGCCATCTCCTATTTATAACAACCCATCACAGAGCTCAGAAATAACCACTATCTATTTCCTGGCTTATACATTTATACCACAGTTAATAAACTGACATGCCACCCTTAGGTATTTTTTTATTATGCACACAGTGGGTTGCTCTGAGTATCATTCATCTTTCTTATGAAGTGTCCATATCCATGTGAAACACTTTCTCATTCAGATGCACATCAATCAGGAAAGGGACAGAAATTCACTTTGAGGTGGAACTTTAAATAAGCTACTTTACCTGCTGCTGTATTTTACCTGAGAATCTGCATCAGAGATCAAAGCTAAATCACTTTTAATACAATAATACAATTATGCTGCATTAGCCATACTTTAACAATGTGGAAATAATACCTTTGATTTGTTTACACCAGAGAATAAAAAGCACAAAGCAGTCAGCTACCCTTTGTGGGTGGAGAATTTGACAAAGTAGGAGATAAAAACATTGTTTTTAAAGTCCTTGTAATAAAGAAACAAAACCAAAAAAATCCAAAGGTTTCTCTAGTTCCTGAAAGTACACAGATGAACTCTTGTGGGGCTTTTTGTTTGGCCCTTTGCTCTGAAATTAAAAAATCCAGTTAGAAAGTCAATTTCCTTTTTTTTTTTTTTTTTTTTACTTTAATCTCCTCCTTCCTGGCTTTCCCTCAGTTGTTGGTTTTTTTTTTTTTCTCAAAAACCTTGAGAGTTGTTAAACATGTTCATGTTTTTAAACATGAACAGAAACTCACAACTGAAAAGAACTGAAAAAAATCTGAGCTAGTAATGTTAGACTTGAAGGGACTTTCAGGTCACAATACCCAGGTGTCTGTTATCATGGGCATCACTTCACCAAGTATCACCATCCCATTGCCCAATGAGCAAGATACATGAATGTTCTTCTGTCCATATTAATCTGGTTAAATTTGATATTTAAGAGCTGCCTTTTACTTCACAACTTTTTGTTTTATTTTTCATTGAATTTAGACTGAATAAACAGACAAGCAACTGTTCTAAGGTTATGCTCTGTGTGCAACACTTTTAATTTTTTTTTTAACTCAGTGAAACCAAAATACTGTGACATTATTATTGTAAACTCTGCTATATATAAATTCTTCTCTTATTTCAGTACCTACCTGATAACAAATCTTTTACCACAGTCAAAAAATTTATATCATTAATGTCAAAAATCACATTGTTTTCCCAGCTATATTTAAAAAGCTGTGATTTGCTAAAATGACAGCACTCCTTTTGGGTTACTTTTTAGCCATTTGGACCAGCATTCAGCCCCTTCCCAAGCCAATTCTGCCCCAAACAGATTTCCTCATGAAGGTAATGCCTTCTTATGCCTTTATATTTAATGCTGTCTAGACTATGCAAATCTCGAGCTGCAAAGACTGTCCACTGAGTTCCAATGCTGTGTATCCATTTGGGACACCACCTACAGCCTATATTTTCCTCTGGCAATCTGTAGCTCTTCCATCTCCTTGCTTTCTTCTTTATCTGTAACATGTTTTACCCCTTCCTGCCAAAAAGCATAACACATTTTAAATATATTCACTGCCAGTGACCTCACCCAGTAACACTATGAACTATTTCAAGTTAAAGCCTCCTGGGTTCCTCGGTACAAAGAAGACATGAAGCTCCCGGAGTGGGTTCTGTGGAGGGCAGTGAGGATGAATGAGGGACTGAGGAATCTCTCTTACAAGGAAAGGCTGAGGGAGCTGTTCAGCTTCAAGATGAGATCACTGAGGGGAGACCTCGTTAATGTGTACAAATATCTAAATGGGGACTGTCAGAGGATGGACCCTGCTCTGCTTGGAGGTGCCTAGCAATGGCACGAGAGAAATGGCATAAACTAATGCAAAGGAAGTTCCAACTGAACACGAGGAATAATTTCTTTCCTGTGCAGTAACTGAGAACTGGTACAGATTGTCCAAGGAGGATATGGAGAAGGAATACTGAAGATATTCCAGAACCGTCTAGACACATCCGTAGGCCATGTGCTCCGGGCTGGCCGCGCTTGAGCAGGGAGGCTGGAGCCGGCGACCCGCTGCGGTCCCTTCCAGCCTGACCCATCCTGTGATTCTGTGCTGCTTCCCAAAGCATCTCCAGGCCAACAACAACCACACAGACGCCAATTTTCACATGTTTCCCACCCCTGGTCTGGCTTCCTTCAAGTTTCTGAACTGCCAGGGGCCTTCTCAAATTCAGCGTCTGTCCAAGGTTTCCAGCTGTCGCAGCCACCAGGCGAGACTTTGACAGGCCGCCGCTCCGCCGAGCCCTCGCCTGCACCGGCCCCACCGCCTGAGCGACCCCGGCCGCAGGGCCGAGCGTGGCTGTGGAGAGCCAGACAGGAACAAACCAAACAAGCGCTTCTCCTCAGCGCCGGCCCGGCCCCCGCGCCCCTCCATTACTCACCACAGCGACGCGGGCGGCGCGGCAGCGCCGAGCGGAGGAGTGGAAGGCAGCGAGGCCAGCGGGCGCCGCTCGCCGCAGCGCGGTGCACAGGGCCGGGCCTCGGGAGGTCAGCATGGCTGAGGGCAGGGGGAGCGGCGGCGGAGGAGCCGGGAAGCGGAGCGGAGGAGCCGGGAAGGGGAGCGGGTGAGGCCCACGGGAACCGGGATGGCCGCGCCCGGAGGCCGCTGCGCCCTTGGCGGCGCCGGCGGCGGCGCCCCCTGGAGGCGGGGAGGGGACACGTCAGGGCCGGGAGCCGCGGGCCCTCGTTCCCTTCCCGACCCTCGTTTATCGGGAACGGCAGCGCTGGGAAGGCGGCTGAGGACAAAAAGATAACGGTGCGGAAATTACAGGGGAAAAATAAGCAAATTGGCAGACGGTAAAAAACTGGGAGGAGTTGTTGGGTCCCTCGAGGGCACGCAGGGCCTGCAGAGAGACCTCGATTAAGCAGAGATGGCCAGTCACCATCTGTATGAACACTGGAAAAGTGCTGGATTCTGCTCCTGGGATAGGACAGTCCCGTATGTACGGACAGACTGGGGAATTAAAGGCTGAAAAAAAAGGTGTTAAACTATCAGAGAGAGTCCAGAGAAAGACAAGGAAGATGGTGAAGGCCTTAAGGAGAAGCCGTGTGAGGAGCGGCTGAGAGCCCTTGGTCTGTTCAGCCTGGAGGAGACTGAGGGGAGACCTCACTGCAGTTACCTTTAATATTTATACCTCTCTTCTATTCCAACAGTGGCAAATGACCAGAAAACAAATCCAGAAAAGCAGAACATGCTGAGAAAATAAATTCTGAATCATTGGTAATATCTGCAGTATCTTCATTAACAAAGCCCTTTCAGCATGTGGCTTGAAAGTATTACAAGGACAGACCCAATTCTTTGTATTCAGGTCCCTGCTCTTATTAGACAGTTCTCCCATTAATTCACAAAAACAGAGGGAATCAGAAGTTTCAAATTTTAATGTGTTAATAAACAAAAGTAAAAAAAAAGACAAGAAAGGGCTTTCATCCAAAAAAGAAAAACACGCCAAAAAAACCCCAACAAACCATGAGATTTGTAACACATTCTCTTATAGTTGCCCTATACATTTTCTCCATAGTTGCTGCTATGGGTCTTCATTTATCCTCATTATTGAAATCTCATGATATTTGGAGGTTACAAAACTAAGAAACTGTTTCAGAAATATGTACATATTAAATCCAAGTAAAATAACATTTAAAAAAGTTGAGACCAGTACATGTCCAATTACGAAATTTTTTTTATCCTTCTTAAAATTCAGAGTCCAACGTACGATAAGCCTGCACTATAAAATTCACAATACTTAATGTGCAAGGCATTTTAATAAAGAATAAGCTTCTTCCAGTCGTATTTCTAACTTCATTAAGAACACTTTTTTGTTTTCTTCTTTGAAGTCAGGAATTATTAAAAGAAAAAATAAATCAGTTAATCAAGAAATCAATGCTGTCAAGTTTATAGCCAAGCAGTACTGGAAATAGGCAAAGTGCCATCCATGGCATATCCTACATTTCCATCACTACCTCCCATAGAACTCCATCACACTCAGGAATTGATGCCACTATGAGGGCCACTCATTCTCAGTGAATACCACTGCATAAAATACTGTCTGAGGTCTTCTCCCTCTCACAAACAGTAATTAGGAACACAAATTATCCTTATGAGCATCTTGCATAAGATAATCACTGTCAGAATCCAATTCTTCTTCATCTTCTGGTGTTTCCTCTGCTGGACGTTTCATGCCCCGCTGCTGTGAAATGGCCAACGCGTATTTGATGTTGTAGATGTTCCACTCACAGCTGTAAAAATAAATAGAAAAACGTTGTTTTCCTCCTAAAATAAACTCTAAAAGAAGACTGTCTCAAAAGTTTTAACAGCACATTGTCATCCCCCAAATCACTCCAGGTTTTTGATTTGAACTTTCAAATGTAACAATACGTACAGTTTTGAAACATCTTCAAAGTGACGCTGGATGCTCTTCTGAAGGAACTGAATCACAGGGAGCAGCTTCACTGACCTTGGGTGGAGAAAACAATACCAAATTTTAAGATAATCCTAAAGAAACAAAAGGTCTCTGCTTTTGACTCTGCCCACAATGATTACAATCAATACACGTAATATATTGTGAGAAATATTTTTTCTAATGTCAAACTGCATCTTGAAGACCTAATTCTGCCTATTGCAGCAATGACAGTTCCTTTCAGACACTACAAGACTTCCTGAACAATGGGGAATTTGTTTTAAATTGTCATCTTGTACTTTAGCAGGAACAAAAGGAGAGATTTTGTTCCAGTCATTTCAATAACTAAAACATTAATACCCATGCTGAAGCAAGAGAAGAGTTACACAATGCACTGTTTTTTAAATTGCAGGACTCCTTCTCAGATTACCTCTCACTTAGCCCATTTAAAATATGTAAATTTGCCTGGTTTTGTTCCTAGAAATCTAAAAATTCCATATTAGTGGTGGGCTGAATATAATTCCCACACCAGGCACGTGTAGTTCTGAAGTTCCTACTCTGTAGGAAGGCTGGGTACTATCAGCTGTAATCACAATCTGAGTCTGCAAAAATGCAATCAATACCTGCACATCACCTTTCAGCTACATTTAAGATGCATAACTGTTTAAAAAAACACAATTGCCAAAATCTTACTATCACTCTTGAACTCACTATACAGTTACTGTTTAAGCAACTCAAGCAGTATTATATATTGTATTTGAAAAATGTTTCTGCAATATATCTTCACAAACCAAATAATGCATTCCAATTCTGTCATACACACTTTTTAGAATCTTTTTAGACCTTTAAGAACAGGTCCAAACTGTAACTTTTATCATTAGTACAGAAGCTGCAAAACTGAAGTGTTCTAATTGCAGTGCATGCATTATCTAGAATGTCAGTAAATGTTAAGTAAAAGTCTTAGACTAACAGGTTTTTAATTTTAACAGCATTTTGACTTTCATGGGATCTCACCTTGTTTTCAGTTTCTGTCCATGCAGCATAAGCAACTTATGAGCCCAAGTGAGATAGAACTCCAAGTGACAAGAGGTCTCAAATGCAGAGGCCAGGAACTCCAGTAACTTCTCCACATACAGGTCTGGCAGTGATGAGCAGACAACATCAACTGTGCAAAAAGGAAAAAAAGCCCATAAACATTCAATTGAGTTGAGTTACTGTTTGGAATAACATGAAAGAGACCACAGGAAAGCATAAGGGGAAGGAGAAGAAAGAGGCATTTTGGCAAGTGGTGGGTATTTAGTGCTGTATTTCAGGGCAGAGTAGCACAATCTCTCAGAGGACAAATGTTCCTTCTTTGAACCTTCCAAACACTACTGTATTTAAAAGCAAGAAATTAACTCCTCCCTCTCCAAGTTCTACCTCCTAGCAAAGTACTCTCCCCCAGCACCTTTCCTTCAGAATTTTTACTTCCACACTTTCCTCCTCTTTTCTAAAGTAACAGACTTTATTGTTGCTGCTCCTGACTTCACCCATATTTCTGTATTCAGTGGAACTAGTTATACACAACAATCACAGGCAGTAAGTGATACTTGAAAAGACAGCGAAGTCACCTGCCCACACAGGAAGTGTCTGAATGCTGTTAGCAACTGCAGAGCACAATGAAACGCAATTTAGAAGCATATAAAATAATCTCACATATAATTAAATGACCTCATTATATATAATCCACTCTCAAAAATAGCTTTTCCTTAAGAAACAGGTACACAATCATCCTGTTAACAGTGGATTACAACAGCCTCTCCTCAGTTGTACTCTGGCCTCCCAGTCATTTTCTAAGCCCTCCACCAGATGTTCTGGAGCATCAATGTCTCTTCTTGTGCTGCCAGATCCAGAACTAGGCACAGTACTCCTGATGTGATGCCACAAGTGCTCAACAGACAAGATTCATCACTTTCCTCAAACTGCTGATTACATCTTTGTTTACTGGTTAATGGTCTTCATCACACAGGCACAGTGCTAAATCAGGTTAAACCTGATGTGCCCTTCCAACACCAGCTGCTTCTGAGAAATGACATCCAAAAACTCTGCCTGCAAATCTAGGCCTGATCAAATTCCATGCTGAAAAGACACTAAATGAGCATGAAGTAGATTGGTAAAATTAAAACATAAATTAACACTCAAAAGTCTACCTTTACAACTCGACTTACTGTGGCTCGCACATGTCTGTTTACAGCTAGCTCAGCCCAGTTTTATGGCAGACCCACTCACCTTCACTGCTAGGGACAGCCTCTATGACCTCCTGAATTAATTTCTTCTCATTCAGCTTGAAGGCCATGACAATAGCCACAGTGTACTCCTTCTGACTCAGTGTTTTGTGTATATTGCTGGGTGTGACATCAATATCCAGCTCAAAAGGATCAAAAATTAGCCCAGAGTCCAGTGAATAGAGCAGGAGACCCTCTGTGGTGGTGGCTGCCCAGCTTCGTCCTAGAAGAGAAATAACCATATTTAACAACAGAGTGTTCTAGAATGGAAACAGAAGAGTAATAATAATCCTCCACTACTCTATTATTTTGCACGTTTTATACAGAATAAAAAAGAAATCCTAAATTAATTGTTGATACTAACCTGTAGGACAGAATCGCACACAAGTCACCCTTATTTCTGGTTTGAAGTGTCGATAGCTCATGTCACCTAAAAGAAATTAAGAAGTGATTTAATATATTCACCACAAGTTCACAGTCTAGTTATCAACTCTGACTATGAAGTTGCCATTAAATAATGTGCAGCATGGTAAAACCTGGCAGAATTAAAGACTGGGTAAGGAAGGCACAGTCCATGTCAAAGAGATCCTACAGCTTAAGTGGTGGGACTGAATTTTGTAACCCTGATGTTAAAACTGAGTTCAAGAAGTCAAACCCTTCTTATCTGTGTCAAAGGTTCAGATGCACATAAAAGCAGAAACAAGAGAGCAAAGCCAAAGCCATACCTCTTTTTACTCCAGGAAGAGGGATGGCAACACCCTCATCACCTCCACCCCCTTCATCAATCAGAGCCATGCTGCCAAATTCAGTCATTTTTCTCCGATCTAAGTACTCCTGGAAAAACATGCAAGTTCCATTCACTGCACTGAATCTCTTCTCAAACAGCAGAGTTCAGTTTAGACTGTGGTTTCACATTACTGTAACTTTGTTCTACTCCAGAGATGCACTGTTTGCTTCCCCAGCTGCAGTCCTACTCTTTCTGTCCTGCAGGTTCCCTAACTGCACTGTGCTAATGCAAGGGCTGTGTGGCCAGAACACTGAAGACGAGATTTTAGGGACCTCACAATGTGAGACTCTAAGGACCTCCTAGGCCCCCATTTCTAGATACCCATCCCCTCCAGGATTCTGTTTCAGATGGTTCACTTTCTTTCAAGCCAGATGTTGAGCTACACCAGCTCATAAACCACTGCTGATAAAGCAGGATACTTGGAACAACAGTCAGATACAACCTGACATGAAAAATGGAACAATAATCATTCTTCTTGGTAAGGAGATGGTGAAAAGGGTTATAGGAATTTTTTTCCTTCTGATGTTTTTCGTCATTCACTTTACTTTTGAAGGAATTTAATTTGGCATTTGGCAATATTTAGAAACAGAGTTTTTAAAGGTCAGTGATGTTCTCTGTCCACAAAAAATATCTTCCATTTCTTTGCTAACATAAACTGACACCGAGGGAGTTAGCTTAGTACAAAATGTTGGTAATTTAATTTTTCACTTCCATTTTAAATTTAGTGCCAACTTAGTATGCCTAAGAGTTCTGCCCATTCAACACAGGCACACTACAAATCTGGCAAGAGATTCAGGAATTAATTCTGTTCCAAGAGGAATATTTCCTTCCGTTTCTCCTGCATAAAAATAAACCCATTCTTAAAAAAAAAACCACATTCATGAATCACTCTTAATGAGATGTTATACCAAAACCAGTTTTGTGAGGGTGAGGAAATGAAAAAAAAAGACTCCTGTGCTCACATACCTCCATTGCATCTAAAGAATAGTTGCATGAAATTTCAAATTTTTTCACAAGAATCTGTTCCTTGACATTATATATACAGACAAATTTTGACAATCCACCTGCCAGAATAGATTGACCATCTGCTGAGTAGCACAGAGTTGTAAAAGACCTGGTAAAGAAAAAGAGAAAACAGTTTAATTTCACTATCACATCTGAGCTAAAAGACATGAGTACCATGTGAAGACTCAGAAAATAACTACTCCGTGGAAAAAGTGGAGATCTTCATTCACACGTGGTACATACTTCACACACAAATTTATTACCAAGCACTTGGTGCTTTACTATGAATCACAATTTAGAACTTCAACAGCTTTTCAAAATACTTCCATGCTTCTGAATCTGAGTCACAGCTCAGTCAATGAGCTCTCAACTACACCATGCATGACACTAAAAAGCAGAAGAGATACAGAAAAATCAATGCCATGGCATGTTTGAAAGACAGAGCTGAGAGCTCACCAGCAAAAAATACTGCTTTTTTCCAAAACTTTTTTTTCCAAAAAGTTATTGTTTCTTTTTCTTTTAATTTGTTTTGACTGGAAGCAATACAGAAAAAAAAAGGGGAGGGGGGAAAGAGAAGAATAAAACATTCTCTGATAAACTTTCTCAGAGCACATAAATTCAACTTGCCTTTAAACATTACTTCACATGCACAGCAACAAGTAATAAACCCCACACCTTAATTACCTTCTTTAAAAAACATAATAGTTTCTACATACTAATGGTTGCATACTAGTATTTCTGTAGGAAGATACCTGCTAAAAAACTAACCCACAGCAAATTAACCACTTGGCCTGAGAAGTTAATATTGTGTTGGCAACCTCAGCCCATCACTGATGGGAAAGAACACGTGCTCAGAATGATGTTGCTCAGTCAGAGAACACAGCCAACAAAAGGGAGGCATCTAGATGTCAGGCAGTCTTTTAAAATCCAGCATCAGAATCAGAAATATCTGAACAGCAGATCTGAAATCCTGATGCAGAAAACAAACTGAAAAACAGCTCTAAAGTAACCCAGTGTGGCAGCCCCTTGTCACTGCAGCCCCCTGGACGTACTTGCCCTTGGCTGCCTGCTTGGCAGTTATTTTATCCAGCTCCTTCCTCCCCATCTGGAGGTCATGCCTGCCCTCGATGGAGCCAATCTGCACTGCATTTTCATGATCCCAAAATGTTATCTGGCCATTCAAAGCAGCAACTGCGAGCTCCTTGCCATCAGGACGGAAGGCAACAACAAGAACTGCAAAGAATTTGTTAACAGTTAAAAATGCAGTCAGATGCTTTTCTAAGAAAATATCCTTCATTCTTCTACAATCTTATCACAGCTAGCAGAAAAAGCTTAAGAATAAAAACTATGACTGTATACTTTTTCTGTGGACAACATACAGATGTTTAGCTAATTATAATTTCTTCTCATTCAGCTTGAAGGCCATGACGATAGCCATAGTGTATTCCTTCTGACTCAGTGTTTTGTGTATATTGCTGGGTGTGACATCAATATCCAGCTCAGAAGGATCAAAAATTAGCCCAGAGCCTAATTGAGCTAGAATTAAATTAAAATATTTACTGCACTGTTACCCAAACACAAGAGTGAAGTATCTGAACTTTTGATTTCCATTTCTATGAATGAGCCTCTCTGTATTTGACATGTTCTGTGGATATTTATATACTTTACATAGTATTTTTATATTTTATAAAAGATGAGAAATTAAACAAAAATTACCATCTGAGTTCATTATAAATGTCTCCTTAGTTCTCCAGCTGTCCAACATATCCCATAATTTGACAGTCTTATCCCAAGAGGCACTGGCTAGAACACACTTCATTGGATTAAAGGACAAGCTGCTGATGGGACCCTCATGACCTGCTAAGACCTAAGAAGAGAGGAAGAAATAACCTGCAGTTAGGTGAAATAAACTGAAATCTGTGTAGTCTTCACTGAGTAAACTCCAGATTTAGCCAATAAACCATGCCTTGTCCACACATGCTTTAGATCACTTTTGGACACAGGGCATGATACACACCAGTGATTCTCAACTTTTTATTTTCACAAGTTTTAAAAAAATTCCATGAAGTGCTACCACTGTATAGGCATCTGCAAACACTCCTATACACACACACTTTAGGAATGCAGCATGCCATTTTCCTCCCTCCTTTCCAAACCATCTGACCAACTGTGAAAAACCAAGTCACTGCTCTGAGAATTCAGTATCTCCTGTAGCTGATAACACTTCAGAAAAAAAAAAATAGAAATGAAAACTGAGAATAAGAGTAACAGAATCTGTCATTTAATGGAGCTCCTACTCCTCAAAAAAAAAGGTATCAAGGAAAGAAAATAACTCAAAACTCTGGAGATCCAGGTCAAGTATATCCTGAGTTATTGAAGTGATCTGTATTCCATGGCAAAATTATCACTGAGCTCTTCTACGTGTACAAGATGTACAGAAATGCTTAAGAATTGAAAAAAATAATGGAAAAATCATGCTCCTGCTCTTCTCCAGCAAAACCCTTTATGAAATCTGTATCAGCCTTAATACAGGAATTATGGTTTTCTCATTGCCTGCAGAAAATATGTGGAAAAGAACATCTCTGAACAAGAAGGGAAAGATTCTCATGCCCATGTGCTAGCTCAGCAATATGGGTGTTACTTCATCACCAGAAAGAGATCATTACTCAAAAATTTTAAAAACTATTTCCCACACAAATTCAGGGTGATCTCCGTGCAATAAATTTAAAAAAAAAAAAATGCTGAGAGCAACATAGTGCAGCTCCAGTTTTTGAATATAAATATAACAAAAAACTTATTGTATTGAAATCCCTGACTAATGCCAAAGTTTGTGAGTATCACCACACAGTGTTAAATTCAAGCCCTCCCAACACTGTGGGTCCTTACATCCAGCAGCCTCCCACTCTGCATTGACCAGATGAATATTTCAAAGGAATCCTGGGAACCAGCTGCCACAATCTCACCACTGGAGTCCACAGCTAAAGAGGAGAACTGACTCGGTCGTGGAGACGTAAAGGTGCGGAAATTCCGGTACCTGTTGAAGAGGCATAAAGAAATTATGAGAACATTTTAGGTAGATTTAAATGTGTGTTTAAGAAATTTGTTCACAAAAGGAGTTTATTTGTTTTGTAAAGACTTCTAAGCTATGTATAGAAAAAATACTGTTTGTATAAAATTAGATGGGATGCCTCAGCATGATTACAAGATTGAAAAGAAGAATGAAAAACTCTGCAGAAATAAGAGACAGAAATACTCTGAGGAGCTTTCTTCTATTAAATAGCATGTGTCAATTTTTCAGAAACATGGGCTTGTTTACACACCCAATTCTGTGTATAGCTGTATTACACTATAGAAAATGCTGTTAGCCAAGTGCCTTCTCCCCACTCAAGTAAAGCCAGACAATGATCTTCCTGGATTTCCAGCATCTCTGAGGAAAGTTCTTCCAGAATTTTTTCCACAGAAACTGAATGCAGTAACAGCATTCCTAATTACTATCTAAATTTAAATCAAAGGCTGAACCAAGAAACAGTACGGCAATGCTGCTCACCTTCATGAGACTTCAAACAAGCAATCAGCAGCTTGCTGTATTTTGAGGGGAGTGTGAAAGCTGAGGACCAAATGAGACACAAAAGCTTTCATGCAAAGAGTTACCTGTGCAGATCAAAGGCACGCACTGTTCCATCGAGGGAAGCACTCAGAATGACATAACCAGTGGAAGTGAAAGTTACAGCAGTGACACCACTGTTGTGTTCTGTGAAGGTGACAAAACAAAAGCTGCTTGAAGTGTTCCACACTTTCACCTGCGGGTGACAAGGAAAGACTTCTTAGAATTTCCATCATCAGTAAACAGAAAATAAGGGTAAGGCGGCAGCAGCAGAGTAAAGAAAAACTAGTTCTAGAACTCTGCAACAGCATAAAAGACTTTCAGTAATATCCCTAGAGAATTCTCTTCAAATGAAGAGAACAGGCCACAGCTTCTCATTAAACCCCTAAAGCTACATTGGCAACACAAAAATTTAAGTGGAGATACACAAAGTTGAAACAAAGTTAATCTTTGAGAAAAGCTGTAACATTTGCTGAGCATCTTGAGTTTCCAAGCTGTGCACTGTCAGGAATAAGACAAGTGTAAAATTCAAAACCAACTCTGAAGCCACTGTAAAAGTTACCACTGAGATGATATTTCAGTTGTTTGTTTTGTTTTTTCCCTGAACAAAAAACTGTAGGAACATTTAAGTTCCTACAGTTTGAGACTTTGGGGGTTTGGCTAATTTTCATTCTGTATGGCAGAAGCCATGAAGTGGCAGATCTTCTGTCATTCCAAAGTTTTGATAGGAAATCAGCTACTACTGTTATCCCATTTATGCACCAAGACATTGTGGCAAAACATCTTTTAAAATAAAAGTACCTGCACACACAGCCTATCACTTCAATGCAAGTCATTCATGAGAAGTTTATTTTTCTTTTAAAAAACAAGCTTATGGAATGGCACATCAAAACAAAAAAACTGCACTTGCATAAATCATTTGCAACTAATTTCATATCAAAAACAATTATTAAAAGGGCAAGAAGTTGGGCAGCTGAAGTTCATTCATCCCAAAATATCATGGAACCATAAATAAATTAACACATAATGAATTAAATATTTTTGTATTTATGGTGACTGGACCTATAATAATTTAAATACTATCTGCTTGAAAGCATAAGTGATGCAATTTGCAGACACAAGTAATAACAAAGCAAAATATATATACTCTAGAGAGAAAAATCAAAACATTTAAGGGAAGGATAAAAATTTGACTTTATAGTAAGAAAAATATGTACCGATTACAGTATCAGAGCTTTCTACATAAAATGGAAAGTCAAGTACTTATGACATTATTAAAAGTTCATATTCCAGCAATATTGCCTCACTTACTTTGCCATCCTCCCCTCCAGTTACTATGTACTGTCCATCTGGAGAATATGCCAAGGAAACCATGCTGTTGAAATGGCCCTGCTGCTTCAGCACGTAGGACTCGCTCTGCCATTCCCACACCAAGAGCTGACCCAGACCTGTAAGCACAGTAGGATTAACAACAATGACCTGCAAATGCAAGCCACAAAACACACAGTGGCAAGCAATATTAAAAAAAAAAAAAAAAAAAAAAAAAAAAGGCTGATGCAGATAGGTTGAATTCTGCATCTTTCATTCCTAATAAAGAGATTTTTCCTTTGTGGAAACTTCAAGGCAGTTTCCACAAAAATTTCCTCCATAAGCTGTTACTTGGAATAATGTTTTTAATACTACAACAGCAATGTTTTCAAACAGTTGAGAAATGAGGTGGTAAGAAAAGCAGGGCTGCACATAAGAGCAAAATTTTGGGTTTCATGCAAACAACGATGGACAAGGTGGGAGTGCTGGAACATCCAGGTAGGTTTGTAAAATGCCATGGGCTACATATGGCAAAGGAAGAGGGAACAGTCAAGAATGAAAGCAGAAATTAATTACAGGGCATCTGGGCTCACCCAAACTCTGGTAGAGCTTTCCTATATAAAAGATGTCTTTTTTCTTGTATCAGCAAAATACTTTCTTGACTCATCAGAATTCTGTGAGAGATTCTTTAGTGATATTTGCATTACTATACCTAGACACTACAGACATGAAACTATCAATTATTTAACACTTGGAGTCAAAACTAGCAAGAGGGATTTGGGCTTCATGCCCACCACATTCCCTGCTTTTCCCATGCATACAGACTAAAAAGAACTGACAAACCTGAACATCCAAAAGCAATCCAGTCACCGGTGCAGTTGATAGAAATAGAAGCTATCCTTTGGTCTGAAATACTGAAGTAAGAGAATTAATCAATAAACAAACTTGTGTGATAAAACTTTAAGTCTAATATTTATTAATAAATAAATAGCTGTCCAAGCAAGTTGTTGAATTGTTGTACTGAACTTCTGTACCACTGTAACATCAAAAACCACAAAGTTCATTCCTTTGTTCTACTCCAAACCATCAAACATTCCTTATTCAGAATGAAGGCAGAGTATCTGCATCCCAAAGATGTACTTGCCAACAGAGAGCAAAACTCCTCAAGTTTAAGAAAATAAAATTGGGTTTTTTTGTACATGGAAATTGTTTAGCTGCCATCCTACAGCTATGGAAAAGAATCTGATTTGATTTCTCAACTAAAACACAACTTACAGATAATTTTACATATGCAGAACTTTCCAGCTAATATTTTCTACAAAGAAACTGAAAATTTTAAAATGGACAGAGTTAAAGAAGTCTACAGCAAACAATCAGGAACTTGAGTAGTCTCCTTATTGAGACCTCATGTTTCCAAAATAAGGAGTGAAATTATATGGTATTTATTACATAAATTTATGATTCTGCCTTTACAGAAATTACAGTATTAAACAGATAGTCTTAAGATTTTTGTGCTCTTTTTATTCATCCTTCACTGCTTAACATGATGTGTTCTGAATCAAACAAACACAAAACTGCCACAGAAGAACCTATTCCCTTCCCCCACAAAATCCAAACCAAATATATTGACAACCCCATACCTCACCTCAAGGAGTGGATCAGATTAAAATCTGGAAGCTCGTGGAGATGAAAGATTCCAGAGGCAAAACCAGTGACTAAAAGGTGTGTTTTCTTGTGATAGGCTGCAGCTGTCACATTATTAAAATCTCCCTCTTTATTGAAAAAATACCTGGCACCCAAGAAACAACAAAAAAGGTGATTGTTAAAGAACAGCATGTTATGGAGCTGCATCTCCAAGCAGCTCACTAAAGAGGCTGATGAGCCGCCTTTATGTCATCTCCTGAAGTCAACCAACCCCTTCCAGCAAGAAATCAAATCCTCAAGACTTGGGGTACTGTAATAAAGATCCCATTTACACTTTCTGAGTTCCAAACAACAGCTCATCACAGGCCAGTATTTCTTATATTGTTAAAATTACACTTGTTATTCTGAAGGTGAAAGCTAGTGCCCATCATATAATCAAGGTAAGAGAGAGAGGAGTTCTACCAGAACTACTTAAAATAGGATCTGCAGTAAATTTCTACATCCTGGGTAGTTTTATACTTCTTTGCGTAAGTTGTAACAGATGAAAAGAAAAAAAAAAAAGCCCAGTACAATAAATCACCATTACAACTTTGATTTTTGATAACTGAAAACCACTTACTTCGCAACACGTGAATATTTAACTTTATTTCTAGTCTCTTGTTCACTTGGATCAGCTTTCCCATGAATTTCTTCACCCTTTGGCTCTTCAAGTAGTTCCTCATCGTCTTCTGCTGCCTTCTTTTCCTTTGCTGCATCTTTAGGGGGCATGGGCTTCAAACCATCCAGCTCAGTGTCACACTGCCACACACACAGAGCTGCATCCTGGCTAATTGTGTACAGCTAGAAAACAAGCACACAAATTATTCCTGTCCATGCTCTGTGCTCTGCAAAAATATGAATATGGACCTGCAGAAGGGTTAGAAAGTGTGCATTCTGTTCTCAGGATATAGTTCAAGATGGTTTGAGCTGGGAGTTTCACTTGTCCTGAACTGGTGAATTATTTTGCCTGCCCTCAGAAAAATTTTGCAAGGACCAAAGGCAAGTTCATTACCAGTCAGCAGTACAGCTAAGATAAATCATTTTTTCATATTTAAAGACATAATGCTTTGGGGAAGCAAATTTAAACACATAATTATGGCACAGTAATCAAGAAACACTTCTAAATTCTGAGATATTGTCAAAATAGTTACCTACAGATAAGATTTTGTTTCCACTACTTTAATATTAAAATTCAAGCATTTTGTGTGATTATACATACATCTAGGCTGTTCTCTTCAAAAAAGCAGGCAACTATGACATCCTTATGGCCCCCAAGAGAATAGTAAATCAAGTTTTCCCATCGTTCTGCTCCAAACACCCACGTGGACATGTCCTTGCTCCCCACTGCAAAGCATCTGCAAAAGAAAAGGCAATTCCAATTGGAACACTGCACTGCAAAACTCTTCACTGGGTGGAGAATGTTCCAAGCTCAAATCCAGCAGTCACCACTTCATTTTACAAACAACAGAGTTGTAATCTGAGGGTGGCTTTCTGGTCTGCCTAATTATATTTTTTTAATTAAAGACAGAATTTTTAAAGCTAATGCAATACTTCAGAGGAAAGAAAATGGGACCACAATGTGCATTTGAATATCTACATGTGCAGCCAGGCAGTGCTTCAGTTTAACAACTCACTTGGAATCATCAGTCCAGTCAATACAAGTTGTTTCATCATATGGGCCATAGTAGGTTTTGTCCAGAACAAAAGCATTAAATTCTCTTTTCTTCCCAGGAGCATGGTACAGGTAAGCAAGGTTGTCTTTTGTAACCACAAATTTCCTGGCATAAAGGGGGGAAAAAGACATAATTGCACACAAATCTGATAAAGCAAACAACTCTTCAGTACAGACTGCGATACAATGAAACAATACAATAATAAAAAGGTTCCTGTGCTACTGAAACAGTAAGAATGGATTGCTTTTGAACAAGAAGTATTTTCAGACTGATATTATCTCTCATTTCAGCATTATTAAAGAGAAAACTTCAGTAAAAATCAACTGAAGTTGAATATTGAAATTCTTATTCTCAAAGCCTCAAAACAGAAGGAAAAGGTCAAACATTCAAACAAGGATGTTCTGTTTCCAAGGCTTTGCTTTCCTTCTTTTCTTCCTCTCTCAATTTTACAAAGTGACCCTGATCAGCTCAAAATCTCCCCTGCCTCATGAATAAGAAACATTACCAGATTGGTTAGGATGGCTTCATATTCACAACTAGTTTATGGGGCATTTCCTGCTGTTTAATTCTAAAGCATGCACTCTTTACTTACTTGCCATCAGGGGAAAAACTGACACTGTGAACTGGCTTGTGAAAATAAAACTGATGTATCACACATTTCCCAATCAAACTCACAAGCAAGGCAGCTCCCTCTGTAAGGGCAGAAAAAAAGGATCATGAGAAAAACTGAGTTCCCAAAGAAATCATAACCCTTGCAAACCTTCTTTTCTTAAAGAGGGGGGGAAATTTTCAAGACAGTGTGCTTAATATTATTAAAATAAAAAAATACTATTCAAATTATGAAATACTATCCAAATTCTGAAAACCAGCTATTTTTAAGTTATGTAAATAAAGATAACTTCCACAAAAATTCTAAGGTAATTTTTACAGCGGATCACTTCTAATTTTGTGTTAAGGTTGAATACCTAACAATAAAGATTTCCTCCTCTCAAGGCTGCATTTTTACCGAATTATTTTACAAAATAAATGTCTCTTTGTGCAAGTACCTTCATCAATCAGAATGGCAAGGCTTCCATCTGGAGAGAGCCCCACACACACAATATTGAGCCTTGTAGCCAACGGCAACGTCTCACACTTGTTACTGCAATAAAACCACACAACAGTAAAATGGGAACAGGAATGCAGGAAGAACATCTTCGGTGTCAGTGGAATTTCAGTGGTTTGATACCTTTGTTAAGGCCACAGACACAATTTGGACTTAAACCCCCACAATTTTGTTTAGCTACCTATCTCTCTCTGGCACACAGGACAGGCCGATGATGCTCCACGTTTTGTTAGACACAAGAACCATACAACTAAATCAAACACAAATCCATTTCTTCCCTTTTCCTTTTTTTCCCCCCTCCGAAATACACCTTTTCGTAACTCCTCTGCTGTTCTCCACATGGCTGTACCCACACAACACCTGACAGCTATTCCACTAGGAAGGCTTCTACCTTTCAATGCTAAAGCAGACGCTTTCCAGGATATTTTGGCAGGCCGAGCATCCCGGAGAGCCCCATGGGTCGGGCTCCAAAACCTCCTCAGAGCTTTATTCCCCCCGAAACCCCGGCAGCGCCAGGCCCTTCCCCGCTCTCTCACTTCTTGAGGTCGAAGAGGGAGATCCTGTTGCCGACGGGGCTGAGCAGGGAGTTGCCATCGCGGGTGAAGCTGAGGTTGCCGCGGCGGTACACGGTGCCCAGCAGGCCGGAGAACTGCGGGGGCAGGAAGGGGCAGGGTTAGAGGGGCTGGGGAGATGGGGATCGGGGGAGATGATGGGGAGATGGGATCGGGGGCTGCCCCACGGCTCACCCGGTACGCGAAGCGCATGGCGGCCACACGTGGGGAGCGCGGCCGCGGAACTGCGGCGCTGAGGGGCGGGCGCTGGGCCGGGAGCCGCGCATGCGCCGGGAACAGGGGAGGAGGGAGGGGGAGGAGGGAGGGGGAGGAGGGAGGGGGAGGAGGGAGGGGGAGGAGGGAGGGGGAGGAGGGAGGGGGAGGAGGGAGCGTGAGGAGGGAGCGTGAGGAGGGAGCGGAGCGGTTCCTGCGGGCTGTCAGTCCTGGCCTCTCTGTCCCCTTCCCCAACCACGGGCCCGCCGCCATCGCTCCCGGGCCTCCCCAGCAGCCGCCACCAGCCAGGGGAGCTGTGGTTCTTTTCAGTGAATATATTGCGGTATTTATACTTTCTAGTAAATGCCTTGGGGTGACTGCGGGAGCTGGGCCTGTTTAGTCTGGAGAAGAGAGGGCTGAGAGATCTCATCAATCCATATAAATATATCGCAGGCAGGTGTCAGAGGATTGGTGCCAGACTCTTCAGTGGTGCCCAGGATGAGGAGCAATGGCCGTAAAATGAAACACAAGGAGTTTCAACTCAACATGAGGAAGAATTTCTTTAGAGAAAGAGCTCTGGAACAGCTGCCCAGGCAGGGTGTGGAGTCTCTCTCTGGAGACATTCCAACCCCCCCTGGATGTGTTCTGTGTCACTGCTCTGGGTGACCCTGCCTGGGCAGGGGGTTGGACTGGGTGATCTCCAGAGGTCACTCCAACCCTGAATATCCTGTGTTTCTGCAATTAGAGTGGAACAACACCAAATGCCCAGCCTACAGATGTGGGAGGTTTACTTTAGAGCAGTTTAATGGCAGTGGAAAGGATGATAGTAGCCAGTTTTGATTCTTTTCAGTAAAAATGTAAAAATATCACGAAGAAAATACGTAAGGAAAAGAAAGAAAGGGAAAGAATGGGTAAGAGTAGATAGTGGAAACATAATACCACCTTTGGATCTAGTGGTGACACTTGAGTGTTGTCATTTTGATGTTCCTTGCTTATAGAGATGGTCACAGTCTCCATCCTTTGGGAATAGGGCCCCACAGAGCGAAATTTCCTCAGGTTATGTACATTCAGGTTAGCATTGGAACACCGAGATCCCTCCCCAGGAAGGGAATTCTTCACGTCTGATGCAAGACTGAGGCATGTACCTCCTGCTGAGGGAGACTTCCAAAAGGTGTCACAGCTGCTTTGGGGTCCTTTGTGGTCTCAATCCCCATCTCTTAGTCTTGCCTGCTCCATGACCCCACTTGTGCACCTGCACTGGGGGTTGTGTGGCCACCATGGACCTGAACAGCAAAACTGGCACCAGAAAGATGCTGCCCTACCTTTGTATTCCCATTTGAACAGCTATTAGGGTTTGAGGCTTAGCAATTCATGAAATGCTTACTGTCCATGCTTTTCAGCTGGATCCTTGGATAATCACTCACAGGTGTTAGTGTTGCAAAATGTGGAATATGTCAAAAGTAACTTAAGTCAGGATGTTCTTTGATGGTTCTATCTTTCTATTCTTCCTAATCAGCAAGGAAGGAGAATTAATCAGCAGTAGAGAGAGCAGTGTCCTTTAGTTATGGATATCCTGGAACTAACGAGCTTCAAGGATGCAGTAAATCAAGATATGAATGTGTGTCTCATACATAAGTTGCTAACTTGGCAAAAGACTCAGGTCCAGGTATCCTAAAACTGAACTATCTCCATTAGACCCTTCCCTGGAGGATGCACAGAAATCAGCTGGAATTACACAACTTGTGTGGAAATGATTAACCATTCATAAAAGAGGGGCTGTAGCTGAGAGGTTGCCAGCACTGAATTTCTGTGTGTAAGTAACATCAGGAGAAGTCTGGAGGGATGTGCTGTATTTGTGGAATACTGTGGTACCTCCAGGCTTGTGCAACTCTGAAATAAATAAATAATCAATGTCTCCCTCGAGTGTGTAATTGCACCCCAGGTAATGAATCTGATTTTTGCAGACAAAAGCAGCTTTGGTTAAAGCAGATGAAACAATCACTCCTCCAGACCAAAGACAACTCACAGCAGTGGAGAAGCTGATTTCTTTTTAAAACATGTATATTTAGAACTGTAACGCTTACAATTTCATTAAACAATCTTAGTACAATGTGTTTAATCTAACAGTATTTTACAGAACAATGTGAAAAATGATTTAATAGCAAACCATGAAAATGGAATTAATAATACCTGCAGTGTCAAAGTCACTAACTTGTTACCTTTTCCAGTCAAAGAATCCCAGCAGTCATTCGCACTAAATGATGCTTTGGGTTTTATCCAGAATCAAATGGTATGATTTCCACAGAGAAAGGGCATTCCTTCACAGAAAGAAGATGCATAATAAGAACATTTTCAGCTAGCAGGTCTACTTTATACATCTATTTAGAATTTTAAAATTAAAAATAAAATTAAAAATGTTTAGACCAGTGCAGGGTGCCTATTAATTTTTCAACTTATTTGTGGTTCTTTTTGAAAAGAGGGTTTGTTTTTTATTTCCCTTGTGTAATTTAGCAGAGGAAAAGAAAATAACAACAATGGATTTGTCTAATGAACAGCTCCTCACTTTAGTTTTGGTGACAAGCGTTTGACATGGGACTGTTTCCTCTGTGGAGTCTGTTGACAATGCATCATTATAGATCTGCAAGTAGAAAAGGTCATTCTCACATTAAATGCACAAGTTTCAATATCAGAAGCAGGACATCAGAAGAAGTTGTAATTTTTCCAGTCACAGGTGAATTTGCAACATTCACAAAAATTACACTTTTTTTTTTTTTACATTTTTTGTATTTACATTTCAGATATAAATAATGAAATTCTTTAAGTTACATGTTTTAACTTTGCTTCACGATTATTCTACATCTGCAAGCTTTCCTGTATCAAACCAACCTCCTTCTTTCATCATGAATGCACAAGTCTGGCCTCTAATCAGTAATAATTACATTAAGCCTTTATGATGAAAGGTTGACTGTTCAAGTATCACATCATATTGATATTTTTGCCCCAACTTAAAAATTGGGGCAGCAAACCAAGCCACTTGGAAATGGTAATAAAAGAAATTAATCTGGGAACTCAATGAGCCAAATAATTTATTATTAAATTCTATCAATATCTTTCTTTGGTAAGAAATATGCAAGAGGATAACCCAAAGCCCACCCCCAAAAAAAAAAAAATCATATAATATGTGACATCACAGTGTCTACTCTGTGAAGGAGAAAGCCTCAGAAAATTAAGGAATTTTGTTCAGTTAAGATTGTTTATAGCAGTAGCTCTTCCATGCATCTAAATATGCAAATGATGGAAGTTTAATATAAAATTGCAATGGCAGGAATTAACAATGATCAAACAAACAAACAAAATAAAACCAAACCAGAAAAGCAACTGTTACACCAGTGAATGTGTTGTTGTATGCTCTGTTATGTTTCTGGCACATGTGTAGAAAAGCCTGTAAATTATTACATAAAAATTCAAGATTTGGATAATTATATCATCCAACTCTACATTCTAAAATATGTAGGAAGCATGAAACAAATCTCTCAGCTGCCTGACAAAAATAAAGAAGTGGTCCAAAGATTTGGATTTTTTGCTTTTTGTTGCCCTGTGTTGGTTGTTGTGATGCAGGGATGTGACTGCAGGGAGAAAACCCAATAGCTGACACAAAACATACTAAAGTGGCAATATAAACTAGCTGACACAAGCCTCACTGTACATTTAAATTGATACAATTGTCTGGTGCTTCCATGGCCAGTACACGCCGAGTGCCACAGGTCTCCTTGGAGTTAATGTTGCAACAAAGACTGAGCAGGTCATTATCCCATAAAGTGCTTTCATATCCAGTTCCTAACGGGTTCCTGGTCTCCACTCCGAGCTGTCACGTGACATTGACCTCCAGAACGTGGTCATCCTTGCTGGGAATGACAAGGATTTGCATCCCTGTGCTGCTGTTGAAGACCTGGCCCGGGGAGAAAGGCTGGAGCCGGGGCATGGGCAGACCCTTGTGCTCCCCGCTGGCTGTGGAATGCAGGCTCCCCCTGCTCCTGATGCTGCTGCTGTCAGCCTGCTCATCCACATTCTTGTCCACGGACAGGTTATCGTTTTCAATCCAGCTATCTGTTTGCAAACAAAACAAAAAAAATTGTTTTATTCTACCAATTAACTCTAAAAAGTCATTTCAGAGCTCTGACAGTCAGCTTAACTCATGTTCACAGTTATTGATCATCTCTGTTGAGGTAAGTCTGTGCACACTTTTGGCCAGCACCAGAAGTAACAGAGTGAATTACACTGGTTTGAAAGGAAAGATGTGACGTCATGCTACTGAAATTGTCACAACCTAGAGGGATGCACACTGGCAGTTCCATTGACAAAAGCTGTGTTGCTCCTGTGAGTGAATTCTCACTGCAGCTCTGGGACTACTCATCAGTACACATAAATACTCTACCTAGCTGTGGTAATTTAAACTCTGCATCTAATCTAATGCCCAATTTTTCAGCAGTTCTTTTATTTCACATTCAATCCTTTGAAAACTGGGAAAAAATTTCTAAGCTAATGAAGACACACACAATTTAAAGAAAATGGAACTGCGGGATTAGAGCGGTTATCAAACAGTTTTCACTTGATTATTAAATCCAGTGACAACTGATTTGCATATTAATATTTAAAGGAAATGTAAGAAAACAATGCATTTATTACTCCTCCTCAGAGATTCAGGTGGCAGCCCAGATTGAAAGTTCCCATGAGAGCAAGTTTCAATTTAGGACTGTGAGTGAAGGTAGCAGAGGCACCTATGAGTACCTGGTCCATTTATGACCAAGTCCATCTATTGTCAGTGTATTTCTTGCTTTGCTTTTCTCTTTACACAAGAACACAGGAAAAGCAGAGTCATTTCTGTAAGTAGCCACGTGGTCAAAATGGCCTTACCAGCATCAAGCTGCATGGAGTGAGCAGAATGGTGAGGGAGGTATTTAAACAATCTGACATCAGGGAAAGGCAGGTACCCAGCAAACAGCGGCATCACTTCCATGTGGACTTTGTGAGTTGCTCGAGGTGCTACAGGCATAGAAATCACTCCAGAGCTTTTCCCACAGACTGCCCAGTTACTACTGTTGTCAACAACTGCAAGAATAAAGAGAAAACACTATGAAGATCTATTGTGAAAAATGGAGAACCCTCAGGACAGTTTTAGAGCACCTTGAAAATCTGCATTTTGGCAACATCTAAAAGCTTTTATGTGTGAAGAGCTGTGGAAGGTAAGAAAACAGCCCTACACTGAAGGGACCATAGTTGGGCCTCAAGCCTGTATCTATCCCATCTGAAGAACATTTCTATTCCACTGGAAGGCAGATTAATGAGGAGAAAATAAAATATTCCCAGTCTAGCAAAATGAAAACTGCTTTACTAAGCAGCTGTACCCACAATAAAGGAATTTATGCCATAGCAAGTCTGGCAGATGTCATTGTCAAGAAAAAATTAGGGGGAAATTTATCAAAATGCTTAGGAAAAGTACTCTTACCTTCATACATAAGTTTTGTTGTGCAATATCCATCTGATTCTGTTAATGCTTCATCTCTGTCAACCTCAGAGAGCTCAACAAGCCGGGTGATGGACACCTCTAAGGAGCAGAGTGAGCCTGTTTTACAGTACTCTGCATCCAAGGGTGGGAAGATTTCAGTTTTCACATGGTACAATGTCTGTCAGGAAGAAAACTGTGCTGTTATCAAGAATAAGGGGTGTTTTATTTGTGTTTAAACTGAATTGGACAAAGGGTACAGTAATAACTTTACACAAAACAGACACAGCCTGTTAAATCTTCTTAATGCAAGAATCAGTAAGTAATGTTCACTTCATTATCTTGCTCAGTTTAAGTAAATCAAAGAACATGGGATCCTGGAATGCTGTGCAATACTAGCAACTTTAAAGATCACCTGGTTCCAACCCACCTGCCATGGGCAGGGACACCTTCCACTAGATCAAATCAAATTTGATTCAATCTATTTCTGATACCAGCAGTGAAAATATATTTTTTCCTTCTGGACTTTAACACAGTGTTTCAATGCTCCTACTAAATGGAGCATTGAATCTTACCATTTAAACAATTTTTATCAGTTTCTAAGCTCTGCCCTTTAGAGACCCATCACTCAGATTCTGAGTAATAAAGAACTACTTCATCCCACTTTCCTGTCACAGTCTCTGGAATATCAGTGCCCACATCAAATAACTGATTTTTAATTCCTGCAAAATTCAATTTCTACCAGAAAACCCCCACTGTTTCACACAGACACTCGTCTTTAAAAACTCCAGAAAGATGCTGATAAAGGTGCCAAAAATGCTTGTTGCATGCCAGTAGGCACACAAACACCTGAAATGTTGATCAATGCCAGTTTGCAACAAGCAGGTTGAAAACACTGAAAAGAATTTAAACAAAAGGATTTGAAAAACAAAGAGTATTCTCATGATGCTGCTTTTTACCCAAGCATAACAAAGGGTAACACTGAGTTTGGAGATTAGATTAAATAATGTTGATAAAACTGCCTATTAAAGGAATTCTACCTAGCCTATGAGCTTCCTAGCTGATCAAAGGAATAAAAAGTTTGTCCATAAAGGGCAAGAAGAAACATTTCAGATAATGGCCTAGAAAACCCTAAATATTTCATTAGAGGAGCTCATCTCAAGCACTGCAAAAAACTACTCAATGCTTTCAATAGCAAAGATATTTTGTAAATCGCAATTTGCTTTGGAGAGCACAATCTTAAGCCAGTAGGGAAAAAGCAGCTAGCTCAGTGAGATGCAGACAATCTCCAGCTGCACCAGGAAGGTGAAAACAGAAGAAAAATGGAACACAATTAAGCACAAGTGTTATGGCCCTCACCACATTTCTGTGGCAAGGATATAATTCCACTACATCACAATCAGGCTGCAGTTCTGTCACTCACAAGCTGACTTTCCATTGATTCTAAGCAGGTATTAACCTCATGATATAAACAGAATTTTTCTAATATATTTCTTTTTTTTAAGAAACCATATTCAGTTACAGTATGCTACCCTATACTTGGAAGAGTACTTACAAAAAAATTTTCCACTTGGAATTCATAAGTGAACGGCTTCAAGGTAAGAGACTGTTCTTCAGAGGTAGCTGGACAAAAGCTGACTGAAAACAGGCACTGCAAGGAGAGAGGAAGCTCTTTTGTCCACTTCAATTCCCATACAAAGAATATTGATTGCTTACTGTACATGACCTGAAAGAGAATGTTTGGAGTGTTAGCTGCTTCCTTCCTCTGAGCAAGAAGGGAAAATGCACACAAGCATGTTTGTTCTGACATTGGTACAGTTTATTGAAACAAACTCAATAAATCATTAGGAAATATGCAACAAAATGACTAACAGTGAATGTTTTTCACAATACACATATTTTTAAAAGATTTCCATTTCATTGTTAGAATCAAGTTTCAAAAGGAAACACTTAACAATCAGTGAAGTGCAATTCTGTATTTGAAAACATTTTAATCAAAAGTCAAATTTAATAAAATTACTAATATGTTCTTATATACTTTTTCTAGGCACCAAGAATGAGCAATTTATTATGTTCAGACAAGGCTGAAAGAAACTTCAGGGCTCCCCAGAGAACTTGTGGATGCCCCGTCCCTGGAAGTGTTCAAGGCCAGGTTGGATGGAGCTCTGAGCATCCTGGTCTAGTGGAAAGTCTCCTGCCAGGAAAGGGGAATGGAACTTGATCATCTTCAAATTCCCTTCCAACCCAAACCATTCTGTGATTCTCAGGTAAAAAACTGTTCTGCAACTGAACTGGTTTACATCTGTATTTAATAGGAAAACTGTCTCTACCTGATTATTTTTCCTAAAACCCAATGACAAAACTGTAAGATGAAAAAATCGAATAAACCAGCAAGTGAATTTTACCTGTTGAGATGCAGGGTTGAGAGGTACCAGCTGCAAATCTGTACACTCGGCAGAATTTTTTAGGCTGTAATCTGAAAGCTGGAAACAGAGTTCTGACAAATTCTGTACGCAGACTTGCACATATTTCCTGAAAAACAACACAGTTTTTTCAATGAAAACTGAACAGTTACATTGGAAGAGTTCATGTCCATAAAACAAGGCTCTAAAACATCCTCTTTCATATCAAACAAAACCAAAGAACTACACAGAAACAGGATAACTGGGTTCATCCTGTGGTCTTATTTCCAAAACCACAAATTTGTTTTATTGTCATGAAAGAACACGAGAGGAAATGCACAAGCTTCCAGGGGGAAGATAGTAGAAGCCCAACTTATATATTTTAAAAAAATAGGCTGCTATAAATATGAGTTATGAAACCCCAGCTCCATATTTTGTAAGAAGAAAGAAACAATTAATAAATAATGAGTACATTACCGTTTGCCAGCTGACAACAAGGAATGCTTGGCATTAAAGGGTATGCAGAATGTTAATGCAATAATAGTGGAATAAATCGACCAAGGGCAATCAATGGTCACCTAGAGGAAAAAGGGAACACAGTTCTTATTTGAAATTGTCTTTGGCACAATGATTTTGCTTTTCTTCTCCTTTCTAAGAGAAACTTTTCTTATCAGGTGTCTATATCTTGTGCATCCAGGAGGGGAAGAAATAAAAAAATTTAAAAAATCAGTATGCAAAAACTAATCTGAAAAAATACAGGTCTTTGTTTGCCTGTGAGTGCGATATGAAATCTCCAAGCATCTTTTCCTCTAAGAACTGACATACCCAGTTCTAAAGAGTATAAATGAAGGAAGGGGAATAGAAGTAAGAAAAGATGAAAGGACACCAATGGCGTCTTAATACAAAAGCAAAGGCCAGTATCAAATAAACTTCTATAAGATCTATTATTTAAATGCCTTTATAATAATTTAATATGTTAAATACAAGCTAAAAATATTTTAAAATGCATTTAATGTATATTTGTTTTAATTTGAAGCAGTGCATTTGACTTCATCTTTCTCATGAATCAGAAACTGGAATTAAAGACACAGGTACCCTCCATGCTTTATGAACTGTGGTAAAACACTAAAAGTTAAATTACTAGCCAAGGGAATAGCTGACAGTTTATTAACCATAGTGTATATTTCTGCTTACATTTACAATTTCTTTACATTTTAACATTCAGTATGATTTTTGCATGTATGTCTTTTGAAGAAAAATAAGTTCCAAGCAAGCAAGTTCCCCCTCACCACTTCTATTTTGTGATGTGTTTACACCTGTGATCAAATACATTTCATAATAAAAAAAGTTAAGCTACATCTTACTTTTTGGTCAACAGTAGCCATGCAGTCGTCCTGTTTCTGCTTCTCTTTATTTTTTCTGTGATTTTCTTTATTTGTAGTGTTTTCTTTCTCCACTGCAGGTTCTGTGGCTGATGGCAAATACATGACTTCTAGTTCAAATTCAATCACATGATAAGCAGGAGCCACTGGCAAGCTGATGCTTGTGATCTTCTCAGAAGACTGAATCCTTAATGATGACTCCGAGATCTTTTCTACAGATGTGTAGAATGGGAAAAAAAGAAAATCTTAGAAAAATATGTGGTGCCATATCCACTTCCCAGCAATGTTAGCAAAAACAGCAGCAAGAAACCATGTTTTAAAACTCCAGAGTAACCTCTTCAAACCAGCTATAATCTGCACATATTAAATATTTAACTTCCCAGGAGTAATGCTCTATCCTTCTTTAACTGCAGGAAGGTAATCACCACATTCCATGCAATAAAAAGGTTCCTTCTAATGTTCAGGAAAGAACTGAGAGGGCAATTTAACAACAAACTTCAAACCAGCTAAAGAGCTACTTCAGCCCATCACATGACACTTATTCAAGTTTTTATAAAGTGAAAACCTTGTAAAAGTTAAGTCTCATGATTTCAATTCAAGCAACCGTGGACACACACACATGCAGCAGTTTCACATGCCTTCTGGATTTCATCAATGGAAGTAAAATTGTCCAGCTATGTTTGTCCCAATTCATACTACTACTTTGAGGGTGAAAATTTAGGACCTTTCTTGCACTGAAGTACTCAGTTGCAAATTGTTCTTAATAATGACTACTGACAAACAGTGTCAGTGTTCTTAATACCATAAGTACAGGTTGCTTCAGGATGACTGAACTTGTCAGCCTTTTAAAGAGTATTCATTTTCAGCTCCTGGCTTACCCCTGGTGTTGGAATAGATGACAGCCTTGCTCTCAGGGTGGTACAGGATGGGCATGGCATCCGCGTTGCTGAGCTGCAGAGTGTCCCCACTCTTCATGGTGTAGTGACCAGTGGTCACTGTGAACTTCACCTTCTGGGGAATGCCAGCCAAAAGGCTTTCTGAAGGACAGAGCAGGAATTGTTAACAGATTCCAGTACATGGTTACAATGCAGTAAGGCTTGTTAGCACACAGTTGGTCACACACTGGGGTAACTTACAAGTGTGGGGTTTTGCTGTTATGGGACACATTAAACCCAGCTGAGACACAACTTGTGGGGAAAGCACTTGTTTCAACCTGACAGCCCAAGCCCACTCCATCTTGGATGGCTTAAATAAGCTTTCTCTCTAGCACAGATTTCAGTGAAATACAATAACCCCAAATAATATACTAAGCTTTTCAAGTTCTCCAGGTTGCAGACAGCTCTGTATTTTCACACCTGCAATTCCAGTCATACCCACGTGCTGTATTTGCACAATCACCTCAACAAGAATGACAGTGTGCACAAAGAATCACAGCTATCAGCTTCACAGGGGTCCCTAATTTGATTTATGCCCAATATGCCTGTCCTTCCTTTGCTACACACTGCAACCTGGAATGCCAGCACAAAATTCATATTAACTCCTCAGCTGCCACACTCAATAGCCTGAAAACAAATCACTATTAACTTCCATTTATACACTCTAATAAGTGTTCAGCTGTCCCTGAAACCAAAGGATGTACTCAATATTCATTTTTAATAAGTTCTTATTATCCTCTCTAGTAAAGAATCCCACTTCTTACTTATTTATTGTAAATATCAAAGGGATTCTAGCATTAAATTGGGAGGAATTTCTTCACAGCTAGGGAGAATACACATTGGAATGGGCTGCCCAGGGAGGTGATCACTGTCCCTGGAGGTGTTTGAAGGGAAGACTGGATGTGGCACTCAGTGCCACGGTGTGGGTGACAAGGTGGTGTTTGGTCATAGGCTGGACTCAATCCCAGAGATCTTTTCCAGCCTAATTTATCCTGTGATCACAACCAATAAGGAGCTTGCTCAGTTACAAATGTAAATATTCACTTCTAATCAGTGTGGCAGCTCAAATCACACCTGGTATTTCAGTGACACTACATGTTCAAATCAAAGTTCAAAAGTGGCACTATGTGTCCAGAGCCAAGCACTGGACTCAATTGTTCATCACTGACAGGACATTATGATGGATAACTTGAAAAGCAAGGCTGTATTTTAGACTCACAATGCAGAATAAGGCAAACTGAGTAATACTGAAGCCATGAAACACACAGGAGCACAAGAGGAATCATCAAAGCAGCTTCAGCACAGCCACTGCACCTACCAGTCATGGGCTCCACTTTGAGCTGGGGCTCCTGGGAGTACACATCGTACTGCACGATGGGGTAGATGTGAAGAAGGACAAACTGCACCTTTCCCACTGAAGTGCACAGCTGCCTGAGAGTGTATGTCCCAGGTTCTTTGGCCTGGGAAGAAAAACATTTGAATGTTTTTTTTTTTAAGAAAATACTTCTAGAACAAGCCCTCTACTCAAGAACGGCATGTTTCCATCTCATTCTTATCAGGTACTTTGGGTTTGTAAATTAAAACTGCTGATTTCAGAAAACTGTTTTCTGAGTAAATGACACAATTTGCACAAAGGAGCACCTTTTGCCCCGTTAAGACAGAAGCTCTAGAGTGCTGTCTGATTCAAGAGAAAACATTATAATTAACAAGTACTAATAATCAAGATAACTAATGTAGTAGCTATACTGTCAGTTTGTTATTCTGAGGTGTGTTTTGCCTTGTTTGTTGTTTGATTTCCCCCCACAGTGCAACATCTATGAAAAAACATTATTAAGTACCTAAACAATACCTGTGCTTATTTGGCTAATTCATAAAAACAACTATAAAATCCTGCAGCATTTATACAAGGCACAGCTTTCAGCTCCAGCTATTGATTTCACACACATTTTTAAACATCCTGAGTCAATGTTTACAAGAAAATAACACATACATATTTAATTTCCAGCTCTTCCCATACCCTGAGTAATGGGATTCTGGATGTTTCTCGATAAGATTAAAAACAAAAGCAAATCTGTAACGCCTTCTAGTATATTTACTCTTGATTCTATTTGGTCTTAGGGACTGCTATGTAATGGGAAGTGTTTTCTCCATGTGCCATTTTCCAAGTGTAATACATAAATACCAATGCTGGCTATAATTAAATAAGTCTACAACTTCTGGAGAAAAGCTGTACCAACTCAACAGTCAACCATCATGCAGTTCTTTACATGGCAAATCCAGACTGAAATTCAGTATTATTCATTCTGATATTAAAGTCACTACATTTTAGCCCTAAAAAACAGAAAAGCATGAGTCAAGTAATATGTAATATACACATACTTTAAATCTTAACAAGGGATGGGAATATTTGTCTAAAGAATTTAGACAATGCTTTCTGATCTCTTTTAAGGCCTGAAAAAAATTGGAAGATTGCTGTCAGCATAAATAATGCTAATCATCAGTGTAAGGTCTACAGAAAGGATCATACTCCCTCTGGGTCATAGAAGCACAGTCATTCCTCTTCCTGCAGAAGTGGTGCAATTAAGCATTACTTTAACAAAATTTAGAAAGCAAGCTGTCAGCAGATTCTATCCTCTGGCCAGCTGTGTAATCCAGTAAAGTGACACTGTGTATTACTACAATGATAATGGATTTTTAGTAAATATTTTGTAAAACTGCAGCTCAAATCTAGAGAAGCTTTCATTGTTTTATCTAATAATACACTGCTAAAATTATAACATGCTCAGATTTTCCATTTAAGGACAGGTAAATCATGCCTTGAATAACTATATTGTGGGATTCACACTGAGAAGTCTTCCCATGCAAAGTTCTTTTCTTGAAAGCAAGGTTGGAAAAATAGCAGTTATAGAAGTAAGGCTGTTTATCCTCCAGTGGCCACCAGATTCACAGCAGAACCAGGGAAATGCAAAGCAGAGCTGTATCTAGCTTTTCATCCAGCTCCTCTCCTGGAGTGTCCAATTGCATCCTGATCCCACCAACCCCAAACACCAGCTCAGTGCAGTCCCTAACAGCTTTCTTCTAGTAATGCTCCTTCATCTGAAACCCAGTTTTACATACATGTGAATTTATTTTACATAAAATGGCATTTCCAGCCACCTAGGCCTCTGGTCCAAATCTCATTAACCTGTCCCAATCCTTTGAAAGGATGAGAAACCTCAGAAATTAGGTCAGAAGGCAGTTCAAATGACTGTATTGCCATTCCACAGACGAAAAGAACTAGTAACTAATATCTAAGTAAGTTAGATGATGACTAATGGGGACAATTTTAATTCTAACATCTTCTAAATTCAAATACTGTGGCTGATTTCAACTGCTTGCAGGAAGGTTTACTACATCCCCCAAGTGAAAAATTATTCTACCACCCTCTACAAAGAAAAGGCTGTCAACCAAATTTAACCACACAATCACTTACTGAAGGGCTAGAAGAAGAATTCAAAGCTTTTAGATGTTATTCTGAGTGACCTCAACAGCACAGGCAGACTTCATGAGCAGTACATTATATTGCATATGAATTTATCAGTTTAATTTTTGGCAGCAATAGTCAAGATGTTTAAAACAAGTTTAGGAAGGCTGACTCAAATGATTTTAAGCAGGAGAGTTATGTTTTAGCATAAACATAACAGCATCCTTTCAAGGCAGATGATGGTGTAGAACAAGAAAAAGCTGCCAGGGGAATGGATGATCCAAGTGTAACAGGAAGCAATACAGGCACCACTCACCAGCACAATACTCAGCCACTATTTCTAATTTTTCTGTCACGAGTGCTACAGTCACCCAGCTACAAAAACATACCTGAATATTGAACGTTATTTTATTGTCCCCTGGTTCCAGAGTCAAGTTGTTGCACTTCAACACGTGAGCCCCATCTTCCAAAGTGACCCCTGAGGGCACGTCCAGGGAGCTGCTGCTCTCCTGCCTCCGCAGCAGCATGTGTGCGTTTTTGCAGATGATTCCTGCCGTGTTCAGGGAGTTGTCCGAGGGGCTCCTCTCGTACATTTCACACAGCTCCAGTGCTGGCAGGTTGTTTCTCGACAAAGGCAAGCCTGCAATTTCACTTGGGAAGCTGATGACACCGTTGGAAGTTTTGTGCTTGGTGAGCCACTCGGCTGTTTTCCTGTAGCTGTTCTTCTCAATGTTGAAGTGAACGTGGATGGCAACCTGGTCCACCTGGACAGGGATGGGCATTTGGCTTAGCAAAGTCAACTCGATGGACAACTTTCCACCCACGTGGACAAGAGCATTTGGAGGGTCAAAATGCAGAGTTTTCAGCTGGGCAAAGGAGTGCATAGGCAATATAACCTTTTGACCTGGAAAGATAAAAAGAGGGATTATATTATTTTCCAGTGCTGCTGAAGATGAGCAAAATTTCGCTCTTAAAAATTCAATCCCTAGAATCAAATGGATCAACAACTTTTCAACAAAGAATCATTTCACAATGAATCAATGCTTTCCAATTTTTTATCTTGCATGACAGTTAGAAGATGCTGAGCTATGTTTTCCAACAGTTACTTATACTACAATTTCTATTTCCAGGCTATTAGAAACAACTGAATTAAGAGAGATTGTCCAAGCAGAAGCTGAACATTTCATTACTACAGAACACAGTAACATTAACTGACCAACTTCCCAGAGCTTGTACAAGTTTAAGAAACCAATAATCAGGCTGGTGCCTTGAGCCAGCAGCTCTGCTGTGCAAGGGGTTTTCATTCTCTTTTCTGCATTCCAAAAACAACCCTAAGGTAGTACCTAAAATTAATTAAGAATCAAGTCTGAAATAACATATTACTTATGGTACATCTAATCATTAATAAAAAAATTCTGAATAAAAATAAGTATTCTTCAGATCTACAGGAAATATTCCATATGAATTTGAATTATGATGAATATCTGACAAGAAGATGTTACTGAAGCAGCATGAAGAATAAAGAGAGGAAATGGGATGGACAAAATAATAAGCTGCAAGTGGATGGACACAGATCTAACATCAAAATCCAGGATGTACTATCACAGAGCTGCCACTTGCATGCCAGCACTGAGAGATAAAGATAGGTTAGGAACTGAAGAAACCCAACACACAATAAATTATGGCCTGTTAAAACAATGAAACATAACTGAAAGAGAACAAAGACTTTGCACTATTCAGGATGAAAATGTTAATTACCCCTTCATCTTTGACTATTCTTAATTAGTGTAGATTTATAAATGTTTTAGAAAACAAAAGTTCAGAAATTATATATAAAATAATAAACCAAATCAGAAAATGGCTCCCCACCTAGCTTTAGGGAACAACCAGATTTTGAGAACCTTAAGTTTTAAGACCCAGACATACCTTGGTTCTCTGCATGCTGATTGGTAAAATCTAGTATTTCTTGGCAAAATCTTTTGCGTTCCTCTTCTGTTAAGTGATTATCACCAGCTAAAAGGCTGCTCGTTTGGAGATAACTAATGAAGTTAAGGAAACAGGAAGTAGAAGCCCACAACAATTAGAAATTTGAAAAAAAACCATTCAAATACTGCTTTTCTGATCTTTAGAGACAAGACCTGCTGTTATCATCACTGCACTTTTCTGCTAGAAAAGAAACAATGGAAGATTTCCCATCATCTGAGATTATTGCAGAATCTCAATACTTTTGTAGCAGACCAACTGAAACTATGATCCATTGTTAACCAGTGCAATCCTGACTCATCTAAAAAGATGCATGAGCACAAAAAAATCATTATTTGTGTATTTGTGTGCAAGACACAGTGTCTTGCATCACACTGGCCAACATTCAGCATTAAATAATCTTCAGTATTCTATTTTATTCCAATTTACTTGGCTGAGAATCTGCCAGCTGTTACAGCATCACTTACCATAACTAAGTTGTAAGACATTCTTTAAAATTTTAAGTGCTGGGAATATAAATGATCACTTGAATATTTTGCTAAGAATGCAATATTTCTGGCTCAGGTTCCTTATGAGCACTTGCACTGAAGCAGAAAAATTTACAAATATTTAAAAGTGATGTGGGAATTTGCAAAGGAGGCTGACATTTAGAATTTGTGTCTTGTTCTAAAAGCACATGAACCAACAAAAAATCAGCACAACACAACAACACCCAAAATACACTCTATGGTATCAAATAACTCAGCTGTCTCAGCTCAGACTCAGCATGTCTGGCAATCTCTACTGTTAAATAAAAGTTAGAGATATGTCAGAAAAATAATCCCAAGATCATTTCTTCCTGTCTCAATTGTTCTGGCTCTGCCTGTTAGAGGATACTTTTCTATCTGCCCAAGCTGCTTCTGACACTCAGCGAGCTGCTTCCTTGTGTGTGTGACCAGCAGTGCCCAGCCCTCAGCAAGGTAGGTTTTCAGCGCTCCTTGAAGATACACCTCTGCCTTCTGGGGACCTTTCTTCCTCCTTGGAAAATGAAAAAATGAGCAAAGAGCAATGTAAGAACCTTTGCAGCCATGAAAACTCTTTACATCTTTTCTCAAAGTGCTGGTGGGGGAGGAACACTGCAAGGAACACAGGACAAACTGCAGTGAACCATTTTAATTTTCTGGTAACAGATCAACATATGTGCCTTCCTTTATTGCAATTCACTTAAGCAAGTAGAACTGCAATTAATGTCATTATTCCATGTCAATGAAAGGCTCCATATGCAGATCTGTCCCAAGTCAGAGCAAATGAGGTGAAGGAACCTCCCACAAATGAAACAAAAGCCACCTAAAGCTTCTGACAGTTAGCTAAAAATTTGCTTACTCAAAAATTTTGAAGCAGAAGAATACTTCAGTGAAAATTTTATCACCACACAGCAGTTCCATGGCAGTCTTTAAACATAACATTACTCCCTCTGGTGAAAATTTAAGTTAATTTAGGAGAATCTGTTGCAATGTAGAGATCAGACTGCTTAAGTGAGTATCGGTGGGAAGCATGCCCCAACATATTTTCCAAAATAAACCACTTATGACTCCCAAATTCTTCTAAATAAGAAAAACAAAATGACACAGAAAAATGCAGGAGGTTTTCTCAGTGGATTTAAACAGCAGAGATAAAAAGAAAAATATATTTGGAAATCAGGAATAAAATCACTGTTTCACAGGAGGTGAAACAACCACTTTGCAATGATAACCTCAAATATGAAATGGATTACTCTCCAAAAACATGTTTTCTGGCTTTTTTTAGATAGATGCAGTCTATATTTGTAGCTCAGGTAACAAATGCATTTACTATAGCCTGCTTTCTAAGGAGGCTTCTGACGTGTTTCAAAGTTTACTGTTATCTTTCAGATCCTTTTCTCCCCAGAAGAAAGGATCAAGCTAAAGAACATAGGACAGTTAAAGGTAAGAGTACAAAATCATAAGGTGAGAATTAAAGTTTGATAAAAGAGATTTCTAGTTTTCTTTTTTTTTTTTTTTTCCTAAAATACAGCCTGAAATAGGGTTTATTTAAGTTTTCAAAAATACTTTGTAAAATTCCTGTTTAATGACAGCATATCTTCCTCAGGGATAATATTCAAAGTTTTCAAAGGCAATGCATTTAAGACATTTTAAAGAGTCATTTACATATAAAACTCTGCCAAGTCCTTTCCCACAAGCTTGGCTGAGCGAATTCTTCCAATATTTGTGTACATTTCAATGGTGGCATGGGACAGATCCTGTTTAAAAGAAAATAAAAGAAACCATTATAAGCTTTTTGTATTTTTGGTAGCTGTATGGTTATTTCACACAAACTCATAGCCAGTGATTAAGTTACTGTAATAAAATGCCCAGAATGAGTCACATTTGCCCTGAGCACAAAATACACAGCAGTTTGTAACAGGTCACCTTCACTCCTCCTGCAGCTGGTCATATCCCATATCTGTGAAGGCTAAGTTATAATCAGAATAATTATTTTCACAAGAGTGCCTTAAAAGAATTTTGCTTGCATTCCCAAATAAAAGTTTATCCCTCATCTTTAAGCTTAACCTCCAGTGCAGCCACAGTGTCCAAGTGTCACCTTCTTCCCCTTGCTCACCTTCCTCCCCTTGCCCTAAGGTTAAATAACAGCAGCAAACCTAAATTAGCACTTACAACACACACACTGTGTTCAACCACCCAATTTCTTTCCAAAGCCCATAATAATCTCTGGTCAGATGTGTGAATGTATAAAAAATACATCACATCATGATAGGATAAAGGGGAATGGCTTCAAACTGAGAAGATTTTTTTTTTTAAATGCAAATAAATTATCTTAGGTGTGTCTGTAAGTTTAAACTAATTCTATATTCTTGTCCACTGAATACAAGAATTATTATGAGTATATATAAAATGTATATATTTACATGAGAGCTACACAGAAAACCATCTTTTAGAGTGTATCTGATACTGAATTTCTACTGCATTAAAGTGCAGTCATAAATACAAAGAGAAATGGCAATTCCTCTGGCAAACACTACAGATCCCACTCAGTTTCTTAAATTTAGGAAATTACTGCTAAGCTTAGCAGAGATCTTCAGGTGCAAGTTGGAACTGAATAGTAGGAGAAGGTAGCAACTCTGAAGATTTTAATTCTGATCCAGTTACACAGCTAGTCCTATAAATAAATGAAGAACAAAAATGAAACCCAGTATCTTCAGACAAAATGTTTTGAGATTTTTCTCTTTTGATAAAACTCTGCAAAATTGAGTATCACATTGTTGTCATGTTTCAAGAAAAGTATTCAATTTTTCTTCAGGTTTTTTCCAGAAAATCTTATTGGCCATATTTAAATATGAGAAATTTTAGAGGAAAATTATTTAAGGAAAAAAAAAATTAAAACAACCCAACAAAAACTGTCAAACAAAGCCCTCAAAAAATCTTGTGACAGTCAAGAGACTTTTGTTTAATTTAACAATCTTCTATTTGAAAAACTAAACCAGCAAAACAAAAAAACCTGAAATCATTACAATGGCTCCTCAGCAGGAGAAGCTGTCAGGAAATATACATGCACAATATTAGAATCCTCACTGTGTATCAATCTATGCCAGATACAAACCTGCTATCCACAGATGTCCCACAGTTTATATATAAAAACAAAAATCAACAGTGTAACTTTAATCATGTAATACTCATTGCAAAATGCAAGCCCAAACCATTTAAAGGGAAGCTGAATTCACACATCAATATTCTTCTGGGAAAGAGTCAGTTAATTCTGAATTTGGGATAGCAGAACATGACAGCCATGACATTGGCTTTTTTAATATCTAAGTATACATACCCACAGATAAAAACCTCCAGCTCATAACTGTAAATATTAAAGTTAACGCAAATGTTTGAAACTTGGGGCCCCTACAGGCTGTTAAACAAATCAGCCTTGCACTCAGTGTGCAAGAAATAACCTTTGAGACCAAAAAATGGAAATAGATTTATGTTCTCAATGTATCTTCTCAGGTTTGAAAACTTTGGCCCTATGTAATCCACAGTGTAAACACACAAAACTACTATAAATAAGCAAAAGTCATACTTACTAAGTAGTGTTTTTCAAAAGCTTCTACAGATGATAAGGCCTCTTTGAGTTTCTTGTAAGGGCTCTGTGATGCATTGGCTTTGGAAAAAAGCAGGACAAGAGGTGTCACATTCTGAGAACAGCAGCCCCCCATGCCCCATCCCTGCTTTTTCTCCAGTAGAAAATGAAGAGAAAACTAGAAACTAATATCACTTTGTAGTTCCAGGTGCAGGTTATCCATTTGCACACAATCAGGTATGCTCCATTTGTTTTTCCAGTAATTTTATTTTAAATATTTGTCTGAAAGCATTAAGACCTTAATTCAACTCCAGTGTTGTTCAAGACCATTCATCTAAATGCTGGGAAGTGGAGTACCAATAGAAAAACTTATACTTGCAACAGTAAGGAGATGCATTAGTAATTAGAAAAACCAAACTGGCATTAAAAGAACTTTTAAGAGATAAAGTTCTATCAATGTGTATGTGTATATGTAGGGATACTTGAAAATTCTTCTTACTGATGTACTTCTGTGCTCTGCATTTCAGACAGAGTCAGCTATTGGAAGGAATTGCACCATTCCTGGAAGTACCTGTTTCAGGGCGCTCTGCTCCCAGCCCTGCTAACAGATCCACAGTCCTGTTAAGGTCTTCTGAATTAGGTCCCTTCTCTGACACAAGTCCACACAGGTAACCCAGAGATTTCAACTACAAGAGAAGCCAGATGCTTGCTTTTAATAGGCTATAAAATCAATATAAAACTCCTCTTGCTCTATTACATCATTCCATTTTCATTGCTTTCATATTATGCTGCTTACAGGATCCCAAAATTAACTGTTATTCTTACAGTATAAAGTAATTTGTTAAGGAATTAAATTGCATATAAGTTACTGACTCGAATATTGGAACATGCCTACACACATAGATCCTTACATGCACAACACCTAATCTGAGTAAATCCTTCTGGTTTTCATCACAAACACCAACAAAGCTTGAGATGTTCAGCAGTTATGACCAAAGATTATTTCTAATAGCTGTGTCTGTATTTTTGAAAACTGCATAATCAAGAAAAGCAGGCAAGTCTGCAGTACAGGGATTAGGTAGCTTGCAAATTCACCTGAAGTGTTGTACTCAGGAGAAAACCTTCCTGAAAGAGATTAGCACAGCTAACAGCATTAATACAGTTAACTACCATAAAACTCCTTCTAGACAGCAGCTGGTGGCTCAAGATGCAGAATTTTGTCTTAAAGAAGCTCTTATCTATTGGCCATTTGGTTAATTTACTTAGAAAACTCAATCAACTACTGATTAAGCCTGCAATGGAATAAAGGTCTCAGCTTGTCTCATATGATGGATATTAACCTTTTTTTTTTTTTTTTACTTATTTTAAACCCCACTTAATTTTGTCACTAGTTGCTAAATTTCTTCATTCAGTCAGTTCCACCTTACTGCCATTCATTATCCTGAAACTCTTCCCTTTACCCTTTGTGTTAGAAAAATGATGGAAGGGAAGAACATTACCATCTCACATTGTAACTTATCTTCCATAGAAACTCCTAAGGAGCATAAGAAGAATCTGATGCACCAATTGCCATTTTGAACAATTCTTTCCTTCCTTTATTCTGATCTCCACCTCCCTCTTTTTTATCTTAGCAATAACTCTTCAAGGTGAAATTTCATTTCCCTGCTTTTGTAATAAAACAAGGACCTCAAAGGCTGAATTACAGGATTATTAAGTCTACTGAAAGATGAGCAAACTATGATTAAAATAAATACCAAATATTCTACAGGCTATGCAAACAAAAAGGTGAGTCTTCAAAAGATGTTGGTCTTCAAAAACATCCACAGACACCACAGGAGACTATTTCAGTAGTTTCTGGAGTTTACCCTCTTTCTAAAATGTTTTTCAACTGTGGAAAGCAGTACCAACCTCAAACATCACATCTTTCACAGGAAAAGAGTAAGAACTTGAAAGTTAGGGAAGCAGTTTAACCAAACTGAAAAGTTCACTTTAGAACATTTATGGTAAAGGCTGGTAACTGACAAACTGGAAATTATTTGTCTCTTTCACAGGACACCAAGGGTAATGCCTCCAGTGAAGGCAGGGGCCCAGTACTGCTGTACCAACATGCTGGAGAAATAGTGACCTGTGTAAACAGACTGCTGTAATCTCCATTTTTAATGGTAAATGCATCCAAATATGGGCATTTTTTCTGCTGTATCTGAAATTCACATGCTCTCCTGCTCAGCCAATGTGGACTGAGCTCATTCTAGAGTTTAATCAAACTAGTGATTAATTATCAAATGATGAGGAATGGAGGGGACAGAAAAAGAGAACAAACCCTTGTAACTCCCAGACTTCAAATGACAAAGGAAAAAGTGAATATAAACATGGATGTCTCATCTGGACTAGATTCAAGAGAATGTACAGAATCCAGTATTATATTCTACAATAAAAAGGACAAAATCTGTTCCAGGGAAAAAAATATTCTATTTCAACATTGTAATACCACCACCCCAACACATCATTCACTCACCTTCTCCGTGGCATAGCTCCACAGACCAACTGTGTGGGAAATATTTGCATCTATTTGAGCCCTATCACAGCAGCCCTCTATTCTCTGTAAGACTTCCAAGCAACTCAAAAACACCCAGCAATCCAAAGCTCCAGGAGGAACTGAGACCTGGAGATGAACAGGTAAAATTAACTGGGAAATAAACCATTTTCAGATGAGAAAATACTTCAGTAAATGTACTTGATACAGCACAGCAAAACCTCTTTGAAGAGTTTACTCTCAGAATACACAAAGCACAGCCCAACTCTTGCTGCCTCCTGAATAATTTATATATATTAGTTCACAAAACATATTAACTAGATTTGATACATTCATCAAGATGCAAGAAAAGGAAAGGAAGACTAATAGGTCTTGGAAAAATTCCAAAAATCTGAAAACTCAGCTTAAGGAAAACAGAGTTAGGAAAAAATTTCTGTAAATAGACTGCTACTTTCCTAAGGAGACATCAGTTCTAATTGAGACTGAAATGGAAGTATAAATAAGTGTTAAAAACCTGGAAAAAACAAATTAGTCTCTAAGATTCCTTCACAAAAACAAGCTTATTCATCAAAGGATAAGACATCTGTCATGGACAATTAATTAAAAAATGGAGATGGAAACAAACAAAGAAATACAAAAAGAGAAAGACAGAGAAAGACAAGGGAGTCTGATACTAGAATCTTTTCAGGAATTAACATAAAGATGAGCATAACCAAATACATGGAATATAGACACAATAATGGTGTTTCAAAATCCTGTTCATAACCCATGCAAAAATGTTCCTTTTAGAAAGACCATAAAAGTCCTGAAACCTATAATAAACTAGATAACTAATGGGATAGAAAAGTCCAAAGTATGAGCACAATGAACTTGGAGAAATAATAAAGATCTGAATTCTGAAATAATTTTCAGGAATACAAGGATCCTAAGAACAGAGTAGTTTAGATTTCTGCTGTGTGCTCAGTGGCCACATTAACAGGTTTGCCTACATTAAGAAAAAGGATCACAACAGGGGGAAGTACAGGCTATGCACAATTAAGTGTCACTGTCTCACAGTCAGGACACTGAATTCAGTTTGGACCACCACAGCAAGACAGGAGCAGCAAAATGAGAGACTGCAGAGGAAAACTCAAAATACTGGGAGCACAGGACAGACACACAGCAAAAGGGGAACTGTAGGAAGGGCCTTCAGAGGTCTAGAAGGCTACATTTTGGAAATTAAAAACAAAACAAAACACCACAAAATGCACACACAAATCATACTATCTGTGGGAATTACACATTAGTTTGAGAACACATGAAGGTGTCAGCAAAGCATCTGAAGCAGATTTGCAGTTTTTAAATGCAGATGAACATATGGAACTTACTACCACGATGTCAGACAGACAAAAGTTAGCAGCTGCTATTATAATGGCACAGATAAAACTAACAGAGCACCCATGGGATGAGGACATGGGTAAGCCACAAAGTGATATTCAGAAATAATCTCTTCTTTTTGTTACAGAGAATTAGAATAACAGAGGATATGCATAACAGCATAATAACCACCCTGCCTTATTTCCTTCAATACAACACTGCTATAGATTTAAATTAGGGGAACTACAGTTCAACAGATTGGTAATAAATCCATGAAAAAAGCAAGTAAATAACTACCAGTTTAGAGAATAACTTTCCAGGTGAAAACTAAAACACTTTAACTAAACAGATTTGGTTCCCAGATGTGATGTCTCCAAATTTCTTGCCAAAGACATCCTCATGATGACACAATCATGTGCAGCACAATTGTTATTACAGCATCATTTTGATAACTCCCAGCCAGTGCTTATTGAATGCTGGTCAGCAACAGCTAAATTTGAAACATCTCATTAGATTCACATAGTGGAATAGATGACACTGACTCACTTCCAGCAGCTTGAGTTCCTGCACACAGTTGTGAAGAAGCTCCAGTGCTCGCTGGGAAACCTCCCATGGCCTCTGCAGGAAGATTAACAACGTGCACTGCCGAGAGAACAGGTAACTGCGCAGGTCCAGCAGCGTCGCCTCTTGGTTCTGAATCAGCTCTCTCTTCTCCATGTCTATTGGTTTCCGCAGAATTAAGCCATTCCAACTTCTCACTGGCTGGCAAAAAAACGTCAGCCAGTTTGCACCATCTAAATAAACAAAGTTAATATCCAAGAATCAACCACTGCTTTCTAGGAAATCCTCTTCATCCTCCCTCCAGAGATCTGAGCTGCCTTAGTCCTTCCCAAGTTTATCACATGGATAAATGACTTAACTTCAAAAAGCAAACCACAAAACCACCAGAACTTCCCCAGCAAGCTAAGATAACTGAATTTCACATTCAATTCCCATAGGCATTTTGTCTTAATTCTATGTTTGTTATCAGTATAGTGGCAACCAGTTTGTAGTTTATTTATTAGCAATTAAGCCTACCTGAAGTTCAAAACAAACAAGCTTTATCTGCTTAAGTATTTCTTACTCAGCCATCAAGGATGTGCCCCCACTTCCAGGTATTGCACTGGGTTCAGTCAGCACAAATCTGTTTCACTGCAATTACTCCTGCACTATATTTTCACCAGATTCATAAAACATAGCTCATTAAAGCTGTTATATAACAGCATGTGCTTTAGCTCATAAAAACAGTTTAAAGCTATTTGATACTTCTTGCACAGTAATTTTTCTTCTAAATGAAGTTAAATCTTCTGTAGTGCAGATTAAGCACCTATTTCTACTAAGTTTTGGAGTGATTACCAAACATCTTGTGTAATTTGAGGCAACACTGAATGCACTTTTCCAGAAAGCTCTTTACTGAAAAACCTAGCAGTCAGCTGTAAAAACAGCAGCTGTATCTCAGCCAGATCAATACTTGTGTCATTTCACAGCTCAGGGTTCTGGTTGCAACACTCATCCCATTAGAGCAAAACACAGGTTTTCATTAAAAATTGCTTCTAAGCCTCAGAGACAAGAAACAAAATTTTGGTAAGACTGTTATTGATGGACACTTGTGTTTGCACACAGCATAAAACAAGAGCACAAACTGCCTGGTGCAGCCTCCCTGTGACTGCCCAAAGCACAGGACTGCTCAGCACAGTGCAGGGATCCCTGCACTCAACATTTAGTTCACATTTCCAGACACTTACCACCAGCCCCAAAGTTGACAACGTATTGAGAGAACAAGGCATCCAGCTCATCATACTGCACCAGGGCATCCTCAAACTGCTGCAGCATCTCAAAGACAAAGGCCAGCTCTTCCTTTTGGCACACAAGCAATACAGGGAACATTATTTGTTATTATTTTGTAATTATTGACATTATTCATGTCTGGTATTACAGCCTATTACAGTATTATCCCCATCCATCCACAGAGCTGGGTTTTTTTCTAATTTTAATTTCACACATAAATAAAAACCTGCCATCGGAGCAGATTTCTTCCCAACCCAGGGAGGTTCACAAAAAGAAATTTTGTACAGCTCTGCCAGTAAATTCTGATGTCTGTCCAGATCCTGATTCACTACAAGATATTGGTCATAAATCTATTAAAAGTTTGAATTTAAATAAATCAATAAATAAATGCTGAAGACTCATCTCCCATAATAGTATTCATGATTTCCTCTCAGTTTACACCATGAAGGCATCAGTTGCAGCACATCATAAAAGAGTTTTTTGTACACAAAGCCTAACTGCTAAATAGAAAAGGCCTCAAAATTAGATATATCCTATGCAAAAGATAGCACATGCAGTCAAAGGAGACATGAGGATGTGGTGGAGTAGAGATCAGCACTGTACAGGGACAAGAAAATTCCAAAGGAATTGAGATCTTTGATTTTATCAAACAAGAGGTTCTTGCTTTTCTCTAAACCAGCTAAAACAAAATTGTATTTATAACTACATAAAAAATAGAATTCATAGCACTCTTTATATGGATTACTTCAAAATAGACATTTTTCTAAATATCACCTCCATAAATACCGAGAACAATCTGAACAAAGAAAACAGCAGCACTCATATTAAATACCAATTGTGAGTTAGAGTGTGTATGCACAGTAATGGGACATTTACCCCAAATCCAAGATCAACTACTAAAACACTTTTTAGATGCAATTTGTTTGCTCCAATTGAGCTTCATACAACTTTGACCAGCCTGACTGAAGAGATTCTGCTTTTTTAACAGCGGGAAACTGTATTACTGCATTAACTGTATTAAAAGGTAACTCAAACCTGCTTTTAAAGCAGTATCCATAATTCCCGCCTCAGCCCTCAAAGAATAATCAGAATATTAAAAGTACCAGAAATCCAACCACAACAAAAAAGCATAATTTTTAAAACTAGGACTCAAGTATTTTCTTCAATATCAAGAGACTCTTACCTGGACCATGAAGTACTCACAGAAGCTCCATCCTGGCTCAGTCCTTTTCTCTCTCAGAGTTCTCATGTCATCTTCAAATTTGCCTAAGTTTTTGGTAAAGGACATGAGAAGCAATGTCCTGAGTTTGGTCAGGAAGGCATTCCAAGATTCCTGAGAACGGGAAGAGTCTTTCAAAGGGTCAGAAAGTACCACACATCTGTAAAGAGATTGATAAAATTGAATTTGAGGAGGAAAACATATAATTCACATATAAATTCACAGTTGAATACTGTGCATTCCTGATGAATCCAGAGTGAACAATATTTAGTTTTTCTTCCACATTAATCAGAGGAAAAAAAACCAAGGTTGAGGGTTATGTTTGTTTGTTTGGAGGCAGCTATGTTGGGGTTTTGGGTTGTTTTGGTTTTTTTTGGCTGGGGCTTGGTAGCTTTTAAAAAACTTTTTCACGTGATATAGTTTATGAGAAGAGTTAAGTGTTTTACTCAGAATGAGCACTCTAAATCTTTTAATTTTTTTTGGAAGCAAATAATGGATACATTATTCTAACTACTTAAATATAAGTAATGCTGTAGAAAATCCTAGAAATTAGCCTAGAAAAGAAAAGTCTGCCTAGCAATACAAATCAGCAGAACAGCAAATATAGCTGTTTACCAGCTACTCCTGGTAAAGATTATAAAAAATACAAATCAGGATCTATTAGATCCTGATTAGGTATCTATATCAATATATCTATCTATATAGATAGATATATTTATCTCACTTGAAATAATCATCCATAATATATTCTTGAAATATCTCAATATGGTTTTACACATTCTATTTGCTAAAACTCCCCCTGCTTTTCTCAGAAAATAAACAGATCCCACTGATTCACAAATAAATCAACTTTTTCAGAGCATCTTCCTTACACAGTTTTTCTATCACAATCTATTAACATCCAGAAAATTAATGATATCTCCAAAGACAGGAAAGTCTCTCATCCACATAAAACACTATTTCTGGTTAGAAACCCCTGTTTTGTTGGCTTTAATGAAAGTGAAAACAGTTTCATACATTCATTACTGTTTCCTTAGAATAAAAACATCTGAAGAAACTAGACTCATGTCAATTGTCTCAGAGTGGAAAAGTGATTAAGTGACCAGCAGAAAGTACAATGGCAAAAAATCAGCACTACTGGCTTCATATTCCCTACTAACCTCACTCCCAATAGCTGTAACTCTGCTAAGATTTTTGCAAGCTCCTAAGTAAACAAAAAACCCTGAAGGTCTAAAAGCTGATTATCATCACACTGTTCCCCTTAAACCTCTCTTAGCCAGGAGGAGATATTCAAAAACTATTTGAAACACATTTCAAAGCTGCCACAAAACCCAGGAAGAACTGAAAATAAAATTTCTCCCTTTTTTCTTTGTACCAGCCTCCTTCAAAGCACAGATCTTACTGAGCCACCAGTCTGAATGCTGGATATCAAGGGAAGTCTTTAAATGTCTTGCATATGGAGCTGAATTTATAAATCAGCACACTGGTCAGAAGATGAAAATGTTTGCAAGCCCAAGAACGCTCACCTGTCACTTTGCTTGTTACAGAAGTCATTCCTTATTTTATCTACGATAGAGGTTCGGGGAAGGATATTGGTTTTGTTCTTTTTCTTGGCATCACTCTCAACCACCACAATCAGCCAGTCCACTGAGCTGTGAGCTTTGAGAACGTTCTGCCACTTGGTGATGTCATCCTTGACTGTGGTTTTGTACACTTCCGTGTCCTGGGATGAGAAGTGTGAATCATCAAATCAAACAAACATTCTGAATGATTTCAAAAGGCAAGTTTTGTTCAAAAAGAAGGCAAACAGAAAGACATATCAAATGGAATTAATGACAGTAAGTTCACTTACTGAAAAAAATCAAATGAGGTAAAGCATAGTGAAACTCTAATTTTTTAATTTAATTAATTTCCAGTATTTTGGTTAACAGAAAATATAGTATTTGGTACATTATCATTCTTTAGATGACTGAAATTAAGATTTTTAAGCATCATTTAAGATCTTTATTTTACACCTTCTAGAGCTTTACAATAAAAACATGTTTGAAATTACAAAGCCAAACTCTTTTATTTTCACATGGTAACAGAAGTGTGATATTTGCACCTTCTGTACTGTTCAAATCTCAGCCTGTTTAAAAGCTTTTTCATAAATATAATTTTTAAAAAAAGCAGAAGCATTGCTTGGAATTATTTTGCTTCTGGGTTGATGTTACAGAGATATATTCAGATAATTCTTAAGGCTGTTCTTTTTGACTAGTCACAGATCAGATGTCGCCTGTGTTCTTCAAGTGGATAATTAATTCACAACAGAGGCAAACCAAAAGGCAGTGAACTGGAGATAAACAGGATTAAGACATTCCAAATCTTGCCTAGTTAAACAGCTGACATCCACCAGTACCTGACACACAGAGAAGATGGAACTCAAGGGAAAAGAGCATATCTTTAGATTTGAGTGCAACACCAGATCATAACTGAACTAGCCTGGCCACATTTCTGTGTTACGAAGAAAGTGCCTTGTGCCACTCCAGTATCACTGTAAGATCCTGAGCCTTTTTGTGACAAAGTACTGGAAACAGGTTATTCAAATGCCTGTCCTCTTAGTGTCAAGTAACATTACAAACAAAGATACTACTTTTGGAATGAAGTGCTCAAATTAAGTTTTGTTTCCAGCAATATATCAGGTATGCATGCTTATGCAACACAGACTTAATTGTTTTGACTTTCTGTTTGTGCTGTCTGTTATTTTCATTTGCTTTCCATGATTATGTGAACAACTTACTTTTAAAATTTGAGTTTTTCTGAGTACTTACACAACATTCTGTCCAATAAATATGAAGGAAGGGAAAAGTCAAAAGGGCTTTATTCCCCTCTTTGGGTAGTAGCTCCTCTTTAAACTGCACAAAGTTGGATTCCAGGTGAATCATCTTCGGAGCACGGCCGTAAGACCTACAGAGTTTAAAAACTGAAATTAGTGGACAGAACAGAAAAATGAACATGTGTTGTGGGGAAGAGAAATAAAGTGAAATACTCTGGCACTGGAAACCCACAAACTACACTCACTGCAGTTTGTATAAAGTCAACTAAAATTTAGTATTGCTTGAAATAAGATAAAAGCTCCTTTTTAAAGAACAGAAGCTAGAAGCTCTTCAGCTTTCTTCCAGTATAAGATTTTCTGTATCTCTAGGACAAGTAGAAAATACCAAATAAGAGAATTCCCCAAATTTTTTTTGCAATCACAAAACAGTGCCATACCAAGCTTTCTGAAGGGAAGTACATCTAATTCCATGTGAGGTCTACCTATATTCTCACTGAGAAGAAAGCACATCACTTTCTGAAAACAGCTGCCAAAGTACATCAAAGCACACCAAGACAAATTTGCAAACCACAAAATCAAGAGGAGGAACACAGCATTACTATAATTTTTTTTTAGGCAAAGTTGAAGGGTTGAAAAGATCATCCTGAAGTGCACAACATTCACTTTGATTATCTAGTTTCTCCAATTTCTTCAAATCAGTTCCTCTGTTCAACTCAATTTATGGTAAAAGCTCCTCAGAACACAACAAATACATATTTACCCAAGTCAAAAAATGGACATTGAAACAGTATCATGGAATATAATGTAAGTTTACCTCCTCCATTCCATGGGTTCTCTAGGAAGTTGCTGAGAAAGTGTAGGATACAAGGAAGTAAATAAATTCTGATCTCCAGCACCTAAAAATGAAAGGCATCCATATATTAGCATGTGCAAATTATAGAATATATGTTAATATGCTATTCTACTAATGGTCTGCTGTTATTAAGAACACTTAATTTTGTCTACTATGTGGAAACTGGAGTCCAGCATAGAACTAGATTTTTTTAAATCACTCTCAAGACTTAATACAACACTTCTAAGCAGGCACATAATACATACACTGTTACAAACTTCCTATTGTGATTTTCCACAGAGCAACATAATCCATATACCAAAAAGAGTATTATAAAGCTGGTCCAACTCCAAAAACAAAACAAGCAGCTCCTTAGCTGGAGTCACTGGCTTAAAAAAAAAAATAAAATTTAAAAATACTCCAGAATTTAGACTTCCCAAACCAGAAGACTGGGTAGAGAGTGGTTCCTATCCTTCTGTAGCTGGTCCTACCCTGAGAAAATTTGGTTTAGCAAGTTTTGTGCTCTACTGGACATCGTTCCTCTCTCCTCTTTATCTGGGGCTGTTGTTAATACAAAAACACAAGAATACAACACTGCTCTTGAAGTCTTCAGAAATATGAGGTCTTTTAACACAATGCAGATCCCAAACACCTACATTAAATACAACACCATTGCAAGAGCTCCTTCTACACAAGTTGGGACAAAATGGAGTGTCTAGCACATGAAAAAAATACATTACCAGTAACCCTTCAACAACAATTCTTAAATTCTCTTAGGTACAAGGAGTCTATGACAAGGACAAGGCATTAACTAAGATTTTAACAGCCTTATAAACAATTCTGCTATTTCCTGGTGGTTTTCCTTTTCACAATCATTCTGCACACCAGAAAGGGAAGCTCTTCTCACCTTCCTGTGGAACTGGAAGCTGCAGCTGAAGAAGTATCTGACATTCTTTCTTCTCCCTCCCACCCCCCAATCTCACATCTAGACACAAAGCCAGGCATTTCCTCCAGCTTTCTTTATCCTTCTTTACTTCATCTTAGAAATCCTTTTCTAGTTCACTCTCTTTTCCCCAATTTTCTCATATATATTATTATTTGCACATATGGTATTTTGATGACCAGCACTAGCACAATACTGTCACCACACAATAAAGTATATTAAAAAATTAAAGTTTACAAGTCTGATTAAGTGCAAGAACAAGCAAAAACAGCTCTTCTGATGCCTGACCACATTAGCTATTATTCAACAATGCAATTTCATAAAACAGCTAAAAGCCAAAACAAAAACAATTAATACTTTAGCCCTATTTCTCCATAAAAGTACTTTATGCTTGATCCTTCACCTTCATCCCATCTGAATTAAGTGTACCATACCAAATGCTATTTAAGACCACAAACAAATGCCCCAAATGAATACTGAAACAAGTGTTAGTCATATTGTTAATGCTGTTTTATACCAAGTTACACCTCTGTGAGCCAAACCAAGAACAGTCTATTGATTTGCAACTCATTACTGCCCACAGAGAGTGAAACATGTCTTAGTAACTTAGCATCAGCACAATGACCACACCAAAATGAGAGTCTGTGAGCTCAAAGTCTGCTGGAAAGAACAAGCCACATATTTTATCTCTGTAGCATAGCAATGTATTTTTTCTGCACCTAAAAATTCACTGTATGCCACAAAAATATTCCAGGATTCAACATTTTAAGTAAAAAGGACTGCTACTGAATACAGAGGAACTAAAGGATAATGTGTAAGCACCCTGCTATTCCAGACAGACACATCACATTATCAGCTTAAAACGGGTATATTCATTTTAAAACCAGTCAGCTTTTCCTCCTGCATTGGTTTTGAGGGCATATCAAATACACATAAGAATGTGTTTTATGATCAAGGCAACACAGCCCCCTAGGATTAGAAGAAAAGTGATAACAGACCTTCAGTGTGAAATACATTGGCTGTCTTTGAACACAGACCAAAGCTGCTACCATGTATTTCCAACACCCAAAGGGCTGCAACATTTCATGTTCTGCTCAACTGGACCCTGTATCTACTGTAATCAGCATGTTTGAGCTGATCAAGCCAAGAACACTAAAAGTGAAGTTATCAGCAGGCAACACCAGCACAGCACTGACACGGGACCAACCCTGAGACCAGTAAGTACATCAAGGAATTGTAAGGGTTGTCAGCCTGGAAATATGCACAATGAATTGTGAACTGGGTGCTGCTGGGCTGCAGGGAGGGAGGGGAGCACCTCACAGCAAGCAGACAAGCACGACCTGTACAAACAAGAGAACATGAAGTCCCAAAAGATCACTATTTCTGGAGTGGTGTTGAGCAAGTTTCCTACAACACAGACCTCAAGCACGGCAGAAGTCTCATTCTCTACATATATGATGCCTCAGTAGTTGGTGTACCTATGATCTACTTTCCAAAATATTTAAAAAAAAAAAAAGGAAAAAAATAAGATGGAGAGTAAAAAAGAAATAAAGGAGAAAAAACAAACAACACCACTACTTGTATTTTTGCTTGTATCTGACCGAATTCTATGAATTTAAAATGAAACATTCCAAAACTCCAAGTAACCCTGGAATAATCCCAAAATGTCTGCACAAAAGTCTGAGAATTGCTTCAAAGATTTTGTTGTAGGATTTTTTGTAATTTTTTGTGAGTTGGTGAGGAGATTGTTTTGTTTGAGGTGTTTTGGAAAAACAAAAACAAACACAAAAAAAAAGGAAAAAAAAAAGAAAGATGACGACTCAACCGTATCACAGCAAATTCAATTCAGTGGATTGGTCTCAACACTAACACCCAACTCAAACCATTCTGTGGCTGTCAGTAATGAGGCCAGAGAGTAAATGATTATCAGCCACAACTTGAAAAGGACAAGGAAGGATGTGGATATAGGAAGGAAAAGTAATTCTGGCATGCTATCATAATTAAAATCAAGAAGCCATCTAGAGAAGGGTTTTCATCTTTCAGAACCAACAAGCAAATAAGATCTAAATATCCCATAGAGATGATAACTAGGGAGTAACAGTAGAGTCTGATAAGCTCTAGGAGCACCTACCTCAGCCTTTAAACCATGTATGTCTGAATTAATCTGCTCCCCATCCAGATGTCAACAGACAGCCCACAAATACAGAAAGAACTCAATAGCTCAGTGATACCAAGTACAGAGTGCTTCTGCACATGAAGTACTAACACACAACAACTGAAAGCAGTAATGTTCAAGTGATACACGTTAAAAAGAAATACCCCAGGAGAAAGACAAGATCAAAACACTTGTTTCCTTTCTTTCCACATGACAAAGTTCAAATGGTAGGGCCTTTGGCACTTATCTAAATACTTCACGTGCTGTGGGTGGAGAATGGAAGGAGAGCAGCCCTGAGGAGAAGGAACTGGGGGTGCTGGTGGAAGAGAAGCCCAACATGGCCAGGTCCTGTGCCCTCACAGATCCTAAAGCCAAACATGTCCCGGGCTGCATGCAAGGCACCGTGGGCAGCAGGAGAGGGGGGGATTCTGCCCCTCTGCCCTGCCCAGGTGAGACCCCACCTGCAGAGCTGCCTCCAGCCCTGGGGTCCTCAACATGAGAACAACATCAACCAGCTGGAATGGGACCAGAAGAGGGACACAAAGATGCTTAGAGTGCTGGGCACCTCTGCTATGGAGAGGAGCTGAGAGCTGGGGTTGTTCAGCCTGGAGAAGGGACCTTAGAGCCCCTTCCAGTGCCTGCAGCTGCCCCGAGAGAGCTGGAGATGGACTTTGTACAAGGGCCTGGAGAGACAGAACAAGGGACAATGGCTTTAAGCTGAAAGAGGGTAGATTTAAACATCAGGAAGAAATTCTTCCCTGTGAGTGTGGTGAGGCCCTGTCACAGGGTGCCCAGGGAAGCTGTGGCTGCCCCATCCCTGGAAGTGTTCAAGGTGGGGTTGGATATGGAAGGTGTCCCTGCCTGTGTCAGGGGTTTGGAACTGGACGATCTCTAAAGTCTTTTCCAATGCAAAGAGTTCTGTGATTCTTTCCTCCTTGTCCTTCTTACTGACATTCTGGTAGATCAAATCAGTGCAGCCTTCCTCCCTTCCCTCTTTCCCTATCTAGGACATTTGTTCTACTCTAAATTTGTACAGGAACAATGAAAACCAGAATGACCATTTAACCAGGACTTCCAAGGGGAACATGCAGTCTTTGTAGCAGCTATCTAATACCAAAGAACCATAAAATATTGACATTTTTTAGGTTCACACCTGTCTAAAACCACCAAAATCCCCAATAACCTATTTTTTTCCTAACAGTTTCCAAACTTATTAGATGCTTAGAGGCTTTGTCACTGTAGCATCTAAATATACCACAGTGATTTTTTTTTCCTCTAGAGGAAATTATCCTAACCCACTAACTACACAGGCAGTTTAAAACAAAAACTCCTCAGGTCAGATGACTAAAGAAGACAAATATTTTCCTTTGATACCAGTGACAAGCCCAGTCAACTGAGATAAAAGGCTTTGAATACCTTTAAAAGAAGGCAGGGCCAAGACTACAATTCAGTGTAGTTTTGTTTGGGTTTTATCCTGAAGTATCACTCACAGCTAACCTTTCTGACACCACTTATTTTTCTGCTAGTAAAAAGTTCTGCTGTAAATATTTTTTCTTAAATAATCAGCCCGTAAGAAGTGGATCTACCTGAAGTTTTGGTGAGGTTTTTATATTTACATCGTTTAAAAGTCTTCCTCTCACCCAACTCAAATTCATATTCAAAAGAGGTCTAAAAACCAAAACACAACACAGCTAAATTGCTATGTAAAAACCATAACTGATTCACTATAAGAAAATCCTTTTAGCAAAACTTTAATGCTACACTTCTAAATCTGTAAAACAGGTTAACACTAATGAGTATATGCCACTTCTTCTCTTGACATATGTAATCAAATATTTAAACACAGAATAATGTATGAACTACACAACAGTGATGACTTACAATGCAGGGAGCAGTTCTGGTTGAGAACAGGGAAAATGCATTTATAGGATATAGTTGTTAAATGGTCTCACTAGCAGCAAATCATTCGAATCACTTGGGCTACATCCTGCTTCTTGCTGGCACATTTTTTTATTACATCTATCTACTAGTAACAGAAGAACTTTTGAATTAAACTCCTCTAGTCCCAGAACAATATTCTTAAGCCCTTCCAGTCCCAGAACAATATTCTTAACTGCAAGTATTTGTTTTCACCAGAAAAAGATGCAAAATTCCTCCCCACCCCTTACTTTTATTAACCTTTCTGTTCCTGCTGTAGATAATTGGAAACATTTTCTATTCTTGGGCCTACAGAGCTTTTGCTGATGGTTTTTCTGTTGCTGTATCATAGAACATTCTGAACATGGACCAGATAAAAATGATGCATGCCATTCTCTCCAAAGATTATATGAAGTCCATTGTGATAAAACAGATTATTGACAGTGAGAGCAAACATGCAAACACACAATATAAATGGACAGTAGACAATATAAACAGATACTACGAGCCGATAATGGAATATTCCACAACTGCATGAAGATAATTACAAAAGAACAGCTTGTTAGGAAAGCTCTGAAAAAAAACCTATTAATTACTTCATTTAGCAGAATTGCCTTTTGTCTTCAGCCTCCTCTTCATATGGATAGAGCTAATAATTTAAGTGCAAATCAGCTACATAAGGATAACTTCTTTGGCTGATATATACGCCCAGCAACAATACATTTAAGCTCCAAAGACTTTCTCAAAGTTTCAAATGGGATTCCTGAGAAGGAAACATTGTTTGGATTTCCTAGGAAATCAATCTGCACTGGTTTAGAGATTTTGCAAAGTCAACATTGTACAGAAACTACTTGAGTTCAAGATGTTCAATGCAAACACTCAATTTGCCTCTGCAAAAAAAACCCCAAAAATTAATGATGCTAAAAATAACACTTCTACAGCAGTGAGAAAGCTGTACGATGACTCAAAACACTTTGTAAGCTTACCAGGTCTGGTATCAATGCAGATAAATTGCTACAAACTTGAACTGAGAGTTCACAAAGTAACGTGCCAGAGAGAGCAGAACCACAGCTGGACAGGGAAACTCCCCAGTGACTTTGCAATCCAGTAAGACTGACAGTGTAAAAAATATGGCTCAAATTAATTAGGAATTGAGTCATCATGGCACTCAGTCCTACATGACAAGAGTGATTTAACACTCAGGGGTGCTGCCATACTTAAAAAAGGGGAAACACAAAAAGGAATGGCAACTTTATGTGAATATACTACTTTTGCCACACTTGGAAAATATGGTTGTCTGTATGCCTAGAGAAAGGGTCTCCAGAAAGTTTGTCATGCCTTGCTGAATTCTCTGAACTAAAAATTCTCTGTTAAAACTACAGGTGTTTCCAGTGATGCAAGCACAATAAAAACAAGGCTAATTCACCTATGCACAGCTTCTGAGGGCAAAATAATCAAGTTACAGCACAAACATGAAAAAAGTACTGACAAAAACTGCAAATGCAACTGGCATCAGATGTCTAAGACATGTGGAACCTGCCATTTTTTTCCACAGGCCAAAGCCTGTACAAAGAGTGCTGAATTCAGGGTTGGGCCAACACAGCAAATAACTATGGTTACAATACAGACTAACTCGTAGATTTAAAAGCATAACTCCCTTTACCAAAGCATTCCTTCCAGAGCACTGACAAATTTATTTCAAGTAGGCAAAAACATTTGTTTACAAAACAACTCAGGTATGCACAATGTTGAAAAGAAGTTTCACTATGAACAGAACTCCCTCTTCAGTTCTCTTTTATTAAGAACAAACCCTAAGAGTTAACAGGAGTTATTTCATGATGCAAAAGTTTACCTGACAGAGATTAATCTAAATCTTGTAGCAAAAGGAAATACTAATGTTCTGAAAAGCACCCTCACTTAACCTTCACTCTTGCTTGGTGTAATCAGAATTCAGCCATCCCTTCAGAGGTCTGCTTTTCCCCCACGTGCACCTCCTGGGTGGGACACTTATCCCAGACAGTTCCAACTGCCTGAAACTGGAACCACAGACAAGATAAACTGTGTTTGTTGAGCAGCTTCTAATACCATGGCTTTTAATGTGTTTTGCAACAAACCAACATCAAGTCCATCCTTTCCCTGGAAGGCCAAGCCTCACCTCTCCATAAATCTCTGGAATATAATGCTTAGAGGAGCTTTCCTTCAAGAAAGTCATTATTGGTGAATGCCCTTATTTGAAATATTGAAGTCTCTAAGTACTCCACATCTCTGAACAGAGAAGAAAGGAAACTAAAGCAATTACAGTAAAATGTATTCCCCATTGAAATCAAACATTTTGATTTAAAATGTAGCAAGTCACCCTTACTACATTCACCAGAGAGGTAATCTCTGAGCACTTTTGCTGAATTAATTTTAACTTCTGAATTAGGATGTCTCAGACCAAGCCACTCTAGTCCATACCAGTAAAGATATTAATGCTGTGTTTGTCCAGAGCACTAGAAATTATTCCCTCAGTCCAGGAGTGAGGCATACAAATGACATGTAATGCTCACCTCTTATCTCATATTTAGGTCTGCTGCTACCATACTGGATGGGGATAAAAACAAAACATTTTACAATCATAATGTATGCTCACTCACTACGCAAAATTAATACTGTTTTCAATATCAGACAACTGGGCTTGATTGAAATCTGGTTAAATTTTGTCTTTGGAATTTTGAAAATTTCCTTATACAGAGACCAGAGTTGTTTTCAGCATCTACTAATAAAAAGTCCAAGGATTTACCCTGAGGTAAAACTTTGTGTACTTCAACGGACTAAAATGTTACTTATTCAAATCACACAGAAACTGAGAAGACTGACCTGCACCACCAAGTCCCCCTGCTGCACACATGGAGACTTTCCAATTCTAAATACACATAAAGCCAGAAAATCTAAAAAACCAGCCCCCACAGCCTGATCAGTTGCATTAACACGATAAACTATATCCTCCAGATATTTCTGATATGCATATTTTTCTGAAATGTGCATTTTTCACACATTTCTTTAAATCTAAAGTGAAATGGATTTCAAAATTCTTTAAATAAGTGAGTAGAGAAGATTCAGTACAGATCCTGCTCACTTCAGCTTATGAACTGCATTCAAAAAAAGGAAAAAAAGTTTGAGACAGGAAAAAGGACATTTATAAAACAGTTGAGAAAATATATACACGCAGAGCTCAACAATTATACAGCTACAAGGTTACAGTTGGATACTTTCTCTAAGTAAGGTCTAAGACCTTAATCACCAATAAATGCTTACTCAATAATAAGACAACACAGAACTGTGAAACAAGTTTCTATTTCACAGGCACATAAAGCATTCCCAGTGTTTTGGTGATAAAGTGCAAATATGTATTTTGTAACATCATCAGTAGAGATACTTCTGGTAGAGATACTACTGGCCTGACTCAGACCAGCCCCAGGCTGCCTTTTGTTAAAAAGAAAAAGCAGAATTCTGTATGCTGATTTCATTCACTTTACCTTGTTACTGACAGCATTATGGATTAGTTAGAATAAAAAAGACTATTCCAGTTGGAAGGAACCTACCAGGATCATCTGGTCCAACTACATGACATGACCACTTCAGGACTGACCAAAAGTTACAGCATGTTAAGGGCACTGTCCAAGTATCTCCTAAGACACGGCCAGACTTGGGACAGACAGACACCTCTCCAAGGAGCCTCTTCCATTCTCCCGTTAAAGAAATGCTTCCTAATGCCCAGCCTAGTCCACGTGCTTGTTTTAAGCGAACTTTGAGTGCATCCCTCTATACCTGTAAGAGCAGGGGAGGCTCACGTTTTACATCAGGACCACCTGCCTGTCTCTGATACCTGAAAGGACTAATTCATCGCTGGAAGCACGAGATCCCGTTTTGGTTAACTAAACTGTCTCAGGGATGGAACCAAAGCACAGCAGTTGAAGATTAAATGATAATGTCAGTGGGAATGCATCAGTGGGATCGCCGCAGAGGATGCCTCCTCGCAACTTCTCTTAGCACCAGCAAAGCAACACAAAGCTCGCTGGCAGGAAGTTTGGGATTCACGATTTATTCTTGTATTTTACCCTCTTCCCCTAACCACCTCTGAGCACGACATTCGGCTTGTTCTTTACTACAGAAACACCCCCAAGTTTGCCCACTGCCATTAGAAAGGCGGGGGGGAGCAGCGAAGTGGCAAACCCCGCCATCAGATCCCCTCTGCAGGCTCCCTGTCCCCACCCGGAGCTGCGGGAGCCCCCCAAAAGCAGCCACCCCCTCCTGCCTCGCCCCGGGCCCGCAGGGGCACCGGCCGGACCCCCAGCCCGAAGAGCAGCGGCGGCGGGGACACTCACAGGTCACGATGGGCTTGTTCTCCATGGTGTAAATCACGGGGGGCTTCTCCCTGCCCTCCTCCTCCTCGGCGGGGTCCATGAGCGGGCGGGGTCGTCAGCCCCGGCTCCCCCGCCCGCCCGGCGCCATGGGAACACGGCCGGGGGCTGGGACGGGACAGGCCGGGCCGGGCCGGGCCGGGCCGGGGGTGGTGCTGCCGCTGCCGCCCCCCCCCCCACCTCCCCCCACCCCCTTCCCCGCGTCCCCGCAGCGCCGCTCCGGAGGGGAAGGCGGGCGGGAGAGGCTCATCCGCTTCCTGGATCACCGGGCAGGCATTACCGCTTCCGGGGAGCGCCGCCGCCGGGGCACCCGGAAAAGGGGGAATGCGGCGGGCAAGGAAGGGAAGCGCGGCCCGGCAGCGGAGGGAGCTCCCGGCATGCGGGGACCCGGGGCGGGGCTGCCCCTGAGGGAGGGCCCGAGGCGCCCGAGGGTCAGAGCACCCCGGGCCGCCCTGGTCGGTGACGGCCGGCGTGAACGGGGTGAATCACGGAATGGTCGGGGTTGGAGTGACCTGTGGAGATAACTCAGTCCATCCCCCTGCCCACACAAGGTCACCCAGAGCAGGTGACACGAGGATGCGTCCAGGTAGCTCTGAAATGTCTCCAGAGAGGGAGACTCCACACCCTCCCTGTGCAGCTCTTCCAGAGCTCTGCCACCCTCAATGGAAAGAATTCCTCCTTGTGTAGGGGTGAAACTTCTCGTGTTTTAGTTCATGCCCTTTGCTCCTTGTCCTTCGGCTGTACACCGCCGAAGAGGCTGGCACCATCCTCTTGAGACCCTCCTGGGACATGTTGATAAGTATGGGTGAGATCTTTCTCAGCCTTCTCTACACTAAACAGGCCCTGCTCCCGCAGGCTCTCCTCATAAAAGAGATGCTCTTTATTAAAATGAATCTTATTTGAATTCATTGCAGGAGTTCCGTGAGGCTTTGGTGGACTTCATAGGCAGCTGCCCGATGTGTCATTCCCATGGCTGTTCCTGGCTAGGTCAGTGAGAGTCAGAGCATTAGGGATCTATTTTCCACGGACTACAAATATATAAGTAAATATAACCCTTGAAGTTTAATGATTTAATGTATTTTAATTTTAGTTTAATGTAGGGTTTTAAATGCATAGAGATAATAACATCCCATTACACTTCTGTTGAGTCTAATTAGTGGTATTAGATCCATAAAATTGACCCTTGTTTTACTTTACACTGAGATGCTATTCCTTTTAAATAAATCTCCTGTTCACCTTGGTCATCTGTAGTTTATTCAGAATCAATGCCAAACTTACAGGGTTTGCATTTACTGTCTCAAATAAAAGTGAGTAAGATCTAGAAGGGCATATTGAAAGTAGCCTACCATAAGGGGTAAAAAATGGAAAACACTGCATACATGTGTAAAGCCAAATGTAACCTCAGGTAGGACTATAAATAATCTGTGAATTAATCATAACTCTTTATTGCAGAGTGGCGTTGTGCTCAGGTGTTTTGGGTGTTCAGATATTTACAGAAGTCAATTTGTTTAGAATTTTCTTTCAGTAAAACCTTAACCCTATTTTCTGGACTTAAAATGTTGATTAAAAATATTTACAGCATCCTTGTAACATATTTCATTCCTTAATACTGCTGAATACTCCCAGTTTTATCTCTGCCATTTTACTGTGGGGATTATTGGTTGTTTCCTACTTGAATAATTTCACCAACACATGCACAGAAATTTGCTTTCACCTTGGTTGTAACAAAGCTTGTTTCCTTGGCACAGTCAGACTTTAAGAATTTTATATAGCACAATAAGTTGTTTTACCTGATTTTCAGGTTTAGGTGAGCAGCTGGACATGAACATTTTTTAGTGCTGTGAGAGTCAAGATATATCATGGTACAATTTTATTTTAAAAATGTCAGCACTTAAACCTGTTTTACAGTGTAAGTGGTAAGTGTATGGCAAAAATTATTTACTGAAACAGAAAAGAAAAAACCCTCTTTATGCACTTATGAAAAATTAGAAATTCCTCCCAGTAAGCTCCAAAGTAACTAATTTTGTGCATCTGTCAAATGGTCCTGAACAGCACAGGTAGGGAAACAGGTACACCAAAGTCAAATGTATTTATCCTCTTTTCTCAGAGATTAGAGCTAAGAGCTAAGGCAAATAAATTCATTGGGATTAACATTTTAATCACTATAGAATTTGATAAACAATTCGATTTCCTTTAGTTTTTATGTTGCAGTGTACCTGTTTTTATTAAAAACAAACATAAAAACACTTCCAAAAACAACCAACAAAAAGATAACCCCTGTCCTAGCCCCGCTTGCTATTTTTGATAGCAAGTGAAGCAAATACATTCTCCATCTTTCCTTTTCCTAAACCATCTTCTCCCTCCCAAAAAATAAGACAGACTTATTATTATAGACAAGAAGACTAAAGAAAACAACTTTTCATTGTGTCTCAGGTGTTTAATTGCCAAAAATACTTGAAAGTCATTTTGATAGGGAAGTGAGATTGACTGGTCTCTGATGGGAAAAGTAGATCATTTATAGTAAACTGCACAGAGAAAAAAATCAAGCATTTGGAAACTGAGACTTTGACAGTGTTGTGCTTTTACCTTGCATTTTGAAATTAATAGATGAAATGTTTCTTCTGGGGAAAATGTGGTAAAGGAAAAAAGGGACCACTTGAAGGGCAACTGGAATTTTGCTTTTCCTCTTTTACACCAACTAAAATACTCTCTGTCTCTACTAGAAATCATTACATGTCTTAAATGAATATTAATTTTGTATCCACAAAACATAATCATTACAGACACCAGGGCACTGTGGTGCTACAGTTCACTCCAGTTTTTCAACCTCACATGCATGGCAAGATGGAATTTAATTCTATCAGTCTATCTCTTTAGCCAGACAAATACTCTTTCTTCACCATTTCAGATTGCTGGGTGTCAGGTGCCTAAAACTTTTCTGTTGCCACATTAGCAGGGCAGAATTATGCCTGCACTTTGATTGAGGAGTCAGTAAGAGAGAAGGAGCTGAATTTGAGGTAGTTCATGGCCAGGCAGAGCCTGTACAAGTGCTTATATGCATCAGCATTATCATTTCTATTCCAGCCACAGGCTTAGTGCCCAAGTAGGTCACCTCTGGGATGGATCTTGACTTTGAGGCACAGTATAAAGGAGCAGATTAATCTAGGAGGCGTCTGTATGACTGGATGGAAAGACTGCATGTATATTACTAAACCAGGAAGAGTTTCCTGGTTTCCAAGTCTGTGCATCTCATTTTCCTGTGCATTTCAGGTCAGTGTGGACAGAAGGGCACAGCAGCCTTTTTTTTTATCCCTATTTCACAGCCTGGCTTCTGCACAGAGCAGAGGTGTGCTGATGGAGCAGGGCCATAGCACACACCATCAACACTCGGGTGGGTGTTCACAGGAACAGGGCTCTAGCAGGAAAAACAACCTCAGGAAAATAGACTCTCTCCCAAAACAAGGCACATAAACTCATTATATTTCCACCCAGATTCTGCACATCACACTTGGTTTAACTGCACTTCATTAACTGTTTCATTAGCAGTAGCTGGTGTCTCTTCCAACTTTCACTTTGTGCACGCTGACTGTGCAGCCTCACCACTTCTCCCTCAGTTCATAGCTTCTCTCTGCAATAGGATTTGTAAGTTACCATACAGAATTCAAAATTTTCTCCTGTCAAAATTTTGCACAGTTGTTCTTCTGTGATGTTTCTTCTTATTGATGAGTTAGAGATTTATACACCAAACTGCCAGCAGGCAGTCCCATCAGTACTACCTGGCTGGGTTTGGGTTAGGCTAGCTTCATGGGCAGTTTCTGTGGCTTTTGGGAACTCTCCATCCTAGAGGAGGAATGAAGTCTGACTTGAAAGGTGAGAATTGTTTCAGAGAAAGAAACTGTTTTCAGAGGTGCTGTTTGTGTATATTGTGTGGTGGTTAGTGTAAAACAAGGGTTAAATTTCTCATTCTCCTGTTCTATCATATTTTGTGTGCACAAACCCAGTGGCACAGGTGTCAGGCAAACAGAGGAAGTCAGCATATCCCATATCCCTTTTTCTGCTCCTGAATTTCCATTTCCTTTTTTTTCCCCTTACTTCTCTTCTGTTACAGGTTTGTTTAAATGATGTGCTCTGCAAGTCAGGACAAGGTATTTCATTGTAAAATATTTGGCACTCTTAACTTGATCAAAATAAAGCATTGCTGTACCCTTAAGAACCATATCACAGAGATTAATGAGCTCAGTAACTGCAAGAGAAGCAGCAGTGGTTTTCTGAGGAACTCAATCCCATGTCTCAGGTCTTCCAAAGAGCAAGAAGGTTAATTAAATCCTGGCTCTTTGTTGTAACATTAAATCCTAAAATATCATGTCAGCCTTCAGGTCTCTACTGGGAGAACTCTTGGTGAATTTCTTTCAAATATTTAAGCAGCAGGAAAATGAAAGGAAAGCACTTAAAGTGAATCCCTAATTGCCTTATGTTTTGATGCAGTGTCCATTACAGGGGAAAACCCACATTTGAAAATGTTCCTGCTGAGTTTGAAAATTATGACAACCATCCTATTTTGGGGAAGCAGAGAGAGAAAAGATAAACAGAAAGAATGGTGTTGATGAAAGGAAATGATTACCAGCAGGTGAGATTTTGATAGGAGGAAAGTAAAATTCTTATGCCAGGTTTCTGTCAGGATGAAGACAAAACCAGCAGTGTCTACAGGACAATTTGATTCCCCCTCTCCACTGTTATCTAAGATAACCAGGGCCCAGGGGTATCATGGTAGATCCTAGGATCCCAGGATTTGCTAGCAATAACAGTCATGAATTTCTTGTATCCTCTCAATCATATAAAATCCAAGTAAAGATTTACCATGGAAAATCTTATCTTTATATTCTCCATATCTGACCACACTCTAACATTTCTGCTGGATGTAGTGGGTTGAGCCTGGCCTGCAGCCACACAAACACTCACTCTCCCATCCCCAGCAGGACAGGGGGAGAAAAGAAGAAAAACAGAAGTGGGAATGCACATGGGTTGAGATAAAAACAGTTTATTAGGTGAAGGAAAGTGACAGAAATAAAGCAAAGGAAATCATTCAGCCCATCCCACATGCAGAACAGCCATTCTCCAAACAGAAACCACCTTGGAAGCCAGAAATGTCCCTTTCTCTGTCCCAGTTTTTACTGGTGACCGTGAACTTTTGGCATTGTATTGTACATAAGGAAAAGCCCTTTGGCCAGTTGGGGTTAGCTGGCCCAGCAAAGTCCCCTCACAATCTCTTGCCTATCCCAACCTACTTGCTGGAGGAGAAGAGTGTCCAGTTCTACTTGTTTTTACAATAATCTCATTTAACAGATTGGGTTGGTTTCCCTGCAATGACTTAGTGTAGGATCATGCCAGAGATATTAATGAAATACTATCCAGACTTTGACATATTGTCACCCAGTACTTAAAACTGAGCCTGTAGATGGACAATCTTGGGTGAAATGGTAGGAGAGAGCTTATACATGTGCTTTTTTACCAAAGATTTAAGTTCTGTCTGACCTGAAATCATTGCAGAAGAGAATGATTACAGAAGAGAAATTTTATGGGGAAGATGAATGTTTGAATGTTCAACAGTAGCAAGTTTTGGAATGAAAAACTGAAGGAATTTCTAGAGAAAGAGTCCCTTTTCAGGCTTAGCATCAACTTTCACCTGTGGAGAAAGTTCAAACAAACTTTTCCAATAAGGTTGAAGGATAAATCCTTACTTGTAAGGATTTTTCTTCGATACTTTTGGTAATTAATATTTATGGAGAAATGGATATTGAAGTCCATGGGCTTCCACTGAGATGACCATCACTCCGTACAGTGTTTGGGATTAAAAATTAAACAACATAATAACTGTAACTAAGTTTTACAGAATTGGTGAAGGAAACTTTATCCCAAAGGAAGAATTATTCAAGGAGTCAGGGGAGAAGCAAAAGCCTAGTTTTATGTTTTCACTTTGATTTGTGGCAGCAGTCAGAAAACTGTCACCAAAAAGCACAGAAAGTTTAACTGAGGGAATTCTGTTTTTAATTAACTAATTTCATGAAATCACAGCCACCTGCAGAAACAGAAAAAAAAAAAGCTAGACTTTTATATTTGGGAAAATAATTTTATAAGATTGTAAATTCCTTTTTTTTAAATGAGTACTTTAAAAGCCACCTTGTCTTTTTTGAATTAGTATGTCAGCCACAAATCATTAGTGGTACATAATAATCAAAATGTTGTCTTTTTATTTCATATTGCTGGGAATGAATCATTGACAGAAATACATTTAGTAGCAACAAAACCAGCATGGGGAACCTATTTCCATAGAAGCTCTATTCAAGAGCATTTTCCTTCCATCCATAGATTCCTGGAGCAGAATCTGCTGTTTTGTGAACTATTCCTAATCACCAGAGTTAGAAAAATATGGGAATGTAGAGAAGGTGACAGTAACTGTGGAAGAGCTGCTGCATGTCTCTGTTCTGAATCCCCTGAATGACCATGGGACAAACCAGAGGGACAAAGTTGAAATGTGGGACCAAAGAACTTCTAGAAGGGTCCGGAAAAGCAAACAGCCTGAAGAAAGGGAGAGAAAAAGAGAGAAATCATAGAAATGCTTATTTTGAATCCTCTTTATAGTACAGAAAATATTTAATAAAAGAGTCTACAGAAATACAGGCCAGCATGTGAGGGCAGAGCAGCTGGAGCAAGGAGGAGATGCTCCCTGGCCTGGAAGGGAGAATCAGTACCTTGCTATTTGTCCAGCATAATCTTCACAATCTTTTCAACATCAGTCTCTGCCATCTGGGACTCCTTTCCTGGTGCTGCCTCTCTTCTAGCACCCCTTGAGACAGACTTTCCTCCTCCTCCAAACAGTTTGCTTTGACTAGTTCTCTAAAATCCTACTCATCCAGGGAGGATGCCACAAAAAGGCAGTGTGTTTGAGTTATCAGAGGCAGCTCCAACTTGCAGACATGAGAAAGGCATTTGGACTCAGATCTAGTGCTGAGTGTGTTACAAGCATGCCAACCCACCTCAGCAAAGAGGAACGAGTTCAGAGTGTGAGATTTTGAGTAGGAAAGTATAAACATCATTACCAGGATGTTAATGTTACACATCTAATGATGCCAGCAACTGCTCTTGCTCTCTCTGTACCACATGAACCACATTAAAGAAAGAAGAGGGAAAAGCAGACATGACAGTCCTTATTCCAAGCTAATTTTGAAGACCAGAGGAATTCAATCTGCAGCTGATCTACCACTGCCCTTGCTTCATTTTCCTCTCCCCCTACACATCATTTAGATCCATTTCCCAAGCCACTCAAACATATTTAGTAACTTACTAGCAATAGTGCAGTGATCTTGGAGCCTTTCACAGCTCCCTGAAATCCAAACAACTTTTCAACCAGTATGGGTAGAAATAAGGTCAGGTGCCAGCAGGCAGAGAAGGCCCTCAAGCCCCAGGAGTTCCTGCAGCTCTGGACTATGTTCAGGATAGACCCGAGCTGCAAAACAGAAACATTTCAGCTGCCAGCAGGGAGACACAGGGCTAATTAGCAGGTCTTGAACAGCAAGAATCAAACTGAGAGCATCCAGCACTCCCCCTGGTTTTTCATGGATGCTACTTCTCTGTATCACCTGCCTCTGTTCCCTAAGCATCCACCTTTTCCCTGCTATCCAGCCCTGCTGAGCAAGGAGCTGCAGTAGTGTCATGAGAACATCAGCTCAAACTGTGTGAAAATGGAAATCAATTCTCCTGACTCATGAAAGAGGTTTGTATCAGGAGTTTCATTCTCATTTATGCCACAAGTATGAGTGGCAGAGAGCCCAAGGCAGAGTCCCAGGACAGTCACACCTCCACATAATTCTGAACTTCCTCTTGAGACTGGAGACTTAGAAGAAAAGGGTTGTTTATCTGGAAAATTATCCTATCCTGAGAGGAGTCAGAAGCACAGAAAGATACACATTTGAACACTGGCTGTTCTTTGGAAAAGGGGGAGGTAAAGGGACCACCCCCATGGGATGTTTGCATGCACAATTCAAGTACAGTCTTTGGTACCACCACCAGCAATGTGATTTCATCACCAGACACAGGAAACCTGTCATGGCCTGCCATGAGGGCCTGCAGATAGCACAATGTTTAATTTAATCTGTGCACAGCCAGAGAGCTCCCTGCTCCCAGTTTACAGGGTAATTCACTGTTCTTTTATCAGCTATACTCTGCAGTCTGTACCTGGACTCTCTCAGCTGTGGACTGACAACCCTTTCCTCCAGAATATATTAATTTCTATTAATTTTTATTTACTACACAATTAGAAACATAGATGTGTGGTCACTTTAAAAACCACATTACAGAAAATATTATTAAAATACACATTTACTAACTAATTATGCTTTTGTGCAAACACATCATAGTACTTCTGGGTTGTTACTTCATTTATCATCTTTGTTAGGAGTAGCTTCTGAAGAGTAAGAGTTCTGAAGAGTTGGTAAGAATGAGACCATAAAATTTCTAATTCAATTTTCTAGACAATAAGGATCTATTCTAAGGATCTTCTAAGGATGATTGTTTAATCTCTGCCCATCACACCAGCTTGAGAAAGAGCTCACACATGTCCAAGGGATAATGTAAAACTGTTGGGAATAAGGAAGAAAGGAATCTTAGAGTTACACCATTATTTAAATACTCCTCTCTGCATTTATCAAGGGAAAGCTCAATTCCAAATTAGAATGTGAAATTATTAGTTGTTAAATTAAAATGCATTATTAATTAGAAATTAGATTCCCTTGCAAGCTTATCTTGAGCAGGTCCTCCCTGGGTGGCAAAAGTGAAGTACTACAATAATGAAGTCTAAAGAAGAGGCCCAGGAAGCCATTCATAATAAGCATAGAAGTAAATATTCTGTTGAGAAGTCTCCCCTTCAGAATCCTTTTTTTAATTTTTGTATCCTGCCACGGCAGCAGCACCCTCTCAGAGGGTTAAATTGATGGGGTATGTGTGATTTCATGGAGAGGGAGGAGGGCTAAACAACCAGAGACTCAGCAGAAGCGTAAGTTTTGAGATCATAAAGACATCCAGGCCACAAAGGCTATTTCCACCACAGGTTTCTATTCCAGGCTTTGATCCTATTAGACCCCAGTGCTCTTAGTAATAAAGCTACTGAGACAGCTGTAAAACAAAATATATCATTCATGGGAGAGAAAGGACAATGAAATCTCTCATCAATTCCTGCTTTGACCACCACTGCCCCCCAGATAATACAGCAGCAAATATTTCAAACAAGTGATGCTGCTTAGATCCAGGTCCTGTAGCAGCACTGCAAACAACCCTTCACTCCTGTTAGTCCTTTTCAGCTGTGTCTGAAGACACAAAGGTACTGAGAAACTTGCCCTGAGCACCAAACTGAAGCTAAGTAAAACTAAGCTTGAACCCTCCTCCATGAGCGGTTGAGAAATGAGGTTTCCTCTTGCAAGTGGAACAAAAAAATTCTGATATTTCATTTTTGTAAAGGTGCTACATAGTTATGATATTTTGTTTTGTATCTTGAGTGGGATTAAGTACTGTTTAGTCACAGGCTGCACAGCAGGTCCAAGGCCCTTTATCCTTCTGCTGGGTGGAATAGCAAATCTCCTTGTCTGAGGGAGACAAAAGGGAAAATCTGGGTGTACTGGTGATTTGGGTGACACTTCTGAACCTGTGCTGAAATCTCTGAGAAGCCCAAGGGAATTAAACACTGACTTCCATCAGACTGAAAAGTAAGTCATGTGCCTAATCCTATTAGTGCCTGTAAAATTCCCAGACCTAACATTAGCTCCAGAGGTTACTCCACCGAGAGATCCCTTTGAGATTAAGCAAAACCCCCCATATTGCTTCCATGCAATTTGTTCTCCTTAACCATGTTATTGCTTTGGAGTTAACAACAATAATTTATGTTCCATTATGTGCAGTACTTAATTTAGATAGGCCAGCTGCCTTCCTGCATTGCTGCCAGCAAAAGAGTGCACTCTCTCAGGAAATAACAAATTTGCAGGTTTCCCTTGCCTGCCTTTTTAATCTTACTGGAGTTCTGGGCCAGGGGTGCTGGGGGGATGTGGTTTCTCTGTTCCCATCTAGCAGGGAACTAACCCTGGTGTGAACCTCCCCAAAAATGTAGAGTTTCAGCCTGCAGCACAGGGTTGTGTCTTGTCCACAGCTCACAGCTGAAGAATATTCAAAAGCCTTTTCATAAAAGCATTTCTTAGCAGTTTGAGGTATTTTCCATCCTTTAAATTAATCTGGAAAGAAATATGGGGTTTGTCAGGTAAACTCTTTTATGGTGTTCTGTTAGAGAGTCTTGCTCTGAACCTACCTGCTGGCAGGAAGAGGAAACAGTGCATCCTTCTGGCAGATTATGCCATTGTAATCCAAATATATGCTCTATACTGAAAACTTTAAAATCCTTAAACAATAAATTAAATTTTAAAAAATCAGAATTTTGCCATAAAACTTAAAAAATGTAAAACTAAATGATGGGAATCACACAATCATGTGCTGAGTGGATCATGAGAAGAAGAAAGTAGCAAAACAGGAAAGAGTTTTGCCTGCCCATTCAGCATTGATTGTATTTTCCCTATTCCTCTGTTTTGTGCAATTGCTTAAAATAAAGCCTTTCACAGCTGGGAGAAAGCCCAGTTGTGCCTAAAAGAAGTCATCCCTGTTTGGTCAAACATGACACTTGCAGCAATTGTGTGAAGAGAGGAGTAACCTCAGAGAGAAGGATTTTCCCCCAGTGAGCCTCAGGGGATCAGCTCAGCTCCGTAGCAGAGGACCCTACTTTTATCACCTACAAAGCAGCTTTGCTGCACAGAGGCAAAGGACAGCAGTCTCCTACCTTTGACGAGGTGCTCTGATCTGATAGGAAGCAAACAGGAATTAGCATTTTCCTGAAAATACTTGTGGAATTCATATTTCACTGCAGCAAAGGTGGGAGGAGATTTGTATGTGTTCCTAAACTATTGGTTTCTCTCTTCTAATGATCTTCCTTATAAATGGAGCAACCACAAGCACTTAACTACTTGTAACTTCATTGGATAAGTGGAAAAAAAAGAGGTGTCACAACTAGGCCAGCGCTGAATTTGGCTTTTGCAAGTGTTGCCCGACATCAGCAAGATGAAAAACAAAGGCAGTTCACACCACAAGGCGCAACAAAGTAAAATAAGCAGTGCTCAGAGCGAGCTGTGCCCTGCACTGCTGCCTGTATCCCATCAGTCATGTGCTGTGTCTGCACTGAGGCAGTGACCACACATGGCACAGGGCATCTGCTTCTGGCACCCTGCTTTTGGCACTCTCCTTTCTAGCAAATGCCTTGGTAAACTATGGGCTTTGTCTTTCCAGCAGAGAGCAGAAATGCCTGCTCCAGGCTCGTCAGCTCAGGTGTCACAATTCCAGCTCTAGCCCCAGCAGCTCATCATAGCAGTGCTGGCCCTTTGGCACAAACCTTTATCACAGCAGAGCGTAATGATGTTGGCAGTACAGGGGACTTCTATATGTGCATGTATCTCATGTAATGTATTGATATCATATATGTTTTTGTGGGTTACCCATAACCCCCAGCAGGAGAAAAGGCTCAGTGAAGATCAGTAAGGGTGATGTGTATGGGGAATGAATAATGGAATCATAGAATTTTAAGAAGTTGGAATGGACCTTAAAGATCATCACTTGATGATGAACCTCCCACTAGACCAGGTTGTTCAAGACCTTATCCAACCTTGCTTTGAACATTGCCAGGATGGGGTGTCCACAACCTTCCTGTGCAACCTGTGCCAGGGCCTCACCACCCTCACAGTAAAGAATTCCTTCCTGTCTAACCTAAATTTCCCCTCTTTCAGTTTGTACCCATCGCTCCTTGTCCTGTCACTACAGTTCCTGACAGAGCCCTTCTCCAGCTTCCCTGTAGCCTCCTCAGACTCTGGAAGGTGCTCTGAGGTCACCACAGAACCTTCTTCAGGCTGAACAGCCACAACTGTCCTATCCTGTCCTTGTGGAGGTGGTCCAGTCCTCTGAGCAACTTTGTGTCATTTCTCTGGACTTCATCCAACAATTCCACATCTTTATGTTTGGGACAGGAGAACTGGACACAGCACTGCAGGTGGGGTCTCACCAGAGCAGAATAGAGGTGGAGGATCTCCTCTTTGGGCCTCCCAGCCATGTTCCTTTTGATGGAGGTCAGGACAGGGTTGGTTTCTGGGCTCTGAGAGCTCACTGCCAGTTCAGGTTGAGTTTTTCATCAGCTATCACCCCCAAGTCTTTCTCTGCAGGGCTGCTCCCAATCCCTTCCCTGCCCAACCCCTAGGTGTGTCTGGAATTGCCCCAAGGCAGATGCAGGACCTTGTACTTCGCTTTGTTGAACTTGATTATGTTCACACCAGCCCCACCTCTCAGGCCTGCCAAGGTCCCTTTCTGTGGGGCGTGACAGACCACAGCTGTGGCACTGCCAGCTGACTTCAGCTCCGCACAACAGGGACCAGGGGTGGCCTTTGGTTCACATCAACAGCTGAGTGGATCAACTGGTGGTCTAAATATGACCCCGAGGGGAATTAAATATTATCCCCTCCACGTGTGGGATGGCTAAAAGAACCTGGGCAGAGAGCGCAGGACTCTGACATATAATATAGGATGTGATGAAATCCTGGAGAGCCTTTCATTAACCCATGCCACAGCTAGGAACCTTGTATCCACCTACAAAATCCTGTTACACAAAGTTCAATTTCACAGAGGCACTCTGTCAAGCCTCTCAGGAGCAGATTCCAGTTTTAGAAGCATGTAGAAAGTGTATCAGCCTATTCCTCACCCCTAAAGCCTCTGCCCAACACAGCAGCATTCAGGAGGGTGGCACATCTGAACCATGAACTTGCTCCCAGTGCGGCAGCTGATTGTATCTGCTGTTGAGAACACAGCATTACTTTCATGGAATTCCAGGCTGTTTTCCCAAACATGTTAATGCAGTATTGGAAGAAAAAGAGTGGAATTAGTAAGATGAAACTACATACAGAAAATGCCACCACCACAAGCAGCCTCCAACGGTGTTTGCAACTTAAAGAGAGGTTGTGTAAGAAGCTCCCACAGCCTAAAGGTCACTGTGATGTGGACTGCTTAGCACAGAAACAAACCACCTAACAACATTCCCTTTGCCTTCATCCATGCAGCAAATGTATTCTTCCATTTCCACAGCTCCTTTATGCAGTCCTGGCTGTCAAACACTGCAGTGACACACTGCCCCATTGACCTCCCCTTGCCCATAAACCCCGCTGCTGACTGCTTCTTACAGGTGTAGTTGAGATGTCTGACAGTGGTTGGTTCCACATCAAGATCATCATCCTCTAAAAATGAATTATGGATCCAAGGAGATCCAGCAGAGGCACTGAGGTAAGAAAAGCTGTTATTTGTGAGAACTCTAATGTAACACAATAAAGTTTTTGCTTGCACACTCTTAAAATGGAAGTCCATCCTCTCCACAAAAATAGGTCCAGGTCCTCTCACACAGTGACACACGACACCACTCACCTGTCATTTGAAGGCAGCTCAGCCCAACCTAGACTATTCAAAGGGGAACAGATCAAGGAAGAAAAAACCTGCAGGAGAAGCCAAGAACCCAGTGCTTGCTGGGTAGCAAAAAGATGACCCAGGAATGTGATATTATGACACAAATATCATTTACTAATGGATCACATAGGCAAAAGAAGAGCTGATGGCCCAGAGGACAGAGCATGTATAAAGGTACAGCGTATGATGTTGGTGTACACAGGAGGAAGTGTTTTGTCTTCTAATGAAAAATAAAAACTTAAAAGATGTCAGATTTGACAAATTTGTTTAATCTACAGTATCTCTGTGTACAGCCACTCTACCCTGCTGCAGTCTCAACTTATTATACAGCTTTGGGGTTACTTTGGAGAATTCTTCAGGAAAGGAAGACACTTCCCTCCCCATTCTGATCTTTTGGAGGAGCCATGCAAAAACTGTATATATTGCTGCTCTAAGTGTCTCGGTAGTGAACCATCCCTCTGCAGTTCTCAAGGACTGGCTTTGTGCAGGGAATACCCATAGGATTAATCTTGTTCTTGCCTCCCATTCCCACAAAACAATCCATCCATGTTATTGCTGCAGACACATGGCCCTCACATCGGTCAGTTTGCAGGACTGAGACCAAAAAGCATAAATGGAAATAAAACCAACCAAAGCAAAATGAAAATAGCCCTTAGTGCATGTTTAGTTACAAACACCAGAGTGGCAAGTAGGAGAAGGATGCAGATCTTGCAGTTCCATTATGGCCTGCTCAATAAACTCTGGAAAAAAAACAGATGTTGGGCAGTCACCCTGTTTCATTCAAGCACAATTAAACCCCCTCTATTCCATCACAATATGTACAAAATCACATACAGTTAAATAAACAACTGAAAGCATGAATGAGATTCTAATATACAGTCCTTTCACACAGCCAAAGCTATTTTATTTTACAAGACAAGGCTTTTGCGTTCATCTTTGTTTCTGAAAGCCCAGTAAAAACAGCATAGACTACCTTAAGCAAAATTTAAGAGACAACTTACAAAGTAAAATTTGCATAGCACTGTAAATCTGCGTATTTGTTTGGGCACAGTTCTCTGTAAAAACTACAGTAGGTGACAGGGTTGGGTTTTCTTAATAGCTTCTTATTTTTCACCAGATTCAGACACACTTCTTCTGAACGTCATAAAATCAAGTGTACGAAATAACTGTAAAAACGTACAAAAATATATACACATGCACAGTAAATGCATACCCTGTATACAGTTTTATTACTCGTTAGATTTGGCTAATAATGATCATCTGGTGACTTACACTTCCCTCCGAATGGCAGGTTTGCAACACAACAATCAGCTTAAGGAGGGTGAGTTTCCTCGGAGAGAAGGTTTTGATTAAAGCTACAGTACTTGCTGGTGATGTGAGGAGTGAGCGAGGCGCCGGGCGTTCAGGTGAGTTCAGCATTCAGATGTCACAAGGGACAGCCCGGACACAGCTGAAGCGAAGGGACACAGCCTGGCTCTCTGCACAGATGCACATGCACGGAATAAAGGAGGTACACAGAACCCACTCATGCCTCGGGGAGTAAAATTTAATTCCTGATTAGGCTCTGCTACCTACTCTTCCTTCCTTCGCAAATTGTATTTTAGTAATTAGTAACTCATTGTGTTTTCCTTAAGAATGCACGCTGGCCAAAATGAAAAAAGTTGTGTAAGACTGAAAATTGGTAGTGGTAGCCCCCACACTAAGGAATATTTCTAATTTAAATTTTAGAAGTATTATTATATTCTGATTGTTGCTGAAGTGTCTAATTTTAAAATATATTTTTCTCCTGAAAAGATAAAATGCTGCTTTTGCTAGTGGTTTTTAGAAATAGACTCTCTGCACTCAAGTGGTCTCAACAATGAATGTGCACAAATAATCCTTCTTCTTTACAATTTCAAAAACTGAATGGTGGCTGGTAACTACAGGTATAACATTTTAAGAAATACAGGCAGCTTTCTAAAAGCCTAGAGAGGCCAAGGATGAGAAAAACATGTTTGTCTTAGATGCCAATCCCATGTCTTCCCAATTCTGAAGTATGAAATATTTTCATGACTTTTTCTGATGGCTAACACACTTGGCACAGACCCTGTAATGCCAACTTCCAGAATGTTGTCACTCCAAACCACAGCAGGTAAATAACACACAACCACAGCCTGCAAGCATCTTGCTGCAGAGACAGATAAACCAGCCTCAAAGACAAACAGGTCAGAATGAGAGCCCCCATCTGAAACAAGCCCTTAAGAGGAATTCTGACCCAAATCACATGAACATGGCAAGGGTTATTTTGTAAATTGTCACAGGGACATCTCACATCCACATTACAGTCAGAGCTTGCCTCTCACATAGTTGTCTCTGCTTTGCAAAGCTCCTAGTGATCACTCAGTTTTCTCAGAGCAACAATTTGGTCAGTCAGTGTTCCTGCTCCTCCCAGCGATGTACCTTGCAGTGTTCCTTCTCCCTCACAGCTCCCAGCATGGCTGTCACCTGCTTCAAATCCCAGTTTCAGTCAGCACCAGCAGCTCTGGAGCCGCCTGTTATGATCAGAAGGTTCAAGCAACTGTGATACACTGGGTGGGAGTACAAATTCAGCATTCCCATTGCAGGGATGAGCTTCTTTGTGTGGGCACACAGCAGAACTTGCAGCTATCATCTGCTGGGGATCAGAACTTTCACACCAGGGGACAGAAGCACATCCAGGAGATGCTGTGAGCTATCCTCCTGCATCCCATCTTTAAAGGAGATCAAGGTATGGATTCTTCACTTTGATCTCTGTTGGCCTCCAGCATCTGCATAAAACACTTTGGTGAGGTTTTCTTCAAAAGGTACATGAAGCAAAACCAGGTCTTGGGGTAGTCCCAAGACAGAAACAGTACTTTCAGCAAATATCTGATGGACAGTGACTCCCTTGCTTTCTCATTATTCCAGGTCTTAATAAAAATCTTGTCCCAACTCCCTTTCACCAGAGGGATCTGTTGTCAGATAGGGAGGGCCTGTGTGAATAGGCCTGGGAAAGTCTTCTCTTCCCTGCTAGAAGTTTTGCTTTGAAGCAGCAAAGTTGCATTATCACATAGCAGAAACACAACCCTGTCACTTCAGACCTAGAGCTGTCAACCAGCGCCAAAATTCAGGAAGACAAAACCCCAGCCACGAGAGACAACTGCTGTAGGACTGGTTGAACTGGAAAGCTCCGAGTTCCTGCTAAGAGGTTGTAACCAAACCATCTGCAGAAGATAGAGGTGAGCAGATATACAGACATGGGTGATGGAGACAAGAGGTACCACGTGGAAGTGAGCAGACACACTCACTTTACCTGTGAATACCAGGCAATTAGGACACAGGCAGCAGTCAGATTCATTGGTCAGCAATTAAGTGTAGAGCCCTTCGAGATAAGTTAAAGCAGAACAAAGGAACATTGCCCATGCTCTTTGTGCCAGAGACATATTTTGCTCAGTGATGCAAAGTCAATTGCAAGAGCACATTCAGCCCACAATGAGCAAGAGAGAACTGTAATCCTACTGAGCCAAGCCCTTCAGATACCACATCCTTCTTTAGCATCGGCTCTTTGTGCCTTCCTAACTCAGAGGTGCCACATGGCCAGCAGTCCCTGAGCTATCTCACCAGGTTATCAGATGTAGGTCAATGTGATGCCACTTTGGAACTGCAAATCCCACTTGGAGAGCAGCAACATTGCTGTTGGTGACAATGGCAAGTGCTGCCAAGGCCAAGAGCACACATCTATATCTGTCCATGTTAGTCTGAGAACCATTCCTCTTTCAGAGTCAATGCTGAACTCCATGGCAGTCAGCTTGCAAGTCCATACTGGAAAACTCTATTTACTCCAAACAAATAAGCAATAAATGAAAATTCTGAAAGGTGGAGGGAAGAAACACTCCCATAGCTTTAAGTTTATTAAACCTAGCATGGTTGAAAAGCAAAAGACGAAAAGCATGATATATTTTTGTTTATTATTGCTCTTAAAGGGCTCGGTAGTCAAATATACAAGTTATGCTCTATTAAACCAGAAGAAAATAAGATATAAAATCTATGCTCACTTTTCCAATCCAATCCACTTCCTAATCTTCATTAGTGACATTAACTTCAGCTATTTCCAGTCATTTTAATTTATACATACTCCGTGTACGTGTGCGCGCGTGTGTATAAAAACCCCTATTTGAGAGATAAAATTCAAAATTAAGAGATTCGTGTTGGTTTTGTACTGTTTTGTGCACTGCTGTAGGTTTCAGTTTTTCAAGTGGTTACTGATATGTCTGTTCAGAAGAGCAAAATTTTAAGTATCTGATGATGTATTTATTATATTTTCAAAAAGAAAGCATGACCAATAAGTTATGATAAGAAAATATGAAAAGTTGATTATTCTCCCCTTGATGTACATGCACTAATCCCATGATCCTGAATAGGGAGTTACATGCACTAAGAGGAGAAAAGGATCCTGTAAAGAGAAAGGCTATTAATTCCTTTCTTCTCTAAGCAGCTCCCCTCTTCTCAGCTTTAAGAAGGGATTTATTTTGTGAAATTCTTGTCATGCCCATTAATATACTGCTCAAAATGTAAGTATAAAACATAGTCAATGGTCAGCCTGCTCTGCAAGCCTCTTCTGCTAAGCCAGTACAACTTATATATACTCATTATCATCTTCAGGAAGCAAGTATACAGCATTTGTAACATCTTTCTAGGAAGCAAGAATTACACCCATTACTGAATTACTTAAGAAAAAAAAAGAAAAAAAAAAGAAAAAAAGAACCCCCCCCATACTGTTCTCAGTCCTCTGGTTAAAAACAGGGAAAAGTCAGAATTAACTTTATCAGCATTTGGATGTCTGACTGTATTTGAAGACAAAGTATAAAAACACCCAGCAAGGAAAACAGAGTTATGGCTAGGCTCTGCTCTCCTCAGTTCCCAAAGCATATTTCAAATTCCACTAACATTTGCAACAGATTTGCAGCCCCTCTCTTAGGGAAGTTTTATTGAGGGGACAAAGATGACACACTAACGTTGGGGGTCTGGGTACAAGGATTCAGCGAGGTGGAGTCTAACAGGAGACAGACAGAACTCAGGTCATCCTTCAAATGCTCTTGTTGAAAAGACCACAAATAAAAATCAAGTGCATGACAGAACAAGTGATTAATGACCCCAAGTAAAATATTTTCCTAAGTTACAAAATTGCTCTTCCAGTGTTTGAAAACAGAAAAACCTGTGGGAGAAGAGGTTACATTCCAACAGTCAAGAGCAAATTTGGAAAGAAGGTAAATTATTACTCTCTTATCTTGGTTACTGAAGCAAAGATGAAAATAACAACCAGCGCTTTGATAAAATCTGCTCTTTACAAAAGTGAGATAAATATTCTAGTGGCAGCTGGGTTAAAGATACCGACCCTGAGGGTTAGCTTCTGCCCTCAGCTCAGATCTGCAACTCATTTCACCCACTTCTGCGAGCAGCAAAATGCAGATTGTGACCTTCAGACTTGAACACACAGGTACAGTTACCATCCGTTTGCAAATAATTCTCCAGCTATGCATACAGCAGCAACCTACAGAAATCTCTGAATCTCTGAATGTGCGTTCATAAAAAAAGGAGAGAAAAGGAAGAAAAGGAAAGGAAAAAAAAGAGGCAGGTACAGACATGATTCTGAGCTCTAATTTTCAGTGAAAAAGACCAAAATGTCAACAAGCAAAACTAAAGATACTTAAAATCCCTGAAGAGACCTTATACTCTTTCTAATGCTTTAACAGCACAGTTCACCTTGCAAAAAAACTTCACATGAACATCTAAAGCATGTCAAGTCAAAAGAGCAGCATACCCTGTCCTGACACACACAGGGTAAGGTCCTGGCCCCATCTGAATCCATGCTGAAACTCTCATTAGAAGTTCAAGAGATGCCAGCACTCAAAATCTGACTGCTACAGACCTCTCTTTTTCACATTATTTTGCAAAAGAAGACATTTTGAAAACTATTGTGCTGATTTCTAGTGCTGCCTCCCAGTTTACTGAGAGAGGTTGGCTGAACTGGACTTTGGTAATGAGAGATGCAAACAGAAATAAAAGGAGAATTGAAAAAATTTCCTTCTTTGCTAAACTCTAAATCCCACAGTCAACCACTAATTCAAAAAAACCCAAACAGATCCAAAATTATGGAACATAATTGATGTGAAACAGGGCAAACAGCATTCAAGACTGAAGTAATATTTTGAAATTAAACAGCCTTGAGCAGTTAGCAGGAGATAGGATGAGAATTTATCCTATTGGATCTGTTCTATGGGATGTGCTGATGGATAATATGCTGCTTCCAAACTCCACTATTCCTTCTCCTGCTTTACAGAAGTCTTAAGATGTTGCCTGAAAATAAAAAGTGTCAGTGTAACATACAAACAGGATTTCATCTGTAGCCATGACAACACAGCCAAAAACACTCTAACCCAATGAACACCTGTCAATTCATTTAAGGAGGGTGTTTTTTCCTGGCTCATTAGTAAGAGAAGTTGGAAATCAATAAATGTTACATTGGCTTTAGCAAGAGGAAACATTCAATGGCTCCTGTTGTAAAAGTGAGTGTAGTGCTCTTGACAGAAACCAGTGTTTTCAGTCATCTGAAGATACATGTGGCCATGGCCAATGCCCTCTTTTCTCCCCCACCCCAAGTCCCCCAACAAAACAAGAAAAATTAGTTTCTTCTTCCACCCCACCCCAGATTTTCTCCCACAGCTTGACTACAGGAATCCTTGATCAGGCAGAAGGTTGGTGCATTCTCTTCAGCCGATGCCTCCAACTTCTTCATTCTTGGCTCAAGTTTTATTCATTAATATTAGTCATCAGTTATTAAGAAAAAGATAGTTTCTAAGTGTTTGTTGTTGTTTTTTAACTGAAGTTAATCGGATACCATAGTCTGGTTATATGTGCTGAACTGCAGCCATCAGTTATTCCTTTTTCTTGAATTCCTGGTTGCCATAGCTGGAGCCTTTTTCTATTTCAGTTACTCCTATCAGTCTACGAACTCCAAAGGAAGCTTTAAAATACAACAGAGAAATGAGAGGCACATTAAAACCAGTCCAAGCACCTAGGACATTACATGTAAACACACAACACGTGAGTTAACCCAATCCCCCAGTCAGCAGTGACCAACAGTGCACTGTACGAGGCTGCACAGGGATCACAGGTCAAATGACACTCAAAGAGAGGGACAATCTAGATTTAAAAATATAATTACTGCTTCTCCTGGTTAACAGGAAATGTAGCATGAACACTGAAGCATATCCTCTCCTTCTACTTCCCCTTCCTTTATTGTTAGGGTTTCCATGTTGCAGAGGTAGGGAGGTAAATTTGGTGGTATTTATGAATTTTTTGTTTGTGGTGGTGGTTTTGTTTGTTTTTTTTAATTCACAAACAAATTATCCAGTACAAGTATTTTTTCTTCAGGCATCATAACAATGGGCTACAAGACTCACCTGCTACTACTACAGCTTTTGTTTAAGATACGAAGGCAAATTTGCCCAGATTAAAGCTTTTGAAACAATCAAAATGCTGTACAATAGAAAGACTAATGAGTGAGCTCCAAACATTTTCCTGCAAGCCCCATTCTCATTAATTAATAGACAGAACTTATTGGAGATAAAGGCTGGGCTGAGCATCTTCTCTGCTTTTATTACCTGCTCCTACAAGTCCCAGGAATGCAAGGATAAGGAGAGGTGATCCACTTGCAAAAACTCCAAAGCCAAATGTGAAGAGAGGAGAGAGGAGAACTGTGGCCCAAAAAAGAAAGTTTAGGAGAGTCCATGGTCTCCTAGGAGGTTTAAACTGCTTGCCAGGAAATACACCTTCCTGATTATACATCTCTTGCAAAGCATCCTGAGGGAAAGAGAAAAGAAAACAGGTTCATAATGTTTGCACCAAGCAGCCCAAGATTAGTCAGCTCCAGGACAACACCAGGGACAGCATCAGTGGTACAAACTCATCAAGAGTGCACAGCATCCAATTCCATCTACTGTCACTTACTTGTGCATTTCTGTTGACCATCCAAGTGACCTTTAAGCCTTTTGAAGGCAATTTTAGCACCCTCAAAACATGAAACTTTACTGTCCTCTCCACTACCAAATACCTTCCTCTTGCCTGTTAATTGCTTAGGATTTCAGGGCAGCTTCAGGTCAGAGACCACTTCAGACACTACCAGCCCTCTAAGCTTTTCCTTCCAGAAAGGTCAGCATGATTCAGCACAGCACGAAAATGCTGTATGGAGAGCCAGGAGGGGAGGTCAAGGCATGAGCTGAGAGCAGAGACAGCACCACACCAGCCTTAATCCCAGCACTGACACTGAGCCACTGCACCCCAAGCTGAGCCTGCAGAGGTGCAATGCTGGAACACATCACTCAAAGGAACAAGGTGCCCACCCACCACCTTCCCTCAGTCTGCAAGATTCTTCTTTAAGGTTTCCAAGCCTTTACCAAGGATGGGTCAAATCTCTGGTGCTTCTTGTTTTTATTTCTTATTTTTTAAATTTCCTTTACAAATGGCTGAGAAGTGCAAGGCATTCCTTGCCAATAACAGCCCTTTGAGGACACATCTTTTGTGCAGGAAGAGGATTCCAAAGTCATTGCAATAAATGGAATGAGAGGATTGCAGTTACAAAGTATTGCTAACACTGTATGATCAATATGTATAACACCCATGTCCATAAGCAATACCTCCTTGTCAATATCTCAAAATTAAGTTGAACAGAGGTACAGCCAACATCAGGAGAGATGACAGGAAATGGTGTCACATTGCATTAGGGGAGGGTTAGATTGGTCATTAGGGAAAAAAAAAACAACTTTCATGGAATGGATTGCAAAGCAATAAGACTGTCCAGGGAACTGGTGAAGTCATCATCCCTGGAAGTGTTCAAAAAATGGATCTGGCACTTGAGGATATGGTTTAGTGGTGAAATGGTGGTGGTGCTGAGCTGATAGCTGGTCCCTACATTCTTAGAAACCTTTTTCAACCCCAAAGACTCTTTGGTTCTATAGACCTGCTAAGGGAAGGTAGGGGTAGAAGATGATGAGCTACTGTTCTTTGTAAGATAACCCCTCTCCTTAACTGAATCAGAGCTCAGACTGTCAAATAAATTAGGTTGAAATAAATATAGTGAAACTCAGAACAACTTGCTGTATCTAGAGGCTGAACATAAGCCTGGCAATGCTGCAGCACAGGTCATCATAGCTGGGGAAAGCCCAGGATACTTAAACCTTCTGTGCTCTGCTGTCTCCCCACAAAGACAAGCAACATAGAAATCAAAATACACTTTTCAAGTTCAATAATCCATTACTTAGGGCTGGACAACAATTACAGCTCTCTGCTACTCCCCACAGAAGTGTTAAATCTATGGCTGAGAAAGCAATCATCTAAGGTTAGAAAAAGAAATGACACAAGAGAAAGCTGGGAGCCATCTGAAGGCATGCTGGGCATGTGCTTTATCAGTCCCTGGCAGCAGATCCCAGGGACTGTCTGTCCCATGTCACACACCACTGCAGAAGTATTACCAGGAGGCAGAAGGAAAGTGACAGTGGAAGAAAAATGAAAGCAAAGAACAATTGCAGCTGAAAGCTGGGACCAGCTCTCTCTGACAGACAGTTATCACTCTTCTTGAGTGCCTAAAAACACCCACAGGGAAAATGGAGCTTTTAGAAATGCATGACAGAGATCCAAGTGCTGAAAAATGTAAAAAGACAGTGGATTGCTATTAGTCTTCCACAGCTCAGGCATATCTCTAAATTCCATTGTGCTTCCCGGTAATTTGAGACCTCACTACCCAGCCCTCTGCTGCCAAGGGGCTCCTCTGTCCTGCTCCTTCAAGCATTTTGAGGGATGGCTGCTTAGTTATACATAACATCCTCTCCATTCAGTGCAAGAGTGTGTATTACTCACTGCCTTAATACACTCCCCTGTGCAAGAAAAGACAGGCAAGAAAGCAGAGCTATTTACCTTTTCCTGGTAAAGCTTATGAAGCCAATTTGCAGCTTCCTTTTCATCTTGAGGGATATCTTCCAGAGGAAATCTCCTAGTTCAATAAAGAGATTAAAAAATGGAAAGAAGAAAAACAAAAAAAAAATAATTAAAGGAAAATCCAGGTATTTGATTTTATCCCTCTGCTAGGGAATATATTCCACTCACTGAAGGGTGTAAATCACAGACAACACTGTCACTGATGGTAGAGGTCTTAAACACAGAGAATTGGGACTTAAGAATCTGAGATTTTAGGTTGGGAATTGGGTGCTATTTAAGACAGAAGAAACTGTACAAGTTCCTGTCAGTTTCAGAGCACATTAGTAAAAGATACATTTCCCATTGAAACACTATTCCTCCTTCACCAGTTCCACCACTGGCTGATTCCCAGTGAGCTCAGACTGAGGCACTTGGAGCAGGGAAAACACAAGCAAGCAGAAAACCTAAGGATAATTGTTTGTTACATTTTGGTAGTGAAAACCCTATTTTGGAAGCAATGAGAGAGGAAACTAAACATTTGATTTAGAGCCATCTCTAAGGAAAACACCTGCAGTGACTGCACTTGTCCCTCTTTGCAGCCCCTCAGACTGAGGCACACAGTTTTGGGGGTGTGTGACAATTATGCCCAGCACCAACCCATGACCTGACCTCACTGAGAACAGGTCCCTTGTCAGAGCCTCTCTGTAGTGGTGAAGAGCCAAACATCCTCCTGCATTCTTTTATTATCTGAGACCTTTCCAACCCAGACCCCTCTATGATTCTGTGAATATGTTCTAACACATTTCCAATGATTTTGGCAGCCCATAAGCCAACTGAACACCAGATCTGGCAGATTTACTTACATCAGCTCTAACAAGAGACACTGCTCAATTAATGTAAATAATGCTCAGTAGAAGCTCAGTGAGAAGTCATTTGCTGGAAGCTTTCTGGTGAAGTTGCCATGGTGCTGCTGTCACCACTAGAGGGGACTCACAGCAATAACATTTGGTGATTTCCTGATTATTTCCTCTGGAGTCAGTGGGGATAAAGACTGGATCTACTGCAGAGCTAAGCTGCTTACCTCTGCACAGGTAACTACACCTGCACATACCAAGAACAAGAGCTTATGTGCTTCCCTTCTCTGAGCTACATTAAGTCTGTTGGCACAATAGGGACATGCTCCATTTTCAGCAAAAAAATCTGTAAAAATAGTCTCCTTACTCTCATAGCTTCTTCCCCAAAACAGAGAAAAAATGTAGAAAAGCACCTTGAGAATATTCATTCCATCCACAAACATATTTTAAATCAAAACTATCTAAGAACAGCCATTTGTAGGGTACAACTAATAATTTTACCTGACAACATCATCCTCAACAGAATTTTTCGAACCTGAACCTCTTCTAACACTATTGAAAACTACATTTCTTTCTTCCCATTAACCCTCCAAGAAGTGAAATAAAATTGCATCTCCATGAGCAAAAAAGGATATTTAACTGAAGGCTGCCACAGTTCAGTGTATAATTAATAATTATACAGATGTGCATCCATGCATGTGCACCTCAGATCCAGTTACATATCCCACGTGCATGTGCCATCAGTGTGGAATTACAGGTGGAACTGCCTGACCAGCTGTTTTGCTGGCTGCCAAATTGTCTGCTCACTTTCCTCATCAAGAATATTTGGCAAGCGTAAACAGTGAAAATGAAACCCCTTGCAGGTGAGCAACTCCACCTCTCCATGGACAGCTCCACAGTAATCTTTTCAGCTGAGAGGCTAAAACGTTGTAGATATTGCAGCAACACACAGACCCAAAGCCAGATGGGAAGGGTGTGGGGAGGGAAGGAGAAAGGCTCTTTTTTTTTTTTTTTAAACTTTTAAAAACCAAGCATCAACCTCATCATCAGAATACAGCAATGTTTTCCAAAGAGTGGGTGAAGCCCCCAGAGAAGCAGAAGCAAACTGTCCAGAGAACTGTGGAAAGAATAACCAGGTCATGTCTCAGGCCCAAACATAAAAGGGAAAAGAAGAATTTCAACAGGATTGACCACTTTTATGATCACAAGGAAGCCTTTGAAGCAGGAGGCAGCAAGGAGAAAGCAAGAAAGAGAAGGAGCGGGTGTGCATGCAAATGTGTACGTGCTGCATGGGGTGAGGTGTTAGCAGCTACTCCTTGAGGCAAAGGAACAGTGAGGAATGTGAGCAATGTCCCACCTCATTCATACAATGTCAGAACTTCAGCATTTTTTAATTTTTAATCTGCTGATCAAACCATGTGAGCGAGGGAGAGAAACTGGCATGTAATAGAGCTATTTATTCCAAGCAACCACTGAAGCTGAAGGATAAGGAGAAGTTGAGTGGACTACAGGAAAGGAAATTACGCTCTAAAATCTGAATACACTCCAATGTGCCAAAGTATGCTTCTTATGGCTCACCTCTATCAGTATATGCTCACCTTACACACATATCTGCTTCATATTTCTTTCCATAAAGAATTCCTAATAAAGATGGGTTCTTGTTTCCTCTGAAATTTAGTGTTACATCATACACTGCTGAAACTGTTAAGGGAAAAAAAAAGGAAGAAAACAGGGCTGTTACAGTAGCAGTTCCAACAATCACCTTCTGGCATCCTTTCTTGAGAAAGCAACAGAGCCTTGTGCAAGTCATGCATTAATGATGTCAGAGTCCCTCACTATTTTGTGTTTACACATCACAGCTATCTGTACCAGCCCCCCAGACACTTGCAGCTCTGTAAAACACCAGATGACTTGATCAACTAAGCAACATAAGAAGGTTTTTAGTATTTTATAAGATTGGGATCTGACAGTTCTGTGGTAATTTACAAATTACCAGCTGACACGCTGGATCCTCATTACTGCCAGCTCACTAATTGTAATGAACACAACAGACTATGCTGTGCTACACAGTGTGCTGAATAACACAAGTGCTGCAAGGCTTGGCAGTACCTGTTCCCCTGAGACACTGGACAGCAGTGGTGAAACCTTTGGTTCTGGGCAACAGGTGGTATTTCAGTTTAGGCAACCCCTTGGATTCAGCTACCTCCATACTGATGCGGTGCTTGGTCTCCGTGAAACGAGTTCCTTCACAGTACAGCAGAAACTGTGCAAGACAAAAGTAAAAAAAAAATCCCAAGGATATCTTGAGATATCAAAAGAAATGCAGCAGTATACTGAAAATTTTTCCAAGATAAACATACATGTGCACACACTTCAATTGTCTCATCTCTTCACCAAGTATTAGGCATAAGCATTAATCCCCAACTCATTTACCATTACCTTTACACTTAACAACACTCATCCCAAATTTAAGGTGACAAAAAGACAGCCCTAATTGTGGCATTTAGAATGCACAGGAATTAGGAAATTGATTTGCTCGAGTCAATTTTAATCATGATTTCAATTACCAAGCAGGAAGTCTTGATTTAAATAATCAATGCTAACTACATTTTGCACTTATATTTTCTAGTTGTTTTCCCTAGAGACTAGTCCTTGGTTCTCAGTTGTAGAATCATTAAAATGTATAGATCTGAAGCTCAAGTTCAGTCTTAAGATTTTCTAATTGGTAGGATTTTTCTGTTTTTTCTTTTCTTCCCCACACTAATCAGGAAGATATATTCAATACAATTCATATCTATATAGTCAAGCAATTAAGTAGCTTAAAATACATTCTCCAGATTCTTACTTTTTCTATCTTTGTAATGGTAGAAAATTACAATGCATTCACAATGTTCTGGTTAAGGCTTAATGTTTCACTATTCATTTTAACAAGCTGTACCAGATAATACTGAAAACTCACTTAAAATGCATAAAAAGCCTCTTAATGTTTTATAAGCCAAATAACTGTACATTACATGTGCTGCTATAAAAGCAAAACTCAGAATTCATCAAAATCTTTGCATTCAAAGCTCTAGGAAGGTTAAGGGGTTGATTACACCACTATGCTGCTGCAGTGAAGTCTAATAGTGTTGCACACAATGAAACAGAGATGTTTTACCCTTGATTTTAAATAATGTTAAAATAGAAAGGAAAAAATGTAACTGCAGAAGCAGATATAAGCTTGCCCATTTGTTCTCAGAGACTTCCTGGGAAACCTGTAATTTCTTGGATCAATGGACACACTAACAGGAACTTTCTATCAAAATCCATGGTCTGTGCTGTCAAATTCACTCACTTGTCCAAAAAAGATTTTTTGTTGATGTGTCTTTTCAGCCTACCTCCTAAAATGTTATACAGATGTAGTAATCAAACGTAAGCTTTCTTTTTAAATGGGTAAAAACAAGTCTGGACAGAATCATTAGTGTCACACAGGCCTGATTTATAAATAATTCTCAAGCTTCTGAACTGTTTCCCAAATGACTTCCCTTACCAAGAGGCAAACAGCAGCTGTCTGCAGCATATCCCAAAAGAGCCCCTGAAACAGAGCATGGCTTTTCCCTGACAACTCTTGGAAGTGAGCACACCTTCTCCTGACACTTAAAGCCACAGGCAGCAGTCTGTTACCATTTCTCTTCTAGCAGCCAATACCAGAGGAGGGACTCAACACTTACCCACATATATTCAGGATAATCAGACAAACGTTTCAATCCCTCAATAACTGTATCTCTGTCCTCTTCCCATTTCCTTTTGCAGAAAACGATCTCGAGGAAGTACCACGTCCAGCCAATTAGGGGCACATATAGCAGCTCTCTCTTAGCAAGAACTTTGGAACTCTTGGAGAAAAAACAGAAGTGACAATCCAAAAATGTCATTTGCTGATTTGTGCAATGAGGTTAAACACGTTAAAGCTAAGATGTATCTGGGATCTTAAATGCAAAGGAACTGTTGATAGATGGGTTTTGAACAGATCTATCAAGCTGCAGAGGAAGGGAAAGCTCACGGCCCACGTACCCCCAGCACTCCAAAGCGCTCTGTCATCGTCCAGCCGCACAGGAAGTCAATCTCAAAGTTGTGGTTCAGGATGATGATGACGTGTTCCTTCCCAAAGGTTTTCACCGTGGCCTCGTCTGAGAACAGGGTGCATTCTGTGCCTGACCACCATTCCAGCAGCATTACCAACTCTAGCAAACATGATGAAGTTGGAGAGAGGAGTTAGGGGGACCCCTCATAGAAAGCATTTAGAGTTTCATCCTCAGCCCCATTCACTGCTCAGCCTCTCCTGACTCCCATCACCGTCACCTTCCCAAGCAGAAATGAAACAAAAGCTTGGAAGGGTACAGACCAAACCACATAACCATCCCTAAGCAGTATTTAAGGCACCAGACATATGCATTATGGATAATTCAGAAAGTTTTTAACAGCAACAAGTTTGGGCATTGCATTACAAATGCAAAATTTCATGACCACTGGAAAAAAAGCCCAAAGACTTTTATGCCTGAAAAAAAGACAGTGGAGCTGTTGATTGTTCCACTAAATGAGCACAGTTCCTCCCAGGTGGAATACAAATTATGCATAGATGCAGCCTAATGTTTTCACTCCACATGAAACAAGCCTTATGGAGGTAAACAGACCAATAAAGGTCTTTTAAAGGGATGCAGTGACATAGATCTTCTGTGATAGATTTTAATATTACAACACAATGCTCTAATTGTTCTGCATTATGATCATCAACACAGAGTTAAAAACAGCAGAGAACAGAGCTAATTTATCAAAATACCTGGGCAAATACAGGAATGGTAAATTGTGTCTTTCTTTCACTGCAAAAGAATGATCCCTTTTTCCTCCATTTACTCCAACTTTAAAGTTGGAGTATTTATTCAGCCCTGAACATTTGTTACCCTTTCTTATTTTCCACCTCCCCTTTTTTCATCATAAAACCCCCTTCCACTTAAATTCAGCATGCACTGACTGTAGTTGCTATGGTTAGCTTATTTCCCTCATTTCAGAACATTGAGGCAGATGGAAGGCATTGCTTGCATCATGGGACAACTATAAAAAGTATGAGGATAGTTCATCCTCCCAGTAGGAAGATTTGCTTCCCTGCAAGCCGTAGTCATTGGTATTTTCTCATTTCAACGAGATATGGATGAAATAAAAATGTGGCTGCACAAATACGGCAGTTAAAAAGAGTCCAACCCTTCCCTCATGACTACACCTGCAGGGTTGCCCCTCTGTTCCCTCTATCAGGCTCTGGCAGGAGGTTTTCCAGGTTCCCCCTGGGAGATTCTGTTTTTTCCAAATAAGGCAGCACCTTCCTGCACAAAGGTTTCTGATCAGTGGGATCAGGCAAGGTCAGCTATCCGTACTGCTAAACAACAATTTGGGATCCAGTCTTGCACCACACTAGAAAGAAGGCAAACACAGTATTTAGGTGAATAATGGGGAAAACCAGTCCTGGTCTGCTGAGGGTACAGAGCTCACCTAGCACTGCTTTCTTCACTCATGACCACTTACCCACCAGGGTTATTCCCCGGTATCACTTCCAGCACTTGCTCATTTGGAAGCAGGACAAATTTATGCACCTTGCTGGCCAAGAGAGCTTAACCCCAGTCAACTGGAAATACAGCAGAGGAAAGACAGAGTTGTTCCTTTACACCAGGTACAGGTTTCTATCAGTGCTTCCCAGCTTTGCATGTTTTGTGATAATTTCCTTTTGCTGGTTACCTGGCTCAGTAAAAGGGGAAAGAGGACAGCAAGAGTGTCCTCAGAGCACCTTCCAAGCAGGTGGCCAGGAGAATGGAGCAGTGGTACCAAACACATCGTGGTACTCTGTGCAATTTTCCCTGTCCATTGTTCACTGTACCAAGGAAGAACATCTCCAGGACCTGCTACATTTTCTTATAAAAATTATAATAATGTGGTTGTGCTTCCTCTTCAAAATCAGGACAAAAAACCTGCAGAGGCCAGTGTGGATGACTTTCTGCAGAACATTTCTTTCACCTTTCTCCCTAAAACAGTGGAGGATTTGCCAGAGTTCATACTGAGAGAGGAGGGCTGACAAGCCAAAGGATTAACACGAGGAAACAGATTGTCCTTTACAAGTGTGCTGACAAATGATGTAATTATAACCAGGAGTGGGCTCATTTCCTTTTTTCGCTGTGTGGGTTACAGCTCCTTTGCGTGGCACTGATCCTGCCAATGCTACAGCAAGAACATCCTTCTGAATAAAGGAATGGGAACACTTGCACTGCCCAGGAGAGTTCCTACAGGGAATAAGCAACAAGCTGGGCTTCCCACACACCAAAGCAGCTGCATTTACAGCCTCACAAGCCCTCCTGAAACAAAGCAAACAAGGGACACAGCACAGCACATCCCTCAGCTGCAAGTAACAATATTTGAGAGGTTATTTTTGCAACTGGACTAACCCAAACACGCCACACTCTCTAAGGCTGTGATTCATCTGAAAGGAGCTGACGTGGGAGAGCTGCAAGTACAGACTACCTGTCACGAATTTATGGGTTTATGTCGAGGCCAGAGCCTGAGAGACTTCCTTCCCCAGATGTCTGTCAGGAACATTGGATAGAGTCTCTCTCTGTCCCTTTTGGAAGCTGAGCTTTAGGTATCTGAGACAAGATACAGTAAGAACAGAGCCTGGTTTTCAGTACAGAGCCACATGCAGGATTAGCTGTGTATCCCTTCCTGCACACTGATCCTCTGCCAGCTTCTCTTACAGACCCCCAACCTAAAACCACAAACAGCTTGGAGAAAGTGACCAAAACATAGCATCCAGAGCAGAACACCAACTTACAGGTTCCTTGCCAAAAGGCTTCTCCATACTGAAATATATTTCATTATGAATGGCAACACTAGAGCTAGTGCATTTACACAGCTTACATAAAATGCTATAAATCACAATTGAAGAGCATATTCTCTCAGCTCTTCCATTACAGGCCATCAGCTCTCTGCAATCCCACATAGCATTTACATTAATTTTCAGAGTTTAATTTCCTAATGTGTTAATTTATAACAAGTTATACACTAGGGGTTATCCTACATACAACCCGATTATCTACTCAGATTCTCCAAACCTCGTTGAACAATGGTGTGGGTTATTTCCAGTGTTCAGAGGATGTAAGACAGCAGCATTTTTAAAGTGTGATTTTTTTTCATGCACAATGCTAACTAGGGCCTGAGTTTAAAGCTTTACAGGAGTAAGCAGCTCATATCCTCAGAAAATTCTAACTATTAATGCAGCAGTAATTTTCAACATGAGATGATATTCTAGATTACTAAAAGTACAAAGAAATTCTTACAAGCAAATTAAAAATAAAAACTCCTATGTGTCCCCATTCTTATCCAACCAAAATAATTTTGAAGTTTGTACTAAGCTCTTCTATTATCTTCTATTTTTCCAGACAATTTGCCTGCTAGTCTATTTAATTTCCTCTCTCCTGTGCTTCTCAGTGTGCAGGACAAAAAGGACAGCAAAGGCAGGGACAACAAGCTTAAAAAGAGACTGAACCAGACACCTCAGAAAGCTTTTGTTGGTGATACTTCACATCGATGATTTACAAAATGTGGGCGCCTGTCAGTGGACTGCTGAACTGAAATTTCAGTGTTCATTCTGGTGACTCATTTACCCACAGTGGGAGTTGGATGCTGAGCTGAGCACTAAGGTAAGTGGCCATGCATGCTGGGAGGGGATAGAGAATGGAAATCGATTAGATGATTCACTGCTGAAACAGGAGGTGACATTTGGGCTAAGGAGCCTTCTAAACACACTAAATATTTTCAGAAATCCAGCCCTCTGTTATGCTCTGTGAGGAAAAGAAGAAGGCAACCAACAGGGAGGAAGTTTTGCAAAGGTCTGAAAGAGGAGAACAAAGAAGCTGCACTCAGTGCAGAGCTGACCCACGGACAGAAGAAGGAAACACTGACAAATTGCTCAAAGAAGAGACCCTGGCTTCAGAGACAGGCACTGAAGGGTGCAAGGGGATTCTGAAGTTTGTCACACAGCTCAGCTGCAGAGACATCTACACAAGATACTTGAAGATAGACCTCTCCCTCTGCAGCCCACACAACAAACTTGGGCTCCTACATGACCAGTACTGCTCATATGCTCAGTACCTGAGCCAGTCTCATGATTGTCCCTTAGCACAGGTGCTGATACTGGCTGAAGATGGCATTGAGATAGAAATACCTCCTATCAGTCCAGAGAAGGCTGAAGGTGCAGCCCACTTTTTTGAATGACAGAATGACAACACACACCAGACCCTTGACTTCTGTATAACTTCCCAGCACTCCAGAAAAAAATAAAGGCTGTTTCAACCTGCTCTGAAAGAATCTGCATCTGACTTACCATTTCTCTCATCTCTGTGTGCAAACAGATACATGCACATACACATATTTTTTTGGTTAACAAAAGCAACAAGAAGAAAAACCCCTCCCCAGCCCCAGCCCTACCCCTCCCATCTCAGCATACTCACGGCTCCAAAGGGAATAGGCAAGGCGACAGTTTACTCGGCGATAAAGCTGCTTGTTGATGGGCCAGAGGACCAGCGTGCATAGTTGAATGAAGTTAATGATCAGTCCACTGACAACAAAGACGAACCCAATGAGGAGGTGAACTATGAACTGGGTCTTCAGGAAGGCAATGAAGCCCATGATAACCACTCAGAAGCGTGTGCAAGGGCCGTCACTCAGAATAACTGTCCTGGAAGAGGGGAAAAAAGGGAAAACCAACAAAGGAAAGAATCAGATGGAGAGTGGAGTTACAAGCTCTGAGATAGGACAAAGCGAAAGCTCTGAAACAGTCCAGGCTCATTCATCAAGAGGGACCCAACCCAATAAATGCTGTGCTCTCCAAGCCTGCCTCATGCAGGTCTTCACACAATAAACTGGTGATGGTTCGAATCTCTGACCAAAATAGGAAGAAATCATTATTTACAATTTACAGCCCACCAGAAAGATTACTGTTTGCTGAAGAGACTCATCTCACACCTCTCTTCAAACAAATACCATGTAATTGGGAGTTAATGCTGTGAGGAAGAGCCCTGTGCACTCACAGTGAGCAGCAGGGCCCTTCTGGGCAAACAGGAGGTTTCTTTATCTTTAGGGGTGCTGTCCTGAACTGGAACAGGAGCCTCACCCTGCAAAGAGCAGGGCTGGTCACACATAGCATCAGTCTGGCAAACACTGAGGCATGGAAATGGAAATCAGGTATTCCCACATCCAAAACCCATGCTGGAGCAGGTTTAATAACTTCTCACTCTGTCAAGCCACAGTTCTGTGATCAAATATACCAGTTAGTGTGGGGGAAAATTGTAAAATGATAAAAAAGCCCTAGGCTATGTAGCAGTACAAACTTGATCTGGAATGGGCACTGGTGTAGAATCTTGATTCCAATGAATTAGCCAGAACACTTAGCTCTGAGTATGTGCAGTTTATACCAGGTGCAGAAAGACTGGCAATGTGTGAACAAGCAGAGTGCCACAGGAGCTTAGACAGTCCTGATCCACCACAAATCCTGTCAGCACAAAGTTAACCCAGCAAACTGAGTTTATTGCAAACCCCACACTATCCAGCACTGGCCTGTTTTACCTGTTGGGTACTGGAAGCCCTGCAAGGCCAGCCAGGGTATTATATATAAAACCACAGCCTTGAGGTCTCATCCCAAAAATAAAAGCTTGACCCTGATTTTCTGCCACAGTCACAGCTTGCTGATGGTTTTCATGCTCAGCTTCTACAAGTGTGGCAAATGACCAGATCAAGCAGTAGATGGTAACAAATACTTTTGACAAATCAGGCATCCCAAGCTGATGTGGACCTGCTGTCTGAAAATAAAGTACCTGCCAGCTGTGGGGAACCAAATAATTTTCACTTGCTATCTGCTTACACTGTGCTGCTATTTATAAAACTCTACAGCAATTTTATTGTGAAAGCTTGTTTTCTATCCCCTCTTCTACCAATCAGGTACAGCCTTTCAAGGCACAGAGTCTCTAGTTTTTGCACAATTAACATCCATTTGCATCATTAGTAACCTACCCACTTCAGAAGCACATTAGAGAGGCAAAAAAAAAAAAAGCCTGGTTGAACACAGCCAGTATTGTGCCTGCCACAGAAAGCAAAGCAAAGCAAGATGAATAGTATTTGAGCTCATGATAAATAATCTAAATTCTCCCAGTGTTTTTCTGTAAGGATGAAAGAAACATTTCTTCCACTAATAAATTACTTTAAGAACAGCTGTTAGGAAGCAGAGACTTCTGTTTGAAAAGGAACAAGTGGAGCCCTCCTTCCTCTTCCCTCCCCAAGAGGCTGCAGTTGTCTCACACAGCCAAAACACCACACCAGTGTTCACACACTGCCGTGTGGGAGGCAGCCGTGGCATCCAGGGACTCCCTAGCACTGGGTTTGTTTGTCTTTTCCACTGGCACACTCTAATAAATACTGCCAGACATCAAGCACCAAGCTCTTCACTCCCAAGGCCAGAGCCAGTCTCTTCATCTGGCGTATCTCAAAAGCCAGTTCAAACAAACAAGAAAAGAACAACTGTCTCCACCCCCACAAGCTATTTCTTAAGTTCTTGCTTGCCCTCTGCAGAGCCATGTGCAAGCAGCTTGGGTGATGGCTGTGTCCTGCCAAACCATTCAAAGGTTGGACTTGAGGATCTTGGAAGCTCTTCCAACACGACTCTACCTGTGACAGTCATTAGAGCAGCACTTACAGCCTTTTGCTGCACAGCTTGGCCCCTCCAGACAGGGGCACAAAGCACACACAGACAGCACAAGGACAAATGGGGATCTCCTCAAATAAAATGGTTTGGCTCCACTTCCACAGGCTCCTGGCTTTGACAGAATCTGTGGCACTCTGGTATTTGTCCCTTACATTAAGGACATGGATGTTTTACAGACCCCAATGAACACATCCCTCCTCACACTGCAGCAAGATGATTTCTCATCCAGCTTTGTTAGACATGGAAAACAGGATTTATCACTCTTGCACCAGCGTCCTGCCCCACATGCTCAGCATCATAGAATCATTATGGTTGGAAAAGCCCTCCAAGATCAAAATCCAGTCTTTGACCAACCACGACCCCGACAACTAAACCACAGCCCTAAATTCACATCCAGTTACTTCTTGAACACCTCCAGGAATGGTAACTCCACCATTTGCCCAGGCAGTTTCAATGCTCAACAACACCTTCCATTAAGAAATTCCTTCTGATGTTCAGCCTGAGCCCGAGCCCACTTCCTCTCGTCCTGTTGCTGCTGTCTGATCCTCCCAGTGTCACTGCTGGATACAGAACCTGCTGGTCTCTGCTTTGACAATCCCTCACTTAAATGTATTTGACTTTTAAGAGAATTAGAAATTAACGTTAATCCAGGAATTCTGTAACTTTCTGCATCCCTGCCCAAGCAGGCCAGCCAGGCAATTTAGGGACAGGGCAACAGGAAAAAGGTGGACAGCAGCTGTTCTGTTGTATCCCATAGTCAGGGTAGAGGGAGGATGTGGAAATGAATATTTGCTGAAATGAGGAGAAGTACCACTTCTTCATTTGACATATGTATTAAGATCAGATTAGAGAAATATCTAGGAAGTAAACATCTGCCCCAGTCTAAGACATCAAGTCTTAGCATATTAATTTTTTCTTTTTTAAAAAACCTACCTATATCATCTGCATTTTTAAAGACCTGCTGGTAAAATCTTATTTTTGCCCTTGTTTTCCTAAAACACTGTAACTTCCCAGCATTGACCTTTCACCACAAAACCTTAATTTTCTCCTCTACAGCCACACCGAGAACTGTGGGGAATTTCAGCACTCTCCCTGCTTTCACAGGATCAGAGAATGGCTTGGCTTGGAAGAAGCATTAAATATCACCTACTTCCAACCCCTACACCATGGGCAGGGACACCTGCCCCAGACCAGGCTGCTCAGAGCCCCATCCAGCCTGGTCTTGATCTTTTATCTGTCCTGATGTAAAAGTTCTTAAATGCTTTGCATCCTTCAGGGCTCTCTCCCTCACTTCTCTGTCTCTCAAGAAAAGGACAAGGAGACAAATGCCTTGGTGTGGTGGGCTGACCCTGGCTGTAGGGCTGGTGCCCACCAAGGCTGCTCACCTCCTCACCTGGACAGGGAAAACACAACAAAAGGCTTGTGGGTGAAGGTAAGGACAGGGAGAAATGAGTCACCAATTACTGTCATGGGCAGAACAGACTCAACATGGGGAAATCAGCCCAATTTATCACCAGTCAGAGTGTGGTAATGAGGAATAAAACCAGATCTTAAAAAACACGTTCTCCCCACCCCTCCCTTTTTTGTTGGGCTCAACTTCCTGATTTTCTGTATTTCCTCCCACCCAGCAGTGCATAGGGACAGGGCTGTGGTCAGTGCATTAAGCTCTGCTCCTTCTTCCCCAGAGCAAGAACTTGTCACACACTTCCCCTGTTCCAGTCCAGAGTGGAGACCCTCCCACAGGAGACAGTCCTCCATGAACTTCTCCAATCTGAGTTCTTCACCAGCTGCTCCTGCCTGGTTCCTTTCCATGGGGTGAAATCCTTCAGGAACAGGCTGCTCCAGAGTGGGTTCCTTGCAGGGTCACAAGTCCTGCCAGCAAACCTGCTCCAGCCTGGGCTTCCCACAGGGTCACAGCCTTCTTCAGGCTCTCTCAGGTGAGCCCTTCCAGGGGCTGCAGATGGATCTCTGCATCCTCATGGATCTCCATGGGCTGCAGGGGCACAGCTGCCTTGACAGGGTCTGTAGGGGAACCTCCACTCCAGTGCCTGGAGCACCTCCTGCTCCTCATTCTGCGCTGACCTTGGAATCTTCTGGGTTTTTCCCACGATTCACACTCCTCTCTCTGGCTACAACTGCTGCTGTGGAGTTATTTCCCACCTTCCTTCTTCAGTACACTATCCCAGAGGTGGTACCAGTATCTCTGATGGGCTCAGCCTTGGCCAGTGGGTCTGTCCTGGACTCAAGGACTGAGCTGTGTCTTGAAACCTCACGTGGATTCTCTGGTTTCCAAAAGATATAATGTGCCTCTCAGTAGAAGTCAGAATATAACCATTCTCCTTCACCCAGCTTTCTACAATCATGGAAGTCCTAACAATTAAACTTCCTGGAGATTTCTACCTCTGCCAAATGTCATTGGAATGTGTCACCAAGTTCAAAGACATCAGAAGGGAGAATGAAAGAAAAGTGCAGCTTTCATTAAGAAATCAGGTTAAAAAAAAACCCAAATGCACAACATGCACATTACAGCATTTCATGACATGCAGCTATTTATGAACAAAATTAAAAATTAAGCCACTCTTTATTCTATAAGAGAGTGTATTCAGTGTGAGCGCCAGATTTTAATTAATTTCTTGCTGCCATGTGTGTGCAATCCCTCTGAAGTTCATGATGTTTGTATGAATATGAGCATGAAATTAGAAACTGGCCCACTGATCCTAATATTCCAGCCCAGTGAGAATTAATGTGCTTGACAACAACTAAAACTGTGGCAGGCAGTATGTACATCTCTAGACCTTTGCCTTCAGTTTTTCTGAACATGTTTTGCCATCTTCTGCCCTGAACACCTTGCCCCCACCTTGAAATCTGGTATTTTACCTACTTTTGCTATTTGAGAAATGAGTGGAACTTTTAGATAACTGAATGTTACCTTCCACCACCACATTTTAAAAGAATGCATTTTTCAGATGAAGCTTTCTAAGCCTCCTTGATGTCTGTATAATCTTGGCAAGCCCTGCCTGTGAGGAAGGGTTAATGATGTTGCATGTCAGAAGCAGTACATAAAAGACATTTTGTTGCCCATCAAGAGTTTCCTGATGATTTTAAAGAATTCTACAAACACACAAGGAAAATAAAACCTAGTTTTTATTCACAGTGAGATCTACCTTTTTCACGAGCTGCTTCATCAGTATGGGGACAGAAAAAAGCAGCAGAAACCAGGAGCTCATGAAAATTGCTTTTTCTCAGTAGACTTTCTACCCTTCCAACCTTTCTGATGACCCAACTCAGACTTCTCTTTCAAGAGCACGAAAATCATCAGCTTAAGTGTCTGTTCCTTCACCTCTCCTCTGAGATCAGAAAACTCAAGAATACTCAGCAGCTACCCAAGAGCCAGGGCAGAGGTAGGAAAAGAATGAAAGGTAGGAAAAAAGGTATGAAGGAAAGCTTCCAATGAAGAAGGTATAGGCCCTGCCTACACTTCTTTGTCACATAAATAAAAGTACAGATCCCAATCTGGTTATTTTAGACTCCTTCAGAAATACCACAATGCCACAGGTGTATCAGGTTATTTTCCTGGCGATTTCTGGGACATTTCACAAAAATATGTTGGTCACCTTATGATCAATGCTTAGAAATAATCAGTTGCCATGAAGAAATAATTTTTTCTTCACAATACACAATACTCTTCTAGCTGAAAGACAGAAGTGCAGTGGCTATCCAGCATTTAAAAGCAAAATGATGCATTCATAGCAAACAACCCTGATAACAAGAAAATGTTCAGAAAGACAACAGGTCATTGGATTCCCACTTCCTGCACTGTACCACATCTCTTTCTGGGATGAGGAATTTGGAAAGCTGACCCCCATGATGCAGAAGCCACACAAAACCAGTGGAGAGAGTATTTACCCAAGGCTTTGCCCCAGACTTTGAAAAAGCATCCCAAGACTCCTGCCCACTCTGCCAAGGGCACCACTAAAGCAATCTCCACTCAGGCCTCCTGGCAACCACAGGTGTCTAGGTAGGATGGAAAACAGAGTTTAGATCAACAGCAGTGAGTCAGAGAGAATAAGTAAATAAGGTATAACAACAGTTTTGGTACCCATTTGAACAGTCTGTACCAGGGATTCTCCAGATAAGCTGTAAAAATAGACAGCTACTCAACTGCATCCCACACAGCATTACAAACTGTCTACTACAGACCCAGCCTTTTAAACCTAAGCATGACAGAAAGATTGTCTTAGTTTCTCACACAATAAAGGTCTAATTTCCCTGAACATGCCTCAGTGAGACGCAAGGCTGATTCAGAGTCCATTAAAAATCCTGCTTGTCATGAATTCTTAAAATTGAAGGGTATGGAAAAGAACATTAAGCTGAACTGAGATCACAGAGTTGTAAGTTTGTTTTTGAGTTGTAAGAACTAGGAATAAGATCTCGAAAAAAATAGTACCATCATGAAATCAGATGAAAACTCATCCATTGAAATGTTGTCCATCTTGGCCTTGAAACAGCATCACAGACAATTTCCAGAAAAGGTCAAGAGTGAAAGTTTATCACCACTATCTGTCTGAAATATATTCCTTACTTTGGGCTTGATCTAAGGGCATTAAAGCCACAGAAACTTCCACTCATGTCAATAGGTTTTTAGAGTATCTGTAGAGATTTTGGTAAGACTACCTTCATCAAATAAAAAGCCTTTGGTTTGACTCATCATCCTAATGAGATGCCAGTACTTCAAGGTTAAAAAAAAAAAAAAAGAAAGAAAAAAAGCTGTGCACATGGCTCTGACATTCATGATCCCTTTACAGACATATAGAATTAGACTTACTGAGTTTTTACATTTCCTTCTTATCTTCAGCATACAGGTTGCTCTAAGAAAAAAATACCAAGATAACCAGTTGATTGTTTAACTTGCATTTTGTAGTCAGAAGACCACAGAACATAATAACAAAGCAAAGAAGAGCATTCAAACAACTCAGTGCAACCAGAAAGGAAAAAAACAGCTACATACTACACATCACTGCACAGAGGGGCAGATTTCCCTCTTCCCTGCCCTAAATGCAAATTTACTGACATGACTGAGCCTCCTCAACAGCTGCAAAGAGCATTGTGCTTATGCCACCACTAGGGATGAAATTGTATTTTCTCTAACTTATTGCTACAATATTACAGCTGAAAACACCAGCAATATTAAAATGGCTGTTTTCCAAATTTAATTTAAACAATTTCCTTGTATCACACTTGGCACAAAGACAGAGCAAGTGTGCACAAATTCAATTTCTCCTCAGCATACACCCTCAGTTAACATTGCCTCTATTTGAACAAATGGATTGGATAATCAAAATGAACCCTGACTTGCTTAGAAGTCTGCTGGCTGCAAGACAATCCCCACAAGGAAGCAGAACGCCTTGTCTTTATTGACAAAGAAAATAATGGTATTTTCATAGGGATTTTCTGTTCACAACAGGGAAACTAGAGAGATTCTGTCATAAGTTCCCTGGGTAAAACCAGCTCAGACAACTTCAGTGTCATGGCTGAGTCTCACCAAACCAGGCTGACATCACTTTTCCCACAAAACAGCCTCCCACACTCACAAGACATCACAGGGTTCTGCACCGAGCTTTCCAGGGAAGGCACCCCACAACTTCAACACTTGGTTGTGCACCCAACTTGTTTTTGTTTCAGAAAAACAATCACTGACTTATGTTTTAACAAATTTACAATAGCTTCTATTAGAGTATGTCACTTACAACTGCTTGTAGGTGTTTGTGTGCTGCTTCTCCCCTGGATACACACATTTGTCATCCCTCAGTCTGCAGTCTCACGCTTTTGTTTCAGCGTGAGCAACGCAAAAAATAATTTTTCTTAGAACTATAATTACAAAACCCTAATTGCATATTAAATTTAGATTAGATAATAATTGCGAATTTGGCAAGTTTGCCTCATTTCTCACAGCTTTAGATGGGTTTTGTGGGTATATATATATGCATATTTACAGATACTCGTGAGAGCTGTTGTAGAACTCAGCCTTAACAAACCTTGTCCCAAACTTGAACATTACTGATCTCCACCATTTACCCAACTGCATTTGAGCTTGAGTTTTCTTTTATCTGCTTGCTATCAGGGGGGAAAATTAACACCATGGAAGTTCTGTTGTTCTACAAAGCATACAATCACATAATTAGTCTGATTTTGAAAATCAGAGTCAGGCAGACACAGATTACTCCTGGTTTCATCCTTAGTGGAAGGCACAGAGACATGAGCCATCCACCCAGAGCAAGGGGACACAGCAAGCTGGAGCAGCAGAAGATAAGCAGGACTGCAATTTCAAAGAAAAAAGGATTAAAACCAGGGGAAAATACCAGCCCACTGCAAGACATTTACACTGAAATACACGAGCTAGAGCACTGTCATATTCTGTGTATTTTAAGAAATAAATAGGAACAATTATTCAGCTTTGCAAATTCCTCCTGGCTCCAGACAGACAGCTAAGAGTGACTCACTCAGAAATCGTTGTCAAACACCTTCTGCCAGTCTTGTTCCTTCTCTTGGGAACTTTTAAACTTCTCCCTGGCCTTTTTTTTTTTTGACTGGTGGCAGCTACTCTCCCCACTTTGCCACTCCAGATAAAACTCCCCCAAGGAAGGATGCTAATCCTTGCTAGCTCCTCAGTTCCCTATTCCTTCCCTCATGTCATCCTCTCCTCTTTTACACACACCAGCAGCTTCCAGGCCTGTGCAAGAGCCCTGCTTTGTGCCACAGTGGATTTAAGTCCATCCCATCACTGTGCACAGCGGTGCAGGCACTGCCTGCCCACCTGGTGTTCAGTTTGTGTCTCAACCCCAAGTTCTGAAAAAATGTCGAGTTTCCAGCTTGCTTTGAGAGCAAAAGCGGGCCAGGAGAAGCTCTTAGAGAGCTCAGCACACTCCAGCAGGTCCACTGCAGTTCTTTAAAGGACAGGCAAATATTTTCAGTCCTGGTAACTGCTCCCTGGAATCTCACCCCGAGTGCAATGGCCGAGTGTCCTGCCTGAGTTAAAACTGGGGAGATTATGGGCAGTACTGGGATGCAGTATCTGCCAAGCAGCACTGGGATGCTCCTGCTGTTGGACTCTCCCTTTCTTTCCTCAGCCAGGTTCACTCACCAGTGATAAACAAGAAAAGACATCACAGAATCACAGGATGGTTTGGGTTGGAAGGGACTTTGAAGATCATCTCATTCCACTCCCTGCCATGGGCAGGGACACCTTCCACTATCCCAGGCTGCTTCAAGCCCCATCCAACCTGGCCTTGGACATTTCCAAGGATGGGGCAGCCACAGCTGTTCTGGGCACCCTGTGCCGGGGCCTCAGCACCCTCACAGGGATGAATTTCTTCCTAATATCTCATCTAACCCCACTCTCTTCCAGTTTCAAGTTATTCCCCCATGTTCTGTGGCTCCAGATCCTCTCTGGCTTCTGTGAAGGCCTCTTCAGATCCTGGAGGCCTTTTTGAAGTCTCCACACAACCTTCTCTACCCTAGGTTGAACAGCCCCAACTCTCTCATCCTGGCTCCATAAGGAAGGTGCTCCAGTCCTATGAACTTTGTGGCCTCTGGACTCACCCCAACAGCTCCACATCCTCCTTATGCCAGGGGCACAGGAGCTCTACAGGGTATTCCAGCTGAAAATCTTGGCTGGAGAAGCAAGCAGAGCACCTTTGGCAAAGACAGTGCATCCCTTTAACCCTGTACAGGAAGGGAGGGATACCTGGGAGAGCCAGGAGCCAGCTGGAGCTCCCTGCACAGCCCAGCAGCTCCTCACACATCATTTAATGCTGCACTTGCAGTGAACAAAATCACCACCAGCACCACAAATCATTTAAGCAGTTTTGACTGCTCCTTGTGAAAAATAAGCCAACAAATCTCCAATAAGCACAGAGTTTTTGCATGCTTCCTACTCCCAAAGTTATACCCAAGGCATGGGAAATCCCTTCCTTAATGCCAACACAGCTTTAGGATGTTGCAGATGTAAAACACACCCCCAGAGAAACCTGCTGATTGTCCACTTGCTCGTGCTCTCTGCAGCTAAGCCATGACTGACCAGTTTGTGCTCAGCACCACACTGATGTGGCTTTGAGGTTTATGGAGGGAGCAGGAGGCAATTTATCTCCCTGGAAGGAGCAGGATGCAGGGGATGACCAATTTTAGCCATGTTTAGTGCTCACAGTATGGGTACTCTGGAGGCCTTGCAGATAGCACCAGAGAATGCCCCTCAGCCAAAGGCAGGGCCCACTACTAGGGCAGAAATCCCTGGATTTGAAAATCACTTTGTTTATATGTCAGAATACACATAGATAGACCAACATGCTGAGGGGTCCAGCAATTTCCAGGACAGGAATTGTAGACCTGAAGGAACTTCATTTTAACCCAATAGTTATGCTGGTATTTGGGAAAAAATGATCTGTAGAAAATCAGCACTGTAATCAGAAAAGTGTGGGAAGTGGAAACCAGGAGAGGACAGATCTGATGATTGAAGAGTAATGAAACAAGGCTGGACTGACCATAATCAATGCTCTTCTGGAATCAGCTCATTATTTATTCCATCCTGCTGCAGTCTGAACACCTATGTAAATGCTACACTGCATCAGCAATCCCACAAATCTCTGACAGAGTCTGCATTTGGACAGACATTAATGTGTTTGGTTTTTTTTACAGGCAATGTGGCAAGAGCATCAAATCTCTTCCCTCCCCACAAAAGTGATTGCTGCCAGTTGAATTTTCTCCTGTTAAGTCAATGCGTAGGCTAACCAATACAGAGTTGTAAGAAAGTTAAAGTGAACATTTTAACATTTTAGACATACTCTTGCAAAAAGGACAGACAAAAGGAAGCAATTCTTCCCAGTTCTCAACTGGAACAGACTCCTGCCTTGAGCTTAACTTCTCCAGTGCTAAAAATGTGACACATATTTGGTTTCTCCACTTTTGTTCCCCATGCAGGTCACTGTAATTTCTGCACCAACACCTTGAATGTTGTGAAACCCTGATCAGGCTGGGTCCTGACACAATTCCCATGGCTGTGACAGGCCAGGAAGAGCTACAGCCTCCCCCCTCCACTTGACATGAAGGTGGGCAAAACCAACAATAAACTACATACTTGTGAGTCAAAAATACAACCCAGAATTTTAGTTTGATTAAAAACCAAAACAACACAACATACCAGGCACTAAAAAAAGACAAAACAAATTCTATCTGCTTAAAATGATGAAAGAGGACTGAGACTAAAACTTACAAACATGCTATTTCACAGAAGCAGTTGGAGCTGTAAGTTACCTCTGCAAGTTCTTCTCATATAGCTGAAAAATGGGCACATTTTTAATTTGGAGAACTCAGGACTTTTGCACCACCTGACTGCAAATCATGTCAAGATTTCGCCACCAGGAAATCACATTCTGCATCTAGCAGCTCTATTATTTTCAGCCTTTCCCATGGAGCAAATGCTGATACTGACATTTTCCCCCTCAAATGTAAGCATTTTCCATTTCTCTTGCAAAGAAAGACTTTTTGCCTTAATTACTTCGGCTTCTGATAGAGCTAGCAGGTGTAGTGAGTATTTCCTTCATTTCAACTAGTTCATTCAAAGTTGAAAACCCAACTGGGAGTTGAAAAAAAAAAAAAAGTCTCTTGCAATCTCTGAATAAAAAGCAGGTGGGAGAAAATGAGGTCTCTGAATTTTAAAGCAGCCAGACTTTCCTTGGCATTTAGGCCTTGTTTTCTCCCTTATATTCTGGCTGTGGCTGCTCTTTAGTGAGAAGAATACTATCCAGAGTGGATTTTCACAGTAATTCAATATATTTCCAAAGCCTTTCATTCTTCCTGAAGTTATTAAGATGAAAAGCTTGACTGCATGGGTGAAAATGCATTTTTATGAATCCAAAAATCGGAAGCTACCGCAATTACAACTGGCACCATAAAACAGGATTTAGTCAGATTTATGTCTAGACTCTGATAGTGACACTTTTTAAGCATTAATTGAACACTGTGGGGAAAACACTAACAAATAGTTCAAGAGTAACATGCTTAGATAATATGTCATCCCTTTGACTCCTCATTTCTAATTTGAGATTAACATCTGCCTTGTATCTGGTAATTGAACCTCTCATGCTCAAAATTCTGAAGTTTAATCTGGTAAAAAAAAGTTTTCTTTGTTAAAAAACACAAACTCCAAAAAGATCAATCAAACCAGGCTGAAAAACAACTATTTCAGGGAGAAACTTCAGCATTTCTGTATTTCTTATGCAGGGATTCTCAATTCGACAGCAGATTTGTTGAAGTGCCCTTTCCTGAGTCACCTGCTCTGCTTTGTACAACTCCTAGGTTGCAAAAATTTCAGAGTTTCTCCACCCTCATTGAAGACAGAGTTTCACTGACAGCAAGTGGCCAGAGCAGAGCTATGGAGAAACCAGACAAACTGGAATGCAGTAATTTAATTAGACACAGTAAATGAAACTGGAATTTTTTTCCCCCAGGTTGCCCCAATAAACTTTGTAACACCACAAAGCTAATATAAAGGCTTTAAAGAAGTGAAATATTATATAGAAAGGAATCTTTTAGAAAATGTTGCCTGTTTCTAGATGAGTGTATGGTTTCCCCCAAAGACCAGAGTGCACAGCCCCAGGTGTGCCCTGGAGCCACTCCCCTGGATGGAGGAACAATTCCCAAAGTGAGCCTCACATCTGCTGAACAGAAAACCTGACCTGTGGGGCTGCCACTTCCAATATCAGCAGTAAATTAAATCCAAGGAGTGCACAGGCACAGCCAAACCTGCAAAACAGCAGCTTCCCCACACCCCTGTGGAGCAAGGGGCCCAAACCTGATTCACAATTGCTCAGGTGGAAGAGAAAGGGGAAGATAAATGAACATAGCTTAAGAACTGAGAAACTGAGGAGTACAGACCATGCTCCCCCCTGAATCCACTACATGAATAATCCATCACTCCACCTTCCACCCAGCACTCTCCACCTCCATGCCAGAATATTTAGCATGTTATTTCCTTCCCCTCACTACATGCAACTACAGGAATTATTTATACGTCAGAAGAAACCTCCCTGACTTCACTTTTTCCTCTACTTGCTGAATCCACAGAGTAAAATGACAATCTGATGTCCTGACATCAATCTGATGCTAGTTACTATCATTCCACAGAGACATGGCATTAATTACCATATAGTAATAAAACCATAACCACTATAACACTTGGATTTAGTCAGACAAGATTACTAATTGCCAGAAAAAACCCCTCTGAACTGGGCTACTTGTTTCCCAACCCACTGAGCACAGAAGGAAGCTGCATCCATCCACACACAGCTCTGCCCTGTTCCAGGGCAGCTCTGCCCGTTCATCAGCTTCCTTCCACCAGACCTGATCCCACCAGAGGAGCAAAGCAATCTCCAGCTAATCCAAAAACTTCCCAGACATATCAAGAGTGTAGTAAACCTAAAATATCTTTGCTTCATCTCCTTCTCCACGTAAACATCTACTTTCAGAGTTGTAGCTTCTATTATTGATCTCTGGAGAACAAATGATTTGTTTTTAATTCTCCCCTCACCATGGCAATACATGCACCAAGCAGAAAGGTCTCTTTAGTAAAGTGCATTTGATGCTATTTCTGAACTCCAGATACAAAACAGTATCTTAATGGTTTACAAGTTTTATTTCTACAGTAATTTCACAAGAACTCAAGTACCCATAAATTTTTTCTGATATTACAAGCCACTTCTCCACTCATGTTTTCTGCTAAAGAAGTTTTGAACAAGGCTATTATATTTTAAGAGTTATTTCTTTTTTTTCCTGACATTTCATACCATCATTTCTAGTTAGTTTTCTCTGCAAAGTTTCTCACTCTCCTCTGTGTTACTGTATTCATTTTTGTCATCCTACCTGCTCCCATGTACACATTTGGTCTCCTCAATCCTTCCCTGGATGACAGTTCCTATGAGAATTTTATGCTCTTTGCTACATGTGTCAAAGTTTTGCTTTCACCTTCTGGTTTTATAAATGTATTGGACTGTGTAAAAGCAAAAAGGATACATGTATGACAGGGATCTGAGGGAAAGCATCTTCAAACAATTACAGATGAATATTTATTTCGAACTATAGGACAAACAGGAGAAAGGGAGTGACTCCAGCTGCTGACAGCGTGTTTCCCTGGCACACTCCTAGTGCAGGATGAAAAATCAGCACTTCACACAGACAAGGACAAACCATGGACACCTTCATTGGTTTGAGTCTCTCCAGGCAAAAAAGGGCCACCAAAAAAGAAAACCCACAGGCTTCTTCCAGGTTTATTTCAATTTCAAAGTCTACCAAACTTCAGATGTTTGCATTTTCAAATGGCCATTCCCATGCAGCCACCTCTGGAAAAAGTGACTCATCACTCACTTTTGGACATAAACTAGTAAGTTTAAGTCTTTAAAAGAAGACACCAATTTATATTAGTGCCAGCTGTGTTAACAGCACAAGAACAGTGGTTCAGCACTGCAACAAGTTGAGTGCAACAAGGCCAAGGGAATGCCACTCTTGGACATTTTCAAAATCCAACTGGACAAAGCCCTGAGCAAACCAACCTGTTTCTGAAATAAGTTTGGCTGAAAGCTGCCTCATACTCAAATCACACCCATGCAACTATTTTCTATGTTGTTTGTTTAGGTTTTTTTTAATGACAAGCCCACAACGACAATCTCCACAGAAAAAGAGATGCTGAAATCTCTCATTTGACCATGTGAAGCCATCCTGAGACCTCTCTCCTTGAAATGTCAGCAGTGGGCTCTACAGGACAGCAGGCATTGCACATGGAACAATAATAATTTAGTCCAAACTACCTGAGTTTTCACTCCAGTTCCCAGGTGTTTTTTGCAGCCTGCAATGAGCTTTACCTTGTCATGGCTACTCTTACAAGCATTTCACCCCTCCTTTAAAACTAACCACATCCCAGCTGCAGTACAGTAACTCAGCCACAGATTCATTTCTAACTCTAACAGCTAAATTTATGATGTGATTTGAAACACATTTGTCCGTCTTAAGACAGACCTAAGTTTAAGTATTACTTACAACATTTGTTTCACTCCTCTTAATCTCTTTGCTAGCATTAAAATGATGGGTCTCTCTCATGGTGTCTCCCAGATTTCAGAGTACTGAATCACATCTCTCTCACATCACAGTCTGACAACATTTGTTTGCAAAGGGCAACCAAATCAGCCACGGGGGACCAAGTGCCAGGGGAACTGTGCTGCTGCACATCCTCAGGGGAACGGGAACTCTGGACCAGAGGTCTGTGGCACAGCAACCACTGCATGGAGCTGGATCAGCCAAGTCCCTGAGGTTTGTGTTCAAAAGGAAAAAACAGCCTGTGCAGTGTGGATAGCTGCTCCTCCAGCCTTTCCTCCAGCCTTTATTATCTCATGTTTTATCTAACCTCCAACTCAGACCCATATATAGGAATCTCTGTTTAGTTCTCGGATAACAATTGCTCTGGTTGTAGAGAAGAGCTTAAGTAGCTTAGAGAGCTGCCTGCCAGAGAAAGGAATTTAGCATGTAGTTCCAAAAGCCTGGCTCCTTATGAACTTGGTTTTTAGTGCTGACAGTGCTCACATCCATGTAGAGACATGGATAGCAAAGAACATCCAACTTTGTCATAACAGGTTCTTAGCATCCCCCTTCTCCTCTCCCTGGCTGCTTCCATGAAACTTGTAGAATTCCAGTTACTTTGGAGACACCCTCACAGACACTTGCCAGCCAGCCAAGTGTGTCTGGAAACTCCTCCATGAGTTCAAAACATATCACTGAAGAGAGAGACAGATGAATGTATTTGAACAGGACAACACTAAATTTTATTTCCATAGCAAAGCAGGCTGAAAAATCTGCCAAGCTCAACCTCTTCAGCTCATCACACTTGAACACAGCAATGCTATGCTAGCCCAGATAAATTCATGGTTTAGGCATGTGGGCATGGTCACAAAATTCTTTGGGTAACAAGCTTTTAGATAGTCGAGGTTTCTGTATTTTCCACAAGCAGAAGCCACAGCACAGAAACAACTCCCCTGAAACCCACATTGAGAATGCTGCCCAAAGCTCCAACTTCTCTGCAAACTCCTGATTTAGATGAATATACTCCACACTCCTCAAACTGCGTGGTTTGGTGCTACGGCTGTGCTGGGAAGACAGAGGCTGTTTTAATCTCCAGGCACTTATCTCAGAGACAACTACTCAGTCAATGTAGGACACCTATCATCATCTCAGTGCTTCACTTTAAGCTGCCTAAATAAAGCAGCAGAGCACACAGTGCCTTTTGCACAAACACGGTGACACTTCAAGCACGGGCTGCTAGATTATGGGCACATTATCCACAGATGACAGATAACACAAACCCAACCCTGATGTGACAGGAACAGGGCTCAGTGCTCACATTTCACCAGTTCAGTGTTTACACTGCTCTTCCCAGAGTGCCAAACCATTCCCATGGCCAGGAGCTTCCCATGGAAACAACCTGTCCCCACTGTCTGTGAATCACCCCCCAGCACACAGAGATTGGGAACCTCCAGCTTATTGTGGCTGAAATAACAGATAATGCATTCAATCCTAAAACACCATTATGGGAATTGCTAATAAAATCCAAGTGAAGATAGACAGAATTAGAGATCACATGTTAAACTACTGTTTAAACACTAGAAACAGAGAGAGCAAAGCACCATTGCAGCCAATAAGCAACAAAAAAAATATATATAAATAAATAAGTAAATACATGAGGCTGTGAAGTCATATAGTTCATTAAAACTATACGTCTAGCATAGGTCTCCCTTCTCAAAAAAACATTAATTTATTGCAGCCTAAAATACAACAGTAGCCAAAATGCTGTGCTCTGAATTATTTTGCTCTTAAGCTGCATTAATAACATCAAAGCATTCATGGCAAGTTCAGGCATTTGGGCACATCACTCAAGCAACAAGGTTGCTCTAGGAATGAGGTAGAATCACTGTGTCAAATTACCTTCACTTCTAATACAATGTATACCAATTAATCACACTAAATACATGTTAGTGTTCCAGGTTCCTTTGGTGGCCAGAAGCTGAAACAGAAGGCAGTTTTGGCAGTAGGGGAAAAAGAAAGGAAAAGCGTTTATTTCAAATATTTTGTAGTTTGGAAATGGTCAATTAAAACACACACAAAAAAAGTACAGAGGATTCTTATGAGTTTATCCTATATATTAAGTAATGACAAACCTACATAGAGTGATAAATCCATTATTTATGGACTAGGAGATTTCTTGACTGGTTAAAAAGGACATTTCTTTTAGGGTCTCATGTTGTGAAGAGAATTTAACCACACACACTCTCTGAAGCGGCAACAAGTGAGCAAAGACAAAGAAGAAAATGTGATGTTGATGCTCTTATAATTCCTGTATACGTTGGTTCTGCACTGTCAGATTGCTGAGTGTATCCTGTGAGGATTCCCACCTGGAATCAGAACGAGCCTGCGTCAGGAGACGAGGCTGGGAAATGGGGGAACCCTCTGGATTATTCCCATTGCCTGTAACTCTGAGACTGTGGTGGTCCCTCACCCTTTCACCACTGCCCGAGCACCAAGTCCAAGAAATACTTACTTATCTTTCTCAGTTTTTTTCTGGGGGGAAGTAGCAGGGACACGCTGATTTCCAAGGCTTGGGGTGATGTTATATCAGAAATGCAGCGAGGGCACCGCAGGCCTGGAGGGTGCCACAAGTCCCAGAGGAAAAAAACCCTCACTTCCTTAGATGAATTCCTTAGAAAGGACAAACTAAATTTAGACCAGAAAATGGCCAAAATACATCTAGCCCAGCAAGTTAATAAGGGTGCTCCAACCCAGGAAAAGCAAAAGATCTGATGGAATTACAGGGAAAAAAAACAACCCCCAGTTAATCTCTCAATATGCAAAGTTGATTCCCTGCTGAACTGGTGATCTCTGATCTTAATCACCCCAGCTCTGTCTGAGGATATTCTAAGGGAATTGCAGCAGCCAAACTAACATATTTAAGAAGAAAAAGGAAATAATTAGTCTTTCTAGTTACTTCCTACAGGGCAGACTTATGTTAAAAATTAATGAACTAAAATATTTATCAAAGCCAGCTTTCTTCAAGCAACAACAAACTAAGAGTTAAAAATACCCAAACCAACAAAGGCAAAATATACTCTGAGGTACTAGCATTAAGTCTCATCTATATCTAACCAAGAGGTTTGAATGAGCTCTCTTTTCACAAACAAGTAGGTGATGTAATTAATTTTCTCCTGAACCCTGAGGTTGTCAAAGAAGAGGATCTGACCTAATACCAGCTAATTCCTGCTGTGTGCAGAATTGTAATCTCTTCTGCAAACCAGATTTGACCTGGATTCAAGTCAAGAATTTTAAGAGGGAACAAAATAAGGGGGAAAAAAGAATTATAAGAGATGTGTGCATGTTATGCTGCATGCATAATGCACATGAATTTGTATTTGCATCAGTACAAAATCTACCTGCTATCAGATGTACACACCACACCCCAATATTGAGTTAAGACATGAAGAATTAATTAAAAACAACACTGGGTTCATGTACATGCTTATCACATGAACTTTCTTTTGTTAAAAATAACATTTAGCAGGACAGCTACAGATGTCCCTAAGCTCTAGAATTCCTGATTTTAACATTAAAATTGTAAAGTCACTTACACATGCCTGTTTTCTTGCACATATTGAGGACTACAGAGACTAGTAATCGCATACATTTTAATTTGAGCTGCCACACTGTATAGCTGAGAGTTTACATATCTGCAGAGAATCACTGTCAAGCTTAAATGTAAATAAACTCATTAATATTACAAGTGTGTGCATACAAACACAGAGGATCGTAGGCTTGTAAATAGTGCAGGCATAACTGCCTGGAGGAAATACTTGGCAAAATAAAACCAAGATGATTCTACATAGGTTTTAATTTATTTTGTTTTTCAACCACCTTATAAAACAAACAAACAAACAAACAAACACATGTGTCATGCTGAAAACTTGTTCTCAGCAATGTCACACCCCTTGGAAAGTTCTCCAGGTACAGCCATATTAATTCTAACTCCAGCAAGTTTTCCTTTTACAGCTGATGTGTATTTTTCACTAAAACCAGTCAACAGATTTGGTTTCTAAAAGTTGTGGTTTGCTCCAGACAAGGTTCTAAAAAGTTTCAAGGTTTCTTTTGGCTGAAAGTCTTGGACACATGTGGAGACACAGAGAAACAAGGCCAGCCCAGAAATGTAGGGCAGCCCTGTCCTGCTCCTACCCTTCCCAAACCCAGTCTAAACACCCAGGCAGATGTGGGCTCCTGGCTCTGCTGCCCCCAGCCACCATCCTCCCAGGCCCAGCCCACCCTCAAGGGGTAGAATCTTAATTTTCACCTGCCTGAAGCATCCCTTTTCCATGCTGAAGTCATGTTTGTGTCCCACAAACACCCTAATACACGGTGAGCCCGTCAGCCTGATTTCCGTGCTGGGACACAGCTGTGAGAACACTAAGAGCACAAAATAGGAGTAAAAGAGCTCTACAAGGGCTTGCAGAAAGAAATGGAAATACACAGTCACCATCTTGCCCAAGTGGCATCCTCAGCCACTGTGCTCTCAGCTGAATAAAACACAAAAACTCAAACAGCAACAAAACCGAGTCCTGTAACAAATAACAAGGGCACCAGAGCACACCAGGGAAGATATCTACCCCAGCCATACATTAGTAAGTAGACATCAGCCTTCCAGAGCACTTCAGGAAGGACCACCCCTCTCCAGCTCACCCCAAGGAACTGCTTTAAAGGACAAGCCACCACCAGCACAGTCACGGTACAAAAATCCAACTTACCAATACAAGTAATAGGCTAAAGCCAGGACAATCAGCGTGGCGCAGACTCCAGCTAATAAGCAAAAACCTGACTGGTTTACCAACATCTTCCTAATTTGTTATTGATTAATAAACAAACAAACAAACAAACAAGGGGGAGAAGAAATGGAACGGCAAAAACGCACGGTGTGAGTCTTGGCTAGGAAAGCGAATCAGTCTTGACATGGAGGAGGGATTATGGTGACAAAAGCACATTGAGGTAAATCTGGAAGTGCTTCAGCTACTAAAACTGCCTGCTCAACAGCCCGAAAAAACAGCTGGGTGTCCTCTCCACTTCGTGGCTTTGTAAGCCACTGAACTCAAAAAGCCCCTCTTCCCTCAAGAATGAAGGCATGAACGGGGCAGAAGTGGGCTAATATTTCAAACAGGTAATACTGCTCAATAAATATTACAGTCAGGTGGTGTTGCTGACAAACCAAGCTCTAATCCAGTAAGCTCCTTACAGGAAATTACCAGGCTACAATCGACCTCTCGTGGTCCTGCGTGCGCTCAGCACGGCCACTTGACACTTTTTGTTTCTGCAGGACCTGACCAAAGATTTTAACAAAATCTAGATTTAAGCACAAAGGGGCCTCCCATCACAGGACCCAACAGATGACAATGGTGTTACCTCTCCCTTCTCCCTGCTCCAAAATCAGGGCTTTTGGAAGGCCTGAGCAAGAACAGTCCATTAGTTTGGTTAACAAAAAGGAGAAACTGGAGCCTGGAAAGGGAAGAAACGAGGTGGCAGCAGCTACACCCTGTGCAGGAACACGGTGCTGATGGGGTGGTAAAGCTCAGAGCCCCATCCAGATGCTCTGCACCCCAATCTGGACAGTCCAGGCAAAGAGGGCACATCCACACAGCTGGACTGAAGAGTGATTCCCATTTATCAACACAGCCCTCTATGAAGATGCAGCATAACTCACCTGGTCAGAGTTAGGCCTCTAAAGAAACAAAATCCAAACAAAATCTAGCTTAAATACCAAAAATACAATTTAAGTGGTAGTCACAGGCCCCTGACACTCCCATTTTTTGACTAAACTTTAGCAACAGCACTAAAGAGAGCAAAGCCCTTCTTAAAACCCTGGATGCCCTGGAGGTAGAGTCACATCAAAAGATTTCAATAAAGTTGAAAGAAGCAGCACAAAACCACTTAAGATGCAACAAAGTTTTTACATTCAAAGAAACAGACAATGCTTAGAGTTATTTAGCTGAAAAGGGGAAAAAAAAAAAAAAAAAAAAAAGGAGGCTGTGAATTTAAAGGTTACAGACAAATAGGAACTTTATCTGATTTATCAGAGCTGGGTGGAATAAGAATATAAAAAGCTGCCTCTGAGTGTAAAAGCACACACAGGTTAAATACAACATACTCCAGAAAGTTCAGTGAGTAAAGGTGCAGTGGAAAACCAGGATAGAAGCACCACAGCATTCATAAAATGTAAAGGAAAATTTCAGGTGCTCTCCATGCACCAAGTCAATACATCCTCCTGCCCTCTTATGTCCCCAGGTCTGTTGTAAAACCTTTTGCAACCTCACCTGTAGCTCAACCACATTTCTCAAGCAACTCCAAGGCAAAAGTCTTACAACTATCTACATCTCTGTCAGTGGAGGAGACAGCTTGCAACTAAATTCTTTGCTTAGGAATAATCAGTTTCTGTGGGCTCCATACTGATTGTGTTCTCCAATCTCATTTTGAGACTGCTCACACTGCTTCTGTTCTCAATTGCAGAAATAAGGTTATATTTAATAACATCTAAATAAACCCCAAAGCCCAAGAGACAAACACACACACACAGTTCAAAGATGACAGGAGGGTTTCAGAGTCACTAAACTGGCACTTGCAATGTTTTCATAGGTGAAGCTCAATCACCAGTTTCCAGGACTGCTGATCAATACTTCTCCAATGCACAACATTCATTACAGAAAATGCACATAATGGATTATGACTGGGCACAGGAAAGCATTGTCATTTTTTAAATGAAAACAAAACTCAAAGTAGCAATTATCAAGAGACCTCATTTGGAAAAAAAAAAAAAAAATTACGATATTGGAATAACTGCCTATATTTGGAACAAGGCTTACTCGGTATTTCTATCATAAAAGCTATTCTAAAATTATAGTGCTGGTATTCAAACAGCAATTCTATAATACCAGCCCTTACATAACAAACAGAAAAGGAGTTATCTAACAGAAGCCCTATTAGTACAAAATTATTTCAGTAATAGGCCTCTTGCAATGTATAAAATAGATCAATGTTACGTAATTACAAAATGCTGCCAATCTTAGTCTCTGATTATTAAGAAAAAACATCAGTAATGTCTACTCATCTCTAAGACTACATAAAATGCTCCTCTTCACTCCAAGTGGTTGAATTTTAAAGACAAATGGGAATTCATCCTTTGTATTCAGATAAAAATAAACTACAAAAGAAACTTCAGGAGTGTTAAATGCATTTACACACCAAGCTGTGAAACCCAGGGAGCCACCTGCTAGACAGAGTGGGTGAATCTGGAAAATGCTTTGTGGCACAGGCTCATCACTTGTTAAAACAGGGATGCAAAATAAAGGATAAACAAAAGTGTCTCACCTGAGAGATGTTATAGGGAGAATGAAATACTTTGCTTTCTAGATGGAAAAATATGAAGGAAAAAAAAAAAAAAAGCCTCAAACATATGACAGAGAGAGAGAGCCAGCCAGGAGACATCTGTCTGCATGCAAATGTGCTGTGGCTGAACACAAAGTCTCTGACTGCTGCCACACACCGCATTCGTGCCCGCAAGCCCTGCCCAGGTTCAAAGCTTTCCTTTGAAGTACTGAGCACTAATTGGGAAGAAATGGAAACTCTGCCTTCCAAGAAGTGCTGAGCTGCTTTAAATTTCAGGTATAAAGCACTACCTTCTGCAGAAGAGAAGCAGTGTGATTTGCTCTCTGATCCACACTAATGCAGGATCCCTGGTGCAAGGAACAGGCAGGGGCAGGAAAGCTCCTGGGGCTGTCTGGTGGCAAAGCCAGCACCTCCTGAGAGCCAGGGTGGCCAGGGGCAAAGCCAGCACCTCCTGAGAGCCAGGGTGGCCAGGGGCAAAGCCAGCACCTCCTGAGAGCCAGGGTGGCCAGGGGCAAAGCCAGCACCTCCTGAGAGCCAGGGTGGCCAGGGGCAAAGCCAGCACCTCCTGAGAGCCAGGGTGGCCAGGGGCAAAGCCAGCACCTCCTGAGAGCCAGCTCAGAGACACATGCAGGGCTTGGCACATCCCCTTTGTTCATTTATGCCTCGTGCCTCTGCTCCAGAGTTTGCTACCGTGAGCTGTACTGCTGGGATGGAAAAGATTAAATAGGATTATTTATTATTTTTATTATTAATCAATAAGTATGATGAACAGGGTAAGGGTAAGCTCTGGTGACACTAGAGCTATCCAAATGCTGTGGGAATCACAGCTGCAAGACCAAAGAGAGACAGAAGGAAAGTTTTCCCCTGCCAGTGCCCTGCTATATTAAACCTAAAACATGCCCAGAAAAGCATTTGCATGATCTCACCTACAAATGTACCTCCAAACCAGGAACTGCTCACAGCTTACCAATGAAGAAAGGCAGCTCTAAAACTGAGAAGCAGAATACATGCCATGCAATTTTGACTTTACAGCCCCCTGTCTTTCTAACAGACCTGTGACAGGTGGTAAGACCAGCCAGCCTCCTGTCACCAGACTGACACTTGTCACATGGACAAAGACACCTTGTCTATACATTTCTATATAGGAAGACTGTGCTTTCACCATGAAATTCTCCATGGCTTGAGCCTGGAAGGAGACAGAGGCCATGTGGAGAGTAAGGGAAGACAAAAGTCACCATTCTTCCAAACCCAGATGTTTCAGATCTTCGTCACAGGGGAGACAGAGAAACAAAAATACTAACACCAAAAGTGGGCATTCTGCTGAGTGACTGTCACCGAGGCACCTTCAGATAAAAACTACTGTTCTGCAGTCAAGAACAAATAATAGGTGAAAAATAGAACCTGAAAAGCAGCAGGTACACAAGCAAACAGTTTCTCAGTAAGTTGAGTGAGCTGACTTGGCAGCCTCAATTACAGTGGGTGGGAGCTGGATCCTGCATGGACACTGCTCACACAGAGCTGGGCATCTGCTGTTCACAGCCCAGAGGGGCAAAAAGGAAGAAAGGAAAAGCTGTACAGCAGGGCAGGAACCCACATGATCCCCTCCCTCCTTTTATGGGACCCAACTTCTGCTCTCTTGGATGTCACCCTGACTGCCATCAGCAGCGTGCTCACTCCTGAACAAGACATCTATTCTTCTTTTGGATTATTTCACTGACAAATATTGCACAAGGCTGTTATCAGCCTGAATCTGTCATCACCCCTGTGGTCAGATCTCTATTTTGCATACACACAAAAGCAGGTATCTTCCTAAAAAGATAGACCAGACTTATCAACCAGAATGATAACAAAACAAATATATGCTGAACAAAGTTTTGTTGTTCTGTGTTTTCTGTCAAGATCACACCAACCCCTTCTGGTCTCTATACCAATACTGGCAGCAGCCACGCACCACACAACCTTTACACCCCCTCACCCAACAATAAAAGCCCCTCAAACCCCCAAACAAGCCACCATAAAAAGAAAAAAAACCTTCTCCAGTGAAAATTTGAAGATCACATTTTTAACTCAAAGCTAAACTGCATGAGCTTAAGTGTGCACTTCTGCATGTGGTGAAATCTTTATGAATTACAACCAGAATTCTTGACAAATGCAGTAGCCCACAATTCAAAAAAAATAACTTATAAGTGGGAAGGCTGTACATTGTGAAAATTCAGGCTTTTGTTGGCCAGTCTGGGTCAGCTGGGAAACTAAAAAGCAGCCATTCTGTAAACATCCATCTGTCTTGAAAATCCACACCAGACAAAAACCTGAAAAGAAACATCTACAGCTCTCACCTTTTCTTAAGATTGCCCATCTCCTGGGTGGCTTTGGCATTCTATTGCTAAATAGGCCAGCATATTTAGTTAATTTAGACCATTCTGGATTCTGCAGAGCAGGAGACCCTTCTGTGGTAACACACAGAGTCTTTGAAAGATGCTGCCAACAAAGATCACAAATCCAGGACTGGTCAGCCCTGTCACGATTCAGTTTCCCTTGTTCAGCTTCTTCTGAACAGAGGCCTTTTAATGCAATGTTTGAGAGAGACATGACCTAAATACCATTTTACTCAGGGCTGCAGGAATCCCAGGAATGACTGGCCCACTAGAAATCCACACTTGCCTTCCACCAGCAATGTTCAGACAGCAATGTTGCACAAGGGATGTTCCACAGCTGATAGTGAAACTTTGGGAGTTTTCACAGATGGTCTCTTTATCATGGGCTCATGCAAACTGGCTCTGACAGACCCAGACAAAAGGACATTCAAATATTCTGCCACTGTGAGTACTTTTTTCAGTCCTACAAGTGCCACAAATCCTGACACTAATCTGACCACAGGAGATCTCTCAGTGATCACAGCCCCAGCCAGGTGGGCAGATGCCTGAGTGGAACCTTCTACATCTCCCTACATTCCTCTGCATTGCTTCCACTTCTGTCAGAGACACAAAAAAACACCAAAGCACAGGTTGTTTCCTGCTGGAACAGTTATAAAGTCCTGGAAGAAATGCAGAATGTGAAATTTCTGGTATAAAAGTAAAAAGTAAAAAGAGCATCCACTTCTCTTGGAGCTTGCAGCTTCAGAACAGTTTGCAAGTCAAAAACTGCTCCCCATCACTTGAAACATTAGAAGCTAATTAGAAAAGAGAGGTGTTCACTGTACCAAAGCTTCACATTCAAAAGACCCTATGTGCCAAACTGGAATTATGGGTGTCACCACTGCTAGCTTGGCACTGCTCTTCAAAAGCTCCTCAGTCAGGCTGAGTAGCAGTTTGAGAAGCAGCATTTATGCTCTTATGATTCATTTCTATCTGCCAGAATAACCCTCAGCTCATCTGCAATTATATGCCAAAAAATTCAGATATTCAAGGGTATTACAAACTGCCTGCAGTTCAGTGCAATGTGTTAATACAGGACACATTTACAGACTATGAGTCTAGCAAACCAGACTAGCTTCATTTAAAATAAACAAGCAGCCTGGTTAATTACCAGAACTAATCTAGAAGAATCAATATTTCTCCAATCAAGACATATAACAAGAACCTTCATGCTATTTACTCAGCAATATATAATTGCTTCTAGAATCTGCAGATTTTGTTCACTTTTAAGCCCATTAAGCACTAACTACTTTTTATTAGGTCTACTTAAATTCTTTTTTACCTTTACTGTAATAAACCAGATTTTGAAATAACTGGAATAATTTAAACTTCACTGAATTAATCAGAAGTACTTTACTGTAAGTAAGTTCATTACTTCCAGGCAACTGGGAGCTTTTCCTATGCCTGGTTTGACTGACTGCTCACAAGCCTCTCCTCCCAGGCACTACTACAGGCTCTAAACTCAGGCTTAAGGTCAGCATGTCCTCAAGGTTTGCTTGTATAACTGCTTTACAGTTATTACTCATCCCACATCTGTACCAACAAGATATATCTTGAGCTAAACTGTTTGGTTTGGTTTTTTTTTTTTTGTTTAGGTTTGGTTTTGAGGTTTTTTGGGTTTTTTTCCAATTTTTATAAAGTAGATCTCTTCAGTAGACATTAGGGAACAGTTAACCCAGGGCACACAGGACAGTAGTAAGGGCCATTGTTATATCTTCAGCACAGGAAAAAGAACTGCACAAGGTGATGTTTGGGCCTTTTGTTCCCATCTTGCAACACAGATCCAAAGCACCCAGATGACTTTGTACTGAACAAGTTGAAAGCTCACAAAGCCAAGGCAAAGAGCATCCAGAAGTGACCTGCAAAATGCCCACAGCCAGGTCCTGCAGTGCCACGAGCCCCATCACCAGCTCACACTGCACTGAGCCTCTTCCTCTCTGTCCTTTTCACACATCCCACAGGAGGGGGCTTGCTCAGCTGTTAGAGGGTGTTCTTTATCAGCCATTTGCAGCCACAGGTTGGTTGTCTTCAGCTCCTCAGTCTGATTCAGGTTTGGGCACCACTTATCCCATTAAACCTGAACACCACAACAAGGAGGAAAGGGAGGCTCTCTCCAGAGGGAGATGCAGGTGCAGAGATTGGGCAAATGAAGCCTTGAATCAAAAGTGGTCTTGCTGCTAAAATACAGTAATATTGTCCTGAAACACATCCTGTGACAGTATTTGTATTTAAATCTGTGCTTTCTGCTATTTTGGAAAGCACTGCCAAAGGTCCTGAATGTGTGGCCTTCACAACTTACACACATGAAAACAATCACTCCCACAGCAACACTGACATTTTCAAAACAATTAGGAAAGAGTAAATGCCATTATGGCTTCTAAGAAAGCACTTTCCATTTCAATTACTTTTTTCTTCTCAAAATAAACATCCCCAGGAGATCAAGTTTGGTCCTTAAAGTTTCACCAGCAGGTATTCCCAGCTGGAAGTGGATCCTGTGCTGGCCCAGAGCAGTGACCACCCTGGCAGGGCTGAACAGTGCTGGGTTCCAGCCATAAATGTACCCAGCACTGTTCAGCAAGGCTGCTCTTTCCCTGGGAAAGAGGCACAAAGCTTAATGGTTTAAAAAGTTTCTGAAGAGCAGGAGAACTAAGTGCTACAGAAAAAAAACCACTGTCATGTTCCCCTCCAAATACAAGGTGCAACGACTCAGTGCCCCACCTATTAAAAGCAGATAGGAGAGAACATCACTTCTGCAAGTTGGGCAAAACTGACTCTGCCTGAAAACCAGACCACACCAACAACAGCAGGGATCACACCTCTGGGAGCAGCTTGTCAGAACATCACTCTGCCAGTGGAGGGGCCTCTGTCCTACAGGCTTTGAAACCACAGCCTCCACACTGGTAAATTAAACGTGAAAACAGCGACTATGACTGGTCTTCCAATATATTTTACATTTTACCTTGTTTGAACTGTAGAAACTCTTGAAACTGTGACTGCCATGACTGCCTTTGTGAGCTGCTTTCAGGTCTAGCCTGATGAATCCAATTATTTTGTTTTCCTCTTTCTGATTCCAATTAAGTTTTTTATCAAAATTGACTTTTTCAGCAATTTCTACAAATTAGAACACTGACAAGCCTGAGAGATAAATCCCCCCAGAAAGACACACAATAAGGACAACAGCAGCAGATGACAGATCACAGAATCACGGTTTGGGCTGGGAGTGACCTTGAAGATCATCCAGTCCCAACCCCCTGCCATGGGCAGGGACACCTGCCTCTGTCCCAGGTTGCTCAGAGCCCCACCCAACCTGGCCTTAAACGCTTCCAGGGATGGGACATTGACAACTTCTCTGGGTAACCTGTGCCAGGGCCTCACCACCCTCACAGGGAGGAGTTTACTCCCAATATCTCCCAGTATCCTACTCCCTTTCAGTTCAAAGCCTTTCTCCCTTGTCCTATCACTCCAGGCCCTTGTTAATAGTCTCTCTCCATCTTCCTTGCAGGCTCTCTTTAGGCACTGGAAGGCCACAGTAAGGTCACCTTTTCCAGACTGAACAATCCCAACCCTCTCAACCCTTCCTGGCAGTGGAGGTGTTCCAGCCCTCTCATCATCTGGGTGGCCTCCACTGGACAATCAAGAAAAGTGAAGGCTGCAGGAATTATTCAGGGGTTTAGTCAAACTAAACCCCTTCACTCAGAACATTTCATACCCAATTTATTCCTCATTGGAGGTTCTAGTGACCTAGAACCTAGTGACCTAGACACGACACCCAGGCCGCACCACACAAGGGCACAGGTAACAGGGCCTGGCAGCCTGCAGGGCTGGGTATGAGAAACTCAGATTTTCTCTTCTCTGAACAGAAGCACAGCTTGAGAACTCAAGAGCTGTTACAATTCAAAATCTTGCTCTCCCCTGCCCCAGCATATTTTAGCTTCTCAGTAACTCATCAATGGCCTTTTCAAGCCTTACACACAAAGAAGAAATGCAAAAATTGCAGCCGTGCGAGTTAAAAAGTATCCTACAAAACAGCAAATGCATAAAAAAGGGCTTTCTTGTGTTTCTGGGACATTTCTCCTACACCAGTGTCAACCAGAGCAGGCAAAAACATTGTACACAACCAGTTTTGAAAGCAGCTGGTCACCATGACACTGGGACAAGGCTACCTCAATAAATCAACCTACTGGGTGTCCCTCCACACACCAAAGCTGCAGGCAGTCAGCCAGCTATAGCTGCAATAGCTCATTTTTGGGGGGTCAAATTTTTGACCCAAGAATATTTTGAGCTTGCAGGGAGCATCTATTTGCCCACCTAATGAGCTGGGATCACTGCTTTCACTTCCTCTACAGCAGGAAAATGTATATCTTAAAGGGATGTAACTTTGCACAGGGTCAGTAAATGCCCTGAACACAGATTGTGGCTGATCCAGTATGTGCTGCTTTATGAATCACAGCTTTGAGAAATATCTCCCAGAAAATAACATTTTTGTCCTACAATAAACCTTGAAAAGTGATAGAATACCAAAGCAATAATTTAGGTCCTTGCAAAATCACCAAGATCAAATTATTTTTCTTACCAAAAAAATCTACTAATAGCCACTGAAGGGTCAGGGTATCAGAGATCATCATTAAAATGTCAACATCTGACAGTAACCACAGGTTTTAAGATCTTGCCTTGAAAAAAACTACTCCACTACTGTGTCAGTGGGGTCTCAGCAGCTTTCCACTTTCCCTGTCACTGTTTGTAGGACAGACTACCAAAAAAGGCAAAAAGCAGGAAGCTTGCTGATATACTTACAGATTTTCACACCTGGTTATTAGATAAAATTTCAAGATGTTCAGATTAAAGGCAGCCTAAGATGACCCCAGTCAGCAGTGATGAGATTTCTATGAAGCCCATAAAGGAGGGTCTCCAGGCACTGTAAGGGCATAGCTGCCCTTCTTGTAGATTTAAGGAAGGAGGAGCCAGATAAGCACTTCTAGAGTCCCAGGGAGGTTTATTTGTGGTTAAATCTCTGCTACAATGATTACCAGCAGATACAGCACACACCAGACAGCAGAAGCAACAACCTAAAGTGCTGATTTCATTCCTCAACTAAAATTCTCTGAGTGGGAGACTTCTGACGCCTCTCCCAGCAGTTCATGCAGCTCTATGAAAAGAACAGGATTTGCACACCCTTTTTTTAATTTTCTTTTTTTTTTTTTTTCCTCTCCCCAAAAGCATATTGCTACAGACAAAACGCAAATACAGAAACATGGGGGAAGATTTCTTTCTTACCACCACCTCTGGGGACCACTTCTGGCACCTGGCAACACTCAGAGCAACAGGAGAATCCCCATCTCCTCCCTCCAGGGAAGTACCACTGCTTATGTCTCAAGAGATTTGTTTTCTCATTTGCCTATAAGCAAAAAAGACATTCTCCAGTGAATGAAGGTAAAAATATTTTGTTTAGAAGCAAAATGCAATGCAAACAAGCAGCTGCCAACTCAGGTAATGAATAACTCAGACACTTCTTTCTACAGTTATGAGTCTTTTTCCTTTCTCTGAAGAAAAAAAACCCCACTTGATCTTTCTTCACATATATATTTCTACATTCAGCTCCACAGGTACCAACTACTATTGCTTTCAGAGGGCCTAACTGGCACATGTCTATGAAATTAAAAGCAAGTGCTCTAAATTTACCACTAATAGTGAAATTGCAGCTTCTATTCAGACAGAAGCAAGGGCTTGCATAAACAAGAACTAGCCTACTTTTCCTGGCTTTACTAATCAGCATAATAAAAGGTTATTTTACTTCTCTTACCTCCAAACCCTGTCTTGAGAGAAGTTACTGAAAACGAAGCAGAAGCAATTATCTGCTCTCAGAACACACACTTAATCCCTATATTTTATTAAGAGTGTTTTTTATGATCCTGAAGCAATTAAGCTAATCATTATTTAATTTTAGATTACTGAACTGGAGATTTACTTCAGACACAAGCTCACTTTCCACATAATTTAGTCTCAGTAATTAGAGATGTACTTTACCCAGAGGTGGCTTGTTTAAAGCATGTTATCTAATTTCACAAGCCTCACACCATGAAAGTTTCATGCAGAAACCTACACCCCAAACTTCAAAAATGAGAGAAGCCCTGAAGACACTCAGATTTACCAGACTGCAAACCTCTTTTTCCTTAAAAAAATAAAAAATATTCTCCAAACATGTGCCCAGCAAGTTAATGTATCACAAAAGCTAACACAAAGCATTTCTATAACCCACCACTCCTTCAGCAAGTTGTTAGAACAAAGAGTGCTTCTCTCCCACGGATCACTTCATTTATAACTTCTTTTAACCAGGATGCAAAGTGTGCAGACAAATAGAAATGTTTGATTAGGATGTTCAGCAGGTACCTGCCACAGGATGTAATCAGTGAGGAAACATTCAGACACTTGAAGGGTTCTGTGACAGTGTTATCAGAGGAACAGAAATAGGGACCAGGCAGGTAGGTTCTCAGTGTACATGCTGACCCTGGACATGACACCATTGGAAAACTACTCAATTCCAAATTACTTCAGATAAAACTGTGCTGTAGAAACCAAACTGTACTTGGAAACACCAGGTACCCTGGACACTCCTACCCACCCTGCTCAGCTTTAGCTCAGCAGACAGTTAATGCCAGGCCATCCAGGCTGGGACATCAGCCAAGGCCACTTTTATGTCAAAACACACTTCCTGGCTTTTGGAACAAAGGGCACCATCTTCCACCACTGCCACTAAAGAGAAGGAAAACATGACCAGGCAAACATTTGAAAAATACACACTGCTTTTTGCAACTTTTTGCCTTCTAAATCCTCCAACAAAACCAAAACGTGCATCTGCTCAACACTCAATTAAAAGTCAACTGTATTCCAACCTCTAAAAGTGCAGAAGATGCAGATTCATTTCAAGACTTTAGTGCCAGTACTTTCATGAACCAGTTTGACTTGTCACGTAAGAAAGGTGACAGAACTCACCAACAGCACGTGAGATTTCAGCAAAGACTGACAAAGAAAAATCAGAACATGAAGCTACAAAGAGCTCAGAACAAAACAGGCTGGTTACTGGGAGTGTGTTCAAAATAAATACAAGTAAGTGTCAGCTATCTGGATATTCAACAAACATACTTTTCCATGTGGTATCCCATTAAAAGTGTGATCTTGGAGACAGAGGAACTGTGACAGCAGTAAAGATTCTGCCCAAAAGAGATGGTGCTTGACAGCACAGAAACAAAAATCTGCAGGCTTTTTGGAAGTAACTGATGAAAAGACAAACCCCAACAATCAGTCTTCTTGTTAATTAATGGCTTGCATACAAAAGAAGAGTAATTATGGCAGCTGGTGACAAAGCTGGGAAGCAATCTGAACATGAAGGTGCATGGAGGTGTTAACACACAGGCACCATGGCCATGACTGGAGCCACAGGACTGGGATGCACTTGCTCCTTATGAGACAGTAAAGACAACCATTAGGAAGGAAAATAAACCACTTCAGGCAAAAAAGGCTGCTGAAACCAGAACCAACAGGTATCAGCTGGTCAAGAGTAAGTTCAGGTTTGAACCCTTGAGAAAAGTTCTGGGAGAAGTTTTTGGTGGCAATAAACCTACATGCTTAAGGAAGCTCTATTATGACATATTACCAGCTTTCTTTAGCTCCAACTATTTTTGTAGCTGTTCCATCTAAATATTCATCAAAGGGTCTATGAAAGAATCACCAAAAGCAGGTGGTTCAGTTGTCAGTGCTGGTGGGGGAAGATGATACTGTGAATTACAGAGCTGGGGGGAAGCTGGCTTATAGGATAACATATAAAAAATTACCATAACACTCCTGCACACCTGCATGACAAGCAAACACTGTTAAATTTAAAATAACAACATCAGCCATGTTTTTTTCATTAGAATCCACACATGCAACTATGGCAATAAAAAGTGTTCATTAAAAACGCTCAGCAAGTCACGAGCAGTATCTCATCCTGCTTCCCATTATCCCACAACAAAGGGATTCCTTAAAACCAACCCAACACAAGTTGAGCTGCTCCTTGGAACAAGCACATTCTCTGGTCTTGAAGCAATTCTTGAAAACATGGGCTACCAGAAGGATCTTTGCCTTTTTCATTGCCTGTGTACAGCAACTCCCATGCAGACATTTTACTAAAGCTGATAAAACCGAGGTCAAAGTTCCCAGAATGAAAGAGTGAAACTGGTAAGAGAATAATTTCTGGTTCAAGACTGAAGCACAGCAGCGTTATGCAAGAGAACAGAATCTGAAAGCAAGCTTTGATCTGGAAATGTTTATTGTCCTGGTGCCTGCTAAGAGGTACCTGAGCCCCAAAGAATGAGAGAGAAGCTCTTCTCATTTGAGATCTTCATCTTTCTCACTTGGAAAAAAAATGTATTGAGATATATATATATATATAGATATATAAATAAAACACTATGTACTGGACACTGGCAGCTGTATCAAATTGCTTTTCTGATGTCTTCTAAAATGGAACAAACAGATTTAGGCAGCACATTGAGGATGAGAGACATAGTTAAGCGTACACACACAAGTATTTTTCCATTTCAAAACAGTCCTGCAATTAATTATAAATGTGCATGCACTTAAACACACAGTTTCTTTCTTGCACAGTACTTGCACTGAATTCAATATAACCTTCAAACCCATGTTTCCATTAGCTCCTTTGTGATACCACAGCTTTGAAAATATTCTCAGTGCTCCAACATTCAAGGCACACAAGATTCAAAAGTGGCCACTCAACTCTATCTTCAGCATCATCTCACAAGGAGAACATTACATTCCTTTTTATTTCCTCCACCCCTTCTTTCCTTTTTCTTAAATAATTTATTAAAACTACTGAAAGTATTTTCTGGTCAGCTTTCTCCCTCACTATAGGAAGCATAAATATCTTTTAATCCCTGATTCCACAGCTTGGTTCCCTCTCCAAAGGCCATCTTCTACATAATAACCTGATGTTGATGGACTAATGTCAGGAGAAAAAGTGGGGGAAATGATAATGTATTTTTAATCACAAGTTGAATTACTCCCTAGATAGCAAAGCTGATTTCATGGCATGCCCCTCTCTCAGTGTCTTATGGAATCATCCATCACTGACAGAATGACTTGGAGAAATTTCTTCCTGCTACCATCCTACAACTGTGACCATCACTTCTCAGAAAGAGAGCCTTTAAAAACAAAACTAAAGGTAACTGGAAATTAGCAGCAGGAAAACCAGAGAGGATGTCAGTAAGTTATGATGGGTGTACAACAATCAGAAGTGGTTTCCCCCCTCATAATCCATAAATGACCTATGAACCTTCTTGCCACGGCTGTCAGAGGTGGTGTAAGTAGAGTGAAAACAGAACTGGAATCCTGAATTACACAGAAATGACAGAGCAAATACCAGTTACTGTGTTGACTGTAAATCCTGTAGTAGGGAAATCCATTCTAAACCAGACTACTGATCTAGATGGACCAATGACAGACAAATTCTCTCCTTTGCAGGATGGAAATTAGACTTCTTCAGCAAACAAAGCTATTCATTTTCCATTGCAACTTGCAACCAAACCCTTCAGTCCTGAGCTTCTCTCTAAGACAAGAGAGGCAAGAATGAAATGGGTGAATGTATCTGTGGCCTCATAATTCCATAAAGTTCCATGTTGACTCATCAGGAGAACGTGAGCACCAGCAGCCCATCAGTTTCATCCAACTCTGTCCCTAACCATGTAGAGCCAGGACTCTGATGGAGAAACATTCTGGAGCAGGTTCAGCTGTGGCAGCCTAAAACATTACTGCCCCCTCTTGTCCATCCCAGCCTTCTGCCAGGCATCACTGCTCCATTCATCCACCTCAGCTGCTCCAAGCCACAGCACAGTGTCACTTCAACCTCCTGATGAAGGTGGGTTCTTATCACGACTCTTATTTATTTTTTATAGGCAAACTGCACCTGTAATTTTCCAGCTGTGAACTGCTGGGGCTGAAGCAGCTGCACATGGTCCCTTCTGCAGTGGTTGGCAACATCTGGAGGAGGAGGAGGTGATGTCAGAGGTCATTGCAGCAGGTCTGAGACAACTCTGGTCCAAGCTGAAGAGGTTGAATTATTCTTGCTGAAAGAGGCTGCAATTCTCCTGTTGCTAGAGCCCAGAGCCAGGGTAAGTTCTCAGCAAGTTAACTCAGTACAGCACTACAGTGCTGGAAAACTTTCACTCCGAGTTTCAGAGGGGACAGAATTCCAAATGCTGGGCAGGAAACCATGGCCATGTGAAAATGAAGCTGGGAGACAGCTGCCCTAAGCAACCAGGGCAGAGCATCTTTGAAGCAAGTGAAGTGTGCCCTGTCCTGGGAAATCTAATCCCAGTTACAGTCCAGACAGAGCACTGTACTCCCAGGAGTAAATTCTTACAGCCTGGTTGCCTCTGAGATTTTCCCATGCCTTATCCCTGATTAAAGGCCTACATGAAAAGCAGCGTAAGAGAGTAAGTGTAAGAGGGGAATTTGAGCAGGCTTAGTCAAGGTTTCTGCATTTCCTTGTGTTTTGGAATGCTTGGGGGTTTAGATGGGTTTATTAACAAAATTTAAATTGTAAATAAATCTTGAATGTTGATGCAAGCTCATCCATACTTTCTAAAAGTGTTGCCTAAACTGGCTTCTGGGAAGAAGTAGGCTCTGAAAAAGGACCTAAATTATTATTTTTTAATGACCATTAAGTGCACAGTTGGTTTTTTTTTTCTTACTGCAATATATAATCTGTCACGTTCAGAGTGATTCTAAGAATTTCTTTTTTCTTTTAAACACTTTTACTTAGAATAAGCCCATTACAGACAATGTTTATGGCAACAGCAGAACACAGAGCTATGTAAAGCACAGAAACAAGGAGAGGTGCTGTAATCAGCATTGAAACACTACAGAGACAGACCTGAGCAGAGTGAGTGTGGGACACATACACAGAACAATCTGCAGAGTAAGGGATAAGCTTAACTTACTGATTTCTCCTCCTCTTTCACTTTTTCTTAAATAACAAACAAACAAAAAAATCAGTTGCAAACATCCTTCCTCTGGCTTCCATTCTTTCTCATTGTTTCCTCTGGCTGATCTTTGTCATCCCTTTCACTACATTGGTCCTCTGCCACCTTTATTTTGTGCCCTGCCTCAAACCCTGGGGCTGAGGGCCCCTGAACTGTCCCCAGGTGCTGCATCAGCTTTTCTCCTACTGCTGTGATGTTTTCTTTGGAGTGCAATAGATTTATAGGTAGCTTTTAGAGCTTTCAGTGGACTTTAGTCAGGAAAAAAAAAAAAAAAAAAATTCCTAAAGACAATTCTTCATAATTACCCAATAACAAGAAGCAATTGATCATTAACTTTCATGCTCTGATCTTCCACAAGCAGACTTTGCAGTTACTGCAAATTAATCATTTCCTTAGGTACTCTTAGGCAAAGGTAATAGGAAGGAGCTATCTCATGGGATTTGAGAATTGCAGCAAGTCTTTGGCAGAAATACCTTTCCTTTACCAGCTTTGAGTCTGTAAGGTTCCAAAATGAAAACCTGGAGGTGACGTGTCATCAGGATTAAAACTCTCAGCCACCTGGACGTCCCAGCAGGCCAGACTCACATCACCTTGAGCTCACCCACACCCTTTCTCAGCCTTCTTTAAGCCCCCTTTAGCAAGGGACTCTCTCCAGGGTCACAAGTCAAGCAGGCTTGGCTAAAAATATTCCCTGACACTGTCCCTGTTCTGCCTCACTGTCACATCCACCTCACCCTGGACATCATCCAAGGGACAGTCATGTCCCAGCACTGGGCACAAACCTGTTTGTAGCTCAGGGATCCTCCAGGAGTTCTTTTACTCCCCCTGGTTAGATTAAACTACCTACCAATGTTTATGTTTATTCACTATTCGAAATTCAAATTTGAGTGAAATTAAAAGGCTCTAGAATGGCAATCTAGTTAAGAACTTTATGAAGAGCACTTTAGAAATAAAATCTATTATAAAGCACTTAAACTAATGAAGGTTGCTCCCTGTCCAAAATCCTTAGCATTCTGCACTAAGAAGGTAAAAATCTTTTAAAGAAACCTTTAAAATTCTGAACTGCTGCAGGTAAGATCTGAAGAGACAACAGTGAAACAAGCTACATTTGCTATCATATCTCATTCCAGGACAAAACAAGGAAAAAATGGTTTAATACCCCTCTAATCTGAGAAAAAATAATATTATTCTTTTTTATAGGTGAAGCCATTTCATAGTGAATGAGATGATAATCTTGAATGCATCACCTCTTCAGGCTCTCAGAAAAATTATACATCTGCATACTCATACTATAGATATTCATACTCAAACCAGGGAACAGTGTCTAGCAATAGAATAATAATAAAAAATTCAAAATACAATCTTCAATAGAGCTAACAGTGGAGGTAGAGAAGGCTTAGCTCATCCTATGTAGGAGGACCTGTACAATGGAATTTTGAACTGTCTTTTTTCCTCTTGTTTACACAAGGAAAGTTTTTTAATACCATCTTAATAGCATTTTTAATTAACCAGAAATACACATAAATAATAGATTTCAAGAAGCCTGATGGGGCTTGCATTATAAAATAACAATGTAATTAATTCCTATGAGGAAGCATTATCTTTACACTGTCCTACCTTGGTCAAACACAGCGAGACAGTAAATTTGGTTAAAAGCAGAGAAGAGTGGGGGGAAATAAACCAAGTCAAACAGAAGAGCAGCGGCTGAGGAGACAAAAATACCTGTGATCAAAGGCTGGCACAGCATGGGTGTTTTATTAATCTTGCAGAGCCCGGGGAGCAGCCCTGCCGTGGGTCTGTCCACGCTCCTCCCCACGGCCACACCTGTGACAGGCAGAGAAAACCTCCCCAGACCATTCTCCCTGGCCAGCCAGGGCTGGCACAGGGCCCTGCTCACCCCAGCCCAGCGGGACTGGAGCAGGTGCCAGTTATTTTTATGTCTCAGCTGCAGTTTACATCTGACCTGCTCTCAAGTTCAAAGAGAGCAGCAGCCTCAGCAAGCCCTCGGGGAGGGCAGAGCCTTGTGCTCCCGGCTCATCCGTGGAGGAAGGGTGGCGAGGGATGGGCAGGTGGTGGCCATGGAACTGTCTGCAGGAACGGTCTGCTGCAACCATCAGAAACCAGGGCCTGTCTGATGCTGCACAACGTGAGAGATGCCCAAAAGGCCTGAGCCCTCATCCCCCATCACCACAGCAGCCACCCCTGGCAGCAGCAGGCCGTGGGGCCGAGCTCGGGCCGATCTCGGTGCTTCTGGACACTGGAATGTCTGCACAGCTCAAAAATACAGGAGCAAGGCACTGAATTCATCCATGTCAAAAGGCACTGAAGTAATAATCTAATCTCAAACTGATTCACCAGTTCACTCTCACACTGCAGATCTCAAAGGACTATTTGGAACAGAATCAAGTGGCCAAATACCTGCAAGGAATCATGTCCACAGCAGTTCATCTGCAAACTGAGAATTATTTGAAAATCCACTTCAAGTAAGTCATTCTCCTGCTACGAAAATCTCAGCTTCCAGGATTAGAAACCTTTTGGAAGATTATTCACTCCCTCATCTGACAGTTAAAAGGATGCCAGAATTACTATATCCTGGACTGCAACTGAGGCCATTCAGTGAAAGCAGCTTTCCTATCAAGGGACCATCTTTTCAGTGAGATCCATTACATATCTCAGGGTTTGACTGAAGTATTTAGTATCCTTTTTTTTCCCCATAAACACAAGGGCCGAGCAGTCTTCTAATCTTCAAGATCACAAATGCCCAGCTTCTACAGCTGCAGTAATTAAACCAACTTCTCATTCCATTACCCACATCAAGTCTCTTCCTCGGCATCTGCTCTATTCCCACACTGCACTTTCAATCAAACCAAGATAAGCTATTTTCTAAGATCAGCTGATTTGTCTGTCCCTCAAGACATCACCAGAGCCAAAAGGATTCTGAGCAGATATGATGCATCTTGCTAAATATCCAAAAGGTCTCTTAAAGGAAAAAAAAGCAGACGTCAATGCAAGTGGTTATTTTTAGCATCTGAGTTGTTCTATATTTATTCCTTTATGTCCTTCTAAAAAAAGCACAATCTGATGAAGCATTACCATAAAATACACTCTACTGGGAAGTCTGCTTTATGACTCCTGGCTACTGAGCAACAAGTACATCACAGCACCCACTGAACCACACGAGTTTAAGGGTGCACACAGGACAATGCTTCCTCAGTTCCAAAGAAATGTTTAAAACAGCCCAAACCCAAAAACCAAACCAACCCATCCACACAGAAAGCAAACTCCTCAGTATAATCTGTCATTCTGATTAGATGCCACTCTTCAGACTGAAGCTTAAAAACTGCCACTTTTAAGTATTTTTAATTGTCTAAATCCCCAAAAAACCCTCAAGACACCTTGTGAGTTACCTGTTAAAAACAAGACAAACCAAACTCCAGGACACACCATACTGCAACAAACCCTCAAGTTAGCAGGAACAGCAGCAGCTCAGCTCATACAAATACTCAGACTATGAAAGACTACTTAATCTCTTCCTTATTCTCTTCCCTCAGAGCTTTTACCTTTTTGCCCTGAAGACTCCTGGCCCTCTACCTCCAATATATTTACCCCAATATCCCTGTGCCTCTGATCCTATGCAAATTAGCTGAAGATACATTTTCAAGGACAAGAAAATCAGTTTATCAGTTAATCAAAGGTGTGGCTTATTTGTGTAGGAAGAGTTATGTCAAATGAACAGGAAAAGAAAAACTGTGTCAAGGAAGCTTCTGCTAATTGCAGTAAACTTTCATAAGAAAAAGAAAACAGTTTAAGACAGGGCCTAACATTTACAAAACTGGGAAGAAAACTTGTGTTTTGGAGCTAATAGTATTTTAATTTGCTGCTCTAGAAAGACAGCTGTTATCTAGCCACAGTTATTTTAGATTTTTGCTTTATGCTAGATCTCTCAACGTGCCCATGGAAATAGCAGGAGTTGGGATGGGGTGGGGGAAGACAATACATGTATTGTCTCTGTGCATTAACTTGAAACCTCTCCCTCCTCTGACCTTGAAGAGAGTTCTTCAAGACAGAGTTGTCTTCCTTCCAGGTATTCCCTACCTACAAGACAGACATGTCCCATCACTCAGCCGTGCCCTTCAAGTATTTTACCAACTGGCATTGCCTACACATCGACAGCTCTCTGATCCCAGGGTAAACAACAGATGGTGGAGGGACTCCAGAGTATGAAGCCATGCTCAGCACACACACTGATATCAGATGAATAGGTTTGGTCAGTGGCAGGTTATTACTGCCTTCATGCAGTGCAAATCAGCCAAGTCAGAGATTTTCCACCGGGTAAAAGTATGGATCTCCAAAAAATTATACATTTTTGAAGCTAAAAACATGCATGCCTTAATTACCTCAGTCTCAGACTGACCTTTGTCTATTTGTCTACAGAGACCTTGCACTACATAACTGCTGTACTATGGAAGCCAGAATGACTCCAGGTTAATTTTAAAACAAGCTGTTCTGAAAGCTTTCAACTGAGCAAACCCACCTAACTTCTCCTATCTTGTTGTGAAATATTTTTCCTTACTGATTAAAATGTTTCCCATGCAGCTGTGATTTCATTTTAGTCTTCTGCAGAAAACTGAAGAAAATATCTAGTTTGAATTCAAGCATCCTCTTCTCATACTAACATAAAATTCACCAAAAAAGGGAATTCTCTCACTGTTGTGCATCCTCTACTAACAAAAAAAAAAATCAGTTTCTTTATCATTGTAAAGTACCCCAAAGCAAGACAGCAAAAGCATGAAAAACCTTAGGGAGAAATTAGATGCTTTTTATCCTCTCTGATTATTAAAAACAAACAACAAAACACATACACCAAGCAAAATGAAATTATTTTTGCTTAAGGAAAGTTCATCTGTGGCAGAAGGAGCACATCTGATTTATTCTCATTTCCTAGATGAAAAGCTATTTAGTTCAGATGAAAATTCTGAGGCAGTTTGTCTCTTTTGTGGATTGGATAACCCCTTTTTCAAAATGGATTAAATTCCAGAATAAGCACGTCAAGAGAAGTTTGTTCAGGAACCTGCACTGTGAATGAAATGGGGTTTGCCTCTTGGCAATCTTCTCTTTTCCTCTATTACTTAATGCCCAAACTTAGCTGTTTTATAGATCTTGTTAGTATTTGGGTGTCAAACTGACCAATACAACCCGTGCACTGGAGAAGGCCAACACACAGCCAGGTGTAACCCACTTGTTTAGAGCTGCTCACACATCCTTCCCAGCTCCCTGGTGTGCTCCCCTGAGCAGACACCCTGCAGACCTGAGCTGGTTCCACAAGCACAAAGCTCCCAAGGACACAAACCACCGAGGGGGTCACTCCTTGGACCAGCCATGCTGTAATCAAGAGCACACAAGGGACAAAAATAGCTTCTTTCAGAGGAATTAAGACTGCAACATGACCTCTGGCACCTGCTATGAGAAGGTGGAAAAAGCAAGAAGGGAAGTCCAGCCAGAACACAACCAAGTCCCAGCCACAGCCAGCATCAAAGGTAGTAGCTAAAGAGGGCTAAGTTGCTCCCTTTGCACTTTCATAAGTAATGCATTTTTATATTTGATGTTAACCACTATTTCTGCAGATCTCAATACTTTGTGCTGCTTTGCCTTCTGCTGAGGCCCCTCCAGCCTCTTGTGCCACTTTTCTTTCCTCAATATTTGCCCTTCCTTCTGTCATCTTCCCTATCACTGCTGAGCACCCCCCCTATTTTCAGCTTTATTTTGTATCATCCGCTCCAAAATATTCTTTCCCAAGACAAAGATCAATCCCCTCTATGAGCACAGAAGCATAATCTATTAGTTTATACTGCCCTCCAAATAAGCCAGGCCTAAATCCCCCCTAGGCACGCTTGGGATCTGGGACACCTGTGTGGTTTGTTACACTCACTGGTTATCCTCATCCTAAAAACTCTAGGCACCACTGCCTTCCTTCAGCAGCTTCTTCCCTTGAGATGGCAACAGCTAACAGGGCTTTTGCTAAATTTTCCTTCCCCTCCCCAGCCCAGCAAAGCAGACAGCACTCCAAGTGCAGGGTCTCAATGCCCTGAAGCCCACTCCCCTCGAGGTCTCCTCAAGGAAGGTGACAGGAGTCAGAGGCACAAACCTGGAAACGAGGAAGATCCAAAGGGTTGGAGGCCCAGCAAAATTGCTGTGCAGGATAATCCAAAGGGACAAAAGGTTGGTTGATTTGAGTGTGCACACAGGCACGAAAACATGGGGAGGGCAGGTGAAGCAGATTCAGGATCCATCTCTTGCTCCATCTGCATCATCTCAGGATCCATCTCTTGCTTTTTATTCATCAGTGCTCACTCACTAACAAGTCACAGCACAAAGTTTTGTCCCCCTGTGTCTGTTCCAAGACACTGATCACAACAGTTTTCCCTCTGGGACAAGTGTCTTAGACGAGACCCATGCTGGGTACTCCAACTTTTTGAAGCAGACTTGTGTGAGGCTGAAATGACACCCTCAGTGTCCACAGCAGCCCCTGTGACTCTCAGGGCCCTGCAGGTATCTGTGTCCAGCCTTTTCTGCAGGCAGAACCGGGCAGCACGTGCCACCTCTGTCAGGCAAGGTACAAGGTGCTGGCCTGGAAATGCCTTTCCATGGCCTGCAGGCAGCAGGACGAGCAAAGAACTGCCCCCAGTGTTTATTTAACAGCGGTCCTGGTCAAGGCACCAGGCTGGAATCAATATTGTTCACGCTGCCTGGGGATCCACAGAGAGCAAAGGCCCAGGTTACCTTGCTGATAACTCCCTCTACATGAAGGTAAAAGGTCTGGAAGACATCCTTGGAAACCTTGACCATAACTACACCCAGACCAGGCTCTCTCACCCCACAACTTGTAGGGACAGAGGTTCATGAGACTTTACAGGTGACAGTCTCTGTTTTGAGCAAGGCTGAGCTGTTAAAGTTCCATTCAAGGACAGCAGAGATGCTGTACCACAGGGTGGAAGAAGGCTTTGGCTTGGCCTCTTCTCACAGCAAAGCTCTGTGCCTGCTCCTTATCATTTCATATATTGAGAGGAATGGATCCAACTGGATCAAGCTTCTCCACTGGGCCAGAGGAAAAAAGCTGCAAAACTTGAGAGAAAGCTCCTTTTCTGTCTCCCCCAAACAACAAGATGTGCAGAAAGGTGAGACCCTGGCCTGGGTGTGCTTCTGGAGAGCTGATGGAGAAAAACACCCACCCCCTGACAGCACCCTGATCTCAGAAATCAAGCAGGATTCAGGCAGCAGGTTCCATAGGTCACTCAAGTGAGCAGGAAGAGAAATAACATTTGTTCCCACAGGAGGCTTACACAGACACCACTGTCAGGGAAATGACACTCTGTGAAGTGGAGAAGAGGATAATTTGACACTTCCTGGAGCAGCAGTTCAAGGACCAGAGATCCAGGGGACAGGTTTCCTCCAGAGAGCTCTGCAGCACATGCACAGGAAGAACAGCTGACCGAGGGACTAGGGTACCTCAAATGTAAAGAACATGAAGAGGACAAAGCAAGTAAAACTGAAATCTGCTCTCTTGGCCTGCTCCTACTGCACTGCACATGGGGCTCAGCTCCCCTGGCAAAGGGATCCTCTCCTGTGTGGAGAAAAATCCACAGAGAACAGCTCCAAATTCCCAGCACTGGCACTGAGGGGAAGAGAGGACTTCTGCTAACAAGTTTTATGAGAATTACATGCTATACTGCAGTATGGTTCTGTTGCTTGGGGTTTATTTGTCTTTATAAACCTTTGCTTCAGGCATCTGATGGACAGGTAAATTTTCAATCTTCCTTACAATATGTGCCTTTGTCACTGTGGTTATAATCCCCACAGCTACTAGAAAGAACAGGGATTAGTATGTCTATTTGAACTACTGATAAAGACAGAAAAGCATACCACATAGTCCTTTGATTTCCAGTTTGAGCAATATCCTGAGCCTGAACATTCAACATGGGTGTATTTCCCCCCCTTCCTCCTCCAAACACGACATTCAAACACCCAGAGGTTATCAAACACAGAGCTAGTACTAACCAGCCTCTCAGGATATGAATCCCATGGGCTCAGGGCAAATTGCTGTAGAAGCCTGTTTCTTCTTCAGTGGACTCTGTGCTGATTCACAAGCCCCATGAAGGGCTCAAGGCAAGGGCAGGATTCCACTGTGGCACGCACCCTGCCAGGCAATGCAGCCACTGCTACTTAAAGTTCTACTCTTTAGCTTGACCAGTGCTGCTACAAGACAGGCCAGAAGGCCAGATTTGGTCAAAAACAAGTCATGGGGTAACCTAACAGGGTCTAAGCAGAGTGGATGCCAAGGGGCCAGTCCTTACAATCATGTTTTTGACTTTTTCCTTTTTTTTCCCCAGAATTGTCTTCTTGTGTCTCAGAGCAGCCAGAGCACTGCAGTAACACCACCAAGTGCTTCATTGATCCTCTGCTTCCCAAACATCTCCCTTTTACAGCTTGCCATGAAGCATCACCAACTCCCACACAAGGGCTCTGCTTCAGACATGCATTGAAGATGTCTCCTACCCTGACCCTCCCTGTCTTCACTTGATGAGTACCCAGAACCTAGAGAAAGCAGCTATCAAAGGAGAGAGGGGAGGTTTCCTTACATCCAGGCTCACCCTGACACAAGCGACACGTGGAGCAATATTTTAAGTGTGTGTGGGAAATCCCAAATCTTTATGAATATATTAGAGACTGAAATTTTTTTTTCAGTAATTTCTTGTTCTGTTTCTTTGCTTCCTCTGCTCCTGCTCTGTATATCATACATTCTGGCTTATTCTCCAGCCATAAGCACTGAGCCACAGAAATCTGAGAGAAAGCAGATCTGTCGTGCACTCACATTATCACCACCTAGATGTAAATCCTCACTATTGGCTCCCCAATAAAGAACCAGTTGCAGAACAAAAGGAATATATTTCTTTAGATATATATATCTTTATAATGTATCTCTTTATCAGGCAGTTCACTTCTCTTACAGGGGCTGGACAACAGGGAACAGCCAAACTGGGGGATAAAAGGAATAAAAAAGGTCAATGTAGGGAACAGACAAAGCAGATCTGGCAGCTGCCTGCAAAAGGAGACAGAAACAGTTCTACTTCCAAATGAGGTAACAAGACCCTCAGAAACACGCAGGAAAAATCCTTACCAGAGCTGTACACTCATACCTAGCACCATCCATTCCTGTTCATGTCTGGACAATACTCTGAAGCCTGGGGAAAGGACTAATTTGAGCACAGCTCTTCATTGGGCTGATGAATCAGCTCTCCTGTGTGCATTCTCCTTAGGGAGAAAAGGGAGAATTGGCAGAGGACAGCACTGCAGAAGACAGCAATACGAGGAAACAGCTGCTGAATTTGATGCAGAAGCAGCCCATCATGTGGGGAATATTTTGGCGCAGTGTTCTTGGCCAAAATCCTCATACCCAGCCGAGCACATCCTCCAGCATGAAAGGAGCAAGCACATTCCCTTAGGAAATTCACAGGCGTTCCAACTGCAAAGCGCTGGCACAGCAAAACCAAGGCTCTGGGTTCTGCACATGCAAGTAACAGCAAGACAGAAAATACTCTGTAACACACGGCAAATACCAAGGGAAACACATTATCCATGGTACTATCCTGGAGAGGACTGCAGCAGTGTGCACCCAGAAGTGATGAGCTTGTCACATGCCCACATCTGTATTTCATGAAACCTGCACAAGTCTGAGGATAGTTTTTACAGCACCTTGAGGTCCACTGGCCTTAAGTCTCTTCTGTTACCTTCACTCACTAACCTTTCATAAGATTATATGCAAAATGAACTTCAAGTCTTTTCTATAAAATTATTTTACAAAACCCTTAAAAATATTCAGAATAAAACAAGGGTACAAAGCAGGTAGGGCCTCTATACCCTATACATGCTCACTTCCACAGGCAAAAACATCTCCAGGAGAGGCTCCTGCAGGTAAGGGATGCAGAATCAGCACTTCAATTTCCTCCTCTCCGTGCAGAGGCAAAAAAAGCATCCCTGCAAGTGTCCTAAGGCCAGGTTGGATGGGGTCCTGAGCAACCTGGTCTAGTGGAAGGGGTGTAAAAATGAGATGATCTTCAAGATCCCTTTCCATCCCACCCCATTCCATGATGCTATTGATGATTCTATGAAACATGTAACAAAAATTACAACTGCAAATGTACATGTGCTCCAAGGACTCCTCACACAATTCAATCTGTTCCACCAAGCAATTTTTATACTTGGAGGAACGTAAGTGGGTTTATATTCCTGTGCCAGACTGACTGGTCTTCTCTTTTTCCTTGGAAGTAAAAAAAACCTTCTCTCAATCCTGTCAGCACAGAGATAAGGATCAAACTTCAGAGAACTGCAAGTAACCCAACCTTTTAATTTTTCCTAATGCTTCACATGTGTCCCGTCAGTAGCAGACTAACATTTTCCTTATTTGTTCTTTTCCTGCACAGAAGAAAAGAGCTTTCAGTCTGTGTGAAAGACGATGCCTTGGGCACTCCCCATGGGCCTCTTATTGTTCACTGTAACTTATTTCTCCTGCTGGCAACTGGAGACTCATTCAGCAGATTTCTCTGGTGACAGGTATAATAAGAGACAAGCAGATAACTTCTATTGCATCTCTGGACACCTGCTCTGAAAGGGGTTTCTGTTCTTGCACGCTGTTATTTGAACACATATTTGACCTTTCCAAAGAAAGCGCCAGTTTTCCACAGAAAAGCCTTGGTCTGACTGTCAATCTGAAGGGTGGTAAAAAAAACACTTATTCTCCTCAAATCTCTTCCAGCACTCCCTTCATGAATTGAAAAACCAACAGCCTCAAGGACTTATTTCCAATCCTGCAAAATACAAGGCTTAAAGCAAATAGGCCTTACTGTTGTAATACAAGTAAAACTGACACTCTGCCTATCTACCAGAACTGTAAAAATACAGAGTCCTGTGAAGGAGTCCTGTTGTTTTTCCCACGAGTTTTTTTCCATGTGACCAAAAGTTCTACTTTCCCCCACAAAAGCCTTGACAGGAACCTGGAAAAGCAAAGCAGCAGATTTTTTTTTTTTTTTTAAATTCTGAATGCTGAGCCACTGAAAACTAAGGGAAGGCTCTACATACACAGCAAATTCCTGAGCCTGGTGAGACTCAGGAGTTGAGATCATTGCTTCCTCCAAAGTCAGCCTGAAGAGTAGAACCATACTAGCAGTCTTCTAGAATTCACTCAATGGCTTTCAAACCAGTCAGTAACTCTACCCAAATGGCATAAAAATTAAGTCCTGAAGAAATGTGAAGAGGAAAACATGCACATCAGATTTTGGGACAGCTCTTGAGCGAGGGGAAGAAGAACAGATAAAGAAAACTCCATTGGAGAGGCAGGTGAAGCCACATGAGTGAACAAAGATGCTGGATGAAACTAAAAAACAAAGAGGTCACGAGCCACATACTTCAGCAAAAACCAGCATCCCCTGGAATAACTTCCCAAGGGCCAGGATAGTCTTTGTAACTAGTAATTTTTTATATCAAGTTTGGAAGCTTTTCTTGGAGGGAAATTACAGTTTGCACCCAGATTTATGAGACATGGGTTTATCCCTGGGATAATTCCTACACCCTCTAATTTTGGCTTGCGACTTGAGAAGCCAAGGGGTGGCTCTGCAAAGGGATCAGGGAATGAAAAAGGGGAAGGGAAGGAAAAGAAAGCAAGAGAAAGTACAGAAAAAGATACAGGGGGAAACAAAGAAACCATACTGATAATGAAGAAGGATGAGTAAAAGCAGACTAAAAAGATAAAGTAAAAGTATGTATACAATAAGTGGATTTCTTTTAGTAGAAAATGCGTGGGAGAAAATAAACTGATTAAGAGAAAACAATTCTGTGCAGGAAACAATTCTGGGGCTGGAGCAGGACAAGCAGGGGCCATGAGGGGAAAGATGACAACTTTATTTGCTTTTTCTCTCAGATCACTGAGTATTTCAAGGGTGACTTTTCCAAGAACAAAATTTCCTGTAGCAGAGGCAGGGAGCCTGGGTCCAGCTGGCCATGCAGACACACTGACCAGTGCTGAGCTCAGCAGTCAGTACACAACACCACATGACAATAAGCCAGAAAAATGCTACACATTCACCCAGACTCTTCCAGGTGACAAATCCTTAGTGATCCCCTGTTCCAAGCAAAATGTGGGAGCAGCTGCTCTTTTAAACTCACTTTACTCCTTTCCATGCTGTCCTGATCAATACAGCTGTTGTTCATTTACTTGTTCTGAACTCCATGACAAGGGAGAGCAGCGAAACTTTACCTGGACACCAGCTCTGGGGGGGATCAGATGTGTGCAGGCTTTGTGATCTATGCAGGAAGAAAGGGGACACCAGGAACAGAAACACAAAAGCAAGGGACTGCCCAGCCAGGCTCTTTCAGCTGCCTTCTTTAAGCAACAGCTACAGGATCAAGTAACAGCAACCAAATTTAAAGGGTTTGCCACATAATGGTGTAAGTTCAGGTCTTTATAGTCAAGAGTAGCTTGGGTGGAAAACTGTATAGGACAGATCAAAACATCCTGACTGATTCATTAGGCACAGAGGTTTTAAAGCAGGCTGGTTTGTCTCATTTACAGCTCTATCAATGAATCCAATCAGCCTCTCTGAACACAGCAAGAAAGTTTATTTAGGGCAGCACAGCAGGCTTCTCTCACCTCTTCAAGGCATGGGATGGCAGCTTCCAAGGGGTGCTGGACAGAGGGATCAATTCCCCCACCAGATTCAGGTTTACTCCCATCACATCCAGCAAAACACACAGACAGAAACTTCCAAGTGGATAAACACTGTATAAAAGCTTACAGCAGCTGGGCCCTAACTTAGGCAGAAAAGGGCAGAAAACACACACAGCATCATATGTACACAAAAAGCCATAGACAAAAACTAACTTAGGGAAAATAAGTCTGCTCAGAGTCTTAGGGAATTAAAAACAGGCAGCTTTACTGCATCCCCTTTTGCTTCCACCTATATGGTTCATCCACACAGCTTCTACCTGAGACTGAGAAAAACAAAACACAAAAAATAAAAAAAAACCCAAAAGACAAAACCCCCTGCAATAAGCAGAGATATTTAAAAAAAACATGTTTCCTTTCCCATCAATCGTACAGAGTTTCTTTACAACTCATGCAATACTACCCTGGATCAGCTCAGTGAGCCTCACACTGAGCGGTATGAGAAGAAACAGAAAAAGCCCTGCTCATGTACAGACAGACTTGAACAACTCCAGAATGACTCAAGGAGAAGGGAATAATTATTCCTAAGCACTAAAGACAGCTGGCAATTTACTCACACCACATGCAGAAAGACTTTTGAGCATTCAGCAGCACAGTCAAAGAGATTTATTCCTTCTTGCATGTGCCTCTCTCCCTGTGCTTCCAGTCTCTTTGCTCCTGGGAGCTCCATTAGTTGTGTTAAAGTGTATTCCTTTTTAATCTACCTACTGCTTTCCAGATTCATTTCACAGCATGGTTTTTAAAATTTTAAAATCAAAGGTAAAAAAAAAAAGAAATCACAGTATTTGACCATAGGAAACAAACACTGCCCAAATAAGTGAGTTTGGTTTTTTTTTCCCTTTCTCTGTATAAAATTTTTAAACACAAAGAAAGGCAATGGAAAAAAAAAAGATAAATGAACACTCAAATACCAAATAAACCAGATTTCTCCATGTCATCTAAATTTGACATATCTAGGTCCTGCAGTAAGACTGACTGCCTTCAAGCTCCACCAAAAAGACTCAGTTGCATCCACATGTCAGTAGTCTGTTTTCACACCTCCCTGTCAGCCTGAGTTCAGGTTCAGGCTTTCCCTGATTCTTATTTTCCAGGTGCTACAAGAGGCTAAAATGGAACAGTAGAGCTGCTTTCTACACAAAGAAATTAAAAAGAAGTGAGATGCCTCTCCACATCCATCACATTCATTTCCATACAGAAATCAAAAGATGTCTACTTATTATCCTCAGAGGAAACAGAAATACATGAGTAAAGACAACTTTTCCTAAGTAGATGAGAAATTTAAAAAGTAATTGCTGTTTATGAAATATGGAACCCATAAAACAGTATCAGTAATTAAAGGTTAAAATATTTACTGGCACATGGAAAATAGAATTCCATGCTGACAGCATCCCAAGTACAGCACATTCAGTGGTAAATCCATTAGGAACTCATACACACTCCAGAGGTGACATGTAGGGGAATTGTGGTGCAGGACAAGGAGTAACCAGTACAAACTGGAAGAGGAGAAACTTAGGTTAGATATTAGACAGAAGTTCATTACTGTAAGGGTGGTCAGACACTGGAACAGGCTGCCCAGGAAGGTTGTGGATGCTCTGGGAGCATTCAAAGCCATGTTGGATGAGGCTTGGAGCAACCTGGTCTAGTGCAGGTGTCCCTGCCCATAGCAAGATCATCTTTAAGGTCCCTTCCAACCCCTTGACATTCTGTGATTCTGTGATTACAGCTTTTCTGTAACGAGTTCCCAACTTCACCTTGCCCCCCAGCACAAGCATCACCTCGAAATACCAAATCCCAAACCACTTCTAGCAAACTGAGAAACGAGGTTGCCCCGTTCTTCCCACCCAGCACCAAGGACCTGCTGAGGCAGAGCTCCGCAGGAAGCAGCCCTGGCTCACCCACTGCAGGGAGAGCTGCTCCAGGACAGGGGAACCGCACGCTGTCCGCACCAAGAATTCAGGCACAGCCAGAGGAGCAGCTTCCCTGACTTCCCCAGCACCTTCTGCTCTCACAGCTCACCAGATTCACCTCAGGTTCAGTGCCCCAAAGGGATGGCCAGCTCCACGTTCATGCCCTCTCTTTAATCCAGGGATCCTTCGGCAGAGAAGCGCCCGCGGTATCCCCGGCACAGAGCACGGCTGGCCAGATGCCCTGCTGCCTCCAGATGTGTCCAGCTGCACGTCAGAAGATCAGGGAGGCACTGCTGGAATGGCCTGTGCTGCTCAGAGCAGGCTCAGAGAGGAAGAGCCAGCACGTTCTGACCACCTCGTGCACCTCACGTCCTTCACGGGTCCAGCCGCAATCTCATGTTGCTTAAAATATAAATACCCCTTGGAAAAGGCACACAACCAGGGTAAAGTGCACAGGTAAAGCAAACACACAGCTGCCCTCTGAACCTCTGGTGGCTTTTTTTTATGATCACAGGGGAGGGTTTTGATTCCTCACCAGTGCATTTTGCCAAGAGCCAGAATTGGCTTTTCAGCCCCGTGTCCTGCCCCACTGCCCAGCCCTGACCACAGCGCTGCAGGCACTGCCTCCTTCCCAAGCTAAATCCTGCAAACTTCACCAGCCCTGCTGCCAGTGGTCTGTCACACCACAAAGCAGCATTTCATTACAACCCTCAAACGTAATTTGAAATATTTAGAAAGCACAAACTACAGTATTACTTATCCAATTCTATGATACACTGCTGTGAGGCTCTTTGCTTTTCGATGTACATACTGGCAAACAGAATATATTTTGACCCATATTCGAAGTTGTGGCTGAATTTTAGACCAAGAAAAATAGCCAAAAATAAGCAGAATGCCTTCTGAAATCAGGCACATTAACCACTACTGCAACAAGCATTTGATGCACTTCAAAGGAAAAAATGTTACTTTCAGCAGTGTAATAACCTGGATGAAGCATCATTCTAAATGCTTGTCACTAGAGATGGGCACAAGTTACTCATCTGCAGGGAAGGTTTCTAGTTATTAATTTCTAGGTATAAGGTTCTGCTTATCACATGATTCTTAAAATCAGCCAACTCTGCTCCTTTCTCTTGGACTTAGAAAAAAAAAACTAAGAATATAAATATGTATGTAAACTCCCCCCATGCAACTTTTCCCCTTCCATTCTATGCCTTGCCTCCCAGAAGGGTATTCAAAACCAGGAAATACTTACTCAAAATACTAAACAACTGAATCTATACAGACCTCTGTAAAAGGAGCCATAACAAAAACAGAGTCTTAGTGACCAAATAACCTGCACCACCTTAATATCCGAGAGATATTCAGACAACAAGAACAGCACCATTCAGAGACTCCCTGAACCTTACCCCAGTTTGCACTGCTGATGTGGCTGCTTTCCAGAGACTGGATTTTCTCCTAGTATCTACACTCATCCCTCTTTCCACAGCTCAGGATGCTTGTCATATTTTTTGTTCTAAGGCAATTTGCAACAACAGCCCCTTTTGTAAGTCCAAATCACTCTTCAGGAATGATGACAGAATTAAAAATAATGAAGCAACTTCACTCAGGACACATGGGAATCTTGAAATCAAAAGGATTTAAACATTTATCAGAGTGTTATCCTCTGGATAACAGAGGATTGGAAAGCACAGAGGTGCAAGTAATTTTTGCTAGGGAATGACTTCTCTCTTCATGGGACAAATATTTTTCCAAAGCCGCTAATCACTGGAGTTTATTTTATTATATATATTTTTATATTTTATTATTAATTTATTTTTTCTTTTCATATTTTATTATTTATTCATATTTATTATTTTTATATTTTATTATTTATTCATATTTATTATTTTTTATATTTTATTATATATTTTATTTTGTTTCTTTAGACCATCAGAGCCACCACAAAGCTACCACACAGTGTTTAGTTTGGAAGTACTGTGTTAAAAGACAATGGCAAAGTAGTGGGAGGAAAAAAAAAAATCTCACCATACCAATCACTACCTTACTCCTTCTGCCTTGATCAGAGGAACTGTATTTCACTGAAATGGGGATAATGCTGGGGGCCAGAAACAGGGAAGACAGCAAGCAAGCAGACACTACATTGCTCAGCTGCCTATAAACTGTTTAATGCATAATAAAACTCTAGATCACAACAATAATGAAAATATTAAGTCTTACAGCACTTGCAGGTCCATAAGTATCTGTTTTTCAAGGCAAATTATTCCTACTCCGATGCACCCGCATTTTTACAATGTTCCTCTATTCCAGATTAAAATTACTCTGAAATTAAGGTCTCTGAGTAAAGTCATATAGCCATGAAATCACATCTTCAAAAGAGTCAGATAATCTCAAACTGAATTCATGCACTGACCTGTGGGTGCATTTGCATATTGGCACTTAAAGCTTTTGGCTTTGAACACATTGACACTGAGGCAGGGAGATGAAAAGGTGACTGAGGTTTGGGGAAAAGGCTTCCAGGTAAACAGGCAGAGAAAAGCTGCTCCTTGAACTTCTAACCAACACTTTTGGAAAAGAGCTGGGTTTCTAAACATAGCGCCAAGAGATGTTTTTAGATGTTTCCAAGACACATCCACAACATCCACACAGGACTGGCAGATGCCACATTAGACCATTGGGAAATCAGTGCCCTTTGAGAGTGGTGGCTCCAGGCCAGGAGAAACACCCTAAATTACCTAAAGAGACATGAGATGTTCAGCTAGACAAGCTGCCCCACAAGTCTCTACAACGTTTAATTAAAGCAGAGGTAACAATTTAGAACCAGCCTGGTCCCTCCATCCTGTCCCCTTCCAGACAGTTCATTTGGTGGACATGTGATTTCAGTGTGCAGAAAAAATGCTGCTGTCCCAGTGTAAATATTTTCAGTATTTTGCATGGTACCAGTCTGTCTGAAGAAATTTTTGAGAATAGTGACTATGAGAGAAAGAGCACATAATAAAAAGCCTGAGCTGCACAGGAGGAAAATAGAAGGGAGCAACAGGAAAGGTCTGGGCTTTCACAACATATAAAGGGATTTATAATACTGTTTCCCTCTATTACTTTGTGAGAGATCATGGCAGTTTTTCTCCCTCTTAAAAAAAAAAAAAAAAAAAATCAATAAAGCTCTAATATGAAAAAGCATACATTATCAACTCAAAAACCTCCCAAGTTTTAGATATCAGACATTAGAGATATTAACTACCTGATATGCAGTTTTTGAGAAGTGTTTTCTAACTTCATAGAGCCATCCTGTTCTCCAAAGCCACAATGACTGCCAACAGGAACCACCATAATACGGTGAACAAAGTTGACATCTTTTAGACTCCAAATACTCTGCCTTAATCTGCTTGAGTGCTTTTTAAGTTTACTCTGCTCAGTGGCAAGAACTTTAAATTTCAAGTTCATACTAGCAATGAAACAGGTCAAAACAAAATGCATCCATGTTTGATCTACAGAAAAAAACACTATGTCAAGAGGAAAAGGTTCTGTTACCCTTTGGGCTTTATTACTTTCCCCAGCACATTTCTGTTAGTCAAAAGTACATTTAATACAAAACAGAAATTAGTGTTTCAAAGTCTGAAATGAAACCATGTCAGGAAAGCCAATCATTGCCAGTGGGAAAGACCTAGTAAAAATTAGTTTGAACACTCCAATTCTTCCAACTTCTATTGTGAGCAATGCCCAGCAACCAAAACATGCCCATACAAAATGAATCAGCCCTGACTGAAATTTGATTTTTGACCCGATTACATTCTTCCTCCCAAAATAACCTCTCATTAAAGAACTAAAAAGGCTGCAGTGAAGAACTGGCCAACATAACCAGAATCTCTAGTGAGTTAGCACAGCCCCCTCCACATGCAGAAACTCTCACTTCCATCACAAGAACTGCAAAGCTGTCTGTGGTAAGCTAACAGCTGAACAAGTTTTAACATAGGATTTCTACATAAATTAGGACTGAATCCAGACCCGAGGTAGAAAACTAGGACTCCTCAAAAGGAAGAGATAATGCATCCTAAAATATGGCCAGCAGCTCTTAAATGGCTGTAAAAGCCCTCCAGAGAATAGTCTGAGCCTCTTGGCCTCTGAAAAAACAGCACAAAGTGCCTTGGTGGGACACAGGGGGGAAGAAGGAGCAGGAACAACTCCACAAGTTCCTAGTGGAGAAAATAAGGAATTTGACAAGCAGCACATTCAAGATGTGACAGAGCCCAAGGAGCAGAAAAGCAAGGCCAGAAGAGAAGTGCCACAGGAATTTAGAACAGGCAACAGGAGTCCCAGAAAGCAACAGGCTGAACAGATGATGCTGCACAGGCCCCACAGCATCTCCCTGACACATTCCTCTCCTCCAAGCCAGACCAGCCTCTAGACATGCTGGCTTGCTTCACAGCTTAAAAAACAGCAGTAGGTGCCCAAATGTGGACCTGTTACATTCAGGTCTGCTGGTTGCCTACAGATGGACTTGGCAGAGAGCAGCAGCCCCCACCCCATGGCAACATAAATATTAAACCCAAGAAAAACCAGGAATAAAGTTCATTTCCACTCCCTTCAAGCTGCTCCTCTTTCCCCCACACACAACTTGTACCAAAAAATAGAGGTACAGGAAAGAAAACTTGATCTGAGTATACTGGAAGCACAAAAATGCAACCCACAAAGATGAAGCGTTGCTAGTACAATTACTGCATCTATCACGCTGTGCAGTGCTCAGCTTACCTGCTTGTTATTGTAATTGGGCAACTGATTCTAAATGCCAAAAAAAGGGCCCTGACAAAACCCACAATAAGTGGGATGAAACAAGGAAGAGAAGGAGGAGGAGGTGAACAAGAGAAAATTATACCAAGATAAGTTGGAGATGCACAATTTCACCTGTCTGAGAAGATCCACCCTCTCCTAGAGAAGACATGCAAGTTAAAATTTCAAGAAAAAAAAACTCAATGCAGGAAAAAAAAAAACCACTTTGTAATCAGGTTGTATCCTCCTGATACTGCTGTAACTTGTTAAACACTATTTCTGTCAGCCAGGCACCCCTGCAGAGGACCTGTATCAGTGTAGTGGGGATTTTAATTTGTGTAACAATTATTTACAGCTAATGAGGACTCACTGGCTATCCAGAGCAAATATGGACTGTGGAGTACAGGTAACTGGCTTTCTGCTGCTCATTCCCTCTCTCACATGTGTAATTCCACCAGATTTGTGAACTGCAAACACTGTATTATCTGCAAAAGACAGTCTTCCACAATGGAACGTCCATTTACATCACAGTAACGTCCAAAATGCTTCCAGTGGACAGAACCCCACCTCAATGTTGTCCTGGAATCAAGGCAGAAACACAGCAGGGCTCCCCTCCCAGAAGCCCTGGGTATTTTGGAATCTGGTATTTTGAACACCAGCAAGTTGGAGATTCCCCCAACAGGTACTGAGTTATTAAATGCAAGCTCAGTTGATCTCAGTTCTGTCTGCCCTGTGTAGGCACGGGCCCCAAGGTGAGACTGAATTTCCTTGTGGTCAGGAGGCAAGTTGTGCCTCATTTACATTAGAGATACACACATTTTGGATGCTTTTTAAAACACAGCTGATGAGAGCTCAGCACTGCCAAGGTCACATGTTGGTCACTGCTGGGAAGAGAACTCCAAGAACAAGATGCTCCACTTGCACTTCCTTGCATGGAGCATCCCAGATCGCCCGTGTTTCACCAACACACAAAGACCATATGTCCTGCCAAACAATTTTAGGCTCACCACACACCAAAGAAATCAATTCAGGAAGCTGGATGGTATTTCTTTTCTGCTCTCACAGAGTGACAGACCATCACAGTCCATAAATTTTCTGGTACTTCGTCTCAGATGCTTGCTAGCAAAGCCTTCGCTGGTACAGGGAGCCAGGAACTTGACTCAGATTTTAATTCAGTGCTTATGGTTCTGCAAAACTACTTCAGCACCCACCAGCTCTCTGCAATGGCTGCAATACCAAAAAGGCAAGCAGGACTGTGCTGTAGAGAGAACCAGCACCTGAATTTAAATTCTGCCTGCACTTACCCTGCCTTTCAGCTTTTGTTTAGTGTCCTCCATGCATTCCTGTTAGCTACGACTCTCCTTTGGCTGGTCATCAGGAATTAATTGTGCCACAGAAACTCACTGAGAGCCCAAAGGCTGAAAAAAATAGCAAACTGGAGGCACCATGGTTTTTCTGGTGGCTGGGTCCAAGCACCTGTTTTGAGTCTGGTCACCACCTTCAAGGCTTTGCTCCACCTTCTCCATGGAACACACGCGGATTGCAAGTGAATTTCTTCACGTTCTCAAAGAGGAAGATAAGAAGCAGCCCCTATCTGAAAGGACCACCTGACAGAAATACCACAAAAATACCAATATCCTTCCCAGGGTCATTTGATCTGACACTCAGATAGGTCAGTGTTGCCCTGTGCTGGAATTCACAGCACGTGAGGCTCCTAGAGCAGAGCAGGGCTGGAACACAAGTCTCTCCCAATATAAAATTGCAGAGCGTGCAGCTAAAGGAGATTTCTGTAAGCCACCTAACCCAGCTGTCCCCAACCTGTGACAGCAAAGCTTCTTCATCACATTTTACTTCTCTTCATTGTGACTACTAATTTCTTGTCCCCCACCCTCTCCTAGCTTTTTGTTTTTTCTTTTTCACAACAACATAAGGGATGAGCAGGGAAGGCCAGAACTTACATTCTTTAGATCTCCCCTGCCTTTAAAACATCTTCTAAGGGCTCATTTCCCACCAGGGACCAGGCACTCCACTCCCCAGTGCAGAAATACCAAACCCCAAGTCTTCTCCAGCATTTGCCAGGATGTTTTCTTTTTGAGTTCCTTCCAGCAACATCAATTTTACAACTCCTGCTTGGCAACAGAAAGCTTTTTCCAAAGTTTTGCCGCTCTCCATTCTGCATCTTAAATCCTTAAGCTGTCCTCTCTACAGCAGGCACAGACAGCAGTTCACTCCCTTCTGCTCCTGCAGCAGGCTTTCAGGTGTTCTCTACACAGAACCATCTTGATTATTTAAACCTTCCCTTTATTACTGTTTTCTAGACATCTCTGTGATTTTTTTTTTTCCCCCCTCAGTTTTTCTTCTTTTTTACAGCTTGGTCCACAGGAAAAGGTGCCTTCAGCTGCATGCCACAGTCCAGCTCATGCCAAGGAGAACCATTCTGCAGGGGTGTGTGTGTGCACCCTCATCTAGGGTGCCTGCTTTTTCCTTCTGGAGGCAGACAGCAAGGAAGGGTTTGCTCTTCTTGGTGTTTTTTTGCAGTCTGACCTGCATTCAAGTTTCACACTTCTAAGTGTAAGCACTACATTTTTGGTTATTATCAGCCAGGTATTTGGTAGGAATATAAGAAAGGCTAGAGCTTTTTTCCCCCTTTAGATGCTTTGCCAACCTTGCTGTGTTAATAAACAGCATTGAAGAAAAGCCTCCAGAGTAAACACAGAGGCACAAATGAATGTAGGCAATGGCATCACCAAAAATTGAGGCTGTTGTGATTATCTTATTCAAAGGGAGAGTTCAAGAGTACCAGCAGACTCCTCTGTCCCAGATTAAACTGCAATCTCTCTATATATGATTGTGCCAACCTTTTTTTTCCCAGTGTTGGTATTCCTACTGCACTGGGGAAGAGCAAGGAGACAACTAGATAGGAGGTGGCCAGTTTTTATGCTCAGTGACAAAATCCTGCTGCCCAGGAATACTCCACCATTCCACACACTGGATTTTGAGGCAGAAACCTCAAAAGAGGGGAACATGGCTCTGTTTTCTCTTTAGGGATCCAGGACAGTTAATGCTGGCCAACAAGAAAGGACAGGCCTGTGAGAGGAATGGGGGGTGAAAAAAGGGAGGAAAACTCTAAGTTGGTTATTTTAGGTCACCCAGTAAAACCAAGACATCTGTGCAATGCTGCAAGGCTCATATTTAGAATTAAATTCATGAGGTTCAGAAAGGCAGCTTTACAAACACCACAGTATGCTTCAGACCATTCTTAATGCTTTTTGGCCTGAACCCATCACTTTAAAAGTCAGCAATTTTTTTTTTCACCAAGCCTACCCCTCCCACATACCTCCCTGCCACAGGGCAGCGATACAACAGACATTTCTCTCCAAATTAAATCCACTTCTTCTTGAATGAAGAGGGTCATGTGGATGAGGGCACTACACTTTTAAAAAGGACATTAAAAAATAATTATGCTAAACCACGTATCAGCACAAATTAAAGAGAGACAGTAAAATGCCTGCTTTCAGCTTGCTTAAATATTCAATTAAAAAAGCCATCTAGGCAAAATTTTATTCAAATAAATCAACGGAGGAAATGCCTGTTAAACCAATGTGAAACCACATTCTTTTGGATGTTCTTTCACTGAGAAGGAAGTCTTCACTGTCATTATCAACCTGATCATGTTCTCAAAGGCTGTGCCTTCCTTCACAGCAGCAGTGGTGTGAAGAGCAACCAGTGCTAGTTTCAAATGCAACACCAAGTGCAGTAAAGCTTTTGCTGGCCTCCCTCGTACAAAACCACATCCTCCTGCTCTCTCAGGCCCAGCAAGCCAAGTTACCCACAGATAAACCTTCACAACAGTTCATAGCTTCCTTTGGGAGCCGTCAGAGCAGGTTTAGAATTGGTGCTGGAAGAGTTAGTGTAGATGGATGTAAAGCACAGCCTTGGCATCCTTCAGTGCCTTGGAGGAAAACCAAAGGTTCAACCTGCAGACCAGATCTACTGACAAACATGATCACTGCAGATACAGAACATGTCAGAAAATGTTCAAGGTTTAGGACACTAAAAAATTGATGGAATACAAACAGCAGGAGAAAAAAGAAAGGCAAGAAAGGATTGTAGCACTTTCTTTTGCTGTAGAGAAAGGTAGGCACTCATTACCTGAATGAAGCAAGGCTCATAGTGGGTTGCATACAGCAGGTCCTGTTATTTCAAAGATGAACAGTGTCTACCTGGTTTTTACTGTGAAATATAACTGAGGTGATGCTGTGAGTGCCCCAGGACTCATCACCACCATTTGGGTCAGCTCTTGTTCTCCAGCATGATACTGCTTCTGAAAAGCCAACACACTACTCCAGCAGTGCGCTGGAATACACCAGAAAAAAACTATAGTATCCAGACAAAAATTAAACTTCTTATTGGAAAGTTGTTGGCAAAAGCTTCAAAGTTAAAAAAAACAAACAGAAGTACCATCAAGAGGGCTTTGGTATAGGCAGAGCTGCACTCAGGAGAGCTTGCCAGTAGCAGTATTCATCTAACACCATACACATACATATTTAATGGCCATGTCTTCATTCTTAGACTCTGTGCTCCAAAAACCTTTACCATAAGTCATGGTCCTCAATTCACAGCCACAGCTCCAGCTGCAACAAACGAGCTGAAGCAATGGCACTTTAAACCAAAGCTTTCAAAGGCGAGGTTAAATGGCTTTTCTGGGGGCTGAGCAGGACCCTGGCAGCAAACAAACACGTCTGTAGCAGGTCAGAGCCAAGGTCCAGCCCATCTCACAACACATCCCTGGCAGCAGACAGCAACTGATGGCCAGGGAAGAGCAGAGGAGCAAGGCAAGCACACTGTGACCCTGCTGCCCAACATCCCAGTGACCTGCACTTCCCTGCTGCTGCCTTCTAAGTTCAGTTTAAGGCATCACTGCTGTTAAGCAATGAATGCAAACTCACTCTTTTCAGAGCAGGCAGAGGGAAAGGGCTGAGTGTTTTCTAATGAATATTTGGGCAGGAAAGCTTGAAAGGAATCAGCAGTGTTTGGCAGCAATAGGTCTTGTACCATCACAGAAGACACTGGGGGAAAATGCAGCTGGAGTGTTAGGCCAGCCAGTTCAGCTTCCACTGAGAGAAACAACTCAAAACAATAGAAAGCAAACTGAGTTACTTAAAGTACATCCTACCTCATCTCAATTCCTAAAAGATTACACAAACAACATCCTTGCTACAGGGCTAGCTAAATATGATATACTTCTTTTTCCAAGAATTTGTCCTCTCCACAAGTAAGAGCAACACCACAGGCTAATTCAACGTGAAAACCTTTTACAAGTTTCAGAATAGTTGTGAGCAGAGACTGCAGAAAAGCATGGCCCTGTCCCCTTGCCATGAGTGGCCAGGAAAGCAAAAGACAAGATAAAAACCATAAAACACAAAAGCCACCTCAATCCCATGATCCCAGTGATGATGCTCCACTGGAAACAGAGATCAGTAACAACCTGCAATCTGGCCCAAACTCACATTGATACTTATACATTTAGCCAAATGTACTTTACAAACAAAGCAAGCTTTAAAAAAATTTTAAAAATCCCTGAAATAGAAAGGGGCTCAACCCTCTGTACCAAAAATAATCACAGAAAGTTGTCTGAGGAACCAGAGGCACCACCTCTGCTGTGACCACCAGAAGGAGAAAACATTGCTCAGGGCGTGATTTGGGTCACAGCCTCTTCACTGGCCTCAGGAAATGAAAACCTTTCTTTCCCTTTGGCTTCAGCCCTCTCATAATTCAAACCTGGCTAGCTATATGGTTAAAAACCCAAGGGCCATCAGCATCAGAGAGATGCAAGAGGAGAAAATTCAGCTCAGACACACTGGTAAGGAGATCAAGACTTCAGAAAGGTATTTGGAGCAAGGAGCCCACAGAAAAGAAGACACTGCAGCACAACCTTGGGTCAATCAATCACAGCTGCAACTGGGAGACGAGCTCTTGCATCAGGCATTAGAGATGTGTCAAACCTAGAGCTGCACATCCCTGCTCAGATGGGAGAACATTGACACTGAGACCTGCTGGAAGGTTACCTACCTTTGTCAAATACCCTGATTATGACTGTGTTATTTAGCAGTATGTCAGCTGTTACCACGACTTGGGTCCATGAGCAGCCCAGCCCATATCACTACCAGGAACATGAAAGCTGACCCAGCAAGAGAAGACTGAAAACTGGTAACACTAAAGCATGATATGAATTATGTCAAGAGGAAAGACAGGCTGCTTTTGAACCAGCACATAAATCACACATTTCCTCCATCGTGTTCCCCTGAAAAGACCAAATCTGCATTTGAAGTACCAACAACTTTGAATCTCCAGGGGGAAAAAAAAGCGTTCTTTGTGCAGAGTCAAGCTTCGGCAAATCTTGCAGCAGTAATTACAGACACTGCCTCCCCAAGCCATCTGCTGTGGCATTTATGACTCCTGGAAGGGCAGCAGGCAGAGCTGGTGGAGGAGAAGAGGAGCATCTCAAGTATCTCAGCAGCCCCAGCCAGGCTGCACAGGAAAGCTGTGACACTGCTCTGACCCAAACAGGAACTCATGTCCTGGTTATCCAGAGCTCCTTCAGCTGCCAGACACAGCTGGTGTTCACACAGCAGAGGGAACAGCGGGGTCTGCACCCTTTTCACATCAAAGGAGATTAGACCACCCTCAAGTCAAACTAAGCCAACCCAGGCTGGCCAGAATCTCACCCCACAAATGAGGAAACTTGTGCTTGGATTCAGTCTGAGCAGCTTTCCCGTTCAGATGGACACTCCAGCTCACAGCACAGACAACAGCCCCACACCCCTCTCCTCCAAGAGGCAATGCCAGGGGCACGGTCAGAATAACCTGGAACAAGTTAAATCCATCCTTTATCAGGACATGCAGGCTCCACCCTGACCTACACACCTTCATGCTGATGACTGCAGTACCTGCAGGTTGTTTTTATCAGCACAGGTCCAGAGAGAAGAGGCAGCAGGACAGGCTCACCCACCCTTTGCTCACACAAGCAGGAGCTCCAGCAGCAGGCCAAGCCTGCAAATCCCACCTTCCCAGTACAGCTGGAGACAATGCCCATTAATTGTTTTGCCATCCATACAAAATTACTACAATACTCACTTCATAGGGTTGTCACAAGGATTATTTAACATCTCTGAAGAGCTTTGACGAAGAAACAGCGGCTATTGTTCTCAGTACCATGGAACTGGGAACTATCTCACATGAATTTTGCATGACTGTGCATGTGTGACAGTTGCAGCACCAATAGATTATTTTTCTTCACAAAAAAAAAAAAAAACACCTCACAGAAGCTCATTTACTCTGGGCAACATTTTAGTCAGAAATGTATTTTGTTTTGCTTGTTAATATATCCTAAATAGAAATCAACTTTGACTATTTAATTAATAGATTCAGGTGCTGCTTCCAGTCTCTCTTAATTAAGGGAAACACCACGTTTTTTACAAAGAACTCAGTTTAGGCTGTCAGGGCTTCTAGAGAGCACAACTATAATTACCTAAGCAATGCTAACACACAAGAACAACAAGATGAGAAAAAAAAAGGAACTAAAAATGTCACTGGAATCTCATTTAATTTGCAGCAAATGAGAAAGTCTGCATGGAGAAGAGCTGCTACACACAGAGTCCAGTGTCATACCACTTAGGCCTGACCATTGAACAGCTCTTAGCATTGATGCAGAATATTGTAGCAGTTTAAATAGTTGGGTTTTTTCCCCTGAATCCACAGGAGCTGTTGGATTCTAAATGTTCTGCAATACACTTGGATCCACCTCATTGCTATGGAAAACTTCTGCCATTTTAGTCCAAATGTATCAGGAACCTATATGCCTTTTCTTTCTCATAAAATACAGGGAAATCAACGTCTACTTCACTGATAAGCATTTTCTTTTTTTCTTTTTTTTTTTCTGAGCAGTCTGAAACTCCAGCAGCAATCACACAATTAGGCAACAAGGTTGCAACCCAGGGCACAGCCAGTTTGGCAGAGAAAACTACCATTTCCACTTCTCCAGGCTTCAAATGATCTTCAAACTCTTTGGGACACAAAACCACATCTTTTGTTTGGAAAGCAAACACCACTTTATTGATACTACTTCAAGATAAATGACAGTATTAAGACTAGTCAGCACACCAGCTTTCATTCCCCATCCAAGTAGGAACAGAAAGCTCATTCTCTTTATTTGTGCTGGCTCTCTACAGAGGAACTGGCACCTATGGGTGCACAAAAAATTCAGCATTGCAGCAGCAAACCTCACAGAACCTAGGTCCCAAGTTCCCCAATTCACAGGGGAGGCACAAGAATTAAATTTGCTTGTTAAATGTAAAGTTTAATGTTGCATGCCTCAGAATAGCCACAAGGGCTGGGGGGGAAAAAAAAAAAATTAAAAAGATAATACCAAAAAAACCCAGGAGACAAAAAAGCAACGGGAGCAACTGGGCTGTTTTACCAACAGCAAGATGTGCTACCAATTCCTGCTTTCTCCAGGTTTGTCTCATAGAGATCAACAACTTTGGAAAGTTCAAGGTGCAAGACAACACTGACACAGAACAGGCATGAAACAGAAAGGCCACTCTGGTGTCTCCTCTGCCCATCAGTCCAGTGTGAGGTGTCCTCATGTACCCTGAGCTGTGCATTATTTCAATACCTTCCAGGGAAAAGGCCAGGAAAGCTTTATCAAAATTGCCACCCAGCACTTCCTCAGTCAATGCACTGTCCTCCTAAAACTTTTTTGGGTTTTACTTACTGCAAACAAGATCCCCATAGGCTCTCGGTTCTTTCTTGCAACACTGAATACTCATTTGGACAAGTACAAAAGCCCAAGTCTCCTGCTTCCCAAGACAAATGTCCCATCCAGCACAGTTATGCTGCTTAAACAGCTTCAAATACACTCACAGCAAAAGGAGGAGCTGCTGCAAAGGGCTGGATCCAAAGGCAGCACTTACAGATTGGTCTTCACAAAATAGACAAATATTTCTTTCATCTTTGCTATGACTTGTGTGTAACACGTCTGAGTGCTCATCTTCTCATCACTGTCACATCTTGCATACTCCTAAACGTGTCCAGACTCACAGGCACAAGGAAATGTTACAGACAAATCATAAATATATACTGACCTTGGATAAAAAAAAATACATAAATCAACAAAAAAATACATAAGCAAGGGCTTGCTTCCTTTTTAACCATTTGAAATTTAGACCTCTGCAATTAATAAACCAAGTTTGGTACACCAGCAAATTGAACACGTCCTAGATTATGCTGATTTTGCCCACAGGTGCCCATGTCCTAGTGATAATCAGTCCCTAACTTAGGTGCTGACTCACGCCTGGAATCCTACCAGGATCCTGCATCAGATGGCAAACTGATTTTCATGCAACACATTGAAGAGTTTCTTCATCAAGCACACAGCAGAGGCCTGGGGATTAGTGTTCTTTTTTCTTATTTTATCTTGGCTAATATCATGGGTAAAGAAGAGCTTTGGATAACGCCTTCAAATATCTCTCTGTTCCCTTCCTTTTCATTTTGGTAAAAAAAAAATTATCAATTACTTGTTAAGAGCTAGCAAGAGTAGACAGAGAGTACTTATTACTGATGTCTCTGCACCAGAAGGGAGTAGAACAGTCTGAGAAACAATGAAACCCCAGGTTCTCTTTGGGTTTTGTCATTTCTTTTGTTCTTTATCTCCCAGCAATCTGGGATTGCCAAGACACCTGGTCTTTGTTCAGGCACTGACTATAACCAGGCTATGCATGCAATAACCAAGTATGAGCACTAAAAACACCCAGTGAAAGAACAGGACATTTTTAGACCCTGCAGATGATAATTAAGTATCTTCATCAGTACCCTGCCCATTCTTATCAAGAATTATGTTCTCATAATCCAAAGCAGCAAGACTGAATGCAACCTTTCTTGGTTTTTTTTGTTTTTTTAATTTGCATAGAGTGTAGAAGCAGCCTCCCCAAATTTACAGCTATCATAAATTTAGAATAGGTGAACTCATTACAGTTTACAGCAATACCTTATTCACACTGATACCCCAAAATATGTAAGCCTCAAATTAATCATTCTGTAATAGTTTTGTGAGTAAACAAAACACCATTTAGGATTTGAAAACAATGCATCTTTCTGCTAACAGAGGCAGAAAGGAGAAAAAAAAAAAAAGAAAAAAAAAAGAATCCAGCACAGGACTATGCAATAATTTCATTTTGTAAGAAGATTAACACAGAGCAGAAAGCTTTAGCTCTGGCTGGGAAAAGAACATATACTTTGTGCTAGTAGAGTTCCCTGTAACTGTAAGTGGAATTTTGTCCAGTTTGTTAATGCACCTCTTCAGAGATAAAAGAAACCACAAGAGGAAGAGGAAATAACATTCTTTTTTTTCTGCCCAACATTACCTCAACTAAAGCCCATTCTGATTTCAGCCCTTGTCAGGCACAACTCGAGCACTCTCAGCGGAGCTATCTGCAATGCACTGTTAAACTGCACCACAAAGTTTTGATAAGTGGTCCTGCCATTTTTATCATGCTCAGTGGGGACAATCTGGTCAGGTGTTTTTCCTGTGCTTGTTGAATTCCAGCTATATTTGGAGACCAACTGTTCTCTGTCCTGCTTTCTCCAATTAACTGTGTGTATAAGGGTGGAGAGGTGAAGGTGGGAATTAGGCAAGAAAGAGATAATGAGACTTTCTTAAGAGTACATAAAACTGCTCTTAGAAAAGGCTGAAAACCGTACAGAAAGTAATGAGCATAATCTTAGTCATGAAGGCTCAGTAACAATAGATGTGAAAGGGAAAGAAGAGTAGAGTACACAGAAGGAAACCAAAAGTCAAGGCTCCTATGAAAGTTACAGGAACTATTAGCACATTTACGGTTAAAATCGAAGGGTCAGAACCATTCACAGCACAAGGAGCTCTGTAACAGCCCAGTGCTCAACTACAACTCCATTTAACTTCATCATCTCCTACACAGCTGCAGTCTTGCAAGAAAATTAATGGAAACTCTGCAAGTTCTACCGCCTGTAGACTCAAACTTGGGAAAAAAACCCCCACATATACCTGAGATTATGCTGAACTTCACCCAAATGACCTGTGGTTCAAGCACAGTCTCAAGTGAAGAGCATCACCACAAGAGAAAGTGCCAAGTCAAGAGGAGAGCTTTACCACTCTGCTCCCAAACACGCTTGTCACATCAGCAATTCACTGACAGCAAACATGCCATCTTGGACTCCAGCCTATTTCCCTCAGAGCAGGAGAGGGGAAAGGCCATGAAGTTTATTTTGGCCTTGAAATTTATGAGTAAGGTAACATGATGAGCTAATGAGATTATTACTGCTTTGAAGAATGAGCAGCAAGATTCCTGGGAACTCTTGACACTTTCCTTTCTCATACCACACAAGCTCTCTGCCTAATCAATGAGGAAATATGAAGATTAAAAGAGGAAAAAATACTGAAGGAGAAGAACATACAAGTGTGGCATCAAACAGGTAACCATCTCAACACAAAGATTTCCATCAGAATACAGTGTATTAAAAGCTCTAAGGGGATAATCAGCATATTTATTCATTTATATGCCTAACACCTTAATATATCCATCAACACCCTCTGAACAGGCACAACAGCATCCCATTTGCCTCTCTCAGATCAATAGGGTTTGCTCTTCTCCATTTTGCACTCGCAAGCCGTGCACCCAGGCACAGCCCGGCTCATCCGAAACGGGCTTTCCTTCTTTCTTTCTTTTTGTTTTAAACCGCTGCCCCACGTTTTGCCTGCCCATCCATCCATCCATCCATCCATCCATCCATCCATCCTTCCCTCCTTCCCTCCATCCCTCCATCCATCCTCCTCCCGGCAGCGAGCCGCCAGCCTGCGCCTCCCGGGACGGCGTCCATCTCACCCGGGATGGGCAGGATGCGTTCCAGCCGGGACCATTGTGCCCTTCCCCGCACCGCCGCCGTCCCCTCGCCCCGGTACCGCCCGGGCGCACAAAGCGCTGCCCCCGCCGGCGGCACCGGCACCGCCGGACCGAGCCGGGCTGGGCCCGGTGCGGCTCCTCCCGAGCCGCCGCAGCGGGGGCGGCGCGCCGGGGCCTTTCCCAAGGGGCTCCCGGCCGAGCCCCCGGCGTGCGGCAGCGCCGGGCGGGGGATGCTGCCCCGGCCGCCGAGGGGCCGCCGCCCGCATCCCCCCCGCATCCCGGTACCCGCGCCTCGCCGGCGGAGCGGCACCAACCTGCAGTCCCCGCCGCCGCCTCCTCCTCCTCCTCCTCCTCCTGGGGAAGAGCCGGAGCTGCCTGTGCCCGCTTCAGCCTCCAGCCCCCGGCGGCGGCGGGCTGGCTCGGCGCCGCTGCCCTCGGGAGGCGGGGAAGGGGCGAGCGGGGCGGGCGGCTGCGGGAGCGTCGCTCATTGAGTGCGGCAGCCCCGGCTGTCGCTGCCGCCGCTCCCCGCAGCCGCTACTTCCTGTGCGGCGATGGTTCAGTTCCTCCCGGGCCGCTGGGGGCAGGAGAGCCGGGGGGCGGAGGAGGAGGAGGAGAGGGGGGAGGTCGGGTCAGATAGCGGGGGCGGCAGCGGCCGCTCCTCCCGCCCGGTTCGGCTCCGCCCCGCAGCGCCCGGCCGGGGCTCCGCGCCGCCCGAGCCGCAGCGGGACGCGATGCGGCGGGGCCGCCCCCCTTCGCCCGCACCGCGCCCGCCCCCGCTCTCCCTGTGCCGCTGCTGGCCCTGGGGACACCACCCGGCCCGGGGACGGCAGCGGCCCCCGCTCGCCCGGCAGCGCTCACCGGAGACATGGCTGTGGCTGCCGCCGCCGCCCCCGGGGAGCGCGGTCCGTGTGCGCCCGGCCGGCCGGCAGCGCATCCCGCGGCACGCACGGAGGGATGCAGGGATGCGGCGAGGGAGGTGCCCGCGGGCCCGGCCCCGCCGCAGCCGCCCCGCGGGGCCGGGAGGGAGCGGGCGGCCGCCGGCTGCGCTGGGAGAAGCTCCCGGGCACGGGCGATCTGCCTGGGAGAACGGCGGAGATGGAGCCGTGGGGGATCGATGACGGAAACTCTCAGTAAGGCAGGAGACGGGCACGGAAGGGTGTTAATAAGTGGCACGGTCCCGGGGCGGGATGCAGGAGAAGCGATGGAGGGGGTGGGAGCTCGGTCGCAGGCGCTCCATGCGCTGTAAATCCGTGCCCTACCAAGGACCGGACGTGGTGGAAGCGCTCCATGAAAGGAGCAGCATCTCACCTCGGCTATTTGCTTGGTATTTGGTTGGTACAAATGTGACACCAACAGACTGACGGGGTCTTTTTGTTCCTACACATAAACATAAAGGAGCAGGTCGGAACACATCGAAGGCAGTACAAATTCGGTCCGTTTTTCAGAGTAAGTTTGAAAAGATGATGGATTTGTTTGGAATCGTACTCATTCTCCTCAGGCTGTGACGGGATTGCATGCAGGGTCTGTCCTGGCCAGAGAAATTCAGCATGAAGAGGTATTTATGGGCAATAATGAGTTGAGATAGGGACGTCTTCCTCCGCTTTCTTGGATGCAGCATAGGAAGTGTCAAAGCTTGGAAGTCAAAACGAGAAGAGAAGAGAAGAGAAGAGAAGAGAAGAGAAGAGAAGAGAAGAGAAGAGAAGAGAAGAGAAGAGAAGAGAAGAGAAGAGAAGAGAAGAGAAGAGAAGAGAAGAGAAGAGAAGAGAAGAGAAGAGAAGAGAAGAGAAGAGAAGAGAAGAGAAGAGAAGAGAAGAGAATCATAACAACATTTTTAAATACCAGTTCCTAGTTTTATCTTGCAGACACCTTACTGGTGCTACTGAATAATTAGGTATAATCTCCAGAATGGTGAGTGCATGCAGCTCATAAAGCTTTTTCCTCAAGATCACATGTGTTCATTACCTCTGAAAGTTCCAGAATACAGATTTTGAGGAGATTAACATTAGACAGTCACATGGAAAGAGGGTCATAGTGTTCTCTGAATCTTCACAATAAAGCAAATGTTACCCTCAGCAGCCATGCTAGAGCTATATAATAAAAGTAAAATAAAATGTGGATTTAACTGTGATTTAGGTTTCAAATGTTGTCCCTCTTTTGCCTGTGATAGATGACATTCAGAACATCAAAACTCCACCTACTTTAGTAAAGTACACACAAGGAATATCTAAACATTTATGTTCTGTGTTGATTTGAAGAGCCATTAAATCCCTTTATTGCTGTGCTTTTATTGCCATCACAGAACCCTCAGCTGGTTTCCAGTTGTAGTAGGAGGCAGAGATTCTGCCCTTAGGTCAGGTGGGTGTGTTGCTTTTCCTTCCCTCTCTCTCCTCCTGGCAGTTCTGATCAGCCTCAGCTAATGCTGCTCACCCCACGCCGCCTTGGCCAACCACAAACCCTTTGGCTGATCTCCTGTGCTGGTGCAGCTTTACAGGAGGCTGCCATAAATTCCAGCAGCCTCCCTGGCTTCCTGGAGAACACCACAGGTGTATTTCAGTCCTCCCATGGAATGGAGACAGGACAAAGGCAATTCCCCTGAGGTTCCTCTGAAGTGCTGAACCTCCTCTTTGTTTTCCACACAGGTATTTGCAGCTCATTTTTTTCTGCAACTTTTGTGTTTGGACAAGGATGTTTATAGAGTAGTGCTTCAATTTTTTTTTTTTTTTTTCCTCTGTGTGAATTTTCGTGTATCTCACAAGTTTTCAGATAAGAAATAGCTCATTCAGAGAAATGATCTCATAGAAGTGGTTCATGGCAGTTTGACTGCAGAAACAAAGCATGATGTAATTCTTTAGTCAGAAAAATACTCAGATTCTATCACCAACAGGACGACAGTTAAGCTTGCCTGACCTGTTTCTGGTCTACCCAAATTTTAACTACAGCAAAGTATAAATTCCCTATATTATTATATACTGGCAGTCCTACTTTGCAGTGCTTATTGTGTCCAGTGAGGGTGTTGTGCACATACAAATCAAATGATCAAAACCAAAATCTGAAAGGATGATGCATTCATGGGGTATTTTAACATGAGACAGAGAAAAAAAAAACCAAAACCAAACAAACAAAAGGAAGTACTTCTAAAGTTTAGAAATAAAAATGCTGAATGCAGAAACAGCATTCTAAAAATCCCCAAAGGTAGCACTTACAAAGTTTGCCAAGAAATGAGTTTCCATATTCGTGCTCTGCTGTGTTCTGACATCTTCTGGCAAATGACATCTCTTTTTCAGCACTTAAGAGAGCTCTCTGAAGTTCTGGCCATTACCTCTGGGGTGAAACCAAGAGCAACTGTCCTGTTACTTATCCATTGTCATCCCCAGGATTAAAATAAACTCTTGCACAGAAGAGTTTGCTGTGTGCATGAAGCAGGATTTCAAATAAAGCACTGCTAACCTTTTCAATTGAACAAAATCCACTTAACACATCAAAGCAGCTGAAATCTACTTAAGAGCATGAGTGAAGCAGCTGTTTCAGAGAACCCTGGCAGGTCTGCAGGGCATCCTGGAAAGAAAGTCTCCTGCACTGATCTTCACAGGTCAATTTTTCTGAAAGTCTGAAAATAATCAGATGCAGATTTCTCTCTCTACCTGGAGACTCTCTCAGTACCCATTTCACCTGCTCGAGCCCCTCCCTCCCCAGATCTCATTCTGGCTTCTCAAACCATTGGGTAGAAGTCACTGGAGAAGGTTTTCACATGAATTTTCAGTACTGAGCTGTGTCTAAGCCATGTTCAACACCCTGGTGCAAAGGCAGCTCCTCGTTGTATCCAGTCAAGTGCAGAGAAGTCCCAATTCCCTCCTGGGGCGAGCAGAATCGGGACAACCACTTGCTTATTGATACAGCAGGTCCTGCACGAGCTGCTGAAGGGTCAAGGAGACTTGAAGCTGACACTGAACTGGGGCTCATCCATTCTTAAAAATTCAGGGATGCTCCAGCAAGCGCAGATGCACAGCTTTGGTCACATGTGTGAAGCACGACAGCAACAACACTCATTTTCTACTGTTGACACATCCTGTCCTAAATTTAAGCTCTAATTAATTTGAGGTCTCAAGAAAAAAAACACATGCTGACACAATGCATTAACGTGCATGTGATACAAAAGATGGAGAAGGCCAGAATTCATCTCCCGAAGAGGTTAATGCTGTAAATCCAACCTAACTGAATATCCGCTTAGCTTACCAAATGTTCAGCATTGCCTTCTCCTCATTACTGCAATATTCCCTGTCCTGCTGTGTTCCTGGCAGTGTTGTGCTGCTGTTGATGACAAATGAACAGAAACCTGTGCTATGAGAGCAGCTTTCTACCAGTTACCTGAAAACTAATTGCTGTTAGAGCTGAAATTTCTTAATGCATAAAACTTTTTATTTATTTATTTTTTCATTTTTTTTCCTTTGGGAAAGTGTGGTCAGCTTTCATTTGGTCATTTCTGAGTTACACAAGCATTTAAAAAAAAAACTTCTTATCACCATAATTACAAAGGCTTCCAAGTATGGTAGAAGAAATGACTAGAAATAAAGAAGCTGCAAGCTAAAAATACATATATAGAGGGCATTTCAGAAGGGACTGCTGATTTGGAGTGTCTGTGTATACTTCAAGTGCCCAGCTTTTCAAAAGCTGTTGAGTTTGTAAAAACAGTTCCCTTCCAGATGTCTCTGGAATTATATTTATGCTTGTTATTTTTCTCTCTCTCCTCTCAGATTTAGTGTTAGCTCAATTAGGAATGAACTCAGAAAGTCTGATAGGGTTGCTTATGAGACTGGACCAGAGGAATTCCTGTTTTAGGAATGCCAGATGATTTTAGCCAGAGGTGACATCTCTAAATTTTCATCTCCATATGCAGAATTTAAAAAACTTTAAGTAAGCAGGAAACTTAGACACCTCTGTGAGGTAGAAGGTGTGGGAAGCAGCTTAAATTCCTTTTGTGCACTTTAAATGCCTAAGTGCTTTGCTGCTGTTGTGGTAGGAAATGGACTTTAAACCATATTAAATACTAGTGTAGTTTAATTTGGATTTTCCTGATGCCTTGTACATTTCTTTGAATGAAATCTTAACAAAACTACATATTGCAACAGATAAGTACGTGTATATATATTTTACTTGTCTGTATCTTTTAAAAGGATGATGAAGTTAAATATATATATATATATATATATATATATATATATATATATATAAAGTAATGTTAAACTGTGTCATTGGTCTGAACTAGGGAAAATCAGTATTGTCTCTTTTCCACTGGAAAATTAATTCTACTTCTTTACAGAAGAGTCTTCCAATACAAAAATCACATGATGCTGGGAAATAGGTCATGCTGCTCAGCAAAGAACAAAACCTTGCACAATACAAACACACACAATACACATTTTGCTGTAACTACAATCCCTACACTTTCTCTCAAAATTTTATTTGTTGTCTTTGGATGCCCTGAAGTGAATTTTAGTTCTGTTCTTCTCGCACGGCACTTGGAGCTGAACCAAACACTCTTGATTTATATTGAAATTGCTTATTTTTGCCTGTAGTCTAGGAGCTGTGTTTTGTACATCTTTTTAAGGGAAAAAAAGTACCCATTAATGTTAGTGGGAGCTTTTCTGTACAAAGGAAGCAGAATCACAGTCCTATACATAATAGAATCTGAGGAAATACTGGGAAAACACCATTTTTATTTAACCCCTCTTAGCAGTATTTATTCAGCCCCTCTCTTTGCAGTTTATTTTCAGCCTCAGGAGCCTGAGCAAGGCTCTGTGTCCCAGCCAGGCCTGTTTCCCACTGATAACACTGGAGCCCAGGGAGTGCAAACATCTGTACTTTAGATGCTGAATGGGAAATGAATCCAGCACATGCTGTGCTGTGTGGCTGCAGAAGTGTGGATCTGGAAGGGACCCTGGAGATCACTTAGCTCAGTGCTGATTTATCTGGTCCAAGTGCTACACAACCACTTTAGATAAAATCCAGGGGTCTTGAAATGCACCCATGAAGGTTTTCATTGTAGAAAGCCTTGGGTTCAGCTTTGTGTGACTCTTTACTTGGTTTCCTTTAATGAACTGATTTTCTTGTTTGCATGCATGTAGGTTTGATCCTGAGTTTTAGTGTCCTGATCCATCACCCAGCTTCTGACAGATTATGAGCTGTGCACAGTCCCCAAATCACAGAGTGAAAAAGAGCTCCTCTATGGAAAACATCTATACAGAGAAGTAGGATGTGGTAATGAAAACCCTACCAAACACATGTGATGGAGGAAACAGAGTGGAGTTCACTGGGGATTCTTAATTCTGAATTTCCTGGTGTTTGCCACAGACACAGGAAATTGATTTGACACTGTTTGAGTCTCTAAAGTAATTCTGGAAGCTTAGTCAATTGATTTCCCTTCACATTGCTGGAATGGTGGACCTGGGCCAAAATGTGAATGTAAATTAGGTCCCTCAGCTTTGGGAATGCATCAGGAGAGGTTCTCTGCCAACCACAGTACCTTGCTCTCTAGAGACACTCACACACTGCTCGGTTTTGCTGTGTTTATGGTGGTGGTCAGCACTGCAGGCAGTGCCTCCAGATTTACAGCTGAGTGCTGACAAACCAGCACACCTATTTCATGCTCTGCTCCAGTAAAAACCTCCTCACTCAGAGCTAAGCTGTCTCTTCTGGTTTTGGCCAGAGCTGCTGGCAGGCTGCCCTGCTATGTATAAACATGTAAGCCACAAAAAGATAAAAGGCTGCAGCGTGCCAGGTCCCTAATATAGATGAAAACTTGATTTCTTACCTCTGTGAGGAAGAAGTTTCTTTTTTCCTGGTTTTGGAAACATTTGAAGTTCAGTAAGCTGCTGTTACATGGAAGGGGATGTGCTTTCCCATCATGGTTTTGATTTACTTCAAAATGCTTTTCTGGAGTAATCGATTGCTTTGCCAGCCTGAAACTCAATAAACATGGTTTTAAAAGGGCAAAGATTTAGTGGTGCTGCAGTCTGCACCATAAATCTCAGATGATTTATTAATGAATGAATGAGGCCAGAGATGATTGTCCAATATTATCTACCATCATTGTTTACAGTCCCTGATTTATGGACCTGACTCCTTTTCTCAGGTGTGGTTTGGTGATGCTTCTGGAGTCAGACTGGTGTTGTGACAATAAACCCAAGAGGAAAACCAGCTCCTATTTCTGCCACCAATTAATGTTGTAGGTACAGGTACTAGATAAGCCCCCAGGCTCAAGTGGGAACTAGTGACCAAGTTGTGGCAACATTTCTCTTAGTCAGGCTTATTTATATGGTTTTCTCTGTGTGTTAATCTCTACACATGAGTAATTTTTCCCACACAATGAAATGAAAATTGAGTGTCATGCTATCTGCTTGCTCTGTACATCTGTTACTGGTGCTCTGTTTTGCAGAATGGTGAAATTCTCTGCTGTTTAGAGTACATACATATTTTATTGCAGATTTCAATGTCATTGTCACATTTCTGAGGCTAAGAGGAGGAAAGGAGCCAGTGGACATCCCTCCCTGCAGGAGCATGAAGGCATTTGTAATTCACACAGTCTTACAGATCCCATGTCTGAAGTATTGCTGTGGTGCATTCCTGCTTCAAAATCTACATTCACAAAATGCAAGTTTGGAGAAAGGCCAGTTCCACAGTCATGTCACAACCAGGGCTTGCCAGAGCTGGGAATGGTAGCAGGGAATGGCAGATTTGGTGTCATCAGCAGTGCTTCAGCACATCTACAGCTGGGAAGAAATGTTTGGTATTTGTGTCAGAAGAGAAAAGCAGCAATTACTGATAGGGAATCTCTGAGGCACATCCAAGTGCATCATCAAATGAAACAGACTGTCTCCTCTCAGATGAAAAAAAAAAACCAAAACAAACCAAAACCCCCAAACCAACCATATTTGAAAGAACCAGGGATTCTTCAAGCACTCCTAAGTATAATGCAGAATGACCAAATGCCTGAAAGGAAATGAACAATTTGTGCTTCCCAAGTTTCCTGTGAGAGATTTGGGCTGTAAAAGCCTGTTGTGATTGTCCTTGCTCCCATGTATACACTGAGAATGAAGAGGTCATTATAGCAATATATAACAGGGACTGTTAGTCTGGAGTCTAGATTAGAATGTGCCCCTTAATGCAAACATTTCCTGGTCAGAAATAGGATATCCATTAATCCAAGTGCAAGGGCTGTGACTGACTTCACAGTGAGACCTATACCTCTGTGAATTCATATATATGTCAGTATTTAGAGGATTCATGGAAGAAACACTTCCCATTGTAAATGAGGAAATGAATTTGAGGAGCTACCAAACACCCTTGTTAAGACAGGAAAAAAAGTTACTTTCAGGTCACTTCTTTGGAAAATATTTGCTATTGGTAATCTGCTGGTAAAAATGTAGCTGACATTTCAGAGCTCAAACCAAGCAAATGCAAAGCACAGAGGCAATAGATTTTGAGCAGAGCAGCATCATGGCAAAGAGCTGGCTTCTCTAGTAACACCCTGTGAATCACTGTGAGGAAAAGGACAGGCAGAAGGGAACAGGAGGCCAGCTGAAACCACCCCAGGAAATCGCTGTGCAGTACAAACTGAATCAAAGCAAAAGGATGAGTGGATATGTGCAGACCTTCCAGAAGTGTATTAATGTTCCAGGAGGGAAGTGGTAGATTTCACATGGCATTTGATATCTGCCAGGAGATACCAATAAAGGCACTGCAAGAAGCAAAGGAAATTCCTCTTCTGTGTCACACCTGCAAGCACACTGTCCAGGAGCAGAGACCTTTTGTGTGTAGCCCTATTTACAATCCAGGAGTCATCAAATTATCACTTGAGAATGGAGAAGATTCTAGTGAGAAGCTGCATGGCAAAGATCACTGTCCCAGACATGGAACCTCAATCAGACTCACCAAAAACCACTGAGAGCAAGCTGAGCTGCTGAAATCAGCACAGGAGACACACAGATGTGTCCTCCAGGATGAATGACCAAATCAACCCTCACTAAAGGCACAGAAGCCTTGGATTCAGCAATGCTGTGCTGCACTGGAATATTGGGGAAGTGCTGCTGCTTTCTTCCTGTTTTTCTGAAACACAATCTTGGGCAAGACTCCCTGCCAACAACAATAATAATAACAACAACAATAACAACAACAACAATAATACATGTTCCCTGAGGAGTGGCTTTTGGGATGAGACACAGCTTGTGCATGTTTCTGCAGTCAGCAGAGCCTCAGGAGCCCTGCTACTGACAGAATTCTTGCAGGCCTGGATGTCAGGGGAGTTCCCAGTGGGAAGTGTGGCAGTGCAAAGTGCAGTGGATGGTGCTTCTGGGCACTGCAAGACTCCTGCCTGTGCCAAATGTGGGTGCAGGTGAAGCCAGGAGACAGAGATTATCTCCAGACACTTATTCCACACAGCAGCCACCAGTGCTAGGAAGTGAGAATCTGGATAACGCTGCGTAGCGTTATTTTAATAGTTAATAGCGTAAATATTTATTTTCTATTCAGGTGGGGAGAAGAAGAAAAACAGTATTGCTGGAATTATGCATCTTGTATCATAATAGTGTCTTGCAGGGTACATCATGGGCATCCATCATCAAAGAGTAATATTCCATTTGTTTATGGAGCATTTAAGCAATGAATATTGGTACTTGTATTGCAACTTTATCTGCTAACTATAACTTTGTGAAGTTCAAGCGTTTTTGCACCAAATACACTTGTCACAGATGGGAGGAGGTTGCCATAAATACATTAATTACTAGCTGATAGACTGCTACAAAGAGAAGGTTGTTATATCTAAAACAAGCCTAAAAATATAGATGTCTCCAACAAAGCATCTTTAGAATTTGCTGCCTTCAGTGATGCCAAGAGCTGATATTTCCAAATTTGTCTCACTGGCTGTATGACCCTTAAAGAGTGAAAGAAGCAGTGTGCTCTGGCTTTGCTGTAATTGTATTGTCATCTCAACAGAATTCCACACCATCACAACATGAAACAGGTAAAAAAAGTGAATACCTCCAAAATAGTCAAATCAGCAGATGTTCAGTACTAGATTATGTGTAGTTGAAAGATTTTCTTACCCAGTAACTGAATAAAGTCTTGGCAAAATTTAAAAATATGAAGGATTCCAATTACTTGAGCAATCAGAATATCTGAAAAATACTTTCTGAAGCTTTTAAGCTTCAGGGAAAGGAGTGAGTAATCATTTGTTTGTCTAATAATTTAAATGCAGACAGGTACCAGAGAAGGTTCTAAGCAAATAAATCACAGATGTGAAATATTGACTTCCCACATATCTTTCAGTTTCATTCTTTATCAAAAGTGCTTGGCATTAGTTCATATCAAAATATTTAATTTTTTTTTACTGTCATTATATCACCCAGCACATTCAGAATGCAAAAATTAAGCATTTGGATAAATGTATGTTAGAGCAGGTAATTAATTTAGTAAGTATATACACAGATCTTGTTTGCAAGAAAAACACCTGACAATGTAAAATTATATATGATTGCAAAGCAACCTGTTTTAATGGCTTTGATGCAATAATAACAAGTTCTCCAAATGAAAATAGCAAAAAGATGAAGGGCCAAAAAAATAGCTTAAAACTGAGTATATAAAATCTGGGTGTATAAATCAGTGAATGTCCAACCACTTAAAGGATGATTGAAGTGACTATGGATTCAAAATTAGAGTTCTTGAGTACTACAATTTCCAATACATTAAAAACTTTTGCATATAAGAAAGGGCTTTTTTTTCCCTCACACAGAAATTGAAATGGGAATATTCCTGAGAGCAGAGCTTTTAAAACTCTAGTTGTTGAAATGTAAAGGTAGGATACAGGCACACACACAGCCCTGAAAATATGCAGGTACAATTTGCCTGATTCACAGCTGCCCAGTTGCAGTTCAAGGGAGAAAAAAATATGTATTTAAGTGTCAACAAAACACAAAAGAGAAGCAAATCCTTCTGGTTTAGAACCTGAAACAAAAAAAATCCTAATATTAAAAAAAATCCTGTCATAGATCAGCATGCATTTGTTGCCTGAGTATACAGACCAGCTTTCCAGTCATAGGTTTAACTGAAAGTATGAGAAAGGAAGAGAGCAGAGATTAATATATTGATTTTTCTTTTTGCCAATCAACAAGATATTACCTCCTTACAATATATTCCATCCACCACGCAGCTTACAGAACAAGTACTGATGATTAGAGTGTTTCATAAGACAGTCTGAACATGGGTTTTTGGGAAAAACTGTAAAAGTTGCCATTTCCAACTGGGAGACAGCTCATTAGAAGGCATGAGATCAGCTCAAATTATGCCAAGAGGGAGAAAGAAAAAGGCAAAAAGATCCCAAGGTAGGCTGTTACAAGTACGGATTATTTGCCTTGCCTTGAATTCAAGACATATTTAACAAAGGGGATGTTTTCTGTTACTCCTTGGAGACTTTAAAAATAAATCTTCTCTGCTTTCTGTAATTTTTCCTTGGTTTTAATTGCTCAGGACTCCGGGGTTCTGCTGTGGTAGCAGTCTTTAAATCAGCAACTGAGGCACATCAACATCTCAGTGTTTATTTACCTACCTCTGAACTCGGTTAGAGGAAGGTAAACAGCCTTCCTAGGTTTTCCTGGGTGCTAATTATTTGATTGTAAAGCACAGTGAGGTATCTTTGCCTGAAAAAAATGCCTCCTGTGCCTTTGGAGTGTAAATCCTCCCACATCTCCCCAGTGAGGCAGCCTCACTAGTTAAGTGGAAAGGCGATCCTAAATTCACTCCAGGATGTTCAGTGTGCTGAACCCACCCTGCCCTTCATTTCCAGCTGTGCCCACAGCCCTGCCTCTGCCTCCAGTCCGTGCACACAGCCCTGTTTTTTGGGAAGGGGGTTGCAGACACTCTAACCATGGATGTCTCCATGGAAGGGGTTTTTTTACCTTATTTTACCTTCATTTAGCTGGTTTTTACTCAAACTTGCTCCGTGGCACTGACTGTGATTAGGAGGTGCAGCAGGCTCGGGTGGTTTGGGTTTGGGTTTTTTATAGGTTTTCAAAGCTTCAGCAGAAATGTTGGACAGCCCAGTGCTCTACCTGTGTCAGGAGGTTCTGGCCATCACCATCAGATGACACAGAAGAGAGGAGTTTTCCTAAAGATATGCTTTTAAATGTCACCAAGATAAGGGAAAAGTCCTGCAATCTTGAATTAAAGGTTTTTTACGCTCACTGTCTCAAGATCATATGCGTTTATGATCATAATAGATAGACACACTTAACTACTGCCTTTGCAGCATTAAATTTTACAGCTGCTGCTTGCAAAATCTGCTGTTCAAAGTAGTCTGAATTTATTAAGTCAAGGGTTTAAGTGTAGCTTCTCTCCAGGAAAAAAAAACAACCCAAAACAGAACAACTAAAACCCAGCAAAACAGCCAGAAAATTATAAAGACAGGTCTTAAGAAAGCTTACTTCAGTGTAATTGCCTTGTCAGAGAGAGGAAGGGAAAGTCATGTTCATGTTGCTTCCTCTTCCCCTAAATCAAGAAATGGAATTAAGTGAAACTGATGCAATCAGGGCTCGGATTTGGCCGTGTTTGTGCAGCTGTGTCAAGCAGTGGCAGCTCTGATCTCTGCATTGCTGTGACACAGCACAGGCTGTGCAGGAGCCAGCTCCAAGGAGCTCTACACTGCACCTCTCTCTGCAGGAAATTTTCCCCCTTCTCCCCTACTTTCTTCTCCCTTTTGCCTACATTAATCACTTTGCCTGGTAGTGTTATATCCTATAATACCTCAGAAAATATGCAAAAAACATTTACAGTAAGTCTACACAGTATGTGGCAGTTTTGTTGCCATTTCCCTAAATTCTCCCACTAGTTAAAGTCAAGGTAAAGTCCCCATTAAATGGAAGGGCAGAGGATGCTTTCTAAACACCAGTGTCCTCCCAAATTCAAGTTGCAGAGGAATGAATCACAAAGAGAGGAGGGCAGGGAGGTGGCCTTGGGGACAAGGTGATGTTTTGTGTGGTGGGAGTGACCAGAGGCCCACATGCTGAGGTGGTCTGGGGAATTCTGCACAGCCAGAAGTCATTATTAGGGAGCAAATAATAACTGATGACACATTTGATCAAAAAAGAGGGGAGGGTGGTATGGGATAGAACTGTTGACTGCTCAAGGGAAACCTTGAGACCGTCATGACTCCTTTCAAAACAGCAATCTGACCACCCAAGAGAGGTGGTTGGTGTTGCAAAGCTCACTCTGTGAAAAAGGAAACCAATTTCCTTCCCAAGACAAGCACAGGGACCACAGAAAGTCCTGCTCTCCTCCTCCTGGGGCTCAGCCTCCTGCTGTAAGTCTTCCACCCAGCCTTCCAAGCTGCCCTGGTACACACCAACAGCAGTCTCACATGACATTTAGAAAATTTCAGTACCTTTGAGGAATTTGGAGGCTACTGAATAAAAATCATTTCTGAATCAGGAACAGGAGTGCAGACATGCACACCTAGCAAGTGAGGGATTCAGTTTAGATGCTCCAGCTTGCATGCAGACAGAAACCTGTGAAGAGTGGCTTCATTGCAGCTGAAGGAGAACCTTCCCCCAAAGGAAGCAAACCTGACTGAATTGTTCAGGAGGGCAACGTGGTATCAACTAATGGCAAAGAGGAACCACCAAATAAGCATTGGTTTAGCATAAATTTGTGTCTGAAGAGAAATTTAATCAAGGCACCAAGGACATGACAGGAAGAATGTCTCATTTTCTATAAATGAGCACTTGATGACTGGGTAATAAACGAGATTTGGGATTTCTTACGTAGCTCAGCCTGTTTAGCTTAATAAGGAGAGAGTGATGATTATATGATAGGCTGTAAATATCTACCTACAGGGGAGCAGAAATCTGATTAGTGAGAGCTCTTCCACCTACCAAACAAAAAAGTCCAATTGTCTAGATGAAGCTATAAACACAAACTAAAAATGACATGCAAAATCTGAAATGTGAGGACAGGTAACTATTACCAAGCTGTACTAATGCTGAATTCCCATTTCTTTAACCCATTAGAAAGCTGTAGCAATGGAATAGTGGTTTTCCTATTTCTGATAATCGTAAAACTAAAAAAAAAAAACAAAGGTTATGTTTCTTTGTAGTTTTGTTGGGGTTTTTAAAGTGATTTTTTTTCCTCCAAAATAAGTTGTTTTAAAAAGATTTTTGGGAAGAGATTGTGTTGTAGAGATGATCACCCTACATAATCAAACTCCATGTTATTTATGATCTGCAAATCCCTTTTTTGTGCAAACTCATCTTTTCAAGGTGCTTAGCAGGGTGTACCACAAAATTAAGGAATAAATTTTTCTGGGAACTTCTTGCCAAAACATTGGTAGCCCCTTAGCATGGCATCCTCATGGAATCCTCACCTTGAAATCACAAATTTGTGTGAGAAAAAGACCCAGAGCTCTGCAGAGCAGCACCGGTAAAATTACAGTGTTCTGGAGAGATTTTTCTCAAGTATATCTAAACAGAAAGGAACTGAAATGATTCACACGACAAAGGGAAATATCTGCAGTTGAAATTAACTGTCCCATCCATCAAATCTTGGATTTAAGCCTGGCACTTTACACTAAGCAAGAATTGCTTCCAGATTTCCACCAGTCACGAATTGACAGTCTGGGCTGAACAGATCATAATGTGAGCGCTAAGAGAATTTTGATGGAATTGGACAAAGGGTGAAGAGCATTCTAAAAGCTCCACATCTGGTGGCTTAGAAAAAGAAGAGTTTCAGCAGAGAAAAGTTTTATTCAGTCCTGTTATAAGTGAAGACATCTTTGGTGTGCAGTGGACGATGCAAACAGCAAGATGGACCAGCAGCACTGCCCTGTCACAGTGTGAGCCTCTCTGGGATCTGCCTCTGTTTTTAAAAAATCGGGGCAAAGATCCAATAAAAGAACATTTCTGCTCCTATTCTCCCCCTCCATCCAAGGCAGGTAGAAGAACTTTGCTACAGAGTCTGGTGCCCAAGGGTTTGGGCAAACATGAGTGACCATGGCTGGGATATGAATTATATATCCACACATAAAAGTGAACTACCAAGACCTGGAGAGGATTCCTTGGGTTATTACCAAACCTTATTTTTGCAGCTTTTCAGAGCAGCAGCAGAGTTTGGTCACTTCTAAGTAACACAAATAGCCTTCTTCTGCACATGGTTTAGGTCAAAAGCAAACTGCTTTTATTTGGTTTTATTTCTGTGGGAGAAGGATTTCTCATCTGAATTTTAGGCAAACGGATCTGAAATCTCAAACTGGAGTCACTCTCCACGAGATTTGCTTCCAGACTTTATTGATTGTGTAGCAAGGTTTAAAATCAAATTAAATGCAGTAATTTGCCCACAGGAAAATTGTGTACAAAAGATGTTTCTCCAAGCAAATCTCCTAAAGGAAAAAAAAAAAAGGAAAAAAAAAAGGAAAAAAAGGAAACAAAACAAAATAAATCTCCATTGCTTAATTAAATCCCTTCCTATGTGAAAACATGTTTTTCTCTTTAGAGAGAATTATTTTTAACTTTGATTTTGAAGAATGCTGGTGGAACAGCTCTCGTGTGAGCCACAGCAAGTAGCAGCAGTGCCAAAAGAATAGCTAGGATTTCACTGGGTTGCTGGGACAGTAGTGAAACTGCTGTTGTGTCACCTAGAAAGATAAGAATTATGCACTTTTCACAAATTCAGACAAAAATGTGATAGCAGTCGGATTTTGAGAAGGAACATTTCCATCCATTGTATCAAAATGAAGCTCATTTTCTACCCTAGTACACTCTGATGTATTTTGGGATATTTTCTAGCATATCTTTTTTCCTCATCTCCCAGGATTGCATCAAACCCATCAGCTTACAGCATTATACATCAACAGCCAAGGAGAGAAGAGGGAATAAGACATTTCTGCCAGCTCCATTTGCAAAGTTCACATGAATCAAAATCAAGCACTGTGGTACTTCTAAGCAGCCCTCACTGCTGAACCCTGGAGCTTTGAGCTGTCATTTCAACAGTGGGGTTACTGCTTGTGTAAGCAATCAGGTCTGAGCCCTCTGGAATTTGAGGAGGGGGGAAAAGTAAAGTCAAACTCCCCTTTTTCTGTCTCAATTAAAAATGCTGTGATTCCCAGGGTGAGAGCCTGTTGGGCAATACCTTAATGGTATTTTCTTTTCATTTAGCGCAATTAAAAGGTGATTTGCAGCAATCCCTGCTGATGAGGGCAAGTTCCTCCCTGCTCACTGCCCCAGATCTTGGCCTAGGCAGCATCCCTGTCTCTTGGATGCTGAGCCCCTAGAGCATGCTGCTGTTAGGGTATGAGCCATCCTTTCTCAGGGATATGAGAACCTCTGCCCCAGCTGCCAGAAAATCCCAGCTGGAAGGAGCTCTGGTGGGGAAGGGATCAGCTGGAGAGGGTTCCCACTGAGGGCAAGGCACAGAGACCTGTTTGGAGGAGGCCTTGGTAGGAGAGCTTGCCTTTGGGAGCTGATGGATAGAGGGAGAGCAGCGCATGAGCACACGAGGGGCAGCTGCAGAATCACAGAGCAGTTTGGGTTGGAAGGGACCTTTAAAGGTCAACCAGTCCAAACCCCCAGGAGGGAGGTTCCAGGAGGACACAGAGGAATGGGTGGCTGATGTGGGATGAGATTGCTGTGGCATATTAAAAAGGATGGGGAAATGCTCATGGATTGTGCCCAGAAGCAGCCCAAGTCCTTGGCATTTATCCCTGATCTGTCCCAGCTCCTCTGGGCTGTGCCCTCAGCAGGGACAATGCAGCACACCCAAGCAAAAGGCAATTAAACCTCCTTCTGTACAGCAGCAGGGACTCTCTTTTTAGCTTTAGAAAGCTGCTCTCCAGGGCTTAAATCGAACTTCAGTCTACAATTGAGCAGCACTATGGGGGCTCTGCTCTCAACTGGAGTACCTGGGAATTACTGCAATGTAAATAATAATTTCATAATATTCATGTAAGCCTGTTGCTGGATTGCAGAGTCACACGTTAGCTTTAACATGCCTGGCAGAAGGTTTGCAGAGGGTGTAACTGGGAGGGCTAAATAGCTATGAAGGGGTTACTCTGACATTTCTTCTGAGGGTGATACGGGTTTCACTGCCTACAACTCAGTAGATCCATATGGAGGATTCTGCTTTAAAACTGGCTTTTATTCAAGGCTCTTCAGAGAATATCCCTGCTTTGCTTTTCAAATGCAGTCACAAGAGGAAAATAAAAACAGATGAAAAATTTCACTTCTGTGGGATTTTTTTTCTTTATCTTTGCTATAGCTGCATATTATTTCCCTCCTAAAAAGGGCAGAGAACATTTATTTTTATTTAGTATTACTATTTACTGCAGAGAGATTATAATTTGGGTAAATTTTCCAGGTGCAACCATAGCCTTACTCTCAATAACAGCTCTCCACTGCCTTTGTGGGATGAGTGAAGGGGTGTCTCCTCTTCTCCAGAGATACTACTCAACTCAAATCTAAACAAACCTTGGTTTGACTTTTAGTTTTATGCTTGAAGGTCACAAGTCTCAGTTTTGTTTAGGCTGCACATGGACCTGCTTCTACAAACAGTGGACTTTTCTCACAAGTACATCTGGTGTCTTATCTCTGGTGTCCAGGAAACGAACCTCCTATCACATGGCTATGATGAGAAGGAGGTTTTGTAATATATTGAGAGTAAAAACCATGCAGGACTTTGTTAATTCAAAAAGAAGATCTTGCACTGGGACCATAAATAAAATACTCCATCAGGGTATAGTTCATCCTCGTGCCAAGAGATACTGAAGGACTGCTGAAATCAAAGGACTCCAGAGGACACCACAGTTTTCAAACTGCAAAATTGATGGATGTCAGGATGATACAGGTTGGTCTTTTTCTCACCTGTGATGATGACTTTCTGGTGGCAGATATTCCCAAATTTCAGTAACAAACTAGAAAACCATCCTGAACTGCAAGGACTGCAGCTGTACTTAGTAAGATTGTATTTCTACACTTTGCCTGTTTTGCATTGAAATAATTTTGCATTAATTTCTCTGGCTGCTTAACTGCTCCTTTTTCTAATGAGTTAATTCACCTAATTTGGCAAAATACACGTGCACATTCCAATTTCTACTTATTTACAGCACTGATCATATAATTCCATAAATGTCCAGCTTAATTTTGTGGTGAGTTATATGTGGTGGAGGCCACCACAAGAATTTCATGAGCCTCAGCTCTAAAGCAGTGGCAGTAATTGCTGTAAGGCTGTAAAGATTGAGGAGGATGTCATAAAAACACAGCAGTGGCAATAAAAAATGTAAATATTTTTGATACCTGGAGACCAGTTAATCTGTGCAGGCAATGTATCGTGTTCTATGTATTTGTAATATTTCTCTCTGTGCATCCTGTTGGAAGCAAGAAACTTTAAACTGCAGAGAACTTGACTCTAACTCTCAGCAGGTCACTCATCTCCAGAACTGCAGCATTAATTTGTGCTGCTAATAGTGAATCAATAGCTCCTTGAAGAAAACAACTATCAAAAGTGGAAATGTTTGAGTGGAGGCTGGGGAACAACCCACAGTGGCACTCACAGTCTTTACAAAAATGACCTGTCCAGAACCTCTCTGGGCAACCAGAGCCTCACCAGCCTCACAGCAAAGAATTTCTTCTTAATACCTGATCTAAAGTTCCCTTTCACCTTAAGGTCATTCCCACTTGTCCTGTCACTCCATGCTCTTGCAAAAAATCCTTCTCCAGCTTTCCTGGAAGGCTCTTAAGGCTGCTCTCCTTAATATAATTTGTGCTTTTCAGCAGACACCAGAATCTCATCACTCCCTTCTTTTCAAGGTGTGTCAGTGGTAGTTCTCTACCCACACTGTCCTGCACAAGCCCTGACAAGTCAGTCTCTTCTTCCTGATGCAGCAAAGTGCATCCTAGGGAAGATGAAAATGCAGGAACTTGTTTCTAGCTCCAAACTTGCCATCCTATTGCAAGACAAGCAGTCCTCTGCCAGAGCTCAAAGGGTGCCTGCACACATGTAGACAAACCTTGGTGATGTTAGAGACCAAACACCTCCATTTCAATGTGCCTCTGAGTCATCATCCCTGATGAGGCACAGGCTGCGTGGCTGCAGTTCCCTGAGCTGACAGTAAGGAAAATAAACACTGCTCTGAGAGAAGCAGAGCTGGGGAAGCTCAGTTTTCGGGAAGTTTTTAGGAAGCTACATCTTTTCTCTCTACTCTTCACTCAGTGTCCCCCTCTACCTTTGTCTCCTGCAATTCAACCTTTTTCTCTGATTACTCCAGCACCCCTCACATCTCCTCATCACTGCATCCCATGGATGTGCTCATCCTGCTTTCAACCTCTTCCCTTGCACTAAGTCAGGGGCAATTTCTGCTGTGGTCAGTCCCAAGCCACAGATGTGCTGCTTGTCTGGACATCTGACCACAGGCTGACCCTCTCTCAGGTCAAACAGACCCCGTGGCTGCCAGCACAGGCTTCCCCAGAGGACACACATGGGAGCTTCACTACTCTGTCTTCAACTCACCTCTCAAATTTGGGTGAAACTGGTCGGTTTTGAGCAGGAAATCTGCAGACCAGTGTGATCTCATGGTCTTTGGAGAAAGCAGCAGGGTTTTTGCTGTTATGGTGGTACAAGTGGGCAGCACCAAGGCCCAAGGCTGTGGGACATCATGTGGCCAAACTCTCTGGCTCTCTTTTGCCTCTCTTGCTCTCCTCTTTCCTATAAAGCTCCAGTGTCCATACCAAAACTACCAAAAGCCTCTGGGGCCACGGTTGCACAAGCTGCTCTTGATCCTCTCTCTTGCTGTCTGTCCTTTTGCAGCAGCCCCTCAGGCAGGGCTGACTCAAGTGTCCTCACGGCCTCCTGAGAGACAGAAACTGGAAACTGATCTGACTGCAGGGAAGAAAAAAAGGCAAAGTGGGGGTAGGCATGGTAGCATTAGAGATCATGGCAGTAATGCTTAAACCAGCACCACTTCTAGGAGGTCATTTATGTGATACACCCTGAATTTAGGGTAGGGGCCACTGCATCCACAGCTTGAAACTGAGGTGACAACCCTTGACAGGGGTAAAAAACAGACATTGAACCAATAAAACAAGCAAACAAAACCCAAACCCCCCCACAAAATACAGGAAGCCCAGGGACATCTTAAAACATCTTCTGGGAAATGGTAGGGAAACCAAATGTACACAGCATGTCTGCCTCCAAGGAAAAATTATTCCTATGTGGAAATTTGTAAGAGAGATAAGCCTGGTTGGAACAAAGCAGGGATGAAAATGTGGTTTTTAAATCACCAGGAAAAGAAAAACCAAAACAACAAAACAAGGAATAAAAGAGTAGCCTCTGCCAGTAGCCAAAATCAGCCAGATAGCTGTGATACACTAATGAAGGTGTTTATGCCAAGACCAGGTCTGTGCTCAGATAAAAGCACAGCTGGGATTGTTCCTCAGCAGGATCCCACAGGAGGAGGGCAACAAGATTACAGGTACCTCTAAGAATCCCAGAATAGGGAAGGACAGACAAAGCACAGCAGGTTTTGCTAACAATCATGAGGGATGAAATGAGCAAAATTCTGAGGCAAATTATTGCTGGCTGTAATTTCTGGCTTCTAAAAGGTATTAAAGGCCCATCCAAACCCAACTGGCCATCACCAATGAAGAGGAGCTGCCTGTGTCTCTTATTCCCCACGTTACACACGAGTGGTCCTTGGCCAAACTGCTTGAGCTCACACCTCTGCCTCCCTGTGAGTGACTGTAACAGGCTGTGAGTGTGGAGGGAGAAATCTGCAGTGCAAAAATCCCTTACATCTCCCTCAGACATCACTCTGAGCTCTGCTGCTCTGGTTTCCTGCGCCTGAAAGCACAGAGACAAACAAATAAAGAGGTTCATAGCTCTGAGGCCTGATCTGTTTGCAGCCCAGCCCCCTCACTCATGATTTTATGTGCTCCTGAAAGGATTGCACTTACCAGCTGATTTTTTAAATTTTTTTTTATTAGCACTTACCTTTATCTGAAGTAGCTGAGCAGGTGGAAAGGGTTTAACAGTTGGCAGCTTTCCAAATCCATCTCTCTCACCTTCCAGGTCTCCTCTTCCTCCTGCTGCTGCTGCTTTACTGGAATGGGTGAGCTGTGTCCCTTGTTCCTGCTTCTCCTCCCTGATCCCAGCTACAGACCACTGTGTTTGGGAAGTGTCACAGCAATGAGGTAACTCATCCATTTCTCCTGAGCACTTCCCATTCCTGCCTTCATCTGGTGACAGCAGCAAAAAACAGAGCACCAAGAAGCTTGAATTCCATCAAGATGACTGAAGCATCAGGCTGTGACCTGTCAAATCCCTCTGAAACCTTCTTTCATTGTCCTCAAAACAAGCCCTTCTGCAGAGTCCCTTCCTATGTTCAGAGCCTTCTCTGTTTTGACCTGACTCTTAATGATTAATGTCATTTCCAATATTCCATTCACATAAGACATGCATCCCATTTATTTGGTTATTGGCCATATTTCTCCACTTAATAGGCACAGAGTACTCAGATTCAGAGGCTCTTCTCTGTTCTTCAGGAAGCTGAAATTCAGAGCCATTAGAGACACAGCTACCATCTTGCTGGGCACCTTCCCATATTTTAATGCAAGGCATGAAAGGGCTCTTACAATGAAGGAGTTAAAGCAGAGTCATGGCATGGCTGGAGCAGGGCAAAGGTATTTAGAACTGACTGTGCTGTGCCCTGCTGCTCACCAGAGCTCCCTGGCTCCTTCATGGCTCTTTTCCCTCCTGCCTTTGGATGATCCAGGATTAACCATCTTTCTCCTCTTTTTGCTGGAACTATGCCATCTCCCCATCCTTCCCTGTGCTCTTGAAGAGTTCCATGACTAATCTGGGACCTGGAAGTTTCCTGCTCTACCTGTAAACTTAAGCTGAGGGTTCCACTTGCTGCCCAGTGGAGTACAACAGTGAGGAGATGAGCCAAAGTCCAGGCAGAAAATCACCTGTGCAAATCCTTATTTGTGTGCCTGCTTGGGGGATGTTCAGCTTTTTATCTGTGCTGCAACTTCATGAAAATAAAAATAATAGGAGCAGGGGAAAAGCCTCCTGATTTGATCCCACCATTTTCCCAGATTTACTTTGTGATTGTGTAGAATCACCTCCATCTGCCACCCCTTTGGTAAGAAGAGACAAATAACAAAAATAACAAAAGCTATTTGGTCTGCAACCAGCACAAGTGCAGAAGTGTGAGCAGCCTGGTTAAGGGAAAGGTTGTGTAATGCAAACTTACGGTTTACAGTAGTCAGCAAGAAGTGGTTTATGGCTTTACTTGCCAGGGGCTTTGTAGAAACAATTTCTGGCCTTGAAAATTCCTGTCTGCCCAGAAGGCGAGGAGCATTTCTATCACAGCAATGATAGACGTTCCTGAAAAAAAATGGTAACTTTCATGTTTCATCTCAAATATTTATATGTATGAGTGATAATGCATCACTTCAGAAGAAAAGGTTGATAAATATTATAAAACCAAGGTGTAGCCAGGGCTCAGCTTGGCCAATAATGCCTCAGCAAACTGAAGGCACTTCTACCTCCTTTTATCTGAACCCGTGTAAATTATGGAATAGTTCAGCTAAACAATAAAATTACTGAGTTCTCATCATCTGTATTATCACTTTGGATCTGTGGCAGCTCTTATGCTTCTGGCTAAACTGAGATCTTCTTCCCTCACATATTATTCATGTTGTATGGAAGGAAAAAAAAAAAATCTTTGTGCTTCTCCAATAATTTTTAGAAGGTGAGAACTCCTCTGAAGCACAAAAAAGGGAATCATCCTTTCAGCACTCACATTTCTGGAATAATAGCATGAATATTTTATTTCTTGAAACTGTTTTACACCATGTGTTAGCAAACCCACTTAAGAGGAAGTTGATTATTCAAAATATCAGAGACACAATGTGGGCTTGCTGGTACAATGAGAGACATCTTTCTGTGTCTGAGGGGTTGTTTTTTGGTTTTGTTTTGCTTTTTGTTGTTGTTGTTTGGGTTTTTGGTTTGGTTTTGTTTGATTTTTGGTTTTTTATTTGGTTTTTGTTGTTTGGTTTTTTGTTGTTTTTATGTTTTGGTTTTGTTTTTTTGTTTGTTTGGGGTTTTTTTTTTTTTTGCTTTTTTTTAACTGCCAAGCAACATTTGGATGCTAAATGGGAGAACTCTGGACAGAATGTTTTCTGTAGCTGAGTTGTTGGTGGCTTTGCTACTGTAGAAATCACAGGTGGTCTTCAGGAAAACCTGTCTGGCAGAGGGTCAGCGACATAAAAACCCAGAATACAGAGATGCTCTGCCTCCCTCCTCCCCATGTGCTACACAGAGCAACAGAATATCCCACACTCATTTGCAACCCAAATCAGTTTCCTCTCACTGGAGACTCACACAGGTGCTGCTCAATATTTTTTAATTAAAAGACTTCTTCACCTTCTGGGAAGAAAAACACCCCAAACCACAAAAAACCAAACAAGCACCTGGGCAGGATCTTTAATTTCCAGCAAAACTAAAATGCACCTATTTCTCTTTTTTTCCCCACTGATTTTTTCAGCTTACTAAAAGACATTGGTGCACACATGTTTTATTTTACTTTAAATAATCTAAACCCATTCAATCTCACCACCTTTGCACAGCCACCAGTGACCTGGCCTGAATTTACACAATTTGGCCATTTCACAGTCTGAACATTGAGATTATCAGAATATTTCTCAGAATGAATCTGTGCAAGCCACACACAACTCTCTGAAGAAAATGAGTACTTGGCTGCTCCAGCTCTCATCACCATCCCAGAAAACTTCCCCTTACACCAGCTGGGTTTCATCTATGATCAGTCAAACTGGAACCTCAGAAAAGTCACTATTTTTTGCAAAATTCTATTCTTTGTAGAGAAGATAAGGGGTTTTTTTTCAGGTAAAGGAAAATTAAGAGAGACTCATTACATAACCTCTGAGTGTTTTCTCCACTACAGATAATTTTGTCTTCTTTAAAATGCATCAGGAATTAACTAAAGCCTAGAAAATTAACATCTTTGGCATGGGGTAGAGGGACTAGCCTTATAATTTAGTTTTAAAAAAACCCAATCAACAGAGCAGTGGCAAATCATGAATGGTATTACTGCATATCATGGAAAAGCAGAACCATTTCAAGATCCTGCTGAGCTGGGTAACACCCAGCGAGGGAGACACCAGGCAGGAACCCTGAGAGCCAGCAGGATCAGCCTGATTCAGCCTCCTGGGAGAGGAAAAAGCTGTGTGGTCACATTTGCCATCATGTGAGTGCAAACCATAGAGCCTCCTGCTGGAAATGCTCTCAGGGTGACCCCTGTGCTGTGGCCCCTGCTCTGACAGCTTTTGATTCTCCAGAGCTGCCTCAAACTGGTGGGGAAAAAAGGCCAAATGTGAAGCAATGGTAAAACATTTCTGCAAAGTTTTGATAGTCTCTTGCAACAGAGGATTCCTGAAGCACTAGGCTCTCAAAACCTGTGGCTCTTGGAAGAAATTCTTCAAGACTTCTAAAACCACTTCTAAAAGCATCCAGTTCTCCCTTCAGCTCACTGCTGGGCTGAGCCACCTCAAGTCCTGTGCACTGCAATGCCAGATCATTTCTTTTTGTTTTGCCTTTGCCTTGAGGAGGGATGTTCAGAGTTGGTGTCATTCCTTCACCTACCTCAGACAGCACTGTTCCCAACTTTTCCTGGGAATAAACATGCTGAGCAACTCCTAATTTGCTTTCATCTGAGAAATTGCAGTCTTCTGCTCCCGTTCCCACCCATCACCCTGCTTTGTTCCTGTTTGTATATCTCACTGGTTCTTCTGAGAACTAAAATAAAGCAAAACATTTTTAGCATTTTGGTGACAAAATGGCTATATTTATTTCCATCCTGCCCTCACCATGTGGCAGACCCACTTCTTCACTTTCCTGATGCCAAAAGTATTTAATATTGGTTTTTTTCTGGGTTTTGTTTGGTTGGTTTGTTGTTTGTTTGGGGTTTCTTACTATTTCTATTAATATCCTTTGCAATACCTATCTCAGCTTGATTCTTGGCCATTTAGCTGTTATTCTCTCCAGCTGACCATAGCCTGTTCCTAAACACCCTTCCTCATTTACTCAGATCCAAAGTCCCCATTGTCATGAACTAAAAGATGCAAAAACTTTCGAAGCCCACTCTTGAACTGAGCTTTTAAGCACACCACAACAGCTGACTCCACAAAGATTTTTTAAATCAAAAGCCTGTTACTCCTTTCATTTAGTTTGAAGAATTCACTTGATACAAATTTAATTTCCAAAACGAATGTATTATAATGTTCTTATTTTTTACCAAATCAAAATTTCAGTGTATCCACACAATTTGTTCAGTAGCTGTGTGGGAAAAAATAGATTGATTTTCACTTCCCAAAATATTTGGGATACATAAATACCTACTAAATTACCAACATATACCTTAATGTCTCAGGTTAGCAACAGCTCTCATTAGTATTAATCCATGCAATCCTAGAGACACAATTAGCATCATCCAGGTCTAGACCTAGGGATATTTATTGCATGGAACTTCTCTAGCAAAGCCCCAGAAATTTTTCTAGCACTTCCTTGCATCCCTAGGGTGATATGGCTTAATCTGAAATTGAGTTGTTTCCTCCTCTTCTCTATGACTACTTTTTATTGAGAATTCTCCATGTTTAACATATTAGATTAAGGTCCTCAAGTTCTATTTTTTACAATATTGATACATTAGATCCGTAACTTCTCTGAGAGGAAATCATACAAACAACAAAAATCAGTGTTTTTTCTGATGTGAACTCACAGAATTATTGGAGGAAAATCTCTTTGTCAGACTTATTTTTGATTCTGGACATCCTGCAGTTCTTTCCCTGGATACATCTGAAGTCACAGAGCTCTTCAGAGGCAGCACTGGAATTTGAGAATTCAAATCAAACTTGGTTAAAACGATAACCTGCAGTGTATCTTGGAAACCCATCTGTTTCTGACTGCTCTTTGCTCCTCTCATCATGCACACAGCACTCTGTGTGCCCAAGATTAGCCTCAATCAGAAAGCATGAGCATCACTCAGTGCCTGAAAATCTGAGTTTGGACCTGGATGTGACTTCTGAGTGGCACAAATCTGCCTTTCCTTGAGCTGAACTGAGCCTCAACCCCCACTGAGTCGTGCTGATCTGAACAGAGCCCTGAATGAGAAAGGCAATTTTCAGAGTAAAGGGAAATAAGGACAGAGAGGGGATGATTTAGGTTAGAAGGGACTTTAAAGACCATCTTGTTCCAAACCCCCTGCCATGGGCAGGGACACCTTCCACTAGACCAGGTTGCTCAAATCTCTGTTTTGTTCACACAACAATGCCTCATCCCTTCCAGCTATGGAAATCTTAATCTGATTTCAGGAGGCTGAAGCAGCACAAATAAAATGTTCCAGAATGGAAAAAAAAAAAAAAAAAGAAAAAAAAAATGCAGCATGAAAACCCTCCCCCAAACTGCCAAAAAGAAACATTGATTTCAAGACTACACAAGATAGCATCTAATGACCACAAATGCCATCAGACACTCTGCTTAAACAGGATTTCAGATTACTGTTCTTGCTAAATGAACAGTCATAATGAAAGTCATAACCCACTGAACCTTAACAGAGCAAACAAAAAGATCTCCTATTCTGGAGACAACCTGCAGAAAATATTGTAATGGAAATACTTTGAGCAGCTGAAAATTTTTCCTTAGAAAACGTATTCTATCCTCACTGGGCAGAAATCACACTGAAAATATGCAGGAAAATCAGTGGTGACCCTGTAAACCATGACTTTGTGCCATGACTTTGTGGTGGTCACAGTGCTCACAACTCAACATTTAAAGCATCACTGAATTGCAAGAGGAGGAAAAAAAAGAAGATTTGGGGGGGAGAAAAAGGCCTTTGCAGTGCTGCTGGGAATGACGGTGTAAATTTGTCAGGATGGGATGCTCTGAGTGCAGGGATGTGAGTGGCTGCTCCTCTTGTTCAGGGCAAAGGGCTGACAAATTCACCCACACCTCTGGGAAGGGGCAGCAGTGTGAGTGATTCGGCTGCCAAGTGCAGGCAGAGCAGGTAATCGCCCCTGATCGCTCCTTCTGTGCTGTGTGTGATTCCACATCCCCTGTCACACATTCTCTCTCCAGCTGTCTCCATCAGACTGAACTCTCCCTGCCTTTTTCATTTCTACCCATGCAGCAATTGCTTCAAAGCTCTCACCAGCTTTTCCCCTTTTTTCTCTGATTTTTCTGGTTCTCCTGAAATCTTTCCTGTTGTGCCATGAGCAGCCCAACATGAACCTTTCAAAATGAAAGCTCATTGTAGGTCTACAGAGTGGCAAAACATCCTGCTTTATTCCCTCATTTCTTTCCTGCTGGTTTTTAATTATCCATTTACCTTTCTGACAGCTGCTGTGGGTTTAGCTGAAACTTTCTTGAACACCAAGATAGTTTCCTTCAGTGGCAATTCTTCGGGGCCCACCACTGTGCACATAGAGTTATGTGCACTGAATTAAATCTACTCCTCTGCACTTGATAACACTGACATCCAGTATTTTCTTCTCAAGCCATTCAGCACTGTGAGATCTTTCTGTAACTCTTTACAGTTAGTTTTCATTTTGATTACTCCAGGTCACTGAAAGTTGGGTTTTTTTAGGCAAATTTTGTCACCCCCAATAATTTTTCAGGTCACTTATGCGTACGTGGAGCTGCCATGTGGCCACCACGGATCCCTGAGAGACCCTGGCTAGTGACCTTGTCCTATTGTACAGGTCTTCCTGCCCTTAGCTTCCTTTCTTTAAACTGATTGCTAGTCCATAAGACAACTTTCATCCTAATGAAAATTTAGTTTATTTAAGGAAGAGACTTCACCAGGAGCTTGGAGGAATCCAAGTACGTGGATTTTACTGGATCAGCTTCATCCACGTGTGTGCTGATTCTCAAAAAAATCCCTTAACAACAGATTTATGAGCTGTGGTTTCTAAGCTGTGCTGATTCTTCTCCATTATTTTGAATTTCTCCATATGCCCACTAATTTTCATTTTCATAATTCTTCTCACAAATCCCTCTAAAATGAAAACCAAGGTTATATGTATGAAGCTGTTTGAGTTCTTCCAGGGACCTTTACGGGAGTGGGCATCACGTGTCCCACTTCCTCTGACCTTGAGGCTAATTTGAGCAAAGCCAATTTCAGCAGTAGGTTACTCACCACAGTTAATAGTTTGGCAATTTCACATCAGAGCTGCTCTGAAGCTCCTGTGTGAGTGCCATCTGGTCCTGTTGATCTGTTGTTATCTGTTTTAGTGGTTTGTTTTAAAAAGGCTTTTAATGTCACTGCAGTTTGAGACCTTTCATTAGACCTGCCCAAGTAAAGTTTTCATTATGGCAACTCCATTGACCTCTTAAATGGGAACACCAGGACAAATAATCCATTTGGCATTCCTGCTACTGCTTTGCCTTCCTTTTACACTTTGATCATTTATCAGCTATACTGAGTTTCTGACTGTGACCTTCTGTTTCTGACATGTTTGAAAATTTTCTTCTTATTATTTGTATGCATTTAGTGTGCTGCTAGCAAGAACCTTTTCACTATCCATTGCTTTTTTATGGTTTTACATTTCCTTTCCCAGAACATGTATTCTCTTCTATTTGTACCTTCCCCTCTGTTTTGTAAACTAATTCTTTTTTTTGTGGTTTCTTTTACTTTGCTTTTTACATGTCCTAACTTTGGAAGTATTTTTTGAACAAAGTACATCCCTGCTCTGAACTTCCAATGTCAGTAAGTGTGTCTATGACACCTGCGTGCATTTTACCTTTTTTAACTGTGCTGTTAATCCCTAAAATGTTTTCTCATTTGCACATTTTTGCCATTTCTGAAGCTCTGCACTGGGGTTTTTGTGGGTTTTTTTTTTGTTTCCTGTGGATATGTTGCATTTGAGTGTGCTGTGGTCACCCTGCTAAGATGTTTGTGTGACACTTGTCCACAGCAACTCTCTGCTCATGGCTCAGTCAGAACCAGGCGCTGGTTTTTCTCAGCCATGTTCCTTGTTCTGCAAAAAAGCACATACTCATGGCATCTGCCAATATAATCTCTGCCTCATCCTTTCTCATAGCCTTCACCCACTCTGCAGGACATCACTGAGACCTCCAACCTCCATTGTTTTCTGCCATTTCCCACTATCTCATTGCTATTGCCATTTCTCAGTCAAGGTCAGGTGGCTGAGAGCATCCCTCTGTCCTCCCTCTTAGGCACAGTATTTCAAACCACAGGGATTCTTCGTTACCTGCATGCACAGATGACTTATTTACCTGGTTTGATGCCAAGTTTTTTTATAAACACAGAGTAGCACAACGTAATCTGCAATTTCTTCATCAGCTGCAGCCTACAACTGTGCTATCCCATGGCTCAGCTTGTTTTCTAAGTTTCTGGTATGTCCATTGCATCAATAACTTAAAAGTCCATACATTTTAATTTTGAGTCTCTTGCCATTTAAATTTTGTACTTCCAGCTTTATAGAAAACCCAGCACTTATCTGTTCTTGGCTTTGATAAGCAAGATTTGGGTTTTTTTATTCATGACTGCTCCTTGCTGTGGCCCTCATTAAATGAATCAGAATTTAAAAAGCCCCACCTTTTTTAGTTGCTGCTGGTTTTTTTTGTTTCGGTTTTGTTGTTTGTTTGTTTGGGGTTTTTTTGTACGTAGGGATGTTATTGAGCACTGTATATGGTCAGGAAAGATCTTCAAGTAAATCAAGATTGCTGCAGGATGTTTGGCCACTGATACCTAAAAAAAGCTGGGGAGCATTCTGCCAGTGCCTGGCTCCTGCAGTGGGAGCTGTTACACTTTTGTGCTGTTACTTATTAATTAATAGCACAGAACTGGGCAAAATCAGTCACATCAAGAAGCAAACGAAGCAAAGCAAGGATACAGCTCGTGCTTTATCCTTAAAATGAGCTGCTAATGAAAACCTGCTCACCAAGCAGAGCTGTACCCCCGAGCTCTGTGCTCCCAGCAACAGAGCCTTGGAAAGCTGGCAGATGCATGACAGGGACCTGAGCAGAGCTGGAGAGCTGATGGTTTGACAGGTCATCATCCTAAACAGGAGTCAGAGTGCTTGCTCAGTCAGAAAATCTCTCTGGAGTTTGGGTCACTGAAAAATAGAAAGGATTAAATGTCCAAGGAACCCCACTTAACACCAGAGACACGATCACACAGCACTTGCTATCCTGCCAGATCTCATTGCCCCAAGGCAAAAACGTATTATTTACCCTTAGACGACAAACCCTACAGATTTTAACAGATTACTCTCTCTCCAGCAGCAGGAACTCGTTTTGTTCACCATCTGTCGCCCTCGCCTCCTGCTCACGCCGTCACGAGCACGTTACCAATTATTCACCTTCCATGTCACCACCACAGCAGTGACCCTCCCACTGACCCAAAGCCCACCACAATGGGGGCTGAATAAACACAGAATTATAGTGACAGCCTCCCCCTTCCCACCCCCCAGCCAAGTTTGCAAACTGTGAAGAATTCAGGCTTTTTTACGGGTCAGAGAACTGTAGCATGTAATGCCCTTTAAATTATGCAGCTCCTTAGCTGGCCTTGACCAAGCTCAGCTTGGGATGCAGATGGCCCTGAGAAACTCTGCAAGAGCTCGGGGTGGTTGAACCACACGAGTGATGTGGTTGTTCTGCTCAGGAGGAGCAGCAGCTCAGAGCTGGCCCAGCTTGGTCACATCACACCCAGCTGAGAGCACAACGTCCCTCCAGGTGCTCCATGGTCACACACAGGATGAGAGCAGGCCATCAAACACATCTGGCAGTCATCCCTGAAGTGTAGTTATCTGCTCCTTGTCCAGTCCATTTTTGGCTGAAGAGACTTTGCAGAGGACAGAATGGATCTGTGTGTGTTTCCTGGGCATGGTTCCTTACTGTGCAGAGAGTTATGGGGAATAAAACACATGAAGGGAAGGGATGTGTGTTTATAAACTACTGAGATTAGGTAATGTGTACCAGCAAGTATCATGACTCATAAAATTTCATTAACAATCTCAAAAGCTGGCAATAAAACAGTTTTCTATGGAGACAGAGGGGCTGAACCTGCACCTTAACAGTTTTTTCACCCTCCAATAATGAAACAATTCCTCCTTCAGGTCCAGACACTTGTGTGACCTCCACAGCTTGTGAAATTACTTACTTTTACAGAGTAAAAAAAAGACAGGGGAGAAAGAGGGAAGAAGGGGGAGAAATAAAGGAGCTGACCTTTTATCATCCCACCCATCCTACAACAGGAATACCTCCATGAAGGAAAACCACTGACTGGGAGGATTCCAGCTCAGAGCTCTCATGGGTTACCCACAGCCCAGTTGTGGTTCTGGGTGTGCAGGGACTTTCTGTCAGCGCAGAACCAATCTGCTAAGGGACCTCCTGGAGACCACAACAAGCAGGACTTGCTCCAGGCTTTTGAGCTGCCCTCTCTCCTGTGGTGAAACCTCAACCCCAGAGAGGGGCTTGTCCCAGCTCTGCTGTTGAGGGGGTTGTTTAACTGTAGGAAGATGTTAAACTTCCCTCTCCAAGCCATCATCCTCCCAAGTGCCTTGTAAAGAGACTCCACATCTTCGTTTTTACTGCCAGACGTAAGTACAGATAATTTAGAGTCTTCCAGTTATTATTTCTCATTAGTTTTTAATTCAGGAGGAGAAGCTCACACAGTCTGTTAAGTGCTTTACTCAGTGCCTTGCTGAGACTCTCCTCTGATTTACTGATGGCTTGTGAAGACCTTCTCATTGATTTTTCTTTCCCTTTCATTGTATTACTCTAATACAGGAGTAAAAAGATTAACTGGGATTGGTGGGTGGCAGGATGAATGTGCTGGCAGAGGAAAGAGAGGCCAGGCTAGGAGAAGACAAAGCAGTTCTGGGGCCACCAGGGGAGTTGTTTGAGGCACCTCATGGCTCTTATCATGTACTTTTGAGAATCCATCAGTGAGAGGTGGGAGGCACCATGAACACAAAAAATTCTTACCTCTCCGTGACAAAAAGGGAAGGAGAGAAGCCAGGGACTGGCCAAACCTTCACTTTACTGAAATAAATGATAAAAGCCTGGAAAAAAATGTTACAACCCTTTGAGGAAATAAAAATCAGAAGGCTGATGAAATAAAATTACATTCTCCCCCGCCCCCAAAAAATATACATATTTATAAATTTAAGTCTCACAGCTTTGATTCATAGCTTTGGTTGTGAGGGGAGCACAAACCATTGAAATCACCCCAAGAGACAGAGTCAGAGCACCAACAAAGGAAGAGGCAAGGGAAGGACCCACTTGGGGCACAGAAGACAAACCTGAGGCAATTAAAACAGACACTTCCTCTGCCTGCAATAGGCAGCTGATCCATACCAACAAATCAGGAAATCAGGGAAAACGGGGAGAAAGGGAGTTTTAGATGGAGGTAAATTAAAGTAAGGCAGTACGCAGCAATTACTGAACTCTCTGACCAAATAATATTGTTTTTCTAGATCAATTAGTATTCTATCTATCACACTGGAAAAAAAAAAAACCAACTCTGACATGCCCTCCACTTCAAGCTCTGTTTGGCTATTTATAGGCTCTCCATTTTCAGGAGAGCACCAGTTACAGCAGTTCTGCCACAGCCTCCGAGTTTCAGCAGAGCTGTGAGGGGAAGCTGGCCAAAACACAGCCTCACAAATCCTGCAGCCTTTGCTCTGCCTGGCCCCATTAGTGGGGGGTATATTTTATCCCAACTCTTTCCTGAAATAAAGGATGCTTTGTCCAAACCCTGCAAGGCAAAGGAGGAGACCTGTCCCCTTGGTTTTGGCTCAGGCTCTGCTCTCCAGTTTTTGCTCTCCACCGCTGAGCCCATCTGAAGGCTGCCAAGAGCAGCTGATGGGGAGACAGGCCAAGGCTCCAGAAATCTCTTTTTACTCCCCTTTTCCCTCTTCATTTCCTTGCACAGACCTAGAGATGGTGCATGGGGCCAGGGCAGCTGCTGCGGCAGTGCTTGAAGCTTCATTGTTAAAATCAAACTAAAGAGAGCTCCGAGAAAGGCAGGAATTCTTTCTTACCCATACCCCCGGGCCAGAAATTGGAAAGCATCTTGAGACACAACTGAAAGCTGTACAGAGCTTTGTGAATAAAAGCCTGGTGGACAGCTTCATTCTATGAGCATCTTGTTCCTCAGAGAAAAGCAGCAGGTACTGATTAGGGGCAGTAACACTCCCAAGGAGAAACAAAGCTTGCATCTTTTGACTTATTCATCAATAGAACTGGCCTCTATCTCAAAGGCAAAGAGCTTTGCTATAGACTCTGTGATTTAAGGTATATTCTTATTTCTTTTGCAATGTTTTTTTTCTGGGGTGGGAAATGTGCACACAAACACCCCCAGTCTGCAGACCTGTGAACACCAGTTGCTCAGCAGCACCGTGTCCAGCACGTCTTGGAGGATAAAACACAGCTGGATCTTGACTATCAGGGCAACTACTCTTTTTAGTGCCCAGAGCACCCCCAGACCTGACTGTGAACATTGGAATTAATCTTTCTTATAGTCAGTTTTTGGGGCAGCATCCCAGTCCTCACAGCAGGAAGCAGCTTGCCATGGAACCTTAGAAAAGATCACCACAAAATACGCAGCAGCAGTTCTCCAGATGTAATATTTGGCAACAGGCTTTTTTAGCATTCCAGCTCACTCCAGCCCAGAAAAATCTGAGTCCTTTCACCAAATAATTGTTAATTTGACAGAGCCACTTATGCTCACTTCATTCAGCATTTTGTGAGCTATTCACTTTGGAAAGACATTTGTCTTCTTTTTGCAGATGGAGAATCCTGTAGCCAAATAGTTCTGGATGTTATCCCAGGCCTTTTCTTCTCCATTCCTCATTCCCCTTCTTCCCTACCTCTTCCCCAGACTGAAGCAGACTTTGCACAGATTTGGAGGATTTTTAATTTCACAGAGTGTTTGAAAAATAGGAGTGACTCAGGGGATACAAAACATATGCAAAGATGTGGTGATTTTAACTATAAAATTTTGAAATCCAGTGTCTTCTTATTCCATGCCTGCATTTGTTTGGTTAGACAAGTTATATTCCTACAGATGTCTTCCCATCTCAATTCCCAAGAAGGAGCACAAATAAGAATATGAATTTTCACTCATCATTTAAAGTACCTGTGCCCATCTCAAATTTCTCAGGGCCATTTCAGGATACATTCCTTTGGAATCTTTGTTTCCCAGGTGCATTTTAATATTTAAATATTATTTATTAATTAAATAGTTATTAATTAATTATTATTAATACTTAATATTTAATATTTAAAAATAAAAATAACTGAGAAACCATTTACCTCTACATACCTCACTTAATGCCCTCCTCACTCAAATCTTTGAATATTGTATTCAACCTTGCTAAAGAGTAAGGACAAATTATTTTTTTGTCCAGTGAACAGACTCTGAAACTAAAAGCTTTTGTTTTCAACTTCTTTTTCTCTCCCTTTTTTTTTAACAGAAAATTGGCAAACCAACCAATCTAGGAAAGAACAAAAAAAAGACAAAACAAAGTGGGGAGAACATCCCAGAAGGACAAAGAGCCAAGAAAATACTTTTTACTTGAGCACAAGTGATTTTTAACAATATGTTACTGACATTCTCTAGCTCTGGCTGGAGGACTGTCAGGAGGAACTGACTGTGATCCTCCAAGGAATGCAAGCAGACACGTCCAGCATCTGCAGCAGGAACCTTTCTTGGTCAGTCCCTGACTATAACACAGTGACTGTAACACTCTCCTCACCTGTTAAAAATCATATCATGCAGATATTGAAAACCATCCCACCAGCACACAACACACCTCCTCCTCCCTCCCAAAGCTCCTAAAAAATAAAAGGTTTAGCAAATGAAATGAGTATTGCTTCTGGAGGTAGTTATTCCCACACACCTGTACAGTTTCCCCCTTCCAGAGACAAGTTTCTTCCAAAAGGACATTCCCAGATGCCCAGAAGCCAGGACAGTCAAAGCTCCAGTCTGTGCTTTCCATATTTGTTTTGCTCCCTTATTTTCACCAACAGGATAAATTCCTTTTCTTTCCCTCTTGTTACAAGTGCCCTGTCACAAAGGCAAGGTGTGAACAGCAGGGGATGGAGATTGAATTGTGGCTGGTCCCTTCCCCAGGACTCTGTGCTACATCAGGAGGTAGAAAAGAGGGCAGAAGGAAAAGAAAGAAAAAACAATTATTCTGAATTTACCAGCTGACCACTACCTGAGGGGGAGGATGCAGACAAGCAGGCTGCTCTTTAGGAACAAATCTGTTAAGTTGGTCGTGGTGGGAACCCTGCCTAAATGCCCCAAAATTTGGATAGGAAAGAGAGGACCTGAAGGTGGGTACCATTAGGACAAAAAAACCACTAGGCACTGTAAAGTCAAAAAGGATGATACTCCCATGTTTCTGTCCCAGTTTTTAAGTGCTGTAGTCAGTATTCAGTAGTTTAGAACAGAGTGTGAGTGACACTGTAAGGGCTTGCAGTGTGTGCCAGGCTCTCGCTGCTGCTGGGATTTAAGTGTCCAGGGTGGCTTCATATGGGAGCTGACAGTGGTCAAATAAGAGATTTTTAGGCTTCAGGCATTAGCTTGAGCCTGTGTGAAACTAAGTCACACAACTTTTTCACTCTGGCCTGAGAAATCATAGAGAGGAATGCAAACAGTCCTTGGTGAGAGAAAACAACCTTTGCAGGTGTTGTTTGTTCCTTGCTGTTTACCCATAAGAAATGATCAAGGGGTGTTGTTCCCAATTGTCCAGTGATGGTGATGTGTTGGTTTGATGGCCAATGAGAGTTTTACCTTTTTGGACCTTCTTGAAACTGTCTATAAAAGAAGATCTGGAAGAATAAAACTTGCTCTCTTGTGCAACCCAGCTAGAGCGTCTGTGTCGTCACTTTGCTGCTCCTAATACAGTGTGACAGCTTCATTGCGTCTTACCTGGGCCAGAAGTCACCCTGAGGAGGAGTTGTGGGGTCTGTGGCAGCCCCAAAACAGCCTCCTGCTCACTCCCTCTGAGCTGGGATGAGGGTGAGAATCAGAAGGGTAAGAGTGAGAAAACTCCTGGGTTGAGATAAAGGAACAACAGGAAGAGCTGCTGATGAAAACAAAGCAAAACAAAATTCACTCCTCACTTCCTGTGGGCAGGCAGGAGTTCAGCCAGGCCAGCAGGGTTTCACCACAGGTAACAGTGACTTGGGAAGACAAATTAATCATTCCAAACATCTCCTCCTTCCTCCTCCTCCCCCCAGTTCTCTCTGCTGAGCATGGTCCCATGTGGTGTGGGACATCCCTGGGGTCCTGGCTGTGCCCCCTCCCCTCTCCTTGTGCACCCCCAGCCCCCTGGCTGGGCTGAGGGGCAGAAAAGGCCTGGGCTCTGTGTGAGAGCTGCTCAGCAACAGCTGAAACACCCCTGTGCTATCACCACTGCTTCCAGCACAAACCCAAAACACAGCCCCACACCAGCCACTGCCGAGAAAAGTAACTCTACCCCAGCCCAAACCAGCACAGTCACGGGAAATACATCGTTCTTATCATGAGCTATCATTTCCCAAGGAAGCAGGACAAATGCTTTTACAAAAGAATTAAGATTACAGCTGAGTAAAAGGCGAGCATGGCCTGACTCCCTGTGCGCAGCCGTGGCCTCCTGGCGTGGGACAGAGGGAACAATTCTTTCCTTTATAGGAAGCCAGTGTGAATCCAAGAGTGGAGAAAGGGTCTGTGTGTGGAAAATAACTCACAGCTATTTTAATAAAAGCCTGGTTCAACGCTTGCTGAGCTCTATGCTGAGGAAAAAACAACCTTGTTCCTCCTGCATGCTGCCCACCGAGGAGCCCAGCGAGGAAACACAGGATAACAAATAATTGTTTCCTTGACCTCGAGGTTTAATGGCAAAAAATAGCTTCAAATGCATTATGCAGCCCTCCTCTTTAGTCCTGCCTTTTAAATTTCCTCAGGCATATTTATCTGCAGCTACTCCATTGATTTCAGTGCTGGGGAAAGGTGTCAGAGGGATATCTGTGGGAAACTGGGGAGCAGTACTCGTGTAGCCATTCCCTCAGTGCAGGATCAGTGAGTACCCCAAAGGAGGGATGAGAACCACCAGTGTCAATGAGGGTGTCTCACTGCCTCTGCTCACATGTTCCTTGCCTTCCTACCTGAGGTAAAAAGGAAGAATCCCAGAGAAAATCTGGCAAACAGGTTGTTTTCTCAAGGCCTGGTTTGCTGATAGCTCAGCTGCTGGAGCTTGCTGTTTGCTCCAGGGAGTCAGGCCCTGGGTTTGCTTTTGGCAAAGGTTTCCTTCATGGGTTTATTCCAGCAACAGCATAGGAATTTTCTGGAAGTTACTTGAAATGCAAATGGCTTCTATTCACCCTGCAAAATATTTTAGTAATGGAGAGGAGTATCAGAAAATAGCTCATTCTGATAATTTGTAGAATTTTCTAAGTTAATTATACAAAGATTCCTGTACCTGATCAGTCAGTTTTGATCTTTCATTGTTTAGACAAACATTCATTGAAACAGGTCAGTTTTGTGCAGTTGTGGCCACAGACACTCATGCAGAATTTCCTGATCAAGTCAGGAAAGAAAACCTCTCTTTCAGAAAACAAGAAAATGCTGCTATTGAACCAGAAATTAGGAAATGTTTTTGAAACGTTTCAAAATTTGATTTTACATTTTGTTTTGACATGCTTTTTTTTTTTCCTTCTTTTAAATATACTGCAAAAATCTCTCCCAAGATCCTCATTTTTACACATCTTAGGAGAACAGTTACCTTTTGTTCTGGTTATCCTCCAGGAGAGCTGAAGGTGAATTTATAAGAATAGTATATAACACATAAAATCAGCTTATACTTACAGTACATTTGACTGTAACCAGCTGTCTAATATGCACACAGGACCAGTTCACTTTCTAAAGTAGATGATTTATTTTGTTTCACTTAGCTAGCTCTCCCCCAAAAAAGAAAAATAATTTTGTACATTGAAATACCTCAACCATATTAAAATACAGCTCAACATTCTGACCCCACTGAATCCAGTGGCAGATTTCCACATCAGATTCTAATAGCACCAATATTTCATTTCCAGGTGGAAAAAACAAAAACAAAACAAAAACAAACCCAGCCAGCCTTTAGCGAGATAAAAACACCTCTGTTTTAAGTCAGATGCTTTTAAGGACCCAGAAGGTGGGTTAGAAGAAAAAAAAGAAAAAAAAAAAAAAAAAAAAAAGAGCAAAAAGGAAAAAGAAAAAGAGAAAAACAAGTGAATACTAGTGCATCAGATTTATGCCATATGGCAAAGTGATGAACAAAGCTTGTTGTTTCTGAGGCTGCCATAAACTTGCTCATTCACATCCCCTGGAGATGCTCTGCAGGGGCATTCCCAGAGAAGAAGGGAGGAGAGCATGTCCCCGTGTGAATGGCCTGATGGTGACACCTCCTTCTCCACAGGCACCGCGTTATTAGGAGGGCAGGTAGTGTGAAAATGCAGAAATAAGTCAAAAAAAGGCCAGAGGAGTAGATAGGGAAACCTCTCCCAGGTCTGCAGCCTGGCCAGCAGAGGTGTAAAAACCCACAGGGTTTAAAGTATGAGCTGGCAGCGAGGGAAGGAATTTTCCCCTTTCATTCTGGAGGTCAGAACAATGTTGGCCAACCACAACCAGGTGAAATGCAGTGAAATGCAGTGAAATGAAATGCAGTGAAATGAAATGCAGCGAAATGCAGTGAAATGCAGTGGGGGCTCCTGGGGAAGCTTTTGGAAATGCCATTCTTTGGGAATTTTTCAGGGCAGCTCTGGGCACAGCCTTGAGCATCACAGCTTTGGCAGCCTCAGGAGGCACTGGGGCATAGAAGGGGAGAAGGGTGGGCTGGGGAGGGGATGGGGCAGAGACAGAAGCAGTTTTAATTAAGCCTTTTTTTTTCTAGTGAGCAGCTGTCCTTGGGTTTTTGCATCTTTATGGGCTTATAAAGAAAAAAACAAAAACAAACAGGAAAAAAACCCATATTTGGGCACCCTGATGAAAAGACCTGTTATTAAACATACCAGAGGTCACAGAAAAAGGCATTTTGAAGCTGTCCAGGCTGTCCTGCTGTAAAAGCTGCCAGATTTTTTGCCAGGTTTTGCGACTGTGCCGAGGCACCACTGGCAGGCTGAGCCTCCCAAGCTCCTTGTGGGCAACTTGGCAGTGACGGGAGGTTTCTGGCAGGTAAACAAAGCTCTGGTGGTTGGCAGGCCTCTCTGGAGACTGTGGAAGCAGGGGATATAAAAAGAAGGATGATTTTGGATCAGCTGAAGTCCCAGGTCTGTGCTTGCAGAGGAGCTGCAGGTCACCCTGGGGTGGGGGAGAGCTGCTCCCAGGGATGCCAGCAGGAGCAGGGTGAGGCATCCACTCTCCATGGAGGCAGGGCTGGGTCATAAGGGGCTCTTCTCAGGAAAAAAAATAGAAATAAAAAGTTAAATACTCCTCCAAAGTAGCTGATGTACCTTGAAACCAGTTATGAAAGCACTCTTCATTTTATGTAACAAAACCTTTTACTTTAATCTCCTCGTTTCAAAGTGCCTGGGGTATAAAAAATTGAGCTATTCTGATGAATGCTTCAGATTTCACAGCAGCTTCATTGGGAATTTAAGTCCAGTTTACTTCATACAAGGTAAGAAAATTTCCAGTGACACTGGATTAATTTTGTTCCCCTTTGGTGCCCAGTCTGTGCTGTACGAGTTTAGTGTACACTGAAAGAAAAATCTCCTGCAGACTTGTGAGGGAGGCAGAAATCTTTGGTTGGAAAAGATAATTTTTTTGTAAAAGGCAGCCTTTCCCCCAGCTGAACCCTGAATCAGTTAGTGGTACTCACCATCCTCAGCTGGCTGAAGAACCCTCCTGGATGTGGGTGTATCATTGCATTTCGTTATTTCTCTGACTGATATCACGGGAAAGGCTTGGGGTTCCATCACTGAGTAAAGCAGACTGCTATTAGGCTCCTGGATATCCAGAATTCTGGGGTTTTTTCCACCTTTTTTGCTGTCTTTTTTGATCAAATGACATGCTCATATTATTCTAGGTGTGAGAAGAGAGGCAGACCAGCATCAGATGATTTTGATACCAGTTCATTTGTTAACAAAACCACACAAAATCCAGCTTTGATGGAGAAATCATCAAGTTTTCCTGCTACCAATGTTAAATATCCCCTAGCTGGCATTCCTGCCCCTCTCAGGAGGCCTATCCTTTGGGTCACAAAAGCTTGTTCAACCCCTTTTCACATCTTCATATATGTACACTTACACATCCCAACCTCCAAAAAATACTCAGCTTAAAAAAAGGTCTGCGCAAAGTAGGTTAGAATTCACAATTATTTTCCTTAACTAAACCCATCAAGTGGGCCAAACCCAGTTTGGCCAGTAAACCCTGGATAAGAGGGTTTGAACTCCAAGTCAGGGAGCCATCCAGCCTCTAACAACACTGAATACAAAAGGTCTAAGCTCTCCCCTATTAATGAGCACATGCATCAGGAGGCAGAGCAGTGGCCTGTGCTACCTGTCACTCTGACTGTTGCTAATGAACAGTCCTGATTAAAAACTGTTCTCTCCTCTTCTGTCCATATTAGCATTCTGAAGGAAGTTCCTCTAGTAAATTAAATCTTAAGTGAAATGTTTGTTAGAGGGTGTAGGTCGTTAAAGCATATTGGAAATCTGTTAGAATGGGGCTAGATTTGAAAGTACTTTTAATTCATTTAGGGTCAAATCGTCCCTGGGATGTCAAAATGGCCTCTCATTATACCCCCTCAAAACTACACTTCCAAGAGGCAGGTGAGAAAGGTGGCAGGATTTACAGGGTAACAAGTGGCAGGAGGTAATTAGCAGCTCCGAGTGTGAAGATGAAGCAGGGAGGGCAGCACACAAACAGTCTCACCAGCAGAAGGTGAGCCAGCACCGACAGCTGGGCTGTGTCTGCTCAGGTTACCATGAGCTTCTTGCTTCAAAGCCTGCCAGTAACACTCAGGGTGCCAGAAAGCTCCCAGAGCTGATTTGGGCTCCCAGCACCCTGGGGCTGAGCACAGCAGTGCAAAATGAGAGCCTTGAAATGGGAACGAGCTGCAGAGCTGACACTGCCTGCAGCCACAGCTCACTGTGCCAAGGGATGTGCCTGAGAAAGGGCCCTTCTCTTGTAAGAGAACCAGCTGAAATGATGGAAAAAGCAGGAACTAAAGCTGACCTTTCATTCCCCAACATAGCCAGCACTGCCCCATCTTCTCCAGGTATAAAGGGATGGGTTGGTACAGACTCCAGAAATCAAGCTCATCCGTCATGCATGTTTGAGATCTGAGGGAAAGGTGATTCAAATGCCTAGGTTTTTAGAGATTTGAAGAAAGTAGCTAATCCTACATTGCAGGATAGGTTCTGGGTTACCCTGGGAGAGGCTGGGAGCCTGCCTGAGTTGCAGCCCAGCGTTATGTCAAGGAAGGGAAAACCAGCAATGTCTGTCCCATGGCAGGCAGGGAGTGCTCCCATCCTCTGGTCCTTTACCCAGATAACACATTAATCACTCAGGCTTTACAGAACAGAAGGAATTCGCTTGCCTCACACTGATTATTGGGATATGCTAATGAGTTCTCAGTCATAGCTAGATAATTACAGGAAGCATCTGAGACCTTAAGAATTGCATCTCTAAAACCAGATGTTTAGATAATGAGGTCCTCAAGAAACCCAGCTAACAGTAATTAAACAGATAACAAATTTAACATTCAACAGCACCAATTACTATTTTTTTTCCCCTTAGCAAATTACCACTAAATTAGAAATCACCATTTCTTTGCCCTGTGGCTATTTTTTAACTCAAAATGACAATGGGGGGAAAAATACAGCGTCTCACAAAGCCTTTATTTCTCTCTGTTTTCACTGTGGATCCAAAGCAGGGAAAAGAGGGAAGGCAAATAAATGTCACTGAATTAAAGTAATGAGTACTGGGACACAGAGAGGAGTATGTGGAAAAGATCAAATAAGAAATTTCAGGGATGTATTAAAGAACTACAGTAAATTGGGTGGTGGTGACTCAAGGAAAACAAGATCTAAATGCTCCTTATAGGAATTACCAGTGCTTGACAACAAATGTATCCTCAGGCAAAGGTGATTGCACAAAGAGAGAAGTCAGGGACCCCTCTGAGGCTGGAGAAGCTGCAAAACACATCAGGGCACCTGCTTGGCAACAGGGTTTCAAATCCCTGCCCCTAAATACACACCTGCCCTGGTAAAGCTGGAGGGCAGCCATGGGAGAGCAGGAATATAAAAATTCAGATTTAAATTCAGAATATGTCAGCATTACAAGGGCAAAGAACAGCACTAATGCTGCTCTCTATGGACAGATAAAAGCACAACTCAGAGAATATGACTTGCAATTTTTTTCCTATTTCTGTAACTGTCTAATACTCTTGGGACCCTTCTGGGATGTTATTATATCATTGGAGGCTATTACTGAGAAGGTAAGAAACCTAGGGAATTTCAGGAATGAGGGAAAGGCTGTGCTGAACAATGGATTGGAGTTTTTGCTGCCAAATATCCCACAAAGGCTGAGAAAGAAGCAAGCAAAGGCCCCTGAGTTAATGTTTGAGTACAGCAGGGACTGTTAATTAATGCCTTTAGCATGTCATGAGCCACATTTGCTGAAATGGGAATATCAGGAGGGAATACCATGCACAGCCTGGATACAGGCAGCATTTGTACCAGCTGTGGAGAGCTCACTCAAGGGTTTAATGTGCCTGGACAGAGGCTCTCTTCTCTCCAGTTTATCTGCTCCACCAGCCCAGGATGTCATCCTGTTTGTTATCAGATTGAATGGGGTGGGGTTTGGGGCACGATTGTCCCACTCCACCCCAAGGTCCTGTAGTTTCTTCTGGTTTTATATTGAATTTGTCTTCACATTCATTTTGTTATTGTCAGGGTCACCCTGTATATTTCCATCCATTATGCAGGGGATGTTATTTCTCTAATCTGTGCAGTGTCTGGGGGATCAGGACGCTGCATATTCATCACCTCAAACTTTCCTTCCAACTTTTTGTTTTTACTCCTTCTCTTCCTGTTTCTGCAGCTGCCCAGTTTTCAAAGAGATGTAACTCAGCTGCTTTCCTGCCTTCCTTTTCTTCCTTTAGGTCCTGTCCCCTTTTATTATCATTCTTCAGGAACTGACAAGCAGCTGTTGGGTGGCTGCCTAACATTTTACAAATCATTCCATTTCCCTCCTGCGTGTGATCCCTGGCCACCTTCAGGTATTCTTCCACAGCTTTCCAGTCCTGCCAGCCATCACAGGTGCTCTCTTCTGGGGGTTCAGGACTTGGATCCCTTCCATGCTCTTGTAAGGAATCAGGGATATCACTTGCCATCCTGCCCACTCTGCCGATTTGTTATGCATTAGTGGTTTTGGGTTGCTTGAAGTTTCACCATCAAAGGTATTAGCAGAAGTAGGTTAAATATGAATTTGTAAAAGTGGGACTTAACAAAATTTGATGGCAAGGGTCACTCTATTACTTACTACACTGATGAAGCACACAAAGGAAAACTGAGTTAAAATTGATTTAGGATGATTTACATGCAGACTGCAAAATGTTAAGGGCAATCCTCCCATTCATCAGATCTTTCTAAACCCCTGATAAAGCTTAGGTGAGCTAGGTCCAGCCTTAGTCTCAGACTTCATCAACAGTTTTTATCTAAAAAACTTTATTTAGCAGCACTTAATCATTGACTAAACATTCATGGAGTGAATCAATAGGATTTACTGCAGTCACAAGAGTGATTTAATTATAGATCTGAGATTCCAATGTTTACACTATACTTGCTATAGGGATTTAAATCAATTAACACATGCACACACAAAGGGAAAAAAATAAAGAGAAATATATGTATGAAGGATTAAATACATAAAGGTATTCCTGTTAAAAATTCCCCTTGAGTTCAGTGAAATACTTCAAATGTCTTGGTATTTCTCAATGGGTGATGATGGAGCCTTGAGGAGTGAGGCATTTCATCCCAAGCCTTGTTGTCAGCTTTTGACAACCATCCTCTGAGTGTGGAAAAGCTGAGGGTTGGAGAACTCCAGAGATCTCCTGATCTCTTGCTCTTCATGCTAATCTGGCCCACATTCTTTAGTCATTTTATCATTTTTCTCTCAAACAGGGAGTTCCCAACTTCCCAGGCCTTTATCTCCTCTCTATCTTCTGGTTACCTCAACATTCTTGAAAGGTCATAAATTTAAGATCCCAGATATCCAATCTTCAACTCCCTTTGGTTTTGTTTATTAAAGCTTGTTAGGGTCAGTTTCAGCAAACCTAAGCTTTGGGTGATTTCATGATCAAAGTAACAATAAAGATCTGTGAAGAAACTGCCAAGTGCTCACACAGGCAAGATGATGTAAATTGAGATGATTTCTGGCTGCTCCATTTTCCCTCCCCAGGGCTTATAAAAGATTTCCCCAGGCTGACCTCACAATTCTGAGGTGGAGTAAGAGCCTTCAAGAAAAATGATGATGAAAACCCCAGTCATTTAATAATAAATCAAGACCAAAATGAATTTGTGATAATTGAGGCAATGAGTTAACACTTTGGATTGAATCTCCTAATTTTAGAATGGGAACCACTTTGCAGATTTTCTCTCTCAGCCTTTCCTTGGCCTTTTGCAAGCCCCCACAGGCCGTGTACAGCTAATTAAAAATGTCACTTAGGGATGCTAAAAGGATAAAAGTGCTTTCCAAGAGCCAGCTGCTCTCTTCCTGCCCAGATCTCTCATTCTGTGCTGCAGCTCCTGTGCTCAGGACAGCACCCAGCACTGTCCTGTGTCCTCAAAATCAGCATTTCAGGATTTCAGCCCATTAATTGCTGAAGCACAGCCTGAAGTTCTTGCCTACACAGCAGCCTGGGGGGAGATGTGCCTTCCCAGCACCATCCAGGCCTGGGATTCCCATGGGGCTGAAGCTTTAGACAGCTTGGTGCAGCTTTGCACAGCAAGGTCGTACTTGATAGACTCGAGGGAGCTTTCTCAAAAGGAGAGGAGCCTTTTATTTTATTCTGATTTGTCCTGCGTTTCTGCATCTCTATTACAGTGACAATTGGCAATTTTTAGATTAATTTTGTTTAGTCTGGGGCAATTTCCCCTTATGGCTGGGAAGAGTCATTCGCTTCTCAGGGGAAAACTCACCAGCTTCAGTTCAAATATTTGTGAGAGACTTTGGGAGGAAGGGAGAAGGGGTAGATGGCAATGGCCTGGACATCACTTTTAGCAAGGAGGGGAAAACTCCAGTGTCCTGCTTTGCTTTGGAAGAGTTGCCCAGCTGAGGTGCCTGGAGGGAGCTCTGAGCCCAGGCATGAGTGCAGCACTACTGAAAATGCAAATAACTCTCCTGTTACATTTTCTAGTTATTAAATACACCACAATAAATTTTAATTTTATTTTGGAAACAAAACTCAGGCTTTTCTTTCCATTTAAAACTGCCTTTTTTTTTTTTTTTCCCCACTTTGCATTTTTGTCCGACTAACACCATGGGTATTTTCCTCCACATTTCCAGTGCACCATACCCTTGTTTCAAAAGGTTTTTCCCACTCACCTTCAACAGTTCTGGGTTTCCAAGTAGGCACCTCTTGGAGATACCCACAGCCCTCCATCTCAGGCAGTGAGGAGCACTCTTCACCTCAGAGAGGGGAGGAGCAGTCCAGTATTTGGGGGGTTCCTGGGGGTCTCTGGGAAGGGGGAAACAGAGGGAGAAGTTCCCTCTCCTGGAGCACTGGGACCAAAGCAGGGAATCCATTCACTGCCAGGGTGTTTGCAGGGCTGGTTAGCCCAGGTTTGGCCACCATCAGAGCACTTCAGCAGGGCAAAGGGGAAGTCAAACATTTCCTACCGACCCAATAAATCAGCAGCTGTGCTATTTCCCAGCTATTGCATCATTATTACTTCATGCCTTCCCCTGCTCTGCAGGAAGCCATTTGACAGGCAATAAAACAGTCCCTGTGGAGTCTGGTGGGGTAAATCAGCTCCACCCAGACTCTCTCAGTATATTCCCCAAAGGCAGGGCCTGCGGGACAAGTCACCTCCCTCCTCCAGCATCATTCCAAGATCACCACATCCCTGGTCCCAAGAGAAAGGCAGGAACAACCCACTCCTTAACCTCATTTATCTGTCTGTATGAAGTGAGGACCTCACTATCTGTCATTACAAGGTCCCAAGCAATTTCTTAAATATCTGTGCCCTCCTTCCAGCCCTTTGCCCCTGCACTATTCCTGGCAGCCTGGTGGCTCAGGAACTGATCCATGTGAAAAGCAATCCCATTTTTGGCTAGCTGTGGTTTCCAGCAGGAGCAGCTCCTTGGCAGCTGAAGAGAGGACTCTGGAATGCCCTGCACTAAATCCACCCCCCCAGCTGCTTTGAACCATGTGTATTTAACCAGCAGCAGGTGGAAATTTCACCACACACCTGAAAACCTCAGCTGTGCCTGCCCTGTCACCCTGACCCATCCAAGGCACCTCAGTTGCTGCCAGTGCTGCTTAACTGTCTGCTGCAAGAACCTGAATTGTGTCAAGGAGGTAAAAAAGCCTCAAGAACACTGGAGAATTATTCAGATCCAGGGAATAATGCAGGTGACCTCTAAAGGTGGGCCTCAGATTATTTGGGGGTGTTTGCTCTTACTGACAAGGGCACCTGGGGTTTTTTGGTAGCGGTGATTTAGCAAACTGTCATTTAAATATTAAACACAAAGCTCAACCTTTACTAGCATAATAAATATAATAAAGTTATAATAGTTTATTATAAACCTTAATAAAGCTGGGTTTTGCACTCAGCCTTGCTGGTCAACAGCACAGCCCCAAATCCCCAGCTGGAGGAGCCCAGGCTGAAGAAGGCACCTGAATGTGTTGATGCTGCATCTGCAGCCAGGACCCAGCTGTGAAATGCTGGTACCAGTGCAGGGGGATGTTAAAGCACTCCCTGGTTTCCCTGCAGCTGAGGTATTGCTGACAGCAGATTTAATTGCCTTTGTCCTAGCAGGCAGCTAATGAGCATTATGAATAATGCTGTGGCTTTCCAGCCCTTCTGAAGGCATTTGTGGCACCTGACTCATAATTCAGCTCGAATCAAAAGGCTGCCAACCTTGTGTATTACCCTTCTGTTCATATTTTATGATTATTATTCAGGCTAGTCTTTGGAATTAAAAGGGGACGATGGGACTGGGAGGTGGTTTTAGCTTTTATTATTTCACCAGAATTCCTCTTGGTTATGTGGCCTGTCATGATCTCCTGTTGTGTTTGCAACTAAACTTATTTATCCAAGGAAAACAGGGGTGAAAAGGAGTCCAGCAGGGGTAACCAGCCTGTTCCATGGAGAGGGCTGGGCTTTGGGCAGTCACAGTCCATGGACAGGAACGTGAGGACTCCAGCCCCTTTCATCCCCAGCAGCACTCCTGGGGCACGGACAGGGCATGCAGAGCTCAGAGGCACACGAGACCTTTCTGTAGCAGGTAAATTCCCTGTTCAGAAGCTGAGTTACATCCAAAAATTCTCCCCGGAGTCACACCCACCTCCTAAGTCTTTTCCTCCTTGCATTTTGCTCCCCCTGGCTGTCTGGTCTCTGCAGCACCCCAGCAGCATTCAAGCCCGTCACAAGGGGTCAGCAAGAGCAGTGTTTTCCACTCAGTTCCTGATTCTCAGCTCTCCCGGCTGACTCAGGGAAAGACCTGGCTGCCCCAGGAGCATTTGTTTCCAGGAGAAACTCCTTTTCTTTCAGGACACGTGAGTGTCTCCCACCACAGATCCCCTGGGGTATGAGGTAAATACAGATAGAGACAGATACAGACAAATAGATGACATGGAATGGTTTGGGTTGGAAGGGATGTCAAATATCATCCATTTCCAACCCCCTGCCATGGGCAGTGACACCTTTCACTAGACCAGGCTCAAAGCCACATCCAGCCTGGCTCTGAACACTTCCAGACTGGACGGAGCCCTGAGCATCCTGTGGAGATGGATGGAGCTGGACAGAGCTCTGTACACATCTCCATTTAAACACTGATGTATGCATCTCTTTGCCTGTGTGCACCCATGTGAATTGACTATGGTGTCATTGCTATCATGAATCTGTAATTAAGTCACTGTTATAATTGTAGCTACTCCTATTGAGTCACTTTTTAAATGTTAAATTAGTTGATGATTAAGAGTTGCTAACCCCTTCTGAACCTTTGCCTTCTCGTATCCATATACTTTACCCCCTTACCCTTCTGCATCTCTGGTCTTTGTGTAAATCATCCTAAATTGACTCTAATCAGATTTTCTTACGTGTGCTTCATCCATGTCCTAAGTAACAGAGTCACCTTTGCCACTGAACTCTAATAAAAGTTGCACTCTCATAAATTCATATTAAAACCTGCTTCTTGCCAACTCCTCTGACAGTGCTTCTTCGAGTGGCTCAACTGCTCATTCTCACAGGGCTGTGAGACTTTCCCCTAAAATATCCAAATATTTTCAGGCCCTTCCCCAGCTGCTGTTTGTATGAGCAATAGGAGAAACAAACTGATTAAATGGAAGCATTGGGCAGCTTCCAGAGCTCTGATATCTGGTTTTGGTGAGACTTGGAATGTGTCCCACATTGGGAGTGCTGGGAAGGAGGGTACAGGCTCAGGACAGGCAGGTGAGGTGTAAGGGAGAGGTTGCACAGCCCCTGCAGTCAGTGATGATGTGGTTCAGAGCCTTGGAGTGAGAACTGGGGGGATGGAAGAGAGGAAATTTGTAGTGGGTGTGTGTTACTGATGGCCCAGCATCAATGAGTTATTCTACAGGCACTTAGGAGAAATTTCTGGATCTTCATCCCTGTGAAAGATTTCAACTTCCCAGATACCAGCTGGGAATATCATTCTGCTGAGCAAATCTTGGAAATTCCCAACTTTGGTAGGAGGTAACTTCTTATTGCAGACACTCAGTGAGACAACTCACGGAGATGCTCTCCTGGACTTGCCCTTTGTGGAGAGCACAGGACTTGTGTGGGATGTGGTGTTTTGTGGCTGCCTTGGCCACAGCGATCCTGAAATGGCCGAGTATAAAATTTTCAGTGTAATGAGAAAAAAGGACAGCAGAGTTGCTGCCCTGGACTGCAGGAGAGCAGATTTCAGGCTATGCAGGGAGCTGTTTTAGTGGAGTACACCCAGAATCTGCCTCTGAGGGTTTAGGGAGCCCACAAGGGTGGGTCAGACTTTAGGAATCACCTTTTAGAACCACTGGAGCAGATGATTCCACTGCAGTTTGAGTGAAGCATGTGGAGCTTGGCCAGCTTGGCTGAGCAGGGAGCTCCTCGTGGAGCTCAAGAGGAAAAAGAAATTATGTGAACTCTGGAAGCAAGGTCAGGCTGCACAGAAAGAGCACAGAGCTGTGGTTCACATATGTAGGGAGAAGACACAAAAAACCAAAGCTCCATTAAGAGTTAAAAGAGAAACATCACCAAGGGAAAAAACCAGAGACCCATGCTTAGGAAAGGAGATGTATTTTATTGAAAAAAAAAATTACATTTCACTTATACACCATGAAAATACTGAGTTGTGTGTTATTTTCATAAGAAGAGGTCAAGACTTGCACAAGAAAACCACATTCTTTATTACAGCATTACTCCACAAGATGAGGCTCTGGTGGCATCTGCACTGGGCATTTTCACTAAACAGTAGAGCAGGGCTAAATGTGCTTTGGGCAAAAACCCTAAATATTGGCCTCTTCCAGGTGCTACTGCCTGTTGAAGACATGGCACTCATTTGGTCAATACTGAATTATTTCTGACTTAGAGACAAATCTTACAGTTTCTCTACTCACATAGGTCCTAGGCAAATTCATAGCTATCCCTCCCCTCCACTTTTTACAATTTTGATTAATTTTTCACATTCAGCCAGATAAAAGCATGTTAAAGCAGTGTATGGGCTGCCAAACTCCCAGAAAGGAAACAACACTGAAAGGAGATGCAGCACACTAACAAACACTGACAGCAAATGGCAGGATCATTGGATGGTGCTGAATTCTCCAGTTTCCTCCCATCACTGCAGCTCCAGCAACAAGCCCAAGTTTCCTCCCCACCAAGGCATGTGTGTTCACATCCAGCACCTCTCAGGCACTGAACACAGGAGCTGTACCAAATGCAGGACAGGTGACATCCCAGTGCCATCTGTCACAGCTGTGTCCCAAGGACTGTGCTCTAAGCCAGCTGGGACAGGCTCTATCACACCTCTGAAAACCCCTTGTGAACTAGAGACCTCTTATCAATCTGTCAATGAAAATTAATACTAATGCCACATAAATTCCCAGGTAACTGCCCTTATTTATTGATTGATTTAGTGATTTTTTTTCCCTGCTTAAAGCTGGTGGGAAGGAAAAGGTCATGACCTGGACAACTCTGACACCATTCAAGTGCTGTGAAATCAAACTTGACATTTTCTCCACTTGGATCTCCCTATTATATTCCCTATTTAGAGCACTGATTTATTCAACGCTATTTTCTACTCTGCTAGACACAAGTATCACTAAGATCATGAAGAACAGCCACACCAAATTTTTTAGTATTATAGTATTTTTGTAACACGGGATGGATTGAGAACACCAAACTCTGCTGAATCGCCAGCTCTTCTTTCAAGTACTTCACTCAAAAAAATTTCTTTTCTTTACCACTCACCATGCAGCTCTGCAATTAGGTCCTGCTCACCCAGCACCTCGCTGCCAGGGGGAGAGGCAACTCCACTCTCCCTCATTTTCAGCAGCTGCATTGTCCCAGACCCTCTCTAGGAGCAGCACGGGCACTTATCTGTTCCCAGGATGAGGAGGTTAAGGGAACTAAAGAAAATTAAAACTTCAAGGGGTTTGACTGGATGAATTCCCCATTGATTTTAGCTCCTTCATGTCCCTTGTTATGGGGACAGGCATATCAGGGACAGCAGAGATGATGGGAGAGGAAGGTTAGGGTGCAGTTTTATGGTGTAGTTGAGATGGACGAGTTACATCTACGACAGCAGCTGATAATTCTCCACCTTTCTTTTCAAAAGCACAAAAGCCAAGCCTGAATCATCTGAATAACGCACTTCCAGAGTCTCTTGGTTCTCCATGGCCTGCAGAAGAAATCTAAGGGAATTATTACGCTGTGGCCAGGGAAACAGGGGGCTGTACACCAGGAGCTTTTGGGTGCACAGAGTTGTGCTGAACCACAGCCTCGGTCCAGCACTGCCCAACAAACCCAACAGCTCCCCACTTGCTCAGAGTAACTCCTCCACATTTCCCCCATGGGAGGATGCAGGCAAAACTCTGCCAACACCACGGGGATGCTGCACCCACAGATTCCCAGGGGAGGAAAAGCCAGGCACAACATTTCCCCAGCACTGCTTCTCCCTGCCACAGCCTCCCTCCTCAGCAATTCATTATTTGTCTCGGTGACATTTCTCCTGCTAACTTTGCAAAGCAAAGAAGGGCTTCTTTTTTAACACATCCAGAAATCAGGAACTCTCTGGAGAAAAACTCATGATAAATTCTCCTCTACTTTTTGCTGTGGTGATTTATTCACAAGAGTGGTGAGGATGCTGCCACGTTAATTAAAAGGGACGTGACAAGTGACCCTCAGTTTTGCCAATCACCAACTGCTCTGGTAGGTAATGACATTTATCATAGGATAATGCTCCAAAAACTCTTTTATGATGCAGACCCTTGTGCTTTTTACAGAGACCCTGAAGTTCAGCCAAAAAAAATTAATCTGGACAGTATGTGGCCAGTTGTGCTTTTGCCCTGGTCTCCCAGCCATAAGAAACAGACTCAGTGTGTTTAGCAAGATGAAAAAAAATCCTGCTCTGGTTTTGAACCTTGTGAGCAGCTTTGCCTTTTGACTGAATGGGATTTTATTAATAACTCAGCTCTCCTGTAAAGTATTTATGAATTTGAATTCAGAACAAACAACTAAAATTCTTCATTCTATTACAGCTGACAAACCACAAGGAAAAAAAAAATATTTACTTTCCCCATTTGACTATTCACCTGCCTGTGCACAGGGTTAGCACAAGCTATGAATTAGCTTGGTCAGCTCCATACAATGGGAACAAGCCATTTCTGTTCCATCGTTTGGCTTGTCCATCTATATGTCACTATTAAGCACTTTTAAGACCTCCCTGTCTTATTTAGTTAAATAAACAAACCCATCCCAAATTTTTAATCTAACCTAGATGTATTCAAAACTTCTTTCCAATGCAAAATTTCAAGCTTATGATGCAAAGCTTACCTGATTTTAAAATGGATAAGGTAGCAATATTTAGGGTTTTCTTTTTAAACAATGGTTATCTACCATCCTATTGCCTCTCTCTACAATCAAGCGTACAAGCCTTACTGCAGGAAGGATACAACTTGTAATGGCCAACCAGAAAAATACACAAACACTAGAAAGCCTACAGTTTCATCAGAAATTAAATCATTTGCTATTACACAGAACTTCATTGTTTTTCTGGCACAGAAGTCGTTGAATTACTACACATGCCTCAAGGACAATCATTTAAGATGTGTAAACAGATAACAGGTCCACCTAGTCAGTACAAAGCACCACACAAACTTTAAGTACATAGAAAGTTTGCTCATAAATATTTCTTTGTTTAACAATTCAGCACTAAAAAAATATTACTTAAAAAGGCATCTTTTATTAAGTTATTCAGTTTGTCCAGGGCTGGTGGGGTTGTACTATCCCTACTATATTACAGCCACCTGACTCTCTTTCCAAACCATTTTACTTCTCTGGAAGAAAAGGCTATGTGTGGCTGGGACCCAAAGCTTCAGCACAATCTATAAAAATATAATTCTTTAAGACCTTCTGCTCACATCCTGAAGGCCTACTCAGCCAGCCCCCCAAATTCTGTTTCCCACCCCTACCACATTGCAAATAAAGCTTCAACACACACACACACACACACACACACAGAGTACGTAAATTACACTCTTCTACACACAGATTTTTTTTCTAAACAGCAATGCAACCACGAGGGCAATAGGTAAGTGTGATTCCAGTGGTAACATATGGCACAGCCTTCTCATATTGCTGGTTTTCTCTCTCTGAATAATGTGCTGCCTTATTCACTGCTCTGCATGTTGGGGGATTTATTACCATTATTTGCACTGTGGAGGCACTGAGTCAGGAATGCACATTTAGGAGCATCCCATCTGCCTCGAGGTCCTCTGCTGCCACAGCAGTAAAAGCATCAAACTGGTGGCACTGGGGCTGTCACCTGGCACTGGTTTCCTGGTGAAGCAGATGGGAGTTTTCCTTGGCTGTTGAGTGCCACACCACATTCCTCCCTTCTGGAAATGGGTCTCTCCTGAAGCAGTGCCCTAACAGCAGCAGCCCTTTGCTCAGGGCACACTCCTCCAGTAGCTGACAGAACCTCGGGGATTTACCTGAAATCTGCTCCTGCATGCATAAACTCACTGGTTTCCTCATTTATTGACAATAATGCACTTTCAAGAGTTTTCATTTATTTGAAAGGGCTATTTTTGGGCTGTCATTGAACATCTCGAAGCTTGGTTTCCACGGCAGACAAATGTCTTTAATGGACAGGTTTTAGAAAGCTACAGAACTGCTCAGCAGGCTCTCACTTACCAGGAACATGAAGAACATGTGCTTTCAGCAAGAACATCTCTCTGGGTAACTAATCCTGGGATTCTAAACAGGAGTGGGATGACTGCAGTCAATAAACCAGTAAGGCAGCAAGGGGATGTAAAAGGGACGTGTTTCTCTTTATGAAGAAATATTTTAGTATCAGAGTGACCAAAATTTGTAACGTGTCTCAACTTTTCAAAGCATTCTTCGACTGGACAAGAACCTTTACTTGGGAGAGCTTCTTTAGTATAAAACCAAACCTGTCCAGGACACAAGTGTAATGACACAGCACTTTCTGCTCTCCTTAACCTGGATCCCTGCTCTCCTCCTGCTGCAAACCACCACCCTGGCATGGACACTGCTGAGTGCTGGCAGAAGCTCTTGTTCCCACACGAGAAACATTTGTTTCCCACTCTACAGCCCTGTGTGCTCTACCCTACACAGCGAAGGTAAAAACTCAGTGGAGTGCTGTTAAATGCTGGACAAGAAACAGATCTCAAAATGAGTTATGGTTCTTATTCCAAGACCCTCTTCTCACCTTATTTGCAGGAAAAAAAGAGCACAACACAATGAGGTCCATATAAAATGTAAGAGGAATGCAAGGGAGTGGTGAAGAATGCCAGCAATTTTCTTCCTATGAACCATCTTTAAGAAAAATAAAAATTAAGACAACAAGCACATTACTCACTTCCACATCCATATCTTACAGTAAGATGATTACAGGGCATAAATGTGCTCTCTGCCATTAACTACCCTTTCTCTATCCTAGGACATAACTAAGGAAACATTTAATTACATCCACTTTATTCAGCAAGACTATCAAACCATTCTTGTGCTGTTTAATTCTGAAATGATTAACATATTTAAAAATAGGATCTAACAATTTGTGTGTGCACAGTATAATAAATGTAGATGCTTTTATTACAATCTTCCTTGCCACATATTTTAAAATAAAATTAATCAATACAATCACCGTAACAGTCTCAGACAAAAAAATTAACACCATCCAATCAAGACACAGTTAAGATACTCAAAAGGCAGTATGAGTAGCTGGAAACCTTGGTCCTCTGATTCTTTTGTATAACACATGGATTATTCTCCCCACTTGAGATAAAAATCAGCACACAAACATTAATAATTCATACTGCAGGTTTCTGAAGTGTTTCTATCGAGTGTGAATAGCACTGCTTTTAGCACAATGTCTTTATGCACGTCTCAATTCTCAGCATGTAGAGACTAATCCAGGCCCAGAGTAGACAGTCTGTAAACAACTTTTGGTCTCTCCTGAACAGGTGGCTCCAAAAACGAGTGGACTTGAGCAGTGGCCACAGGCACTGCAAATCACTCCAGGAAAAGGGGATCCAACACAAATTAATTCCAGAATGGAGAAAGATTGTTAGGGAAGTTGAGTGGACACAAGCACAAAGCATTCACCTCTCCCATGCCTCCATGTGCTGCAGCAGGAGAAGCCTCACTCTGGCCTCACACATGTGGCAGTGAAACCACCAGTCCCCAGCTGGTAGTGCTGGACTGCTGGGTTACACCTTTCCTGCTCTCAGGATGGCCAGGGAAGATTATCCATGTTACAGACTCCACTCTCTGGGCTAAAGTGCTTGTTCTCCTCTCATCAATTAGTACCTAAGCTAGTTTGACCTTTTATGTTTAACTAAAGGTTTGCAAGTCAACAACGCTGCAAACACCAGACAATGCTGGTCAGTCTCCTCCAAGGCCCTGAATAAATAGTGGGCACTGTCTGACTGAGACGCTTTCCAGCTGCATCAGACAGCAGGAACTCAGAAAAAGATACAGGTATTATATGCAGGAGGAGAGGAGGGAATTAAATATTAGACAGGACTGTGCTGAGTCTTTGAATTTTGTTCTGCACATAAGCTTTGTGTAACTCTAAACAAATAAAAAATGTGTACCTTGACATTCAAAAATACCTGTTAGACTGCTGTGGCTACAAAATGTTAGCTACAGAATGTATTTACAGATAATTTCTGATGTTTGTTACTGGCAAGAGATGTTAAGCCCAATTCTTCACTGAAGACATAAACCTGACCTAATTTAGATCAGGTCAGTGGGAGTTTAAAACAGGCATCACATGAATAACCGTCAGGGACTCAAGCAGATGAAGCCAGCAGCCCATTGCTACAGGATCCAACTACTGTGAAATAGGAACTTTTGCAAATTGAGCACATTAGTATGAATATTCTTTTCTTTTTTTTTAAACATGGGTGTGTCACAGATTCTAAGGAAGGTGTGAATTATTGAATGGATCCATTCTCTGAGGGAAAGATTACACCTGACAGGTATAAACTGCTCCAACAAATATATCACTTTGTCTTTTATGTCAAGATCATGGCTCATCATGGTTTACAATTAAAACCTTGTTTGCAAGGTAGCTCCAAGCTTCTTTATTTCAGAGAAAACAGTCCTTGCCTTTCTCCTTATCCTCTTGTGAAGTCTCTTTATTCTAATGGCAAAATAAAATTGTGCTGTCTCACACTTACTAAAAGGGCATTGACCACTGTCTGTACAGGCAGGGAAGTTCAGGAAGTTGATCCCTTCTTCCTAAGAGGATGGCAGGGATTATGCACTTCCACATGAAATACTCTAATTTTAAAAGATTAATAAACTCATAGTTATGTTTGGAATATGGCATGCAGCACTTGGTTAATCAATGTCAGAAACAATTAAAATCCTTTTTGTGTTCAACTGTTGAAACATATCACCAGCTATAGTATTTAAATATCTTTCCTGAAAGCAAGTTTCTCAAAAGAGGTTAATTGTCCTCCTGGCACAGCCACCCAAGCAAACAGCAACTTATCTAAAAAAGGGGGGAATATCAGTATGAGTATTTTCCAGCCCATCTGGAAGTTGGTGTTGCAGGGAGAACAAAATTTTAAAATCCAGTGCTGCAAAGAAAGGCAGTTCAATGTGCTCAGAGAATCATGGAATGGCTGAGGTTGGAAGGGACCTCTGGAGATCCTCTGGCCCAGCCTCTGAGCAAACAGGGCCAAGTACAGCAGGTTTACTCAGGGCCATGTTCAGTCAGCATCTGAGAATCTTCAAGAACGGAGACTCCACAACCTCTCCGTGCAACCTGTGCCAGTGTCTGATCACCTTCACAGTGAATTTTATTTTTCTAATGTTTAAATGGATTTTCCTGTAATTTTGTGCTACAGTCTATTTATCACTTCTTAGGCACCACTGAGAGGAGCCTGGTTCCCTCTGCACTGCTTCCCATCACCCATTTGTACACACTGTCAAGGTAGTTCACATCCTTTTACAGGCTGGGTATCAGCCATGAGCTCGTATCTCTGACTGCTAATTTTAGCAGCTGTTCACAACACCAAAAATATTATTGCTAGAAAGGTATTTCATGACACTGGTTAATAAAAACTGTGGCAGTAGAGTCACATTTTGTAGATAAATTCCTGCTAATTTTTTCCCTTAAATTGTCAAGTAACATGATTTTTTTTTCACTTTTGATGCCAAATGCAGGAGAGGAAATCAATCAGAAATGCAATTTCCATCCCCTTATGCAGTCTGAGACAAGTAAAGCTCATCAATTTGATCTGGATTTAACTTCACACTAGATTTTATCTTGGGACAAGCAAGAACATGGATCCCAGACAGAAGTCCTATGGAAGTGTGAGTGGCCAATACCTGTCAGCAGACCTGCCCTGTTGCTTCAGTATGTGGCTGTGATCCATAGGACACTGAAATGATTAAAAATCCCATTTTGAAGCCTTATCAAGCAGAATTGTGAATTAAGAATAACATTAATAATAATGTATTTCTGTAATCTCTAATTGGTGTTGCTTGCAGAGACATTATGAACAATTATTCCATTTCATTGCAATTGGTAAGCCAATCCAGACCAGATCTTACTAAACCAAAAGTACTACTTTTGTCACATTGCTTCATTGCTAAGGCTGCCAGCAGTGCTCAATATTGTAAGTCAAGTGCCCATGTAGTTTGTAAGTAAATCCACCCACAATGAACAAACCAAAGCAGCCAACTTCCAGGGTAAGAGCTGCTTCCTCTTTTGCCCTTAGTTAAAAGAGAATCAAACCTGGCCTCAGAGGCCACACTCCTAACCAGTGCTATGGAATAAAGGCATGATCTTGTTAATCAAGATGTTTCTGGAGCAGTTTTTGGAGGAAAATCACGTGGGCATCCACAGACATGAGAAATAAGCAGCAGGAACCTGTGACAACTGAAACTGTGCAGCTGTTCATGGACAAGAAACAGGAGCAGAGATCAGCAACATGAATGACATCTCAAGGTCACTTCAGAGTACTGAACATGCCAAACATCTTCAAAGTACTCCTACACACAACCAGAACTGTGTGTGTAGCTTTAACCCTGCTTAGTTTCATAGCAGCTGAGATACTGAATACCAGAGTAGGTAACCAGGTACCTCCAGGAAAAGGGAGCATGGAGCCAGCTCCATTGGCACTAGATGCCATCTTGAAATACATTTTCCAGTCAGTCAAGCATTCCACTAGCAAATTCACATCTACAGTCTTTGGCAAGGCAGGAACATTGCTCTCTTGCCCTGGGTAATCACACAGACTAAGTGAATCTGACAGACATTGGGATACCTGGGAATATGCTTCAATGCACACTAACTGTTCTGTTTTTAAAACTGAGCAAGGCCAGCACATATGTTTGAGAGTGGATATCTGCCTATGCTGGGCACTATTTCATGAAAGTCAGGTTTCTGTCACAGATCTAAGGCAAATATTACAATTTACAGGAAAGAAATGAGGACATCGATACATTGTGCGTTATTGGAGACGTGGAGCCTTTATAACACGGTGGCTTTCACTATGATCTCTGGGTTTTCTATGTCCTTTTTGCTTTGGACCATTCTCAGTTCCAGCTGGGCTGAGTTTGGTTTGTTTCCTTCTCCAGCTTGCACTAAAAAGATGACATCAGAATGTCATTAAAAACAGCAGTTTAAAAAGAAACAAGTTACATTGTTGTGTTACCCCACTATTTTCTCCACCTTCCTCCCTCCCCCATTCTCCCTTACTGCTCCCTGCCAAAGGCTGCCAAGGTGGAAAATCCAGATCAGCACTGTGATTTGTTATCACCACTGTTCCACACCTCTCTCAGGAAAGAAACACAGCTCTGCTGTTAATTAGGAAGTCACACAGACATGCTCAGAGAACCCACAGATTTCATTAAGAACTGAAACACAGGAACTCCATGGGGAGAGAAGCCGAAAAAAAAATGCTCCTCACATGGGTGAACACAGCAAACAAACTATTTTGTTGATAAACCCCTCTCAGTGCTAAGCATGCACGCAGAGAGACAGTGGGTGAGCTACACTGAAGCAGGAGCTCTTTGGCACACCAAACTCAGCATCTCCTCAAGTTCTGCCAGACTTGCAGAGCTGAGTCAGGCACAGTCAGCACGATTGTCACCCACCACAAGCTAAACAGTGACATCTGCAGTCGGCTCTCGTCAGCAATGGGCTGGGAGGACACAGCAGCAACATGCAGACAAACTACCAAGCTCCCATTCTGTAAATTCTCTGCCTGCTTCTGCAGTGAGGGGATGCTTCAGGCAGGAAAGCCAAAAAAGCCCCTTGAGTATTTCTTCTGATGGCAATCCAGACAGAACACGGGTCTGAATGAATTTACCTTTTGCACTCTTAATGGTCCTTTGCAGAACATGCTGCATGGCTGACACAGTCTTTTCACATGCCACCTGCATCAACACAACATATTCAGGGTTTAGTAAAACTTCAGCTACCTACTTTAATATTACTTAATATTAATTATTTTTAAAACACTGCTATTAGAGGAAAACATGACTGACAAAACAAACATGATGATAACTATGCAATGCAGAGTTTGGGCAATTCTTTTTTTCACTTAATTCTCCCCAGACAGGTATTAGAAATCATAAGTGTATCAAGGACTTTGTGTCCTTAAGGGAAAGAAACAGAAAAATGGATTTGAGAAATTATTTTCAATACTTATTATGAAGTGAGGATAAAAAAATCTAATTATAAACATGCATACAGTCTGTCTCTCTAGAAAGTACAACATCTTATTTGGCAAAATCAAAAAATTAATCTAACTGAAATATGACTGTTTGATGTCCCTTTTGGCAAAAAGGAAACTGTGGCTTTTTCTCTGAGGTGAGCGAAAAAAAAGCCAAAACAGAAGACAGTATTTAAATAATGTCACAGATTAGAAGTTTTAAAAAAAACTCAAGAGAAACAAGGTCTAACTTGCATAGAGATGAGTAACTTCTCCCCCACCTTCAAATTGTTTGGGTGCTTGTGTGTCCATGCCAGAAGCATAGCAGCAAACAAGTCTCCTGTTCCAACAAAGACAGCATCCACTTTAGGAGACTCCACTCGAATTCTTTGTGTTATCCTGGTACCATCTGCTTTAGCTACAACACAAAACCACAGTTAAGTGACAGACCTAGCAACTAATACAATAGCAATCACTAGAATTTAAAAAGAAATGTTTTTAAAAGTCATCATCAGATTTGAATTCCTTTGCTGCTTGGAACATAAAGGATGATTGTAAACTTTGTACCAGCTCTTTTAAAAGGCACAGCCTTCCGAAACTTGGCCAGTTTGGAATAGCATTTACAACTTCTGTACTGTACATGCTCCATTTAAGAGGGAGGAGGGAGGAACCACCTTCATTTTTCATCCCTCATAACTGTGTCCTTCTCAGGTGGAAACTGTGTGACAGTGAACACACAGCGAATCCTGGTGACAGTATAGAAGGGGATACAGAAAAGAAGCAGAAGGATATTTGATAACCTATCAAGGGAGGCACAATCTGCTAACAGGACAGTGTGATTTCAGGAAAGCATTCAAACATGCCAAGCTCCTGTTTTATATCCTTACTACGAGGGTCACCACCAGGGGCTGTAAGAGTCCTGATAAACCTCGCCTAGGACATCATCCTCTGCCCAGGAGGTGCACGAAGCTCAGGCCTGGGCACAAGAATCCCTGCCTGAGATATGGTGCAGTTATTCCTGTGTACAGCCCTGCTGTCCTGATGTACTTACTGAATTTTCCAGATTAATCTCAGACCTGGCTTGTCTCCCTAACTCTGGATTGTCACTGGGACCTGTCTGCCACCAATCCCCTGTCCTGCTCACCATATTCAGGTCCTCTGGGTCTGTTCCCAGTGGGTGGGGACAGAGTCTTGCCTGTGCTATGGTCACACTCAGCTCTTGTCTTCCCTCATGGAGCAGCCCCAGTCTTACCACTCCTGCTATTACTGCAGGACAAGGTGCTCTCTTAGGAATCTGCTCCTTCCATGCACTACAGATAGGCCTGATGAAACTGCTTCTTCAAGGAGTAACTGCAAGCACAGACAGCTTTAATGAGAGCACAGAGAAGGAAGGAGCTCTTGACTTACTTTTTCTGTGGCTTCCCAGAGCAATCAGGTAGTCGTTTCCTAGAGGTGCCTGTAGGTCTGAGCTTGTTATCACCACAGTCTCTGGTCCCATGGCATGGAGCATATCCATTACCTTTCAGCATGCAAAAAAGCAGGAATCACTGACTGCAATATGTGTTGATTAAACTTCCATTCATAGTACTGAGGATTTTTAACAAACATCTTATTTTCGCATCTTTTGTAAAGAGAAAGAGACTCTATTCAAACAATCCACTTGAATTAGGGGCATTACTTTGAAACAGGGGAATCAAAACATCCACATTTAAACGTACACACTTGTTAAAATATACAAGCACTTCTGTTTGTGTTATCTTTGGATGTTCTTTTGGAAAGAATACTGTTTCAGCTGTGCTCAGAATTTTTGCCTGCATCATGTTTTCAAAACATATTATCAAAAGAATAAGAGATTAAACATACAGACATGTGCACCTGAGCTGGCATCTTGAAGCATTTACTAGAAAGACAATAATTCCAGGTCATGAAATCTTATTTAGCTACTACTTTTAGAGTTACCAAAAATTAAAAAACCTAAATCAGAGGCACAAGTGTGTCTATCTCAATTTTCTTCTCTCATTCTGTTTCAACCTCCAAACTAGAGCTGTAAATTATATACCTTTGCAGATGTATTTCCACTCTGCGTTCCTCACTTAAACTCATTAATACTGTACTTCTGACATCACAATTGGTTGTTACAGACAGAACTGATTTTGATTTCACAGAAAAAAGAATCACTTCAATAATGAGTTTAGTATAAAACATGAATAAAATATTAATTCTCCCAGAAGTGTTTAACTAAAAACCTTCTTAGGCTAGCTATGACTCATGAGCAGATGAATGATAAGGATTTATTTCTGCTATTTTTTTAATACTTCGGGTTTTTTTCATGTCTAAGCCTCCAAGTTTCTTCAGCTGTCAAACCTCTTTGCACAGACATCAGCTGGGTTTTGAAGAAGCAATAAATCCACCAGCATACACTGACACAATCAGTCTGTGCAGTAATACTAAACTGAATTTCATTTCTCAGTCACAATTCACCAGGATCCTAATCTCCACTATTCCTAGCTGTAGGACTTAGTCCTTTTTATGTTAATATTACATCATACTTAATTTTATGCTAGAAGACAGTACTGTCATCACAGGTCTTGCTAAGGAAAGGAAAGCCAGCATGAAATCATGGAAATCTATGCAAGAATTCCTACCACGTTTAAAGGAGACAAATTCCAGCATGGATTACTACACAGACCCATACATGACATGCAGCTGGAAAGACAGATTAAAATATAATATCCTGCTAACAACTTCTTTAAAAATGTTTCTATTTCTAAACATAATTCTGTCTCTTGGGGAGAGGTTTTTTGTAAAGCCCATCACAAATCAGAGCTATGGCATGAATCAGTCAGAAGACTAACTGGCAAAACTGATTAGCACATGCAACTCATGTTTGCAGCTGAAATATGCAAATTTAAAACTAATGGCTGCTCAGCTAATTATGTTCTTCTCAAGACTGGTTCCACTGGGAAGGATGAGAACAGAAGAGTTGAGCTGCAGTCACTGCCATGAAGCACAGCTCATCAGCCTCACCCAGCATGGTGGGGTCATGTAAAACTGGGGGCAGTGGAAATTCAGAGATGAGATCTCTGCTTCCTGCTGTGAAGTGATGGTGACCAACTTGTGTTGTTTGACGTTGCTGAAGCAAAAAAACAACAAACATTTGGGCTGACAGGCCCCCAGCTACTCTCCAGGATGCCACTGCAGTTGCTGCTTGTTTAAAGATTTTGTGTTCTTTTGAAGTTCAAAACTGAACTGGAGGGAGTCCATCATGAAAGTACTTGACTAGCCAACAAAACAAAGAGCTCAACCTTCCTCAAGACATCAATAAAACTGTATTTCTATTTTGTCCTTCACCACCAAGCCCTACAGCTTTTTATTTTCTTCACTTTGTGTGAAAGAACAAATCTTTACGCCTCGATGCAATATATTTGCAGGCCATCTATCAGCTCTATATGGCAATGACAGCAGCTGTCAATGCTGTGGATTTATCTGGGAGAATGAGGCAAAGCTGTCCTCACACCCAGCATTGCTGAATGTGGACAGCAGAGCCCCAAACAGTTTCCTAATGCCCAGAGTCCCCTGGGGTTTTCACCCCAGCCAAATAATATCCCCAGAGCTGGCAGTGTCTGGGTATTTGCCACGTGTGCTGTTGCCACTCCTTCACTGCAGAAAGCAAGTTCAGAGAGATGTACTCATTACCACTGCAATCCCTTAATGTGGAGCTCTTCTGGGAAGTTTCTTTGGAATTCTGACACTAGTACAGGAAATCTTTTCTGCCTGAATCGTACAAGCTTTAATGATAAACACATGAAAAGGACAGAGGCCAAAGTGACTCCAAGGTTGAAGGCAAACTGCAGCACTGCAGGCAGGAATGCAGACAGAGATGTCACGTCCCAGCCTTTGCCTACTTACCTCCAGTGCATCTTTTTCCGTGTAAATCTTCCTGCCTGTGAGTAACCTGAGAATGAAACAGAAGCTTTAAAATAGCAAGAGTTCTCCAGGCAGTGACTGTTTGTCTGCCCTTTCAAAGGAGGAAAGCTGGGACTGCACAAACAGGCCAAACCCATCTGTAGCTCCACGGTCTGCTGGACCAGACCTCTACGTGCACAGACACACAGCGCTGATGAGGTGCACTCACACCAGTCCTACCCTGCCTCTTCCAGAGATCCCTGCATCACAAAAATTCCCTCACTAGTGCTTCTCTCCCTCTCCCATGTAGCTGCTCCCTCCCATTAAGGGGACAGCCTGTGCTGCACCACCTCAGATTATCAACTGACCAAAGAGTCACAACTATGTAGACAGGACAGGCAGGAGGCATTTAAATTCTTAGCTCCTATGAGATGCTGCTGTGGTGGTACTTCTGAATTTTGGGTCTGGTGGGGGTTGAACCAAGATATTTCAGCTCTGATACTCTGGCACATAATAAAAATTTTCATAGTAATAGAGAAGGATGGGGAAGGTACATTTTTAACCTGTCCAAGAAACAGGCCTCTGGTGATAACAAGAAATAATCAAGAAAATGAGACACTGGAGAAAATGAGAAGAAACTTTTCTGTACACAACTCCTGGATTTTTTATTGGTTTCAACATATGAAAAACACCACTTGAAACTAACAGCTAAAACCCAAAACCCAACACAGACATACATAAGGCACTATATTGAGACAAGTAAAATTAATGGGTATCAGTCTTCCCTGCTTTTTTCCACAAGTTTATTTGGCTAGTAAAGGAAATAAGCACTTACTCAGCTTCAAACTGGTTAGGAGTGATTATATCTGCAACAGGTACAACTTTGTCCCTGTAGACTGGCAGGAGATCCTTGGGCACATACTGGGGATAAAACAGAGTGTCAGAAGTTGTCAGCAGTGTCTGAGATGTGGGACTGCAATTCTCCTTCCCTCAACCACCACTGCTGCTGCTGCTGAGAGACCTGACGGCTTCAAGCTCTGCACCTGCAGGGTCAGAGCATCGTCTAGCTGGGGACACTGTCACCAACAGCTGTCTCTTCCCTGGAGGTGATGCAAAGCACCATTTTTAAGCAGATGAACCTAAACTGGCAGCATTAAAAGGAAATGATGCCTGGGTGCAGAACCTTTGAGTTCTCTCTCACCAAGGTGACACAGCAGCATGAGGAAATACAGTCCCAGCTCACTCATGTCCTTACCTCCAAACCAAACTATATTGCTCATAAATTTCTGATCAAAAAGGAATGGTTTTTTGTCAGTGTGCAGCCTGGTATTGGCACCCTGACCTTTCTGTCACCCATCACAGCCCAGTGCCCAACAGCTGTCAGATCCCACATGAAATAAGACATCTTCATTTAGGTTCCAGGGCTGGGTCAATTCCCAGGAGGACTGACAATGGCAGCCAGGCTACCAGCCAGAACACAGCTCTTGACACATGATGAGAGAACTCCAGAGAGACAAGGATGGGGAGCAGGGGGATATTTCCCTGTGGACAGGGTCTGTATAGCCTCTGTAGCCTCAGGAGAGAGCCAGAAATGATCCCAGGGCTGGGAAGCTGTCATTCTTTCCAGATACCAATCTCATTCAAAACCAAGAAATCTAAGTAGAAACTTACTTGATGCTGGGATCCAAAGTCACGCTTAGGTAAAGCACCTTTGTTTTGTTGTTTAAAAAACAATAAATCTTTATATAACAAACCCTCACTACACCAAGAATCCAAACAGAAGAGTACTCACCATAGAGCCTTCTCCATTCCACTTGTCACCCATCACTGGATCACACACTGTAAAATAGTTTAGGTTTAGAAATAGGGTACAGTTATAAAGACCCTGGTGGGAGGGAAAAATTTTAGGTTATAGTTTGTAGTAGTGGCTACAGAACAGCACTGAGCACCTCAAAGCTTACACACTCTCACAGCTCTTGTAGCACACTGAAATTTGTATCTGGTGGCTGCCAATTTTGAAAGAGTAGATCATGTGTCTTAAAAAGTTGTCTGGAATGGTAGTATGGAGGGGAGAAGCATGGGAGAAGCTAACATCTCTGAAAAGAGTCCTATTTTTACTTCAGTGTATGCTGTGTGTATATTAAATAAAGGAAGTATTATAATGAAACAATAAGAAAATTCATGCCAAAGTACTTGGTGTAATGATATTAACACGTTTGGCACAGGTTCTGGATCACCAGCAGTATTAACAACACATTCCAAGTGTCCTCAGTGAGGATGGAAACAGCCTAGCATTGCACTTCAAAAAGGAACATTGTTCATTGTATTAAAAGATCTTTAGGCAAGATCAAAAAGAAACACAAATCCAAAGATATCAAATCAATGTCAGTATTTCAGGAAGTTTCTATGAGTGAAAAGAGGGCAATTTGTTTTACATTTTAAAAATATTTTCTTTACGTTATAATCTATTTATTAAACATAAAGGATCTTAGAAGCCTCGCTGTGATCTCACCACCTGACCATTTCCTTCCTGTTCTACACGGTGAGATGTCTCTTTCTGTTCATACTCCAAAAGAGACTTTGGCTTTCACACAAGGCTGTGAAGAATTCAACAATCCAATAGTATAAATAAAGGCTAAAAAGCAACAAAACCCAGACAAGATTTCTCTGCTGTATTTTGTTAATTAAGACCTATGTTTTGTTAATTTTAAGTCAGGTATCACTGCTCAGTACAACACCCTGCAAATCCTGCCAATCATTCTAGATGTTTCATGGCCACGCTGTTTACTGAAGATGACAGCTCAAAACATCATTCCTAGCTTTTTATCCCACTAAATCCTCACTGACTTTGCCCTACCACTCTGAAAGCTTTGCTAAATTCAAGCCTATGCTGGTTATGTTCAAAATTGCTGAAACACTCAGGAAAGGAAGGAAAGGAAGAGAAGAAATCTTTTCTCACAGGTGGAAGCCTGATGTGACATATTAGTGACAACAGCTGCTGGAGCCTCTTGCTCCCTGGATAGTCCTAGGGAATATTAGAAAGCACCAGAGCTAAAAAAGCCCTGGAATTCAAGGTAAATCATGAAACTTATGAGGCAAAGGTCAGGGATGATACATGAAACCATGGCAGGGCAGCATGGGAAAGCCTGTCCTGCTTTGCCTGACTTGGCAATCAAGGAGAGGCTTCATCTGTCAGTGCACACAGCCTCTGAACCAGCAGCAGCTGGCTGGGATTTTTAGCTTTTCCTGGATACAGACAACCAGTCCTCAAGGCACACTCTCCTTTGGATGGCATAATGCAAGAAACACACTGAAAGGCAGCAAAGAGAGAGAGAAAAACCCAACACCTAAAGCTGCAGTGAAACGTCACTGGAGGCCCAGCTGGCTCCAGACAGACCAGAAATGTTGTGTAACATCCGAACAGTGTTTCCATCCTAAAATGTGAAAATGATGAACATACTCAGTGAGGAAGCAGAAAGGATTATAATGCACATCCTTACCATACACGAGGTTAGAATTCTGTTGCTTCAACTCCTGGACAATATCCACCACCATTGCAAGAAATGATGTGTCTCTTGTATACCCTTTCAGGAAAAAAAAAACAAAACACCTTTGAAGTCAAATTTCATTAACATTTTTGCTGGTTTTAGTTTTGGATAGGAATGCTACACACTTCCCATTCTTTGGATAAATGCATTTTTAGAACAAAGGCATTTCAGTAGTTGACTTGGGAATAATAGGTTGGAATACAAATTGAGGCAGTGCTTGCACAACTACAAGTATGACCTTAAAAATCCATTTACTAAGAATGTTGTATATTAAAGGCTCATATAACTTCAAAATGCTTGAACATATATAAACAAAGGTCAGGCTAGAAGGAAAAAAAACAATCCTTTTAGTAAAACCAGTATTTTGATCAATATTATCTTTCATGCAGTAAACGAGAATTTTTTTAAATTCCATATACTTTTCTCATACTCTGTCTTGAAGCAATTTTTTATTTATAGTGCTCATGCTGATAGAATCCAACATATTAATGCAGTAGAGATTTAACCTTGATAATTTTAGAGTAATTTCCAAAATACCAATAAAGTTCCTATTTTTCAGGCTTAGTAGTAACATAAACTGGAAATGAGTTTTACTGTATTTCAAGGCCCCAATCACAATGCTAGCTAGCATCATATTCCTCTTTAATCATTAGTTCTTGAATTTTATAGATGTTCCTTAATTTATATATTTATGTATTAACTTTAGTTACAACATTTATGAATTGTCAATTTGACTTTAATTTATTGCAGTTAATTTCTTGGGGATGGTGCTGTGCAGGGCCAGGAGCTGAACTCGATACTTGTGGGTCCCTTCCAACTCATCATATTTTGTGATTCTGTGATTTAATTCTATTATTTTTAGCAAGGTAGCATCTTTCAATGTCCTTGGAAATGTCCACTCTATAAAATATTTTAAAGTACATTTAAAAAGTAGATTTTGGAGATTATTTTTAAACTTGAAAAATTGATCAGTTCTTGGGTGCTACAGAGAAATGGAAAAGATTTTTTGCCAAAATGCTGGATTTTATCCATGAAATGCTGATAATCACTCAAAAGATCCAAGCAAAGATTCTTTTTTTAAATGACCTGTGATTTAAATGACCAGCAGACTGGCTGGAAAACAGTACTGGGTTTGATAAACATCATGGACAGAGGTGTTTAAAACAGTTACACTGAACTGCAATTTATCTCTTACCTCAACTGTCTTACTGTAAATGAAACAAATACAAGAAGATCTACAAATAACTAACAGTCACAAAAAGTCCATGGAGTGTTACTCTGTACAAATGGCTTAAATATAATAATTTTAATCTCAGCTGAGATCCCTACAGCCATCAGACAATTAACAGTCAAATCCCACCTGCTGATAAATTGCTTTTCAGTGTTTAAATAATCATATCCAGGTTGTTTGAGGTACAAAGTAGTTGTGCACTATAGGGAATGTCTGTTTGAAGAAAAAAATCTGACTTTCGGCCCTGAATGAAAAAAAAATAATTGTATTTTAAGTTCAGCCACAGTGCAGCTGAAGACAAACACAAAAAGTGTTATTAGAAGTTCAGAAATTACTGGTCTTTCTACCCATGCCTTCTTTTTTGTTCATACTGAAAATGGCTGCAGCAAATCAGATATTAAAACAGACTTTAACAACACACAAAAATCCTATTTTAAAATGATTTTATTAATAAATATTCCCTTTTTCTCCAAAATTCCTTTTTGCTGAAGATTTCTATTTTCCTTTTTCAAGGAATCTTTTATAATCTCTTACATCCATTTTGCCAGTGACTGGAAAGGAGTAGAGGTCTTTTCCAAGAGTTGGAAGTGAAATAAAAAAGGAACATTTCAGCTAAAAGAATACTCAAATATTATTTACAAATTTTCCAAACGAATATCTCCTGAATATGACAGTGTGCTTTTCCTGGAAATGTCCTCTGAGTTCCTTCAAGAAAGAAAGGGTGTTTAGCTATTTCTCAATAACAAAGAACCCATTTTTGCCAAAATTAATTCCTTAACCTTACTTCAATCTATTTGCTATTCAGTCTCCTTTATTTTGGAGCTATTCCTTGAAAAAAAACCTTAACAATAACTCTCTGGACATGCCACACCCTTTAAGCCAGAAGGACAGCTTTGGAGTTATAATCCATGCACTTAAAGTTTCCAGTTTTCCCTGTGTATAAAAAGCTTTCCTATATGCAGAAGTCATGAAATCAATCAAATCTGGTGATGTATTTCTGCTTACCTTCAGAAAGTCCCTGTTCACTGCTGAAAGAAATTGATACTGTTATCCAAACCAGATGCACAGCTCTTACTGAGGTGAAATCTGATCAGTAACCTACTTTTGAAAAGCAGGAATTGGGTGAGAAGAAATTTTTAATAAAAACTTCTTGTAGAATCTCTCCTTTCTATGCAGTATTCTACAAGAAGTTCTCTTTGCCTGTATTTATCAACACTTAGTATATAGTGCAAACACAGGAAAACACTGCAGAACTGTATTCACTCAGATGACCTACAGAGTAACAACCAAAAAAATCAAGATACATGACAGTCAAAACCAAAACCCAACTCTACTCATACTTTACTCACTGTCCAAAGCACTAAGCCTTAAAGACCAAGTAAAAAAATCAAGGACAGACACCAGTTTATAAAATCATTCTGCAGTACCACAGAGTTCTAGTACTGCACACTCAGGAGAAAGCATTAAACTCATGTCTCCTAATAAATTTAAAAATAACACTCTGACATTCCTCATGTATTGTTCCAGTAAAGGCACTCCCAAAATATTAAGTGTGCCTGTACATGACTGGCCTGTACAAGTCTGTAAATTGTACAAGGGGATCAATTTACCTGCCCAGTTACAACCTCCTGGCTGTTCCAAATTAAACAGCCTGAGACAGTTCAGACTATAATATACAGGTGACATTTTAATTGCTTGGTTTGCAACAAGGAGGGATATGTTTTACATTTCCTTAGCCCTATTTTTATCTCCTGGGTACTCCAGGGAACAAGCTCTTCTTACCTGTGAGCACATAATCGTACCGGTTGACCATGTTCAGCTTAAGTCCTTCGTAAAGTTCATGAAGCTCATCTGAATTCAACACCTGACCCTTCCAGTGGGCATAGCCTGCAAAGCAAATAGCAGGTCATTTTTCAAGGGATGGATTTTCTGTTTCAGATCACACAGATGATACATGTGGAGGGACCATGCCAAATATCAGCACCAGGAAGCATTTTCACCTCCTCTCCTGTGAAATGCTGCTGATGAATAAAAGCTGCTGTCAGCAGAACAGTTTATGTGCTCAACTTCTCCTTAGCACCTGTGCCTCCCAAAGGAACTGGAGTGACTGCACTGCAGTCTCAGAGTGTCTATTTACCAGCAAATCAAGCTGAGCACACACAGGCTCCTGCAAGATTTCCCATGGAGCTTTTGCAACTATCCCTTTCCTGTGTGGAGGAGGAAAAACATATGCTTTAGACTTTACTGGAGGAGGGTGTCCGTATAATCTATTTTTGTTATTTTATACTATTAACAAAAAAAGGAAACATTGACAGTTAGATGACAATATTAACAGGTTTATAGATTTGTCTGGGCATAGGCCTGTACCCATCAGACACAGCATCCACTGGGACCTGCATGTCAGAGTGACCACAGCAGAACATTGCCATGGATGCTCTTTAAACATCTAGTGTCACCTGACAGACTTTCTTCCAAAAATAGCACAGCTTCAGTGCTGAGGATCCTGGAGGAGGAAAAGAGTAGCAGAAAGACGCTACAAACAGAAAAATAATATCCATATACTCATCCTTGAATGATCTTTAAGAATTGCAAGCAAATACGCTCAGCTGAGAGAAGCAGATGGAAAGTGGAAGTTACTTGGGATAAACTCAACTGATTTAAGCAAATAGAGGACCAAGGTCCATAGTAGTCAATTCCATGGGAAAAAAAGAAATGTATCTCCCTTAACAGGACCTAAACATTTGCTGAAAAATGTAAATGCACTTTGCATGTTGTCATCAAAGCCTGTCCATCTAGATGGCACCAATCACTCCTTTGTATGTAGGAATGGGACTTCCTCCAGGACATTAAATGAGGCATCCACAATTCAACTCCTTCAATCTCCATAAATTCAGAGTTTGTTAAAAAGCTTGTATTTTTATTAACTGGAATTAGGAAACATGAAAGGTTAAATGAGGTATCTTCTCCTGTACCTCCCCTGTGTAAAGACAATGGTATTTCATTTAACTTCTGCTCTTGCAGTTAGAAAATTCTGTGATGAAAACTGTTGGCTTTGATTATCACTCTAAACTGACTTATTAGAGTGACTGCCAAAAGGTGCCTAAAGCCTGGGATAAGCACAATTTTCAGTTTTCCTTCTTATGAATGAAAATACACCCACGGAATGGTGAGCAGATGGATCATTTTGCTCTCCTCAGCTCACAAAGGCCAAGCCTCTAAAACACGACTGGCTGCCAGCTGGCTGGGGGCCTGACTCACATCAGCCACCACAACTCCCTCCCAGGAAAATGCTTTTCACAAAGTCCCTGGGAAGAAGGGCACAAAGTAAGGGATTTCTCTAGTTTCACTGTAACACTTGCCCACCTTGGCACAGGCCCAGCCCCAAGTGTATGAAGAACCCCTGAGTGCACGTAAATCCAGTATTTGGTTTATTTAACAAATATTTGTTTTGTCACATCTGCAGCATCACAGAGGAATAATCTGCTCTCTCTTCTCCCCCAGCCCCTGTAGCACTGAAAAGCCAGTAAAGAAACACAACAGTGTCCTTCCATTGTGGCCATCAAGGAAATTGGGTGCACTTTTTTTACCTTGAATCAAGGCAAAAAATGCTGACATTTATCTTACACATGGCCATAAAAATAACTATGATAGATGGCCCAGGCAACCCAGATACTTTCAGGAGCCATTCCTACAGTAAATTCATTACTTAACCAGAAGTTCACCTTCCCAAGGCAAGCTGTCTTAAATGGTCAGTGCACAGGGTTCATGTTACACTGATCCTCCAATGAGGGAGAGAAATAAATACAAAAACTCAACTTTAGGCAGCAGCCCAGCTTATCTCTGGAGCTGGTGTTGCCCACATGGGGTAGGGACATTGTCTGAACTCTGCAGCAATGACTTCCACAGGTAACTTGAGGATTAATTACCCTGTAATGTGTAATACAACCTAAAGTCTAACTCCAAGACAGCCAGAGTTAAAGCCCTAGGGGAAGCTCTGATGGAAGCCCCAGCTACTGAGACACTAAAAAAAGGGGAATGCCTTCACTGGAGCTGCAGAGAACTGTGATGTCACTAGGAATTGAATCATGTACATGTAATGATCAAACCAAATCAAAACTGGCAGCTAGATGGGAACCCCCCTATGAGCTTTCCCTAGGGTAATTCCATGTAAAATGACAAACAAAAGAGGCAAACCCCAGGACCCTGCATTTATCCTACTTTCCTGGCAGAATATAACGCCAAAAAGCAGAAAGACAGAAGAAAAAGCCAATTATCCATGTTCAAAAAGGGTTTCACAAACTGGAGGATGGGGTCCCAGGAAGAGGGACTGTCTTGAAAGGGGAAAAGCAGAAAAGGAAGAAAGCTGAGTCCTTCTTTTGGGTACAAAACCACCAAATAATTCCCCTCAGTGCTGGTCTGAGAGAGCAGAGAGAACACTGCAAATCATGACAAAGCTCTTCAAAACTCTACTTGGCTCAAACTGCATTAGTCTCCCACATTTGTAATAATTTAAAATAAACAGATGAACATAAACACTTAAACAACATTATACCCCTTCTGCCTATCTGTGTTATGATCTTTTATTGCAATTACATGTTATCTATTTGCTTTTAGCAGATAAGGCAATGATAAACAAGTAAAATACAATGCCTCATCTCACTAAAATGATGAACATATTCAGTCTCCAAGGAAATGTCTTGGTTCATTCGTATGAAAAATAAACAAAAATGTAAAAAATAAAATAAAATAAAAATTAAATACAATAATAAATTAAATAATATAAAATAATATATAACCAATATATAAATATTATGTAATATTCTATAATAATATATTATATATATTATACAGTAACATATAATTGTGTATACATAATAATAAATATATAAATAGTAAATAAATAATATAATATAATGTAATAAAAATAAATTTAAATTAAATTAAATTTTAAAAAACCCACAAGAGAGGCAGTTAATACTTCACCCAAGATGAATTTACATACTTGCCTTCCTCTGCTTCTTTTTTCCCACCCCCTCTGGAATTTGTTTACAATCCTCCTATTGACTTTCAAAAACAAGGATGAAAGGAAATGAAAGTACGAGGAATATCAGAAGGAAGAAAAAAACCCAACTGACCAACACATAAAAACAAAAACAAACTACCATTTTAGTGGAGCAAAACATGTAAGATTCTTTTGTTTTCCAATCCAGAACATTCTGTTCCTGGGTTTGAGTTCCTCCTGTGTTGCTCTCTACAAAACTATTCCAAGTGGCTCCAGGAACAAAGAATTTCACATGGAAAAATGGAAGAAAGTTGTAGTGTTTAAAGCTCATGATGGACAGGCAATCTAGGCCCAGCTGTGTCACAAAATTCACATTGCAAACTCCGGCAGACAACCTGGTCTGAACACATGATTCATCTGTAGCTACCAGGAGGCCTTCAACAAAGCCAGAAATTAAGTACCAAATTCCCCACTGGACTTTTTACAGCTGGCCACAGTGTGGGAGTAAAATGCTACCAGTGTCAGGCACAAGTGGAGATCTTTTCTTTTTGCCCTGCACACACAGGGGTGAATGAATCACCTGGGTGGGCAGGCTGTGCAGAATCACATCAGGACGTAACTGTAATTTCTCATGTGTTAGACCTACCAGCCAACCCAACCACCTACTACACACCCCCTAAGTGGAAGTCAAACGTGCTCAAGAATAAAAGGAAAAGTAACATTAAAAAACCCCAGCCTGTTTGTTCCAGAGCTGTTTCAAAGGTAGGATCTGGATGGCAGAGTAAGCACATTATTGTTTAAAATTAACCTACCGATGAGGAACAAAACTGGAAATCACTGAAGAATTAAAAAGGCACCCCCACAAAAATCAATTATACAATTAAAAATAAATCTAGATTTTTATTTTTGCCCATCATATGAGGAGATGCTTCTGCAAAAAAAATATATTAAAGTACATTAATACAGGACAAAGAGCACAGTCTTAATAGGCTGCATGACAGCTTCTTTTATTTGTATGTGAAGCATGATGCCACTCAAGTGTGAGTCACTCTAATCACTGAAGTTCCTCACGAAGCAATGACAAACTATTCTCCCAGGGGCACTGATTCAAAGCACATTTTCCAAATTTCAGCATTATCAGAAACTAAAGAAAGATGAATTTTCTGAGCAGGAGTCAGCAGAAAGAGGCCTGTGGTATCTTACTCATTTGTAGACAGGGCAAAAAAAGAGCAATAATGATTCACCAAAGTCTGTTAGTCATAAATTCTCTCTGCATTTTATTTGCTGCTAATTCCAAATTTAAAAACAGGGAAAGAAGGGAAGAAAGTATACCAAATCCAAAACTCCACACATTCTTCCACCTCTGCTCCTCTGGCATTCTTTCAGAAACTAAAAGTTCACAGATTTTGAAGGAGGAGTTTGTCCACCAGCTTTAATGATGATGACAGAAATGACTCTTGTAAAATTTTGTTTATACAGGAAAATCAAGTTAACTTCACTCACAATGCCTGTGTACTGCAGGACAGTGCCAGACATGAGCTCTGCTTCCCAAAACCATGAGGTTGTGTGGCACACGTTAGGATTTTTAACAGATTTAGTGAAAAATTAAAAAAAATTTAAAAAATATATATACACAGAAAAAAAGTCAAAAAATGAAAAAATGTGAATCCTAGACATTGGGAGTAGTTCCAGTATTTTAAAGACTTGTGATATTTGAGATATTTTTGGGTTTGGGATGCTCATTTTGGTCTTCCTGTGGGAGGAGGAATCACTAATTTACGGTTCCTTCCAGAGGTTGTATGCCAAACCCTGAATGAAACACTGATACTCTCTCCTTGGCTGTGAAACTATTAAAAACAAATTTAAAATCTTCTCTCTTTTTTCTTTTACGAACCTGGTCACCCTACTGATAATGCAATTTTCCCACCTTCAGACACATTCAGTTTATGGTCAATAAAACCTCTATTAAGGTCTTTCGTGCCCTATAAAGCTGATTTGATCTTGAAACAGAAAGCCAACAAACCACACTTGCTAAGGCATTTCAAGTACCAAATAATTTGACATGAGAAAATTTCTTCATTTCTGGAAGATTACAACAGTTTTATCCCACTACTGAAACTAAACAACAGAAAATCCCAAATTGCGAAACTAAATACATTCTTTAAGTAAACAGAAGTCACACCTAAGCATTTTTGAAAAATATAAGAGAACCTTTGTACTGTGCCAAAGGGTACAAGCAAAATAAGCAAATTTTTGCCTAAGCTAGGAAAGGCCTCATTCCCTTGTTTAATTTTTACCTTTTTTGTGCCCCTCCTCAATAAGTGGAGATAGCTTTCAAGCCACCTTTGAAACACTAATTTTCTATTTCCAAGGTGACACTAAATTCCCTCCATGATAGGCATCTTACAACCTTATGAAGGCTGCATGAACTTCAACAGAGTCTGATCTCTGTTCCAAAAGTTAGTAGTTTATTAATAGAGGTGTATCTGTAGAGGTATTAGAGAAGTACCTCAACTTTTGCCTTCTTTTTTCTTTGTCACAAACAGCTTTTGCTCTTTTCCAAGATGTTAAAGCCAGAGTTTGCTCCCACATTATTTTCTGAAGACACTTAGAGATCTTCTCTATCTAGAGTAGCTCTCCCCTCAAACAGCCTGACACCACCAAGACAGCAGGTGTGTCTCCAGTGATCCAAAAATAGCAAGTCGCTTGGAGCTTCTTCATGGGTGAAAGATATCGCTAAAATAAACATAAATTTCAGCTTTCTTTTAAAAAATAGCACTGTGAGTATTAGGAAGTCTGAATGTATTAGGTGAGTGCATTCCATTCAGGCTTAGAGCTTAAATAAAAATACACCCAAATGTATCAACACCCTTCTTTCCACCAAAATGAGATTTTTGGATACTTGATAGTACCTGGATGGGCACATAGCAAGGAAATACTGCATCTACTTTCAGTATTTTTCTGATGTTTGGGTTGGTAATTTGACTATGACTCTCACAGAGCCGTAATTCACTGAAAGCCATTTTGAAGACTCCCTTATTTGCATGCCTGGCTGTGTAAATGGCTGTATTTGTGTTATTTCACTATCTGACTTAATTAGATTACTCCCTAACAAAAGAAACTCACACTCTGAAGAGCAGAAGGGGACATTAGCACCATCATATCAATGCCCCGCTCCCATATTCAGACTTCTGTAAGACTTGAATCAAAACGTGAAAATTACATTTCCATCCTATATCATGAAAATGTGAGTGAAAACGTAAGACAAATGTCCTCTCCACTACCATGGGATGAGGTGAGCCCCATGCTGAGTGAGTTCAGTGACTGTGGAGTAGTATCTGTAAAATTTTACCTGTGTGGTTTGAAAACTGGACAGAGTTCACCGTATCAACTTCAAATCCCAAAACCTGTAATAGAACACAGGAATAGGAAAAGTTCTTTTACTAACACAGCTTCATTAATACATTACCCACACCACAAAACAGGGGGAAGAACCCCTGGCTTTCCAATGCATACTTAAAAATCTTGGGGGCTGAGTCAACAAACATGCAAAATAAACAGCACAGTGCTCTACTACAGCAACAAACAGGGAACAAAAGTGCCGCTGGCAACAGCACCAGAAAAACAGCTCGGGATCCTCAAGCTGGAGTTCAGCTGGGGATAAGGGCAGAGAGGCTGGTCCAGCAGCAAGCACTGAAACCTTGAAGAAAGCCTTGGCTGGCCTTTCTTGGCAAGAAAAGAAGTACAAGGTACTAAATTAAAGCACAATATGGAGGGATGATGCTGTTGGCATTCCAGAAAACCATTTTTTCTTAAAGGAGGACAGAAGGGTCTTAAAAGGGATCGATATTACAAGCCATACTCAGATGTCACAATCAGTTCCTTTACAACTAATTGAGAATAGAAAGAAGTCATGGAGAATTAATTTGGTATATGACTGGGCAATAACAGGGAGAAACAAACACAGAATAAAAAAGCCTAAAGCATGCTCTGAAAGCCACCTGCTACACTGCATTACCAGCAATCCAAATACTGAAATACCCAATGATTTCCTAGTGCAATTAACAAATATTCTTGTTGCCCAAAAATATATAAATACGAAAATAACAGCATCCAATCAGGAGAAAATTAATGAGAATTTTTAACCTGACAATACCTGTTTAATACAGACAGGCACTGCTAGTCAAGCCATTTTTAGACATTTTTATGTGTCATGCAAGGAATTCTAATGCAAAAGTGACATTAACAGTCTGACGCCAGGTCTTTGTTTCCACATCCAGCTTGCTCTGAGTAAGAAATCTCCTCAAAAGAAGTGCTGCTATGTATGGCTCAGTGAGTCATAGTGGGAGATAACAGGAATGATGCACCACTGTGTATGATCCTCTTTCAGGCAATTTGCTGGGAGGGGGAGCGGGCGAACAAAGCTTTTCCAGTCACGTTTTCCAGTGAGACTCACGCCTCTCCCTTTTTGTCGTGAAGGCAACTCCTCTGCACAGATTAAAACCCTTTTGGGTGCCTGGTGCCAGACATCAGGCTTTCTCTGTGCCTGTACTTTCCCTGTGATAAGCCCTTTATTCCAATACCTGGCTACAAAATGAAGCTATGTGCTGTGACAGGTCATTCCTTCTGCCTGCAGGTGCTACTCTTCTGTTGTGTCACAGTTCACGTCCATGTAGATCTCCATAGAATAAATCTAATTTCAATATTTAATAAAGCATTCTGCTCCTTCCTCACCAGACCGCAAAGTAATTTCGGATTAATGGTACACAGAATGGTGGGTTACCTCAACCTGACCAGGTTCAAATTAAGCTCAGCACCTATGCTCCCCCCAGGTTCTTGTTTCACCTTGGTGGATTTTATTTTAAAGGCACAGGAACTGAATGGTTGAAAACATGACAACACTTTTATGACCTTATCCTTGATGTCTGAACATGCTCTTCAAGGAAATAAATGGGAATATGGCCTCTAACCAGACTGTCATCCCATAATCAATTACCCTCCTGTAATGAACAGACCTAAGTTGCTACTTCCTTAAAGTATCTTGGCAATAACTGTGAATTAATCTATTTCTCTGCAATATTCAGATCATGTCTCTCCAAGTGCTCAACCCCTGAGACTACAGCACACACTTACTGTGATTTACTCACTAATCAGGTTTACACTCAGTGCTTTAGGGAAGGAGAACAGGCACAGCGCTGCAGAAAGGGCAGCTCAACAACACTGGTCAGCACTGGCCCAGGCGATGGCCACCAAAATGAGCAGTCCTTATTTTGTGTTTTCCCCAGCACTAGTCATCATTTGATTTCTCAACCAAGTTTTCCACAGGATTAGGGATTTTTGGTTTGTTTTGGCCATTTCGTCTACTTCAACCAAAAGATGGAAAAGTACAAGGGAGGCCACCTCTCTTGGAGATAGACAGGTGCCAGGTTAGCTCGGCTGTACACTTGGTAAAACATAAATAAAATGCTTTGGAGAGTGGATGAAAAGCCACAGCTCAAATTCTGCAAGGGACCTTGATATTCTCACTTTTCTCACTGGTCCAAAACAGGCTAAAAAAAAAACCCCTTTAAGGTTCTCCATAAAAATCACTTACTGGTGTTAGTCTATTCTGTCACAGCTTCCAATTTCCTCCAAAGTTCTGTTTTGAATAAACATGTAAGACCGAAATCTAATACATCTAATTTTGAAACCTGATTCAACCCTCAAAATAACTCCGTTACTCCAAAGCATTTCCTTTTATGAAGGTGCTCACTAAGGCCTAGGCTTAGCATTAGTAATAGAATAATCAAAAACAACATTGAAGCCATGTCAAACCAAGTTGTGTTTGTTTTCAAGGCAAACTGCCTTGAAAAGTCCTATAGAGTTTAGTCACCAGAAGACAACCTGAAAACAGGATTGAGGTGATAAAAGCAGCTTTTCACAGCAATCACCTCTTCTAGGACTAGAGAAAAAAAACGGTATCTTTATTTTGGTTTGCATAATTCATTTTAACAACCTGATCGTTCCTAGTGGATAAGGAAGTGTTGTTTTCTTCCTCCAAATAACAATTAAAAACCAGTGTTAGTGACTGTTACGCTTCACACCTAAAGGACATTAGAGACAGTTTCTGATGCACTGAATGATGGATATTTTCCTTGCTTACAAAGGGAATTTTGTTCAAAAGATGTCTTGTTAAACCTTTTTAATACGTACTCATACTTTAAATTCTGTGGGCAAAGCTAACTAAAAGTACTGTTTTTGAGGGTTTTAATTAATTAAAATTTTCTACCCCAACCAGAGTTTAAATAAATATTAAGTGATAGTTAACTAATTAGAAATACATTATTTTTGTATGTACAGACCTAGAAAACTGAGATCAAAGCAAATTAATTGAATGACACTAATATTAAAAAGAAGAGTCAATCTTTCATATTTGCACACAAAAAAAAACCTATGACCTGAAAATATGTATTTCATAGGATATAACAATTCTCCTACTGCAATAAACAAGTAAGAATAAATTTTTTCTTCAGAAAACTAACAGAAAGTAAACATTCAAATCAGGACTAAACTCAATACATAAAATTTCTTGCTTCTATACACACATGTGCTCCTTGTACCTCTGTGTAACTAAACTGAAGCACTCATCTCATTTGGATTTTGCCTGTGGCAGAACAAGTCGTATTTGATCAACATCAGGATTGAGCTCACAAAGAAATGAACTTTCAATGTTTAATTTCTGCTTCTCTACACCAGCTTTAGTCCATACCTGTGCCACCTCCCCTGCTCCTTACAGCAAGGGCCCTGTGGTGATATTGCTGCCTCTGGTTTGAGACGTGTAGGGGACATCAGACACTGTGCAAGTGTCCAGGGGCTCCAGCTGCCAGGGACACACATCCCCTACACTGCCACCATCCCCTGACCTGCAGGGTCTGCTCTCCCCTTCCTATAGCCCCTCCAAGAGAGAACAATTCCAAGTTTCCACACTCTCCTGTCACCCTGTGTAAGTGTCATTTGCTCACAGATCTGGAAACCTTGGGCGAATCTAAACCCAACACCAGGGTGGGTAAGGATGGTAAACACTCTTCCAAGGAAAAAGATCACTGAGTCCATTCTAAATCTCTCAGCCTGCAGTCTAAGCACATGCCAGATGTTGTTCTTCTTAAGACCCAAACCATAGTTACCAGGATCACATCATACAGTGATACTTGCAACTGAAATCTTACAGGAAAAGGAGAAAATTCAATATATTTTTCAAGTATCTTCAAATAAAAGAGACAGAACTCTTAAACTTCTAAAATTAAATCACAAAACATTAAAACTGGAGGAGTTCTGTGCTCTGAAGGCATGGCTGGCAGATCGGAGTGACACATTTCAGAAAAATATTTGCAAGACTAAATCCAAGTACACATACCAGAGCAGAACACATTAGAAGAAACAATCAGCATGTAGCACGTTATGCATGACATCAAATTCAGCAGAGTTCTTCATCACAGGTAGCTGAAGGAAATGAACAAATGTCATCCAGTTCTTCCCCCAAGTGCTTTCCCAGCCTTGCAAAGAGAAAGTGGGACCAGGGCAGGGACATGGTCTAGAGAACTATCCAAATGCACCTCTTCAAAATGGCAAATACTCAAGGGAAAAATCAAAACACAGGAAAGGAAGAGATTTCAAAATTCATGGACAACCTCTAAAGGTGCTGGCTTTTTTGGAAAAAGAGGTAAAAGAGGATAGACAGCCTTGTTTTCCTAAAAGCACGGAAGTCACTTAAACTTATATCCAGCTATTAAGCCCTAAATAGAAAGCCAAGAAATTAAAATTGCCAGGATTAACACTGCACAAGAAATACCAGTTGTTTCACTAGTAGAGCAACCTAAAGGCCCAGACAGACAGAAAATGTTTTGAATTGGGTAAGTTACATAAACAGCTGGATCGTTATGGTTCACCTCTAATCATGCAACCCTTTGGACTTTGCCACTGTGCTGTGGTAATTACAGCTTTGTTTAAAATTTACAGTCTCTTCCCATTCTTTTCTGAAAACATTTCAACCACATAAACACTAAAATGTGTTACTTCATCACCACAACAAACTATTGCCTAAGATTGTTAGAAATTAAATATTCAAACATATATTCCAGAGGAAAGTCTCAGTTGTTATGTAAAAGGGAGGATGAAAAACAAGAAGAAAACTATTGCACAATATGGGAAATTGTGAGTGTAGCAACAGAGAAATGAGCAGGAAGATTTTGAAGCAAATGCAACATCTTGAATTCAGTTTTAATGATTGCCAACGTTCATATTTATATTTGTGTAATCTACATTATGTACCAATGGAGTACATTGGAGACAAATAAAGGCATTCATTTTTACCTCCTAATCCTATTTGGTATCTCATTATTAACACCACTTGAGTTACAGAACTGTTAACTTCAAAGATTAGCTCTGCCTCCGAGTAAATATTAATATAATTTCTCATTTAATAATTTTATTTACTATGAGAAATGTGAAGAGCTGTTACTGAACTGCTTCTGTTTAAATTTGTAATGCAGCTTTACTGTGTTCTGCTGGGGAAAAAGGTGTATTTCCAGAAGTGTCACACACTTTGTAGTACTCAAGAAATTCTTTCTTTGTTGTTTGTATGCAGTTTGGGAATGAAAAAAGTTTGTTTTTTTTTTTTTTTTTAAGAGAGAAATATCTTACATCTCCTAAGTGTATGAGAGAAACTCACCTGAATTACAGAAACACCTGAACTGAACTAAGTTTTAGTGGTTTACAGGATACTAAACATTAGAAAAAACAAAAAAAATTTCCCAATTTCCAATGCATTATATGCACATATTCAGAGAAAGGGGGCTTAGAGGGGGCTGAGATGCTCTGGGAATTGCTGTCATTGGAGGTTTTCAAGATCCAAGGAGGATAAACCCCTGAGTAGCCTGGGCTGAACTTAGCGCTGCCCAAGCTTTGAGCCAGAGGCTCCTGAGGTCCCTTCCAGCCTGGGTCACTCCAACATCCAGTGACACAATTACCTACAAAAAGCTCAGTTTTATCCATTGTAGAACTCCATGTGTAAAATCACACAAAATACCACAGCCCCAACCTGAAGTTCTGGCTCTAAGGATAAAGCCCAGGAGTATTCTATGTTTATTAACTACACCAGCTTTGATAATAAAGATAATACATCCTTTACTGTTAAATGACCAGTAGACCAATTTAACTAGAATGCTTTAGTTTGTACTTAATTTAAACAACCTTGGAGAACAATGACCTAGTTTTGCAAGAAAGAAATTCAATTAAAACCACCTCTCTACTCTGCAACATGACCAATATATATTGCCCTCAAAGGGCACTGGCTTTGTGCTTCCAGTGGCAATTCATTTTAAGGTTTGAAATTAAAACCACAAAGCAGTAATGCAGCTCAAGTTAGAGGAAAAATCTGGAATGAGGAAAAGGCAGAGGGGAAAAAAACCAGAATAGTGTCAGAAAAGAAAAAATGTAAAGTTTGTTTAAAACCACCGTGTGTAGACCTGCATACATGTTTCTTCCATAGTATTTATGTTCCTGATATATGTTCACAGGCTGCTACCTAAATTTCATGGAATGAAATATTTCATGGAATAAAAGACTTCCATCTGAATTCTTCAGTTCCTTCAAAGTTCTTAGTTTTGGAAAACATTAGCTTTACCATACCAGAACACATCAAAACCCATTTTCTCAGATAAGCCCCCAGATGAAACAGTTTCTAAACCACAAATCCAGGGAAAGTATCAGTAGCTGACGTTGTAAACCAAGCTCAGCCATTCATACCTATTCTTTTATTGTGAACACAAGGCATCTTGATTTTTTATGATCTGAGCTACAAATGTGCCACAGGTAAAAATCTCACAACTCTAAAAGATGAGTTTATATCTAAGGGAAACACAGTTTGACAGGAAAAGGGCACAGAAAAATGGTTAAAAGATAAGAAGGAACAAAGTTCTGCTAATCAGGAGAAGAGAACCTTTGAGACTCCACTTCTGAAAGGAGGATTTGATTTTCATGCATCCAGTTCTCCCCTAAATAAATGCAGCCTTGTATTACAACACCTAAATTCCTTGCATGTCAACTCTTCTGCTTTGTAGCAAGATACCTTTTATTGCAAGTAAAACTTCCATGGAAAAAGGATGACTCTCCTTCTAATTAATAATCAAATGATGAAATATCCAAGGCAGGCATATCCTGTCCTTTGTGCCAATAAATGGTAACAGACTGATGAATTAGTGCAAAGTAGGAGTAAATACTGAAAAAAAGTATTACACACATCATCAAATGAACCAAAACCACCCAGCTCTCTGAGCCTGTCCTTGTAAGAGAGATGATCCAGTCCTCTCATCACCGAACTGTGAAGTTGTGTCTAATTTTCAAAAATTAATAGCTGCACATAACAAGCCACTGGGCTCTATAGAAAGGAAAAAAAAAGTCCTCAGCTTCAAAAGCCAGTCATGCTTTCTAAGCACTGGGGACTACTTTGATTTATATCCTTTAAAGCACACAGCAGCTTTTTAAAAAACAAGTGAATATTTAAAAGCAAATACAAATACACAAAATACAAATATTCTCCCCCCCCCAACTGTTTTATTAACACCCTGTGAGGTTTATCCCAACTGTGGCATCAGTCAAAGGATGATTTTCAAGAAATCCTGTGGTAAGACTCCAAATTGCTGACTTTCAGCAGAGCATGTGTGCAGTTCACAAACTGAATTATCCAGGAATTTTTCATGTAAAAAATTTTGCTGTATTACATAAACCAAATCCATTCTATTCCTTCCAACTTTTTTATATATATTAAACTCAATCTTAATTGAAGGACATTAACAGAATTGACTTTACTACCACTGTTAAAATTACCTTGTCAAACAAGGTATTTCAGGTTTGGGGTGTTTTTTGCCAAGAAGTAATGGCAGCAATACTTTCCATTAAGAAAGTCTGTGTGTCAGGCCATGAATTGCTCTATGTATGAATTGTATTACAAGCTGTTTGCATTAATGTCCTAGGGTTTGGAACTTCATCTCACACAACCATCACTGCAGCTCCAGTGAACACCATTGCTCCACTGTATTCCTCTGGAGATGGCATAGAAACATGTTTTAAAAGGCTGAACTTCTGTAATCAAACTAATTTGGACTGGGAGAAAGAGAAAAATTTCCCAGTTGCAGCTTGTGCCTCTCGCTGTGTGCCAGCTCTTTCACTTAACTGCATTCCCTTCCTTTTGCTGCTGAACCAAAAAAACACACATTGTAGTGGGTGCAGAAAAGTAAAAACACTAATTCAGTTTGAGAAATAGGAACTTGGGAAAAAGAAAAGGCATGTCCTGACAATTAGCAAAGCAGGAATAATTGCTGGCGTGGGCTGATAAACCGAACTGAAACTGCTATTGACTAACAGTCTCTTTTTTTCTCTGAGCTTTTAATAAAGCACACCAAATATCTAAAGAGAACTTTGTTCTTATAATATAGTTGTATTTTAGTGCAGCTTTTGACAAGGCACTGCAAAGAAAAATCTTTAGGATATTGGGGATATTGTGCCAGGATGAAAAGACTAGAGCAAATAAACTGGGGACAGGGATGCTGGACATATTATTGATGATTTATGAACTGACCACTTCAAATTCTGAGGTTAGAAATAGAAAATTACAAAACAGACAGTAAAAAATATACACAGGATGACCTTGAATAAAAGACACAACAATGGAAGAAGGATATTAAGCTATTGGAGAACATCCAAAGGAGGGCTACGAAGATGGTGAGGGGTCTGGAGGGGAAGCCTTATGAGGAGCATCTGAAAGGGCTGGGGTTGTTCAGCCTGGAGGAGACAAAGTGGAAACCTCACTGCAGTTACAACTTGCTTGTAGGGGCAGAGGAGGGGCAGGCACTGATCTCTGCTCTGTGATGACAGTGACCCCAGGGAATGGCCTGAAGCTGAGTCAGGGGAGGTTTAGGTTGGATATTAAGAAATGACTCTTTCCCCAGAGGGTGGTAGGGCACTAGAACAAGGCTTGTTTCTTCAGTGACTCCCCTTTTTTACCTGTGATCAACTGCATACCCATTTTCAGGATTTATAAGCTGACTTCAGCACTGGACACCACAGAGGACATTGTAAAGACTCGAGCAGAAAGCAAATCCTTTCTCTTCTGCAAGAGCAGACTACAATTTTTGTCACGGTGCTCTGGCAAAATTGGTACTCACTGAGAATTTTCTGATGGGCTGATCTAGCTATAATATCATGACCAAGTGAACAGAAAAGACTAGAACAGCCTGAGACTGCAGTGAATCTCTTCTCAAATATTTTTTTGATTTTTCTGAAAAGGCTTGCAATGCAAGTACTTATTTGAATCGTAATTAGGTCAAATGCAAGATTATCCAGTAATGCCTTAAAGATGCTTTTCCAAAGAAGTCTTGGAGACACAGGGATACTTCAGAGCAAACACCACAGTGTCACTAATTTTTATTTGCACCTGGACGGACTGATTGGCATGCACTACTAAATGTTCAATGCAAGGTGCTCAGATGACATAAAATATATCCCTTTATCAAAATTCCCCTCAGCCATTTTATTCAGCACTGAGAAATTCCTCACTCTACATCATAACCATTTCCATCAGCTACTCAAACAAACAGCCTCTTGTGCCTGCAAGACACACACCCTCCTCAGCACTACTCCCTGCATCACAACAGTTCTAGTTTGGGATCGAGATGACTGCAGGGTCAAAAGATTCATGGTAGACTGCTCTACTGACCCTTCTATGGGCAGGAGGCCATTCCTGCCATCTGGAGTGGTATTAAGTGATGGATCCTCAAGACACCCATTTATAAAGGTTATGGCAAATGAAAGACATGAAAAAACTTGGTTCTGCTGCTGTTTTCCCTTTCACTCTTCCCACGAAAGGACAAACATAAAAATAGCAGAATGAGGTGGTGCTGGGGGTCTCTGCCTGCCTTCCACCCAGAAACACATTCCACCTGAGACTCTTTACTGTTAGGCAACAGTGACTTTAGATGCTGATTTCAGATGGAGAAGTAGGTTCATTGCAGATTTCAGATTCATCATCTTCATGCTGCTTCCTTCTACACTTGGATGTAATTTGACAAAAACACCATACTGTCACTGCAAATTCCTGCCAGCTGGAATCCTGCAGTGCTACACGAGGAAGTTTGCAAACACTGATAAGGAGAGGCAGACACAGACAGCAGCAATAGGTTCAACAGGCGTGGAAATGATCTCTTTTATTTTAGTCAATGGAATGGTGGAGGAGGATCCCACAGTACATTCTTTTCCTATGATTTTTACTTCATTTTTAGTCCTGCTGTTCATATTTTGGCTAGCCAGATCTCTAACCACCAGTCCATCAGCAAGGTGTGGCAAGCATATTTTGTACATCTAAGGTGGAGTTATCCTAGGAGGTTTGTTTTATCCAGCACATGATTTATGTGGACTTCTTAGGTAGACTATAAATGGATCCCATTCTCCTACCAAAGGTTTAGACCTTAAACTGCATGGTAAGAGATACTTGAATAAACACAACAGGAAACAGCTCCCTGAAGGAGGGGCCACACTATGTGAAGATCAGACCAAGACCACACACAGGAAGAATGAAGCTAATGGAGAGTGGATGTCTCACCACTTCCTTCAGAATAAGCAGATGTCTTAGAGAAGAGTACTCTGAAAAATGTTTCCTCCAGCAGACACCAGGTGCAGGAGCCTGGGGCTTGCTCCTGCCCTGACACCTCAGCTATGCCAAAAGAGCTGTCTGTGGGGCTATGTTAGGGAGCTGGATCAGGAAATTGGCTCACAAAATAAACACTCACTTTCTTCTTTTCCATTTCCGCCAAGTCATTTATATCCTGGATGACTTCTCAGAGCAGTTTACCACATGGCCTCACAAAATGACTTTCCTTGGAGCATCGAAGTGGACACAAAATAGTGCAGGTGGAACGACCAGCTGGCAGCAGTAAGGCCAGAGCAAGCGTTTCTCAATCTGGCTTCTCCACTGAAACCAGCAGATTTCAGTAGCCTAGAGGACAGGTGACAATATAAATATAAAACTTAAACATTAGCTTGCCCTGTATTTGTTTGGTTGTTGTATGAATGGGCAGAGGCACAATGTTACTTCCATTAATGACAGCGAGAACAAAACAGCTGGGTTTTTTTAAAACTTATGTTTTCATTTTTGTTAAATGCTTAGAGTTGTGTTAATGTTTTCTCATAGGTAGCATGGTTGTCACCCCTGTGAGCCAGGGACTGTATCCTGCCAGAAAAATGAGAGTAACCACAGTGAAGATGGATGGAAAAAGAGTTTTCCTTCAGTGTAACCTTGAGCAGTAGTACTCATCATACAAAAAAGCCTCATAAAATACACAGATTTGTAAGGTAGACAGATTTGTAAAATATATATATTTATTTTATCTAGATTTAGGCCAGACTTTACTAAATACATGACCACAATCTCCAGTGTACAATTCTATAAAACAGTATTTAATTTTGAGAATTTAGCCAACATTTTTTTTTCTGCTGTAACTAATTTTCTTTTTCTTTCCCCCTAGAGAAAATGGAGACAGAATTACCATGTTGAGCAGCTATAAAGAAACATGGTAAAATTCAGGAAAAAACCCAAATTACTTAGTGTTAAAAATAAGGAGAGTATGAAGGATAACAACTCTTGGCTTTATTGGCTAGTAATCTGCCAAATGAAGTAAGAGAAAAAATGTTGCTATATTTTGATATTGTGGGACAGACCAGCACTGCACTTCTCTGGATGTTTCCAATGGGCACTTGAAGACTGTCACGGCTTCCTCCCTTCAGTTTATTTATGTCATTGATAGCTGTGCCACCCTTGCTGGGGATTTCCTCGCAGATCCTCTTCTGAGAGGTAAAACATGGGTGGATCCCGCAGTGGGGAGAAGGGGAAAAGCTGTGGCCAGACTGGAAGAGCTCTGCAGGTCAGGAAAAGCATTTACTGCTGATTTTGGGAGTGCCTGCATCCACAGATCAGAAAGCCCTCCAGCTTTTGTTCTGCCACAGGGGAGAGACTTTCCATTTTCCAGTGTGTGCTCTAGCACCTCCTCAGTCCCACACATCCAGCTGGCAAGAGGTGCTTTGCATTCTCAAGACAGCAAAGTTAAATCACCATGAAAGGATTTCTACTCAGCCCAAACTACTCCATATGCTTAAAATTCACAAAGGATGACAGAGGGTGAAGAGAAGTTTGTTTTGTTTTTAAATGAACCACAGAAGAGGATTTGGTATCTCAGTTCTCTCTCCTGCTCTATGGATAATTGCTCCAGATGTTAAGGGAACTGGAGCTCGGAGGTGTCACGGATGAATTAACATGAACAAATACGAGTCCTGAACAAAGGCTTGAAAAATTTCAGGTAGTTCAGCACAGTAATATTTTTTTAGCTATGATAAGTCATCCCACTGCTGCCAAGCCAAAAGATGATGAAGTAGTCTGGTTTCTCCTGGGGCTCGTATTATCTATCAGCACAGACCTCCCTGGCATGTTTCAAACATTATGCTCATCGTATATATATATATATATATATATATATATATATATATATATATATATACATATTTCTCCCCTGTACATATTACTATGCAGCTGAACACTCTACTGCATATAGTAATTTCAGAAGAATGGACATTTTATGTCCCAAGACTAATGTCCAGCTCCTCACATTAACCTTGCCTCACCAACTCCAGCCTGTTTTCCATACAACATGAGCAACTGAAGTGGAACTTCCACTTGCATTTATTCAGCCTAAAGAAACTAAAAATACCTGCCTGGTATGTGCTCAGTCAGCCATGGATAATGCTGTATCCCTTATCTAAAATGACTAAATATGCTTTTCAAGGAAAAGTGACCATAATTTTTTGGATATAAACAGAAAAAGTGAATAGTAAAAGACAATAGTTTACTTAAAGGAAGATTTTAGAGAGCTATCAGTGACTTTGTATGTCCCCTGTTTTTCTCAAGTATACCTTTTTACAATTTGCATATATATATAATTAAAGATTAATTTTGTTATTCCAAACTACATTTTTTTAATACATTTCCATGCATTTTAACTTTAACTTGAAGCCTTTTCTTCTTTCCCCACAAACCTGATCATTCTTCACACTGTTATCTGTCCCTGTTTGTTTATACACAAAAAAATATTCTCTCATCTGGAGATTTAATTTGGAGCAGAAATAAGACCTCAAATACTGGAAAACTTTAAAAAAACCTCTAAGACTTAAATTCATAAAATAAGGCCATTCCTAACATTAAAATGCCTTAAGCAAGTAAACACTTGCCACTGAGTCTCTGAGTACATTATATTCCCCACACAAACAGTGCAAATCCACCTCTAGGCAAGGTTTTCCAGTCTTTTAATAAGATTTGCAATTTTTTGACAGCTCAATTTTTTTCCCAAAGACAGTGGGTGAATCAGGGTAAAGTATTTTTGCTTCCTCTCAAGTCAAATATTTGCATGCACTCATAGACACCAAATGGGATCCTCCTTCATCTTTTCCCTTTGCTGTGTTGAGACAGATAAAAAGATTACATTTCTGTCAAAAACTATTTGTTCACTACACGTCACTACACACACTCCAGTGTAACCATTGTGTCAAATACCAGCATATGCATCTGCATGGTTCAAACTTTCACCATTTATTATAAAAAACTCAGTGAATTACCAGAATCACCAATCATTGTAAATATTTATCACCATCTTTTTGAAAAGTTTAATAAAATGCCAACTGGTCAATTGGCCCCGTACACACACTGCACAATAACTTTTAATACATCTTAAATTGCTTTTTGCAGCTTTACAACTGTTTTATAATCAGCCTGTGTGAACATCCCTCAGCATTTCTGTATTTTCATGACTATATCTTCTGTATTTTCATGACAAAGGCTTATTTAACAAGCTGCCACTACTGAGTGACTTGCAGGAAGAGTCAGAAACAGTCAGAAACCCCACAGTCCCACAGACCTGACCTTGGATGAGGATGGTTCAGTCAGTCCCACTCTCTGTTCATGACAGGCTCTGCCCAGTCACTCAGAGTCCGCAGCACATCTGCAGCCCCAACTGCACTTCTTTTAGACAGGTCAAAATGACTAATTTTTCAAGCTGATTATTTTGCATTAGTAGCTGAAAAGATTCCATTAGGAGTTTGAAGAGAAAATTGAGGTGTCTTTGTTTAGAGTTGTGGACAAACAAACTCCCATTGTTAGGTAAAAGTGAGACCCCAGTAGCTTCAGTCTAGTCTATCTCAAAGCAATGTTAGGAGCTGAAAGTGATACAGACACCCCTTCTTGTTTTTGTTTGTTGTTTTTGTCTTTTGAGTAATAATCTACTTTCTTATCCCCTTCCAATCCTGTCCCACTCACCTTCCCTCACCGCTTACCATGCAGGTGGAAAGTCCATCTCCTGCAATCTTCTGAGAGGTTCAAAGTTCTCTCAGTGCACCTCAGCTGGCTTCATCTGGACAAGCACTTCTGGAAAGGTCTGGTAAAGCCTTTTCCCAGAAATCCACACTGCCAGGTGGGGGGAGCCACCTTGTTTGGACTTTTTGGATTACAAGTTTTTTTCAGAGCCTCACCTTGTGGAAGGAATTCACCAAACTTTTGCAGCTACATGTGCTGACATCCACATAAGAAGCAAATGCTCTTTACATAGCTTTGAACAAGCCTTCCCATAGGAGTTGTGCATTTTTTTTTGTCTTGGGTTGTTTTGGGTTTTTTTTTAATTAATTCACCCCTTATCTACCTTTCTTGAAAGAACAAAGGGAGAAAAAAGCAGTCTCCCACAAGCTTCATTTGAAGTATGATTCTAGAGCAGTAATTGTTGTTTCAGATATGCAATTTAGAACAATCTTTGGATATTACAAAGACCAAATGCATTCTTTCATCTTTGTATTTATTTTTTGTTTAAGGTTTAGGTTTTTTCAGCCTTTGAACTGTAACAAAAATAAGAGCTACCCAGTAGGAACATTTCTTATTGTTACTCTGTAAAGACTTTTGATTGATAAATCCTTCTTGTGACTCATACTATTAACACAATAGCAAGGTTTGAAAAAGAAGAGTCATCTTAAATAAGAGATGCACTTTATCTTTCTACACAATTTTTAAGCCATTTTACTGTACTTTTCAATAAAATAAAGAAAAATAAGTCTTTAACTTTTTCTTTTGCTGAGGCAGTGGATAATTAGGAAAGATCTACTGCTACTGGTTTTGGTCTCAGCATATACTGGACAAGGCAGCTCAAGACCATCCCTAAATATCAAAGAAATTACCACCTGTGCTGACCAAAGTTGTTTTCCCATCTTTCCTACAATTAAGAAGGAGATAGAAGTGTAGACTTACTATTTTCTTTCCACAGGAGAATTACTGAGAACTAGTAGTCTGAGAATCATCAGTCCTTTTTAATACCTGGAACAACTACTATCTCCATTAGCAGGGAAAAAATGTTAAAATAAAATAATTGAACAGATTTGAAAAGGCCATTTTATCCTGTATTGTATAAACTGTTTATGGTTCTACAGCTCAGGACAGACAATTTCATTCTCCAGATCCAAATAATTAATGGTGTTTGTCTCAGCTTTTAGCTCTGTCTTCAAGGTAAGCAGATATAAAAGGAAGTCAGGAATTAAATACTCGAGACAGAGGCATGATTTTCTGAAATTCTGTAAGTTTTAGGGCAGACAAAACAAACAGACAAACAAAACCACCCTAAACCATCACTGTTACTGAGACATAAGCAGGGATCAACATTTTCTGGTTTGCAGACAGGAGTGTGAACTATTCCAGTGGCAACCAAATGCAAATGTCCAGTACCCAGGTAAAACTGGCTAGGATTTTCTCATGCCACTTCCTTATACATTCAAAACTCTTTCTTAGAAGCTCATGGAGGCCCCAAGAACTGAGCACACAGACTGACACACTGATTCCCAAGAGCTGATATTATGATGGGTGCAGTATATGAATCTTAAATTCCTCTGCCTACCAAATTTTTCCTATTGGTCAGAATGAGGTACCTCTGCAAAAGAGGAATCACCTTGTCCTTCTGGATTCTCTATGGTTTGAGAAGGACTCTAACTCTCTGCCTGCCAGTTCTGCTCCCTTTACTTATTGCCACATTCTGCCTGCCAAAAAGGTGGGGCAGGAAGGGCAAGCTAAAATTATATTTAAAATTAACAGCTAAGAGATGTCTCTAAGGAGAAAAAAAAAAAAATCACATATGATAAAAGTGAAGTTGAATGTCATGGTGACAATATGCACCATAAAAACTATGACAAATCTTAGTCAATATTAGAAACATTTAGAAATTTAGAAACTTTTTTTGTATTTTTAAATAATTTATCTGGCTCACAGTAGCAACTCCCCAAGTTAATGTACAGCCTACTGCTCTTCTCTCTTAAAAGCTGGACAATCCTGAAACACTCCCTCATACTAAAAGCTCTGAATACACAGCTGTGGAATACCTTAAGACTATTTTAAAAATAATTCAGAACTACCTTCAGAACTTTTTAAGCTACTAAGACCAAGCAAGTGAAAACTATTTAAACTCTTGACAAGGCAGAATTCAAAGCAGTGCTGAGGGCAGTTCACTTCCTAGCAAATCTATGTTTCCTCTATGACCAACTACTTAATTGAGACTGTCTAATTACTTAAATGTATTTGAACCTGAAATGATGTCAAGGGTGCTAACATTTCTCATTTAGCTTTATTACTTCCATTATTATAACTGCTCTAATATATGGTCTAACTACGTTTTGCTGTGTTTGCCATATAGAAAGAGTTTACAACGCACTCCACAGAGCAAGTCCTTCCACAAATCTACATTTTAAATACTTTAGCTTTTACTCTAGTGGAAGCCTGACAAAACGCAACCAACTGATTAAAAAAAGATCTTAAGGAATTCTCTTCTGTGCAGATTGCTGGCTATTGATAGTTATGTCATAGATTTCCACCAAAGATCAGGTCATGCAAACACAAGTAATGTTTTTTGGGTAAGTCTGCAAAGAGCATGTGAAACTATGTCAGGTTTTTGATTTGGATGCTGCTGTCCAAATGCAGATTCCTGAACTGTTATGTCAGGATTTCAGCCCATCAGACCTCACAAGCACACGGACACACATATCTACATAAACCCTGCCTTGCAAACTCAATACAAAGGAACTCCAAAGGGAGCCTCACATAACTGGTTCAGAAAATTAAAGTAAAAAAAAAACAGAGAATGGGAAATAAAAAGAGTGCCAGACTTGCACCCTTCCTCAAGAATAGATACAGGTTATAATTTTCATGGCTAGATAAAAACAATATAGGAGAAAGACTCAGGTTTGTAATTCTCTTCATAGAGAAAAGCAAAATTTTACTTTGGAGCACCTTGCTCCATCTGATGTTCTAGGAAAACAAGGGTTCAGGTAACTTTCCAGCAAGCACATCCTCACTAAGGGCTGCCTACATAGGATTTCAAGTGCAGCCAGTAGTGGCAGGAATTTGGCTGCTCCCCAAGTAAATTTCTTTTCCTCCCACTCCAGAAACTTCTTGTTACACTATACAGAGGAATATTACACAGTTTGAGTGCAACAGCCTCCTGAACAAAGGAGCTACTACTCTTTAACTCCAGTAGTATTTTTTACAATCACAGCCAAGGAACTAAAAACACTTCCCAGGAACCCATTTGCCAAGTTACACAGTTCATGTGTCACAGAAAGGTTAAGCTACAGAAAAGTAAAGAGAACCTTTGACAGAGAATTAGAATAGAGAGAGAACAGTTGAAGAGACTGGAGATTTCTGGAATAAGTACTACTGTGTGCTCTTCTGCTACACAGAAATTGAAAGGGGAAGTACAATTTCGAGATAATTTTGTTAGGAAAGGAAGGACAGCTCGCCTGCAGTGCACGACAACCTTTCTGGCCTGGAGCTCTACATACTCGTATTTTTCCACAATACTTGGATTACACACATACATCATCCTTCACCACACATTAATTTTCAAGAGACTTGGTTACATTGTAACTGGACGGTGATATGGGGGTGTGACACTGGCTTGCTGCAGGCCTGATGTCACTCGCATCATTTACCAGAGTACATCTCTCCTGTCTAGCCCAATGAGTTACACCATCGTTTGGTAAGCACACCCCAAGATGAACAATGTCACAACACAGCGTGTTCTGGTAATGAGGCTCTTAGAGAGCTCCATACAGACACGCGTGTGTCAAGGCACAAGCACCTCTGGATGGGCAGGCCCCACATCAGCCCTTTTAGGGTACAGACCCTTCACAAGAGCCAACAGTGCCATATGCAAAGGTTCGCCCAATGTTTTCCCACCACCGGCGAGATCCAAGCAAACAACCCCGAAGGCAGCACATGACAGCCATGAAGGCCGAGATCCAATTACACCCTCGAGCCGTGTAAGTCAGGCAGCTTCTCTGGCCCTGCCGTGCACACGCATTAAAGTGGCCCTTACACCCCACTACAGCTTCCTCACACCATCCGTGGGGGATCACCCAGCCCTGCCGCCGCCGAGGGCAGGCGGGGCGCAGCGGTGCCAGCACAAGGACACCGCTGCCCCGGGTCCCCGGCACAGGACACTGCGATGACCCTGCCGTAAGGGGCACAGCCCCGGCTGGATGCGCCTGCTGGCGGCGGCGACGCCGCCCTCATCCCGGAGCCGGAGCAGGCAGCGCGGAGCCGAGGCACCCCACCGGCAGCACCCCCGGCTCCCCCTCCCCTGCCGAGCCCGCTCGCCGTGCCACAGCCCCAGGAGGAACCACGTTAACGGGAGCGGCGCGGAGCCGGCGGGAGGCGCAGCCGCAGCGGCCGCGGGGTGCGCGGAGCCCCGGGACGGGCACTGCCGCCGGCACCGGGGCGGGCGGGGAGGGCGCCCGAGCGGGCATCTCCCCACCGTGCCCTGACCTTACTTGGCAGGAGCCGCCCGGGCGCCGGAGCTCGCCGGGCAGCGCTGCCGTCACACCGCCCGCCCGGCTCCCCGCGCCGCCCCGCAGCGAACGGCGGCGGAGGGAGAGGAGGAGGAGCAGGTCCGCGCCCGCTCACCTGCAGGGGGAAGGTGGCCGCCTTGTTGCCCACGTAGCCGCGGACGACGTGGCTCTGGATGGAGAGCACCCGGCACTCCGGCTCCATGGCTGCGCCTCGCGCGCCTGCCCGCGCCGGGCCGAGGTGGCGGCGCCGGGAGCAGGAGCGGAGGGCGGAGCGCGGGCGGCGTGACGCGTTCGCCCTGCCCGCCTGTCACACACCCCCCGCGGCAGGGAGGCAGGCGGCCAGGCGGGCACCGGCCGGCTCCCGATGGCCGACTGCCGCCGCGCCCTCTGCCCGGGGCCGCGTGCGGGGCGGAGGGGACACGGCTCCCGGCCGCGGGCAGCCCCGGCGCGGCGCCCCCGGCCCCTCACACCCACCGGCGTCACGCGGTCACGCGCCCCCGCGGCCGCCCCGCCCGCCCGCGCCTGGCGGCGCCAACGGCAGCGAGCGCCGGGCCCGGCCCGCCCCGACCGCAGCTCGGACACCCGGAGCGCCGAGCCCCGGCCATCGCGCCATGCCTCCGGCTGCAGGGGACCGCAGCGGGTCACCGGCTCCGGCCGCCCTGCTCAAGCAGGGCCAGCCCAGAGCGCACGGCACAGGATTGTGTCCATATGGCTCTGGAGTACGTCCAGTGAAGGACATTCCATACCCTCTCTGGGCTGTCTGTCCCAGTGCTTGGTCACTGCACAGTGAAGTTCTTCCTCATGCTCAGGTGGAACTTCTGACCGTCTGTTTCTGCTCCTTCCCTCTTGTCCCCTTGCTGGGAGTCACCAAGTAGAGCCTGGTCCATCCTCTGACAGCCCCCTTTTAGATATTTATACCCATTAATGAAGTCTCTTGCAGTCATCTCCTCTCCAACCTGAACAGGCCCCAGCCTTTCCTCGTAAGAGATGCTCCAGTCCCCCACTCATCCTCATTGCCCTCTGCTGGACCTGCTCCAGGAGCTCCATGTCTCTCCTGTCCTCAGGAGCCCAGAACTGGACACAGTAAAGGAGCATTTTATACCTGAAAAGAGATTATATTGAGTTGGGGCCAGTCTCATCTCCCCATGCCTACAGTGAGAGGGCTAGAGGAAATGGCCTTAAGCTGAGGCAGAGGTGATTCAGATGTTTTTTGCAATTTTAGGGTGCTCAGACATTGGAATAGGTTGTCCAGGGAAGTGGGGGAGTTATCATTCCTGCAGGTGTTTAAGAGACATCTGGATCTGCCATTGTATAATGTGGGTTAGGGGTTGCAGTGGTACAGTGGGGTGGACAAACCATCACATCCAGCTGGAAAGCCAGGGACTGCCACAAACATCCCACCTGTGACAGTTTCCCTTCCTCGAGTGTTGGGAAAGCCCTGTGCAGTCACAGATGCCAGAGGCAGCCCTACAGGCAGCAATGCCTGGAGGTGGCACGCTGGCCCAAGCTGTGGGTGCCTGACAGAGCACCACCCTCACAGCTGGGTTCTGAAATGAGTGCAATTGTGTGTTATTGACCCAAAAGAAAAAAAACCCTTCAGAGAACTGCCAAAGAGTAAAAGAAGATGTATGTGTTGGCTGGCAAGTGCTACAATACATCAAGACTCTGCTGAGATAGGACTTGGTAATGTGTTTGGGAATTTCATCTTCCTCTGGCCATCTGTCATTATTGACTGACACAGGTTCAATCACAGCTCACAACAAGGAATGGCACCTCTTGTTCTTCTTCGTGGAAAGCTTTGAATCGACTCTTGAAATAGCATGATTATTTCTTAGCAAGGTGAAAGAGTATTTTCCTCATCATAAGTAATCTACTGGAAAATGAGGGAACATACTGTTCTCTCTTCAGTTGTCACTTGCATTAAGAAACTTAGGGCTCATTCTAGGCTGGCCTTAGTACCAACATTTGCTTCAGCCCTTCAATGCATATTTTTTTGAATCGCAGAAATCTGTCCATCTCCATGGAAGGCCAGAGCAATGAATTACCTGCATCATTTATGCTCCCTAGCTTAGAGGACAATTGCTGGAAAACAGATTTTTTTTTTCCTTTTCCCTGGTTTTCATCCTTTGCTCAGCATTAGTGCTTATGCACCACCTTGACCTTGTAAGTGAAGATACACACTTACCAGTTTTATGCAGGATTGCTACTTTCTTGCTAATATTCTGAAATGTCCATCAAAATCCAATTCCTAGAAAATTTTATGCTTTCTGCAGAGGAATATCTGAAGCCTCTCTTGATGCTTTATAATGGATTAAGGAGTAAAACCTGCATACACAGAATGTGTGTGACTCAACAGTATCCAGCCTTAACATTTTTCAAAGTATGGGGGAAGCTATATGTCTGTACACTAAAAAAGTTGCCACATGCGAAACAAAGGAGAGAAAACAATTCTCCTTCCCTTCCAGAAAGCAGCTCATCTAAAGGTGAGCACACAATTTCTGAGCTGTGTTTTTTTACAGACATTGCTGTATTTATTCTTTAAGTCAGGCCTCTCCCTCATGAAGAAGGCTATGTGTCTCAGAAAAAAGTGAAGCTAAGTTTCAATTCCATAGTGATTGTGCTTCCTACTGTGCTGTCATTCTTAAAAATAAAATAACTCTCAGGTACTCCTCCAAATTTGGGGATTACTAGGGCTGTTTGAGGAGCAAATAACTGTTCAATGGGTGACAGAAAGATTCATTAAAGAAAAAAGGCAGGGCAGGTTAGATCAAAATGTCAGCAATAGAGCAGCTGTTCTCAGCTTCCTACTACAGCTGCTTGCTGTAGAACTGCTTGGATGATACCTCCTCAATCTCCCGGCCTCCCAGTGGAATGTGCACGGAGTTCTGTGGTTTATTTTCTTTAAAGTAACCTGACCTCTCAAACCAGATCCCCTTTGTCAGAGCAGAACATTTGTTGGAAATGAAATTTGAGAAGTTTATCAGTTTGAGCAAGAAAGAGTATAGTCAAAAAGACCACAGTTCATCAACAACTGGCAATCTTTCTTCCACAAATGTTCCTCCTCCTCTGTTCTCCTACAACTCACCTGGATGTTTCTCACATCTCCCTCACTCTCTGCTCAGCCTGGCAGTGCACCACAAACACACCCTGTGGCAGACCTGAGGCAAGAATACACACAAGAGTTGTCTAGCCAGCAGTTCTGGGAGATAGACATCTTTCCCTGCCTTCCTTGCTCCTGGGCAGACAGGACCAACATCCTTCTGGGCCAGTTGTTGCACAGGCTGCTGCCTTCCTATATTTGTTGTTACCCTTTGGAATTCCAGCTCACTATGCATGAAGAAATTGTGAGATTACAGCTAATAACAAGCTTAACATGGGTCAACAATGTCACAATACTGCAATATAGGTAATCACCTTTTGGACTGCATAAACAGCAGCAGAGTCTGGCAGGCATAGGAAGCCATCCTGGACTCATCCAGTCATACCTCAGCACTGGTTGGGTCTCTGGGGAAGTACTGCCAAGTTTTTGGAGCGGTGTTTTATTCAAAATGGAACTATGGCACAATGCAAGAGGCTGTAAGGAGAATCCAAGGCTCAGGACACACAGCCTAGGAGGAAATGGTTTCTTTAGCTTAATGAAAACTCAACTCTAGTGACAGCCTGTAAATACCTACAACACAGAGCTGTGAGGAAGTAGAAGGGAATAAACCAATTTCCATAATGGAGGGCTTGCTGCCATTATTAAAGGGATTATGAAACACACAGGAAGAGATTGCTTTAAAAGATTGAAGAGGTTTCATTTTCAGTTTGTTTGTTTTTCATAACTACTGGAAGAAATATTTTATAAATATTGATAGCTGTGTGTAAGCTTGTTTTGGAACAGGGAACAGACTTTACCTACCAAGGTCTCCCAATGCCCAGATTTTCAATATAAGCACAACGGGAAAGATATGGAGCTGCCAAGAATATGATACAATGAGCTTGATAAAAGATGCATAGAGAGAGGACCTAAAATTAGATTTTGTGCATTGTATATGGATTCTATAAATCATCATAGATTTGACAAAAAATAAACATGCCATGGTTATGTGAAAATAGTATCAATATCCACTCCTTTCTTCAATAAGTCTTGAAGACAGCAGAATTGGACCATCAGAGAACAATAGTTAGAATCATAGTGTCTTTTAGGCTGGAAAAGACCATTAAGATCATCAAGTCCAGCTGTCAAGTCCACCACTAAATCATGTCCCTGAGTACCACATCACATCTCTTAAATACCTCCAGGAATGGTGACTCAGCCACAAGCAGCCAGTTTCAGTGCTTAACAACCCTTACAGTGAAGAAATTTTTCCTAGTATCCAACCTAAATCTCCCCTGTTGCAACCTGACACCTTTTCCTATTGTCCTGTTGCTTGTTGCTTGGGAGAAGAGACCAACCCCTCTTACCATTTCCTTTTAGGTGATGGTAGGAGGTAGAGAGTGATGTCACCCCTGAGCTTTCTTCATGCTAAGATAAGGTCACCCCTGAGCTTTCTTTTCTTCATGCTAACCACCCTCAGTTTTCCCAGCTGTTTCTCAAAGGACTCATGTTCCAGACCCTTTCCCAGCTCCAGTGAAGAGTGTACCAGTCCAACCAACAAGCAGCCAGGTTTTTTCCAGAAGAATTCTGTGGGAAATGGTGTCAAAGTCTTTGCTCACATCTAGACAACATCTAATTGTGCATTCCTCAGTCAGAAAACCATCTGGATTTAAGATACTGATTTTTGCTTTTCAGTTGAATGTTTGCTAAGACAGATTGTAAAGTACCTACTTATGGTTGTGATAATTGCCATAAAGTATTAGCAACATTTGAGGTAGGAGGGCACAGTTATCCTTGTTTCATGCCAAATTTTCACTTGGCTCCATTAAAGTGATTAACTTTGTCAAGAACTGTCAATATTAAGGGATGACACAATCAGAAGATCAAGCGGGCTGTGTATTTACTTACACTTCGACTCAAACCTGTTCTCTGTCACTGACTTACCAAAACTCCATATATTCTGAGCATTCTTGTCTCCAAATGTCAGGCCCAGTCTTGCAATCCTCACATCCATTGTTTTACTGAGGTAAATGGAACTGCTTCTGGGATGGCATCCAAGGGGCTGGGTGTCAAGCTGAGAGATGGGCCAGTGATGACAAAGTTCTGTTGAAAATGCTGCATTGCTGTCACAAGTTGCCACAGCTGAACAGCACTGTATATAGCTTGGCATTCTTGATCCTCATCTCCTTCAGAACCTAAAAATACAGCTTTTTATAAAAACATGCAAGACCACTGTGCTGGGCAATTCTAAGCTAAAGCACTCCTTACACTGGTACAACTCCCCATAACTACACATAAATATTTTGGCTGGTGCTGATGTCTGCACATATTGGTTCCAGTGTCCATTTAATAAAATAGTCAAAGTTAATGAAAGCCAGGAAGCCTCCTTTGCTTGGCTAAGGAAGCTAAAGTGCTTTGTATTAGCTTGCAGTTTTGTCCTGAATGCTCATGCTTGCATCCTGAGGAACCATTTTTATTGCACTTAGTATCCATTCCCTAATACTGGGGAAAAGTAACTCATTGTCAGGAGTTTAATTCCAGTTATCTCTTTTTGTCCTTGAATTATAATAATTCCTATAATAATTGAAGGGGTAGCCTTAATTTTGTCAACAAAGGTATTTCAGCAACAAAGCAGAGCCCTGCTCTGGAAAGCAAAGTAGTAGGAGATAGAAGTAATTATGGGGTGACACAATACTACATGTAGTCAGGAGGCCAGCTTTAGAGAAATGCATGCAAATGTTTTTGTTTTGCTTCATTTTTAAGGCACTTTTGGGGACAAACATGAAGAAATCTGTGATGTTTCATTGCCTTTAATTCTTTGATTTCACAGGCACTTCTGTACCTGGTTTTTGATATTTAACCTTGAAAATTGTTTGACTTAGATTTTGGGTCAGAAATTCTGCACATATTGCATATCTGTTTTATGAAACGTGATAACAGCTGGAAAAGAACAAGGCCTTTTCTGGCAATGGGAATAAACCTCTCAGCCATGAACTGCATCTCTCAGCAGTTTGTCCTGTGTGTGTCTTGCATCACATGCTGTCGTCTTGCAGTCATGAGTCACTTGCTTCAGCTCCTACCGCTCAGGGATATCGGCTTGGCAAAGCTACACAGCTTATTCCCTGGGGAAATGTGCACACAAAGCAGTGGGAAGTCAGGCCACTGCTGTGCTGGAAACAGAACAGATTTGCATTTGAGTTCAAGCTGCAGGGTGTACATGCTAAGTTGACTAATACCACATCTATTTCTAGTCCTGTTACCTGGGAAATGGTAATTTCATTTTGTTCTTTTCTGTGGTTACAAAGAGATTTCCTACTTTAAATTAACCTTTAAAAATCTGAATGAAATGCAGTAAGTTCAGACATGGGCTACATAATTTTTACAACTATTGTAATTTCACTAATTAACAAAATAGCAGTAATAGAGGACAGATTTCAGAAGGCTGAGAGATGCTGATACTGTCCCAGGCTGGAAATTCCTTCTAATTTGCTCATTTTTTTTGTCTATAATGAGGAGACAAGTCTCCCCATTCCTGTCACTTGGACAACTGTAATTAGTAACAAAGTCTAACCGATGTAGTTCTGAAAGTTTCCTGGATTTTTCTCCTTAGTACAAAAATAAAATGGTAGAATGAAATCAGCAGTCATTAGTGGCAGCAGGATTTGATACCAAACTTTGAAACTTGCATTCTCAATGATTTTTCTCCAGGACAACTAACAATCTCTACAATTAAATAAGCTAAGCTAATAAAAAATATATGAAATTTGCACGGGATAAATGGGCAAAACCAAAGAGTTGTCATCTGGTTCTGTCAGATATTTGAGCTAACATGATCAGCAGCAGTGGCAGGTTCCTTGGGCAGATAACATCATTGTCCACAGCCAGTTAGAGATAATCTGCAAAAATGTGTGTGCAAGCCCTGAACATGCCAGTGGCCAACTGCAAATTCCTGTGCCTGGCATTACAATACAGTACAATACTTCCTACTCTTGGCCAGCAACTCTGTGCAGCTCAGGCCCTCAGTGGCCAATATTTGCAGGTTGTGAACAACAAAGCAATTTCTTGCCCTCTTGCCAGAACAGATTCCTGAGTGGATTTCGAAGGGAGAAAGAGCCAGAACACTCTGCTCTCTGATGGTCTACTAAAAGGCAGTGCAGAGCTTGTGAATGATTCCTAGCCTCATTTTCAAAAGGGTTCATTAAAGAGTTGAGGGCTTTATTTTCAGAAATAAAATTATTCCATGACAATATTCTGCAAAAGCAAGTACACATTATTGGATTAGACAAGCGTTTACAGTTTTAGTCTTCATTTTCCAGTAGATGTCTCCCAGATGTTTACTGTAGCGGCAAAGCCCATGAAAACATGGGTCAGCACTGGAAAGAGATCTGCTCCCTAAACTGAGACTGGAATTAATTTCCCTGAAGAGTCTAACTCTTGGCACTTCCAAGTCATTTCACAGACTTGTCTCAGTGAGGTAGGATTTGGTCAGGGATTCTCTCCCCATCCCTATTGCTTACTAAAGAGCAAGATTTCCTCACATAGATCTATTTTAGTATTGTATCCTCTTCTGAGCAAGATCCCTGAGAAGGGTCCAGGCTGCAACCTAACCAAACTTTCACTGATTGAAAGCATTCAACAGCAGAAGGAAATTCTAAGGAATGACACATTCACAAATCTTAGTGGACTTAGAGAAGTCTGGCTTTTTTGTCATTAAAAAGATCTTGAACAACTATTTCAACATTATTGTATTCAGTTTAATTCTTTATCTAACTGACATAGAATGCATTTTTTGTGCTGTTCTGCCCACAGGAGTGCTGTGGGATTAGAGTGTGAGCTATTCCGGCAATAAGGAATTGGCTGGACGGACACAGGACTTGTGGGCAGTGGTTCCATGTCCGGCTGCAGGCCGGGGACGAGGGGTGTCCCTCAGGGCTCTGCCTTGGACCCGGGGCTCTTGCCTGGCTGCCCCAGTGACACAGACAGTGGACCCAGCTCACCCTCAGCACATTTACAGGGGATGGGAAGCTGAGCAGTGACACCATGGTGACACCATGGAAGGACAGGGCCATGCAGAGGGACCTGAGCAAGCTTGGGAAGTGAAACTATGAGAACCTCATGAGATTCAACAAGGCCAACTGCAAAGTGCTGCACCTGGGTCGAGGCAGTCCCTGTGTCACAGCATCATCAAAATTGGAAGAGACCAGCAAACCCATCCAGTTCCATCATCATCCCAGCACCACCATCACCATCCCTAAAACACATCCCAAAGTACCACATCCATCCAGATGGCCAGGTTCAGGGGTTGGGGCATGCAGGGATGTGTGGTGGTGTGTTTTTGTTTAATAAGTTTAAGGTTTGTTGCACAAATGGTTTGTTCTGTTTTCCCCTTCTGATGCTGGTTTGTTCCAAGTTGTACCCTCCTCCCTACTGCCATCAATCATTGTGCCCCAACCCCTTTATCCAGATCCTTCTGTGTCAGTCTTACTTAGCACCTACCCTTTGTTCTAGAATCCTCCCTGTCAATCATATTGTATTTGACATTCCATTGGATTCTGTTAACTGTTCCTGCCCCCCAAGCTTTCCCATTGGTTTATATACTGCAAGCTCCGCCTTAAACTCCTCCCCTAGGTCTTCCCTATTGGTTCATGATTTGTATCCTCCCCTTACTCCTCCCCCGTATATAAGATGTTGCATAGCCTGTGACTGTTGTCTTTTGTTCCTGGCTCCGTGGGAGATGAAGCTCATCTTCAAAACCTATACAAAAGACCTCCCCTCATTCTTGCCTTCACACTGCGCCTGACTTGCCAGAAGTGCCGTAGAGCTTTGCTCTAAGCCGTACCTCGGGTCATCCTGCTCCCAAGGTGTGTCCCACTCCGGATGTGGAGCTGAGGGAGAGCTAGCTGGCTCCAGCTCCACATCAGGGATGTGTGCCTGGGATGGATGGGATGGGTGGTGGGTACAAGTGTAAGGGTGCAAGCAGGGTGTGTGCAGAGCAGGAGTGTGAGCACACGTGGGGTGTGCAAGCAGGGCACTATTATGAGTGTACAAACAGGCAAGGCCCTGCTGCAGACAGCTGAAGCAGCACTGCAGCCTGGGAGTGTGCAGGGCACTGCCCTGAGCTTTGGATGTACTGGAGGGGCTGGAATGTCCGGAGCTGCAGTTGGCAAGGCCACCTGAAAGACTCTGGGGAAGGACTGAGGGACAAACCACGGGAGAAGGTGTCACTGTGGGAGGCTGCTCTTGGCCACCCAGACAGGAGGTCAATACCAAAAAATGATTCTTTAAGGAACCAGGGTTCACCTCCAGATGAGCTGCCCTTGTCCCTGTGGGGGAATTCAGGTTGCCCGGTGTGCACTGGGAACACCACACAGCTGGTCCAAACAGCCCCAGGACATTCCCCAAACAGCTGCACAACAACTTCTCGGTACAGGGACTCGGGGAGCGGCTCGGAGAGGAGCCCTCTGGGATTTGTTGCTTGTTCCCAGAGAGGCTCTCGTGGCTGACGTGGGATTGTCTTGGCCACAGCGACCGCGCAGCCGCCGAGTTTCAGGTCTCTGCTGCTTTGCCTGCGCCCGTCTGGCTCCCGAGATGGGGCAGGCACAGGCGAGCATGGCAGGAAAAGCAGCAACTTTTATCAATGTGTCCATGGCAAAGCTGCTGTCCCAAAACGGATTCTTTCACCCCATGTGCAAGAAAACGATCCAAACACAGAGTTCAGATATTTCTTTTATTTACAGTTCTGCACAGGAACAGGTGCTGGGGGGCAAATCCACAAAGCCAGCACAGCGACTATCAAAGCATTTCCCTATTTATACATTTTACCAAACAAGGGCATTCATGTTTATTGGTTAACAGTTATATGGTTCTCTTACTAATTTCACATATTATTTCCTTTTAAAATTATTGTAATATTTTTGTAGTATCATATCTAAATACTTACATATTACATGCATATATATGCAATATATAACATTCTGTATCAAATATGTGTGCTCTATCTTATGACATTCAAAGCTTATGTTATTAATAATATATATTGGTATTATAAATATTAAATTACATGGAATATTTAATTTGTATGTTATATTAGTATTATGTTTCTTCTATTTACTAAATATTAGTGTAACAGTTTTGGTTATTATTAGCTAATATTATTAACAGTAATTTATAATTAGCTAATATGAATTTCTTAATATTTTCTTCTATTGGATATAAGATTCTTTTGCTTCTTGTGCTAACTACTCTTTCTCTATGCTCAGTCTTCCTTTTCTTTTGAAGAATGTCCTTTTTTCTCGCTGGGTTATGGGGTCTCTGGGCCAGGAGTTGGTGGTCGCCATCTCCCCGTGCCAGAAGTCCCTTTTCCCCAGCTGGAGCCGATTTCAGCACAGTTCCTGAGTTGGCTTTATGAGTTTTGTCCTCATCTGGGAAGTTCTGCCAAACGTCCTTGTGGCTGTCACTCGTGCGTCCTTGGTGTCCCCTCTGAGCAGGAGCTCCTTGTCCCCAGGCTTTGTGGCCCTGCCCGTGGCTCTGACACCACTGGTGCCTTTCAAGGCCTAAGCCTCAGCCAGGCCCTTCTCCTGCCAAGGACCTGATGTCCCTGACACCTGGCCATCAAAGGCAGCCCGTGTGACAGGGGCAGGCTCCGGGCCAGCCGCCACCTGCGGGGCCCGGCCTGGCGCGGGCAGCGGGCACTGATTGTCCGTCTGTGGCCTCAGGCAGGGGCAGCGGAACAGCGCCCGCAGCGCCCGCAGCGCCCGCCTGAAGCGGGACGGGCGTTTCTTGGGGGGAGCCGGCGGCTCCCTGAGGGCCTGGGCTCCTGGCTGGGGAGCTGAGGGCTCCGGGGGGCAGCAGGGGCTGTGTGGGGCAGGGCCCTGGCTCTGTGGAACAGCGTCGGGGTCCTGCAGGAGCTGAGGGTACTTGGGGTTGACCCAGATGGTGTGGATGGTGATGCATTCACTGTCTGTCTGTGACTCCTTTTTGTCACTATCGCCTTTCTCTTGGGACACCTTTGGATATTGTCTCATTTCTCCTTCAGACAGCTCTTGGTCAATGGAGTGTTCCCACTGGGGAAACTTGTCACTGTTGTTTTCCTCTTGGAACACCTCTTGGATTCCCATGTCCAGAAAATTGAATAGCTCTTGGTGTCTGTCAGATTCCCAGTGGTACAACTCTGGGTCTATCTCACCTTCTGACAGCTCTTGGTCTATTTTGTCATCCTGTTTGTAGAGCTCTGGGACATTCATATCTTGATTTTGGGAAGGCTCCTGGTATGTCACGTCTTCCCCATGGAACAGCTCTTGGTCTCTCTCAAATTCCAGTCGAGAGATATCTCGGTATTTCTCATCTTCCCATTGGGACAGCCCTTGGTCACTCTCCTTTCCCCACTGGGTTAGTTGCTGGCCCAAGTACGGTTCCCTTTCTCTCTCCTCTCTGGCCAAGTCCCACTCCACAGTCTGTGGCCCTGGCAGATCTGTCCCCCCTACTGCCCCCTCACACTGCTCCCAGAGGGCTTCCAGCCACCCAGGACAGGGGCTGGGGGGGCAGCAGGGGCTGTGTGGGGCAGGGCCCTGGCTCTGTGCTCCTGCTGCCTTCACCTGCTCAGCCAAGGCAGAAGCTGCTGCTGCCTTGGCCGAGTCCTGGGGAACAGCATCGGGGTCCTGCAGGAGCTGTGGGTACTTGGGGTTGACCCATATGGTGTGGATGGTGATCTCTTCCACACCCTCCTCCAACTCCTCTATGTCTCTCTGGGGTCGCCTTTGGGACAGCTCTGGGTCTTGTCTGACTTCCCTTTCATACAGCTCTTGGCCAATGGAGCCTTCCCATTGGGGAAGCTCATGGTATCTCTCATATTCCCACTGGTAAAGCTTTTGGGCACTTTCATTTCTCCACTGGGAAGGCATCATGTGTCCCTCATACTCCCATGGGAACAGTTCGTGGACTACCACATTTCTCCACTGGGAAGGCTCCTGCTGTCTCTCATATTCCCATTCATAGAGCTTTTGGACAGTCTCATTTCCCCACTGAGTAGGCTCCTCGTGTCCCTCACATTCCCAAGGGAAGAGTTCTTGCACTCTCACAACTACCCACTGGGAATGCTCCTGGTATCTCTCATATTCCCAAGGGAGCAGTTCTTGCACTCTCACATCTCCCCACTGGGAATGCTCCTGGTATCTCTCATATTCCCAAGGGAAGAGTTCTTGGACTCTCACATCTCCCCACTGGGAATGCTCCTGGTATCTCTCATATTCCCAAGGGAGCAGTTCTTGGACTCTCACATCTCCCCACTGGGAAGGCTCCTGGTATCTCTCATTTCCCCATTGGGAAGGCTGCTGAAATCTTTCATATTCCCACTGCTCCAGCTCTTGGACATTCTCCTTTTCCCACTGGGGCAGGCCCTGGCCCAGGTAGGGTTCCCACTCTCTCTCCTCCCTGGCCAAGTCCCACCCCACAGTCTGTGGCCCTGGCAGCTCTGTCCCCCCTACTGCCCTCTCACACTGCTCCCAGAGGGCTTCCAGCCACCCAGGGCAGGGGCTGGGGGGGGAATAGGGGCTGGGGGGGCAGCAGGGGCTGTGTGGGGCAGGGCCCTGGCTCTGTGCCCCGGCTGTGGGGGAAGGAGACACCAGCCCAGCCCTGGCCCCCAGGCCGCTGCCTCCAGCCCCATCCCAGCTCCCTCTGTCCCCTCTCTCTCCGGGGCTGGCCGTCACCTGGGGCCTCAGGCACAGGCCCGGCTGCTCCGTGGCAGGGGGGGAGTTGGGGTTCACCTCCTCTGCGCGCGTCTCCATCGTGCTCTGCTGCTGAGGCTCTCAGGGAGCTGCTCTCTCCTGACAGAACGGCTCTCTGGGACCGGGCACCCAGGGCTCTGTGCCCCTTATATACCCCTCTGGCAGGGCGGGGCTCTGCCATGTCACAAAGGCCTCTGGGCACCATCATGTCCTGCATCAGCGCCTGTGTCACAAAGGGCCACACCCGACATCCCTTCCACAGCCGACCCCACTGGAACTGGCACCGAGCAGCCCCAGACTTGGGCACTTGGAGCCCCTGATGTGTCCAGGCCCCTGTGAGGCTTTGGACACGGTCCCACACACAACAGCCCCAGCCTCACCCTGCTGTCACCATCCGCTAGCACAAGTGGGAGTTTGTTTGATCTCAGAGTGCAAAAAGGACACCAAGAGATTTCAGTTTAAATCACAACAGCAATAATGCATCTTTACTGTAGTGCCAGCATCATGGGTTACGTGATAGATGAGAGAGAGAGGGATAAAGAGTCAAAGGAAAGAGACAGAAAAGCGAGGGCTGTAGCTACCAATGGACGTGACAGGGTCACCAGTATCTTCTTCCATGGGGAGATCTCTCTCAGAAAGTAACTTAGAAAAGTCACTTTTATGGTCTATTTCAAAGTGAGGGGCAGTTGGCCAAAAGTTGGTGAGATTTATTACTGTTGTGGTGTGACCTGTTGCTCTGAGAAGCCAGTGTCAGGTCAAGCACACCTTCAAACAATCACTTAGCAAGAGCCCACCGCAACCAGGCCAGAACCCCTGCACAAAGTCCCCAGGCGTTTTCAGGGTCTTAGTCTCTGTTCTTGTGATGGTCGTGAGGCAGATGAGGGAAACTTGGGACGGTCTCTTCCACCTGCAGAGCCCTGGCTTTGGAGGCTGGGCTGTTCGGGGCACGAGCCACTGGCCAGGTGGATGCAGCCAGGGAGTTGTGGGCAGTGGCTCCATGTCTGGCTGCAGGCCGGGGACGAGGGGTGTCCCTCAGGGCTCTGCCTTGGCCCCGGGGCTCTTGCCTGGCTGCCCCAGTGACACAGACTTGGCCACAGACTGTAGCTGTTTCATTTTCAGATCGCTGCTGGTTTCCCTGGCCCCATCTGACTCCCACAATGGACCGACCAGGCACAGGTAAGCACTGTTGGAAAAGCAGCATCTTTTAATGTGTCCATACTGAAGCCACCCTCAGGATGCTGCAGGGGCTCTGGGCCAGCCTCTTTTACACTTTTGTCTCTGTTGTTTTACTTGAGGATTCATGGTTTAACTTTACTCGTTTCAAAGTTTTCTTTGAATAATTACTTTTGGATTCCTGAAAATTAAAACACCGTGATTAATTTTAATTGATCCTGAGCTGGTGCAGGGCCTGCCACTAGCTGAGGTGGGGTTGTAGCACTCTGCAGGGTTTCTCTGTACACGAATTCTTATGGATGTGCTGCTGGTAACAAGCAGGCCAACAGCTTTCCAAGTGTCCGTCTCTCACCTATCCTGGCACTCTGCAGTGCACATCTTGCCAAATTACCACTTTAGTTATCTATTTTAATCACCAAGCAGTGACAGGGTGTGATCTACACATTCACCAAGGGAAATACAGGTTGGATATTAGGAAAAATGTTTTTTACAGAAAGAATAATAAAGTACTGGAATGGTCTGCCTGGGCAGGTGGTGGAGTCACCATCCCTAGATGTATTTAAATAAAGACTGGATGTGGCACTTGGTGTCATGGTCCAGTTGTGGTGTTAGGGCTGGGCTGGACTTGGTGATCTTGAAGGTCTCTTCCAGCCGGTGATTCTGTTGAATTCTGTTGTTGAATTCTACTAATTTCTCCTGAGCAATCTGTTAGGTGTTGCTATCTCTGACCCAGTTCCAAAGGTAAGAAGCTCAAGGTGTATGAACAGCTATGTCCTGTCCCAAGCCTATTCCAAAGGCATCTGAGTCTTCATCAGTTTGGGCTCTCTATGCGATCAAATAAAAGGAAGATAGATAGCAGGTACATGCTAGCAAGAACAACTTTCATTGTGCCTTCAAGTATTCTCCCAGGTGTTACCCTCTCCAAACCTCCCAAATTCACAGATTTACCCAAAACACAATGTCCACAAAAAATATGGTTTATTGGACTAGGTGTTAAATGATATAATGCTTAGACATTGTATTTGTATTAACAATGCTCTTGCAGAGGAACATAAAATTAAACTTTTTTCCTGCCTCTCGTGAAATCTCACTGCAGGTAATTCATGACAAACGGCACTGGATACTTTCCAAGTCGCACAGCTTTGACGAGACTGTAAGAGATCTTGCACATCCAAAAGCTGAAATAGAATTTCAACTTTTTGCCTTGCTGCATTAATGTTGTGCTTTTGCGTTCTCTTGAAGCTATGAAGAATTATAAACTATTTAACCTTGATAAGTTGTTCAGATTTGTAACAAAAATATAGAGACAATCATTAAAAACCACTGTCTTTTAAAAGTTAGGCCACATTATTCTTGACTCAGAGCATGGCTGGCAGCTAGATCTGGAATAACACTGAAAAAAACCATGAAGTGACATCAAACAGGTCAGATGAGTTTTCCTCTTTTCTTACCAATACATTTCTCCTCAAGAGTACCACTGTGTCTGTGCAGTGGATATTGTGAGTTACATTTCTTTTTTCTTTCTTTTTTTTCCTTTAATGTTTATTGGCATTGTCACTACCCAAATACTTTGGGTAATGTATTCAAATGTAACCCAACAATGCTGAATAAATTGCATTGACAGTGGTTGGGTTTTGTTTGTAAAGTTATCCTGAATGAAATTCCAGACACCACTGAAGGCAATACCCACCTCACAAGTATATTTACAAAGCACTGCACCAGATTCATGGCACAGATGGATTATGGATGCATTGCAACAAGCAATTACATCACTGAAATTTCAGATAGAAACCTGACTGCCATTTCTGCCCTATTTAACACTGTGGGCAATAAAATAGTTGGGCAGGCATCAGGTTCAGTGGATCTAGTCAACAGAAAAAGATCCAGACAATTCAATACATTACCATAGTAAGTTATATGTATTAAAATCAAACCAAATCCCAGTGTGTCTGGATCTTGAATTTTTCCGTGCACACCAGATTGACCGAGTGATTGTTTGCATCTCTATCCTTGGAGGAATGTGGCATCTCCAAACAGGCATTCACAACCATGCACATACAAATGGTTTTATGCATATTCCACAGGAGACTTTTCACCCACAGGACAAAGTAACAGTACAACATATTGAACAGGCTGTTACACCCTATTTACCATCATCTTGTCAACAAAATCCATTATGCTAATATACAGTGAGCTTTTTTAAGCATAAATGAACAATGCTTGCATAAACAAATATCATTAATTTATCAGTGTATTCTCCAGAGTTCTTTATTGATCACAGAAACAGATACAGCCTAGCCCAATACCAAAACCAAGTGAAATTCATTCCTTCACTGTAAATGAAAAGAGACAAGAGCAAAATTAATTTCTGGCAATACCACAAATCATTGACTGTCACAAACTTAGTGAGAGAACTGGGACGGATTAGAATTGATCAGCTGAGACCAACCAGCCATTTGGAAGGACCCCAGTGTTTTGAAGCAATTGTAGATGAGCTTCAAAAGAACTGTTTCAATACAGTTCCTTCTGAGGAATAATCTCATCTTCCTGGCAGAGGACAGACAACATTAAGGACTGGTAAAAAGCAGCACTGAAGTGTGCAAATATGTCACAAAATACAATTCTATTGGCTGAAGTAGCTAAATAAACATTTATCATTTTATTTACTTGATAATTCACTTATCCTAAGACAAGGTAATGAAGAAGGTTCACCCTCTTTCTTGCAGGATCACAGGAATAACTGGTGTGAAGCTTCATGAACAGCTTTGCTCTAGCACCAGGCTGTGCTTCCAAGCTGAGCTCTAATGTAGAGATCTGCTGAAAGCCTTTGCCTCATTCACATGAGGAAAATTTCCAAAGAAAGATTTCAAATCTTCTAATTGTATCAAAAAAGGATTTATTTTGATTTAGTCTCCCCCTCCTCACTGTACCCATTCAGATTATATAAATGATCTCTTGCAGCAATGCACCTCAATCTTTATCAAAGAAGCAAATTATAAACAAAACATGCAGAGTAGTAGTAAAAGATCCAAATAAAAACTGAACTCCCAAGAAATGCAAAGTGGACATCTGATTCTACATCAAAACCAAAACCAAGCTGCATGGGCTGTAAAGTTTCACCCTGTACTGAGAGGCACCAAAGCTTTCAGAGGGATGTGTCCTATCCCAAGATGAACTACACCCATTGAGCTCACTTCAGTCCAGGCAGAGATTCATGCTCTGAATGGGGGCTGAGTTCTGGCACAATCTGGTGACACCAGCTGCTAAAGCAGTAAAAACTGGGAGTCTTGTCAGACCTCCAGGAAAGGCAACAGAGGGGGCTGGGGAAAGACCTGAAAATATCAAAGATTTCTCCTGCGCAAGAAGGAGAATTTGCAACTGCGAATTTCAGTTCAGTGAAGAGAAGGAGCCAGCTCACAGTGTGACAGGCTCAAGCCAGCTTTGGCACTTGTGTTACTGAAAATAATGTGGTGACTTGTCCCCAGCTCAACAGGCAACCAGCTGTGCAAGTTTATTTGCACCAGTGACCACCTGAGCAACAGCTGGGGGTTTCTTATGCCAGGGAAAACTTGCTTGCTAGCTGCAAAGCCACCCAAGTCCAGCTGTTATTAAACACAGACACGAGGTAATCATTATTTCCAGAAGAATTAACAGGATGCCAGGAGTGACACATGAGAAATGACAGAGGAGAATTTTAAAATACATGACCAAGTAGACTTAAAATTTGCATTGCCTTTTTCCAATTTAAACTTTGTCTAATGAAAGACAGTTTAAAAGCATGAAGTGCAAGTTGCACTGGCTCAAAAAAAAAATAAATCACTGGAACAATCAAACCCTGAACATTCCTAAATTAAATGGACAAGTCTCTTGGGAATGACTTGGGCAGAGACCATACTTTTCATAGACCAAACCTGAGCAGAGATTGGATTTTGTTTCTTTTCTGTAAAAAGACAAAACAAGTATTTCAAGGTAGAGTTGGTTTCAAAATAGCAATGAACCAGGTCATAATCAGAGTTTTGTATATACAATTAGTATTAACTTAAAAAAATAAAGAAGTTCAAAATACCTCCAGAGAACATTCTAGGTTAGCAAAATGTCCTGTACAAAAGTAGGCCACATTTGTTGGTTTAAAAGAAGTCCACAGCAGCTGGTCTCTTCTTAGCTGATAAAGTAAATGGTCTCTTAATTTGGGGCTCTTTTGCTGGGGTCACTGTGGGTGACTTCAGCACTCCATGACGAGGTTTCTGTTCAGGATTGAATGCCACACGGGAGGGTCCTTCTGGGCTCACTAATATACTTTTGTCAGTCTTTTTAAATTCTGTTGAAAAACAAGCCAACAAGTTAAAAAGAAATGCAACCCCTGGAATAATTGTGCCTGTCAATCAACTGGAATTTCCCAGCACTAGAAGCCTGAGTTAGATCCCAGCAAGGATCAGAAGTCTAAGCCTTGGTTTAGAGAAAAGAGATGGTAGCGAAGCACATCTCTCAGCAGAGCCCCTTGGGGAACAGGGTCTGCTGCAATCCACTGTGAGCCCTCCCTGTGGTTCCACAGAGCACCAGAGACTCTGGGCCTTTTCCTCAGACACAAATGTTCCAGTTATCCTGAAAAACACCACACTGGACTTTAAAAGATGATAGTGGGTAAGCAGTGTCTACTCTGTCTGCTGAACAACTCTAGATCTAGACTCTTGGCCATCCCTCCCCAGCAGGGAGGCATTTATTTTTCATTTTGTTCAACTGTGTTATATTAACATGAAGACATTTACCTGAATACACTGTTCTCAATTTGAACATGACCTTTTGCACACCTCAGAGTTAAAAAGTAGCTAAATGAATACATGGAATATAATTCTATGCTATGGAGCAAGACATTTATTTAACAGGGAAAACACCACCTGCTTACAGAAGAGAAGTGACCTTTATCTACTCATGACCATTAATAAACCACAAGCAGCCAAGATAAAAAGCAAACTTTGCTACTACAAAGTCTGATTTTATCAGCATGTCAGCACCTTTGCCTTGGGAAACAGAAGTGAGCAATGAAGACTGTGAAGTGCCCATGTTGCCAGAGTGCAAACAGGCAGCTCAGGAAGGCAAGTTCATCACCCTGCTGCAGTTTTCCATCCACGAGGCTCCTTCTGCAGGTCACTAATGCAGCACCCTGCAATTGCTCAAGTCTAGCTGCAGGGCTGAATGCCCTAAACTTTACCATCTCCTCTGGAAATAAACCTGAGGAGGGTTTGTAAACTAACTACAAATATTGAGACAAATAAAGGAACAGAACCATCCTGTTTATAGGTGTTCCAGAGGTGCTGAGTGTGTACAGCTTCCCCATTCCTCAGCTACCAGAGAGACCGTGGACACACACACACATCTCAAACTCACCTGCAGTCATGTTTTTATTCAAGCCAAATGTGACTTTTTTGGAGCTGGGTGTCTGCAGTTTGTTCAGCTATAAAGCAAAATAAAGGCATGAAATAAGTAAGATTCCTGTGGCAATGCTTTGAGTTTCTTTCACCTGCACCCCACTGATGTAAAGCAGCCTACTTTTTGTTTAAACTGCCCCAATCCTCTGGTACTGACTGCTGCTGAGACAGCACTGTTTCCCTAGCCAAAAGCAAATGTATTCCATTTGTACAGAAATCACCTACTCTCCTTAATGTCATTATGTAATTCAACAACAAACAAAAAGACATTTGTGTGTTAAGCAGATTGGTCCCACTGCACTCAGCCCTCAAACTGCTAAGAGGACTTGAAAAGCTTTAAATGTTAAAAAGGTCTAGAGAAGAGGGCAGTCTTTTGAAGTCCTGCACTGTTGCCACTCTCCACAAATGAGAAGAAATGGAGGCTCAAAGTCCCTTTCAAAGATTGAAATCAGTTTATGTTTTTGCTTTCATGAGAAATGAGCAGATTTAGGATGGTGTGTGTTCAACAAGAAGGCTGAAAGCAAAGGGGAAGGAAAAAAAGAGATTTCAGAGCCATCTATAACTCATTTTCTGAAACTCTGGAGTCTTGTGTGACTCTGTCTACAGGGAAATGCATCAGCATTTCCAGTTACATCTGCTCATGTTAAGAGACTAACAGGGAATGGAAAAGACAGCATGAGTGAGGTCACACTCCTTGCTGGGGAGCTTGCTTGGGAAGACATTTTTCCCTAGACTCAGATGCCCTTTGTGAGATCACCTCACCTGCATGGATGTCCTGGTAGAAGAGATGGTGCTCCTGGCTTTCCTGAAGAACACTGCCTTTGGTACAGTTGATTTTTCAAACTTCACAAAATCACTTCCTGGTTTCGCTTTCTTTTTCTTTAATGGTGACAGAGCAGTACTGCTTTCCTGTGAAGGAGGGAAAGGGAAAAATGCTTCAGCACAAAGTACTGCAGCTAATTAATAACTGTAGCTAATTAATAACTAGTGCTGTGACCAGTGCTGACCACACACTTGCATCAGTTAATCATCATATTTAATCATCACATTACCTCCCAGCAGGTAGTTTTGCAATTAGTATGACTGAAAGCAGAAGCTGAAGGCAAGTTCTGTGCAGAAATAGGGAAGTCATTGCAAAGCACAAAAGGAAGAATTTAATAGATTTGCCCAGCCCAGCAGAATGTAAACAAACACGTTTTCTCTATGTGCATGAGGATACTTGGCAATTGATCCAGCTCTCCTGCACACAAGTGATCATTTCTTTTCCTTCACCATAAGCAAAATCTCTTTTGTGGTACCTCTGGATGAATAAGATAAATAACTAATGAACAAACACAGCTTTGGGCTAAGATGGAGACTTTGAAGAAAAAAATGGAGTATGAATCTGACTATACATTTAGGAATTCAGTTATTGTGTAGTGCTACTGGTTTCCTGCCTAAAATTCGTACTTCTGTGGCATTTAAAGCAATTCTTGTCTCCAGTACAAGACAATTCTTAGGACTTGCACTGGCAGAGCTTTCTACCCTGCTGTGTGTGGACTGTGGTGAGGGGAAGTTCAGTTATGGTTCTCATCAACCTACAGGCATGGAATTCCAAAGGCATTCACTGACAAACTGTGGAAAATGTATAGCAGATATGGCCTCTTTTAATTTGAAAATCACTTCAAATAAAAGGAAAAACCACAAGGCTTTTAGTTTTCTGAATTGTGGAGACAACTCTGAAATAATGCTGATCTTGTCTGTTTATTTCCTCTTCTCCTCCTCCTCTTTCCTCTGAATATTTGAAGCTAATCCTCTGGAGGTGTGTGTTGTCCTTGAAATCAAGAATCAAAACATGCCCCTCATTTCTGGGCACAAGGCCAGGATTACATAACTAAAATCAGGAAATAAAACAACATGTTATTTCTCAAGCAATGAAAACAAAAATAGCAAAGCTTAATTTCCTCCACATTTCTGCTTTTTAGCTTTACCCTGCCCTCTTCTTTCTTCCATCAGTATTCTCCTTCTCCTGACTCAACTTTCAAGTATCTTTCCTTGTCTCCATCCCTCTCCTCCTGTTTAACACACACACTCTCACACAACTACATGGACTGAGCAAGAAAAAGCAACTGCCATGATTTCTTTGGAATTCCACATGAGTTTTGACATGACCAGTAGCCCATGCCCTGAGAGCCAACAGGGCAGTGCTGGGGTTGTGCTCCCTTTGCCTCAGTGCCCACACTATGCTGTGCCAACAACTCATTTCCATCAAGTCTGCAGGAACTTCTTATCTTGAATCTATCACAGGTCTTGGAACCTGTTGGTCACCTGCAGCAAAGTCTTACAGAAAGATGGGGGTGTCATAATCGTACTTTCTTAGAAATCAGACTTTAATAGACAAAGAAAAAACAGGTGTGAAACATGGAATATTGAGGCAACAGGAGACAAAGCCAATGGTTCCTACTTTGGAAGCCCCACAGTGAGAGAAATGCAGTTTGAATAGTGGGGAGAGAGAAACCTTTTGGTTTTCCTCTCAGCACTTCAACATCAAAAAATAGAAAATATCACTTATTTCATTACTATCAAAGCAAAGTTTCAATATGATTTTTTTCTCCTGTGAGGGAGTGAGTAGTTATATCTCCATATACAAGGCTGCACTACTTAACTAATCCTACAGTTTTAAAATTAAGTCAAACAGAAATGAGCTCATATGCTCATAACATGCAGGTTTAAAGTCTTTTTTGCACTCATCTGTGCTTTATGAATTTTTTCCACCAAAGTGAGACTGTCAGCAAGACTTCTAAGAATGTAACTAAACCCCTGAATGTGTTAGGGTGAATATGCACATGGCAAATGAGCAGTCAAAAAGAATTTCAGTAGCATGAGAGGGAATAACACCTGTACTCTCTTTCTTAGCCACATTATCAAAACTATACAGTTTCAAATGCTTTTTTGACTCTCAAATCACTGAGAAAAATCAACCCTATTCTACCTATTACAAAGAAGAAAATGGGAGTGCAAGGTAGAGAGGTCAAAAAAAATATAAGTTGTTCCCAAACTGCAAAGCATACACTTTTGAAGAAGACACCAGACCTTCCTACTGAACAAACACAGTACAGTATTGTCTTTATAAAATACTGGACTATTCATAAATGTGATCACACAGTCATAGATGACATTAAAGGTCACAGTGCCATATTCTCTATTCCAATGTTCCAATGTTTATTCTCTTTCCCCAAATGCTTTTCCCAAACAGTCCTATCAGTTTTTTTAAGATGGAGCAGTGAGTGAGCAGAAGCAGTCACTCCTGGAATTGCTCTGGGCAGTTTCACAAGGAGCTGATACTAATCTTTTGTGCTGCTGCTGCTGCAGAAGGGATGTTTCATCTTCCCATCTCTCACTGTTTTGCCAAAATATGATTCTCTTTGTGAGTATGCTGAAAGCTCAACCACAGACTCAGTGCAAAGGAATAATTAACCCAGGGACCACAGGAAAAAACACAAGAAAGGACAACCCCATCTTGGCCTAACATCCCATTTTTCAGCTAGATGGGTTCTTCCAGCTGAGTGTCTGGCACAGGATTTAGTGTCATTGTACAGGAGGGTGTGACACTGTAGCAGTGTGTGGATTTCTGGGGAATCAAGTTCTTTTTTGGTGACAATGTATGATGACATCAGGAAGCAGCCCAGGCAGTCCCACACTCAGAAAGCTAAAGCCAAATTTGAAAATGAGCCTGGCAGTTCCTGAAGCAGGAAGAGAAAATAATGAGATGTACATACCACCTTCCTGCTTTTCTTGCAGACAGTCTCCAGAACTCCGTTGGCTTCGACAGAGTTTAGCACCTCTTTCACTTTTCTCTTCTTTTTCAGAGTTGCTGCATTCTGACTGGAGCCTTTCATCCCTTCCAAACCAACTAACTTTGTCTGCAGTGTGACCTTTCTAGAGGGTGCAGATTCAGCCCCTGCCTTTCTTGGCAGGGTCCCCAGCCAGCCTTCCTTGCTGGGCTTCAGGTCAGTTTGCTGCACAGGGGGATCCCCATTCACCAGGACAGCCCCTGCTTTCTGCTTCTTTTTCACAGCCTTAGGAGGTAATGGTGTGACAGACGGACTGACATCCTCTGCTGCACTGGCTGGTCCGTTCTGACACGCTGGTTTTGCAGGAACATTCTGCACTTTTGGATTCATTTTCTTCAGCTGTCTCTTTTTCCTCTGTTCTGTGTCAGTCAGACTGTTCTGCACACAGATACCGTGATTTTCTCTGGTGTCAGTTGCTACATTTGTGGTCTCACTGGCCTCTTTTACTAGCAATTTCTTTCTCTTCCTGTCCTTGTTATTTTCTGGCACCTTTTCCTGGCTGGAAGCATTGCATCCAGATGTTTCAGCTTTTCTCTCCTCACAACTTCCATCAGCTCTTCCAGAATCAGCACTTTGGCTGTCCCTCTTCTTCCTTTTTTTTCTCTTCCTCTGGGGAACTGATGGCACCTTCACACTTGACAGCTCTTCTTTAGCCTCTAAATCCATCCCAAAAAGAATGCCATAACACATGTGTGAAACAACTGAATTCTATTCTATTTTTGTTGTTTTATTTTAAAATTACTTTAATAATAATAAAAATAATAAAATTATTTTAAAATTAAATTTTATTTTAAAATTTTATTTTAAAATTACTATTTTAAAATAGTAATTTCCTGTTACCAGCCTGCACAACAGTTTCACTGTTACAGCTGCTCAGGACACTGCAGTCTGATGATGTCTGGCCCAATTAATACTTTGCTAATTTTGCCTTGATCTAAACCATTCCCTGTGGCAACCCTATTTTTCATAGCAACATCCCTAAAAAGAATTGTTACTACCCACCTGTTAAGCCCATCAGAAGGGCAACTCAGGGGCTCAGTATTCCAACATCCCCAAATTCTTATATTCTAACACTCATCCTATTCTAAGATGGACATGTTTCTGCTTTCCTACAGAGTAAATGCACCTGCTCAAAGGAGCAATGCGAACAGCTGCTTCCAGCTCTGCTTTTGACTGAAAATTTTAAGGTGATGCTTGCCTCAGAACTGGGAAGGGAACTCCCCCCACTTCAAAGAGAATTTAATTTCACATTTAACGTTTATCACAACAGGATACAAATCAGCACATCCTAACCAATAGTGCTGCCTTCCTCAGAACAGCTTTTATCTGACACTTTGCCAAACTGCACAAGTCTCTGCAGATTGTCTCTCTCCCAAATATTGATCTTCCCTTACCTTTTACTTTTTCCGGCTCATTTTGCTGCCAAGGCTTGACAGCTTTTTTCTTTCGCTTTCGCCTACCAGATTCATCGTCATCTTCATCTGTAGAAACATCTTCAGGAATATCTTGGGGGAAGATTCCTGTTGAGGAAGGATAAGGTATCAGAAAACTGAGAGTCCTACTTCTATGAACAGTTATGCTGTTCCCATACAGCATGACTCCCACAGAAAGAAAAAACAACTCCTTTTTCCCCATCCAACCTTAAAGAAAAGCATATGACCAACTGCTATCTGTTTAAGCAAAAATAATCATCTTTCATTTAAGGACAAAGTACAGGGTTGCTCAAAGTGTGAAAGGAATTTGGCCATCTCACAAAAATTGTATCATGTGTCTTAATGAGATTTTGAAACCCCACAAAACCCCCAATATAACATTCTTGAAACACACATTAAAAAAAGAGAAAAAAAAAATTCCAATACACGTTGTATGGGAACATTGTATATAATTTCATGGAAAATAACTACTGTTATTTCTACTATATCTCTATCTGCTGCTCAGTCCTTACCTTCTGCTAAGTCTTGGAACCTGCAGGTGAGAGGAAGGGAGAAAAGAAAAACCAAAACATTATTATTCATTGAGTACCAGTAACAACACTGGCAGCACAGCATCACTGTACTCACTATGGTTTTGTCAAAATAGGAACAACATATTTTTGCACAGGAAGTTACAAACTCCGTAAGAGATTTCCCTCAGAAACCCCCAAACTCACACCAAGTCATTGAAAGTATTGAGAAAACAGCAATTTAACACTTTTCCTGTATCTGTTCTTTGCATCACACCCAGCCTGATGTCACATCCTGCAGTTCAAACCCACACTGTGCAGATAAGCCCCAGCTGCAGTTGTCTGGTACCAATGAGGAACAGCACGACAACGTCACCAAGACAAGAGAGGCTGGGCAGAAAGAAAACCAAAGTTATCTTAGGACAAGGTTTATTTCAGCAGAACTCACTTTTTGACCAGCTTGTACAACCGCTTTCTGTTCAGGGAAGGTATATTTTTCTTGCTTGCAAATTCAAAGATTTTGTCAGCAACCGCCTTGTAATCAAACTGTTGAAGGAAAGTACAACACAGCTGTTCTCAGTTTATCCATGCAGGATAACCCAGTGCAAGTGGTGTTATGAATATAGCAAATATTAAGTTCAATAGGTAAATTGTAAAGATACACATCTTGAAACAGACACTTCCTTTAAACCCGAAATGTTTTCCTCTGTTGAAATTTACGCCCCCTTCACACACGGACTTGTACAGATGGCTGCTTCATTAACAGAACAGCTGAACTCCGTATCACTTTCTTAAATGTTCCTAACCTTCATTCTTACTCAAGAGAGAAGCCAACCCACTTCAAAATTCCCACAAATGTTAGCTAAATATCAGATTTAAAGTGTGCCATGTCCTAATTCTTGCTTAAAAGCCACAGATGCATGAAGTGTATCCACCTGTATGTGTGTTTGATGGGAGGATGTGTCAGAATTACTACACTGCACTGGCCCTGGGTCCAGAAAACCCAAATTGTAACATATTACCCTCTCTCCTACATATCCCATCATCCATGTTCAATGAAAATAGGCTGATTGCTTCACCACCCTCTCTGATTTGGCTTTTAGCACATACATTTTTTAACTCTTGAAACAGGAAAGGAGGAGCAGAAAACAGAAGGTATGGGAGAGAGGAATTTAGACATGGATTTTTTTTTACTACCACTCCCAGAATACACATTACATAAATACCACCTTACAATAAATCAGAAGGACATTAAAATTCTGTAACATGTTTATCCATTAACACCCTTTATTTCTGCACCTTTTGAAGGGGATGAGAAAAAAAGAGAGCAGAAATATCAGTAACAGAACAAAAGAGCCACAAACCTGAAGAACAGCCCCGATCCCATCATCATCATTTTCATCAATATCCTCTTTTTCTTCAGAGTTCTGTGCTGATTTTCTTGATGGACATCTGTCTCCTGTTATAGAAAAGGACTGAATATTAATGCTTTGTCTGAGATAGTGACTCCAACAGAACAAGCCTTATTAAGCACATCTGAAGGGTAAGACAGGAAAACACAGTTATCCTTACAACACCCTGAACATGTGTTTCTTTGGTTCAGAGCAGAAATGTATTTTCAGGAAACAGGTTCTTCCATCCTTGCAACTCTTCCCAGGGCAATTTAGAGTCTCCTCCTTACCTTTAGTTTTAAGCATCTCTTCATTTTCCTGTTTGTCTTCTTCAGATACATCCTCGTCATCACTGTTGGTGCCCAGCTCTTTCATCAGGTCCTCGATGGCGAAGGGGGACTGATCCACGATCATCTCAAAGACACCGGCGACCACAGCATGGAGCACATGCCGACTGTGTCACAGCAGAGCAGGTTGAGACCAAAGGCAGACCATAAACACCCTCCCCTCCCATGTTAAAAAGGTGGGAAATTGAGGGAAAATGAATGAGAAAGTGGAAGAACACCAAACTCTTCAGATGATGAAAATTAACCTGTTACTCCCTAAACAGAAGTCCTTTAATCCAAGCAGTGTCCTGATAATGTGCCCCACTTAAATTTAATTTTAAATGTTTAAATGCTGACCTATATTACACTGCAAAGAAGCAGCTCAGCTGCTCTATGCATTAAAGAAATAAAATAACTGGACAAATTAACCAGCAAAGGTAATACAGTTCTTATAAATCCATGGAGATTATCCATAGCTTTATTAAACACAAGTTATCTTCAAATGACTGTGCACATTAATGGTAAAATATCCTTCTTTCCCTACATCTGGAAATGATGACTCTTTGATCCATTTATTACCACATTCAGAGATCTTTAATTCTTAAAAAATATTTATCCTTTCATTAAACTTACTCCTTTGATTTGGCGGCAATTTTGCAGAAAGGTTCAATGAACTTGAGATTCTGGTCTGCTGTAAGCTGTTTGATTAGAAAGAAAAAAAACATGAGTACAGAAAATGCTGTTATGTGTACACTGAAATTCCTTGAATATTGGTGTTTGTACAGGAATTGGTGTTGGGGATTTTCTTTAACAGTCTTTCAGTATATTATCTAATTCCAACTGGCAGAGGTATCCAGGGCTTTTTGTTTCTACTGCTACCAGTAACTTCCAGATATTCCCCAGAAGTATTATTAAAACACTGACTGCCTTGCAGAATTTATTCTGCTGAGTACAGAAATACATCAAAGATTCTTACTTTAGATAAGGAACCATGAGGCAGAGAAACTTAAATAATTTTGTGTACTGTCCCAAAGGTCTGTAGCAAACAAGAATAAGATTTCGGTTTCTCTTAAATGGGCTGCTTGCACCAAAACCCTCTCAGCTACAGAAGAGTTAACGACCCTTCCCTTCAAAATCCAATTTATGTGCATCATCTGTGATTTCAAATAGTCTGGGGGACTCACTCCCCTCTCCAGGCTTCCAGTGAGTGGCTTAGCTACAGTTGCGTGACTGTGGAGCTGCAGAAATGATTTGCACTGCAAGAGCCCACACTTCCCTGGTGCAGACTTCTCTCTCTTGATCCACAATACAGATCTCAAAATCTGCAGGCAGGATTGGTTTGAATACTGACTGCAAGGAATAGGAATGGAAAACTGCTGACAGCTTTGTCTATTGCAAAGAGAAATATCAGAGGCCAGAGACAAGGGGAGGTAACTGAGGAGGAGCCCAGGATAAACGTGGGGCAGCAGGAAGGGTGAAGGGACAGGAGAGATGCTCCTTGGCTTTGCTGCTGCAAAACTCTGCACCACTGGACCAGCAGCCCTTAATTAACTGTCACAGCAACACACAGCAGAGCAAGACATGTCACCAGCAAACCAAACATCTGGATGGGAAGCATAAACTGCACAATGCACTATAAGCAAATATTAGACAACTCACTTAGAAAGCTCACTTTCCTCCTCTATTTAGGTGTTACACAACGAGCCAAGAGCAGGCTTTATGTCAGCCTTTGCAAAAGCAAAGACTGGACAACATGTTCACACAAGGGAAATTACACTGAGTCCCCTCTGAAACAAACAAATGAAAATAGTCTAACTTTTCTATCACTATTTTTCCAACCAGTTTGGAGCAGCATAGCAGTACTCAGGAACTTGATAGAAACTACCATATTCCCACTGTCAAAGACCTGAATAAAAGTAAAAGCGTAACTTGTAGTAAGTCACTTTCTTCATGCTTACTCAGTGTTGTTATACATAATCTAAAAATGACATTTCTTCTAAGATGCTTCATGCCACAGTTAACATCAATCAGGAATAAAATTGTGAAGTAATTTCTAACCTCCTTTGCACCAACTTTAGCCAATTCATCCAGATAGATATCAATGAAGTGGAATTTTATCCCAGTGGGAGAATTGCTGTCTGGGTCCATAACTTCTTTCATTAATAGCTGCAGCAATGGTTCAACTAGACTGAAAAAAATAATAAAGAGGAAAAAAAGAACAAGATATTCATATTCAATTGCTCATGTCTTATTTGCCTTGAAAACAAACTCTTGTCTTGAAAACAAACTCCACTTCTTTACAGTTATGGACAGCTATCCAATTTGAATTTTTTTTCTTCTTTTTTACCCTGAGACCTATCATTGCTATCTTTCAGGAAAGTGAAATTTTGTATATACCAAACTTTCTCCCCTGGCATTCTTTGGGACCTACTGCCATTTTGCCCAGAACAAACATTTCCAGTCCCAAAGAGAATTCAAAACATTGAAAACCTGTAAACATTCTTTCAGTTTTACTTTAATACACCTTTCTTCAAAAGCATTTTAAAAGACAAGAGGGAAAAAAGTCATGTTAGGCAGCTTCTTGGCTCCACTCAGGAGGGAAAAGCAGTTGTTTAGCTCTCTCACTCTGCAAAGAAAGGAATCATGATCCTCTCTTCCCACACTGCCTCCTTCCAGTGAAAGATGGAGGCCAAAGCCATAAGAAACTTTGTCAGAGAACAGTTTGGGTGACCATGTGTGTGGGAAGAAGGGCTCCAGCTTTATCAAACCTCCTCCCACACCTTCTGCTCCTGTCAAGGAACATTTTCATCTCTTCAACCTGAGGGCATTTACCCAGAGCAAAATTAAAGTGGAACAGGAGGGAGGGATGGGGTGTCCTTTATCTCTGTATTCCTTTCTGTTTCCACAAACATGCCTGTCTGCATCCCACATTTCAGAGGGTGAGAGAGAAAGGATAACCTTAAATTGAAAATAATTGAGCACTTTCAATTAAAAGATTTAAATCTCTTCATCAAAGACAAACTTAGAAGTAGCACAAGAGTTCTAGACAGAACAAATGACTGCAATTATTTGCCTTTTAATAGAATATGGAAGAAATACAACCAGAACTACTGATGAAACAAACAGGAGACTAGTTTACAATTAAGGGGTTCTGTCTTATGAGAAGTCACCATGATAAACCTTAGTAAAATAAATACTTATAAAAAAAAAGTCAGAGCCAATCAGAAAACCATAAACAAACAAAAAATGCCTTTGCTGTATTTTTTGGGATGCAGGTTCCCTGTCTAGTCTTGCTGTAGGTGATATTTCATTGATAGCTCTTCTGGCTACATCAGAACATTAAATACATTAAATACTGTATTTAATTTATGATGTGCAACACCTTACTATGTTACTAAACAAAGTGATATGAGTAACAAATATGCCTTAATGTTAAGACTTCATGACACTGGCATCTGTGGAAAGAAAGCAAGAACCTATTAAATGAAAATATATTTTAATACAGGTATATTGGGTGACTTGTTTATGTCAACAACAATCAAAAATCTGCTTACCCCTCATCCCATTCATTTCTTTTCAGCACTTCAAAGGATTGCCTCAAAATCAGACGCATCAGCTGCAAAGCACAAAATCCATTAAGCATGTTGTTTATGAAAACAGGTAAAGGAGTCACTGTGACTGTAAAATGAACAGATTTCTTGATAAACCTATATAGTTCCTCTCATGAACATTTTGACAGATTTTCTCTTGTGTAATGCAACAGAAAGTTGCTGTGAAGCAAAAAAAACCAACAAACTATCTTCATATGCTAAGCTCAAAAAATCCATGACCATTTCTACTATAAAGCTTTCTCTTGATTCATGCCCCTGATTTCTTCATTAAGTGCTGCCTTAATCTAAGAAAAGCCACAGCTTAAACGGGACACAACAATATGGGACAGATAATAACAATAATTTCATTTACTTGAAAACTGCGCTAAGAGACGGTCACATGTAAAACACCCACATTCAACTGGCTCAAAACACTTCACTTACTGAAATAACTTTTATCTGCTGATATTGGGAAAGAAAAAACACCAGTGAATTTGCCTGCAATTAAATTATTTCAAAGAAGAAGATAGTGGAATTTTGTTCTTTATAAAGGTATGCTTTTTAAGATTTAAGTTCCTGTTTTAATAATCTGTTTTCCTATAGAAAGAATTCTGACTACTGAATGTATTACAGTGGATACTTTACTGGTGGAAAGTTTGGATTCTAGTGCAGAGTCATAAAAGAGTCTTTAAATAGTCTGATCTAAACAACTGATGCTGATACATGTCCATTGAGACAGTATTTATATTCCAGTATAGAAATCAATGAGAAAAATCACTGTGTTAGAAGGGAAAGCAACTGAGCACAATAGGAACTGTACTGGCTTTTAAATTCACACAGTGATGAGTGAAAGCCTTTAAAACAAACATCTCTTACAATGTGTCAAGAAGACGATACCTTGTCTTCTCTTACAATACACACCAATCAATGCATGTGCAGGCAGAGCTGCCTTCCAGCACAGCAGCACCACACATTTTCTAGGAGAAAACACCACCCAGACAGGTATAACTACCATGTAGTACTTGTCCAGACGCAGATTGTCAATCCCGTTCCATTCCCGGTTCATCGTCTGCCAAAAAGTCTGGATGAACAGGTGTTCTGCAAGGGAGCATGGAAAAACATCTGTATGAATGGCACAGTGGGCTACTCTGCTAACCTGAAAGAATCTCAGGAAAGGGATGCAGTGCCCTCGGATTCTCCTAGTGATGGGGTCAGAGCTGTGGGAAGACAGGCCTGACACTGGTACAAGAATCAATTAAACTTGAGAACAATATAAGAAAATACACGCAGCTACTTTTAAAAACCAGTTTAATTACAGGGACAGATTTGTATCTATTTGGTGTTATATACACACAAGTTTGAGCAAAATATCTATTCTGCACCCATTTCTATCCATGCACTTTTGGCACTGACTGAATACTCTATTTCATAAGCATTTTGAATACCAGGGGCTTAAAAGTTCATGAAACAAGGTTGGTTTTCAGCAGGAAATACACAGAACAGTCTATGCAGAATGGAGAAGTAAGGGGACTAGTTTGTTTTGCTACCTGGTTTTCAGCAGGAAATACACAGAACAGTCTATGCAGAATGGAGAAGTAAGGGGACTAGTTTGTTTTGCTACCTGTCCTGAAAAATCTCACTGGAATCACACTGTGAAGACACAACTCTTCTCCTGCAGCAGCCAGAAAAAACCTGCATCTCATGACTCCCCTAATGCAATCATACAGACCAGCTGGACAAAGAGGGAAGAAAAGCCCCTCTATCTGTCTGTCTATATTCTGGCACTGTGATAGTGGAATCACCAAAGAGGGAAGTACCCTACAAAGCATTAGGTAATTAAATAGTACTTACGAGCCTCTGTATTCTGAAACATGTGGATAAGCTGTGAGATATTCGCTGCAAGTTCCTCCTAAAAGTAAATAAATATAATTAATGTAGCAGGTTTTAGAGTTTGGTCTCCTCACATGACCAGCAAACAGCAAGAAGTATGAATTTCATGAAATGGCTCTCAAAATGAAATATATTCTCTCAACAGCTGCTTTAGTACTGCAGTGATCCTTGCACTGAGACTAGGTCAGCTGGAAGAGAAGTTTCAAGGTATCAAAACCTATTCATTTTACCAGATCTCTGCACAATCATCTTTCTGACAGCAGACAAAATTAAATTAGGATGAGAAGAACGCCATGTATTTGAATTAATAAATGATGCAAAACTTAAGGGGCACTGCTCTCATACAGGTCTCTGTGGAGGGGTGTGAGCTGAGTCTGAGATAAACCTTGTTCATGCAGACAAATGATCTGAAAATTGAGGAAGTTACTGAGAGCTGGTACTCCAAAACCAGTATCTTTAGAAAGTAAGGAGACAAACCAGTAGAAGTTGACAAAAGTATGCAGTAGGAACAAAGTTGGTAGTAGAGGAAGTACTACTGAACTAACAAAGGAAAAGAAAGTGTGGAACTTTCACATTAAAATCTGCACAAATGTTGCACCTGCAGTTAAGGGCAACCTGCTGTTACTGCTTTAGTTACACAAAATCAACATTCCATGAGGCATTTATTTTAGCTCTCCTTTTGCAAGGTAAATAGCTGCACCTCAGAAGGTGACTCCAGAGATGACCTGTTCATGTTCAGATCACTGAGTTACAGTCACCTCTTCTGCATGTGCCACAGATGGGCTGCAGGGGAAGGAAAAAAATAAAAAATAAAAAATTTCCCCCATTCTAAATTAGTATGTCCCTGGAGTGTATTTTGGAGGGATTCCCTCATGCAAATACAAACTCAGTTACTATACCTGAAGCAGAGGTTTATCCTGCATCCACATACAATAGAAAAGGCCCTTCCATATTTTCAGCATCTCCTCCTGACTGAAGCCACCTATGGTACAGAACAAGTCTGAATGAAAGGAAAAAACCAGACATTTCCACCAAAATATTTTCATGCAGTTCCCTCTGCTCCCTACTTCCTTCTTTGTTATTTTCTCTGGGTTCCTACTGAAAGCACATTAATTGGAAGGCAATTTGGCATAGAACAGTGATTCAGTGACTGTAAGCTTCTACCATGTACTGAAACAACAAAGATTCCAAAGCAATCACAGGTGAATGAATACCAAGATAATTCTGATAAATGTCTCTGGAATATTTTTAACACCAAGTATGAAAGAAATTTTTAGTGAGAGTATCAGAAATAGTTTTACAAGAGACATGTTTTTTGTTTTGTTTTGTTGTTTTTAACAAGTCTCACTTTACTTTACTTTTATTCCTTACAATAGGGGTTTGTTTTGATAGAATAAACTTCTAGCAATCAACATATTTATTTCTACACTAAACTTTACAGTCAAAGAGCCTGAGCAACTGTAACAAAAATATTTCCAATAGTTAATCTTGGGATGTAGTAACACCTGAATTTTAACAGCAAAAAATATTTTCACATTCCAGAAGTAAAGTACTACATGGAAAGTCACCAACACCTGCTCAAGAACTGGATTTTTCCTTACATCAACTAAATTTCTGTTTAGTAAAATTGTAACAGTACATTGTTACAAGGCAGCTACAATGACCTACCACAGCTATTTTCAAATGATGCCCTATTAAATACTGCCAAGCAATCTCATGAAAAATCACTTTGAAAAGGTCACCATCTTCAGTAAGCTTAAATTTGCTCCATAAAGATCACTGTCTCAGGGGTCTGCCAGTCAAAAAGCCTGAGACCCAGTGCAAGACCTAAATTGTGCACCTTCTTCTTGGACCAAATTATTTGAAAGCAGTTATCACTCAGACAAAAACACCTGCAAACACAGTAGTCCTGATTGCTTAAAAAGAAAGGAAGTGAAGAAATATGCAAAATGCTATGTAGGAAGCAATGTGTCCAGTAGTATTAAGCATTAATTTTAAATTTAACTTATATTTGACAGTATTGTTATGATAAAATATGAAACAATTTAATTCACTGATTTAATATTCATTGCAATATTAAAATTAATAACTCTCTTAAGGGAATTATATGTGTCATACTGAGGGGTAAGAAGCAGTTTTAACCTCACAAGCAGCATTAACCCTACAAAGGCATCACCTGCTACCTATAAATGTGGCTCAGGAGTTCACAGAATTCTTCAAGTTGGAAAAGACCTCTCAGATAATCACTGCCAAGGCCACCACTAAACCATATCCCCAAGTGCCACATCTACACATCTTTTAAATCCCTCCAGGGACACTGAATCCACCACTGCCCTGGACAGCCTGTTCCTGTGCTCTGGGGGAAGAAAACACAGACTTTCATGGGGTTGCTTTTCATACACACAGAGCTTTTTTAAGTGTCCTAGGCAATCCTGTACCCATTTGACAAAAGATTCTTACCAAAAATGAGAGCAATTTTCTTATCCTCAAAAGAGTAATTTCAAGTTTATGTTTTCTGTTTTTCAACTTTATGTGTTGTACCCAGCCACAAGTGGCAAATAATAACCATTAAAGTAAGGTAATTTTAAAAACTGAATGCATTGAATTAGCAACCACAGCACCCACAACTGAAGGCCTTCTATACCTTAATCCTATCCTGAGAAGGATTTTGGCTTTAGGGCTTGAACTGTAACTGTCCCTATGCACAGCAACTTTGTTCTGTGTATTGTGGGAGCATGTTACAACCACTCACAGCTACTTTAGTGCAAGCCTTTTAGCATTTGTTTGGGAGTTGGGCTGCTTTGACACAGCTATCACTGACTTTGTTACATTTTTTCCTATTCTAGATACTCTCAATGGACCAGATCCACACAGGCACATTTCAGTGGAAATTACAAAAATCCTGTAAAGATCTAGGCCCAAGTAAGTGCAGTTCTGTCAGACAGGAAATCCCCCAGCAATCTTCCCTCTTTTACTATGAATTATTTCTGTTCACTATTCTTTCATTGATTCATCTGGTAGTTCAGTGCCTTCCACAGAGTTTAACTTCTTGCTGAAAATTAAGAGCTCTGGCACTCTGAAGAAGCTTCCTCAGCCTTAGCACAGACCACACAGAGCAGTCCTGTCTACTTCTAAAACACCTGACAGCCCTGAACATCAGGTCAACTCCAGCACTTCTTCCAGAAGTCAGCACATTCTCAACTCCTCAGGTTAGGGCATCTTACCTGGGTTGCCTGATCTGTGAGCCTCATCCCTCTCAGAACACTGAATGGGTATAAAGCTGCTAATTAATAAATAAGTTAAAAAAAAACAAAACCTCTCTCCTGAACATTTTTTTTCTCCAGGCCCAAAGAAGTTAATCTTTGTTTCTTTCAGTTTAGATAGTACCTAACAGCAAGTACATCTAAAGGCTCTAGAGATTAGTCACCCTTGTTTCTTACTCATTTGCATTCCACGGTGTGCTGATTTTAACATGCAAAAGGTTCACAGCCCAACGGAGCAATTTCCCTGCGATGGTTTCACAGTGTCTTAAAGCAGTGCCTGAACCTGCAGCCTTCTCCCTCAGTTATGGGCACTCCTGCCCTTCTTGTGGCTCCTTCCACAAACTGCAAGGAATCTGCACTTCGCAGTGAGGTGTACAGAGCACTGCTGAGCAAAAAGAGTCCGCCTTAGAAAGTCTCCAGTGCTAAGAAATAGAAAGTACTTGGGAGGTACATGATGTACACCATCCTAGACCCCAGGCAGTCCCTAGATCTGTGTTAATTATCAGGAATGGGATAATGACTGTTTGCCTCCCTGGCTTGACCCTCTAAGGCTGTTCTAGGTGTCCTTCCCTCCGTCAGATGCGGCTAATGGGTCAAATACTACTCAGAAAGGCAAGAAACCATATTCATTCTACAGTCTTTTCAAGGAATTCACTGCAGTCCAACCAACACTCCAGCTGCAGCTTAGCTCTTGGGTTCAGCTGGTTCCCCAAAGCCATATATATATAATATACATAAAAAATACATACTAATAGATAAATTATAGATGTAATATGCAATAATGTATTATTTAAATATGTGGTAATAAAATAATGTATAAAACAGCTCATAAAATACATGTTTTGTATAAATGAAACATAAAACATAGATTATGCATTATATTATATATATATGGTATAGGAATAACACGCATCCATGTGGAAACTGTGCAATGAGGCACTTTCAAGTGCAGAGAGCTTCAGACTGGCCTTGCCAGCCCTAAGCTGTCTCCAGGGACCCCACTGAGCTCCTAGTTCTAAGGTGCCAATATACAGCTCCAAGTAGAATTTTTGGAAAAACGTAGAAAAAAAATCTTTTGATATACCATGAAGTGGAGGCAACAGGGAACCCAAATGGGTTACACAGAATCAGCTGCAACCACACAAGTGCTGAAACATAACTCAGCTTTCTTCTATTCCCTCTGATGCTCCCGAGTATCAGTCATGGAAACACAGACATCACCTCACAGAAATAACAGAACATAAAACTTTATGCTGCATATACCGGGATGTTTCCACAACAGAACATAAATCTTCATGCTGCATATACCGGGATGTTTCCAGCCTGGATCAGTTCAGTGCGTTTACACCCTGTTCCTTGGGAACGAGAGCACACAGGGAATCCTGCTCCCATCCCGGATTTGCTAATGGGGCCAGCAAGACCCTCCCTCGATCCATGCTGATCCTTCCCGAGCGGGGATCCACGAGTCCCCGGGCCCGCGGCTGCTGGGGCTGCGCTTGCGGCAGCACCGGGGCCATACGTGTGTATTCACGGTGAAATATATGCGTAAAACAAGAAATAAATCTTAAAAAAAAAATTTAAAATAAAGACAAAAAGTAAAGTAAAAGATAAAAAGAATTAAAGAAAAAAATAAAAAAAGCCGGAGAAGAACCCCCGAGGAGGCGTGTCGTGCTCAGGCGCACACGTGGTGCTTCCTTTCCTCCCCATGCTGTCCATCCGCCGGTGCCGCCGCTCCCCCCGGTTTGGCACCGGCACCTGTCCCCATCCCTGTCCCCATCCCTATCCCTATCCTCATCCTTGCCCCCGTCCCTGTCCACCCCCCGGCCCCCGGCCCGGCCCGGTCCGTACCGGCGGGGCGCTGGGTCCGCACGCCGATGTAGCCCCGCAGCTTTTTGAGGGCGCGGTCCCGGATGCGCTTCTCGTTGGCGGCCAAGCGCTGAGCGAACTGCACCTCGGGCGGCTGCACGGCCGCGGGAGCCATGGCCCGGCCCTGCCCCGCTCCTGCCCCGCCGCCGGCCCGGCCCGCCCGCGCCGCGCCGGCTCCGCCTGATGACGTCACCGACGCCGGGCTCCGCCTGATGCCGTCACCGGCGCCGGGCTCTGCCGTCACCGCGGGGAAGGCCGGGCGCGGGCAGGGACGCCGGGATGGGTGCTGGAGCGCCGCCGAGTGCTCGTCAGCACCACCGGCCCGGGCACCCCACAAATCACAGAGTCATTAAGGCTGGAAAATAACTTCTGTGATCATCGAGTCCAATCTGTGACCGATCACCACCCTGTCAACCAGCCCAGGGAACTGAGTCGTCCTTCCTGAGGCCCAGAACTGGACACAACACCTGAGGTGTGGCCTCACCTGTGCCCAGCACAGAGCCATAATCACCGCCCTGGTCCTGCTGGCCACACTATTGCTGACACAAGCCAGGTGCCATTGGCCTTCCTGGTCACCTGGGCACAACTGGCTCATGTTCAGCCTCTGTTGACCAGCACCCCAGGTCCTTTTCCTCCGGGCAGCTTTCCAGACACGCCTTCCTCAGCCTGGAGCTGCAGGGGATTGCTGTGACCCAAGTGCAGGACCCAGCAGTTGGCCTTGTTGAACCTCACACCACTGGCCTCGGTCCTTCCACCCATCCTGTCCAGATCCCCCTGCAGAGCCTCCCTGCCCTCCAGCAGATCAATACTCCCTCCCAGCTTGGTGTCACTCCTGGAGCCTCCAGCCCCAGCAGCACCACAGCAGGGCCGGGCTGCAGCTCCCCACAACCCTGCCTTGCTCTGGCCGTTCCCGGCAGCCCGGTATTGTCCCGGTGTTGTCCCGGCGTTATCCCAGTGTTGTGGCGGGGCTGTCCTGGGGCCGCTCCGGGCGGGGCTGGGGGCGGAGCCTCAGCCCAGACCACGCCCCGAACGCCACACCCGGTGTGGGTGGGCGTGGCCACAGCGGAGGCGTGGCCATCGCGTGTTCCTTCCCGCCCTCACGCGCTCCCCCTCCCGCGCGACGCCGCTGTCGCTGCTGTCGCCGCTGTCGCGATGTGGCGCAGCGCCGGCCTCGCTGGCGACGCGCAGGTATCACGAGCGGCCCGGGGCCACTCGAGGCTGGCTCTGAGGCCGGGCCCGGCCCGGGGGCCCGTGTGGATGCCCCGAGGTGCAGAAGGAGCGGGGGGGTTGTGTGGTGGTCCTGGGCCTTGTGGGGCCCTGAGGGGGCGATGGCGGGGCCGCAGGTAGAGGGGAACGCGGTGGGAGCTGTAGAGCGGTGCCAGAGGCACCCTGGGCTGGTGGGGCGTGGGTGGGGAGCGGGCTGGCAGTGATTGCTTGCTAGGGCTCCATCGCCAGCTGGGAGCTCTGCCCTGTTCTGGCAGGGAACTGGGATTTCCTTCACTGGGCTCACAGCAGGCAGGACATGAGCTCAGGTGCATAACATTTCCCTGTGAAAGAACTCGCTGAAGCCAAATTTCCTACCTCCAGCCACCTGCTGTTACTTCAAGGACTGGACAGAAAACTCCTGTTCTCTCCTGTCTGTATTTGCCTTTAACATACTCATGTAGTGCAGAGAGATGTGGAGAAGCTGCTTAAAACAGAGGAAATAAAACTTGTCTGCTGTACTGCTGCACTGCAAGGACCTGTGCTTACAGCAGGAACCACAGATGAGAATTTTCTCCTTACTGCATATTTCATATCTCAACACCAATGATTCACAGCGTGTTTTATTTGAATTCAGCTTCTGCTAGTGAACAGAGCTATTTTTATGTACCAAATTTTCCTCTGTAAGTCTGAGTGATGCTGAATTCTCTCTGTCATTCATGGTTACTGACATGCAGATGGCATTCCTCTAAAGACTCCTCTTCCTATGTGTTTTTTCCATGCTTTCTTGAGACCTAGATGAGTGGAATTTTTCTAGACTCGCGTGGTGTGGTGCTACTTGGCCTTATCCACCTTGCCATAAGCACTTCCTAGAGCAACTTGGAGCTTACAGTTCAAATTAAACCAAAGTCTTTATTCCATACCTTTATTACAGCAATGAACCTGCAGAGGTGGGATTGACCTGTCCCAAAACTCTGGATTTGAAAGATGGCTGGGAAAGAAATAGAGTAGAAAGCAAAACTGAAAGGAAACGTTCAAATCTGGGGAAGTAGGGAAGCAGAAATAATTGTAGGGAATGGTTGGAGAGGATGAACTTCCATTTGTGTTGTGTGCCTGCTCTTGGGAGGGCTGTGGGGATGGCGCATTTTGAACCTGTCAGAGATGAGATTTTGGTTTGTTAGCCTCTTTCCTCTGGAATATGATGTGATACATAAAAAAATGTCATTTTGTCAGCACTGTTCTCAGTGCAGTGCAAAGCAGTACTATGATATCTTTGCTTTCTGAAAGTGTATTAAGTGAATGATGTTTTAGTCAAAACATGTTAAAACTTTGTTGGTGTGTGTGTATCAGCCTTTTTAACATCCAGCAGAGTACACTTGTATGTACATCAGAAACTGGACTTTATGGGGTTTTTTTTGTACAGAAATTTTAAAATTAACACACATTCTACTGGAATATTGAATGAAAATTGTTCTAAAAAACAATTCTAAAAGTAAACTTATGTTCTAAAACTTTTTTTCTAAAAAAGTTCAGCAGGAAAGGAAGCTAGTAAACATTTCTGTCTTACCTCGGGATTAAATTATTTACATGAGGTTGGGTTGCAGATGGCTGCAAATAATTTTTGCTCTTCACAAAAGATAAATTGGTTTTATACAGTTTCCTCCGAAAGAGTTGTTGTAATTTAGGACTGAGGGTCTTGCAAATGTTTGAATTAATTAAAATGCTGAGTAATTTTATACTTTAGGACAGTCATGAAACAACAGCTTGGCATATGCTGCTCACATTTTAAAATGTGAGTGTTAGTTTTTACAGTGTTCTCAGATGTATTGCACACACATTTGGGGTGAAGAAACACATGCAGAGGGGTAATACTATTTACTTTAGACCAAAATTAAGATTTAGGCAAAAATTAAGATTAACAGTCAAGGGGTCAACCTCAGAGACTTTTGGGTTTGATTGCTGGATAGTTCTCTTAAAGAGTTGCAAATTTCTGAAATGACATCATAGAGAGGAATATTTTTGTCCAATAAAAGAAATTGAAGCTGCAAACCACTACAGGACTCTAACAGTGTGTTTGGTTGGTTGTTGGTTTGTTTGTTTTTGTTTTGCTTTTTTGTTTTATTTCAGAAGGCTGAGACCAAAGAGGAATTTGTAAAAGTTAGAAGGAGGGATTTGGAAAGGCTGACAACTGAAGTTATGCAACTGCGGGATTTCTTACCCAAAATAGTAAATGGAGATATCTTGGGGACATTCCAGAAGCTGGATGCTATTGAATCAAGTGAGTAGCACCATCTTACAAGCTCTTGCAGTTTCTGCCAGAACTGCTTAGAACAAACTGTTGTGCCCCAGAAATAGTTGTAGAGTTTGTGGAGCTGTTCCAGATTCAACTGTGTTGTTCAGTGACTGCTTCAGTAAATTAATGTGTTTGTAGTGAAGAAAATTACAGGCTGCCTTAGGATAATCAGACATGTCAAATTAATCTTTAAAAATATTTTACTGTAGATAAAAACATATGTAGTTCAGGCAGTAAGGGAAGCTGTATGAGGAAAAAAAAGTGTTTACCCTTTGAGAAAAGGCAAAAACATTTCGTTTTTCAAAAGGTCACTTTGCACAGAACAAAAACCCCCAACAAAATAATGGTAAATAACAGTGGGTAAAATTTGAAGGAAGAGTAAGTTAATCTTGTATTTGGCTTGTCTTGTTTTTTAGCTTGTATGCTTTACTAATAAAAAAAAAAAAAATTCTGTAATAGAAGTATTTTTCCTGCTGTCCCCAAAGTGCAGTTTTTCAATGTTGTGTTTCTCTGTGCATTACTTTTTTTCAAAAATTACCTCACTCCCAACAAACCACCAGGGCCAAAGAGAAGTCAGCTCCATCCCTAGCCCATAGCTTATCTGCAGCTGTACAATTTACCTGGATTTGGGTTTGCCTGAAAAGACATGGAAAAAGCACTGAGACAGATTAGAGAGAGTATGTCTCATCTAGAATACCAAGTGATAAATGGGAAATGAATTTGAAACAGCCAGCTAAGAAAGAGCAGGACAGGGCCTCAAAGCCTGTGTCTGACAATGTAATATATTGGGGCAGAGCTTCCAGCTGCCTCAATGATCCACTCTTTGGGAAAGTTCTTCCATGTCACAAGCAGTGGATACGGTCTGGAAGTGTCCTCTTTATGCTGTTGCAAGGCATCAAGGGCTGTTTCCAGTTGGGTTAAGTGTTCAAGATCCTCAATTAGTTTTTACCTACTTATCCTGAGATTCCTCTCACTGATCCTTCTGACATTCCTTGTGCCAGACATCAAGGAGACACTGTCAGGGCCACCCACAGCAGGCTTATGGCATCAACATGGAGATTTTAAAACTTCCTGAAATGTTCTGCTGGCTGCCCAGCATTCTCTGGGTCCTCTAGAGCAGGACCTGAAGCTGAGTCAGCCTTTGAATTCTCTTCAGTCTTTCTCCACAGTGGAGATTTCTCTTGCAGGTGATGAGGTCATTTGAATATTTATTCAGGCTCTGGCCATCGTGTGCCCCTACAGCTGGACAAGTGAAGTGGAGATTTTTGCTGCTCCAGTCTTCTCCTACCTCTGCAGCATGAAATAAGGCAGACTGAAAGAAGTCTTTGAAGCATATGCATCACTAAAGATTGGACATCACAGGGACACAAGCAGCCCTCACTCTCAGAATGGTGCTGTTTGCTACGTACAGCCTCTTGGTGTGGCATGTGAAGCTCACAGGAGTCCTGGCAGCTTCTAGAGATGTCTTTTCACGTTGTTCCTACAGAAGCCTAACATGTGATTTGTACATCTCCAGACTTCCATCAGCTGTTGCAGTTTTTTGGGTACTGTTGAGGTATGCTTGAGCAGAAGAGTCTTCTGCTTCTCAAGAAGTGCAGATTACAGTCAGAGGCTTTCAACACCTCTGGCCCATTCAGTTGAGAGGCTGATGGAGTCTTGAACAGCTTTGAGAAACCTTGAGATCTTTACACGTTTCACTGGTGTGTGTAGGTCAGTAGAACACACCCATTTCCTGTGGCTTCCCAGGGGTGATGTCTGAGATCTGAGCTGGTGGTGCTCAGTGCAGCCAACACCTACTTTTCAGGCTTCTGTCAGGGTCTTCATTAAGATTTGAGCCAGGGTAGTTTTCATTTCAAAAAGAGGTCTCTGGTTTTTTCTTATTACCCTTCTCGGGAAGAGTGCTTGGCACCAGGAGTCTTAGAAAAACAGCTCCAGAAGTCTTAGAAGTACAGCTCCAGCAATTTTTGTGTACTATTATGGATCTGTTTCATGCAACTTGCTCCACTTGGGAAGCGTTAAGAAGTAGCATTTGACTTTGATCTAGCATTTGAATGAGCAGAATTTTAATTCCATCACTTCTTGGTATTCATTCCTATTGTACTCAGTTCTCCACTTTCCAGAGTTTTGAGATTAGAACTCTGATCCAGAAAATCTCCTGCTATGATCTATAACTTTCTGTGGATGAGAATGAGTCTACTTCACATCTGAAATGGGGGCCTTCTCTTCTTTCCTGTGCCCAGTGCCTTGTTCTGCTTTTGAGTCTCCATCTTGGGAGCAAGTGCCACTTCTTCCCAGAGTCTGATATACCACTGGAGTGATGAAGTTACATATTTCTTCTTTGTGTGAAGGTGCCATTTCATTTTTTTTTTTGCTCACCCAAGTTGGTAGTGACAGCTGCTTCTTTCTCTTAAGAGAAAAGGCACAGCTGGGAAAGCTGATTTGTCATAGCAGGGGAGTTTCCACAAATGAGGGACAACTAGAGCAGCTTCCACTATTGTCCTTTTTGGCCCCTTCTTCATAAAACATTGTGACACCTTCAGTGACATTGACACATACTTCTTTTATCTGAAGCCCTTTAAAAAATCCAGGTTATGTTGTGTTAACGCTCAGTAGTCAGTGTTATTCTTCTGGCTCAGGTTTGGTTCCAGGACCTTTGAAGTTTGCTGGTGAAGGACGGGGCATCTTTGTGTGTCTTCTGGCTCGTTTTAGGTTGGATCCATCCTCTCAAAGGCTGGAGGTGATTCTTCTCTTTCTGAAGAGCTTGTTTCCTTGCAGGGACAGAGATTTTCACTGGATGAGTTTACCTGGAATAGCTGAACAGGTTCTTGGCTTGCTGTTGGTAAGAGCATGTTCTGCTCCTGCTCATGACATCTTGCTGTCAACTTCTTAGGACTCACACCCACACAGTCAGAAGTGCATGAGACTGAATTTTTTCCACTTGACAGAAGGAAAGTTTCTTGCTACTGACCAGAGTTATCCTCAAATACTCAATTAACCCATTCCTCCCTTCATTCTTTTCCTTTGGACTACAGCTTGAAAAGGAGTTACTAACAGAGCATGTCCTGGCACAGAGATATTTCTCAGCAGTGAGCCCTTGCCTTGCCTCTTTGCTTTCTGCTAAAAAGTGCTGCTGGCTTGGAATCACATGAGGGCTGAGTGGAAATACATTCTACCTCTTCAGATAAATCAGCCACAAACAGCTTTTCTCCTTTTATATAGGCTACTCAAAGCAGTGTGTGTATATTTGAGATGATAAACTTGACAATTAGCACAAAAACAGGAAGTATCACTTTTCAAATCATGTAGAATTACTTAATAGAATGCCAGAAGCCAAGTCCTTTGTTTAATAAGAATGTATTTGGATAATTTTTAATGATGTTGTCTTTTTATGACAGAATTTGATATGATTTTTGGTAATTACATTAAAAAATACTGTCACATGTTGAGGGAAGTATTTCAAGTGTGTTAAGCCATCCACCAAACTGTCATGTTCAAAGGTACAGTGTTTGAAGTGGGGTGTAATTTATTATTTTTTAAACTAACCAAGGTTACAGTAGATGCTGTTTGGATTTTACTTTTTGGAGCTACTTAAACATGTTTCCCTTTTTCAGTACAAATACTAAGCATCAAGGATTGTGTTTTTTTAAAGTAAAATACAATACACAGCTATTGTTAAAACTGTCCTTCAAAAAGAATTTTTTTAAACAGGCATCATGTTGGTGAAATGGAATACTTTTAACTTGATTTTTGTGCACTACAATAAAATAAAATGCTTAAGTTAGAATGAATTTCTGATAACAGAAATTTCTGATAACATCAGAAATTAATTTTAGAAGGGAATCTTAAAATTTGCTTGTAACTGAAATATTGGTTAAATAGTTTATAATCACAGAATCACAGAATGTGTTGGGTTGGAAGGGATCTTAAAAAACATCCAGTTCTAACCCCATTGCCATGGGCAGGGACAACTTCCACTAGCCCAGGTTGCTTATACTAAATTATAATAGTATTATTATTTATAAAATACTATTTTAAAATATTTGGAATAGTTGCTTTTAATTCTTGCTATCCATGTAAGTTGTACTTTTGACTACTGTTGGTATTTTTCTTACATTTTCAATATAGTCACTGACTTGGGTGAAATTTCACTCACGGATTTTTCATGGAAACCAACATGAAAACAAAGTAGAAAACTGAGTAAATGTTAAAAAATATTTTCAACCCTCAGTGTTTAACAGCTAGATGTGATTCTGTTAAATCGGATGTGTTGGTTTGTTTTCTGAGCTGTTGCCACACAGCAGATTGTGGGATTCCCGTTTAGCCACGGGGAGGTGATCTCGCACAAGCAAACGGCTGAGGCACCTCAGTAAAGTCACACTTGGTGGATTCTCTTTGCTTTAATGCAGGCCCAATGACCACAATGTGTTCCTTCTTTCTTTTACCTGATCTATGCTGTCACAGACCTGGAGAAAAAGGAGGAGGAAATAGAGCAGCTGAGAATGGATTGTGAACACTACAGAGCCCGTCTGGAAACGGCCCAGGCAGATTGCATGAGAGAAAAGAAGGTAGATTTGCTGCCATGAAATTGATATCTGTGTGTTTGAGTTTTAGTAACAAAAGGAGTAATGATAAAATTTTCATTTTCATGTCACAAATTGAATCCTCAGTCTCAAAAACAATTTGAGATTTCTATCCAAATAGTCATCCATAACCATATGAACACGTTAAAGTAAAACATCGGGTATTTGGGAAGATTGTGGCGTAGCTGGAATCAAAAGGTCCTTCACAGAATCAGTTCTTGTGAATTTAACATTGCTAATTGTGAGTTTAACATATTTGCAAAGAGGACAACAGAAGATAGTTTAAGCAGTGCAAAGTACAAAATGAAAGCAGCCTCTCTTGGTTTGCTGTGAGATGTGGACTTTTATTTAGTGTTAATAGTCTTTCTCCAAGCACCTATTGATCCAATTGCCATGTACAGCTGAGAATCAAAGAGCAATTTCAGGGCTCTTCTTTGTCAATATTGTATTAAATGATTATGAGAGGGGAGATTCTTAACAATTAAGGAGTAGCAAAGACACTGATTTCTCAGACTGTGAAGCCATTTGAGTTCAAATGAGTCTCTGTGAGACTCAGTGGTGATTATTTGCTGCAAAAGTTCATTTCCTTGGAGCCATCTTCAGTAGTCAGCAGTTGGGGTTATACAGCTGGCATTTGCCAGCCTTGGGATTGCACAAAGACAGATGAACCACAAAACTTACTTCAGTTTTGAAAAGGAGTAATGAAGAGTTCAGAAATGCACTTTCAGTGACATCTGCATAGACAAGACACTCTGGAATGAAATTTGTTATGATGGAATAGTTGCCAATCTGGATATTCCTTATTTCAAAATAAATATCTTCTGGGATAGGTGTTGCAGTTTAGCAATAGGTACAGAGTTCATACTGCTGTGCACTGAGGTCTTCAGTTCCAGGATAAAATCCCTGTAAAATTGAATGTTGTTGCTTTAGATGTTAATGAAGGGAGTCCAACCATGATTCTTGTTAATACTACAAAATAAAGGGCAGGTTTTGTTTTATGATTTCTTTTGGATGCGTTTTACTTAAATCATGGATAGGTTACTAGGAGCAGTTGTTTTAGTGTTTCTGCTCAAATCTCTTCTCTTCATGACTTTGTGCAGTGTGGGGCAGTTGTCTGTCTGGGTTCTCTTACATGACAGGAAGGTGTATTTCAGTGGACTGTGCTCATGATGTTGTGAAGTCCTTTAGCTCTTCAGGATACAACAAGATGGTGTATGTATATGAGTGATTTTTGCTCCTGTTAATCACTTTTCTGGTGTTTTTCATTTGGTTGCTCTAGGCATCCTTGTGTAGAATTTGTGAATTATTTTCTACATATTTATCTTCTGAAGGAGAAAAAAATTATTCACTGAAACAAACATGAAATAAATGCATTTCTGGTTGAGCAGTGTCGTTTTCTGAGGCTGTCATAAATCAACATTTTGCATTCCAAATTCTCTGTGCAGAGCTGTATCACTGATGAGGGAATTGCTGTGCTTTCTGAACCTGAGCAAAACTTGAAGTGCACATGTTATTCTTGGCTAATGTCTCCTTTGTCTGTCTTTTTGCAGTTCCATACTTGGTCACTGCTGTGTTTTTGTGCCTTGACCTTTTCCTGAAGATGGTGGTGTTGGATAGCACAGGCATTGCTGGGTGATGTGAGCTCTTAGGAGTGTTGCTTCCAGCCAGGTTATTTGCTTTTGCAGGCTCTGTTTATTTTCCTGGCTCTTGAATGTACTACTTTGTTTTCCTTGCCTCATATCTTTGTTCTGATGTTGCTTTTGATCTACTAAAAATTCTGGCATTTTTTTCTGCTGGCTTTGCATGCTTGATGGGGGATCTGGATTTGGTATTACTGGGTTTTATGTCTTACTCAGTATAAGCATCCAAATGCAAATAAAATGTATTAAAGATACATTTCCCTAAGACTAGGACAGTGTGGAAAAGACAGGGAGAATACAGGGATTAGACAGGAAGATGCCTGAGGACATTTTGTGGATGAACATGGTGGCAGAAAAGCTGATAGGCCTGGCAGTGAGTCATGTAAAAGATGGAATTTAGCTAATTTGCTTAAAAACGATCAAAGTATTAAGCTATAAGAGACTTTTCCTGGGAGATTATGCCTATGGAATCAGCAGCAAGTGTCGTTCTTTTGCACATGTAGGTGAGACAGACTTCAGAGAGTAAATACACACAGAAGTCTACTTGAGAAATTAAACCTGAACTTTACAAATCCTCACCTGTGTGTTGCATCAGCAGCAGTGCAAATCAGGCTGGTAGGTGTGATCAGGAGGCTCAGTAGGTAGTTGGTGACAAACTTGCAGCTTTGTACTGGTTGACACCACATAATGTAAATTTTCAGATGAGTTAGTATTTCTATTCTTTCCAAACCCTCAACATGAAGCACTGAGGTGAACCCCAAAAAGCAACAAGGTACTTAAAGTCTTGATGACAAAACATGGTTGAAAGTCTTGTTCTGTTTAGTTGCTTTCAAAATTGACATAGAAAAGATTCCTTCTCATTTCCCCATACTTCATCCTGACAAACACATTGGGAAGGCTGAGCTGAGGAAGGTGCTTTCTGCAGTGCATTTGAAAATACCATGTCTGTAAATGGGCAAAGCAAGAGCCTTCTGGTTTTTGACATTGTGCAATCTGTGATTCTCTCTCTTTTAATACTTGAATTAGCATCATTTTTCTGGCCTGGCCTTGGTCTTTCCCTGCAGCACTGTCTAATACCACCCTACCTGGGGTTAGTTGGGAGCCCCCACCCACCCTGAGACATGGACTGCAAAATCCCTGCCTTGATCTCACTGGCTTTAAACTGAGAAGTGCAGCAGCTTTGCTACTCCTGTGGCAGCTGGTAGAAAGCTAGTGAGACCTAGAATCCTGCCCAATTCCATGATACTCTTCTAGCCAGCTTCCCATGTGATTGGAAAAATGTACTGCCAAATGGAAGTTGTGCTCTGGTTCTGTAGGGTTGATTTGTTCTGTCTTTATGCTTTGTGGCAAGATCCACTCAGCAGCTCACTTAAGTGGTCACAGAATCATTGTGTCACACAACAGTTTGGGTTGGAAGGGATTTTGGAGTTGTGTTACCTCATTCCATCCCCACTGCTGTGGGCAGGGACGACTTTTACTAGATCAGGTTGCTCAGAACCTCATGGATGCACAGTGGTGCCTCGGCTTTCTTGCAATGGAAGGTCCTACAAACTTCAAACCTTAGGTGTGTTTTTTGGGGACTCTGTCTTGCTTTGCCACTGCTGCTCAGGACTACGCTGACAGAAAAGAGTTGGAAGAGAAACATTTTTTATCCTAGGTATCCAGCAACTTTCCATGCTGGCTAGAGCAGATGCCTTTTTTGAAAAAAAACCCCTCCCCTCCTGTAAGATGTTTCCTCTATCTTTTGGAAGGTGTCAGGGAATGCTGGCCCCTGATGCTGAAATCCCCTCTCTCTTGAAGAGACATGGAGCTGTTTGCTCAGGGGGAGGTGTCTCCTATCAGGCTTCTCTAGGTGCCACTCAGTCTCAGTGGGTCACTTGGCTTGACCTTGTGGACAGTTCCTGGTTTCTTTCAGCCTGCACTACTTAGAGACCGCTCAGGAGAGAAGGAACATGTGTGCAACTGCTCTGGGTTACCCTCCATTTCAGAGAGGGCCATGATTGTGTTTCTTGTTCTGACCCCCTAGCCTAGAAACTTGGTGTGGGAGATATGAAGTGCAACCAAAATTTCCTTACGCTGTTCCAGGAGAAGCTGGACCTGCGGCAGCAGCTGAGCGAGGCCAAGCAGCAGCTCCTGCAGCAGGCAGAGTATTGCACAGAGATGGGAGCAGCCGTGTGCACCTTGCTCTGGGGGGTGTCCAGCAATGAGGAGGCTGTGAAATCCATTCTAGGAGGAGTAAGTATGGCAGGTGAATACTGACCCCTGGGAGTGCTCTCAGGCCTATGAAACAAGGACCTTTAAAATAAGTGCTCTGCTGTGGAACACACTTTAAGGATGTATTTCAGAAGCTGTCTGGACAGCAAAAGTGTTTTCTGGTTTTCCTGTTCTTTGGGAACCATCCATTTTTGTTTTAGAAGCATTGGAGCTGTGAAGTGTTATGAATAAATGCAGTAATTATTTCTTTTGTTACAAATGAGGGTTATCTGTTTTCCACCACACACAGTTAAACTGGAAGCAAGGCTACAGTTAGCACAATGTAAATATCTTCACAAGCTAACAGGAGGACAGAATAGTTCCTGGGCACATGCAGGAGTTTCCATGCCTGTGGAGAGCTTGGAGGAGCTATTTCCGTGGAGAAAAGATAGATCTGTTGATTCCCAACTTTAAATCTCTCTGCTGCCTTAATACGTGAATGACTCTTGGAAAGTCTTGGAACTCTTCAGAGATCCTCACTGCTCGTGGATCATATTAAATCATCAATGTTAAACATTGGCAAGTAGATTATTTGAAAAAAACAACAATAATAACAAACCACAAAACCAAAAGAACAACAGTTAATGACAGTAGTAATATTGCAGCTATCACTATTTCACTGCCAAGTGCAGCTGATGGAATTAGGAGGGACTAGGGCAACAGGCCTGATAAAAATACGATTTTCATTCTTGACACAGCCAGCATGAGGAGGAATTGCTGTATTTAATCTGAATGAACTGATGCCACAGTTTCTTTTGCCTTGATTTTCAGCAGCATAATGAACAACTGTGTGAATAGGATTAGTTCATTATAGTAAGTGGTAAACCAATGTGTTTGTAAGAATTGTTCTAGTTGGATGTTCCAAAATACAATTACAACTTTATATTGGATATTAGAAAGCTGTACAGTGGTGCCTTATTAATGATAACTTCTGATGTTTCCAGATACAAGCAGCAGCAGTTACTAGGGAAAACATCTGTAAAGCACTTTATAAAGCAGTTAAAATTTATAGAACAAGGCTGGTTGTTGAAAGCAGTCTTAAGTATTAATATTCAGTTGAATTAGTTAAAAACAAAACTGTTGCCTGAAGATTTGTTTGAAGGTAAAAAACCCAACTGTGAAGATGCAATACTTTGGGAGTTAGGTTGGTTTGAAATGCAAAATACTTCTAGTCATTTCTGCAATCATTAAAGCCTGTTGAGCTGCTGTACTTCTGGTGAAGATGAGAGCAACATTTGGGGGCATCATTTTCTTGAGATGGTAAGAAACGTGCCTGGGCTTATGACAAGACTCCTAGGAAAAGCATAAATGGATTGTGTGGCATAGTGTCAACCACAGATTGCAACTGGCAGTGAGTCAGGTCATTAAAAGATGATGGAGATTTGTCATACGACATATTTGGTTTGGGTTATTTTGGGACAAGTTGTACAGCTTGTAGCTTCTTCCCTCCTCCCCTGAGAAGGTGCTGTGAACTACAGAAATGTATGAGAACATCAAGGGTGCTTTGAAACTGAAGCACATGGGGAAGGTGGCATCAATTCAGAATCATGTCGTGCCTTAGGGAACAATGCCCAAGCTTTTTTCAGTCCTTCAAGCAACACAGGAGTAGGTCTTTCTTCCAGTCCTGTAATGCAAATGGACTGAAATCATGTTAGTGACCAATATATGTTTTGTGTCCATAAGGATTGGGAAAATCAGAACTTAAGCAGCAGATTTGAAATGTGATACAGGTAGTTCTCAAGGCAGTAGGGGAGAGATGCCTGCTGGTTTTGCCCATGTTCCTGGAGAGAATTTGAAGAGGCATCCAGAGAAGCATCATGAGAGAGTTTTCAAGGTTTCCTACCTGCAGCTACCAAAAAAAGAAGTAAATTAATTCCCATGAGATTGTTTTGGACGTCTTTCAAAAAGCTTCAGTTAGATATGACAGGCTTCTCACATGGAAATACAACCTGGAAGTTTGATTTCAGAACAGCATCAAGGCTTGCTTCAACTTGAGAAATTTTTGATCCTACAAGGTGTTTTGCTACTTCAGTTGTCTGATACAGTGACAAATGACTTCATGTTTTGTGGCAGCAATTTTTTCATGTTACCTGGAGCTTTCACACAGGATTTCCACAGACAGCAGAGGGTTCATTGCACCATCTGAGCTCAAGCATCTTAATGGCTGCTTTCAGAACTGGCCTTATCTCAACGTGTGTGGGTGAGACATTCTTCAGTCCCATGAAAATGCCGTCAAGTTAATAAGAGATTGTGCAGAGTGTGCAGTGTTTGCTATTTATAAACCTGATGGGTTTCTGCTGGAGCTCAGCACTAGTTAAGCAGTGGCTGTCTGGAAAGGAGGATCAGCAGAGAGGACACCAGTGAAACTTCAAGAGGTTGGCAGATGGAAGATTTCTTCTGTTTTCTGTGCAGCATACCAACTTCTCAGAGTGCTTAGTACCTTCATGTTCCCATGTGAATATGTATTTTCATAATGACTTGTTGGGCTCCTCATTTTCTCTCACACCCCCTTGCTTCTGGAGCTATAGTCAGTGCTTGTGTTAAAACTCCTGTCTTTGAGGAGTGGTGTCCATATAAAAACTACATCCAGCACATGCACTTACCTTCCTCCTCTTGCTCCATGATCCCTTCATTCCTGTTCTGGGGCCACAGCATCATTTGTGAAGATACTGTGTTGACTGAGCCTGCTTTTTGTCCCCTCTTGCTGAAGTCACCCCACAGGAACGATACATCTTTAATGTGGTGAATGTGCAGCAGTAGAGGAATAAATAAATGTTACCACTAGCTTTGCAACAATTTTGCAAAAGTATTAAGATTTTCAGTCACTTTACAAAATGAATAAAAGTTCAGGCATTTCTTCAACTCTCCCATTGGGTCAGTGCTGGGAATGACCAGAAATTTCAACTGCTTCATGAAACACCTGGAAAAATTATTAAAGACACTGGGAAAACCTAGCATTATGGGCTTTCTGCCACACTATTTTGGTTATGAAAGCCTTCATCCTCTGTGGGAAATAGAGTTCCAGCAAAGTTTTACTTTGTCAGAATTACCAATACACAGAAACAGGTCTCTCCATCCTTCTTTGTGGACTCTGCACCTCAGGCCAGGCTCTTTGACCAGCCCTTAGCTTTGTACCAGGTGGTGCTCCCTCAGCTGAGATACCTCCAGATGGAGCAGGATTGCAGCTGAGGGGAAAAGACTGTTCCATAATTACAGCCTGTGCTCCTGTTCCTATGCTCTGCTGTGGTGATTAATTTTTCTCACGTGATGTGGTTGACTTAAGTTCAACCTGTGACTCAGGAGAGACCTCCATTTCCTTTTCCAAAGAACTCCTGCATAACTTGTTAATCTCCATGCTGTATTGAGCAATTAATGAGTCCTATTAGGATCCATTTGAATTCTGTTTTTTTTTCCTTCATTGTTTTCTTAGGAATTTAATGCTAAGTCTCCAGTCTTCAGCTGATTTTGACAAAAGCTACTGTAGTAGACCAGGTAAATGTGAAACACCTGGTGCAACTACTGCAAAACAGAGATAATATTTTTACTTCTGATAATAAGCTTTAATTCTGCTGGTTGATTATATATAATTGTGTGCTTAGGAGGTAGATATGCTGTAGTTCAGTTTTATTAATAAATGTAGCATTGAGTAGTTTCCTGTTTTGTTCTAAGGTAATGGTTTCAAATATTAGGGGATCAAACATGTCACTCAATGAATACCTGGTATTTTCTGTTGTTTATTTGAAGTAACTGGATGTTTTAATAATTTGGAAGATTGACCAGTTTTTACTGTAGCATCTAATAATTATAGTTGCTGTAGTGTGTATAATCTTTCTTCTCCTCCATACTTGCAGAGTAAAGCAGTAAAGTTTTTCACAATCACTGCCCAGACCATGGAGAGCTTTGTGAAGTCATTAAGTGAAGACATGAAACAGCAGGATTTGGATTCTGAGGAAAATCAGTTTGTATTAGCTTTGGCAGGGATTGTAACAAGTAAGTTAGTGTTGTGTCTCAGAATAGCATTCCACACCTACTGGGAACTTGTACTGCCTCATAGAAGCTGCAGTAAATACAGCTTTTCAAAGTTAAGTTGTCAATGTTGATATCTTGGGTGACTTTCTGGTTTTCTAAAGGTCCAGCAAATTTTGTCACAGACACTTCTGGTACAGAAGTGCTCTTCAATTTCAGTTCTGTTACACTTCTGTGCTGCCTGGGACATCGTTAAGGATCAGATGGGTAGGAGCCATTGCGTTCTGAAATTCCCTGTTGCATCCCTCAGTCTGAAATGAAACAAGGACCATTGTACCAGCCTTGTGTGCTCACATTAGTTTGTACACATTGAGCAATGTACTTTGTGAATCACCAGTGATGCCAATATCTACAAGATTACAAATTGCCAATGGTGCAAATAGATCAGCCCCAGCTTAAGGCATGGACTGAGGATTTTGAAAGTGCTTAAAAAAATGGTTATTGTCAGATATGCTGCACTTTGACTGTATAAGAGAAGTAAAAGGTTATAAACCTGACTTCCATACTAAGTGGTTTTCTTTAGGGCCAGAAAATAAGTAAAAAGCCACATATCTGTTGTAGAATAATGTGCTTGGTTTGGGAAGCTGTGAGGCACAAGGTTGATACATCTGAATTTCTGTGAAACTGTAACTGTCAAAATTACACTAAAGACATGATGCAAGGTAGATGAAACAGTCAATATTGATACAAATAAATGAATCTTGAATGAACAGCTTTTCTGAATGTGGGATTTTTAGCTGTTTGGATGTCAATAAAGATAAATAAAATAAAAAAATTATTAGGTGATGCATTATGCTACTTGTACTGAGTAGGGGGCTGGTATAAGGGAAAATAATAAAGAAAAGTCTGCTTTGGAACAGTAGCCTTTGAAAATAATTTTGTCTTTTGGTTTGTGCTTGAATAATGCCACACTTCCATAGAGGCAGGAATTAACCCCTTTTTTTGGTTATGTGATGTGCCAGGTATATTGAATTGAGTGGTTGTAAAACTCTGCAATCCTGTTCCTTTAAAGTGGAACCTATAATGGTCAGCTTTGTTTCAGTCACACATTACCTGTGGATGAATATAGCCTTTTGTTTCACAATTTACTGTGCTGCTATTGGGACACTGGGCATTTTGAATAAATGCTTTGGTTGTCAATGCAGAATTTTGAAGGAGCTTGACCAATGTTTGTTGTTCAATATTTGCTGTACAGCCTAATGTAGTCTGAGGTTTATATCAATGCCATAGTTCATTCTTCACAACTGACCTATCTTTTTAGTGGTCCTGATAATTAGCATAAACTTCTGTTTGAAACATGATTTTTGGTGATGTTTTGTGCTTTCAGATGTGGCTGCGCTGGCGTGTGGCCGTGAGTTCCTGGTCAGTTCCAGTCGGGAATTACTGGACACGATGATGCATCTCCTGGGAGACATGAAGCCAGGACTCTGTAACAAATTTAAAGTGTATGTTGACTTTTTTGCCCCTTTCAGGTGAAATGCATTATCTTGCAGTGCAGTTCAAGTGATGACAGCAGTTTTCCCACTCTCCCATTATCCCTTTCCTGGAGAGGAAACATAATTTTTGGAAGTTCTTTTCCCAGTATCATTCCTTGCAGATATACTAGGGTTGACTACAAAATTCTATTCAGGTTTTGTGTCTCTTGGGAAGTCTCTTTAGCACCATAATATTGTAAAGGTGAGCAGGGGTGCCCTCTTCTAGCTTGGGAGGGGGTCATGAGTTTGGCATGAAGTAAGGAGGGTGTGAGGTCAAGTTTTACAACAGAGAAGATGTGGGAAATGTGAACTCATTTTTATTCCCTTCTGATATGAAGTGTAAAATGTCACATGTCCTTAGTGAAGAAAATGACTTATGGATCTGCTAAGAGCAAAAATGAAATCATTTCAGGCTCTTTAGCAGCCAGACTCACCACGCACTTCAGTTTGTAAGACACAATGCCTGTAAAGTGACCTTGCAATACAGCTTTAAAGGCAAGGCCCTGTTACACAGTTCAGCTACTGTAAAAGTGCTTTTAAGCTGATGGAGAGATTAAATAAACAATTGTCTTTGCCTTTTTCTCCAAAACCTTAAAATCCGAGGATATATGGGTTTCACTGGGCAAATTACTGTGGCTTAACAAGTGGCTCATCTGCTGAACTGTGGGCACTGGTCCTGTACACCTGGTTCATTTGTTGATGAAGGTGGTTTGAGCCACTGTGGTGGTTTTTTGATAAATACACAAACAATTTATGCCCCAGGTAGCTGTCCCAGCTCAGCTGACAAACAGCAGCTCTGTCAGCTACAGTAACCTGACCACATCCAGGCACACATTTAAGCAGGTTGGATGTGATAGTCATGAAAGCAGGCTTGGTCTTCACTTTGGAGAGGTTTTACCTTGCCTAACCTCAGCTGTCAGAGAGGGGGATGTCAGGAATTTGCTGACTGGGCTCCTTCCCACAGTCACTGGGAGGAGATGGTGCTGTCAGGTGATTGCTCGTGTGAGGGGGAGCAAGTTGTCCTCTGGAGGAGTTTGCCTTTCCATGTTGGGTGGTGAGGGGAAAGCTGAACAGCTTGTGCTGCAGATAGTGACTTGATGATTTGAGATCAGTTATTTACTCTGTCAAGCTTTGGGATTGAAGGTCAGTGCTAGGGTTTTTTTGATAACATCCCAACTGAAAGAATTGTGTGAGAAGCTCAGTTTATGAAAGAAAAGGTAATTTGTGCCTTCATGTGTATAAAAACATCAAGCCAAACAAACAAACAGAAAAAACAACACTGGAAAGGGAATCCATACTGTTTCAGAATCTGTAAATGGGATAAAAAAAGAGGACTTTGAGAGGAGGAGGGAAGATGTTCCTCTGAATTTCAGGTGGATATATGTCTAGGGTCCAGATAAGCTATTAAATTATAAACTATTATGGATCATTTAATATTGTATTAATGTGACTGGTTTTGAGACCCTTTCTTTTGAGTTTATATCTTAGGTTGCTTGTTATTATGCTTCAAAATCTGCCTGCTTTGCAGAAGAGTTACCCAGGGTGGTGTAAAGTTGGCTGCCAATACAGCACTGCTGGTAAAATATCCACAGAGCAATCCCATGAGGTGGCAAGGAATTCAACAGGGGCCAGCTTTGTAGGCTAACAAATGGAGGGAGGCTTGGATAAGAGGTTGCTCAAGGTGGTTGATAAGTGAGAAGTATTAAACATGTGATGCAATAGCTTGAATGCAGTGCAGTGATGATATTTTCTGATATCCCACAGAACCAACATTTTTTTTTCCTTACTTTGAACTTGCCATTGGATAAAAAAAAAATAAAAAATTGCTGTATGCTGACATTACAGCAAATGCCAGAAAGGACATTTCTTCATGGCCTTGTCAGAGAATGAAGTAGCCTAATTTGCTCAAATGTTTTAGTGCAAAATGTTTCCCTTTGTTTATCTTTCATGTCCATAGTAAAAAAAAAAAGTCCTTTTTTTTTTAATGATCTCTGTATGTGTCTTGCCACTGTTCAGTTTGAAGAACCTGTTACTAACTAACACTAGATTTTTCTCTTATCCTTTTGGGGAGTTTACAGAAAAGAAGGGTTTTGGGGGGTTGGTTGATTTGTTTTTAAATTGTTCTTTGCATGTAAGGTTTTTTAGCTGCTGGTTAACCTTAATCAGCATTTTCATAAGCAGATGTTTCAGAAGAACTCCCTTTTCTCCTCCCATAGGAAACATAAGCCAGGACAAAATGAAAGACAACTGTGAGACAAGGATACAAAGGTTGCCATAAATTCTAGTGCTGTTTCAAAGTTAGGTGAAGATGGACTCCAGAATCATGATAAATAATGTTTACAGATACATTTATATACAGATACGTTTTTAAAACTGCACCTCACAGATGAAAATGTCTATTCATTATTCTGGAAATGCAGTTTATTAAAGCATCACCGTGGTGTTACATGGGAGGACATCAACTTGCAATTCAATCAGTTGAAGAAAAGTTTAGCTTTTAATTTTAAATGCTATGGTTGGCTTTTGCTTAGTTCTGAGGTTTTATTATTATTTTCTATCTTCTATGTTCAAAAATATTTTTCATTGCTGTGTTACAAATCATGGGAAACTGTGAGTCCAGTTCTACACCCAGCAGTATCAAAGTGAGCTGATAAAGAGAGGAGTTCTCTTTTCTAGTTCTAGCAGTCCTGTGTTCTATTTGGATGAATATATAAACAAAAAAATTACAGGGAGAACCTGTCACTTACTCCAAAATTGCTGTGATATCCACTATAGTCTATGAGTATGGGATAAAATATATCCCAGGCATCAACCTGAGCGCTGAGACTGAAATCTCAGGGGTGTCCTTGCCTTTCTGAAATAGCAGATGTGAAAGACTTTAGGTTTCCTTCTCACTGGTGTAGGGTTTGTTCAATGTTAGTAATTGCTACAGTCAATAAACATTTACATAATTGTTTGTGGCTATAATTAAATGGTTAAGAATATGCAACTTTGCTTTTGTGGCAGTTGAACGTAGCCAGTAAAGAGAGATATTTAAACATAATAGTATATTTTATGTACTAATCCCATGTATTAACAAGACAAGAGGGAGCTTTAGCTGTGCATTTAGTTCTAGATTTTAAAGAAAGCATTGACAGATATAGTAGTACAAGATGTTAATTAAATTTGGCTTGTCTAAGTAGGAAGATTATGAAATGCATAATTAAGACTCACTCCACATTTTAGAAAAAAACCACCTGAAAGTATTGTTTATCCAGTAATCAGTAATTTGTGTCAGGTTTACTTCAATGAGCACTTCTGCAATTATTATTGCAAGAAATACTTATAAAAATGTGCTGATACTGGAGATAAAGGTGGTTATAAAGGGCCTGGAAATGCACCTCTGTTGTGCCTAGGTGAATGTGTTTAATTAAATATGCTGTTATATATTAATATGCCACTACATTGGCTTGTGGGGTATTCCAACACTCCAAAAACCTCAGCACTTCCCTGGATCACCACCACCAGTCCCTGCACAAAGCAAACAAGTGAAATAAAAATACAAACACAGCAGTGCCTTTTTACGTCACTTTATTTCTAACTGCAAATGTCAAACAGATTAAGGGTGCAAGACATTCTCAAGAAATGTTAACATTGCCATTATAAGATGATGGGTTATTGATCATTTCCATTCTGGCTGATTATAGGTAGTGTTGTGCTCTTTTGTCAGGGCTTGTTCTGGAAGCCCAGAGAGCTGGCTGAAAAGCAATGTATGAGCTTTACCAGCTGCAGTTTCAGATCCAGAGCACCTCTCCCTGCTTGGCAGTGGCAACTGGTGCAGTAAATTTAATAAATGTGCTCTTCCTTCTTTCTCCTCCTTAATAACCAAGGTGATCAAACTCAGAGCACATAAATGACACCTCTTAAAATTTGGTTTAGCCTGCAGCGGGTCACTGCCTTTTTCTGCTTTCTGAAAGTGTCCACAAAGTATCCAAAAGTCTGCTGGTGGCATAGGAGCTTAAACCACGAGACCTTGTTTGAGAATTGGATGTGAGGTGTGAAGTGCATTTGGAATTACCAATTCCCTTTTGTTTGGACATGGTGGCAGTGCAGTGACATGCAGGTTTATCTCAGGCATGAGGGAGAGCAGTAGCCAAGCTGGCTCCAGAGCAGAGAACATTCCAGGCCCTCCCTGGGACCTTCTTACTCTTTTCCTTGTGTTTGTAATATGTGATTTAACAGTAGGAACAAAGGTTTGCACAGCATGGCTTGTATATATATATATAAATTGAGATTTCTCTCTGTTACCAAAATATAAATTATTAGCACAGGAATATTTATATAATTTGATGCAGATAATAATCTGCATCAGTACATGTTTGACACAAATGTCAAAAGTTGCTGAAGCATGCAAAGAAATCAAAGGCTCTCACATCTTCTTTCTTTCAATTCTAGGCTAATGCTAATGTCACTTTACAATGTGAGTATCAACTTAAGAGGCTTGAAGTACATCAGTGAAAGTCCAGGTTTTATTCCCCTGCTTTGGTGGCTGTTGAATGGTAAGTTGCTCTAAGAACCTGGTGAACTGTGACTTTCAAGATTTTGTAGATTTGCAATAGATGTTGCAAATAACAAAGCAGAAATTTATATCTGTAACCTGATTAGCTGATATTAGAATAAAAGTAAACATAAAGGACAAATAGCTGGAGGGCAAAGATGTGCATTTCCCACAGAATTTTTGCCACTGTATGTAATATTCCATTAATGTAAAGTTTTAGGGTGGTAGATTTAAGAATAGGGATTGGAGAAATTTGATGGAGTGATTTATAAAAACAGCCACTTGTGTCTTCACATACAAACTTTAAAATAAACCTTAAGGGGAAACTACATATCTGTTCACTACAGTGAACAAAGGAAAATGTACACATTTGGGGGGAGGAAGCCAAGTCTGTAATTTCACTGACCCATTGCAAAAGTGTCTCTTTCTGAAGAGAGGCCTTGTGCTCTAGTAGGACTTGGGGCTCCAGGGCTGGAGAACTATTCCCAGCTATGCCTTTGGCCAGTGCAGGACTCCAAGGACGTCAAGGACTTGTGTTGTCACTGTCAGGAACATGAGTGACATCAAGGCTCTGCTCTTTGGGAGGCTTCAAATCCCTGTGCAGGAGCCAGCAGGGATTGACGTTGCCAGTGTGCGTTGGACTGGGCTGGCAGCTGTGTGCACAGCTTGTGAGGGACAGCAGGGGGACAGAGCTGTGACACTGCCCTGCCTGGGCTTTCTCAAGATTTATGAGGAGATTTTGGTGTGCAGATAGGACTGGGGAGGTTAATTATCCTTCTGTGCTGCTAAAGCCCTGCTAAGGTACGACTGCTAAATACTTGGAGCAGCTGAAATGAGAGAGATTGCATCTGCTTTTTCCAGACCTTATTTTGATGCTGATTTTTTGAAAAAGCTTTGGTTAGGGTTGGTAAACTGAAAGCTATTTGTATAGCTCATGGTTCCTTTAATTATTTTACAGAAAATGTAGCTGCTCAAGCTTTTCATCAAATAATTTCCTGCTGTGGAATGCCACAGGCTCTCTCTTCCAAGGTCTCAGGAAATTAAGTAATCCTTGTAAGGGAAAACACCATTTCTATAGGAGTTTTTAATATATTTTGATAAAAAATGGGATCCTCAGAGAACATCAAATACATGGTCCTTTGTTCAGCTGTGTTTTGAAATTTTACACATCTTAGTCCAGGTTTTCCTTTAATTCATGATGGCTAATATTATATATATAAGTTGTTCTAGCAAAAAATACCAACCCAAAACATGCTCAAAGAATCCTGTCAGACTATGAGTTCACAAATATGCCCTTCCAATTGTTGTGATAAAACAAAAAATATAACAATTTGATGCAGTCTGTTGTCTGAAAAAGGTTCATAGGTCAAATAAGAGGATGAAATGGGCAACATTTATAATTAATTTGCAGCTACTAATGGAAACAAGAAATGGAAAGGCTACTCTGCAATTTGGAAGTGCTAATTGTTTATGGCTGGGTTGTAGAAAGAAGATGATCATGGCTAATTCCTTGACTTTTTGATAATAAACTTCTCCAGTTACAGCAAAGGAGGAAGGTTTTCAGATAATGCAGTTCTGCAGGTTCAGATTCCTTTGGAGGAAGTCTGCTTTCTGTCAAGAGAGAGCTGACTGGTTTGGGTATCAGATGAGGGGTCAGATCCAAGACCCGATCTTGTTCCCATCATTTTGTGTGAGATCTCTGTAGTTTTCCAACGTTTAACCTATTTCTAAATGTCTCTACTTGGAAAATTCAGCAGCTTCCTCCCACTTTTACTCCTCTCCTCTTTCCCTGACCAGCATCTTCATGTTCTGCTAGCCAAGATTCAGCTCATAAACACCTGGAGCTGCTACATTATAAGGTCTTGTTTTTTCCATGCAGGAGAGTAGAGCACTACCCTGTGCTGGCAGAGTATCCTGGATGTTCTGCCTGCCTGCAGGAAGCTTCTTCAAAGCCTGTTTTGTTTAAGGCTTATGACATGACTCAGCTTTCCAGTTTTGTATGCTTTTATCACCATTCCCACTAAGAGAGGCCCCAGAAATCATCCTCTGATATTTTTTTTTATTTTCAGAGAATCATCCTGTTTGCTTTTCCATTGTCAGTCTCCAAAGGTCCATGGCCTAAGCCTATATGCATCAGCCCATCTTTCTTCCATTTGTATGCAGCTGATAAATCCCTCACATTCCTTCTCTGAGTTCTCAGTCTCTGCCCATCCTTGTTCCCTAAAGAAAAATATCCTTCCCATTAAATGAAGAGAGCAAATAATTGACTTGATTGTCTTTATTTCCCCTTCTTGTATTTGAAGCAAAGATGGATTTGATTCAAGTTGCCTCACAGAATTTTTGAAGAGGCAGAAACATGCCTTGATGTTGAATACACTGATTGGAAGAGATAGAAGGGAAAAAAATCTATTAAAGGTTCCTAGTGCAGTAAGAATGTTAACAGCAAACTGTCCTACTGTCTTTGGGAAACTTGGATGAGCTGGTGTGACTTCATGTTCACTAACAAGAATTCTTAATAGATCTTTCTGCTGAAGGCTTTACTGATCATAGGAGAAAACCAAATGTTTGACATAATTTTCGAAGATAATTCAGGTCTCTGTAGTTTAATACTTCATGAAGTGGACTGTCTTTTTCTTCCTATGTTTTCTGCCAGTTTTAAACCTTCTAAATGATGGACACCCTTTAATAACCAACACAGATCACTAAATCTTCTGTGTAGGTATCAGCTGTGCCTGCCTACACCTTCCCAGCCTGGTGCCAGCATAAAGCACATGAATGATGACTCAGATTTCTGTCTGTGGAGCAGCTTGTGGGATCAATGGAGTTCTCCTCTTGTGGAGCACCATGTGTTTGCAGAGCAGCTGTTCCCATCTTGGACAAAATAGGCAGCTTTAGTTTCCTCCATCAGCTGCTATCCCTGTGCTGGTGTCCTGGCTGAGGGTTTCACATAACTTTCAGATTTAAAGAAGCCCTGTCCTCAGCCACAGAAAAAGAAGCCTGTATCATATTGAGTGGAAATCCACCTGAGATTTGTCAGTATTTTTTTTCTGGTGTTTTCCATCTAAAGATGCAATAAGACCTCCACTCTGTAACTCCCAAAGAAGTGGATTGAAACATTACTTTACCAAGGATCTCTTGAAGTATAAGAACTAACAATCAGCTCAGGTATTAATATTAAAGACTAAATTATTTTTCATTTTTTATCATTCAGAACATTTGCCAACAAATGAGAGCTGGAGAAAAGGTGTCTAGGCTCTTCTCTACTTTCTCTGTTTGGTTGAGGTTTTTTGGTTGGTTGGGTTTTTTTAACATTGTGTGTCTTTATTTTCTCTTCTTTTCCACTTTCCTTTTCTTTGAATGCAGTTTAAAAAATTTGTCTCTTTGGATACTTGAGAAAGCATGGAATTCAGAGACACTTGGTTAGTGATACGTCTTGTCCATAGCTGGGAAATTGCTCCAGGTACTTCATTAAACAAAACACAAAAAGAGACATAGGACTAATTTTAGATCTTGCCCTTCAGTTTCCCCCACCACTGTTCCATGTGGAAATCCAACCTTGTTTATCCAAATTCTTTGCAAATTATGGTCTCTACTAGAAATGCTTGTATGAAGCACATTCTCACTTTGCTGCCTTCACCCTCAATATTTGCTTTTCATTACTAACTCTGAAGGTTTCTAATGCCTTGTTCTTCTGTCCAAATTTGTTATGGTTGTGAGAGCTTTTGAAATTTCAGGTTGTTTGCATGGCCTCATGTTTAAAAAACATCTGGACAAACAGAACCATCATATTTATAAACCGATGTCTGTATTAAAACAAATTCTGCTTCATAAATCAAAACCACTTTCAAGTGCTCAGCAATTTCATCCTCTTGTCATAGAACCATAGAATATGCTGAGTTGGAAGGGGCCCATCAGGATCATGAAGTCCAACTCCTGACCCCACAGAACATCTCAAGAATCCACCATGTGCCTGAGAATGCTCCTTGAACTCTGGCAGGCTTGGGGCTGTGACAGCTTCCCCTCCCTGGAGCTAATTCTAGTGCCCAGCCACCCCCTGTCTGAAAAACCTTCTGATACCCAGCCTAAATCTCCCCTGACTCATCTTCATGCTGTTCTTCAGATGATGAAATTAATCTTAAGGAGAGGATTGCCCTTTAAGACCACATCCATTTGGGTGAATGCAGGGATGTCAGCTCTGACGCAGAGTTCCCTGAGCCTCAGGTATCTGGGAGGCTGGAAGAGTGGCCAGGGCAAGTCTCTTGGAATGTTTGCCCTTTTCCATACTCATACTTTTCCATACTCAGCTGCTTGCCTGGATGGAGCTCTGGGCTGTCCTTGCCATCTGAGCAGGAGCTCCTTGCCCTGCCTAACAACTCATGCAAATTGATGTTCTGTGAGGAGCAGTGTTACCCAGCAGCTACAGAGCTCTGTGCAATCTCCTCTTCATTCTCATCCCCTCAGTAGTGGCCAGGCAAATTGTGATTGAATTGCTGCTTCAGTTTGAATCCTGGGAGTCTCTCTCAAGGATTTCCCTGAGAAAAGTATGACAAACATGTCTGTAGGAGAGTAGGGAATTCTCCTTAGCTGAACTCCATGTGGGAGCAGCCACCCAACCAGGAAGGAGCTGACAGAAACCCAGCTGGAATATAGGAGCTGTGGCAGAAATATTGCAGAGAGAAAGTGCATTTGTTTCTGTAAGAATTGCAGCAGCAAAGCTTGGTCTTTTTTTCTACTTTGGTGTTCTCCCTGCTTCTTCCCCTCAGAGCATCTTTACCACAACATTTCTTGTCTCCTCAGACCTATCAACAGTATCGAAATGTCTGGAAAATTCTGCTGCTGCAGGTGCTGCCTCAGCCTTGCCAGCATTGGCAATGTAAAAGGATCTTACAGGGGGAAGCCCTGGCCGTGGCTGGCTCTGTTGGATATGCTGTGAGCACAGATAGTCTGACAGGCTCATTATAAGGAAAGACTGAGAGGCAGATTGCTCCTTCCTGCTGGAATCAGACAGGAATTGAATTGAATAATACCTACAGCAGTGGTGAGAAGCTTTTGAAATGATAAAGTCATGGAATAGTTTAAATTGGAAGGAATCTTAAAGAGCATCTCATTGCAACCCCCCCTTCTGTAGGAAGGGACATCCTTCCACTAGACCAAGCTGCTCAGAAGTCCATGCAACCTGAATTTGAACACTTCCAGGGGTGAGGTATCCACAGCTCCTTTGGTCAACCTGTGCCAGTGCCTTATCGCACACATAGTGAGGAATTTCTTCCTAATATTTAATCTAACCATCCCCTCTTCCAGTTTTAAGCCATTGCCCCTTGTCCTGTCACGTTTCTTTGTACAAGGTCCCTCTCCAGCTCTCTTGTAGCTCCTTTAGGCACTGGAAGAAGCTTTAAGGTTTCTCTGTAGCCTTCTCCAGGCTCCCCAGCTCTCAGCCTGTCTCTATAGCAGAGGTGCCCCAGCCCTCTGATCATCATAATGTCCCTCCTCTGGACTCATTCCAGCAGATCCATGTCTTCCTTATACTGTGAGCTCTGGGGCTGGTGGCAGCTCTGCAGGTGAGGTCTCACCCGAGCGAGGCAGAGGGGCAGACTTGCCCACGGTGCTTTGGATGCAGCCCAGGACACCTTTGGCTTTCTGGGCTGTCAGTGCACATGGCCAGCTCATATCCAGCCTCTCATCCACCAACACCCCTGAGTTCTTCTCCTCAGGGCTGCTCTCAGTCTCCCAGCCGGTACTTGTGCTTGGAATTGCCCCAACCCATGTGCAGGACCTTGCACTTGGCCTTGTGAACTTCTGTGCTCTTGTACACAGGCACAGCTGTAAGCAGTGTGCTGGCAATAAATCTTGCATTCAGGTGGCCAGGGGATGGTGTGGCCACGTGTAAATTGAGTTCACACAACTCTGAGCCAATTGTGGATAAGCTGTTCAGCATTGATGTAATGCAATTACTTAAATACTGCTGTAGGGGACAGTTCATCTGAGAGCCTGGTGCTAATGACAGATGTGACTAAAATCCATCCACGTTATCAGCTGCCTTTTGTCAGTGACTGAAAGCCAGTGACATCAAACTGAGCTGGCAGCTTGCAGGACGTCAGCAAACTCCAGCAGTTTCAACACCTTGGTAAAATTACATCAGCGCTGTACGATGGTGATAGGTTTGTGCTATGCCTGTGATCCTGGCTGAGGCAAGCAGCTTGATTTCTCTCCCTCTTCCCCAGAAATAATGGTGATAGTTTTGAAATTGTAGTTGGAGATGTGTGTGCTGGTGGTTGGGAGGATGTGATGCACTGATTTGATTACAGCTAAAGGATTTTTTTTTGATCTTGTACAAACAAAATGTTACTCAGCTAGTGTAGAAATGACTAAATCTGGAAGCTGTTGACATAAATATAATGCTGAATAATGAAGATTCCTTACATTTCTCTGAGTGCTTTGTAGACAAGGCTTTTAGAAAACGTCCCTAATGATATTGGAGACAAGAGAAAGATTTCTCTGGTATTTTTTTTAAATCCTCTTAGGAAACATGATTATCCTCAATAAGTAGTATTCTCAAAACCACATGTAATCCTCAGGGAGTGTATTTTAAGGCATATGTATTTATTTAACTCAGAACATCTCAGAATGCATTCAAAACAATGGCAATCTGAGGTTAAATGTGTATTAAGTCATCTTCTGGTGCAGGATCATTTCCTTCCTTTGCTGGATGCCCGCGTGCCTAATCTGTTCTTCATTTGAGTGACTCAAGCTGTTGAGCTTCCCTGGCTGCTGCTGGAGATTCTTCCTAGAACCTCTCTGCTCTTACTGGAAAATGTTCTTGTTCATCAAGCTGGAAATCATTTCCTGATCTCCTACAGATCCTCATTTTCTTGGCTCCCCTGCTAAGGTTTCTCCCCTGATCGATTCTTTAATTTCTACAGCCTTTAAACACTTGCAGATAATATTAATATTGATTCCTGTAACAGTATTAATAACAAAGCTCTTTTCATCTTACATATATGAAGCTTCCCAGCAGTACTGCAAGCCATTAAAAGTATTAGTGGCTTTATTTCATGGAGGAATAATGTCACACAGAGGAAAATTGTAAATGAACTACATAGATTTCACTCCCCAAAGCTTCTTTCTTCTTACCTATTTGGGCTGTAGTTTGTGGCTGCTATTTCCAATGATTAAGTGTAGAATAATACTAAGAACAGAAAAAGGGGGAGGTGATCTGTGCAGTTGGAGCAATATATCAGGCAAAAATATAGGCATTAAAAAATACACAGTGTGGAAGGCATGGAGGCAGAAAAGGAAGGCAAGAGAGGGCAAATTCAAGGCTTCTAGTCATATTTTGATTAGGTCAGAATAAGTCTGAAAACCAAAACTTGTACCAGGTTTTTTCAAAAGGATTCACTGAAGTGTTGCTAGCCTGGAAATAGGACATAAAGTCTTGCTGTCTGTGAGGCTGAGCTGCAGCATTTCCCCAAGAGTTACAACTGCTCATCACTCAAAGTTGCACCTGCAGGTACTGCTGGAGATGATGATGGAAAGAGACTCCTTAGAGCCTTCAGCCTGGGTGTCAGCAATACTACTGGCTGTGCCATGGGTGTACAGCACTAATCACAGGACTTTTATTGATCTGACATGTTTAAAATTGTCCAGCATACCCAACAGCTAGGATTCTCGTTGCACGGAAAAGGAGAAAATGCACGTTGTTTTTTGGGTTTAGACAATACCTGTGTCCTCAGATTATAGCCCACCCTGCTGCTTTTCCAGGAGAAAGTAGAACTCCTTTCTTAAGAGGTTAACACCTGCTTATTTCCATTTATGATGGAAGATGGGGGAAGAGAGAGAGAGAGTGCCTGGCTTTTGGGTGTAGATCAGATGTCACAATCTTTAATATTGTTCTTCAGCCTTGTGCTGCTGGGAATTACTTAAAAATCCCCATCTCAGCAGTGAGTTTCATGCTGAAATCCAGAGTCTTCTTCGGTGTCCATCACATCCTGTTCTCTGGCCCCCCTGAGTGCTTTCAACCCTTATGCTTTAATGAATAATTCTCCTCAGTCCTTTTTCAGGTCACCAGTGTTACATGTGAAATAAGCCAGGAAAGGAAAGAACTTGCCTCAGCCCCACCAAATGCCTCCTCCAAGCTCAGTGCACTCTGGTTCACCACTGCACTGGTTTTATGCTCCTTCAGTGAGATTTTGGTCTCTCTGGTGATTTTGTGCTCAAAGTGATCTGAATTAATTTTCTCAACCTTTCTGCACAACCCTTTTTCAAAAGCTTGCTGAAGACTAGGTATGCTAATGAAAAACACATTAAAAATGCATGGCACGTGGGACAAATAACTGCTTCAGCTATAAAAATATATTAGATGTTTTCATTTGGAATATGCAGAATAGGGAAGTCTTTCTACCACATGCTTTTGATAAAGCTGTAAACCACTAAATGCAAATGGGCCGTTGCAAATGATTAAAATGTAATGCTCCTAATGTTTCAGTAATTAAAAATGCATTCTGTGTTCTTAGCAGTGGAGTTATTACATGTCTTCCTGGCTTAAGTCAGTCAAAGGTCTTTGCTGCATTTCCCTGGCACATTCCTGAGCAGCAGTGCTTCAATACCCATTTCAATTTTGTGCAGACTGAATTAAACACTTGGAAGGTTGATACGTGGTTGCTAGAAAGTTTTATAAAGATTAATATTTTATTGAGCTTTGAGGAAATCTGAAGCCTCATATAAAAAGAAATTAAAGAAAAGCCTAATGATTTACTGCAGATTTGATTTGTTAGTCTGTTTTTAAGTCTGAATAATCACGGGATATTGTTTGTTCATGGCAGTTTGTTCTGCTCTTAAATTGGATTGCATCCAACAGTACATCCTGGGTACTGACTGGATAAATTCAGGGTGATAAATTCCCTGCTTCACAGCAGTTTCAACATCTGGAAAATAAGAGAAAGGTTCCTGGTTATCTCTCCCTCGCAAACACTGCTGGGCAGAAGCTGCTGAGGGAGGACAAAAATGTGGTTTTCAGGTACCTACTAGAGCCAGCCAGCCACAGCCAACAGCACTGGGAATTAGGACACTTCCGTTATTCCCTGTCTGCCTGGTGGATCCTAACAAGCACTGGGTGCTTTTCTTCCCTGCTTTTAGACCCCGACACAGAGGTCTGCCTGCACGCCCTGCGCCTGCTGCAGTCGGTGCTCCTGGAGCCGGAGGTGTTGGCCAGGTCGGGCGCCGAGGTGCGCGAGACGCTGCCCTTCCAGCGCATCGTCGCCCTGTCCCAGAGCCGCAATGCAGAGCTGCAGGCGCTCGCTAAAGAACTCCTTGAGGATCTTAAAATATTTGAGTACGAAGCATAGAAGAGCTCTACGACACCAAATGCTTACGTCTTTCCTATATTTTTATGCTGCAAGAGTTGTTGGAGATGGGCTTGACTGAAAAAAACCCCTCTGCCTGAGTTCCTCTGACAGAATCCTTTTTGGGAATTCGAATTAACCCAATGAAAATTGTACTTCTTGGGTTTTAGATGCCCAGATAAAACCTTGGGTGATCTGGTAGAGATGGGACAGGCTTAATTTCTTTGAGCAGAATTTTATTGATAACGGGTTTCCAAAATGGTCTGTGGTTATTTGCTGTCTAGGTGGGGTAAAATATTCTCATTCCTTGATAACAGTTCATTGAAGCGGTAAATAATCCTTTTGGTCCATCCTTAAGAATTATTGTACTGTGAGAAAAAATCTGTTGTCTTTTCTAGCTCTTCTGTGTCAGAATGCACCCCAAGTTCCAGTTTTATTGTTATTTCTCACTTCTCTCTGTTGTAATAAAACAAAACTGAAATTCTGTAGCATGTAACAGATTCTGCTTTCAAAATCTGTATTCAGATTCACTCTTAACTGCAAGTCAGGCTGGTCTGTGGCTGCCAGGCATGCTAGAAACTGGGCTATTGTTTTTAGAAAAGCCCTGAGACTGGAAATAAATTGCTGTTGTCTGTGGTACCCATTTGTGTGCTGAAGAGGCTAAAAGGAACTGCTGCTCTGTCATGAGCAGCATCACATGCCCTCACAACCTTGGGGTTTGTTGGAGCTTCTGAGTACAGCTTGCTTACCTCAGGGGTAAATACAAACACTTGGTGCTGGATATTGGTAGAATTTATAACGTTTTTAGAAAATAATAGCACTCATTCCTGTGATGTCAGAAACAGAGCCAGTTAAGTGAGGCTATTCAAAGGAACAGCAAATGAGAAGTGCAGTGCTGTGGTAGCACCTTTTTCCATACTAAAGTTATTGCACCTCACCTGGGAATGCAGCATGTTAATAAAACACAGTGTGAACTTCAAATTACAAAAAACACAAAGTAAGCTCCATAGGATTTAAATATTATGATTGGCAGACAGCTTTAGAGGGAGAACAGTGTAAAATGTGTAAGTTAAGGTATGGGGCATCTCCCTTTAGGCTGTTTTCAGAATGATGGATGTTCAGAGTTAGAAATGTAATAAATCAGCTTGAAATTACTTGGCTCAGATGTTGCAGATGGTAACAGTCTGGCTTGGGGCTGTAAAATGAAGATTGAGATCTCACATTCCGGTGGGTTGCACGGGGTTCTGCATGTAAGCACAACACTGAACTTACCAAGCACAGATTTGTGGAAGGCTTTAAATCTTCTGTAAAGTGTGCTTTCTTTGGATTTGTTTTCTTATCTTGCTATCCTAGTTAATCCTCCTAGAGTTTAATCCTAAAGGGATCAAAATGATAATTGGTAGTTTCCTGGAATATCAACTCATGAAAGTGTTTGCTTTTAAGAAACACTGAAGGGCATAATCTACTTTGCATTGAATTATCTGCTCACAAAGGTCTTTCATCACACTTTGGAAGCCAGTAAATAACAGAAAAAAGTAGTTCTGCATGCAGAAAAGCTGATGGAGCCTCATGTCCTGTGGATCTGAGATATTTCTTGAAAATTTCCCTGCCCTTCCCAACCTGCAACTAAGACCTTCCAAGGGTCAGTGTGGTGTGCACAAGCTGGGGGTGACACAGGTGCTCACCACCAAGTCAGTAAACTGTGGTGAAGGGACAAATTCAACCATATGAGAGGGACTGGCAGTGCATCCACACCTAATTTCCATGTGAAATCTGGAAACAAAGCAATCAGGACCGTTCGTCTTAATTGCGCGTCCGCTGGCATGGTCAGCCATGCTCAAAGTGGTGATTTGAGATTCAGTTTTCCCCAGCAAGCTGCTCAGATCTGATGATAAGTTCTTTCAGTGTCTCCCAGATGACTGTTTTCAGGTGTAACTTGCCAGGACTGGCAAAGTTTTGGCTTCTTCAGAGCCAAATCATCAATGACCCACCAACCTCGAGACAACTTTTTCTGTACAAAGTGTTTCATTAAGCAAGCCTGGAAAATAAGAAAAAGTCACCTCATCTGTGAAATACAGTGTATATTTACAAATTCTGGAGAAGAAAAGTATCAGAAACATTGGAGAAGAACCTGTGTCAAACAGTTCTCTAGGAAAGTCCGTGTGTTTTCCCTAAGCTTACTTTTTCGAGGTGTTAACAATTAATTGAGTTCATGGAAGATAAAAAGACAACATTTGAGGGAAACTTATTGCAGGGAAGCAAATGCATAATACTTTTTTGCTTAGAAAAATAAGTGTCACTGTAGTAAAATGATGCTGAAACAAGGTGAGTGGATGAAAACCAGGGATAAGCCTGACCCTTTAACATTCCAGAGTACTTGTAATGTTCAAGGTTTCTCATACTTAGATGTTTTAGTGAAATTAAATGTACATTAGTAGTTACAGATGGCATAATGTGCTGCTAGGTCATTCTGCTGTTTTTCGGGTTCCTTTCTTCCCTAATCCCCCATTTGATGGGGCCTGGGACCAGCCCCTCCTGCTCCTCCACAGCTCTAGGGCTGTAAACAATTAGTTGAACCTTTTCACCATGGAGTGAAACCTGCAGCTTTCCCCACAGGAGTCTGTTACACCTCGTGCACACTCTTGGATATGTCATGGTGGGATTCTCCCAGACCCTGGCATCTGTCATATACTCTTCTGATGTGCCATAAACTGTTCTGGTGGGGGAGAACTGATCTGTTCTCTCCCACCAGCAGCATCAAGCCTTCTTTACTGTTCCTTTTTCCATCCTAAAATAGGAGGGAATCTCATGCCATGGGCTGTAGAGGAAGCCGCAGTGACTTGTTGTGATGAGATGCCAGCTATTTAGATAGCTAAAATTAGGTGAGGTGAATCCTGCCCTTTGGTGTCTATTTTGCAATAACAGATAAGAGTAAGTTTTCAGATTGCCCTACTGTTTTCAGACAGCATTTTATAATCTTGTGTGTTGATGAGCTTGAGAGATCCCTGTTGGAAAAGAGTGTCTGAAGGCCTAATTTGTCTTCATGTGGTCGGTGCTAGAAATTAGGCTATTAAGTGACTGTGGATCTCCTTTCTCCAGAAAGACATCTCTTTTTGACAGGTTATGAATAAATAAAGTCTCTGAATAGCAGAGACTCCGAAAACTCAGTGTGCCAAAGCTTTATGAAGTTGAACAATGGGTGCCGCACAGGACATGGTGTGACACAAGGGGCTGCTGCAATTAAAGACTGGTCAACATGCATTGTAAATCTCAGCTTTTATTTTGCTTCAGATTTACTTAATTCTGAAATTCAGGATCGTTAGGGAGCTTTATTGGTTTAAAGTCAAGAGTTCAGCCTGGATTGTAAAAAACACCGGCTTTGGAGTGTCGCTTTCTTTGGATCTTTTTGAAAAGTTGGGATTCTTCTGTGTAGTAATTGATTAACTGAAGTATTAATTGATTAACTCCTTTACTTGACTGTTTTGATAGCTTACAGGAGTAAAGGAAGTTCACACAATCAAAGCACAAGCTTCAGTAGCTGGGTTCAAAGTCCAGACTTATTCCAGCTTTGCCATTTCCTCTGTTGCACAATCTCAGAGTTTCAGTGGAGGAGAAAACGTGACTTTGGTGTTGCTTTGAGATTATCAGTTACTCTGGACTTCAACCCACACAACTGAAAGTAAAATTTGACTCGTAGGCTAGCCTGTCCCAAAAGATGAAAAATCTGTTTTAACAACTTGTAGAAGATAGTTCACAGTATCAGCTACACAATTAAAAGTGAACTTGGCTCCTTTCAGTCTGTATACACCATACAGAGCCCTGGAATGATGCCTGTTTGCTGATGCTCCAGGGAGATACTGGCTCTTTATAGTTGACACAGGTGGTAAACTAGAGGCAGAAGAAAAATAAATGAGGATTCCCTAAACTTCCTGCAGCTGAAGATGTTTAGCTGTGTAATGTACTGCCCCACCAGTTCTTTGTGTGCTGTCTTAGGCTGGTGTTCGGGCTGGACCACGATCTGGCTGGAAAGAAACTGGCAAACCTGAGTAGAAGCAAGCTGGTGGCTCTGTACCCTGTGCCAGGCATGCAGCAAGAGGGGTCTGGCATCTCTGAAGGGCACTGTGAGAGCTTGGGTAGGAACAGCAACCAGCTGTCCTGAGGGGAGGTGGTGTTTGGTTCCCTGAGGACACTGCCCATTCCCAGCACTCATGAGAAAGGCAGTGAACTGGAGTTCAAGGCACATCATCCTGTTATGGTTGCTTAAGAGAAGGAAATAAGTCCCTTTTAAGGAAGAATTGGAGGAAGAATGGGAGATGTGACAATTTGGTCTCGTGGCCACAAGTGAACTTTCAGATGATTCAATTTCAGCTGGTTGCACCAGTCATTTAGCTGCTCCTTTGAGTTATCATTTGCACTTGCTGTATGTGCTGATTAGCACAAATGGGCTTTCAGAATTGATAAGATTTTACAAGTCTTGCAAATATTGTATGATTCATCTCCTCTACCGCCTCCAGTCTTGTGAGGACACTGGAGGTGAGGAGAAAGGAGTTTTCCTGGGGAATTAGGAACCCCTTCTTTGTTCTGTTATCCCTGCCCAGTGCTTCTACTACAAGTTATGAGCTATGCAAAGCATAGCTGCCTCTTCATTCCTCTTCATAGCATTTAATTTGCAGCTGCATCTGGCCCTGTCTGTGTTGTTTGGAATTTTCCTGGTTTCTATGCAGGAACTTTTGCAACTGCTGGTTGCTGCTTGAATATGTGAGTTCCAAGTTACAGCTGATAAAAGTCACTTGAGAGCTCTCAAGGTCATAGAGATTTAAACTTCTCCGATGCTTTACGATGACCTTCACAACCTATAACTTGTTCAGTCGGAAACCTTGAAGACTTTGACCAAATTGCACTTGGCACATGCCATTTATGGGAACTATAATTTTTACTGTGGGTGTGACTGCAGTGAAACAACTTCAAATGCCAGGTCCTTCCAAATGCACGTGTTTGTGCTGTTGGGGTGAAGGTGGGAGAGACAGAAACCACCGTGGGCAAGGCTGGCATGGACTGGGGTTCAGAAGGGGTTGTGTGACCTGGGGTGGATAGAGAAGGTCAGCTCTGACTGAGCTGCCTAAGTGGCTTTCGTGCCACCTGAGTCTTGCTTTGAAGTTGTTTGAAAAGTTTGAACTTTGAGTCTTGCTTTGAGGCAGGGGATTGGGTTTGATGTTAGGAGAGCAGGTGAGCTGCTCAAAGCTCTCTGCAGAGATAAATCCCTCCTTCTGTAGCTGTATCACCACCAGAGTCAAATAAAGTGCAGCAGTCACCCTGTACTAGCACAAAAAAGAAAATGGGCAATGTAGGAAAAAAAGCCCAGTTCTTGGATCTTCACACTTTCCTCCTGAACAGGATCTGTGGTATCCAGAATCAGTTTTGTAGAATCCCAAATGGCTTGGGTTGGAAGGGACCTTAAAGATCATCTCATTCCAACCCCCTGCCATGGGCAGGGACACCTCTCACTAGACCAGGTTCTTATTCAGCCTGGCCTTGAACACTGCCAGGGATGGGGCTTCCCCAGCCTCACAGTAAATAATTTCTTCCTAATGTCTAACTTAAATTTCCTCTCTTTCAATTTGTACCCATTCCATCTTGTCCTATCACTACAGTTTCTGACAGAGTCCCTCTCCAGCTTCTTCCCTGTCAGACTGGGCCCTGCTGCCCGAAAATGGGCTGGGAGTCATCACTAACACGGAGTGAGGTCTCTGAGGCTGCTGGAGGCAGGGCTGAGAGGCTGGGGCAGACATGCCCAGGATTGCAGCAGTGCTCCAGGCTCTTCTCCCAGCAGTTTGTGCTCAGGCTAGGGGGCACTGGGATACACGGTCCTGAGTGAGTGTCCTGAGCTGCCTGACTTCAGAGAGGTGACCAAAAGCACGAGGGCCTTTCTTGTGCCAGGAAATGGTGCTGGCATTTTGTGGGATGCCTTTTCCAAGGAACAAACCTGGGCAGAGGACAGGGTGGCCAACCTGAAGAGCAGCCAGCCACTGAAAACCCAAGCGCAGGCTCTCTTGCTGGCCCTCCCCATGGGTGTCCTGGCAGCCTTTGCTGGCCCTGCAGGTGTTTGGGCAGAGCTGCTCACAGGGAAAACGGGACTTCTGTGGGATCTGTAACACATAAGGGACCCACAGTGTGGGTGGGCAGGTGGTTACCTCCGACTCTCCATTGGGCTTGCAAGCTCCCCAGCAGGCACACACAGGAACACACACATGCTCTCCTCACTGTATTCTGCACTCCACAGCCTGGCTGTTTTTGGAAAAATTTGGAAAATGCAGTGGATGCATCATCCCGTGGCTGACACAAAGGGATGCAGAGCTCTCCATGCACTCGGAAATTGTTTAGCAGCAAGAAGCTACCAATAGCAACAGCTCTTCCCAAACATCCTCTCTCCTCTTAATATTGCAGTAACTGTTTTTTCCTAGGGATTTTCACACACATCATCACTGCCCTGGTGCAGCAGGAGCGTGATCTCTTTGAGAGAAGAGCAGCTGAGTGTGGTGAGTCACCCACATTCCTGCAAGGAAGCCCCTTCAGGAAGCCTCTCTAGCAACGATCCTGTGCAGCCCTGCTCAGCTCTAACAATGCTGACAGAGTGTAACACTGCCCCGGAGACCTGCCGAGATTGCTTGTCAGGCACAGCAATCTCCAGTGCCCAGGCAGCTCAGCCAGCAGCAGACAGATCCAGGGTAAGGAAGCCAAGGGAAAGGAGGTGCCCTCTTGGCTGTAAATGGCAAGGGACCAAACGGTGCTGGAGTCGTTTCGTGAGCACTGATGACAATCTGGAGCAGAGTCAGAAAAAAAGGGATGGCTCTGGGGATCCTGAAGTCAGCTGAAAAGCTGAGCTGTTAAAAACAATAGTGCTGCTGTCAGTGGCTCAGGGAGAGACGAGGTTTCAAGGGCAGATTACAAGCATGAGAGCACAGCGACACTGATGAGGGAGCTGCCACAGGGCCATGCACGGAGCCTCTAACGGAAAGCGTTCGGTATCCCACAAGCTTTTGTCCCCGGAATGATACTCATTTCTCAAGATTAAGAGAGGGAGAGAGTGTATCTGCCATTAATTTTTAATTATAATGGAGTGTTCTATAGTGATAGGGAGCTTCTACTGTACAGGCTGTCTGCGTCAGGGGTTGACCCACTGGCAACCTTTTCACTGATAAAGCTGTTACAGGAGGAGAACAGAGGGAAGGGCAGGAAAGTGCTACTGAGGCACTGCTATAATGCCACAAAAAAGAAGGGGAAGCATTACTACACAAACCAAGCATTTCCTCTGAAGTGCCCTGCTGCTATTAAATTTCAATTTCTTAGACTGCATTCCAGTTCCTGTGGGCACAAGAAGATTGTACAGTTTGTGCTCCACTGGTGGCCAGGAGATGTTGTCTCCAAGGCTCCTGTTGGGGCAGGAGATGCAGCCCTTGGGCCTGAGATAAGCTGCTGGGCTTATCTTGGACTTGGGGGATGTAGATTCAGGTCCCTGTGCAGACAAAGACCTCTTGTGTACACTGGTAAACAATGTGGAGCAAATTTGCTGAGGGACTGAGCTTCTGTTTGAGCATTCCTGATTTCAGAGGGAGCATGCTGCAGTGTTCAGTCCTCCAAAACAGTATTCTGCTTTGGTTCTCTTTTCATGTGACTCCCCTCCTTTCTGCCTTGGCCTGGTCACTTTTACTTGGATTGCAAAAGTCTTTGGGATAAGTAAGTAAAGTGTCTGTCAGGCACAAGGGGGATGATACTGCAGTCCAAGAAAGGAGTGGCTGAGAGAAGAAGAGGGGGCCTGGGGTGTTGAGGATAGCCCAGTCCTGCTCCCAGCCAGTTGTGTAGCTGTGACATGGCCTCTGCTGTCCTGATAGTCCTCCTGTGGCAATGAGTGAGACCCCTGCAAGCTGCTAAAAGGACCCATCTCAAGTCCTACAAGTCCCTTCCAGCCCAGGAGATGTTGCTCCTGCCAGGTTGCCAAGAACCCTGTGGAAAAAGAGGCCTTGGGCTTTCAGCTCCTGCCTATCTGCAGCCCAGCTTGCTCACAGCAGGCTCAATTTGTGTTAACTCTCTTTGGCTCATGCTATGAAAGCTTAACATGGAAGAAGCCAAAAGCAGCAGCTCCTCTATTGCCCAGAGTGTTCCTGCTCTCACCACCATGAATTATGGAAGGGAGAAATGCTCCTCTGCCTTTTCAGAGGGGAGACTGCTAAGATCCTAAATGAGGATCCAGAGATCCAAAACTAAATGCTAAAATCCTAAATGAGAACAAAACAATCCCTCCTGGAGATCTTGAGGGAAGACAAAAGGACAAAGGGCATACTGGAACTTAGAGGAAGAGAAAAAAAGAAGCTTGCTTCCAAGGACTCAGCCCTTAAGCACAGTGACGTAGAAAGAAGGAGATTCTGTTTACGGAGGAAGTGAGAAAGGAAATGAGGGTGGGGGAGCAGTTAGCCAAGGAAAGCTCGTCCTTCGGGACAGGGCAGAGAGGTAGGCCTGTTCCCTAGGGAGCTCTCCCAGGATCAGAAACCTCTGTCAGTGGCTGCACTGCCTGTGGGCCAGGCTGTGAGGAGACCTCTGTGCTGTGCTCTCATTCCTGCTGCAGCACAGGCTGAGCTGGCTCTCTTCCCTCCCCTGGGGGAATGGATCATGGCTGGATGCTTTCGGAATACTGAATCTGTTCATTCTTGAAGAACTCAACTTCCCTGGAAAATAAAAGGTATAGTCAAGGAGGAGGCAACCTGAGATTTGGACTGTGTCTTAGAAACTGGAAAATGACTCGTGTTTTGTTTCTGATGCTAGTGGGAGCCTGGAGAAGCTGCTTGAGTCTACAGCACTGTTCTGCCTGTGGATGAGCACCTCCCAGGCCTTCAGGCAGGCACAGCCTGTGTTAGTGCTGCTCCTACACCTCATCCCCCGTCAGGTCTCAAAACATTCCTCCCTTCCTTTCACAAAGAGTAACCTCCCCATCCTGCTGAGCTGCTGGTTCCTTTGGGCTGTGTCTGATCAGCTGCAGGGAAGCTGCAGTGATGCTACCCCTGAGGGGCTGCAAAGTCCATCTTAACCAACCAGGCTGGTATTTCAGCTTCTCTGCATCAGCCACGAGCACGGATTGCAGCAGGGGAAGAAGGAAAACAGCAGCAACAGCACCCAGAGTGCTGCCTAAAGTTACCTGGCCTGTCTTGAGCAATAGGGCCAGGGCACCAGGAGCTGCTCAGATGCAGAAAGGTGCTTTCTGTCTGCCCCATGGCCACAGCCTGCAGGGGGGAAGGCAGGGAGACAGGTGAGTGCTGTGAGCTGCTGTTTATTCAGAGCCTCCCCAAGGGCTCACTGTGGTTCCCTTCCTTCCTCTGCCCTGCAGGGGATGCTTTGTTTTTTTTACCTTGAAAATCTCGCTGTCCTTGAATTCAGAATAGCAGCCAAGGCCAAGGATACAACAACAGGGACAGGGAAGAAGGTCTTATAGTTATCTGATGATGGGAATATTTTTGCAATTCTTGCCCTTTTTACTCTTTCCCATAAAGACAAGCATCTTCCTCTCTTCTGTTCTCTTTCCTCCCATGGCCATTAAGCACTAGAAGATATGGATGAGCCTTTGTATTGGAAAAGGCTGAGAAATGCTGTGTTGGCTCTTAGCAGCACCTGATGCTGGTCTGACTTGGAGCTGTGTGAGGGGCTTGCAGAAAGCACCTTCAGCATCATGCCCTGCCAGCTATCAACTGCAGGGCTTCAGGACCCTGTGCCACAGGGGGCCAGGACAACATCAAGCATGAAATGCCACAGAAGTAGCATCTATTATGTCCTGTTTAATAGAATTTCTGCCTAAAGCCAGAACTAATCTGCAGCTGAGGAGCAGGGGAGCTGTGTGCAGGCTGAGTTTGGGGGTGACTCAGCTTGCTGAGCATGTGTGCCCTCAGATCTGGTCATTTCCCACCTCCTGCTTGACTTCTCTATCTTACAAAAATATTTGAAGAACTAACTGAAAATATGTACTCAACAGCATGACACAGGGTATGAGTTTCTGTGAACAACCCAGGTTTTCTCCTGAGAAAACCAATGTGAAATATTTGGGGAAAAAATGTTAGATTAGTTTTACTCTTTTTTACTCATTTGTGGTATAAGACTTAGGATACAGAGCAAAGCCAACAGCACAAAAGGACAGAAGTGTTTTTTGCCAACAGAGAGCAAAATGTAACCTCAGCACTGATGATATCATTTTCCAGATGAGAAGCACTGAAAGGCATTCCCAAGCCATTCCCGAACCTCTGCTCCTCACCTCTCACTTAGGCAGAGCCAACCCCGTATGTGAGCACTGCAAAGCAAATCTCTGCCAGTGTTCCTGCTGTGCCAAGGGTTCTGCATTTGCCTGTGCACCCTGGAGTGTATCTCTTAGCTCTTGGAGCTGGGATGCTCTGGAGTTCACTCCCAGGCAGTTAAAAGGAAACCTGCCTGTCCTTCCAGGAGAGTATCAGGGAAAGCAGTGGGAGGTTTTGATAACTGATTTCTTTCCACGCCTTCTCTGTGCAGAGCAGCAGCTCAGGGCATCTCTGTTGCCCTTGACCACACCAGCTAGTGGAATTTCCCTGAGCCAGAGTCCTTCTAGATGAAAAGGTAGTGGATGAAACTAAGAATGAAACTTTTGTGTCTACAGAGAAGACAGTTACTGGTGAGAAGTTCACCCTTTGATGGGCTAATTTTTCCCCAAACCTGGCTCCTTAGAGTTTTTCATAGTATTTAAAAATAAAAATATGTCCCTGTGCAATGAGTGCAAATGGGCTTCTTGCACCTCTAAGGTACCTCTCCCTGAAGGTAAGAATTTGAAGGCTTCTCTAGTGCATCTCAGTGAGGATGTGCCACTGATCCTTGCTCTAGCAGAATTAATATTTGCTTCATCTATTTAGAGATGAATAGGAAATTCCAGCAGCTGCCATCTCAGAGGAGCACTGCAGAAGGGTATAGTTAAATCCAGCATTATGTGGAGCTCCTGGGAAGGCATCTCTCTCCTAATGATGACATTTTTTAAAACACTCTAAAGGTTTGATCTTGGTCCCATTGGGCGTTTTGCCATAGATCTTAATGGCTCTGTGGCTGATCTCTTAATCTCCAGTGCACCTGTGCAAACTTGACAGTTTATTGCAATTTCATGCTTTTTGGAAATCGTCTCACACTAACACCATCAGAGAGAGCAATTTTTAAGGTCATTAGCTCAGGACATAACAAATAAGCACTGAGAGAAAACAATCTGTAAATGTCATATTTGTTTAACACACAAAGTAGCTCCTGAAAAGCAGTTATCCTTATGTCTAGAGACAGCATGAAAATTGCATTCTGTGGATCTGTTGAAAGAGAGAGGAGTATATATAATATGGCTGTTTGTCTTCACTACTCTCTTCCCTATCTCCTCATTGTTCCTCATGCATCTCTTATTTGACTTGTTCAACAATATTCTTAAATTTTTGGACTACAGACCAGGTCTCAAAGAATAAATAAAGACCTTCAGGTTCTGCTGCTGAGATTTTGTAATAGTTGGGTTTCTTTGGGGTTTTTTTTGCTCAGAGGATAAATAGTACTTTCTAACTGCTATTCCCAATAAAAAGAATTGTGGTGAGTGGGAAGTGTTGTCCCTTTTCCACATTAGTATAAAGGTAAGGTCCACTGATGTAACCTGATGTAAATGCTCTCTGAAAAAAAAAAAATATAAAAAAATGAAATTTTTGTCAGCTGAATCAAGCCTGTGCCATTAATAACTCTACTTTCTGTACTGTGTTATGATTCCCAGGAAAAGAGGCTTTGTTCTCTCTGTCACCATCTACCCTTCCTCTCTCCCATTCTCAGCACAGGATCCACTTCCTAGTACTGGAGCATCTGCCTGTGAGACATCACAGATTTGCTAATTTAAAAGGAACCCTGACTTTTTTTCTGGGTAATTTTTGGAGTATCTGTGGGAAGTCACTTACAGTGACTTTCCCATTGGTGAGACTGGAAGAGGGCGACAAAACCCTCAGCTCCTGAGATGAATATTTAGTAAATACTCACCCTACTCTGCTTTAGCCATCTGACTTGATATATTTTTCAGCTCTACAAAGACTGACTGTAGCCCCAAGTGAGTAATTTGAAGCACCCAAGTGCTTCTTGGTTTATACACTTGGGCCTCCTAGGGATTAAATACACTGGTGTCCAAGATAAATGGGGTGAAATATGCGCTGCTTTATGTGCTACAGGAACTACCAGGCTATCAGCAAGCCCAGATAAGCTTCAGTAGTGGATAATTATTACAAAGCATTGTGCCACACTTGGGTTAAGCATGACAAGAATTTCCCCAATGTAAGAAGATGTCAATGTTTGCTGAAAGTATGTGCATTTTTCTTGTCTGCTTAAAATATTTGTTTGTTCATTCTGGAGTAGGTTAACACTGTAAATTGACATTTTACAATGTAAACATTAGCCCACTAGCTAGTTTTTCTTTTTTTTGGCTAAGTTCCTTTAAATATTAGCAACATGTTTAATGGTTGCTTTATTCATTTCAGTTTCATACATTCCTCTAATTAATCTTGTAACTCAACAGGGTGGTTGAGGTTTGAAGCAGGGCTTCACTCCCGTTATGATGACATCTGTTTGCTTTTATCAAGCCCAGTGACTCAGTTTCAATTGATTTGTACACCCAGAGTTTCAGCCACTCTAGAGTGTAGATGCAATTTCAAATTAAGAGACACAAAATGCAGTGACTATAGAAATGCCATCAGTTCTGTCATGGCGGGGGATTCAGCCTCTTTGAATATTCAGCTTCTGCAAAAGGCTTGAAGTTTTGTCCAGTGGAAGTGTGAAATGCCAGGATTGGCTGTTCAGGTGGCAGCTGCAAGAGGTCAAAACCCTCTGGATGCTGAACAACCTGACACTCTGCCATAACCCTCCTCAGCAGCAACACAGACATTCCCACCCAAAATGTGCAGTGGACCAGCACTGAGACACCAGCAAGAGCAGTTCTTCCACAGGCAGGTTGTTTCCATGTGGTGGGACTGTGCAGACAGGCACAGCTGTATCAGGTGGAACCACAATAAGCCAGGTTTCCATTTCCACCAGCTGCTCTCAGGGAGAGTGCTGAAAGTCTGGGAAATAGGTACTTTTCTTAAGGAGAGGAGGATAGGACACTTCTTCCTGCGCCCTGTTGTTTGCTCTGGAGCATGAGCTGGACCCTTGGCTTTCAACAAACATTCCTTGGCCACTGCCTCACTCTCTGCCAGGAGAAGGCTCTGCAGTGTCCTGCCCCAAAACAACCCCACCATCATGCCCAGAGTGAGTGATGCCTTTTCAGGGTACCTAAAAACAGAGGCCAGACAGAATTAAGGGAGAAAACCGCAGTTATATTTATTGAAGGGCCTTCGGGTACACTTGAAGCAGAGGAACCGCCCCCCCCCCCCGGGGCTACACCCAAAAATGGATGACAGGTTATGGGTTTTCACACTTTTATAAGTTGGGTCCATTTGCACATAGGGGGCTAATCTTCCAATTACAGCTTCAGGTAATGAAGTCATTTTTTGAGTTTGCTCACCCTCAACTCAGTTTTGTTTACATTTCTCAGGGCCTGAGGCAGTGAGGTGTCCTTGATTCCCAGGATTTCCAGGCCTAGAGAGTAATTGTGTTGTCTGACCAAAATGAGAAAGCAGGAGCTGACACTCAATATGGAGTTTAGAGTTATAAACTGAAGAGTTTAGGGTTATAAACTGAAGATTGCAGGATTACAAATGCATAAAAAATAGAAAAGCTAAAATCCTAAGGCATCATGAGGGGCCTCAGCAGGGCCTTGTGGAGGCCTGCCAGGAGGCACAGGTGTCTCTGTGCCCTGCCCAGGCCCACCTCTGCTGTTCCACCCCATGACTCGGTGATGGAGCAGCTCTCTCCTTTAGGGGGGTGTTGTAGATGCTAAGGGAGTTTGTGGATGTGGATGTGGATCCAGGAGGAGCTTAAACACCTTTGCGGAGGAAAATCCACTGAGCGTCACCAGAAGGGTTGTGGACATTGCAGCTGGCTCAGGAAAGCTGGGGCACAGGTATGTTTTTAGGCCAAAAGGGCATTCAGGAGAGGCACCGAGTACAGCTGCCCTGCTCACGGTGGGCCAGGGGAGCTCAGCCAGGCTGTGCTTTTGCCCTGTGGCATCCTCAGCAGCACAGCCAGTGGTGGATGCCCTCAGCTTCTCACCGCTGCCTCCTCCTCTGCTGCCCACCTGCTTTTGTCCAGCACTGCCTGGGCTGGGTCAAACCCCAAGGATTCTTTGCTGTGGGTACTCTGTACAATTTCCCTGCTTGCTTTTCTGCTGGATCCATTCCTGAAGCCAGTCCCAAAGGTGGCCCCACAGACAGCAGTGCTTGGCGGTGTGAGGGAGCGGCACAGGGGACAGGAAGGGAGGGCAGTGTCAATTGTCTGAGCCAGAATTGCTGCTGATGGCTTTGTGTTGTGAAATCCTGTAAGGCCTGCAAGTCCTGGTGCCCTTGTGTCCGAAGGAACCTCTGCAGATGAAACTACTGATGGTAACACCTGCCTGGTAAAGTTAGGAGAAGAGTTCTAATTTGCAGCAGCAAGCAGTGATTTTAGAGAACATCCCATTGCTCCAAAAACTCCACATCAATCCTACCCAGCCTGAGAACAGGTTGCTGTCCTGTGGCAATGAGCTCTGCAGGCTGCCAGAGCTGTGCTGCATCGTTTGTAGTCCTACAGGTACAGATCTGAAAAAATATTTTTTTCTTTCTCATTTTGTCTCTCTCATTATTCACATGAATAAAGCTAAAAATCTTCAGTTTTTTCAGATTTGAATTCTATGTTTTTTAAATGCCTATGGCTTTTTTAAAATTTAATTTCTCTGTTAAGGAAAAAAGAAAGTAGAAAATATATTCCTACATATGTATAGGCATGTGAAAATATGTTTATATATAACTGCTGAGAAGAATAAGTCCTGCTATCGTAACAATTTTAAGCAAGAAATGGCTCTGTGAAAAGCAAAAAACAACACATCAGTGAAAGAAATGCTGGTATAAAACAATTGCACAGATTCCTCTGTGAGCTCTGATTGCTGTGCAGCTTTCTGGGAATTCAATATAGCCAGAAATTCAGCTTATGGATGGCATTTTATGGCTCAGAACAGTCACTCTGAATGTGTAGCTGGATTGGTAAATTCGTTCCCATAAAATGCAGAGATTTTTCAAGTGCTGAGTGCAGCCCCTGCTGCTCACAGATCTTCCTGTGTGTCCTGTGGAGACCACAGCAATGGACTGGTGGCATGTGGGAGCAATCCTGTGCAGACTGTGTATCTGTACACTGTGTACACCTCCCCTTCTGCAGCCTGGCATCCTGTGATTCATTGACCCCCTTGGGGCAAAATCTCCCTCTGGAAATGGAGCAGCTTTCTGTGCCTCCAAAATCACCAGTCCCTCTAGAAACCTGAGAAGTAGCTCGCTGAGGACAACACAAATGTAGGTCTGAGGTGTTTGTTGCACCTGAAAACCCCAAACTGTAACAGTGGTGGGCCCAGTGTAGGGGGACAGGGTGGGACTGACATCCTGGCAGTACATTCCTCACTGAATTATGGGCCTGAGGCAGAGACCTCATTTTCTCCAGATGACTCTCAGGAAATACCCTCCCCATCAGCTATTATTGCTTAAATAATAGGGAGGGAAGTGCAACTGGCTTGAGCTATATCTGAGGTACTCCACAGGGCACATCTCAAATCTGGTACAGGGCAAGGCAACTGAGACAACTGATTGTAAAGTCACTCAGTGGGCGTACACAGTTCCCTTTTTGCCCCAGAGTTATGAGGTCATGTGGAAAAATACAGATACTTGTTTAGAAATGGGTAATGTGCTGAAAAGAAACGTTACAAAATCTGTTCCCGGTCAACATTTGTGCATTGATCTGACTTCAATGATGGGGCCTCTAGGTAGGAAAACACACATACAAATGTTTGCAGGATTAGAATCTTAAATGTTAAGTTTCCAGAAAGTCCAGTCCAGGAAGGGAAAAGCCTGTTGAGGGAGAGGTCTGCTGGGATTTGATTTATGAACAGGACATCCTGCTTAGTTCTGAGATCTTGCAGATACAATTCTGGTGAGGCCGCTGGGTTATTGTCATGGCAAAGAAAAGGAGCTCACCCTCTCCCTTGTCTGCCAAAGGCACTCAAACCTGTCTGGGCATCGTATCAGTGCTAAACATTTGGCATTTTTTATCTTGTTTCATCACCACTGTTTACTAAGCGATGTTAAAAATGCATGGCATGTGTGCAGCTCCCTGCTGAGAGGCTGACATGGCTGTCATTAATTAGTGACATGCTGTCATCTGTGCAGTTAAGATCAGGGTTGGTTCTATCACCCAGCCACAGAAGGTGACTGGTCAGAAAGTTGGGGCAAAAGGCAGGATGAGATAGAGCTCTTGTGAAAGTGTGAGCAGAGGTAGGGTTCTTAGGATCTTTCCCAGCTCTTCTGGATCACTGCAGCTGCATCTGCATTTTCCACAGGCTGTGACATGGATCTAGCTCAGCCTGTGCACTCAGATTTCCTCTGTGTGGGAACCAGGGTGCAGTGGGGATGTGAGAAAGAATGTTTCACTCCCACATCATTCTCTAGTAGGAGATAAGAGATCTCCAAGATGTGTTCTGGGGCTGTGATGTTGATACATCTTCAGAAAGCTGCTCTGTTCTTTGGGATGCTCCAGCCGCTGAAGGGCTGGCTGTCAGGGACTCCCTGAAACTGTCCCCTGACTTTGGCTGGAGCTGCAGCACTTCAGCACCTTAAACTACTTCTCTGCTACTTAATTAAATGATGCCAGAGTCCATTCATTCCCAGACTTTAAGGCTGAGTTGTCAGTACTCTCCAAAGCACATCTGTGATCCTTCAGATGTTTCCCAGGCACAGCTTGGAAGCCAGCAGAGCCTGGAGACCATTCTTGGTAGACACTGGAGATGAAACTGCCTTATTTTGGATGATGAGGAAGTTCAGTAGCCTGGAAGCATCTCATGCTGGCTGGCCTTGGTGCCAGAGCACAGACCTGGGCATGTCTGAGACACTGTTCTGGACATGGTCTGGGTGTCTCCAGCCGCCTGTCCTTAGGATAGAAGGCTCTTTTGTCTACAGAGTGTTTGGAAAGGATTTTATGGTGCTTTAAAGGTCAGTGCTGGAGCTGCTCTTAACTCAGGATTAGACAGTGTAGCTTGGTGGGAGCTGGCATGGAAGGAACTGGGTAAACTCACTTGTCTGGCTGCTCCCTCATACACCAGGGAAGGAAATATCTGCATTGGTAATGTGCTTACCTGTGTTTCGTTCTGGCCTTCTGACCACTGACAAAGTGAACTTTTTAACTTGTTTTATTCCTGATAAGTGATTTATTCACCTCATTCCTTTCTACATGGCCCCATGACCCCACAGACAAGTGCTGAATATTGTACTTTATTGGACACTGCAGAAAATCTTGAGCCCACCCTGTCGACAGTGGGATATTGGGAGGCATAATTCATCCAGCTGCAGATGAACAGAAGAGTCCTCCAGGGAGAGTATCCTCCCTACCTCATTCATTACCTTGTCACTGGCTGAATCCCTGCAGTTCATCTTTGTGCTTTGTCATTTTCCTGGGAGTCCTGGCACTTCACTTTTACCTCCAGATGAAGGGAGACCAAAGCAGAAACCCCAAGCACATCCCTCCTAGCTGCCTTCTGGAGCTCTCTCTGTCTTCCCATTGCCAGGGTCCAGTTATAGCCATGTCACCTCTGGAATGAAGAGACTCAGGGTGGGTCTGGCTAGCCACAGTTTTCACTTGGAAATCCCCTGTTTCTAACCTTGTAAGTAGCCCCAAAGGTATGTGGGGCTGCTAAAATTAAGAGTCTGACCCAGGACTGGGACAGGTGACATGACAGCTGCAAAGTGGCCTTTGCAGAGGTTGTTAATCTAACGAAGGATGATTGAGCTGTGTCAGCCACACACACATATCACAACTGCAGTAGTGCCTGCTGGGGGTGTGATCTGAGACCCCCTCTCTCAGTGCAGGGACCCCTTCCAAGGGCTGTGTCCAGCATGGGCACAGCCTCAGCTGTGGGGCCGTGTGTTGGGGAGGTGGCAAATCTGGGTTTGGAGCACTCTGTCCTGGGTGAAAGAGCACTGCAGCCAAGTGACACAGAGTGCTTCACAGAAATAACATTTCTTGGCTCTGTCAGAGAGGTGTGAAAAATTCAAGCTGGTGTTTGCACTGCTCTGTCCCTTCAGGGCTCTTGACTCTTCCCTAGAATTTTGCTCAGTCATCTCATCTCCTCTCATCTCATCTCATCTCCTTTCCCTTCTCAGCTCTCCAGAGCCATGGCTGCAGGAGTGGCCCACACTCTTTAAGCAGGTTTGTGCTCATACACATCTTCTTCCACTCAGGTGCTCCTCTGACTCATGTAATTCCTTGCTTCCAACTGTTTTGTGCCAGCCTCCTCTGCAGCCCAAAACTTGGCTCTCCTGCCACTTGGTCTCACTGTACTGAAACTCTGGGACATATTTTGGTGTCTCTACCCAAATGTAGGCACAGGGGTGCAAACCACCTATGCTTTCAAAGCTCCAAATGGAGCTTCACACAGTGAATTGGGATGGGGCAGGTCCCACCAGGGAGGGCCCTGTGTTCCCAAAAGTGGATGCATGGGAGAAAGGGTGGATGAGAGGACAAACCGTGGTGTCAGCACTGGGAACAGGCAATTGAGAGCCAGAGGGCTCAACTGTCCTCCCCAATCTCACACAGGGAACCCGTGGCAAATTGAAACAGCAACTCAGACTTCTCATGTCTGGATCCCAACCACAAAAGAACAGCTTTTGGTGTGATGAATGAGGAGAAAGCCCAGCACATGTGCTTTATCAGCTGTCTCTGTCTGGGACAGAGCGGATCTGGCCCCACACAGGACGTCCTGGGGCAGTGTGCGTGGGAGATGGTGTGGGCTGGGTGGGAGGCACCGGCCACTGGCAGGGACACATGTGACTGGTGACAGGCAGAGGAGCTGCCCCTTTTTGTTCACAGGCAATTTCAAGGTGACTTTGAAGTGGTCTGTGGGATTTTGAGCAGCTTTGTCTGATTTCTGAGAAGAAACTTAAAGTGTCTGCCAGTGGAGACTCCGGAAGTGACATGATATGCCCAACAACAAAGCTCCCAAAACAGATCCCCTGTGGATGTAAATCAGCACCATCCCCTTGGTCTCAGCAGAGCTACTCTGGCTCCCATCCTGTGCTCCCAGCCATGCTCCTAGGCGGTCAGCAGCACTGGAACAAATTCAGGTGTAATTGCTTCTCACAGGAAAAAAAACCAAAATTGTAAGGAAAGGCAGCTAGCTTAGTGAGGACCAATCTAGGTCTCACTGTTTTCTTTTCCTTGAAGGAAAGCAGAACTGTGATGCAGAGGCAGCAGGACAGGAATGCAATAAAACAATCAAATAATGGTGGAAAAAGCTTGCCATCTCACAGTCTTCTTTCCCCTATGCCCTCCTGCCACACAGCAGCTATCCAAAGAGACTTGAAGAAAACCAGAGGGGATGGCTGCCTGAACAGCCTTTGAAAGAGCCTGGGCTAGTTCTCACCATCATTATGTTGGGTTTTTTTCACTAGTGCTACTCCACTGATTTTCACTGCAGTGGCACAGCTGTGAAACAGGCTTAATGTAGTGGAGAATTAAACCTTATGTATCTGTATTTGTTTTTCAGAGCTGTGCTTTTCCTACAGGGGAAAAAAAAAAAAAAGTGCCTCGAGTTTAAAGGTAAGCTCCAAATCTTCACCACACCATGAAGATTTGCAGATATAAATCCCATTTAGATGACTTTTATAAACCACTGAAGTGCTCCACAGCAGTAGGATTTAACCTTGGGATGTTCACTTGCTGTAATGTGATTAATGAGCCTTTCCCCATGCATAGCAGATATCTAAGCAATTTTTTGTGTATGGAAGTGGAACAATTGTCCAGCTTTACGCAAATGAGGAGCTACTTCAGTGACTGCCCTGTGAAGAGACTTCAGTTTCAATGGGCTTCAAGATTGCACTTTTGTGTTAAGTGGAGCTATGATCTTTTTCCAATGAGTGTTGCTATGCAGGGCCAATTTGTGACGTCCATTATTCTAAAATAAGTAACTTCTGCACAGCAGAAATATGCTCCACTTGCACTGCTAATCTCTCACACAAAGGCGTGTTTGGAAGAAAAGTTATTTATTGCAAGTAATAAATGCAGGTTCTCAAAAGCATTTATAACTTAGTTTCCAGAGCACTCCAGTTTGAAATAATTTCCTTTCAATTTTCTATATTTTCAATCTCTTTCCTGGCTGTTTTAGACCATATATTGCATACTTAATTATTCTCCGAAGGAGAATCTCATCCATTGAAAATGGGATGTGCTTAACAAAATTCTTCACGCAAGAATCTTTTCTTCAGGATTCAACTATGACCTGTTATAGAAAGGCAAACGTGACTGTGTTAAATATGAATGCTGTGAGGAGGTCTCCTGACTCAACTACAAATGCTTAGAGATCTCACCTGTGTAGTTTATGAGCTCTTCTCAATCATTGATATAATTGTCCTTTAAATGTCCTCTAGTGGAAAATCCAAACTGTAGTTAACACTCACCCAGTTTTTCTGAAATTACAGAGAGCTGGGGTGCAATGGGATCTGCAGTCAGCTCATCTGGTTTTTTATATGTTGTCTTTCCCTCTAGATAAACTGCATCACTAAAAACAGAATGGTTTAAATTTGTCCCAGAAGGACACAGAAACCTTAATTTCATTGGAAACCATGTGAGTTACCAGCTACTGAAGACTCCACTTACTTGAGGAGTTTGCATGGGTTTTTTTCAGGCTCTCCTTAAGCAGGTGAAATGCAAATGTATCAATATTTTGGAGAGTTTCTATGATTATTTCGACAGTTCTTTGTAGCTTTGACCATCAGGTGCCATGGGACTGGGAAGTGCAACAGAGTAACTTGATGGCAGCAAAAAAATGAGTTCCTTGCAGTCCTGCTTATCTCCTGTATGAGGCTGGCTAAGAGATCCCGACCCTTTTCCCTGCCCTAGCAGCAGCTGGCTGTGGCTGTGCAGCTGCACAGCTCTTGCAGTGGGACAAGGGCTGACTCCATCCTGGTTGTGCAAAGGGTTTGCATACTGGATGAACTACAGCTGCAACCCTCTCTTGTTTCATAATCATGAACGAATTTATAGTCATCCAAGTAGGTCTGAGGATAATTAGCCAAGTGGAAATGAATGTTTCTAGCAAATAATTCATGTGCTTAAAATCCCTACTTGTCCCGTGTGTTTGACTTGCTGATGCCCCTTAGGAATGGGAGGAACTGCAGGTGTTCCTGTCATCTCTCCGCCTCTGGAGGGAGGGAGAAGTGAGATTTCAAAGGGGGAGTTAAACCACTGGTTATACTAAAGTCACAAAAAATCTGTGCCTGTAGTGGAAATATCCACATTTCCCTCTTATTTTCAAAATCCTTCCAGGATTTCATTCTTTCTGGCAGACTGTGTTAGTCAAACGAGGTTTTTCTCTATTCTCTGAAAGATCTTTTGTTTTACTGCTCTGTCATTTGAGGAAAAAACACTTCTCCATAACAAGTTTTCCTTGAATTGGTTTGGCTTGATTTTTACTTCATCTTCAAACCCACAACAAAACTTTTACCCCAGCATAACCAATTTTCACGAAGTTCCCTATGAAATACAGGGCAAGCTGTGTTGTCTGCATGCTGTGGGAGTGGGAAATGGAAGACAGCCAGTCCTTAGCAAGGTCTAAAACCTGTGTGGGACTCAGGTTCAGCAGCTGAGTTCGTGGAGTGCACTGTACTGTGAGATGGGAATTGTCCATAGCAGGCTGTAGAGCACAAATTTCCATCTGCAGCCAATTCCAAGGCGTCCATACATTGCTGTTTCAGCCCGTTCTAGCATGTGTGATGTAGCATGGCTAGGATTGCTTATGGAAGCTGCTGGGTGCCTTTGGAAGCCAGATTTTTTTTGGGATCGTTCCTTCCCCAAAAAATCACAACTTTGCTCTGATCAAAGTTTAAAAGGAGACTGCAAAAAGCTGTGAACTAATCTGTAAAGTCGTGGCTTGCTTCTCTTTCACCTCCTTGCTCGGGACACGTCTCAAGTGTGAAGCTGGCATTTGTACGTGTAATGCCTGTGCCCTGCGGGAGGCATCCCTTAAGTGAGTCAGGAATTTGCTGTGTGCCTGCTTAGCACACTGCAGCCATGCTGCCCGCTCCTGCCGTCCTCAATTTCCATTCGTGCCGCTGGGAAGAGAGAAGAAAGCTCTTCCCCTGGTGCTGTCACAAGTAATATGCTGTCCAGACTGGCTGCATGCAGGAAGAGAGGGAATGCCTCCCCTCCCCAGGGCTTGTGCCATTCCGTGGGGTGCTGATCAGCATCCATGCTGACCTGGATACCTGGGAATGACACAGAGGACATGAACTGAAAAAAAACCCTTTAAGCGTCATACTGTGGTCACTGGTTGTTCCAGGAGTGGTTGGAACCCCGTGAGCAGGGATTCCACACACCCCCATGAATATTTACAGAATTGCTGAGTTCCCTCATGCTGCCAAAGTTTGAAGGTAACTCACCAGAACGTTTTTAGGCTTGTTCTAGAAGCTGGAAATTCAGCTACACTCCCAGAAAGCTTGAACTCATACCTGGGGGTTGAGTTGGCAAGTATAAAGAAGGGTTCAAGTTAGTTGGCTGATCCATTGGAGAGGTGCTCTGGTTTTTTACAGCTATTTATGCAAGAGTGTGGACACATGTATATACACATAAAGAAGAAATATGGGCTGTTCCCTTGGCCTCATCCCACTTTCCATGAGCAGAAGTGTTGCCCTGGAAGCTGTAACCATTCACGTCTCACAATCTGCCACCTGTCAAAGCAATCTGAGATTTGCTGGTGACAACTGAGTGCTGATGTCTGCCATCCTTGCCCTGCAAATAGCCGAGGCATTCCAAGTCCCAGGCCCCTGGCCCTTGCGTCAGCTCTCCTCCCTGGGATTAGTTCAAACTCAGCCAATCACCCAGTGGCCATTTAGAGTGATTCACTCTTAGCAGTATCTTCAACACTCACTGAAACTTCAGGGGGAAAATGAGTCATTTCACATTATAGAAAGTCATATCTTGCTCTTGGTATTTCTATGTATACGTGAGTGATAATCATTTATTTTTAGATCGATTTCTACAGCATAAATGCTGCTTCCTTTGATAAAGGCCGTCTTGAGAGCCACTGCTAATATTCTGCTTATTGCAGAAAAGCTATAGGAGTTCATTTATTTATTCATGCGGTTGAATGACAGGGAGCCACAGCAGTGGCTGATTGTTGGGAGCCAGCCTGCAGACAGGGGCCCTGTTGCTAGGCTTATCTGCCCAATATGTGTTCAATAATGCAGTGAAATCATCCCCTTTCTGGCATTTGCTCACTGCTTGAATCACTCGGGTCTGCCTCCGAGAACGTCTGGCGATGACGCAGAAAATCCTGGCTTTTCAGGGAGAGCCATTAGACAAGGTATTTGTCACGGTGTCCTGGAGAAGATCTTGGCACTGGATAACCAAGACCAAGCAAAGGGATAAAGCAGAGCCTCAGGCCTCATTAGCTGCTGTCAGCATCCCAAGGAGCCAAAGCGTTCACCACAGCAGCTGTGGGTGGATGTGGTTTTGGTCCAAGCGCACCCACTGTGCCTGTGCCACCCACAGCCCGTCTGTGTTGGGACCTGTGGCTGGTTTGGGATGTGCCAGGCCTGATATTGCACCCAAAACTTCATCTGCAGCACCCTCTAGGAAACAGCCTGGCTCTTTCTGTGTCTAATACAGCAGCACTCCTGCCTTGGGGTCACCTGGCCTTGCTTCACCCAGTTTCACCCGTGGTAGGTCCATCCCCTGCCGAGCCTGTGTGAGGAGGGCAGCACAAATTCCTTGGTAATTCCCAAGGGATCCAGCTCTTGGGCAAGCACAAACTTCCATCACCTTCTCATACATCGTCAGAGAAAAGCAGGGAATTCCATCTGGCCAAGAGAAGCATTTCAGAACCCTGCCTGAAGGGACATGGGACAACTTTCTGCTGCACTTCAATATCTTTACAAAAAAATCTCTTGAGTTTTATACACATATGTGTGTAAATGTATGTTCCCATTCCAGATAACATGCAAAATTATATTTAAAAATCCAAATGCATAGCTATGTGTCACAGAGAGGAATTTTGCAATTTGTTGAGATTTTGCTTGCTGCTCCCGCACCCCCAAACTGAAGAGGATTCAGTATAATTCCACAGTGAAGCAGCTTTCAGCCCAGTCTGAGGTAATTTTATTAATGAACCTAAAATAACAGCAACCTTTACATGAGGGGATCTGTGTGGCTCAGTAGCCAGTCACTGAACACCCGGGGGAGTCCCCCCTGTGCCCATCTGCCCCCTCAGCAGCCCCTCTGGAACAGGGATCAGTCCCTCCAGGATCCCATCTCACAGACCCCAGCAGGGAATGTGTTCCCACAGTTTGAAGCCTGGCCCCTGGGGTTTGGGCTGTGTCCCTGCAGAGGAGATGTGCAGCGTCCTCAAGCACAGAGGGGCGAGCAGGGGGAAGCTGTGGATGAATTCCTGGCTTCTCCCAGGACAGCACAGTGGGTGGAGTTGTCTCCTGTGCCAAGATTGGCCCTGTGTCCTTCTCATTTGAGCCTCCTGCCCTGTAGCATATATTTTTTGGGAAATTCCAAGTGCCTTTGCCCTTCTGTATGGAGATGTTTTTCCCTCCCCACTCCTCTCGTGCCTCTGCCCTGGCCTGCAAGGCCAGAGTTCATCCCTGCTCTGGAGCCTCTCTCCGGGTCTTGTTCTCCAAGAAGCTCCCCAGAGACAGTTCCCTCTGTAACCAATAAAACCTGGTCCAAACTGTGACTTGCCTTCCTTCCCATCCTCCAACTGTTAAATGCAATTTTGGATATAAACTATCCAGATTAAAGAGACAACTGAGACATTTTACTATCATGCTGGCTCCTAAGTTAGATAAATACTATAAATTGTGGAGCCAGACTCAGCTCTGACTTGAACTTTCACATAAAGCTTTAGTTTGATGTTGAAACAAGGTGACACTCCAATTTCAAGAGTACTGATTTATCCCCTATTGGTATTTATGTAAAGAGAGTTCAGCTCATGGCCTTCTTCCTGCATCATGGAAATACTGCCAGTGTGACTCCAAGTGGTGTTTTCCTTCCCTGTCTTTCACTGTTCACCAAATGTTTGCAGGGAGAACGGGGCTCAGGCAGCATCTGTGTAGGAGCTGTTTGAGCACAGATGTTACACCACTTTGGCTCAGGATGACAGATAATTCTGATAATTATCAGAAAACATTTCTAAGTAACAGGCTCATTGTCTGCTCTATTTAAAATGATTTCTGGCAAATGATCATATCACAGGCAAAAGACCAACCATCTTCCTATGGCAGGAGAGATGTGTGTGATGAATATGCATGGGAAGGGCCCAAGCGAGGATCAAGTCTGGGAGATGTCTGTCTCCTTAAAGTGAAGCTTTCTTGCTACCTTACAGAGAAAATAAGGAAAACCAAGGGAAAAGGCAGGCTGTGTATGATGGAAGATGTGTGCCTGAAATGTGGCATTCAGCGGTTTGGCTGTTTTTACTGCAGCAGCAAAACGTTCTCAGCTGGCTTAGGAGAGGAAATAAGGCAAGTACTTTGCATGCCTCCATTAGGACATATTTATGTTTTATGTGACTGGATGACATAAACCACTGGTTCTCATCTCTTTCTGGAGCTGTGAAATCTGGCTGTGTTCATGCTGCACCAGGTCTGCTGGAAGTCAGCACATCAGTGAGGATCTCTGTTGTTTGGCAACCATGGCCATAGAAATTACCAAAACAGACAGCACAGTGTAGTGCTGCTTGATATTTTCCCTGCCTGCAGTCCAGCTGCAGAGCACACTTTCCCATTCTCCCTCTCCAGAACTTCTGGCAGAGACAAAAGCTTTTCAAATCTTTTAAATTATTGCTTTCGTAGTCTTCAATGTTTTTAAATCCTTCATGCCTGGAACATGTTGCCCAGAGAGCTGTGGATGCTCCATCCCAGGAAGTGCTCAAGGCCAGGCTGGCCAGGGCTCTGAGCAACCTGGTGGAGTGGAAGGAGTCCCTGCCCATGGCAGGGGGCTGGAACTGCATGATCTATATTCCAACCCAAACCATTCTATGATTCTGTGATGATTCTATGATTCTAACATCACCTTGCTTGACCTTTGTATGATGGAAGACTTTGAATTTTATCCTCCAGTTCCAAAAACCAAGTGAGCTTTTGGTTGAACAGCATCTTTTGTGGAAGTTTTGCCAGATGTAAAGGAATCGAGTAATAGCCTTGCTAATGAGTCCCTTGACTGACTGTGCACTGTGTTGGATGTCTGCCAGAACAGTTTTCCTCAGTTCAGTTTCTCTGCTCCCTTTACCAGTCCTTTGCCTGGTTTGATAAAGAACTATCTCCACTTTGTACAGCTCCCTTGGCAAGGCACCTGGACACTTCCCTCTGGGGAGCTGGTAGAGATCCTAATGGGTGACAACCTTTGACAGGACCTATTCCCACCACAGCTTGACAGATCCAGGTGTGCTTCTGTGACTGGAATTCCACAGAAGGCGCTCCATGGCCATGTGCAGGCTTGTGTTCTTAGGGCTGGCCCTGGGAGGTGCTTACCTTGTCTGTGTGGTGTGAACATGCTCACCTCCCATCAAAATATCTGCTGGTGGAGGACATTCCGTGTCCCTCAGGAAACTTTGGATGATCAGCTTGTGTAAAAGGAGTTTCCTGACACCTGGAGTGACCTGTCCCTTCCTGGCAAAGGGCTGCTGTGTTGCACAGGCCACCCCAGGGCTTGCCTCTTGGCCAGCCAGCAGACAATCTGAAGATAATTAGGGAATCCTGGGCAAACTACAGATGATTTGTTGGGCAGGTGTGATGGAGTAATATGAAGGAAATGGAAGGCAGGAAAGAGGACAGTATGCACTTGGAAATCATTTGTGTTATTTATTTAAGTATATCTTGTTTGTTGATTTTTGTTGTTTGGGTTTTTTTCTTTAAAACAACTCTGAAAGTCTGAAGTGCAAAGAAGCATGATGTATTTATCAACTGCAGAACACAGAACTGTTTGTTGACCTGTGGCATTTTTAGCTTCTGCTCCCTCAAGCTGCTGCTGAGACATTGAGAAATACTTGTTTAGTGGCCTTAGAGTTGTGTAAATCATTTTAGTCAACAAACTTGGCTGCTCTGTCAAGTTAAGGTGACCTTAAAATGCAGTAACATTAGACTATTTGTTTTTGAAATGTTAATGTAAGTACTTTTGCATATAAACAAGAAGCAGCTATAAAAAAGACTCAGTCAGTCCTGAGTGTGCAATAGTGCCCTTTCCACAGGGACAACATTTTCCAGAAAAAAACCCTAAATTACCATCTGGCTGAAGCCTGTGGAAATATTTCCATTTACTTCAACCAAACCAAGATTTGGCACAACACCAGAATAAGTTTTGGGTGTCCACATTACCTATCTCTCCCAGATGCACAGACATGAATGTTGGCCCTCTATATTTATTATTAACGTAGATCCCCAAGCACTCTTAAACTCTATAATCAGAAAATGAAGGTGAAATCCCTAAAGCTCTCCCATTAGTTCAGATCTCCTTTTTCTCATGAAAGACAATTGCCTGTGCCATAGATGCATGTCAGCAGCTTCCCTGTTGCTATAATTTGCATAAATATCCTTAAGTTTAGGTCTCTTTTCCCATTAAAGCCCTGAGAAGAATAAGAAGAAGGAGAAAGACGAGGAGGTCTCAGGACTCTAGTGGCCTGAGCAGAAAAACAAAAGCAGAAACAAAACAGGGAAATCTATTTCCCAGGGAAAATGACCAAAACTTATCCTGATGCATCTTTACTGACTGTTGAGATAAGAGGTGTGTGTGTGTGTGTTGAAGACCTTGGGAGGACTGGGGTAAAAACCAAAACAAAACACCAAAAAGGAAACAAACAAAAAAACCCCAAATAACAACAACAAAACTAGAAAAACCCACTAAACAAACAAACAAAAAGCCCTAAATATAAAAACCATAAAAAGCTATATGCAAATTACTTCAGAGCTATTTGTGACACTGACAACATTTCTTTACTCCTGAAACAATAATAGGAATAAAGGGGGAAAGTGGGAGGAAAAAGAGGAAATTAAGTGCAATTTTGGCAGTAGAACATATCAGGAGCACTTAGGTACTTTTGAAAATGTTATTCAAATTTCCCAAGTAGCCGAGGCCATGGCTCAATGAGATCATAAATAACTTTCAGGGCACTCAGCACTGACCCAAATCCATTACAACCACACAGCACAATACATTGAGCTGCTACTTGAATCCCTTTGCTGCATCTCATTCACCAGACAACACAGCTTTGGATGGCTTAATGTCATTAAATCAGCTTTCAAGCAAACCAGGTGCTCTGTGTCCACCTGAAGGTGCAGGAGGCCAGGGTGACAGGGTAGAGCTGGGCTGTGGCTTATGCAATGGAGAGGCAACAGTGTGAGAGTGATGGCTCAGCTCAGCTTTGTCCTGCCAGAGGAGAGCAATGGGGCTTTGGGAAGCTCCTTGGTCCCCAGCCTCCACTGAAATAAGTGCATTGGGAAAGTGGGATCTTAAAAACCCCTCTGGATGCCCTCACAAATGTGTCTCATGGTGTCAAATTCTCACTAGAAACCACTCAAATTGTGAAATTTCTCCATCATTTCCACAGACTTGGACATCACCTTCCCCTGTGGTCCATGCTCCATTGGGCTGGCCCAACCTGCTCATCCCCTGGGGATGCTTTTAGCTAGCACTTTGGAAGATGCCATGAAGAAAACTTAGGACTTCCTTAATTCAGAAGGGCTTCCAATTCCCAGGTTCTAAGGATTTTCCTGATGGAAGGGATGAGGAAATCAAGAAGCTGCACCTGACTAAACCCCACTCTTCCCTGGCCCAGGGTCAGGGCTGTGGAGCACAGGGAAGGCACCACTGGCAGAACCTGGATTCAGATGTGACCCTTCAACCTGGAACAGGCACTGTGGAGCCTCATGGGAGCTCAAACAGGAAAAGGAAGAGCCTTTTTAATACCTAGCAGGAGGTGGGCAGCCTCAAGGTTTCCTTCAGCAATCTCTAGATCTTGGAAAATGGTAGGATGAGTTTTGGGGTGCTCTGCAGAGCAGTTATGTGATGAAAGGGACCTTGGGGTAGGAACTTCAAACTGAAAGAGAGTAGGAATTCTAGAATGAAAGAGAGTAGGTTTAGATACGATGTTAGGAAGAAATTCTTCCCTGTGAGGGTGCTAAGGCCCTGGCACCGGTGGCCCAGAGAAGCTGTGGCTGCCCTGTCCCTGGAAGTGTCCAAGGCCAGGTTGGGTGGGGCTCTGAGCAACCTGGGATAGTAGAAGGTGTCCCTGCCCATGGCAGGGGGTTGGAAATGGATGATCTTTGTGGTCCCTTCCAACCCAAACCATTCTATGATTGTATGATTCTAACTTGGTTGCTGTGAGAAGCTCCAAGGACAGTGAGGCATAGAAAGAAAATACCTCCTTCTGAGGAGTTTTCTAAGGTGAAACTGAAAGATTTTGCACTACAACAGGCCGAGGACTTTGAAACAAGAGTTTCAAGGCAGGAAGCAAAAACCCCTGAGGTCAGCTGAGGTCCACAAGAGACATTACTTGTGCTGTGTCAATGTGGCAGTGATGCAAGGTCAGGTGAGGTTGGCTCTAATGGCACACAGCTCACAGGATGCCTGGGGAGCCGACGTGAAAGGGGCACTCCAAGTTGCTAATGCCTTCATCTGGGTCAGCAACTAATAGTCAGACACTGATTCACAGAACTTCCCTTCCCTCAGAGGTCCTGTAAATAGATGTATTTTTTTTAAACTGTGAGGAAGTGAGCAGCCCTGCTGAGGATTAAGTGCTCCCCATGTCTGACCTCAGGCATGCTGGCTTTGCCCCAGCCCAAGCTGCCTCAGGCGTTCCTCTCCGGCTTTCTCCACATTTCCCCCTCATCCTTTCCCCAACTCCCTTCTCCCTTCTCCTCCCTCCTCTCCTCAAGTAGGGGCTATCCAAAATTAAATTCCTGCTGGAGTAGGGAACAAGTGTTGAAATCTGTTTTTTTTCTTTTTTTCTGTGAAATGCAATTCTTGCTCACTGGTCATCTTATTCTCAGAATATCCCCTGCTGGATGGACCCCTTGCCCCTTTCCCCAGTCCTTCACAGCTGCACAAAGAGGTCAGTGAAGTTGCAGGAACAACTTTTCCCCCAAGGCTTGGTCTGGCTCTGAAGGTCCCTCACTGGTGCCAGTTCCTGTGCTCAGGAGATTCCTGCTCACCAGAGCTCCAACTGGCTGGTTCAGAGGATGGCTGGAGCCCACTTGCACTTTCTGGGGGCTATTTCAGTTAAGACTTTAAATACTACAAAAGATGCTCAACAAATTTCAGCAGAATCCTTTAATCACAACCATGAAATAGTGGAGTTTTCAGTTCTTGAAGAAGTAGGGAATGGGATCGGCAGAACTGCCACCTTGGATTTCCAGAGGACAGGCTCTGGTCTGTTTAGGAGTCTGGTTGACAGAGTCCCTTGGGAGGCAGTCATGAGGGCCAAAGAGGTCCAGGAAGACACAGAGGTTCTTAAGAAGAAAATCCTAAAGGCACAGCAGGAGCAGGCCATTCATCCCCATGTGCCAAAGGACAAGGGGGAGAAGGACTGGCCTGGCTCAGCAGAGAACTTTGGCTGGAACTCAGGGAATAAAGGAGCATTTATGACTTCTGGAAGAAGGTGCAGGCAAGTTAGGAGGATTACAAGGATGTCATGAGGTTGTGCAGGGAGAAAATCAGAAAAGTCAAAGCCCAAATAGAACTTAATCTGTCTACTGCTGGAAAAGACAGTAACGGTGTTTCTATAAATACATTATCAGCCAGAGGAGGGTTAAGGAATCCATCCTTTCTTGGATTTGGGGAGAAATATAGTGACAAAGGCTGAAATACTTAAGTGTTTCAGTCTTTCCCTCAGTCTTCAGTAGTAAGACCCATAATCCAAGGAGAAATCACCACCAACCTACTACAAGACATACAGACATACACGAGTCTGTACAAGATTCATCCAAGGATGCTGAGGGAGCTTTCCATGCCACTTCCCATAATTTACCAGCAGTCCTGGTTAACTGAGGAAGTTACAGTTGATTGGAAGCCAGTAAATGTGCTGCTCAGGTAAAAGAAGGACCAGAAGGAGGATCCTGGGAACTACAGGTCTGTCAGCCTGACCTCAGTGCTGTGAAGGTCAGGAGGCAAATCATCTCAAGTGCCATCATGTGGCATGTGCAGGAAAACCAGGGGATCAGGTCCAGCTGCCATGGGTTTGGGAAGGGCAGGTCCTGCTTGACAAACCTGATCTTCTGTGACCAGGTGACCTGCTTAGCAGGTGAGGGGAAGGCTGTGGATGTTGTCTTTACTGGACTTCAGTAAAGACTTTGATGTCGTTTCCCACAGCATTCTCCAGGAGAAATTGTCTGCTCATGGCTTGGGAAGGTGCACTCTTTGCTGGGCTAAAAACTGTCTGGATGGCCAGGTCCAGGGGTGGTGGAGAAGGGAATTACATCCAGCTGGTGACCAGGTGCAAGCTGGGTTCCCCAGGACTCAGTACTGGGGCCAGTTCTGTTCCATATCTTTATTAATTGTCTGGATGAGGCGATTGAGGCACCCTCAGTCAGTCTGCAGATGACTCTAAATTGGGCAGGAGTGCTCTGCAATGCAGGAAGGACATTGAGGGGCTGGAGTGTGTCCAGAGGAGGGCAGTGGAACTGGGGAAGGGTCTGGAGCACAAGTCTGATCAGGAAGTGCTGCAGGAGCTGGGGGTTTTTAGTCTGGAAAAAAGGGGGCTCAGGTGAGACCTTCTCACTCTTCTCAAGTCCCTTACAGAAGGTTGTGGCTAGGTGGGAGTCACTCTTGTCTCCCAAGTAACAAATGAGAAGGAGAGGAAATGATTTCAAGTTGTGCCAGAGGAAGTCTAGGTTGTATATGAGGAAAATTTTCTTGATGGTCAAGCACTGGAACAGACTGCACAGGGAAGTGGTGGAGTCGCCATCCCTGGAGGTATTTAAAGGATGTGTAGATGTGGTATTGTGGACATGGGTTAGTGGTGGCCTTGGCAATGCTGGGTTGATGGTTGGACTTGATGATCTTGGAGGTCTTTTCCAGCCTACACTGTTCTATGATTCCATGATTTAGGTCTCACTATTTGCTTCTCATCCCCAACCTCTGTCCTTCAGAGCCTGGCCATTTCTGTAAAGGACATGTCCTTCAGGCCAATATTTTATGCATTTCTTGATGTCTTTTATTTATCCATTAATGTAAACTCTGTCTGTGACCGGCTTTTAGCATGACTGTTTCTGTGATAAGTTGTTTACTTCTTTTTCCTTTGGGTTTTGCCTGTAACAAAAATGATTTACCATTGGGAAGCCTTTCCTTGCCTGTTTTTTATCCCAAATTTTCTGCCTCTTGTCATCTTTTTTTTTTTCCTTTTTTTTTTTTTTATTTCTCCTAGACTTACATCTTTGTGCGTTTGCCACTGTATTGGTCTCCTCAGCCAAGCTGACATTTTTCTGGGCAAAAGTGATTATCTCCCAAACCAGGTTAGGTGTGGGAAGTAAGTAAGCAGAGTAAGCAGAATTTAGACCAGCAAAAGAACACAGCTTTATTTTATTCAGGGAGAACATTAAGATAAATCTTCCAAATCGCCCTCCTCTAAATATAAGCTGAGTTTTCTGATATAAATCAGCCAATTTAGCTGCTGGTAAAGGCTTTGTAGTGTAGGCAAGTGCTCCTAAGTGGAGCTGGCTGAAGTGCTGGTGGTTTGACTCAGTTGCTGCACATCAGGTCAATAAGGTCACTGCTCCCCTCATGCAGCTTTCTGCAGGTTCATGCAGATCCCCAGGGGAGAGATGCTCTTCACTGAACCTTTCTGCATTTGTTGTTCTCACATCCTGGGTGTCTTCTGGCAGCACTCATCATATGCATCATTGCTCAATTCAAGGCTCTTGTGTTCTCAAGTCTCTTTACAGGCAGGGTGGGATGTGGCTGGTGGAGCTCAGGGTTGTCTGGGCTTGAGTGGAGTGAATCATCCTCCCAGAGTAATCTCCCTCTCCCTCTGATGCTGAACTGCTGCAAGCTGTTCCTACTCAGCAAAGCACATAAGCCAATTTCTGGCTCCATTTCCATTCAGCAGAACATTTAACTGTGAATTTAATATTAAACTCATGCTCAAATCCCCTAGCTTATTAATGGGTTTAGGTGAATGTCCACTCTGCATCACTGAATAAGGCAGGGATTAATTACAAAGAGAGAGGAGCTCGCCAGATCTGGGTTCAGACAGAAAACTGGTGCAGTCCCACCCCAAGGCTTCTCTCCCCACCAGCTGTGCATCCAACAGTTTATTCCCAGGGTACAGCGTTGATACTTTAATCTTGCTCATCAAAGGATATTTTTATGGCATTGGATCTGCCTGGTGAAAGAGCCTGTGAGGTGGCTGAGGACCTTGGTGAGCCTCTCAGCTCTGCTGGTGTGGGAAGGGTGCTGGCAGCTGGGTGATCTCACGTGGCATTCAGAGGCCTTCCCTCTACACACCTGGCTCTTCTCATCTCCAACTTCAGACAGCAGAGGAGGAGGATGCACACAAAGCACAATGACAGCTTTCCCATAGCAGATGTCACACGAGCTCAGAAAGGGTAGAAGCTGCAATACTCACTTGCTGCATGTGTTTTCACAGGGGAGGAGGTGACAGCTCCCTTTGTGCACTGCACAAAAACAGATTGGGCACCACGTGCCTGCTGGTCTCTGTGAAGAAGATCTTCATTTCTGTAAAGGAGGTTCCTCCCTCACTGTTTACTCATTGTAGAAAATGCTGAATTTAAGATGCTTTTAGAAGCATGTTGTATTCAAAAAGTCCTATAATTTAGAAATATCTCTTCCTCTGTTGCAGGAGATGACATAATATTTATGAAAGCCCTGGTGCATGTTGTCCAGATATTGTGAATGCCCCATCCCTGGAAGTGTTCAAGGCCAATTTGGATAGGGCTCTGAGCAACCTGCTCTAGTGGAAGATGTCCCTGCCCATGGCAGGGGGCCTGGAACTGGATGATCTTTGAGGTTCTTTCCATCCCAAACCATTCCATGATTCTTTAATTCTATGGTTGATGCTGTCAGTCTCTGAGTGCTGACAAAGACTACAACTCTGTGGACAGAAATCAAGCTCTCAGTCCTTGTAGCTCACTTTTCCCACCTTTATAATGGGAATCATAACAGTTGTTAACCTCACAGCAGTGTGGTATCGGCTGTGTTTAAGCAGAAAGTCTGAGCACACTTGGTGAAACTCCATTTAATTGCTCCTGGATTTAAATTTGGGGTTTCCAGTGTTCTCCTTCTACCCATTAGCCTGGACACCCTCTGACATGCAGTGGCAGTAGGGGACTGATCTGTGACTTCCAGGTAACAAGGGATGGGGTGAAAGGGAATGACCTCAAGTTGCACCAGAGGAAGTTTGGATCGGGTATGAGGAAAAAACCCTTTACTGTGGAAGGGTGGCCGGACATTGGAACAGACTGTCCAGGGAAGTGGTGGAATCACTATCCCTGGTAGTGTTAAAACATGTGCTGCTTAGGGATTTAGTAGTGGACTTGGCAGCACTGGGTTGATGATTGGACTTGATGATTTTAAATCTTTTTCAACCTTAATGATTCTCTGATTCCAAGGGTGCAAATGAGAAGCCTTTCCTTGAACTGAGTGAAGTTGTGCCATTGCCAGGCTATGGTAAGGAGAGGATGTTTATCGCAGACTGTTTTGATTTGTAGAGTAAAAACACAGAGCTTAGTCATCAAAAACAGGGGTTAGTCATCAAAAACAGTTTACCTTCCTCTCAAAATATGAAAAGGCTTAAAAGTTTGGTGAGGTTTACAGGGCATTAAACAAACACTGCTATTACAATTGCCGGTGTTAATTCTCATCAGGTAGCCTTCCTTCCCCATTCGAGGGGGGACTCAGAGCTCCTTGTCTGCTGCCAAATGCTGTGACCCTGGTGCCCATAAAAGGTTTCTGCAGTAACTGTCTTGTTATCAGCCCATCAATGTCCTGACACTTCCTAGTGATTAATCCTGTGTTGAAATGAAATTAAGTTTCCATATATTTGGCCAGTGACCCCAGGACTTCCTATTTGGGGAATACAAAGAATAAAGCATCTGTAGCCTACAGGAAGCCAGAGTCTCTGATTTCCTGCAGAGGCAGAACAAGAACAAACAGGGAACACATTTTTCACCACGGCAGTCGAAAGCGCACGTAAGAGCCCTGTCGGCCCCCATGATGAAAACAATTGGAAGGGGGAACATCCCTGGTCCCAAAATTATTTGTGGGTGTTTTGTTACGTACACAATATGCCATTAGAAAATAGATGTAACTCAAGTTAATGTTATTTCCAGGTGACTATTAAAGTTTCATTTGGCATAGGTCTTTTGGTTTCCATCAGCGAGACTGTGCTTGTCAGGCAAGTGAGTTTTACTTTGCCTTTTGCTGCACTAGGCTCTCTAAATCCATTTGAGATTAGGAAAATGTAGGGATTTTTTTTTCATGGCTTTGTTTAAATGAGCCAGGCCAGATTCAGGCTGATGTAAAAGCCAGTGAAAGGGGCAGGAGGAGGTGATAAGGCAGCAAATCCTCCTTGCAGCCTAACTCTGACTGGTGATGAAAGGTATGGGGGGAAGTAGAGGCACCAGCCTGCCTCCTGAGGATCCCTGAGGGAGAGCTGTTGCTGCCTCTACAGTCCAGTTCAGCTGCTCTATACCCACAGAAGGAAACACTTCTGATTGCTTCCAAATTGCTGGTTATGCCTTGCACTAAAGGGCATCATCAGCTTGGAATTGACCTCTCTCTGAATAATGCTCCAACCTGAATACATGTAATGGCACAAGTGCATCTGCAGATAGAGATGTGTGTGTGTGTATGTGCAGACAGAGAAAAAGCTGTTTACCCATCACCTGGTTGAGGTTGTTTTGGTTGATGTGTTTCACCCAGCTCTCTCAGGTGGGTCTCACTCCCCTTTCCCAGGGCTGGTGGTGCTGCTGCTACTGGTTCTTGTAAAAAGAAATTGCCTTGTTTCTGTCCTGCAGGGGTACTGTATTACCATAACCACTGTGTTTGAGAATACCTTGTTTCCTACAGTTTTCCATCAGTAAAGCCTCTTCTCATCTTTTGTAACCCAGACTGGAGTGAAAGAGGAGACTCAGGCAGAAGCTGAAGGATGTTGAATTTGGTCTGACTGGTGCCTGGCTAACACAGCTGTCCTCCAGCAAATGGAAATGGGATTCCCTGGAGAGTTGCTTGTCTTGGCATTTTTAATAAATTGCTGCCTAGAGGGAAAATGCAAAGTGTTGCTCTCCATGAAACCATGGGGGACTGGCTTTGAAGGTTTGGACCTAAGAGAAGGCTCAAAGTCTAACCATGATATTTGTCTGAAAGGGGATCTTTAACATTTTGTTTGAGTTGTCAGCCTTGGAGTGGGAATTCCTGTAGCCCTGAGAGCACCAAGTGCCTGAGGAACAGGGGATGTGGCTCATGACCCAGGGATGGGTCCTTACTGTGGTGACACTGGGATGATCATGTTATATTAAACAAGTCCCAGGAGAGCTACAGAGAACTGTGAGTGAAGTAAGGACAAATTTAAACCACAAAATGCTTCTCACCACTGGAATGCCAGAAACAGTGGGAATCAAAGCTGGTCTGCAGCATTGACTGGATGCAGTCTAGACACATTGACTTGGCAAATGCCTGGAGTTAATCAGCTCTTTTTCTTAATTCAGGCTGTTGTCATTTGACCTTTGTTTACCCTACAGTTTGGTAGAAAGCTCAAGGGGTACCTGTTTGTGCTGAAATCTGTAGGGATGTGGGAACATAGCAGAGAACATGGACATTCACAGAGAAGGACAATCCACAAGATTCTCAGACTGAAATTCTGTGTCTGCAGTGAGCTGGGCTGCACTACCTTTTCATTTTGTTCTCTGCCCTGAGTTTTACAAGGCACTGTATGTCTCTGTCTATGACAGTGAGCTGGTTAAGTCTCTTCTAATTATTCTAGAATGAATATTGAACAGACAAATCCAGGCAGTGCTGCCAGCTCTTGTGATTTTGTCAGCCTTGCAATATTTGCTTTTTGTTCTCATGGCTTTTGCTCCTAGATTCATGCAATGAAATTCCACTTTCCACTTGCAAACAAGGGGCAGAAAAAGAAAAGCATTTCAGGTCCAATCTACCTGGCAGGGGAGGAAAGTCAGGACCCATGACACAGGAACTCCCAGGCTGTCAGAACTGGGCTCAGACACATCAGCCCACAAGAGCTCCATCACTGCACCATGGATATTGCAAATTATCTCTGCTCAGTAAATCAGACTAACAAACTACTGCTCCTCTCTCTCACTGCTGCACATCACCATCCACATTATCTCATCACTCTCCTTTCTTACAATTTTCTTTACTGCTGAGAGCTGCTTGTGGTTTTCTGTTCTTCCAGGGGAAGGCTTGCAGGGAGAGTGCTGCCTTCCCTACCCAGAGGTGCTGGAGCCAGATGCAGCGGGGCCCGAGCCTGGGGAGAGCAGCCAAGGCACAGCTCTGACCTCCTTGGCAGCTCTGGTCTGCAGAGAGCCCAGGAGAGAACCCAGGGATACCAGATCCAGACAGGATCTTTCCTCAGGAAACATGGGATGCTGCCCTGGGGGTGGACAGGTCCCCCTGGGGTTCCCCAGTGCCATGGGTGGGACCCACTGCTGGTGGCTCATCCTGCATGGGAACCACACTCTGCTGCTTCTAGCAATGGTCATCTCTTCCCTATCAGTCAGGGCTAAGCCCCTCAGCCACCCCTTCCAGCACAGATTTCCTTTACTGCACTCTCAAATCCCATGTCCTGCATGAGAAGCACATGGGACACAGCTTTTCTTGGGTTCTTTGGCCATCTGGCCATTGCCTGCAGCACAGGCTCTCTCTGCACATGTGACTCAGCAGCCCAGATGTTCCAGATGTTTGCAAACCCTTCCAGCACCCTCCCCTACCCTGAGCCTGGTGCACTTTCTTCCACAGCCCCCAGGCTGGTAAGGCTAATCCTTATCACAGCAACATTTCAGTTTTGGTCAAAAGGAGCACTAGCTCTCATGGGAACACCTTGACCCAAAGGTTTAAAGAAAGATCTTTAAGGAAAAAGTAGTTGGGTTGCAAAGGTTGCTGTATACAAACTCAGATTATCTTGTTCAGAGTGTTTATTCTTGCTTTTATTCTTCTCCTTCCTGTTAAAACCCACCATTGTCAGTGAGTTATAGATATGATACATGTCTGGAGATGGAGAAGTCATTTTCCTGCTGCTTCTGTTGGTTAAACCCTGCTCTTTCTGTAAGCACATCAGGTATAAGCATCCCTTTCCCTTTCTCTTTCACCAGCACCAAGCTCTCCTGGCTGTGGCTTCCAGCTTCACCTGATCAAACACAGAAATCTGAGCTCTCCTGCTTCTCTTCTGCACAGGGATAACCCCATGGAAGTCATCAGCACTGGTATCTAATGCGCAGCACGGATGGAAAATGCTGTAGTTTTTTTCCAGTGGTGTAACTCTCCTGATGTAATCATTACACAAGGATTTCACCAAAATCACTGTTGTCTTGCAAAGGTGTCAGTAAACACAGAATTTCCCTGACATGTCAGAGGTGATAACATTTTCCTGATACAGCACATAAATTGCCAAATAAGTGTTCTCCTCATTTGCATCACTTTTACCCCAACACAGCTCCACTAATTTGACAGCTGCAGGAGGGGTGTGGATCTCCCGGGAGGAAGCTCACCTTTGCAGTTCTTGAAATTGATGATCTCTGGGTTTCCAGCCTCTGAGCTGTTCAGCAAAAATGAGCTCTACACAGAACTGATGGAGCTGCACAGCAGCAGGGTCATTAAGAGGCAATGAGCAACCAGATCTTGTTTGCATTGTTTCAGAGACCATTTAGAGTTGGAACTGCACAAATCAATGACAGGACCCTTAGAGGAAAGAGTGGGTTAAATTTTCTATCCTTAGGCAGTCTCTAGTCTGAGCAGTAGTAGAAATTTTAGGTTCTCTTTGATCCATCCTCTGCCCAGTGGCAGAGAGATCAGCTCAGAGGAAGGTCTGGCCTTGTTCTCTTATCCTACCCCTCTTGCAACACCATGCAAGTGACATTTCTGCTTTGTCTGTTCAGTGTGTGACCATATCACTTGCACTCATTTTCACACCCCTTGGGTCTGAGAAGAAGCTGAGATGTTTTGCTTGCAGTTAGAAATCTGTAGTTCACTTTATAGCTTTTATCCTAGAAAAATGTGCTCTAGGAGCCAGAAAGGTTGCTGGCTGCTTGTAGTTTATAAGATGCCTGATGCAAATTGAAAAACTCTGACGTTTGAATAGGGAAACTTTTGGTCTGCACTGTAGGTTTGGCTGATAGGAAGCCCTTCTGTGCTTCAAAGCTTTCCTAAGATGTCAAACATTTTGAGTTAATTAGGGTTAGGAGCCATTTCACTGTTTGAATTTGTGACAGCAGAGAGTTAAATAAAGCTTTGCTTACAAAGTCTCTCACTTGGAAACACACACAAAGCTGTTCAACCTTAATTCCCGAGTTTGCTTTATGGTTTTTGGGTAAACATTGTCTCTTCTCTCAACTTCTGTGAAGGAGCTCTTGCAGGTCTTTATTTGCCTTCCTTTCACAGCAGAGTTTGTCTAGGCTTGGTGGGGATTGTGCTAACTTTGCCACCAAGTCTGCAGGAAGACAAAATGCTTTCTACTTATTCACCAGCCTTTTGAGATGACTGCTAACAGAGGCCTGGGGCTTCAAATACAATAGCAGCACTGAGATGATGAGTTAAGGGTTCACAGATGACTTCTGACAAAGCATTCAGAGCATTAAAGGAGGCTCACCACTTGGAAGTTGAAAAAAAGAATTCAGGATTGTCACCTGAGCAAGGTGGTGGTGCCTTGGTTAGGTTTATTCTTGACATTTTCAGTAACCCTGTAAGACTTTTGCAGAAAAGAGCTGCAATCTTCAGGATTTTGTTAGGATGTAGAACATTCCTCCTTGCTTTGCTTTTTTTATTTGAATAATCACTGAATGAGAGGTTAAGGTTTTATCTACACTGGAAAAAAAACACAATAAACTGTTTTTGTATCAGAGAGCTTCATGCAGACTCTACAATACAACATTAGAGTCTTTTACCAATTTCACTTATGTCTCTTGGCAATAGCTCACATTTAAAGTTAAATATAAAAGGTCATTTTTATACTGGGCTAGGGGTGTTTCCATGGGGAAAAGATGATGGTGTAAATGCACCAGATATGTTATAAGTAACTTCTAACACTTTGATAAGTAGACAAGGTCTTTGAGATTGCATGAAGGAGTGATTCCAGACCTAAATCTTGGCCCAAAGACAGGCTAGAGGCTTATTCCTACACATCAGGGCTCAGGTCCTCAGCTGGGGTGAGCTGATGCCTCTCTATTGATTTCTGAAAAGCTAAACCAATTTCCAGCAGAGGAGAATCTGCTCCAGATTTCCCAGCTGCCCTATCAAAAATCTTCTCAGAGCATTGACTGGGGAAAGAAAAAAAGGCCTCAGCCTGATTTGAAAGAACATAATAGACCTTTAATTTAATTGACTTAATTTTATTGGCAGCCATTGAATGATGAAATGAAAACAGATGATCTGGATGAACAAGAAAAGGTTAGATGGGAGTAACCCATTAGTAAATATCAAGGCATCATCCTATTGTCCTCATTTAATAAAGGAACGGGTCAGTAAGTATAATCATAAACATTTTTACATTTTAGTGAAGATTTATTTGACCTCATTACTAGCAGAGAGATGGATTCTTGGAACAGCAAAAGATGAAACAGTCCTAATAGATGAGAAGTTAGTTCCTTTAGCTGGCAGAGAATGGCACAGCTCTACAGCCTGACCTATTTAATTCCACCTTTTTAGCAGCTGAGCTATTACTTTGGACTGCTGTGGGACAAATGATATTTTTTAAGAGTTTTCTTTGACAAATCTTCCATGCTTACATCTTCTCTTGCCGATTTGGCATTGCTCTTGTGGGTTCCTCAGAGCCAACTAGTCTGGAGTGGCTGGACCATGAAGTTGAACACACGACTCTGTAGAATGGGCCAGCAAAGCAGATTTCCCACAGCCCCCCAAGCCCAGCAGAGCAGGGAAGGGGTGGGCTGCTCTGGAAACCTGCACAACACAGCTGAGACCTTGTCTGGAGAGGCAGCTTCTCCCCATAGCTGCTCCTCATCCCAACAGTCCTATCCTGCATTCCGTGCAGCCAAGCTTTCAGCTGTCTAGGCTGCCTGGAAGTCCATCCAAAAAGGATTTAACAGCCACACTAAAACCTCATCCAAGGACAGGAGTGCCCTGAGGGGTAGAACAAATATGATATGATGTGAAAGAGAGAAAATTCCAGTTAGATGCAGGGAAACCAGACATGACTCCTCAGTCAGTTTCTTATAATTCACTAGTGGTGGGTGCCTCTTTTGAGGGAGTTTTAAAAGAACATTGTCCAGATCAACTTTGAATAAACTTTTCTGAATTACTACCTGCAAATAAATAATTAATCAAACCCTAAAAGTAAATTTTTTTTAAAAATGAAAATCTTAGATTTTTCTTCATTTTAGATGGAGCTGGTTAGAAATATAATATTCTGGGAGTGCAGACTTCTTGCAAAGATGGGACTGGGTTACCCAACCTGGAGCTCCCATTGAGGTTCACCAGCCTCACTTTCCATCTCTGGCAGCTGCCCGAGGGCTGCCCCACTCCCCTTGCTTGTAGAGACAGCCAAATTCTCTATGAGCACCCTGGGCACTCAGGAAATCTGCAAAACCTTACACCACCCCAGCTTGCATTGGCTGCCTCAGTCCCACCAGCGGGACGATGGATGCTGCTCTTGTCCCTGTGCCAAAGGGAATGCTTAGGCTGTGCTGGTTTCTGCCTTGATTTTCTTCTGCCCTCTTTCCCCAGCTCCACTGAAGTGGCCAAACCTGGCTCTGTGCTGCATCCCCAGCCAGACCCGAGGGGCAAAAAGGCAGAGCCACCAATGGTAAAGAACAGGACAGCCCTGTGACTCCACACAGGCTGGGATGGCACTCCATGGAGCTGATCACACAGCACAAACTTATTTTTGCAGTGCTCCTGTCCTTTCTCCCAATATTTTTCACTTGGGTTTACTAAGCAGAGCCCCCCCAGGCTTCACAGGTCACAAAAATCAGTGTTCATCCTTTGGTGCCATCACCAGGACTGAGCAGAGGATATAAAGGGTTCTGGTTTTGGGGAGGGACACAGGCAGCTCCTCTTGTCCCAGAGCAGTGGTGAGTTACAGGCATATCCTCTCCTCCTGGAGGGAAAGACTTCTGAGGGCAGAGTCTCTAATACTGTACTCCCACAGGGCACAGCCCAAACCACTGCAGGACACATCTGCTGCTGTGAGACCAGGTGTCAGAACAAACCAGTTTCACCTGAAAATCCAAACACTTTCTCTAGACATAACCCCAAATCTTGCCCAATAAAAAACCCCAAATACAACCAGCCCCATTCTAAATATTTTAGTTTTCAGCACTTTTCAACAACAACAACAAAAGAGGTGAAAAGAGGTTTTCCTGGGAAACCAATTCTTGGTGAAAGTTTTTTGTTCTGGTCCAGAGCAGAACATCTTGCAGGGAATCTCCCTGTTTGAATTCTAGCACCAGCACCAGCCTGTGACTCAGAATCAGGACTGCTTTGCTTGGCTCCCAGGGCTCTTGAAATCTGTCTAAGCACCACAGACCGTGCCTGGGATGGGGTGGGCTCCACAGAGGGAGGGCTGTTCCCTGCACTGAGCTCTGCAACAGAGGAAAAGCAGCTTGTATCTTAACACATTTTGTCTGGCAGGCATTTCAAAGGCTTCTCCTCTGAATCAGGGCTGCAGGCATTGCCTACATTTCCTCTTCACAAAAACTGGCAGGTTGAACTATGCAAAATTCCTTAATCCTGTTTATCTGCTGTCTCCTTCTGAAGAGGCACAATGATCCTGTGGCCTCTCTGAGCTTTCCTCTACTCAGAGTTACAGTTGCCCATTTGAAGGCCAAACACAGGCAGGATGAGAGCAGGGCAACCAGCAGCCCCTCAGCACACCAGAATTTGGGATTTCAATGTGCAGTAAGGCAGGCAAGTGCAAAGCTACCGTGCCCATTTCACCTTTTCTGGATTAATGAAGTCTACAGTGTCCAGAGCAGATGCTGAGCACATGAAAATTATCCATTCTGAGCTACAAGCTCAAAACTATGACGTCAAGGGAGGAGTAGTGGAGGCCACACTCCTCCTTGCCTGTTCCTCCTGCCCTGCAGTCCTGATGGGGCAGGAGGAAAGTGAAAATGCAGGCAGGGGAGCCAACATTGCCTGTCTTGTGGGCCAAAATCTTGATCTCACTGCTCTGAGCTGCTCAATGCAGGGATGCTGTTCTGTGCAGCTGAACACAGCTTGTACCCCTGAGGGCAAGGAGAAAATAAATCAGCTCTGTCCTCAACTTTTGCACAGGGAGAATCACTTCTCTGCTTGCCAGGGAGGAGCAGTGCTCTGGTCCTCAGGGGTTCTGCTGGACTGGGTGTCCATGGGGGACAGAAAGTGACCTTGGGAGCTGAGCAGGGCCCAAGGTGGGAATGGTGATACTGGGTCTGGCTGCAAAGGTAGGAAGTGAGGCACTGCTGGAGTGGAGGAAGAGGAAATGCTCAGGTAAAGTGTTAGGCCTCAATCAATCACCTTGATGTGCCTTTTAAAAGGGCTTAACAGTGGTTCATGTACTCTGAGCTGGATGCACCAAAGAAATATCAATGAGCTGTTCTCAAAGGGTCAAAACAACACAGAAGACTTTACTGACAAAATTCAGAAAATCAGGGAAAGTTTGGCAAAAGGTTTGGTACTTCAATCAACATAAGACACTTCTCATAGCATTAACTTGGCCCATTCAGCTTAGCAAACTTTGAGCCCATTTAATGTTAAGTTACTCAAAATATTCCAAGAAGAGGGAATTAGAAGAGGGAAAAAGAGAGAGAGACAGAAAAGATATGGCAAAGCACACATACAGCTACCAACTTCTGGGTTCCAGTCATGATAGAGGAGAGGTAGGGTCCAGATAAACATGATGTCCTTGAGTTCAGCCTTAAATAAAAAGCCTTAAAACCTTAAATACCCCTTGGCCTTCACCAGCCCTTCTCCCAGGTGAGACTTCTGGTCACTTTGCCCCTCAGGAGCTGGGTCAGGGCTCCAGACGGGTGGGATATGAGGAGCAGGGCACTGCCCCACCAGGACCAGGCCCCACCTGCCCCTGCCCCACACACCTGCACCCAAAATGTCTCGAGGCATCAACCTTTCCAGTCTCTGACACAAGGGCAGCATAAAGGAGGAGGAGGAGGAGAGAGGAGGGTCTCCCTCTGGGGAATGGCCCAAGCCCTGTGGCACTGGGAGCAATGCTCACCTCCTTGGCTGGGACTGGAGTGACGAACGTGCACCGAATGCTGTGGGAGAAGGCGTGTGATAGCCCTTGGAGTGCTCCTGTCTCACCCCTCTCCCCTCCTGCTGTGTGCAGGTACCCCTCACTCCACCAGCTCCATGATGGGGGTCCAGTGATGCACCTGAAGGTCTGGATCCTGCTGCTGAGTGCTTCAGGGGCTGGCACACGGCTGTGGAGCGGTCCCAGAGCAGGGCTGGTGGCACACATGTGTCTGGCCGATGTTGGTGCCAAAATCTTGGCTTTGCAAAGTTTGTGTGTGGGTATTCACTGAGCAGAGGTCCTGCCTGGATATGATTCACCTTCCTTCCCCCTCAAGGCATTTGGGGACTTGTGACCAGGCTGGCAGCCACTCTGAAACACTGACTGTCTCCTGTGGGGCTAAGGAGGGAGGTTACCTCAAGCTCATTTCCAGAGTCAGCCTCTTTCTGTTATTTATGACATAATTTTGCATAACAAGGGTTGCTCGTGAGCCTGTTCTCTAGGATGGCAAACTGAAGGACCATATGTCATGGTTTGGATTGCCAACACATCAACATTGCAATCATTTGCAGACTGTTTTATATTTCTTTGATTTGGGAATCTGTGTAATTAGCTCCTCAGAACAGCCGGGTAGAGGAAACGCGGTCTGTTATTTAGGCAGAATTAACATCCTTGTTCTCTGCATTGTGATCCTTAGTTTCCTATTCCTGCTGCCAGAGCTGTGGAGAGATCAGTGCTGAGACATTTGTTCTTTGAGTCTGCCTTCATTGCAAAACTATTTCTGCTCCTTTTCTAGGCTATCCTGATGACCTACAACTGGCACAAGATGTGCTGATGCTGTAATTAGTAAATACCCTCTGCAAGTGGCAGCAAAAGATTTATAGCCACCATTGGAGGCTTCGCTTTCAGCAAAAGGAAAAGCACCAAAGAGTTTGCTTCTGTTTACTGCATTTTTCTGCAAACTCCCAGCAGGGTCCAGCCAGCATTTTGTGCTGGAGGCCTGGTAAATAAATCTTTACTGTCCTGTTGTGACAGAAACCACATACGAATGTGCTGGTAGGGCAAGAGTTGTTATTTTAGTAGGTTAACAAACCCATACAGGCTTCTGCACTGTTAGCCTTTGGCCTCCTACCAGGAGTATGATCATTCTGTTACACTTTCCATTCCTGTCCCAGTGGTTTATGCAGGTTGGTTTTGAGCAGTGCCTATGTACAGCCAAAAAGCAGGAGAGCAGCCACTCCAAATGGCCTGCCAGTCACTTGTGCTTTGGGGGCAGGAGAGGGCTCTGCCTGCAGAGAGAAGGGGAAGGAGTGAGAAGGAAGGATATCAAAGACAATTTCATTCCCATATTTGCCCTGGCATTGAAATCTGTGGGAGCTTGTTTTCAACGTTTCAGGTAGCATATCTTCCAAAGAATTTACCAGCTTTGTACTGTGCCTAGTGCTCAATCAAGAGAGCTTGGCCAAAGCTGTTTCTGATGTTTGGACACCTCTCTTGCTCTTTTTATTCCTCACCCCTTCAGAGCCTTGTGCACCCATGGATTCTCTGTTGCTCAGAAAATTGTGAGGTTATATTGGTCTCTCAAATACGAAAAATTCTCTCCTTTGCCTGGCCTGACAAACTCTTACAGGGATGATGTCTTTGATATCATTGCCTCTTAATAAATTCAGTCAAAATTGGCCCATAAGTTCAAAAGGTATTAAAGTCAGGGGGAGGGGTGAAAAGTTCTTTGTTTCCATAGGAAAACATGCAGAAGAGGATAATTTCACAGAGGAAAATGGAAATGATAATTTGCAATCTCAGCATGTTGTAACCTGTCTCCCCTTCCATATCTTCTCTTCCACATCTAATACAAATGTTCCAACTGATCATTTTGTCTTCCTATCCACCATTTCTGCTGCCTTGGCCAGCTCCACAGGCAGCATGGACAGACTCCTTGGGTTGTTTGGAATGCCTTCCTTTTCCCAGACACTTTTTCTTCTTGGGATGCCCACCCTCACTGCCAGAGGGACACACTGGGTTCCTCAGCTACAAATGCAGACAGGTTAGAAGAGGGGCAGTTAGTCAGGTACCCCCTCATGGCTCCTGGCTCACACTGCACCAGATCTGCTCTCCCAGTGATTCCCCTGTCCCGCTGAAAGGCGCTGCAGCCCCGCTGGAAGGTTGGACACAGCACTGGGTGCGACAGCCGGGGACAGAGCCAAAGCTGGGTCAGCTGGATGAGCTGGAACACGTCCCCTGGGAAGCGCCTGACTCGGCTGCAGTAGCTGGCCCGGAGCTGACCCTCAGACTCGTGGTGTTTCAGTTGGGGGATGCTATTTTGATGATGCTTCTGCAGATTCAATGTCATTTTGGCCTTGCTCCCATTGACGCTGTGGCCGTAGGTCTGGACACCAGCTGGCCACAGCCTCTCCTCTTGCTCACCTCCTTTCTGCTGCCTTTTGCCTCGCTGTCCTCAGCCCTGGGCTTTGCTTTCATTTGGGAAGGGGCTCAACAACCTGCTTCTGCCTGCAGTTACTCCACCTCCCTTCTCTCCCTCGTGTTGCTATTTTGGTTCATAAACTTGAGGTGTTTTCAGACTTCAGGGTACCCTTTTGTTATTTTGTTCTGTTTCTAGAGGTGTTTTGAGGAACTTGAGGTGATGGAGCTTGAAGAGCTTGAGCACTTCTCCTGCTGAGAATTATTCTCACCTTCAGCCATCAACCCTGTTTCAGTCCATTTCTTTTCCATCTGGCTGCCACTTAACCATCCAAAGGTTTTGGCAGCTGTAGTGGTATAATCAGGCATGAATTTGATTCCTAAAAAGCATTTGGGAAGAATTGGGTTTTGGGTTTATTGGGAATTCAGTTGATCAGTAGAATAGGAAGGGGAATTACTTGCTCTCACCCAGAGGATGGCATTGTGATTGTAAATAGTGTGAAAGGTAAAAAGCATTAATTGTAATGCATTAAGCTGTTTGGCCAGAATCTGCTTGGAAAATATAGAGGTTATGGTAAGATTTTGGGAAGAATGAGGCTGCTGCTGCTACCTGTTTATAGATGACTGTGACCCTGAAGGTTTCTGATAAGATGTTTGCAAAGCCACTGATATGAGCATTCATGTAAATGAGTTGGTATTTTCCCAATGATAAAAGTCCAGCTCCAATATAGAATCATAGAATTATAAAATCATTTGGATTGGAAAGGACCTTTAAGATCATTGAGTTCATGCATCTGATCTCTTTCTGACTACATGTTGCAGAGTATTTGCAAATGAACGTAGAAAATAGATATCTGGGGTCATAAAAGGGCATGTTTGAGAGATTGCTTCTGGGGCTTTTCCCAGAATCCCAGTGATACTTGTCTGCCAAGCAATGGAGACTGTGAGCATGGAGCTGATAGCAACTCACTAATATGGTTTGTTTTGTAAAAAAGGGCCCCTTTAAGTCAGTGGTTAAAATGCTCTCTCTTCCCTTGGCTTCTGCTGGAGTCAGCCTGTGACTTTCAGTAATAATTTTTATCTGTGTGTTAAGAATTTAACCTCAAAAGCATAACTGCACTGCATTAATTAGGCTTTATCTAATCTCCAGCTAAACTGACAGTCAACAAACAAACAGAGCTTTCTCAGGATGGCATTGCCTTGCATTTACGTGATTCACAGCACAGTTTCACCTCTTGGGCAGAAAGGTGTTCCCAGTCATTTTGTGGTGCACTTTCTGGAAGGAATGCATCCCCTCATTACAGCTTATCTATATCAACCACAAAATATCTCCAAGCCTCTTGTTCCAGGAAATATGGGGGGCAAAAGAGATCCTTTTGGACTGCACAGCATCCTCCAAGCATCCACAGGGTGTGACACTTCATAAAGTGCTCAGTTTGTAAGATCTGGTCTTATTTTGCAATTTTTTATTTCCCTCGTTGCTGCATCTACTTGCTCAACATGCTGCCTCTTTGAGGAAGGTATGGATGTCCATTTCCATCATATCCAAGCTGGAAAATATGACTAAATCCATGTCTTACACAGAGGTGTTTACAGAGAGTTGTGAGTACATCCCCAGGACTGATCAAGACTGAAGTTGGTTTGCTGTTTGTTGGCAACGTGGGCCAGATGGGCATTATGAATTGAAATGGAATGAAAGACAAGAAATGAGGTAGTGACTATTAATATTTACATTAGTGGGTGCCTGTGCAGGTTTTCAAGGAATACCAAGGTGCTATCACAACTGTTTTCATTAAAACTAAGCCCATCAGGATGTTATCTTTTCACAATAGGATTCTTAGGTTCTTTTCTCTCTGAGACAATCTCACTGTTGTCCACATCTGATTATAAATATCCCATTCCAGACTGATTTTAGAAGGAAAGACATGAAAGATCTGCTTAACTCAGGTGTTCTCACTGTCTGTGTGTTCCAGTGAGGCAAAGGCATCAGGTCTTCCCCTGGCTCTGGAGTCAGAACTGAGCATCCCCGCTGCAGAGAGACAAAGGGAAATGTGCAATAATAAGGCCCATGTGTGTTAAGAGAGCTATGAGAGAAGCTGAAATCATAGATGAAAAATCTCTCCTGATTCAGGAGGAGATGCATCACCTTCTTCCAATGAAACCTTTCATGGGAAGAAACACAGAAAGAAAAACCTTTTCACTTGTACATAGTGGGATGCCAGCAAGTGGCAGCAGCTCCCTGCCTGGCAAATGGGCTGTCCACACCTCGCATCATCTGCCTGCTCTCTTGTTTATCTGAAAACAAAGCAGAAAAAAAAAATGTGCACGTCAGAAGCTCTTCTGACACTGCTGAAAGCTTAGTCCAGGTCTGGCTTGAGGGGCTGCAAGAGGTGAACAGAGAGCTGAGGGAGAAGTCCTGCTCTGATCCCTTTGTGGAGAGCTCCAAGGAGATCAAGTAGGGTGGAGGAAAGGAGGGAACTGGGCTTTGGGAAATGCGGAATTCCTTTTTTGCAGGAGGAGCTCCTGTTGCTATTCTGGTTTCTGTGTCTTCAATCATCAAATGCAGCTTTTGTCTTTTGATAGGACAAGGAGGAAAGTAGTGTACAATGGTGTTCTGACAGCCTGGCACACCCCAAATCTGTGGTTTAAAGCTTTCTTTGTGCTGAATTTGTTCTTGTAGTGCTAATGACCAGGTTGCCATAAATAGCCACTAAATGGGTCTGACATGGTAAAGGAAAATGAAGGTCAGTGTTGGCTCTTGTGTTGTATTTTAGATCTCTGTATCAAAGAACTTCATAAGGAAGGAGAAGGTGCATTTTCAGCTTGGGTTTCCTTTTAGATACAGAGGGGGAAACTGAGGTATGAGCACGACTTGTCAGAGCAGGATGGGGATGAGAATGGAGGTGGGCTCTGCCTGGTGTTCTACAAGGTCACAGCCAAGCAACAAATTACCACCATACAGGGCAAAATTAACTGCCCATTGAAATCAAAGGTAAAGCTGCCACGGAATTCAGTAGAGGTGGGGCTTTGCCTGCAGCCCAGCTTGAGCAGCCTGAGCTTTGAGCCAAGTATCCCAAACTGAATGCCTGTGTGGGGAAGTATTTGTTTTTGGGATGCTGGGATGAAGGTGCTGTGCTGGCCATAGTGGCTGCAGGAGCAGGAAAGGAAGGGGACATGGAAGGTGCTTGTGTATGAAAGCAGGTGCTAGACTGCATGGCCCATATAGAGCTGATACCTCATTTTAGGGTCCCAGCACTTGACAATGTGTTTTCTTGATGGCTTGGTCACGAGCTTGGCACCCTGAGAGGACATTACCCTTTCCATGGGTGCCAAATGGGTGAGAAATGCATCCCTGTGAGAAGCCCAAGTGCCCTCCCTCTCTGCCTCACTGTTGTAGATGCCTGTCTTGCACCTTGTGTGGGGAGGAAGTCATGGGGCATTTTTAAAGCTGGGCAGTGCCAGAGGTTTGGTGGCTGCATTTCCTTAACCTGCCCTAAGCTTGGTTTTGAATGCTACAGCTTGAGCACTGAACCACACATTCCTTGGATGTACCAGACATCACTGCTGGCCACACAAGCTCAGTTATGGCCCCAAACTAGGGGAATTTAGGATGTGCTTCTCTTTTTCCTCACTGCCACAACAGTGAGACCATCAGGTCTACAAGTGTCCAGACTGGTAGGCATTTACTGAGTGGAGATAAGCCAGAGCCTAGCTTGGATTCAATCCCTTAGTAAGACTCTGGTTGCACAAAAATAACAAATTAGGCTGGGCAGAATCCCTCTGAGACTGGAAACACTCTTCTGGGTACCAGTAGTTGGATGGAGGGGAGAGCAAGACCCAGTGCAGCACCACCAGGGACACCAGCTCTGCTCCCAGTGATTGTGGGTGCCAGAGGGCTCCTGGATATCTCCTGCAAAATCAAGTACAGTTCCTGCCAAGGAGGTTTTGACTTCAAGGCTGTGTGAAACTGTTCTAGGTTGGCAATGCTGGCACATGCCCCACTGCCACACTTTGGGGACCACATTGGCACCATTCCCCAGGGCTTCATGGGGCTGGGCAGAAAGCAGCTTCACTGTTGTTGCTAAAGAAGTGATATGGGTGGGCAAGGGACACAGAGCTCTCTGGAGCACTGGCACTTGCTTTACTACATGGTAAGCACATGGTAACCAGTTTGTACTGGCAGGAGGACACAGATATGGCAGGTTGCATCCATGGGGGCAGTGCTAGACACTGATGGCACCTGCCAGCCCCTGAGGATCTGAGTTTAGTTCGCAGCAGCTCAGGAAAGTCTCCAAAAAGGAGACAGGGAGTTGTCCTGCAAGAGAGGCTGTGGCTATGCTAAGAGGGTCGAGCTCATTTCTGAGCTACTCTTAGCTGCCACTTCAGTTCATGTGCTTGTGAAGCACCCTGTGCTGGCTGCCAGGCCCAGAGTGACATGTTCCTCTTCTCTTTCTAAGAAATTACCCCTTCCTTTAGACATCTCTGTTTTTCCCTACCACCTGTGCGTGCCTAGAACTTCCCTGCCTGGCATCAGCCACTGTTGGGGGCTCAGGTGACAGAAGCTGAGCCTGAGAAGGCATTTTCCAGAACAAGCCACTGCCCAGGACAGAATCCTCTTTCCAAGTAGGACAGGCTGGGTTGGAGCCCAGGGAATGACCTTTTCTATGTGGCATTCTCCCACGTAGTGTGACTTGATGTCACTCAGCTGCCAGGCAATGTTGTGACGTTGCAATCCTCCCCCAAATCCAAATCCAGGCACTGCTGGTAAACCGCACAGGATGCCAACCAAATTTTGCCATTTTTCACTTAATGTTGCTTAGGGTAAAGTATTTGACCTTAAATTACTCTTTTTTTTTTTTTTTTTTTGAGAAGGGAGCTTGTTTCTCAGGAAAGATGGGGTTCATTCTTTGGTTTTGGAATAAATCTGGTATGAATCCCCACATGGTTTCATGCTGCCTGTCCTTCCCACCCAAACAGAGGCACTTCTGTAGTGGCTGTCATCAGATGTCTGTTGTTCAGGTAGAGAGTCTGAACCCTGCTCTGTGCTCACAGATTGGGTTCAGGCAGCCACCCAGGAGCAGGGACACTCCTGGCTGCAGAGCAATACAGGCTGTGTACCCAGGGTAAATGGAATTTACCACAAGCTGGTAAACAGCTCTGTTTAGCACGTCAGCTCAAGTGGGAGACAATCCAGTGTGAAATGCTTGCACTGAGATGAAATCACTTCTTTTCCACTATCTGGCTTCATCCTGATACTACTCAGCCAGGCTTGAGTCCGTGCTAATGTGTAGAGAGGGTGAAATGCAAAGAGGTAGAAAATAAAGCTCTGAATCTGCCACTGCCACTGCACTCCCTGGCCTCATCTTTTACAGGCTTCTTGCTACCAGTGCAAAGAAACAGAGAAGAATCACAGAATGGTTTGGGTTGGAAGGGATCTTAAAGATCATCCAGTTCCAAATCCCTTGCCATGGACTGGGACTCCTTCCACTATCCCAAGCTGCTCCAAGCCCTATCCAGCCTGGCCTTGAACACTTCCAGTAATGGGGCATCCACAACTTCCAGGGCAACCTTTCCCAGTCTGTCACTACCCTCACAGCAAAGAATTTCTCCCTAATATTGAATCTAAACATAGTCTCAGTTTGAAGCCATTCTCCCATGCCCTTGTCAAAATTATCCCTTTATTTGTAGGCTCCCTTTGGGTACTGGAAGGCTGCAAAATGTAAAATATATTCCTCCTAATCTCCCTACCTGACTTGTGCTTTGTCACACAACAGGTTTCTTTTGCTCTGGGCATTAGAGAAATAAGATGGAAATGACAGAGATCTTTGATAGAAATGTAAAGATGGGAATACCCACAAAATCAGCAGAGTAGGTCAAAATTCAAAACAGAGAACTGCACTCAAGAGTTCCGGATCTGTTGTTGCTCTAGTCAAAGGTAAGTTTTTTGACTTAATAAAAAATAAAACAAAAAGGGACCAGCTAAATAAAATAACATGACTTTTGGAATCTGTGTGGTCAAATGATAGTATTCATTGTTGGTATTTTGACCTAAAAGAAATCTATGAATAAATTTATATATATGGCAAATTTCTAGTATTTATAAGTCTTGCTTTCCAAAGTCAGTTCAACTATTGGGAAGAAAGCTTGCTTGTTTTTTTTAATTTATGTCTGCTCTACCTTGTACAAATTCTATCTGCAGCTTTTTTACTTTTCAGTGCTAATGATGGCTCTGTAAGCAACCTGGCTGGGCTCTGAGAATGCAGGTGGGGTTTGTACCAGGAGCAGTTTAGCAGACCTTCCTCCTGACCTCCTGATGCAATTAGCTGTGGTCTTGCTGTGCTCAGAGAATCCCCTCTGAGTGCAGCTGCAGTGAACAAGCAGAAATTTCTGAGGCAGCACAAACTTGCAAACCCTTCCACAAGATTATCAAATGACAGCAGGTTGGAAGGATGTAATGAGAAGCACGGGTTCACTGACTAAGCATCCCTAAAGGGACTGCTGCTTAATCCTTTCGTACATGGTGCCCTGTCACCCTGCTCTGAAGGAGCAGGAGGAGGCAAACGTGCTCTATAATTGAGAGGAAGGTTGATTTACTGCTAAATTAGAGTCATATGGAGTTTGCCTTCTTACTGATCTGCCTACAGAAGATCAAGCAGGCCGCTCTGTACAGTCCTTGATTTGTCCCCACTGCTCTCTTTTGGGAGGCCAGGGAGAGCTCCTGCTCAGCACACAGAAGTGGGAATCAAGCAGCTCCTGCACCTAAGCAAGCCCATTCCTCTCAGGATCAGCAGCTCTGGCTGTCACAGCTCCTCAGCAGGACATGCATGTGAGTGCATTAAGGTAACCCTGAGGGTTTTCCATGTAGACAGCACAGGGGCAGGGGACAGTTTGAGTACCAAAGTCCTGTCCAGGTTTGTACAATCCATGCCAACAAGATCATGTTAGTATTTCACTGATATCCCTATCCAGGATAGAGATTATGAGACCAACATGTGTGTAGGTATGGGGCATTCCATCACACCTCCTGCCTGCAAACATCACCCTGGCACCGTGCCAGTGCCTCCCTGGAATCTCCCTGGCATCACCCCTGAACCAGCCTGCCATTCCAGTCACTGCACAGGACTGCATTACTTCCCTGGCTGCTGGGAATGTCCTGAGAGCTGAACGGGTGGCAGCTGCTTTGGGGTACTGTAATTCCTCCAGCTAATGTCCTCTTTTGTCTCCTCCCTGCCCTGCCTCACCCCTGCCCCTGCCCTCTTGTTCTGTGGCAAGGAGGATACATAGGCATCACACGGATTTGTTTGGCAGGTTTGCAATGAGAGGAGTGTGATGACCCTGCACATTCATCAGATGGTTGTTTTCAGCCTGGACCCATCTGTGATGTTTTTATTATTTTTTTCCTCCCTCTGCTCTGCTCAGGCTGCTCCGGGAGAAGTGGCACGTAGGCACATACGTCCTTGCGCACACTATACTTGTATAAACTCCATCAGGAAGTCATCTGGCCAAACTTTCCAGAGCTCTGCTTTTAACTCTTCCCTAGGCAGGCTGTCCTGCCAGCCAGGGGATTTCCAGGGAGCGTGGACACGTGCATTCATCCCTCTGTTCTCTTTACTGATTCCCACTGCTCTTCTTCCTTACCAGCCCCGAGCTACACGTGGATGAGCAGCTTTTGCACCCATCCTACTCTGAGTTCCCACCAGAAAAAATCCCCTTTAGCTCTGCTCATGCACTCATGCACCCACAGGGCTTTGCAGTCAAACACTGCCTTGGCTTTTCTGGAGGGTGAAGTGGCAAAATCAGTCCAGAAAGTGCCCCAGTGGGGCAGGAGGAAGGAGTGTTGGTGGGATAAGGCTGTTGGCAGGGGCAATTCTCCCCTGCAGTTGTTATTAGCTAGTTATTATTTCTGATAGTTGCTTCAGAAGTGTGTCCTTACTAGGCACACAAGTAGCAGAGGAAGTTCTCACAGCCCTTAAATGTCTTCTGTGGTCAGGGAATGATTAAAAAAAGGCAGGCAGCCCCTTCAGAAGTGACCCTGTGTTCAATGAAGACGTGTCTCACTGTGCGTCCCACTCTGCACAATTAAACACCCACCACTGTGCTCAGAGATGTTTCAAAGGGCTGAGAAAATCCCTGTGAGGTGGCTCACGTAGCAGAAAGGCTGCTATTCCTCCCCAAGACATGTGTGGATTAATAGCTAATTGTTAAATGCAAAATAAGTCATCCCATTTTGCTAGTGACTGTTAACTACCCACTGACAGCTTTCAATGGCTCTAACAAGATTTATCCCTGGAGGTGTTCAAGAAATGACTGATGTGGCACTTAGTGCTGTGGTTTAGTTGACAACGTGGTGATTGATCAAAGTTTGGATTCGATGATCCCGGAGGTCTTTTCCAATCTTAATGATTCTGTGATTCTGTTCTATTTTGGAGCCTACTGCACAGGAGTGAATAACTGGAATTGCTGGAAATGTTATCCTCTGCAACTGGGCATGGAGTTGGGCAAATGGGCGTGTCTGAGCTCATTTGCTCTTTGGCCAATGGCTCCAGCCACTTTTTGCTCATTCTTGGAATTTTGAACACAAAATGTGTATCAGATCAGCACTGGAGATGTGCCACCAGTGGTAATGCTGCCTCTCTTGACTTACACCACTACTTACAGCCCAGAATGTAACCATTTATTCATGATGTTGTTCACAGGCTTTGTCCCTGCTTAACTGCGTATTAATCTTCTCCAGTGTTACAAAACCAACACATGATAAAATAGATAGTACAGGTCTTTATTTTTCTCCTGGGTGCATAGGTGAAAATAAAAAGTGTCTTAATTGAAGTTAATTTAGTTATCCTGGTGTTAATTTTGCCTTCTCTATCAGATTTATGGGCATTTGTATGGAGTAGAGGGGTGTGAGTTTACACTCAGCCTGGCTCAGACAGCTGTGGAACAGAAGGGATTCTACTGCCAGAAATTCCCAAAAATTTAAGTATGACTTTTATGACAGACTTGTTTCTTTTCTTGAGCAGCTGTTTGTGTGCCATAAACAGCAAAGGAGCCTCTGTTTGTCAGACTCCTGAACTTCATGAGGTACAAACCACGACTGCTCACCCACTGGAGTCAGGGGTATTTAAAATTTTCCTTGGTCACCTCCTTGCCTGCAGTTGGAGGAATCAATCAAGCACTCATGGTCCCTCAATGAGGTGGAGAAGCTGAAAGCTGAGGAACAAATAGGCTTTTGACCATGCACAGTGTACTCCTTTCCTCTTAATTTCTTTCCTCAGGTCATTTTCAACACAATTTATTTGCCTGTCTCCTCATCTGGAGGATCACAACTCTAATTTCTGCACTTCTACTCCTGGGAGACCCCACCTGCATCCAGCTCTGGAGTGCTGAGCACAAGAAAGACAGTGACCTGCTGGAGCGAGCCCCAAAGAGGAACATGAAGATGATCAGAGGGGTGGAAGAGTTCTCCTATAAGGAAAGGCTGAGAGACTTGGGGTTATTAAGCCAGGAAAAGGGAAGACTTTGGGGTGCCCTTATTGCAGCCTTAAGGGGCTACAAGAGCATTGGAGAGGGACTGTTTAAAGGGCTTGTAGTGATAGGACCAAAAAACAATGACTTTAAACTAAAAGAGAGTAGTGTTAGATGAGTTATTGGGAAGAAATTCTTACTGTGAGGATGGTGAGGCACTGGAACAGGTTGCCCAGAGAATCTGTGGATGCCCCATCTCTGGAAGTGTTTGAGGCCAGGTTGGATGGGGCTTGGAGCAACCTGAGGAAATACCTGTAATGAAATGGTTGATGGTGCTCACCAAGGCCCAGATTTTTGTCTGATGGGAAGGAACAAAGAAATTATTCAACACCTAAATTACAACACCTCCCTCTGCCACCTTAGGAGAGCCAACACTCACCAAGTGAAGAGCCTAAGGCAGCAGAGATTTGCCTTCTGATTTCAATGCACTACATATTAATCATGTGTTAGGACTGTGAGATTGTTCTCAAAATATCCAGCAAACAAGAGAAACCCGTACAGCTCAGGGAATTTGAGCTGCATTGGCTGTGAGTTGACAATGGCACCTTGTGTGACCCCTGGCCACAGCTGGGACCACCACCCTGGTCACCCAAGGGTCTGCTTGTTTAGTGTGTCTCAGAACTCACTTAGATAAGTCAGCAAAAGGATAAATTCCTTCTCACCAAGCTTTGAACCTAAACCTCAAGCCAGAAGAAACTGCCTCACATCCCATTTGGCTGCTGGGTTTTGTGCTCAGGGGTAATCTGACAGACAGACTGGAGAGAAGGTATCCTTGTAGGTGCATCTCCAGCTCCAGGACAGAGCCTTTGGGATTAAGTTTCCAATATTTAGGACACAAAAGGATGTACAGTGCTCAGTCCTGACCTTGCTGTAACCTGTGGAGAGGCAGCAAAGATTATCTTTAACCATGTATGGCATAAACAGTGAGGAATGCTCTTGTAGCAAAATCAGAAAGGAATCTGATAGAGAGCCCCGAAGTTAAATGCCACTTTAGGCAATGTTGCTTTAAGCTGTTGACAGGAGCACCATCCAGAGAGGAACTGTGAGCTTTAAGTGCTTCTCTGCTTCTGGGTGGGATAAGGCATCATGTAAAATGCATTTTGTGTTCTTGTTTCATCTCTCTCTCTCCACTCTTCTCCTGTGAGAGCGCACACACCGAAAGCATTAAAAACAGACTGCGGTGAGTTTGCTTCACTAATACATCTCCACATCAAAGACGTTGCTGGAATCTATTGATTCTGGCACAGTTGCAGTAACTGGTGACGTTTTCAGTGAGAAATCATGCACTTCTCAGTTGATTTCGGGAAAGGTTAAAAAAAAAGGGAAGAAAAAAGCTCTAGCATGTTCAAATATTCACCCCACAGAGAGGCTGATAAACCGTAAAATGTTTGGTCTGGCTCCCTTGGTGCCAGCAATTACTCAGGGATGACTTTATTGACAGACAGATGAGCTTTAGCTTACATGAGGTTACAAAAACCTGTCCTATTTAAGTTTTGTTTTCTCTGTTTGTGAATACCATGTCACAGTTCTTGTCTGATGTATCCCTTCCTACTTCTGAAGCAACACACCCTATGCCAGCGAATAGCACGGGGACACAGCCCCATGACTTATCTCAAAAAGCCAGGGATTATCAACAGCCCCAGGTCAGGAGCACAGGGCAGGTTGTCACGCTTTGGGAGTTGTCCAGGCAGATTCACTTCCAGCACAGGTGTACCTTGACAGCAGACTCATTGGAAAATCTACTTCTGCTCACAAGATCCATCAGCTACTTCTACTGACGGTACTTTTGCTTTTAACTTTGCCTCATAGACATGAAACCATTGTGTTTGTATGTTACTTTAACTGAAACTACTCATTTTCTACTGAAAATATCTCTCTGCTGTAAGACCTGTATTACCCTTGTGTTTTGGTGCAAAAATCTGAAAATGACATAGATCGACTCACGAGTGAGAAGAATGGTTTTGTTCTTCTCTGTCTTTGAAATTTTACTATTTGTAGGACTCTTTGGCTCTACTTTGTTTGCATCCTGCCCATGAGCAGTTTCCAAAATGTAAAAGCATTGAAGTGTTTTCAAAAGGTACCTGCACACCACACTTTCTCCTTAGAAACATCCTCCTTGAGGCCTTCCCAGTCCCAGCCACTCACTGCTTTCTTCAAACACAAGTCAGCAGCTGCAGCCCTCAGGCTCAGTGGGCTCTGCTGGTGGCACTGCTGTCACTGCCAGCCACAGCTTGTCCTGGCAGTGCTGTCCCTCTGCTCCCTGAGGCAACGGGGCCCTCTCCTCCTGCCTTGCCCACCAGCACTGACCCACAGGACACAGTGAAAACCCACCCTCACCTCCTCAGTGGGAAGAGAATCCTCCTGGGCACCCAATTATAGTGAGATGGAAAAACGTCCACAAAAGGATGAGGTTAAGTTTTCCAATACGTAGCACAACAGTAATCAATACTTGCATCAATACTTAATTTATCTGTGTCAAGCAGAACAGCTCCAGCAGGAGGGGGTGAGATCATCTCTTCCAACCTGCCGTGTGCCGTGGCCCAGTCACACGGGGTGGGAAATGATGGTTGTAATCCCTTCATTCTCAGGCCTCAGTTCTCAAAAGTTTGAGAACTTTGAGTTACAGGGTGCTGCTGCCAGCAAATCTTTGACATGATGGCCCCACCTTTAGCTCCTGCACAGAAAGAACACCTTAACCCCTCTGCAAACCTAACCCTGGACCCCTAACTCCTGCATAAAAACCCACTGGGATCAGCGTGAGTCTTCTCTGATTTTGGGAGTATTTTCAGCTGCCCTCTGATGAAAGACATTTGCCTCACGGCCACTGAGTCAAACTTCCTCTGGAGGACTTTTCTGCTTCTTATGAAGAGCTGCAGTCTCAGTAAAAGGCTGCAGCACTCCCCAGATATCATCCCCCATGAATGTGTTCTCCCTTGCACTGCAGGGCTGCTCAGCCAAGGTATTTGCAACATTCCCCATGAGATATTCATTTTTGGGCACCTCCCCGCAGGGACATCAACGGCGTGACTCAGTGACACTGAGGGTGTGCTGGGAAGTGGGGGAGAGCTGCCTGCCACGCACAAGTGGTGACATAAGTGGTGGGCAAGTTAGAAACAACAACTCCTCTGTTGCAACAGGAGGTGAAGGTTTCATCTCCCCTGAATGGTTCCCCTCACAGTGACTAAGCTGTTCCCTTCATCCAGCTCATGGAGAGACTGTGCCACACGCTGTGTATTCCTGTAAACCTGCCAGCTTCGGGTCATCCCTTCTCAAGCCTTCTCAGAAGGGATCTCTCAATGTGCTGGTTTCATGAAAGGTGCTGAATGCAGACTGAATTGGATTTCAATCACTCTTTCCTTCCTTGTTAAACACTTCCCGTAGGAGTTGCAGGCCCTCAGTTTAGCTGACAGGAAGGTAAGGATACCTCCCTCTTAAACCCTGTGTGTTCACAGCTTGGGACTTGCTCCTGAGCTGTGCTGTGTGGTGTTACCCCTTTGCTTGCAACATGAGATGACCATCAACATTTTCACCACACTTAGTTTTCACAGAAAATCTGTCTGGTGTTAGTGTCAGCTGTAAACTTAGAGCACAGTGTCTACTCCTGGGTACTTTAGCCAAAACTGAAGAATTGAGTCACATGTGCATTCTGGGACAGGGGTGCTGGCACACAGGAAAAGCTATCATAGACCAGTTCCAGGAATCACTGAGGAAAACTGGGGAGGAGGAATTGGCCCCAGTGGATTCAAAAAATCTCAAAATTGCAGAGAGATTCCAAATTAATTGACAATCCTTCTTTCTTCAAGGGTTTGTGTTTCTAAGCTTTCAGTGGACTGTGAGTGTCTGCTGTTCATGACCACTTTGAGCTCAGACCTTACTCTGAAAGTCTGTTTTAAGACTATCTCTTTATCTGAGACGGGTGTCCAGCACCCAAGTGAACGTCTCCTGCTGCCCAAGCAATTGTGCAGGCTGTCCCTCCTCTTTTTGGGGACAGGACAAGAGAACGTGCCAAACATCCATCAGACAGGCGAGTGCATTGCCGGAAGGGGCTCAGACATTGTCGTGATAAGTGAATACAACAACTTACCCAGAACACAATGGAGTCGCCAGTTTATTCCTAAATTATTAATGTTCCCTGAGGAGTGGCTTTATACTGCTGACTCGGGCACTGTGGGAACACAATCTCTTCCCAGAGAGGCAGTGGGCTCCTCCCCTCAGTATCTCCAGGTGGGATCACAGCGGAGCTTGGCCCATCCCAGGTGGGTTATCCAAGGGGGCAGGACATGGCTTTCGGTGCCAGCTGGGACAGGATGTCTGCAGCATTGGGTGGCAGCCCCATGGGTGATACTGTGGGTGGCAAATATCCTCTTCCCTGGTTAGCAGGCTGGCAGCACCTTTCCCCATGAAAAATAACATTGTTCACTGCCTCGGGGTTTGCCATCACCACTTTTTCGAATCCTACTTGTCTGCTCCGTACACAGGAGGATGACAAGCCAGGACTTGGGCTCCCTCACCCCACAGACTGTGATTCTGCTGTAGGGTGACACCCCTCAAAGGCTTTTAAAGGTGTTCCTGTTCAGTCTCACTAGGGTCTGGTGAGCATCCCAGAGTGGAGGAGCTTGGACACAAAGCTGTGGGACAGTGTACAGGGTGGTCTGTGCAGGCCTCTGAGGGGAGAGGTGTTGGGGAGCTCCTATGGATTCATTCCAACTCTCAGCTGTTTTCCAGACAATCCAGATACCTCCACCCTCACACAGGAGCTGTGTGGCAGCTGTGCTGGTATCCCAGGCACCCCAAGGTCAGGATACTGGGCTCTGACAAGACGTGGGTCTCTTGAAGGAGAGAGAATGGCACAAAATGGTCACAGCTGGGATTCCCTCTGACAGGTCCTGGTGCTGATCTTGGCTGTGAAGGGGTCCTGGTTTGGCTGGTGGAGTAGAGTGATGCTGGAGAAAGTACTTCTGGACCTTGGGGAATCATTGCCAGAGCTAACACAGAGTGAAATCCATCCTAAAACACCCACCATGACAAACGCCCGGGCAAGAGGGAGAAATAAGTGAATCCCAACAGACAGAACCGAGGAAGAGCTAGAGCAAGTGGGGGAAGAGGAAAAGTGGGGAGAAGGTATTGAGACAGCCTCTACATGTTTCTGCTTCCCGTTTTTTCAGTTGTGTGGCAATGTCATTCATTAGGAAACATGAATCAGTGACATTTCCCCTCTCTGTGCTTCCCAGAGAGCTGCTGCAGCTCTCCATGAGACCTGGAGCATCTTCTCCCTGCTCCTCCTGCACTGGCACAGGCCAAGGGCTGAGGCAGTGGAGCCACCAAGACTCACCCTGCCATGGCTGAGGCCTGAGCTTGTCTCAAAGGCTTTTGGCAAAGGTCAGCAGGAGCAAGGGCAGGCACAAACACAACACTGCAGTACAGGAAGTTGTTGTGCTCATGTATCTTGCCCAGCAAAGGTGGAGAATGGCATTTATGGCATTTCAAAGGCACACTTTTGGTATCTCCTAAGAGTTGTCACTGCCATAAAACCTCCAGCAGCATCAGGGTGTTAGCTTCACCAGAGCTCTACCACATCTCCTCACCTCGTCTGCAAGGAGTCAGGCTTTATCTCTGCTCTTGGGAGGCACAACTTTTCCTGGCTCAGCAGCTTCCTAGGGAAGGTGGATTTACACCGACCCCAGCCGTGTGTGGTGAGGCGTGGATGCCATTGGGCCTGGAGACTTCTGGCACCTTCTGTCCCCAGCTCCTCGCTGCGATGCAGAGCACAGAGAGAGCTTCAGCCATAGTGATTGTGTGTCTGAGTCACCAGCACGGGCTCTGAACCTGGCTGTGTCCTCTGGACACAGTGAGCCATGACAAAATACCACGTAGGACAGCTTGTAGTAGATATAGACATTCTCCTCCTTGGGCACTTTCCAAAATGGCACTGCCCCAGGCAGATCAGGCACCAGCTCTGGAGATGGGTGACAGTCACACAGAAGAAGGGAAACCATAGCCAAGGTCACTGATTTCAACAGCAAACGGCACAAAACTAGAGGGGAAATGGGATCTGGAGACTCTGCAGCCATCACCTCTCTTCCAACACCTTGGGAGTGAGCAGCCCCCAAAGGAAGAGGAGGGTGGCCCCATAGCACTCCCAGTCCCCCCAACTCCCCTGGCTCTGTGGGTGGGTAGAAAAGCCACCCCACTTGGTGTCACCTCCAAGAGCCCCTCAGTTCCCAGCAGAGGTCACACCCTCCCCTGCACTAGGGCCCTGCAGGGTTTGGTGTGGCCACTGAGGCTGCTGGAAAATGACATTTCAGTCCTGCTGGCAGCCTTTCAATTTCAACATTTTTTTCTTTCTTTCTTGAAAAAAGTCAAAAAGAGAAGTGAGGGAGGGGTCAAAGCAGAGGGGCTCAAACCAATGGCTTCTGACACTTTGCTTTGCTCAGGCCTCCTAGAAAGGCTTATTTGGGAACGGGACATTTTGAAATGTCCTATTTAGATGGAAAATGCCTTATCTAGTAAAGAAAGTTAACCTCCTTCTCGTCTGAGATGCCTTAAAAAAATTTCCCTTGGCTCCTTTCCACACAGCTGACGGACGACCCCATTCCAGCCCCGCGGCTGCGTGCTGGCTGCACTGTGTCCTGTCACAGACACGGTGCAGGGGGCATGGTGTCACTCCTCTGGGGCCTGGGATAGCAGCCAGGGTCCCTGAGGGTGGTCCTGCTTCCCCCACTGGGGAGCTGAGGGGATGGATGCTGCCAGGGGCACAGGACAGCTCCCTGTCTGCCTCTGGCTCTTCATCTGGATGAGTTTTGGCAGTAACTGTCTGCAGAGTGGAGACAGGCTTTAGTTAAAGGGCACTGACATTTCCATTGGTCATAGTCAGCCTGCTCCATTTCATCTCCATCTCCATCATCTCCATCTCTCTCCTTTTCCAAGGCAAGCCCCTTCCTTCCTCCCAGGAGCACAGCCATGTCCCAGCTTCCTCCCAGTGCCATCCTCAGGGATGGAGTTATAAACTGGCTGTCCTCTCCCATCGTGACTGCCACAGTTCTCTGGCTGCCTGTGCTCAGTTTGCCTGTGATCCATCTCTCACAGCTCCATCTGGGGGGGCTTCAAAGCCAGCTTCAGACAGTGATGAGCAGCACAGCCACCCGTGCTAGCCATGATCCACCACCTCAGCAGGTTACCCAGGCGGGCAGAGGGGTCCAGCCAGGCTTGGGGAGGTTTTAACCATGGCGTTGTCCCTGCTGCTGGGAGTGATAAAGGACTTTCTGCAATTACCCCGCATGTTTTGGAAGCCAGGGTTTCAGAACAGCAATCAAGCCCTAATTGATTAAATGCTCACCCGAATTCCCAGGAGTGAGCTGCTGCCCCCCGGATAAATGGGAGTAAGTCACAGGCAATTAGCAATTTGCCTGAGGTGCTTCTGCTTGTTGGTAATGTCTGGGCTCAGATTCCTCTGGCCCTGTTAGTCATTAGACCACACATCCTCCATCCTCTCCTGGTGGCATCCCGACAGTCCTGGCAGGGTGGAAAGAGCAAAATAATCTAACTTCACGTTTATCTAGGAAAAAGTTTCCCACAGTCCCTTCTGGCTCTTTTTGTTTGGATTCTGAGGTTTTGTTTTTCTGCAAAGTTAAAATAAATCTTGAACTGCAACTGCTGGGCTTTTTTGAACACAGTTGGTTGCTAGAGCATCGTTTGAGGGAAACACATTAAAAAGCAGAACAGTGTGTTTATTGCCAGAGCCGGCTTGGCTGGACGAGGCTGATCAAGTATTTTAAGCACCGTGTGACATTTATGCATTGCAGAAAGCAGTTGTGGTCTCTCTGAGCTTGTGGCTGCTGCTTCTCTTCCCTCTCACAGGATCTTACAGCCTTTGTCTCCAAGATTTTGATTTGCTGTGCAATACAGGTCCTGATTTTCTGTCTGCTTACCCTGTGCTGTTCCTGGAGTGCAGGAGGACCAGGGGGCATCTCCCACCCCCCTGCTCCCATCTCTTTTGCCCACATCAGCAGTGCTAAGGGCACTCAGTTGGTATCAGTGTCCAACAAGCACTGAATCACATCTCAGTCATCCCCAGGCCCAGCCTGTGATTTGGGAATCAGTGAAGAAATTTTTGTTCTTTCATGCTTTCTTTCCCATTAAAGCTACTCTAAAGCAAATGTCATCTTCTTTAGGAATGTGGTGTTTTTGAAAAGCTTTTAAGATTGTTTTCATCTTTCTCTTTTTCCCTGTGTTATTCAGTACTATCAAAAGGGACTGGAGTGTCATTAATGGAAGTTAAACAGGATTTTGAGCTTCTTTAGAACGTCTAAACCAGCACTTAGTGTCTCCATCTTGCTGCGTATTAGTGTGTTTTGAAAATCCTTCCCATTTGATGGTTGGGATGAGCCAGCTGGAGGGTTCTTTCCAAGAAAGCCCTAAAAAAGCACTCTCTTTGCAGGAGAATGGGTATTTGTAGGTAAATGCAGCCCTTTCCCCCAGACTGGCTATTTTAAAGCTGTGCAGTAACCACCAAGAGAATTTCTTCAGCTGCACACACACTGCTGGTCTATAAAACCCTGAACTTTGCTTTGACTTGATGTGTATTTGCTTGAGAATATCTTGACCTGCGATTCTGGCAGTGTGGGATGGAAGTGCTCCACTGCTGACATCTGGGAAGTTGGGAGGAAGGGACTCTGTCCTCCCAAACCGTGCTGCCCACGGTGCTGTGGCTGATGCTGTCCCACTGCCAGCTCTGGGAAAGGGCAAAGCTCCTCCGTGTCCAGAACCCAGGGTGGGATTGTGGCCATCCAGCACTGAAACCCAGCTTCAAATGCAAAAGGATCTAATTAAGCCCCAGAGGGGTTAACATATACCAAATTAGCACTTTGTTTTAGGATACTATGGATTTTTCAGACAGACAAAGCGGTTGTGTTTCACTTGAAGATGTGGCCTTTAAATTGCAATTAGCCATATCTTCACTCAAATCAAAGTTGTCTCATAACCAAATGGTGTCCTAAAAGCTGATAAAGCAGCATTCCTGACCACTGCACACATTTTTTGAATATCTTAGTGATATGGATTTCATCCCTTGCAGTCAGCGGAAAAACCTCCAGTGACTCACAAGGGATAGGAATCCTTAGGAAAATAATCCGTGCTGGAAAACCAACACTTCCCCTCCGCTATCTCTGCTTTCTGCCAGCGGGGGTGAGAGCAGTACAGCCAGACAAGGACTTCTCCTGCCCACTCCAGCTCGGGTTACCCTGCGGGGTGAGGAAGGCACCCGCAGCCCTGCCTCCCCTGCCAGTGCGGCCCAGGACGTGCTGACAGCAGCAGAGAACAGATCTGGATGGGAACCCAAGGAATGGCCCTGTGGGACTGTTCTTCAAAAGCATTTAAAGTGTCATTTCCACGTGGCATCACTTACCACACCTCACCTGGCTCCATACACGGGGACACAGTGGAGATGTGACCCAACAAAGATGTGCTCCCTGGGGTCAGGCAGCTGCACCCCAGTCTGTTCACACTTTCATGGTGCACCTTCAACTTGTGTCTTCTGTCATCTCCTTTGTGTTGCTGCTGCTTGTGTACAGCCAACTCTTCTCTTGGCTGCTGTCCCCATCCTGAGATTGGGATGGGATGGGATGGGATGGGATGGGATGGGATGGGATGGGATGGGATGGGATGGGATGGGAGCTGTGGAAGCAGAGAAAGCCATCCCAAGGTGTGAGTGGCATTGCCACCACAGTGGGATGGTAGCTCCCCAGAAGAGCCCATCACAGGGAAATCTCCTTTGGTGGCTGGGGTGTGTGAAGCTGATCTCAAAATGCTGAGGGGGTTTGTCCTCCTGGGGGTTGAGATGAGGGAGGCTTGTGGCAGTAGGACCTGAGCATGGAGAAAGTGCCAGTGTGACAGACAGAGTGGAGAGCTGCACCCACGCTCCTGCACATCACTCTAGGTGGTGCTCCCTGGATCCCAGCAGGATCTCCCTTCCAGCCATGGGCTGTGCTTCCCTCAGGACTGGCTGCTGAGCTACAAGAGTGCCCTGATGTCTCAAAGACAGAGGAGATCTCCCTTGAAACTAAGTGGCCTCTCTGGCTGCAGCTTTATCTTCTTCCTGTTTACTTCGAGGTCCCTGAAAGGGCCATTTGTTCCCACCATCACAGGGCCCAAAGCCTCTCAGGGACGTCAGGATGTCTCCCATTGCCCTTGGAAGCCCTGCACTGGTACCTCCCTTCCCCTCCCCATCTGCCCTCACTCTGTTCTGGGCACAGCAGGTCCCCTGGAACAGCTGGCAGTGCCGGTGCCCTCCCTGCCTGAGGGGCTGCCCCTTTCCTCCACTGCCATCCCACTCACTTCCCTTCCACCTTTGGTCAAGCTCTTCATCCTGACATTTAAAACTCTGGGCTGAGCAGCCTCTACTCACATCTCAGCTCAGCTTTCCTCCCACTCTTCCTCTCCTCATGGTAGCACCACAGCCTCATCTCTTCTACCATTCTCTTCATCTCTGGCTCCTTCCCCTGCCTCCCACTCCCCATCTCTCCAGGCTGCTCCCTCAGGTCTTGCTTTCACCTGTCAAGAAACTGGCCCATCTTCCCCACACTGCCCCAGAGCTGCCCTCCTTCAGCTTGCCTTTCACCTATGCTCCCTGCTCAGAGAGGTTTGTTCCTCTTTTGGGCCTTAGGACAAAAATATCTCCCTACCCAGGCAGTCTGCGCTGCTGGTCAGATTTCCTTGTGAGTTGTGTGAGCAATGTTGTTTCTGTGCTGGGCAAATACACTGACCTAAGAGCAGACAGCTCCTGTGAAAATGTGTCCTTACATTACTGCTTTTCATGTACCTTTTTTTTTTTTTAAAAAATAGATCATTTTCACTAGTTTAATGCTCAATTTTTATTTCAAAACACACAGACATGCCCCTCCCTCTGTTATTGCAGTGTTGCAACTCTGTCGAAGAAAACTGCCCCCCATATAGAGCAAGACGTGCTGAAAGCCTCAAGGTCACAGCCATAAATCCTGCTCACCTCCCTCTCTCTTGTTTGCTCTCTGCTTAAGGTGTGTCAGGCACTGCTGTGCCCCTGTTTCCTTCCTTCTGGAGGTACCCATCGGTTTGTTCTTCTGTCAGTAAAGCAGAGCGGTAGGGTTGGCATGGGATGGAGCCCCATGCTTGTCTGCTCCTTGTCTGCTCCTCAGCAAAGCCCCAGGTGTCTGTCCCCCTCCTGCTGCAGGTGGGGCAGGACACAGGGCAGGAGGTGAGGGCTGTGGCACAGGGTGTGGGCGATGCAGATCCCACTGCTTCACCCCGCGAGGGAAACTCCAGCCCCCTCTGCAGCGTCCTGACTGTGTCTCTGTGTCTTGGGTTACTCCCAGTCCCTCGTGCTGGAGCTGTTCCTCTTTCCACAGGCTCTTTAAATAGCCAGGAGCAAAAGAGGATGACTTGGGAGTTGAGAGGTTTCCTTGTGTGGTGGGACATCACTTCCACCGCTTGCTCCAAGACAGGCAGATGGGTTCCCCACAGCTCTGTGCCCTGACCACAAAGTGCTGATGCTGGGTCCCAATGGCTTTGTGACTTCCCCTGAAATGTCAGCTGCAGAACGGGAGCTGCGTGTTCTGTGGCTGACTGGAACTGTGTTTCTTGTGGATAAGGTCTCAGCCAGAAATAAAACCCTGTGTTAATAAAGTTGTAGCTCAGAGACAAGCAGGAGCAGGGTCTCTGATGCAGAGTAGCTCTCTGCAGTCCCCAAGGTGAGTGAGAGGATTTCTGCACTGTCTCATTTAAGAGTTATGAAGCAGAGGAGAATTTAGCTCAATCTCCATCCTCAGGGTGCCTTTTTCAGTCGCTGTGACTTGGCTGGCATTGGCCACAGCTCATAAAACCATTGACCTGAGTGTGTCTGGCAGGTCTTTGGATGACATCTGGTCCCAGCCCCTGCTCAAAGCATGGCCAACATAGTTCAAACATCTCAGGGACTTGTCCAGCTGAGCCCCAAGTCTCTCTAAGGCTGCAGATTATGCAGCATCTCTGCTCAGCCTGGTGCAGTTTGTGACCACCCTCACAAGGACAGAACTTTTTCTAGGACCTCATCAGAATTTCCCTCTTGCAACCCACTTCTGTTGCCTCTCTTCCTGTCCCTGTGCACCTCCACTATGACACCCCCTGTCCCCCTGCCAAAGGACTCCAACTCCTTGGCTTGTGCTTTTGAAGTTCTGGCCACTGAAAATGCCAGCTGTCAATGTGGTATTTGCAAAGAACCAAGACAGGCTTCACTTTTTGCCTATGAGACACAGCCCTGGCACAGGAAGTTCCTGATTTGGAAGAAAGGTTAAATTCATGAGGCTTTGTGCCCATCCCACCTACCTGACCTGTCCAACCCATTAGTGAAGTTTTCATGGTGCAGAGATCTGCCCAATTCCTGTGCCAGTCCTCCAGCAGTATTGCACCAGCCGTGCTGCATTTTATTGCCCAGCGAAGTTTGGATGCTATTAACACATCCATACAGGAATATTTTGGGCATCTCCATCTGCACTGGGTTCACTGGGTTCCTGAGGAGCTATTGAAAACATTGCAATGCTCTTCAGTGTGGTGGTGAAAGGACTGGGCCCTGCAGAGTGGTGTCAGAAAGAAAGGTTGGGCTCTTGCCATGGAGGAAATGGGAGCAGGAGGATCAAAGTCTGTGACTAACGATGCAAGCTGGGTATCCAAAGGGTACTTCTACCCCTGGGAACACAGACAAAGCAAAAAGCCTAGCCTGGGGTTCAGACCAGGCACAACTTTGTACAAAAAAGGGAAAATAAAGGATGACAGGCTCGAAATTACAGCTCTACTGGGTCCTGTCTGCTCAGAGCCACGCAAGATCTTCACAGCTTGGACCCCAGCTAACAGCTAGATTGTCTTGGAATTACCTCTGCTTTGACTCATGGTGTTCCTGCAGGATGCCTTGACTGTAATGCTGCTCCTTCCCGAGAGCAATTACCAGGGAAGCATTCATTTTCACTGTTTAACACAAAGCAGACATTAAACACGCCTCGTGTGCAGGGGAGGGGAAATCAGCAGTCAGTGCTGCTGAGTCAATGAGGATGTTCTCTGGGATGTGCATCACATCCCAGGGGCCAGCCCCTGAAAGATGGGTAGTTGCCCACTGCTTTCAGCCAGTGAGAGCACCTGAGCCCCTGTGGCACTCATCCTGACAGACAAAAAAAAACCCAAAACAAAACAAAGAAAACAAAACCCTCAAACACCAAAACCAAAAAAACCAACCAAACAAAAAAACCACCAAAAAATCACCACAAAACAAAACAAAAAAGAGCCACAAACTGATTTTATGGAGCACTTACTATCTTGTCTTTCCACTGTGCAGAATTGGGCCCCTTTCAAGCAGACCCGGGTTGGAGACATCCAGCTGGAGCCATCCAAAACAGACCCACAGTGTGGGCCAGCAGCAGGGATTGGCAGGTCTGTGTGCACTTCTTCACCTCTTAGTGCAGGTAACCTGTGAGTGCCCATCTGGGGCTCATTCACTGCACTGGGCTCCTCCACACAACCTAGGCCTGAGACACTTGTTCCTTCTGCACAGACTGTGTCTCAGGGAAGCCAGATTGATGAATCAGTCTCCTTCATGACTTACTCTTTCATGGAGTAGAGGCAAAAAAAAGGATGTTCCTCCCCAAAACATCTGTGTCAGTCCCTTGAGCCAGCAGAGCTTTTGATGTTGGGGTTGAGGTGGAAGCAGAGGGCTCACACTGTTCTTCACCTGTACGTGTTCCAGCTCTCTAGTCATTAAAGCAGAAATTCACCCTGTTTGCAGATTCCTACGTCACCACTGGTTACTGACCTGGCAAACACATCTTTGTGGTGACATGATGGCTTGATATAAAGGTTCTTTCCTCAGGAGATGGGAGAGAAGGGGGAAGAATGCTGGATCACAGCGGTCAGAGAGGTAAAAAGTGTCCATGATGCAAAGCCTTTTGTTGGTTTGTTTTCTTTTTGTGCATAGATTAAGTGAAGTCAAAACATAACACTGTGAAGTGAGCAGAACATCTAACGCAGTGGGTGGGCAGGCAACCCTTTCCAGGCTCACCACATCTGCTCTGTGAGGATCCCCAGAGCCCTACCAGGACTTGTCCTAATCCTGTGCACACACTCTGCCAGATTTTGCAGTCACTTCATCTTTTTAGCAGGGTGGATAACGAGGATACTCCGCTCAGCTGCCTGCGTGGGGCTGCTTACGCAGAAAGGCGCTGCAGTTTTGGGAACTGAAGATCACACCACCACAATCTGTTCTCTGGTGGCGATGTCCACCTTCTTCCATTACCTCTGAACACAGGATGATGCTGTAGCCAGAAGCCCAGTGGCCTCAGATCAGGCAGAATGCACTGCCTGTGTTCCCAGCAGCTAGCACACAATTCCAGAGCAGGTAGGGGATTTCTTTGGATCTGAGGCATGGAGGTGTCAGAAGCAGCTGCACTGCTGTTATCACCTCTACAAACCAGCTCTTGGTGATTCCAGGAGAACAAGGAGGATGAGGCAATTATGGTTCTGGCACAGTCAGCACTGGCTGAGGGCTTTTTCAGGCCATGACAAGCCATGACAAAGAGAGTGTTGTTCCTTTCCAAGGCAGTTGAGACAACTGTGCACGTTGCAGGAGCCCCTCTCCCCTCCAGAAATCCAGCTGTTGCACAGCACATGGAAACACAGAGCAGCTGCTGGGGGCCATCCACGAGAACCTGCTGGGCACTTTTAGGTGGACAGGATGCAGTTGTCCTAAACTATTTTGGATCTGGAGCACACCAACTATCGTGGCTCCAGAGCAAATGAAAGACTTGACAGCTGTGAGGGCTTTCAAGGATAATTGACTGCATCAGCCAGGGAGCCACTGGGAGACAAAGATGAGCCATTTGGGAACTCTGGGAGGAGCCATTTGGGAACCCAGGGAGGAACAGTTCCCCTTAGACAGCCCCCAGGGTCAGGAAGGATGGAGGAAGGAACGAATGGCCAGTTGGTTTGCTTCTGCCTGGCCATCCCGAGCTGGCTTTAAAAAATGTGAAAGAAAGCTTAGGATCCCTTCCAGCACCCTGCATGCCTAAGCAAAGGCTCCTGCTGTGAGGAGATACTGGAGACAAGGGCAAGGACTTTTTCTGGGAGAAGCAGCTGGCTAGATACACAGAGCTGGGCCTTGGCAGGAGGTGATGGAGCCCACAGAGACAGCAGGCAGTGAGGGAAGGAAGTGAGGAATTGCTGCCAGGAAAGGGTTCCACTGGAGCAGGTCCCTGCTGCTGGGCTCACTGGGCTTGCTGACAAATGGCAGCAGCAATTGAGGTAGAGGGGAAAACTCAAGATTCCATAGAGCTGTGAACACACAGAGACAGGGTAAATGCTACAATTGTAACTTTAATCTTTCTTCCAATTTTGTTTTTTTGGTTTTAGTCTGACAGTTGCTATTCCTCTCCCAAGGGCTTCAGCCAGGCACACATTCCACTGGCACTTGAGTGAGCAGGAAGCCCAAGAGGAATACCTGTGTCTGTGTACAGCAGGGGTCACTGATGATTTTCTTGCTTTTAAACCTTTTTTCCCTCCCTTCTTTCTATCTGTTTTGGGGGAGGTCTGCCATTCCAAGAAAGCATCCATGTCACGGGTAGGAATGCCCTGCTGGAGTGCGGTGAAATGTCCTCTCAAGGACACCTTGAGCAGAATTGCAGCAGTGGGACAGATGCAGGGGCTGTCCAGTGCAGCATCCCCCTCACGCTAGGACTGCTCTGGCAGTGTCTAGAGTTAAACTCATGGCCAGTGGACCAGCCCTGGCTGTGAAGGCCCCGTCAAAGAAGACATACTGTGCAGCCAGCACAAGTCTCCAGCTCTCTCATGCTACTGAGTGAGGAAAAGCTGTTGCCATTCCTCCAGGATAGGACCCAGCCTTTTTTGTCTTAGTTTATTAGGATGACTGGTTTATGGCTCGCTGTGTTTTTATTGTGTTCACTAATGGATTTTATGCAAAACAATTCACTGATGAGGCTGTAAAGGCTGGCAGCCTGTGCTGGTGATGCTCCTGCAAAGTTTCCCTGGTGATATTTGCTGGGGCAGTGCAGGAATGTTGCTCCCTCTGTGTCAGGACATGATGAGACAGTGGCGCACATAAACTCCACTCTGCTCTCTTCTAATGCCAGGAAAACAGCTTGCCATTAACAATGTGACCAAGAGAAGTTGCCTTTCTGTCTACTGATGAAGCTGGATCCAGAGTTGTTTCTTTATCACTGGACATTCCTCACTGAATGGCTTCAGTGGCTGGCACTGGATCACCCAGTGAACTGCACTCTGATAACACCTTTGCTATTTATTTCCCATCAGGTTTGGCCTTGGCATTTTTTTCTGAATCCCAAACCAGTATTTCCTTTCCATAAATGTTGCTGCATGAGCACATTCTCTCTGAATGCTCATGTGGCTGCAGTGCTATTTAACAAGACTCCTGTTCATGAAAAACAGGAAAAAAAAGAAAAAAAAAATCTGAATACCTTTCTGTCTTGTGAAGATGCAGTAATAGATGTTCTCACCACAGCCCCATCCTACTTGTGGTGATGAGTGTTGCTCCTTCCTGTACTTTGTCCCAGCTATACTGCAAGTTTGTGTTTACCCAATTCAACCCATGTTCTGTAAGGCAGATTATTCCACTTTCCCAAAAGCATTCCACTTTTCCCAAAAGTGCTTCTACTTCTAACAGAGAAACTACATATCTTTTTATGGCTTATCCCTGTGATTTCAAAGATGAGGAATGTTTTTGTCTGAAGAAAATATTTATCAATACCACCAGCAGGCTAAAACCCCAAATCCCAGGTTAGACTACCTTTGATATTACAAACCAGCAGAATAATTTCATGCTGTCAAAGGAAGGAACATGAAAATATATTGACTTTCTTATCTCGTGTCTCTTATTAACAAATGAGTCTATGGAAAGGTTTGGCCATCATGTCAATTTTTATTGGCACACAGTGAAGCAAAATGATGTATCTGGATGCCTTGCAGGCTATACATCTTTTTACCACCAGTTTCCTCAATCCCAGATCATTCCCCCTGATGGGATGTGCCATCTGCAGCTACAGGGTGGGGTGTCCTCACACAGACCCACCAGAAGAGGTTTTGCACTGGAACCCTCTGTAAATCTATGTCCATCTTGTTCTCCTTCTTCACACTCTTCCTCCTTCCACTAGAAATGACAGAATTCAGAGGGTTTCAGCCCAAAACGCCCTGCTGCTGACATGAGTGACATGACTTACCAAAGTAAGAACATGCTGACTGGAGGAATTCACGTCACAGATCTCAGCTCCTATGGAAGCATCTAACCAAAATTTTCAGATGAGTTCAGCTCCTGACTTTCTCACCCTTGCTTGCAGTGTGAATTTCTGCATAATTAGGTGTCTTCCTAATCTGACTCTCTAACTCTTATGCATCTAGAAATGTTATTCTTTAAAATAAATACTCAAAGAATCTGATCTTGCCATCCTCACATAATTAGAACACCTTCTGAAAAGGCATCTCTTTAGATCAAGACAACTGTCTGTCTTCAGCACCAAGATGAGCAATGGCAGATTTAATTGTAAGGGTTTGCTCCTGGTACATCCAACAAGACTGGGGAGCCATCTGCCCAACTGAAAAGCATAAATTAAGCAGGGAAAGAAAATCTGTGTCACTGATCTTGTGAGAGGTGATGAGTATCGACAGAGAGGAAACAGTTTGAGCCAACTCAAAAAATTATCAAGAGTGTGCAACAGGAAGACTTCTTGAAGACAGCATGTCCTGCTGAGTGTGAGGACAAAGCCGTGTGCTCTCCGGTTGTATCAGCTGCGTAACAAGGAGAGGAGCTCTAGCTGAAGCAGGAACATCTGGTTTCCTATTTGAGGAGTCACAATCAATCTGCTCCAGTAGCACAAACTGCTTACTTCACCCCAAACTCAAAGCTCTTGTGAAACCATCACTGGAGAACCATCTGGTTTTGAGTTGTCTTGTCAGTATCTGTCTTGTGAAAGATATTTTCAGGATGTCAGCAAACAACCTCATCCAAAAAGTTCTTCCATGTTTCTTGTCATCCATGATGGCATATATTTAGATGCCATATGCCCTGTACTTTTCTTCCCTGGAAACTCAGGGCTGGCTTGTACCAAGAATTGCACATAAGACATTTTCCATGTGTTATTGTTCATAGGCTCTTGCTCAGCCCTGGGACTGGAGCGTAACACACGTGTGCACATTTGAAAATAGATTGTCTTGGTGTCCCACTCACAAACTGTGAGCCCACCCACCTCCCCCACTCGTGCTTCACTGGAGTCATTTCATCAGCTAGGACGCACAAAGCAGGAATTTTGCTAACCCTTTGTCCTCTGAAAGGTTATTTATTGTCCTCCCCTCCATCACAGCCCACGTGCAGAACCAGTGTGTAAGAACACATCACGCATGATTCAACGCCACGCAAAAAACTCTGCAGAGCTCCTCACGCCCGGCTCCAAGGGGAACCTTTGTCTGGTGAGTGACTGCAGAATGCCAGCCTCCCCGTGTGGAAAATGCACTTAGTTCCAAACAACCCACGTGCACACCCAAAGCACCAGAGGACTCGTCACATTCCTGGTCCACACAGCGGTGGTTTTGTTCTGTGTCCCGGCTCTGCCCGACTCCGGGTGCATGCAATTGGAAATGCTGGAGACGCAGCTCCCAAGTAACGTAAGAGCAGGATCACAGTTTTCCTGACATCGGAGGGGGGTGACAACAATGCAGCTGACGTAGGAGGGGACGGGTTACAGCGCATCTGACAGAGCAGCAATTATAGGAAATGTATTTGCAGGCATGGATGGGTGGAAAAGGAATTGAATATGCTGTTCCAGAGGAGGACAATAAAGGTGTGTTGCAACAGTTCTTCCCCCTGCTGGAAAGCCGCATTTCTCACTTGTGCACCGGCACAAACAATCTGTGCTGCATGGCAGGAAATATCCGACGCAAATATCGCATCAATCTCTGAGGAAGGATACCTGTTTTCGTAACTTGCTCATTGACGAAGGGCTCCTGGTAGTGCCTCAGACAATAGGTGGATATATCAGGTTTTCCCTGTGGAATAACTGTACCACCGGCGCTGTGCTGTAAACACAACTTTTATTTTGTTTCTGTTTTCTTTCGGAGCGAGCAAAGTAGAGAAGGGGAAGGGGGAGGGGAGAAGCTCCTGATTTCTTGGTGTGCAGTAGACAAATGACATTAAAATCCCTTTCAAAGGAGCCTGTGCACATCCCCTTGCCTGGCAGAGGTACAGGCAGGCACAAGCAGATGAAGCAATTACCTGGGACTCTGGGGATGAGATTGCCTTTCCATTTCAAATTGCAGCGAGAGCACGGTGGATCTCAGACTCTAATGCATGAACATAGAGGAAAAGTGAGGGGGCCCTTATTAATTTTGTCCCTGGGGAATGGTTTGGAGCTTTCCGCATGAATCACTCATCAGGTGCGGGGAGGGGAGTGGAGGCTGCAGCGAGGGGACACCAAAACTGCCTGGCTCAGGTCACTGTTTCCAGCAGAGCCACCAACAGAGAACATACGTGTGCAGCGAATTCCATTGTCTCGGGATGTTTCCTGTTGGGCACGTGTCCACGGCGCCCACAGCTGCACGGCCGGGGCCACCCCACATCCTACGGCACTCCCATGAAACCCAACAGGACACTTGGGACGGTCAGTCCAAAAGGAACGAGGCTGAGTTCCCTTCCTGCCCTCACAGATTGCTCCTCCAGCCCAGCTCAGGAGCAGACACCCAGTCCCTGCACTGGCTGAAGGATAACTGGCAGGTCTTTCCCAGCTGGAACACCTCATGGCAGCTCCAGGACAGCAGCCTTCAGTCTCCTGCCCATGGGAAGGTTCCCAGACTCGCTGGACAGGGCCTGGTTTCCCACCACTCCCATCAGGCTGGCAGAATTCCCCCAACTCTTCTGTACAGATCTCAAAGAGAAAAGATCTGACACGAGGAGAAGGGGAATGAGAATTCCACAGGAATTAAACCCCCAGTCAAATGGCTCATGGACACGTCTCCCTGCCACCTCTGCTCTCATATCTGAAGTCTACTAAGCATTTATTTTTTGCTTTGGGAGCTGGCAGCTTCTGACTGATCTTACACTGCTAAACTTCCCTGATAAAGTGTGGCCTAAAAAACCCCAAACAACAAAGCAACACATGAGCTACTACAGTGTTTAGGGATGTTTCAGGCAGCAGTGAGAAGCAATACATGCTTTCAACAGAAACTGCTGGCAAAGAGCGGCAAAGCTTGGGAGTACCAGAAGGCAGCTGTCTCTGTTTGACCTGCTCCCTGTCCACATTTCATCTGGGAGTGGGAGGATAACATTAAACTATAAGTACTAATCTCACAGAAAGTCCAGCCTGAGAGAAAAAATCACATATAAGAGCTGCCTCCTGTATAGACAGTGTTAAAGCCAGCATGTACATAACTGTATTTATACCAACTGCAAGATTAACATTAATCATCTAATTTCAGTGTGAAGGATGGAGTTAAAGCAATTTCCTTGAGCTCAGGACACACAAAGGTATTTCCCAGCTGTGTCACAGACCTGCCTCATCGCCACCATGGGAAAGACACTTCATCCTTGTAGTCTTTTTGCCCTCCCAGCCATAAAGCAAGTAAAGTGAGGGAAGGCACATATTTTTCTTATCTTTTGTGCTTTTTGTCTGTGAAGATTGTATGGTCTTGCTGGGAAAGTGCCATTTCCAAGTGTTGGTCTGGAGGCATCTGAAGTCCAGGTGGTTCTGCCCCAGGAATGTCCCTGCCTGTCTCATCCTGATGCCAACAGTAACAGCAGCTTAACACAGATGTGCTCAGACCCAGAGGATTCTGGTCCTCTTCAGCCAAATTTTGGTAGAATAAGTGCTTTACCTTGCAGGATACCTGGAAGATGGATGTTTTAAGAGATATAAACAAAGTGATTATCATCTAAATTTAGATAGGCACAGCTAGATTACAGATGTGTATTCTCTTTTACTACCACGACCACCTTTGGTCATTAATCTTAATTGGAAAAACCCTGATTCAAAAGCCATTGTTCCATGTTGGCTGTTGAGCTTCTGCTTTTTTTTTCTTTTTTTTTTTCTTTAATCCTGGGCAATGGAAATAACCTCTCCCACTTCTCCTTTTCTACATATTTTTTTCATGTATTTGTTGCAGTTGTCAGTCAGGCTCACCTGTCCCAGCACAGTGGAGCACTGTAAGTGACAAACATGGAAGGGAAATTATTACAATGAAACAGAGATGCTCCCAAGGGCATAGACCACCTCATTTGTTCTGTGTTTGTACTTCCTTTTATACAAACAAAGGCACTCAGAGCCTCAGCATGAAGGCAGATTTTGTACCCCATATTATTTAGGAGAATGAAGAACCCAAACATACAAGGTGGTGACCCCTTCAGAAGCTTTTTCCTAGCCCTAGATAAGGAGGAATGATGAGGAGAAGGTCTGTGTCCCTTTATCCTGCAAGACAAGCTTGATGTATTATGTCAGTGAGATGTCATTGCCTCATTAATTATGAAATGTCATAAACCTTAATGACAAAATATCATTGTTGTGATGGTAATTATGTAACCGTGATGCAATGTTATGACCAAAGACATTCCAGTGGCCTGAAATATATTTGTGGATACCATTGTGGTGCCTCAGTAAGGACATCCTAGCTTTAAAGTATTTTTGCCAAAATTGCAGTGGCAGCCTGGATTTTTTCAAATTCAAAGACACTTTGAAGTCATATTAGAAACAGTCATGCACCATTTTTTTCAAGATAATGCTTTTGTCTTTGAAATAAGCCTACAAGTATTTTAGTTGATTATCTCATCTTCTTTGCTTCAAATGTCACTATACTTTTTGTAATGTGACACCTTCCCTTCCACTTCTTTTTCGGCCAGAATCTAACTTGGTGTGACCAGATGACTTCAACAAGGTTTTACTCAATTAATTGTGTAAAATAGTCAAACAAATCTCATTTTTGTAATAGTCATACTGGTATTTGCTGGAAAACAAACAAAAAACTCCAACAAAAAAAAAAAAAAAAAATGAACAAACCAAACTACACCACCCACCCTGGGAAAAAGAAATAAAAAGAGAAAAGAAAAAAACCCTAATATCCACAGCTCTACTGCAAGCAGTGCCCCAGCAAACTTGCCACAGAAAACCAGGCTGACTTTAGCTTTAGCTGTGGAGGGTGAAATGGGTAGAAAGGAATGTCTCCACTTCTTGGTTTGTTTTCTTTTTGCCAAGTGAAGAAAGTTGCTATTGTTGTTAGTTTGTTTTGAAACTGATAGAAAATGCTGAGTGAAATGACTAAAGGCTGAATTGCTGGAAATATCTGCGAGATGGGTTCTGGAAGGCATCAGTCTCCATTCCCATGCACAGATCATGCTGCCCGCAGGGAGGGAGCACAGAGCTGCTGCAATGGAAAAACTTAGCAGCTGTGTCCTCCCAGTTCCTCGAGAAGGAACATCCTCGTGGATATGGTCTGAAAAGTGCCTCGCTTTTCTTCCCTGATTATGAACAAACCAGCTCTGTAATTCCACCTCTCCCGAGCACGGATAGCATGGAATCACCCAAGGTGACTCCTCGTCCCGGATATCTAAAACACCAGAGGGCAGCAGAAGTGTTAAAGCAGAAACTGCAAAAGCCTCAACCTTCCCCACAGCAGCACCTCTCCGAGCCGATAAAACTCGATTGCATAAGAGGTCTGTGATGCCTTCACAGCATTCAGAGTGAAAGTGGCAGGAAAACGATGTAATTATGACACTACCAAAATTGTGCAATGGTTACTTCTGAGCAGTGCTGCTGGAAACTGTTTTTACCTGGATGAATGAAAATGGAAGAGGAACACCAAAAGGTTGCTGAGAATAATAGAGGTAGGGGGTCTTTAATTCACGACAAATGATACAACAGTGTTTTAACTTCAGAAATGAGGTGCTCCCTCCTTCACTGCAGATGCCCTGGAAGAGAGATCACTGTAAATACCTTCCACAGGGAGCAGCACTTGCCAGTCCTTGCCTCTTCCATCCAAAGCAGGTAATTAAAATCAGGATGGTGGGTTCTCCTCTGATGAGGTCTTACCCTCTCCAAGAAGTCCCATGGTACAGGTGTCCACCTCTCCTTAGTGTGGGAGAATCGTGAGATGTTCTGGAGAACGCCAAACCCAGTCATCTTCTTCCCATTTCGGAAGAAAGAAATTCTGAGTCCTTTAGAAAGGAATAAAAATGTTCCACTCCTAGCTGGGGCTGGATGTCTTTGAGTGTTCTTTTTAGAAAGACCAGCTCTGTTTGCCATCCTAAAACACTTAATCAATTTCAAATGAAAACAGCAACTATAATTAAAGGGAGGAAAATCCCACCACAGCAGAGGAACCATTATTAAGGTAATTTTTTTCTTTATAACTCCTGGGGCACTGTTCACATGCAGCTGCTACTGTATGTGCTGTTTGTGCGTCACCTCCTCTTCATGAGCTCCACAGAGAATATACTGTTAGCTTAATAATAACAATAATAACAATAATAATAAGTCAGCTTTTCATGTGAGTTATTCAAGGCACTGTGTAAGCACTAATTGAATGCTACAATAGCCCGGGCTGGCTCTGTGCTGTTCCCCTCTCTACAGCACATGGCACAGCAGTCCCGTGACTTGGGTCACAGCACAGCAGCAACTCCTGTCCTTCAGCTCCTGCCCACCAGCTCTGCCCTCTCCCAGCTCCATTCAATCCCTGAAAAATGCCAGCCTGCCTGCTCACAGAGAGCAAGCATCAGGACAGCGTGGCTTTTGTGTATAAACAAAGTTTGGGTGCTCATTTAAGGTGCTATTTCTCCATTTTTCTAAGAGAAAGAGCCTGCAGTGTAAACACTGAAACTTCATTAAAACATCCTGACAAAACTCAAGCACGCTGATGATACACAGCTCACGGATCATGTAATTTGATTTATGCAGAGCACCGCATCTTCCTCAAACCACCTCTAAAGAACTGACAAATTTACAAAATTTAAAGTAAAAATTTACAAAAACTGTCAGAAATCTTGCTTTCTCCCCATAGCACATCCCTCTTGAGCCCTCTAGGAGTCATTCAGAACCTTAAGGAGAACGTCAACAACAAGTGAAAACATCAGAATCACAGAATTGTCAGGGTTGGAGGGACCTCTGGAGATCACCCAGTCCAACCCCCTGCCCAGGCAGGGTCACCCAGAGCAGTGACACAGAACACAGCCAGGGGGTTTGGAATGTCTCCAGAGAGGGAGACTCCACACCCTCCCTGGGCAGCTGTTCCAGAGCTCTGCCACCTCCATGTCAATAAATTCTTCCTCATGTTGAAATGGAACTTCTTGTGGTTTATTTTATGGCCATTGCTCTTCATCCTGATGTTGGGCACCACTGAAGAGTCTGGGACCTTCCTTGTGGCTCCCACTTTGGAGATATTTATGTGTGTATTTATTAGATCCCCTCTCCATCTTCTCTTTGAATAGATTTTTACCAAGTGCTTTGAAATTTTCAGCATGAAGCAGAGCTGTAAGTTTTCTACCTTATTTCCAGCAGTTTGGCAAATCCAATTTGCATGGTGCCCCTGGATGGAAGAGGAGGGTCACCTCCCATGGGCTGTGATGGTCAGGGGAGAGTTTTCCAGTCAGACACCCATCTCCTGACTGAAGAACTACTTGTCTGAAAAGAGCCTGCACTGACTGCAATAGAGAAGATAAAGATGAAAAATAGATATGGCAGGCATTATTCAAGACTTATTTTTGAGACCAGATTGGAATTTGACTCCAAGCGTACAAACATTTTGGTCACCTGCTGTGTGGAGGCTGAAGATCTCCCTGTTTGAACCCTGTGCATCTGCTGTTTCACATCTGACCTTGAGAGGAGTCTCTTGGCTGAGGTTCAATCCTGAACAACCTCCTTAAGCCTTGGTGTGCCAAAGGGAAGCTTCCCAAGCCTCAGTTCCACGTGGACCAGAGACAATGGCACTACTGCAGATGTATTCTGAGTGTAGAGTGCAATAGTACCCCAGGGCTGCATTTGTGTATGGGACATGGACCTATTGGAGAGCATCCAGAGGAGGCCACCGAGATGGTCTGAGGGATGGAGCACCTCTCCTATGTGCAAAGGCTGAGAGAATTGGGATTGCTCAGCCTGGAGAAGAGAAGCTTCAGGGTGACCTAATTGCAGCCCTCCACTACCTGGAGGGAGCTACAAGAAAGATGGAGACAGGCTATTCACAAGGACCTGGAGTGACAGGACAAGGGGCAATGGCTTCCAATTGTCAGAGTATTTTTAGGTTAGATATTTGGAAGAAATTCTTTACTGTGAGGGGAGTGAGGCACTGGCACAGGTTGCCCAGAAAAGCTGTGGCTGCCCCATCCCTGAAGTGTTCAAAGGGAGGCTGAATGAGGCTCTGGGCAACCTGGTCTAGAGGAAGCTGTCCCCGTCCATTGCAAGGGGATGGAACTGAAGGATCATTACGGTCCCTTCCAATCCAAACCATTCTGTGAATTTTAAATATATATATATATACATATTTACTCTTTATTATTACTTTTGCTGCTGTCGGTGCCCAGCTGGTGGACCCAGAGGGCTGCTGTCCTCATATCAGGGTGTCCCCAGCCTCTGAGGGGACACTGCAGCATCCCCTCCATCACACCCTGGAGAGCAGGGGCAGGGAAACCGGCCTTGCGCAGGGAAAGGCGGGTCCGCTCCCCGCTGCAGCACCAGTGCAAAGGGTGCAGTGCATCCGCAGCCCCCCTGCGCCTTGGGATGAGGGAGAAATGCTTCCCTGCAGGGCTGCAGCCGCACTTTTCCTACTGCCAGCGGGACTTCCCCGTCACACTGCGCTAGAGGTGCCTCGGAGGCTGGGGACACCGGGGCTCGGCACCCCCGCCGGCAGGAGCGGCGGTCACCGGGGGGTCACCGGCTCCAGGTGCTGTCGCCGGGGCGGTGCCGCAGTCGCGACATCCCCGCGCCGCGGGGACGCCCCGTCGGGAGCCGCCGCCGCTCCGGGGAGCGACCCCGCCGGGAGGGCGGGCCGGGCCGGGCCGGGGGGTGGGCAGGAGACCCCCCGAGCCCCCCTCCATCCCTGCCTCCCTCCGCCCTGACGTCACCGCCCCCCCGGGTCTCCCGGGCGACGGCTCCATCAGCGCCCGCGTCAGCGCCGCCCGTTCCCTGGCAACGTCCCGGTGTCTCCGCTCCCCTTCAGCCCCGCGCCCGGGCGCGCGTCTCGCTGGCGTCAAAGTGACGTCAATGGGCCCGTCTCGGCTTTCGGCGGTGGGCGGGGGGAAGAGGCGGGCGGGGAGGGCGGGCGGTGCGCGGATGGAGGCGAGGGGCGGGCAGGGCGGGGGGCCGGGACATCCCGCGTGGTGCCGCCTGCCCCCCGCTGCGCGCTCGCCCCGCCGCACTCGCCGTCCCGGCCCGCACAGCCCGCACAGCCCGCACAGCCCGCACGGCCCGCACGGCCCGCACGGCCCTGCGCGCACACCGCGCTCCGCCCGCCAGGTACGAGGCGGCTCGACGGCCGCTCCGCCGGGCTCCGCGGGGCCGCGGGGGGAGCGGGGCCGGCGGCGGGGCGGGCAGGGCCGGCGGAGCGGAGCGCGGCTGACGGGCGCTGCGGGGCCGTGTCCGTGCAGGTGCCGCTCGGATGTTCCCGTCCTGAGGCGCTGCCCGCCCCCCGCCTGAGCCATGGTGATCATGTCGGAGTTCGCCTCGGCGCCCGCGGCCGCGCACGGCCAGCAGCGGCCCCTGCGAGTCGGCTTCTACGACATCGAGAGGACCCTGGGGAAAGGCAACTTCGCCGTGGTCAAGCTGGCCCGGCACAGGGTGACCAAAACGCAGGTGGGTGCGAGGGGCCGGCGCCGTCGGGGCGCGGGGAGGGAGCGCGGCGGCTCCGCCGGGCCCCGCGGGCGCTGCTGCCTCGGCACGGCCGCGGAGATGCCGCGCTCGGCGGGGACCGAGACTTTTCCCGCTGGGTGGAATTCAAAACTCGGCCAGAATACGGGCAAAAATTCCCAGCCCGGCTCCCGCGGCTCTGAGTGTTACCGTAGCTTCGTTGAGTTTCTCTCAGTTCGCTAAAAACGCCCTGCAAATCAAGGATCTCTTGAAGACTTCAGACGTTTCGGATTTTTGTTTCTTGGTTTGTTTTGTTGTTTTTTTTTCATTCCGTGCTTTTCAAGAACAAAGGACCTGGGGTCTTATTTGCAGAAATAATTTTTTTCCTTGGCGTGCAGCCGTATTTATATTTCTGGTGCATGTCAGAGTCGTCTCAGTCACTACAGTAAGAGATAGGCTGTTACAAGGATCTGTTTTTCACTGGCATGGGACGGATTAAAAGATTTACGGAATCCTGTCCAGTGCTAATTTCTGCAGTTCTGTCCGCTACCTTACGTGTAATCCTTTGACGTAGAAAAGAAAAACGAAAACGTTCTGTGCTGTGAATTCTGTGCGGTTCAGAAAAACAGAATCAGCTTTGTCAAGTCTGTGCTTTAAAAGCTACTTTAAAAGCTACTTTACTTGGATTTTGTGAGTGGTGTGTTTGTACGGGGGTGTGTCTTTTTTTTTTGTCTTTTTTTTTTTTTAGGATATCTTAACAGTGAGGGTACCTGTTTTGTAATACCTGGGGTTGTTTTGTTATTATTTAAATTTGCAGGTTGCAATAAAAATAATAGACAAAACAAGGTTAGACCCAAGCAATCTGGAGAAGATTTACAGAGAAGTTCAGATAATGAAGCTTTTGAATCATCCCCACATTATCAAGCTATATCAGGTAAGAGTCCAGCTTTGAAGTGCAGCACGTAGATAAAATATGCTCATGATCTTTTCTGGCATGTCATTTTTAAATCTAATATTTGCAGAGAGATTGCATATTGAAATACTGAAATGCTTCTTGAAAAACGTTTGAAATAAACTGTGTTTCTTCAAAGTCATTCTTCGTTTTTTGAACAAGGTTCTGGTACATTAGACAGCTTTTTGACAAAGTGCACTGTAAAATTTGCAGTTGCAAGCAGGCTGATGTTTGTTTCAGACTGAGGAACGGGTTATCTGAACTTCTGTGATTAACTTGCCTTTCCTATCTCCTCTCCTTTTCCCAGTTTAGAGGACTGGAACTTCTTACGTGCTTTAGATAAGAGGAAGACTTAAACTCACGTTGGGTGGTAGAGAAGGAAGCACTAAAGTTGAGTTTGCCTTAAGCGGAAGGGATTTAAAATCACCAACAATTAAACCAAATTAATCTTAAGTAGAAAGTCTAAGTGGAAATTTAATCAAAGAATTAGATTAGTGAAAAAGGAAAAGGTGGAAAATGTTGGTCTCTTAGAATATGTCAAAAATGACCTGTTTGGTTCTTTTTTTTGCAGTTTGTGTAGTTTTGAAAGTGAATTTTAAGTATCTTTCCCCTGCAGAGTTTCACAACATGAATTTTGATTTAGATTTGTTCAGTTTCTGCACTGACAAATCTTTTTAACTGTAGGAACAAATGAATGTGTTGTGCAGAAAGCAGGATCACATTTGTCTTGTGAGCAAGGACTGCTTTGCAAATTCTAAATGTTAGCTCTAAGTAGCCTTTGGTATAAGTTCCTCTTAATCATTTAAATAATGCCGTGTGGATTTAAGGTGACGGAACAGTTTGGGTTGGAAGGGACCTTTAAAGGTCACCTGGTGCAAGCCCCTGCCATGAGCAGGGCAGAGGTATCAGTCTCTCTGGACCTGTCTAAAAGGGCAGAGGGGAGAAAGGTGGAGATGGATGAAGCAGCAGGTCTGAAAGTCTGTGTGCAGTAGTAAACACTATTATCAGCTGTGATCTTACTGCTGGGCTTGTTAGCTTAAAGGAAAAAAAAAAAAAAAAGTTTAATTATAATTACCATCTAAGGCTGAAGAGCCAGTAAGGCAGGTGCTTAGGCAAGGCATTCTTTTAAAAGACCTTGACACACATGAAGTGTTTGTATTTATAGTGTTACCCATCATAACAAAAATGATTCTGTGTTAACAGCTGACGTCAGGGTTGCCCATGGGGCAGTATAGGACATACAGAAACATGCTAACAGTTCGGTTGAGTTCATTTCAGTGGAATGATGTGGGTGAAAATACTGTTTCAGAGCATTTAGAAAAGCAGGTTAAATTCCATCTCGTTGAACCACTTCACTTGATGCAGCAAATGACGTTGGTAGGGGACCATAATTTCTTTTCAGTGAAGTTTTCTTTTCTTTGTTGTTGTAACTGATGCTTTACCTGTTTGGTAGAGGCTGAGAAGCAGGGATGGAATTAGATGACATACCAACGTAGGGTGTGTGTTCTTGTATTATTTCATCATTGTTTTAGTTTCAGCACCGCGTCTTAATTTCATCCAGCTGGCAACTTTCCCAGAACACTTTCCTTCAGTTTTTTAAACTGGGAACCTCTCTTCCTTTGCTCCTTGTTTGTTTATTTTCATTTTGCGTCTGTGTGTACTTGTAGCGAGGGGAGGACAAGAGTCTTTGAAAAAGGTTACGTGTTGGGAGCCTGGAAGTTACAGCCTTTGAAGTAGATTTGAGGCTTTCTGGATTGTTAACTTGTTGTGAGCCTCCTGCTTCCAAAACAAAGTATCTGCCCCTTGAGAGGGAAGTGTTTCCAGGGAAATGTTGTATTCTGAAATCTGAAATGCAACATTTCAAAGGTGTGCTGTGGCAACTGAAGACGAGCTTGGAAACGCTCAGCATCTCTCATTCACCATTTGGATTTTAATTATTCTTTTCTGTTTTCCTGCAAAGGAAAATCTTGCGAAATATCAAAGCAAGGTGATACTAGATTGATAGGCAATATATTGACAGTTGTTGATGTGCATCAAGCAGTGCTGTTGCACAAACAGCAGCCTGTTATCACTTGCACAGGAGGCTCCCCATGTCCCAGCCAACTCTAGACAGGAGCAGGGGATCTGATGCCACTTCTTGCTTTGTCCAGCTTGCAGCTGTCTCTGCTGATCTGAACCCCCACTAGCCTTGAAACAACTTTGGATAAACTTTTGAGTTTCTTTGCATGTTCAAAATATGTCACTTTAATTGTAAATCTATATATGCATATGTTAACAAAAGAGGAGCATATGAAATTATCTAAACACTCATCTGCTCTCTTACAGAGATTAGGTAGCTTGGTAATGGTGAGAACAATGGCCTGGGAAGCCATTGTACAATGTAGGCACATAAGCCTTGATTTGTTATGTTTTTCATTATCAGTTTGCTTGGAAAGAACTCTGTGGTGCAAAATTAGATGCTTTTACTGCCAGCTGCTGCAGCAAATATAAATTTGAACGGATATGTTTGAGAATTCACATAGAAAAACAAATTGAACTATAAAGCTCTGCTTTTTTTTGCTTTTTTTTTTTTTTTTTTTTAATTGTGTCCTCTTGTGTCTTCACAGGTTATGGAGACAAAGGATATGCTGTACATTGTTACTGAGTTTGCAAAGAATGGTGAAATGTTTGGTAAGTCTCTGATTGAGCCCTCAGTTCCTTAGATTTAGAAACCATGGCTTTATTTTGTCATTCCTGAGTAACAGATATATTCTAATTAAAAACCCAGGGTCTTCTGTTGCCAGCTGTCAAACAGCAAGTGCAGCACCTGCAGGATTATGAAAAATTTGCTTGGGGTGTTTCTAAATCCTCTGTGAATTTGTCTCACAGATCACCTGACCTCCAACGGGCACCTGAGCGAGAGCGAAGCACGGAAGAAATTCTGGCAGATTCTCTCAGCAGTGGAATATTGTCACAGCCACCACATCGTGCACAGGGATCTCAAAACAGAGAACCTCCTGCTGGATGCTAACATGAATATCAAATTAGCAGGTAACAGGAAATAGGAGGTCGCTTTATAAAGAACGTCAGGCATGTTGCTTAGGCATTGGGTTTCCCTAGGATGATCCTATAAATGTATTTGTGTTGGTGTAAGTGAAAATAAAATGATAGTTACAGATATTTCTCAGAACAGATTTTGTGAACAGAAGGGAAGAGCTTAAATGAATGGGCAGAAAACAAAGCAACACATCTGTTCCTTTCTCTCCATTTTCTGCTGCTTCTGAAATATTAGTATGTGGTTGAGTGTTGTTGTCTTACCCCAGATTTTCACTTTTATTTCAGACTTTGGCTTTGGAAACTTCTACAAGTCGGGAGAGCCCCTCTCCACTTGGTGTGGAAGCCCACCCTATGCAGCTCCAGAAGTTTTCGAAGGCAAGGAATACGAAGGACCTCACCTTGATATATGGGTGAGCTTGCTACTCCTCAGAAACTGCGTTTCACACTTTGTGAGGGTCTGTGGGCCTTCAAACCCATTGTTTTTCCTGGAGTCACTCATGTGCTGTGCTGTTTTCTCTTGGCAGAGCCTTGGGGTGGTTCTGTACGTCCTTGTCTGCGGTTCTCTGCCTTTTGATGGACCCAATTTACCAACTCTGAGGCAAAGAGTGCTGGAGGGGCGGTTCCGCATCCCGTACTTCATGTCCGAAGGTGCTTTTTTTTCAGCTCCTTGATGTTAGAACAGGTGCTATAAAGGAGTAGCTGTCTGGATTGCAGCTGGCAATTATTTTGTTTTTATGTACCCAGTAGTTTCTGTAGGGCAGAAGACATTTTCTTTTCTGGGATCTGCTTTGTGGTGCATCTAAAAGGCTGCAGTTTCCTTTCTTGGAATATCCCTATGGGTTACAGAAATACTTGACTCCCTAGCTGGAGAAATAATCGCTCAGAAAAGAGAAAACAGGATTTTAATGAGACTAGCCTGCAATGCTGACATAGGTGTAGTTCTCATAAGTTATTTTAGCTATGCAGAAGGGGTGTATTCCAGTGTGGCTGTGCTGCCAAGGGGAGCAGGAATAGTGGGACTTAGCAGTGTGAGAACTCCAACAGTTTCTGATGAGAAACATGAAACTGAAGAGTGTTATCACCTCTCTCTGATTTGGTTTCAAAACCAAATGAACGTGCCTCTGTCGTCACGTGGAGATTATCTGCTGAAGTCTGAAGTTTATCAGTTACAGCCATGAACAGCTCTATTTCCTGGTTATAAGTAAATAATCAGTGTAAGACCAGGAACCTGTATGTGATGGGGTTCTATACTATATTCTGACCTATTTTATGTGGATGTAATGCCATTCCAGCTCTTGCACAAGGTGCAAGGCCACCTGGTATCCAGTACAGCTTCATTTCTTCTAGTGAGATGTTGTTTCTGTGATATGTGTGTGGGCATCTCTCGTGCTGTCTGGAATATCTGATAGTCAGATCAGGCATCAGCTGCTCCCAAACCTTTAATTCATGTCTTCATAGGCATCTTACACTGCTGCTGGGAAGTGCTCAGAGCAGTGACCTGGGGCTGAGCTGGTTTTTTTTGCCCCTTGCTCATGAGTTTGTCTTTGCCACGCAGACTGTGAAACACTAATCCGACGGATGCTGGTTGTGGACCCAACCAAGCGGATAACCATCTCCCAGATCAAGCAGCACAAGTGGATGCAGGCTGACCTCTCCCTTCAGCAGCAGCAGTCCTTGTCCTTCTCCATGCAAAATTACAACTCCAACCTGGGTGACTACAACGAGCAGGTCCTTGGGATCATGCAGACCCTTGGCATCGACAGGCAGAGGACCGTAGAGGTGAGTCCTTGCCCTTTAGATACATCTTCAGTGACCAGCAGAGTGCCAGTGGTGCAGTCATGGGTCATTCAGTGACTGGCCTTGATCTGGTGTCACAGCATAAAATCTTCACTGCCCTTCTGGATTTTGCTTGGTTTTTTAACTGTGCTACTCTGAGCCCTTAGGTGATGAGTTTTGGCTGCTTACATCCCCAGTTACCTGTAACTCTAAAAGGCCCTTCCATTGTCTTCCAGTCTCTGCAGAACAGCAGCTACAACCATTTTGCTGCGATTTATTACCTGCTCCTGGAGCGCCTCAAGGAGTACCGGAGCAGCCAGGTGTCGGCTCGGCCGGCAGCCGGCCGGCAGCCGCGGCCCAGGAGCTCCGAGATCACCAACGCTGAGGTGAGGAGAGGCACCTTTGCATCTGCTTCCCATGTAACTGCCAGGCTTCTGAAAACCAGTTCTGACAGTGGTGCCCTCTGACAGGACACAGCCTGCTGTTCTTCAGCAGGAGGCTGAGTGAATATTAATGCCCTGTTTCCTAGGAAGTGACCGCAGGTCATGGTCCAAAGAATAGTCTGCCTCCAGTGCAGGTCAATAATGAGCCACAGGATTAGACTTCTCATGGAAATCTGCCCTTTTAGGCATGGCTTGGTTATGCTTCTTTGTTGCATATCCTGTAGGTTCCTCAGAAGTACTCTATGAGTCACTTAATGTGTTTTTCTGACATTTTTATTATTTTCTTCGCCCCCACCCCCTTTAAAGTGTGGTTTGGGTGCCTTTGCAAATTGCACTTCCAGTTAAATTGCCTAACTTGTGAGGAGGAGTTCTGTGTTTGTGTTGGCATTGATGGATTAGCTTTGTTCATTTTCATAGAAAGCATGAGGAGAAAGCTTGCAGGGAAGGTGGCTCTGAAATTCTGTGACTCTCCAGTATCTGAAAAGTCACGTGGAACTGCAGTGTGTGTGATGGCTTCTGTGCATCGCTCTCTCTCTAGATGCCTCAGGACAGTCTCACTAGTGAAACCCTGCGATCATCTCTGCTTTACCAGCAACCTCAGAGCCTGATTCAGCCATCCTTGCAGGCAGAAATGGACTGTGACATAAGCAATCCACTACAGGTTGGTGTTCCCAGCTAAACTCTGTGTTGCTTTTTTATTTTTTTTTTTCACTGTTCTGCCAATCCACAACAATTGGGCTTGTGGCTTTTATTCTCTTCCTCCTATGTTTTGTTTGGCATTTGGGCATAGCGTCACATACCCCCTCAAACAATATTCCTTCTGAAGACATGCCACAGAATTGTGGAGAGTATTAAAAGGCAGTGCAGAAATAAGGAAAAGGCCCTGAAGTCTGTGATCTGGCATGTTTTCCAGCCTGTGTTCTTCCCTGTGGATACCAACTTCAACGGGCTCTTCCGGAACCGCTCCATCTCCCCGAACAGCCTGCTGGAAACCACCATCAGTGAGGAAGTGAGGCAAGAGAAGGAGCTGGAAGATGAAATTAAGGCATATGACCACCCCATCTGCATCCCTAGCAACACCAGCAGGAGGCACACCCTGGCTGAAGTGACCACCCATTTCTATCAGCACGTCCCTCCATGTAAGTAAGTCTGGGAGAGATGAAGGGTGTCTGTAGGTAGAGGAAAAGAGCAGAGAAGGAGTGCCATAGAGCCCAAATGCTGAGGGAGAGTGTGCTGATTTTACTACCTTGACTGGGGTAGGAAAGTCTAGAAAAGAGGCTTGTACTCTGCCCTCCCCAGTTCTGTCTCCCTACAGATAAGCAGGGCCCTTAGGGAAGAGAAGTGTGCTGCTGTATTTCACCTAGATCTCTTCAGAGGAGAGCATGCTCACAGGGAGGACACTAACCTGGTCTGCTTGCTTCTGCTGTTGTACTGGGGGTGGGGAAAGTGCCCGAATTTGACAAAAAACACCTCACTGATTGTGTTTGGTACATACCCAGACCCTGTGAGCCAACTAAATAAGCACAACCGTTCACAAAACAATCGTCCTGGTTGTGCTAAAGTAACGCTGTGTGCCTGATCCAGCACAGCCTGGTGATGCTGGCCAAGCCCTGCCAGCTGGACAGGAGCCCAAACTGAGGTTATTTGTTGATGACCCCTTGCTGGAGTCAAGCCCTGGGACAAGAAGAGTTGCTGGACACCTCTCCATCTTGAGGCTGTTTATTAGTGCCAGTGTAGGTGGGCAGAAGGCTCTGATGTCATGTTTGTTCCTTTCTGTACTCATCTTGGGAATGTTCTTTCTCTCCTTCCTTCCCCTCCATAGGTATAGTCATTTCCTCCTCTACCAGCCCCACAGAGGGAACTAGCTCAGACAGCTGCCTTACTTCATCTTCAAATGACAGCTCAGTGGCCCTGAGCAGCTGTTTGGCAGGTCAAGTAATGACGGGGAGCCCGGCCACGGCGAGGATGACGTCGCCTTTCCTCGCTTCCCAGTCTGACGCTCCCGTGTTACAAGCCCAGGGCTGCATGGGAGGTGCTTCTCTGCTGCCTGTCAGCTTCCAAGAAGGAAGGCGAGCATCTGATACCTCATTAACTCAAGGTAATGTCTTCCTGGCTCTGTTGATGAGGAATTGCACCCTCCCAAGAGCTACTGGGAAAGGGTAGGGTGCAGGGAGGCTTGCTGTCCGTAGTATTGCACTGAGGCTGGACACTTGGATATTTTGCTTCTTGTGTTCATGGGCCCTGAGGCAGGGTGGGATGCCCTGGAGAAGGTGCCTGGAGGAAAGGTTCTCAGACACTGATTCAGCCTGCCCATGGAGATATTTCTGCTGCCGTGAGTGGGATGGCAGGCTCCACCTTCCTCCTAAAATATGGGGTGCACAACGTCATGATTTCTCTCTGGCTTTTCCTGCTTGTCCCAGTCCCTGTTCCATTACCTAAATCCTGCTCTGACCAGCAGGCAGAGGGTGAACTGGAGTCTCTTCCAGCCCAGTTCTCACACCCAGGAAGGCAGTGCCCAGAAAGGCTGATCTGTACTGTAGGCAAACGCTGTGGAGGATTAAAGTGCATTTCTTTTCCTCGTGTCCCACAGGCTTGAAGGCTTTTAGGCAGCAGCTGCGGAAGAACGCTCGAGCCAAAGGGTTTCTCGGCTTGAATAAAATCAAAGGCTTTGCTCGGCAGGTGTGTCAGTCCTCCTCCTCTCGGGCAGCAAGGAGTGCCATGAGCCCTTTCCAGCACACACAGCCCAACACCTGCATGTACAGCAGCAGCGGGAGCAGCAGAGAGGGGAGAAGCCTCCTGGAGGAGGTGCTGCAGCAGCAGAGGTGAGGGAGGAGCTTTGGTGTCTTTTCATTGGGTTTCCTTTGGGTTAAGGGTAAGCAAAGACGGGTAAACACAGCAAAAGAGGTTGGGGGTTTGGTCACTGGGGGTTCCTGTCCTCCATCTTTGCTGTGTGGCAGTGGGTAAACTGCTTGGCTTCTTCTGTGGTTTCCTGCCCTGGCACATGTAACACAGGACGTGCAATTCCACTCAAAAATCTCTATGTTCAAATATCTGGAGGTTGCTGAATTGAGAAGCAGTTTGGTAGTGTGGGGGAAAACATTGCTTCTCCCTACTGCAAGCTGTGTTTTTCTTTGTTAGTTTTGGGAATGATTTCTTTCCTCCTCTGCCTCCTCCTGTAATTTTCCCATGGCAAGGAAGTGAGACCTTGTAATTTGGAAAAGTTACAGCCCACAAAGGAGGCACAGTTCCAGTGGCCTCAAATGTCATGTGTGGTGGCACCTCTTCATTCCCATAGAAGCAAGATGGAAAATTGAGCTTCCGGTTTATCTGCACACATTGTCTCTAGAACATCTATTATTAGGTGGCCAAATCATGACCAGATAAACTTGGTTGTGATAGTTGCCCTCTATCCATTCCCTGAATGAGGGAAAGCCTGGCATGGGCAGCTTGCTCTGATTGTACTGGCTGGGGTAAGGAGAGGTTTGATAGAGAGAAGGAAACAAAGGGGAAAATTATAGTCAAGGTTAGGGGCAAGATCGGAGGGAAAAGAACATGAAATTATCCTAGCAGTGCAAATTAACCTCTTCCCCCTTGGATTTTGTTCAGAATGCTCCAGTTCCAGCATCACCAACTACTCCAAACAGCTTGTCCCCAGACTTCCCAGACACCCGCAGCAAGCAGCATCCCCTCCTCTGACGGGCCAGGTACCTGCAAAGCCTCCAACTCCATTCTGCTGTCGGAGCTGCAAAGAGAGAACTCGTTTGAGCTGGCCTTTGCTGGCAGCAGCCAGCTGCTCCAACCTCATTTCTTCGGTGTGAGCGTGTCCCCGGTGTCGTCGGCCGCTCACCTCCTGGACACTCACCTGTACATCAGCAGCAGCAGCAGCGTCCCCCCGCTCGCCGCCACCTTCTCCCAGCAGCAGAGCTTCTCCGCGCCGTCCCCGAGCTACGACGCCGTCACCCTGCAGCACGGGGACTGTGAGATGGAGGACCTGACTTCCAGCCAGCTGGGGAAGTTTGTGCTGGTCAAGTGAGAGCTTCGGGCCGCTCTCGTTGCGGGGAACTTTCACCTCTGTTCCGTGGCTGGCTGGCGGCGTGGGGACGAGTGACTCTCAGAAGCAATAAATTTTGAAGTATGTGAAGATGCTGTCTGGCTCAGAAAGCTGGCAACTTTGTAGGACTGAAACAAGCAATATGTATGTCTTTTTGCTTCTACTATTCTTGCACTGAACAAATACGAATAGAAACTGAATTTTTTTTTTTTTTTTTTTTAAAAGGAAAAAATAATGATGGGGCAGATGGGTGGGGCATTTGTGGGGGCAGGGAGGGATGTGGTTGGGGAAGAACTCTTCGGTACTGTACTCAAGTCAGACCAATACAGCTCTGCTGTTATGCAAGATTAGCAGCTGTCAGAAGTGGTGACACAGCAGGGAGAGGCTTTTCAAAGAAGGGACCAGAGCCTCCCTTTTTCACAATATTCATTTATGGGTTTGTGAAGATGATTACCTCTTTTAAAAAAAAATAAACAGAAAACCAGTGGCATGCAGCATTATGCATTCATAGGAGACAAAAATGGAAGCATTGCCATTTGTTGTTTTTCCTTTTCCCTCCTGTTAACACTCATTTTATTTAAAGGAACCAACATCCCCATTCCACACCTCCCAGATACACATACTTTAAATGAAAACTGTGAACTTCTTGCTTGATACATCAGCTGGAAAAGCTCAGCAAGCCCCTCTAATTAGTACAGAAGCAGTAACTATTGGAAATGTGTCCCTTGATAATCAGGATTTAAATTGCATAATGCCTGGTCTTTTGCAGGGATGTTTGGGAGTGGTGTGTGTGTGTACATACACACAGGTGCACACATGCCTATATTTTGTTGGTCTGGGTAATCTTTAGGAATCTTTTTATAAACTCTTAAGTTTGTTCATATTCTTGCCGAGGCACTGAGGAGGGGAAGCAGCAGCACCTGTGGGGTAATGGGAAGGGTTTTCTTTCTAAAAAGCCCTCCTGGAGGTTGCCTACAAAGTTGCCTGAGGGGTATTTCTTAGTGCTGCACATTGTTATTTCCGCTGCTAATTATGTTTTTATGCATTTCATTATCAGGGTCCAAACAGAACTGACTCTTGGGGAAATGTGCAATATTGAGGTTATAATTATATACTGACAAAGACAAAAGGAATAGGCTAGAACAGAATTCTACTCTAACAGAGTACAGCTTTTTCTGAACAAAACTGTATTAAAAGTGAGTAAAACAGCACAATCTTTGGGTGTTTGTTTTTGGTTGGTTTGTTTTTTGGCATATTAGCAAAACAAGGTTTTGCATTAGATAGGTGTTTTTCGTATGGTTTTTAATGCTGTATATGTATATAAATAGGAAGCAGAAAACTATATAACACTAGTTATTTTTTATATTTTGTAACATGCTTCTGTTGTGTTTCTGGTATAAACCCCAACTCCCCTCCTGAGGCAGACCATGACTTCTGTTGCTGTCAATAGGGGTTGTGCTGAGGTATAAAGGGGAGGACAGGCTGTGCTCCTCCAGACATGAGCTGGGGAGTGCATGCAGACTTTGGAAGCAGGTGAGCAGACAGTGAGACAGCTTGGCTGGGAGCTGCCATCCGAGTGTCAGAGCGTAGCTGCGTTCTGGCTAAATGCTTCAAGGACCCATCTCCCTAGTGTGACACAGGGTGCCTTCAAGTTACCTTGGCTTCGTGCAGCCTGCAGTATTACACATTTGCAAATAATATAGAGACCTGTTCTGGGGTTTTTTTTTGGGTTTTCTTTTTCTTTTCTTGTTTGGTTTGTTTAGTTGTTTGTTGTTTTGTTTTTTTAAGAAAAAACACAAAAAAAAAGAAAAAAGCCAAAGATTGACCAGGTTAATTGGTGGGGGTAGAAAGAGTTGAAGATGTCACGTGGCTCTGTCTGTGGCTCTCCATAAACAACCTCTTTATCTGTGTGTTGTATCTGTGTCTCTGTATCGGTGCATCTCCAGCTTGCCACTGCTGCTCCAAGATCTGGAAGCTTCAAAGTGACAGAAAATTGCTCGAGTTGAACTCCTGTTAATGAGTGGTGCCTTGCAGCAGAGAAAACACCAAAGTCTCATGCTCATTTGTAGTGTGGGTTTAGAAGAAAACAAACAACCAACCCCCCAAAAAACCCAACCCAAAAAAAGAGATTGCATGGAGATGGCTGGAGAGGAGGGCAAGAAGAATCCAGCTTGTCACAAAGCAGCAACTTGGCCTTCAGTTTTGTAAGGGGTAGCACACGTACTTAAACCACAGAACTTCCTCCTCAGTTTGTGTTTAGTTTAATGCCATGGATCTAAAGGCCACAGATTCTTTTGTTTCCTGTCCTGAGCAATGACAAGCACTTTACTTTCATAGTTTTTTTTTTTTTTTTCTTTTCCAATTGCTGTAGAACCTCTTTGGAATTATTGCTGGAGCAGAAGAGGTCATTTTAAAAAGTCTGGGTTTTTTTTGTAGATATCTTGACAGTGCTGTTCTGCAGACTGCAATGCAATAGGGTATTTAAAGACACTACATGACTGGTTTAATTGAGATGTATAGTTTATTTTTTATCATGACTGAACAATCATTTTATTTCTTATGTTAAAATGAGAGGTGTACACCAAAATGATTAGTTGATGTGTTTTATTTAATATTTAAATAAAAAATGTTTTAAAATTGTTGTCCCACATGTGATTCTGTGGAGTATCTTCACCCAGTGCATTTATGACTTGCATAGTCAAGACTCATTTTCAAGCCAAAGTCCATAGGACATTACTGACACTTTCTATTACATCCTAAATGAAGAGGGATGGCGGGCTCACAAATCTGATAATGGGATATTGAGCCTTTTGCTGGTAGGCAATCTGTCTGAATTTAACCCAAGACTGTGGTAATCGGGTTATGAAATGCAGCAGGAGCAGAGGTCCGGGCAGTGAGGATGGCCTGGCGTGGTGGAGTGTCACCAGATGGGCACCCCCTCCTCCCTCCGTGTCACCTTCAGCTGACACAGCCACAGCCAGATTAGGGCAGCTACTGAAAGAGAGCAAAGGAAGGAGGGGGAGGGAGGGATTCACAGGGGACAGTGGATTGTGTCTTGTAAAATAGAACTTGAGAGTTAAAAAAATACTGAAAAGGCTTTGCATTCATCTTGTGCAGTCACAATGAGAGCAAGGAGGGGTTTTGCCTGCAAAGGGACCCCTAAATATTGACGAGCTTTAGCTTGACCTGACAAACACTCAGAAAAAAAACCCCAAAAAACAACAAACAAAAAAAACCCCAAACCAAACAACAAACATGGGTGTTTTTTTAAAAAAAATTAAGGATCAACCATTTTTTTTTCTGTTCTCTTCTTTCCTAAAGTTTGTATTTTAAAATCCACCCATCATATTTTGAAGAAGACTGATGGCACAGTAAATCCAAGAAGTTAAACAGAAGCTTGGGGGGAAACAAAGATTATATTTACTTATTTTGCTTATTAAAGTAGTTGTTTGCTGAGCTGGAATCTGTAGAGCTCTTTGTGCATCTGCTGTGGCTCCTGAACTGGTAGAAAAGTGTCATGCACTTTTCTCCAGGGTTGTGTTTTCAATGTGACCATCCAAAGTTAGGAATTTTGCAACTCTTAAAAAATAAGGGACACATTTTAAATAATCTTTAATTTGGTTTCAGTGTGACCTGACATAAGGATAATCCTAACTGTTGTTTTCAGCTGGGTTCTCAGGGCATTATTTTAAACTTCAGTAATTCTGAGAAATGTGAGAAAGTTGCTTCTTAATGGATACAAATCAGTGCAGCTCCACCAACTTTCATTGACATCACTGACCCTTGGGTATAGAGGGATCCCGCCAGCATCATGATTTCTGTGAAATGGTAGGAAAAACAAATACAAAGAAACCCTGGGAGTCTGGATTCAGTTTCCATGTGTATACAGTTTTCACTCTTGGTGCTTTAGTCACTGTCTTCCTTCTTTCCTCTGAAATCTGTCTCTGCTCCTGTTCACAGCCCTTGTTTTCGTCTTTAACATCTCTCAAGATGCTGTTTTTCTTGCTTTCATTTCTCACATTACAACTTGGTACCTTTCCTTCTCTCCCCGTCCAGGACTGGTGTTTTTCCCCCGCCGTTCAGATGGAACAGATGCTGGCAAGTTTAGCACAACCCCAGAAGTGAATGATCAAACCTTGGTTGTTTTTTTCTTCAGAAAGGAAATGCCTAGAGCTGGCAGGAGATGCCAGACTGGTAGTAGTGAAAAACACAGGCTGTTTTTGCACTGAGCAGGCTGAGCTCAGACCCCAGCCGAGAACTCTGGTGCCAGTGTGGTCCAGCCATGGCAGCAAGGGATTTTCACCTGCCCCTCTCCCCCTGCAGGCCATCCATAACTCATCCCCTCGACCTTCTCCTTCATTGTGCCCAGCACAGCAGCCACACCTCGGCGAGGAGAGGAATCCCTGATGGCAAAAGCCATGGTTGTGTAATCCTGGCCGCTCAGCTGGAAGGGGGAAGCGGCAGAAGGGAGAGCAGTTGAGTGAACGAAATTATGGTGCAGGAGATGGAAAGTGATCTGTGCTTCCTTTTTACTCATCCTGCAAAGTGAGAATAAGGCACACGTCATGCAATGAAGGAGAATTAATTTAAGGCTGATAAAAGGAAATATGTGCCTCGGGAGGACGTTGCTCCAAATGTGCTTGCTGGCTTATTTCAAGACTGCTAACTACTTTTAGTGGTGACAGTTAAATCAATGATAAAGGTAATCCACTGTCATGGTTTATGGATTTAGCAGAGCAGCTGTGGGAGATCAGGAAGGAGCAGGTCCTTGGTACAGACTGCCAGTGGCATGATAGATATTTTAGGACAGAAACGCCCTTCTCCCAAGGTATCAGATATTAGCATTTGCCAGAGACAAAACTTCCATGCAAGGTGACCATCACCTGCAATAAATACCAATTTCTTAGTAAACATCTTATGTCATGTGTAATATGTCTTATGCAGTGATAGTGGCTCTGAGCAAAGGTCCAGCTAATTGGTCAGCTCATTCCAGCAGCAGACTGTGAGGTAAAGGGTGTAAGGACAGAGCAAGCATAGCACAATGCCTTTGTGGTATTACCAGCTCAGTAGAGAGCAGACTGTGGTTAAGGGAATTTTTGACTGGCATTTGGGTCATTATTTGGGTCATTGCGTTTAACAGCTGCAGATGGGTCAAGCCTCCAAGAATTTGGCTAACCCCTTTTGGAATTCTTTTCTAATTCTGATCTTCACAGCATCCTGTGACAAGTGTCATAATTCAATTATGCATTGTGTGAAAGAAGTACTTCCTTTTCTTGGTATTACACCTCCAGCCCAATAGTTTGGGTTGTGCTGCCTTTCCCTTGTGACAACAGGCACAAATAATGGTCTCCTGCTCACGTTTCTATGTTGAGTTGTCAGGATCTCTCTCAATCCCTTCTCAGCTGAGGGGGCCCAAGAAATAGGACTCTGCTGTAGTTCTCTTTTCTTCTATGTCTTCATGGATTGTTCTATGTCTTCCTTGGTGGACATCCCATGTTTGAGGCAGGGTTCCTAGAAGGAGACATTCTCACTCTCTTTTAATTCTGTAATCATTCCTAAGGCTCTTTGGTTTTTTGCATTGTTAACACCTGTTGAGGAATAAGCTGGAATTTTCAGCAAACTCACTGACTGAGGTTTCCTTCCTGCCTGATGTTAATTTAGTGCCCCTGATGGTCTTAGTATGACTTGGGTTGGTGTTTCTCACAGTCCTCACTTTTTGCTTGCTGCTAGTGAGTTTCATAGGTTATTTCATCAACCTGCCATTCAGTTTTCTGAGATTACTCTCCACCTGGTTGCAGCTGGATCTTTTACAAATACGTCAAATTGCCCAGGTCTTGACACGAATGGATTTGCAATGCCTGAGCTCTCACTCAACAAACTTTGCTCTTTCCCATTCTATCACACTTTCAGCTATCCTGCTTTTTGTTATGCTTTCTGTCAATTTGCCTTGCCCAGCTTCCCAGCCCACAGGTTTCTGGATGACCTCTAAAGGCCCTTTGTAAGAATGAATGTAACATTTGCCACCTTCCATTCCTGTGGTGCCTCGCCATTTCAACAGCTGCTGTGGTATTGTACTGAATAGGTCAGCAATTTCAAGTCTGAGTTCCCTCAGAGCTCTTGAGTGAAACCGTCTGGTCCCAGCAATCTGTTAATATCACTTGTACAGTTTTATCCGAAAATCTCTTCTACTGGCACTTGGAGTTCTGGAGAGTTTCTGAGGCTTGTACCCTGTGCAGCTGGAGTGGGGCACAGCTGGAGTGAAGTCAAGCAGAACTGCCAGGACTGGATGGATTGTCTGCACAGCCAGAGGCTGAGCCACACAGACCACACGTCCCTTTTGCACCTCGGACAGGTGACAAAGCCGTGACAGCAGGGTGGGCACTGGGGAGTGCCCAGGTCAGCCCAGCAGCCCCCTTCTTATGTCCTCCAGGGATGACCAAGCCTTTCTTCCCTCATTGTATTTACATTTGTGGAGCTGAATTTACAGATGGCTTCCTCAGCTGATGTAAACTGGCGTTGCTAAATCAAAGCTAATGCAGCGCCGCTGCTTTATGATATAAACATTATTAGCAGCACATTAAGGCTCCGACGTCCAGAGCCAGACAATCTCATCCTTTGTTTCTTCAGCCATTGAGGCAATGAATTTAGATTCATTATTTTTGATGGAGCTTTTCCTGTATCATGCCGGGGTGCTTTTTTAGTGCTTCTGTCTTACATCCCTTTCCGCTACCCTGGGCAACTGTGTTTTTTTAACAGTCCTTGGTTTATTCTGTGATGAGAAAAATATCTTAGTCAAGAGCTGGAAGGGATTTCAGAAATTTTAGCTAAATACCTTTTCTTTTGCCTAATCTTGCTGATAATTTCTTCCCCATTTCCTGGTAAGGTAACAAGATGTTATCATTTGGTGAGCTTGTCTACACTCTTGATAGGTGGATGAGTATTTAGGGCTTCTCACAGCCATTATTTCCAGGCATCTGCTGGATTTCCAAACAGATCTGCTCCTGCAAGAAACATCTTGCAAAAACTGAGCTTTAAACCTTCCTGTTCACACCACATTAGGAAAAAAAAAAAAAAAAAGAAGTCATTAATCATTTTATTTTAGCTGCTTTTTCCTGGTTGCCTAACAATATTACTCGTACATTTGCTGGGATACATTCACACTTTCTGTTCTTTGGACCCAGTGAAGGTAATTGTGCAGTGGTCAGCTAAGTGTCTTCATGGGTTTTTCCTGTTTAACTCTTGTTTGGTAGCAGATGATTTTATTGAACATGTAAAATTAGATTTCCAGGAACAGTTATGCACACGCCTCTGAAAACCATTTTCCATGAACATTTCTGCTCTCTGCTCATGAAAAGTGAGCACAAGGAGAACGAGAACACAGAGCCACCAAACTGACTGCAATGCTGGACAGATTAGACAGTTATTTATATGACCATTGCTGATTTCCCTTTACTGGTATGTCTAAGAAAAACTGGGATATCTGTCTTAATTTTGGGCTAGGGAGGTTAAAAACTCTTTGTGCACTTTGAATTTTGGGAGTCTCTCTGTCCCAGAGGGAGCAAAGCCTTCCCTATGGATTAGTTGAGTTAAGATGGTTTTAAAAGGCTACAGCGATGTCTTCATAATGACTTTGACACAGAAATGCAGCTTTGGTTCTTAATTACTCAGATCTCTGTTGCCAACCTCCAAAGTCAGACACGATGAGTTGCAGGCATCCAGAGGATGTGGCCCCATGGGTTGTGTTCCCACAGGAGGGGTGAGGAGCAGAGAAGTTGCCTCCTTCTTGTTGGGAAGGAGACCCCATTCAGCAGCCCAGTGTGTGGTGGGAGCTGTGCTGTCCAGAGAAAAGGAGGGAGATGCTGTGTTTCAGCCTGGGAAGATGAATGTCAGAGTAGCAGGAGGGAAACTGGAATCCTGGTTCCCTCCTCATGCCTCTTGTTTGTGGAAAGGAGCTCTCTGGACAGTTTTGGTGCATTCAGTGCTGGTGTCTCTTCTACCCCAGCCCCCTGCCATCAGTGGCACAAGAGGTGGGAGATGCTGGGATGTCCCAGGCAGCAGGAGGGGGCCCTGTGATGGAGGTGTTGGTGTGACCAGGCTACAAGTTTGTTCATGCTGCTGGACCTGTGGGAATGGGGGGAAATTTGTCCTCAAAAGGAAGTGAGTCATGTTGCTGCACAGAGGCCCACCTTGGCACATTTTGGGGTTAGTCACACACTGCAAAATCCACTTTATCCCAGCTCCAGGTAGCAGACACAGGGGTCTAGCAATGCCTGCTTGTTCTTCGGCACAGATTCTGTCTCACAAGCCCACAACCACCCTCCTGGTCTCCAGGTAAATCCACTTCTGTGCAGGCAGGACCCTACTAATTGGATTCAATAACTGGCCTAACACTGTAAATGCAATCAAGTCACTGGCTGCACTCAGCCCTCGAGCCAGCAGGATTAACCAGTTCCTCAGGGCAGGATGTGCCCTTACACCTCAATTCATGCAGCAGAGCAAGAGCCAGGCACCCCAGGAGTACCTCTCCCACTGGTTTAGCTGGCTGCTGGATTCCAGCTGCCATGGATGCCTGCACTACATGTCACAGCCACATGGGCAGACCACAGGTTGGGGTTTTTTTTGCCTACTGTGTGTTTTTATTTGGATTTTTCCTGGTGACCAGCACATTGTCCAGGGCTTAGGCTGCTTTGGAGCTGATTGCAGCAAGGCTGATGAGCCACCACCAAGTCTTGCCTGTGAACTGAGCTCGCTTTCACCTGAGTTTGTGATCTCTGAGATCATACTTTCAGGTGCATGTTGTTTGCTGGAGTAGCTAAAAGGATAAAAGCTTCCAGTGTTACCAGTTTTTTCCCCTGTCACGCCAGCCGTTACCAGAGCTGATGAGGAAATCACAGCAGCTCCTAATTGCTCTCTGCAGAAGACCTTGCGTGTCCAGACCATCCCAGTCACTCCCTTGCCTACTCAAGCCCAGTTGCATCATTGAAATAGGACTTGGCTCCTTCCCTCTCTTTGTGTTCCTCCTGACATCCTCATGTGCTTCATGTGCCAGCAGCAGGGGCTGTGCTGGAGCAGGAGCCAGGGAGAGCTCCCCAAACTCATATTCCTTCATCTCACCCCTGGGGCCAAGCAGATGACTGGTCTAGAAGGGATTGCCTTCTGAAAGGGTTGGGGCTCTTAAAATTGCATACAGGGAGGAATTTTGGAGTGGGCTCACCCAGGCAGGTTAGGGGTGCAATTCCAAAGGGCTTCTGAACTGTTTTTTAAGCATTTGCTGAAGCTTTGATGTTCCCTCAGGTGCAGTGAAGGGAAGGGCTGAGTTTTTGATGATTGAGAAAAGGGGTGTTTGTGTCCTGGTGCAGGAGGGGGCTGTGGCAGGGGAACAGGAGAGCTGCCACTGCAGAATGCTGCTCAGAGCTGGTGTCTGGCAGGACAAGGTGAGGGATCAGGTGTGACTCTGGCTGTAGATGTGCCCAGAGCAGTACAGACTAACTCACCTCCTTTCCCCTGGCTGATAGGCATCACCGGGAGTGGGAATGCACATGTACATCCATGACTGTGTGCCTGAATACGTGGGTCCCTGGAGTGCTTTGAGCTCCCTGACTTGTGTTCAGAGCCTGAATCAGTGCCATTTCTCAGTACCACACAAAATAATATACCCAGAATTAATAATGGCACTCTCAGGAGCTCTTTCTTTGCCTAAATGACTTGTTGGTTATTGCTTATTGTCAGTCCTGCCAGGTAATGAGGGGCTAATAAAGCTTTTTGAGACTCACTAACAACGAGGGAAACTTTTCCTGGGGTGGGTGATGGGAGGGGGAACCACAGGCAGGACGGATGGATGTTCTTTGCTGGAGGGTGATGGGCAGCTGTTTGTAGCCAGGGATGGATGGAGGGTAGGAGTGGTGCTGAATTGTGGTTACACAGAGCACAGAAAGGCTTGAAGTGGGGCACTCCATCCCTCTTCCCTGGAGAGTTGAAGGAGAGTGGGAATGGGAGTTTCGAGAAGTTTTTGGTGGGTTTGAACCCTGACTTTTGTCTGAGCCACCAGCAGTAGTGTGCAGGCATGTACATGTATAGGTATGAATGAGAGCTTCATTTTACAGGCAATAAGGAAGAGAATGTCTCATGCTTACTCTCCCACCTCCTGGGAACCAGGTCCCTGCTTCCTCATCCTGATATTTTACCCATGTGAGAAGGTTTCTTTGAGAATTGAAATCCTTGAAGGGATGAAGTTGATACTAAGAGTATTAACATCTAGCAGGTGAATTATGTGCATTATTCATTATTATAAACCAAAATGACCCCAGTTTTTTTAATAATTTAATATTTGTTGCTTGTTTCTTTTCTTCTGTACTGTGATTTTTTTAAATTTGTGGTGCTGGGAGAAAGGCCTACATTTTGTTGGTCTGGATTAAGATCAGCAGACTTGAGGGCCCTTCCTTCCCACAAAAATTTCCAGATGGAGGTCCCCAAAATTCCAACACTGGAAGAAGAAAAAAGGTAATCTGGAATGCCCCAGAAACTACTGAGCCTAATCCAGATGAAGTATTTTAGCTATGAAAAAAACTAAGTGACACAGATGTCCCAGGTGTGTTCCCTCACCCTGTAAACAGGACATGGGCTGGGTGGTGAGGTGCACCCACAAGTCAGATCCCAAATCCATGGGTGATGGAAAGCAGTTTCCACACTGGAATATGCGTGGTCATTCATGTAACGCATAGGTCAGTGTGGTCACCCAGAGCTCCCATGTACATGGATATGGGTGTTTGCATTTGTGATGTTGCCCCAGCCCTCTTCTGGCTCAGGTCTTGTCACAGAATCCCAGATTTATGGGTGGAAACAACTTGTGAGGTCATCTGATACATCCCTCTGCTAAGGCAGATTTATTCCCTCCTGCCCATTTTCCAGCACTTGGTCCAGTCTATTGTTCAAATGACTCAAGCGTTCCCTTGAGGGAAGCCTAACAGGCTTTGCTGTCAGGATTTTGCTTCCCGTCATATTCCTCCTAAAGGTTCTTCTGCCTAATTTAGTTACTCTATCTGCAGAGCAGTGATGAGGAACAGGGCTGTAGGAAGAGGACATTTATGTCTTACTTATTCAGCTAATTCCTGTTATCCTATTTTGATGGCTCTGCCAGTCTTGTTCTCCCTGGTGTTTATCACCCCACACTCCTCTCCCAGGAGTGTTCCAGCTTCACCTGGGATGTGTGGTGAAGTGCCTATGATCTTTGGGGAGGGCTGAATGGAGCCAATACCCGCACAGATGCAATTTTCCCCACCTCATTTTCATTCTGAACAAATCCCTTAAGCCTTGGCATGAATATGGTGCATCCTCAATGATATTTGTGAGTGAGACTGTTAAATTTGAGTGGAAGTTGGAAAATAACTGTTGGTAAGGAATTTTGATGCTCTATTGAAATTAACTTTTAACATTTCCCTCCTCTCCCTTTCATTAGTTACAACTAAGTGATGGGAAAAAGAGAAAAGAATGCAAAGTTCAGGATGGAAGAGGAGCCATGAGGAAGTCAGGAAATTTAAAAGGAGTGTAATCATAATAATGGGGTTTCCCAAACAACATGAACTTGGAGTTATTCCACAGCCCAAGTACTTCATGTTATAACAAGAGCTTCTATCAGATCCTGGTTTTTGCAGGATGACATCCCTCTGCAGCCAAGACATTCAGTTTAAGGGGATGAGAATATTGCTTGCTCATTGGGTGTTTTACATTGTCAAGGTGGTGGAAAAGGCCTCCCTGTAGAGGACAGCCACATGCCTGATGTGTAGAGGTTTAACTTTCCTGAGCAACAAAATGGGAATTCACACTCTGATCCCTCCTGCTCAGTCCATGTCCTCTCTTTGCCAGCAGTTCACCATCACTCCTGTTTTCAAAGGCAACTCTCCAAAACCTCTGGGGCACCAGCTCAATCCTTTTGGTGAGCATGGAGGAAAAAAAGCTCTTAATTGTCTCAGCTTACTAAAACTCTTATCAAAAAAACAAACAAAAAAATTCTCAAAATACGGATTTGGTTTTTTTAAACCAGGTAATTTTTGAAAGTTATCTCAGAGCAGAGAGAGGCAAACAGAGATGGTCACAGCTGGATGGAGGGAGCTGCATGCACAGCAGAGAGAAGAGCAGGAGGGCACCTTTTAAGTGAAATCTGCTTCCCCAGGAATTGTAATAAGGAAATATAGCAAGAGTTGATGTTGCCAGGTCAGTTTTAGCTTTGGGGGATTTTTGTGGCTCCTAGGTATAGAATACCTGTAGATATATATAGAATCTATAGAATATAGATACAATGTGGCATACTGACAGTAGTCATTTCAGCATACAGAACATCCTGTACAGCTCAGAATCCATCCTTGACTTATTTTCTAGGCTGCAGGGTTAGAGAAGGAAGGATGCCCTTGGAAAAGGCTTCAGGGAAGGCAGTGAGGAGAGGGGATGAGGTTACCCTGTGCCGGGTCTGTCACGACTGACTGAACAGTCACGGCTCCGTGTTCTTGATTACGCCAGTGGCGCTAAATACAGTAATTAAGGAAGAAGCTTGTGTGAAAGGCTTTAGTTACTGGCTTCATACATCACCAGCCTTTTTTCTGTGTGTTTTCTTTTGTTCCTTTTGTCTGCATGCACCACAAGCTTTCTGTGTTCCTCCACCTGTGCCCTGTAGGTCTCTGCTATCTTGTAGCCAAAGGAACAGAGAAAGGTGAATGGAAAAGGCAAGCTTTTATGGGGAGGGAGGGCTCGGGGGAGTTTTCAGCACATTGGACTGTTTCAGACCTGCAATAAAGCAGGTTTCTGTCCATCTGGTCCTGCTTTATGGGACCATGTGACCTAACTATCTCTATTCCAGCCTTGCTTTTATGTGACCCTGCAGTCCTGGGTTTGCATGTTGTCCTCCCTACAAGCCCTAGTAAATTTTTTATTATCTCTTTTTTTTTTTTTTTTTAATGTTATTCTCTCACTTTGTCTTTCTTTCCTTTTCATCTAAGACAAAAAAAAAGTTTTGCAAAAAGGAAATGAAATGTTGCTTGTTCCCTGGAGGGCATTTTACATTGTCAAAGTGGTGGAAAAGACCTCCACATAGAGGACAGTCATGTCCCTGATGTGAAAAGGTTTAAGAGCAACATTCTGAAAAATGTCCCTTTGGGGCTTTTTGCCAAATATATCCTAGCCTAGTTTTGCCCCAGAAGTTTTCAACAAGAAAAAATATCATTTTCTATGTACCTGTGCACATGCCCACAAGGAAACTAATCCTTTCTAACACACCACACCAAAGTCATCAGCTAAACAATCACTGCAGCACAGCCTGGTAAACAGAACTGGAACCACCATTCTCCAGCACAGACTCAAACAAAAAGAAAAAAAGATTATGCATGACCTGTCTTGGATCAGACTGTGAAGAATGAAGCAGATCTGATTGATGCAAGCGCCACGTGAGAGGTGGTGAATATGTATTAGTTCAGTGCATTACCCTGTTCGTGGTTCTAAGCTCCCCTTTGTCATTACTGCAGGCTTGAAGGTGGTTTGTGATTAGAGCTTTCGTTAGGCTCCTTGGAGAGATTTCCTAAAGTACACATGCAAATGGCTTTCTCTCCAGCTTTTCAAGGTCACCTGCACAAATCTTCACCTCACCTTTCCCAGCTTGGTGTGGCAGCACTTTGGGAGACAGGGAAGGTGTGACCCCATCTATCCAGAGCCACATGAGTGGCTGGACCCAACTTAGCACCTCTGCCCCAAGCCCACAGATACCCACTGGGATGGTGGCACCTCCTGACCTGTGCTGAGCACATTGGTGCTGGAACTTTCCTGCCAGTCCCAGCAGCCACAGTGAAATTGTGAGTGGTGGTGCAGGCACCAACCCACCACACTCCACTCCTCTCACTCCCCACCAAGACAGTCTTTTTCTTCCAGCCACTTTGCCTTGGGCTGCCAGCACATGGTTGTGGTGGAGCAGTGTACCTTTGACTGCTTCCCACTGATTTGGCTCATGAGATGGGCCTCCCTGGGTAGCCCAGAGCCAGGTGCCAGCATGTCTCCCAGCCCCTCAGGGCTCTGGGGGAACCTTTTCTCTGGGAAGCAGGCTGCTGGTAGAGGGGGAGACAGCCTTGCTGCTCTCCTTGGGCATGCTATTGCCAGGGACAGCACCAGAAGGAAATCCTCACAACAAACCACCTCTACCCGAGAAAAGATAAAAAAAAGCAAGCCTCCTCCATAGCCCTGAACCAGAACACAGATCCAGCATATGAATGTTTTGTGCCCTTCAGAAGGCATTTATTAATGGGATGAGACACACAGGCTTGGGCAGGAGCTGGCTTCTTTGGGAGTGGGCAGCAGGCTTAGAGAGCATGGTCCTGGCTGGAGTGGAAAGAGCACGGCTCCCCCAAGGGCTTCCTGAGGAGAGGATCTGGGTTCTGCCATTCCCACCTTGGAGCTCCTTCCCCAGCAGATTTCTGGTGCTGTCAGGGGGTGATTAGTCAGGCTTAGCAGTAACAATACCCTGTAGAAGGAATGAGCTTGTTTTCCATTTAGTTTGTCACTGAACCAGCATTGACAAAAAAATCACTGTGTTGAGCACCTCAAATAACGCACATTTCTCCAGAACACACCATCATTTCTAGGAAAACAATAATACAAATTACAGGGGCTCTTCAGGACAATAAGGGCAGCACAAAGAACCCTCCATGCTGGTCTGCTGGAGGGTGTTGATGCCTGGCATTGTAAGGGGTTGCACAAATGACTGTGGAGACCCAGGTGTGGTAGACCCTGCAGAGCCACATCTGCAGCAAAAGGACAGTCAGGAAATAGGAGGTTTTGTCCCTGTTTGACTCTGGATTCTGGTAGCATTTCCCTTAGCAGCTCACTGCTGACTCACAGATTTCCATTGCTCTCCCCCCTTTCCCATCCTTCTCCTCCAGGGAAGGGTCTCTCCCCAGTGTTTTTTCCCAGGACTGATCACACATATCATTAACCCTGTTTTCAGCTCCCCCTGATCCTCCTGCAGTACTTTGAGAGACTTGTACTGCTCTGTACTCTCCTGGCAGATTTTGGCTGATGGGCTCACCCTACCCCTTTTTCCCTGCAGTATCCTCAGTGTTGTTTCTTATGACACCAGATATCTGAGTTTCTTGATCTGACTGAGGCTCTGGAGAGGAATAAAATAATCCTTGTGATCTCTAGAAGTCTCTCTCCCAAGTTGATACTGTTACCTACAGGACTTCTACCAGTTAAGCCAGCCAAAAGCTCAGAAAACTATTCTGTTTGTTTTCCCAGCCTTCAGTGTGACCAATGAGCATGTGTTATCCAGGTCCTTTCCTCAGAATGTTTTTATTACTGAGGAATTTGCACAAATATTTTGTGCTGCATTAGTGCCAGACTAGTGATCCCTTCTGAGGAAAGTCAATTTGATTGCATGAACTGATTGAGCTGGACAGGTCAGCCAAGCAAGGTGAGCAGGCTCTTGGTAAACGTGTTTCTCATATTGTTTTGGTTCAGCCAGAAGCCCTGAACACAATGACTCACAGAAAAGGAGGAAACAAACCAAACTTTGTGGCGACCCTTTCAGTTTGTGGACTGTCTGGAGATCAGTTAAAAACACTATTTTATCTGCACTCATCATAAAAGCAGGATCAGAGCAAAAAAACAGGTCCTTTCTTTCTTCCATCACTGCTTATTTCCTTCCTGAAGCGATAATCCTCAGAGCCATCACAACTGGTTGCTATGGAAGTGACGGAAAGCACAAAAGCACAAAGAGAAGATTATGGTTTCAGGTGAGAAAACAGCAATGGGCACAGACAAGCTCCTAAAATCTAGTTTGGCTCTGAGGAGCAACAGTGCAGAGAGGCATTAGAGGACTCTCTCTGCTTTGTTTGTCTTATTTATGTGTTAGGTCCGGCTCCACAAGAACAAAGTAGCAGATTAGAGCTAAAGAAATCATACATAAGTAAATAGAGAAGGGGCTGGAAGGGCTGAGGGGAGGGCTCTGTGGGGAAGCTCTCTGCAACGCAAAAGCACCTTGGAAATCTGGGCTCCTTTCTCTCACACTCATATCCCACAAAAAACAGTCAGAAACTCCTTAAATCCATCAGCCAAAGCTAGATCTGGGTTTTTCTGCAGAATTCCTGCAACTGATGCAATGACAGATACCCATTGATATGTCCTTTGTCACTAAAAGAAGGATCTAAAAAATTGTGAGATCATAGAATATCATGATTTGGAAGGGACCCACAAGGGTCACCAAAGTCCAACCAAAAGGAGATGGGTTTACCGAAGGAGTACCAAGGGATTTATTCCACCAAGGGACGTACTTGAGAAAAGATCCCCAGAGAGTGGATATGTGAAGGTGTGGGATGTTCTTACCAAGGCCATAAGCAGAGCTGCAGCCCTGGAGCCCAGATCTGTGGCAGTCAAGGAGTTTGGGACAGGGATGGCAACTGGGAAAGGCAAGCACAGTCAGCTGCTCAAAGAGCTTCATTTCTTTCCTTTCAGCTCAATCCAGCCTTGCCAGGGCACTGCTGTGAGTTGTGGTGCTTTGATGAGAGGGGGACAGGCTCGACAAGTCCTGCTCAGCAAACATCTCCCTCAGACACAGCATGTGCTCCCACCATGGCACTACCTGGGGAGCAAAGTGGTGCTTTGTACGAGGAGACAGAAAAGCAGCAGGGCCAAAGTGGCTGGAGCTCTGTCTGTGTTCTCACCACGCGTGGTTAAGCCCAGGTCAGAGGGCAAAGCCCCAGAGATTATGGTAGAAGTGCTTTACAAGAACTCAGGTCATCCTTCCTCCTGCCCACAGCCTCATCCAGGGCCTGTAACACTACACCCGTGCCTAGGTGGAGAATATAGCACTCTTGGGCTAGATGGGGGCTGAAAATATATTTGTTAAAAAAAAAAAAGGAAAAAAAAAAAGCCTGTTGGCACAGCTCAGGGAAACTGTGCTAGAAATAACTGTGCTTATGCAGAGCTGTCAAAAACAGGCTGTCGCCGGTGCCGCTCGGACGGGAGCGCAGCCAGGGCCGCGCTGCCCGGCGGGAGGAACAGGCCGTGGCGGGGCTCTTGCCTTTGTCTCCACACCGAGGAGGATACGTTCCATTAAAAGCCAGGGAGGTGTTTTTGCTGCGTGCAGAGGAATTTCCCCACTTGGCAGGTCGGGAGGATCGCAGCCCTCCCAGCTCCGGCCTCAGACGGGCACAGGCCGGAGGTGGGAGAGGGCGGCCGAGCCCCCGCGGCTGAGGCACGGCGGAGAGGTAACCCCAGATGAGCCCTGCGGGGGACATTTGGCAGCAAACTCCTCGGTGGATTTTTCCACTTACACAAACTGTGCTTAATTAGGCCGGACAATTTTAGGAACTCTCAGAGGTTGGCTGGCAGTTTTCTTTGGCCAGCAGCAGTAGGACCTATCTTGTGAAATACCCGGTCAGAAAAGGCAGCTACAAGGTCTTAGGTGCTAAGCTGAAATGGGGGGAGGGGGGGGGGGGGGGGGGAAACAGAGCAGGCTTGTAGAAATTTGAGTCATGACATGGTTAATTACACAGACCCATTAAAATAGTTAATTAACACTACAGTTGTGAAATAGATAAAATAAATAAGGATGTTGGACATTGTTGTAATTGCGGGAAAGCAAAGTAGTTTCAGGCTAAAAAGTGAGACCTTTTTAATCTTCTGGGTCTTACAGAAAAAACACCTCAGAGAGAGCAAAGATGACTGTGACTGTATCCCAGAGTACAGGCTGTTCCTTATTTCCCACTGCTGACATACAGTCGTGACAAGGAATTATATATTGCATTCATCACGCCTGCTCTCCAGGCATGATCCCCAAATAATTAATCCTTTTAGCTTGCAGTAGCTGCCATCTGGCCAGTTTCCAATCAGCCTGGCTGGTTTTACTACGGAGTTGCCAGTTGCCTGTGCTCATGTGGGCATGGATTGCAGTTTGCTTGCCTCAGGTGCCTGGGATTTGTATTTTTTAAATTGTGAGTTTTAGATATGCCACGTGCTGCCCCAACACGGAGAACAAACCAGCCTTTGCCTCAAAGCACTTAATGTCCAGAGGGAGAAGGAGGGAGAGTTGTTGTACATAACACACAGAGCAGGACTCAAGCAGACCTTTTTGTTTGTTTTGTGTTGAAAAACTGACTCTGAATAAAAGGCTCAAATAAAATCCAGCTGTTTCTTTCTCAGTCCTCTTGGTCCTACGGCACAAACATAGCAAAGAAATTAGGAAAGGAGAGAAAATTATTTTGACACTACAAGTCTGGAGCTGGGTGATGAAACCGAATTCAGTTTAAAAGAAGCAAAGCTGTCTTTGCTCCAAAGTGTCTGACCTGCCTTAGTTGTGGTGGGCAACTGTGTGTGGAACTGATGTTCTGGAGAAGCTGTCCCACAATGGGGACAACTGGAACTTCTTGGAAGGGGATCTCTAGAACCATCCTCAGACCCCACACAGCAGAGGATCCTCCCAGGGCTTAGCAGGGACCTGCCATGAAGCTCTAACACCCATAAAGAATGAATGCTTGTATGTTCCTGAAAATAATCTGGTTTATGGAAAGTTCATTGTTTCATTGTTTCTGTAAGATCCATGCTCTCCCTATTTGCTCTGCCACTGGTCCTGGGTCAGGCAGAAGGTGGAGGTGACCTTGGCTCTCAAGCTACTCCCTGCTGTGGTCAGTGTGGAGCCACATTTGCTTGCTGTTTTAGAAGAACTCCACAGCAGACCTAGGAGGTCTAGAATGCTCTAGAATGCTCTAGAATGCTTCCAGGCTTGAGCTATCCAACAGCTTGGATCCAAGGGAATTTGGGTAGCTGTCCAGATGAATATCTGCCCAGTGGTAGCATCTACTGTGCTTAAGCCAGAATCCTAGTTAAAGGGTACTGAGGGAATGTTAGAGAAATAATTATGGAGAAATGTTTCTGAAAATCTCAGGATTGGAGAAAAAAACCAAAAAGTTGTAGCTAAATGTTTTGTGAGCATACCCCCAAGTAAGTATCCTCCAGCCTCCGTGACTGGAAAACATGCTGTGGTTCTCCACAGTGCAGTTCTTTTCTGAAAAGGAGCTTTTGATGTGAAAATTAAGATTCTGTAGAGACCCCTTGGGTGACAAGTGAAAATAGGTATTTTCATAGCTGTTTTTCTGTCTCAGACTAAAATTAGAACCTTACTTCCTTAGGCCACCTGGCCACTGGTGAGAACCAAGGTACTGCTGGATAAATCAGGCTCCTGGTGACACCTGAAGAAGCCATTGTCATCAGCACAGACTCTGCCAGGGCAGGGCTGCTGTGGAGGATTTCAGTAGGTAGTAGGATTCAGTAGGATTTCAGTTCTGCCAGGATGCAAATCAAAGAGCCTGCTGTCTCTGGGGTACTTTGTCCCTCTGCATGAGAAACAAAAAAGAAACACCCAAAGCTTTGCTCTTCATTGCATTTTTATGATCACAGTCTCCTAACAGCATTAATTCCCATGGGAGGAGATCAGCAAGCACCTTTGCAGATCTGAGTGACTGGGACAGAGCAGCTGTATCAGAATTCAGATTAACAGCTGCTCTGCCAAGGTAAACCCCTCTCTGACGTTTGCTTATAATTGGAATAGTTGGGGTAGGTGGATAAAGCCTCCAGATACAGTAACCTTCTTTTTTTTTTCCCCTGAAACTTTTTGTATTTCCATTGAATATCCTGAAACTTCTAACTTTTTAAGCTTCTCAGTGGCCACCAGTCCATTATCTGAATCAAAGCTGTTCAACAGAAATTGTTTCAGACACCAAATTATGATGCTCACGGGCTTCCTTTGAAAAGAAACAATGAAAGATTACTCCCCTTACACACATACACACACACACACACACACACACACACACACACACAATTGCACATCAGCATGTGAAATTCCTGGTTGCTAAATCACAAACTACAGAGCAGCACTTTTTGTGTCCGATGAACTGTTATATAGCTGGATAACAACATTTCTCAGCTCAGGAACTCTGTTGGAGTTGGGTGGGTGTTGGATATCCTTGGTCTGAGCTAGCTGCAACAGTCTTCTGTGAAAGAGATCCTTTATTTTTAAGGTTATAAAGGAACAGGAATTAAAAACTAACTATGAACATGCTAACACCAGAAGAGCAACACTTTCTTCCAAACAAAAACATGAACAGGTCAGATCAGCACTGCCATTAACTCTCTTCTTCTAACTTTCAGGTTCATGCTTGGTGAAACCTGTGCTGTCAAGAGAAGTTTGGAAAACAGCCTTAGGATCCAGGACTGCAGAAAGCAGCTCACAGGCAGGACGGAGCTTCCACCCAGACCCTGGGGATGGCCAGGCTCCCCTTTCCAGCTTGCCCATCCTTCAACCTAACATCTGATTTGTCTGCTTTTCTCCCATGGAAAACTTTATTTTGTAGTTAAAAATAAGCCTCAGGGGTTAATTCTTTCTTGTTTTCGTGATTCATCTCTCAAATGTGGGTGTATTACCTTGTTTTCCCTGGATCGGATACTCCCTTCTTTTTTCCCCAAGCAGAGCTTTGCTGTCATTTTAGTTCCCACTGCCACAGTTCTCACAGCATGTTTGTTCATCTAAAAGTAAATGCTCTGCTAGGAGCAGAAATCATTTTTCAAGAAAACAAAAGAACAAAGAAATTGAGTTTTACAGAAGTGAAGGTAAATTGTATTTACAAAAAGAGCCTCACAAAAATCTGATTACCAGCCCAGTGGTCTTGCAGCCCAAGACTTTTTTTTTGTTGCTGTTTTACTGGTTGTAAACAACTTTATGGTCTTAAGGCTTTAACAAGCGCCTTCAAACATCTCAGTGGCTTGTCAGCCTACTTTGGTGTTACAGATTTCTTCAAAACTACTGATTTTTCTGGTAGAAAGAAGCAGTGCAAGGTGCAAACCCAGCACAGCCAGAGGAGCAGGTGAGAATAGAGCTTTCACAAGTTAAGGCTTATGAACACCCAGGCTGTGAGAGAAGGGAAAAAAAGAAAAAAAAAAGTTTTGGGATGTTTTACAGTATCTAATGAGATCTCCATCTCTGCCTGAAGGTAAATGGGTCACTGCTGGATGAGGAATTTGGCTGCATTTTTGCACTGTCTGACAATTGGGAAAGTGCTGTGTGCCACCCCCTCACCTTCCCAGACCTGCTCTTCTGTAAAAAATATAAATGTAGGGGAGAGAAGGGGAGGTTTTCAAACCTTCTCCTTTCTTGGGCAATCTCTGACAGTAATCTCAAGCATGAGCTCCCTTCTTTCCTGAGAAGTCCCATGGAAAGCTGAACTCGTGCTTCAGAAGGAGGGGCAGCTGGAACCTCTTAGCAGCAGATGAGCTGCTTTATGTTTTGTATTAAGTAATGAAGGGGTATAAACAAATTACCGTTGTCTGGGGCTTTCGTGTGCGTTTCAGTCGGGGCTGGATTCTTCCCATAAGGTCAAGCACAGGCGGAATACCCAGGCAGCAGCAGGAGCAGACAGTCGTCGCCAAATCTGTGAGAGAGGGTGTGGAGCACTGAGGAGATGGGAGCAGCAGGAAAAAGCACTGAGGAAACACTGAGGCTGGCTTGGACATACAGGTTAACCAGCCAGAGGCTGAGTGTTTGTCCAGGGCTACAACCCTGGTGTGGGGCAGCTGCAAAAATGTACTGAAGTACCGAGTGATGAATGGGGAATGGTCAGATTACAGGAATATTTATTTATATTTAATATTTCTATATTTCTATTTCTATTTTTATTTAATATTTCTATTTTATATTTACGTAACTGACAATCCCTTGTAAATAACTCCTGTTATCCTCGAATACTAAGCTACTTCAAGCCTAATTGAATAGACATTTAAGATGTTTAATTTAGTGTTTTCCTCATATGACCACGGGATATTTTCACCCTCTTGTTCTCTGGGGGGAGGAAACTGAATCAGCATCTTCCCTTTCTCCAAAGTGGTTCCTCCCGTTTATAAAGTGTCTGGAGGCCACGAGGAGTTTTCCCTGCAAAAAATGAAAGAGCTGTTGCTACAACAAACAACTTTGTTCCCTTTTTGCCTGCTTAGGCCCTCGGATACACTTTGAATATGAAAGCATGTGGTGGTGATGATGATGCAAGAGGTCACTAATAATGCTCATACCCATTAATTACAAAAGCATAAATAACATGTAAGTAATACATCCTTGATCTGGCTGCTGAACTGCAATAAAGAAAAAATAACAAGAGCAAAACACTGGTGTGAAACGTTTCAGGGTTCAGTTTTATTTTCCTCCAGTGTGACCCCTTCACACACACTACTTTGTTCTGAGTCAGCAAAAGGCAAGCTCAGACCGAAGACTCTGTTTCATCTTCAGGGCAAAATTTTTTCCCCACATCTTTCCTATTTAACATGTACACAGTATGAAACAACAGCTCTATTCTAAAATTAACACACTGCCTAACTTTTAAAATATCAATACCTTTCAAAATGTTTTTCTCCCTCAATCATTTTTTAAATACAATTTGTCAACCAGAGTCAAGTTTGTAAGTATTCAAATATGTAAATGGTACTTATCTCTCCCATCTCTGCTTTTATTATTTGTCATGTTCAAAACCATTTTGTTCTGCTTTGACTATTCATTGCTCAAGTTCTTGTATGTAGATGTGGTGGTCTGCTCCCAGAACAGAGTGTCCCTTTGTAGGAAACAAAACAGGTCTTCAGCCCAAGACCTGACCATATTAGACAGTGTGTGGAACTCATCTGGTGCAAAAGAAAGAGAAGAGAGTAGGGGAAAAATAAAGTTGGGACTTTTATTTTTAGTTTTTTCCTATGAAAAACTCTTGAAAATAATGTACTGGATGCTTTGGGGGTTTTCAATCAAACACAGAAAATCGTACCCTGAATGTTGACCTTTCAGGAAAGTGCTGGTAATAACAAAGCACTTTTTGCACAACTGATAATTTGGGCCAAAAGAAGTGTTTTGTTTTTGTTTGTTTGGTTTTTTTAATTCCATTGTAGAAAGTGTGGGGGTTTGTTGACTAGTAATAATTATTACTTTTTTTTTTAAATTTCTATCAAAGCAACAGCATTCGGATCAGTGCTTTGCAGGCCACAAATCCCATTATTGCACCCAACCTCAGGCCTTGGACAACAGCTGTAAAGTGGAAGTCCCAGAGGAAGGTGCTGACTGTTGCAGGCAGATCAGTGTCCCAGGCTGAGAGAGCATTTGAGTTGTGGGTTCTCCTTTGCCAGACACTGGGAAGAAGTGAATTGATTGCAGTGACTGGAACTGTGGGTTTTGTAGAGAAATTGGGAAGCCTCTGAGGCTTGGGAAGGTGCAGGAGCCCAGTGCTGACACTTTGGAAGTTTGTGGGCATTGGGCTGCCTCTGTCTTGCAGAATTTCCCATTCCATCAGAGCAAGAGTGCAAAGGGGAGCTAGAGAAAAACAAATGGGAGGCACAGACGAGAGGGGGTGGAAGCCAGGATCTGTGTCAGACTGGCAGGAGCAAGGCCAGACGTGGTAAGAAGTGAGTGCTCAGTAAATTCCCCATACATGTGTTTTGGGTGGGTTAATAGCTTGACTCAGCACAGAGGACAGACAGATTTCCTTCTCCAGCACAGCTTCTGAGCACAGACCAAGCTTTTGATTCACACTTCGAGTGGGTTAGTTTCACAAGTCTTCTAGTGAACCTTTGAAATTGGATAAGAGCAAAACCATAGTAAAAAGGGCTTCTTGCATTTCTGAGCACATAACTGCTGCTGTTTCATTATGATCTAATGTTTCATTGACCAAACCTTGGCTTGGGAAATTGCAGAGAGACATGGTAAAATACGATCCCTGAATGACTGATATGTCAGGAAGAGAAAAAAAAGCAAGAACTGTGAAGCAAAAAAACGGGTATTTTTATAATTAAAGTGTGGCCTTTTCCCTTTAAATTTATTACTTCTCTGAACCTGAAACTACCAAAAACTAAACAGTAGCAAGCACAGTGCCTGGGTGCCCCAGGGATGGAAATGTGATACCAAGTCCCTCATCCCAGGCTGATTTAGTCCAGGCTATAAATCTGGGCTCTTCATAGGTGGGATATTATTGGCCACCTCCCAGGCCACCCTTGAGGATGCTGAGAATGGCTCAGATGAGCTGCATGGCCGGCTCAGATGTGGCCTATCTGCACAAAGGACTGTCCAAACTTTAGCACAAGTCAAGCTTTTTTCTGCTTCTGAGTTGTTTGTGGTGGTGGCCTGTTTTGCAATGGGGATTGTCACCAGATACCCCAGTATGAACAGCTTAAATGCAGTCTAGAAAACCTACCCGCTGCACCTCTGGCTTTTTAAACAGCAGAGAGCTGAAACTCCCTGCAAAGGGCAAATGAGGACAGGGGAGCTGGAAAGTGGCTGTTTCTTGATGCCATTTTCCTGCTAAATGCCCCTGTCTCTGGAAAACCAGTAGCTGCCTCCGTGAGTGAGGCACACGTTCCTTTAGATAAGCTGAGAAAATAATCTTCTTGCAACCTAGCCAAACACATTACAGTTACTGCCTTGGTGGTGTTTTAAAAGCTACCTGTGGTTAAAACTTTCATCCAACTCCTTCACAGAGCAAGAGCCACCTGCAGCTGTGCCACCCAGGAGGAAGGAGCTGCAGGATTAACACAAAAGCTACACAAGTTTCCAGCCCTTGTGACCATGACTGGGAAGTTTAGAAATCTGATAGCACACACCTCAAGAGCTCAGAAGCTGGAAGGCAAGGAGATGATCTGGTGTTTGCCATCTTCTAATATTTCCTAGCTTTTAAACCAACAAGGAGCCTTGCTTATGAGTTTGTAGAGCTGGCCAGCTGCTTTAAGCTCTGTGATGAACTTTAGAAAGCTGCTGAACTCGCCAACAAACTTAATGCATGTCTGAGGAAATAATGAAATAAATCAAGAGCATTCCCCTAATGCCCATGTTGAGGCAAAACAATGTTTAAAAAAAATAAATAAAGCCTGCAAGATCGAAGTAATGGGTACAGGAATCCTGTTGATGTTTTTTTGTTCCTACGCACATGCCTTTGGTGTGAGGTAGTGTTTGTACTTCGCTCACGGTGGCTGGGAACGTCACTGTCTGGCACCGTGCAGGTAATGAATTCAGGGCAGCTTACAGGTGGTGGCACAAGGCTGCACTTGTTTTTCTTACCTTTTTGATTAAGTGTGTTCATTCTGCCACCAAGGTCATGGCGTGTGAGAGAGGGAGAAAAATTAAAGGGGGAAAGAAAGGGCAGTGAGAGGTGGGAATTAAGGGAACTGTGTGCAGCACGGTGCCTGCTGGAGGAGCTGACCTGGTGCGGGGGGAAGTCAGGAGCCCTCTCACTCAGGGAGCCCTCCCTGCCAAAAGCCAGGTGCTCTCAGACCTTGGAGGATGGAGGCTTTCAGGGCAGTGTGGGGAAGAGCCAGGAATGCAGGTACATGGTGTGGCCATGGGCTGGGCTCCACTTGTGTTTCCTGGCTGCTCTTTGCATTCAAAATTGGGGTATCAGATCACAGAATCTTCTGAGCTAGAAGGGACTCACGAGGATCAACGAGCCCAACTCGTAAGCAAATGGCCCATATGGGGATCAAAGCCACGTGAATCTCATCAGAACTAACCTAGGGTGGGGGTGCAGAGCTGGGGTCAGTGACTGCTATTGCTCCCACTCCATTTACAGCCCTCAAGTGTGACTCCCCATGACACAGGACTTCATACTTTCAGTCTCTGAAACATGTAAACTGTATGTGGAATTTTCCACTTTTTTTTCCCCAAAATATAAATCTATTTTCTTAATAGATACTCTGTTGGAATCTGGAAGGTGATTCTTACTGAGATGTGCCTATGGTTGAGTTGGGGGAAAGGGAGGAAATTTTGCTCAAAGAGGGTGAAAAAGGCACTCTACTTTTTCACTAGATTCTGACCAAATCCAGAAAGTTTCCTTTAATCCAAAAGGTGCTCATGATTTCACAGTAGTTTCCTTGTTAGCAAATGGCTTGCTTCCTGCATGGATTTTCTTGTAGTGAATTTATTTGTTTAAAGAGTACAGACCATGAAAGAAACATAAGAATCTGAGGACACTTGACCATTAAAGAAATGCCACCTAACTGAAAGGGAAGTAATTTTCAATCAGGCTACAGTTTACTATACTTTAATTAACTTAGTCAAATGTAGCTGGGGGAAAAGGACAAACTAACTTGGCTGATGTGAGAAGGATTCAGATCCTTTGTTGCTGCTGTTGAAGCCCTTTGGAGCTGTCTCAAACCAAATTCCTTGAAGATTTTTTTGCAGGCTGACTACTCACAAACTGTAAAGAGGAACCTGGAGTATTCTTGATAATGTCAAGGTAAAACAAACAAGTGGATTAATAAGCAAAAAGAAAAAGTTTACCTTGCAGGACTATGTCATAAATCATAAAAATATGATTCATTTAGTCAAGTCTCAACACTATTTTAATTTTTCTGCCATCATTTTTTTTGGTTTTTTTTCATGGCTAAGCCTAACAAAGTCACCTGGAAAAATTAGACATGATTTGTACACAAATCAATAAGAAATTATTGGCCATGGGGACCACTAAACAGTTCCTAGACAGCCCTTTCCTCCTCACATCTCTCCTCCACAAATCCATGCTCTGGCAGATGAAAACCAGCTCAGGAACCAAAAATACTCTGAGCTTCCAGAAAGGCAGGAGAAAGGGAGCAGGTCTTCAGTCCCAGTGGATCGTAGGATGGTGGATGATGCTCCATGCTACAGGAAAAGGAAGGAGCCCTATCTGCTCTCCAGTCTCACCTCCAGGGTATCAGGAGGGTTTTCTTCCTTTATTCTACATCCAATAACCAGCTTAAGTTTGAGTAGAGAGGCAAGAGAAAAACCATGGAAGTATGCAGATCTTCCAGCCCCACATCCTGCCTTGATCTGTATTCCCCTATGAGAGGAAGAGGGACAGGGAAGGGTCCTGGGAAGAAAGGTGTTTTCCAGGCTGTTGTAGCCAGTCATCAGAAGCACGGGATCATTTAAACATCAAACATCAGATGCTCACAAGTACAATCAGTGAATGGTAATTACCTTTCTTTAGTTGAAACCTGGAGGGAGGCTAAAAAATTTGTGTCCAGGGGAGATTTTATAAAGCACAGATCATTTGTGTACAACATGGTGGAGATTTAGGGTCTGGACTTTTTATGAGATTGCAATACTTGCTGGTTTTGGTCACTGAAATGAGAGGAGCCTGCTCTGCTATTGTCAGTATTTCTGCTTCCTCTTTGTTCAAAACTGGAAAGGTGTGCAGATGAGAAAAAAAAGAGATTAAAGGTGAAACAACACAGGGCAGGATGAGAGAGGATCATTAAAGTTTTGGGTGTAGTTTCAGGTTGTTTTTTATTTTATCTGAACCAGTTGTCCCACCCCTAATTACAACAGTATTAACACATTCCTGGGTGTGGTCACTCGAAATTTTTAAGTGGGCAAAAATGTTCAGCTCTGTAATATACTTAAGCTGTGCATCAGCAGACCACTTGAAATGGTCTGGCATGGTCCTGCCAGCTTCTTCACCAGCTTCTGACCCTGTGTTTGTTGTAGCTTTGGCACAGAAATGGTCACGTCACTGCTTTTTACTGAACCTGAGCCTTAGTCAGCACCTCAGTGGGCCCTGCTCTCCCAGCCACAGTTCAGATGCTCAGATAAAGCTCTCCAGCTCCAACACAGTCCTACAGAACGAGCAAAGGGATCAGAGCAGCTCCCACTGCCTTTTCACTGAGAGTCTGCAGGGTTTGTTTTATTTCAGGTTGCACTGCTGGTGGTGTTTTCCATCTTCTCCTCCTCCTTGAGGGGTTTACCTCAAGCCCTGTAAAAATGTCAGTTCACAGAGGAGGTGGTGCAGTGAGACTGGCTCACCTGGGGCTTTTTTCTTGTGTCTTGGGACCTGTTGTAAATCCCAGTGCATGTGAGACAGCAGTTACAGTACAGTAGTGCACAAAGCCTACTCTGGGCAATTTGAATGCTTGTTAGGCACCAGCAGACTAATCTGACTCCAAAGCACAGAGATTCTGCCTCTTCTGACTCCATGAAGAGCAGGAATATTTGTAAAACATTCCTAACAAGCACAGATAACCTCCTGCTTTTCAAAATTCCTGTTGTTCCATATCCAACTATATGAATATTTAAAACTTAGTGTAAAAATACCAACATTCGGTGGATTTAGATTGAAAGTCCAGAATAACTGATGCATCATCCAACAGCACAAGCTATATTGCTGGTTCTTACTGGATGTATAGAGGAAGCCTCAAAAATTCAGATTCTGTGTTTGTTTTGCTGAGCATTTCAAACTTAGATTGGACATTATGAAAAATTTCACCATGAAAAGGGTTCTCAAGCATTGGAAAGGGTTGCTCAAGGTAGTGGTGGAGTCACCATCTCTGAAGGTACTTAAAAGATGTGTAGGTGTGATGCTTAGGAACTTGGTTTAGTGGTGGCCTCAGCAGTGCTGGGTTAAAGGTTGGATTCAATGATCTTAAAGGTCTTTTCCAACCTAAACAATTCTGTCATTTTGTGATTGTGTATTGCAGTACTGTGTGGGAAGCTTCTGGGGGAACTCCAGGCTCGTCAGAGGTATAGTTGTGTCAACACAATGTGAATATTAGGGCAAACCCTCAGTACTAAACCAGGCATTTACACCCTCAAAGTGAAGCCCAGCTGCCTGGCTCGGGTCTGAGTTGAGCTCATGCATTCTGAGTAAAAACCCAAACACTCTGCAGCTAAAAGCCTGGAGGCTGAGCAGGGTGGAGAGCAGCCTTGAACTGGGGTTCAATTCCATGTTCAGAGGGGCAGGGATGAAATCCCAATCTCGTGACAGAGATACACTCATGGCAGAGGAGATGGGAACTCTCATCTTGTGGAGGTTTTAAGTTGTCATGCGAAGAACGTCAGCAGGAGAAACTGAGCTGTGCCCTACTTGCTCCCTTTGCTCCTGACTGTCATCTCATACGCTCAGGACAGTCATCTAAAGGACACAAGGTGCAGGGTCAAACTCCTTTGCATGAAGAAAGGGAAAATATCAGATCTCCTGCATCCCAGATAAATGATGTGACTGCTGGGCCATTAGATAAGGGAGCACATCTGCTCCTCAAGCATCCCAGGAAACGAGTTCTTCACTTCCTTTGTGCTGTAAAAGAAAAATGTTTTACCTGGGACAGATGCAAATAAATGTCCAGGATCTAGCAATTCTTCTAGTTTACTGTGTTGCAGGAAAATTGAAAACAAAATGGGGTCTGAATACTTTCCTCCAGTTTTTTTTCTTGGTCATCAGACTAGGGGAAAACTGTTTATTCACACTTTTAAAAGGTAAATAGAAAGTCTTATGCTCTAGGTGATGAATAAATAATCCTGTAGAAATTCTAAAAAGAATAAGTGAAAGAATATCAAAGAATATCAAAGAATATCAAAGAATAAGTGAAACTTTTTTTGCTTTCTTTGTTTGCCTTTTCCCTACATTTTTGATTACAAGCTGTTTATGTTAGTTAAATTCTGCAAGCTTACAACTTATTTTTCAAGGTTATGCTTTGAATACTTGGTGCCAAACACCTGATAATTTAGGCCTGTGATTGACACTGGCATCATTAAGCAGAGGTTCTGGGCTCAAGGTTGCACTGTGAGTTACACAGGTCTATAAAAATAAAGAAATCTGACAGGTGGGAGGGTTTCAGGCTGCCTAGAGGTGATACAATTTGCTGCTTTCAAAATGCTTGATGGTGATTCTTTTATTCAAGAAAATAATTTGCATAAGTTGCTCCTATGAAAGAGAAGGCACAGAAACATAATAAAAGAGACAGAAACATGGACAGCTCATTGTGGTAAACACCTTGCTATTAAAATAAATAAAAAGGTTTGAGGTTTGTGGGTCTCACACCTCATAGGATTATTCTGGCAAAAGGCTCACCAAGAACAGCACATTAGAAAACCAAGAGCTCTTTTTTGTTATGGCAACAAGAACAACAACAACGCATGAATTCAAGCTCCGGATAAACCAGAAAGGTTATCTTTCCTTTAAAAACCATCCTTGCCATAGATCACAGAATCACAGAATCATTAAGTTTGGAAAAAAACCTCTTAGATCATCGAGTCCAACCTGCGCTTGATCACCACTTTGCCAACCAGCCCAGAGCACTGAGTGCCACGTCCAGTCATTCCTTGAACACCTCCAGGTGTGGGAACTCCAAACCTCTCTGGGCACCCCTTCCCAGGCTGGAAATTGCCAAGGTTGAATGATACAATGCTTGCCTGGCCAGTGAGAATTCTGTTCACCAGAGGTGTTCAACCAGGGTGTACAAATAACATTATCAAATGAATGAAGGTCAGGATAGAGTAGATTATAGTGGGGGAGGGCCTGGCTAAAAACAGGTTCCGGAAAGTGTTGAGTCCAGACACTTGAAAGCCTCTCTGTGGAACCAACCAACACCTGGCCTGATGAGTTCAACAAGATCCTCCTGCTTTGTGTCCTCCCAAGTGCACCCAAAGCTGCTTCCCAAGGCTCTCAGCTGGAATCCAGCCCCACATCCACATGCCTGCCCTCCTAAGGAGCCAGCACCATTAAGGGAGGGAAATGGCAGGACAGCTGCTGTCTGAAGTGATGCCTTGAGAGGCTACCTGGAACAGGGGCTAGACAGTGTTAAAGGAATAGAGTAGGGATTCATTAAAAGGCCTTCAAAGCAAACACCTTGGGCAGCACAAGAGCCCAGCTGTGGCTCCACCCAAGATGGAAGATGGGTCACACATTTTCACACTTCTATAAGCTTTGGTCCATTTACATGTTGGGGTTAATTGTCCAGTTACAGCTTCAGGTTATCAAGTCCCATCCTCCCAGACTGCTCTCCTCAATTCACTGTTTATACTTTTTGGGCCTGAAGCTGCAGCGGTGTTCTTGGTTCTCAGGCTGGAAAAGGATTGTTTTGTCTGACTAAACTGTGAAGAGAATTTGCTGACACTTTATATGAAGTTCAGAGTTACATACTAATGCAGTCCAGAATCTGGAAAATATGAAAGCTGAAACTTAAGGCCTCAAAAGCATACTACCACATTTCCTTTTGAGCAGCACAGAGGTTTCAGATGCTGTGCTCTCCTTCCTGCCCTCTTGCTGCTGGCCCACGTTTCAATCCAGGGAAAGAAGTCCCTAGGGATAAGGATAAGGGGAGGGAGAGCCCAGATGGTCATGTTCAAAACATCTAGGAAATCAAAAGCTCTCCCTCCTCTCTCTTATCAGCTGTTTTCTACATCCTTTCCATGGGCTTTGTCCTGCCTTCAGTCAGTTCTGGGAGAGGATGCAGTGAGAGGAGTTCCCAAAGCTCTGGGGTTCTGCAGTGCCTGTGAAACCCGCTGCTGTCCCAGTGACGTACCAGGGCACGTCAGAAAGCTCAGCCAGCCACTGCTTTCTTCCACAAAGGTTATTCAGCAACACAGAGGGATTTCCTTAAATGACTGCTGGAAGTCTCATTTAGCAACTCCTGAAGCATGAAGGGCTTTTTTCCGTTCCTTTCTGAAATGGGGGGGGGACTTTTGTTACTGTCACCAAGGTCAGAGTCTCCATCCTTTCCCAGCAGAACTTGTGACTCTGCCCAGCCTCTTCCCAGACCAAGGAGACACAGGTCTGTCAAGTGCAATTTTTTTCCAAGGAAAGCCTGGATGCAGCAAAAGGTGACCCTGAAGACAATTCTCTCATTGTGTATGATTTCTTTTTAATCAAACCAATGTGATTCAGCCTCTTACGGGACTGACCTTTCCCAGGCATTTGGGGACACTGCAGGTGGGGTTGCACCAGTCGCTCTGGGCTCCCGTTACCATCAGGGAGGAGAAGCAGGGTTTTCCATGGTCTGAGTCATCTGATCTCTTTCAAACCTCCACACAAGGATGAGACAAACTGTGCCCCAGAAATGCCCACTTCTCCCCTTTTTCTAGAAGCAGCCAACTGAGCTGTAAATGTCCACTTTAGGTGTTTGCTTCCTATTTGTTCCCAAATACAGATGCTTTCCAAGAATATAGGAATTTTCCTCTCTATCTCTCTCTTTCCTTTCCCTTATTTAAAAATCACTTCTCATCTACTGTTGCTTGGAAAATCTCTGGGTCACCTGTTGGATTCCAGCCTATGAAATTTAAGGGATTAACTCTCTGCCTTTTCCCCCCTTCCTGTTGTGGTATGGGAACCACAAATCCAGGTGACTGGTTGCCATTTGGCTGCATGGCATTCTTTGAAGAAACAGGTAAGTGGGCCTCTCTACAATAGCTATGTTTCAGTTGTGAAAAAGAAAATCTTGTCTGCCTTGAAGGATTTTGCCTCTTTGACACATTGAATATGTAATTGCGTTCTGTTACAAACTGGGGCACTGTACAAAAATAAATTGTGGCTGTTTGGCAGCAGTTTGGTCTGCTCCTTCTCATCCCCATCTCTGTGGCAGACAGCTTGATCCTTGTGGGAGCCTGGTGAACTTTAGGACAGGGTTTCCACTTTGTATTTACACATTATTATGGCCATGATTTAGTGCTGACCCTAATCCAAAGGCGTTTCTCATGAGCTAAACCTTAATCAGGGGCTACTTGTGAGCTGGAGACCAGGCATGTTTTGGGAACTGTTGAATGAGGACCACCACCCAATTCCTCTTTTCCTCACTGCTTATTGTCAGTGTTTCTACTCCCCACGGGTGCTGGGAAAGATGTCCTTGCTCTCAGTCAGGAATGATATCACCTGCCCTTAGCAATGTTATTCCCTTTCCTGCTGAGCTTAGGCAATACTCTAACATGCCTAAACAGTGCATCCACAACAAGGAATGGCATCATCTTGCTTTCAAAACAAACCTGTGGTGGGTGGAATTAGTTATGCCAAATGATGCTGGGCTGATTGATAAAGATCAGCCAAGAAACTTCTTCAGCTCTTCTGTCATTCACCTCTGGTCACCCTCGTTTTAGAGAGGGTAGGAGCTGGTTGTACTCTGGCTTCACACTGCCAGGCAAAGGAGAACTGCTGGTGGTTTTGTGTTTTTTTAGTCAAATGCTCATTTAAATGGATAATGAACTGGGGGAAAAAAGGGGGCATTTCTGCATCACCTGATATGATTGTACCTAATCTGTCTACTCAGTCTACCTTTGTGTCTGCCCTTAATGCAAATCTATCTGCTCCTGTGAACAACAAAAACCACAGAACACCTACCTGTAGCCTGTCCTGTGCACATTCAGACATAGTATTTCATTCCTAAGCTGAAAAAATGTCTGAGTAAAGGGAAAAGCATTCGTTTTGTGTAACAGTTTGTGTGAGTTTTGCTGCCTGATCTTGTACGTGTGTCCAGTTTTTCAGAAATATGTGAATAATTTCAAAGACACTGTCAGCTCATCACAGCACTGCCTGGGTGGTATGTAACATCATGAATGAGTACACACCTGGGTTATGGGGTGTGGTTCTCCCCCTTTTTTGGAAGACACGCTCAAATTGTGAACCTTCTCTTGTAAAGAGAAGGCCAGAAGTCTGAGGAGAGGAAACTGGAAGAGAAGATGGAAAGTGAGATCTGTAAAGAGAACAGAGTGAGGCCTGGGAGATGGCAGGGGAGATTAGGAACACGAGCAGGACAGGAAAGAATACAGGGATTAGGAGGACAGCTCATGGAAACAAGGCAGAATGGCTGGTCTAACTCCGAGAAAGGATGGAGGAGGGCATGTCTAGGAAGGGAGTGGAGATGGGATCACTGGGAGAGAGCTGAGATTTTCCCAAGATTTTGAGAGAAAAGCCTGAGGATGGGTGAGGACCAAACCTGCAGAGTACAGAGGTTACCAGAAAGGCTGGCTTGTCTCCCTGTTCAAAGACCAGGAGCTGGATGAAGACAGGATTTAGGCACGGGGTAAAGGCTGGAGCCTGGCACAGCAATTGAGGGTTATTGTGGTTATTACCCAGCTTGTGAGACCTTAGATAGCAGAGAGAATCAGTTCAGCCAGCTCCAAGGCTGATGGATCTAGCTCAGGGAAGGATTTCTGGAATGGTGAGGACTTTGTCTCATCACTAGGAGAGAACAGGAGAGCTAAGAGGGAGGGAAAGATTGGGCTGAAACGAAGATGTTTGCTGACCTTTCATTCTTCTTCCCAGCTCCAGCATGTCAAACCAGCAGAGAGCATGAAAAGCATGTAATGCATTGAGAAAACAATATTCCTGGACACAGCCAACACAGTCTCCTAAAAAGTGCTGTCTAATTTCATTATTTTTGGTTGTGTATAGCTCGGTACCAAGATGTATGAAATATATTTAAGTGTATCTTTCAGTGTATCTAACATGTATCTTAAAGTACATATAAATGCATTAATTCCCTTTAAGAAAGCAGTCTGAATGCCAAATATATTTTGTCCAGGATCATATTTTAGTAACAGATCTCTGTTGCAACCTATTCTGCAAAACTCTTGCTAAGATGTTAAAAAGTGGCTGAAACCCAGAAGTAACCAGCTGTTCCTTTGGTTTGGCTACAAGTGGAAGCACTGGGATTTACCTATCAGACATGCTGTGGGTTGTTTTTTATTCAGCAGAATTTGGTGGTTCCTGTCCTTAAAGATACTGAGCACTGGGAAGGCTCAGGCTCTGAGAGTTTCACACTCCCAGCCTGAGTGCCAAAAATGAAATATTCATATTTTCCCTCTTGCTGGTTTTGCACCTTTAAATGGACTTTTGTGAAGCTGGACAAACCCCCACTGCACATGCCCTGATACATTAATGATGGGGAATTTGGGAAAAGCTGTGAAATAATAATTTTTTGACACACAAAGCTCAGTGTCAGTGGGTACAGAGCAGGTCAGAGATGAAGCAGCAGTGCACTGCCCACCTTGTGAGCTGAGTGAGTAAGACACTGCAGAGCAGGCAATTAGAGAGTGTTTCCCAATGCAGACACACGAGGGTGATGAAGAAAGGCTGCACAGGTGGCCTTAATCACAGCATTTCCTAACTTTGGACTTCACACCTCCACAAACATTGTTTCTAGGGGAGTATTTTGTGCTGTAAGGAGCTGATTCTGAGGAACATAGGTCAGCTGTATGAGCAAGACTTCTCCAGTGTGAGGGCAGGCTTTGCACAAAAGACCACTCTGCAGATGTGCCTCGTGCAGGCAAGGCTGCAGGCACTGGTTATGGAGCTGGTAACTTCCACAGAAACGCCTCACATCAGGGAGGGGAGCTAAGGAAAGAACTTGCTTTTAAAGAAGTCCTGAGGGTCTGTTGTTGTTTAACCCCAGCCAGCAGCTCAGCCCCACACAGCTGCCTCATTTACTCCCCACAGTGGGGTGTGGGAAAGAATTGGAAGGGTAAAAGTGAAAAAACGTTTGAGTTTTTTATCCAACTGGTTGAGATAAAGGCATTTTAACAGGTAAAGCAAAAGCTGTGCATTTCAGAAAAGCAGAAGATGTATTCTTCACTCCCCACTTGCCATGGGCAGGCAGGAGTTCAGCCATCCTCAGGCCAGCAGGGTTTCACCACAGGTAACAGTGACTTGGGAAGACAAATTAATCATTCCAAACATCTCCTCCTTCCTCCTCCTCCCCCCAGTTCTCTCTGCTGAGCATGGTCCCATGTGGTGTGGGACATCCCTGGGGTCCTGGCTATGCCCCCTCCCCTCTCCTTGTGCACCCCCAGCCCCCTGGCTGGGCTGAGGGGCAGAAAAGGCCTGGGCTCTGTGTGAGAGCTGCTCAGCAACAGCTGAAACAGCCCTGTGCTATCACCACTGCTTCCAGCACAAACCCAAAACACAGCCCCACACCAGCCACTGCCGAGAAAAGTAACTCTACCCCAGCCCAAACCAGCACAGAGCTCTTAATAGTCCTTGACAGCCCTGACCAGTCTCACCAGGAGCTTCCCCCCACACCCTGGCCATGCCTTCTGGAGCCTCATTTCAGCCCCACCTGGGGCTTCTGGTCCCCTCCTGGCCTGAGGTTTAGGTGTGGCTCTCTCCAGCCCTATATCTTGGATAGCCCTGAGATCTGTGCTGTAGGCATCTTGTCTTTCTGTGCAGTGTCCTTCAGCTCTTGAGTGGATCCTGACCCTGCCTCATCCCCTCACTCTGCTGGGGGCTGTCCACGGACCTCCAGAAGCCCCCAGGTCTGCCTGCCACGTGTGGATCCTGCAGGTACCTGTCACCAAGGGCATGGACTGTGCACCCAGCTGCCTGGTCCCTTCTCTGTATCCTGATGTCCTCCACTGAAATGGGAAGTGGCACAAAACTCCTCCAAGTTTTTTTATGGGCTCTTCATTCTCAAGCTTGTCCTGGTACCCTCTGAGGAAACATTTGCATGAAGGTTGGGATAGCTGGAATTCCAAGAAAAGACCAAGGAACCCTTCCCTGGAGGGCCAGTCTGGACAGAGCTCTGATCAACTTGTGTTAGTGGGAAGGATCCCTGCCCATGGCAGGGAGTTGGAATAAGATGATCTATAAGGTCCCTTCCAACCCAAAATGTCCTAAGATTCTCTGCTAGTTGGATGATGATTCAGCCCCTTGTTTTGCAATCTCCCCTGGAGACTTTGCTGGTAGGGGGCAAGAATCTTCTCAAAGCTGTCCATCAGAGCCTGAGAGAGGTGCTGAGGTGCTGGCCTCCCCGGGTGACCCAGTCTTCTCGAGAGTGGCCCGGCTAGCTCAGTGATGAGGTTTCTCTTCACTCGGGTTTCGAGCCAGCAGATGTTTGTGGGGTTCAATGATTTTCTTCAAGAATTCAAGTCTATAGAGTGAGTAAAGAAATCAGGGGGGGACTCTCTCTCTGGTTTGCATTCCACAGTTTATTTCTGTGAAGGGGAATCCAAAGGATGAGAGACCAAGGATTTGGGGTCTGGGGGGTCTCTTTTAACAGGGTTTCTCGGAGGGAGGGAACATCAGAGAAAGAACCAATTATTTTTCTCAGTTAGTACATCTCACAAACTTTCTACAAATCAAGGTTACACACACCAAGATAAGAAATAACAGACACCAACTTCTTCAAATGCCCACAAAGGTGTAGGAGTATTCTCCACAGTGGGGCAGAGGAGGAGAGAGGGGGCCTGGTTTCCTGGCAGCACAGGGAGGAAAGAAAGGGAAGGCAAGGTAAGCATGGCCTCTCAGCTTCCATAGCTCAGAGGCATTCTGGGACAGGAAAAACCAAGTTACAAACTTCCGTGCTAGAAAGAAGGGTCTCTCTTCTCCCAACCCCGTGCTTTCCTGGGCTAAAGAAACTTCAAGCAGCTGGAAATGCCAGCAGGGTCCTCTCTTTACTCTATCCGGCCTCTCGCCGTGGGACTGAGGAGAAAAACTTCAGTAACCAGGGTAACTTGACTCCAGGTAAACAATTAGGAGAAAGAGAAGCTGGGGGAGAAATCACAAGTAAAAGATGGGGAAAGATACATTTTAAGCTATCAACTACAAGACCCGGGGACTGGATCAGGCAGGCCAGGCACAGTGCTGCCTGTTTGCCAGTGTTCTGCTCACTGGGCACGACACCGTGGGTCAATGTGTAACCTGGGCTGAGGGTTTCAGGTGACACTCAGAGCAGCGAGGAAACATCCCCCAAAAACTCGGTGTGTGTGAGCACAGTGGTTTTGGAGAGGAAGAGGGAGGTTTGGGCTGAGAATCCAACCTGCCCAAATAGAGATATTTTGATCCTGCTGAGTCAGAACAGATTCAGGTTCTTGGAGGATTAGAAATACCGATTAACTAGCTTTTGTCTCTACTAGAGGAGCTTCTTCCCCTTTTCCATATTAATCTGCAGGAGAAGAGTATCAGAAATTCCCCCCAGGATAGTCTAAAATTGCTGTGGTCTGAAAAAGAATCCTGGGACTCCTATAAGAGACCACCACACTCCCTTGTGATGGGCAGCAGAAAGAGGGTTTGGACTGTTCTGAGAAAAAGATGGAACTCAGTGGAAATGGGCTCAGAAATTTGCAAGAAAATTAAGCCTTGGATATTTCATTCCACAATAATCCCAATTGTGCTACCACCTGTCTGTGTCTTGCAGTGTCTCCCTGCTCTTGCCCCTTCTGCCTGCCCTGCATCTGCCCTGGCATGACCCATCCATCAGTGCTTCTCCTCACATCAAACCCTCCATCACGGCTGTGGACCAGATGGCACCAATCCTCCTGGCACAGCCCCAGCACAGCCCCAGAACTTGCCAGGTAGAGTTAGCTGCCTTGTGTCTATTTAACTTTAGCATTTTTTGTGATAATGCATCATGCAGATAATTGTTTTGTCTTTTTCTCTACTCAGTGCAGAGCAATAATTTATGTCCAGTCTTTACATATCTTTTTGGCTCATTGCTTTGGTCCTGTCAGTCCCTTTGCTGGACACTGTCACACACTGGACTGTGAACCCTTGGGGGAAGAAAATGGGTCTTTATAAACCTTCTGGCAAGGTGACTCCCCTTGTCCTGACTGAGGACACCATAAAACAAGCAAGGGGAAAATAAGCTCGACTTTCAAAAGTCCTTGGAGCCTGTTTTTGCAGCAATTCATTAGTTTATGCCAGTGTAAGGTGACACTGTCAGTCAGCTTTGCTTTGTGCTACTGGCAAATTACGTGATGGTTCCTCGCTCTTATGATGCACCCTGGATCTTGTGATGTTTGTTGCTTTCTAAATGCCTGGATGTTTCCAGTCACATGACAATTGGAGACGTCAATTTTTATGCTGTTTCTACGTGTCACAGTCCTAGGGATGAGCCCCTCCCCAGTGAACCTGAAAACAAAGCTATCAGAAGACAAACAGACCTCATGGGAGGCTGAGGTTTCTTTGCTTGCCTATTTTCTCGTTCCTTTTCAAAGCAAAATACTTAAGTAATTTTTCAATCCAGTGTCACAATTTGGGGAACTTTCAAGCATGGAGATTGGTAATACTTTATTTAGATTGCAGCTCTGTTTGCCTGTATGTCCTCTTCAGGCTTGCTATCCTGACATTTAGACCACAAGCATTTTTTCCTCAGGCACAGTGTGTACAGAAGTTGGATGGGAAACTGGTAAGCAATCAGAGAACTCCTCATCTTTTCTTATCCAAAGTTTTCTAGGGAAAGAAATGCTCCATGCCAAGGTTTTGGACAGCTTTGGAAAGTACTGTCCTGAGGTTCTGATAAGGTCGTCCTCCTCCCAAGCGACCTTGGATTTCCCCACACTCCACTCCCTGCTCCAATTTCTAGCTCTCCCAAACATGGAAACTGGCAAATAATGGAAAAAAGGAGGCAAGGCTGCCCTTTCAGCAGGCATTTTATAATGTCACCGTGTTTCCCTGCTCACAGCCCGTAGGTGCTGATGGTGTTTACAGGAAATGCCGTGAGTAATTGGCAAAGCGAAAGCGTTGTGTGCTATGGGGCCGGGGCTTGTCTGACTGGAATGTGTCCTGCTGTGTGGAACAGGGGCTGGGCCAGCTGCCTCCCTGCCATGCCAGGGGCTTGGAGAGGCCAGGGTAGGGAGCAGGGCCTGGGGACAAGGTTGTGCAATGCTCCTTCCAATATTGGTGTAGAAAATCAAGGACAGCTTGTGGGCGGATTGACCCTTCCGAAAACTTGCCTCCTGGTAGAAGCCATTTCTAGAGCCTTCTTCACCTTATCCTCTTGTATATTCCCTGCAGGATGCAGCAAAGCACCAAAGCCTTTTCCATCTCCCCATCTCAGCCCAGCAGCCTGCAACACTTCTCTCCCCCAGGATTCAAAGTGCCTCAATCTGTCCCACCAAATTCCCTCCCTCCGTGTAAGTCCTTGAGTTTCTGCTGTCCACACAGGCTCTGTGCTGTAGGAACTGCTTCTAGTTTAATGCACACAAGCAACAGCCCTCCCACTACTCTGCACAAGGGTCTGTACCCTACAGAAACCTGAACATTCCTGCAAAAAATATGAGGAAGATCCAGCTTTGCCTCTCATTGAGCTCTACTGCAAAACTCTGAGGGACTTTCATACACCATGGCTCCTCCCTAGTGGCTGATATTTTCCTGTGTGTGTGTCTTGGGCAGGTCTGTGTGTGCCACACTTGGCTGCAGACCTACCTGGCTTCCCACAGCAGGGATGCCTTCGCCCCATAAGCTCCTTTTGTATCCCCTGCCTGCTCCTCCCTGCTCCCAGGACTCTCACCAGCTCCCCTCAACAAAGCCACTTTTGATCCCTGATTCTCCCATCCCTCTTGGTTTCTGCTCATCTGACAGCTTCATATGCACATCTCCTTCCTCTCTCTCTTCCTGCATTCTCTTCCCTCACAGCATCAAGATGCTTCATCTACCCATCCATTTTTACACAGGGGGTGTTTAGACTTTTGTCCTGTTTTCTCTGTCTTCTGCCCCCTTTAGCTCTGCTTGGGGATTAAGCAGGAGAGCTCAAATGCCTCAGCAGAAAAGGGAGATGTGGAGGTGAGAAAATTCCCCACCACGATTAAAAGGATGTCTACACTGCAATCGGCATGGCCTGATACAGGGAGGGCTTGAACGGTGCAGGAGATGCCCTCTACCCCAGGAGTCACTTGGACAGGCTCAGCTGAGCTGTGAAACACCAAAGGAGCCCCTAGGAAGGAACCTTGGGAGTCCTTCCCTGAGCCCAGATTCCTTATTCTGCTGAGAGGGGCAGCATCCCTTCTCCCAGTCCAGAATCAGGGCTGGGGTGGGCATTCTGTAATACCTGGGCTGAGACAGCTCCTCCAGGCACTGTCTGAAAAGAGCCACAGTGTTAAAAAGACTCAGGTTTAGGAGTCCCATACAGGGGTCTACAGGGCACAGGCAGCTCTTAATGTGTGGCTGCTCTACTCTCCAGGTAGAGTAGAGCATTCTGTTCATGCTCCCAGAAACTGTGCACTGCTGATTTTCCAATTCCTGAGCATCTCAGGAACTCCCCCTGCTCTGTTCCTCTGATTTTCCTATTCTTGAGCACCTCAGGAGCTCCCCCCACTCTGGACTTGGTTGAAATGCTGTATTTGTTATTCAGAGTGCAAATCTGGGTAAGACAACGCAGTTTCTTCCCTGTAAGTGCTGTTATAAAAATGGAGGGGAGCTGGGAAAGGTGTGTGGGAAGGAGAGAGGTATGGTGAGGTATCTGTACAACTCTCTGTTTCACAGGATAATATCAGCCCAGTTAGGAGCTCTAACACCCTCTGTGAGCAGGGTGGGTGACACTGAACCCAGCAGTGCCTCCAACACCCCCTGAGGAGTCAAAGCTCTGTTTCCATCTTGTGTTTCAGCAGAAATGGAGAGCTCAGCATGGTCCCCAGCCTGCATCATCTTTCCATTGACAAACAGCATCTTCAATTTGAAAAAGCAATAAATGAATCCCACCCCTAAGAGGCCTCAAGGGAATCACTCTGGATTTTAGGAATGGTGTGGTGTTGTAGCTGCTTTGGCTCACTCTTCACATTGTCCTGTGCCTGCTGTGGTTCCCATGTCTGCCGTGCCTTCTTCCAGGCCATCACAGGTCTGGCAGGCAAATTTGGGAAATTGGACAAGGTGAGAACTGAAGCTGTAACTGGGAGATGGCAGCAGAAGCCCCAGCGTGTGCCTTGTATCAGGGTTTATTTACCTCCTTCTCAGTGCAGGGTAATCCTGTTAAGCACACATTGTTTTTCCATCCCTTTCCCTTGTTTGATCCCTGCTGTCCCTGCTGGAATCACCTGCACTGCCATCGACACAGAGCAGCAGGACCTGCTTCTGTGAGCAACCATCTCCTGAGTTCTCCATTTGCAGCTTGGAGGCTCAGCTTCCCCCTGTGACCACCCCTGCAGCCCTCTTCCTTTTCCACAGAACTTTGTTTCTCTTTTTGGTTCATTCTCATTCTCATTCTTGAAGAAGACATTCAGGGAGAGGCTGATGAGTAAGTACTAGGATGAGAACTCTCTCCACGTGGGATACAAAGTGCAGTGCAACTCTCATGTCTGATTTCTCTCCTTGGACTCCAGACCTCACCAGCCCATCCTCCCTCATCTGCTTGGTTATCTCTGGCCAAATGAGTTATTTGGCATCTGATTTTGCCAGGCTGAGCTGTGTCCATCTGAGCTGGCACGCTGCACCCTGGGCTGTATCACCTCCCACCAGCTCCACCTCCCAGCTCCTCGTCTGCACTAGGGGTTCACATCACCCTGAGCACTGAGAGACCGAGAACAGGAGCAGATCTCAGTGCCAGGATCTGTAAGGAATGATCCTGCTGGCCAGCTGACACAGCTGAGCTCCAGAAACGCATCGGGAAGGGGGTGTACCCCACCCCTGGGGGCAGGGGTGACACTGGCTGTTCCTGGCATTCCTCCCTGATCTCTGCAGAAAAGAAAAAAGCAGCACATTTTGCACCTGTCCCAGCAGAACAGTTGATTTAATGCTCCCTCCCTTTCCCAGGGTGTACAGCCTGGGGAGGTGGAGGGACATGAAGGGAGATGGGGGGTGGCAGATCTGGGGCAGGTGGGGAGCAGCATCCCGTGAGCAGGAGGTTCCTGGTGAAGAACACCAGGTTTATCTGGGAAGAGAAAAGAATCACAAAATGGTCAGGGTTGGAAGGCACCTTAAAGATCAGCCAGTTCCAACCCCCCTGCCATGGGCAGGGACACCTTCCCCTGGAATGAGTAAAGGTGGCAGTGAGACAGCTGCAGCCCAGGTGCCTGCAGGGGTGTGCTGGGCTGGAAATGGCTCTGCCTGGCCCATCCCAGTTGCCAGGAACAGGGCTGAGAGCCCCTGCTTAGCTGGGGTTCTTGGTTGGGTAGTCTCTGTACAGTTAAAGCAATATCCTGGAATAAACTCAGCTTTCTCAAAAGAATGTGAGCAAATCCATGTTTCATTTTCTTCTGTTATTTTAACAATAATCTTCCTCTGACTTGGTGTAATGTCTGTGGCATGTGTGACTAGTCAAATGCCTCAGGCCTCTTCCTGCTTTGCTGTAGCACGAGCACACAAAAACTAGTATGAGTTTTGTCTCCTTAAATGTCTCCCTTTGGCTTCATTAAGAGAATTATAACTCATATTAGGTTGTGCTTGTACTTCCATGAAAGATTTAGGGGTATTTTTGGGGTTTTTTTCCCTGCCAAGAAAGGTATTTGTACCAACCTGGCAGTTTGGTTAAATTCTCAAGTATTTTCTTTCAGTCTCTCTCAGCCATAAGTGTAACTGTCTTGGACATCTGTGTGCTTCCAGTTTCACTCTGTTGAGAGTTTCCTTATAGCTGGAAATGTGTCCTGCAGTTTTTCAGTTGTTTTGGCCATGCTCTCTCCACTGAGCACCTGCTCTTAATGAGCCCAGATACTTGAAATGCCTTTCACCTCATCCTAATTATTTTTTTTTGTCTGGTTCCATTAGAAACTCTGTTTTCTTCCAGATTCTCTTATCTGTTTATCTAATTTTTGTACTCCTTCCCTAGTCGTGGAAGTGTGAGTCATTTATAGAGTCACTGAATGGTTTGGGTTGGAAGAGACCTTCAAAAATCACTTCATCCAACTTCCTTCCACAGCGGGTACAGCTGTTCAGCCTGCAGGAGACTGAGGGGAGACCTCACTGCAGTTTCAGCTTGCTCACAGGGGCAGTGGAGGAGCAGGCACTGATCTCTGCTCTGTGGTGACAATGACAGGACCCCAGGGAATGGCCTGAAGTCGTGACAGGACAGGTTTGGGTCGGATATCAGGAAAAGGTACTTCCCCCAGAGGGTGGTTGGCACTGAACAGGCTCCTCAGGGCTGTGGTCACAGCACCAGCCTGACAGAGCTCAAGAAGGGTTTGGACAATGATTTATGTTTGTGTTGAAAGCCCAGCTCATCTGGAGAGCTTCTGAGGCATTTCAGGATCAAGAGATGTGGAGGTCATTCCAGCAGTGTCCTGCTACAGAGACTCCTGCAGGCTCCCTCCACACCTGGAGCTGCACAGAGGGTGACAGACAGGCTCCTTTGGCTAAGCCTACTCAGACTGGAGGGATTTCGCTGTCTCTGAAGGAAGGAGTTTGATTCTTCCCCATGACCTGCTTCAAGCAAAGCCACAGCAACCAAATGGACCATGCTGTGTGAAATGCAGAGTCACACTGGTGTGAGTCAAACATTCCCCTCCGGTGCTGGAGGGTTCGGCTAAAGAGCAAAACAAAGCAAATGCATCAGCAGCTCAAAGTGGATGGGGTTTTTTGCTTTCTTCGTGGCAGAAGCCCAGAAGACTCTGACTGACATCAAAAAGTAACTTATCACCTTGAGGTCTGTGGAGAAGCAGAGAGATGGTGAAACCTCCCACCCCTTCCATCATCTAAAGCTTCAGGAGTTTTCTTTCCACTTGTGTTTTCATAGCCAGCCTCGAGGAGAGCAACTGTTCAAAAGGGACATTAGGTGCACCTTCTGTTGGCTGAACCAATTAAAACTACCCTTCAGTGCCACCAGGAGCACATACACACACACAAAAGGAAAATTCAAGGAGGAAAAGAGAAACAAGCACAGAGCCTCACTGAGGGACCTGGCTAGGGACTACACTGATGTGCTTCAAGGTCATGAGCTCGACTTCAGATAAGGCTAGAAACAAAAATTTCTACTGGTGGCTGCTCAGTGGCCTATATGAAATTAATGGATAGTCTCTTGTAGCCATTTAATTTAGAGATAACTGGTATATGCTTAGTAAGAAATATGCACAAATAAAACATTTAAAGTTTTTGATGAGCTGATGGATGAGGAAATGAATAACAAAGCTCTCTGAAGTCTTTTGTAATACTTTATTAAATTATGATGTATTCAGGCCTCTTCAGTCCTGAACTGTCCTTGATGTTGGAGTTGAATTGCAGAGCTTTAGGACAGAGTTGTTGGCAAAGGATCTTACATCTGTTTGCAATATATCAAAATAAAAGGTTTGGTTTTGCCAGTAAGGCATGGCTGTCATTACAGATAATTTTTAATGGGCCATGAGGTAGCAGCAGTGTCCAAATTCTGGCCATCTTCCATACAACATCCTCACAACTTCCTACAACTAAGAGCACCTTGTCTGGAAAGATGCAACAGCTTTATGTTGTGTACCTTGAGAAGGGAAGAAGCCAGTGCTCCTGGTGCAGGACTGTCACAACTTGGATGAGTCCTATGGTGCTGAGCTCTGTTTTTGTTGAGTTCTCATATTAAAGGTAAAAGTAACAGTAACATTCAATTTTAGCTTTCACTCACATTTTAAATTATTTTAAAATACTTCCCAAACTTCTGCATTGCAGTAAATCTTTCATTTTTTTGGTTTCAGTCAGCTTTGGATAACAGAAGCTACACATGCTGTTATTATCAGACCTGTCAAGCCTTCCATTTTTGTAAAGCAGGGTGAAAGAAGAGACTAAAACTGTTGTTCTTCATTTTGTTTGTGATCCTATATATTCACAAGGTACTCAAAATCCATTTGTTCATGCCAAGGTCACATCGTGTCTTCACCACGAGGCTCAAGTGCCACTTCCCTCATCTCCAAGGTATCCTTGTCCCCCCTCAGACAGGGATATGAGAGGGTGATCTCTCCAGCAACACACCAAGAAGGGCTGGAGCACTCATCCCACTGCAGCTGAAGAAGGAAATTGCTATCCCCATGCCAAAGCAAACAGCTAAAATATGAAAGTCAAGGAACTCAGTCAAATTAGTTTGACAGCAAGACAGGGTGGTGCCAATCAGACACAATTCTTTGGGGTTTTTGCCCTGCTGGTTTTAATATTTTTTCTTGCCTTTCACATCTTTTTGCTTGAAAACAGAAACTGTTTTGAAGGTCAAAGCTCTGAGAGGCAGAAGTGGTAGAGAAATCTCAAATAATTCCACAGTCATGCTCTGTTTCCCCTCCTACTGCTAAGAACTCCTGGTGTAAAACATCCCCAAAGTAGTCACAAATCAAGCATCCAGTGGAGGTCCAGTGTCCCTCAGTGGTTTCATTTTCCAAGATTCCTGTCTGCATGTACTCACAGTTGCATATTGGTTTCTGCATCCAGAAAATCTGACTTCCTCCTGTCTCCTCCTCCTCAGAGGAATGGTGTGGATTTATGTGGGGATGAGTGACACTTGTGACAGATGAGCTGCCAAAACATGGCAAAATCCTGGGAGTCTGCAACACCAACAGTCACTTTGGTGTTTGCGTGTCCCTGCTGAGGATGGCAGATATTTTGCATTTTGCCATCACTTTTCCTACATATACAACCCAAATGTGTTCAGGAGGGGTAAACTTCCAGTGATGTGATTTTCCAGTGTGGTGGTGTTGTGACAGGGAGAAGCTGGACTCAGTTCTCAGGCATCATAATACGACATTTATCTTGTCACAGGACTATTTTCACTCTGCTGCATGCCTGGAGTGACCCCTTTCCTAAAGGATTGCTTTTCCCCTGTACTGTCAGGATAAATCCCTGCAATCCACACCATACCTGTCCCTGTGTTCATCCCCTGCTTACACAGAAAGTGCTACACCGTCGTGCATAATTCATTCCCCTTAATTAAAATGTAAATTTAGAGTCAGCATTTTGGGGTGATTAAAACACCATTGTAGGAATAGGTTTAAATCCTGTATTTGGAGTTCATTTTGCTAAAATGAACACAGGATTCTTTGTGCTCTTTGAAGTCAGATTGATCACCAAGTGGGACAGAACAGAACTTCCAGGGGAGGGAGGTCAGTCTGTGTGTGTCTAATATTCAACAGAGTGTGAATCCACTTTGCTATAAAGTGGATTCTCAAGGTGTTACCTGCCTGCATTTCAGGCTTGGTGTAGACAGGAATATTTATAACTGTATTTCTCCACACACAAAAATCCAGATTATTTTACTGGCCTCAAACTGATCCTCAGGAGCCTTCAGAAGGATTTTTAGTGAATTGCTGTGCTTACTGTAAACAATTGACTTACCAGAGTGTCTTGCAGGTTGGGCTTCATTCCTCATAGACCTCGAAGCCTCACATGCTGTTTGCTGTCCATTAAATAAATGATTAAGTATATGAAAAAAAAAAATAAAAATAGCATATTCCACAAGGATGGGATAATGACAGAGTGCCCAGTGGGGAGTTTAGTTGTAATTCTTAGTGTTTTCCCCCTCCTCTCTCTCAGCAATAAAATCCTTAAATTAAAAAAGGATGCAGAGAAGGTGGTCTTGGGGTTGTGGATGAGGCAAACGGAGCTCTTCGTGAAAGGAAACAGTCATGGAGCTACTCACGGTGAGAGAGAGTGAGAAAATTCCTAGCTCCTCCATACCAAGAGTCATAGGGATTAGGAGTATTTCACCAGCAGGCTTTTGATTTTTTCCCTGTAACAAAAACATGACCTCTCCCCTGCCTACGCCCTGTCTCTGTCTGTGTCTGTCTCTCCCATGGACAGGCAGACAGAAGGGCATTTCAGCTCCTGGGGAGAGCTTGGGACTGAACACGAGTCTCTTGGATACAGAAGGAAAATGCTTTGCTTTGCCATTCCCCGAAGTCACATTATTCTTAGGCTACACATGACTCTCTTGGAAAATCTGGGATTCATTACCCACCTTCTGCCCCGACCTTCTGGCTTTGGAAATGTGCAGGGAGTCTCAAGATTAGCTCCAAGCTGCGCCACGAGAGCGCAGTTGGCCGCGGGGCAGCCAGGCTGTGTGTGTGGCTCCTGTGTCCCCAAGCCTGGCCCTGCTGCACCGTTCCCACCAGCCAGGCATGGAAAGGAGAGCCAGGGCAGGAATGGGCCACCAGCTGCCCCTCGTACCTCGCTGCTTGGCAGCACAGTTTTGGAGGAGCCGGTTTGCAGCCGTCCCCAGCTCGCAGTGGAGGAAGCAGAGTCTGACATTTATTTTCTAGGCCATGTTTTGACAGATCCTCAATTAAAATTAGGTTCCCTATCATCGCCCTTTCGCTGTAGGACGGGGGGGATCTACCAGAGGTGCTCTGCAGTGGGAGATGTCCAGAGCAGCTGGAGAGGCGCTGCCTCCTCTCTTGGTCTCTGCTGGGTCTCGGGGCAGGCAGGAGGGGATCCAGGCAGGTTTTTGGCAGGCACGTGCAGGCAGGGACACAGGGGACAGCGAAAGGAACGGCGTCAGCAGCGGGGCCCTCGCTCGGTGTCAGGGGCTGGTTTGAAAGTCGGTCGCCAGAGCTGCCTGACGTCAGTTCTGTCGCTGTAGGAAGTATCAAGTTAAACTGATAATTATCTACAGCACGTGTACGAATTGCGAACCTTTTGATGTTCAGGCTCATGTGTTTTGAGTTAGCCAGCACATCTTAATCAGATTTTCTTTTCCTTTTAAATGAAGATTTGAAGCTTTCTTATCTCCCATTCCCTTCTCCTCCTTTGAACTTTTACTTCACTGAGATTTTCACGGACGCAGCCTTTCCTCAGCCAGGTCTCACCAGCTCCCATGCACAAAGCCAGCTCAGCAAGGTAACATGGCAAGTGTTGTTGGGTTTGCAGTAAGAGCTTTGAGACAGCCTGAAAACAAGGAGCTCTTTGTCACTGCTATTCTTTCTGCGATATTAAAATGTATCTTATCAATGGCACTGTGTGAAGGGAGAGAAAGGAAGAGGAGAAAAACAGACCCTCGTAAGAGACTCTGGTGACTTCAATAAAAGTCTGCCTTTCTTGAGCATGAACAATTTCCTCACTGGTGCAGCAAGCCTGCAGAAAGCAAACCCTAAAACTCATCCACTGCTTGCAAAATTCAGTGTCTTTATCCTAACCACAAACACTTCACCAGCACCCCACCCGCCACAAAGCACAATAGCTCATTCTCTCTATGGCACTCCAAATTTTTCACAGATATTAGTCAAAGTTTTTGTTTTATTATTACAGCTTTACTTTATTACTCTCCATTTTTTAATAAGGATAAATCACTCATGCTGCTTCAGCCCAGCGCTTTTTAAAAAAAAATATTTATAACACAATCTGATTTCATTACTGTGTTAATGGATGAATTGAGGAAGAAGAAGGGTGTATCATCATGTCTGAAATGTTTCTTTGTCACTTTTAATGGCCTGTATTCCGCCTGGGGGGTTCAGGTGTTGGCCAGTGTTAGCTGACCTTGCTGTAGCTGGGTCTGGGACACGGAACTTTCCCACTGCACCACTCTGCAGCTCCCCTGGGCTTGTCCCTCTGCCCTTCCTATTGTGCCTGTAGACATCTGCTCCTCCTGCAGGAGACTGGATGGGACCTCCAAGCCACTGAGCTCAGGTTTCTGCTACACTCATGACTGTCTCCTACCACCCTTCCATAAACTCTGTGAGCTCCATAGTTGGGGTTTGCTCCCTGCCTCTGCCAGGAGGGACAAGCCTGCTGTGGAGGTGCTGCTTGCAATGGCCAGTGACAGGGATGTGGTGACACCTTCTCCCTGTTCCAAGCCCCAGGCCAGACCCCACTCTCCAGGATGAGGAGTGGCTGCAGGCTGGATCCTGCCTGGTGCCTGCCCTGAGGTCTCTGTGGCCACCACGAGCCATCCACATGGCCTGGGAGAGGGCAGAGCCCCAACATCAGGAATGGAGGCTGAGCACATGCAGTGGCTTGGCAGGATTATCTCACAGCCAGGCCAGAGTGATTTCCTAGGTGGATTACTCCCAAAGCCACAGCGAGAGGATGCCATTTCTGGAGTCTCAGACAAAGCACTCACGGGGTTGTTTCTGCCCCTGTTTGCCCAGCAATTAGCAAAGGGCTGCCTCAAAGCCACACTCTGCTCGGGCTCCCGGTGAGCCTTGGTGCCCACCTGCCCATTGCCAGGGAAAGGTTTTTGCAGCTGAGAAGAGCTTTCAGAGGACGGCTGCATTTCATAAGGCTCCTGAACAGCGTTGTCAAGGGAGCAGGCAGTGAGCTGACAACTTTTGGGTCAGTCCCAGAACAGCTTGCCAGGGAAGCCTATCAAGCCCCAGTAATCGGGTTTGATTTAAATCTTTCTCCTTCTCATCACCCTTTCTGGATTAAGTCATCTCCACTGAATGAGGGACTGTACTGGGAGAGGCACAGATAGGCTCTGGTATGGGTGCTGGGGAGAGGAAGGGAAAGATAAGCAAACCACTGTCACTTTTGGGCTTTATCATCTCCATCCCAATTTTGCTGCTGCACTGGAGTCACAAGATAACAATAATCTAGAAGCCAGCAGCTTTTGAGCTCACTTACTCTCCTCTGGTCAGCTGCTTGGTGAATGCTTGGAGTTATTTCCTTGGGCACTCGGGATTTGTGCTGGCTGCAGTGGGGTTTGTGACATGGGAGAAAGAGGGTCTGTGAACCCTGACATTTTGGGATTTTATGTGCTGAGGGAGGCGATCTCACAGGGCATTTTCTCTTGCTTTCCTCCTCTGTTTCTCACACTGAAAAAATGCAGCTCTTTACCTGAGGCTACAGGCTTGCACAGGCTTCCCTTGTGAGTAAGCAGCACCCTGGTTTGGAACACAAAGCTCTCTGTGTGCTGCAAGGGCACGAGGACACGGGGGGAGCTGGCAGGGTTACCTGGTCCTGCTCTGTCCTTTCAGTGTGTCCCAGTGCTGTGACAGAGGAGAAAACCTCAGCACGGTGTTGCCTTGCTCACGGCCTCGGAGGAGCAGGAGGTTGGGTGGGAAAGGTTATCATGGCAAAGAGCTAGCAAAAGTCAGCTGGAAAAGTCAACAAGCACCACCTTTGCAGTTGGTACCACTCAGAGAAGAGGGGTTTTGTGGCATCAAGGTGAAAGAAAGGGGATCTAAACTCCTGGGGAGGGGAAAAAACAAAGAGGAGGCTTTCTTTGCAACGTGTAGGATTTTTTCTCCCCAGCCCGGTGAGTGTGAGGGGGAGGACGCTGTGCATGTGATCCTGCAGAATAAGAAGGATCACCAAAGGGGTGACGCAGGAAAAGGAGGATTACTCCTGCATGTGATGGCAGAAGGAGGATGGAGGAGTGTTCTTGCAAAGGGTGTATGGATGGGGATTACTAAGGGATTTTCTTGGGGATCTAGGTGTAACGAAGGAACTCCACCCTCCACCTTGCGCTTGGAGTAAGTGAAGGGTCATCAGAAGCCGTCACAACTCCTGATGGCTTTCTGTCACCCTTTGAAGCATTTGCTGCTCACCCAGTGAACCCAGCTGCAGGTAGGTTTTACTGGCTTTTGAAGAGCCAATGCCATTTCCAAATCTCTAGTCCAAAGAAAGAAAATGAGGCCATCTCTGGGTAAGCCAAGTGTCTGCCTCCACTGAAACTACTCAGTTTGGACACTTCCTCCTGTGTAGTTGAAATACAGTTTCTCATCCACACAGGATTTCATAAACAAAAGGGTGAGCAGTACACAGGGGCTGACACACTTCAGTGCAAGAAGCTCTAAAACCTGCTGAGTTAATGGGGAGATGCTTCCCTTCATTTCAGTGGGAGCCCTTCAAAAGCCCTGAACAGACCCAGAAGTGATGCCCTGTTGTGCTCATGCACTTTCAGGCCACTGTTGCCACTTTGTAACAAGCTGAAAAGTTTGCAAATTCACATATTCACAGTAAAAAAAGGAATATGTTCTTGGGGACCATAGCCAGCAGGATCACAGCTCTCATGGCAGGAAAGGATGGTGTGGTAAATTCACTATAAATGTGACTTCTTTAATAGCAGTAACAACTCTATATCTGTGAGAGGAAGGCTAAAGTCTGCCTGTAAGTGAGCCTTTAGGAGCAGCAGCCTCTGTGAACAGTCCAGCAAAAATGGTTGAGTTTTGGCTCAGCTGTGAAGTTTTGACAGTGAATAATTGCTGTTATTTACATAACACCCACGCACAAACCATAAGGGTTTGGCTCCCTGACCTCAGCCATGACCACAGAGATCTGCAGTGGATGCACTTCTCATCCTCCCTGTCACACCACTCCCTTCCCTGGCCTGGGCAAGGGGGAGAAGTGCTGCAAGTGATGGCAGGGATGGGGATAGACTCAGCTCAAGGTGGGGAAGAGAAGCTGGCACAAAGCCAGACTGCGGAAAACACACAGGAAAACCAAGAATGGAGGAATGGAAGAGGACAGAGAAGAACCGAATTGCAGGCAGGGAGTTCTGAGCTGTTTGCCAGAGCAGAGGTGAGAGCAGCTTTGTATTGTAGGTACAGACTGCTGTCTCCACATCCTTCCACAGAGGACACAGCACAATGCCTGTGATGACAGTCATACTGGCAGAGCTGGCAGAGCAAGAGACAGAAAATTAGAAAACACTGAAGAGGAATTACCAATAGAGGGTCAAAGACCAGGAGGGGAAGAATGAGCAGAGAAAGCTAAGAGAAAAATTGAATAGCAATCGAAATATAAAAGGCTTTAACAGAAAAAATAGAAGTTACATTCTTTGTACGGGTAAGGGTTGTTTTCTCCAGTGCCTTCGCTTGTCCCCATTGCATACCTTTCACCTTCTGCACAGTCTTTGTCCTCCTCTGCACTCAACCCTTCCCCTTTCCTGGACCCAGCTCTTGCTTGAAATCCCTCACTGTGCCCTGCCTGCCATTTCCTCTCTGTCTCCTCATCCAGTGTCCCCTCTGTCCTTGCCCACTCTGTGTCCCCAGCCTCCTGCTGTCAGCACTTCCACCCACCCCTTGTCATGCCCCTGCCAGGAGCTACCCCTGCCTGCTCTCCCTCCTTTCCCAAGAGCCAGTCCATGTTCCTGCTGCTCTTTCCTATCTGTGCCCCTTTCATCTCCTGCAGACTCCAAATCCTTTGTGCCTCTAGGTTTCCAAGCTGAGGCACCTGTGAATAAGAGGATGTTTTCCCTGTTGCACAGAGAAACCCAGGTTTGCTGGTGCTCCATGCTCTGCCTGGGAGCTCAGCATCCTTGGTCCCTCAGGTGTGCCTGTCACTGCCATGTCTGACACCTATGCCTGACTCGGAGGAAGATGCCATCGTCCTGCTGCCAGCTCCACCACCTGCTGAAGTAGCACGTGGCTTTCCCTTGAAGGCACTCATGCCAAGCCTCAGCCAAGCTCAAGCCCCAGCTAGCTCTCTTCCCAAGCTGTCCATGCTGAGTCTATCCTTGGCCCAGTGGGCAGCAGCAGGTTGCTCGCCTTTCTCTCTGTGAGAAGCCATGGAGCAGGGCTCCACGTGGAGGCCACTCCAACCCAGCCATGCCTGCAGCCAAACAGCCACCTCCCAGTTAACACAGAGCCCAGGGACCCTGCATTAATTCTGGCAATGTCCTGACTCCACTATTCCCTCTGGGCTCTGGTGGAAGGGTCACAGCACCCCGAGAACCCTCCCCACAGCAGCACCCCAGGATGGGCAGGGAGCTCCACCGTGTCAGGAGGAGATGTGCTGGCAGATGACAGCAGGATTATCCCTCTGCCTGCCAGCAAGGGTGAAACTGGACAGCTGGGAAGCAATGAACCCTGACCAGTGCTGCTGCTGCTGCTGCTGCTGCAAGAACACTCATTTTTAAACTAAGCAGAAAGGAAAAGGACTGTCACCACGTCTCCTGCAGATCAGTTGCCACCCAGATGCAAGCTGTGTTTTGGGACCTTGGAAATTTCATTTTACTGTTTCACAGTACTTATCCACCTGAGACTGAGCAGATCAGGATTTACTTTCCTTTTACTTCCCTTTCACTCCCCCTCACAGAGCAATTGCCCTGCACCATTGCCTGTGTGAGTGTGAAGGTCAGATCGGCCGGACACCGCTTTCCTGGAGGTGTCACACACGGCTGAGGTGGCAGCATGGGAACAGCAAGAGGGGTTTCACAAAGCAGCCAGGAGAGAAATGTGCCATTGTTTCTGCCCTCGTTACTCAGGAGGAAAACCAAGAGCGGGTCCAGAGATGGGGGGAACCTGGGGAGCCCAGCTGCACTGACCACCCGAGCACGCCCTGGCTTTGCAGAGGGCTTGGCAATCAGCCCCCTGTTGCTGTGGCTCTGCTGTGGCTCATACCCACATGAGCTGGTTTAGCTCCAGCCTGGGTATTATGTATTAGTGCTTCAGTTTTAGCACAAACAAACAGGCTGATCCAACTAAGGTAAAGCAACTTTCGTTTGCAGCTCTGGATCAAACACCTGCCTTAGTCAATTTGCAAGAGCACCTGTCTGCGTGTGGCTGTCCTTCACTTCTGCCTGTGAATCAGAGCAGAGGGAAGCCTCTTTAGCTGCTGGTACCACCAACAGCAAAGAGGCACAAGGAGAGGGATGCCTGAACTCCCACCGACCTCTTTTGTTTAGCCTTGAGAAGAAACTCCTGCCCTTCAGGCTGTAAGTGGACTCTTACATCGACGAACCAAAACCCACAAGCCCTGCTCAAACAAATCTCAGGCGGCGGCTGCAATAACACCTCTGTGTGAGGATGTGCTCCAGCATTTGGCAAACAGTGATAGATAAACAGGTAAATCTGCTAGCAGTGAGAAGGGGAGGTAATTTGTTGTGGGGATTTGGGATTGTAGCCGCACTCTGAGGCTTCCCTGCTTAATTAGAAACACAGCTGGGTTTTGTCAAGGCAGGTAGTTTCTCTGATGTCTGCTAATGGACTAAACTGCATTTTTGTAGACTGGATCTTGGCCTCCCTGACTGCTGGGAATAAGAAGTAGATTGGGCCCTGCCATAAGCAGCTTTCTCTAACAGTAGCTCATCCAAGGACTAGAGTTGTTGCATCCTGCCAGCATCCCCTGGCTGCTGGCATGTATTTCCCATTACAGCTTCCTTGTTGATCACACTTGGCCAGAACTTGATCTGATCCCTTATCTCAATCCTACAGCCTGGGGTTGACCACACCACTCTGGGAAAACCAAGGAACGCAATCTGTTTGAAGGTGTTTCCTCCAGCTGCCCAAGCATAAGCACTGGAACCTCCAAAGGAGCACCTGTGCCTTGTGAAAGGGAGAAAACCACAAGGAAAATGGGAGATGCTGGAGCACTGCTCTGTGCTGCGTCCCTCTGAGGTGTGTCCTGTGCTGTCACAAGCATTTCTGATGAAAAATTGAAGCAGCAACTGAAGCTGAAGTGATGAAACAAAAACACTTGTCTGCTGAGAAATGTTAAAGAACCCAGATTTACCTGGGAGGCATTTAGAGACAGGGTCATTTATTTTTCCTGGCTTCCTGCCAGCTTATCCTTCTTCTGTGAGACCGCTGCCTTTGAGGGGCTTTGTGTCCTCTGACTCTGCAGCTCTCCTGGCTCCAGACAGCCTGAGGGAAAAATTAAAACTGGGGAGGATTCAGAAACTTGCCTCCTCTGGTCTGAGAGGAGCTGACAAAAGTCAGCTGCCGAGCCAGAAGCTGAACTTCAGCTCTCTTGCTTCCTTCAGCTACTGTGCTGTGTGATGTTATTAGACTTGTTGCTCCCAAAAGCATCGCTTTTAGGATCAGCTCCAGAATGACTGCAGAATAAAGGCAGCTTACGATCCAAGCGTAATTCCTAAGGTTTCTAACCCTCTCAGAGCAGTTGAATAACGAGAGAAAGAAGCAGAAACCATCTGGAACAAATCCTTCAGCCTCTGGCACACAGTGTTTTGATACTCCAGAGCTACCTCACCTACCCAAGCCCGGATGTTCTTACGGGTGGGAAAGCTGTGCCTTCCTAGTGCAACTGGGGAAAAGATTTCAGAAGAGGTGCAGACCCAGCTCTCAGCAAGTTTTTCAGTCCAAGGGCTTCATGGGATGTTCTCTTCAACTTCTGCCAGGCATTGTCCACAAAAACACAGAAGAATCTCCTGTTCTGCATACACTATCCAGGAAAATTGGAAAGGCTCAGTCTAAACGGTGTCCAGGGGAAAACCATGCTAACAATCACTCAACAAGGCTGAATGTCCTTGGCAGCTATTAATTATTATCAGTCCTTTACTTCAGCAAAGTGTGTGAGAGGCTTTCAGATGTTGCATTCCGCAGTGCCTGCACAAGCTGTTATTGATTTGGCACACGAAAACGAGGGTGATAAGTTTGTGTTTGGAGTGAGCTGGAAGCATATGAATAAAACCCTACAGTCAGGAAAGTATGTGCTTTGTTCTGAAGGACGTGTTACTTTTTGCTTGTTCAGTTTAACCATTCTTTGCTGTCAAGGTCTCTTTCCTACTTTTGGGAGACGATTGATTGATGGAGAAGCAGCTTACTTTTGACGTATTTCACAGAGAAAGCTAGAATTAGTGGTTACTGAATGCTAGTAAAGCATTTATGGATTTAGATTCAGTCCTTTCATAACCATTTTCTGAAAGCATTTGACAAAGTTTGCCCCTGTATGTTTTCCCTTTGGTTCCCAGGCTCCTCAGTGGTGGGACAGAAATGCGTGAGGCTGGTGGATCCCTAATAGGACAAAAAGCAGGGACCTTATAGCTGCTGTCCTGAAGATCTTTGGCACTATGGTTGGCCTCTCAGTTTCCAAGCACAGCAGAAAGTTGAGCCACCCTCATTTACACAGTGGCCTAAACCTGTGATTTGCCTTTAATTTGCAGTTTGCTTCCCGCTCTCTCCTGCTCCTTTCCCTCCTCCTTTTGTGTTCCTCGCTCACACTGCAATCAGAGGTGGGTTAGCATAACGCAAGTGTGATTCAGGTTTCAATAACTGCCACCATCTGTGATGAATCAGAGGAGATGCAGCAGGCAGGGATGGCTCAAAGGGAGGTGGTTTTCCCTTCAGAGATTTTAAACAGGAGGGACTCACACAGCCTGCTTCAGGCAGTCAGCTGAGGTGCCTGCACATTTAGGGGGCCAAACTCCCTGAGCAGGTGCTGGACAGAAGCAGATGCCTCCAGATGTGGCTCAAAGCTGCTCCACACTGATAGTTAAGGTGGCAAGATATGAAACCTGCCCATCCTCCTCCCTGGCAGGGGCCTGGTCCATCACATGCACATCATACAAAGAAAATATCTGTGCTAACAAATGGATTACTGCTATGGGATATCCCTAGGCACTGGCTGCTGCTGGTATATCCACACAACCAGGATGGTCTCTAGCCTGATTTTGGCTTGGATCCACTCCCCAGAAATTCTCCCAGGTGGTTTGGGAGCTGCTGGGAGCCAGTGAACATTTCCATGAAGCATTTTGCAGAGGCCATGCTGAGCTGCAAGGTGAGCCAGCCTGGCTGTGGCTGCTCCCTGGCAGTGCCTGGGGAAGGGTCTGACGGAAGTTTGATGTCCAAGCACAGACACAGCCCATTTCTCTGGGCTTTTTCTTCACTTTCTTCCTCTCCTGTGCCAGAAGAGCCCTGCAGGAGCCCAGCAGATGGCACTCCACCATGAACTTACACCAAAAAGCCCCTCATAAATAACCTGTCCCATCTCTGGGGGGAGCAGCGTGATGGGACAGGGCTGCTCTGCTTCCCCACACCCCACAGGGAACCAGCTGCTGCTGTCTTGGGAAAGCCATGCCAAGTCTGGCCATGAATTTGAGGACTTTGAATAAAATTCCTTTCTTTATGTATGTATCCATATATACCCACACCTGCCTACCTAGCTACCTACCTGCCTGCCTAACTTTGTTTAGTTTTTCTGAGCTAATTCTCTCAGACAGTTCTCCCTTTTTGTTGCTTCTGCTGACTTTTCACCCACCTCCAACAGCAATAGATGCTTGCAAGGACAGAGTTTTAGCCCCCTCTGGTACCAGAGGAAGACCAAAGCTCAACTGTTGTCACCTCTCGTGGGTGGCTGGGCTCCTTGCTGAGCTGGGGCATTACTTTTTTGCCATAAGCAAATTGAAATTGGGCTTGGAAAGTGGAAAGTTCCTGCTTGGCAGCAAACTGCTACTCCCAGGGTCAGTGTCTGCACACAGGCTCCTTGCCTGAAACTGGAGTGGGCTCAGGGCAGATAATGTGGCATTTCAGGACTGCTGAGCCAACAACCACAGCTTCCTACCGAGCATTTTAGCTCTCCCTAAGTGGCTTTGGATTTCGTCTGTCTCCTTTTTTCCCTCTGACATTTCAAAAATGTTCAGACTGCTCAGAATTTGTGCTGCAGTTTTGAAACAGTTGCCTCCATGATGCTGATTTCTCTCTTAAGGGCACAAGATGCCACATCCCTGGGAGTGTTCAAGGCCAGGTTGGATGGCAATGCTTGTCCTGACCTTTGCTGGGTTGTCCATTTATTCCATCTCCAGCCACAGGCAACAAAAAATGTCCCCTAAAGAACCTGAACTGGCACCTGTACTTGTCTAATCTTGGAGGAAAAAGAGCAGAAAGGAGGAAGAACAATGAAGGGAGAGAGATAACCTAGCTTTTTCCTGGAAGAGCTGCCACAAGCATTGGGATTTTTCCTTTGCTCTCTGAGTCAGTCAGTTCATAAGAACCATTAATAGGTCTGAGAGCATCTCAGAAGGTGAAATCCCTTCCTTCCCTTCTCTCCAGCTCTGGTGCTTGCTGTTTGTCCCCTGGTTTGCCAGCTCATGTGGTCTTTCCTCCTCAGTCCTAGCTGGCAGAATCCAGCTCTCCTCCCCTTAACAAGCAGAGTTTGGCCTCTGGCTGCTTCCTTGGCCCTTTCCATCACAGACTTTGTTACATCTGTTCTTCACCAGAAGTGAACAATTCAAACTGAAATTGCCCACGCTCTGTATCCTTCTGGGTTTTCAGTCAAAACATTCCTAGCTGTGCTGGGAAGGGAAAGGCTGAGAAACTGAGGGACTGGAGAAAGGGATGGAGGGAGAGACGTTTGCAAGGGGCAGGGAAGAGTGTGTAGGTGCTGAGGTCTTGGTGCAGGAGAAGCAGAGAAGCTTCAGCCCCAGCCCACCCACCCTGAGTAGACATCTCTCTGCCACAGCCCTGAAGTTAAAGTTGTCAGAGCTGGGGCAGGAGAAAAGCTTCTGAGCCTTTCAGGATGGCCTCTTGCCTCCCTGCTCAGCATCCATGTGTGGTGGGGCCACCCCAGGCACGATGGGAGGCTGGGGTGTGGCTCCTTCCCAGTAACCCTGGGTGGCACAGAGCTATAGGTAATCACCTAGGGCTTCCAGAGTATAGAATTTGAGGTATTTTCTCCTCCCTGGGCTTGTTCCAGCCTGGATTCACATGCACATGTTGCTGACCTCAGGGCTTAGATCAGTGAAGGCACCAGCAAATATGCAATTCCCTTTCCATGGGGAAAAGGATAAGTATGGCTCATGTAGAGCCAAAAAAGTGGCTTATCCAGGCTTCTCCTCCTGCTGGGTCTGTGTTGCTGGCAAGAATCTCACAGGACATCTGCCTGCAATGGGAGAGAGAGTCACTCTCCTTCTGCATGTGGTGCCCTTGAAAGTTGTCTGGCTAAATAAATGAGCACAGAGAAATGACCTCCATTGCTGGGGCAGAGCTGCAGAGTCTGGAAAGGGCAAAGACTTCTCTGGTGGGTGCAGCTTCCCCCATGACAAAACTCTGCTGTGGATACACAAAGACTTTCATCTGCAGGACTGTAATTTCAGTGCCTTTATTGGAAGTTACATTTCTGCTTAAAGTTAGAAAAAGGAGCCACAGCTTTTGATTCAGGCAGTGGCAGAAGACTGATTTGTGTCTTTGGGATTTTTTTTCCCCTATAGAGTATGAGGAAAAAGTAAAGTGTCATAAAGTAAAGTAAAGAAAACATAAAGTGTCCAAACCTGAAAGAAAATAAGAAAAGGAAATTTTTTATATACTAATGTTTTGCCATTTTCACCAGCTGACTTACAACCTAATGCAAAGGCTGCACTTCCATCCCAGTGATGCCAGCACTGGGTACTGCTGTGATAAGCAGTTCCCAATTTAACCAAAGGAGAGGACACAATAGGGCAGAGACAAAGCGACAAAATGTGCAGTTTTTACTTAAGCGTTTCATTCCTGCAATTCCTCTTGTCTGCTTCTTTTCTTTCTTTTCTTTTTTTCCCCCAGCTTTCCTCTTTAACTTTCACCTCAGAGCTGGAGGGCTGGCTCAGCCCAGCTGCCCAGAGCTGTTGTGTGCCCACAAAACCGACAGCAAGATGAACCAGCCTGGCTTGGAACCACATTTTTGCTAAAACCCTGCAATTTCAGGGTCTCCCCCTCCACACCATCCTCCAGCATCACCCCTCGAGGTGTGCCCACAGAAACCCTTTGTCCTTCCCAACCCCTCGGGCTCCGCTGGGGGCTGGTGTCCGTGTTTCCAGCTGTGGCAGGGGATCAGCCCCGTGTTTAGAGCCCATCAGGGGCACAGCCAGCAAGAACAGCACATCCTTGGCTGGGCAGAGGCTGGACATGCCAGGCTGCCAGCAGCTGGGCTGGGAATGCCATCCCAAATCCCACAAGTGAGGCTTCAGCCCCCAGCTGGCAGCCACCCCTCTGGGCCAGCATTTGGGGTGATACCACCTCACTTCCCTTGGTGTCTCACAGGGGAGATACAGGAGATGATGAGCAGCAAACTGTGGTGCTGGGCTGCTGAAGGGAAACTGAGGCAGGCACTGTGTGTGGCTTTCCACTTTCTTCTAATTTTCCCCCCTTCTCTGTTTTCTTGAAAAAAATAAAAGCTCTTTAATTGTGTGAGTTGTCCCACTGTGAACAATAAGCATAGGTTGTAACTATATTTATTCTGGGTAGGTTTCTTCTTGCAACTAGTTTTAATGCCTTGGGCCACCCTGGTACAGTCAGCTAAAGGAGCAGTTTTAATTGGAGGCGTCTGGCTCAAATACTAAAAGTTACTTGAAACCTGCAATTTTGGACAGATTAAAGAAATCTGTGAAAGCACTCAAATGAACCACAGATCCTGCAGCATACCCATAGTACAACTTCTATTAGCTTGCACTAGACCACAGACATGGAAAAATGCTTTCAATGAATATTGAAAAAAATAAACATTTGTGATTTACACAATACCCACAACAATGTATTAAGCTATGTCAGCCATGGCACAGTCCTGCCTTCCTTACTAAAGCAACTGAGCTACAATTTACAGCATCTACGGGAAGATTTTGCAGGATAAGGAATTATCTTTAATATCTTTAATATCCTTAATGTTTTTAGGAAAATCTTAGCCAAGAAACACAATTTCCTCTGTCTCTAACTCCTCACACCAGCCCTCTCACCTGTCTTCTGTCCCAGGCCCATCTGTGCACTCCCCTGTGGCCTGAAATGAAGTTAAAATGGTTGTGTTCATTTCCAGATGTTGTTGGAGGAGCACCAGCATATTTGCTTTTGACCACTCCACAGCCACCACATCCTTTTGTGTCAGAGACAGGCAGGCACCTCGAATCACTGGGTCCCTGGGATGAGCCACAAGTGCCATGAGCTGTGAAAAGGAGGGACTGGGAGGCAGCTGAGCATCGAATGTGACATGGTGCCTGGACTCAGTCCCGAAGTTCAGTGTGGGAAGGGCTTTCCCTGACCAGCAGAGACACAGCAAATGTCCCCCTCCATCCTGGCATGAGGCTGTGATGGGCATCTGTGAGGGATGAGGACAAAGGAGAAGAAAGGCAACGTGCTTAAAGCCAGCTGTCACTTTGGAGGGAGCAGCTGGCACGTTGGTGTGTGATTAAGACTGATCCAGACCCCATGTGGGAATGATGTCTTCCAGGGAGGAGACAAATGCCTGGGGTTTGTGGGCTAACAGGCCACAGGCTCAGAAGAGACCATCCTCCTTTTGTCCCACATCTCCCTGAGTTTTGTGTACGCTGCTTTTTGTGGCTGGGGGTTAGAGAACAAAAGAGAGCTTTTTAAACACAGGGTTTGTTCAACGTGTTCATTTCATGTTCTTGGGATGCTGAGTTGGCCAGGCTGTGCTGAAATCAAGAAGCTAAGCCAGTTTTGGTGGTGCATCAAAATTTATCAGTAAAATAAGGATGGATGTCCTGACAATGGAAAGCCCATCTCAATTCCATTGCTGGGAAGGCTTTTCCTGGGACAGATTTTATTTCCAGATCCCAAATGGAAATAACCAACACAGAAAAGGAAAGCAACCAGGCAAGAGAGACCAGATGTTGTTCTTAATATCTTGTCAGAAAAGGAAGGGAAGGGAAGGGAAGGGAAAGGGAAGGGAAGGGAAGGGAAGGGAAGGGAAGGGAAGGGAAGGGAAGGGAAGGGAAGGGAAGGGAAGGGAAGGGAAGGGAAGGGAAGGGAAGGGAAGGGAAGGGAAGGGAAGGGAAGGGAAGGGAAGGGAAGGGAAGGGAAGGGAAGGGAAGGGAAGGGAAGGGAAGGGAAGGGAAGGGAAGGGAAGGGAAGGGAAGGGAAGGGAAGGGAAGGGAAGGGAAGGGAAGGGAAGGGAAGGGAAGGGAAGGGAAGGGAAGGGAAGGGAAAGGATTAAAATATTGGTGTTGTCCCTCTATAAGAGCCTCTGAGCTATGATAGTTCTGATCAGAATTTCTCTGAAATGCTGAAGAAAGTCTTCTTTTATTCTCATACTTTTGTCTATTGCCCTTTAGGAAATTTCAGTTGGCTGTGCCATTTTGCCTTTTATCCCATAACTCTGCTGTTTTGACATTCAGGTTATGGACCAGGAACACACACTGGCACCAGTGACAGCCATTGTTTTCCTTACAATGCTTGGATCACGAACCAGTAGGAGAAAATTTGCGTTCAATTCATGAGAACTCTTGCAAAATCCCAAATGCTGGGAAGTAAATTCTCCATCTCTCTTCTGGCTTCTTGGTGCTGTGTTAATTTTGCTGGGAGTCAACAAACTACCTAAATTTATTTTATTATTCTATTCTCTTTTATTTTATTTTATTCTGGATTTGTTTGGTTATTCTGTGGCAACAGGGTCAACATGAGGGTGAAAAGTACTGGAGGGGGAGGAGGAATGGGGAGTCAATAAAGAAAGGAAAACAGGAGAGTTGTGAGCAGAAGAAAAGGCAGAAATAGGTGATTAAAAAGGGATGTCAACAGTGGCAGCAGAAACCTGAGAGAGGAAAATGCAACTCCACAATCCCAGTCCACAGAAGGAAGCAAAGAAAGTTTTTAACCTCAGCACAGAGGTGAGGGGTGTGCAGCCATTTGTACCACAGGTGGCTAAATAATAAATAAGTCCAACTGCATATACTGTCCTCATTGTTAACAAAGGCTTGAAATCCTCTGCTCTAAGACCATGCAGCCCTTTGAGACCATCCAGCCAAAAACCCATTTATTTCTGTTGTATTAATAGAAGCAGCTCAGGAAGCCCTCCGCCCAGCATGGTTTCAACACTTTATACAGCACGGGGTCCTAATGGGATCTCTTCCATCCAGGGTGCAATTAGTTCCCTTCCCCATCTCTCCACTCCCCTCTTTCTAATAAAATACTAGTCTAAACACACACTAGGGTGTTAAGAGCAGTGCTTTCTTGCTGGATGGGTGTGAAGTAGCTCTGACTCGTTTTAGACTTTAGCTTTAAACATTTTGTGCCTGTGGAAAATAAAAAAAAGAAAGAAAATAAAAGAAAAGCCCAACAAAACCCTTCTAAGTAAGTCTGAGTGATCCAGGTGATGCTTTTCTTGCTGCTTTTCTTACTTCTGCATCACCACTTCTGTTTTTCTGTCCCCTCTGTCACTCAGTCTGCTGTCTCATGTCAGGGACACTCGGTACCTGTTGACAGTTTCCATCACAGGCTCCTGCTGGGTGGGACTGCAGCTGGGCACGGCTCTGGGGCGTGTGGGAAGCGTTTCAGTTGGCCTCAGCTGTGGGATGTTGTTCCTTATGGCATAGTTGGCAGATGGGAAACATCTGTGTCCATTATACATTTTAAAAATTGCTCCTCAGCACCCCTGCACAGGACTAGATGGCTGGGAGCTTGAGTCAGTCATCTCTGGGGGCCTGAAAGACCTTAAGAGACATAGTCACTGAAAGCAGCACCAAGTGATTCAGTGTCATCTTGTGGCCAGTTGGCACAGATGGTCAGGACAGTTCCCATCAGAAAAGTATTGATTTCTGGGGAAGTTCTTAGAGACATTTTTTTCTGTAGTCATGGAAAGAACAAATACTTGGTAAAAAGATTTCTGGTTGTGGTGTTCTGGTGTTCTGCTTTTTTGTTTAATTCTTTGTCCTGGATGTTGACTGGCCCCTTATTCCAGCTGTCCTGGACCATTTATAAACTAACTTAGCACAGTGGCCTTTTGGACTTTCTCCCCCCTCCCCTGAAAGAACAGGCAGCTTTCTGAATAAACACAGCCAAGCAGCTCACAAGTTCTGCTCAGGGGACCTCATTTGCTTGACAAAACTTGCTGTTGGTTATTTTTTCTGGTAACTTGAGTGCCACAAGGATGCCCTGTTCTTGTGCTTCCCAAAATAAAGCTGTGATAGAAATCACAAATTTGAAGGAAGCAAAATCTCTCCTTTCCCTGCTGCCCCCTGGTTTCTTTACATTCCTATTGAGCCAGAGTTTTGGGGAGAGACTGGAGACAGTTTCCAAACTGGAGCCCTTGGAAACAGCTTGTTTCCACACAGACTCCAGTCTGTGGGAACAGCAAACTGCATCGTGTCCCAGTTCATCTGCCACGTTTCATTACGCTTCTGGACTGATCTGTTCAGTATCTCTCTCTCCCTCTCCTGCAGCTGTGGGCAGAAGATGATAAATTAGATGTATTAAAGCAAATATTCCCCATCCCCTCAGGTCTCTGCCATTCCAGCTGTCTGAAATCATGCTTTCTTGCCCAGCCAGAGCATTGCGACAAATGAGGAGAGTCCTTCAGTAACCGCGGTTGGTGTCGGCGGGGACTTTGAAAGCAGAGTCTGGTTCTGGGAAGTGAAGGCTGCTTCAGGCAGAACGAATACAAATGCTGCCATCTTACCGACCTCTTCCCTTTGTCTCTTTTTCATTCCTCTCAGTTTGTGTTTTTGTGGGCAAACCGAGCAATGCATAGCTCACTCGTTACTGTCACACACTTGGGTCACCCCAGGGAGTCACGATGCAGATTTTCCATTAGCGTCAAACGTACATGGATTTATGAACTCCCATAACCTGGAGCTGATGAGAGCAGATTAGGGAGCAACTGTTTTTAGATAGCTTGCATACCTAAGAAATCAGCTAATATAAAGCTGCCTGCTGAAAGGTCACTTATTTCCCAAAGAGCGTGAGAAAATATTGTGGTGACCCCCTTTTGTTATATTGTCATATTGTCACTATGTTATATACATGTACATACACATTGAGGGTTTGGTATTCATTTCTCTCTCTCCCTCCTCACAGTGAGTTAATTCCCTGTGCTTTATGAAGTGCCTCCTGTACAAGGACTTCTCATTGGATATGAGACCTTTGGGACCCAAGATAAAGACACAAGTGTCTAATTTTAATGGAGAAAGCTGTGCGAGAGCTCACCAGGATTACAGATGGACCAGGTCACCAAGATGAAGAATCTGCACCCAGCAGTTGCAACACAGCCCTTTTGGGAAGACCTGATGGCACAAAATGAGAGCTGTGAGAGAGAAACTGCCCTTCCCAAGTATCCCATCAGGAGCAGGTCTCTGGTCTCATTCAAGGTGTTGCTGTGCCCTCCTACAACACCCCTGCAGAAATGACTGTCCCTTGTTTCTGTAGACTCTGTCCCACATCACAGGGCCTGAGGCTTTAAGATGAGAGTCTTGTGCCCAGACACACAAGAAATCCCCTAATGAAATGAAAACTCCTGAACCCTGGGCCTTTGATACAAGATCATCTCTCTGTCCATAGCACTGAAGTTCTGGTTTTGGTTTTAAAGAAAAGCTTCATTTGAAGCTTTTTGTTCTTTCCACAGTTATGTTTGTGATTAAGTTCAGGTTGCAAGCACAGGGAGACAGTGCCTCTGGCACTGGAGTTCAGCCTTTGTACGGAGCCGTGATGGGGAACATCCCACAGTGAAATGCAATGGAAATTTTCAACTTTGGAAATATCCAAATTAGCTTAATTCTCAACTTTTACCATATCACACCTTCCTCTCATTTACACCTTCTTTGTAACACTCATTTTTGGATTAAGATCAAGTGGTGCATTTGTCCTCAGAGGAGGGAGAGGCTTGAAAACAGCATTTCTTAGTGAATGCATGAAAAATGCATCTGGTAAATTGGGTTTTGAGTAGCCCCAAGTGCTGGGAGAGGGTGGAGAGATCAGAAACAGTCATGACTGAGTGCTGGTCATCTCTAACCCTGTAAGAACCTTAGCAACCTTGCTCAGTGCAGGGAGAATCATGCCAGGGGAGCAGAGCACTGCCTCTCAGCTCCCTGACACTGCATGGAGCCCATGGAAGTGGCAAGAGATTTCCTTGGACCAGGTGCTTTATCTGACAGAGGGTTTGTAAGCAGAGTTGCTTTTCTCCCATGTGGTGGAGGGACTAATATGGGCTAGAGAGGGAGAGGAGGGAGAAGAGAGGTTGGCTTGCCTGGTAGAAATACACAGGCTGAGAGTGCACCCTGCTCACGTGTTCTGTTTTGTTCAAGAGACGAATGACTCCGGTGCAGGGAATCAGAATTATTTTCTCCATTGCAAGAAAAATGTGTGGAACTTCAGAAGAAGGGAAGATGCATTTTCCCTCAGCTTCTACATACCTCTGCCTTCCCCAGGACAGACAGGAGACTCTCACAGACCTGGGCTCCCTGGTGCCTCAAGAGATTGCCAGGTCCCAACCTTACTGAAGGCAGCCCTGTGTGCATTGTATCTCCCAGGAACCAGACATGTGGATTTCTGTGTATGGAAAATTGCTGTAAGATTCCTATGCCACTTGTCAGCAGCACTCACAGCCACCCCAGCACCCCCCCGTGGCACTTGAGGGTCCTGGCAGGGCAAAGGCACAGGCAGCTGCTCATCACCAAGGTCAGCACTGCTCGGGCTGGATCTCTCCACCAAGAGATCCAGAACAGCCTTGTCCAGCTCGGATGCCCCTGAGTACTTTGTATTTCTCAGTCAGAGTGACAGTCTTTGCTCAAATATTTTCCTGAAGAGAAGGCATTCAAGCCATTGATGGCAGCATCAAGAGTTCAGAACATTTGAGAGCCCATGGGTGAACCAAACCAAAATGTTGATGCAGCTCACCATACCCTCAAACAGAACTGAAGTGGATTGGGTGAACAGAGCTCAAAAAATTTACATTTCACTCCATGTTCTTGCAAGGAATGTCTAGCATAGACAGGCATAGGTGAACTGCAGGTGTCCACAGGTCAGAGATAAATCCCAGTCTCCCCCATGCCTATCTCAGGAAGATGACACAGCTTCCTTTGTCTCAGGAAACTGAAGAAACAAAGATGCTCAGGTGAATTTCTCGATCCCAACAACTATTTGGTGGTGCCTAAAGAACATCAGCTATAAATACCTTTTCAATCCAGCAGAGAGAGAGGAGAGCAAACTGCCCCAGTGGGGCTTGTTCCTCTCTGCTGCCCTTCTGGGAACATTCAGAAGTAACTTGGAGATGGAAACTGAGTTAGGGAGTTCCTGCCCTCTGGCCCAACCATCAGAGCAGCTCTCATTGACCCCAGCCCAGAGCAGACACTCCTGGTGACTGCAGCTGAGTGCAACAATGAAGGCAGGGGGAATCCTGTCTCCCTTGGAGCAGAATGAACAAGACAGAGAAGCATGATGATTCCCCAGCAGAGGGTTTGTCCATAGAAACCAAAGCTAACTTCATGAGCTGTGCTCTGCACGCCTCCCAGAGGGAAGCAGCAGCGAGATAAAGATTTCAAAACTGACCACTTTAGCTCAGGATCTGAGCTGCTTAAAAACCTAACAGTGCCAAGGAGGCAGAAAGAACAGTCCAGAGTTCTGGGTGTCTTCATAGTCTCTGCTTGAATCATTTTACTCCATTCTTGAGGGAAAAGACAGGAAAAATAAGGTGTGCTGTGATGCAGTTTATTTAGCAAGTTTGGAAAACACAGTTGTGATTGTGGCTTGAACAGCTAAACTGGATAAACTCTCAGCCGTATCCTGGTGTAGTTAAAGACTTTGCAATCCTACTCTGGATGAATGTGCTTTTTTATGTTTTGTTTTGGGTTTTTTTGAGGTTTTTGCTGTTTAACTTGGCTTTGTGTGCGTGAAATGTGGTGGAACGGATTACAGATGTGTGCAAAGATCTGTAAATAGCAGTTTCTTGCTTACAGTTCTGAGTGTATACTGTTTATCATGCTAAATGCATTCACTATTTCATCCAGAATCAGCAATTGCAAAATATTTTAAAGCAGATTATTTTTAAAGTGCGGGGAAAAAAGTCAGGCAAGTTTGGTGTTTTCCTTTTAAGATTTATGCCTAAATAGTTGAGCATAAGCCAAGGCCTGTGGAGTGTCTTGCACCCTTTAAAAATAATATCCCTGATTAAAATTAAAATAAAGAATCTACTTTTAAGATCATGCTTTTCTACAGTTTAATACCACCATAATCCTTCTACCTTACCTACACACACTCTGTCATGAATACAAGAAAAATCTAGGAAATGGTTTTTACTCAAGAAAAAGAAAATAAGCCACCCAATAAGATGAGTTACTGCTAGAAAAAGAAAGCATTCAGAAGAAAAGTAGAGTTGAGTTGATTAAACAAGTGATTCTCCTTTAAGAAAAGGAAGAATCTGTGATATTTTAGGGAAATTCCTAGTAATGAGCGCATGTATTTGGCTTCAGTCTTTTGTTTTAATCTTTGACCGTTTCTGTAAGATATTAATGACAGGAGTTTGGACTCCCTCGTCCCAGTATGTCATGCCTGCTTACTCACTGTGAAAGAAATGCAATTTTTAAATGACCTGAAATCATATCAAATATTTAAATGACAATTTAAAAAATGACTCATCATATTGTACCCTTCAGTGCAGTATGAATGTCTTCCAAATATTCTGCACGTGCTTGCAGCCTCCCCCTGGGTCCATATTTTTAAGAGGTCCTGGGTGTTTGGGGAGCCTGGCATCCTGTTCCCCCTGGGATTGTGCTGTACCTCTTCTGCTTGTGTTTAAAACAGGACCCTCATCCCAGAGCCCAGCCATGGTCTGTCACATTCCCAAAAAATGGGTAGATCAGGGCTGTTGTGCAGCCCCTCTTGGGCCCCGTGTCCACAGTGACAGATTTTGCTCAGCCGCAGTGCTATGCAACTCCAGGTCTCTTACCTCATAGGGACTTTACCCAAGTGAGACAGAACTCTGCCTATTTCTTGAGATGGGGCCACAGTTTCCCAACAACTTCTGGCACTGAAGATGAGCATTAATTACCTTTCGCTGCCTGGAATTTTGGCTCCTTCATCTTGCCCATCTAGGCAGGAATACAATTGTTAACAAACTCGTAAAGATCCAAATCACACACATCAAGCTCATACAACACTCTGTGAAAATACCACGAGCCCGCAGCACCCATTGCATCAGGTTTGAGCTGGGCTGTGCTGCCAGAGCCCTGTGAGGAGGCTGCCAGCTTTATCCCAATCCAGCCCAGCCTGGCGACCCTTTATTTGCACAAGCCTTATCTCATCTACCTCAACTGCATGCAAATAGTTCCACTCATCTGGGCCGACCACTCGCAATCTGCCACATGGAGCATGAAAAACACCTTGGCCTCGTGTGCTTTTCGTAAAGAAAGTCCTGTACAAGGCAAATAAAGCAGAGGCTGGGCAAATGTGGGGAGCCATGGCTGCCTCTGCTGGGCTGGAGAGTGTCCAGGGGTAGGGAGTGTGCCCAGGGCCTGCACCCACATGGCAAGGGCTGAGCAGACAGGTAGCTGTGTAGCAGAGGGTGGTTTTTGGAGGTTGATGGTTACCCACTCAGTTTTCACCTTGAAGCAGCTACATCTGTCTGCTTTATCTATCAGAGTCAGTAAAGCCCACAGCATCATTTGTCTTGCCCCGGGCAGATGATCCCTGTACAAAAGCCCTCCATAAGTGACACCCAGTACAAGGGAATTAAGGCCATGTGCTCCCACAGCAGTGCCTCCAGACCTTCAGCTCTCCACCATGTCTGTGCAATGGGACTGAACCCAAATTCTACATCTAAACATCCCCAAATTTGGTCTGGATGTGAGCAGCAGGGTTATCTGCTGGGGACAGGCCCAGACACCCCATGGGCTGTGCTCCAAGCCCCACCAAACCAAGAGTCCTGCTCCTCAGGGCCACTTGCAGATCCTTTTATCCTGGGAAAAAACCCCTTTCACTCCACTTGCAGATAGATATTTTCCATGTCCTGAGCCTCCTGATAGTTTTACCCTTTCTGTGCCTCAGCCAGCTGTCATAGAAAGGAAGAATGATTTGAGCTGGATTTGAGCTTAAAAATCATCTCATTCCAAGCCCCCTGCCACCTGCTAGACCAGGTTACTCAAAGCATCTGATCATCCAGTCTGGCCTTGAACTCTTCCAGGGATGGGGTATCCACAGCTTCTCTAGGCAACCTGTGCCAGGTCTTTACTCTCTTCCTAACATCTAATTTAAACCTCTCCCCTTTGAGTTTAAAGCAGCTGTGCAAGAAAAAGGTGCAGGTGAACCAAACTGTAGGGGTTTGGCTTGGCAATCTGCTCTTGCTGAAGCTGTGACAGCAACATGGTTTGCACACTAAGAGTTCAAACCCAGGTTAAAAAAATCCCCACACATGTCCTCACTGTCCTGCCCTGTGCTGTGCAGGGGGAATGTTGTACAGGTCAGATGCTGCTTCTTGGAGGGCAAACAGAAATCCACCTCCCTCTCCCTTCCTGCCAGCAGCACTTGCTGGTGCCCAGCACATGCACAAGATCCATTTCCCCTCACCATTTAGGCTTTCACCACTTTGGTAGCCTGCTGCACTCCACAGCTGCTTTCTTTGTTTCTCCTAAACCCAGTCCCAGTTTTGCATACAGATGAATATGTGTTACATCTTGTGCTGGATCAGAGCTCCCAGAGAAAGCCAAGGCACCACAGAGCCTGATATCCATCATGTCCATCCCTGCCACATCCACAGTGAGCTCTGGGGCTGTCACGTGCTGTAGTTTTACTGAATCCCCTCACCATCACCAATTATCCTTTCCATGTGTGCACCTTCTGCTGTCATTATGCAAAGCTGTTCTGCTGCAGCTCCTCACTCTTATCTTTTGGTGCCTGTGAAACAGCAGGGATAATGGGGGGACAGATTATCAGAACAGGGGCTGCAGGGCAGCCTGCAGCAGGCATCTCCAAGCAGGCACCCAGCACAGCTACACGCAGGTGTGCTCAGGTGCTGCCTTTGCCAGGTATTTTATAAACAGAGCACACCATCACATGTGCAGTAAATCCCCATTACAAAGCAGATAATTATGTGTACCAAACAGAGCCCTGCAGAGTGCAGCTGGCTAGGGAAGGCTTTTCACACCACATCCAACAGAAACCCTTCTCTTTTTCCTTTTAGGGAGAGGAAAAGCATCTTCTGAAACTCCACTGAGCAGCTTGCGGCATAGGGTGTAAGGCACGTCTCAGCCATACCGGCTGTGCAGAAGGGGTTTGTGGTGAGTTAATGGACCTTAGGAGTCAGCAGCCCCTTGAGATGTGATCTGCTGCTGCTGAAATGCAGAGCTCCTGGAATTGTACATGATGAACAGAGACACCAAAGACTTCCTGCAAGAGTTGGGGCACTTGGCTTTCCACCCAAGTGCAAGATCCTGGCTCAGGAGCCAGCTGATCCTGGCAGGAGCCAGCTCAGTTATGTATTTCTGTGGTGCTTCTATTTCATTTTCTGCTTTCAGGAGCTGTCTGCTCACAGTGGTGCAGAGCTGCACCCTCATATTGATGGTGCTGGAAGTGTTACCACCTGTTTTCCATTCTACCGGCCCAGTGCAGGCACCCCGTGGTTAGCATAGGTCACTGGTTTGGGATTTTTGCTGGTGAGAGCTGTGTGAGAGCTGGATGGTCCAAGTGCTGAGAAATGGAACAGAAAAGTTGATTTTGTCTGGTGGAAATGGAGATGACAAGTATCAAAAACACATGAGCAAAGAAAAATTTAATCTATTTAGCAAGTGTCTGCCTTCCTGTAGTTGTGGTTTCCAGAGAACTTAATTAGCTGAAGGGTGAGCTCAATATTGTCTTAACTCACAGCCACCTAATGACTGTGCTGTGGTTTTTCTGTCCTGTGATAAAATAATTGTGAAAGTTCATGCTGCTAATGAAGAGTCCTGCTTCTCTTTTTCTAGGGTTTCTTCTTCCTTCCTCCGTCTTTCTTTGGACTGAGTAGGAAAGTCTGGGGATCTGAAACTGGGTGTCTCTGCATCAGTTCTTTCTGTGCCACCCAGACATGTTCACACAGGCACCTTTAACATGTGTGCAACACCTAATGTCTGCATCAGGCCTCAGTTATAGGGACTTGAAACAGCTTCACGGAGATTGTGAATCAGGATTTAGTTTTAAGAGGTCCTAAGCAGAGTGGTTATGTTGCCACATTTGGCACGATGTTGGACCAAAGACAAACATGCACTCAGCACATTCTCCCTCTCAGCACAAGCATAAGTCATGGGAGATCCTTCAGTTGTGTTCAGGCTGTAAATCAGCTTAGGACATGGAGTTGTTGAGTTGCTGCAGCCTTTTTCTTCTTGAGAACCATTATATCAATGTCTTTGATACAGACACGAGGTATCAAACCAATTCAAGAACGTGTGTGAGGGTATTTGACTGAATTGTCCGCATCCACTTCTGATGGTTTGTTTGTGCCTAATTGCACTGCAAATCCCTCATTGTGAAAGAAGTGGTTGATTTTCAGATTACTGAAGCATGCCTGGTATCAGCTGAAGTTGCAGTGCAAGAGCAGCACTCTTGCTATGACCAGGCTGAGCTCCAGCTTCAGCCAGACTCTCTTCAGCCCCTCCACTGAAGTGCCAGAGCTAATGCTGAAGGTGACCTGTCTGTCTTAACACCAGTGGAGAAAACAGACACAGTGGAGGAAGGGAAGTGAAATGAGGGCTGAAGTGTCTTTCTGGGGGTGCCCATGCCCTCCTCTGCTGCTGGCACCAGGGCAAGGTGGGGGATGCAGCTGCAGCTGAAAAGGGGCAGCACCTCTCCAGCACCATCCATTTTATTTGTCTGAATTCCTTGTCCTCCTTTCTCTCACTTTTCTTTCCCTGGCAAGCTACCTAACATTTTTGTGTCTGACTGATTGTGAAATCAGAGTAATAATACGGTGTACGTAAAAGAAATGCTGGACATCTTAACCTTTGTAGGGACATGAACTCATTGTCCCTATTCCCACTTAAATGTACTGAACTGGGAGCACTTTCAGCAGGGAAAGAGGAGACTGAGACCTCAGCCATGGACACTGAGATCTCCAGCTGTGTGAAAGATTAAAGCAATAGTCATAATCACTGTTCTAGTCACTTGTTTCTTATCTTAAAACATAGTGCAAAACCTTCCAAGCATGTCTGTGAGCACACTGAGATTTATACCCACATCAATAATCACAAATTCAGTTTGTTCTTGCAACTAATAAAATAATTAGCAGCAGTCACGTAAAAGGAGAGAGAAATATGCTAATTCATGCTGGCTTTCAAATGAAAACCAGAAAGAAAGCCTAACCCACAAAGATGGTGAAGGCTGTTCTGTTTAGCTCCCTCCCAAGCCCATTTGGTGGTGGGCAGTGGAAGAGCATCCAGATCTCCCACTGAAGACCCTTCTGCCTTTCACAGCCAACACGTGGCCATCCAGGGTTATTATCTGGAAGTGTAAAACCTAACAAAACAGAACACTAAAAAACAATCCAAAAAGCATTTGCACACAGATCAGGCACTCGTGGAGATTTGGAAAAAGCTGTGCTGGAGTTTTCTTCTTGGCAGCACAGCCAGGCCTCATGATCCCTATTAGCAGGCTGCAGCTAGGGGACAGAACGTTTAAATGCTCATCAGTGGGGAAGGATATAGCATTTTGTTGATCACATAACTGGAAAACAAAAGCCTCCAGATATTCATTCATTCTTTTTTTTATTACTATTATTTCTACCAACTTATCTGGGAACTTGGAGAAGGCCAGAGGTTTGTTTTTCCCTCTGACCTGTGTGTCCCAGGGGAGAGGGCAGCAATGTCCTATTGTTCAGGGGCTATTCTCAGCATCTGGAGATCAAAGCCAGCTTCCCTGCCTGTGATTGCCACCAGCCGGTTGGCAATCCCTGCTGCACCACAGTCCTGCCTGCTGGAGAAAGGAGAAGCTCTGTCCACCTTCCCAGCCACGTGCTCCTTTCCTCCTCCTCGTGCCAGCAACAGCACTCACACAGCCCTTGGCCAGCTGAGGCAGAAAACCAGTCCAGCAACCTGCTTTGGAAAACCAGTCCTCATCTCCCCAGAACACATTGGTTTTCAATGAGATCAGGTGCCTGAAGGCAAGGCTGCATTTTTCTGCAGCGTTTCAGACTTAAACCAGCACCCACTCTTTGAGCTTTTTTCCTGTATACTTTAGAGATGGTGAAACTCCTTTTTCACAGAGCCCTTCTTAAGGCAAAGAGGAGGTGACAACACAAAGAAAGGCTTCAGGCTGTACCCTCGTGGTCAATCACAGCCCTGACAGACAGCAGCATGGATGCTCAAGCAATACATTATTTAGGCACATGGCCTTCAACCCACTCAAAGGGCTTTAAGCACAAATCTGACCCCCAAAATCATGTTTGCAACCCCAAAGTCACAATTCATGAACTCTTAAAAAGTACATATTTCTGATTGATTTTATTTGCCTTCAGATATCACACCATCGGTATTTTTTCAAGGTTTTTCTTTGCCATCACACCACACTTTTTCTCCCAACCTTTTTTTTTTTTTTTTTTTTTTTGTTTTTTTAAGTAGAGAAAGTTGAGATCCAGATTTTAAAAAACCCAAGAAGTGTAATTTGGAGAAAGCCACCAGCTGTGAGAAGACCCATGCTTGCATTGCTGGCTTGGCTGTGGGATGGCAGGACAGGTCTTGGGAGGACAGGGCTGGTCTGAAAACTCCCAGCATTGTTTTGTTTCTTTTTTTTTTTTTTTTTTGGAAGAATGTGGAGGATCACACATTGCTTGTATAACTGATGAGGAAGAGTGCTTAAAACTTGGGAGCTTGAGTGTGTGTGCCAGAAGTGTTGGGTTTTATGGGAGATTAGACACTGCTTGACACAGCAGGTCCTCTTGCCAGATCCCTGGCGCACAGACAATTAAATGAGCCAAATAACCACATCTATCTCAGCATGCCCATGCATGTGCAAACAATTACTCTGTGGGACTGTTATTAAAGAAAATTAAATTTTAAGTCTGTACCAGTCCAGGAAATCTTAAGGGAGACTAATTTTCTAGGAACCATCTAGTGGGCACAGCCTGGGTAGCCCTGGAAAGGTTTATAAATCTGGTCTTAAAGTCCCTAATCCTGTTTATCTGCTACTGTTCTTATTTTAAAAACCCAGAACTTCTGACAAATTTAGGAATTCAAAGCCCCGGGGACTTGTGTAAGCCCTTTGGACTTGCAAGAACTCAGGCATTTGTTTCCAGTCAAGGCTGGTTTTGGTCACGTGGGGTTTCATCACTAGTTAAATTCTGAGCTGAAATAAGATGGATTTCTTGCTCTGCCTTAGCAGCAAGTTCACTTTTTACCATTCTACATGAAATTTGCTCATCTGCTTTCGAGGAGATAAAGACTGAAAAAACCTTGCAAATAAAACAAGCCACCCTTTTGGCCTCTAAAATAAACTGATATTGGGCTTTGCCTGGCTGCTGCTTGGAATGTTGATAAAGGCAGTGAGATTGGGTGCTGTGGTCTTGCTGTGTCTTGCTGTGGTCAGATGTGTGGTGTCATAGAGCTGGGGTTGCCCTGGAGTATCTGGGAGAACTCCTGAGTGGAGCTGGTGCACATTTGGACATCTCAGTGGGAACTGGCACACAAAGAGGAAGGACAGGGAGGGAGAGTCAAGGATTCTGGAGATGTCTTCACAGCCTTGGCAGTCTGACAAAGTCATCAAAAGGACATTTGCTGTCAGCTGCAGAATCACCGCTCAAAAATGCTTGAAAAAAACATGAGTGTCTGCAGAAGAGAGAGAAATATACACAAATGTGTTTGTGTCTTTAGTTAGGGATTGTGACTGCACAGGGATTGGGTAGGAGGAGGATGAGGAGGATGAATGATGAGGATGATGAAACAGGGACAGCACCAAACTGGAATTTGAGTGTCTTAGTCCCAGCTCTTCTGCTCAGACCAAAGGGTGACTTTCAACAAGCCCTTCTGGGTTGGCAGGTCTTTACTTCTCCATCGCCTGATAACAAAACCGATCTCTCTGCAGATCTTTTGAGATCTGCTGCTGCAAAGAGCCGTACAAGTGCAATATACCTTTCTTCCTTTATGTGATAAATGCTCCTTCAGAGTCCCCTCAGACTGCTCAGATGATTCCCACTCCTAATGGGGACAGCTGGCTCGTTGATGTAAGAGGCCATCCATCAGGATGACCCACTGAAAGGTTTCTACTGTGGCTCCAGTTGTAGCTGCCAAAAGAAGCACTCCAGAAGTGCCTTTGAAATATTGTGTTTTTAAGTGGATAAGGAGGGATTGGAATGTCCTCATCCAGCCTTTATTATTTGGCTGCTTTTGAATGATCCTTTTCAAAAAGAGGTTGGGCAGCTATGGGGAAAGAAAAAAAAAAAGAGAATAACAGGGCTTAATGCTCCTTTATGCATTTTATAGATTTAATATAAAAATAGTTATAACAAAAACACAAATCCCATGGTCTGCCTTCCTATTTGCACAGGCTATAATGAGTTGACATTTGAATAAGCCTGGAAAATTGTATTTAATAACTCCTCAGAGGCCCTAGAGTGGGAAAACATATTATTGCAGCCTGATTTGGAAGTTATTGTTTTTTAAGGACATTTTCAGAGTTGCACACCTCTTTGAGGCTGCAATTCCGCATCTTCTGAGCAACTGAGGCTTAAATTCCTCACTCATGATCCCTGTGTGACTGTGTGCACTGTCCCATATTTTAAAGCTCCTGGAGACTGTCAAGGACAGGAAACTGCTCCTAATGTTTTGCTTCACATTTGTTTTCAAGGGTGAAAAAATGCAGTTTAAATTCACTGATCTCTCATTTCTCCTCACATCTCTAAATGCCCTGTAAGGTAGAGGGGATGGACCAGGAGAAACACACACTGGAGTAGGAAGCAGGAGTCCTTCAGGGGAGAATCAGCTCCATGCTGGTGAAGAAGCAGAGGTTTCTGCAGTTTGCTATGGCTTATTACTCACCTTGCTTCAGCAGGGAGCTTGCTGGAAGAACCTCTGCCTTGGTTAACACTCTGTTCACATGTGCCTTCTTGGATATTAATTTTTAAAAGCCAGCCTGTAACCTTTGTGAGGTTACCAAGGGGACTAGGTGACATCTCCTGTCATACTGATGGGTAGCACCTGGCTCTGGTGTTTCTTTGTGCTCTGTCAAGCCAGCAGCTGAGCTTATGTCTAGTGCTAGGTTTTTGAACCTGTTTCCAAAGGGAAGAGAGGGTTCTACTGACCAGTTTGACTCCATCTCCCCTTTAACTCAGCATCCAAGTTCAGTCTGACCTGGCAGAAGTGCGGGGTATCTCTCAAAGGAATGATGCTCCTAGATGCCTCAGAAAAGTCTGTGGCTGTGTAAAAGATGTACCCAAAGCAGTGCCACAGGCAGTGTGAAACAAAGGTGGCAGTGCTGTGTATGTGCCATTTGACATCCAGATCTCACAGACCTGCACATGCATTTGTTGTTCAGAAAAATACTCAGGAAATGGGTACAGACAGAGATTCACACAGGGGACAGGGAGAAGGATGAACTGTGATTATTTAGGCAGGAGGCGTGAGACTACATAACAAAATTCATAGGAAGACAGCCTTTATTAGCTCCATTGTCTAATGAACAACATGAATTTAGAAAATACATCCCTCAGCTTCAACTGAAGCTCCTCAGGACTGAGATATTTTGAAGAACAGGTTGCTTATTTTAAGATACAAAATGTAGTTTTAAAGCTCATATTTCAAGTATCCACACATGAAAAAAAATCTATGAAGGGCCTATGTATAAGAAGAAGGAACCCACTTGTACAAAGCAATAACTTCCATGAAGAAAAAAATGGCTTAGACTCAGCTATAAAATTCTCCTTTTGCCTGTCTGCAGGGGAATTATTGAAATGCCAGTTGTGGGGTTGATCCCTCTGACAGAGAGAGGAACTGCATATGGATTTTGGTAGGAATATTAGCACTGCATGACAAAGCAGCAGTTATTGACAGCACACGAGGCTGAGTGTGACGAAGCCCTGGCTTGTCTGATGCCAGAGCCTGTCAATTAACAAACGAGTCACAGCACCCAGATCTGGAGGATGGACACACTCTGATGGCCTGGAGCAGGAAGTCACAGCACTGACTAACACAGACGTGTGTCTATAGGAGGTGAGTGTTGCTGCTTTGGGGTGACAAAGAGCTGTGTGTATTTGCAAACATTCATTATGTACATACTGCGCTGAGTTCTGGGGGATTAAAATTTCATTAGCTCTCGCAGCGCTCCTGGATGGTAATCCCAGGATGGCGGTTCTAGGATGGCAAGCACAAAGATCTGCAGATGAGGTTATGCACAGGCCTTATTTCTTCCAAGTGGAGAGCAGTTTATGTGCTTAAATAAAACTGAAGCAGAGAGCTGACACACTCATTTCTGCATTTCTAGTTAGTATCTGAATGGTGAAGTGTTCCTAAAATGCTGTCTCGTCTCTGTGCATTTGCAGAAATCTGGTTTAGCACTGAAATATCCATCTCTACCTACTCACAGGGTGCATTTTAGACTTCTTTTAAACATCCTTTTCTCTGTATCTACATGGGAAATGAGATGGCAATGACTATTCCTATCCTCTTTCCATGGGGGAAACATCCCAAAATGCCAAGCTGTGACCTCTTCTAATTGCCTCCCACACCAGCTTTCCCACTTCCCAAAGTGGAGGCAGGAGCTGGCTGGGTGGGGGGTGGTTTTTGCTCCTCTTTCCTTCCCTCTGAGCCCCCCACCCCAGGCAGGCAGATACTCAGCTTTGCCTGTCAGTGTCTAATGGGACCAGGCGAGGATTTGGGCTCCCTGCATGGCAAACCAAGCCGCTCTGAGGGATCACTGATGGGGGCTGCCCTTCCCCTGCCCAGGAGCCCCCACAGGAAGCAAAAGCCCACAGTTTGCAAACTCTGCTTCAGAAAATGGAGAAATGCTTTTGAGGAAATATTGGCTTGGCACCCTCAGCTTTTTTGGCACAATGCCTGGAATAGGGAAGAAGCAGTGAAACTGTCCTGTGGGGGAGAGGAAGGTGCTCTGAAAACCAAGGTGGATTCATACTCCTTTGTGGATCTCTGGATCAGGGGAAAAGCATCGTCTTTTCAGGGGCTTCTAGAGACAGTTTTGCTTCAGGACAGAAACACATTTGTAGGTACCAACATCAGACAGAAATATGAAATTGAAATGGTCCATTCTTCCCCTCCTCCCTGAGACTTCAGGAACATCTCTCTTTGCAGGGGTTGTGCATTTGTATATAATTATTTCTTTTTCTGTATATTGATCCTTTTCTCCTTCCCTTGAATGCACCGTAATTATACTTCCCTTTGGCGAGCGTGAGGAGTGAACTGTCACTGCTGCACAATGGCTCAACTGTATCAACCCAGGAAAGAAAGAGGCCCTGTTTTGGGGGAGGGCTGACAATTGCAGGTTCTGATTCATACCTGTGGAACTGCTACTCTGTAATCAAGCACTGATTAGTCACCACCAGCCAATTACCAAACCCAGTTTCCCAAAGCAATTTGTCTTATCGGGAAATTTATAAATCCTGGTTAACTGTACAGGGAGAACTTCAGTGGGCTGGGAGCAGGCAGAGAGCAAGTGCATCCTCCTGGGTGCCATTGTGGTCACACTGGTGCTGGCAGGGAGGTGAGCTGGTTGCCCTGAACCAGGTGGGCAAGAGCAGCCTCTCTTGACAGAGAAGTGTCAGCTCTGCTACTTTTATGCATCTTCCCCTATGGGATGAGTGTGTTTTCTGAGATCATAGTGACAAACAGCAACGATGAGCCCTCTCTGTGTGCTGGGATCTTCCCCAAGAGTTTTGCAGGCTGGAGTTGTGCACAGATCTGCACAAGGGGTATCTCATTGCCCTGACAACTCCCTGTCCCCTGCAGTGGGACCACCCTCCCTTTCTCCAGGTGGGCTTTCTGCAGGGTTCACCATCTCAGAGAAACCCCAGACACCACGGCTGTAAGGAAAGCTGCTGCCTGCTGCGAGGTTATTCTTGCCCAAGTAGAAATGAGCTGTGTTTGCTGCAAGCACTCTTACACTGGTGTAACTGTGAAGGAGCAGCAGCTGCTGTTTTAACCATACCAGCAAGTGTGGAGTGCCAGAGTATTTCTGCACAGATGAACCAGCAGTCTTCTTTCCTGCCAAGGCTACACCAGTTTGAAGATCAGTGCAAAAGCAGCTGCTGAAGTTGGTGTTTACAGACCAGCAGGGCCAGAAGGAGGAGAGGAGCCTGGATGGGGCACAGGGTGATAGGGGCTGTCCCTGTGTTCTTGGGAAGTCTGGAGAAGGGAATCCCCAGGTGAGCCTCAGCTTTTGTGTGGCAGGGGATGGGACTACACAAAGAAGATGCAAAGGGACACTAAGTCTCTGATGTAGGAGATCATCCCTCCTCTCCAGATGGGATGGGTGGAAGCCCCTGGAGCTGGCTGGCTGCCCTCATTCTGCTGGAGCATACCTTGGGTAAAACCACACTTTTTGCCCTTAAACACTTGTTTATTTTTCTGTGCAGGTCCTTCTCTTGCTGCTGTGTCTAGAGAGCCTACCCAGGCTGGTAGGGGCAAGTTTCCTGCACCCCCTTGGTTTCCAAACTTGTGTCCAGTGCCAGCTGAGTCTGACAGTCTGAATTCAAATCTGAAGCACACCAGGAAAAATGAGACATGTCAGACAATCTATGCAAATCCACCAGACAAAGTGCTGGGAAAAAGACAGGGGCCCTCATTAAAAAAAAGCACTAGCTGTGTCTGCCTCTCCTTTGTTAATCTTATTGACATACAGTGACATTCACAATTTCCACCTGTTTTTTTTCCACTTTGCAACAGAAAACAAAAACTAAAGTAATTTATTTTCTCATGCCTTACATCATGTAATCACCTCTGTCCCTGACGCCCCCAGCCCCAAGGCACTGTTTCACTGAAGTATTTGTTGCTCCATACTAATCCACTAAACCTGAATTTCCTATATTTTCATACCACATGGAGAAGGCTCAGTTTAGCTCTTGTACATTTTAGGTGTCTATCAAGATAAAACTTGGACTGCAAGGAGTCTCTGGCATGCTCAGCCATACTGAACGTGCAGTGACACAAGCATTTCCTCTCTTTACTCTGTCTCTGAATAAATCACTTCAGTATTATTAATTTTACATAAAGTTCCCCTGTGCATGTTCCAGAGACCTGCTAGAGCTCAGTAAATGCTTGGAAATAAGCCTTCATGGCTCTCAACCATGACCTACAATGTTCTCAATGTTCTCTCTTCCTTCATCAGCCCCGGTTTTGGCCACTTCACGTAGAGTGTTAAAAACTGGTTGTGTTAAAACCCCACAAAATGATGTCTTCATCCCACTACCCCGGCCTCTGTTGAGCAGAGATGAGAATTGCTTGGATGAATGCATGGAGAGTAAACATGTTGGAAACTACCATTTGAAGAAACTTCTATGAATTTATTTTTGCCCCAGAAGAGGCTACCTTTCAAGGGATTAAGAAGAGTGACATCATTCAACAAATGAAATGCCCTATTTTGGATGCCGTGAAGCATTTTGCAATAACTTCAAATGAAGTGGAGATTTTTTTGTGTGTGACTGGAAAAGCAAATGCAGTTTGTCCTCAGTTTCTTCATTTTCCCTCTTCTTTACTGCAGTAACTAGATTTAAAAAGAAATTATTTGCTTCTTACCCCTCTCATAGCCGTTCATGGGACTGTTTTACCTTTCTTTACATGGACTGTTTCTTCTTTAGGTTATTTAATGGCCTCCATGGGAGGCTAAATTCTCTGTAAATACCCTCTGTTCCTTCTTCCGCTTCTTCTTACTATGACACTGCACAATATTAATGAACATAGTCCATTGAAAGAATGAGTGCATGCAGCAAATAGTAAGCAAGAAAATTCTCTGTTAACCCTCACAGGAGAGTTATCTCAAACCTTTTGTCTGGGCTCATGCTGACTTAACCTGCCCACTTCTTCCTGTGAGGAGGTGGGAAACCCAACCTATGCTAGTAACACCTGGGAGCTGAGGGAAAAACAACCATCCCAGATTTTCCAGGCCTTCCCTTGTCCTGACAATTCATTTTTAAGAAGTTCTGTGTTTCAAATTAGATATTAGGGGGGAAAATTCACTTAAGGAGTGGTTAATAGGCATTGGAATAAATTTCCCAGGGAGTTGGTGGAGTCACTATGCCTGGAACTGCCCAAGAGCCATCTGGATGTGGAACTTGAGGACATAGTTTAGGGCTGATTATGGTGGTGCTGTGCTGATGGTGGGGCTGGATGATCTCGAAGGTGTCTCCCAACCCTGCTGATTCTCTGTGATGCTGTGACTTTCTGTCCCTCTGCATGGCCCCATCCTTCCATGGTGTCACCATGGTGTCACTGCTCAGCTTCCCATCCCCTGTAAATGTGCTGAGGGTGAGCTGGATCCACTGTCTGTGTCACTGGGGCAGCCAGGCAAGAGCCCCGGGGCCAAGGCAGAGCCCTGAGGGACACCCCTCGTCCCCGGCCTGCAGCCGGACATGGAGCCACTGCCCACAACTCCCTGGCTGCATCCACCTGGCCAGTGGCTCATGCCCCGAACAGCCCAGCCTCCAAAGCCTCCAAAAGGGCTCTGCAGGTGGAAGAGACCGTCCCAAGTTTCCCTCATCTGCCTCACGACCATCACAAGAACAGAGACTAAGACCCTGAAAACGCCTGGGGACTTTGTGCAGGGGTTCTGGCCTGGTTGCGGTGGGCTCTTGCTAAGTGATTGTTTGAAGGTGTGCTTGACCTGACACCGGCTTCTCAGAGCAACAGGTCACACCACAACAGTCAATAAATCTCACCAACTTTTGGCCAACTGCCCCTCGCTTTGAAATAGACCATAAAAGTGACTTTTCTAAGTTACTTTCTGAGAGAGGTCTCCTCATGGAAGAAGACACCGGCAACCCTGTCACATCCATTGGTAGCTACAACCCCCGCTTTTCTGTCTCTTTCCTTTGACTCTTTATCCCTCTCTCTCTCCCTCTCATCTATCACATAACCCATGATGCTGGCACTACAGTAAAGATGCATTATTGCTGTTGTGATTTAAACTGAAATCTCTTGGTGTCCTTTTTGCACTCTGAGATCAAACAAACTCCCACTTGTGCTAGCGGATGGTGACAGCAGGGTGAGGCTGGGGCTGTCGTGTGTGGGACCGTGTCCAAAGCCTCACAGGGGCCTGGGCACATCAGGGGCTCCAAGTGCCCAAGTCTGGGGCTGCTCGGTGCCAGTTCCAGTGGGGTCGGCTGTGGAAGGGATGTCGGGTGTGGCCCTTTGTGACACAGGCGCTGATGCAGGACATGATGGTGCCCAGAGGCCTTTGTGACATGGCAGAGCCCCGCCCTGCCAGAGGGGTATATAAGGGGCACAGAGGCCTGGGTGCCCGGTCCCAGAGAGCCGTTCTGTCAGGAGAGAGCAGCTCCCTGAGAGCCTCAGCAGCAGAGCACGATGGAGACGCGCGCGGAGGAGGCGAACCCCAACTCCCCCCCTGCCACGGAGCAGCCGGGCCTGTGCCTGAGGCCCCAGGTGACGGCCAGCCCCGGAGAGAGAGGGGACGGAGGGAGCTGGGATGGGGCTGGAGGCAGCGGCCTGGGGGCCAGGGCTGGGCTGGTGTCTCCTTCCCCCACAGCCGGGGCACAGAGCCAGGGCCCTGCCCCACACAGCCCCTGCTGCCCCCCCAGCCCCTATCCCCCCCCCAGCCCCTGCCCTGGGTGGCTGGAAGCCCTCTGGGAGCAGTGTGAGAGGGCAGTAGGGGGGACAGAGCTGCCAGGGCCACAGACTGTGGGGTGGGACTTGGCCAGGGAGGAGAGAGAGTGGGAACCCTACCTGGGCCAGGGCCTGCCCCAGTGGGAAAAGGAGAGTGCCCAAGAGCTGTCCCAATGGGAAGATGAGAAATACCAAGATCTGTCCCAACTGGAATTTGAGAGAGACCAAGGGCTGTCCCATGGGGAAGATGTGACATATCAGGAGCCTTCCCAAAAGCAAGATATGAATGTCTCAGAGCTCTACAAACAGGATGACAAAATAGACCAAGAGCTGTCAGAAGGTGAAATAGACCCAGAGCTGTACCACTGGGAATCTGCAAGACACCAAAAGCTATTCAAATTTCTGGACATGAGAATCCAAGAGCTGTCCCAGGAGGAAAACAACAGTGACAAGTTTCCCCAGTGGGAACACTCCATTGTCCAAGAGCTGTCTGAAGGAGAAATGAGACAATATCCAAAGGTGTCCCAAGAGAAAGGCGATAGTGACAAAAAGGAGTCACAGACAGACAGGGAATGCATCACCATCCACACCATCTGGGTCAACCCCAAGTACCCTCAGCTCCTGCAGGACCCCGACGCTGTTCCACAGAGCCAGGGCCCTGCCCCACACAGCCCCTGCTGCCCCCCAGAGCCCTCAGCTCCCCAGCCAGGAGCCCAGGCCCTCAGGGAGCCGCTGGCTCCCCCCAAGAAACGCCCGTCCCGCTTCAGGCGGGCGCTGCGGGCGCTGCGGGCGCTGCGGGCGCTGTTCCGCTGCCCCTGCCTGAGGCCACAGACGGACAATCAGTGCCCGCTGCCCGCGCCAGGCCGGGCCCCGCAGGTGGCGGCTGGCCCGGAGCCTGCCCCTGTCACACGGGCTGCCTTTGATGGCCAGGTGTCAGGGACATCAGGTCCTTGGCAGGAGAAGGGCCTGGCTGAGGCTTAGGCCTTGAGAGGCACCAGTGGTGTCAGAGCCACGGGCAGGGCCACAAAGCCTGGGGACAAGGAGCTCCTGCTCAGAGGGGACACCAAGGACACACGAGTGACAGCCACAAGGACGTTTGGCAGAACTTCCCAGATGAGGACAAAACTCATAAAGCCAACTCAGGAACTGTGCTGAAATCGGCTCCAGCTGGGGAAAAGGGACTTCTGGCATGGGGAGACGGCGACCACCAACTCCTGGCCCAGAGACCCCATAACCCAGCGAGAAAAAAGGACATTCTTCAAAAGAAAAGGAAGACTGAGCATAGAGAAAGAGTAGTTAGCACAAGAAGCAAAAGAATCTTTTATCCCATAGAATAAAATATTAAGAAATTCATGTTAGCTAATTATAAATTACTGTTAATAATATTAGCTAATAATAACCAAAACTATTACACTAATATTTAGTAAATAGCAAAAACATAATACTAATATAACATACAAATTAAATATTCCATGTAATTTAATATTTATAATATTTATATATAATATTTATTCATAAGAAATATATTTTACTACCATAATATACATCATATATATGATATAGAACATTATATATGGTATATATATGAATGTAATATCTAAGTATTTAGATATGATACTGTAAAAATATTACAATAATTTTAAAAGGAAATAATATGTGAAATTAGTAAGAGAACCACATAATTGTTAACCAATAAACATGAATGCCTTTGTTTGGTAAAATGTATAAATAGTGAAATGCTTTGATAGTCGCTGTGCTGGCTTTGTGGATTTGCCCCCCAGCACCTGTTTCTGTGCAGAACTGTAAATAAAAGAAATATCTGAACTCTGTGTTTGGATCGTCTTCTTGCACACGGGGTGAAAGAATCCATTTTGGGACAGCAGCTTTGCCATGGACACATTGATAAAAGTTGCTGCTTTTCCTGCCATGCTCGCCTGTGCCTGCCCCATCTCGGGAGCCAGACGGGCGCAGGCAAAGCAGCAGAGACCTGAAACTCGGCGGCTGCGCGGTCGCTGTGGCCAAGACAATCCCACGTCAGCCACGAGAGCCTCTCTGGGAACAAGCAACAAATCCCAGAGGGCTCCTCTCCGAGCTGCTCCCTGAGTCCCTGTACCGAGAAGTTGTTGTGCAGGTGTTTGGGGAATGTCCTGGGGCTGTTTGGACCAGCTGTGTGGTGTTCCCAGTGCACACCCGGCAAGCTGAATTCCCCCACAGGGACAAGGGTGGCTGATTTGGAGGTGAACCCTGGTTCCTTAAAGAATCATTTTTTGGTATTGACCTCCTGTCTGGGTGGCCAAGAGCAGCCTCCCACAGTGACACCTTCTCCTGTGGTTTGTCCCTCAGTCCTTCCCCAGAGTCTTTCAGGTGGCCTTGCCAACTGCAGCTCCAGACATTTCAGCCCCTCCAGTACATCCAAAGCTCAGGGCAGTGCCCTGCACACTCCCAGCCGTGCCCTGCACACCCCACACACGTCCTGCTTGCACAAGTGCTGGGTTCCTGTCGTGCCCCACAGACACTGCCCACTGTGATGCACAATATGCCCTGCCCTGTGCCCCACCATGGGGATGGATGTGACACCTGGGGACACCATTTCAGGGTCGTGATGGTGATGCTGTGGTGATGGTGATACTGGATGATCCTGCAGGTCTCTTCTTACCTTGAAGATTCCAGGATTCTGTGATTCCTAGCTTCCTCTTGTTTTTGAATAAAAATAATAGTACCTAACTGAAGGAGTAACAGAGATTGTCATGACTGATTAATATTTCAAAAGGACCTCATAAATCAATAATCTTTCCACTCTAGTATAATTCACCACCAATGCTCTCTTCCCTTGGTTGGCCTTTGAATTCCCTCACAGGCTCTCAGTTTGCAACAGAGATGTAATAGAGCAAACAAAAAAGGAAACCAAAAAGGAATATTAAATGACAGGGATGTCAAGTGGAAAAATTTAGTATCCATTTCCTACCCCATCAAACACCATTTTATTGATAAAAATCAATATTGGTATTTTTTATTTGCTGTTGTTTCATTGATATTTTGTTGATATCATATAAATATAGTGATAGGTATTATAACTTTGATAATATTTATTGTTCTAATGTTTCATTGTTTTAATAGTATATATGAGTCCTTTCTGAATGTCCACAACAGTGAGGGACAACAGGCACAAGACACATGAGGGAAAACTCCAGTGAGCTTTACATGAGAGTGATTCTGCACAAGGAAAGGCTGTTGGAAAAGGCTGGGAAATCTCCATCCTTGGAGACAGCCCCAAACAATGTCCTGAGCAACCCAATCTAAGTGAGAAGTTATCCTTGCTCTGAGCTGGGGATGGGACCAGATGACCTTCAGAGGTCCCTTCCAATTTAAGTTAGTCTTTGATGCTCAGCTCAAAATAAACAATTTTTGACATTAGCTATTCTGCCTTGGCTTTTCCCTGTCATCCAGCCCCAGAGGCAATGTGTTGCTCCGTGGGCTGTAGGGCAGCTTGGAAGAGCTCTCATTCCTGGAGAAGAATGAGGGCAGCAAGCTGAGGGAGACTTGGCAGGGTGCTTGAGGCTTTCATGATCTAATTGAAAGGAAGGTGAATTTTCTCTCACTTGACCCTGATTTAAATCCTCCACTCTCATGCTCTGAAGTTTACAACCTCTTCTCTCACTTCCAGCACAGAGTTTCACCTCCTTTAGAGCTAGAGCTGGTGTGACTCATCCTGGAGGACACTGCTGTGCCTGGTCCTTTGCCTGAGCTGTGGCCCTGCTGTGAGAAATCTGCCATAAGAGAAAGCTGGAAACAAACTTAACCTCATTTTGGATTGTCCGCAGCCATCTAGGAGAGGCGAGAATTTGGAATCCATTTTTATTTATTCACTTTAAAGTGAATTGTACTGCCTGCCCACAGAAGCACAGGGTGCAGCTGAGGAAGATGCTGCTTTTGTGCAAGAAGTGCTGCAAGGATTAAAGTGCTCCTAGGTACAATGTGTGAGGATGACTCAGGAGAACCTGGCTTCAAATGGGAGCTCTTCAAAGTGGCATCTGCCTTTTTTGGTGAGCCTCTCACAGGTCTCTCATTTAAACAGTGCAAAACCATAACGAAAGGCTGAACAGCTCTGATGTGTGAACTGAGGCTGCAAAGCAGGGCTCCCCACAGGTTTCTTTCTGCCCCAGCTGGATAAAATACTGCTGTCTGCCTTTCTTGGAGAATGGAGATGGTGCACATGGCTGCCCACCCTGGAGGTTTGCTGCTCCCACCAGGCAGGAGTGCTGCCAGCTCTGCCAAGGCAGACATTTCTTGCTTGCTAAAATGAGGCAAAGGACAATTAGATTGCAAGTAAAACACGTTATCTCCACTTGGAAGGCCTGCCAATCCACCAGGCCACCACTTTCTTTAGGCTTAGATATGGTACCATGCCAAACTCTCAGGTCTGTGTCAGCTCAGAGATTCATAGAATGGTTTGGGTTGGAAGGGACTTTAGAGATCACCCAGTTCCCGTCCTCTGCCATGGGCAGGGGTATCTTCCACTTGTTCAAAGCCCCATCCAGCCTTGAACACCTTCAAGGATGGGGCATCTGCAGGGGCATCAGGCATCACCTGAATAAGAAGAACTGCCCTTGAATTAGAGGTCTTCTCCTCAGTGTCTGCTCCACACTGCACAGTCTTGAAGCCTGGCCTGGAGCCCTTCAGACATTGTGTTTTTAATTAGTTTTGGTACTAACCCAGCATCTCTGCACCCTGCACTACACTATCCTCCTCTGACTCCACAGAACAGTGCTCTTTTAGCATTACTTCACTAAATGCAGTCCTATCTGTGGCTTACGCATGGCCTCTTTAATTAACTGACAACTTTAATCCACATGATACACTCTGCTTATCTGGAAACTGACTTTTACTTCTGATAAGCCATGATCTAATTGCCCCTTGTCCTCATCCTCTGCAGAAGTGCAGAATCAATGCACTGCTTCCCCCATGCAGTTTCCCAATATGCAAAAGCTCTCTCGTTAATCCCCAGCATTCAAACTTGGCATTCGATGAAGCAGAGATGGCAAGGGACTCCTTGCAGCCCCTCTCCTCCATTCCTCTCTCTCTCCTTCTCACCTGGACCATGCTCAGCTGGCAAGGAACTGAGGCAGCATCACAAGCTGCCAGCATTTTACCCTCCTGCCTGCATAGGGTACCCATTTCTAGGCCTCAGAAGCAGAAGACAGTTTTGCAGTAAGAGGCAAAGCTCTTGGTGTTACTGAACTCAGTGTACAAGAAACTGATGTGAGTCTGGCTAGTATATTCTGGGTTTATTTGCCATCTACTTTTTTTAACTTCCAGGAAACTTTCAGGCCCCAGAATGCAAGTCAGTATGTGCAATTAGCGAATGTTTTTCAGGCATCTCCTTCTCTCCAGATCTAAGGGGTTTCCAAAAAGATGTCAAATACATTTCAAGCTGTTTTTCTAGAGTTTTAGAAGAGAATTTATACACTGAATTTGGGTGTGCGTTTAACTGTCGTTAGGTCCTGCCAGTTTAAACCTGTCCAGCCAGCTCTCTGCTGTTGACATCTGGCAAATTATTTTCATTCAAAGCTGTGGATCCAGTTATGGATATCTTCCCTTTCACCCCTCTCTTGTAGAGAGACAAATGAGTGGGAGGTTTTTCAAGGAGATGCTGAAAAAATGTTGGCTCAAAATTAGATGAGTTTGTGTCCTTTGGTACCACAGGTGAGGACAGAGATGTGAAAGGAACAGGAATTAACTCACAATGAAAATGGAACAGCTGGGAGGATGCTTGGTGTCACCCACTGCTATTTTGGAGGCTGAGCTTCCAGTATTTTTGCATGTTATGAGGAGGATCAGGGAGACCTACGCTGTGCTTCTTTGGTGCCTCAGCAATTCTTTCCATCCCACGTGGCTGCCTGCCCTCAGAATGCAGAGATTTGGCTGCTTGATGTCATTAATTGCACGGGAGAAACCCGTAGCAACGCTCTGAGCCATTTGTACCACTTCACTATGACAATATATATGTCATTGCTGCAGCAGGCCAGACATGGAGATCGGGTCCTGTAGTGCTCTCTCCGTGCCAAGCAGATTTCCATTAGCTGCTCCTCGAGTGGCATTAGAAGTGACAGCCACTGCTTCTCCCCCGGCCTCCCACAGGGAGGGACACGGCTGCACGGGGACGTGGAGCAGAGTGGAAGTGAACTCTGAGGGACTCCTCACACAAGGAGCTTCTGCAAATGACAAATGTGTTTCAGGGATCCTAGTGAAAAATATCCTGCACAGCTGTGTGCTTTCTGCAGTTGAAGCCTTGTATACTTTCCCTCCATCCTTATTTCCTTATCATCCATCAATCCTGGTACACTTTCAGTCCCTTGGTTTTGCAATGTCAGCAGCCTAAGAATCCCAAAATGCTCCAAAGTAATTTCCATTCTGCTTTCCCTGACACAGAGACCTCGTTATCCTGGATTGCCTGAGTCCATCTGCCCTTTCCTTGGGGATTTTATTCCTGTGGGGTACAGATATTTTTACAAATGACAGAAGCAGTGCTGTGGGAACTGGAGGAAGAAGCACGTTCTTCCTGCCTCAGGAGGGATGTCTGTACGGACAGTGCACACATGAGCTGGTCAGAAAGCTGTGGTCACAATAGCACAGCAGCTAAAGCACAAACAGAGAGAGGAACGCTGAAGGTGTTGGCAAGATGACCCTACCTGTGCCTCCCTGACACACCAAAAAGCAGAGAAAACCTCTTTGGCTGTCACCTAAGTCACCAGCTGTGACAGGGATTGAGCTGCCTTCTCCCACTTTCTCAGGAAAAGAAAGAGACTTCTGTTGGAGAAGCTCTTTTGTTGTTTTTATTTATGTCTTAGTAACCTTTAAGTCATGGTTTAATCACATTTGATCAACAAAACATGGCTGGAAAATGAAAAGTCAGATGTTTAAAATTTTGAAAGTGCCCAACAATGCTCTGAGGTTTTTTAGCTCTGATTTTGTTTTTCCCCTCTGGATTGTTTTAGCAGAGAAATTCTGCACTTCTTCAGTTCAAATTTATAGAGTTGCATTTGACCTAAAACGCCCTTTTTTTTTCAGTGAGTGATCCATTCATTCTGAAAACAAAATACATGGCAACACCCAGGCAGAACACCGTGGTCACAGCGCTGCTGTGTCTGATCTGCTCTCCAGCCACCCCACCTCTCCCCTCCAGGTTTAGCAAAGTGAGGCACTACACGTGCACATGTTTTTATCCTCCTTCCCACCCCCAGCTTGGCAAATGACTGCCCTACACCCCAATGAGATCAGTAGCTGTCACACCCTGTTTGTGGCTCTTTGGGCTGTTTTGTGCTCCTTGAAGCTCCCTGCCTGCCCCAGGGGTCTGAGACAGCCCAGGGCACAGCAGGACAGAAAAGAAAGGCACAGTTGTGTGCAGACATCAAGCTCAGAGAGAATGAAGCAGATATTTTCACCCCTTTTTGTGGCTGGCCTTGGCCTTTTGCTGCCTGGCACTTGCTGTTTTCCTCCAGGTCCATGTGGCATTGACTGGCTGCTGGAATTCAATGGAATTGGTTAATTGGCTTGCACAGGCAGCAAGGAAAGAGAAAAGCTGTTTTATCATCAGCTTCAAAGCCATCATTTAGTTGCATGAAATACCCATAAATGGAAGGAACAGCAGACCAGGGCTTGATGAGAAAACCACTTGCAACCCCTGCTCAGCAGTGAGCCCCACAAACTCCGTGCTGGAGCTCCAGCACAGCAGGCAGCTCCACCTCAGGGCTGATGAGGAGGCAGGGAATTTGTACCTTTGTACCTTCTCCAGCCACACACAGGCCTAAAGGACCTCTTCTGCAATCATCTCTCTGTTTTCCTGGGTTTCTCCATCTATCTAATGCCTCTTCCAGGACAGTCTGTATTTTTTTGTTGTTTTTTTTAAATCTTATTTTAAACCTACAAGCAGAGTAAAAAACAAGAAGTATTTTTAATTGGGAATTTAGGAAATTAATTACTGTAGAAGACCATCCCCTACCCACCCCCAAGGTGTCTGACACGTTAGGCATGCAAATAAAAGGAATCAACAGGTAAATCACGTTGTTTCACCTCAATTATAACTATTTTCCTGGCCCAGAAAGGAAAACATGAAAAATTGGGAGGAAGCCTTGAGTAGTTTGGTAGCGCAGAAAGAGGCAGCCAAGGCAGACAAACGTGGAAGAAAACACATCTCCTTTTCTGAAAAGGACATCTTAAAAAAAACATTTTTGAGGCATTACTTTCTGCCTGAGACAGACATTTGGCTCCTAGAGCTGGAATTTGGGCCAGAAGTAATCAGGGACAGTGGGCAGAGGCAGCATATTTAACGAGGGAGCCTGCATGTGGGCTCTTATCACTTGGAAGCTAATAAATGATGAAGGCAGCTTAAATCCATGCAAATATAGAATAATGACAACCTTGACTTCATGCGTCACAAAAATAGTGGGAATAGGGGGGGAAAAAGAGAGAGAGAGAGAGGGTGAGAAGTAAAAAGCAACAGCATTTGAATCAACGTGCGTCATTAATGGATGGGGCCAGAGAAAGAGAGAAATAATCAATCCCAAGGCAGAGTGGAGCGATGGCGGCTGCTCGTGTGCGCAGGGAAACCTGCGGGAGGGGACGGAGAGGAGAGGACGTCACAGGAAGCGCCTGGCCAGGCATGAAGTGATGCTGATCTGCTTGGTGCCAACCTGATTTCTCAGCCTGGGTGCTGGCAGTGCTCACTTCAGCCTGGCATCCCCTCTTGCCAAGCCCAACCACTGGCATGGAGTGGGTTTTCCAGGAGGATGAAAGCTCACCCTTCCCCTCGGTGCTGGAGCAAAGGCTGCATTTTGTGACCATCTGGTAAAATGGCAGCGGCTGAAGCTCTGTCATGGTAAGGGTGAGATTAATTAATAACCATTGGAATAACTGAAGAGGGGTCGTTGTGGGCTTAGTCATCGCTAGGAAATTTTAATTAGCCATGGGATATTTTCTTTCCCAGGGATAATGCGGTGTCTGTGAAGCAAAACCCTCCTGCAGGCCGAAGGCTGTGTGAGACCAGACCATGTGTCTGGGGAGGTCCCCAGTGCCACAGGGGGGATGTGACAGACTATGAGGCCACAGGAGATGGGTGACCACACTGCCAGCTGCAAAGCAGCACATCCAGTTCCCCCCAAAATGAGGACACGGGTGTGTCTGGGTCTTTGTTTGAAGTGTAAAAGCTACAATTGCTGTTGGAGAGGACTTTCAGAACCATCTGTAGGCATCTCATCCTTGACTTACTCTTTGCCCTCTTAATTCCTAGCAGTCCACTCCTCCACTTATTACTGGAGAGGGGGGCAGATAGATGAGATCCATAGCATTTTCTTGTCTGTAACCTCAGCTATTTTTACAACAAATACTTCATGTTAGACAGGTCAGATTTATTTTTTGTAACCTCCCTGTTGCATTTGATACCATTTTCTATTAAGCTTTATATCTTGCATTATTCCTCCCTTCAAAATTAGTCAAATGCCTGTCATACTCCTGAGGTTAAGCTAACACATTGATTATTGTCTAGATTCATTTCCTTATCCCTTTAGCCTCAGCTGTTTTCCAGCCCTGTGGCCCCTGTTTTCTTGTGCAGACTGGTCTGAAAGCCTGGCTGCCAGGCAGGTAATATCAAGTGTCTGCTTTTCTAATATTTTAGGATGGAGCTTACTGCCATCTGGATCCATGGATTTCCTCTGCCTCCTCCTCAGATATCCGTGCCTCTCCATACTGATGATTCCATTAAATTTCTTGTCTTTGCCACATGTGTCATCATATCACTCTGGTTCTGGTCCATATTGTTGTCACACTCTTCACCTGCCTAAATCTTGGTGCACCAAAATCTTCTTGGGATCTCAGCCAGAGACCTCCAAAAATTCAGTTTGGCCTTGTCACTTTAGTTACTCGTGGTTCATCTGGTGGAAGAATCCAGAGTTCCTGAAGCTCTGTGTGTTCATGGAGAGAGATTTTTCACAAGGGCATGGAGTGACAGGACAAGGGGAAATGGTTTCAGACTGACACAGAATAGGTTTGGACTGGATATTAGGAAGGATTTCTTTACCAGGAGGGTGGTGAAGCACTAGAAAATATTGTCTAGAGAAGTTGTGGCTGCCCATCCCTGCAAATGTTCAGGACCAGGTTGGACGGGGCTTGGAGCAACCTGGGATAGTGGAAAGTGTCCCTGCCCATGGGGGAAGAGTTGGAACTAAATTATCTTTGAGGTCTCTTCCAACCTAAACCATTCTGTGATTCTATGATTTATACTGAATGAATATGTGTTGTCAATAACTATATTTTAATTACCCTTTCACACAGTTTTCCTGTACCTGCAGTATTATTCCCTATGTTGTGCAGTCACACTGGCTTTCCTTCTACAGATGAATGCAGGATTTTATTTTTTTTTCTTTTTGGTTCTTTAATAAAATATCATGCTTTAAGGAAAAATTGTATATTTTCAGTTTAGCTATTATTACATTTCTTTATCCCTTTGCAAAAGCTTAACCATTGTTTCTTTCATAGATACAGTTTATAGACATAATACCCAGTTCCACTGTGACATTTTCAAAAGTTTGAGTACTTGCTCCTTTTATTTAATATATTAGTTTGGGCCATTTCCCTTCTTTTGGTACCTCAATTCCTGATGAATCTTCAGCCATTTTCATCTGAAAGTCATATACTTGTCATGCAAATACTTCTCCAAACCTCCTCTGCAGTGTCCTTAGCCTTTTAAATAGCCTAGCCAGCTCATTTACAGACCAGTAGTTCAACAACAACCCTCTGCCAAGCTTTGTGCTTCCTGTGTGCCTGAAACGATCTTGTTTGCTTTAATATCTTCAGCACTTGCCTGTTCTGGACCTTTCTCAGTCATAATTTTTTTATATCACATTTCTCTTGACGTGGCCTGCACGTCTTTCCATTGGCGTTATTCACTGTAGGTCACAGCTTTCTGAAGGAAGGGTTTTTGGGGTCAGACTTCCTTTTAACCCTCCCTGAGCTTCAGGAGGGGTTGGTTTTTATGGGTGGCATGTACCAAGAGCTGAGCTGTGGCAAGGCCTGGCAGTGCCCAGAGCACCCTGCCTGTCCCTTGGCATCCAGAGAAATATCTGACCTCACGCTCTGCAGATTCTTTAATACCTTCCAGGCCTTTCCACTGAATCTCAATAATCAGAGAGCTGGGGAGGAAACAGAAACCAGAGCATTACCTGGAGATGCTGGCCATTCTCTCTGGACTGTGCTAATTAGGGGAGATTGCATCACCTGTCCCATTCTACAGACTTCAAAGGCATTGCACAATGATAAAATCTGCTGTACAAACAAGCTGCACTCACTGCTCAGGACAGCCAAACTGTTCTCCTGCACTAATCCCTGACACGGGCTCTGAGCCCCCAGCTCCAGCTGAGCTGAGAGCAGGGTGATCACCCCCAGGCACACAGAGCTCGCTGTGGGCTCCGTGCCACGCTGTGTCCTGACACCCTTCTTGGGAAGCTGTCCCTGAGGACACAGCAAGGAGCCAGGAGGTGTTTTAGAGGAGAGGGTGCTTCAAGAAGACAGACAGTCTGCAAGCCTTCTCACTCACCACTGTGGGGGCTTTGGAAATGGGGAGTCACCTTTGCTGTGCTGATTCTCCTTGGAAAAAAACATGTTCAAGGCAGCGCTGAAAATCTGAGATATTTCCACTGAGTAGTCCTGGGCAAGAAAATAACACTGAAAAAAGAGTTTATCAAAGCTCTGCACCACTCAGTCTGAACTCTAAATGCTGTCATCTCACAAAATAAACACCTGAGCTCATTTCTTTGAAAAGAGCTTGCTTTGCCTTGATACAGTGCTGAAGTAGGTATCTACAGCTTCTCTGCACAGCCTGTGCCAGGGCCTCACCACCTTCACAGGGAAGAATTTCTTCCCAACATCTAATCTAACCCTATTCTCTTCCAATTTGAAGCCATTCCCTCTTGTCCTGTCACTCTAGGCTCTTCTAAATAGTCTCTCTCAATCTTTCTTATTAGCTCCATCAGGTGCTGCAAGGCTGCAATTAGGTCACCCCAAAGGCTTCACTTTTCTAGTCCAAACAGTCCCAATTCTCTCCACACAGGAGAGCTTTTCCACACAGGAGAGGTGCTCCATCCTTCTGATCGTCTTGGCCTCCCATGGGCTCACTCCAGACCAGGAGCAGTGGCTCTCTGGGCAGCTCTTAGTCCCAAGGAGGAGTGGAGAGGAGGGCAGATCATCATGCTCAGGGGAATAAATCACTCCTCTGTTCCCAGCCTGGGCTTTGCCTCTCAAAAATACAGTCTCTCAATACCCCACCCAAGTTTTCACATAGGTTGTGGCTCACGCTCAACCAGCACGTTCGGAAATGGTTGTTCAAGCTCAGTAGGCACGTCCAGGCAGGCTGAGGTGCCCCAAACAGCTCCCTGCTCCTTGCTGTGATGCTCAGGCCTCAGTGCTTTCATTTGCAAGCCTGATGGTGGGCTTTGCTGCAGCTCTTGCTTCTTCACTGCTTGCAGCCAAAGCAGTAACCCACCAGGAAGGATTTTCGATCCTCACATGCAGTTCCACAGAGTTGGGACATTAGGCTGAGTGTGCTGTCTGTCAGCTGTCCCTGCTTCTCCGAGGGAAAAGCTAAAACCTGAGGCAGGCAGAGGGAGAGAGAGGCAAATCCTATTATAGTTTCACAGGTCTAATCTGCCAGAGCAGAACAGGAACAATTTTTAATTTTATAAGCACCCACTTTTAACCTGATTCAGGGATACTCCTCTTTTCCACAATCAAATATTAGTTTAAACTGTCCTAAGCTTAACACCTTATTACACAAAGCTTCTTAGAAATGGAAATAAATAAATAATCTCACACAAAAGAGTATCAGAGCAAAAGGGCCTGCAAAAGCATGGCTAATTCAAAGTCAATGAGATTTCAGGTGTAAGGTACATACATTTACATTTACAAAGCTATTATTCTCTTTCCTCAGAAAATGCTCTTAGTAACAATTTTAATCCAGCCAAGGTGTCTGCTGGAGGGGGGTCCTCCCCTGGAAGGTGAGATTGAGAATTTTCCTGATTTCAGAAAGCATAAGGCTAGAGATCTCTGCTGTAAACCGTGGTGTGGCAGGATTTCACCTTAATTTTACATCACTTGCACTGAATATTTACCCTCTATTTTTTTTTCCCCAGGCTTCTGATAGGAATTTTCTTTTCTGAAAGGTAATTAAACTGAAACAAAGAGCTGAATCCCTCTGTAAGCTCTACAAGAGATTAGACCACTTCTGTGTATCACTCCAGAGATAATAAGAGCTCTGGGAGCTTTTCAGGGAGTAACTTATTGGACATAATGAGCTTCTTACTGGGGCACCTGCCACCAGTGCTGCTTAAGAGTGTCTGTTCCCAAAGGTCTCTTGAAATTTAACTGTGATTTTATTTTTTTTTATCCCCTAGCCAGCTGATGATTTTATCCCTCAGAGGCATGACTGGAAATGGCTCTCTGAGAGTCTCACATGGTGTTCATTCTGAGATGGAAGAGTGACCTTTGACTGTGGGTCTGTGAGACTCCAGTGGTCCAAACTCAGCATGAAGAGTGCTGTTCCTCCTTAGCTCCCCTGAAATGATGGCACAGGAAGCACAAGAGGCCCTGCTGTGTTATACAGGGTGCAGAGACACCAGCCAGGAGAACCAGCTCCAGCACCAGAGCTGAGGAGTGCACAGGGCTTGTGCAGGAGTGCTGTGAAAAGGGGAATGATGTGCTCATGTACCTGCAGACAGAGGTGAAGAGTACCCAAAGTACAAAGAGCAGAACGAAACTGCTGTAGGTAGTCTGCAGGGAAGCAGGCACCAGGTGAGTCAGCATTCCCCCCTTCAGAAAGGTGTTGATTTCATTTGCTTTTCTGATGGCACTGCAGGGCTTACAAAAACTGCAGGCTTATTTCAGGCTCCCTAAGCAGCATTTCTCCACCTCCAGGAAGTGCTTGTGTGTACCCATTGCATGGCAAAAATCTCTAGGCAGCACAGTAACAGATGGGTTACATCTACAGTGACCCCAGTGACATCTGGGTGTGCATGAGTGGGGCTAAGCTATGTCTCTGATGGATGTCCAGGTGGGAAGCTGCAGCAGCAAAGCCTTTGGAGTTGCCTGGGACAGCCCAGGGGCACTCTGCAATCACACACTGCTGCCTGCAGAGACGTATTTGGGACTTGGCAGTGCTTTGAATGCTGTATGCAGTTTGGGGAGGAAGGCAGCACAGCAGTGATGGTTCTGGTACAGGCTTCCTCTGATGAAATCCTCTTCTTGAGGGGATGTGCCTTTCTTTGGGAGCAGGGTTTGGGTGTTGGGTTGATGTCAGGCTTCTGCTAGGATTGCCTCCAGCCCTCCTCCTTTTTATCCCTTTTATTAATGTCAGGGCTGTCCACTGGGAATGATGGTGCCCATTCCTCCCTCTGCAGAGCTGCGAGTTATCACTCAGTAACCTCAAGACCTGTACATTTGTCCTGTCTCCTGCTCCCTCAAAGCTGGGCCATCTCTGTCCAGGGTCTTGCACTTTCTGAGCCCAGACATCACCCTTGGTACCTGTGCACAGCTCAGCCCAGCTGCTCAGGGTGTGGAGATGGGGAACAGCCAGAGAACAGAGCTAAAGCAGGGGCCAGGCTGCTTGACCAGACCCTGAAGGCATCAGGCTTCCCTTCACCCTGGGGATAACCAAGTTCCATAGCTCTCAAAACCTGATAAGCCTGACACTTCCCACAGCACTTCACTGCCCATGGCATCACCTCTGCCTCAGCCCAGAAAAAAAACCACCACCATTCTGGTCCTGCAAACAGGTTGGCCCATTTCTCTATGTGGTGGCTTAGTCAAACAAGTTGCCCAGAAGCATCAGAGTCTCCTTAAAGGTTTAAAGACCACATTTACCACTCCTCAGCTCATGCTGGGAATATCCCTGTTCTCAGGGCAGAATGGGGGTGGACTAGATGATGTCCATGGTTCTGATTCTGTGACTCTTTATTGCTACTCGGTTTATTTTATCCTCTCCTGTATGCTTCAGACAGAAATGCTGTAGCCCAAAGGAAAGATTTAGCAAGGAAAATGATTGCTTTTGACAATACTCAGTGTGGCCTCTTGCTGAAAAGAAGACGGGCGGGCAGTAGCTCTTTCTTTTTAAGATGACAGATGGGAACACTAACATTGGTGCCTTTGGTTTGCTTCATTTTGCAGAGAAGTCATTTGAAACTGCAAGCACCTCTCACACAGCCCTGAAATATGGCAGCCATAAATCCAGATATGCCTTCTGTGGTGCTCCTTGAATTGTGCACCTCTCAGCAAAGGGAAGGTTCATGGAGAGATCACAGGAGCACTGTGCGCTCAGCTGGTTGCCCTGAGATAGTCAAGAGCCAGTGCACACATGCTCTCTGCAAGAATCAAATTTCATTATGGAAACCTTTTACTTGTTGCTGCTTTTAAATAATCCCCAGCTGGGCCTGTTCTCCCTTTCTCCCCATCTGTTTCATATCTGTACTGAAGAAATAAAAAAGCCCCTGTTGGAGGGAGGGGAGGAAGGCTTGTACCTTCTTGCTCACTTACTAACCCAGCACACTAAAAACCCTTGGCTTTGTCTTCACCTTCATCACTGGATGGTTTTTTTTCCAAACTTCACACGTAAACTCATTAACATCACTTTTCCATCTGACCCACTTAGAGATCTGCGTCACTGGTGATGTTTCAGCACTGAGCAATCTCCCTCCACTTTTCTGCTCACATCCTTGGGGGGTGGAGGGAGGTGTGCATGTGGGTCTTTGCTGAGCAGCACCGCCTTTTACGTGGCTCTCTATTTATACATTTGACATCTGAATGGGCTCAGATGTGCAAGAGTTGTCAAGAGCAAGCTGTGACACCTTCGTGTGGCACCTAATGGGGCCCTTTCACCTCTGGATGCTGATGTGGCGAGTTCTGCGCCGCTGGTGCAGCGCCTGCTCTGCGCAGTCAAACAAAGCTGCTTTTTTTAGACTGACAACCCATAATACTGCTGGTGCTGTGGAGAAGTGATAAAGGTAACATTTCACATCGCCAGTCAGAAACTGCCTCTCCTAGGATAACTTGGCAGGAAAAAATAAAGAGGAGGGGAGTGAGCATAAAGCAGAGCGCGCAGTCGTGAGCAGCGATGACGTCCGTCGTCACATAATCTCTCCTGAGGCACGTTGTGAGCAGGATTGGGTGACACTGCTGGAGGAAAAGTAAGAACCAGAACCGAAGGGATGTTACCCCAGTGCCTTCCAAACTGGAATGCTACTCTGCAAGTCATACATGAAAAAGATATTTCTAAAACACCATGTTGCTGTAAATGGTGACCATGAATAGAGTTTTCTGTGGCAAAAATGGTGCCAGGGAAGGGACCATGGCTGGAGAGAGCCCCCCCCCAAAGCTGTGGTGGTTTTCCTGGCTCCCAGAAGTACTCAGATTGTCCCAAGGAGAGGGCAGCATGCAAGGAAGACAGGCTTGGCTCTTGCTGCCAGCTTGGCAAACCTGCCCTGGGCTCCGACAGACAAGCTGGGATCGTTCCATCTCCTGCTTTATCACCTCTAATGGAAGAGCAGCTGGCCACTTTAAACCCTCTGGCTGGGGATTTGCAAGGCAAAGCATTCAGTGGGCATGTCAGAAGCACACTCACTGCTCCAGCCCCAAGTGCCCCAGTGCTCCCTCCTGCTCTCTGTGGGGACACCCCACTGGCAGGGCTCACTGCCAGCCAAGTCAGAGGACTGACAACACTTTCTTTTGCCACCTTTTTTGGTTTGGTTTTTTGTTTTGTGGGGTTTTGTTTGTTTGGTGGGTTTGGTTTTTTTTCTGTTTGGGTTTTGGGTTTTTTGGGGAGTTTTTTGGTTTGGTTGGGGTTTTTTGGTGGGTTTTTTTGGTGGGGTTTTTTGTGTGTTTTTTAATGTTTTTGGGGGTTTTGTTTTTTTTTTTATTTGGTTTGGTTTTGGTTTTTTGGGGTTTTTTTTGTCTGCTTGGCTGGACTTCCTGGCCTTCCATAACATGGCTCTATAGAATGTGGTCCTGGTACGAACTGGGGGTGGAGTGTTACACTGTGGGGATGGGCTGCACCTTGGAGACTGTTTGCATGAGGATTAACAGAGATTTTTGTTGCATGTGTAGTGAAACCACTGTGGTGATCAGACCAATGCCAGTGGCAGGGCCTGTCAGCTTCACCTCCCCTTGCCTCTGTGCCAAGCCAAGCGACAGGGGCTTGGCAAATCCTCCCCAACGCCAGACTGCTCTGGGGCTCATTGCTAAACCAGAACTGTGTCCAGAGAGGACCCTTGGATATCTGTCTAAACCTGCTGATGTGCCCCCATGGAGGGCTGGAGCCAAAACTCAAGGTTAATGTTAAACTGGGAAAGTCTCTTACATGCCTCAATTCACAGTGAGCTCTTCCCCTGTTGCCTCCTCTGCAGGCTTCAGGCAGATCCTTCAGCCCTTGCTTCTGGAGTAGCTCCACTGTGGGACTGTTGAGAAGGAAGCCTCCTGGATATAAAAAAAGTTGAGGTTCACCTGACATGCTGGTTTGAAGGGCAGACTAGGATTTTCCCCATAGCCTCCCCCACCTTACTCTAACCCCATCAGTGGTGCCTCTCCCTGCACACCTGGGCTCACCTTCCTTGCTAGACTATGCCAGGTTCCACATGTCCTCTCCAAAGCTGTGTCATTTTATTTGGAGGTCAAAAAAAAAAAACCAACTTTGGTGCAGAAACTTCCTCCCAGCCAGTGAGCACAGGAACACAAATTACACATTTACACAAAGCTGCTTTTGCAGGTGGTCCTGCCCGTTCACTCAACCACAAGTAACCTGCTTGCAGAACAAAGGGCAACAGAAAAAAGGTCCTAAACTCAGACTCCTCTACATTTTAAAATCACCTGGGAGATTTTTCCTTGCTGTAACAAAAGCTGTGCTGTGTGTGTGCTGTGCCCTGACAGAGAAGCTGCCTGCTGGAGAAGAGTCTGGAGGATCTGAAAGTTCACTGCTCAGAGGTGAGGAAAAGGGGTCAGCACTTGCTTTTCCTTGGTGTTTTGGATCTGAGCTTGCGTTTTTTTAATAGAACACTTTAGCAAATGGATTTTTCTCCCTGGATGCTGGTCATTCTCTTGCCTCCTGGCTGCTACGCCCTTTCTTTGATTCTCATTTGGGACCCTTCAATGCTGCAGGTCACAGAAGAAGCAGTGACCAGCTGGTTTTAGGCTCTGGTGTAGGACTGGAGCTGCAGAGGGAGGCTGCAGGCTATTGATCCAGCAGGATCTGAATGAACATGATATTTGATCTGTAATTATATAGCCAAAGAGGCTCTGCAGGGCAGGCAGAGTCAGCATCTTGGATTGGATGTGCTGTGCTTTTTTCCTGTTACTGTAAATCAGCTGCAAACACACCTTTACATCTCATCTTGCACTGCTCCCTGTCAGAGATCTCTGCCTTCAGCCGTGGGCAGAGGAGCAGCACCAAGCACAGAGAATGAAAATCCTGCTGCATCTCCTCCAGTGCCCTTTTCACATGCCATTCTTGGCTTGCTTCCTGGCTGGGTTTCACCAGGCTGTAAAAGTTAACTACATGCTGGAGTTGTACTTTATGAGGCTACAATTTAATTTAGAAGCTAATTTATGCAAGTTATGCATCTCTCCCTCTCTCCCATTAGAAGGCGGCTGTTGGATCCACCCTGTGTGCAGTGGAACTGTGGCTGTGGATAATTGAAGGGCTGGGAACTCACCACTGGCCTCCAACGAGGAAAGGCAGTAACAGGAGGTTTAAGCAAAGTCCCTTCTATGAAGAAGGGATTTAGGAGCACTGCCCAGGTGTGTAGGGCAGTGCTAGGAAAGGCAAAACCCATCTAAAGCTGACACCTGCAAGAGGCGTCAAACGCAACACGAGGAGTCCCTACCCCAACGTTAGGAGTAAAAGGCTGAATAAGGAAAACTGGGGCACATCCAATTCCATCAGGTGATTTAGAGACAGCAAAGACAGGTAAGGCAGAGGCATTCATGGCTATATTTGCCTCAGTCTTGACCAACAAGGTCTCCCAGATCGCTTAGGGACAAGTTGAAGGGGAACAATGAGCAGTGGGTGAGAATCAGGTCTGGGTTTGTTTGAGGGAACATCCTGCACATGGGACCCACCAGGCTCTTCCCAAGGGTGCCAAAGGAGGTGGCTGTTGTCCTCACAGAGATGCTCTCATAATGCTTGAAAGGTTGTGGAGATCAGGGGATACCCCTGCAACTGGAGAAAAGCAAACATTGTGATCTTTTCCAGAAAAGGGCCCAAGGACAATCCGGGACACTGCAGCCCAGTCAATCTCAGGTCTAGGAAAATCATGGAGTGAGTTCCCTTGGAGCATGTTCGTGGACACAGGAGGGAGAAGAGAGCAGCTGGGAACAACCAGCATGGACTGAAGAAGAGTAAACTATGCTGGACCAACCTGACTGGTTAAAAATCCAGAGGGAGCTGTGAATGAGGAGTCAGTTCCTCAGGCCACCTGTTCCTGGGGGTGCTGACCCACAAAATATCTGGCCCAGGAGGTGTCCTGTCATTCTACATTTTTACAGTAGAACCCAAATAAATAACAGTACAAAACCTTTGGCTTTCTGGTTTGGTGTCAAATGAGAAAAGGGAAACAAACTTAGCAGAAATCAGCCTGATCACATGTTCTAGTACTGGTGCACCTCAATCCTTAGGAATTTTCTTAATCCTCCTAGAGAAAATCATGCTTTCCAACCACTGCTGCTCCTCTTTCCTTGCCCCTTGGTGATGCTGGTGGATAGGGGGGTCTGGCAGTGCAGTATCAGTGGGCCATTTTATAAGGGCTTTTCATATCTCAGTCCCATAAATGTACATTTCCAATGGATTTCACAGTCTCAAGGGAGCAGTGACACTATCTGATTTGTCCAGGAGGCTTTGCCAAAAAATCTAGGGCAGCATCTTACCTTGCTGGGGACGAGTGCTTTCCTGGTTGTGGACACATGGGACTGCAGCTCTTGGACACTCTAGAAAAGACTGAGAGCTGGGATTTCACAGAGGAGATACAGCCCTATTGGCTTTCAGGCCAAAATTCCCATGGAAAAAAAATTCCTCTAAAAATAAAAAGTTCAGACATGCAAAACCAAATCATCATCATAATAATGAGGTGGTTTCCCCAGATAATTACATATTTCAAGATCAGATGTTCTGTACTGGCACGCAAAATATACTCCCTGCAGGTTTTCCAAAGCTCAGTTTTCTTTCAGGAAACAACACTTTTTTGTGGATTGTTGCTTCTGGTTTTCTGCAAAGGTAAATGTTTGTTTATATACAACTGCAGCCCTTTTTTTTCTGGCCATTAATAACTGTATGCTAACAGATTACAGAAAGTCTTAATTGGTAGAGTATGAATATTATGCTGTAAATTGGAGCAAGGCAGTTGCATTTATCAGTATACATTATTTGCATAGTGTCTGCAGAGGGTTCTGTACCCTGGATTAATATGTATGTGAATAAATCCATGAGCATTAATTGCTGAGGCTTAGCCTATGGGCCCTGGATTCAACTGGAGCATTCCTGTTAAATTTATGAAGATTGAATCTAGGAAGACTACTGAGGTTTGGTTGCAGTGAAAAATTGTTGAAACCTGTGTGTTTTGTCACTGAGTTTTAGCCTAAACTGGGGTTTACAAGCAGTTTTGACAGAGTGCAAGGGTCTCCCTGGTTTAAAAGCTTCCCTGCATGTCTGTAGGAGCAGGATCAGGGCAAAAAGCTGGAGGCAGAAAAGCCAATCTGTTAAGGTGATGTATATATCTAACATTTGGCTATTGCTATTGCTGTCTTTGGCACATTAGCAGAAAGGCAGCTGTTGGAATTTTTTTTCCTCTTGGCTCTGAACTTTCTCAGTAGAATTTCCTAATATCCTAAATGAACCTTGAAAAGACACGAGGATTTTTTTCTTTCCTTACATTATATCCTCCATAGATGTGACAAGTTTGTTTCCTTGGAGCAGCCCCCTGAACCTGCTCTCCCAGACATGCAGATTTACCAAAACACATAGCTGCAGTGAAGATATCCCTGACCGAGCAGGGAGGCAGCTGCCAGTCTGTTGGTGGCACAGGACCAGTGATGGATCCAGTGTCTCTGTTCCATGTTCCACAGCCTGAAGGACAATGTGCTAATTAAGCAATGCAGATGTAAATGCTAAACATCACTTGTGTGTGCACGGCAACTCAAAGGGATCCTGATAAAGCTTCCTATGGCTTGATGGTGATTTCTCATTATGTGCTCTCCATGAAGTTTCTTTCACAGAGATTTTTTTGTCTGTGTTGCCTCACACCTCTTGACTGAAAATGCTTTTACCACCCCTCACTGCACACAGAAGCGAAGTTCCTTCTTAGACACCAATGTGCAAAAGCCGTGATCTGCCCCTCTCCTCCGTGCAGGGGAGGCTCTGGAGATGAGGAAAGCATCTCTAGCCCTCCGACAAACCCCGGGATCAAGGCAAAAGGGACGGGGTATCTGTGGGATCACGTTCCCCTCCCGAAGCTGGGTGTCACGTTGTGTCACTCCTGCCTCTGGTGGCAGCACCTGGCAGGGCTGAAGGGCGAATCCAAGGGTGACAGCAACACGTGTCCACTCTTCCCAGCTTTGGGGAGGTTACCCACAACCTCTTTGCTCTATGAATTGTTCCAACCATTTGGGTTTTTCCTAATTTTTTAAAAAAATTTCTAATGCCAGTTGCCTTTGCATTGTGGTCACAAGGAGCAAGAAGCTTTGTGAAGATCTGAGCGCGTCCCTGGCGTCAAGCAGTGACACATCTGACCTGCACCCTGTCCTGTCCCGAGCGTGGCATGCCCCAGAGACCATTTGTGTGCACACGTGGGGCACACTGAAAGGCTCCTGTCCCTGTCCTGTTGCATTGCCCTGGCACTTGGCCACTGATCACTGGGGACAGAGAAAACAGTCAAGCCTCAGCAAGGGAGGTGATGGCATTGCATGGAGAGATGGCTGGGTTCACCTGTGAGTCTCCTTCAGAGGGAGAAAGAGGAGATGACTGTGGCTGGGGGAGGCTTTGCCATTCTGGCTTTGCCAGCAAAGCTGGGACTGGGAGTCCACAAGCTGGAAAACCCTCTGCCTGCTGCCACACATGAAACCCCCGACCTCTGGGGCCTGAAGGTGTGTGCCACTGGCTCTGGTTCATGGGCCATGTGTAAGAGCAGAGAGGGCTGCTTGTTTCCAGGTGCAAGCCTTTGTCATTTTGTGTCTGAGTGAACAAATTAATTACTCAACAAATGTATTGACAAATTAATATGCCTAGGCTAACGCTCCTGTTTTACCTGGCACTCCTGTCCTATCCCAGGACTTGGGGATCCCTGAAATCCCCTTGGGCAGGGTGTGGGGAGGAGAATGGCCGTGGCCAGAGCAGGGGCAGTGCTCGGCCAGCCTCGGGCAGTGCCAAGCCCTGGCAGTGGTGTGAGCCAGGACAAGGAGCGTGCCAAGGTTCAGCAGTACCGAGCTTGTCCTTGGGCTTCCCGCTGCTCACTTTGATCCTGAGAACGCTCCACACCAGGCTGCCAAGGGTTTATTGTTCCTCCCTGTGTTTGTCCAGCTTTCCCCCCACCTGATCTCCCCCTGGGAACTCAGACAAGGTGGGAGGAGGATGGGGAGTGGGGAAAAGGACACCCACACCTGTACAGCGCCTCAGCCGCTGGGATCAGGCTTTCACTGACATGGGCAAGCGCTGGATCAGGGCTCACCAGCTCGGTGCTGACGGCTGACAAGGGCTGGTTAGCCGGGTTTGTGGAGGCCGTGCTCTCCACGACCTGGAGACAGCCAGGCAGGGCCCCTTCAGGCTGGGCTGTTTGTTATTCAGCCCCCTCCAGGAGGATTAGAGCACGAGGCACAAATTTTTTTTTGGCGTGTGATAAGATTTTCGTCCTGAATTTCATGCTGAGCTTGAGCTCACTAATCTTCCCCTCGGAGCACGGCAGACGGCTCCTCATACCACTGGCACAAAATCCTAATCCCTCGCCTAGATCTGGCTGCGCAGAATCCACTTGCAACACCCCGCTCGTCATTCCAGAGGATCCCAGGGAACCTGCGCATCCCGGCGGGTGCCAGCGAGCAAATCCCAGGGTGGGGGGACCCTGCAGAGCCCCCGGGCAGCACAGGGATGCTGTTATCCCTGTGCTGCCCATCCCGCAGCCGCTGACATCAGCAGACGTCGGCACAAAGCGGCTCAGGAGGCGGCATGAAAGGATCAGGGAGCAAAGCCGAAAATTGAATTAGCGCTCATTAGAAGGGCGGCTGGAAACGCCGCGGAGCAGCCACGTGTGAAGGTCCAGTGTGGTCACACAGCAGCGGCTGCAGCACACGTGTGGGACAGCCGGGAAGTGCCACAAATCCAGCCATCCTCATCCTCATCCTCATCCTCATCCTCATCCTCATCCTCATCTTCATCCTCATCCTCATCCTCATCCTCATCCTCATCTTCATCCTCATCCTCATCCTCATCTTCATCTTCATCCTCATCCTCATCCTCCTCCTCCTCCTGCTGCTGCTCTGCGAGGGACACACGTCAGGGCCGAGGCGGTGGGAACACTCCAAGTAGGAGAGGGAAGGGAGCTGGTGGCTCTTGAGAGCTGGAATGGCCTGAGCAGGAGGACCCTGGTGTCACAGAGGTGGCAGCTGTGCGTGTCCCTCCCCCTGCCTCGCTGGCAGCTCTGTGAGCAGCTTTATTAACCACACAGCCTGAGCGCTAATTGCATTACTAAGCAAAGTCCTCATTAGACAGGAGACCCAAAGGGACTCCCAAGTCAGAGTCAAGGCTGTGTTTGGGGGAAATTTACATTGACGCTCGTATTTAATGCTCCAGCTGGGGCATATGGGAGGTCCCAGTGTGAGCAGGATCGAGCTGTAGGTGGATTGAAGCAATCAGCAGCAGCATGATGCAGCAGGTCCCCAGAAGTCCTTTCATGTCTGCATCCATGACGTGCTGCAATGTCATGGGGCACTGCAGCTAAGGAAGGGTCATCAGAGACTGGGTGGGTTTATCTTACTCTTGCAGGTTTGATTTATGCTCCTTTCAGCCCTTGATGGATTGAAACGTCCTCTGTAACAAGGCCTGTGCCAAAGGAGCTCTTTGCAGCTCCACATTTAAAGAAAAGTGCTTGGCTACTGTTAATCTTCCTAATAACATGGGCCTGTCTCTAGATGTAAGTGCTGGTTATTAATTCAAGGAGTTTCTTGCACGTTCAAAGGACATAAAGATCCCTTTCATTGCTTTGTACCTGCCCATCCTCCTTGTAGACTGATTGCTTGGTGAGACAAAAAAGCGCTGTTTCACCACGTCCCCTTTGTCAGAAATGCTGCCTGTCCCAAATACAGCATCCTAATATTAAGTATTTCACAGGGCTGCGTGGGAATGTGCTGCCTCAAAAGCTATTTAGTGCTTGATGCTTTTGACACTGAGTAGTTGAAAGGGCTCAAAACATGGGAGTGTGTGGCAGAAGAGGAAAACTGCTTGGGGCCAGGATGGGACCTGGTCACCCTCAGTCTTCCTGAGAATGCTGCTCCTTGGGACAGGGATGGCTCACTGTGGTCCTTTCCAACCTGACCCTCTCTGTAATTCCATGATTCTGTGCCTTAACCTGCACAGCTTCTCAGGGCTCCTCAGGGAGCATTTCCTTCAGCTTGGAATTCTCAAACCTTATAGCATGTCTCACCCTTTCCCTGCATTTTCTTCTTCTTCTCCCCCCAAGCACTGAGTACTGCTTCAGATAACACATTCAAAGTATTCCAGTTTTGAGATTTCCCAGCATATACTGGCAGAGTGCTGCTAATTCCAAGTTCTCCTCTCAGGGCACACACTCCCAGGCTGTGTTTCTGCTGGACTTTGCTGGCTGAGCCAAAGAAGGGAAAGACAATATCATTGCAGATGGATGCAAAGGACTCCCTTCTGTGTTTGGCAAATGAGTAACCCTGACCACTTTGGGTCACTGAAAGTATTAATTCCGTTTCAAATAAATGCTTTGCAGTTCTTTGATTCTATCTTTATTTTTCTCTTCTTTATCCTTTTCAGTGATGTTGGGGAATTTTTAATGTCCCAATAGTAAGTGGTTTCCTTTAAAATGTCATAAAGAAGTTGCGTGGATTTTTGCTTGGGCTGAAATATTCTTCCAATGGAGCACAAATCTGGTGTTGGTTTCTTTGAGCCTGGGACTGCAGGGTTTCAGGACCTATAAATGATTTGAAAAATATGGACCAGTTTTATCTGTCTGACTCAGCTCCAGATCCCTCCAACAAGAACACCATGGCTAACAGGAACCTCTTGAGCTCAATTATACAGATATCAACATTTATTCCTCTATGACACTCACAGCTAGAGATAAGTGATTTTTATATTTTTATTTTTTTTCCTTTTCCCAGCATTACCTCAGCAATCCTGCTATCCACGGGGAAACACTAGCACGTGGCATTTTGCACTGAGCACCTCTTGTAAACTTTGCTCTACTGACTGACACATTCTGGTTCTGGTCAGACAAGCACGTCTCTGCTGCACCTGTGTCTGATAGGAATGAGTTTCTATAGTTACTGTCCCCAGAAAACCCAAGCAGTCAGTCAATTATTTCTCTTTATAGTCAGATTTAGTGCCTGATCTGTTGAACAGTCAACAGAATCACACTGTGTGAGCCAATTCATTCTGAGCTGATCTTGCTGCAGCAAAAACCCTCCCACTGCACAAATGTTAAAGTATTGGTCCCTTGCTCCACTGCCACCCTTGGGCTTGATGGGATGAGGAGGAAGGAGGAGAGGGTATCACAGTGCCCCATTAACACTGTGACAGGGCAGGATTCTGAGCCCAGCACAAGCAGGAGTCTGCAGGAGTATCCCTGTGCTGTGCCTTTCTTCAGTCCTTCCCAAAGACTTCCTGAGGAGGGAAGACTTGGCAGGCAGCAAGGCAGGAAGGTCAGAGGAGGAATTTGGTGACTGGAGATCCAGGCAGTGACATTATCCCATCCCCCTGCTTTTCTATCCCCTGGATACAGGTTACCCAGAGAAATTGTGGATTCCCCATCATCCAGTGGAAGGTGTCCCTGCTGATGGCAGGGGAGTTGGACTTGAACTTTGAAGGTCCATTCCAACCCAAACCATTCCATGGGATGAAGAACATGTTTGGACAACTAAGGAGATGTTGGAGCTGAGTGAATAAAAACATTATGAGAAGGTCCTGGTGAAGAAAATTGCTTACATCTTCCCCCTTCTATAGTCCTCCTACAAAGATAAAATTGCACAGCCATCAAAAAAAAAAAGAAAGAAAAAAAAAAGGGGGGGGGTGTAGTTTAAATAGAATAAGTTGAAGATTCCTGCTTTGTAATTCAGGGATTCCTGCACCATCTGTGAGCAAGCTCTAGGGTGCCTCAGTGGGAGCACAGAGGTAGCTCAGTCACGCAAAACCCGTGGCTGCAAAGCATTTGGCTAACAAACTGAAACCCCAGGGGAAAAAAAATTGTCCCTGCTTTTGCCTAGATGAACTAGAAAAGTGTGTCTGTCTTTTCAAGAGGTGGCACTGCTGCAGATTCCACTGTGCCCATATAGGCTGCAGCCCACTCCTTTGTTTCTCCTTTCAGTTTCCCACAAATACCATCTCCAGCCGATGCCACACTTTTCTTTTATTGATATATTTCTGGGCTTTATCAGCAAAGCTTTTATTGCAGCTCTCCCTGTGGTGAATAAAGGTTGAAAAGACCATCCCTGAGCGTCTCTGGGAAGGGAGCTTGCATAATCGGGGAGCTGCTGGTGCAGGGCTCCGCTGACGTAACCGGCTGGGGAAAATTACTGAGGCGCCTGCTGAGGGGCAGAAGAAACTCCCATCAGCAGAGCCTCAGCTTCTGAAGGAGCTGCTGCTCAGGCCAAAGGCTAAAATAGACCTGGAGGGAAGCTGATTTTGAACAGCAAGGGTCCTTTTATTTGTTTTTATGAAGAGCATTCTGTGCAGATTGCGTGTGAGCTCTTTGTGTGCCTCTGTAGGAATCAGAGGGATAAACAAACCTGGAAGCAACTGCTAGCACTTGACATCCTTTTGTTGGCATTTATCAGCCCCTGGCAGGATCCCCACGAGGTTCCCAAGGGCAGCTGGGGCCTGGCCAGACCACAGGCTGTCCTACCTCAGCCCTGTGTTAGATAAGCAGAGCTGTTCCTCAGAGCACCATCCTGCTCCAAAAAGGAGAACAGTTCTGTCACCGGGAGCATAAGGAGCCAGAGCCACCAGGCACAGATCTCTTGCCTGCAACTGGCTGCATGATTGTGGGGATGCTGAGTGCTGCCTCAGGCTGTGCACCTGGCTGGAAGCCACGAGATCTCAGGAGTGAGGAGAGCTGGAGCAAAGCCCCAGTGAAAGCCCTGGGAGCACATCTAGGACAGAGGTTCAGGGTTTGACCCTTGGTATAAGCCAGCAACAATCCCATTCACCTGCTCAGGCTTGGAGGAGGGAAAAGTTCTTTTTCCAGCCTTGCCCTGTGTCCTTCACGCTTGGCTGTGGGGCAGGAGGGCCCTCCAGTGCTTCTTATGGGGCACCAAGCCCCAAAGCAGGGGTGTCCCCACTCTGTGCCACCCCCACAGCCAGAAGCCAGGCACATCTCATGCCCTGGTCCTCACGGGGCTGTGCCAAGGTCTGCACCCCTGCCATGACCCCAGCCCCACACCTGACCCTCCCCCTGGGCGACTTCTGGGCTGCAGATGCTCGACAGCACTTTCCTGTCCGAGCCCATGCAACTGCAAAACCCCATCTGGACTCAGAGAGGAAATCAGATCGTGTCTCATCCTCTGCCAAGCTGGAAGGCAATTACACACACAGAGCAGAGGCCTCCTGCCTCGGTTTCCTCTGGAAAGGCACAAGGGGCTGGATGTCAGGAAAGCAGCAGATCTGTGCTGCTGGAGCTGGTCACCGTCAGGAGGGTGCTGGTCCTGCTGTCACTGGTGGGGACACAGAGTGGTGCACCCAGTGAGTGGACACCAGCACCGAGAGGCACCCAGATGTCTGAGGTGGGACAGTGACCCCACTGGCACAGCCAGAGCATCACCTCTGCCAGGTGGGAATTGCACTCACAAGCAGGATGTGGTCACTGGGTATCTGGCAATGAGATCTCAGGCTGGACAGCCAGCCCAGGACAGCCTGGAAACATTTCACCATCTCCTTCCAGCTGCTTAGGAGGCACAAAGCTTTTGCACAAACATTATCTGTGGTATGGTGTAACAAACAGCCACCTTCACCACGTTACTATCACCATATGCACAGAAGCTGTTGGTGTGTTTATTGACTACTGGCTGTTGTAAATGTATCCCTGTAGGCTTTAAATCCATGCCTGCTTGTCTAATGATTGGTTTAACCAGTGCTAATTCCCTGAAAATGAATGGAGCTACTCATCGAATGTTTCTCCCGATGAAATGTGCATTTTTCCCTCAGGCAAAATCAAGAGGTGTTCTGGGCGGGTGGGGAAAGCCCTGGAAAGCAATGATAGCTCAAGCCACAGCCGAGAGTCTGAGAGGAGTCCTGATGAGCCTGGAGGTGACTGTCACAAGCCCAAGGGATGAAGAGGCCCTGCAGAGCCCTGGCTCCTCTGTGTCCTGGGTGATATCAGCAGTCAAAGTGCCAAGAGAGACATGGAGCTCTCCAGGTGAACCAAATCAAATGTGAGAAACCGACTGCTTCTTGCATCTCTGCCCTGCACTCCTGTAAATCTGCTCTCTGTAGGGGGACAGGGAGAATCCCCCGAGGGCAGCACCCTTCCCTGTCCAGGAGCAGGTATGGCTGTGGGGTCATGGCCCTGCCCTCAATCCCACCACAACCATGCCAGTCCAGAGAGACCTTCTGCCTGTTCAGAGAGCACATAATCATAAACCCTGGGCTGGTTGGATTCCTGGCCAACGTGAGGCCTCTTGCTGTCTGCCCATCCACAGTAGTTTGCTCCCATTGATGTGTGTGCAGCAGACATCTCTGGGGTAAATCAAGTCACAGAACAATGCTAATTAAAAAGTAGCTTTGCTGGTGTCTTGGGCTGTGTAAGATGTTCTGAAGGTGTATTCACAGGAAGGCAGGGAGGGAAGTTTGTGTCGTGTTGCCATGTGGCTGAGTTAAGGTTTAATGGCTGAGGTAACTCCCTGGGGTGAAACTGAAGCAGGCACGACTGAAAACTGGAAGTCAAAGTAATTGTCTTCCCCCTCTTGATAACTGAATGATTTTTTTCTACTGAGTTGCAACTCACCTGCTGCCAGGAGCGTGCAGAACCACGAAGAGGTGGAGAGCTGGTGCTCTGCAGGAGTGTCAGCCAACCCTCAGGGCACCTAAATCTGCCCAGAGGTACATGATTAGGCAATGGCTGATTTGCTCTTTGTTATATTGACTAGAAAAAGGCTCAGAATTGGTGGTGGGGGAAGTGCTGCTCTGCTACAGTCCTTCTGCATGACCCTGTGCCACTGGTGTAGCTCCCTGAGTCTCATTTTCTGGAGCAGCACCACCCATCACCCAGATTTGCTGCGAGCTAACCTGCTAATTACTGGTAAGGTGCTTTAAGGAGCTGGGCTGGTGTTCTAGAGAAAAAAACACTGTTGAAGTTATTTCAAAGCTGAGCACCTCAGGCAGGCTGGGAATGGTTCAGGACAAGAAAAATGGACTTTCACAATGTGTGGGGGCCCTTTAGGGCTTGGGATTTGAGCTGGCTCAACGGTGAAGAAAGGATTTATTCAGTGAGTGAACACTGCTGGAAAAGCACTGCAACTGCTTCCTTCAAAGCAGGTTTAAAAAGACTCACTTATTTACTGTCTCTGATGTCACTCCTGGTGCACCTCAGGGGTGTTTCCATGCAGCCCACAATTCCCATCCATGCCCAGGGTCTTGTGCATCCAGATGGCTGATGTGTGGTCTACTCTGCAAAGGAAATACATGTTAGAAGATATAGTCCATAAGAGCAAAAATCTTCACCACTGTGTTTCTTTTTATTTGTTTGTTTGGTTTTTTTTTTTGTTTGTTTTATAAAATCAGACTCCTCTTGGGGGCAATGTAATGAGAACCCAAAAGATGTTTTTTTTAAGAGATCACACTCCATCTTTCTCTCAGTCAAGTGGGCATTTTTTATGAGTGAAAATGGAGCCTGAAGCACAACCTTTATGACCCCACATCCAGCCATCCCTGGCAGCACCCAGCTCTTTTGCTGCAGAGTCTGTGCACCACATTTGGTGTGGTTGGTTTTTCCCAGGCTGCAGGTGACACTTCAGTGACTTACCCAGCTCAGAGCTTGAAAAAACTGATCTCTCAGCATAACAAGAGAGAGCAGCTGGCTCTAAGTAACTCCCAGAGATGTTCAGGAGGGCCAAAACAGATGAAATGGATGACACAGAGTTCATTTCCCAGCAATATTAATTATCTATTGCTTTTCACTGTTTCCCTGCCTTCTTTGCACTCAAGATACACACCCACACTCTGCCATAAAAAAGTTTCAGAGCTCCGAAGTAGGGAGGAGAAAAAAGGCAGATTTTTAACCTTGCTTAAAGTTTTAAAATCATCTCTGTTGTGCCAATTGAAGGAATGTTGAGTGCTGGGAAAAAAAATAAATATAATATTTCAAAAACATCCTGAACTGTAAAAATATTACACCCATAAAAATGCCAGCCCGAGCTTATAAAACTTTAACAGTGGTAATATTAAAAATGCAGAGGGGACCAACAGGGAGCAAAAGGGAGGGCAGTAAAGAAAAGAAGAACCTGGCAGGAAGAAATACACAAAAATATGTGTCTTAGCTCAGGAACTTAATGCACCAGCCCAGCATGAACTAAATACTTTGTCACCCCAGCAGGCACTTTTTGTCAGCAGCAGCTACTGGCAGCAGCAGGGGGCAAAGGGAAATGGGAGCAAGTGCCTGGGATTTATGAGATAAAGAGAACATCACGTCTAGGGGACAAGGATATCTCCCACCTGGTGTGCAGGAAGGACCATCATTTGTAACTGCAAGGCTGACAGCTGCTGCTGAAGCCACCAAGGCAGGGACAGTGGAAAGGGATGGGAGAAGAGCTGCCAAGGTAACTGGGAACAGGGCAGGCAAAGGGGTTGGGGGATGCAGTGGGAGTAGCCATGCAGCTATGTCCTCTGCAGGAGAGAGGATGGAGAAACACGCGGGAAGTGGAACAAAGGAAGGGATTGGTTTCCCAGCTTCAGCCTTGCTGGAGTCAGGACACAGAGGGGGAGACCAGGTCTGCCTGATTCCTTGTTGCCAAGCAGGAATGTGCTCATTAAGATGAGGTGCCCTGAAAGAGATTTACTCTGGGTCAAGAACCAGCCAATGGGTAGAAAACAGGCCATGCTGAAAGAGGAACTGAAATTTGGCAGTGATGTCCTGGTGGAATTCGTCGAGGAGCTGTCTTGGATGCTATCTTAACCCTTATTTTCTTTAAATGACCCTAGCAGAGAAGGCAGGAATGACGTGAAGCTGGGAGTCACTGCTGGTGCTGATAAGGGCTGGAATATTGTGCAGGAGGAGCTGGGTGCCCTTAAGGGTGAGACTGAGACAAATGGGATGTAATTTAGCAGTAAAAAATGCACCGCCATGTACTTGGACACTACAAACAAGAATTTCTGCTACATGCTGGCAGCTTATCCACAAAGGAGCAGAGATAGATCACTCAGGCATGAGATGGCTGTGAGCCACGGGAAAAGGCGAATGCAAACGGAATCAGCGTTTCCAGAAGGGCCTGGAGAGAGCAGTGCCAGGGGATGAGGGCTCACTGAGACCTTGGGACTGTGCCTGAGCTGCTGGGGACGTCTCCTCGTGCCAGCTCAGGCCTTGGCCCTGCGCCCTGAGATGGGCCCTGGCAGCTCCCTGCAGCTTGAGGGGCTCTGTGGGGATGTGGCCACTCTCCATAACCACTTTTCTTCTTCCAACATGTCCACTAAAACAAGAGATGAGTGATTTAAGCTGGAGGATAATGCTGGCCGTTGAGCAAATGCCTCTAAACCATTCCTGACTATGTTTAGACAAGGAATGACAGCATTAATGACTGCTGGAGGAATGAAATTCTGCAAAGGCTTTCCTGAAGGAATCCTAGGAGCAAAGTTCTGCCTAATTTTAAGCTGCAGCTTTGCAAGCCTATGAAAGCAGTTGCATAACATGACTATGGGTGACAGAGGAAGATGAGACACAACAACCCAGGAGATCCTGTACAGTCCCATGATTTTAAACTTGTTTTCTGCAAGCAGAGCTGCAGAAATCAATAGAACAGGGGCATCCAGCTAGACACTGGTATGAAATCTGCAGATGAATCACAGCCACTGCTTTGGGGCAAATAAACAAGGTATGGCTTATTTCAGACTTGTCTTTGGAAAGCCCCACTAATGACCTGAGAATTTTAGAGTCCCCAGGGCAAGGCAAGCAAAGGAAGCCAAGACAGGCAAAGCCCACTCATCCAAGTGCCTCTTTTGAAGGGCAGTGCTGATTTCTGCTGTGCTCCTAAAGAGGCAATATCGGGACAGACACAGCTATTAAACTGTGCCAGCTGGTCCCACAGGCTTGAAGTGACCTCTAGAAAGGACTAGAAAGCCCCAAACCAGCCTGTCCTTTTAATCCAACTCATTAGCTGCAGAAGCAGGCAGCAAATGAAGCCATAATAAGAATGTGCCTAGATACCAGCTTCTTCTGCAGAGCCATAATTGTTTCTATCACACCCTTTTTAATCAAAATGGCCAAAATTCATAACCAGAAGGGCAGTGTCCAGCCATCATTGCATCTGCATGGGTTTGGAAGGCCAAGGCAAACGCCAGCAGGGTGGTGACCTCTCAGGATCACTGCTGGCTGTAGGGTCCAGGCAGATCCATAGCAAGGGGAGCATCTCAAGAACTTTTGTGCATCTTTGCTGCACCCAAGATTGGGTTTTTTGAGGCATACTGGGCTCAAGGTAAATCAGAGAACAGCAAGGGTGGTTTCTGAGGCTGTGTTTTATGCCATTGGTGTATCTGGCATGACTGAAGAGGAAATGTGACCAGAAATGGGAAACAGGCACCTGAAAAGAGGGTTGGTGTGCCAAGAGTGTCATAAAGAGCTTTGTGTAGAGGCACAGGGTGCCCACAGCATAGGGAATGACATCTCTAGAGGATGTTGGTGACACCTCTAGCAGATGTCTCCACCAAGAGGGGACACAGCATCCTTCAGCCTCACCTGTGACAGTGTCTCAAGGGTGGCTCAGGCCAAGGAGGACACTGCCCTTCACTGCATTGTTGGGGCAGCTCCCTCAGTTCCCTCCTGCACATCACCTTCCCAAGGGTCTTCTGATGGTCAAGATGGCCTGTACAGTAAATCAGGAGACCAACATGCAGGGATGTTGGGAGCTTGCAGAGGGGAAATTCTGGTGCTTGTGATTGCACTCAAAATAGCAAAATAGCAGTTGACTTCTGTGCTGCAGACTGGCTCTCAGGGAGCTTTAGCTGTCCTTTCACAAACATGTGATTTTTGGTTTTGTTCTGACAGTGACAACAGGATCATCAGAAAGAAGAGTAAATGGAGAGTAATTACAGGAATTAACATGCAAGAGATGATCACCTGTTGTCTGGGGACTGTATTTCTCTCCCACCTCAGGTACTCTGGAGCTAACAGCAGATTGGTGGCATGGGAGCATGTGCACCTGCTTAAATTCCTCACTGATCCTTCCCTTTTCCTACCAAGTCTCATGCCTTGATCAGTGTTTGATGAAAAGACAGCCCACCCTGGAAATAATTTTGACTCCTGCAGAGGCCAGGTCAACGTGGAATGTAGGAAAAATAAGCAGAAGAACTTCATAGACCCTCTGTCTAGCATGAAAGCTGAAATTCAGCTGCCAAAGGACCAGCTGCTGGACATCAAAGTACCCACAGCACTCCACCCTGTGTCAGCTGGGAAGAGGCAATAACCTCCAGTGAAAAGATGCAGACTAATTCTACTGTCTTTGACCCTTTTATAGGAAATTGTTTCTTTCCCTCAATAGAGGAAGGTTTGAGGATTTGAAAATCTAGCAGCCAGCTCACTCTGGCCTCTGGATTGCTTTTAAAGCACTGGTCCTGTGAGAATCTCCACTTAAGTTCATCTCCTGCCCTCCCCAGGGCAGGGCAGCCTCCTCTGGCTCCTTGCAGACCAAGCTGGCAGCCTGAAAACTCCTTTCAGTGGTTTATCCTCTGCCAAACAAAAGAAAATCAGTGCCCTTGATCCCAGCTCAGGAAACGAGAGAGGTTCTGAGCGAACTCCTCGTTAGCAAGCGCTGGCCTCGCCAAGCCCGGCTGCAGAAAGCAGCACCTCCCTTGGGAGCTCTTCTCTTCCCCTGGCAGAAGGACTTGCACAGCATGGGCTGGGCTGGGAGATGGGTCAGGATCTCCTGTGGCTGAGCTGGGAGGGTGTGAAGCTGTACTGTGTGTCCAGAGGGGTGGGGTGTGGGTCCTGGAGCCGGCCTCTTGCTCGCACCACAGGTTGGAAAAGATCTTTGAGATGATCGAGTTCAGCAGATAACCCAGCACCAACACGGTCACCAGTAAACTGTGTCCCTACATCTGCACTGTCTCTGAACACCAAACACACTGGTGATTCCACCACTTCCCTGGCCAGCCTGCTTTAACACTTTCATACTTTTCATGCTTTTAGTGTCTTTTTGGTGAAGAAGTTCTTCCTAATACCAGTCAAAACATCCTCTGGTGCAACTTCAGGCTGTTTCCTTTCATCCTTTTGCTTTTTACCTGAGAGAAGAGGCCAACTCCCACCTTGCCAAAACCTCCTTTCAGGGAGTTGTAGAAGTGAGAAGGTCCCCCTTGAGCCTCCTTTTCTCCAGACTAAACACCCCCAGCTCAATCAGCTGTTCCTCATCAGACTTGTGCTCCAGACCCTTCCCCAGCTCCTTTGCCCTTCTCTGGACTCACTCCAGAAAAACCCTGGAGTACATCAGACCCTTCCTGGGCCCCAAGCCCCCACCTCTGGGGCAGGAACCCCATCCCTTCTGACAGCATTGGGGACACTTGGCTCATGAGGCATTGGACAAGAGTGACCTGGCAGAGGGTCTCTTACCCTTTTCACATTCACTCCCTGCCCTCCCAGCCGTGACTTTGATAAACACTGCTCTCTGCTCTTCCTCCTGGGCCAGAAAGTTAAACAAAGGGGTTCCCTCCCATCCTTGGGGAGTGCCTTCAACCTACAGGTGATTCTAGGTGGGCTTGGGCACCCACCTGGGAGCATGGACTCCTGACCTCTCTTCCACTTTACATTTGACTTGAACCTGCACGACCTCCATGACCATGACACAAGAGGGGAAAAATCCATGTAGCTGCCTCTCTGAAGTGAGCTGGCCCATCAGGCTAAAGAAACACAGTTTGGCTTGTCAGAGGGAGACTCAGAGGTGATGTGACCGTGGCTGACAACCCCTGGCCCCTGGGAAGAGCTGTGCCCAGTGGATCCGTCGGGAGGCACGAGGATGCCACGGCTGCGCGTGTGCGCAGGGAGGGCGGCTCAGGCTGGGGACAAGGGCAGCCATTTATTCCACTGGGATAATTAACCACTTCAACAGCCTACCCAGGGACACGGTGCAGCAGCTTGCAGCCTTTAAAATCAGGACTGACTGCCTTTCCCAGTGATTTATTAGATCTCCAAAGAAAGTCCCGGGCTTGACGCACAAATCACGCTCCGTGTTGTAGCAGGGGTTAGGCTGGCCGACTGTAATGACTCCTTCTGGCCTTGAAATTTATGGCTGGTGTCAGAGGGACAAATAACTCCTCCAGCAGAGCCTGCTGGAGGAGAGAGAGCTCCCAGGGCATGACCATCTTCAAGGAGAGAGTGGCAAAAATGCTGCCCAGGTGGCCCCGTCCGTCCTGCGCGGCTCCGTGGCAGCCGATGCTGTGCCAGGTAATAATCCCCATCCTCCCCCAGGCTTCCCCTCCTAGGGGACCCAAAACCCTCAGTGAAACTGGTGAGTTGTCAGAAGGAAAGGGCTGATAAATGTTCTGCTCATCTTTCAGGCAGATTTTATGTAGCAAATGATGTTTAAAAGAAAAAAAGTCTTCTGCCAATCTTACTTTAACACTGTCACAGCAGAAGGATCTCTGGGTCGGAGCAGATGTTCTGTGCCTTGGCATGGCAGAGTGAGACTGGAGGGGGAAGTTCAGGCTCCACTCTTCCCACTCTGCCTGTCCCTCCATGACCCATCCCTGATGCAGTTTTCCATTTCCAAGCAAGTCACTCTCCCTCTTGCACAGGGATTTCCAATTTTCTCTCCACGGAATGACTGCAGCAAAGGCTCTGAAAGGGGGAGGGAAAATCTCATCTCTGAAAAATGCTGGCCTGGGGGGTAAATCTTCAACAGGATCTGGTCAGTTTTAGCCATGCAATTGTCATTGACACTAATGGGAGACAAACAGCTGAATAAGTGTACTGGAAATGCCCTGGTCCCCAGCTGCCCAGTCTAAATAATAATCATATCATAAAAAAAACAAACCAGAGGGGAAGGAACAAAAAGGCTCTGTTCTCCCACCACAGGAGGCCAAGAGAAGATCCGTGGCAGAGGCAGAGATGTCACTCACTCCTCACCCGTCCCAGCACAGGGCAGCAGGGAATAAGCATCCGTGGTGCTGGGGGAAAGCCAGCAGCTCTCTGGGCATATGTTACTGTAAATTTGAAATTAGAGCCACTGAGGGGATGCAAAATGACAAACCCAGCTGCCGATGGGGGTGCTGGCTGCCAGCAGAGTAAAGTGTCAATTATTTACCATTTGCTAAAGGACACCGCTCCCTGCAGTCACGCTGGAGCGTGTCTGAAGCGCATCTTAATCTCCCTCCCCAGCGTGTGGGCTGGAGGAGGCAGCCCCAGCATTTCCCTCTGCTGGAGCAAGGCTGGGGGCTGAGACATCCCAGCGTGACTCCTGGCCATGTAGGAATGGCTGGAGACTGTGCTGGCTCCTCTGGGATCAACCCCGGGGCACGAAGCGGGGCTGTGGAAGCTGGGGTCGGGGCAGGGATGGACACACAGGTGCCATCACCTCACAGCCCCATTTCTAAACCTGTGGTTTCTCCTGTGAGAGCAGGAGGCACTGTGTGCCCAGCACAGCGTGGCACAGCACCCCTGGGATGGGATGCAGGAGCCGTGTTTGGGACAGCTCCACTTCACTGCTCCCGTTGCAGTGGGATGGGCGGCTTGAAAAAGCAACAGGGGAGAATTGGAATTTTATAAACTGAGCGTTTATGTGTGTTTGTGCAAATAAAGCAGATGGTGAGGGTGTTTGCATTAGCACTCATGCCGAAAGTCACTAGATTATATCTTCTTTCTTAGCCAAATTTGGGCTGGGAGCATCTTTTTAAAAAAAATCACTGTTCTTCCTGCTGTTGGCAAACGTGGGCTCCCCTGGAAATCTTTATTCATCAAAACATTCCTCCAGTCTGACCAAAACCTTCTATATTTGGGGCCCTGACAAGTCAAGGCACTTCACAAGTGCTGGTGGCTGCTTAATCACAGGACTCTCATGAGGTTCAGTCATCCTAAATAAGTCACCAAGGCCATGAGTCATGTCACAGGTGGGCTCCACAGTGATTCAAGAATGACATGCTCCCTCCTGATTTATTTCATGATATCATTACCCCATAGAAAACCCATTTGAAAGAAGTATTTCCAAGCCTCACACCCCACCTCTTCCACTTGAGCTTGAGTCACTTGTTAGAGTCCCCTAGGACAGCTGGCCAGAGGAGACAAGAGATGCTACTCCACCCCCCTGGGCTTGAAGGGAAAGGTTTAGGAAAAGGTTTTACTTTTTCCTCCCAGGGCTGGGCAAGGCTTTTCCCTGCCTGGCTGTGGGACTGCATTTATCCTCTGGGGACTTCCAGCAGTCAGGCACAAAACAAGTGCTGTTTTTCTGATGCTAACCCAAAAGGGAGGTATGAAACCCACGTAATGCTATCTGTTCAAACACCTTGGCTGCAGCATTAACACCCCCTGTCCTGTGTCACCTCAAGGACAGCCACGTGTGATTGATGCTTGGCTGCTGGCATTGGTGCATCGTGGCTGCTGGCTGCAGGCAGCTGTTTCAGAGCTCTCTGCATGCCCTGTGCACAGAGCCTGAGAGTCAGGAGGTGTTTTATGGCCAAGCTTTACATACTTGTGTGTGTTTAGTCAAGGGAACTGCGTATCTCATGCCCACCATGGCCACTGGCACCCTGCTCACCATGGGCACCGTGTTTTTTAAGAGCCACATCCGAGGTGAAGGAAGTGAAGACGTGAGCTTTCTGCATGCCCCAGTGAAGCAAAAATGCCCAGCTGTTCATTTTCTGCTCATGGGGACACAGTTCCTCCCTCATTTATCAGGCTGAGAGCAAAGAGAAAGTTTCTGCCTGCAGTCTGTTATCAGAACTATTCCTGATAGCTCCTGTATCAGCATTTCAGGTGAAAGGTAGGGAATGCCACATCCCAGCAAAACTATCTAGGAACTCAAAAATCAAAGATTATTGATCTGGAGTCAGCCTTTTTTGTTATAAAATCAAGGGGCATTAAAAGAACCCCATTTGAAGCCATGTGTGTCTGTATCTGGATGTGTGCATATGCATATGCAAAAGGACAAGGCTCATAAGATAAACAGCAGGGGTTAATGAAGCTCCTGGGTGTAATCGAGGTCTGCACCATGATCTGTGGGAATTTTATCACTGCCTTCAGCATGGCTTTACCCTCTGGTGCAGCAGCAGCTGTGACCTGGGAACTTTGCACTGCTGAAAGGGGAAATCTCAGGACAAGGACTGAGCACTCACTTCTGGCCTTGGGTGGACCAAAGATGTCAGAGGCTGCTGTCGAGGATAATTCATTTTACAGCCCTTGTACGACAGCTGCTGTCTCCCAGTGAGCCCTGCACATCTGGAGCCCAGGATGACTAAGTGAACTGGCTTTGCAGGAGGTAGGATTGGAAAAATTGCTCCATTAAAAAAAAAAATTAAACCAGTAAAACTTCCCTGCAGTTCGTTTTCACTGCACTGCAGGTGGCCTCCAGAGAAACACGGGGAGATGCTCTTCTCAAAGGCAGGAGCAAAGAGCATTCATCCTCCTCAGGAGCAGGGCAGGGAGGAGCTGCACAGTGCTCAGTGGAAATCAAAACCATGCAGAGTGTGTCCAGAGGAAACATCCACACCAAGGGTACCCCAGGTGAAAGCTGCTGGTGAAAGCTTTCTGCCAGTCCAGCTTCCCAAACAGAGCAGGGAAGCTCCTGGAGGGTTGATCCACATGAGGCCAAGTCCTTCTGGGTTTTCATGAGCGTTTTCTTTGCCCATGGAACCTCTTTGGGAGCCAGGGAGGAAGCCATGGCAGTGTCTTTGCAAGAAGGGAGGTGATCACCCCAGCACGGCTCCAGGCACCACTTTTGGAGCTCATGGCACTGCTGGCACAAGAGAGGAAAGGGCTACACCAAAGTTAAGGAGCTCCAGCCAATTTGCTGCTCCCCTCCCCACTTTAACCAGCCAAAGGTAACAAGATGTCTGTGCTCAGGCCAGTCAGACACAGTTTTCTTGACTATCCCGTGAATTTTTGGGGGGATTTGATTCAACTTGCTTCAGTAGCAATCTCTTCCTTGCATAATCTCCTTGTTTAGTAGATGGCAATGTTCCTTTTACACAGTAAGCAGGGTGCAGAGTGCAACCCCTCTCCTGCCCACTGGCCAAACCCACACCTTGGCACCCCTTGGCACTGCTCAGAGTGGGCACCAGCACCCAAACAACCCCAGGGGAAATATCAAAGGTGAAAGGTTTGGCTCCTTGACTGAGAAACACCCAGGGAACCTCACAACATTTGACTGTCCCCTGCTTTGCATTGACTTTCTCGTGATAACAGGTAACAAATCACTGCCTGTGCTGTCACTGAGGCAGCTCCACTCCCAACAGACTCTGATGCTCCTGATCCCCCCCTCCCTTTCTCCTCACAGATTAATTCTCACCAAAATGGAGAATTATCTTCAGATGATGCTGGCAGGGGCCAGGCTAACAGGAAGACAAATCAGACGGTGGGCATGAACCATAAATTTGTTATTTCAGCTTGTGTTGCCTGGCTTCTAGGAAATTATATTTAACATTAAGGAATGCTGGAGTGTGTGTGTGTTAATGATGGCATGTCAAGAGCACAGTGTCACATTTTCCAGTCTGTATCAGAGTAACACACTGCCACCCTGGGGAGGTGAGACCCAGCAGGCAAGGGGTGCTCTCATCAAAGACCAGCATCAGATGGATCAAAGACAGGCACAAAAAAAGGGGAAATCACAGGTGAATTAAAGTGATCTAGGTTGCACACAGGCTCTAGGTAATTGCTTCAGGGAAAAAAAAAAATGCAATTATGGTAGTAAGGGAGGGAGATACATGGGTTGGCTGAAAGTCACCCAAAGGATCAAGCTGAGCTCTGTGTTTCACAGAATTAACTTACTTCAAATGTTTTAGGGCCTGTCCAAAATGTTCATTTCCATTAGAGGAAGGTGAAGCAGTCGATATGGCTGTACCAGTCACTTCCCAGGGTTCAGCAGGAACACACAGGGCATGTTGCTGCTCTTCCACTGAGCTGAGCTGACTCTGGCACTGGCACAAAACAGATTTTTACATCCTGGCTGCATCAAAAGGAGCGTGGGCAGCAGGTCCAAGGAGGAGATCCCAGCTCTGCTGAGACCCCACCTGCAGTGCTGTGTCCAGGTCTCCTGTCCCCAGCATGAGGATGTGGAATTGCTGGATCAAGTCCAGAGGAGGGTGCAAAGTTGACAGGGAGGACTGGAGCACCTCCCCTATGAAGACAGGCTGGGACAGTTGTGGCTGTTCAGCTGGAGAAGAGAAGGTTCTGTGGAGACCCCAGAGCACCTTCCAGAGTCTGAAGAGGCTACAGGGCAGTAGGAGAAGGACTCTGTCAGGAACTGTAGTGACAGGACAGGGGGTATGGGTACAAATTGAAAGAGAAAGAAGATTTTATCTTAGATATTACAAAGTTGTTCTTTACTGTGGTCATGGTGAAGCCCTGGCACAGTTTCCCAGAGAAGCTGTGGATGCCCCTTCCCTGGAAGTGTTCAGAGCCACCTCTGGATGGGCCTTGGGCTACCTGGGATAGTGGGAGATGTCCCTGCCCATGGCAGGGGGGTGGGATGAGATGATCTCTAAGGTTCATTCCAACCCCTTAGCATTCTGACATTCTGTGCTTCTCTGGCCCTTACAGGACAAGACTGAAAGACCTGAGAGTCTGATAACTTTTCCTACACCTTCACACTGAATACCAGGGAAAAAAGGGATCTTCTGAAGTGAATTACTTCAGACAATCAGAAAAACATACAGGCTAGAAGTCAGTTTTGAAGACTGAGGAGGTTTTGAAACATTTTCTAAAATGCAAGAGAAGCAGCAAGACCCTCCCTCTTCTCTTCCCCCCAGCATTTCTGGGCTGCAGTGTGGTAAATTTATGTAAGTGCTTATGGGACTTGGCTGTCTGCCACAGCAGGGGCACAAATTCAGTGACCCAGGAGTTCCCCCCACCTCTGTGCTTTGTATGTGCCTCTGACACACAAAACGGTGATGGCCCTCAGAGCTTGTAAAAATGCTTCTGTTAATCCATTAATAAATTCTGCTTAGTGACCACAATGCAGGGTCTTAAAAGCTTTGGGTTTTCAGAAGGAGGTTGTGTCCTGGGCTCAGACAACAGGAGGCAGCCAAATCTGCAAGAGCCAAAGGTCATTGGTTTTTGCAGAGCCCCAGCATTCCTGTATTGACTGCCAGGGAAAAGCTCCCTTGATTCATGGAGATTTCTACAAACTGAAATGGCACTGGTTATATTTTGGGGTTTGCTCCTCTGTGAGAAATAACCAGGTACTAGAAAGTGCCAGAATGGTGTAGAGAGGAAAGAGAAACCAGGAAAATTACATTTCTTTTTAAAGACAGTGTAAATGGGGAAGATGGAAATCAGACACTTTGCCATTGCTTAAAATGCCTTTGAAACAGAAAAGAAAACTTGAAGTCAGTAATACCAAGCCAAAAAGAGCCTCTTTGGAAAGACATTCAGATCCACTGGGGTCATAAGCTAAGCAAGGTAATAGTATTTTACATATTAATATAATGAATATTTATCACATTCATTACACACATAAAATGTATTTAAATATAAAACATACATGTGTGTGTAATTAATCATATTTTGCTAAGGAGACTGTGTTAGAGAACTTTATTTTCTCAGGAAAGCCATGAAGGAATTAAAATCCAGAAAAAACAGCAATGCTTTTAAGTGTGTGTTTTCAAATGAAAGACAATAAATTCCAAACACTACTTTTTTACATCTTTAGTTAAAGGTAGAGCCTTTTTTTTTTTTTTTTTTTTTTTTGGTCTTTGTAGTGGCTTTTGCATGTGTGCCCTTCCCTGCCAGACTAATCTGTCTGCTGCCTTTCTGCCATTCTGCAAAGATAATGCATATTCTTGATCCCTCTTTTTTGAAAAGCCCTTAGGAAAACATGACTCAAAGGAGGAATAAAAAGCTGCAGCAAAGGACTCAATTTCTAGGTAATTTCTTCTAAATCCTGCTCTCAGTTTATTACCCTGACAAAGAGTCTCTCAGCTGCAGAGCAGAGCCCAACCTCCCGCAGGGGATATACCGAGGATTATCTACCCTGAAATGAAAGTCTGTTGACCTAGAGAAAACATTTCACTAAATAAGAGCAGTTGTGAATTGAAGGGACCTGTGGGGCATTAGACACGGTGTAAAAGCAATTTGAACAGAGTAAAGAAAATAAGTGGAAACGGTTTGGGGTAGGAAGGATAGGTAAGGCATGCAAATGAATGCATTTGTGGGGTGGGTAAATGAAAACACACTCGATTTTCCACTGCTGCCTGGCAACTGCAGAGGGATTCCAGCCCAGAGTCCCACAGCTTGCAAAGGCTTCACCCAGAGGTGGCCCCACCACACTTGCTGCTGTCCAGCAGGACTCAGGGATCCTGGGATGCTCCCTGCATCTCCACCAGCATCTCCCCACCTGCATCACCTGGTGCACCACCCTGCATCCCAGGCTCCCCCTGGCTGTGCCTCTGGATAACCTGCCTTGGCCAGGAGGCTGTTCTCAAGGAAATCAGGTAGTCACCAATGCTTGAGCTATAGCAAATTAAAATTAACAGAAGGAAAAAAAACCCAAAAACATTAAATTTCTAATCTTGATCTGATCTTCCCAGCCCACAGCCCGGCAGAAACACAGACCCATTGGCAACTTTGGCTAAAGTGACTTTAATGTTAACAAACCAAAGAGTTGGGATGGTGCCTGATGCTCTCTCTTTGGTTCATTAAGAGCAGGAGCAAATAATTGCTGGCATCCCACCTGGCCCTGGGCCACAGGAATGAAAGCATTTTTGCTGTTCTGGGGAGAGTTATGTAGATCCTGTTGCCCTTTTGTCCTGTGTTCCAGTGATATTCTGGCAGTTTTTACTAAACCACCCTCTCCTCCCCTGCCCAGAGTAAACTGGTTGCTTTCTCCATGGTAAAGGAGAATTTCTGAAGGGTGGCATCACAGAGGGGAGAATGGCAGGGGATCTCCTAGACTCAGTCTGCATGCCCACAAACTTTCTTTTAAAATCCTACATAAAACAAAAGGTGATGTGAAACATGTCGTTGGACTGGGGAATATCTCTGGCAGGGAAATTTTTCAGTTGTTGAATAACAATCTGAGGCAGTGATGGAATTGCTGCAGCCTAAGACATACAAAATGAGAGTGGAAAAAAAGACCTTGACTATTTTATGGAGTTTCTACAAATCCAGGGCTCAGCTGTGCCAGGCAATGTGAGTTACAGTGGTGGCAAAAACTCTTAGAAGTGACCAGTGATGCTCACACTCCTCAGATTTCGGGGAGCTTCCAAGAACCCTTTCTTCTTTTCAAACCAGATTTTATTTTCCCAGCTACAGCAGACCTGTGAGAAATAAACCCCTCCATGTGCTAGGTGGATACCAGAGATTTAACAATCTCCAATCACTCATTGCTGCTCCTTGATCAGAGCTTTTGTAAAAAAATCTAATATTTTTTTAAAAAAGCCATTTGAGAAAAGGGTGAGATTGTGGTGTTTCTACACCTCCCTTGTGGTGTTTCTACACCTCCCTGGCAAGGCTGGTGTAAGAGATGCTTTTATGCCCCACGTGTCCAGATTAAGGACATATTATTGACCCCATGCAACAGTTTGTACATCCATTGAATTCCCCAGTTCGAAGGAATAGATATAAATCTTATATTTTGGTGCCAGGTGATGCAGTAGGACACCTACCCCGTGAGCCTGTGCCATGGCACAGCCATGGAGAGTGGAGCAGTGGGAAAGGAAGGGTTTGGGAATGGCAGGACCCTGCCAGGGCAGGGCAGGGCAGGGCAGGGCAGGGCAGGGCAGGGCAGGGCAGGTCCCCAGGGATGGGGAAGACCCCTGGGGGCTCCTCCAGCCCTGCTTTCTCCGAGCTTTTTGCTGTCCTTGCTGCACCTCCTCACATTCGGGACGGTTTCCATGACTCAGCCAGGGATGAGTTGGAAAAGGGATGTCATCATTTTGATCTAGTTAAAAATAATTTATCTGCTGCTCTCTCTCTATCCTGTCTCGTCATCCCTCCTCCCTCCCCCTTTTTTTTTTTCTTGTTTTTTTCTTTTTTTTCTTGAGGAGAACTATTAACATATGTTTTGGAAGGTAAATCGTCCCCTGAGTTAAATTAGCACCTGATCAAATGCCTGAGAAGTGCTAATTGAGCTTTGCAAGCAAACCCGACTGAAGACAAGACTCCAGCAAGCAGGCAGGAGAATTGAGGCCATCCCAAAGGATGGGGAGCGTTCTCAGCCTGCAGGATTGCTCAGGGACAGGAGCCAGAACATTCCAGCCCGGACAGGGGGAGCACACGGCCGGCATTTCTAACGTGGGCAGCTCCTTTGGCCCCACTGTCCACTGTCAGGGGACAAACCTTTTCTTGCAGGAGAAGCAGGTCCATCCATCTGGCCATAGACACATGTATTCAAACCTTTTCTTGCAGGAGAAGCAGGTCCATCCATCTGGCCATAGACACATGTATTCAAACCTTTTCTTGCAGGAGAAGCAGGTCCATCCATCTGGCCATAGACACATGTATTCAAACCTTTTCTTGCAGGAGAAGCAGGTCCATCCATCTGGCCATAGACACATGTATTCAAACCTTTTCTTGCAGGAGAAGCAGGTCCATCCATCTGGTCCCAGGTGTCAGACGTGTGTATTCCTCGTGGTCTGTGCACTCAGGGAGTGTTTCCTCCAGGGATGATGATGGTTCTTGCACCCTCCCGTTCCTGGTGGGCTGGGACCATCCCCAGCACTGCAGCAGGAGCTTTGGGGAGGACACAGGGCAAGGCAGCACAGCCACTTCCCAGGCTGGAGCCCACTGGGATGCCCCAAAAAATAACAGAGGACACTGCCAGGACCCTCCAGCTCCTGGCTTCTGGCAGAACTACACGTCTGCATTTTAAAAAGATATCAGATGGTTTGAGGGAACTGCTGTGGTTTTGTGGGAGGAAAGGTATGGAAGCTTTCAGTCCTTTGAGGGTGCAGGCAGGAGGAGAAAATGGAGCCGTAGATTTAGGGGCCATTGAGGACAGCAGAGATGCTCCAGGAAACAGAAGAGATGAAGGTTGTTGCTCCCAGAGGGGTGGGACAGACAATGGGGCTGGCTGAGCCCTTTGCTTGGGAAAGGAGCAGGAGCTCCACTGCTGCAGCAAGTGGGTTTTGCTGATATGGAAACTGCTGGAAAACTGCTGTTTCCTTTCTGCCCCCTGAGCTCCTTCTAAAAAACTGTAACTTTATCCTTAAAAGGGGGGGGCGGGGAGGAAGGGCAAGAAATCTTGGGAATTTTCAATCAAATAGCAATTTTTGAAATGGTGATTAGACAGCAAAGCCTCCTGATGAATACCTGTGGCTGTACAGAGGAGCTGCTCTTAGTGCCACCCTTACAGCAGCCAGTCAATATGACAGCATTGATACTTGTGGTTTTTCTTTTTTTTAAGCCATCCCTTCTCCTAATTGGAAATAATTGCTTTGATAATTAACCAAACGACGACATTACTACTTCTCCCCCCTCCAAGCAATCCCCACCTCTGTGCAGGAAGCATGCTAATTTGCCAGAGAGCTAGCTACACAGCATTTGCATGTTTTTTCCATCTAATTTGGTAGCCTTGGTGCTTAAAGCAGGTGTGATGCTAATAAGGCAACTCGAGCAATCAGCCCAGGCAGAGATTTGTGGATTGCACAAGGATTTGTCTGGAGTGTCTTTCCATGTCTGCTGCTCAGACTAAATATAGCTGGAAGGGGGGGAAAGAGGGAACCTGAGTAATGTGGGCTAGGAGGAAGGCTGTGGCGTTTGCTTTTCCTGAAAGCCTTTGAACAGAGGGTACCAGTCCCTCAACTCAGCCTGAACATCTTTGTGTTCAAGGAATGACTGGACGTGGCATTCAGTGCCATGGCTGATAAGGTGCTGTTCAGTCAAAGCGTGGATTTTTGTCTCAGAAGTCTTTTCCAGCCTCACTGATTCTGTGATTCTGTGATTTTCCTCTGGCCATGCTCAAGAGTGATGTTTCCAGAGAAATGGAGGGTCCCTGTCCCTGTCTCCTCCTGCCTTTGGTGCTGAGCAAAGCACACAGAGCAATAGGGCCAGTGGCAGAATAAGGCTGGGAGTTTTGGCACCTGCAGTCTGTGTTTCTCCTGGGCCCCACAGACATTACTCTTTAACTCCTTGAACCCCTGATGTGCAGCACAGAGGTCTTGCAGGAGCTTCCAGCGCGTGGAGCTCAGTCCTGCTCTGCTCTGGCAGCGTGGGGAGGTTCTCCAGGCTCAGCCTTCATGAGTCACCACAGCACAAGGTTGTTCCTCAGCTTCCTCCAGCCTGGGAGCACCTCGTCCCTCCCTGTGCTCCCCTTCCCTCCTCTCCTCCCCTCTGAGCTGTTCAGCCCCATGGATGAGTGATCCATGCTCTGGGATGGATGTGGAGTCTCCCAGGGGAGGGATGTGTGCAGCTTCCCTGGCTGAGGGCCTGGGTTCAGGACCTGCCACCCATCCCATTAGCAAGAGCATCCTTTGGGCAGGCAGGGATGTCAGGGCTGTCTGGGAAAATTAAAATCACTTCAGTCTTTGCTGTCACATCAGCTCCTGCTTTGCCTTCTCACTTTTCCTACTTGGCTCCTGTTGGCACTGGAGCGCTTGAAGTAAGAGAGGCATTGCAGAAGTTTTCCAGAATCAAGACTTTATTTTGCTGTGGGTGGGAACTGCATTTCTCAAGACAAAGAATTTGATTTTCCCCATCACCTCTATTACATTTGGTTTGTTGTTGTTCATACAGTTATCTATACTGTTACTATCACTACTGCTACTGCCATTGCTTTTTACTATTACTATTATTAGTTTACTCCAGCCAAGCTGGGCCATGAGTTGGGAAAGCACTCGAGGATATCTCCTGTGTGCCTGTTGTCACCCCAGGAGCTACAGATGGAGGACTCTGGGTCTGGGGAGGAAAGGGTCTGTTTCAAGACACAGAAATGACTCTTGAAGGTGGTCCTGTTTTAGGTGGTTTAGATGTTCCTGACCACTGATGGTGGTGGGGACATCTGAGTCAGTCGCCCAGATGACCTCTGTGATTCCAGTGCTGATGAGGTGGATCAATCCCTGGACCTGGATCCCACCTTGCACTGCCGTGTTTGCCATCTGGAGCTGCACATGGATTGCACTGTACATCAGCATTAGCAGAGAAAATCTGAGGAATTGGCTGCTTCCAGACACCCTCTGGGAAAAGACATCTCTTTTCTACATCAGAAAATGCTCCCCCCCTGTACAGAGATGTGGAGCAGAGGGTCACTCTCCCTCTTGTCTTCCTGTTCTCTTTTGGGACAGAGCAACAACCCCAAATCAGCTTGGAAGGGACCTTTTCCCATGGAGTTCCTGGCTCTGTGGAGAGCAGGAATAACTGGGTATTTCATGGAAAACTCCTTCCCTTCCTGCTGCCTCCTGGGGTGTGCTGGACCGGGGTGTCACAGCCACCACATCCCACACTGCCAGCCCTGCAGACACTCCCACTGCTCCCAGGACTGTTCTAAGGTTAAATCCTCCTTGACTTAAATTTCCTTCCACTGCAAACATTTCCTTGAATTAATAGTGTCCCAACAATAGATAATCAAAACACTTGCCTGTATTTTATTGTTAAATAAAGCAGGTGAGGGTCAAAAGCAGATAGAAAACAGATTATGATTAATGAAAGAGGGTGCTGGGGATTTTTTGACTTTCAACAGATGGAAAAACAATTAATTTTTGGTCTGATTTTGTTGTTTTGATTTATTCTTCATGGGAATCCTTAGAAAGGCTTCCAGCAAGTTGTGGCCCCAGTCAAAACTGGGAAGGAGGCCACAGCCCAGCACAGTGCAGGGCTCTCTGGGGAGGAGGAGAGAGGATGGGATGTGTCAGACAGTTGAAGCAAAGCAGGAACCTTCATTTGTTTCAAATACCTTCTCTAAACAAGTCAGAGGATTGTGGGCAGGGACACAATTAAAAGGAATCTCTCTCTCTCTCTCTTTTCAAATCCTAAGGAATTTTACCTCCATCTGCCCAAATGTCACCTGGAAAGTTTTGTCTCAGCAAAGGGCAGGCAGAAACCATGTCAGAGTGCTGGGCCCTGGCATTCTGGCCCCACTCCAGCAGCACATCAGCACCCAGCCTGCCTGAGACTCCACAGGCACACAGCAGAGCGTGGCCCATCCTTGGCTCAATACTGGGAGCTGCCAGGCTCCATTTGAAGTCATACACATGCTTAGGGCAGGTGGAGGTGCCCAGCATTTCACTCAGAAACCCCAAATGCACATTTTCTTGCCCTGATTTTGGTGGGGAAAAAGCCACCTGAATATTTCTGAGCACAGGTGCTTTTAAATGGGAAATAGTTTTTTCCAAGTTGTCCCAGACAGACACTGTCAGCCAGCAGAGTGGGAGCAAGAGAAAACAGAGCAGAGGCTGCCTGGCTTCTCCAAAAATCGTCTGGCTTTAACTTCTGCCCTTCTTCAGAGAAAAGACGAGCCCTGATTTTAGTCTGCCTAAACTCACTGACCTTCACTGAGCTGACCTTGCCCATGACCCTGAGCCAGAGGAATCTCCAGGCTCTCCCACGTGATATTTGTGCCCATAAACACCTGCATTAAATGACCTGTGTCAAATACAAAGTGACAGCAACGTGGTTTGCTCAGCACTGACCCGTGGCCATGTACTGCACCCTTCTAAAGAGGGAGGTAGCATTCAGCAGGCAAAAACACCTGTGGATTGCTCTGGCAGAGCTTTTCAGTGCCAAACCTGGGTGGCCAGGGATGGAAACACCCTGGTTGTCCCTGCATGTGCAGTTCAAGAAGCAGCATCTGCTCCCAGCTCCCGATGGCTGGTGACAGGAGCTGGGCTCGTGCCCCCGAGCCAGGGTCAGCACTGTTTTTCTTTCCCAAAGAGCAGGAGCTGGCTGGTGAGTTGTCACAGATTTGCAGTACCAGGAATTAGGGGCATTTTTTAATATGAACACAATGTTATCTCATTATGTGTGCTGTCAGGGCACCGCAGCATGAGGAAAGCCATGGAAACATCTCTGCCCTCAGGGCAAGGCGATTTTCTAACTGGGACAAGAGAAGAGTTGTCCTGGGCCCAAGCCAGGCACAAGGGATTGCTGGCTAAGGGAGAAGCTTTAGTCCTCTAAAGTCTCTCCAAAATCCCATTGGCAAAGCTGGGTTACACCATGGAGAAGGAAACATCCTCATTTTCAGATGAGCTGCAGCACCCAAAGCTGCACAAAGCACAGGCAATGGGCACTTGGCACACGCCTCACATTCCACTCTGCCTCAGTCAGACCTTCAGCCTGGCCCAAGGTACCTTCCCAAGAGCCAGAGAGATTTCTTACACTCGGCCTAGACTGGTGTGAGTCTCACCTCAGGGTCACTGAACCTTTGCAGTCCTTTGTAAGGCACCTCAGGGCTGGTACCTGAAACCTGCAGAGCACGGCTCAAAGCAGGAACAGAACCTTCAGCCTGTCCACTGGGAGATTCCTACCAAGACCTAAAGCTGCCCTGGGGAAACTCAATAACTAAACTCCTGCCTATGCTAAAGCCACCATGCAGATATATTACTTGTGTTGCTTTAAAAAAAGAGAATACTTTATCCTTTTAAATTTAAATGCAAGGATCTATCTTTCCCTATCAGTGAAAAGCACCCTACTGTCTATTTTAGCTGGCAGACTTGCTGCCAGAAAGGAAATGAGAATATTACCCCTAATGAGTCTTCTCATAATGGTAATTTTCCAAAAGAGGTACCAATTCTAGGTTTGTGTCAACAGTCCCACATCTGCAAGACTTGGAATAAACCTTCCAAGCCTGTTACAGTCTGCAGGCTCACTGCTCCACAGTCCATGTGGTAATGTCTTGTCAGAGCAGCCGTTCCTGTTTCAGCACTGATATAGATCCTTCCCTTGTGTGTACAAACACAGCTAAGCCCTTGCTGTGCCTTGGTCTCCTCTAAAGCTACCAGTCTAACCCACATTTCTCTTCCCCACTTAGCTCTTGGTTCTTTGCCACATTCAGGCTGCCCCCAGGGATGGCATCCTGCCTCATTTCTGGGACGCCCCTCATTTCAAGTCATTTGACCACTGTCTGCCAAAGCCATTTGAGGGAATTAAAACCTGGCCTCTGTGGGAAGCACAAACCCACAATGTTCCCCCACATCTGCAAGAGAGCCAAAGCATCCACCTGCCTCCTTCTGGATCTTGGCAGAATACAGCCCTGATCAAATATCCCTCTGGCTTTCAGGCTTTGAAGAACCAAGACTGATCTCCTTTTAAGCCTGTCTCCAGGAACGGCTGGGATGTGTCAAAAGATCCTTGCACCATGTGGCAGGTGAGGTGATGTGCTGATTTTGGCTGGGGTAGAGTTAATTTTCATCACAGTGGCTGGTTTGGGCTTCCATTGGGCTTATTTGCCAGCTGAAGCAAAACCACAAAAAGTGAAAAGTCAAGAATGGAAGTCTGCAAACGACTTCCACTGTTTTCAATTCGTGTTTGGTAAGATTTTTACAAAACCATCTCTGTGCCTAGCATTTGCACAAAAAGGCTGTGCTTAGCTGAATGCCTCACTGGTTCAGCTGGTCAAGGTTTGATCCTTTTCTCCATTTCTAAAATGTATGTGTGTTAAAAAATTAAGAAATTCTTGGGGGATACTGAGAAATTTGGAGGTCCTATATAACCCTGTGTGGAGAAGGATGTCTGAAATATGGCAGAACTGTAATTATAAAGGATGCAGCTGAAAAGGCAGGATTTTAACACACACTGAAGTAGAAATTCCAGCCTTGGAATACACACATTCCATTGACTATCTCAATGTGCAAAGACCCTGGCAATCTAACCCACATTGCCCCCTCGCTCTGCCTTGGTTTCCCAGGAGTTTTGTATCCAGGTCATCACTCAGAAAATGTTGAGCCAGCCTCAGACCAAAGAGGGAAAGCACTTTTCCTATGGGAACCTCTGCTTTAAACTTCCAAGGAAAAACAGATTCAAGGAAAAAGTGGAAGCCCAGGGTCAGGCTCTCCATGGGGACAGGAGTCACAGACCAAGGGGCTGAACAATGGCCCAAGGGGTTCCAGACCCACCCTTGCCAACGTTGCTCTGGCATACCTGGCTGTGTGTTTGGAAAATGCTCTCAGGCCCCATTGGGATTCTTGGGGCTGCCCCATACAGGGCCAGGAGCTGGGCTGTGAGGATTCCTGTGGCTCCCTTCCAGCTCAGAGCAGTCTGTGATCAATGCAGCAGTGTTTGTGCTTTGTCAGGAGCCTGTAAAACGAGTGAAGCAAAGCTGAAGGGTTTTAGGGATTCACAGATCTGTCAGACAAGTCAAGGCCAAGTCTCAAGCAGACCTGAGCCCATGCCTTTCACTTGGAAAGCTCAGGGTAACCTTAGACTCTGATGGAGCTTAACACCACAGAGGCATTATCAGTACAAATCCACCAGGATGCCTTAAAACCCTTCCAGGACTAAAGACTGTGTCCAAGACCATTTCCAAGTCAAGACTTGTATCTCTGCTGTAGGAAACAATGCTGCAATGTGAATAAAAATGCAATAAAGTTCAACACCAGATCTGGTAAGCGAATAAGAGAGATTTATTTTTAAACAAAATGAAAGTTACTCCCTCATACTGTCATAACCCTAAGCACTGAGGGGTTTGTATCCATGAGATCTGGTGGTGATTCCTCCTGCTGGCACTGGGGACCAGGAGCAGTGGCTGCCCAGTCCTCACCAAGTCTCCTGAGTGACACTGTCCAGGTTCAGAGACTGTGTTTTTCACTCATCAGGCAATGATGAGTCTCTCCATCCTGTCACACCTCCCCGTGAGTCATCAGGATTTTGTCTCCTGAGTCCTTTGTCTCCTGATCTGGGTGTTCTGAGGAGCTGTCCTTAGTTGTACTTCTCAAAGACCTGCCAGTCCAGGTGCCACCAACATCTGCCATCCCTCCTGTCCCCCTCCTGCCAGTTACTCCTTTGGCAGTTTTACATGCCAATATTCCCATTTATTCTCCTTTCATACCAATCTTCACATTCCTGCCACAACTTCCTCTACCACCACAAGGGCTGTGCATGAGTCTGTGCTTGAGCACACCTCTCATCTGAGCTCCAGGATGCTACCAAGAGGGAGAGCCTGGCACTCACTCAACCCACAAGGAAGGTTTCAAGGCACTCAGATGAGGAGCAAAGTCATCCATCAGGTCTTCTGAACTCAGGTCCTCCTGAGTGCCAGGTGGGTGCTTTGGATAAGATTTATCCACTCATCAGATGTAGATTAATTATCTCCTCCTGAGCTCCCTGGCCCCAGGACAGAGCCCATCCTGGTGGCAATACCTCCCTTCCTGCTGGAGATGGCTTAGAATGGTTTAGCTGGAGTGTGTCCATGGAGCAGCTACTCCTGCCCAGGGAGGAAAGAACCGCAAGCTCAGACTGAGATGTTTACCCTAGGCCTCCAAGTCTGGAGAGCTGAATCCTTGCAGCCTGGAGAAGAGTAATTAATAGTGGTGGGAAATGCATGGATAGTGGGGCTTGCCATTCACAACCTAATCCCAAATCCTTTCTGACTTGTTCATTGCATGAGAATTTGAGCTTCCCCACACTTCCTATAAACTTCCTAAAAGCATGAGCGAGCTGAAAGCAGGATTAATCCTCTGCTCCCTGCATTTTCATCTCCAAGCATCCCTCTCCTGCTGGGATGCTGGCAAGGCCCTTGAGCTGACCTGCAGCCCCCCTCTAGAGCAGCAGAGTTTGGGTCCTTTGATCTTTCACCCTATTGATCTAAGTTGGTTCAAGAGTGGTCAGGAAGTGTTTTACATTCTAGAGAGCACTGAGGCTTGGGAAAAAAATCTTCTGTAAACTGTGCTGGGCAGGACAGGCTTCCAAGTTGCTGTTCATGACAGGAGGGGACTGGATGGGGTGGAGCAGGAGGTTCTTTCCCCACTGACATTCCCAGGTGCACCAGTAGGGCAGGTCAGCAGCTTGGCAGCCTCCACATTACCTGCTCCACTGGTGTGCAGCCTTCTGGTTCTTCCCTGGGGCTTTGATTCTTAAAAAAGCAAAGGGAATAACTGCTGGGGGAGTTCTGTTGCCAAGCCAGATCCAACTGCAAGCAAAATAAATGTGCAGGCAGGGTCCAAGGGAAGCCCCAGACACCTGCCAGTGTGTTGGTGGCAGCTGGAAAATTTGTGGGCTCTGAAGTGTTGCAGTAGACCTTGATAACTCCATACCTCTCTGATGCATGTCAGTGCATTGGTTAACTCAGTAACAGGTGTCCAAATGTCCCAGCTTGCTGGGAATAGGCTTTGTCACCCTCCCTCTCCTCGTAAAATCCTATTCTCAGCATGCTGGCAATAAATAACCCCCTTGTCATGCACCGTGGGCACACCAGGGGCTCAAACAGGGCCATCCTTTGGGAGGGAGGGTTATTTTCAGCTGTGATTTTAGCTGGAAAGGGGAAGCTCTGGGTGGAATTGTGGCATTTTGCAAGGCTCAGCTGAATTGTCGGTGCCTGCTGGTGCCCACAGTGCTCCCGGCCATGGTGGTGTCACTGTGTCCATACAACCAAGGGTAAAGTAACAGTTTGATTAATGCCAGCAGTCTGGTTGGACATAGATGATTTTTAGGGTGCTTTTCAACCCAAACCACTCTGTGAGTCTATGGTTCTGTTGCTTCTTTGGCACTCCCCCTGCACGTGTGCAGCACAGAGACCAGAGCCGTCCTTCGCACACACCAGATGTGTCTGCTCACTGCCCGCCCTCCCAGCTCAGAACAGACTCTTTTGGAAAGCATTGCTGCCAAATTGACCTGGCTGAGCAGCTGCCCCAGGGGTGCAACATCTGGAGTTAATCCCACAGGTGAGCAGGAGCAGCAGGAGCAGCTGGGAGATGGCTGCAGAAGGGAGGTGACGCAGAGTGAGAGCTGGAGTCAGCTTGGATACAGGGCAGTGCCAGGGACTGGTGGATGGACCAAAAGGCAGTGGCCTTTAGGGGGAAGACACTGGCCAGAAGAGAGATGGATTCAAAGGGAACCCAGTAAAAAAATCCTCTGGGTTTCCCTGGAGAGGGGAAAGTTGGTGCTTTGCTGTGGAGCACATAACTCATAATTGTAACAAAACCCAACCAACCACCAAAAAAAGTGGTGGTGTTCCCTCTCTTCATGTTCTCCCTGCAGGAGCCCAGCTAATGCCCTGGAGATGCCCCAGGTAGTGTTCCTGGGCCCCCAGCCCAAAGCCAGGCCCTGGGCCCTCCCTTTGGGGTGAGTAGGGGGTTTCCACTGAGGCACACCCTCATCTCCTCCCCTGAGGCCTCTTCTCCACCACCTCATGCTGGGGATAGTCCGGGGCTTTCCCAAGGACTCTTTGGCTCTCTAGCTACAGGGACTTTCCCCAGCAGATTTTTCTCCACAACAGGACATGTGTGCATTTTATCCACCCTCTGTGAGCAGATGCTGCCAAGGAGTTCTAACAAGAGTAAGAACACCCACAGGGCACCCACCCACCAGGCCCAAAATACCACAGGAGCCTCCTCCAGGCACACTGCCCTCACCCCTTGAGTATTCCCAGCTGATGTCAGTGCCAGTGTCCTCTGGTTGCTTATCACAGAATCCTGGGATGGTTTGGAAGGGAACTTAAGGAACATCTCACTCCAACCCCATCCCACATGCAGGGACACCTCCCAGTGTCCCAGGTGCTCCCAATGTCCAGCCTGGCCTTGGGCACTGCCAGGGATCCAGGGGCAGCCCCAGCTGCTCTGGGCACCCTGTGCCAGGGCCTGCCCACCCTCACAGAGAATTTCTTCTTAATATCTGATCTAAACCTACTCTCTTTTAGTTTGAATCACTGCCCCTTGTCCTTGCTCTTGCAAATGTTCCTCTGTACCTCCTCTTCTGCCCTTCCTCTGTCTTCTTCAATCTTGCCACGCTTAAACTTTGGTCCCCACTATCAAGGGGCTCAAAAATTCCCCCTCCCTGTCCCAACCCTGCCTGTGCAAGGCTCATGAAGCCACCTGAGCTCATGTAATCTGTCTGCCCAGGGCCACCCAAGCAGCTTTTGCACCCAAAGCATCCAGTCTTAAAGCAATTCCATGGTCTAGGAGAGTTTTCTGCCAGGTTTCTGTGCTCTGTATGTCTGCAGTGCACTTTTTTGACATAAAGAATCATACCAAATTTTCATGTTTATCTCATAACAAGAAGTAATAACAGTTTAACTGTATCCTACCCACCTCTTTACCCCTCTGCAATGTCCAGACTTCCATCTTCTCTTTCTTTAAGGTTTCTCAGAGAAGGGAACTTACCAGACAAGAGGTTAAACCAGATTGCTGCTGCTGTTGCATGGTCTCCTAACTCTGTTCCCATTCACTGGCAGACACATGAGTGCTGGCAGCACCTGTGAGCCCAGGGAAGGGCTGCAGCACAGGCACTGAGCAGGAAAATGTTGGCAGAAAGTCTGGGAAATGTGGCTGCTGCCACTGTCCTCCCCTGCTGACCAGCCACAGCAGTGGAAGGGGGGAATGTCAAACCTGCCATAACAACCACAGTCAAGGCTCATCTCTCAAGCCCTCACTGACTTGTAGATTGGCTTCAGAGCTCAAAATCTCCTCTAATTTTTCCAGCTGTGCTAGTGGATATAATGAAAAATATTCCCTCTGTCTATGACCCTTTGACCTGGCTGTGTCCTGAGACATTGCAGCTGCAGCAAAATATGCCAGAGACCTCTGTGCCTGGTTCTGTTCCAAGGTAAGGAGAGCATTTCACCTCAGAGGCCTGAGAAACATGAGCTCACATCTGATTTATTTGGGGACTTTATTCTGTGGTGCAAGAAACCCCTCTCTGACCCCAGTGCTGTGGTGGTCACAGGGAAAAGGGTTTTTTTGGCACAGTGACTGCTCACCTCAGTGATTCCTGTCACCACATTACCCCTGCTGCAAACCCCTCCTTCAAGGGCTGGCAGTAGAAACTCTGAGCAAATGAAATCACAAGTGCTGTGGGTATCAGTTTTTCCTTCCATTTATGCTCTAATGCCAAAACACGCAGGTAAAATTCTGCCAGACTCTTCTGTCTTATTTTAATTATTTTTTTGGTTGTTTGTTTGTTTTTATTTTGGGGGGTTTTTTTTTGGGGGGGTGGTATTTTTCATCTCTTGGTTTAATTAATGCATTTTCAGCTGCTTTCAAACATGGAAGTCACGGAGTGAGGCAACCTCCTGCAATTTGCCAGTCACAATTGTGATTGAGAAGCTCAAAATGCCAGTTCAGTCCCCCTCAGTGGCTGACTCTGAGCATCAGTTGGTGGGAGGGAGAGCAGCACAGTGCAGCTGCACCAGGACCACAGCTGAATTCTGCTACACTCCACTGGAAAGACTTTACAAGTGTTTCAGGTGCTACAGTGGCTCCTGCACTTCATCTTATCAAAGGAGAAATATATATATATATATATATATATACTCTATGTTTTGGTTTGGATTTTTTTTAAAGTTTGTGTTAGTGAAGCACAAAGGAGTTGATCTTTAGGTAATATTTTAGCTGGAGACTTTGTATGAGTTATCTGCCAGTCCCCCAGGAGAGGTGGAGTGTGGCTGCACTGCTTTTTGACAAGGGAGATAGAAATATTGTTATAGCCAACTTCTCCAGCCCATCCATTGATACCAATTCTTGTTTGAGCCTTCTATGCATCCCATCTTACTCTGTGCTGCCTTTTTTATTAGGCTGAAATGATAGGGAGATAAAATGATAGGGCATTAGTAGTGCCTGGAAGAGAAAAGCCAGCCTGGCAGGTTTGCAAGTCAGCTCTGGTGTGTGCTGCTAGAGAAACTACAGCCCAGCAAAAAATTGTGAACGATTGCTTTCCTCTAAAAAATCCTTTCCCAGACTCTGCTGAACCACCCTGCCACTGATAATTAAGTTCATCGTATTCCATTTTCCCTGTGCTGATGTGACAGGGTATTTGTTTTGCATTAAATTCAGGTGAGGCTTTGAGCTGACAGGTTGAAAATCAATGAGAAGCAGAAATCACCTCAGGGGAAGCCAAATTGCTACAGGGGCTGAATGAGCCTGCTGGGCTTCCTGGTTTCAGTCCCATGGACAGGGTCATAGATCCTCACAGGGGAAATAATGACATATCCAGAGACTGAAACAAAGCTATGTATAGCTTTTCTTACCCCCATGGCCTGCTGAAGCACATAAATAAGTCAGGCTTTTTGCATTACTGTTTTGTGGAGGGTTTAGAAGTAGTTCATAAATTATTGGAGAAGAAAGGTCAGGCTCTTGAAGAATGCTTTGGAAAATCAGCATCCTTGGGAGGGATTTGACACGCTTTGTTTACAGTGTGAGAGAGTTCAACATGCAAACCCTCCGAAAAGCCCAAGGAGCCTTCCAGCAAAACCAGCGGAGACAAGGCTAGACATTCCAAATAGTTCCCTTTAAGTAAAAACAAACAACAATAACAACAAAACCAGCAGGAAATTAAACCCCAGACCTTTTTTAGTCAGCACTGAGAACTATGAAGCAGACTTTCAAAGGCCTTTACAGCTCAGCTCTGAAATTATCTTAATATCAACATCATCAGAGACAATTGTTGCTCTGTGCAAGACTCAGCTGGGTGTCCTGGGCTCATGCAAGGGACAAGGGGGGTAAAAAAGGGACCTCTTTGACCCTCAGTGGCCTGCAAAACACTTTGGGGGGCCTATTCCCCAGGGCTCCCCCTTGTTTGTTCTTTGGTGACTCAGTGGCAGGGTGATCCTGCGCGTCCCATCCTCCAGCGGGGAGGAAAAGGGCATCAGAGGTGGGAGCCAGGCCTTGGCTCTGAGATTTCCCCAGCAGATGGAAAGAAAAGGGAAACAAAAAGTTGTTGAAATAAGCAGTGTGGAAGGCAGACAGCAATGCATTAAATCCTGCAGCGAGGGGCTGACATCAGCCTGAGTGGGTGGAAAACGGAGACAGAGCAGACAATGGTGCTGCTCTGCTCCCTCTGAGCGCCTCGCCAAAGAAAAGAGAGAAAAGAAAACTGGAATAATTGTTGTCGAGGACCGGGGAGGGGATGAAAAAGAAAGGAAAAGAGGAAAGCCCGGCACTGTCCGGAGGAACAGACAGGAGATGCTCGGCAAGGACGGAGTGTGACCTCTCCAAGGCGAGGGGCTGCTGCCACCTCCCGGGAGCGGAGCCGGAGCCGGAGCTGGTCCTGCATGGACCGAGATGCGAGACCAGAGCTGCTAATTGGGAACAACGCAGGAATTCTTGGATGAGTGTGTAAATATCCTAGGGTGCAGCATCTCTGAGCGCAGTATTTAGGAGATAAAACTGTTGGTGTGCAAGGGCTGTGTTGGGCACTACAGGTTCTGTGTACACCAAAATGCACAAGTGCAGACCTTCACTGAGGGCCTGAAGGCAGAGCAGACTCTGAATTAAGCAATGCTCCTTTCCCCCTGATCAGAGGGTAATGACATGATCGACCAGCTGTGAGATTTTAACAGGGAAACACAACCAAATCCTGGAAATTCCCTTTCTCCTGACTGGCAGCTGAGCTGCTGTTTGCTCTGGGACACAGCAGCCCACGCCAGGCAATGTCACACTGTCCATGAGCCCCTCCAGAGCTCTGTGCTAAACCCACCCCATGCACGGCCTCCCCACCTCTGGACCCCTCTGCAGAGTGACCCTCAGCCATCCCAAACAGCTCCAGAGAGGCATCACAGCCCCCTCTGGAAGCAATGAGTGCTTCAAGGAGGCTCCAGGGCCTTGTGGATCAGCCTCTGCCTATACCCCAGGGCAGCTGGGTCTCACCCTCCCCACACAGACAGACTATTTTCTCTCTCTGAGGAGTTCAGGGCCCTCGTGCCGTGTGGTAGATCTCTGCAAGTCAGCTGGAGGATGAACTTGGAGGCAGAGACAAGTCTCCTGAGCTTTGGTCGACTTGCGTCACTCCATCATCTCGCCTCAGCCTCTCTGCCCGGGATTTCATTTTTATTCCACTTGTGCTGCTCTCTCAGAAGGGCCACGAACATCTGTGCCTGTCCCAAGCTCACATTTTTCATTAAAAGGGCCAGTTAATTGCAAGTGAAGCCCCAGCCGTGTAACCAGGCTCCAGCCCTGATCTGTGGGTCCTGGATGGACCCTGACTGCATTTCCCCTGGGAAAAGCCCCGCAGCCACATCAGGAGCTGGGCAATGAGGCAGGCACCTGCTCTCCCCGTGTGAGCTGCTGCCTTCCCAAGCACTCCTGACAAGAGGACACACCTGAGGGACAAAGTCCAAGTTAGGGGGGACAGAGCCCACGTCATTCTCCTCTGGCTGCATCTCCCAGACTAATGTGCCCAGCACTGCAGCAGTAAACTGCAGAGATGTGCCCAGTGTTCTTTTGAGAGAATTCTGAGGTTTCTTGAAATGTGTTTGGAGCCCCTTTTTTTTTTTTTTTGCCAAGAGAGGCAGCTACTGCTGTTTTAATTCTTAGAGACCTGAATGGCAGAGCCCAAATCCTGATGATGACGCCAAGGAGATGAGGGGTTACGGAGATTGCACGAAGCAGAATTTGCTTTGGGTGAAAAATGCTGGTGAACTTTCAGGCTACTCCCAGTTTTTATGCAGCACTGGCTAACTTGTAAATCAATCAGAAAGCAAGGAATGCCAGAGTTGTGCAACTCTGGTTGCGTCCATGTGCCTCCTTGCCTTGTGCCCTGGGTCCCATCTCGCTGGGGAGATGATGAAACCTGGTGAGAAGGGAGCCCTTCGGAGTGCCAGAGCACAGGAAAGGCTGCCACCCCGTGGGGACACGGCTTTGCCAGGCCATCCCTCCCTGTTTCCAGGGCTGTCCTTCTGCCAGGAGACAGGGGACAACATTCCAAAACTAAAGGATCAGTGTGGGAAGGATTCAGCATCCCTTAACTGCTCGCTTCCTTGCAGAGAGGGCTTCTGGGTGCCTTCTCCAGAGCAGGATGAGAAGAAGCCTCCTTATCCCCCTGCCAAGAAAGGTGACCCAAATGCTCAGGGACAGCTTCCTGGCTTGTGGCTGCAGGTTGGATCCTGCCAGTTCTTGCTCCTGGATTTTTCTTGGAGGAAGCAGGATCCTGGCAGAGGTGCCCTGCCCAAGCAGGGCAGTGCCAAGGAGGGCAGGGGGCAGGTGCACACCAGAAGCTGCTGCTGTCCCCCATGTCCCCCACTGCCACCCTCTCTGAGTCACTGGGGCCCAAGGGAAGGAGGGGAATTACTTGGAGAAGGCTGCATGTCCCTGGACCACCATCTGCTGCATCCTCCTGAGATCCCTCTCATAATTCCTCTGGAGGAGAAGCTAAAGTCATTTCTGCTTTGCTGTAGGGAAGCAAGATGATCAGTCTGGGTGGAAATGGAGGGTAGATAATTAAAAAACACACTGCAAAAAGGATGACTAGCCACCCTGAGCAGAAGCCCCTGGTAAAAGTCCATGCTTCACAAACTGCCCAGACACTTGGAAAGTTCCCTGTGGGCAGGGTCCTTTGCTGCCTTACCCCCCACCATAAAACTACCGACTAATTCACAACCAGAAAACCTCCAAGAAATTTTGTTAATCCTTAAAGAGTGTTATTAACACCTTATTAACAGATGAATTTGCAAAGAAAATTGTGGTGAAGAGCTCCTTCCTGAAACCACCATAGGTTATGAATAACAATTTCTTTAAATGACAATCTCAGGAAAGGCAAAGAAGAATTTTTGCAGAGAAGAGCAGGAAGAGGAGTATCCTGTACAGATGTGACTGGGAAGACTTCTGGCTGACAGAAGTGAAATATTTTGAGTGACACACAGACATTAGTGGCAGTGCTCAGGCTGTTCTGCAAGTGGATGAATCTTTTGGGGTCAGAGGGGCTCTGGGTTTGGGGACAAGCTGGGGAGCCTTCAGTGACATTCCCTGGCCCACACAAAACACCAATGTCCTTGCACAGAGGCTTTCAGAGCTGCTTATGGTTTTAATTAGCTGATGGATTGCAAAAGGCTTTAAAATCATCCCTTCTCAGAGCAGGGAGACAGTCATGGTCTGGTGTCCCCAAAAGTGAGGGGCAGCATGGGTCCTGAGCTGCTGCCCCCTCTGCGTGGCTCTTTGCTTGCCTCAAACCTGCCCTGATTTCCTGACAAAACTCTCTCTTTCTGCCAGCCAGGCACAAAAAGGAGCCCACAAATGGCTCAAATGACATTTCATGGCCCTGACAGACACACAGGCTGCTCAGGCACCTGCAGGTAACATCTTCTGCACACAGATCACGCACAAAATATGTTTCCCTGTTTTTACACCTCTGAGAGGTTTGAGTGGGGGTCAAATGTCTGGAATTTGATGGGTTTTTTTCCTCCTGGCTTTACTGGGTTCCTGTAAGGAAGGAGAGAGATGTCAGCACATAGCAGGGATGCTCTGGCAAGAAGATGCAGCTGAAGGGAAAGCAGCAGAGGCTGGGGACTTGTTAGCACCAGGCAAAGAAATGAGGCAGCTTCAGTTCAAATGCCCTTTCCATGCCTGCAACTACAGCTCCCTGTATGAAGGGAATGAAATTGCCCTTTCCCAAAGTGCACTCATTCACACCTTTCCCCCAGAGATGAAAACACAATGGGCTGCACAATTTGTGAAAGAAAGCTCTGAGATTTCCCAGTAATTAATCTCAGTAAAAAATTGGTTTTAAAGACTGTCAGACGCTGAGGGGATTTATTGCTTTCTAATTACCAGACAGTAATCTCCCTCCTTTGCCCCCTTTCCCCTGCATGTGCAGCACTTTCCCCCTCCTGCAGCCTTGTCCCACTCCCAGCCTCTGCCACAGGTACTGTGATGCTGGTCCCAGCAATGACCCCTCAGGGGATGCAGGTGGGGGACTGGGATGAGCCCTGGGCACACTCACTTTCTCTGGATAAGAGGTGATGCCTCTATTCCTGAACTCCCAGCCCTCCCTGAGTTTTAGCTGAGATATGGCAGAAACAAGTGGCTTTTAAATTTAAATAGTCTCAGAGCTTCTGTGTTTATGGCTCATATTAATATTTAAGCCCACGCCTTGAGAATTAAAAAAAACCCCAAAACCTACAACAAACAAACAACTGCATTTATTTCCTCTGTTTCTCACAGCTAATCAGCATCGAAGAGGAGGAGGTTGGTGGGCTCAGCTTTTTGGCAGAGCAAAAGCTGTTTGAGATGATTATACCTTTGTGGCAAATGATGGGGATGTGGGGGCCTTTGCTGAACACCTTGGAAATCCATCTGTGTGGAAAGTTGAGTAGAGCATGAGTGCTGAAACCTTTAGTCTTGGGTATTCAGGTGTACACAGACACCGGAGCTGTGGATTTCATGCGTGGCAACTGCAGGGAGAGCTCGGACCTTCACCCCACCCACCCTGACATCAAACAACTTTAATCATTAATTTCAGATTAAATCTGTCACGTGGTTCCATGGATGTGAGGTCTGAACTGCTGCTTGTGCTGACCCAATGATCTGAAGGAATGGTGTGGTGGTCAGGCTGCTGAATTTTGTTCTTTCTCTGATCCTTTGGGTTTTGCTTGCACGAGGGACAGCAGGAACATGAAAGAAAGGGCGAGTCATCCTCACAAAACGTACTTGCAGACGTTTTGCAGAGGTGGAAAACACAACCTCCCGGTGGTGCTGGGCACCACACTGACCTTCAAAAGCCTCACAAAGGAACAAATGAAACCCCCAACGCTGGTTGCGTGTTTCCTATATCACTTTATTGACCGCCACTGACCACGTTCTCAGGTTGAGCGCCAGATACCAGCGGGAGAGGTGGAGCTAGCCTAGGGTTACAGGGAGAGAGCAAGGGAAACTGTGTGTCACACACAGGCTGGGGAGAGCTGGCTGGGGGTCAGAGAAGCCTCTGCACAGCGGTGAGCCCCCCTCTCTCCCCCCACGAGGGCCTACAAAGACAGTGGAAAGACGTGCTTGTCCTCCTGTCAGTTGTCCCGAAGGGAAATGACAGGGCAGAGGTGTGAACAGAGACACTTAAACACTTTGCTGAAAAGGAAGAAAATACACGTTGCAACCCCCCAAAGGTGAGATAGTATTAATTATTAATTATTATCATTATCATTATTTCTCCTGCGGTTGCAAGGAACTCGCGGCAGGTTCGTCACACGGACGCGGGGTCTTGAGTGTGGGGCTTGGCTCTGTTGCTGTTTGAGAGTAACCAGTTTAACTCTGAGTGGGGTACAGCAATTCTGCAGGGCTTTTCCCCTGCTCCAAGCCTCGCCTCAAGGCTTGGTGCACCAGGAGCCAGCGTTACTCGCGCACTCCTTCCTACCTGATGGTAGATATGGGCTACAGCACCGGACGAAGACCCTTTCAGCAAGTACAGCAGCATGGCAGCACTGCCATCCATGCCATCCCCACAAGGTTTAAGCTTCCAAGTCCACCAGCCACTCACCCAGCCCCTCGTTCCATCCAAGGGGAAAGGGGGAAAACAAAAAAAAAAATAAAAGAAAACAAAAAAAAACAAGAGAGGAAACAAAGTGGGGGAGGAACCAACAGAAGAAACCCCTCTAGATATTCACTGATATCTACGCAAAGGCTCTGGGAGTGAGACCTGCAGGTGGTGGCAGCCTGCACAGCGCGGTGGCCGGCGGGCTTAGGAGGAGGGAGCGGAGGTGGGCTTCTCCTCGCGGGACACGGGGATGGGCCTCTCGCTGTGGCTGGCGTCCATGTTGGAGGGGACCTTGGGGCCCGAGAAGGTCAGCATGCCATCGTTGGACAGGGAGCAGGTGATGGCAGCCTGGTCCACGTTGGCGGGCAGGCGGTACCGGCGGTGGAACTCGCGGGAGATGTAGCCATGGTCGTCCTGAGAGGCAGTGGGGAAAGGGGGGGAAGGCGTGTCAGAAACCCGCCGGCACCGCGCCGTGCCTCCCTTTGTCCGGCTCCCTCGGAGCAGGAGATCCACAATCCCTGGCGGATCCTGATACTGCTCTGCCAGGACTGCCGGGCACGCCTCTGCTGGGTTTAGTTCTACAGGTTTGTAGGGGTAGGTGTCCGCCCGACACCTCTGATGCTGCAAGAGCTGAGCAGAGCAGCAGGGAGTGATTTTGGCCATAGGTTTGATCCCAGGATGGGATCTGATTTGGACCTCTGATTTCAAAGGATGATTTGAGACAAAGTCTGGAGGCCTGGGAAGGTAAAAGCAAGGCAGACGTGTGCACCCATATATTTATTTACTAGGCTGCAATGCTGTGTCAGCCAAAGTACACAATCCTGGCCCCCTTCTTTTTCCGGCCAAAAGGATGAGAAATGCAATTATTTTTCTAAAGTTGGCCATGAGAATAATAACTATATTAAAAAATACATACTGTTTCCAGGCTAGAGCTTTGTCTGGCCAAAAATGTGTATGAGAAGAATTAAAACCCTGCTGGTATAATTCACTTTTCGACCCCCACAGATATTTCCATGACATCCGTGTTAAAAGTTTCCAAGCCTGAGGCACTTGGTTGGTTTTCCTTTGTTTTGTTTGCTCTTGCTTTTCTCTCCCAGTTTGGCATATGAAAACTCTGTTTTCACTAAGGATTCTGGCTTATGAAAACTCAGCCATGCTTCAGCAGCGCCAGATGATGTTCCGTGTCTGGCCCAGTGTTATTAGTGAACAATGGACATCGTCATCTGACGGTTATGGAAGATGATGATTGAAAATAAACAAAAGAGGGGTGGATTAGCTTGTTATTGTCAGATATCAGGTGGGGGCTCTATGGGAACAGGCCATGCCAATAATGACAATTCATAATTAACTCCTTCTTCTGATAAATTCTCTTTTTTTTCCTTCAGCTGAGAACCATTGGGAAGAAGGAGAACGGAGCTGGACTCCCCAGTTGCTCCATCATCACCGTCACTTCCACTTACCTGCCTTTCACTGTGCTTGCCATGGATTTCCACAAAGTCATCAATAATCTTCACACTCAAGTCTTCGGGAGAGAAGTGTTTTACATCCAGCATGATTGTGAACTTGTCCCGATCAGACCTCACCTGAAACGAGCATTGTCACACAGTGAGGCCCGAGCTCCGGGTGTGGAGGCAGCGCCATCACCACAGATTTAGAGGCCAAAAAAGGGGTGGTCTGGCACTTTGTCCTTCTGTGGCTATGGGCCTCAGCAGGGGCCTTCTTGCCATTTTGGGGACCCAGGGACATTGAGAGGCCGTGGGAGGTGTCAGGGTCACCGGGAGGCTGTGGGAGGTGTCTGCACCTTGGCTACTGCTTTGGGGACAGTTGTTTCTCCTTGCTGCTACTCTTGTGCCAGGGACCTTTTAGCACTCAGTGACCTGCCAGACAGACCAGGCACAGAGAGGGGATGGAAACCAGTGTAAGACTCGCTGGTAGCACGTGTTTTATGCTTTCAGTGGTTTATAGTTTTGTTGTGGTTGTAGCTTTGGGAGGAAAACGATAAGAGAGGGCTACAGAAAGCACCTGAATTTCAGATCACGGCCCCCACAGCTACACATTCCCCTACAGTTCCCTTCAGAAAATTGCTCCAGGGTCCTTTAGTGAAGGACTGCTAAAACCACCAAGCTCCCAAGGTGGAGGAGAAGGTGGAGAAAGCTCCCACTTGCCAGGGTGCTCTCCCATGTCGAGCTGCCCTCACAGGCACTTACTCTGGGACCAACCTTGCTCTTCTTCACTACACAGGTGGCGGGCACAGAGCAGCAAAACCAGCCTTCTTGTGTTGGAAATAACCCTCAAAAGGAGCCAAAAAGGTTCCTGTTTCTCAAAGGGAAGCTTTGTTCCCAGTGAGGGCAAGGGTTTCCTTTTGTGCCCGAGAAGGGGTGGGTGGGCTGTGCCTGGCAGTGGGACCGGAGTCTTCCTCATCCCCTCTTGTGGGGCTACACCAGTGTGAGATGTGGGTGGAGAGGAGCAGCTGGAGGCATAAAGAGGGAGAGGAAGGAAAAGGAGAGGAAATCAAAGGGCCCTTACCTCTGAAATGCCCGACTCCAGCACGCTGCGGAAGAGGGACTGCCTGTAGTAGGGGCTGATAGTGGACGAGAACAAAGGCAGGAGATCATACTCAAGGAGACCCTCTCCAAAAAACTGGTCAAACAAACGGCTTGGAATGAGGGGTCCCAGAGCACGCTTGAACCAGGGGTGCTGGATGGTAATGTCCATGCTGCTGCTGCTGCTGCTGCTGCTGCTGCTGCTGCTGCTGCTGCTGCTGAGACCTGTGGCTGCAAGGGGAGAGCAGAAGGGGCAGTGCCGCTGCTGGGGAGACGGCGATGCCTTGGCTGGACTGCACAGTGCAGCCCCAGGGAAGCTCCCCCTATATATACCGGCCTCGCAGAATGAAGGCATTAGCAGGATTCCTCTGGAAAGACATGATCTCATGATGGAGGCAACGCGGTCAGCAGAAATGCGGAGACTGACCTGGAAATGACAGTCTGGTTGGAATCGGTGCCAGATGTCCTGGAGGGATGATGCCAGGCAGCAGGCTGCGAGGCATGGGGTGCCCAGGGGTGCTGGCATGCCCCTTGCGGAATCGAGCAGGCTGAACAGAACACCCTGGTGGGCATCTCAAAGAGGCTTGTGAAAGAGATCTGCTCCGTGGGTCTTCGTAACCTGACCTTGGGTTTCATTAATTTGCTTCTTTTCTTCCCCTCCTTGAAGCAGAAACTCAACATTTCTTCCAAATAAATGAAACAGCTTTCTTCCAAGCAAGGAAAAAGGGTCTGATTCAGGTTGAAGAAGGGGAGTTTTTTGTAACATGCTACAAAGTCCCCCTGACACTCAAGAGGGGCCTGATGCCCCTGGCACAGGGATCATGGCAGGACTATCAGGGAAGCTGGACTAACAAATGATGCAGAGCATCGTTTTTTGTCTGACAAAACAAAAACTTTTAACAAAAAATACTTTGGCAAAAGAAAGAAAGAAAAATAAACTTGGTCTCTGACCGTAACATCAGTCCCAAAGCTGCTCTTGAGAGTGTCCTTGTTTTGATTTAGGAGTGATGTGGGAGATCCATTTATCTCATGGTGTCACAGCACAGATCCTGCTTAACATGCATTTCTGCTTATAGCTGTTTTTCAGTTCTGTTTCACTTAAAGCCTCCTTTAAGGGGTCATCTGGCACCCTGGGCTGCCGGGCAATGGGCACCGTGCCCGCCGCCGGAGCCGCAGGCTCTGCCAGAGAGCTGAGGTGGCTGGGCAGTGAAAGGGCAGCCAGGCTGCCCAGCCCCACAGCAAGGCTCACAGGCTGTGGCCACAGCTGAATCCCTATTCCCATCACACCCAGAGATGCAGGGACTGTGTTCCAGGAGCCTCTGAGCAGCAGAGGCACCCGTGTTGGAAGTCGTGCACTTCAGATATGAGGGGCTGAATCATCTTCTCACATTGTCAGGGACTAAAGAAACCAAGGGTGGCTGAGAACCTGCCCTCTTCTTGGGGAGAAACCAGATCATTCCAGGCCAGAGGAGCTAAACTGAGAAAAGCACTGAGGCTTTTCTATCACTGAGTGATATTCAGCTGAATATAAATAAATGGCCTGGCATCCAGGCACCGTGTGGTCTTGGAAAATCCTCGGACTTGGAGGAATTGTAGGAACCAGAAGACGCTGTTACAGAGGCTTTCCTTCATGAAAAGCAAAAACTTGAGCAGAAAAATACTCAAAACCACAGTAAAGACTGCAAAGAAGACAGACAAAAGCTTTTTACGTAGCTCCAGCAAGAAAAGGCCCCATCATCTGGCCTTGGCTCTCAGGCATGAAGGATTTTCTAAAATCGGGTGTCGAAAAGAAATCAATCCCTCCTCAAGGGAATGGAGAGGAAAAAACACAAGAGAGAGACCCAACCCCTCATTTATTCCCATTGTACCAAATCTGTCATTTTGTTTGAGAAATTAAGGGAAAGCAAATGAGTCATAAAGCACTACCAAGATTTTTCTTCAAGAACTCTGTGAGATTTGTCCTGGCAGAGGAAAAAAAAACCAATCTCTCCTCAGCCAGCCAGTTCCAGAGACCTCCTAACCTGCATTTAGCCAACTGGCAGCAATGACCTGATGCAGAATGCATCACCTGATGGGCAGGATAAGAGGAAAAGTGAGAGGAGAGACACAGGAACAAGTTCAAACCCCAAAGCACTCACTGGAACACACAAAGCAAGTTATTTATTTGACTGGTAGAGGAACTGTGGGAATGCTGTTCACACAGAAAGTGAGAGAAATTTGGGCAGACATGATGACAAATGGTGACAGGCCATTTGGGCCCCAGGTGAGGGGTGAATGCCATCCCTGAAGTGTGTTGGGAACATCCTCTTTGTGTTTCCCAAGCCAGGGGTTATGGCAGGAGCACAGGCAGCAATGCACACAATGGCAGGATCCTCTCTGGGCATCCTTCAGTCCTTACAAAACTGCCAAACCCTTCAGCTCTGACCTCCAGCGTGTTCCCCAGATTATTCCCTGGATTATTGAAGCCAGGAGGAAGGAGGGAGCTCAGGTTGCTCTAAGCCAGATCCAACCAGGCTTTGAACACTGCCAGGGATGGGCCAGCTTCTCTGGGTACTCTGTGCCAGGGAATACATACAGGTATGTATGTATGTATGTATGTGCCAGGGAAACATACAGGTAAACCAGAGCACTCTGAATGTTCACTGAGATTAAAGGAATTGGCTCTTCAGAGAAAAATGAGGAATATTTTTTTCAACTGAATTTTATCTGAAGTTATGTATACTACCACACACTCAAATAATTGAAAAGCGGCTGCCAACTTTGTGGTTTTATGCCTTTACTTTCTTCTGGACCCACATTTTCATGGCTTTCCCTAGAATTATCATATCCATATGTCTTGGACAGACATTTTTGTCTTTTGCAGGCAAAAATATTTCACTGAAATGTAAATTTTATTTACAGGCGTTTTTTTTTCTGATGCAGACTTCACACTGCCTGCATGCCTCTGGGGAAAAAACCAATCTCCTGAGATGCATCACATGTGACTTCAATGGTCTAAAACTTCTGTGTCCTGTTCATATGAGTTGTCCATACTTCCTGTCCAGCCGGTGGAGGGACAGATGCCTCCAGATCACATCATCATGTGGGTGGGTAGGAAAGGTGAAATGAGACCCCTTTCAGCAGTGTCTCTGTCTCAGAAGGGAGCTGAGGAGGCAATTGTAATTCTAATCTCCTTCTGGACAAGCAAAGCTGATGAGATGAACCCCATTCAGTGGGAATCTGGTATGGGAAGAGAAAGTGATCATTTTGCATCAGTTCAGCAGGCCAGACCTCACAAGACACGCAACATTTGAGCATCATTATCACCTGCTGAGCAAAAGCAGTGAGATTTGTTGGTGGAAATTGAATGGAAGAAAATTAATGAATATGGTCATGAGCACATCCAAGAGCAATGCATCAAAGGCAGTTTTTTCCAAAGCTTCACTGCAAGTTTAGAATGTGAGTCAAACTGAGAAAGTCCTCCAGAAAGTTCTACTTACCTTTGAAATAATCCCTTCCTAAACTATGATGTGTAATTGCCAGCATGTGAGTGAGACATTTAGTAAAGGATATTGCCCAGGACAAACTGAAGGAACCCCAGACCACGTTCCTGAGTAAAGCTGCCCTCAGCAAACAAGCACAGCCCCTGCTTGTGTTTAGCTGCTCTCAGTTTGTCTGCAGGACTGACACCCAGGTCCCATTTCCAGGTGAGCCCAGGGCTGTCTCCATCCCCTTTGCCAAGCTCTGTGCAAGCCCAGGGTGAAGAAAAAAAGCAAATATTGAAGCAGAGGAGTCACCAGTCAGGTGTAGTGACTGATCAGCAGTGACTGTGGAGGGTTTGTAGGAGATTCTGAAGTGCTGATAGAACGGGGTTCCTGTTCCCAACTGGTTTGTTGCAGCCCCAGGAGAGCCAAGACAGGCAGACTCTGCTCTGATCTGCATTTCCACTCAAGTCAAGGGTACCCTGTCACCCTGCAGAGGATGCAACTCATGGAAAAGAGGAATTCATCCCAGCGCTTTTTCTTTCAAATACACATATCAACCCCCAAAATACAACTATACTCATTTAAAAGGTCCTCTGTGTTTGTATCAGCTGTTTAGTGATAAGGGATTGAGCAACCTGTGGCAATATTTGATGATAAAATTGTTGCAGCATGCTGGTCAGACTGTTTCCACTTCATAGAAATCTATGAGTTACAAAAACAAGATCATGAGAGGGACAAGAAGCTAGAGTAAATAATAATGATTTTTTTTGCAAGTTTTCCTCCTGTCACTCTTGCTGTGGTGGAAAATACCACCTAATGTGTGTAAGAAAGCTGGTGAGCGGGGAAAAGAAACAAAAGACCATGTTTTTCTTACTCTTGAATAGACCAAGCTTTGGAAAAGATGCAAGAAGTCAGTATGAAGTCATAGAAGTCAGAATGCAAGCAGTCAAGCTGAAAGGGCAAGCTCACTCCTGGTTATCAGTTTTGGCTGCTAAGCACTTAGTAAAAGCTTTCCCTAGAAATGATCACAGAGCATTTGTTTCTTTCTTTCTTTCTTTTTCAGGGAAGAGCCTTTTCTTTATAAGAATCATTTCCTGTTCCTCATGACCAGGAGCTTCGAACCATTCCACCACACGGCAGGCCTGGGATGCTGATGGAGGAGGGAGCAGGTGATTATAACAGCAGTGAGACTCATTTTCCTGCCCACCACACAGGAAAAATCCTGTCCATTTTCCTCCATGGAAAGCAGGAAAGCAGTGATTCTGATGAGTTCTGAATGCTGTTGATATCTTGAAATTTATAAAGGATGGGAGGAGGGCTGGCCACGTTATCAGTGCAGTTTGCACGATGCTTATCTGGGCTTGGGGCTGCAGGGGAATGCAGTGGGATGTCTGGCATGAGAAATGGCAGGTGCTATTTTTAAAAAAAAATTAGATTAATTAGTGATTCTTATTAAAAGCAAAGAACACTTGAAAATAACTCTTGGGGGATAGTTCACAGCAAAAAAGAAGCCAGTTAGTGGGAGGGTCACTGCATGCTGAGCACCTTTGAAAAAACAAACAAACAGCCACCAAACTGGGCTTGCTTTCCTTTTAAAGAGAGACCAGCACATCCCTAGAGAACCCTGAAAATTCCCATTTCTCTCAAACAGCCCTGAGCTGCCCAGCTGGGAGCAGGTGAGCAGCCCTTATCCTCCAGACTCTTGACTGAGCTTGCCTCTGCAGCTCCTGCCTAATGAATGGTCAACCCTGTAACCCAGGTTTTGTCCCAGGAGGTCCCCACTCATGCTGACAATGCTTCTGTCCCACAGGGACTGTGGTTGCAAAGTTGCTGAACACCAGAGCCAGGGAGGGAACAATCACAGTGGGGACAAGTCATGGAGGGAACATTTTTAGTTTTCTACTGACAAAGAAATCTTCACCTCACCATTTTTCAGGTGTAATCCTGTTTTATTGCTGCCCTTTGTGATTCTTTTTTTTACTCCAACATCTCCTTTTTGCCAGTTTTGGAGGGATGGGGCAATTTTCATTTTACAGTATACAGCAATCCACAGTCAGCTTTACAATTCAGCTGTACACTGGAAAAGTTAAACATCCACTCTACTTATCCTAAGACTGATATTTATTTTATCTAAAGAATTTATATAATATCAACAGTCTGCCTTGGTGCAGCCAAAGAGGCTTAAAAAATTACTAGCAATCCCTTTTTTCCACATCAGAGCCCACATCCTAAACACTGAACAAATCCCATCAGTGTTTAGGGCACATAATATCATTGTTGTCAAATCAATGGTGAATTTACGTGCTGCTAATCCTTGGCACTTAGTCAAACAAGCTCAGCAAGTTTTAGCAGCACAATGCATTTTATGTTTTCATCAATGGATTTGCATAGGGAATGAGGGATGCTCTTTGCTTCCCAGCGTGCAGCAGCTCCCAGAGAGTGGGAGATGTGGAGAGAGCATCTCACACACACCCAGAGAGCAGGGGAACGGGGACAGGAGCAGGTTTGGAAGTTTACAGCTGCTAAGCAGTGATGCTTCTCCCCATCTGTAGATCTCAGGTGAGTATTATCCTGTAAAACGATTTGGCAGAGGCACAATTTCAGCCCTTTTCACTCCCCTGGTCCTTTCTTTATGTGAAACCATCTTGCTTGCAACTCCACAGAGCTTGCTGCTGAGAGTTCCCCTGCCTTGCAACCAGATCTCATCTCCCTGAGCTTTCCATGGCCCCTTGTGCTGCTGCGTAAAATATTCCCTTGGCTCTGGAAATTTGACCCATTTTTATTTTCAGACCAGAAAATAAACCAGACCAGAGAGTTTGAGAGTGTATGGTTGTTTTGTAACGTGATGTTTACTCATCTAAAGCAAATAATTATGGCAAGTGATGCAACACCTTGAGGAATTAAAATCTTGGCTATTTTTCAGAAGAAAGGAGAAGTTATGTCCATTCTTGGTTTGGTGTGAACCTTAAAAATTTTTTAAAAATAAATAAAGATATCTCTTCAGATAAGAGACCTCTACAAAAATAAATCACAACTTGCTACAACTTTGAATTCATAGATTAATTTTCTTTTCCTTCCAGTGTTCTTGACTGTTTACATGTGGGTTATTTCTTCTCAGTCCACATGAGCATGCCTGCACTGAGCAGATTGCAGAGCCCATTGCAGGGTGATCATACAGAACTTTCTTCTCCTAATGGTTGATACCCAGCCTTTGCACTGGGAAAGTATGGAATACAGGCAGGAGTGGGTAGCCAGGAAGAAGAGTGAGTAGCCAGAAAGAAAAGTGGCTTTATCTGCTGGTGCAGGAGAAGTGGTGCTGATGCTGTGGGGAAGGAGAGGCAGGAGGAGGAGGTCTGGAGGAAAGAAGATTGGAAGAGAAGATACCATGGAAAGAGAGTGGTCTGATCAGGACAGGCAGCTCAGTAAAAGACATTCTGCAAATCTTGTAGCCCCTTGGTGATCGTGCAGTGACAGCCCAGTCCTGGTCTCTGCCTCTCTGTCTGAGCAGGGCTTGGAGAGGAGGCATTAAACATTGAATGCAGACATCATTGCATGAATCATGGAGCCATCCAGGAAAGCTCCAAAAACTGCCTGACTGCAGGTGATGGTGCAGTAGCTGTTCAGTGCTCAGGTGCAGTGTGGGACTGGGAATTGAGCTGTTTGTCAGTGCAGATGCTTGCAGAGATGGTGGACAGGGCAAGAAGGCAGTATCAGATCTATCAGGGACACTGATGAAGGGGGTTTGGACAGGCAAGGCTTGTTATTGACCCAGGCTAGAGAGGCATTAAGAGAGGCTAGGGAGGTATTGAGAGACCCGCTGGTACTACAGATACCGAAACCAACTCGATTCTCCACCAGCTTCTGTGTGTACCCAGGATACCTGTTTAATTCTAAAAGTTCTTTAAACTAGAAAACCTGCAGTGATTGAACAGCACACTTCCAGAGACTGCCCCAGGGAGCATGTCCCTTCACAGGAGTGATTCTCTCTGAACCTCCAACAGGTGCAGCACCACAGGATCTGCAGCTCTCCCCGTGCTGAGGAGAAACACAAAATAATTGCAGCTTTTATTTGGCTCGCAGGGACCCACTCTGTTCATCCAGCAACCTCACTGAGAGCAAAAAAAAGGCCATCTCTTGATAGGATAATGATCCCTGTCCCTCACGAGTCTGTTAGGGTGGCAGCTGTCTGGTGACTTGGAGAATTTATTTTTACAGTAGCTCGGTGATGGGAACCTCGGGAAGAAAAAAAAAACAAACCAAAAACAAAACAACACCCCTTGGCAGAGAAAAGACCCTAATGAACCATTTGTCTAAGCAGCTCCCAAATCCTCTTGCTGGATTTGTGTGCACTCATGTGAGGATGAGCTTTAGCAGGAGGGTGGTGGAGGTTAGTGGAGGAAAGATTAGCGGCGAGCAGAACGCTGAGCCCGGCTCTCGTGCGTCACTGCGCCCAGGCCTGACCCAGCAGCGCTCCTCAGCTGCTGCACACCACAGCTTTCGTGGCTGCTTTGCATCCCCAGAGCACGGGAAAGAGTCACAACAAGACAAAATTCCCCCTGACGTCTCTTCAAGAGGTTGTGAGGCAAATGGAGCACACGGGCCAGACTGGAGCACGCTCCGGGGGAGAAGACGCAAGCTAAGGGATAATGAAACTGGAGAGCATCACGTTTCCCAGGCTTTAACCCACAGCAAAGTGCTGTGCTCAGGCACAGCAGATGGGATCATTGGTGCTGCTGACGCCACACCAGTGGCCATGGCTCTACTGTGTATAATTAAGGTTCAATGATAAAGATCGTCACAGCATCTGCAGTCTGAAACATCTCCTCTTTTCAATTTCCTTATTTTTTTTATTTTTTTTTTTTCCTTCACAGATGTGTTATGCATTTTGTCAAAAGGTCAGAGCTGGAGGACCAAATACAGTGAGAGAAAACAAGCAAACAGAAAAATCCCCGCTGCAGCTGATGAGTAAAAGAATTTTTGTGTTTGTTCTGGGAAAAGTGGTGCAGTGGAGGGGAGTTGCAGTTGTGGGTACAATAACAGAAGGGAAATTCAGAACAATCATTTTTAAATGCAAGGCCCCAAATCTAAACTCGCAGCATGCAAACATAAAAGTATTTGAATAACATTTCTCACTCCCTAGGCTGACACAGAGACCTCTAGATCACAGAAGGGCTTTTCAGTGACCCAAAGAGAGTGCTCTCAGTTATAAAGGTTTAAATAATGCACTTTATGATAAGCTGTGGATGGAGAAGAATGGTTCTGGAGCTTTCTCATAGCTTGCAGGCAGATGAGCAAATAAAACTGCAGTCCTTGGCCCAAGGCTTGGTGTTCTTTCTCCACCTAGAGCACAACAGGAGGAATGTTCTGCAGCCACACAGAGAGATCTGAGAGGTAACTGTCCTTCAGTAATAACCATTGTTTTGCCACTGATCAAGTGTGTTTGACCTTCCTTTCTACGTCCAAAGTCTTGTCCTGCTCTCACTCTGACTCTCTCGTTTTACTCACCAGGATATCTGTGTATTTCTGAGCTGTGGAGTGATTAAAACCTGCCAGTGCTGTTCAGTCTTCCTCTGTGTCTGTGTTGCTTCATAGACCTGTTCCAGGGCTCCTAAAAGAACTGGTGCTTCTAAAGAGCTGCCTGCTCCTCCCAATCCATCATTCTCTGAGGGGCATGAAGATTTCACTGCTTCTGTGTCCCTGTTGTGACCATCCTCTTCCAGTCCCAGCCTGGCAGGAAGCTGGCTCCTGCCCCAGGGATGACCCAAGCATAAGGGGGATGAGAGAAGGAGGGCATTAAACCATCCCTAGGGTAACAAAATGTGCTCCTGGGGGCTCCATCAGCTCTGCTCCTCTCGAGGCTGGGCACTGCTTCCCAGGTGGGAGGAGACATTCCTCACCTGCAAGGAGACACTCACACTTTGGTGATGATTACCCTGGAAAGGGGCAAAGGGGACCCAGGCATGACCACACTGGCTGTAGTACTGGGCCTCCTCAAAAGGTGTGTAAAGAAAGCATCCACAGAGGGCAAAGGGACGTTTCCCTGTGGGAAAAGTATTCCTGAGAGTCTCTCACAACTCACTCTGACACACAGCACCCTTCTTCTGGCCCTTCCAACCCACAGCACTGAACTCAGCCAGTCCCTGTGCACTGTGTCTCCTCTCACACATGACCTTCTTCTGGAATTTGGGGGAGTTCTTTATTTTCTGAAAAGAGTTTCAAGAGGCTGTAACTGTGATGGAGCCAGTCCTTCAGCCACTGTGCACTGCTGCAGCTGTGACACTTGATTTGCAAAGCCTCTGCCCTGATCCAGGGGGATGGGTTATCTTGACCTTCAAAGATGCACTTTGGTTGAAGAAATAAAAAGTCAGCCAAGAGAATATCTGCTGTGATCAATAAAACATCAAAAAATACTGGCATGTATCTTTAAGAAAATGAGGACAGCCTTCCCAAAAACTGCATCTGTCCCTCTGGGATTCCCAGAACCTGAGAATTCCAGACCATATGAGAAGAGCAGCCCTTGTAAGGACATGTGATAAATGTCTTCACGCCAAGCCCTTCTCCAGTGAATGTTATTCCAAGGGTTTGGACATGGCTGCTCCATGGCTTACAGCATCTGGCAAGGGCTTTTTATCCCCATAAACTGTAGCGCAGGCAATTTTTCCAGTGGGTTCACAGCATATCAGATGTAATGTGCAGCCCTCAGTTGAGATCACAATATGCTCTACATCCATTTAACATCTATTCCCAGAGGTTGCCACACTGCAGAGTTGGTTTTTCCTTTACAGAGCACTCAGGCAAAACATGCTCCTGGGTCTGAAAATCTGCAGGGATCTGGAAGGGGTTCAGTGGGGTCGTTGTTACCATTCCTAGGCAGGTGTAAAAGGCTTTTCCAAACCTCTGAAAAGCACCAACACCCAAAGTGCCAACAAGGTGACCTGAATTATTCAGGAATCTCATCCATCCCAGCGACTTGATCTGTCATTCCCTACATAAGGGATAAACATAGGTGCCTCGTTCTCACCCTTAAATCACACCTGATTTTCAAAGTGTTCATCTCCCAGCTCATTTTGGTCTATAGACAATTAGATTTTCCCAAGCAGCCCCCAGGAAATCAGCCATATACTTCTAATTCCTGACACAAATAGGCAAGAGGCAGGGAAAACCACATTATTGATGAAACAAAAGAAGGTTGAAAGAAAGAGCTGAGGTTTCACAGGTGCTGCTGCCTTGTTTCACACCTCTTTATCTTATCTCCCAGACAGCAGCATCCTTTGAAGGTAAGCACTGGTTTTAACGAGCCCCTGAGCTTATTCCCTCTACCCTCCCAACTACAATTGCAAGTTCAGCTCCAGAGCAAAGCCTTGTGACCCTCGGTCTAAACGCCCTACATTGTACAGAATCCAGAGCTGAAAGGTACAGCCTGAGCCCTCCTCAGCCTGCTGCATGCACAGCCAGGGAGCCTCGTGTCCTCCCACATGTGGCATGTTCTGACCTTTGCACCAAGTGCTCCACTAGCCCAAAAGTGGCATGCACGCACACACACTCACACCCTGCAGCTGGATCTGTGCTGCAGATGGCACTCTGTGCTCCACAGAGATAGACTAGGGATGGGGAATCACCAGGGAAAATGAACAGAGCAGCAAACTTTTCTTTCCAGACCTTTAGCTGGATGTAGGAGCGCTCAGGACCAGACACACAACATTTGCCACATCAAAACAGAGTGAGGAATGACAGCCTGTAGGATTTGACCTTGTTAGTCCAGCTGTTTAGTAGAATGTGTAACTAGACAGCAGCAGTAGGGGAGCCTGCATTGATATACCTGCTCAATACCCAAGCACTGCTAAGAGGACACTATTTGCAGCCATGATTTTAGGACCACTTCTGGTCTAGAAACACAGCAAAATTCCCATGACATTCCAGTGAAGACAAATGCTTAGGAAAGCAGTTTATATGGGGGGAAAAAAACAAGCAGGCTCTTTTGTAGGCATTGGCATACTGATTAAAGTGCCATGGATCTTGCCTTAGGGTGCTCACTGCAGCTGCCCGTTTGTTGAGAGAGACAAAGGGCACAGAGAACCTCTGTAGAAAAGGGTTGAGATGGGTATGTGCTGCTGCTCTGTCACTGCAGAGATGGAAGTGGCTGGGTTTAATGACTGCCACAGAGGCAGACCAGCAATCCCTCTTCACCTCATGGAGGTGATTCCCCCATCCACAGAAACACAGAATGGTTTGGGTTGGAAGGGACCTTAAATATCATCTTGTTCCTACCCCCTGCCATGGGCAGAGATACCTTCCACTAGACCAGGTTGCTCAAAGCCTCATCCAGCCCAAACACTTGGCCTTGAACACCTTGAAGGATGGGGCAGCCATGTAAATGTAAATCTTTTCTGGGCAACCTGTGCCAGGGCCTCACCACCCTCACATAATTAATTTCTTCCTAATATCTAATCTAAATCTCTCCTCTTTTAGTTTAAAACAAATCCTCCTTGTCCTATCTATGTCTGCTCATATATAAAATCAGACTCCATCCTTTTTATGAGCTCACTTTAAATACTGGAAGGCCACAATAAGTTCTCCCCAGAACTTTCTCCAGGTTGAACAAGCCCAGCTCTCTCAGACTGTTTCTACAGCAGAAGTGCTCCTGTCCCTGCATCATCTTTGTGGCCTCCTCTGGACCTGCTCTGACAGATCCCCAGCTTTCTTTTGCCGAGGACCCCAAATCTGGATCCAGCACTGGAGGGGGTCTTGTGAGGGCAGAGTAGAGTGGGAGAATCACCTCCCTTGGCCTGCTGGACACCCCTTCTTTTGCAGCCCAGGACATGGGGGGCTCCTTGGCTGCCAGTATACATGGCCAGCTCATGTCCAGCAGCACCCCCAAGTCTTTCTCCACGGGGCTGCTCTCAATGAATTCTTCTTCCAGTCTGGAATTGCCTGACCCAGGTGCAGCACTTTGCACTTGGCCTTGTTGAATCTCATGAGGTTCTCATAGTTTCACTTCCCAAGCTTGCTCAGGTCCCTCTGCATGGCCCTGTCCTTCCATGGTGTCACCATGGTGTCACTGCTCAGCTTCCCATCCCCTGTAAATGTGCTGAGGGTGAGCTAGATCCACTGTCTGTGTCACTGGGGCAGCCAGGCAAGAGCCCCGGGGCCAAGGCAGAGCCCTGAGGGACACCCCTCGTCCCCGGCCTGCAGCCGGACACGGAGCCACTGCCCACAACTCCCTGGCTGCATCCAGTCAAGATCCACTTCAAGGTGGTGAACAACCTGGTTACACACCACAGATGCCACTTCCTTCAAAAGAACTTCTTTTACACCGGGCTTCCAAAAACTGTAGTTAATGCATGCACTTCTTGGGCCAGCAACTGTGCAATTTTTTATAATAATGTCTAATGCTCCGTGTCAGGTGAGGGTACAGCCAGACACTTCCAGCCTCTGGTTAATAACATCTTCCCTAGAGGTGTGTCAGGCCCATGGAGAGATCCCAGTCAGGGGCAAGGACTCAGGTGGATCCTGGGAGCCCCTTGCTGCAGGCTCACTCCAGTCTAACTGCATCTTCAGTGCTTTTATCTCTTGTTTTGTTAAGGACAGTAAAGAAACAAAATTCAGGCCCTTTTTGGGGTAGATGAGACCTGGAAAAATCACTGGGACCTGTGAGACCAGCTCACTGAGATTGCAGCACCACAGTTCTAAGGTCCCCTGACCTCTGTGGGGTGATCCTGGCCCCCCTTTAGAATCTCTCTGGGATCAGATTGGAGGGTGTGTGTGCAGTCTGGGACCAGCAAGGTGTGGGCAGCTGAGGTGAGGGACCCCCAGGTCCCTTGGCAGCTGCCAGCCCAGAGCCAGCAGCTGCCCAGGCTCCTCCACAGGGTCCCTGGGGAGGCTTTTGGCCATTCAGTACAAGAGGCAAAACGGGCCAGAGAACTGAAATCAGCAGTGTACATCTGAGCCCAGCGAGTGCCAGGGGCTGCAGGAAAGCTGTTCCAGGTGCAGTGGTAAAAAAACCTTTCAGCAGCATTAATGAATGCCCAGGGAGACTGTTTAATTTGGGCTAAATGGTTGAGCTGTGTCTTCAGCTGCCTTGCCCTAGCACAGTTCAGGTTCCTTCTTTGTGACACTGCCACCTTCCACCTCTCTCATACCAACAGAGTTAACAGGAACTAGTGCTCTTGCTTGTGGTTGTTTCAAACAGATTTTAATCTTGTGGGAAAACTGCTGTCTAGTATTACTCCAGCATTCAGTATTGCTCTGCTCTGAAATCTAACTCCATAGCTGAGCTCCTGGGAAACTCCCTTTGTCTTCTGCTAATGCAGAGTAAAGTAGATCCTTCCCAGGACCCAGGTTGTGCAAAACCCAAAGAAGATTTCAGAAGCCATCCAGTGTTGCATGGGTTTCCTGTAACAGATTTACACCCCAAGTGTCACTTCCTGAGCTGGTGTTACTTCAGCTAGAGCTGCTTCACAGTGCAGCATTCACCATTGCTGTGAATATTATCAGTCTTGGGCCCTGCTCTGCAAAAACATACTTCTTCTTGCTAAGCTCCAGGGAAACGCTTTAAGACTATATAGCTTAGCAACAACATTGACTTCTCTTTTTTTCCCCCCTAAGCCTCATTTCTTCCTCAGTCAGGTGGCAGCAAAATCTGTTGTTGCAGTGACTGCCCTGAAATTAAGAGCTAAAACAACAATGGGAAGAATTCACACAAGGCACCACAGCTCCTGAGCTGCGTCAGAGGCAGCAGCTTTGATGCCTGTGCTTCCACAGGGCTGACTAAACAGATCGATTAGATCTGCATCAGCCATCCTGCGAGTCATAATTGGAAAATAGTATTTTCACAGGATTAGAGCTCTCCTTGCTTTGAAAATAAGCAGCTTGATTTCTGGCAAAATTTTCCAAGGCACCTCTGAGGTGCAGAGAGCAGAGCCTGACATCAGCTCAGGTCGTCAGCAGCTTACCTGGCTCTAGAGGGTGATACTGGCAGTGCAGAAATGAGCTTGGGCTCAGGCTTCACCTCAGGCTGCCCCTCTGAACCTGTTTGCTGGCAGGTTTCCACTGCTTTTGCAGGTGTAACTTCTCCTCTGCTTCTTCACCTGTGGTCACTAAGGCCACAAACACAGCCCCAAGTTTGTCTGCTGTGCATTTGTACATCTGTGTGTTCACATCAGACAGGGACAGTCTGAGCAGCACTGACCCCCTCCAGCACCGGCCACCACTGCTCACACTGGGAATGATTTGTGCTGTCAGGAAAATTAATCCACAATCACCAGAGCTTTATGTCCAAAAAGGAGACAAAGCAGTCCTTTATTCGAATAAAGGGAGAGGCCATGGGGAATTCCCCTGGGGTCTCCCAAATTTTTGGAGGACTCAGCATCCTTTTTATCCTAATTTCCCGGCCGCATGTCCCTCTCTGTTTCCCTGTTGGGTGAGGTACTTGAGAGGTACAGACTTCCCAGAATGCCTGATATCTATGATTCCACTCTAATGTATAACTCTCTCTCTTAATTTTTAATTCTTATGGAATTTGGGGTTTTTTCCCCATTGTTTCTTTCATCTTTCAATATCCAATTTCATTTACCAGCAATCCTACAGTTTGTTTTAAAGGCAAATATCTTTTTTTCCATTCATCAATCAGTGGAATCTTTCCCATTGTTTCTTTTATCTCTCAGTGCCAGTTTTATCTACCAGCAGATCCACAGCTTGTTGGTAAAGACAAACCCATCATTCCTCTCAGTGTGAAGGCAGGATGAGCACACCACAGCATGGATACCTGGACAGTGCAGCTGTGCAGGGCAGAGGAAAGCCCTGGGAGCTGAGCTGAGCCCCATGGCAAATCTGCAGTCTCCTTGCCCATTTCTGGCTCCCTGGGGAGGCAGGAGGGGTTCCAAGCAGTGTCCATGGAGCTCAGTGGCTTCCAGAGGGGCTGCTGGGTGTCTCAGGATGCTGCTGGGAGCCAGGAGAGCAGGGCTCACACACCACAGCCACTCTTACCCAGGCACTCCACACAAAGCAAGTGTTATAAATGAAATAGAGCCAAATTTACCAATAATAATTTCATTGAAAAATTTGTAAAATTTAATTATGGAAACAATCACAATCATTGTCAGTGTCGAGCCCGGGATCGACACTGGGTGAACTCTGAATCAGCTTCTGTTGTACTGATTCCCCCAAGTTCACGTTTGTTCTTTGGAGGAGTGGGTTTTTATACAGTTTCTGCAGCTTGAGGCTGTACAGGTTTTTTCTCTTAGGGTTTGTTGCATATTCATAGTTACTGTAGGTTTGTTAACTAAATTTTCCAGAAGGGAGGAAATGTTTGAGTGGCTTTACAGGAACTGGGTATTGAAATGCATGGTCCTGAGAATTAGATCAGTTCGGTATCAGGTGAAAATCACTGAGTCGTTAGTACGGTGATCTTCCTTGGGTGGGTCTTGTTCTCTTTGGTGACATTCTGTTCTTTTGCAAATTACTCTTCTCTGGCTTTTGGCTGTCCTGTGGCAACTTCTTGCTATGCACGTGTGTTTGATACTTGTAACTTGTTTTTATTTCTTCTTACTGCTTATATACATATACAATAAAACACGAATTATACAATCATATATTACGCAAGGGACTCCTGTTTTCACACCAAGGGGATTCCCATTCCCTCTCAGGGCCTCTCTGAAACCATCCCACTTCTCTGTCTGCACCAGGAGATGTCATCCCACAACTCAGGCCGGTCTGGGAACGCTTTCCTAAGGGCTGCCATGCCAGCAGCTTTTCCCAAGTTATCCCTCCCTCTCCCCTTGAGTGAATCCCACACCAGGGTCCCCTCACAAGCATCTTCTGTTCCCCAGAGCCCCAAGATGACACAGCAGGCCCCCCTGGCATGGCCCAGCGTCTGTACTGAGGGGGATGCAGGCAGCACAGCCCCTGGCAACTTGTTCCACATGCCAGCAAGAGAGATGGAGGGATAAAATTCCTTGTGGGATGCACATTCCGGGGGTCCCTGCTGCTCAGAGGGTTCCTGGTGGGGACAGAGCAGCAGCAGCTGCACTGGGGAGAGTCCACACTGCAGAAACCATCTGGCTGAAGCAAATCTCCTGCTTCTGGGGGTCACTCACAGCCCTGCTCTGGGCTCTGCTGTCCCCTCAATGCCCATCCCGAGCATCTCATGCCAACAGCAGGGTCCCGGTGGGAAACGCTGCCCTGGGTAATGCCCAGCTCAGCTCCTGCCAAGGATTTTCAGCACTGCGGGCTCCGAGCCCTTCCAGCCGGATGCCACCGGAGGGAGCCTCAGGAAAGGGAATGGAAAGCTCCTGCATGGGTCTGAAACGGGAGCTTCCACTGCCACCCATGATTTGCTGTGGGGCTGATGGAAAGCAGCACTTCTGCTGTCAGGAGGGACCCTCCACACACCTCAGGCCGCTTCTTTACTAAACCACAGGGCAGAGCGATGCAGAAAAGCTTCAGAGCCCCCTGGAGTAGCTGAGTACCGGAGCCACAGCCTCTTCACCTGCACTTCCTACCCTGGCCTGGCCCAGGACATCTCCCAGTGGATTTGGGGGAGGTTTGTCTGAGCCGGGGGAGCAGCAATGAGCCTGTTGTGGGTGTATTGTGCCTTGCCTTTCTGCAGGCTGCTATGACTGGGCTCTTTCCCTAAACAAAGAATTTTCTGTATATTTCAGGGTAAGTCTGGCACGAACCCTTTTTTTTGTGAAAGTGGAGTTATGAGCAGAGTTCAACTGCAGACAGCAAAGGGAATGTGCAGGAGGTTTATCTCCCTTTCCTAAAACAACTTTCTCCGATACCCCCGCTCTGGTTCTCTGTCAGAAACACCTGCTATTTTTAGATGTAATATTTGCTGATAAAAAAGCTCCACTGTGAGGGTACAGTCCCATGACGGGCTTGAGCTGAACAACTTGGCTGCTACAGAAAGGGAGAAGCCTTCTGTCTCTTTCTTTCTACCCCATCCTTCCTGATGTCCCTCCCTCCTCCTGCTGTGTGCTCCCATCTGTGCAGTGCAGCTTCATTTCCCTGCCCTGATTGCAAGAGAAAATGATTCAGCTTATTAACTTGGCCATTTGAGCCAGTTCAAGGCGCTCACGATGCAGCCAGGCAAGTGTGGGAGATGGAAGAAAATAAGAGCTGGGAGGGGTGGAGGGAAAGCTGCCCCTTGCACCCGGGCTGAGCTCATGTGAGCCAAGGTCCTGCTGCACCAGGAAACCACAACCAAATGGAGACAGGCTGAAAACAAACAAAATTATGGGATGGGCATAGCAGATCTGCAAGATGCTTTGCAAAGAGCTTACATGGGCTCAGGGGGCACTGGACAAGTCATTGGTGGAGAGACGTAATAAGATATTTCCACCAAACCCTCTCCTTTCAATGCCTTGGTGTCCTCTTGGTCCTCAAAGTACCCAAGGGCAGCAAGAAAGCAATACCTGGAGAATTTTTCAAGGTGTACTCAGAAAGGTCAAAAGGCATCAGCTGCTCCTACAAAATGCTTCATCCAAACTGCCCACGACAGCCCAGAGAGGAATTTCCTTCAAAGGAGCAGCTGGGTTTGCCTATGAGACGGACTTTGATGATTTTCCAGTGAATCCTTTTGGCCCTTGGAGTGTGGAGATGGATCAGGGACAGCCCTGGAGCAGCACTTCAGAAGGCTGGGAGAGGAGGTCTGAGACAGGAGAGCCAGGATTGCACTCACAGGGGCAGACAGTGAAAGATGAAGAAAAGAGGTTTTTCTTCTTTTCATGGCAAATAGGGATGCCATTCCCCCCATGGCCACACCACAGTGACACTGCCCAGTTGCCCACATTTGGGCAAAGCATGGGGATCAGCAGAGGGAGAGGCCAAGGGATGGGGTTCACCTTGAAAAAAACACCTACATGGTTTTAGAGCTCTCCTGCCAGGCTGGTATCGCTACAGTCTCTACTGACATCTTCTCTTCTGGGCCAGGCTAGCACATATCCTAAACAAAACTTGGAATTCCTGCCTAGCAAGGGGGGCTGGAGGGCTATAGGGAGGCAGAAGAAAGGGAGAAAACAAGTGATTTACACCCAGGTAAGGAAAGTGTTAACAATGGGGGGAAAAAGGAAACAAAAAAAAACAAGAAGTGGTTCTAGAGGAGCCAGAAGTGAAGCTGCAGCTGTGGGAACCAGATGTTCCTTGTGCACTGAGGCATGAAGGAGGGGAGGCCACTGCTGAGTGCAGAATATTCCCCTTTCTGTCCCCTGCTAAGGCACTCCACCCTCACTGCCAGCTAAGAGGTCCTGCTGCCTGTTGTGTGAGCAAGGAGACTGCATCTGCAGCCTGGTGAACCCTCCATCTGAACCAACCAGGCTATCCCTAAATTCTTACCCTGATTCTGCTCATCTCCTGTCCACCTTGATGTTTGGAAATTCCCTGCTCTCTATGTCTCCTCTGTAAAGTGGGGAGGATGGCATTTTTGGTTTGTCTCTTGCCTGGGCAAGGAGAGAGGGCTTTTTACAAACAGCAACTGCCATAATGATGGCCTTGACCCCAGACTGCACAGCAGCTTGCTGGATGAAAGTTTAATCACATCAAATATTGTGCTGAACTTAAAAGCCCTGCAACTTTATTAATTTTCCTGGTTTGCAATTGTAAAGCTCTAACAGCAACAGATAATAAATCAGCAGTGTTCCTAATCAGGGGCTGGATCTCAAAGCCTCTCCAAGGAAAAGCTTCCCTAAGACACACAAATCCCTCAGCCACGCTCTGCAGTGTCTGCACTGCACTCCAAGGCTCTGACTCAGCGTTTCCTCTCCTTTTCCCTTCCACACATCCAACCCCACGGACTGCCCTTGCTGCCAGGCTGGTCCAAAGCACCTTCAGTCACAGCATCTGAGCAGTGCCCTCACAGCAGTGGCAGGGTCAGGGCTCAGCTGAGGGTGGCCTGGGCACCTCAGACAGGGAATGTCCCTCTGTGCTTGGTGGCAGAGGCCTTCACACCAGCACATGGTGACCCAAGAGATGAAACAAAGCCACAGGCACTCCTCCCCCAGACCCACATGGAAGCTACGGCTCCAAAGACCTCACCATTCTCTCTGCTCTGCTGTGCAGACTTCCCTGGGTTACTATAATTAAGGATCTTATCAAAGATCTGCTTATATAACCATGGTGATTAGTGAAGTATAGGCATGCAAGTAGATTAGATGAGGTTGCCAGCTACAGCTCTGTTCTAATGTACACGGGCTGCCTTCTCAGATTAATTTTTTGACATTACATCTTAAATTGGTTCTTTTTCCTCACAGTTGTGCCTTGTTCCAAGAGGTGTCAAGCAGAGCTGGCAAAATTGTTCAAAGGGCTTGCTGGCTGTGGGTCAGTAATTATCTCTGCATATGCACTGTTAGTAAAATCCCTTTAACCTGAGAAACCAAGTCCTGTGCACTGGCCTGGAACTCCAGGTACCACTTTAGCACATAGTTCTAAGCACTGGCAAAAAGAAAATGCTATTTTCCAGTGAATACTTTAAGTACGTCATGTACTGGCTCCCTGGATGAGTTTCTGTGATTGTTTTAATCTTTTTTTCTGTATCCATGCACTGCTTTCTTTTGCTTCACAATTATTTTTTTTCTGCCTTTCCTCCTAGTTCTGCCTCTCAAAACCAGCTGCTTCCCTCCTCATTTTTCGCCCTTTTATCTCCAAACCAGATCTGGGTGTCACCATTTTGTCCTGGGTTGATACCCAGTGATGACAGTGTGCCTTAAGGAGGCAGAGCAAAACAGAGGAGGGGTTGTGGCAGCATTTAACTCAATAGATCTGAACAATTTGGGGCAGGGAATAACCTGCAGTAAATCATTAACCTGAGATTTATAGACAGGTATTAAAAAAAAAAAAAAGGAAACATGGAAAAAGAGTGCTGCATGGGTCTCCCCTCCCCTGACTCACACCACCACACAACCCAGCATGTTTCAAATACTGGAAACATGTTTTGATTGCCCAGTAAAAATGTATTTTGACATATTTCAGCTGAAGGCTTTAACAAAAATATTGGAGCAAAAATGAGTGCAGGTTTGTTGGAAGGAGCAGGGAGCAGCAGGGAGCAGGTGAGCTTTACATCCCTGAAGAGCACAGAAAGAACATGGCAGGACACGGAGCAGTGTCAGGAGGACTGTCCCTGTCCTGAGAGAGGTCACAGCTCAAACCACATCAGGAACTGCAGGAGCTGTCGGGTTGGATGGGGCTTGGAGTGGAACCTGGTCTAGAGAAAGGTGTCCTTGCCCATGGCAGGGGCTTGGAACAGATTATCTTTAAGGTCCCTTCCACCCCAGACCATTCCATAGTTCTGTGAATGGTCCAACTGGAGCTGTGAGCTCTTGTAGGGTGTATTTGTTACTGCTTCAGGGAAGTGCAAAGCACCTGAGATGAATTTCACTTGTCTCACACCGAGTTCTCAGTCTTGTTTTCTGAATCAGCAGAACGAGCAAGTTTATTTCCTCATGTGGTGTTCTGTGATATGCCATTATTGGAATCTTCCACATGCATTGCTACTCCATTGCAAAAATTTCAGTTCACTGGGTTAAGACTTGTAACTTTTGGCCCATGAAACCTCCCAAAACAACGATCAGAAAAAATTTGGTTTTACTCTCCACTGTGCTTCTAACTCAAAAGCGCATTTTACCATCTTGTAATTTTTTTTTTTTTTTTTAATTGAAACCCTTTCAGAACGCGCACGCCCACCTTCGACCGAATCCCTTTATTCCAGCATCTGGAAGCCACGGGCCCCCGAACAGCTCCGTCCCCTCAGACCCCGCCGCGGGCGGGACTCGAACTCGAGCCCTCCACGTTCCGCCCCCCCGGCCCCGCCCCAGCCGCCCCTGAGCGGGCGCCGCGGCAACCCCGCGTGGGGCGCTCGCCCCGCCTCCTCTTCCCCCCCTCCCCTCTTCCCTCAGCGCGGCGTTTCCGGCGCGGTTGCAGTGACGCGGCGGCGGCGCCGGGGCGGTCCGGCGGGCGGGCGGGCGGTGGGAGATGGCGGAGTACCTGGCCTCCATCTTCGGCACCGAGAAGGACAAGTGAGTGGCCCCATTCCCCCGCTTCCCGCGCCGATCCCGCGGCTCCGGTACCCCCGGGAGGGAGGGGGGAAGCTCGAGGGGAGGCCGGAGGCCCATAAGCGGGTTGCGCGGGGACGCGGCCTGTTCCGATCGCGGCGGTCAGCCCTGCCTCCCTTCTCCCTGCCCCTCCTTCCCTGCGGGACCCCCGGCCCGTTTCGCCCATTTCTTCCACTCCCGCCTCGGGGGAGCCGCCCGGGACCACGTCTCCCGCCTTTCCCATCCCGCTGGAACGCGGCGGGAAGAGGGAAGCGAGAGGCGGCCGCGCTCCCCGTCCCCCTCCTCCCTTCCCCCCCCGCCATTGCCTCCCTCAGGCCCTTCCCCTCCCCCCCACCCCAGGAGCGCGCGCCCGGCGGCGCGTGGGTCTCGCGCGTTCCCGCGCGCGCGCCCGGCGGCCCCGCCCACGCGCTTCCCCTTCCCCCCCTCCCGGGCCGGGGCCGTTCTCGGGCACTCCCTCCCCCACTTCTTCCTCCTCCTTCTCTTCCTCCTCTCCCACCCCTTCCCTTCCCTCCCCTCCCTTGGCCGCCATGAGGGTGTGCCCGCGCCTCGTGGCGCCCTGCCGCCCTCCCCCGTCCTCCCTCCGCCCTCCCCCCTTTCCCCCGCGGCTGCGCCTTCCTGTCGGGGCCGCTGGGTGCCGGAGCTTCCCGCCGCCTCCTGCCAGAAAGCGCCTCCTCCTCCTCCTGTTCCCCTTTTGTTCGTGTCCCTGAGCCTCGCAGCAGCCTGAGAGCTCCCGCTCTGCTGCAAGGACAGCGACTGGTTATTTCTCCCCCCTCCCCAGGGTGCGGAGGATTTCCCCGACTGCTGCATCCTGATCCTACAGGCTTCTGCCTGCAGCCTTCCACGCGTCCGGGAACGCCTCTAGTTTCTCTGGTTGTTGGAAGCACACACACAAAACCCTCCTAACGAAAATTTGGTCACCATCGGCCTGACCAAACCGGCGTGTTTTTCCACTCGTAAAAATGAAAAGGGGGCATCGATGTGCTGCTGGACTAAATTACTCTTGTCAGCCCCTGGCCGTGGGGCTTCTGCTCTGCTCTGTAGTGCTGCCATTCCAGGAAAGCAGTGTCGGCAGCCTCTCTTTTGAGCTCTGTTACTGTAGCATCCTTTCACACAAAGGAGATACATAGGAATTTAATGCATTGCAGTTTCAGAGTTTTAATCAGGCATGAAATTCCTGTGCAGCTCTTGTTTTCTGTTAAAAAAGCAAACGGAACCTTCCAGAAGGTGCTGAAGTTGGAGGCACTATTGGAAATTTTGTAGTTAGGTATTTCTTTTTGTTTCAGGTTAGAGTTCAGAAAAGACAGTAAGTATTTTATAATGCTAAGTGTTTGTTTTCAAAAACATAATGAAGAGTGAGCATGTTGCAATTTTACACTAGAATGCTTTGCTAGAGATCAGATGTGCTTTAGTACTTTAATAATTCTCCCCTCCGTGAGTTCATGTTGGTTACACAGGATTGTGAAAAAGAATTGGTGTTAAATATGGGAATAATAATTTTTCTTCCAGGAGAATTCTAATATTTCACTTACCCATATATAGCCCATAATAGTTCTCTTGCCCTTCAGAATTTTGCATTTCCCTGTCAAGGTAACTAAACTCCTTGTGGTTTTCTTTGATCATTTTATGTGAGTTACACCTTTTTGTGGGAGTTTCAGTAGCATTTCTAAACCCGGATCATTCAAGAAAAGCTTGTGGTTTAAAACAAAAAGCAGCTTACTCTTAAAATCATTAATTATATTAATGGAAATGGCTTAACTTAATGAATTTATTTTGCTTATGTGTATTCTTTCTGTAACGTGATTTTCTCTTCCCTGAATTATTTTGGTTACTGTGTTGGTCGCAGCCTGAGTTACCCTTAGAGTATAACTTAAACAGGTGGTTTATAAAACATGAGAGAGGTGCAACTGTGTCAGTTTTAAAGCAGATTTTGTTGCCTGGACCGGGGCTGCATCAACTCAGCCACAGAGCTCCCAGGGTAAATTTTCAGATGGTTTTTCTCGTTATTTTCCATCCTATCACCCACTGAAACTGATGGAAAGACAAGAATGCAGAAACAGAAGAGTAAAACAGAGATCGCTTCTGTGCGGTGGATCATGAAACCACTTTGGGGGAAATTGGTCAGACACTGGCTGTAAATTAGGGGTAAAAGGAATGAATATGGACAGGTTTGTTGGAATGCTTTCCTGTATAGTTTTGATGTGGGTTTTTTTTTCTGTGTTACTTCTCCACATCAAGATAAAGACATTTAGGCCATATGCTTTATTGCAAATTAATGTTTTCTGTGCCAGTATGTAACTACCTTATTAATTTTTTTCTTGCAGAGTCAACTGCTCATTTTATTTCAAAATTGGAGCATGTCGCCATGGAGACAGATGTTCTCGGTTGCACAACAAACCAACATTTAGCCAGGTTTGTTTCCCCTTTTTTCTTTTTCTTGTTGAAGTATATTCTGGCTTCTTTAAAACATAGATTCTCAGATACAAGTGAATAATTACCAAGCTCCAGATTAACTAGTTCAGTTTTAGCCCCAGTTTATCTGGGTCTTTGCTTTTTTGGGGGTATTCCATTTACTTCTCCCAGCATTTCTAATTATCTCCTGTCACCCTTAATGGCTGCAGGAAGCGATCCTGTTGTAAGCTTGCCTGTAGTAGAGACCAACCAGTGCTAACTTTCAGGTGAGTGTGCCTTCTCAGTGGTGTTCAGGCACTTAAACCATCCCAGAGTTTTTAAATCACAGAAAATGGCAGCGCATTCCACCTGTCCCAAAGGTGGGAACCTCAATCTTTTATACATGTAATGGAAGAAAATTAATTAATGAATAAAAGTGACTCATCTGTCATTACATTTGCTCTCTGACCCAGGCTCTTAAGCTTCAAGAGTAACTTGTGTACTTCTTTGACTGTGGAAGAAATGGTTTATTGAAAACAACTTGCCTGGTTGCTGAGGGTGAATTGTCAATTGGCATGACAGATTATTTAGTCTTTGGCTCAGTGAATATTGTTTAGAGACATGATGTGTGACTGAATGTCTGCCAGAGATAAAAACAAATTTGAAAAGGTGCAGGGAGTGACAGGGTTTTCATTATTGTTACTATGAGCTGTACAGTATTCACAAATTACATTCCTGGAGAAACATGTTTTTCACTCTTTCTATCAATGCTGATTGTCAAGGTACACACGTGAATTTCTTTGGGAGTTTTGTTCATGTGCAATAGTGCCTTTGAAAGTTACTGCATTTTTAACTACAGCAGCTTCAACTGCAGTGGTTTTAACTAGAGAGAAAAAGTTCATAAAACAGCAGAGTCTTCTGCAAAGTTCATTTAATCTGCTTAGGAGCCAAGTTGATGGGAAATGTGGGCTGATGTTGGTTTTGGAGTACAATCAATATGATGGGTTCATAGCTGTGATCAAGTTAAACTGTGAGTGGGCAGGGGGACTTCTAGGGGAGAATGTCAAGGTTACTAGAGGATAAGGACTTCTGATACTTAAGCAAGAAAAAACACTCTTTGCTTTTGGGATTTTAATTTTTTTTTAATGCAGATACTGTATTTCAAAAGAGTATTGTCCATTTTCAAAACTATCCCACGTTGCTGACCTACATGGAACACAAGTTGAAGTGCAGTTGGTTATTTAGAGACCTAAATTCAGGTCATTGGCTACAAAAAAATATTTCTAAAGCAGACAGCTTCCACAGTAGTTGTCTTTTAAGTTAGAAAACCCGAAAAACCTAACAAAAAAAAACTAACAAAAAAAACCTATGACCCTTACATCTTTTTTTTAATCAGTAAAAGTTTGTGTAAAACTAGAGTTTTCTGTCAGAGCAGCCTTTATCTTTGCTTTAGACTCTGGTTAGCAACACCAGCTGAAGTGGGTCAGCAGGGCACATCCCATTCATCCAGGGATGTCTGGGACTGCACAGCCTCTTACCTGGCAGCTGTGCTGTGACATCTCCCAGGTCCTGGCAGTGTGTGGGGTCTGCAGAAACCTTTATTTGTGTGCAGGTTGACAATCAGCAGTGATAGAAAATAGAGCAGAGATCTTGCAAAGGGGAAGTTACTGGCACAATGTGCAGCTCTTGCTGGTGCAGCTACTTCACAGAAGAGCTGTGTTAGGAAAGGTCACACAATCCAGGGTGATCAAATTACCCCCAGTCAGCAGAAACACCCTAACGAGATGCCCCTTTCTGGCACTCTCTAGTTTTAGGCTAAAGCATAGATAGTTGAAACCTGGGCCACGGAAGCACAAAGCTTTGGTTGGTATGGCTGGACCCTAAATAAAACAAGTGTGTGATTTCAAATGTGATGTTACAACTGTATTTTTTTTACATGTTAAATAGATAGCGTATGTAGGTGTGACATTGCTGGTCCTGTGACTTCTTTAAGCTCTGAATTCTTTTTGTGACTAATAATAATAATAATGTCTAAGCTAAAGTTATTTGGGGATTGCCATTCTTACTGACTAACATTGAGCTTGTATTTTAAGTAATCAAATCTCAATTTTTGAGCTACTTACAGTGATATGGACGTTTGGAATTTTTTTGTAATATTAGTTTACTAACTTAAACATGGTTTGTTTTTTCAGACAACTTGATTTTAAGAAGAACGGTACAAATGTAAGGTTTCAAGTCTGCCTGGGCTAATTCTTCAAGTAAAAAGCAGAAGGGCTAAAAGGATATTGTCCTTGTTTGAAGGATCGGAAACATGTGAACCTATGATGCTATTATATTATTTAAACAGAAATTCCACCAAGAAAATCCTGATGCACAAAACGAGATGCAGCAGTTGCCTAAAGGCCTTATGGTCTGGTGTAGCATTTTGGACACTGTGGCATTATATATTACATGCTGTGCACATAACACTTATTTTTTCCCCCCCTAGACTTGCAGTAGTGAATCTGGTCTCGAAAGTTTAGGCATCTCCAGAATACCTCGTGTGACTTTTTAGGTTACTGGGCCTCACACCTCCCATTTTGAGGATAGCTGTTGAGACAAACGCAGCTCTTTCTTGGTGGTTAATTAAAACTGTTTTCATAATATGATGGTCTGGATGCAATTTTGGAAGATACTCTGCAAATACAAAAGGAAGTCTTAAGGATAAAATATGACTTTTAGCTGTTTGCAAACAAGTTGTCTCTTTGCAATTGTCTATTATATGCACAGCAGCCAGTAGAATTCCCCTTTTTATTTTTTTTCCCCGCAGACCATCTTGATTCAAAACATCTATCGTAACCCCCAAAACAGTGCACAGACGGCTGACGGCTCACACTGTAAGTCCCACAGTTGGAGAAATTTTTTTAAAGAATGGTGTTAAAGAGCCCACTCCTAATTATGAGAAAATAATGTTGGCTTCTGAGCTGCTGACATAAAGCTGTTGCAAACAGGACAAGTGACGGAACTCTTCTTGCGCACAGATCAGGAATTTGTGGAATGTGTGCAACTCTGAATGCAGAAAGGACTGCACAAATTGGACTTGATGCAGATTCCCTTTTGTGTTGCAAAGTGAAACTTGGTTACTTGGTAACACTGCATTCCTTTGAAAGGGTTAAGCTGCAGACATTTCTCAAATTCTTGATTTAACACCCCCAAAAAAAAAAAAAAAAAAAATAGGTCTATATGTGATGTACGGTAAGTCCCAAAACTGGGTTTTCTTTCATCTTAACTTTTTTAGGAAAATGGAGATTTCATGTTATGCTCTAATTATTGTATTACTTCCTTTCCTGGGATTTTGCTGCTAAGAAGCCATTCAGTAATAACAGATTAAAATTATTATGCTTGTAATATGACTGCTGTGTTTATATACCACCTATTTTCAGAGCTGTCTGAAATCATGCAAAACCCCTCTACAGCAATACTGGTGAATGGAGTGAAATTAAGAATACAATAATGGAGTATCATGAGATCTCTATTACTTTACAGTGTTAGGTTGATATAGAAAGGTCACCAGCTAAGTGCAAGTTCTCCTGCTTGGGAGAGAATAACCACCTCTCTTTCAGCACAGACTCGGCTAAAGCGACCCTAAAGGAAACCAGTTTCTTGTTAAATTTATTTTCCATAATATAAAGTTGTTGCGTTTTGTATTTCAGACCATTGCCCTCTTGAACATTTACCGTAACCCTCAAAACTCTTCCCAGTCTGCTGACGGTTTGCGCTGTAAGTTCATACAAGTTCCTTCACTGGTTCCCTGGGCTTGATTGTCAGAGCTCAGTGTCGACTTAAGCTGGTCTGCCATTTTAGTTTAACAGATCAAACTGACCACATTTCCTTACATGTGTTCAAAAAAAACACAAACAAAAAATAAACCCAACAAACTTTGTCCCACTACCTTCCTCCTTACTCCCAAAACTATGAGGGGAATCTGAATACCAAATACTAAATCAAAAAGGGTTGAAACTGTACTTCCCCTGTGAAGCGGTGCTGGTTGCACTGCTTTCTTCTGTCACCTCCCTGCCAGTTGCCTGCATCCTAGGAATGGTTTTCTGTATGTCTTGTGCCATCCATTAGGTTCTACTGTTGAAAAGAGCAGGACAGTGACACATTGACTTCATCCAGAACAAATGTCCTGCTCTGTAAATGTTAAGAGAACTTTAACTGAAACTTTTCAGACTGCATGCATAAATTTGTCCTAGGTTAATGCAGCTTCCATTTAGGGAATGTACTTTGGAAGAACACACCATGACTGACTAACCCCTTCTGCAGCTGTCCTTTTTGGATGGGTGCATGTTTAAAATTCTTTCCATGCTTTGGAAATTCAAATTCCAATGCCATTTGGCATATTTACCTAAGACAAGTATTTTTATTAAAGTACTTTTGAGGAGAGGAAGGCATTTGGGTATGGTCATGAAGTAATTTAATGACTCCTCCTGAAATACAAATGGGCATAAGCAAACACACCTCCTGTGAGACTGGCAGCATTTAATGCCCAGGATTGTTGATCGGCGATTAACTGATTTATCATTGTAATTGAATCATCACTATTAGAGTAAGATTTAAAAAAAAAAAAAAAAAAAGTTGTAGAACTAAAAAAGGGTCGGTGTTCTTTTCTAACTAATATTTATTGTTGAAGTGAGTATTGACTGTGTGGTAATAAAGCTTTGTTTGGCTACTTTTTTTTTTTTTTTTTTTTTTTTTTTTGACTGTTGGTTTATAGACTAGTTCAGATTAGTTACCAGCATTTGATTAGAAGTGCTTTGTGAATCAGCCACTAACTTGAAAGTCAGCACTGTCTCTCTTGCTTTTAAAAGGAATAATGGCTCGATTATGCAATTTGTGTTCTTGTCACACAATCAAGCTGGACATGTAAATGAGCTGTGTCATTTTGTTGAGATGCTTGACCAGTTCCATTGGTTTGTGGGCTCTCTCCTTGCAGATGCTTAGTAGTTAATGCTGTTTCAGTAGACCAAAACATTTCCAGCTGGGTGTTTCTGCTCTGTCCCTGAACTCTCAATGCGCTGGTAACTAATTTGCACAGAGTTACAGCAGTTTGGTCTGTGGAGCTGTTTAGATTTACAGCTGCAAGAGTCCTGTACAGATCCTCCAGTGCTGTAAATGCTGGTATCCAACTCTAGTTTGTCATGACGAGCAAGTAGCTGTGTGCCAGAGCCTGACTGTACCTCCTGGGGTAGAGCTGGAGCTCTGCAAGCAGTAGGTTTGCTGAAACTCCTGGCTCCTTGGTTTTTGATATTTGTCCCTATTAAATATTGCATGTATTTTAAATGGATAACTTGGGTAGCTATTTAATGCCTTGTCATCGTTGCTTAACTGTCTTCCTTTCTATTGCCGTCGTAGAGGATTAACCTTAGTTTGGAACAGCAATAGTTTTCCTGAGTATTTGAATTAGTAATTGGGCTTCTCATGGTTCAGATACCAGTAGCCCTGGAAAATGGATGTTTGTAAAGCCTGTGCATATGTATGCTTCCCACTTTAGAAGGTCATTGAAGTAGTCATTAACTAACTGTTGCCTGTGATCTCCTAATTGGACCAAAAAAAGGTTTTTAACATTTGTCCCTCTGGTAAAAAGTAGTTATTCCCACTGAGGCTCACAGAGCCTATCTGATACCTTTAAAAACAAAACCAAAAAATCCTTAGGTGTTAGTAAGCTGTTATCAGTGGTGTTGGCAGAACCTTGGGAATATAGTTAAGTATTAAACTGCCTGGAATTACTGGTTTAATGTTTGATATTCCTTAATTTCCTATAACCATGGAGGAGAAGAAATTTCTTAAAAGCAAACATGTCTCAAATGCAGAAACATTGTTAGCCTAAACTATAAACCAAATGCCCCTTAGCCTCTTGTGGAGGTGAGCTGGGTAGAAGAACAGGAACAGAGAGTGTGGCTGGTTAATATTAGAACCTTTGAAGAAAAACATAAAGTTTGTCCAAGTGGTAATACTAGCCAAAAATTTTTTCATAATAGCCTGAAAATGAATAAACTCAGCTTTATTGACTCAGTTTCTTGTCTTTCACATTCTGTAACTTAAACCAATCTGGTTTGTAATTTTAAACACTAGCGTATTTTTCTAGCATAAAATGCAGGGTTTGTTGTAAAACTGCTCCTCTTGATCCTAATAAACCACTTAACTGCTGAAGAGCTGATCTAATGGCTTTAATGTATACAAGCTTGTTTCAAGTGCTGTAGACTTGAAGAAATAAATGAAACTCATTTTTATACTTTCAATGCTTTGAAAAAGAAGCTGCACTTATGTTGGGTTTTGTAGCAGCAGGCAAGCAGCACTCATTTATAAAGTCCAGCTTATAGGCATGAAAATAATCTTGATTTGAGGCTGGCTTGTCTTGCATTGAAAGGTGTTCTGCAGGACTACAGAAAAATGAAGTGACACTCGAACTAGAAAATGGTGCTCTGTTGCAAAGCATTGGCACTGAGAAAAGTGTGTCATTTCAATAATTATTTTCAGTAAATTTAAAACAAAATTCTGGGCTATTTTACATTGTGAGCTCTCAAATTCTAGTGGATATGCTGGAGAAATGGCTATAAATTTCTGCCTTCAGGAAGAGGAATATAATAAATTGTTAATATTTTAAGGTATGGAATTGTAACAAAGCACTTGCCTTCTGTTTAGGTAAAATTGTTGGTAGTTAGAGAGTGGGACTACATTAAATTTTAAGTGATATTTCAAAGTAATTATTTTCCCCTTTAAATTTGTGGCATACAAGCTTGGCTCTGATTAAAACTTGTTTGATTTGATCATATCAATGTAATGTTTTGACAGATACTTTGGGGACTCAAAGCTCTTCACAGATCCTTATTTTGCAATATTCCTGTTAGTTAGCTCCATGCTATATGATGTCTCTTATGCTCCAGACGGCCTCTCTAGATTGTTTTGTAGTTTGATCAAAATCTCCTATTCCTTATTGGCAGGCTCTAATCGATCTGACTCTTTGACTTTTGCAGGTGCTGTGAGCGATGTTGAGATGCAGGAACATTATGATGAGTTCTTTGAGGTATGTAAAGGTGCATTGCAATGTCACTGGATTTGTCACCACAGATAAGTTAAATGGAGGTAGTGGATAGTACAATTAGATGGATTGAGGGGAAAAAACACTCACTTCCTCAGGTGTTCATTTAAAGCATACAGCTTTGTATTAAATATTTCCTGTTGTAACCATTGGTTTGTTTGGCCTTAATTTTACTGCTTGAAATAGACTTTGTTTAACATCAGCAGCTTAAGTGATGTAGCATTTTGATTGTATAATCTCATTTTTTTCTAAATTTAAAGTATTCTTAATTATTTATAAGGAAACAAGTATCTGAAGCTAGCATCAGGGTTTCTGTGTTGTGTTTTCAGTGCATCCTGTGTATTCTGTATATGCTGTGCGTGTTTTCCATAGGTTTTTATTGTATATTGGTAGTGCTGTGCTTACAGATGGCCAAGCAAGTACTCACTTTAAACCCAAAAATGTAAAGAAAAAATCAAGTGGTTTCGCTTTTTTCCAAGGAAGATTTTTTTTTTTAATATTTAATTAGAGTTAGATGCAATATTTCTGTGCTTACAAATAATGTGCTGCAAACTTCTGCTGGGTTACTTTGTGCTTAGGAGGTCTTCACAGAAATGGAGGAGAAATACGGCGAAGTCGAGGAGATGAACGTTTGTGATAACCTTGGAGATCATTTAGTTGGAAATGTATACGTAAAGGTAGGACAAAGAGATGCTCATGTAATCAGGAAGGGGGTGGTATTTATTGATTTAGAATTTTAAAAGCTACTGTATGATTGTAGATTTTATTTTGCTAGGAAAATTCTTCAGTGTATAAGCTCCTCTCCAACTTCACAGTTTAAAGTAGAGTAAAAATGTTAAAGGAATCCAAAAGAAATTTTAATGAATTTTGAGAAAATTTCTTGATAGTTCAAATTATGTAATTTTCAGAAAGACTTACACTTTGATTTTCTTTTACATAAACAATCACTGTTGCTGGACTGTTCAGTTTGGCAGGATTAATTTGGGATCTGTCTTAGTATCATGCTGCCCTTTAAGCACATCAGTATGAGAGAGGTTTATATGCCACAGGTGCATTAATTTTCCAACTTTTTAGTTAAACACAGTATCTGTGACCAAGTTGGATTTGGCAGTAGCTGGGTGGTTCAAGGTGCAAACTGGAGCACTTAGGTTTAACCTTTAAAAGTCATTGGTTTCTCTTGAATAACAAGTACAGGGTTGTCACCTGCAGAAATTTTACTGTGTGTTCACAGTGTGGAAGTGGTGTGAGAGAGTTCCTTTGAATATTTTGGCTGTACATTGCCTCAGCTGGAAAGTATTTTCACACCTGAAATTCTTGATTGTATAATCTGGTCATAATCAGAAAAAAACCACTGTTTTAAAAAAAATCAACTGTGAAAAGGCATTTCAAATTTAAGTTTTACATTCATCGTAAAACAGGATCTGATTTTTGTAAATTCTCATTTAAATTAATGCGACCTCCAGTTTTTATATAAATTTCTCTTAAATGTTTGAAAAAATGCATTACATCAGGACTGTTGGTGTTCCAGAAAGTGTTTATAAGCATTCTCTTGGTTTAAAGCTGTACTAAGAAAATACAATATCTTCGTATCTTCTATTGACTAACTTTCCCACTTGAAAGACTAAACAGAGCATAATGAAGAGGAAAATCAATGTTTTGATTAGCCCTTGAGTCCCAGCTAATGAAAAGCTGGCATATTTACCCTTAATTTGATGGAATGTCCAAGAAATCTCGGGTAGCTTCTTGGTTTCATTACTAGCCCTGAGCCTCAGATATCACACAACTGATTTGATAGGAATCTCCTCTGTTCCAGTTGCTTCACTGAAAATGTTAATTGTACTTTCAGTTCCGCCGTGAAGAAGATGCAGAAAAGGCGGTGATCGACCTGAACAATCGCTGGTTTAATGGGCAGCCCATCCATGCCGAGCTCTCCCCTGTGACTGACTTCAGAGAGGCCTGTTGCCGTCAATATGAGATGGGGTAAAGCAGGGGCTTCCTCTTGCCTCCACAGCTGGGAGGTGTTTGCACAGCAGGGAGGGTGCTTGGGGGTGGATTTTACGTAGCTGAGTGCAGGAAGAAAACAGGTACCAGTAGTGTGCAGGACCTGCAGTGAACCCTCCTGACTTTTGCCATCTTTTGGGGGATTTTCTCCTAGAAGTGAGGTGTTAGAGGTCAGCAGAGGGTAGCAGATCGTGTCGAGCTGGAAGTTCTAACTGTACCTCTTGAATTCTGTTTCAGAGAGTGTACACGAGGAGGTTTCTGCAACTTTATGCATTTGAAGCCCATTTCTCGAGAGTTAAGGCGCGAGTTGTATGGCCGGCGTCGTAAAAAGTAAGTTTGTTGTTAAACACTACTAAAACAAGTGATTTAAGGATCAGTTGCTGAAAAATCTGAAGGCAAGTCTTTAAACTTGTGCCAAATCCTCTTGCTTTTTCTGACACACTTCTGGCACATGCCAAAGGGCATCAAGTGGCCAGTTTAGAATAAGGGACTAGGGCTCTAAAAATGCAGTGCTTCTTGCTCTGCAGCGCTGGGGATTCTGAAAGTGTGGAAGGCTCAAGGAGAAGACTCAGAGTTACTGAGTACATAAGCCCTACCTGTTCAGATCTCCAAACTGTAAAGTGTACAAGATGGATGTATTTGGGTGAAGTTGCTTTATGCTTCTTGGCCTTTGTTAGATGCAGACTACCTTGCCAATGGGTATTTTGGCAGCTTTCAGCATTATGTGCAGTCAGGCATATCTATAGATCAAACTCAGGACCCAACCCTACTTGCTTTTAACTGTTAATGGTGAAATGTTGCAATCTGTATTCATTTCTTACTGTTAATACCAGCCAGTCATTGTATGGAGCTCGCTTTTAGCTTTACAGTGTGTCCCTTCTTGATAGGAATTCCCAGTAGGAGAAAGAAGTGATTTTGCTTAATGGAAAAAAAAAAATTGATAAATACATTTTATTATATATTAAATTATTCATTTAGTGAGGTACCTTGTAGAAAGGCTTTTACCACTGCTTGTTACTATGGTGGTTCACTTGGAACTGGATTCAACCTGCTTGCATTTAAGACCTTGCTATTTGGGATAGGCATATAAAATTTTAGATCTTGCTTATATATAGAGTGTGATTTTTGTAGATTTCTATCAGTCAGAGGGAGCCTGGTATTGTGAATGTGTTTTTTCTATAAACATCTCTTAATTGGCAGTATTTCAGAATCTGTGAGGATGAATTTAACTTTGAAAAACACAGATTGTGCTGCTTAGCCACACATATTTGTGGCTAAGTAGATTTTTCAGATATTTGAATGCTTTATGAAAAGACCAAGTATGCTTTTTATATTAACCTTTTGGTCACTGTTACAAATCTGGAACTCCCAGATTCAGTAACTCTGATTGATAGTAGCTGTGGTAGCAGTATGTTCTGTCTCGGTGGTTTTAGCTACCTTCCTGAATTTATCAACTTCAGAGCCAGGGAAGAAGTTTTGCTAGTGCTGATGTCCTGAGGGGGAGGGTAGAAATCATGGAGAGGGAACAGCAAGAGAGAATAGGGTTGTAATTGCTAATTAATGCAATTGATTTAATATGAGTGGACTTAGAAGCAGCTGTAGGCTTTCGGTGTGTGTTGCTAAGAGCTATTCCTGTCTGCCAAAGCAGTTGTCCCCTTCTCCTGCTTTATATAACAGCACTGTAGCTGTTCCTTTCCTTAGGGTTTGCACATCCATTGCAACAGATGACTGCAGGGAACAGCCAATTCTTGTACCTGTTTGTGCTGACTCCCCAGTATGAAATTTGGGCAGTTTGTAAATACAGTGGGTTTGCAGCCCAAATGCCAACTAACCAATCCTTCTAATGACACGCTGCCTTTCTTCTCCCTCATCACTCCCATTCTTAATTACGTGTTCCACTGTATGGTGCTGCCTGGGATGAAACAATAAAATGTCCAAACTTTCTTTGAAGGCATAGATCCAGGTCGAGGTCCCGTGAGCGTCGGTCTAGATCCAGAGATCGCGGCCGTGGCGGTGGAGGAGGAGGAGGAGGAGGCCGTGAGCGTGACAGGAGGCGGTCAAGAGATCGTGAACGATCCGGTCGATTCTGAGCCATGCCATTTTTACTGTATGTCTGCTAGAAAGTGTTGTAGTTTGACCAAACAAGTTCATAATGACATTTTTTTTAAAGATGGGCTTCTGAATAAAAAATTTGTAGTGATACAGTATTCTTTGTGTAACTTGTTTCTTGTGGGGGGAGTCTTTTTAACTGTCATTCCTCTATCTTGACAAATACCTGGATTAAGTCTGCCTGAGGGAAAGGTGGTAAATGTATTGGAGGAGCGCCAGTTTTGGTTTGGGTTTTTTTTTTTATTTTATTCGGGTATAATTTGAACTGTTGATGAAAATGTGTGTGTATATAATATAAAATATTATATACATAGTAAAAATAATATACTGCTTAAGAAACAGTTACTCACATAAGTTTCCCTTTTCTGCTAATGCTGTCTGCTTACTTAGGTTAGTTTAGGCACATTTAAGAGGAAGGCTGTGCGAAATGCATTTATTTACTGAGTAGAAACGCTTAGTTACAAAAATGTATGTTTGTTTGTTACCAGAAGTCTGTGCTCTGTCTATCAATGTGACTGTGGCATTTACAATAAATCCAATTTCTTGGTGTAAAATCTAAAGCCTATTTTCTAAGCACTCCGGAGTAGTTGAGTTGCTACTCCTGGCTGCCTATTTTCTAAGCACTCTGGCATAGTTGAGTGGTTGCTCCTGGATGTGCCAGAGTTCATAGTTCAGGTTTTTATAATTCTTGACTAAATTCCTTTCTTTAGCTGGAAAGAAAGTTGCCTAGTGCAGTGTGGAAAAAATATTTTTATTGCAGTGATTCATAATAGGCAGGTGAGGGTTTTGTGAAAAAAAAACCCACCAAAATTAAGCTCCATGCAGCATGATAGAGAAGTGCTGTTGAAGGAAATGCAAGGTCCTAAATTCAAGGATCAATTTTCTTAACAGATTTTTTTTTTCTAAGCTATGCTCTCTCACCTGTCATTTATTGAAAAGCATTTTGTTAGCATTCAAGGTCATAGAAAACTAATTGGATGCTAGTGGAAAATAAATCTTTTTTCCACCTTTCTGATGGTCTGGAGTGTGGTGAAAGCTAATGGACAGATGGCAGTTCCTTCACAAATATTTTTTTTTCTTTTGAGCTTGAATTGCACAATCACTGAATATCATAGGTTGTGTCCCAAAGTGTTAAAGCTCCAGTGGAAATGTTGGAATATCCTGAGAGACAGGTTGTACAATGGTTGACTTGCAGTTTCACCTCATTCATGTCTGCTTTTATTCAAACTGTAAAATAGCAAGAACTTTGGGTCATCAATCATATTTCTGCAAAATAGAACTTTATTACACAAAGCTACGCAATAAAACAGAGCTTTCCAGTTGGGGAGAGAATTTGCTAGAGCTTCCTTAGTTCTGAGCCAGATAACTTCCTAAATGATAAATCTGCTCCTTGGTGATTCTTCTAAAAAAAATTTGAAACAGGATACGGATGCATCACATAGTCAGATGATTAACAAACCAGCTTATTTCTGCCTCTTAAGTATAAAACCATTTTTCTCTGGAACTTAAAATGAGTTTTTCTGAATTAATCTGCTTTGCTTCTTAAACTAAATTCTTGTACCAGTTCAATTTGAATTTTTTTGTTCCCACTGGATGGTTTGGCCAACCAGAGTTTGGATCTTGGTGTGCCAGGACCCTTTTTGAAGAAATATTACTCAAGCAGTGAAGCCCATCTCCACATGATGTTTTGTTGTAAGTACATAAATGATGCTTTACTGGAAGAAATTGAGCAGTGCCTGGCATTAAATTGAGCTGAAATGTATTTCTTCTGGGCATTAGGAATTTCACATTGGTAATTTAGTTCTTAGAGTTTACAGGATATTTTATCCAGTTCCATATTTCTCTTAAATGAGATTCAGGATTATTGGTGAGCTAATTTCAATCTCAAACTACAAAAGGTGAGGATAGTTTTTGTTTTTTAAACAGTATCTTATACAATGTGGATACTATTTAAAAGGTTTAAGATTTGCTCCATAAAGCTAGTTTAAAAGTTAGCTGTTCTATAAAATTGGTTTAAAACAAGTACAAATGTGTCCCTGTAATGGCTTTAAATGGATCTAAATCCTGTTTCACTGCAGGTATATTTTTGCATGGACAGTGGAAGGTTGCTTTTTGTCTCTCCACCAATACAATTTTACTTAAAAAAGCATTCTAGAATTCTACCAAATGTATAATTTTATGATCTGATTGCACAGCTGCCCAGAAATTCCCCATGTAACTGGAATATGTCAGAATGGGCACTGAAAGCAGCAGATTTTACTGGATACTCTAATGGGTGCCTAGTGACAGCATTCAGCATGTAAACTAAGCTCATGACATATCTTGTTAGGTTCACCTTTTGGGATTGTGCTACCAGTAAAATTCATCAAATTTGAAATTTAAACTGCACCAACATTTAACATGGTTAAACATTTACACCTGATAGACCCAAGTGTTGGCTCACCAATACAAACCAAGTGGAAATCCTACCTCCCCCTTCCCTTGTTGCCCACAATGTCTTTAAGATTTGTTTTTTTCCCCCTCCTCCTCAAGGTTCCTACTTCTCAAATATTTCATTGTTGACTCTTGTTGAACAGTGGATCATAATCTATGGAATTCCTTTACCTCAAATAAGTGACAGCATACAGGATTTTCTGAAGTCTGAGTCAATTAGGTTGAAACTGTTAATCCCAAGTGGCTTTCTCTTCTTTGTATTTGGCTCTTATTCTGTGAAAATGCTGCTTGTCCATGAATATGATGTATGTTGAGACTGTAAAACCAAATGGAGAAAACTTGTTCAAAATAAAGCCTTTTTTTATAAGAATCTGACAAAAATTATCCCTTTCCTTTAGATTGGATGCCGCTCTCTAAATATCTAATGAGGACACAGACTAAAGTTTCAAATTCTTAGCTCTTAAGCTATTTTTTGAGCAATTCTTTGCCTTCTGTTTTTCAGAGCTGGGGAAGCATGTCTTCAGCTAAAATAACCCCAGCCTCTCCATATTTACAAGATCAAGTTGAATTTTTAAAGTGCAACTTGGGGTTAGGAGTTGGGGGGGATGGTTTGGGTTCTTTTCATTGAAATTTTAATAAATTTGGTAAGGTTAGGAGGAACGTGCAAATTTCTGTTGTGGTGATCTGCAGAGGACAAGAAAGCTCATTTTTACAGACGTAATGTGCTTAAATGAAAAAATAGGTTATCAAAGGGGGTCATGACTTTTTAAAGATGATTCCTCCTGGTTCTGTGCCATCCAGGCTGCAAAATTTTGGGTGTTGTACATCAGCATCTTAAACTGCATTTGTTGTCTTTAATATATTAAAAGTAAAACTGCTTTCATAGCAGCTGGGGAGGGTGTGGGTAAATAATTTAATTCTCCAGACACTGCTACACTGAAGATTCCCTAAAAACAGTCCTGGCCAGGAAAAGTTCCAGCTGAGAAGCAGAACTGGGTTGGTGTTTTTAGCTGGTAAGGAAGTAATGGCTGAGTGGCAAGGCTGTCACAGGAGAAAGTATTTGTAGCTGCATTTATCACTTACTGCAAGGCTGAAGCTGAGCTGTGTTATTGCACAGTCTTACCCTGGAGCAAATGGATTTCAGTTCAAAAAAAACAAAATTCCATCTAGATGTCTGTAGAGCAAGTTAATGCATCTTCACATTAAATTGATACATGATGTTTTCTGAAGCCATCCAGAAGTATTTCTGAATTCATCCAATTAGCTGTTTTTTATGAATCATAGAATAATTTGAGTTGGAAGGAACCTGAATGACCTGCCATGGGCAGGGATGCTTTCCACTAGACCAGGGTGCTCAGAGCCCCTTCCAGGTCTTGGACACCCAGGGGCAGGGAGTGCACAACTGTTCTGGGCAACCCCTGTTGCACTGTCTGTGGTGAGAGTGTCTCCAAATTGTTTTTATTGTTTTGTAATTTGCCTTGTGTTAAATGCACTTGTATGAAAAATTCAGCATATCTCAGCTCTGTAGACAGTCCCTCCTTTATCAGCACTGTGCTCATCAGCCAAAAACCTCTGATCCCCTGTTTTCATGTTTTATTTTTTACAAAATTATAACCTTAGCAAGAAGAGCCATGAGCGAGAGGACAGCACAGCCGCACTCTGCAGTCCTGTGGTTCTTCAGCAGCAGCAGCACCGCTTTAGAAGGTTCCTGTTTCCCTGCTGGTGTTTTCTGCCAGGAATGGCGTTAATTCAACTGATCTCAAGTTTCAACTGTAAATTGGATGTGTGGGATCGGGTGGAAGAGCCCAGGTCAGCTGCCAGCAGCCCGGCTCCGGTAGCCAGCGGCTCGTTTGAGGTATCAAAGGCGGGAGGGGGCAGGGTGTGCTTATCTCTGACCGTTCAGATGCAAATGCCGACTTCTTGGTGCTCTGATAAGCATCGGGTACTTTTGCGTAATTTGTGTTGTTTAGAGGTGTTCGTTTTCCACCAAGGTTGTTTTTACAGGACAACTGATGAAGTGGTGGGCTGTGAGTGAGGGGTGGGCAGCAGCTTGTGTGTGTGGCTGCCCCTTTGATCCAAGCGCCCTAACAGCATTCTTCGAGCTGTTCCCACCAGGCAGAGACAATTGCTGTGATCCAGCTGCTCCTTTGGGACAAACCCGTGTGTTAATGACAAAAGTCTGCAGAACACTCTTTTCCCAAGCACTGCAGGCCTCTTCCAGCTCTGCACTTCCATGAGGGCACATGCAGTTAAGGCTGGAGGAAAAGACAAAGTTTCTTCTCTGGTTGAGCAGCGAGACAAAGTGGGGACAAAGGCAGCAGGGAGCAATGGAGTCTTCCTCCTCCTTGTTTTTCAGGGAAAAGCCTTTAGTCTGCCAGGCTGAGGCCTCCTCTGCTTTTGCCAGCACCTGGCTTCATTTCAAGTCTTGCTACCTATTCAGCTGAATATTGGATGTGTTTCAGATCCTTCTCACTGTCTTCCTGGAGCTGTCTGGGATTCTGGCCAGGCAGAGGAAGGGAGGGAGCTGCACCCACTGCAGGCTCTGCACCAGCCTGCTCCTGGGTCTGGGAGCTCTGGGAAGAGCCAAGGGGAGCGACTGCTCCTCCCTTCTCTACCACCCATTTTCCTTGAGAGCTGGTATTGCTCCTGTCCCAGAGAGAAATGAGAGAGAACCTCACATTTCAAAACAGTCCTGCATCTTCCATCATCCTTTTTCCTTCCTCTTCAGTGAGCAGGCAAAACGCTCTTGTGTTGTAGGAAAAGAATCCTGGAGAAGGGAGGTGATAAAGGGACTCTAGGCAGGACACAACTGATTTCTGGACAGTGGAGAGTGAGCAGCCAGCCCTTACTGCCTTGGGGATTGCATGCTACATTAATTATTGCAGTGCTGGACTGGTGATGGGTGAGGAAAATTCCAAAGTCTGACAGACCAAAATCTGACCAAGGAACAGTCTCGTTAATGTCTGGGCCATTTTTTCCTTCTGCAAGAGATTGGCTCGTTATATTTTACCCTTTCATGTGACCACAACAAAAATACATTTAATTGCCTTCCTTGCTCAGTTTCCAAGGAGGCCAGCTTTTAGTCTTTTGGACAATCCTGGAATCCTCAAGCACACGTGTGGTGGCAGCTGTTACACCTCACTGAAAAAGCACCTTCAGCAAAGGGAATAGATCTGCAGTCCAGAGCAAGCAGCAAATTATACTTGTTCTCCTTGTAGTACTTGTAGCTCATTTGAGCAAGGTTTCTGACAGTCTGTTTTCTCTGACAACTTCCCCTCTTTCAGACTTTACTCCTGGCCTGTATTTCCCTCTACAACTTCTTGTGTCACATGTGGGCCACGTTATTCCAGGTGGGACAAGTACCTCCCCACAGCACATGGGTGCTGGGAGTGCCATGTGTCCTGCAGGCTGGATCCTGTTTGCTTAACCCTGTATAATGTTTGCTTTTTACACAACAGCAGGGCCTTGTTGACTCACATTGAGCCTTCCTGGCACTGTAGTCATCCCTTCCACTCCACACAATTACTGTCCAGGTAATGGCCACTCAAGCAGATTATTCCTTCTGCCTGGCTGCAAAATTTAGCACTTGCCCTTATCGGCCACCTTCCTATTTTACTTTCTCTTCTGATTTCTCCAGTCTGCCAAAGATCATTTTGAAGTATGATTCTGTCCAAATCGTGGCTTATCCCATTCAGTTAAAATAAGGAGTGATTCTTTTTGGGCTGTGTTTTCTTCCCTTTGCATAAGAACATTGCCATGAACTTATGCAATAGGCTTATGCTGTCCCTTCCCAAAAAGGTTCTGGGTACCACCAAAGCTCCATTGGCTCTTTTGGTGATTTCAGTTGCTGCTAACAAAAAGCCTCCTCCACTTGATCTCCTCCTTCAGTGATGTTACCACAACAGCATTTACCATTTTCTCCCCCTCTCTTTGATCACTGACTGTGCTTCTCCAAGGGGTTCCTTTCCTTGACCTTTCAGCCTTCAGCATGTCTGCTAGTCACTGGTTCCAGAAGCATCTTGCCATCTCTGCTTGCCATTCCTAAACAAGTTGTTTATTTCCATGTCAATATTTCAGCTGGTGTCACTTCACTGCTAGGCTGATCAGATCATAATTTTGCTTTTATACCAACCCTCACTGCAGCTCCTCTTGTCCCTTATGAGAGAAAGAACCTAAATCATTGCCAGATCTCAGGAAATGGATTAAGTGGTTCTCCTCATGAAATTGGTGCTGATTTATGGAAATTATTCTCAAGGCTGGGATGAAAAGTAATCCCACTGATTGTGCTGAGCCCTAATGGAGCTAATTAGTGGTGTGTATTCATTCCCAGCCACCATGATTGATTTGAATGGCTTTAAATGCCAATGGCACAGTCTGGGTTGGTGTTGCTGTGGAGATCTTTTAAATCAGTTTATTATGTATACCAAAACTCCCTTGTAGTGGAGAGGGACTTTCCAGAAGAGCATGTAGTGACAGAACAATGGGGAATGGCCTTAAGCTGGAAGAGGGCACGGTTAGATTGGATGTTAGGAAGAAATTGTTCCCTGTGAGGGTGGGCAGACCCTGGCACAGGGTGCCCAGGGAAGCTGTGGCTGCCCCATCCCTGGAAGTGTTCAAGGTCAGGCTGTTTGGGGCTCTGAGCAACCTGGGATAGTGAAAGCTGTCCCTGCATGTGGAAGGGAGGTTGGAACTAAGACGTTCTTTAAGGTCCCTTCCAACCCAAACCATTCTTCACCTGGCTGCCCTTGGCGAAGGAAATTGAATCTTGAGTGCGGAGCTGTGCTGCAATTACAAATCCCTCTAATTTGCCTCACACATTATGTTCAGATAGTTTCCAACACACTTGGCACTGTCACTTGGTCTTACAAGTTTCCTCTGAGGTGTCTGTCTTACATCTCTCAGGATCTGGCACATCCATCTGTGCTGACGATTCCATACCTCAACACCCATCTGTCTGAAGTTGCAGTGGTTGCTGCAAGGCTGGCACTTCTTCAGACAGAACAGCTGACTCAGGGCCTCTTCCCCAGTCCCTCCTGACAGGCATGAAAGGTGTATGGATATCCCTCCTCAGCTACGACTGCAGTTTGTCAGTGCTTGCACTCCTGTTCCAAATACTCATCCATTTTTGCATAGCTTCACCTCATGTATGCCCTGGCATCTCGTGGTTTTCTGAGACCCAAATCAAAGGCCAGGCCTTCTTCACATCACCAGTTTCACACTCTGCACCGCTCCTGTGCCATCCCATAATTTTATCTGCTACCATACCAAGATGCAAGCCACAATCTTATTCTGCATGTTTTCCCAACTGATGTTTTTACCAGTGGGGCTAATGGTTACTTGTGCAAATGTCACTTTATAGCATCTTTCAGATGTAATTAACTAAGCAAACTATGATTTAGAGTAAATAATTGTTCTGTTTAAGAACACTCTTTTCTACTAAACTCTTCTGCAGTAAAATTAGAATATGGAGGGTAAGGAAAAAAGAGAGTTATTTCAATCAGAAATTGTATTTTGATGATCCTTGTGGGTCCCATCCAACTCAGAATTTTCTGTGACTGATTCTGTGGATGTTTCTCTGCAAGTTGTGAATTTTTAACAATATAGTGAGACAGCTGCTTCAGTGTCTCTGTTTATGGCAAATACAAAATATCTGGCTCTTCTCTTGATTTTAGTTGCTTAGTGCTTTTCCTGCATTTTTTTCATAAATTTCACCCCACATTCTAGTCACAGTCCATTTTCTTCCCAGACAGACAGACAGACCCTTGACTTTTTAACACTGAAACTGGTCCCTCAGCTTTAGACCAGTCACATCCAGGTGGGAAGTCTTTTCTATCACTTTTACTTGATTCAAGCATCCTCTTTCTCATTTTTCCTATTTCTACAGCGTGCAATACTCTCCAAATAGCTCTATATACTATATGATATATGTGCAGATGGAGACATCCAGCTGTCTCAACTCCTTCAATGGCCTGAAACACATGGAACACTTCAGGGTGAATCTCATGTCCTAAAATAAACTACCTTGAACTGCTTTTCTCTGTATTGGTACTTTTTATAGATACAGAAGAAATTGCTGCTTGGACTTCCCAGAGCCACAGTCTGTACTCCTGAGGAACTACTCTCTAGTAAGGCCTTTCAGTATCTTCTGCTTTCAGGCAAGGATTTCTGTGGTGTTTTTTTGTTTTTAACTTTCTGCATAATCTAGAGCAACATTTTAAGAACTACTGTGAGGTAATTTGCATGGAGTGTATTAAATTCACCTGCACACTGTGTTCTACATCATCAAGCCGTGTTCACAACAGTGAGGATGCAGCTGTTGTGACACTGAGCTGTTTCCCAGGTGAATTGTCACATTCTCAGGCACCATCAGAATGGCCTTAGGCTGAAGGAGGGTAGGGTTTGAATACATATTAGGAAGAAATTCTTTACTGTGAGGGTGGTGAGGATCTGGCACATCCTTTGGATGTGGCTCTGATCATCCTGGTCTAGTAGCAGGTGTCCCTGCCCACAACAGGGTGTTAGAACATGATGGTCATTAAAGTCTCTTCCAACCCAAACCATTCCACAATTACCAGGCTCCCTGCCCTGAGATGGGCATTTCTAGGGCTGTCTGCCCCTCTCCCTCCTGTTGCTGGTCTGGGCAAGCTGAGCTGCCTGGGCAATGCCTGCACAACCCCAAGGCCTTTTTAGGGAGAGCACCTGACTGCTGCCCCAGCCATGAAGCACCTCCCAGACCCCTCAGATGCAGTGGGTGTTCTACCCCCAAACCAGAGAAGCGGCCACTGCCTCAGGAGCCCCTGGCAGCCACATGTGTGTCCCCACTATGGCCATTGCCCATGGGGACATGAGTAAAACATCTTCAAAGGTGCCCTGGCAGAGCCCTTTCTCCAGGGTCCCAGGATTAGGCTGGAAAACCTCTGAGATCATCAAGTCCAACCTTTGACTGATCTCCACCACGTCAACTAGACCATGGCACTGACACATCCAGCCTCTTTGGGGACCATGACCCCACTATGCCCCTCAGCAGCCCATTCCAATGTCTAATCACCTGTTCTGTGAAGAACCTCTTCCTAATGTCCGACCTGAACCTCCCCTGGTGCAGCTTGAGGCCATTTTCTCTTGTCCTGTTGCTGTTTAGGGGAGAAGAGGCTGACTCCCACCTGGCTATAACACGTCAGGCAGCTGTAGAGATTGATGAGGTCATCCCTGCACCTCCTTTCCTCCGGGTTAAACCAACACCCCCATCTCCCTCAGCTGCTCCTTACAGGAGTCGTGCTCCAGGCTCTTCTCCACATCCTTTACCCTGGCCTGGACACGCTCCATCACCTGGATGTCCTCCCTGAACTGAAACCACCAGAAATGGACACAGTCTCTGGAGGCCCTGTGGGTAAGCCCTGGGTGTATCTCCCAGGGTTTCCTTCAGCGATCTGGCCGAGCATCCCCGAACATCCCGGACATCCCTGAACATTTCAGACATTGCCGGGCGTCCCCGGACTTCCCTGGACATCCCCGGACATCCTCGGACATCCCCGGACATCCTCGGACATCCCCGGACATCCTTGGACATCCCGGACATCCCTGGACATCTCTGGACATCCCCGGGCGCTCCAGCCCCGCGCACCGCGCTCCCATTGGCTGGCTCGGATTCGCCGACGCCCCCGCTCCGACCAATCAGCGCTCGCCTCGCCGGTCTCGCCCCACCGAGGGGGCGTGTCCGTGGGCGTGGCCAGAGGGGGCGGAGCCGGTGGCTCGCGGGCTCCTCTTAAACCCCGCGCATGCTGCGCACCTTCCTCCTCCTCCTCATCATCCTCCTCATCCTCCTCATCATCGTCCTCATCATCCTCACAGTGTCCATCGCCGCCATCCCCACAGCGGCCGTGTCCTGGCAGCGTCCGGATCGCGCGGGTGAGGAGGGCTGGGCGGGTGCCGCGCGTTGCATCATCCGCGGGAGCGGGACCTGGGGTGGGGAGAGCTGCGGCCGGCCGTGCCCCACGTCCCCGAGGGGATGGAGGGCTGCGGACTGGAGCGGACTGCCCCCAGGGGCTGCGGAGTGTGGCTGGGTGAAGATGTTCCAGAAGCGTCTGGATGCGGTCCCGTGCCGTGTGCTCCGCGGTGGCTCCGCTTGCGCGGGGAGCTCGGGCCAGATGTCGCGCCGTGGTCCCCTCCGTGCCGCACAGCTGGGCTTCCGCTTCGCTTTTGCGATGCCGGGAAGAGGCAGCTGCGGCTCAGGGGAGCCCCGGAGCCGCCCCGGGCGCTGCTGGCTCTGCTGCGGATGCCCAGGACGGGCCGGAGGATGCCTGGGAGCGCCTCCTCTGAGCCGGGGCAGAGATGGGCTCTCTGCTTTTCCTGCAGCTTCACAAGATGACTTTGTGCCTTTTGGGTTTCAAGCGGGGTTTGGCACCGCCGCTCCAGCCTGGTCTCGGCTCGTTGCCCATTGTTCTCGTGGGTGCCATGAGGTTATCCCGCGAGCTTTTTTTGGCTGATGCACTGGACCATGAAGCTTATGTTTTCCATTTGATTCCATTTGCTACCCCTCGCCAGCTGAGAGGGATCTGAACTTGACTAGGACCTGAGGGAGCTGTTCAGTAGCAGGGTTAATAATGCTCCCGGTGACTCGAAGCAGCCACAAGTTGAAAGACAGTGATTCTTCTGCTCCTGGTTGAGTATCTAGCCTGCTGTGTATCTCTGTAATCCTAAAGCCTTTGGCCATGGAGGTTTTGGAGCGCTGGGCCCCGTTCCAGCAGAGTTGCTCACTGTGTTTACCCTTGCCAGGAGTCTGTTTGCTGATTTGGGGCGTCAGAGCTCCGCGTTCTGCAACGCTTGCGCTGTGGAAAGGCGGAAAAACACAGAACATCAGGGCAGAGAAACGTGGGGATGTGAGAGAGAAAAGGCATTTCCTGAGAAACTGGGACCTGCTCAGAACCTGGCATTTCTCTTCTGTAGGGAGATCAGCACTGGTGAAGTGTGGTTTAGGTGCCCAGTACTGGGGTATTTACACTCAGCATCCTTTTCCATACTAGCTGGTGGCTCCTGGTATCCTGCCATCCCCTCTGTGTGGGAGTTGCCAGCTTTCCTGAGCACAGGGAGTGCTTCTAAGGAGGGTGGTGGCAGCCAGGAGCACGAGTGTCCCATGTCCTGGAGCGTGCAGGCTCAGGGACATCACTGGCAGCAAGGCAGCCTGCCAGGGTGGCTGGCATGGGCTGGCCTCTGGCTACTGGCCTGTGGCCTGTGTGTGAACACAGGAACCGGGCACACAGCAGTGCCGTGCTCCTGGCTGCTCTGGGGATCCTGCTGAAAGCTCCACGGGTGCAGTCAGAGTGGTGGCAGCTGGTCTTTCCCACAAAACATGCGTCAGCCAAAAAACTCTTCCTGCCCAGCTCTCTGCCAGCCTTTATCAGAGGTCCCTGTGCTAACAAAAGTTGAGAATCCTTGCAGGAGGCACCAGAATGCTGAGGAAGGGGTGCTGTGCTTCTGCCTGTCTTACAGACCTGGTCAGAAATTGAGCAGCTCCCTCTTCTTGTCATGCTGGGAAACTTGTTTAATCTCTGAGCCTCTGTCTCCCTCCCTGGAATCCTCCTCTCCCTGGGCTTGGTGAGCTGGGCAGATGGGGAGCACTGCTGCAGTGTTGGTCCATCTCTGTGTGCTAAGGAGGGGGAACTAGAAACAGGGAAAGAAATACTGAAAGCTTCTGGCTGCAAGAGGTAAAAACACAGCTAAAGCATTCTCCAGTCTTTTCTCTAATGCTGCTGTGCTCCTGAAGACATCAGTCTTCCCTCAGAAGGCTTGAGTCCAGGCAGGGTTGGAGTGAACTCAGGTAATGGAGCTGTCAGACACCTGTGGGAGGGCTGCAGGCACAGCTTCCCTTCTTGGGGGCTCAGCAAACTGAGCACTCCCCTGTTCTCCCTGGCTGGTTTCTAGAATAACAATTGCCACAGCAGTGGAAGTTGCTTTGCTGCCAGAGTTTAACCGTTGCAATGTTACAGAGGTGAGGGCATTAAAGAACTTCTCTTTTCCTTTCAGAAAGTTATGAGTGTGCCAGTCTGACTTATAAAGAGGGATCATCGAGAGGACATGCATGTCCTCACCTGCTCTGTAGGAGAAAATGGAAATAAGACTTTGGATTCTTGAAGGATCTCTTCCTAGAGCCAAAGTTAATTTATTCCCTTGTTACTTCAGGTCACTTGATATCTCCTGACACAGGAGGGATGACTGCTCCTGAGGAAGTAGCAAGGACACACACACACACACACTCACAGAAAAACCCCAGCAGCAAAACAACCCAAATGTTTGACTTTCTCCTTAATCTGTTACAGCTATGGTGTTTCCAAAGGCTGGATGGGTGCTGCTGCATCTGGTTATCCACAGGGATCCTGCAGCTCTGTTGTACTCAGGCTGAGCAGAACAACTATTCTGCAGTGGTTTTTTTTGTACCTGTTTCACATCATCAACTTTCCCTTTCTCAGGCTGCAGCATAATGGAATTCTGTATCTGGTCCCTCCCTGAGCAGTCACCCCTGGGGCCATCTCCCTCTGATCCAGCTCTCACTCCTGCCTTTTAGACAGCTCTCTGTGCTCCAGGCAGACTCCAGTTAATGTGGTTGTTGCACATGGGTTGTTTAAATAGTTGAGTACATTAGTGCTGATATCACACACTCTGCACAGCCACAGAAACTGTAGCTCCTGACTCATCTGTGCAGGGAGTTCAGCTCAGGCTGCTCAGGGATTAATTTCACTCACTGGCCTTCTCTAGGAGCTGGAAAATAATTCAGATCTTGGGTTCCCTGTGGAGATGGATCCAGGGGTGTGAGCCTTGCCCATGAGACTTTCTGGATCTTGTACCTCTGAGTCCCACTCTCCTTCATGATTTAGGTTTAAGTGGCTTTGTAAATTGTCTTTCTGATTAATTTTTTTTTTTCCTTGTGTTATCTGCAGATATAATGGCAGGAGCTAGTCAGGCTTTTCTAGTTAGACTCTACCCACACTCCCAACTAGTTTTGGCAGTGTTTCCCTTTACAGGAAAATTAAATTCAAGCTGCCAGAATTTTTTTCCTAAAGATGGGCAGCTCTTCCTGCAGCTTTTCTCCCTTGGCCTCTGCTGAGCAGTGTTCAGCTGCAGCTACAGAAGCAGAGTTGCCATCCTCCAGTGCTGCCTCTCCAGAAAAAAAAAGGCTATTTTGGGCCTGCAGGGAGGATCAGGGTGGAGATTTGGATGTCCTAGACCACCTCTGCCCCAAATTTTGCTGAGGTTGTGTCACCTTGGGCTGCAAGCAATGAATTATGTTGCTAAAGGTCATTATTTGGTAACCTTTTTGTCACCAATTTTTTGTTGTTTAGCTTTTTGTCCATCTCCTTGTTTTTGTTCAGAGATGAAGCCCCATTATTGAAGCTTTGATCAAACATCAAGTACTGCCATTATAAAATATGAGAGAATTTCACAGCTTATTTGAGGGCAATAAATAAGCTTTTTCTCAGCTTCTGCTGTTCAAGAAGTAATGGGAGTTGCTGTTAGTAAATTATTAATATTTTTGCCTTACCATAAAGGAAATCAGATACTATTGCCTTGCCAAGTCCAGAGGGAATCCTCCAAAAAAGCAGCTTTTTAAGACCCACATTAATTTTTTTTCCTGCCATTAATATGAAGAACAAATACTGTAAACCTCTTAATTTTTTGTTTTACTGCAGTGAATTTCTCCCTCTTTCATCTCAGTTTTTGGATGCTCTTGAAAGACACCGAGAGCTTTAAAACTGAGTGTTTTAAAGCTTTTACAGGTTTTGTGCTCCTATTTTATGATAACTTGGAAGCAGAATGAAATTTGCAGTTTCCTGTCTCTAAACCCTTGCTGCTTTTCTCCTGCATTTTGAAATTATTTGATCCTTTGGCAGCAGGGCCCCCCTTTCAGCTGGACTTTGTCAATATTGTCAGTGTTACCTGTGGCAGAGGCAGCCACTGTCTGTGTCCAGTGTTTCATGCCAGCTCTCTCAGGGAGCATATGCCTCATAGGAAACCTTGAAATTCCTCCAGTAATTTTCCTTTACAAAAAAAACCAAACAGTGATACTCTGGACTGTGAACCAGACTGTCCTAGAAAGAGAAATGAAGGCTGGGTTTCTCTGGAAGTAAAGCTGATTTCTGGTGGCAAAGACCAGTGTAATCTGGTGTTAGATTTTGTATATTTATGGGATATTTGCTTTTGTAGACTGCTGTCCCTCATTCTAACCCTGGTCAGTTGTCTATGATAGGTTATAGTCCATCCTGGCTCTTGGGCATGTATTAACCTGATTAAATAGAATTCTATCATTTTGGTGGCGTGGAAATTTTTTTATCTGGAAGGAAAATTATTTCAAGGCCTAGTCTGGAAAGCTGATATTTTCAGAGGGTTTTTTTCCCCTAGAGGAGAGCAGTTTAAATGCTTTAGGCATTTTCTTCAAAGCAGCATGCAGGAGGGGCACTGGTGTGCCTGAGGCAGCAGTGGTTAGTGGCCCGTGTTAACTTTGCAGCATCAAACACTAAAGGTCACTGATGCTGTGATCCAGGTTCTTTTTTCTCCAGTTTTCTCACCAGACCCATCAGCTCTGTGAGATCTTAAATATGTGTTTTGTGTGCATCTGTCAGGAGGATGAGGCCAGGGAACCTTTCCAGAACAGTTCAGTAATGGAAAGAGCTGAACCTTGCTGCAAAACAGTGATGAAGAAAACAAATATTATGGGGGGGGAAAAAAAACCCTCATGCTTTCCAAGATTTCAGCCAGATTTTTGTCTTTAATTGATAGGAAACAGCCAGGCTCTGTGAACAACTGGTAGGAGAAATGAAATTACTATTTTGTATTTACTAATTTCTGGAGCAGAAAGCTGCTAGAAGCATGGGCCATTTGCTGTGTGTGTTTTGTGCAGCATCACTGTAGCTGTGCATGCATCACTAATTAATTTTGGGTAGGAACATGTGAGATTTTGCTCTCCTTAAGGGTGGAGAGGCTCCTGTTCCTGGATAAAACTTTTTCCAAAGTTGTGTGCAGGTCTTTTGGGGACAGCACCATGAAGCTCTTTCACCTTTGGTGTCTCTAGGACTGTATTTCCTATTATTTCTTGAAAAACTGAAGTATTTCCTATTATTTCTTGTGGATTTCAAGCTCCTGGAGTTGCAGAAGGTCTGCTGAAAGATGTTTTGTGCTTACTTTCTGGTTCTGAGCTGTGGAGGAAAGGACAGAGGGAAGATTAGGTAATGCAGGAGGGACAGGGTCAGGGGACCCTCCATCAGTCTTGCACAACACCTCTGCTGCATGATTTATTTTTAATCCTGCTTATAGAAGTAATCTTGTTTTGCAGCTGCTTTTTTTTTCCCTATGAAAAAGATGTGTTTTGCCCCTGTGAGAGAGTTTCCTGACAGTTTGTTGTTTTGTTTTCTTCTAACTTGTATGATCTGCAGCTTTGAAGAGGATTCCATTCTTGTGACCCACAGCAGTCATTCTCCTGAAGAAAATCGAGTTTCCTGTACTACCACCCCCACCAAAATCCATGGAGAAGTTTGTATCAGACAGGCCCGTGTCTAAGGTACTCACAGGTCTTTGGGGAATACTGTTTGCCCATCTTTCCATCACCAGCATTTGGGAGAGCCCTGCCTGTTTCCACGGAGATTTCTAGTTTGTTTGGCTGAAATTCTGTTGAGGCAAGAGGTTAATAAATAAATAAATAAATAAAAATAAAATAAACTGAAGGGATTGATGCTGGGCATACTGGAGTGAAAGTTCTGAACAAGGGGAGAAACTTCCAGTTTTATCAGAAGCTCTTTGGCTGGAGAACTTTTCAGGGAAGGGCCAAGACCAAGATGTTTCAGGGCCAGGTTGGATGGGGCTCTGAGCTGCTGTGGAGGAAGGTGCTGTTGAAACCTTTCTGGAAGAGTTCTCTGTGACCACCAGCAGCAGTGCAGAGTCTCCTGGCACAGTTTTCTAATCAGACACCAAGCAGTCTTACTGTATTCCAGCCTGCTTGGAACGGGGAGGTTTCATTTCTGAGAGCTTTTGGTGTGGGAGGGGTGTCTGCCAGGAGAATAGTCCTGGTTTGTTTTTGTGTCTGTGGAGGCTTGTTACAGTGAGCACATGTGTGTTTAAATTGTCTTTGTGCAGAGCACTCGTGGTGAGCCTTTGCTCCCAAACTCGCAGTGCAAGATTCTCATGTTGGTGATAAGGATTTGGCAAATCAAGATGATGCTGAAACACTTCCCCATCCTCACAGAACTGTGAAAACATCAACTACTCTTTTTTTTATTTCTTTTTGTTTTTCTTTCCTCTTCCTTCTTCCTCCCCCAAGAATGAAATCCCTACTCTTCCTTCCCAGAAGAAGCCAGATACAAACTCATGCCCTCATGCACCTGCCAATTATCTTGTCCCTGGTGGGGTGGACGCTGAGAAATGCAAGGCTAACGAGAAGGAAAGGCACTGGATCCGTCCTGATACACCCAGCAAATGCACCTGGAAACTTGGGAAACCCCTCTCTGCCTCCCCCCATCATCATGCCACCCTGTAAGTGATATCTTATTTCCTGATTAATCCATGTTTTGGATCAAGGACTTGATCTTGTGAGTTTGTACCCAGTGGATGTTCCTTTGAGCTAAAATAACCAGCCTGATAAGAGAGAAGGAGAAAGCTGGTTGAAATAAAGAGCAATAAATGCTGTGTGGTTGTTGTGTGACCCTTCTGTGAATCCACTGACCTTGTTTGTGTTTGTACCAGGCCAGAGCCTCCGAAGATCCTGCCAAACATCCTGAATAAAGTTGGCAATACACCTTTGGTGCGGATCAACAAGATTGGGAAGCACTTCGGGCTCAAGTGTGAACTCTGTGAGTTGCTGCAGGCAGAGAACCAGCTAACTAACACTGTTTTAGAAACTTGGGTAGTTCAGGTTAGTAGTGTCATATAACCTGGCCACAGGAGTGCAGGTAATTGGCAGGAAACGGTGAGGAAAAATTCCTGGTTTTCCTTGGCAGATTTTCTTGTTTTCAGGATTTGGTCATCTAAAACATCTTTCAGTTTGTACCTCATGAGAACAATTCCTGCAGCTTTTCCACTTCTGTACAAAACGCTAAATGTTTTTCATAGAAAATAATTTTTTAAGTTTAAAGAAGTTGTGTGAGGTTTTTGACTGCTTCTTCTATTCAGAGTATTCATTATTGTGTGCAAAATTCAGCTCTGCAGTTATCACTAAAGATCATTGAAAATTATTAAAGGGGTGAAGCTGTCGGTGAATCTTTTTTTGTTTGTTTGGGTTTTTAACCCCAGCCATACTGTAGATATTAGGAGGCTCTGATCAGAGTCCTGAAAGGTGGTGAAGGGATTGATGCTGGGAGAACTGGAGTGAAAGTTCAGGCTGAGCATGGCGAGAAACTTCAGTTTGATCAGAACTTTTTTGGCTGGAGAACTTACCAGGAAAGGGCAAGACCAGGTTTTAAAGCCAGGTTGGATGGGGCTTGGAGCAACCTGTTCTGGTGGAAGAGTGCCCAGGACAGGGAGTGGAGCTGGCTGAGCTTTGAAATCCCTGCCAGCCCTGCTGTTGTGTGTTTGCAGTGGCCAAGTGTGAGTACTTCAACGCCGGGGGCAGCGTGAAGGACCGCATCAGCCTCAGGATGGTGGAGGATGCAGAGAGAGCTGGGATCCTGAAACCTGGGGACACCATCATAGAGCCAACCTCTGGGAACACAGGTAGGGGATGGAGAGAGCAAAGTGTGGGGGAAATGCTGTGGAGGTTTTCCTGGAAAAGGCAGGTTTGGGGTGGCAGCCTGTGCAAGGGAGAAAGGGAATCTCTTCCTGCCTGCGTGGTGCAGGGAGCAGTGCCTCTTCCATCTCACACCAGCAGCAATCCTGCAGTGTCCTGTGCTGAGCACAGCAGGTTGGAATGGGTTCTGATAAACTGCAGAGCTTCTTTGCTTTAAAATAAAAGAAGTGCTAGGCCAGACTCACAAGAGTCTTTATGACTTCAAGTCTGACTGAAATTATTGTGAAAAATCCACACCATAAGACTGGTGTGAATCTGGATCTTCCCCTTCATTCTGTTGGGGGAGTCCCGTGGTTCCTCTGTCAGGTTTGAGGAACAGCCCTTTCCATGGTGATGCAGCTGAGATGGGAGATGAGCTGTATTCTTACTGCACTGCCTGACAGAGCCCCTGCACACCTGGATTGTCGGCAGATTCCACCTGGGTCCACTTTTCCTCCTTGAAGGGCTGGAGGAAGGAACAGTCCCTTAAGTCAGGGGCCAGGGCAGAGCATCTGATGATCTGAGCAGTCTGGAGTTAACTCTGGGCTCCTGTGGCAAAGCTGTAATTGTGTGAAGCTGCTCTACTCGTGGGGAGTCAAACACACCTGGAATGTTCCCCCTCAAGTCAAATATAAAATACATAATGTAGGTAAAGAGAAATAGTTAAATATCTAATACACTGCCTCCTCTGAGGAGGTTCATGGGGTGAGCTACAAGCTGCCCTTTTGCCTGATGTGTTCAGTGTCTGATCCTGTTCCTGAATTCTTCTCTGGACTTCACCCACTGCTGTTTTCTGACAGACACAGGGCAGGCAGATCTTTATTCTGCTGTTCCTGGAGGGCCTGGGGGGATGAGCTGATCTCTGACCAGCTCCCCAGCCTGCAGCAGAAAAGGAGAAATCCCATCCATTGCTGTTTGCTCAGCAGCTGCTCTGGGGGGAATCAGGGGGTTCTGGGGGCATTCAGGGCATTGAAGCCTTTGTGAGTGTGGCTGAGCCTCCTGCCTGAACAATGGCATGGAGTGGAAAATATCCTTGTGTGTTGCATTCCTCCAGTATCCAAGGTCTTACCATGACACCTCTCTCTCTGGGTCAGTACCTGATAAATGATTCTCATTGCCACAGCATCCAAAAAGGCAGGACTGAAGGAGATACAGGACAATTACTTCAGAAAGCTGATTTTTTTTTTTTTTTTGGTCACATAAGAGCAAAGACCAGGGCACACAGTAACCTGAGAAAATTGGTTTTTGCTCTCCACTGCTCAGAGCTACTAAGTATGTTGAATGTGAGAGATAATGTGTTATATTTTTATCCTCTCTGCATCCCAGTTCTCCTCAGCCAAAGTCCTATTTTGATGTTTGCTGCATTTCCAGGTCAGTAGCAAAAAGTACAAAGTATTAGAGTTCAGGTCTCAAAATCATTTCTTCATCAGACCATGAGGAAGATCTGGATGACTTCAGCCTTTGGCTTTAATGAGGCTGCTGCTGTCTTATTTATTTGTGTATTTGGGCATCCATATTTATCTATAATATACTGAGAAAACTTTCCCTTACATTAAACTTTCCCAATATATTAAACACTACTTGAGTTGTTTGGGGTGTGAGTTATGCTTCTCTTACAGGAAGAATTAAAAGATTATTCAGGTGGGGTTTTTCTCTCCCCTATGCAACCCACACAGAAACAGAGCCAGCTTTGAACAAGCAAGCCTCTGTGTAGGGTGAGCTGCATGTGTTGGTGCCCAGAAGAGCAGGGGAGCTGCAGCCTGACCTCTCACACCTCTCAGCCAACCTGATCAGCTCAGCCTGTCCAGCAGAGGTGATCTGATATCAGGTGTAAGCTTCTCTTCACAGGGACAGCACCTCTGAGCTCAGCTCGTCAGGTGCAGGCAGTGACCAGGTAGGAATCAGGCTGGAGGTACAGATTTTCAGGGTGTGCTTCACTGTGGTAGCAAGCTGACACAGTGGATTCAAACCTCAATCACCAACAGTATCTAAATAATTTGTTTTTAGACAGGACTTCAGCACATTGCAAATAGGGATTTATGCAGAAGTGAGTCAATAGAGGTTCTATGGATCTTTTGGCAGAATCCAAGTGATTCCTCTAGGTCCTCTGGCTTAAAGCACAGTTCCTTTCCCAAATTACTTCTGGAAAAATGAAGTGGGTGAGACAAATGAGTGGGAGGAAGGTGATGTGCATGTGGTAAAGCTTTGTTAAAGTTTCCCCACCCTTGTCTAAACTTTCTCTGGGCTGTGAACCTCAAACAAGTATCAGCATCTGTAAACCTTACAGGCAGAAACATTCCCTTTGCCACCCCTCTGGAAAGACTCCACTCAAGCCTTTGGTGAGGATCTGATGAAAGCCAGGGCGTGCTGAAGCTGGCACTGTGGGTTTTGTGCTTTGCTGCTGCTCACTGAGTGCTCTGCGTGCCTTTGCTTGCAGGGATCGGGCTGGCCTTGGCGGCGGCAGTGAAGGGTTACCGCTGCATCATCGTCATGCCAGAGAAAATGAGCATGGAGAAGGTCAGAGCTGCCTCTGTTTTCAAAAATTTAAAGATAAACGTGTTTGCACTCGCAGAGTTCCCGGTGCAGATGAGTGCTGGGGCTTCAGCAACAAAGGTGCAGGCTCTTGGCCAGGGAAAGCTGTGCTGAGGTGCTGTTGCCAGTGCCCAGAGAAATCCAGGCTGGCTAGCCATGGAGAGAAAATGTCTTTGAGACCCATCCCCACAGCACTGCCACTTTGAAAACTCCCATTATTGTTTTAAATACAGATGTCAGGACAACCTGAGGTTTGCCTGGCACGTAGAAGTGGTTACCTGTGCCCCAGGTTATCTGTCCCTCGTTGAGCAGAGGGTGAAGGAAGATGGTGCTGAAGCTTTGAATAGTCTGCAAATATTCTGGCCTTGGGGCTGAGTGTGAAGGGAGCCTGTTGAGGGTGTTTTGGGGTTTTGTGACCACTTTTATTTGGTGCAGGTGGATGTCCTGAGAGCTCTGGGTGCTGAGATTGTGAGGACCCCAACTACAGCCAGATTTGATTCTCCTGAATCTCACGTGGGGGTGGCCTGGAGATTGAAGAATGAAATCCCCAATGCACACATCCTGGACCAGGTAAGAGCCAAGGTGTCAGAGGTGCACGTGTGGCATGGAGGAGGCTCTGTGGTGTTCTGGGTTGTCTGTTCAACACTTTCCATGTGTCTCTGGAGGAGAAGATGCCCCAAATCTGGAGCTGGAGCTGAGCAGTCACCACATTGTAGGAAAGGAAATTATTACAGTCACTAGAGAGCAGCAATGAGCTGGTGTTTGTCAGAACTACAACACTTAGTGTATTTCCACTGAGTTGGCAAGCCTATGAAGAAGAATGGAAACAGAGCTCATGCTGCTAAGAGTGCTGTCCCACTGACAGGACTAATTTTGGCATGGGAGGGTGCTGGCACTTTAGGACTGCACTTAAATTAGGTCACTTAGGAGGCCTAGTTCCAGATAACACACAATGCAACATTCTGCAGAGAGTATGTTTAGGTGTTGTGAGGCCTGGGGATTGTTCAAAATGGTTTTGAACTCTCTCAAAATGTGACTTTCGTGTTTCTGATCTATTTTGTGGCTGATCTGTCTTTCAATTTAGTACCGCAATGCCAGCAACCCCCTGACGCACTACGACACCACAGCTGAGGAGATCCTGCAGCAGTGTGATGGTAGGTCTGCTCTCCTGCTACACCCCTTCAGAGAGCCCCTGGTAGTGCCCTGTTGTTGTGTACTTGGAGAATGAGACCTCAGGTGAGAAAAGCATGGATTTTTATGAAGCAAACCCCATACATATGCTGTGTGTCGTTAGAGAGTTACCTTATTTCAGTAGTCACAGTAATGATGATTCTTTTTTTCCCTTAAAGAGGAATTCTTTGGTTTTTAGACTTCTCTGCCTGTGAGCAGGTGGAGAAAGCAGTGGTGTTTAAGTTACCTTAAAAAAAAACTCCACGGGTAGACTGGTATGGAATAGGGTCATTCTTTGATCACAAAACCAGAAATAGGTGTTGTAACATTCCCAGAGCAAACACTCCTGGATTCCTAGTGCTGGAAGCATCTTCACTTAGCAGTCCTCAGGAGCACAAAGTGCTCTGTGTCTCAGCTGTCACCAGCAGGACCCTCTGGCTCTGCAGGGCTCTCTCAGTGTTGGCTCTGAGCAGCTGAGCACCAGAAGGGGCTGAGCTGTGGCAGCAGAGCTTCAGCTGGGCTCATTCCTCAGCTCTGGAGCTGTTTTGAGAGCTGTTGGATGTTGTGATGCTGCAGCCACGTGGGCTTTTCCACAGGGGACAGAAGGGGGTCATACAGAAGGATCCAGACCTGCCTTATTAAACAGTTTCTGATTGGGCCCTCTGATAAGAAAATCAGCAATTAAATTAATTCACATTAAATTATGGTCTGCAAAGACCATGTGAAAGGTTCTCCTCTCTCCTAAAACTCAAGCTGTTGAGAGGATTTGGCTTGTCTTTCTGTGACAAACTTTGAGTTAAAGTCAGTACACTTTTACAAGCTGCCATCCCACAAATTGAGGGTCCAGATGAGTTCCAGATTTAGGCTTCTTGTTTCTATTTACTTCTCCTTACAGCCCAGGCACTCTTCAGTTACCCCTGCTTGGTAGGGTGTTATTCTTTTGTCTGCTAAGCAATTGATTTTGTGAGTGAATTGGTGATCTTTTAAAAATCCATTTATTTTTTTTTTTAATTAACAAAGCTGTCATGTGGATGCACCAGAGAAGCTGCAGGTGGTGACACAGGGATGAACTATCATAACCACAGTCACTCTGAGTGCTAGTGACCAAAACTGTCTTTTTGATATGAAAATGAGGGAGTAGTTGTGTTAACATTTCTCTCCAGGGATGCCTACCCCATGCTCTTGGCACTCACTCAGTTAATTAACAAACATAATGGGCTGCTCAGTTTAACTTAGAGAATGAATTATCTGTATCAGCAAATACAGTAACAGGAAAACTGCAGCTGTCAGCTCTGTGGGCCACCTCCAGCTGTGTCCAAAGTGCCACAGATTGGTGCCTTGCCAGGCCTTTGGGTGGACATTTCAAAACCCTTGTGGGAGAAAATGATGATTGAGCAACGCAGTTTCAAGGCAGGTCTCACAACAACCCCTGGGAAACAAAGAGCCCTTTTCAGCCACTTTGTGCATTTTTTTTGAAGAAAGTCCATCCTTAGGTATAAGTGAGCTTTCAATCCATAATTCTGTTGGAGATTTCACACTTCTCTCCCACACCCTTAAACAGGAAAGGTGGACATGGTGGTGGCCACGGCTGGCACAGGAGGTACCATCACTGGCATCTCCAGGAAGCTGAAGGAGAAGTGTCCAGGGTGCAAAGTAAGTGACAAGCCCACTGCTTCTCTCTCTAGTGTCTCCTCAAGCTGCTCCCCCTGGCACGTCCCACTCCTTGCAAACCTGCCCTGGGTCTCTTTGGGAAGCTTCTGGGTGTTCTCAGTAAAAAGGTAGTTCTGGCTGCATCAGAGTGTCTGAAATCATTGTGCTCTGGGTCCCACTGGTGACCAGAGTTGAGGTTTGGCTCAGCAGATGACCACTGACCCTCAGATCCCTCAATGGGGTGCTTTGGAGACTTCCCTCTCTGATGTGTGCTCTGCAGACTTGTTTCCTCCCTGGCTGTGCCTACCCCAGCTGCTCTGGAGCTGCTGAGGTTTTGCCCAGTGGGATTGTTTCTGCACACACCAACTTGTGTGTTTTACTGTGTGATGTGTTAGATTTCCTCACAGAACTTGGAATCCTGCTTCAAGCACGAGAATTTTCCTACACAAGCAGGAAGTGGTAAAGAAAACAAAATGGATCTGCCTGCACTTGGCACAAAATGAGTTGTCTGTAATGATGCCTGGCATGATGTGAATGAGGGCAGCCTTGTCAGAGAAACCCTGCTTTCTGTTTAAACCAAGCAAAACCTGTGTAGAACAAGTGGTGCCATCAGTGTCCACAGCCTGAGGAGGTGGGATGGGTTTCCAAGGGGGCCAGAAGCAGCAGAGCATTTTGCACCCAGGGGAGGTGAATGCTGCCAGGAGGAAATGAGCAGGAGAGCAGGTTGGCTGTGTGCCACCAGCAGCTGTGACGAGGCCAGGGCTCACAGGGGCTGTGCTCTCCAAAGCTGTGTGTCTTGGTGGCCTGAGTGGAAACTGCTTCTCCAGATTATAGGTGTAGATCCTGAAGGCTCCATCCTTGCTGAACCAGAAGAACTGAACAAGACTGACAAGACAATGTATGAAGTGGAAGGAATTGGATATGATTTTGTCCCCACGGTGTTGGATAGATCTGTAAGTCATGCTGCTTGTTTTGCTGCCCTTTGTCCTCTGCTGGGATGCAGGACTGAGGTTAAAGACAAAGGAAAAATTCAGGGAAGTACTTCTTCAAGCTGAAATGGAAGGGGTAGCAGACAGAACTATTCCTGTTCTTTCCATCAGCATAAACAGCCCTTGAAAGGCTTCTGAACTGGCCACATTAGTTTTACAATGCCAGGTCAAAATGCTGCAAGTAGATATAATTTTTAAAGCACATTTATTTTTGTGCTTAAAAAAATCCTAAAACACACCCAAAAAGCCAATCATGAAACACACACAATAAAAACAGACACACAACAAAGAACACCAACTTACCAATCACAAAAAACCCACAAAACTACAAACCAAAACCTTCCAGCAGAGCATCCCAGCCCCTCCTGGACAAAGTGGTTAAGACTGTCCTGAGCAGAGCCTGTGTCTCTAGGAAGCCTTCCAAGAGGGGAGGAAGCTGATGCTGTCTGAGGCTCACTCACAGCAGCCTACTCTCACAGGAAGGTTCCAATAAGGAGCCTTTTGTGCTGATGTGATCATCTTACCTTGGCAAAAAACCCCACTTGGCATTTGGAGGAGGATGGAAACCCCGGGCTCAGCAGGGAAGCTGTTCCCTCCAAGAGCCGGGGCTGAATTCACACTGGTTGTGTAGTTCCCCTGTCCCTCCTCATTTAAACAGAGCCTTGTTTCTGTCTCCTGCCCCTCCCCAGGTAGTGGACCAGTGGTACAAGAGCAATGATGAGGAGTCATTTGCCTTAGCACGGATGATGATCCGCGAGGAGGGGCTGCTGTGTGGTAAGAGCAGGCGGGAATCCTCTGCCTTTCTCCGAGGAGTCTGTGGGAGGCCGAAGCCTCGTGCAGATCAGAGACCTCCTTCCACTTCAGAGCTTATCCTCCTCGCTCTGGGCTCCTCTGCTTTTTCTCCTCCTCTCTTTTGATGGCCTTCATTTCGTGGTTTGACTGTTTTGGCCCTGCTGTGTGTCCTGGCAGGTGGCAGCTCGGGCAGTGCCATGTCTGTGGCTGTGAAGGCAGCCAAGGAGCTGAAGGAGGGTCAGCGCTGCGTTGTCATCTGCCCTGACTCCATCAGGAACTACATGTAAGGACCTGCAGGTTTTCCCTCTGGAGAGGGGTGAGGGAGTCCCTCAGACCCTGTAACACCCACTTATCCCAGCAAGGAGTGTCTTTGGGGCACAGGTTCTGAGCTGCCTCAAAGGGGTCTGACATGGAGCAGGGAGGATCTTTCCCCTTTTGAAGCTGAGCTCTGATTTCAGTAAATAATCATCACTGGTTAGCACTTTTCACAACAAAGGCCTTGCATTCACTGTGTTATTTGTGGGAGATCACTGGTTATCCCATTCCTGGGAGGGTTCCTGTGCCCACAGCAGGATCCAGCAGTCCTGCAGCAGCAGCAGCCACATCAGGGGGAGTTTGCAGGTGGAAGTGCCAGGGCTTTGAGCTGTGCTGAGAAGTTTTTCTCCAACCACACTGAAACACACACCAAAACATGGTATTTTTATGTGAATTTCCTGACTTCTCCTGCATCCATCTCAGTATTAGACAAACAGAAGCTGCAGACAGACACATCTTCATTCCAGGCTGTGCCTCTATCGTATTCCAAGGGGCTGATGCAGTTGGAATTTTGCTTCCTATGGGATTCCTTTTTCTTCCCATGAGTATTTCTTCTCCATGTCCCTGACTGCTAAGCTTGGATGGCAGATGATGATCTATTTCCAATCACACTGTTGGTGACAGTGAGCTGTGAACAGTTGCCTCTGTTTGCTGTCAGATGTTCAAATGAGCATTTCACTTCCTGGTGCTCTGCAGGTCCAAGTTCTTGAGTGACAAATGGATGATTCAGAAAGGGTTCATGAAAGAAGAAGACTTTGGCAACAAACCTTGGTAAGCCAATCAGATCCATTTGGATTTCCATGGGTCTATTCAATCGAGTTTATGGCAATTGCTAATTTAAAGCAATTTAAATTATTTTCATTTCAATTTACACTTCTCCTTTGATTTAGCTGATCTTCCATGCTATTGTCTTGATGTATAATTGCAGCTGTTAATCAAATCTGCTTTAATTAACAATTAACTTTAATTGACATCCTTCCTTGAGTTGTATGGCAGCAGAAGTAAATATGGTATTTAATGACTGGTTTTTTAAATGAAAAGCATTATGTCTGGAATTTAAAAAAAAGAAGGAAATATGCAAAGAATCCTTCCAAAATCGGAGTTCATGAGTGCAAAACACTGCAAGTCTACATAGGTAGAAGGGAATCTTTCCAAAATTGTTGTCTATTATGACTGTAAATACAGATGGGTCTTTGAGTAGGAGCACAAAATTGTCTCTGTGAGAGATAAATAATGAAATTGGGGAGATTAGTGCTCTCCATTGACTATCTGTAACCATAGAAAGCAGATGAAATGAGGAAAAGGGTTTTGATTTTCAAACCTTCTCACACTTCAGTGACTTTCTGATATTGGGAATAACACCTGAGGGCGCTGAAGCTTTATTGACTCTGGCTGAATCCTGACTCTTCCTTGGAGCCTTTTGTCATTCCTGTGGTGCTGGAGCCCACTGTGCATGAAGAACTGGTTCTGTGTGCTCCATCAGACTTGCATGGGTTTGTTTCTCTTTCCATCCCCAGGTGGTGGAACATCAGTGTTCAGGAACTGAGGCTCTCTGCCCCCCTGACTGTGCTTCCAACTGTTACCTGTGCAAAGACCGTGGAAATTCTCCGGGAGAAGGGATTCGACCAGGTACCAGTTGTTGATGAATCTGGGTATGTCCACATATATCACTCTTCATCCATATGTATCACTTCCCTCAGCAGGTCCTCAGGGATGTCTTTTAAATGTCTTGCTGGAAATGCAATGTCTTCTCACTCATCCTTTTTAATTTATTAACACAGCTCAGAAATGTTGCCTTGAACACACCAATGCTGGACTTTGTGTTTTCATGCCAGGATTGTCACGTCCTTCACATGTTTCTAATGATTAATGTGACATACTTACTCATTGTGTCTCTGCAGGATAATTTAATTTCTTTTAATAATACCAGTTTAACTTAAAAAAGAAAAAAATTCCTATTTAAAACAGCCAACCCAAACATGCCCACCTCTATCAGAGCTTTCACAGAGCTTCTTCAGCACCCTGTGTTGTAGTGCTGCAGTGACCCCAATAAACCAGGGTGTCCCCAGGAAGCTGGAATGTGCCTTGTCACCCTGCAGGTCTCCTGCAGTCAGGCTGAATATTGAAGAGTTGCAGAGTGGTGCTGACTGAGGGATGAATTGTAGATCCTCACAGGGAGAAGGGAAATGAGCCAAACTGGGGTGAGCTTGTCTCTGGCTGTCACACCTTTCAAAAGGACAGATGGGAGTGTGAAAAAATGAAGCAGTCTGTGCTTTCCAAAAGCTCTCTGAGATTGCAGGTGGCTCTCTCCAGTTGCAAGGACATGAAAATGTCCTGGTGCTCAGAAGCCCCTGCAGAACCTGCTGCCCTGTGTGTGAGTCTCCAGAACCTCTGAGAATTGTACTCTGTCTCCTGCAGACACACAGAATCCAAGAATACCATCAATAATGCTGCATTATTACCATGAAATAGCTGAACTGACTCCTCCAGGCTGGCTGGAGTGGAGGCTTTTTTCTACAGGAACACCTGAGTCTTTTGTGTTGTTTATCCCTATCTTGTCTCTCCTTCCCCAGGGTGATTCTGGGCATGGTTACCCTGGGTAACATGCTTTCCTCACTGCTTGTTGGAAAAGTTAAGCCTTCTGATGAAGTCAGAAAAGTAATCTACAAGCAATTTCAACAGGTAGGCAGGTATATTCTGCAAGTACTAGAGAAGGTGTGCTAACACCTGGGTGAGGTTTATCTGGGACCATGCCAGCAGCTGTTATTGAGCACAGAATTTTCTTTCAAAAACATGGAATGCTTGGCTTAGTTTTCACCAGGATTTAAGTTCCAGCACTGTCCCAAAGTGGATTAAGTGCTGTGTTCTGGAAGTGTATTTAATGCTCCTGTTCAACCTGTGAGCCACTCAAGGGTGCTGGTTCTTTATGGACAAATGTAAATTTATTTTTTCTTCCCCAGACAGATAATCCAGCATCATGGGGAAATGTGGTGCGTAACACAACTGCTTAGCTCCTGTTCTCCCTCACCTGGACACCTTGAGAGGTTCTGGGGCTGGTGCTGTGTGATGGTTTCTGTGGCTGCTCTGGTGTTGGCTGCATCAGCCAATTCTCTGCACTTCTGAGGTGGCTCCTGCCATGGGCAGCTTAAAGGCTTCTTCAGTAAAGAACAGCTTAAACCATTTATTTTCTCTTTATTTCTGATATTTTCTTGGTGGAGGCTGAAGGGAAGTGACACAAGCTGAAGTGAAACAAGTGGTACTGCTGACTGTTAACTAAAAATGGTTATTTTCCATTTGAATTGATGGGTTAATAGAGAAACATAGTGGAATTCACAAGATCTCAGAAATATTGTGGCTTTTGCTTCTCTTACCACTTTAGACAAGCTGATTTGGCATGTTTATGAGTGAAATTGGTAAAATGAATCAACTGTGGCACCAAAATAACTTCTGGTATCCTACATGGGATACCACAGCATACATTAAGGAAGAGGCTTGGCCTGTAAACCAGGGCAAAGGTACATTTTGAAAAGATGGATCTTTTGGCTTTTTTACATTGCTCAGAGAGATTGTGGATTTCTCATGTATGGAAGCATCCAAGGCCAGGCTGAATGAGGCTCTGAGCAACTTGAGATAGTGGGAGGTGTCCCTGCCCATGGTAGGGGGTTGGAACTGGATGATCCTTAAGGTCCCTTCCACCCCAAACCATCCTGTGATTTTATAACATGGGCAGCCTGCTTTGGTGGGATCTCCACAATTATTTTATGATAATCTCTTAGAATGGAAGCAGAATGGTGAGAGCTTTTTTCAAAGTCCCTGCTAAAATTGTGCTCTGGGGATTTGAAATACCAGTCACAGGATAATTTTCCAACCCAAACAAGTGCCAGTGGAGGGGGTAGCCATCCTTGTGGAGTCAGATGTTGGTTCCAGTGGTTTGGGTTCCCAGTCATGTGTAGTGTAGTACTCACTGCCTCGAGACCTAGTAGTCTTAAAAACAAAGCCTAAATGTGGGAAAACCCATGGGCAAAGTGTTTTAAGAAGCTTGAACAAGCAGTAGTGAGACTGGTGAAAACTCTGTGGGGGCTCTGTTAAATTCCCACTGAGCATCTCTAGGCAGGTTTGTGCCTCCATGCTTGTCTCAGTGCTGCTTGTCCTGGTTGTCTGTAGCCTGCCCAGTCCCTGAAGACAGATTTGGGACTGATGGGTGACTCCATGTGGCACCTCCTTCCTTTTCTGGCCCACAAATTTAAGGATTGGTTCCTCAGTCTGGATACACAGGCTGCTGGGAATGCTCTTGACACCCAGCAGGGAGACAGAGCTCAATGTTCTAGTGCAGCCCAACTGTTCATGCTGTGGGCATTTATTTCTTACTGAGAGGCTTTTTGAATCTGCAGTGCAAAACTCTGCTGTGAATTCATTCATTAAAAGTATGTCACATTGTGGGTGCTGGGGAAAGTCACCTGGTTAATGGAGCTGTGGCTGCTGCTTCATCTCTCAACTCATGTTTGAACAATTTTAGGCATTTTTAAAAATGATTGCAGCAGGTGATTGCTGAAGTGTTTTGCAAATATTTGTGTTTTTTCAGAGCTGAAGCAGTGTGGTTTCTTGTTCAGTCTTAGTGAAGGCAAATTTCACAAAAAAATTAATTATTAAATCTCAGTTCCTTGATTTGCCCCCAAATCCAGTGTTAGCTGAGCAATCTTTCACCCTTGTTTTTTAGTTTTTTTGGCTTGTTTGGGCTTTTCTGCCTTTGAAGATCATATTCACTTCACAATGATTTGCAGTCTGATTTGTTCAATTTTGCAGTCTTTTTAGAATAAAATCACCAAATATAAAGGCTTTTATGGTAACTTCTTTTTTCAGATCTTCATTACATTCACTATGTTTACAGAATCAGAAGGAATAACTTTATGTAATGCTTCTTTTTTTTTTTTGGAAATTAGAAACAAAAAAACCTGATCTTTTAAGTTGGCCTTGATTTGTTGGTGTTTTCTCATGCCTCAGGTGGGAGCATTACACAAATGCTGATGTACTGATTTTAGTTCTGTATGAAGCTTATGGGGATTATTAATTACTAAACATAGAAAAGATTGTTTTATTCAAGTTTTGTAACTCTCTCCTCAGATTAACCTGAGAGACAACTTGGGGAAACTCTCTCACATCCTGGAAATAGACCACTTTGCTCTGGTGGTTCATGAGCAAATTCAATGTGAGTATGAAGTCTTGCACCTTGTGAGAGCAAATCTGTGAGTGGCAACAAGAAGCAAGTGCAAGTGTGAATGTGTAAAGTGAGCTCTGAAGAAAAATCCTCATTCTGTGTCTAACTTCGTGCTGCTAAGCCAAATTTCCATCCCTGGAAGTGCTCAAGGCCAGGCTGGACAGGGCTTTGGAGCAACCTGGTCTAGTGGAAGGTGTCCCTGCCTGTGGCAGGGGTGGAACAAGATGATTTTAAGGTCCCTTCCTTCCCAAACCATTCTAGGATTAGTAAGACTAAATAAATCTTCAAATCTGGGGTATAGCACTCTAATATGTGAATAATATTTTGTCCTGTTTAATCTTTCTAATAGCAGACAACTTTGCAAAGTCACAAACACTGAGAAACGAGAGTCAGAATAAATCATGTCAGATAAATTTATCTTTAGCTTCTCAATTATAACTGGAAGAAGAAGAGCCATCAAATTTGGGGCTGTTCCTGATAATCTCCATAAGGATGTGCTCTTGGCTCTGAGCTGACTATTTATAAACCTGGAATCTCACTGGAAGCTTGCAGTGAAACTGAGATTGAGTAAACAAAAAGCCCAGGACAGTATAGAATTAGACTAAACCTCTCAGTACAGAGAGACTTTAGGAACTGGAATTTAGACAATTGATAAAGGGCCAGAGGTCATGTGGCCACTTGGTTCTGAGGTAAAGGCTTAGGCTCACTAAGAATCAATGAGAAAATCACTTGAACCTGTGCTCTCAATGCAGCAAAGGCGGTATGGTTAGTATGTTTTTTGGATATGAGTGGGGTATTGTGGTTTTTATACTGATTCTGTATTTGACAGGGATGCAAGGAAGATGGTGGTGTCACATTTCCTCCTCAAAATGTGGTTCCATTGGGCCATTCAGGTGCCCCCTGGTTCCAATGGGGTAATGCCACCTGCAGCTGTTTCAAGTAATTAATGTTTGAGGAAAATACAATTATAACAAGAGGGCCTGGTTTGAGTTTTTGTTTCAAGACAAAGAAATCCAGTGCATCCTTATTCTTCTTTCCATAAAGTTTCAGTATCCATTTTGATGAGGAGCTTTTTTGAGCTGAAAATCCTTGTCACTTGCTCTGTGACTCTTGCCCAAGGTGCTTTTTGTGTTCCCCCTCCACAGCTCCGGGCTTGTGGCACTGGGATGGCTCAGCCCCCGACCTTACAAACGCTGCTACTAAAACCAAGCAGGAGGGGCTGTGTTTGTGCCTCCTGGAACCAGAACTCCCTTTTTTCTCTGTGCAGATCACATGAATGGCTCCTCCAGCAAGAGGCAGATGGTGTTTGGCATCGTGACAGCCATCGACCTCCTGAACTTTGTGACCGCACGGGAGCGGGAGAGGAAATCCAACTAAAGCCAAGCAGCAACGTGGAGCCTCTTCAATATTCTGCAATCTCAAACAAAGAATCAGGTTTATGTCTTAAGTAGAATGGGTTTTTTCTTTTTTTTTTTTTTTTTTTTGTTGGGTTGGTTTTTGTTTGTTTTTTAATTCTGAAGAGAAGCAGTTAGCTAGCCTGGTGTCAGCTATCCAGCCAATGTGTCTTGCTGTATTGCCCAGATTCTGGGACTTGTTTCTTAATCAGGTTAAGCAATATTTCTTATCAAGACAATTTATTTTTTTACCTATATATATATATATATATGTGTGTAAAAAATATTGCCTAAATTAACTGGTTTGTTCCTTACTTGTTATGTCTAAAGGCTGGCTTTCCAAAATGTTGTTTCAGAATCATAAAATGTGTTGAAATAAAGAGTTACTGAAGCAGAGGCCCAAGAGAGCTCTGGAAAGTTCTGGAATTTTTATTTTCCCACCCATTCAAGGGTGTTAAGTTAGGTATTACCTGTGTGGAGACAAAATTGGGACTGGGGGGGCATAGGGAGAAGAAAGGAGGGTTTTTCTTTTGGTAGAATCATTGTAAAACAAGAGAAAATCCTCAGGTCCGAAGCTGAGACTTGCTCCAACCATCTGCTCTGAGGAAAAGCTGGTCTGAGTAGAAGCATGGCAGTGAAGTGACAAACATGAACCAGTGACACTGTTTTACACAGTGCATCAGCTTCCCTGCCATGACAGACCTATTCTTTTTCCAGTGGTATCCTGATAAGTAAGCACAAGTGGAAAGATTTAAAAGGTGAGATCAAGCGTCTTGCCTGAAGGTTTTTTCAAATCATGCTGTTTCATCTCTTGCCTTCCTCTTCCCTCCCCATCCTTTTATTTATCTCAGTGTGCCTTTTTTGTGCCAAAGATGAGCCAAAGATAATCTGTCAAGAGCTGTGAACTCTTCCAAGTCTTGTTCAGGTACTTCTACCCTGTAGTGCCTTATTCTAGGAGAAAAGCCCTGCACTGGCTACCCCTTCAGATCAGGGCTATTGCTGAAGGAAAATGAGCCCATCCTTGCCTTAAACTGTGGTTTGCCATTAAACTCATACACTTCTTTAAGATTTAAGATAACTTTTCCCAAGACTCTGGAAAAAAACTATCAATCTATACATGTGCAACTTCAATAGTAGTTGAAAGGGTTCTAAAGGGTGATCAATTTCTTTCTGAAAAGTAACATTGTAGATGTCACTGCTGCTAGATTTTGGCATTATTTTGAATATTTACTTTACTGGCTCTTATCTGATTTTCTTTTCCCCATTTTCCATCTGACATTCGCAGTGCTTGAGTAGCTAAGGTTTGTCCTTTTCCCTTGTAAAAACTCCGTGTCATGACCTAACTGAATTCAGCAAGAAATACAAAAATGGTAGAAGGAGGTTCTCAAAGCTGCTTTTCAGAGAGGAGTTAAAGGTGGGACAGCAAATTAATCAGTTATAAAGAAGTGTAAAGATTTGAATTTGTTTTTTTAGTTCACTGCTCATGCATTAATCCCTGTAGTGCCATGAAAATTGGCAGTATTGTGGACTGAGACACTGGAGGTGGTTAGAAATGGTGGGGAACATGGGATGGGAGTCTAAAGCATTCCAAGTAAGCCAAAGGATCTGAAGGAATTCACCTGCTCCCCTGGGGTTTGCTAAGAGCAGGAGCTGTCTCCAGTTCTGCACTGGCTCAGGGAGAAAAAAGTCTTTCATATTCAGGGCAGCAACTTGGTGAGGCCATAGAATAAGGTAAATAAATGGAGTTGCTGCACAACTGAAGAACTTTCCAGAGCTCTTTCCCATGGCAGGGATGAAGGCAGCAAAGAGAAGGGGACAGGGAATCCAGCAGGGCTGAAATTCCTATGCAAAAGCTTGTAAATGTGATGCCTTTTTGCATGTCTGAGAACCTCATTGCTGGCCTGGTCCTGGTTAGTTGTGATAGGACTGATTAAAACTGGGCTTATCTTTGTTTCAAATGCTCTGAAAGCCAAGAAAGACACTGCAGTTTGTTCAGTCTTCTACCTGAAGCTGAAGGCCAGAGCCTGAACAGAACTGTATTTTTTTTTTTCTGAAGTGAGTGCCTGCATCTTCTGTTTACCTTTGCTGCTTATGCAAGCGCTGACTAAACCTGAAAACTATTTTGCACATGGATATTTTTATCAACAATTTATGCTGTATTTGCTTGTCACTGTAAGAGATTATAGGTCCTAATGTTGGCTGTGCAAAAATACTTTTTATTTTCTCACCTGAAGACAGCTATTCAGTAAAATCGGTACAATATTTTGCAAGCAGTTACCAGACAGTGACTTAAGGTTTATTTTCACGTTGTCATGTCTAATGTTATTTCCCATTTCTTGTACAAGCTGTGGCTGACTCCAGAACTCTGGCTAGTGGCTTAGCTCCTCTAAGCAGCCAGACCAGCCTCATCTGCCCACCAAGCTCATTTCTGAAAACTTTTGCTTGCTGTTATAAATCTCACTCAAGGCTCACTGTCTGAAGTTTCCTGACATTGTCCCTGTTATCCAACAGCTTTTCTTACTGTGTAGTGTCAACTAAGGGAAAGGAAAGATTTCTTATGCTTCAAGGAGCTGGGAAAAATCAACACTATGAGCTGTATTTATTGCACAGATATTCATGAATGTACAACACAAAGAGTTCAATAAAAGCTGTTTGATTGTGGAACGACTCGGGGTTGTTTTTTTAATGCCAGCTCAAGCTTGTAAGCGTGTTAGACTGTAAGAAATCAGTGCAGAAGACCCCTGGCTGTCAGTGTGAGTGTTTCTGTGTCTCCAGAGCGAGGCCAGTCCTGCCAGCACGAGCTCCTTGCCCTCATGCTGCTGTTCATGCTGCTCCCCACACACACAGTGCTCTGTCCTCAGCTTCACCTCCTTCTCCCAATCCAGCAGCGTGGGCTGACTTCATCTTGCACATCCTTCTTGTGTGACACCTGAAATGCTGCTGTGGCTGGCAGCAAGTGCAGACCCCTGCCTTCCCCATCCCTTTTGGCAGCCTCCTCGAAGGGGGAAAAGGGGATCCTGATGCCACAGCCTGAGGGGCAGAAGGCCAGCATCACCCCTGTGCACGGAGAGGTTTATTTTCATGTTGTCATGTCCAATGTTCCAGCAAAAGGCCAAAGGCTGCCCAAGCACAGAGAGCTGCAGGAAGTGTGAGGGATCAAGTTCCACCTTCCAGCAGGCTGAGCACGGAGCTGGACAGGTTAAGAAATACCCTGGTGAGGTACCTCAGGCCCTAAACCAGGCCTCAGCTTTCAGCCAGGGCAGCTATTGAGGGATCAGGGCTCCTCAGCACCTCGTTAGCAGCAGCCCCCAGGCTGGAGCGGAGAGCAGGGTGCTGCCCAAACCCCATTTTTGCAAGACCTTCTGACAAATGAGTCACAGCCTAATGACAGCCCTGGGACCCAGCTGTCCCCAGCTGAGGAGCTGCCCCTCCTCATCACCAGCAGGAAAATTACTGGGTACAATCAGCTGTGCTGGCTCTGCAGATAAAGGGAGGACTTCAGTCCAGGAAGCTGCCTTATGAAAGCAATAAATTCCCTTGAGGGAGAAAAAAAAAAAAAAAAAAAGAAAAAAAAGCACAACCACCAACTCACACTCGTGTTGCTGATGGAAGTGCTGCTACCTTTTGTCACGTGCTGGAGGATGGTGGGTGAGGGCAGAGCCCACAGGACCTGACTCGTGGAGGGCACTAAGAGCAGCCAGCTCACCTGCCACCACCCTGTCCCATGGAAAAATCCACCTCTATTTAGAGGAAAAGCCAAGTGCTGTTTACCCTGCAGGTCTCACTGCTCTTTCAGGAGACAACTTCTCTCACACCTGCCAAATCCCAGGCTTGGGGAGGTCACTGCCTCCTCCAGTGGCAGGCAGCTGGGTTTGTGTGCCCAAAAAAACAGGGCAAGGGGCCCGTGGGCACCATCTGGCCCTGTATTCCCTGACACAGCCACTGCCTGTCTCTGGGGAAGCTGGAGAGCTGGCAATGTCCTGATCCACAGCGAGACCCTCCTGGAGCCAGCAGGAAGGAGCTGGTGTGGCCCGTGGGACAAGCAGAGCAGGTGTGACCTGTGAAGGGTGGGAAAGACGCTGTGCTCGGAGCTGCTCATGCCTTGTGCTCCTTGCAGGCCTGCAGGCCTGCTCCTCCCAGGATATCTCTGGAGCATGGCTCTCCCCACAGCCCCCAGACCAAAGGAAGCTCCTCAGATGTGCTGAATACTCCGTGGGTTGTGCTGAAGCCTTTCTGGGGCTACCTAAAAACAGACACCAGACAAAATCGAGGTAAAGAACAGTTCTATTTATTGAAGGGCCTTCAGGTACATTTAGGGCAGACAAATTTTCCCAGGGGCTGCACCCAAAACTGGACGATGGGTCATGGGTTTTCACACTTTTGTAAGTTTGGTCCATTTTGGGGGTGAATCTTCCAATTCCAGCTGCAGGTAATGAAGTCATTTACCCCAAGTTTGCTCCCCCCAACTCACTTTTGTTCACACTTCTCAGGCCCTGAGGCAGTGAGGTGTCCTTGATTCCCAGGCCTGGAGAGGAATTGTGTTGTCTGACCAAAATGGGAAAGCAGCAGCTAACACTCGATGTGGAGTTTAAAGTTATACACTAAAGAATTTCAGGATTACAAATACATGAAAAATAAAAAAGCTAAAATCCTAAGGCACCACTACAAGCGAATGGTGAGCTCTCCTGAAACAGATGGGTGTGAAGGGCTGCTCCAACGCAGTAACAAAAATGTAACTTTTCTAACCTATTCCTGCCTTGGCCTGAGGCAGCTGGAATTATGTTTCAGCTGGCATCATTTTGTTCTGCAGTAACTCTTCTACACCAAGTGCGTTGAACAGGTAAAAAAATAAATATTTTTAACAGCAAGTGAGAGCCTCCCTTTTCCCCAGTTTACCCACATTATTCAGATAGCAGGTACCATCAGCAGTACTTCAACTCACAGGCCAATTCAGCTCAACCAGAAGCACTTTTAACCTCATGCCCTCACAGCAAGATTTTTTTTTTCTCTGCTGGCCAAAAATAAGCCAAGAATGAAGGAAAGCCTGTTTTGCCCTGAATTATTTTCTAGGCCCTTCCAAAACATTGCTAACTCTTCTCCTGACATCTTCTCAAGCCCTCATGTGGAGCTTCAACTGCTTTGATAAAGCCTTTTGAATATTAAATTACATGGGAGGGGAAAACATGGATTTTTCTTCCCACTTGGTACAGCAGAATCAGGAACATTTTAAAACCAGGTTGTGCCTTCTAGGGAACACAAAAATCACTGGTGGGGAGTGACTGTGGTCACGAGAGTTCTTTCCTCCCAAGTGCCCAAAAGTAAAACCTGAGTGCTGCATCCCCACAGGGGTCACAGAATCACTGGATGGTTTGGGTTGGAAGAGACCGTAAAGACCATCTCATTCCACCCCTGCCATGGGCAGGGACACCTTCCACTATCCCAGGTTCATGAAGGCCCTGTCCAGCCTGACCTTGGACACTTCCAGGGATCCAGGATTCTCTGGGCTGTGCCAGGGCCTGCCCACCCTCACAGGGAAGATGAGGTGAAAACTACAAAACTCCTTCTGCAAGGAGTCTTTTTGTTGGTGTTTTAAAAGCAGAGTCCCTCTCCCCGGGCACAGATTTTTGTGTCACACCTTCTTGTGAAAGCCCAGAAGCACCCCAGTGTTCTCAGTCACCTCCCCCCATTTTTTTGGCTGGCTGATTGCTCTCTCCAGTTGTTGCTTCCCAGCCTGAGGATGCTGATGTTTAGCCAGTGGAATCCTGCAGGACATGATTAAATTAAATGCTGCAAGGCAGCTGCTCAGGTAGAGGATGGGGCAGTGCAAGCCTGTGGGGGAATGAGCACCTGTGCCCTGTGCTGTCTTGTGTTTTTTAAACTTAGAAACGCCAGCGCTGCAGAACAGCAAGGTAAAATTAGATTTTATGATGTGTACAGGCTGTGAAATGCCTGGTGTTCCTGGTGTTCCTGTGTGTTCCTTCTGCATGGCAAAGATTCCAGTGCAGACCCCAGCCCAGCTCCTCCTCTGCTCTTAACCCAGGCACAGGCAAAGCAGGAAAACCCATCTCAAAATACCTGCTGTCCTCAAAAAAATCAATTGTGTGTGTGACTGTTGGGCTGGTGATACTGAAGAGCCCGAGTGCACAGCAGCTCTGGGGATGGTGGTGGTGGGAAAATACCATGGTTTAAACACAGCCAGCAACACAGCCTGAGCATTCTGGTCAGACGCAGCAAACAGCTGCAAACATTCCCCCCAAAAAAAGGGACTTTTTTCTTTCCAAGTCCCCAAACTTGCCACTTAAACCTTTTTTAAAAAGAAAGTATTTAATTAAAAATTTTATGTCTCTAAAGGAAGCATTTTATTTCAAAATTGTCTTCTGTCCCCCCAATACCCATCTAAATCTTGTTTCCTTTCAGGTTGAAAAGATCCCCATTTCTTGTTTGGTAACTGAAGGGATGAATCTTATTTTTGAGCACACACTGCTGAGGAGACAACCAGGAAGGGGTAGCTGGGTTATTCTGTAACTGCAATGCCCAGAAAACACAATTCTTGCTGGGGTTGGGATTATTTGCAGCCTCTTCACAGGAGAGCTGCATGTTCTCTGTCACATCAGATAGCCCAGAAGAGTTTTCTGTGATGGATTACCTCTGGCAATGTTTTCCAGAGAGTTCATTTATTGCAAAAAGATCAAAGGTAAAGTCATCCCTGTGCTAACACCTACACCAGTCTTGTCTTCAAAGATGTAATTCCAAAATAAGCATTCTGAAAAATCCTTACTCTTGCCTGATCATGTCAGCAGTGGTGAAGTTTCCTTCAGCACCGTGTTTTGGAGGAGCACAGCCCCAGCATGGAGCAGGCAGCTCTGTGCGCTACCCTGGGGAAAAGAGGGACTGAAATTCTCGTGTGCTCTTCCTCTTCAAGCAAATTCTGCATCCATGTAATTTCCTGATCTCCAGCTGGTACTTGGGAATCACCATGGAGCAGAAGCTGCTCAGTGCTCTCAGCTGATTTAATAGTGAAGCAGTTGTACGAGAAGGAGGCAGAGGTTTAGGGCTGGAGGTGGTGCAGAGACTAACCCTAGGATCCCAGAGGACACAAAGAGTCCCCACCAGACAGCACCTAACACAATATGTCATTTCTGTCACTACTTATGCCTGATTGAGCAAGGCCCACGTCGACACAGATGAGCTGGGTTTAAGTTCCAGCACAGGACACGAAACCAAAACAGCAGCGAAATTCTACAACCAGCACCAAATTGCTGGGGGAAGGGTTCAGAGCACTCCTGAAGATAAGTATGTAATTAAAACAAACAATAAATTGCTTATCTTTTCCTTTCTAGCCCAGTCACCTCCCCTCGCAGAGCAATCAGGTGCTGGGCACAGCGAGGTGTGGGGCAGGACCCAATCGCGTCCCTCCCGGAGCCCGCAGGTGTCCCCTGCCACCAGCACATATTAACTGGGGCTGAGCCTCAGCTCACACACTTGGCTGACGGGCTGCAGGGGTGAGTATTGGCTCATCTCTTACCTCCCAGCAGACTCCCTGGGAAATGGAGACCCTCAGTGCCGTGGGGAGATTTGGAATTTGGCAGCCCCTGCTCCCCATCCCGTGCAAAGGCTGATCCTCACTTGAGGAGTAGCTGCGCTCTCAGTAAGCCCTGAGTAAATCAGGCAAGCAGGGAGGATTTGGCTTCACACTACGAGGTCAGTGGGGTGGTGGAGAGGGTCTTCTGGAGAGCTTCTGCAACTCCATCCCTGGAGGCTTTCAAGATCTAAGGAGGGCAAAGCCCTGAGCAGTCTGGGCTGAGTGAAGTGGTGCCCCAGCTCTGAGCAGGAGGCTGGACTGGGGCCTCCTGAGGTCCCTTCCAGCCTGGGTCACTCCATCATTCTGTTAAGCTGATGTTACATTTGTCTTGCTCAATGGCAGCAATGCTATTTCTTTAGAATGAGGCAAGAAAAAGGCATTTTGCTTCTCATGGAGCGAGCTTGCATGTACCTCTTTCTGCCTTGCTGAGTTCATCTAATTCTTCCCTCACTTTACTTAATGAACATCTTAATTTTCTTCCCCTTGAAGTTATCAGAGCAGTGTGATAACCTGATAACTGCAATCTCCTATCTGCAGAGTGCTCTGTAAACATTAGCCTGTGCTCCTTGTCATATATTTTCATTAAGCGGCAGCAGCTGGGTATTATCATTCCCGGTCTCTTGGCCTGCATCCCAGTTCCAGTGGAGATTTCCATTTATCCTTTGCCCAGTCTTGTGCCCTCTCAAGATTCTCCATTCAGCAGCAAGTAACGGGGCTGTGGCAGGACACCTGCAGTGGGTCAGGTGTATCTGCTGGCTGACCAGATCATACCTGAGGCTTCAGCCAGGGACTGGGAGCAGTATTGGGACACAGGTAAGAGTTCTGGTAATGCAGAGAGGATGTATCTTCTCTTTGTGATCTAAAACTGCACTGCAGGCAGTGAGGGGAGATGTTTGCACTGGGCATTGCTCCTCTCAGCCATCCTTGGCTGCAGCCAGGCTGTTCATGACTGTCCTTTCTCCTCACACCCCACCCAGCCCATGCTGCTGGATGTGACTGAGGCTGGCAGCAAGGGATCAGCTCAACCAGTGCTGTGTTAAACCCTCCGAAAGTCCCAGATTCTTCCCATCCTTTGGTGCCGTTTCAGGCCATCTGCCATCTCCTTTTGGGGGTTCTACACGTCAGGCAGTTTTTAAAGTTACCTTCAGAGCCACTGTGGGGGTTTTTTGATGTATATTAATGTAAATACGAATCCAGACTCTGGGCACAGAAATGCAGTGATTTGAGAGCATTTTTTAAGTGCAAGGAGGACATCCATGCCATTCCTGCAGCTCCAAGAATTACCCAGCCCTTGAGGAGACACATGAGGAATTCTCCAGCAGAGAGGAATGTAGATGCACAACTAGTCAAAGGCCAGCTCTTGTTTCTTTGTTCCCTGGGTGTCTAGAAAACATGTCTGTATTCACTTTGGGTGAGAGAACAAATGAAAACCCCATTCTTAACTTATTTTTGTGTCAGATGTCAGGGAAGCTGAACACAGTGAGGAGAATGCAACCTTATTTTAGAATGTGGCAGCCAGTAGTGCTCTTCCTTCCATGAAGCCCTCCTGCACCAGGGCTGGAGGGGAGAGAGGGCTTGTGTGGTGAGGGCCTGAAGCCCCAATAATTTCACCCTCCTGCCTTGTCCCTTTCCACCCCACCACAATTATAGTAGAGATGGGCATCATCAGAAAAAGGGAGAAAAAAAATATACTCATAAAGTGTATTTTGCCAGCATTTTGAACTGGTGAGTTCAATTGTGAAAGCATGCTGATCACCTCTGATACATTGCAGGTTATCTCTTCTTTACCCACAGGTGACTTTTGCTCCTTCCCAGCTAATTCAATAGGTAAACACAGATTTGCTTTGGGAGATACACTCAAGGCCAACATAAATCCTGGCTTGCAAAGGAAATGAGCCATATTTTTCCCTTTAATCCCTCCCAATGAGGGGCAGGCTTGTCAGTGGTGGGGAAGAGCAGCAGGTTTGCTGGGAAAGCTTTTACTGGCTGCAGGATCCAAGGCATTTTGGAGTGATTGCCCTGCACCTTCATGATTTCCTGCTGCTCTCTGAGGCTGGGGGTGGTGTCTCTGGAGAAGAAAAGGTGGCTGAGGGCCTGGTGTGGGGGTAGACCAGAGCTCTCTGTCTGCTTTAGCTGTGGGGCCAGGCTACAGCACGAGGTTGTTGACCTCCATCTTCGGAGGGTGATGTGGGGGCCTCTGGATAAGGAGAAGGTTCAGCCATACACTATGGGGTGTTCCACCCCTCTGATGTGGCTGGAGTAACTGTGTGGTGTGTTTCTGTGTTCCAGGGACAGCCCAGCCCTCAGGGACCAAACCCCAGCCCCATCCTCCAGCGTGGAAACCACCAGGGAATTACGGCACAGACCTGGGGCTGTCCTGCCACGCTGCTGCAAGGAAACTCCCACCAGGAGGGTGAAACGAGCAGGCAAGCAGGAGGAGGATGGCAGAAATGGTAATTAAGGCTGCCCTTGGGCTCAAATGTCAAGCCACAAATAATTCAGATAATCAGGACTCAGCCACAACAGCGTGCTGGCCACTGTGAGTCACAGCTACTGCAGGAAGCCCAGGGACTGAGGAGGAGCAGGGCTGTGGCTTTATGGCCTGGGGGAAAGATGATTCTCCCCAACTAAACTGGATTTCCCAAGGTCCCTCCACGTGGCAGCAGGTCTGGCCCTACTGCAGCAAGTTCTCTGTGTTTAGAAACGGGATGTTTCTCTTTTGAGTCACTGGTTTGCTTCTGTCAGACGGCAAAACGACGTCTCTGTTCTCAATCTGAAGCTAAATGCAGAAGGAATGTCCAACACCATGTCTTGGACCATTTCTGCTACAGCAAAGGTAATGAGAGGGTTAGGCTTGCTGTAATTGCAAAATGCACCACCACAGAGGTGTAGGGAGACAGGGCAAACTAAGCAGCTTAACAGCAGCTTCCATCACCAGTCAAAGTGAGACACAAATCTCCACAACCCTATGGAGTTCTGAGGTCCCTTTATTCACCAATGGTTGAATCAAGGCAAATTCATTCTGTGAACAAGCCAGAAAAGGAACTTACAGATACCAAAAATCGTGGTTTTTCTCCATGTGGTTTGTTTCATTAGCACAGATGAGTGTTGGATGGATTGCAGAGAGGTCACACCGAACATGAATGTAACAGTTGTTTCTGGTATTGGACAGTAGCTGATGCTGAAAATAAACTTTAAGCCCAGACTCCTCCTTTTGTCTGTATATGCACCACCAATACAGAGAGAACAGCATGGAAAATAGCCTTTCTACAGGGCACTGATGCCATCTTAAAATCTGCTACTGAACTTAGCCTTTTCAAAGTTGTTTAACCCTTTTCTCATTCCATTTTTTTATCTGCTCTGCCCCTGTAGTTGTTCCTCATAATTCCATTCTGCCTTATTATTTACTGCTCATTATTTGATGCACCTTCTCTAATTCCCTCAGGATTTACAGCCTGTTCTCAGCAGCAGCCTCTTGTCTCATTTCCAGCCTGATGAATCTTTCTCTCTTAAGCTGCTTTACTGTGGGAGTTGCTGAGTACCCCTGGGCACCTTTGCTGCCCTTTGCTGTTTCATTTTTGGTTTTTTTGGTTTTTTAGTTTTTTTTCTCAATTTTAATACACTTGGATGCCAGAGCAGAGGTGACCTCTAAGTCCCACCATCACCACAGAAGTATTCTCCAGTTATTGCTGGATGGATTTACCTGCAGGTTCTTCACTGCTAGGGTGAAAAAAAAAAATCTGTTCTTGACCAAATAATTAAATTGGGAGCATAAAACATTCTAGTGGAGGTGATGGTTTTGAGATGGGCAAGAAGATGTACTGGAGAGGATGCCCAGGTGATGTATGGGGTCTAGCACACCACTCCAAAAGTGCAATTTTGTCATGGAATCATGGAACCATGCAATTGCTCAGGTTGGAAAAGACTGTTATGATCATCAGGTCCAATCATGAACCCACCACCAGCATGTTCCCCACCACTCTGTGTCCTCAAGTATCCACACGAATTTTGAACACTTCCAGGGACAGTGACTACACCACTTCTCTGGGAATTCTATTCAAATGCTTGATAACCCTTTCTGTGAAATTCCTAATGTTTAATCTCCCCTGGGGAAACTTGAGTCCACTTCCTCTTGTCACACCACTTGCTCCCTGGGAGAAGGGACTGACACTCACCTTGCTACAACATCCCTTCATCTGTTCATCTCCTTCCAACCTCCTTCCATCACTACAACCTCCTATCCACCTAGATCCATGTGGTTGAAATGCCAGCAGGATGCTCCAAGCAGCCTGGCCACCCTGCCCTCACACCCAAATGCCATTTTTTTCCCCCTTCTGCAGCTATTTTTCTCCCAGGTGCCTATGTGATCTCTATTTCCACCACACAGGAGCTGAGTAAGAAGTGTCCCCTCATGAATGGCAATGGTGCAGGAATTCAGGACAGCTCATGGACCTTCCCCAACTTGCCCAGTAAGTGCACATGGACAGCCACAACGCCTGCCAGCAAGTCTCCACACTCCTGTATTCCCTTGTAAGTAATTCCTCCGTGCTGCTTGTTTCAGGGCACAGTTCAGCACCTTTTCCTGGAGGTGAAGCACTGTTGTTACACCAGGATAGTCATGGCCAGAAGCCAGTTGTTGTGTTAATGATGGTTTATTTTCCAGATGGCAAAACCAGCTTAGTAGCTCCTCTCCAAGAAGGCCTTTTTCACTCCCTTTTATTTTGCAGAAAGATGTGGCTGGCTCGAGTTTCAGCTCTGTGTTTTCCAGAGCATCTGCTTGTTTGGGGCATCTTAGTTTAGATGGCTGAGAGACCTCCACAAAAATGGATTACCAGGGCCTGGGCTTTTAGATCAGTGCCAAATGGCCACAGTACAGAGAAAAGTGTTCTGAGCTCTTCTTGCCCTCACAGCAGCAGGTTCCCTCCCCAGGTGACGTGAGGGCCCAGACTAGACTTGACAAGAGGCGCTTTAATGACCCTGCAAACCAGACACAGACAAGCTACTAAAGATAAGGCTGTCCCATAAATGTCAGGGGAACTGCAGGCAAGTCCCTGCAGTGCAGAGATGTAAAACAGGAATCCAGCTGCAGCGAGTGAGGAACTGGAGCCAATGGGAGATGCAGCACTGCTCTGCATGGTCGTGTCTGACCACATGCCAGGTGGAACAAGGCCAGGGCACAGCCACCAGCATGTGGGTAGCCCAGGGCAGCCTCTGGGTCTGGCCCATAAGGGAAGGAGGAGTGGAATGCAGAGCCCTGGAGCTGATCCAGCATGCTGTTCATCCAGGCACTCGCTCAGTGCAACCCCTGCAGCTGGTGCCCGAGGATAGAATCAGCTCTTTTCAGTTAAAATGATTTTTTTTTCCCCCCTCAATTATCATTCTGAGAAGGATAGCATTCTTGGTTTTTAACAATTTAGCATCAGGGTGCCATGGTGGTGCCAGTGGCTGGGCCCATCCCATCCCCAGACAGGAGATGGAGAGACATTTCCCAAACCTGGGCATCAAACACTGCTCTGGGAACAGAGGCTGGCTGAGGGAGCCCACACAGCACTGCTGGGGCAGGAGCTGAAACATAACCCACACTGTAGCAGGGGAGAAAATACCCTGGGACACACCACACCTTTGCAGCACTGCATGGAGGGAGAAGTGCTTTGGTTTCCCTGCTCTGGGTAAACCACAGACGGTAGCCAATGCAGCAAAAAATCTCTGGACTTGCTGAGATTCCCCAGTGAAATCTGATTGAGTTTTGGGGGTAGAAGCAGAAGGAGGAGATAAGATGTTATTTTAATAATATTTAGGATTATTAAAGATTTTATAATATTTAAGAATATTAAATATTTAAATTTTTTGAGAGATACAGAGTTCTGATATCCCTTGAGCTGATTCTGACCCACTATAACCTCAGCAGGAATCCTTTGCTTTGCCAGGACTGGTTTTCCCCTGGACATCTTAAGGAGTAGCAAGCCATGACTAAAAGCTGGAATCTTAGGGAAAAACCATCCCTATCCACTGTGCTGAACTGATATCAGCATCTGCAGGATGCAATCCAGATGTGTAAAGCAGTAGCACAGGTCACTCTCAGGAGAGCCTGGCTCTAGTTAAATGTTACCTGAAGGAGATGGAGGTTCCTCATGCCATGGCTCAGCCCCACTGAAACCCCTGAGCATTCCAGTGGCTTTTGGAGCAGATGGACACTGGCTGCAGCAGTGGGGGAAGCTCATTCACTGCGTTACTGCCTCACATTTGCCAGCACTCAACGGAGCCTGCAATATCTGCAGCACATCCCATCATTTCTGGGCTTGAGGTGCAAGCAGAGGCTGTATCCTCTGAGTAGTAAAGACCTTCACTAAACCCCTGTAGTCCTGAACTGCAGGAAGTGTTTCTATCATGCTTGCAAAACCTGGAGGGAGGGGTTTGAGGTCTCTAAGTAAGCCAGCACGTCACTCCAGCACCACACGGGCTTCCTGCCAGCACACAGCCTGACAGGGACAGGAGAGCCCCAGTTCAGGGGTCAAAGGATGATAGGAGCTGAGGGCTGTGCAAAGCAGAGCTGAGCAGTGAGGGAACGTGAGTGAGTGAGCAGTGTCACCCCACTGGCAAAGAGATATGCTTGGCTTGTGTCCAGGGGCAATAGGATGCGGCCCAAATAAACACAGCCCTCCCCAATCTGCTCCTTCTGTCTGTGAAAAAGCTCCAGGGTGTGAGTTCCCTGGCAAGATGTGTTGGGCAAACAGGTCTTTTTCATCCTGGTTGCAGTTGCTGTGATGTGGTTCTTGGCTTCTGCTGGAGTCTGACAGCGACTGGCAAATCCGGGCAGCTGGATTTCACTGATCACAGAGCTGGGTTTAGCTCGTTGCAAAACACCCCCCAGAACCCTCTGTGGCTTTGGCTTCTCTGAGGGCTTGGAGCCATCCTTGCAAGTTTGGGAGTCCTGGCCAGCAACTCTTGGCCCAGAGGCATCTGGAAATGTGGGGAGCAGAGATGGGGCTGGGTAGGATGGGGGGAAGAGGAAGAGCCTTGTGCTGTGTCTCCTGGTTTTCTCAACCATTGCATAAAATCCTAAGGCTTGCCAGCATCTTCTCGTTCACTCTAGACCTGGCCTAAGGCCTTGCAGAGCAAGGCTTCTCAGAACAACACTGAAAATTAATTAGCTTACTTTTTATGTAAAAGAGCTAATAACTCATGATGGAAAACAGTAACTAACTCCTGGTTAACTAGCTGCTGATGGGGCACACCCATTTTCTCTTGGAGCTGGGATGTCTTTTGGTGGCCTTGGATAAAGTTGGTAAAATCTCACTCACTCAGATTTCCTCTTGGTTTATGTTGCACAACAATAGCTTTGATTTGACTTTTTTTTTTCTTTCTATCCCCTGCATTATTTCAGGACAGAAGAAAAGAAGATCTTGCCCAATATCCTCAAGAAAATTGGCTGCACCCCAATGGTCCGGATTAACAAGATTGGGAAGCCCTATGGGCTCAAGTGTGAGCTCTGTGAGTGCCCTCTTCCCACCAGGTTTTTGCATGCCATGAGGTGAGGGTGAGGGGTGGTGCTGGAGGGAGGCTTCAGGAGAGGCTCCTAGAGAGGAAGCACAGATAGGGAGGGACAGATGTGGCTCATGTTGGGCTCTCCTGCTTATTAGGCAGTAATTTCTTGGACCAAACAAGGAGGTTTCAAGCAGCAATGAGCAGGGGGGTAATGGTAGTGAAGCATCTCTCCTCCCAGATAACAGCAGCATAAGCTCAGAGCAGAGCTGGCCTAAATCTGGGGATGGACCTAAGTCCTCTCCCGAAGGAGATGTTAACATAGCACTGCTTCTGTCTCCTGTGAGGGTCCCCTACAATCACAAATATGATAAAATCAGATCTGTGCATGTGCATTTTCAGTCTCCTTTCCTGCAACTCCTAACCCTAATTGATTTCATCCAAACTGGGCAGAAAGGCAGATTCTCAGGGTCAGAAAGTGCCATGAGTGTCACATGAGCAAGGAGAGGCTTGCTGAGCACTCATCCTCAATGGAATGGCACAGCAGAACCTTGCAGTGCTGTGGGGCAGCTGAGAGCCCACAGGGCAGCCAGACCCCACTGAGCACATGAGCACATGGAGCGAGCTGGGCTTTACCAGCAGATCCCTTCAGGGATCTGGGATCTTTGTGACATCAACCCTGCAAACTCCACACCGCACTGCCTCCCAGTGAGAGCTGAGGGGACGGTAAGAGACCGTGGGAGGGAGCTGCTGGAGGTGGGAGGACAGATGTGCAGTGCCCGGTGCACCTCTGCAGCAGCCTGTCCCTTGGAGGATGTCTGGCTGGTGCTTTAGGTGCTGGGAAAGCCGGGCTGATCCCATTTTCTGGGATGGTGTCTCCCTCCCCTGGCACAGGAGGGGAAGGAGAGCAGAACAGGCAGAGCAGCCACACGCTCCTGTCTGAGCGAGGTGTCAGCACAGAGCCTCTTCCCCAGCAAACGCAGGAATTCCTGCAGCACAGCTGCCTCAAGGCAGGCTACAGCTGGGTGGGATTGCCTGGTGTTGCCTTGTGCAGCTGGAGTTGTGGCACTTTGCATTATAAAATGTAATGATAAGCACAAGATTTCTGTACCCACCCAGGCTGCTCAGGTATTGGGCTGATTTCTCAGCCTCAGGTAGCTGTCCCTGCTAGGATTATGTGAATGACCCCTGGAAATCCCCATTTCTCCCTGTTGTCTGTAAAGCAGAGCTCAGTAGCACCAGTTTAGATGCAGATTTTCATCAAAGCCTTGGTAAGAAGAATCCTGTGGTGTGGAGGCCTCAGTGAGGACTGAGATGTGCCTTGCAGTTTGAACGTGCCTTGGAAGGTTACTTGGTTTGTTGTTAGCTCAGTGAAAAAAAATGTAATTTTGTCTGACAGTTGAAAATGTTCTTTCTATTGTTTGGGATTTTTTATGGCACCTCAGGACTACAGATCACCCCTGGAAAAGAGGACCTATTTAGATATCTGTGAAAAACCTCAATGCCTCAGGATAGACAGGGAGACCTTGCTGCTAAACCCTGCCCACAAAAGAGTCCTCAAGGCACAGTAACAGGGAGTGCTGTGCCAGTGTGGGACTTCCCCTCCTTTCAATGATTATGTCCAGCTGATTTTAAACCCATCCTGGGATGACCAGCTTGACTTCAAACCCATCCAGGGTGAAGGAAACGTGGGGGAAAGAAGGATTCTGTGCAGGTTATGCTAGTGGATAATCCCAGAAAAGGAGACGGTGGATGCATTCCCCTGAGAAAAGGACAGTCCTGCAGAGGAGGAATAGGTGTCCTAAAACTGCAGTGAGGCCTGGGGGAGGGAGCAAGGAGATGCTGCCTGATGGAGTTTCCCCTCTCTTTCCCTTCCCAGTGGCAAAATGTGAGTACTTCAACGCAGGGGGCAGCGTGAAGGACCGCATCAGCCTCAGGATGGTGGAGGATGCAGAGAGAGCCGGGATTATCAAACCAGGAGACACCCTGATTGAACCTACTTCAGGAAACACAGGTGGGAAGGGCAGGGATGCTCCCTCTGCCTGGGTACTGGGCAGGGTGGAATTCTGAGGAGCAGGATTTGAGGAGCTCTTGCACTTGGAGTTACAAGGTTGGCTCCATCCTCCCCTTAGCTCCCCTCCTGGTGGCCATGGGCTTCCTGGGATGCTGAGGTACCTCCTTGCTGAAATTCCTGAGGGTCCTGTGAGGGTCCCACACCTGCACAGGTGTGCCTGGAAGGTCTCTTTGTGGCAGGGGAGACAGCAGCAGCAACTTGGGCAGCCCTGCGTGTTTTCAGGCTGGGAAGCTTTTAAATCCTCAGAGGTTCCCAGAGACCATTCCCCTGATGGGTTGGAAGAGCATTCCTGTGATTTTTGCCCTTGTTGCTGTGACTTGTCACCCCACCACATTGTGTCAGCCCAGCCAGCCCCAGAGGTGGAGCCGAGGGGATCTGTGCTCCCCCAGCGGTGTCCCACATGGATCACTCTGGCTCCCTGCCTGCCTGGGGCAGCTGGAATGGCACCAGGCTCCCTGCAGCCCCTGGCAGGGACACGCTGCTCCTTCCTGCTGCCTCACCTTCCTGCTCTAGCTGGGAGCAGCTGGCTCCATCCATCACCCCGGTGAAACTGGAGCAGAGGTGCCCTTTGCCTGCCGGCCACGGGGTGACGTGCAGTGTCCTCTGTGCCTGTCCCCCCACTACTGACAGTGCTTGAGAGGGAGGGGAAGGCATTCCTGAAGCAAAATCACCTCTCTCCTGTGTTTCCAAAACCACAGGAAGATGCCTGAGCCTCGGAGAGGGGAGAAAAGCTCTCCCCAGCCCTGCCATTCTCTCAGTGGTAGACCCCTGGGAGCAGGAGCAATGCTGCAGCTCCACTTGCCTGTCAGCACATCCTCCAACACTCCCTGGTGCTCCCAGCACATCCCAGGAGGCTCGTGGAGGATGTCCTCACCTGTGGTTTGTCAGTGCCCGTTTCATGGTTCCATTCAGGAGACAGGAACGTAGGAAGTGGCGCGCGTTGGTCGCCAAATGCTGTTGTCAACCAATTCCCTTTGCTCCCCCCCACGCAGGAATTGGGCTGGCACTGGTGGCTGCATTGAAGGGTTACCGCTGCATCATCGTCTTGCCAGAGAAAATGAGTATGGAGAAGGTCAGAGCTCTGTATGGTTTTACCCCACAGCCAGGGATCATCTCCTTCCTCTCTCTCTCTGCCTCTCCCTTCCTGGAGCCCTCTCCTTCAAAGGCCAACGAGCCTTGCACACCCACTGCCACAGCTGCTATTCACACAGTTGCCTCTTGAGGGAAAAAAAGCAGCCTGTGACAGCCTGGTGGATGTGTGTTGTCAGAAGTGCAGCTGGGTGGTGGGATTGCCAAACACAGTGTGTGGCTGCAGAGGATCTGCTGCAGGTGAAAGCACAGCAGGAGAGGCAGGCGGGTGCCAGGGCTATCCTGCCAGTCCTGCTCACTTGCCCTCTGACATCTGACAGGTCACTTGGCCTCACTGGTGTTTATGGTTTTCTTTAACCTGGAGACACTTAGAGCTGCCTGAGCTGCTTTCTCCAGGTGGTGTCTCAAGTCAGCTTGCACAAGAGCTGATGATCAGGTGAACACACTGTCCTGGAGATGACAGAAATCCCTCAGTGGTGGGCCAAGAGCCTCACAGACAGCTCAGCTGAACTCATGCCACTGAAGCAGACCTGGACCCTGACCCGGCTCAGGAATGAGCCCTTCTCCAAAGTGTCACCCTCATTTCAACCTAAATCTCACTTAAGCTCAGTCTGGATCAGATGCCACCTCCAGCTGCCATGGGCTTCATCTCCAGGGGTCCCAAAACTCCCCCTCTCCCACTGACAGCCACGTCTCTCAGAGGAGACATCCTAGGGCTGATTTGCTTCTTATGCATTCTTTGGTGAGAGAAGAGAAGGGACCTTGAGCAAAACCGGCTTTCTGATCTTCCTTTTGCATGCTGGAGCTCCAGCCCCAGCACACAGGAGAGAGACACTGTTCCATGTCCAGCTCCCTCTGCCCTTTTCCCCAGGCAGCAAGGAGCAGCACACTGTCACCTCCCTCCACCCTGTCCCCAGCCTGCCCTCCAAGTAGGACAGGGCAAGAGGCCAGGCTTGAATCCATTTGCCAGCTTCAGGCAGGAGGCCCTGGGGTGCTAGGAGCATGTCAGAGATAGCACAGTCCAGAATTGGACATTGTATCTCCAAATGATAAATGTCTCCCACATGCAAAGCTGCTCTGGCATCTGGCACTGCCCTGAGCCCGCAGCTTCGGGTTACCCTCCCTGTGTGGGATTAGCTGTGTTGCATCTCCTCTTTTCCCTCCCAAAGGTCAATATTCTGAAGGCACTGGGTGCTGAAATCGTGAGGACGCCGTGCACCCGCTTTGATGCCCCCGAGTCCAACATCCGAGTTGCCTGGAAGCTGAAAAGTGAAATCCCAAACTCTCACATCCTGGATCAGGTAAAGGCCGTCCCTCCACTGACACTCTTTCCCAAGAGAGTTTATAAGGTGTTCTCCAAGTGTGCCTTGTTTAAGGACTTCATTCAAACTGGCACCAGAGGCAGATTTTGTCAGTGTTCTATGGCATTTGAAACTTAATCGCTCCTCTGCAAAGTACAGGGGGACAGAAACAAAATAAGGGACACTTCCAAACCTGTGACAATTCTGCTAAAGCCCGGATGTGGGCAAGGCTGGGTTTTCTTGCACAATTCAAAGACTCCTCAAATTGCTTCAGGTTTAACTTTGACCTGAATAAACCCCACTTTTTAAGCCTAGCTAGCAGCCTCTGTTTTGCCTCAAAAAAAAAACCACATTCTGTAAAGGGCAAACCCTGGTGACTCATGCCAGAGGCTCCTGCAGTGCTGGGTCTTGGACAGGAGAGCACTTGGTCTGACCCCTGAGTAAGGAGCCCCTGGAGTGCAGGAAAGTCAGACTCCTTCTTTCTAAGAAAAAAGAGGCTCAGAGACTGAATGAGCTTTTCAGGAGCAGCCTGGTCCATGGGTGTGAATGTGGGGGTCAGATACCAGTGCTGCAAAACCCCTCTGTGCGTGAGAGCTGATGATCAGGACAGCCTCTCCAGCCCGCAGTTCCCAACCTCTGAACCATCCCCACATCTAACGGGCACCAAGTGCTGGAGAGTGAGTGTTTGTGGACACATTTAACCTTCCAGTGTGGAAAAAACCCCAAGTGGGCTTGGAAATCTGTCCCAAAGGGACAAACAGGAGGAATACCTGTGACCTGCTCTGGTGAGGTGGCAGTTTCCCCCCCTGGCAGGGAGAGGAGGGGGCAGCTGCACGTTTTGGGTACAGCTGTGTCAGGAGATATTGCTGGTTTGGTGTTTGACCTGCTCTTCACACGGTAACTGCTGCTGTTCTCTGTTGGAATAAACAGTACCGAAATCCGAGCAACCCCCTGGCTCATTACGACACCACGGCCGAGGAGATCCTGGAGCAGTGTGAAGGTCTGTGCTGTTGCCTCTACGTGCAGAGGGCTGTAACCCTCTCTGAGAGATTTAATTTACATCATTTATTGACCTGCATGTCTAGAAACAGCTCAAAGGGCCTCTGTAGAGGCAGGCAGTATTATCTTAATAACACTGACACGCGGGGTGTAGCAACCTCTCCTAATCCACTCCAGATACACCTCAGCCTGCAGGGCTTCCTGGCTGTCCCCTCCCATTGCAAAAACCTGGGGGAGGAGACCAGAGGCTTAAGAAATTCAGGCTGTACCTAAAGGAGAGGGAACATGTCTCTTGGTGGCCACAGCACCTCTGTGACCTGCCAGCTGGGCACACAGGATGTCCCACGTGGCCTTGCAGGGGAATATAAATCCACCAGGGCATGGCAGGCTGCATCTGATCCAGCACACTCCTTTGCAAATCAAAACAGACCGAAACCTCACAAACTAGTGACGTGGGAAGTGAGGGCTGGGGGATGATAAAGGGCTATCCCAGTCCATGTGTGTGCAGATAGAAGTGAAGTTTATTGCCGGTTCTGGGAGCCCTGTAAAACGTGAACAGGACAGGAGGATTTTAACTGGAGAGCTGTTATCACAGCAGTAAAGCAGTCAGGTATCAATAGAAACAAGAGTCCCAGCTTTCCCTCCACCACAGTGGTAGCATTTGCTCCAGCTGGCTGCCAGCTGTGGATTGCAGCTCTCCCTTTCCCAATGCAGCAGCAGCAGCGTCAGGTTTTGGAGGCCAGACTCCACTTCTGCTCCTACCAGTCCTAAACCTGTATAATTGCAGTGATGCCAGTGGGGCTGCATCTGACAGAGGCAGGTGCCGGGGCAGAGCTCAGCCCTCCCTCCATTGTGGATGCCAACACAGGCTGAAAAGTTGTGCCTGTTAATGATACTCACATGTGTGATTTGCTTTGATATGCAGTGGTTTGAAAGGGATGGATGTGCTGAGATATTCCTTCCCCCTAAAGCCACAGAATCACAGAATATCCTGAGCTGGAGAGGACTCACAATGATCATCTAAGTCCAACTTCTGGTCCTGCACAGGACACCTAAAAAGTCACACCTTGTGTGGTGAGGGTGTTGTCCAAACTCTATCATTCTCTACAACTCCCTGAAAGGTGGCTGTAGTCAGGTGGGGGGTTGGTCTCTTTCTCCAAGCAATCACTGACAGGAGAAGAGGACACAGCCTTAAGCTGCACTAAGGGAAATATAGGTTGGATATTAGGAAAAAGGTTTTACAGAAAGGGTGATAAATATTGGAATGGTTTTCCCAGGGAGGTGGTGGAGTCACCATCCCTGGATGTGTTTAAAAAAAGACTGGATATGGCACTGGGTGCCCTGGTCCAGTTGTGGTGTTAGGGTTGGGTTGGACTTGATGATCTTGAAGTTCTCTTCCAACCTGGTGATTCTGTGAGTCCTCACATGGGGTTCTGGTGGACACAGGCTCTGCATCTGCACAGGGGTCTGAGTAAAGGGGAGATGGTGCTGGGGGCTGTGCTGAGTCCTTGCAAGCCTCTCTCCCCCCTGATCTGCAGGCAAGGTCCACATGGTGGTGATTGGGTCTGGCACAGGAGGCACTATCACTGGAGTGGCCAGGAAGCTGAAGGAGAAGTGCCCGGAGTGCAAGGTAAGGCAGGACTGCCAGGAATCACAGCATGGTTTGGGTTGGAAGGGACGTAAAGGGTCACCCTGTTCCACCCTGCCATTGGCAGGGACACCTTCCACCAGACCAGGTTGTTCAGAGCTGGCCTTGAACACTTCCAGGAACGGGGCACCCACAACTTCTCTGGGCAACCTGTGCCAGGGCCTCACCACCCTTACAATAAGGAATTTTTTCCTAATATCCAGTGTAAATCTACCCTCCTTCAGCTCAAAGCCATTCCCCCTTGTCCTGTCACTGCATGTCATTTCCTGCCTAACCCCAAGGCTCACCTGAGGGAGTTGCTGTCTGCACCCATTTGTTTGTTCACAGCAATCGTGGCTTTAGTTAGAAGCAATTTAGTGATGTTTAGGTTGATCTAGACCCATCCAAGTGCCTTAAGAGACCAAAGTTTCAACAGCCCCACTAAAATCTCCCCCTGCCTGGTGCCATGTCCTGTGCAGGACACACTGGGGGGCACAGACTGCAAATGTTTCTCCTCTGCCACTGCAAAACCCTCTGTGCTTTAGGGTTAACATCTGTCACAATGCTCATCCTGCAGAGCTCATGCTTTGAGGCAGACTGGAGGCATGACAGTCACTGCTTCTCTGGTCTGGCCAGTTGTGAGTGATCCCTGATCCACCAGGGAGGTGTGGACCCATCACTGGAGCACTGGCACTTGAGGTCACCTCCCTGGCAGTGGGCAGCTGCATGTGGAGCAGTGTCACCATCCCTTCTCAAGCTGCATGCTGAGGGAGGCACCTGAGCCCAGACACCAAGCTGTAAATAACCAGGGAGGTGTCAACATCAGCCAGCACAACTAGATCCAGAAAGGATGTCTGTATCCACAGGTTTCCACAGGTTGGAGCTCACTGGCTGGCTTCACCTAGAATAGCTTAAGGAGCTCTGGCACTGTCCTAAGGGTTGGGCTTTGGAAGTGGCAGGCTCTGCCAAAGGGGTGATGACAAACACCTTGAGAGTGATAACATTTTAAGCCACCAGTCACTTCTGCAACAGCTGAAGCCACCTAGGATCTATTTTAAAAGACAGTGAAAAACAGCACCCTCTTATCCTGGAAGCTCTCCATGCTGCCAATGATTAGGAATATTAATGAGTATCATGGGAAGGAAACATTGCTGATAAGAGTGAGGGTAACTTTTCCTTTGGGTTTTGTGTTTGGCTGTTTCTGAATTCCCACTTGGCTTGACAAAATGTCTTTCCCTCAAAGATCATTGGCGTGGACCCCGACGGCTCCATCGTTGCTCTGCCCAGTGAGATGAACAGGACCAACACCACAACCATCGAGGTGGAGGGCATTGGGCATGACTTCATCCCCACAGTCCTGGACAGATCAGTGAGTAACCCTGGGAAGAGGGGCCTCTGCCTGATCTCTGCCTTTGCATCCAGCCTGCTCCCCAGGCCAGAGGTGTGGTGGCCCTGCCATATCTTCCCAGTGCAGAAATGTTGTGGGGGGATTGGGACACCCAGTTGCTTTCTGAGTAACTCTGATTATAACTGACCCACAAGGAGAAGGCAAATAGAGTGAAAAGTAGGCATATAACACAGTGTGAGTCTCCTCTGCTCAGCCTCACCATTGTTCAGTGTGTCCTTTCCACTGTGATCGCACAGAGGTCTGGGCTGAGGCTGCTCCTCATCATTCTGCTGTTTCCTGAGCCTTCTCTGCCTCAGGCACCCCACACAGAGAGCAGAAATACTGCACCATGCACAGGCTGGATGACAAGATCCAAGCCCTGTAAGACAGCAGACCATGAACCTTGTAGCTCTTCTTTGTCAAGTTCCCTCTCAGTCTGTAAGCTGTAATCCCTAACACAGGCTGCCTGTGTTCCCCTGGCCTCATTCTAGAAAGGTCCCTCACAGCCTTAGACCCCAGATTCCTTCTGCTTCCAGGTGTTGACTACATCCCTGCTGTCAGCACATGGCTGTAGAGCTGTCACCCTAATACAGACTGATCCTTGTAGCTGGATCTCATTTTCTCAACCATTAATGTACTCTGGCCTGGGACATCATAAATACTCTTCCACATCCTAACTCTGGACCTGTCAGGCATCCCTAACTCTCCAAGGAAAGGGTGCTGGTTGGAAAGGTGTGGGTGTCTGCAAGCAAGAACCCACCCTCCAGACCATGGGTGTTCTGACAAATGCTTTCAACAAGTGTGGAGGGCAGCTCAGGGCTGCCAGATGTTGTGGGCATCAGCACCATGGTGTGTTTCAGAGGGTCAGGGCAGCCTGAAATGAGACTGCCAAGACTCATCCTCCTTGCTTTCCTTCCAGGTGGTCGATCAGTGGTACAAATGCAATGACAGAGACTCATTCCTCATGTCCCGCAGGCTGATCAGAGAGGAGGGGTTATTGTGTGGTAAGCATGCAGCCACAACAGTTTTGTTCTCTTAACAAACCTTCTGAACCTCATCCTTTTGGGACCAAAACGCTCCAGGGTGAGTGCTCTCTGCATTTGGTGTCTGCTGGGTCAGCAGGGCTGAAAGGCTGAGCCTGGGGCTGTGCAGAGGTCACTGCAGACTCCAGAGGTGTGTCCCTCAGTCTGGTCTGGGGTCTGACTCATGGGCCACAGTAATTATAGAAGCAATAATTCTCTCCTTACTGGAGCACTTTTGCAGTGGAACTGGATCTTCAGGCAGTGTAGAGTTGCACAGGCTGAAGGGAGGATTAGTGGGGCTCAGGGCAGGACAGGTGGGCTCTGCCAACAGCTCTGTGAGGCCGTGCTCGGTGTCACTGCCACGCCAGAGGTGCCAGGTTTGGACCAGGAAGGTTTGAAAGCAAAGAAAGTGTGAGATGTTCTTACTGAGTATTTCTCCCTGTGCCAACAAGCTGTAAGTGATCCCACTGGCTTCCCAGAATGAACAGGTGCCCTCAGACAGACCCTGCCTGTACCCTAAGAGCCTCCACAGAGCATCAGTGTTGTTTTCAGCCTTTCCTGACACCAAGCAAACAGACACAGGTTTTGCATCCAGGACCAGACACTACGTAGGCTTGTAGTTACAGCTGATAAAAGCCCTGAGCACTCATATCCAAGGAGTTTTGGAAAAGATCAGGCTATATATATGTAATGAAACACTTAAATGTTGATTTAACCTAGCAGGCACAGAGTCACTGTGTTTCAACAGAAACCACTTGTTTGAACTCAACCATAATTTGTGAACAGCTTCACGTTCCCTGAACTGCATTTTTCAGGGCCGTTCCTCGTTTGTTTGAAAAATGTGACCCAGGGATAATTAACCTGCTGTAAAATACGTGCTGCCTTGAATGCAAGTGTGTAATTGGCACACAGATAGTGGAATGTGTTTGACTTCCAGCACTCAGACTGGTGGTGGAAGAATTGCCTCTGTAAAGCAGGGACCTGCTTTCCCTACGTGCAGCAAACCACATGCGTGCACACAGACACGGGGAGTGTTCAAGTCTGCCCATCACGTTGGCCTGGTATTCCAAGCATGAATGTAATGTTTATGGTTTTTTCAGTCTTTACAGTGCATTTAAAGCCAATCTTTGGCTGCCAAGTGTGTCAGCCAGAAGCTCTAGAACTGGCATGGTCTTCTGCTAATGCAAAGGGAGGGTGTGGTGTGGGCAGCGTGTTCTGAATGTCCCTGCATGGGACTTTTCAGCCCCTGGTCTGCCCACAGTCACCAGAAGAAGTGGTTCATGGAGTCCATGAGGTGACTTATGCTGCCTCAAAAGCCCAAGAGCCACCATATGAACACGTCCCATCAGTCCCTACCTCTGCCTGGCCCTAAAACCTACAAGGCTTTGGGACAGATTGTCCTCCCATCCCAGCATCCCAAACCATGAGGTGCCACCTCTGCACCTCAGCTGGGGCAGTCTGTGCTCCCCACACCAGGACACTGGCCCTGCACCCCAGGCAGCCCTGACACCTCTCCTTGGTGCCCATGCAGGTGGCAGCTCGGGCAGTGCCATGTCTGTGGCTGTGAAGGCAGCCAAGGAGCTGAAGGAGGGTCAGCGCTGCGTTGTCATCCTGCCCGACTCCATCCGGAACTACATGTGAGTGTCCCGCTCCCTCCCCTGCTTTCCAGCATCAGTGGGGGAGCTCCCATGGCCTTCTGTGGCAGGAGCTGAACCCAGGAGCTTGGGGTTCTGGAGAACCACCCCAATAAATCTGATAGCAAGGCTATCATGGAGTGAGCCCTGAGCTGGGAGTCTCCCTCGGGCAGATCACAGGAAAAAAGCAAAATAAACAACAGGGAGAAGCAGCACACCACTGTGGCAATCACCAGGGGATTGGGGCACTTGGGGTTTATTTCCTCTCATCACTGACTTACTGCACGGAGCAGGACTCAGCCAAGCTACGCTTTCTGAGCGTGCATGCCTAAAGTTAGGAAGGCAAATAGCTGGCGTGCTTCGAAGAGTTACTGAGCACCCAATGCTCCTGTTGACCTTAAAAGGGGCTGAGAGCAGCCAGCTGCAAAAATCATGAGAGCCCCGGGGGCAGTGCTGTGGTCTGGTGCATGAAACAAAGCACGACTTCTTCTGGAAGCCTCACAGACTTGCTCTTTGTTGGTGATTTCTAGGTCCAAATTTGTGAATGATAAGTGGATGATAAGTAATGGGTTCCTAAATGACGTCCAGGAGCACAAGCCTTGGTAAGAGAACTTCTGCTGGGATAAACTGTGCTAAGGGAATCAGCTTTCTGAGTCTGGAAATCATTATCTTCAAAGGAAAATGTTCCCTTTTAGTGTTTAGAAAAAACACAGTAAAGTCCAGACCCCTCTGGGGAGACTGTAATGTCAGCTCCTCTTTTGGGTGGTTATATCTCAGCTTTCCAATCAAAGTCTATAAAGGAGCCATTTCTGTCCCAAAGTAGCTGATCCACTCCCATGTGGCAGCCCAGGCCACCTAAACCCTCTGAAAAGCTCTCTCTACTCCACATCTGATGTCAAAGGACCATCAGACTGCTGGGGAGGATGGGTCCCTGTTGTAGCAAGCCCCTTTCTAAACAGCTCCGCAGCTCATTTCAGGCAGGGGACAGGAAATTTTCACCTTCCAGAGCTGCTGCCAGAAATGATGGATACCATGGGGCAAGAGTCCCCTCAAGGCAGGGAGTCACAGGCAAACTGCTGATGTGTGGCTGGGCAAATGCCAGTTGTTTAGAAAAGCTCTTGGTCCCACCCTAAGGACAGCAGGTATTACTGGTGTCACCTTCCCCTTTACCAAAAGTTACTGTAAAATATTTCCTGAAAACTTAATATATTTCCAGGCCTCTTGTGTCTGGTTAGAGCTGCTTTTGGCCCTTCCAGGCTCCAGTATTGCCCTGCCCTTTCTGCAAGGACTCAGGGCTGAGATGTTTGGGAGCTGCTTGTGTTCCCCCACAAACAAGCTCAGCTTGTCCCTCATAAGTCACACGAGCATCTCTGCCAGGCTCTCTCCTGCAGGAGCTGCAAATGCTGCCTTGTGAGGACCAAGGATACTGAACAAAGGAGTAAAACTGGTAGGTCACCCATTTATGAGCTTGAAGTGAAGCCCTCAGTAGCTTCCTTGGATTCAGGACAGCTCAGCACCTTGCCAGCTGCTGGTCTCATCCCTACCTCTGGAGCTGCATGAACACGGGGCGTAGGGAAAGCTTGGCTTCAACAAGATCTGGCCGTGGTGGCATTTCTGCTTTGGGTATAGGAGTGGGGCTGGCTTTTCAGGCAGACAGACTATCCCTCATCTCCTCTGGCCTTGTCCCCCTGCTCAAGGCCACAGCTGTGCAGCAGTCACAGCTCGGCGCTGCCATTTGTCTTTCAACAGGTGGTGGAACATCAAGGTGCAGAAACTGAACCTCTCAGCCCCTCTCATTCTCCTCCCAGAAGTCAGCTGTCAAAAGGCAATTGAGATCCTCCAGGAGAAGGGATATAACCAAGCTCCTGTTGTTGCTGAGTCAGGGTAACTATTTCTGCTCACTACAGAGATGGGCATTCATACAGAAAAATCAGTCATGATGAAGTTAAATTCCATTTATTCATTCAGAGTTGAGGCTCTTGTGTTGGACTCTGATGCATAATTTAAAAAAGATCATCTGCCTCCTTGTGAAGATTCATCAATAAAACTCCTGTAAAAGATCCAGTTAAAGCCCAGTCCAGTGCCCACTGGACTCGGAAGACGCTGGATCAGTGCACAGGCTAGGGGAACCCAGGGGAGTGAGAGCTGGGGGAAACCCACACAAATAAGCAGCTGGAGAGCCCATGGGTTTTCCTTCTCCCAGCTGCTAAGTCCTGGGCTGCAATAGCAGATTTTAACTACTGTGAAACCAACAGCTTGGTGAGGACAAAGGCTTCCTTGTTCTGCTCAAGTGAGGAGAAACCTGCTGCCTCCCACTGACTGCTGCAATAATTCAGTCACTGACTTCAACCTGAGCAGTTCAGCCCCTACGTTAGATGCATGTTCTACCTCAGCTCTAACCACCTGGAAAACTCCCTGTTCCCTTACAGGCTTATTTTGGGAATGGTGACCCTCAGCAACACCCTCAGCTCCGTGCTGGCTGGAAACGCGGAGTTCTCAGACCCTGTCACCAAGGTCACCTACGACCAGTTCTCAAAGGTACCACTGAGGCTGGGCTGGTGTCAGCCTCTGTCTGGGGACAGGGAGAGAGGGAGAGGTGCATCACCACCACCCTGGGGTGTGAGAGGAGCTGTGAGAAGAGGTTGGTGAGAAGGCAGAGATGTGAAGGCAGAGAGGAGTGGGGAGGGCAGTGGTGATATCTTGGAGATGAGAGTAAGAACAAGCACCTGTAAAAACTCTGCTGACCCAGCAGGGTTCAGATACGGGAGCTTTTCACGGCAGGAGCCAAGCACTGAGAGGGGATTTCATCCAGCACCCTCCAAAATCAGAGCTCAGCCATTGTCAGGTGAAGTAAAATGTCAAATGTAACATTTTGTCCCGTTTAGATCGGCCTGGAGGACAGCCTGGGGAAGCTTTCCTGCATCCTGGAGAACGACCACTTTGCAATCATTGTACTCGAGCAGATGCAGTGTAGGTATCTGCAGAAACTCTCCAGGGGCTTGGCACAAGTGTTTGGGAGGGGAAAGGGAAATTCTCAAGCAGATTGTGGCAGGTGTCAGTGCAGCTGCTGCACCTGTGCAGCCCCTGAGCCTCTGCACAAGGGGTTTCTGCTCTGCAAAGCCCTGCAACTGCCCACTCTTCACCTGTGTCTCTTCCTGACACCACAGAGATGAGGGCAGAGGGGCAAAGCAAGCAAGGGGGACACTAGGGATCTCTGTTGTAGACTTCTGCAGCCCAGGGGCAAGGTCAGAAGGAGCATTTGGCCACATTAGGTAAAGCCTGGGTGGAATTCAGACACCTAAGTTGAGAAAGCTGAGAAAAACTGGGTTGGGCCATGAGCAAGCCCCGTGGCACGAGTCATCAGGGCACTGATGTGTGGCCTGGGGCAGCTGTGTGTCTCTTACCTGGACCATGGCTGGGAGTAGGGATGCTGTGCCAGTCTGGGAACACCATTAAAGCAGGTTTGGTTTGTTCTCAATCCTGGTGGAGCACCATGGTGCAGCAAACCAACCCAGCAGTCACCTGCAGCAGCAGCACAGCAGCATCAGGATTGCTGACACATCAGGGGCAGCAGGGATCACACCAGTGCCTCCTCTGACCCAAAAAAGCTGTGATGGCAGGTGCTGCTCAGCACATCTGACCTGACACACCTTTCTGGTACAGTCACACTAAAAGACTTCTGGGAGTACAGATTTGACCTTGGCTGGGAAAAGTGAGCAACATAAAAAAGCAGTCAAAAGAGTTTAGGTCTTGTGAATTAGAGCTGAAGGGTGTAATTATGCTGATTTCATGGGATTTTACACACTGAGTGTGCAAAACATCCCTTGGGTGAGCAGTGGGTGACACTGCCAGCACGGGGCTGCCTGCTCCACTCAGGGCCTCCAAAACCCACCAAACATCCCAAACCTTCCATCTCCAGGCCCTGCTTCCCCTGAGCCCACCAGCTCTGAAGCTTGCAACTCCATCCATGTTCCCACAACAGGTTGCAGACAAAAATCTGTCACTCAAAACTGCCTTTGATGCACATTTCCAATTCAATCACCAAAATTAATGCCAGGCAGAATTCCCTTTCTCAGCTATGTTGTCATAAAATAAGGAATATCTCTTTTGTAACACGTTTTGGTATAAATTAAATGGCATCAGCAAATTAAATGGCACCTAACAAAAATATCAGCCAGTATTAGTCTGCAGCACCTCTTGCTCTGATTTTCAAACAACACCCACTTGCTTTTCCAGAGCTGCTGTTTTAATGCTGTCTCAGTTATCCCCTTATTTATTACTTTCTTCCCACACCTTTGGAGCTTGGATTTTATCTTGTGTTTGCACTCTGGTGGCTAATTTGATTTTTTATTTATGAAAACATTTATCAGACAGTTAAAACAATTATTGAAGTGCTGTTTCATTAATGTGGTGTAGGATGTTATGAGAACAGAGTAGAAAAGTGCTTGACTGCTGCTTTCAAAGAGTCTCATTACTTTGCTCTGAAAAGTTTTGTGGTGATAGGAGCAGGACTGGAACAGAATTTGGCTAAAAACCACTGGGAAATTAAGTTTCCTGCTTTGGCAAAGGTGCGTTATTTGCAGCAAAAGCCTCTCTGGTGTGATTCCAGTAACCTGACTGAGGCTCCATCAGTCATTTCTGTGGAGGTAGAACTCAGACAGGTGCTGTTCCTGTTAAGGGTTTCTTTTAATAAATGAACAGCAGCCTCTGCACAGCTGGAAGGTGGTGAGGGGGCTGGTGGGGGATGGTGGTGGTGGTTTATTTTATTTTTTTGCCACTAAGCTGGAACTTTCTGTGCTCCCAGTCAGTGGAAACGGCAGCTCCTTCATGAAGCAGATGGTGTTAGGTGTGGTCACAGCCATGGACCTCCTCACCTTTGTCAACAGGAACGACAAGAAGTAGCAGAGCAGCTCGGCTGGCCCCGCTCCTCCAGCAGGTCCAGGTGTGCCCCGGAGCCCAAACCACCTGGTCAAGGGAGCCTCTGGCTCAATCCAGCCAATAGTTTCTCGAAATGTCTAAGTAAAAATTGTGATGTATTGTATTTGTCTGCAAAATGCCACCCATGGTATCACTAAAGAGGAGATAACTAAAGAAATTGTGTTTAACAGCCATGTGTGGTCACATGGAGCTTCCTGGGGCTGGGCAGGGGATGTGGGAAGGTGAGGATGGGAAGGGGATGGTTGCTCCTGCCCAGATTTTAGCAGGAGGAGGTTTGGTGTGTTTGCCAGCTGCAGGTACCTGCACACTGCCTGTGTTGCAGCTGCTGGGAGCTTTCCTGACCCCATTTCAGTAACAGGAGCAGCAGGGCTGGGGGCAGGTCACATCACTGCTGCAGCCTCCTGCCCCTCTCTGCCCAGCCAGGCAGGGCTGCAGGCACCCCCAGGAGCCATTCCTCCTCATCCCTGGATGTGTTTGGTTCCAAGAAGGCAGGAGAGGTGTGACAAGGAGGGAGGAATGGGTGGGACACAGAGCCCCAGAATGTGAAAGGTGTCAGCAGGAAGGGTGGGAAGGAAAAGCTGAGGGCTGAGATGAGCAGAGGGGATGAGGCGCTGGTGGGGAATGGTCACCTGGAATTTGGAAAGCACCTTCCTCACCTCTGGGGGATTTGGTGGCACTGGGTGCCCCATGCATGGTCCCACGTGAGGGGACAGTGAAGCGAACCCAAACAAGAAGCAAAGACTCATTCATGGAACAGGAACTGGGAGAGGAGCTATGGCTTCATCCCTGAATATGCATCCTGAGAGCTCCTTATCAAGGGGTGCAGGGGGAGGCAATGCTTGGTCCTCATTTTGCTGTCAGACCATTGGGTTCCAGGAACTGATAATGAAGGTCAGAAGAGTCATTTGCCATGGCTACCAAAAACATAAATGAAAGCAAATGTCAAAAGTGGGTTGTGGGACCAAACTGAAGTGCCATTGAAACCCAGCTTGGGGGAGTTGCTCTCAAAAGACCCAGAGAAGTTAACAGTCTTTCTGTAAGTTTCAGAAGCTGGTCCAAGATGGAAACAACCAATTTCAATTTCAGCTTGCTGCTAAGTGGCTACTCCATATTCCCAATCTAATCTAGTTTGTACAAGACTTTTATTAAATTATAGAATGCTGAAGTATTTACATTTAGGAAAAGTGTCTCTACTGTCTGTTGTTTCCTGAGTGACAAGAGCTATTATCAGATTTTCTGAGAGTTTTTGCTTGAGCAATAACCATATTTGTCCAGAAAAACAAAAACTGATTAGATCAGCCCTCATCCTATCCTATTTGTTTTAGCAATTCTGCTGCAAAGTGAGGCATGTTAGTCCATGCATGTATTCCAAACTCACATGAGTAAGTCTGAAAGTGCCCCATAACCCCATGAAGCCCAGAACCGAGTCTGGACCAGGCTGGCTGTTACGGATTAACCCAAAGCCCAGTGCTTCCAACAGCAGCAGGAGGGCTGCAGGGCAGTGGCTGCCAGCTGCAGACAGACTCCAGGACAGGCAGATGCTCTCCAGCAGAGGTGAAGTAACCACTGAGTATTAACCTCGAATATTTACAACTTCTTCTGTATGTTAACTATGAGTGTGGGAGCTAATAAAGTTGGGTGTGAGCCTCAGATATTTCAGGACTGCTCCACCTGGGCTGGAGCCAGGCTCACCAAGGTGCTCCCAGGGCCTTCCCCTGTCCCTGGGGGCTCTCTCTGCAGGCACATCCAGCAGTGGCATTGTCCTGCCCAGGGATGTCGGTGTCGTGTCTCCTGATGTTTGCCTGAGGATGTCCCACAGGGCACGGCCCCACTGCCACCCCAGAGGGCTGGGCTAGGAGTGAGAGGGACTGGCTGGTGCCATCCTGCCCACCATGTCTCTGGTGTGGAAAAGGAAGCAAGGGAGGAGTTTTTATTTGACTCGTGTGCAGAAATGCCTGCAGGACCTAAAAACATGTGCCCAAACACAGCATCGATGGCAGGAGCAGCGTGTCTGAGTGTCCCTCCCACACATCCCCAGGCCTGTCCTCTGACAGTGATGACCCTCTCTGGATAAATGGTCCTTTCAGTTCCTTTTCCCTCCCTCGCCACTGAGACCCTGTCAATATTTTATGCCTCCAGTCAGAGGCAGCTGCCCAGCCTGGCACAGCTCAGTGCTCTTGAGCTAGTTCTGTGGGGGTTCTGGACCAGAGGGATTGGGGTTTCCAGGCTCCAGGAGCCATGAGAGGGAAGCAGGAGGTGGATGAAGGCCAGGCAGCATCCCAGCCCACTGTCCTGAGTGCAGTGCCCAGCTCCAGTGCTCCCTTGACCTGCAGCTCCAGCCCGGGCTCTTCTCCCAACATCTCCTACTCCAAGGGGTGAACGGGTGTGTGCTCCCAAAACCCTCACTGCTTTCCAGTCCCACCTGTCCCAAGATGCTTCTGCTCTTCATCCCTCTGTTCTGCAAGGCTGGGGGTGCATTTCCAGTGAGTCCATGACACCAGGGCAAGACATTTCCACACCAGGGACCAAATGGCCCAGGGAGGAAGAAGCTCAGGCTGTCTGTGCTGCCTCAGGGCACATGAAACTCATGCACCCCTCCTCTGCTGAGATCCACGGCCTTGGCTCCCTGCAGCTTAATCCAGAGGAGAACAAACCCCAAGTGCTTTAAAGGGTGCACATCAAGTGTGTGGCACGGGAGGGCTGCCCTGTGCTGGGAAGGTGTGTGGACACAAGGACATGTGCTCTGAGAAGGTCCATGCCCACCACTGGCTCCTGCATTTTGGGATGTATCACCCCAGAGCTGGCTGCATTTCAGCTGTGCTGCCTTGCTAGAGCTTTTAACTCATTTTTCCCTTGCTGTGGACCCCGGTATCCCTGTCCCCAGCAGTCTGTGAAGCACAAGGGGCTGCTGATACTTCGGGAACCCTGGTGAAGTTGGGGCAGAGCAGTGTGGGGACAGACCTGCAGAGGCTGGACACGCCGGATTAGCCTGAGCTCAGACTGAACCAACACCACGAGCAAGATAAGCATCTTGCTGGCCCTGCCCAGCACCTTGGAGGCTTCCCCGCCTCCCCTTCCCCCCGCCGGGGTTTCACCGTGCAGCCACATAAATAGAGGTGCCGGGCGCTGTGGGGCAGGAGCGGGGAGCGCACCCCAGAGCCCGTCCTGCCTGCCCGGCCACCCTGCAGGTAACCCGGGAACCTCGGGCACTGGGAACGGGCCAGGGCCAGCCTGGATCCCCAGAAGGGAGGGGGAGGATGAAGGTTTCCCCAGGAAATAGCGGGAGGCTGTTGGTGCTGCTCAGTGCCAGACCCATAGCGCGGTTCTGCTGGAAATTGGCTCTGCCAAAGGTGCCCAATTTCACTGCTGGGTGGGGTCAGATGTTTTGGCAATGGATGGGACTGAAGCTGATGTGGCTGAAGTTGGGGCAGCCAGGAGGGAGCTCTTGGCTTGGGGAAGGGAGATCCTTTCCAGCTGCAGCTTTTCCATGGGGAGCATGTCTGGGTTCTGTGCCAGTCCTCTGGGAACAGCAGTAAAATAACCACTGGATTAAAATGTGTGAATGAAAGGAAGGGGCAGAACAGTGAACTCCAGCAAAGATAAAGCGAGTCTAAGTAACTTAAACTAGCAAAAGCTTGCTTTTAAACCGGAAAACCTTGAAAGTATTATTATTTTTTTAAATGATAATGGACAGAGTCTGTGCTTTCAAGTTTTTTCTTTATGGTTATGCAATTTACAAATGTTTTTGTTTAAAGAGATGTTAAGAAATTGTGAGTAGCTGCATGCCTGCAAGAGTAGGAAACTGGGGCTATCAAAGGGTGATGATATAAACATAATCAAAGCATTGGGGCAATGGAAGAAGAGACCAGACCTGGAGAGACCCAGTGCAGGAAGGAAAAAGGTGTATTTAATACAGCAGGACCTAAGGTCACTCAGACAGAGGGAAGGGATCCAAAAATGCACTTAAAGGAGAAACTGAATCTTGAAAAGCTGAAAAAAGAAAGAGTCCTCAGCCTTTAAACAGGAAAAGGATTCAGCATGGGCTGCCAGGTGCCGAACATCCAAGGTGTGAGTGGAGAAGGAGGAGGGAGCAGGCACAGGGAGGGAATTTCACGCCAGGACTGACTCTCTGAAAACAGGCTGGCCAAAGAAATGGAGAAGGCAAAGAGCAGAGTCCCACAGGAATGCCCAACACTGGAAACATCTTCCTTAAGAAAAAAAAAGGTTTTTCCAGTTGAAACGAAGGTGGAGTGACCCCCCTTGGCTTCCTTTGAAGGAGTGAGGTGGCTGGAAAAGGCAGGCAGCGAGTGGCACAGCAGGACAGGCTGGGAGCTGACACCCAGACCTGGTGCCTGGAGCAGCCACAGGACAAGCCACCAAAGCAGACAGTGCTTCTTCAAGCCCTTCTTCTGTCCAGGCCTGCATGCCTTCTAGGATTAATTAATTAGTCATTTAAATGTCAATTATTAGCATCAATATGAGGGTGAACAAGGCCCGTTTGCTCGGTGGGTGCTGCAGTGTGGGCTTAGCCTGGGTGCCCCGGGGTGGAGAACACCGTGGTGGAGCCACGATGGGCTTTTGGGCATGAGAAATTCTGGTTTTGGCGCTGTGCAGCCGTGGGTGATCCAAACTCCAGCCACGGGTTTGTCAAGGACACAGGGCCGCATTCCCTCGGTTTTACACCTTGGAGGGGCCTCAGTGTGCCCACGCCCGGTGTGACACCGCTCCCATTTCCCCCTTTTCCCCTCAGAATCATGGCTGTGCTCGGCGCCCTTCGCCTGTGGCTCGCCTGTCTCCTGCTCAGCAGCGCGGCCCCCAAACCCGCCTGTGACCCCAGTGCCTGCGGCCCGTGTCCTGAGGGGGGCCCTGAGGGGACAGCCAGCCCGGCTGCTGGGGGCTGCTGCCCGCCGTGCCCCCCGCCCTGCCCCTGCCCGCCCTACCTGCACGATGACTGCGACATGCAGGGCTTCTCCAGCGTCCCCGCCGGCCGCTCCTTCTACATCGACTTCGGCCGCAAGCTGTGCACCTGCGGGCCCGGCGGGGACATCGCCTGCACGCCGCTCTGCCCCAGCCCCGGGCCCGCCTGCCTCGCCCTGGGCAGCCCACGGGCCGACGGCTGTCCCCAGTGTGTGTGCTACGACCAGGAGGAGATGGCCGTGCCCGCCGGCACCGTCACCATCCGCGGCTCCCAGCGCTGCAGCTGCCCCGAGCAGGGCGGACAGCTGCTGTGCACATCGGACAGCCGCCACTGAGGCTCTCGGCCCGGCTGCAGGAGGGCACCGCGGCCTCGCCGGCAGCAGAAGGCTTCCTGAGCTGGGGGGTGTCCTCGCTGAGAGGCTTCCAAGCGTCCCGGAGGACTTGGGGGTTGTTACGGGCAGGGGGAGATGCCAGGTTCTCTGGCGAGGTGTCTGGAGGGGTGAGCTTGCTTGGTTCCACAGGGCTTAAGCTGACTGCTGCTAGCGTGTAACTGGAGCAAACGCAGCTATTTATTTATTTGGGAGATGATTCTGCTTTTGTACGTGTTTGTGTTTATATAGGCTGTTTATATTAAACTCGCTCCTCCCAGGAGCCAGGCTTTTTCTTCCTGTAATTCCATCGGGTTCCAAGTGGTGGGAACAAGATCAGAGGGCTGGCTGACGCCTTCTCTCCAATCTCTTCATGAGGTTGGAGTAGGGGGGTTAGCACAGATCTGTGTTCTTAGGAGGCAAACCCCTCTCTTGTGTCCATCCTCCGGAGCAAAGCCGTGTCTCACATGAGGATGGCGGCAGTCAAGGCTCAGTCCTCCACAGCCACCTTGATCTCACCCAGGGCTGACCCCATGCTCAGTCCCAGTTTGGCAGGAATGCCCCAAAGTGTGACTTTGTCTTCTGGATACGGACACAGGATACAGGAGAACTGCATCTTCTGAGTGCTTTGATATGTATAAACATGCACACACATAAATGAATGTATCTATGTATAAAACCTATGTATATCTATGTATAAAACCCACAGCTTCATCAGGCTGTGCTATTAACACATGGTAAATGTTTAAGGATTGAATAAAGTCAGTGTTACCAATGAACTTTTGAGGGCTTTACTGATAAGGACACATGTACTTTCCCCTTGTGCTAGCTAGTGGTACTTGGGCCACACAAGGCTCTCTCCAACCACCTTGGCTCCAGGCACAATTACATGTCTCCCTCGGATTGTTTCAACTTTCTTCTCTTCTGTTCTGATGCTGTTTGACTGCAAAAAAAACCCCCAAACAACAGTGATCAGGTGGGATTCAGGTGGAGGGTCAGGAAAAGGCTGGAGGAAGCAGGTGAATTTGGCTTTGGGGATGCAGCAGGGGTCTCCATCAACTGGGGAAGGGACCTTAAGAATCACCCAGTTCCAACTCCCCTGCCACGGGCAGGGACACCATCCACTGTCCTGGGTTCCTCAGAGCCCATCCAGCCTGGCCTTGGACACTTCCAGGGATGGGGCAGCCACAGCTTCTCCGGACAATCTGTGCCAGAGCCTCACCACCCTCACAGTGAAGAATTTTTTTCATATATCTAAGCTAAATTTCCCTTCTTTCAGTTTGAAACCATTCCCCCTTGTCCTGTCATGCCAGACCCTTGGAAATTGTCTCTCCATGTTTTTTGTAGGCCTCTTCAGGTACAGGAAGGCCACAAGGAGGTCACCCCAAAGCCTTCTCTTCTCTGGCCTGAACAATCCCAATTCTCTCAGCCTTTCAGCTGCTCCATGTTTCTGTTGCAGGGAAGGGGGGTTTGACCCGACAACACTTCGCCCTCTGCTCTTCCCCATTCGGTGTAAAAATCTCAGTTTTTAGTAAGGTTAAAGCTCACTGTCCACTTGACAGACACCAGACATCCCACGCCACCATGACCACCAGCAGCACAAGAAATTCTTCCCATTACAGGTTTCTAATTACCTGCTGCCAGGTATTTACAAATTGCTGGAGGAATCCACGTCCTGCGTGCCCTTGCAAGGTGAGGGTGTTTGAGTCCATGGGGTTGGCTCTCTTTTGTGTCTGCCAAGAATTTAAAGAGATCAGGACAAGTGTGTGAGCACAGTGATGGGTTTTGCAAGCACAGGGATCATTCAGAGGGAGTCATGAGGGATTTGGGAAGACTCCTCAGTGCCTGGGGAGGGTGGTGGGCTGCTGGGGGGGTTGTTTATCCTTTGTCACACATCTTATCTGTCTCACTGCTCGCTGCTTTGTGTGACTGATAACCTTGGAGGAAGGGGGAATGACCGACAGATGGGCAGCCCCTGCATAATATTGGGTTTGTCTTCCCTACACAGTGTCAGCACGGGAACAATGAAAGAGTTATTGTTTAAATATCTCTGCAAAAAGGTCCCTGTCGGCTCCTTTGCAAGCTGCTCCTTGGAGGTGGTGCAGAGTTTCTTTGCTCTGCCCCCTCCTCTGATGTGAAGATACCTTCTGCCTCCAGCATCTCTGTCTGCATTTCATCACATTGAAGGCACTAGGTGCATTATTTTACTTTTACCATGAACAGCACAGGGAAAAAATTAAAAACTCACAATGATCGGTCAGAATTTTTTCACTTAAATTTAATGTCCTGGGGTTTGGCATGCTTTGTTTGAATGGGTGTTGTCCTGGATTCTCCAGTATTAATCCTTCATGTGCTTATCTGCAATTTGGACACAGAATGGCTGGTAGTATTTGTATTTTTCCAGATCAGATTTTCCCCAGTCTGGGCAGGGGTGTAGTTTTGTGGCTTCACATGGTCACTGTCAGTGCACCAGAGCCAGGCACGTGTTTGCAGGGAAGGACTGTAAATGCTTCTCAAGAGCAGAGCAACACACAGACTGATGTGCATCCCTAAATGGGCCCTGAGAACTGAAACCAAAGCTGAAATTTGCAGCTCCTAGCAAGAACTCCTTTTGCATGTAGAGCAGTCAGGTTTTGGGGGGTTGTTTGTAAAAGATCATTACTGATGTTTAGTTAGTTGTGGAAGGGACAGGGCCTTTCCTGTTAATCATAAAATGACTGATTTAAACAGAGCCGTGCTTCAGCCCTCAGTCCTTTTATGAGCCCTCTCAGTTCCTGTCTCATGAGGCTGTAAAACATTAAAATATTCATGAATGAAAGCCCATCAGGAGGCTTCCTTTGGGTACAACTGTGTCAAGGAGTTGAAGTGTTTGCCCAAGTCCTTCTACCTTTTCCAACAGCCTGCCAGAAGTGAATTCCTCAGGTGTGGTTCACCAGCTTTAGCACCCCAGACTACATTTGCACAGCCCAGGTGTGGGGGGCTGGCTGGCTGCCATTTGGTTTTTTCTTAGTTATTATGTCTTAAACAATCAGAAATCTTGATCCATGGCAGGTTCTGCACTGGTGATTTCTGATCAGGATAGGAACAGAAGTTTCCTCAAGGATTCCCTAATTTAATTAGAATTAACTCAGTGTCACACATTACCAGTGTTGGTAATGGACTGATTACATCCCCCTAGAAATAGTTTTTCTTTAAAACTAGGGGGAAGGAAGAGAGGTAACATTTGACACTTTTGAATGTGCTCATTATAGAAAATTTTAAGTTGCCCTGACATGCCAAAGGTGAAATGCATTTATTAACCAGCAAATGGCACAAGGATGGGAGCTACACACACACAAGTGTATTTGGGTTTTTATAATTTAATAGTGAGGAGTTCTGCATGTTTCCCTAAAGTGTGCACATTTTGTGATGCAGAATATTGAAATGTGCATTTCTAAGCCTAAGACCTTTTACTTGTGCAACACTTTATAAAAAGCTTCTAAGTTGCAAAAATACCATTCAGGCATTTGGGAAAATAATATACAAGTTGTTTTAAGGCCAAAGTGATTTCAGTGGGACAATGGCCTCAAGCTGTGCCAGGGGAGGTTCAAGTTTGACATCAGGAAGAATTTCTTCATTGAAAGGCTTCTCAAGTATTGGAAAGGACTGCCCAGGGAGGTTTGGAGTCCCTGGAGGTGTCTAAGGAATCTGGATGTGGCACTCCGAGCTCTGGGCTGGGTGATGAGGTGGGGTTTGCTGAAAGGTTGGGCTCTGTGATCTTGGAGATCTTTTTAATGTAATTGATTCTGTGATTCTGTTCTATGATTTAGCTTCAACATTGTACATCTGCACTAAAAACAGCTTTTTAAAATCATTCTGATATTGCATCCATAGCAGCACACACAACTCAGTTCTCCAAGGCTGTTGGGCTTTTTCCAGCAGCTGGCTTTGAATCCTGGAGTGATTTGCAGAGTCATTATTCATGGCTATTCACAGTTCAGAAGTTCAAGAGACACAAAAAAAGTCCAGGGTATGTAATCAAGGATTAATTGTTGCCAGTTTCCAGAGAAGAAAAAAAAAAAAAAAAAGGATAAGAATACAAACCCAGTTGTTTGAAAGCAGAATGAAGGATCTTAGAGGGAAATTACTGTTCCTGTAGCTGCTGAAAATGTCCCTGTGTGTCCAAGTGAGTCAGGAATATCGTTTCCCCCCATCTGAAAAGCTGGGAGAGCAGCATAGGCATTACCTAACAAATGCCAACCCAGTTCCTCAAAATCTTTGGAATTTTGCCATTCTGAGTTTCATTTGATGATGATGCTTAAGATTTTCAAGAGCTTTCAGGTCTCGATCCAGCTACAGTACTGAGCTAAGAAACTTAATCAGAATCAGCTGTGCAAAATAGTCCTTTTGTGTATTAAAAAAAATTAAAAAAACAACAGAAATATTCTCTTTCCTTCCTGGCCTTAATTGGGATCCTGCCTGTGGAACCATATATACTGCTAAGTATCTTAGAAAAATCAGTACCTGCACAGTAATTGAATTTGTAATTATTGTAATTGCACATATCAGTAAGTCCTCTTGTTTCTCCTGTGTGCCAGCCCCTGCTGAGAGCAAGGAGTCTAAATCTTAAAGACCAAACAGGGCCATGAACTGAGCTGTGCAGAAACATGAGGAAACAGAATTTGATGAATGTTAAGAAATTAAAGGAAGTGTCCACAGTTTGTAGCTCACAGGGAGAGGTTGCAGGAGGAGGGACACACACACCCCTCGAGATAAAAGTGGCATAGAAGTCAATCACTGGTTTCTTAATCACAGAATAATTAAGGTTGGAAAAATCCTGAGACTGAGTCCCAGCTGTGCCCGATGCCCACCTTGTCCCCAGCCCAGAGCCCTGAGTGCCACCTCCAGGTGACACCTCCAGGGATGGGCACTGCAAAGCTCCCTGGGCAGCCCCTGCCAAGGCCTGAGCTCCCTTTCCATGGGCAAATTCCTGCTGCTGCCCACCCTGAGCCTCCCCTGGCCCAGCCTGAGGCCTGAGCTCTCCTCCTGTCCCTGTTCCCTGGCAGCAGAGCCCGACCCCCCCGGCTGTCCCCTCCTGCCAGGGACTTGTGCAGAGCCACAAGGGCCCCCTGAGCCTCCTTTGCTCCAGGCTCAGCCCCTTTCCCAGCTCCCTCAGCCCCTCCTGGGGCTCCAGACCCTTCCCAGCTCCGTTCCCTGCCCTGGACACGCTCCAGCCCCTCCAGGGCTCTCCTGCACCAGCCACAACTGGAGCCAGCCCAGCACAGAGGGACAATCACTGCCCAGCATGATCTGCATATTTCTTCACAACTCCTAAAAATCTAACTTGAAAAATTCTTGGAATTTAGCAAAAAATTATCTAAATTAATTTTTTATTAACACAGTCACATTTAGTATATGCATCAGTTTGTATTTAGGATTCAGGATCAACTTAACAAAAAATGTGCAAGGAATAATTTTCAGGAGTAGGTCCAAGGGACTCAGCTCCTGCTTTGTGCCAGTGCTGACACCAAAGTCCAACACAGAAGGTAAATACCACAGATTTTCCCTGATTACTTCACAAGCCCTAGATCACACCTCAGTTGTATCAGGAAGACAGACCAAATTTCACCTGCAAAAGTCACATTGCTTTCAGATTTTAGGAGGGTATCTAAATGGTGAATTTTCATTTTATGTTTTAAATATACCACAGATGTAATCTCACATACCTCACACACTCTGAACTTGCATGAATTTATATACAGATAAATAAATACCTAATATGTGTCCCAGCCATATTGTTGGGTTGTTTTTGCAGAATCCTCATTTCACACCGTGTGTGTAGCTTATTTTCCTTTGTTTTAGCTTTGAGGACATTGCTCTGGTTTTTACAAAGAGGGTTATTTAGGAACAGCCCTAAGTTGCAGAATAAAGGACTTTGTAAACTGATGCTCCACAAAAGCAAACCAGCTCACCAGATATTTACAATTAAACTTCTGATTCCTGTAATGGCTTCTTGAAGAGGGGATTTATCTCTCAGGGAAATTTGAAACCATCCAACTAAAAATACTCAATATGGGACCTAATTTAGTTGTTATAATCATATAACCACAGAATAGTTTGGGTTGGAATGGACCTTAAAGATCACCCAATTCCAATATCCCCTGCCGTGGGCAGGGACAGTTTCCACTATCCCAGGTTCCTCCAAGCCCCATCCAGCCTGGCCTTGGACACTTCCAGGGGTCCAGGGACAGCCACAGCTTCTCTGGTCAATCTGTGCCTGTGCCCCACTACCCTCACAGGGAAGAATTTTTTCTTGTATCTAATCTAACCCTGCTCTCTCTCAGTCTGAGAGACAACATTCCCCTGAGCGCTTTACAGGTGAGGGATTTTTTTGTTAGGTTGTTTATTCATTTCAGATTAAAGAAAAAAATTGCTCCCTGGCAGCAGTGGAGTTAAAATTATTTCCAGTTATATCACCAGGAGTTACTGGCACTACTCTCAGACACTCTTCTTATGCCAGACAAGGAAATGATAAATACTCCTTTGTCTAGAACACAAACTACTCAGCTCTCCACAGATTAACCCTCTAACCACAAAATATTATCTATAATCAGCCCTCTTCCCTTCTGGAGGCACTCGTGGGTGTCACCATGCCAGATGCTGGGGAAGAGATGGCAGGAATAAATAATGCTCCAGTACTCAGCAGAAGTAAATTCTGGAGTACCCACATCTGATTTAATCTCTGCTGAGCAGGACTCACACGCTGGATATGAAAAGAGTTTGAGATTCTTGCTTGAGTAGAATCTTGTAATAAAGAAGCTGCTCATTTCCTGAAGATTGCTGATTTGGTAGAACATGGTAATTTTAGAGATGTATTACAATCTGGCTAAACAAGTTAACACATGGGATTTGCAGAGAGGAAGTGTTTTCAAATAAGTCACTACCATATATGCTTGGAACCATTACTTGAAGTTTGATGTCCATGCCATTTTAATTAATTCAAAACAACAACAACAAACCCTCCCCACCCAAAGTCACAAACATTATGGACTATTTGCCTGCTAATTCTTTCTTTCATCGAAGCTGCTCCTGCAATACAAAAGTGTAATAAAAATCCCCACACTGGTAAGAACGAGTAAACATTTTTCTTCATTTGCATAAACAAGAAACCCCAAACAAATACAAGGGCCAAGGACTTTTCCTGGCCAAGAACTGGTTAAATAGTTTGAAACTATGCTCAAGATTTCCTGAAAACATATTTGTCTTTCAGCCAAACAATACTGTTAAAGCAATGTAAATGCTTTGCTTCCAAAATGTGCTTTTTCTGTTCACAGAGAGCAGCAGTGTAAAAATAAATCATCCATGAAGCATATTCTCATTTTTAATTTCATCCCTTGATAGATCAGTTGCTTCAAAATCCCTTAACAGCCAAGGAAAGAAAAGTCACAGGGTTCACATTTTAAAGATTGTCGATTGTACAGACCCAGTGCTGCTAATCCACGGGCGGGTTACGGCCGCTTCCGTCACGACCTGAAACACTGGATTTTATTAACAACCAACTATGAATCTTTATGGGCGTCTACAAGGTTGGAAAAGCATTTCCCTGCCTTCTCACACCTTGCTTTTCTCTGGCAAAACCAACTGTGAGCACTCAGCAGGTCCTAAAGAACTGTGACACAGAAGAAGAACGGATTTTGTATGTCCAGGTGACAGGAATGAACAAATGACCTGATTTGGGCAATCACCAAAAGCACATCAGTGCCATGGACCATCAGGTTACTGTAGGACTTGAAAATTAAACAACCCAGAAGGTCTTTGCAGGAGTTTAGCATGCCAAGGGCAGGGGAGGGGGGAAAGGGATCCAGGCTGAGTTTGAGTTTGGCAGAATGAACCTGCTTTTGTCGCAGAGGGAAGAGCAAAGTGCGTCCAGCTGATGGTCGGATGGCCTGCACACCACACTAAATGTGCGTGGTCATGGATATGCTGTTTGCAGGAGGTGCTGAGAGTTTGAATTTATTATTAGGAAACCAAAACATTTCACTTAATTGTTTAACATGCGAGATTTTCATGAGGGAACGAAGGTTAGTTACATTTCCAACAGGATTTCAAAACTACATTTTGCCTATTCAACTCTAAGCCAAATGTAAGGCTGAAAGGTTGAAGAGACCTTCAAAGGAACAGAAGTCAGAAAGACAATAACAATACAGTACCTAAAAATGGGTAATTCACACATTTTTGACATTTGTGTCTTGCATAGACAAATACTTATTCATTCTTTTTCTCCCAAGACGACTCAACTTCAGAAAATAAAATGTTAAATCAACTTTAATTACAATTAAATGCATGTGTTCCAATTTTTTAAAACACATGGGTGTTCTGGATTTTTGTTTAAGTGCAACTATCATCCCTTGGAAAGGCTTTGTTTTATCCTGTGGGCTGCCAAGTTCCTGAAGTCAGGAAGGTGGATTTCTGGTTCTTCCAGAAACAAATCCACGTTGTATTTCACAGAACACTCTGAGGTGGAAGGGACCCACAGCGAGTTCAGCTCCCCAGTGAATGGCTCACACAGGGCTCTGGGTGTCACTGACCAGGAGCTGGGGTTTGAGCCACGTGTGCTATTCCCCTCCAACATCCATAAACCTAAAGCTACTTTGGAAGCACAAACTTTGGAACTTTGGAACTGGGAACTGCAATTCCTCACTGCGCCTCTGGCTCCTGGTCGCGTTTTGAACATCAACAAAAAATATTTGTTGTTGCATCCCAGGTCACCATGAAATCCTGCCCTGCCAAGCCCTTCATCCATACCCAGGTTTCCACTGGAAGAAGACCCAGGAATGCAGGCAAGGTAGAGCTGGAGGGCTCTCCAGAAGATTCCTGTCAGAAATCAGGTACCAGAAGGTAAATGCAGCCTGACATGGATCCGTATGGAGCTCCCCTGAGGTTGGCAGGACTCCACTGTGACACAATATCCAGATGTGGAAAACCTCCTGCAGAGCCAGAGTTGATCTGAGTATTTTCCAACGTGATTATTTATTTGTAACAGTCATTCAGAAACTTATTCTGATCACTTTGGAATTGATTTACTGAACTGCAGTGCTTCCAAAGTTAAAAAAATAACCAACAGAAAACTGCCTTGCCTGTTCCAGGAATATTGAAAAAATTGGACTGAGAACCCTGTTTTGGGTTAGATTGAAGAAAAAAATTAAAAGTTTTAATAACTGTATTTGCAGAAGAATCACATTGATTCAAAAACCAAATTAGTTCTATTGCATATGAATATGACTTTAATTGGGGGCAGGGGGGGAATTCTACATGGACTTGAAGTTAGGTCCCCTATAAAGACTTTTTAACAAATGTAAACATGTACCTTTCCTGAATGGTGATGCTTTGCTGAAACCAGCAATCTTCCTTACACAGGAAAAAAAAAAGTAAAGGACCTTACTTGTTTCTTGTTTTCTCTTCTTTTAAATCATGAAAAGAACAAGCACTTTCCTGCAGTTCACACCCACTACAGAATTCTCACTGAACTGAAAGAAAAGGTTTGAGTTTCATATGTTAAGCAATGTTTTTACACTGGTGAAGCCCTTTCAGTTTTAGGAATTCACATCCCTATATTTTTTTTATGTTTCTAATCTGACAGTGAAACAATTCCATATTCCCCTTTCACAGTAAACTCTGTCAAATTCAGTCTCCAGGAGCTGATAAAGTAGCTGAAGACAAGGTCATGTTTTTGAAGAAGAGAATTTCTGCTGCATGTAAGGTGGGGGGATTAAAAAAAAAAAAAAAAAGCAGCTAACTAGAAAATGGCTTCTTTCTGAAAAATAAACTTTCAGAAGTTTGCAAACCCTGAGGTCTTGTTTCCAATAAAAACCCCAAACAAACCAACAAATATAACCTGCTATTGAATGGAGACGGTGGGGGTGATGAAGCACTCTTGAAGTCAAAAACAATTAAAACCAAAAATACAGAATCTGAGTTCCAGTAATCTAAGCTATTTTTTGTAGGGGCAGTAGGCTGAATGCTTCCAAAGGAGCAGGACTTGTACATGGTTTGTCTTTTAAAGTGTTTTGGGGTCAAACTGGATTTGACAACAGCCTTTGAGATAGCCATGCTATGTCAAAGCCTCCCTAATTACATTTTTCATTACTCATTTACTGTGCTGTTTAACAAACATGGCACATTAGTGACAAAGCAGAGAAGTCAGAAGAAAGCAAATTCTTTAGAAATCACCAGTCCAGTGGAGCAGATCATTACAGCACTTGAAGAAAGGAAGATCCTCAGCCAGGACTCGGTGAGAGCCGGAGCAGAAACACCTCTTGTGTTGAGTAAAAAACATCTAAAAAAAATAACTCCCAGTCACTGAAAATTTCTCTTATTCTCCATGTATGTATGGCAATGCCACTGAGATTTCTTCCTGAAGCTTTTCTTCCTACCAACTCAACCTTGCCTTGGAAGACAATCTGCCATGGCCAGCTTCCAATCACTTAAGCAAGCCCAGCAGTACATTCCTTCATCCTCCTGAAATCAAGGGGTCCTAAGCATGTGCCTGAGTGTTCTGAGAAGCAGAAATTAAGTATTCCATTAAATATTTGCATCTGCCAAAGGGCTTTGTTCAAATACAGTGTCTGAAGGTTCTAAAGGCTACCACCTTTCTCCCTGTCATGTTAGAAACACACCCAGATTTGGTCTAAATCACAAGGAAGTTCTGGCTTTGATCTAAGCCAACACTGTGACAAATGGACAGGGACAAAAGAGGGTGTTGATCATATCATGAGGCTCTTGAGTCTCTTATTTGTACTCAACAACAGGAAATACAAAGTTCCAAAAGCAAGTGTTCATGGATAGACAATCACAGACTTCAAACTTTGGGAAAATAAAAGAAATTAACTGTTACAACAACAAAAAAAATAAAAATAAAAAATTTCAAAACAAAACCAAACCAAAACCCAGCTGTTTGCATACCAGCTCTTCATTTTTCAAATGACACACAAGGATTTCCTACTCTAACAAAGCCTGCTGTATATTCTGGTAGTGAACTTCAGATCTGAAGACATTTTATATAAATCCATGTTATATTTTTCTTTTTGTATTAGGGGAAAATATTTCAAATGCAATAAAATAGCAGAATTCATGACTGTATAGTAGGCAACTTTTCATTTTTTTAGATTCAGTTGTACAAACTATAAACTGTTAAATTTCTCTAATAATTGGAAAAGTTGTGGGTATTTGAACTTACTTACCTGAATACTCATTTAGCAAATATTTTCAGATACAATTCTAGATACAGAGTTATGCAATTTGAATATCAGTTTACACATAATATAAATCAATGTTTGACAATATCAAAATCCCATCAAACAGTGGGCCCTTCTTATGCTATTATCAAATATAGTATATCACTGTGGGATAGCTGAGAATCATAGAATGCTACTGTAGGCTTGTTTATTAAATTGGGTCAATTTTCAGACCTTCCAAATAGGAATACTAAACATTTATTTTTCCCCTCTGGAAATTCTTTTTTTTTTTTTTTCTTTTTTTCTTTTTTTCCTCCTGCTTAATACAGTTGTCATCCCAATTTCTAGTGAATTTATAAAAATATTTTTTTTTATCCAATAACCCCAGAAAGGTAAAAATAGGAGTTTTTATAGCAAATGATAAACAGGCTCACGGACTATGAGAGAAACTAAACTTATTTAAATTGCCATACATTCTCTACTGAATCACACATCAACAGTTTCTTTTTATGTGTGTTGCTGTCCACCTCAGACTAGCAGTTTTTAAGGTGCAGAAGCATCTTTCAAATATATGCATCTAACTCAATAATCAAGTTTCACACACTAGTGTCACATGCTTTAAATTTACATCACCTGCCCATCAAAAGCTGTGTTAAATAACAGCACTAATTGAAACTGCATAATTCATCAGAAACTGCAGCACTTCCAATTCAGAGAACAAAGGGGTGCTTACGTGGTTCTTTATATTACTAGATATAATTTTCTGAAATAAGGAAAAGAAACAGAAAAAAAGAAAACACATTTGAAAGAAGTTGCTGCACCTGCAAAAACACTCTTTAAGCTTACTATGAAATACAAAAAAGTGCACCCTTCTATATCTACATATAAAACATATTAGAAATAAAACTTGTGTAAAATGTTTGCTGTGCAAACTATAAAAAGTCAGTCAGTCAGTCCATTCTTTTTCCTAAGTGTTTTTCTCCATGCTCTCTTGCTTCCTACTGCAGAGAATCGCTGTTATCCAAGACCAGCCCACTGATATTTGCTGTTGAGAGGTCTCCTGCATCGTCTTCACCGCTGTCCACAGACTCATCCTCGCTCTGCCCTGCCATCATCACCTGCTGCACAGCCAGGGTAGCACCATCGGAGGACAAGGACTGCAGACTGTCTACATTCATGTTGACTGGAGCTGTGATGGTCACGACAGCACCTGCAGAAGCACAATCACAGCACCTCAGCACCTGTCTTGCCTTCTACTTACACATAATAGACCTTGTTTCTAATCAACAGTTAGGAAACTTAAGGAACTACATTAAAATAGAAGGTATGTAGGTTGCCAAATACTTAAATATGAGGAAATGTCAGAATTAGGTTGGTCAGGAATATTAAACTTTGTGATATGGACACCTGCTACAGCAATTCTCCAATCAAGTTATCACATTTCTGTAAAGTATTCCAGCTTAATTCATTGCAGAAAAAGGGGAGTTGTCCAGATTCAAGGTAACTTCAATGGATAAAGCTGTTGCCAGATCCAGCAGAGGCTGAGGGAAAAACTTGTTACAAACTGGAAAGAATAAAGCACCAGGCAGCAGGACAGAAAGGATGATCCTGGCATTAAAGCAGTTATTTATCTTTCTTAAATTAAACCTTTTTGTTTGATCTGACACTGAGGAAGTTACTTCAGTCACAGTCTGTGGAGGCTCTATGACATCTTTCTGCCTCTCACTGTTCAGCTTGAAGCATGTGAGGCAGATTTGGAATTGCAGCCACTGAAGCTGAAGCTGCAGCCCAGTGCTGCTCATCCAACAGGACACTCCTGACGTGCACACAGAGAGAACTCAGCTGTACATCTCAGTTTTACATCTTTTATTCTGTCATTTCATAACTTCTGAAACAAAAGCAAGTTTCTCAACATGGATTCCAATATAATACCCTTGCTTAAACCACAGAAAACCGTTACAGAGAAGAAAAGTGGCACATTTCTGTTATGCTTTCCCAGATTAAAACCACATTTATACTGAAATACCCAGAAATTTCCCTCCCACCATTCCCCTGTCAGAGAGGGATTAACTTTATTATCCATGTTGAGGCAGCTCTCCTCACCATCTGACATCGTGAGCTCGTTCGATTGCTGCTGAGCAACTCCTGAGGCAATGGAGTCAGGCCAGAACCTCTGGACCGGTCGGTTCTGGGCTGTTTTCTTCTTTGTTTTTGGAGTTTCAGAACAACTGGAATCCAGCATTGGCTGAAGAATTCGTCTTCTAGCATTGATAAACCTAAATACAATCGAGGGCAAGGGGAACTTAGGACCAGTTGGCTGTAAATTCAATCTCTGTCTCTCTCACATTCACAAAGCATGCAGCAGGAAAAAAAAAATAGGAATATAAAATCTTCTATCAGCTGGGCTTCACATTCTTTTTAAAGTGTAGAACCACCCCTAGAACACCAGTATTCCTTTTGGCAAACTAGCAAAGAAAGCACTTCTATCATTTTGCAGCAAACAGCATTTTTCCCCCACCTCAGAAGGAAAAATTCTCCAGACAGCACAACAGATGTACACTTCAGGATCTTATTAAAAACTAAGCACCAGAAAACCTGCTGACAGCCCAGCTCAGAAAGCTGATACTCCTCTCATTAGGGTTCACCTAAAATCTAGCTCCTGCCTAACCTGCTTTGTTTGGTCTGGTTTCATTTACTCCCTTAAGCTTCTGCATTACTTATTTTACAGCTGGCTTTCCAAAGGCTGGCTCCTGATGCAGGAGATGACAGCAAACACATTTGTCAGATCTCTCCTGATTCCTTTTGTTCTCTGATTTTCACTTGCTTACTTTAGCATGCTAATTGCCACCCTTCCCCTTTCTGCTAGTGAACAAAAAAATACTTAAACTGAACCAACAGTACTTCAACATAATGATCTATGGCAGGGAGTTGTGACTGAAGACATCATCCCTAAATATCACAAAATACATCCAGGTCCCAAGTTTACCTGCAATGGGAGGAAATCAGGTGCAGCTGGCAGGTTCCTAAGTTGTAATATAATGCTCTGCAAAGACAGCAGTCAGATCCCAGTGCACAGAGCTCCATGGCCACATGTCACACAGTCACAGTCACCCTGTTCCACTTTTGGAACCAGTGTTCTGTCACTATCCTGACTATTTCCCCCCTGGACCCCTCCACAGCCTCACAGCCAGTGTCATCTTTGAAATCTGAGGCAGATCCCTGTGGGACTTCGCTGCAGCAGTTTTAGGAACCGATGCCACAAGGCGAATAGGACACTGTCAGCACCTTCCCTCCTCTCTTCTGCAGGGAAGGTGTCTTATCTTACACCTCCAGGAAAGATAAGACATGACAAAACATGCTGAACCATGGGCTGGTGTAACCGAGGAACTGCCACTCCTTTCAGACATCACTGCTCAGGAGAGCATCCTTTGATACAAGAACAGAATCTCTTAACAGTAACTGCTCCAACATCTGCAGCCACCAGGCCACTAAATGCCTTTAGACTTCAATTTCTTTGCTTGCAGAAGAGACATGAGAGTACTTCCATCTCTCTCAGCACTGGAACACAGTTCCTTAATGCTGCAATGTTTTCTGGAGTCCTTTTATAATTTAAATGACATGAGTTAATACTCATTAATACTCATATTATACCATTTAAAAATAACGTGCTTGTGTGCCAGTGCATAACTCTTGTATTTCTATACATGTTTTGTAACATATGTAGAAAATTTAAGTTCAACTCCAGATGTCCAAGTTATCCTCCTCATTATTTCTGAGCTGTAAGCATGTGGAGACGAGGACAGATATTAAAGGCTTTGCTCTTACCAGTTGTTAACCTGGAGTAGTGTCAGATTTGTTTGTGCTGCAATCTGCTTCTTCTCATCCTCTGTTGGATATGGATGCTACAGAGGCCAGAAAAGCAAACAAAAAAGGCATAAGCTTGCTTTTCATCTCCTCATCAAAAATAAGAACTCCTTTATTACATCTGATTAAAGAGGGTGGATTAAGGCCATCTGACTCATTAAAACACAAACCTTAGAAACCTCACAAACTTTTATAGATGAAAATAATTCAACAAAGAGTGCTTTACTACACAAAAACTGATTTTATCCTCGAGAGTGTCCGTGGCACCATGAAACTGCTGCTGTGTAATTCAGAAGAAAAAGCTTCTCATGGCTGACAGTCTTTATTAAAGAGCGTGATCCCTGGGCAGCACAGCATGTGAGCAGCTCTGATTAGTTCTGCTGGCCAGGGCACTGTCATATGAGAGAGCTGAGGAGCACTCTGGAGTTAAATAAAGCTGCTCTAAGCAGATGAGGACGGGGCACATAACACAAGAAGTGCACACGCAGCTTCCCTGGATCAGTTCTCTGCTGCAAAAAAAGTTGTAAATGGCAAAATATCAATCAACTCAACATTGTAATAGCTTGAGAGCCATTTATCCTTTCAAAGTGGTCATGCAAAGGGAAGACAGTTGAAAGCACAAGCAGATAGTGACATGCTTGGTACACATCAGAAGGACTGGAAAGGAGATCGAGACAGAAAATTTGAAATTTTCCTCGGTCAAAAATACCCCTAAAACACCTCAAAATACAGGTGGAATGATTTCCCCTTGTGCCCTGAACCAGAGTGTAGAGAGCATTAAGTTCTCAACACAGTGACATGAAGAAAAGCTGCTTGTAACAACACTTACTGAGACTGTGCAGTACAAATGTAATATATTTATTAAAATATTAATAAAAGTCAACCAGCATTAGACTGTGGAACTACTCCAAACGCCTCCAGGGAAAACTGAACAGAGATTCCACAACTGACAACAGAATAAATTCACCTTGTTTATGAAGAAAAATTGCAAGACACCACATGAGAGAGCTACATAAAAAACTGACCGTGCTCAGTCCTTACCCCTATGTGCTGGAAAAGCCAAGATCTCATCACATTTGTAGCGTGCTTGGGAAGAACTCCTCTCTTATTTTTTGATGAGCCATCATCTTGATGCAAGATGCCTAGATCTTGGTTTAATTGCAACTGGAGCTGCACATGTAATTTTAGGAGAAATAAGGCAGTTAACATAGTAGTGGCAGTTCTGTATCAATGAATGAGCAGCTCATTTATAGCAGGAATGAAAAGAAATTAGGCTTGAATATCCTGAATATACTCACTGTGTGCAAACATAAACAACTATGGAAGCTTTAAAATATTACTGATTTAAATGAAGGACAAAGTAAAATGCTGCAGTAATGCTGCAATTGCACACAAAGATGCTAAAGGTCCTGCTAAATAAATGCATTAAATTCTCAAAGAGCATTAAGATCTATACAGTAGAACCTATAATTCACTTTACAACATTCATTCCACTTCCTAAATATTCACATATCTTTCTCTTTGTTTTTTGCTTCCTATGATTCATCAAATCATTTGCACATTGATTATCTGAACGCTTGGGGGTACATTCTTAAATGCTTATGCAGAAATAGAAAGAAACAGCACATAAATTGCATATAAGATTCTATTTCAGACAATTGGAACAAAAATAATTCTAAATCAGATTTTCCAGACAAATTGGAGCAATTTCTTAGGCCAATGAATATGTAGGAAACGAGTTTTAAACAAGGTTTAGGCTATCAAATTACTACAAATATATATTTGGAGCACATTTTAATTTCCAAAGTAATGTCTTATATTCTAAACAACCTGCCTGCATATGGAGGCTTTATAATGAACTTTCAATAGCTTTTCTACAGTGTTTTTCCCTACCTCCACAGCATTCTGAAACACTGAAAAAGAAGACATTGAAGGATTTTCAATTAGTGACCTTTGCATAGATGGGTTTGGAGACTCCCACTAACATTAAGAGTAGTCACAGATGTATACAGAAGGTGAAGTCCTTTTTTATTTACAGGCTAGAGGCATTATTTTTCTCTCAGTATTTTATTTTTTTCATAAAAGGTAAAAAACCCCTAATTTTTCAAAATCCCTTCAGTCCAGGAGAGTAATTTTACACATTTCTTTCTGAGAGGTGTGTGAGGACAGAGCTGTCTGTGTTCTAGGGGAGAACATGGCTGAGCACAGATATGCTCCTGCCAATTCAAAGAACACTCTGTGCACACTTTTTTGGTTGGAAAGCCAGAATTAGGGGGAAAAGAAGCCAGTGAGTCAGTGATTACCAACAGATTTTATGCTGTGGAGCTCCTCATTCACATTTCTAATTAAATCCAGATTCCAGGAAGATTTGGTTTATCACTTCCAGAGAAAATGAGCAAGGTTTTCTGTGCCAGAAGATGGTCTAGTTTTCATGTTTCTTTTTCTTTAGCTGTTTCTTTGAACTCTTCAGATCCAGCTCTTAAGAGCCTCTCACAAAAGAGTGCTGGCCCTTATATTTTAGGGTATAAGGAGACAAAATTGAGGATCTTCCAGAGTCTCAACTAAATATTTTGAAGGTTTAATAGAAAAATGCTTCTCCAAATAGATAGACTCTGAAATACACACAGTTTCACAGTACTAGTGGTTACCATTGTGATAAAAAGTCAAATTTCTCACAACAGCAGTGTGGCATCTTAACGCAATACATTAAATCTATACAGCCATAAACACAGTTCAATGATTAGAAAAGTTATAATAATTGAAAAAGTATTAATTTAATTTAGAAAGGTTTTTGGTTTGCATTGGTTTTGGGGTTTGGTTTTGGGGTTTTTTTTGTCCATTTGGTTTAGGGGTGTTTTTTTTTTAATTTTAGTTAGATTTTTGATTGTTTTTTAATTTCATGTACCCATACTCTTCTGGCATCAGTAAAGGAAGACAATTAAAAGGTAGGAACTCTGATGTGCTGTTGTAGCAAGGGGGACCTTATGACACATTATATAACCTGTAACACACAGCAGTGGCTGCACCAATTTACAATTAATTACTCTGTGTGTACACAGAGCTCGTTCTGCCAGTGTGTCAAATTTAAATCAAAACTCCTAAAACCACTGAGATGTATTTCCACCCACAGCACCATTCTGTGGAGCTCATGAAACAAACCTGAGAGTTCTGGATCCGAATAGTCCCAGGTGACAGTGCCTGTGTCACCACTTGTCCTTGTGGAGTGACCACAGTGACTGGCTGATACACTGTCCCCCCTTGAAACAAAACAAACACAGATTATGGGGAAGAAAAAGTCCTCCAAGTATTATTATCTTTAAACACATCAGCACTACAAACCATACAAGACTTTTGATAATATACCAATTATTTTTTTAGTCAGCATGCCAAGATGTGCTCTTTGCTACACTAAAATTTTCATCCATTCACAAAAAACTGTACAATGTTTGATTATATTATATTGTATTTTGGGCATTCTAAATCTATTTCCAAAGGAAAATGCCATTATTATCAGGCTACAAAACAGTTCTTCATGTTGTTTTAACTGAGTTAAGTCTTCAACCAACAAGGGTCACAACACCAAAATCAAACCTACATGATCACACCGTAGGGCAGCTGGGTTTGATTAAAAACCTTGCTGAGAAGCAACACTCAACATTTCATCTCAAATGTAATCTCCAATACAACAAGGACATCAAGGATTTCACAGACTTGTAGTTGTGGTTCCAAACTCCAAGGAGCATGAGGCAGCCAACAAGTGCAATGGTTTAGCTAATGCATGTTTTTTGTCAAATAGAATTTTTATTTTTAAAGGGGGAAAAAAAAAAAAAGAAAGCAAAACACCATAGTCTGTGGAAATGCCTTTTAACAAATGTAGTGTTGCACATTAAGATCTCTTAATATTATATATGTAATGTAATATGTGATCTCTTAGTGTTATATATGGAACTGCCAGTCCCACAAACATATTTGGAAAACATATAAATTAAATGATTCATAAACCAGTAAAGCATTTGACTGTACAAAAGTTGTTGTACTACAACAACTTTTCAGGTATTAAAACACATTTTTTAAAGTGTTTGTGTAGTTTTTGAAAGAACCATGAAGGAAACCAAGATGAAGAGCAAGGTGCCAGTTGTTTTTAGTGTGTCATACCTGCTACTGTTGCCATAGTTACATTTCCCTGCTGCAATGCTGATGCTGGCACCATGATCCCTTGGGGACTGAGTGTGCCTGCAATGGCACTTGGAATTTGCTAGAAAAATAAAACAATTAGTTGCTTACATTTTTGAACTTTTTTTTTTTTAATGTAAGGAGATCAAGCATGCTTGTGTATTTTTGTAATTTGCATTATGTATTTTTTGCTCTAAAGTACATTTGGAGTTTAACCACAGGATTCCCTTCAAAGAGAAAGATCCTTCATTAGGGGTTCATCATTACCTACATTAACTTCCTCATTATCACCAACCATTACCTTTGAAAACCCTCATGAAAGCAACTGCTAGAAAAGATTAAAACAATTTTGAGACATTTTTGTTCTAGGTATATAAAGAACAAGAAAAGGTTTCCAAAGGCAAGACGGGATAAAGGACAAATGAAATCACCCTTGATGCTCTTATTACAAGCCTCAAAGCTTTAGAATTTTACTTATTATCTTAATTCCTTCAATTTGAACATAATGTATTAAATATTCAGTATGTTTTATTCTGCTCAAGATAGCTCTTACTCAACCCTGAACATGCAAACTCTTACACATTTCCTTACTATGTATGAATAATCTCTTTTGATAGCAAATGCAAAATGGGTCCCTCGTACCTCTACAGAAAACTGCTGAGAGATACACGGAAAAAACCTTTCAAAAAGTGTTTTTGCCTGATTTTAGAATCTCCTTTCCACACCTCCAGACATCAAAACCTACATAAGGAGTCCAGAAAATGAAGTTCAAAAGTCATTTGGGCTTTTTTTAATACAGAGCATCAGACACATGAGTAATTCAGAGAAGGGCCATGCCCTAAGACTCCATTCCAAGTGGGTACTGGGGTGGCAGGGCTCACTCTGCAGCATCTGACAGCAAAAACATCAACCATAACCTATCAGCTGTGGTCCATTTAATATAGAAAATGCAATATTGCAACTTTAATCCATCAGATATTGTCTACTTATTCCAGAATACAGGTTGTGTATAAAACATATCCATCATCTCAATAATTTCACGAAGGAGGCAGACTAAGGAGGCCTTGACAAGCAAAATTCTTCCTCTTTGTTTATTCTGTTTCCTAAACTCCTTCCAACCAAATAGCAAATCCAGGCTATTCTGAATATCTCCATTTGCTGAACTGAGAGAAAATCATAAAAGGAAAACAGACAAAAAAAAGAGCTCTTTCTGCTCTTAACAACTGATTTGAAAATACAGGAAACTGCAGAAATTCTGTTTGCAAACTGATAGCAAAACTAGTGTAGCTGTAACTTCCTAAGGAAATCCAAGCAAAAATCCACTCAACAGTATTTGAAACACACCTGAGATTGCACAGGTGAATAAGGACTTCCAGGCTCTCCACTTAAAAGAGTTTCACTATTCATTTTTGTCTTCAGGCAGGCAATGTAACGACTACAGAAATCCTTGCAGAGTTCATTAACCTTTTCTAGCTCCAGCAGATGGATACGCAGAACTTGGATTGCTTTTACCATCTGAGGGAGAGAATTGGAAAAAAAAATCAGAAACAAAATAACTGTTCGTTAAAAAAAAAATAAAATAAATTAATGTGATATTTAAACAAACACTACTTTCCAGTAACAAAGATCACCCAATTAAAGCAGAGGTACTAATTGCTAAATCCTGGAATGTGAAAGGAACACAAGTAAACTGCCACACAGGGAAGATGAAACAGAACAAAGTGATCTTTGTCACATGTGACAAAGTCAGGAAGACAGAGCAGTTCAGGTGTCACAGGGCACAGGATGAGCCTGGATGTCCATGTGGTGTTTCACCTCCTCGTACAACTCTGGGTCACAGACCACACAAGACTGGAAGTGATGGAAAGCAATCCCATCCACACAAATTCTTTGGAAAGCAGGGCTGGGACAGGCTTGGCCAGCAGCAGCTCTCTGGAGCTCAATAAATCACAAACACCAGGTTCAGCTCCACATTACACCCTGACACAAGGAAACCAGAAGGGTACAGATGAGTTTGAGATAGTGTGAGAAAGAAGACACTTCTGTGATTAAACATAAATTTGTCCCACAGATTGCTAGGGAGGATGAAAGCTTTTATTTTTTCAATAAAATTAGAATAAAAAACTCCCAAATTTAGTCACACTGTTCAACAAAGCTTAAAGTAATCAAACAGTCCTTCAGTACTACAGCTTTTAAAGTTCCTCTGTGATTGTATGTCCAAGATCAACAACTCTCAGGTAAAATCTTGTAAGAACTTTCAATTGGAGGAGACTGATTCTGAAATCAAAACATTAAATACAAAGCACCAAATGAAAAAAAAACCAAAATCAATGTTTAAGCTAAAATCCAAGTACAGGAGATACATATGTGAGAAGAATACTTGTCATGCTCACTGTGAGAAAAACACTGTAAGCCTGGATAACCAACGGTATTACATACTGCATAAAAATAGCTTAGGTGACTGTAAGGGTCATGGCAGAAGATCAGAAGCTAAAACCAAACCCAGATGGTCTAAAATCAGTAGGAAATCCAGGACATTCAAATATGTACACAACACACCAGCAAAGTAATTATTTTTTATACAACATGCCATCCCCAATGTTTCTGTGCTGTGCTGGATCTCTGAGACAAATATCCTTAAGGTTCATGAAACTGAACTGAAAATTACACTGAGCTGTAATTTTGAAGCATAGTGCAGAGTTTGACTTCACAATTATTTGGAAAAATCTGTCCAATATGAGGGGTTATTTACCTGGGCAGAGCACTGAATCCAGTGAACAGAAATTATAACCTCCAAACTAATCTATCCTTTGATAGATTGAAGATGCCTTTGTTCAAGTCACCCAAAGGAGATCAAGGCAGGAAAACTTTTGGGTGTGCTCCCCTCTCCATCATGACATTTTAGCTTCATTGAGAGATCTTTTCCCTGTTTTTTCAGGAAAAGGTTCTAGGACACTCACTCGGTGTAAACAACTGTGTGTTAAAATAAAAAATATTTAAAAAATTTAAGAAATTAAGTGATTAAAAAAATTACTTCTTCTTAAGGATAAAAAGAAAAAAAATCCAAACATACATCTTTCAAAAGACAGCTGCAGAAAAACCTGAGCTGTAGATTTGAGGGAGTTGATCCAAATTAGTATCTGGTAACTCTTGCAATCTATGACACTGAAAGCCTTTGAAACACTAAGTGCACTGACCCAGCACTGAGACACAAACCAGTGATTTTCTAACCCAGCCCAAGTTGCTGTTTAAACTGTGCTCAAGCACCTTTAAACACAACAAAATTAAAGCATGCAAATGTATCTAAATTTTAACACAAAACAAAGGTCGTCTGTGTTTAAAGAAATTCTGTCTCTGTTTCAGAAACAAAAAAGCTTAAAATAGAAAATTCTTCATGTGTGACTGATCAACAAATTGCACATCATATCTGTGAGTGTGCTAAACATTCAGCTGAAACTGAGTGAAAAAAATATACTTTTGGACACATAGTATTTGACCATATTAGAGATTAGTTTATTTTTGCTCAGTCAAGGGAGTTGTTTTTTTTTAGCTAAACATTAGCTAAATTTGTACTATTTATTTATCAGCATGTGCTTGGAGGAAAAATGAAAGTCCTTTCCTCAGCTCAGACTTAGTTTAAAATTGATGGTTGATACTTGAGGTGAAAATTGAATTAAAGTCAAAATTAACCACAAACCCAGACTCAGTAATACTACCCAGGTTTCTGCAGAGCCCCTCTCCATCACACAATTCCTGCAGGAAGCTGTGCTGCTGTGGTTAGGAGGAAAACAAAGCTTTGTAAATATGTCATGCCTGTCACCAGGACTTATTAATTCATTTACAGCTACAATAATTGTGGCCATATGGCTCCTGCTCTCTTGCAGCACAGGTGGACCAAAGTTAATGTCAGCAGAAGTTCACTTTGTTCTTAAAACTACAAAAATCAAGAACTCCTGATGAAATAACTCAAGTTGGACAAAGGTAATACAAGGAAGCGTTTGCAGACAGGTCACAGCAGCAGTAATACTTCATTTATTCAGTGCTACTGTATAGAATATGCCACAGAACAATGAATTATTTTAATTGATTCAGTCTTTACAGCTGTAGCAATAAAGCTGGAGAAGTTTTATTCTTTTATTTCTCTTCAGAGAAGGGCAGAAAGATGAAGTAACCATGAGACTTGTATATATTCACAGAATCCTAGAAAGGTTTGGCTTGGAAGGGACCTTAAAAATCATCTTGTTCCAACCCTGCCATGGGCAGGGAGACCTTCCACTACTGCTGAAATTGTTTTAAGTAAAAATAATAGTAAACTATTAATCAGAGGAAGAAAATTTATTGAAAAAACTTCCAGTTCTTTCTATCCAGAGCCTTTTCATGTATAAACATGTCTCCAAATTTAAGAAATTGTATTTTTACATTCACAGCTCACCTGTCTCCCTGACCCCAATCCTCCCTCAATTTAGATTTTCAGTGGAAGAACACAAACACTGGAAGAAAAGCTATTTTGTTTTCATTTGTTTTGATTTGATAAGTTCTCTCCTCTATTTTGAGTCCCCAGCTATGAGACATAGCTAGAACAGGTGTAGCTAGAGGTTTATGGGGCAGTTCTGCAAATTAAAACAGAAAGCATTATTCAGAAAGGCTTGGTCAGACATCACCTGGTTTCACCACTACAACTCAGGCTCCTGACACAACTAAGAATTCAAGAGAATTGAGAAGAGGGTACTGAACCAAAAATCCTTACCCCAAATGAAACAAAAAACTCGGGGGGTCTTCAAAAAAGGCAGTGTCCTGTTCAAATACAAAAGGGAGAGTATATTTAACACTCCTTGTTTCGTATTGTGTCTAGACTTGATAAAGCCATGAGTAATCTGACTTCACAGCTGACCCTACTCTGTGCAGGAGGTTGGACTACAAACCTCTTGAGCTTGTAGTCCAGCCCAAACCATCCTATGGTCCTGTGAATGCCAGGAAATTAAAAAATCCACCCATATGTGGGAAGAGTTTACTCTGAACAGAAGCAACTCGAGAGGCAGGAACCACCCTGAGGCAATGTGGTATTTCTGCAGTGCCTGGGTTAGCAGTGAGCAACAAAAAAGTGTTAAGCAACAAATGTCTTAAAACATAAAATAATCTGTGAAAGGTCTAAAAAAACTCTCTGGAAGCACCCATGCCAAACAACTTCTTAGACATGGAGGTGTCAGCTTGTGGATGTCCTAAGCACAAAAGGAGACTGATGGAGAACAAAGAGCAGTTGGTGCCTTGGTTCATCCCAGGATTTATCTGTAAAAATGAGGCAGGGATAGCAAAGGGTAAGGGTAAAAGGGTGTGGAGCTCCAACAGATGATACTCCAAGTTATGTGGATAAGCTGAGCACGCTTACAGAAAGCAGCAACAGAGACCACCAAAGTCTGGTTATTGACAGCAAACATGTCTTGTGACACTTGGTAAAAGGACTAAGGAGATGCAAATAACATTCCAAGAGGACAGGGAGGAAGTTAAAACTCTAGAAAAGCACACTTGCAGTCTGGTAAGAACATGAGCACAAACTTTAGCTTCCACTTCCTTCCCACAGGATTTGAAAACAGGAGATCTGCAGGACAGAACCACAGGGTGATGCCAGAGCAGGATGGCACCCAGACCTGGGAAAGACACTGCAGAAGTAAAAAAGACCTGGTAACAATTCTCCTGCATTGACTATGATCCTTTGCCCTGCGATTCAAGATCACCAGCTGATGTTGTTGGAGAGCTTAACTGGGAAGAACAGAATCCCCAGAACAGAATCCTTCCATCTAGATAGTAACAAGGGTTTGAAACCTGGTTTACAGGCAATTTATGAGTATCCTTAAAATTAAGTTTCAGGTGGATGCTACCCACATTTTCCAGTGCTGAAAACCGTTTTAATTCTAAAACAGGAAGCCACCAATTAATTTAGAATGGGAATTATAATACCAAAGTAACAAGATAATCTAGACCATAGCTTAGTAAGAGCTGCTCAAATTGGAACAAGCATCCACTGCTCTTAATGAACTTCCTTTCTGGTCAAACTGATCTAATGCCTGTGCCACCCAGATTAACATTCTGTGGTCCTCTGGATGAACTCCAAACTCCTCTTGTGGAGTATTCAAGGCAGTTCAAGTGAGTGCACAATGTGAAACGTTGCCAGGACTGTAAGTGACCCTACAATCACTATCTGTGACCCTTCATAATTTCTGTTACCTACCTAATTAGCCCACAGGCAGCATGGAGCATGGAATTGTATTCTGCTGCTTTGGAGCTGTCAGCTAAAGCTCTGTCACAGAAACTGCAGTCTGGCTGAGTTCTACATGCCACATCTCAAAGAGGTAAAAGGAAAAATAAATGATACAGCTGACCAATTTCCTTACTGTAAAAGGCCTGTGATTCTCAAATAGGACTTGAATTTGGCTCTTCAGTGTTGTGATGCTCAGCTCATCTCATTTTAGCTCTAGCTCCCAGCTGATACTACTGAGCAAACATTTACACCTCATTTGTTTGACTCTGTTTCACCCTTCTAGCCCAGTCTAATTATCAGTCTTAAAAGCTTCTGCTTTCAGATGAATGGTTGAATTAACATTGGAGTTAGAAAGGGAAGAACAGCATGAGCAGAAGATGGAACAAAGATGCACAGCAGTGTTTCTTGCTACTAAAGAGAGACTTTTTAATCTCTATAAAAATATATATATGTGACACGAGGCAGAAAAAACCTGCCTGTCTACAGCCTTCCCTGTGGCAAGCACCAACACTTCAAGCTGAAAAGAGACTGAAAGCCATGCCAGCCAGTTCAAGCTTGACAGAAACTTGTGCTCACTGCCCCATACCAAATAAAGAGCCTGTCAGAACGTCAGCTGTTCAGAGCTCCCAGCCTCCAGGACAGGCAGGGGACAAGCTGCATTCAGGTTTCATTTGGTATCCAGTAACAGAAAGTCACAGCTAACAATACAACCACAGGACGGGAGTTCAATGCCAAGGATTTTTGATTTTGCCACGTGGTTCCAGTTTAAGCCACAACTGACCTCAGCAGCCATGGAATCCAGGACATAAACAAATAATTCCTCACCTACCTCAAGCAAAACCAGTCAGATTTGTGCAGCCCATCAGCAAAGGGGAACCCCACATAACCAAGAGACTTTGTCACCAGAACCACAAACTAAAACCACAAATAGGTCAACGACAGGAAAGACTATCTGAACACACCAGACCCAACTACAACCAAAGCAAGCTGGATCTGAGAGACTGCTGATGTATGACCAAAAGCACAGGGAACAGGCCAAGGCAATCAGGATCTTTGGGAAATCAGTCTTTGGAGGCTCACAGAGGCCACAGAAGCTGAGGTTAGAAGGGACCTCTGGAGCTTTGTTTAATCCAGCCCCCCTACTCAAAAGCAAGGTCAGGTAGGGCAGTTTCCTTTCCAGCTGAGTCTGACCATCTCCAAGGATGGAGTCTCCACAACTCTCGGGGCAGCTCCTGTGTTTCAATTCATGCCCATTCCCTCCTGCCCTTTCACTGAAAACCACTGAGAAGAGTCTGTCTATATTTTTCCCCTGTTAGGACTTGGCATTTCCCTTTGCTGAATTCCATGAGAATCCCATTTTTCTGCTTCTCCAAAGTGATAAAAAAAAACTACCATTGAATGGTGGCAGAGCCATATGTAGATCAGCCCCTCCTCCCAGTTCTGCAACACCTGCAAACCTGCTGAGGGTTCAGTCTGCCCCATCACCCCAGTCACTAATGGAGATGTTAAACAGTTCTGTTTTCACAATCAGTCCCTGGAGAACAGCACTTATGAGTAGATCTCAACTGGACTCTATGATGCTGGCCAGAATCCCTTGAGCCCGGGGTTCACCCATTTTTCAGTCCACCTCATTGCTCATTTTTCTCATCCATGCCTTATCAGTTTGTCTATGAGAACACTGTAAGAGACATCAAAAGTGAAGAACCACTGCTCTTTCCTCATCCACTGAGCCACAGCTACTACATTTCAACTATTATATTTCAGATGTGCTTCTGAAAAGAAATTTGGATTAGAGAGATATGGGAAAACTGATTCCGTGTTGGATTCAGAGAGTTACAAATGGAGAAAATAACCTGAGGCTTAACAAGTCAGCAGACCTGCTTCATGCAGAACAGAATTATCATTTTTGAGTAAAATATTGAAGGCAGGTATATTCAAAACAGGCAAATCAGAGCTTCATCACAGGAATGACTTTCAGAAAGCCTAAAGGAGTCAGTGACATGAAAGAAAAAATTGTACATGTTAAAGACTTTCTAAGATCATCTTATAACAGCTTTTCTATCACATTAACTATGTGATATGGTGAACCACAATTTACATAAAATTGGAAAAAAATTACATCAATTATATATTTTTAATAAATATGTTAAACACCTGACATGCTAAAATTGATTTTCAGAGTCAATCTGGTTACGGAAATTATTTGTTTCTGTTTGTCCCCAACACACTCATGTCAGCTGAGAATAGGAAACAACTGTGAAGAGCCCAGAGTAAATTTACAGATTAAAGGGAAAAAGGGGTCAGAAGGAATTTTAAAAAATATTTTTAATCATTAACATAAAGAAGAACCTCTCACAGGCAGAAAAACGTGAGGAGAAACTGTAAGGACCAGAAATTTAGGAAAAAGCTGCAAATGTGATAATTGTTTCAGAAACAAACTCCTAGTACTTACCAAATTATCAGTTTCTGGATCTTCACAGAAAAAAGGTTTTCCTTCTTTCTCCTGCTTCCTTACAAAGTTTTCAATATCTACATCAAAACTGGCAGAAGTTGTGCCTTCTGAGCCTTGTGTAGATTGTTCACATTTTTCAAATAATAGTGCTAACAAGGGAAATAGTGGGTGTCTAGGAAAAAAAAAATTAAATACATGAATAAGTATTTTCACTTCCGTGAAAATTAACACATGTAGCTCAGAAAAGCTCACAAACACTTGTGAGTGTGACAAGTTCTGGAAGAGACTGCATGTAACAAATATGATAGAGCAAAATAAGATAAAAGTTTATTTTCATTTTGATTTATCACACTCCATAGGCAAATACATCAGTAAAATATGTATATATTTAATTAAAGAGAGCAATCACAAGCAAAAAAGCTCTGCCTGTTTAATTCACAATAATTGAGTGGCACTGAGACAGATTAATACAGTGCACTAGAAATGAGATTTAGGATTTACAAAGAGGATGAATGCAGATTTAAATGAAGCCTGAAAAAATTAATTTATTTTTCAATGTGGGCCCTACTTATACATCACAAAATAACCTTAAAAAAATGAGTATTCAGGCTGTGCTCAGAAGCCTCTTGTGAAATCATGCTCTGAGGAGGAGATCTGGTTAGCACAAGTCTGTAAATGAATGGATACATCTTTGTGCCTCAGGTTGAGGGGCTTTTGGTGTTTTGCTTGGCTTTTTCCTGTTTTGGTGGTTATTTTTTTGTTGTTTTGTTTTGGTTGTTTTTTTTTAACCTGAAAACCAGTAAAAATTCTGTCTTTTTAAAGTAGTTAAAGTAAAAGAACACTTCACCCCATGAAAACTTACCAAACTGCTTAACATAGCACTTTTCACTGAAAAATCTCAAATTAGTGTGCTCACACATCAATATTTAATCCATTGTGAGCTAATTAATGGGGAATAAATTGTTATCCCTAAAGAAAAAGGAATAAAGATTGACCTAATTTCAACAGAAGTAAAAACTCGTATTAAAGATAAAAACTACAGTATGACAAAATAGTAGCCACAGTTTAAAGTCTAAGGTAGCTTTCTAAATTTGGCAGCCACCCTTAGAATACCCTTTAAAATTGCTGAAACTGAAAAATCTCACAAGCTCAGGAGGTTTTCCTTGGCTGATGACTGACAGTGAAGCCTCTTTGGTCTTTTTCTTTCCCTATAAACTATGGAAACAGCCAAAAGATCACCTGATTTTTAATCTCCCTATTATTTATTTATTAAAAAACACCAAATTCCCTACCCTGTCCTTCACCCTTCAAAAGACAGAACACGAGTCCATCACTACCTGTAAATGGCCTGCTTGTCTGCATCCATTGGAGTCTGAGATTCTACGGGGGCAGGACTCACCCCTTCGGCATCAGTTTCAGAGCAGTTGGGATCTTGTTCAGTTTTTAACTCTGTTACCACTTGCATCTGTAGGAAAAGAGAGTAAATCTGTAGCCCTGACGTAAAATAAGGCTGCTGTGTTCTAAGGAAAGAGCAGTGCAAAGGGCTCCTAAATTGCCAGAAGGTTGGTGTGACTTGGCAGTGACACAAGAAGTTGTAGCAGCAACAAAACCCCTCTTTTAATCCCTGACACTTTTTGATGGATAAAGGTCACTTCCAAGTTTTAGCATTTGGCTTTAAAATGGGAATGACAGATATTAGTAAACTGTTGAAGCATTCTGTCTCTGAAGTGGCTGTTTTTGGAATAGCCTACAGTATATTGCTCCAAAAAGTTCATGGGAATGTCTGCATAAAAATCCTTTAGGATGAAATCAATGTAAAGAAAACTTTATCCTCAAGTTTTCTTTCTTATTTTTTACTGTGCATTGTATAAGAGTACTGAAGAAAAGAATCTTTTAGGTTTTTTGTCCATTAAAATGCGTATTTGCTTAAAAAGATCTGAAATATTCTGTCCCTCCAGTCCTTCTATTATAGGAGCATAACCTCCCATGACCTTTAGCACTCCATTTTACATATTGTAACAACCAAGTATTTTAGGGCCCTCAAACTACAGGAGAACAGCAGTAACTCCTTCTGCACATGCATTTAACACACATTTATACCATGGAAAAGCAACACAGAGCCACAGCTTCACCTGAGCACCTCCTAAATTGCATTAGGAGGCTGGGCACAACTTTGGGGTGCTTTGAAGATGCTCCAAGTGTTTTTTCCATCACCTCCAGCTAAGTATCTTTTGGACTAAAAGGTCTTCCAGGAACCTGAACTGTGAAAATCAGTTTTCACCCCTCAGCCCAAAGTCTCTGGTGTTCTCCCATTTGAGCATCTGCACAAAGACATGAAACCACTGCAAAATTTTATCTCCTCCCTCCCTTTTATCTCAGGTAGAGGACAGACACTGTTCTAGGTATCTCCAGGCAGCCAGAACTGACAGCTGCAGAGATGAAGGCCTCCAGAAACTACTAGAGAACCTGACCTTAACATAATTTAATTTTTTTCCACATAACAGCAGCAGAAAAATTTATAGTATTCTTAACAGTCTGGGAGAACCAAAAATTTTGTGCTTTATTACCTACTGGGGCCAAACCATCTCCTAGAAAAATCAGAAAATAGAGAAAATTCAGCATCTCCCACCCAACAGAGCAGCCTGCCTTGCAGAGAGCTCCCTTAGCAAGCAGAGATGATTTTCAAGTCAGAATGTTTAAAAAAAAAAAAAAGTAACTAATGGACTCATTTCTTAGCTAATGACAGGAAAAAGAAGCGAATTAAAAGGGGATGACTCAGACAAGTGATTATAAATGCTGGCCATACATCTGCAGAGTTGGAAGGGAGGGAGTGTGTTCAAGTTAGGGTTCTATCTCCCTAGGAGGAGGAAACAGCTCACTTAAACTGCAAGGTTTTTTTCTGTGGGCCATATCCAAACTGGAAAAACAGCAGACACCAGAATTACCTGCCTACCTTGGACTCTGAGAGCTTGAAATATACAACATATAGGAAGAAAAAGCTCTCTCCCAATCTGTTATTTTAAAAAAAACATATTTTATTTTCACTGCCACAGGATGGTATGTATTTGCAGGAGAATAAAGTCAAATATGTAAGTAGGTGAGAGAAGAAAGAGAAATTAGAATTTCAATAAAAGAAGCAAACTGTAAAACTAAAAATTAAAAATATGACTGCGTTCAGATGAACATTTTACAAGAGACGTGAAAGTTGCTGTTTTTATCTGACTGTTCCCCATTGTTGCCATCTGCTGACTGAAGTACTGGTATTTATTGCTTAGGGCTGACACAGAGTAACAGAAAAATGGATCTTCAGAGTGAAGCCCACCTCATGACTTGCCTCCAGTTAACAGCATTTTAATTTAGCAATTGAAAGTGTGAAACTATACAGCCTGTTCAAAAAAAACCCATCATGACCAGATATACATGGCTATGCTTCATTATTCCAGCTTAAACAATGCCAAAGCAGGCACTAGGGACAAAGTCACTATTTTTTCCCCTCTTCTTAAGTGTATTTAGTGCCTAGAGAAAGGAAAACACACCTACCTGTTGTCCATCTTGATAGTTGTCTATACTTAATGTCTGTGTTGCCATCATGGTTATTAAGACATTAATTGTGTCAAATCATCATAAGTGTGAACAAATATTCTTCAAAGAAAAAAAAAAAAAAAAAAAAAGCCAGTTAAAAAAGTGGCCACTTAGAATCCAGTTCTAATGGCTGAAGAAAAAATAAAGGTAAAAATTCAAATTCATGCATACCTCTCAGAGTTTATTGACAACAATGGCCACATGCAAATTCAAACAACAAATAAATTCAGTTTGGAATTATAACAGGTTTTATCAGCAAAAAGTTCATTCTCTCTTTTTATATTTTAAAGTAAAATTTTAAATAAGAGGCTGAGTTTTTTTTTTTTATATTCACAAGCTTTAAGTGAACTTTAGCATTCTCTTCTTCACTACTTAAATGACATTCTAAGGTAATACATGAAATCTAGAAAGGGGAGGTTTGCATTTCTGTGTTTGGAAAAGGCTCCCAACCCACTGGGCATCACTGTAACTGAAACAATAACAGTTAAAAATGATGAACCAAATGCAAAATGTTAGGTAGTTTTCACTTTTTGGGTGTGAATCCCAGATTCTAAAGCAGGGCCTGGAACTACTTTCAGAGACCAAACCTCAAATAACTTCTGACATCAGGGATTTGCCATCCAAGTCATTTAAGGTTCAACAAAGGAGGGAACAATATCTAACAATTTTTAAACAATTGGGCCCACATGATTATAAAGTTTCAAAGGGGACTTAGGAATTCAGAAGTCTCCATTTCAGCGACATTTGATACTTCAGGAAATATTAATTGCAATAGGATTAAAACACAAGTAAATGCATCAGGTTATTCTCTCTAGGCTGGAGTTTGGTGCCCAGATGAGTTAAACATTTTTAAGTTAAGACACACAGTAATTGAAAAAAAATAAATTAGCAAAGTACCACCATCAGATAGAGTGCACCCAACAAATTATTACTTCACATTTCATTTTCTTGTCAGATTTACAGCAATTACAAATGAAATCACGTAACTCATTAAGCTATTACCAGTAACTATTAACACAGAAGTCAATTTTCCTTGACACATAGGAGTCCTAATGTTTGGCTACCCTTAAGAAAATCCATATTAAAAAGAAGTCAGAGCTCATGTCTTGAAAAACATTACATCCAGGTAATAATTTCAGGTTTTCTGCTCTTTTTCACTTATGTCAGTATTGAAGAACTAAGTTTTAAAATTTTCACCAGTTTAAGATCTGAAACAGAATCTTTTTAAATCCTTCCCTTATTGCATACTTCTACTGCATATTACTATTTTAAAGAGCAACTTTTACATTTCTGGATATTTTCCCCTACAGATTATAACAGTCTCAAGTGAGTGTTTCATTTTGCAAACACAGGACAAGTTTCAAGGTTCCTTTCTTTGACAACAGTTTCAGGCACAGAGACAAACCAAACTCCTCAGAAGAAACCTCAAGCCTTACTTTGCAACAAATTCACTCAGTGTAATTCCTAAATATGAATGCAATTTTTAATTTTTTTTTTAACAGTTTCAAAGACCAGAGAAGTTCACCAAGATGATGTAAGCATGGCTTCCTATACAAACTAGATTATATCTATTTTTACATCAGTATTCTTTCTTTGAAACCCCAAAAACATTACTGATTTCTCCACCAAAATTAAAAATACAAAGGGAACAACCTAAGTGCACTCACTGATAGAAGTACTTCAGATATTTTTTTTTTTTACAGTTACAAATCATTTAGTGTTAAAAGTTAAATCAGCATTTGCCACAGTGAGATACCTCGTAAAATATTTTAAGGGAACACATTCTAAAGCATCAGCCCTGTAAGCATTTGCCTGATGTTTAAACACATTTTCTTTCATAAATGGCAGCTGACAGCCAGTGCAAGTGCCTGTCTGTATTGAGAGAGTGAAGAGGCACATAGAAAATGCTGCTTTTCTTCTTCTCAAAAGATGTGCATTTAATTTATGACTGTGACATCCAAAGCATGGACCAGAGTATCCTCAAAATAAAAGCAGAACAGTAGCAACGATCAACAAAGAAAGAGCAAACACTATTTAATGATTAAAGCTAAGTCCCACAGAAAACACTGCAAAAGAAATTTTTTGACTGTGGGAGAAAGATGAAAGTCTTAGGCAAATAAAGAAAATAAAACAGTTGTAGAAGAGGAAGAAAAACTTAAGAGTTCACAGGGATATAAGATCATATTTGTGGCATGAAGAAAAACCTGGAGAGAGAGGCCACAAAGATAATACATGTAAACTGGTAAAGACAGTAGGACATGACAAGAATTTTTGGAGAACAAGACAAGCTGGACTAACCCCTCCTTCCAGATTTCCATAATGAAGAGACGTTCCACATCTAGAAGGCCCTCAGGCCACACAAAAGAAGAAAGGAGATGCACAGCTTTTAGCTAGATCCATAGATTATTTCATCTAGAAAGGCTTTTGCCATATTTTCTCCCAGGGGAATGACTGGAAAGAATTCTATGTGGGTATATCCTTTATTTCCCACAAGAGCTTCCCCTCTGACTTACAATTACAGTAGAAAAAGATTAAGCTATTAAGCAAGATAAGAACTGATGAGATTTAGTGAAGACAGCCACTGCAAATCAAGAAGAACAAATTGAGCTAATCACACACTTAAATTGAGGCAATTAACTAAGGAATTAGTTCTGTTCACTAAAAAGAAACATTTCCTCATTACTCAGTAGAGGCAAGAAACAAACTATGTTAAACTTTAAGAAAAGTAACTGAGAAGGTATTTACAGATTTGGCTTTTATAACCTCATTTGGGATGCAGCAGCCAGGCTCGTTAGCAGGCACAGCCTCAGCAGATGCTCAGGCTGCAGACAGCGATGGGGCTGCTATCGCTCCCAGATGTTTATCACTGCCACAGCTAATTACTTCCACAGTTCCTCCACACATGGATGGTTTCTGATCCTTTTTACATCGAGTCAGCCAGGCTGCTTCGGGCCTCTCCCTGCTAAAGGTGGCTATGATGGAAAGCAGCTGACATGGTCTGAAGCAGTTGCGGTGCACTCGAACAACCCCTGCTCTTGGCTGACCTACTCCTGTGGTAATTTCTGGCTCATGTGTGTCGATTCTCAGCTCACAGCAGGACCATCTCCTACCAGCACTCTACCTCAGGACACACAGGATTTGGGTACCTGAGGTGAGCCCAAGAACATGTGACTTCTGCACATCTTAGCTTTCAAAATGCCAATTATTCTCTGTGAAAGAAATCGAGAGTAGAGAGAAAACTCTGTGTTTGTGTTATATTCAAAGACTTACAAATAACAAAAATAACCTGAGGGTGAGTCTGCCAGTCTGCTTCACACAGAACAGAACTAACTCTCATTCTATTTATTTTGAAAGCAAAGCGTGTGGAAAACCCAAGGAAAAACTTAAGGTCATGGAACTGGAAGCTGATGCCTGATCTGCAATCAGAAACTCCACTGATACCTGTGGTGAAAGAGAATTCATAAAAGATCATGGCCTTCAAAGAAAAGGAGAAAAAAACCAGGGAAGCCTTTTATAAAATGAGGTATGAAGGGAAAATGTAATGCAGAAAAGAAGCTAAGTGAAGAGGGATAATCATAATTAGAAATGTGGAGACTTTATGCAAGTTGAGTATATAAGAGATTAAATGTGAGCTGAAACATACACGCAAAGTGATCACTTAACATTCATCACTCCACTCCTCTCTTGTTCCACTTACTCCTTTATAATTAAGGGCACAGGGACCACCCAGTAACGTTAACAGAAGGAGCAAGTGAGCTGCTGGAGATCAGTGGTATCGTTTTTAACATATACAAGCTACAACAGATGTTTGTAAGAGATATAAATAGTTATGCTTCAGGCTAAGACATAACCACCAACCTTCTTAGGGCTGTGAAGGAACTCCCCAACAGACTTATTAACAAGTAATCATTCCTTCTAATTTTCCCTCACACACATTTCTTTGAAGTCCTTCAGAGAGAAATGCACGACTGGCAGATTCCGCATGGCTCTTTGTTCATTCTTATTTAACTTTAGTCCTGGCACCTCCTATGTAACATTAGATCCTTACATTCACACACCAAGTTAAAAAGAAACAAGAATCAATTCACTTGGACACATGAAAAGCATCTAGAACTGGCTTCCTTTTCAACACAATTCAAGATGACATTTATTTCCAGGGCACGGTGTTTTCTAAAGAAGATAAAATATTGGCCATGAGAAAGCTGCTCACCCCTTTCCTTCAATGAGTTGAAGACATTATCTTGTTCCAGCACAGAGATCCCACTGATGTACAATGTGGAAGACAGAAACCTGAAAACTAACAGAGAAACAGTCAGAAAAACCAACACCACAGAACCTATATTCTAAGACCCAATATATTTTTTTTTTTAAAAAAAATGTTTTATTATGTGGTTCCCTCATCGAGTTTTAATGAACAGACAGAAATTCTTTTGCATGTTTTGCAAATTTTTACATTGTTAATAATTTCTAATCACGCCCATTATCCCACGCTTGAACTTCTTATCCCATTATTTGATCTTCCTCTCATCTTACTCCATTCATTCTCTACATTCACCTTTGTCTCTGCTGACACCTCTAACAGAAGACTCCATTTGGATAATAACTCCCTCACTGTTCAACCTTCATATTTTACCTGTTGACTCAGTGTCTGTCTGCCAAGACTAGACAAGACACATCCTAAAAATAAAACCATGAAATGCAAATAGGAATAACCCACCACTGTTGTGAAAATTAAGCATGAAATCAAGAAAGGTGAGAGATTGTTTTTTCCCCATTTAAATCTCCTTCATAATCATTTGTAAACAATCCATGGTAAAATCAAAGCATGATGGGCCATTGTTAGGATCATGTGTTCTGTGAAGACAGGTTCTGCTACAAGATTATTCAGCAATCTTAAAAAGCTTTCCAAAAATTACCACTTAAAATCACTTTAATTACATTTAATAACACCCATTTGATACACTGAAGCTACTTTTAAAAAGTAGTAAGGATTGTGAAAGCAAAGCAGTAAAGATTGTGAAAACATACTTAAAAAACACAACTGCTGAAAAGCATTAAAAAACCATCTCAGGGGAAGTTCCAGACACTAAGGTTGCACAGAGGCCACCAGAAATTAAATGATGGCTAAAACACAGCTGAGATCTTGAATCTGATTATCTCTGTTTCTCACACAAAGTTCACAATAAGAACTAGAGAGAAAGTAAAGCCAATGTATTTGAAAGCAAGACAAAATGGGTCTTTGGTCTTTAAATTTATTAAAATTTAGGCACGTGATGTTTCCCAAGAAGTGATGCTTTTTCAGACAAGTTCACAGAAAAACAAAATGTGAAGGGCCACTCAATATAGATGCCACCTCTGGTTCATGAAACCTGGTTCTAAACAGAGCAGGGAAGGTATCTGAGGAGTTTTAAGAAAGTTTAAATTTCAGCCACTGGTTAGAGAATGAACATTGAGCAAGAAGGAGTTTCAGTCCAAAGTGATACACCTGGTCTTGAAGGTTCAAGGAGCAGATGGCACATTAAAAGTTCTTATCACTTTTCCTTAAACTGTCAAAGATCTATGTCTTCAGAAAATGAGATTCTCTCAGTTTTGCAGTTTCTTAATTCTGTTCTGAGGACAATGTAACCCTCTTACTCCCTTCTTCACATGCCATGCATTTTGGTACTCATCCTCAATTCAATTTATTGGGTTACTTTCAAACAAAAGACTTCTCACTATTCATGGCATCTTCAGAACAGAGGTGACTGACAGATAAATCAGCACAGATAAATAGATAAATTATCCATTCCTTGTCTCTGGTCAGACCCAAGGAGGACTACTGCAAATCTGAAAATCCTTCTCCTCCATCCAGAAATGACTGCAGCCAAGAACTCATGGGGTCACTGCTGCCAGATCTGGTCAGTCCAATATTCCACATATGAAGAAGTAGCCCCTGCCTGCAAAGCCTTCAGCTGAAACTCTGGAAACAGTCAATTTCTACACAGCTTATGAGATATTGAGGGCAGGAACAAAGAGGTGCTAAGGAAATGCAGGCCTGGGTGAAAGATGCTGCAGAGGGAAGGATGTGGCTGAGGAGGACCCAGAGGATATTGCAGTGATATTGCCCTTTTCAAAGAGACACTGAACATTTCATACTGCTGTCTACCCTAAAACATATTGGACAAGAGAGATCTGAGCTTGCAGATGATTCTTCTTCCACATTTCAGTGGGGGCAAGAGGAGGGAGCAGATACACCTGTTACAGGGTGGAGACAACACCAAGGCGCTGTGGACTTGCTATTGCCAATTTTTGTTCTCCTTTTATTCAGCTGGCAGACAAGCTTTAAAGTAATGCCATCATAATAAAAACACCTAACTCCGAAACCAAAACAAAGGGCAACTTGCTTTGTTTCTCAGAAAGTGAATCACCTCTGAGGTTTTAAGTACAAAGTGAAATAGGAACTTGTTCGTTCAAGCGTTGAAGAATCCTCATTTGAGTCATCCTCTCATTCAGCATTTCTGATCACAGGAGGCAAAGACCTGTGTGTACATTCACGTCTACAAATATGAGCAGACATTAAGATCCATGTATTTTTATAGATTCAAATAATGATAGTAATAATTGATTCAAATAATGAAGCAGTAAGTAGAGCACACATGCCAACATGCAGGATTCATTCCACCTTTGCTGCAGTCCTCCATCTCCACTGACCCCCCCCCACGCAGAGTCATTCACAGAAATTAAGACAAACAAATCAATATGAAGTTGATGCAGACAAGTTTATTAAAACTGTGCTCAATGAGAATGTTCTCATCATTCAGCACCAAGGTGGCTTCCATTTCCTTTGTCTCATGTACTTAGAAAATACAGTCATTATTCAGAATATTATACTTTTAAGAAAGACAATGTTCCTGTTCAGGAACAGAATACCAGCCTCAGGAAGTTCATCACACAGATACAGCCACTCAGTTACTCTACAACAGCTATGCTGTCAATTGCCCTGGGAGGCAAGCCCTAAAAAGCCACAAACCCAATTTCTGGCTGCAGTAAAATGAGATTTATTTTGTGTCACTTTGTTCCCTTTATTGTTTAGTGGTGCAGTAGAGTTATTTATATGTTAATCTTGATGAATATGAGATTACATTAAAAAAAGAATGCAAATTATACTTTAAGAAACTGAAAATTAAAAATAAATTAAAATCCATAACTAAAGTTGAATTTCTGCAGAAATACAGGCTACACTCCAAACTACCATGAATGTTTATCTACATGTAGGATTTTGAATATCCATGCTATGTAACAGTGACTTTATTCACCAAGACCTCTCCAACAGTTTATCTGCTGCTTTGTTGTCCCATTAATCTTTCATAGCATCCTCTTTTCATATCCCTCCATCTCAGATCTTAACAATCCATACAAAGGATCCATACCACAGGCCACCTCCCAAGTACCACCACACACTGTCACACAGCTTGACCAACAACAAACCACCTCATTAAAACATTTGTGTTCCTTCAGCAACTCACTCTTTGGTACATTTAATTGTATAAATTCTCCTATTTGCAAATACCAAATTAAAATATATATATATATATATATATCTAAAATGAGCCACTTTATAAGCTTAAATTGTATATGCAGTTAACTGATAAAACGAATATCAAGGATGCATAGATCATAGGAATTCCTCCAGGAACAATGACAGAAATAAAACTGAGGCAACCTGGGTCTTGTGAAGAACTCCAGCTCCTATTTCTGCACACGTTCTTGTTGTGTACACCAGCATATTTCTATGGGACACATTCCTGATTCCATGTCATCACCAATTTACCACAGTCCTTCTTAACAAGGATGAGAAAGATGAGGAATTCTACCCAATCCAGTCATTAAATGATGCATGCCAGGTATCCTGCCCCCAGGCAGCTCTTGGAATTCTGGAAGGAAATCCTCAGGTTGCTCTCCTACCTTCTGCAATATAGAATCCTCATTCTTCTGACTGTGGAAATTCAAGGAACTTCCTGCAGCATGTAATTTCTCCTACCCAATTCACACTGTAATTTGACCCTGCTTTATCAGCCCCATAAGGTAATAGTAAGGAATTTAGGGGACTAAACAGCAATTTTGGCAGAAGAAAAACAAAACTTGGGGGAAAGGAAACCTCCCTCTTTAATTGTTCCAAGACTCTTGAGGGATCAGGGTATGAAGGAGCAAAAATATTTCCCATCACTCCATCATCCACCGCCAATATTCACACAAAAAATGAAGATTCCTTTTTTCTGTATTCTTAATACTGCAAACAGAAGGACTTTATGGGTCCAGCATGAGAATCCTCACACACACATCATGAATCCTCACACATATTTATTGTTAAAGGACAGAGAAGGATTTTTTGCCCTCAGTTTTTACCCAATGTGCTTTCATAAAATGTTGGACCCAAAAATCAGGAAGATGGTGCCACATCTGCCTTGCTGCTCTTGTGGCAAGAGGGTGGCATTGGAAAGACTACAACTTTCATCCCAGAGAATGTGTATCAGCACTTCCACAGCTGGAACTGATCCTGCACAACTCCTGCTTACTGATATTTAATTACTTTTTCAAACCCAATTTCATTAAAATAAAAGAATAGAAAAAAATACCAATAGACAGAAAAAAAGGTGAGAACTCCACCACTCTCCCCCTTCCCCTGGCACTCCCCACATGGATAAAGAGAGTTGCTTATGTCCCAGACATAAATCCATCCCTCTGCCACTGAAACCTTTGGAATATCCACACAAGCACGTCCCGCATTTCTTACTTTTGGAGACACTCATGGAACCATCTCCTTCCAGGCAAATTAAACCAAAGCAACAGGAAATCCTATTTTAATCATGATTTGCATCAGCACCCAATAAACTATGACTGAAATTAATCTTGTTTTGTGTTTATACTTTGTGGTTTCATAAAGAAGACAGAATAACCACTGGTCTCTCTGCCTTTATTGCTATTGAATACTTTACAATGTGAGCAGTTTGTGTAAGCATATGTTATGTTTTCCAACATTTTTATTATAAAACCATAAAAGTTTCCCATTATTCTATGAAGGCATGAATTCCTGATGGTATTGAAGTACAGATGAAGGGTGAAGGAGTTTTATTTAAATAATAAATGCATTTATATTGGACTTCGATGTTCAACGGGTAAGAAAACGCCCTCCACACATTTTTGGCATTTAAACAATTCATCAAGATCAAAATGTTCCCTTATCAATTATTTAATTTTTATATCTTTTATGATTTCTGGAATAACAACCCCATTAATGAATCAAGCATTAACTTGGACCAGCCAAAAAATCCCAAAAGAGATACAAAATCCTGGTCCTGCAACCCTCTGTGAAATCCAACTCCAATCCACCACTTTTCCACAATCTTCCCTGTTTTGACTCTTAACATTTGGTCAAAACTGAACAGCTAACTTTATTTTGCTACTAAGTTTAAGTCTTTAAGTGAACTGTTATTTTCTTTTTAAAACAAGGATTAAATAAAAACTCTTCCTTTCCTCCTCCACTCTTGTTTCCCACCTGTCCTAAACAAAAGTCTCCATCCTTCTAAGAGTTATGACTGCTGCCTAAGCATTCTGGGGTAAAAAAAAGACTAATTAGGATTAAACTTACCCATCACCTACTACTGCTGTGTGCTGCATCATGCTGAACTATTTGGTCCAGGTGATGACTGCACAGGCAGATGACATCCAAGGACTAACAGACAGGAAGACACTCATGTTATATGGAATATTCAGGTAATTTAGATAATAAGTATTTGCCCAGCACCATATAAACCAGATTTTCCAAGAGGTTATGGTCTGTTGAAATTCCTCAAGGAACAGCCATATGCTTCATGTGGATGCTTATTCTCCTTTCCCCTCCACAACACTAAAATCCACAACTCAACTGCTGATAAGCTCTTAAGTAAGAAGAATCCCACATTTCTTAAAAATTAACACATTTACTTTCTCTTGGAGTCATTCTCAAGATGCTGAGTCATTTTAAAGTTGGCAGAATAACCCTGCTCAAACGTATTCATCGTGACAATTATCAGTAGGGCTACACTACTGAAATCAACACCTCAAAATAGTAATAATAATACAAAAGATAACCAGGTCCTTTTGGTATTGCTGCTATCATAGTCCAGACCACATAAAAATGGGCTAGAAAACATAAATTAAGTGATCACAGGCTGACCCAGAGTTCTTTAGTTACAAAAACATACAACACAGCACACGTTTTCATTCCCGTTCTCTAGGCATGTTAAACACGTGTAAAGATCCAGTTTCTGTTCTCTAATTGCCTCTGTTTCCCTGGAATATAAAAGGCTTGGACTTTATTTTTCAGCAAGTATGATATCCTTTTCCCTTTGCTTTGTTTGCTGTGTAACTCATAAAAAGCCAAGCAGGATGTGAAGTATAGCCACACTTCCTAGCTTCTTCTATCCTCAAGAAAAAACACAAGCAATCCCAAAACCTCACCAATAAAATAAAAATTGGAATTTGGAGGTTTAAAAGAAATGGATCCTTCTTTCAGTATACCACAAGTGAGCTGCCATATTCTACTTTTTTGCCTGAATTTTCCATCAGCTGCAGAAGAGAAAGCTGCAGATCCCTGGGCACAGCAGGGTAAGGGACAGTCTGTGATCATCACACTCCGCTCCCATTTTCAAAAATCACCTTTTGACTCCATGGACTTAAACAGCCCTGAGGTTTAACAGCAAATACCTCTTCTGTACACCTAGGTACTAAAAAATGAGAACACCACGGCCTGGAGCAGCTGCCACAGCAAACCCCAAACAATGTGTTCGTGTGAAGAATGAGAACCAACCATGCAAGAACAAGATCTAAGTTTTATTTCCCTTTCTAGCAGCAACTTTTGCCTCTCAGTGCCATACATGACGTGGCATCTCCTCACTGCTGGCAGGGGAACCAAGTTACTGCCCCTCACCAACTTCATCAAAACCTGCCACAGCTCCATAACAACAAAATTGGCATTTCCAGATCCGTGGTGCCATTATTTCATTTTCTACCCCACCCTCAGTTCTACCTGACAAATCGCCTGTTCTACACTTCTGGCACAAAACCACCTCAGTGAACAAAGTGAGGAACCTGCTACAAGTGTGAATATTGCAGTGTTCAATTCCCCTGGGGAGATCTAAAACCGTCTGGGTAAATGATTTTGGCAACATCTGGCATCAAGTAAGCAAATGAAAGGACTCCATCAGCAGCTTTTTCTCCTTGCTCTTGGAATCCTCATGCTTAGAAGAGCAGTAAGTTGTTTTACATTTTGTACAGCACTGAGCTGTGGCAAAATAAACCCCTCTGAGACTTCTCATTTTTAAACCTACAGACTCTTTGAACAAGTGAGAAGTGAGGTAACCAGCTGCTGCTGCTGCAAGAGAAGTAACATTTGCAACATTTTTAATTTCACACAAAAAAATTGCATTTGGTCTTACTTAGACCAAAATAAAAATATTAATCTGCTTTACTGTAAGCTTTCACATATGTGCCAGTTTTGCAGAGGCAACATTTGGCTCCCAGACCACGACATAATATTCTGAAATACAATTTGGACTGCTTCATTCAGGACATTAACATGGCCATTAGAACAGGCAGTTCCACTACCACAGTGGTGGTTCTGTGATCATTCACCCTCGGCCACTAATACAGGGCTTAATTTCACCAAAGAGTTACTCTCTTCCAGGAAATTAAATTGCTCCTGAACACTCCCAAACTTGCTGTGGTAGCAATCAGAATTATTAGGGCTTTATTAGAGGACTGCATTTACAGCACAGAAAAATACAGCTGCAAAGCAAAATTCTGAAGAAGAAATTACAGCTTCCAGAAGACTAACCATTTTATAAGACTAAAGCACTTAAAATAAATTTATATTTCATTCATTCTAAACTCCTTTTCAGTCCTATCATGGAAGACTGCAAGGACTTAGTTTTAAAATGTTATTTTTATTTAACCCAAATATTACAAATTGTATTAAGAGTACAAATCAAAGCTGTAAGCACTTAATACCAGCTTGACTTTTTACATGCCAAAGTGAAATTTCCAAATACAAAATAAAATCCCCACCAACCCTAACAACATCAACAATGTACTCAAAATGTGAACAAGTTTTGGGTTTTCTATCAGCATATGGGAGATGGTAACAAGAAAAAATTCAGCAAAACACGTAAGCACAGATTAAAAAAAAATGCAAATCCACTGGGGAGATCAATGAGAAATGACCTGAGCCTTCAGAATTTCAGTCCAGCACAACAGCCCCTACTTCACCCTGTTATTTCCCATTTTTACCCTGTGACTGAAGCACACTGAGCCCTGCTTTTCACCACTGAACTGGAGATTACTGTGTAAAGAAAACACAGTAAAACCTACACTGAAATTTTCCTGTGGATACTTTAATTATGAGATGACAAGAAAATATGTCAAGTGGTGACAGTCAAGAACAAAAATATACTGTACAGTTCATAAACTGAAGATAGAACATACATAAGAAGAATAATTAGAAGTCTTTTGAATAGATTATGTGAAATGCTTGGGGGATTTTTTCCTTCAGAAATTTTGAAAAACTTGAATGTAATGATTCTGTATGTAATTATACACGGACTTGGATAAATATGCAATTTTATTTGACAGAAAATGCATTCAAAATGCATTTGCTGTTCCTTGATACTGTAGCAATGACCCAGCCTGGAAAAAACTTGTAAGGATGTATTTCTGATACAATCACAACTTGTTCCCTGGTTCAGTGTAATACATAAAATTCATACATGCAGCTAACAGGGACTGACCAAGAGTCCTTCCAGCTGCAGAAGCCATCTCACTTAAACCACACATACAACCACAGCTAAAGGGATATAACCCCATAGAACAGGCAGCCCATAAACAGGTTATATCTCATATATATCCCATAGAGAACAGGGAATTATCTGTGAGTGTATTCACAGTATGGACAACAGCAAGATGTGTGGACATCCTAAGCCATAGTTGCTAAAATTCTCCTCATCAAACAATCTACACTGGTGAAATTTTTTTCAAGAGCACACTGGAGAATAAAATTAGGAACTAACTAAATGTGCACGTTTTTTGTAAAAACTAAAGATTTTTTTAGTTTAAAAAACAAAAAATTAAATGAGATATTTAGCATACTTTGAGAGTGACCAACACGCTCTCGCTATCCTCCACAGAATCTTGGCCCAAGTGTTTTCCAACATCCAGAACATAATGCTCATGTTCCCTGTTCCTGGGATCTGTTTAATGGAATGCACACAACTTATTCCAAAGAGGGGCAAGGACAAAAAATTAATCTTGCCTGGAGTCTCAAGTGCAAGTGTTAAAAAAAAATAAAAATAAATAAAAAAAAAAAAATAAAGCAAACAAACCAGCAATTTCTCGGTTTCATATCAGATATAGTGCCTCATATTGAGAAAAAATTATTTACTGCAAGACTGGTGAAGTACTGGAACAAGGTGCCCAGAGAAGCTGTGGCTGCCTCATCCCTAGAAGTGTTCAAAGCCAGGCTGGATGGGGCTTGGAGTAACCTGGGATAGTGGAAGGAGTCCCATGGCAGGGGGTTGGAACAAAATGATCTTTCAGGTCATCCAACCCAAACCATTCTGCGATTCTCCCTCCCTAAACCAGACCAGTCATTTACTCGGACAAAAATGCAAAAAGGAACTAAAAACGTCAGCAGCAGCAGATTAAAAAAATAAACGAATACCATGACCTGTCTCTAAAATTACACTACATATCAGCATTTAAGACTAAAGAAAATATTTAATAAATTATATTTTAAAAAATAGCAATAAGCTGTACAGAGAATTATCACACAGACGTTTTAACTACTTATATTGTTAATTGACCAACTCCAGTGCGGTGGGACGGAAGGAAAGCCATGGACTGCTCCATGAGACCCGGGACATGTGGCTCACTGAGGCAATACTCGGGGATAAAACCAGCGCTTGATTTATTATTGTTTACACACATCCCCAGCAGGGCCTCTGGGCAGTGTCAAGTCTCAGCTCCTAATTGCGGCCGCGTAAACACCCGGCAACCCTCGGCCTGGCTGTGGGGACGGTGTCTGCTCACAACCCGGCCGGGAGACCACGGGGTCACACCGAAAAGGCGGCACAAACGAGGGAGAACCCCGAACCGGCTGCGCTTTCTATGAACGCGTGAGGCGGCGGGGAGCGCCCCCAAAGCGGGCCAGCGGCCGAGGGGCACCACCGCATCCCCTCGCTGCTGTCCCCACACGGCAGGGCAGGTGTGGAGGGATCACAGGAGGGAGAGGAGAGCGGGGTGCAGCTGCCGCGGCGCTCCGAGCCCGCGGTCCGGCCGCGGGGCCCACGGCGAGGGGCGGCGGCGGAGCCCCCGGAGCGCCCCCCGTTTCCCCCCCCCGCCTCTGAGGAGCGGCCAGCACGGCGCTGCCCCTTTAAGCATCGCGTCGCCTCCTCTCCCTCCCTCCTGCCTTTCCCCCCCCATCCCATTCCCCCCATCTCCTTCCTCCTCCTCCTCTTCCTCCTCCTCCGCGCGGACCCGCGCGCGCTCCCGCGTCCCCTCCCCGCGCGCGCCCCCGCCGGGACACAACGGGCGCACGGCGGCCGTTCCAGAACCTTCCTCGCTTCGCTCCCCCCCCCCCCCACCCCTCCCCGCTTTTCCCCTCCTTCCCCTCCTTCCCCTCCCCGCGCCCGCCACCGCCCCTTAAACCCCCCGGTCCGTTCGAGCGGCGGCGGAGCGCGGGTGCCCCTTTCTCCCCTCTCCGCCGCCGCCCCGCTCGCCCCTTCCCCAGCCGCTCTCCCGCTTCCCCGGTGCGGCCGTGCCCGGGCGGCGGGCGCGCCGTGATGGACGGCGGGGCTGGAGCGGGGTTTGAGTGACAGCGCTTACCTCGGGTGCCAATCTTCGTCACACTGACAAGCGGCTGCAGCAATCGGGACCCGCACCGCCGCCGCGCGCGTCACCGCGCGCCGCCGCGCCCGGCCAATCGCCGCCCGCGCCGCCCCCGACGCCACGGCGCGCCTCATCAATATTCATAGTTGGGGGCGGGGCTTGATCGCACCGCCCCTCCGCATTGGGGCCGCCCGTCTCTTCCTCATGAATATGTATGAGGGGCGGGGAAATCAGTGAAGGCGAGGCCACGCCCCTCGCCATGTATGAGGCGGGAGGGTGAAACCACTGCTGGGGGTGGGGGTGGAGGAGGGAGGTGCCAAGTGGCTCCGCCGTGGGGGGAGAGGCGGCGGCCGCTATGGCGTGTTCGTGCCGCGTTCCCTCGGGCAGCGCTTGGTGCTCGCCCTCAGATCTCCTTAGGGCGCTGCTCCCCGGGCTTGGGGGAGTCCCTTGCCTCGGTTGTTGGAGCTGCGAGTCCCCGCGCCTTGTGGGGTGCCCACGGGAGCTGCCTGGGGCGGGCGGGGGTCGCTCCGGGGAGCCCCGAGTGCGGGAGCCGCGCTGGAGGCTCCTCACAGGCTGTGCCAGGAACTTCTCCGGCCTGTGTGGGGTGAAACTGCCCGGCTGATCCTTGTGATCCTTCCAGCCTCCAAACCTGCGTCCCCCTGTTCTCCCCAAAACCCTGAAGTGCGGGATCTGAGTGAGGGCGGACCTGTGCTGTCCCTCAGGATCCTGCCCGTGGATCAGGTGCTGCTCGGGTCCTGCCATGCCTTGAAATAAAGGTGCTGACCACGCGTGGGATTGGGATTTTTTGTGCTGAAACTCCCCTTGGGAGGAACCAGTGCTGTCACAGCTTCTTCCCCTGTGAGCTACCACTGTTAAATATTCCTCCTTTTCCCAAATCATTCCTATATAAGGGGCAGGAAAGTGTCAGGAATGTGCTTTCAGACTGGTGCCCTGTGGCTTGGCAGTTTTGCTGTTGGGATATTTAAGAAGTGTCTCTGCTGTGCAAAAGGGCTGCAATGCCGTTGAGTCATTCATGTCACAGGTGATAGATCTGTCATCTTCTGAAAGGTCCCCACAACCCCTCACCGGCTTTGAGAGCAGAGGTTTGCAAGGGGAGGAAGAAGGTGACACATAAAAAGTAAATCTCATTTTAGGAAGCTCGGTTTAAACCCAAAGCAGTTTTACTTTCAGCTCTTGTAGTCCCTCTCCAAAGCTGCCACTGGGAATCTATTTGATTATCCTGTCCCAAGTCAACTGGGAATAGCCTACATTTTTTCATGGTCCATGTCTCTCTTCCTGGTTTAACAGTAGCAAGTCAGATTTTTTTTTGTTGTTTTTTATTTGTTTTTTTTTTTTGTTTTATATAACACTTTCCTGGGCCAGGCCACTTTTTAAAGATCTGGCTAATAGTTTGGCAATAGAAACAGCTACTTAAATGTTCCTGCAAACCACGTCTGCCCTCAGTCCTCTGCGTGTCACTTCTGTGTCAAGACCCTGCTCAGCCAGCACAGTTGCTTCAGGAATCTTGTCACCCTGTGCACGCTGCCACCATTTGTCCACTGACAAAACAGTTGCTCCATCCCCTCGCCAGACCGCCTGGAGCCTTCACAGGAGTTCTTTTTCCAGCCATTTTCCCCTGCACAGTCATTGCACATTGACATCGGGCTTGTGAGCAGAGGGAACTTCTACACCAAGTAGAGAGGGTGGAACTGAGCTCTTCTAATCCAGAGTGCTCAGATGTGCAAATCATGGCTCAGTGTTAATGGGAATGATTGATTTAAACAAGATTGGGGGAAAAAAAACAACAAAAAAACCCAACCAACTCTTAGTTTGTCTCATTCACAAGAGCCTCTTTCTCTGTTTCCGCTCCTGTGCTGTGTAACTACACCTTTCATACAGTTCCTGTGGCCAGGTTGGCTGCTTCTACCACAAGTTTCAGCTCTCATTATCCCTGACACATTCATTAGTGACACATTCACTAAACAGTGCTTAAAATTAACTGCTTCCCATGTCCAGACCTGCCTCTTCCTCAAATTTGATTCTCCCTGCAACCCCTTTGTTCTCCTTCTGCCTTGCCTGCACTTCTTTGGATAGGAGTTCACTGATTTCTTCTGAGAATGAACAGATTAAATTAAAACTAATTTCATCTCTGTTTAATCTCTCCTCCCAGTGATCTTCAAAGCCTTTCTTGATGCGTTTCCCAACTTGAATTTTTCTTTTCTCCTCCTGCTTCCCTTTGCTTTTCCTTCCCTTCCTGGCTGCCACTGTCTATTCTGAGCTCCCCCCTCATGCACAACAGGTGTAGAAATTCCTGACTTATTATTTCCCCCTCACCCCAGTAATCCCATATTTTGGTCGCCTTTGTAGTTAAAGTTACTCCTCAGCCTCTTATTCTTTTTGTGGTTTCAGTAGATGTTTTAACTCTCTCGATCTTAAAGCTTGTGATCAGAATGAAGAAAGCCTGGTTGCCCACATGTCTATGCTTTGTGGTTTGTTACCTTTAGGGTGTAAGGTACAAGTGCTAACTGAAATCTTTTCAAAAGTTGTGATTTATTTAAGATTTCTCTTTAGTCAGTGCATGCTGTTGCCCAAAAGTTCCTGGTGCAGATCCAAGGAGAACATGATACATCCTCCCCGCTCCACAACTGATTTTCATGAAAGTCACAGGAATTAAATTATTCTGTCAGCTTTAATCCTGTTTGGAGTAAGCCACTAGATTCAAACATTATTAAACAACATGAATACACCCTCAGATACACCTCTACCTACATGACATGACCATATAAACCTCATTTCCACAAGAAAGTAACCTAAAAATCATTCCTGATCAAACCTGTGACTTCCAGCTCACAGAAAGCTCTGATCCCACTCACTGTCAAGAGGTCCCTACTTTTCAGTTTGTCTTCAGTCATGGCTGATACAGCTTCTGCAGGCTTAATATTTAAAGCTTAATCTTAATTTTTAAAATGTCACAGCTGAAATGACTCCAGGACATGAAGATTTAAGAAAAGCCCTAAAAATTGCAGGACCCTTGAGAGAAGCTGTCAACTTGGAAAACAGGAGCAGCAGGGGAAAAGAATGAAGAAGTAACTGAGATGAGTGATCCAAAGGCAAGCAACAAAAAAAAATCCCAATAAAATGAAACAGAAAGGACAGGTACCTTTCCTTTCTGTTTCTGATTGTCCAAACTAAGAGTGTTGTCCCTCATCAGTTCTGCAAAGGAGCAAGGATACAATCCATAGGATGGAAGACAGCACTCCTGAGGAAATTCTCCATACTACAAATCTTATAAGGATTATTACACAGCTAATGAGGTTTTATACTCTGATCTCCTGTTGGTATGGGTGTACTCGCGTCAGTGCAGTGCCGAGAGGGCTGCTTTTCTTTCTAAAAAAGCAAAAGCCACATGCCAGGGTGAATGAAATGTCACTTTAATACTTTGTAATAGCAAATCACAAGTACATAAAAATGGGGTTTGACAATATTCAGGTAAATAACAGAACACTCAGATTCTCTACCTTCTGTTATCTTCTTCACATTGTACATATTAAATAAAATTATGAAGTATAGCTCATTATCTAAAGCATGCCCAGAGAGGCTTGTGGAGTCAGGACCTTACTTAACTACTTAGAGCAGTCCCCAATATATAAGAGCACTCCTCACAGGTGGCACAAATAATTGCACACACTGAACTGTCGAGGTCCTGTCTCATCAAATGACACAAACACTTTCCCAAATCTCTTCTCTGAAATACACTTTCAGTATCAATGTAGGCATAGTAGGACTGTGTAAATGCATTGGGGGGGGGGGGGGGAACTCTACCCTACATACAGCTGCTAGAGGAATTAAGCTTACTCTGACATCCTGCAGCAATTACCACGTTATGAATATTACAGCTGTGAGCAAAACATAACATTCACCTGCATTTAACCTGTTCAGATCACTTCTTGTGCCTCTCAACTGTGTACGTGGCGATTCTTTCATAATTAAGCTTTCAAAGGCAACATTTACATATAGGTGAAGGGATGGGCTTCCATGCAGGTGGCAGTAATCTGTACTCCTAACTTGTGGAATAAAGCCTGTAATTGCAGTGATAAGACTGGAATAATTTAAGGGGAGCAGGGTTTCCCCCAGATTTCCATAAAAATCAGGTGAGTTTTTAAACTGTAGATCTCCTGACAATGAGAGGCCTCTGCAGAAAACCAGTTTCTCCTTTCATCACTCCAAGGGAATAAAAAGGATGTAGTAAGACATGTCAACAACTTAGATGTCCTCTGGCTGTTTGGAGAACATTCCCAAGAGCAGCCTTGGTGTGCCCTGTTTGCAGGCACAGCACATTCACATCTGCAGCCACAACTTTACGTGGTATAGGAGGAGCCTGGAAAAAACATGTTATTTACTTTATAGTGAATACAGCTTTTAAGATTTTAAAGCCGAAATTAATGAGTTAACTCAGTTTAAATAAATGCTAAGCTTTGCTTGAACTAGATCATGGAGATCTGCGTAACTCGGCTGGGAACACTCCCTCTGGAGAAATTAGGAGCTCGTGTCCCACAGCAGGACTTGGGCTCAGACCAAAAGCTGGCACTGCAGTGCAGCACTACTGCAAGGAGTTGCTGTGCAGGGACCAAGGATGCCATCCTTTGAATCGGCTGTCACTGGCTTATGTTTTTCCACTGGCTTATGTTTTCCCACCCTCTCTGTTCAGTAGAAAAACCAACCTACTTAAAGCCTCCTTAAACAAAAGGAAAAATTAGAAATGTCTTATTCAATATTTCTCCTCATGTTAAATCAGATTTGAATTTTCCAGAGCTGTACATTAGCTGAATCACTGGCTGCACACTACTCACTCCATCTGTTTATATGGTTGAGTCACTGCATTACCGATATTTTAACACGTTACTTGGAAAGAATTTTGGGCGATCTGGAGGACAACCCCCCAGAGCTCTGTAAGATAATGTTCCCTTCTCTGTGTTCTGTAGCACCATACTCTACTCACTGCTCCCTTTCTGCTACCAGAAAGATGCTAATTGGAACAAAAGGCTATTTTAGGAATAAAAGCACAGCTTCCACGTAAAAGCTGAAGATTGAGCTGTGATGTAGAAATCCACTGTCACCTGCCTGTGTGCCATGTCTTGCCCTGGGAACTGTGCAAGGAGTTCCATGGTGATGGAACAAACATCTTTCACAACCCAGCATATCTTTTTTTTCCACTTGAGATACTGCAAACAAGTTGTTTTCTGAGGGCATGCTGTCTGTTTTTAACGATGCTGAAAGCTGAGGGTATTTTACTGTTCAAAGTTTCTTCAAAAATGTGCTATATATAAAAAGAAATTTTTATTTACTTCTGTGTAGAAGGTCAGGAGGGTGGAAAGGGGGAAAAAAACCAGAGTCAGAAGGACAGAGATGGAACTGCTGATACACATTTTATTTTATGAAAAACATAAAAAGAATATTTTGTATGAATGTCACCATGGAGGACTATGAATGCATTCATGTTATTTGGGGAGTTAAGAAGCAGTGAAACCAACTGAAATAAAAGAAAGCCAGTGAGGCTAGTTTTGCTTTTCAGACCAGGGGTTAGATCCAACTCTCGCAGAAGTCAGTGGAATAATTCCCACCGGCTTGAGCGGGATTTGGATTCAGCAAAGTGAAATGCAGAAGAAATAACTGGGAAGCACTAATGAAAGGTTCTCAAACACTGGTCTACAGAACACTTCAGTCCACAGAGACGTGACTTCCCTCTCCATTACTCATTTACTTCCAGCTGCTTTTATGGGTTTCTGCATTTTGGAGCCCTGAAGGACTGGGAGGTGTTGGTAACCAGGAATGAGAATGGCCGGCCAGCAAGGCCAGCTCTTTTGGAGATAGAAGAGGAAAGAATTCAATTGCTGACCAAATAGGGAAGGAATAAAGAAGGGACTATCTGAAGGAGCAGAAGGCCATTAAGCTGAGAGGATTAGGTGGCCTTCAGTGAGGATTAGGTGCTTTGCTGCCTAATGCAACTGTCTAGCCAGGCACCTGAGCTCCCAGCACAAAGCAGAAGCAAAGCTGAGCCCCACACAGACGTCTGCATGGAGCTAAAAGCAAATAGGAAATGCCAAGGGCAGAAGCCTTCCACAAACATTCCCCTTCTCGTCTCTGCCAAGGTGGGATTTGTGGAAACTACCACCACCCCCACCCCTGGGGTGAAGGTAGCCAAGCCCATCTCTGAAGCACTGCAGTGCTTGCACCATCTCCTCCCGGCCCACATCCACACTGACATCCCAGAGCTGACACACATTCCTACCACCACATCTGGCTGAAGCCCAGATCTTTGGAGCAGCCAGGCCTCTGGACCAGGCTCTGGATCAGCTGATGAGTTTATGTTTGGGGCAGCATTCCCATTAATGCTTTCAGGCTCTTCCTCAACACTGAGGGGCTGCTGCCATCTGAGTACAAAGACAACACATGCATTTAGGTTAGAAAAGACCTCCAGGATCATCAAGTTCCACCTTTATGGATTTCCATCTTGTCAGCCAGAGCAAAGCACTGAGTGCCACATTCACATGTTTCTTGAACACCTCCAGGGATAGGAACACCAACTCCTCCCTGGGCAGCCTCTTGCAATGCTTGGCAGTCCTTTACATGAAGAAATTCTTCCTGATGTCCCACCTGAACCTGCCCTGGCACAGCTTGCACCTTTCTGAAGCTGAAGTTGCAACCAGACTATCATGTTCAATAGCCACTGGCAGACTTCTCCTCCATTAATTCCTTTATTCCCATTTTTAAACAGATTTCAATTCTGTAATGTCCTTTTGCCTGCCAATAAGTCTCTCCTGGAGTCAGATTACCCAAGTCAGCCTTTCCTCACAAGAAAGAGGAGATACAAGAGACTTTCTAGACAGTTTTTCTAAGATTTACTGATAAGAAAACATTCTAGGAAGGAAAGGCGTGCAGAGCTGTAAGGTACAGAGATCCCCATACTGGCTGTGCATGAAAGAGCTTTGGATCTGGAAGCAGCAGAAGAAATACCAGTCTCACGCTATGCCCGGGTTAGCCGGTGGGCTGGGAGGCAAGTTGGCTTGAGACTGAATGCTCTGCTAGCAAGGCAGTGCTGCTTCTGGGATCCAGGCTTGTATCCCTGCCAAGCTCTGCTTCTTCCACTGAGGAAGACTGGCCCATTCAGCCCTGGGCTGGGGATGGGCAGCACAGAGATGCTTTGTGCACAGCATTCTCCCAAAGCTTGCAATGCCTGCAGCTACAGACCCATGGACCGCCAAACTGGGCAGTGACTTTTCAGCCCTTTTCAGTTTGCAACATCCTGTTTATTTCCCAGAGCAGGTGCAGGTTCTCAGGGACAGATTTAAGCCTCCTCCCATGGAAGGGGTGCATGAAAGCCCACACACCACACAGCCCATACATCGCTGTAGGGCTTCCTGGGAATGTGCCCATCCAGCACTGGGATTCTTCCTCATCACAAGCAATATTCATTCATTGACCAGCACAGAAAACAGTGGAACAATGCTCTGTAGGGGAGGTTTTGCTTGGGTATCAGGAAAAAGCTTTTCACCCAGAGAGTGTCTGGGCACTGGAACAGGCTCTTCTGGGCAGTGGTCACAGCCCCAAGCCTGACAGAACTCAAGAAGTCTTTGGACAATGCTCTCAGGGACATGGTGGGATTCTTGGGGTCCCAGCTCACAGCTCCAGGCAACAGCCAATGCAGCCCTGGAGAAGAGAGCTGTTAGCAACTCATCCCCTCTTACTCATGTAAGCAATAAGTCAAATCAGGAAGATTTTTCTTTTTTAAGTCTAGTGAGTGAAATTCACGTAGTAGGCACCTCTTTTCTAATAATCTGTATATTTTCAAAGAAAGAAAGAGTCCCAGAATGGTGTGGGTAGGAAGAGACCTCAGAGATCCTCTTGTTTCACTCTCCTGCCATGGGCAGGGACACCTTCCACTAGACCAGGTTGCTCAGAGCTCCATCGAACCTGGTCTTCAACACTTCCAGAAATGGGGCAGCCACAGCTTCTCTGGGCAGCCTGTGCCCGAGCCTCACTACCCTCACAGGGAAGAACTTCTTTCCAATATCCAGCCTTAACCTACTCTCTGTCAGTTTGAAGCCATTCCCCCTTGTCCTGTCACTCCAGGCCCTTGTGGAAAGTCCCTTTCCAGCTCTCTTGTAGGCTCTCTTCAGGTATTGGAAAGCCACAATTAGGTCACCAGCGTATTTTGATAGCTTTACTGTCACAAATACAGCATTGATCATGAGCAGAGAGAACACACAGGAATCAGCAGAGACTCTTCAAAAGGTGCCAGAAACAATACTGCTTCTGGGTTTGTAGGTTCATAGAGCAGCTCTGCAGTCCATTTCATGACTAAACCCTGCTCTCCCTGCTCTCTGTTTAAAATAACAGAAAAGGCAGCAATTAAATCCACTCTACACGGAGAGGTGACTCTTGCTCTGCTCCCTCCTCATTTCAGGGATTTACAGTTCAGCTGCCTCCAGGGTTTGCTTCCCTCAGTTCTACTTTCTGACAACTATCACCAAACCCAGTCAAAATTGTGCTTTTGTTTTGCACTGCCTTCTCCAATTCTCTTCTAAAAATGGTCATGCTTTTGCTTTTCCAGTCACACAGGAATCAAAAAGCTGTTTCAAACCCAGCGTGTTTGTCTCAGTACAACATCCCACGTATAAAACGCGTGCCTACTTTGCTTGTCAATCTTCATTATTTTCTTTACAGATACAGGGAAACAATCATGAGAGACTTAACAGATTTTTTTTTCCCTCGGTGGTTTTTCAGGATGCTGGCATTCCTTTGGCTGCCAAGGAAGATATTCCCTGACTCCACAGTCTCCACTGGCAGGAAGCAGCTGAGCTCCCGCGCTGCACAGTTTGTGCAATGGACTGCATTTGCACAGTGAGATTCAATCCTGTCTGCTTTTAGGGACATTCTTTCTTTTTAAAGACTTGGGAACAAAGTTTTACATTATCAAAGGTTTGGTGGTTTATTATTTTTTTTCCCTAATTAGTGTAACACAAGCTGCATGTAGCCAGAATCTGTGGTGACTTTAAATTCCAGCTGCTTCCCTGGTCAGTTCAGTGGTAGGATGCTACTGAGCCAGTTAAACATGGATAAATGGAAGCTTTCAGAGCCTCCATTTTCCTGTCATACCTAGAGCCAGCCTTGCCCTTTCTCATCCTCCCATTCAGTTTTGTATCACCACCTCCACTGCTGACAGTCCTTTTTTCAATGGGAATATCACAGCTGCAGCCACTGCCAGAATCTCTTGGCAAAGGAGCTGCTCTCTGAGTCAGAGCCTAATGCCATTACAAGGTCTGCAACAGCTGCAGCAGTCAGACATCTGCAAGTCATTTGAACATTTTATGATGAATAAAAACTATCCATTACATAGACCTATACATTATATATTAACCCTAATACTTATTCAGTTACACTAACAATAACCTTTTCCCTCTGCATGCTGTAAACTTCTTTGGCTGCAGTGGTAACAGAGATACTCAGCTCCAGTCTGGTGGAGCAGTCCCTGTGTACATATTACCTAATTCTTCTACCTATTTAACTATGAAATGATGGAAAGAAAGAAAGAAAGTGAATGCAAAGCTATAAAAACTCATACCATGCATAAGGAAACCATTTTTATATAATTACATGAGACTGCATACAAACGGAGAGGGTACAAAACAATGAGAAATGCAGAGGAAGAATGAGAGCATGGACTCAAAACATATAGTGAAGAGATCTGATTATGATATGCACAGATCTCAGACCCATCCAGATGTCTCCAGCCAGCAACCTGATCCTCAACACTGCAGCCAAACCATTTGAAATCTAAAAAATCAGAATACCAAAGACAGGGGAGCAAGCCTTATGGAAAAGGAGACCAGAGTTGCGAGTAGTTAAAATCCTTTAAAATAATAACAATAATAAAGAAACATAAGTGTGGTTTCATGAAGGAAATATATCCATGGCCACAAATTATGAAGTCAGCCCTCCAGGACATGACATTCCTCATGCAACCTGCTGAGCCTGCTCCACATAAAGAGGTGTAAAATTCACTCACAGGCTGGGTGACCTCAGGAACAGAGCCCCACATGTGATTCCCTACCACTGAGTCTTCTCCATATGTACACTTTAAGTGGGAAAGACAAACTTCTCCCTGAGTTTCACCGTAAGAGTTTTAAAGAGACAAGGTAAAAATCTGGCATGACAGAAATTACCAAAAATTCTCCAGGAGGTTCAACCAGAGCCAGAATTTTCCTATAAATCCATATGCATGTCAATATGATTTCAGGTTTGTTCATTTGTGTCGTTTGCAAACTCTTTGGATTCTCAGAAACACACCCCTACTGCTTCCCATTCCCTTTTACTCTGCATTTCAAGTGGCAGTTTGGTGCCTATAATAATACCTGGATTGCTTTAGAAGCAAAATGTCAATTAACTTCCACTTTCACACCAAGTTGAATGTGTGGATTAATAAACTGGAGAACAGTGTAGGTTTAAGTAAGAATCAGCCATTAGAATTGCCTTACAGTTAGAAAAGTGACTTTTAGGAAATGTTTTCTTGACTTGATCTGCTTCCTCTGTGCAGTCAGAGGCCAAACTGTTTATTTTACTGGCAATCCATCTTTATTGCTTGTGTTGGCTTTAATGTTTCCATTCAGGCAATCCACACATTAAATATGAGAAAGGCCCTAATATCCTAAAATCCTAATAAGTTTACAAACCATTCATTTAAAGGGGATTCAAAGGGAGTCCAGCAAAGGTCTTTTTTTTTTAAGGGTCAGAAAAGCATTACATGTCAAGGATGAAAACCCACTTTGCCTCTGACAGATGGGACACTTTACTCGACTTGACCAAATCCCTGCCATCAATTTGTGGAGCACCTACCTCCCACAAAATTTTAAAGAAAGGGGGGGAAAAAAAAGGGAAAATCCTGGCCCTTCTGATGGCAAAGATAACTTACCCAGCGTGACGTGACGCAATGATGCCTTTCTAAGTCAGCAGCCAGCCAGCTGTCTCCCTGCTGCTGCTCCTGCTTTTCCCATGCTCCGGAGGAGCGAGGCTGGAGCAGCCAGGCCACTTGCACAGCCGCTGTCAAGTCAAAGGGCAAGAGCAAAGCTTAGAATAAACACGTTGTTTTCACCCGCTCGCTTGAAGTGCTGCCAAATCTCTCAACATTAGCGCACATAAATCGGAGAGGATGGCGGAGCCTGAGGCCCGAGCAGCAGCTGGAATCTTGTAGCTGTTACCTGGAATCCTAAGGTCCGAGTAAACAGCTTCCCCATTCCTTGAGGCTACGTGGAAAATCTCAAAAAACACAGTCATAAAAGTGCAGCCAACACCAAGGAAAAGAACCCCCAATTATTTCTTTCTTCGGTTCTCTTTTTTTATAGTCATCTCAAATTTGCAGTGATGGAAGCAGAGGGGGGAGGAATGGGGTGTCCTTTTGGAGATCTTTAAAGATGCTGGTTTTCCAAGACTGTGCAGAAGAAAGCAGCCATTGATTCTAGAGACAAATACTGAAGTTATTCAGAGGGGAGGAAGACTATGAAGATAAGCAGCTCTGGGCCCAGCAGTAAAAACCAAACAGCAGGAGCTGAGCAGCTGCACCAAGGGTAGACTGGTCGATTTTTCTCAGTCCAATGGTAACCTTCAAGAGGCAGGAGTGGGGCAGAGCAGTGAAGTTCCTTCCCTGAACTCCAAAATTCAGTTCTTTCAGCTTTGAAATGGTTCTTCAGCAAGGACTTGAGAGAAAAAGCTCCTTCTCCACATCCAGCTGCCAAGAGAAAAGGAGTTGAAAAACACCAATTTCTTATGGCTAACAGGAGGGTGATATAAAAGATGGAGTCAATTGACTGGTGTCCAGAGACAACAACCTGGTATGAATTCCAGCACCATTCCACTTCCCAGCAGCTGGATTTCTCACCAGGGTGGATTGCTGGTTTTGGACACCTCCCCATTTTTTCCTGTCTGTTAACAGTCTTCCACTAGTAAGTATTTGGAACAGTTGTAAAGCTTTTTTTGTATCTCAACGGCCTTACCATTGCCTGAATGCAGTTTCAAAGTCTCTGGCATTTCTGCCCAGCCTATCTGAAGTGTATTTTTGTCACACTGTTAATAAGCACTGCATCTCCTGGGAGAACCTCAGCTAGCTCAGAGCTCTTAAAAGATGTGTGTCCCCAAGACAGAAGTTGTGAGGAAAAAATCTTTTCCATTTTTTACTCTTTCATTCTGAGTTGCTCACTAAATAGATGTGATGCAAAAAGAGAAAGCTGGGACCACTAACTCCTCATCTATAAAGTAAGGATGAGAACCTAAGGAATTATGCAACTTGCCAGAGGTCTCACAAATGATCCAGTCCCAACACCTGAGTCATAAGGACCATCTTGCTCTCAGTTCCTGCATTTTCCTTATGTATTCTGAGTTTCTTTCCAGCTCCCCTCACATTTCTCCCAGTTCTCCAACTATGGGATGCAGTTCGCTTTTAGGAATACTCCAGGAGAGTTTGGGAAACATCTCTGCAGTTCAGAATGGCCTTGTCTGGCATGATTTTTAGTTAAATAAAAAAGGCATGGAAGAGGCCTTTTGGAAAAGGAGCACCTGGAAATGAGCAATGGAAGCACTGAGGAGTGGTGCTCTCAAGTCCCTTTCCAAGCCTCCAGGGAAGAGGAATTCTTGCTCTCTTTTGTGAGGCATGACATGAGCATTTGTGCAGCACAAGGTGTGTCATGGCTTGCACATTCCCTCTCCCCTGACAGAGAGATGTCATTTCTAAACTGACAGACACATTTTAGAAACCAAGTGTACCCCCATGGCCTAATGGAAAAGTAAGAGCACCTCACTATCATGGACAGATGTGAGAGAGAAACAGAAAACAAAGCAAAATCTCAACCAATAAAAAACAAACAAACAAAAAACTCCACAAAAAAACCCCAAAGCATAAATAATCTACATTAGCTCATTTTTTACATTACTGCTTTGGGAAGTGTCTGTTTGGGAAGGGGCATTGCCATTTGAATCACATTTGAACCACATTTCAGACTGGAGTAACAAAAACAATCCCAGTAAGAATTGTAGGTGTTGATTTTAACAGAGACACATGGTGTGGGCTCTGTGAATGTTAGAAGTTAAAATATATGAATATAGTCTGTATTATGTGATGCTATGGATTTACAGAAACATATTCCTGTCAATCTATTTGGCAGTTAAATGTTTGTTAAGAGAGCAGGAGAGACCAAAATAAATTTTGAGAATTCATTCACTGACTCTACACACTGAGCCAAAGTTTTTGGGATATTTCATTATAAATACATGCATTTAAACTTCTGTCTCTAACTGTGCATTAATACATTGTACCCCAAAACTGCTGCATATCCAAGACTTCCAGAGGTGGGTATGAATTTCCAAGTGTAACTGAATTTGTATAGGCAAAAATAAAAAAAGGGGAGCTCAAAAATATTTGTAGATTGTATTAGGAGTGATCCTGAAATGAATATTGAAGATAATATGTAAGCATTGAAACCACAGAATCACAGAAGAAAAGTACTGACAGTTCTATTAAAAAGAGCCACATGAGAGAAGGATGATCTGGAAACTTGGTGGGATATTTCGTTGAAAACCCTAAGAGTTGAATTAATGTTACTCACAGTTGAGAGGATCTCTGGTTATGGAGTTGATCACTCTGTGTTACAGAAGCAACCAGGTCTGAAGGGGACAATAAGGGGGATTCCTACCTTCAATCAACTCCTTGGAGGGTGCAGAGAGGACAAAGTCAGGCTTGTCAGAAATGTGGAGTAAGGATCAGCATCAGGAAACAAAAATATTCCAATTAGACAACAGGTAAAGGGTTTTTGTTTGTCCTTTAAATCCCAAGAGTGTCCAAACGCTGGAGAAGGTGACCAGAGAGCCTTCAGGATATTGAGTATACTGAGAACTCAACTGGACAAGGTCCAGGACAATCTGATCTAATTTCAGCAGCTACAGAGCAGAGGACTGCTCATCTCAGGAATTCCAACCTCAGTTTGCACAATTCTGATGTTATAGTGCTACACAGGATACTGGGAGCGTGTTTTCTGCTCATTCACTGCACATCAACCACTGACAGGACCCATCAGAAATTCAAACTGTTTGGAACACACAAGCAATGACATCTCTTGTGGTGAGAGAAAAGACCTGGGACAGGTTTTTAGGCCTTAGTGGATGTGTTCTGTTGAACACTGGGGATGTACTGTGGGAGATCTGTCAGTGCACTCAGTGAAAAGTCTCATTTCCCAATTTGAAAGACTTGAGATCCTTATAGATTTCAGTTCTCATTGTGACTGGAGGCCACAGAAAGCACCAGAAGGACCAAAATAGTCTTGAACTTGTAATAGCTAAAGCTGTAATACCACAGGCTGTGTTTGCAGTACCACTTCTGGACCTTGGATTAGTGGGTTTCCAGTGGCTGTCCAGAACCTTCTGGGTTCCAAATTACTTTGAAAGATCTAAGTGTAAGAATATTATGAAAAGCAATTTTGTTAGCAGTTTGCTGCGCTTAAAAAAAAAAAAAAAGACAAAGAAAAAGACAAAGTTTAAAAACCATTCCCTTTGACAAGGAAAGTGGTTGCTTCATCTTTTCAGTGAAGAGGTTTCCATGAGAGGAAAGAGAATTCCACTGTCCAGATTTTCTTGTACTCCCCCAGTAATGCAATTTACATTGAAAACCCCCACTTCTGAAGTGTGTGCTGGGCCTGAACAGCTGGTTTTCACAGTAACTAAACTGAGACTTAATTTCTTTCACATTTGAGGTTTTCCAGGAATTATGTGAGTATCCTGGATTATACATCCTTCCAAACAAGATCCCTGACTTATCTGACAAGTGCCTAGTGCAGCAAGACCAAGTTACTAACGTTACAGAATTTGAGCATATTGTGTCACGTCCTGATTGAAATTTAAATGTTAGCATATGACTCAAGCACAGCAACATCTGATAATAGCCAAGGACAAAAACATGAAGCCTTTTTCATTGAAGTCCAGGAAAACACAACAGTGGGAAAAAAGTCTTGATGCCTTCCTTGTATTATCTGCCCTTTCCAGAGCAGACTGGTTCACTGAGCAGGGCAAACTAAAGACATGCACCACAGGAGTCACGAGGTTATTTGACTTCCAGCTTCATTTTAGAGGTGCAGAAAGATCACCAGAAGACACCAAGGCAGGGTTACATGGATAGAAAAGGCATCCACCATTAATTTTTGCTGTGATCATGAAACAAGGGTAGCAAAATGCCCGTCCCAGAACCAGATTAGAATCGCCTTTGTTGGAAATGTAGCTGAGCAGAGGGTGGGAGTTGACTGAAAGCAAGATACATTTCTACTTCAACCCACTCCTCCTGGGCTGATTCAGCCCCTGTTTAGAACATCAGCCCTCCTGAGAAATAAAAAGGGCATGAGGTGAGCAAGTCTGACTCCCAACAGCCAACAGTGACAGCTACTGTGGGCAGGCTGAGTAAATACACATTTCACTTTTACTGCGTAGAGTCTGACAATTTGCAGCCTCCTTGTGCAATCACAGAGCGGCTCAGAGCACAGATCAGCACCAGTGCAGCTCTGAGCTCTGGGGCTCAGGTTACTACGTTGAGTCTCAGGTAATAACAAATCACAGCAGAGTTTCTGGGGCCCTCCTGTGGGCCCTTCACAAAGGAAGACCCCAATTCTTTCATGTTTTTAATGTTAGCAGCAAATTTCTCTCCCTTTTACAAGTACAGAGGACATGGGGCCATTGGTGCCTCCAAGTGACTTTCTGCTCTTTATTCCTCAGCACGTGGATTTATACATTAATAGATGTCTAAATTTCAGTTGGAGTCACCAACATGCTCTTTATTTTTTACAGGACAATAAAATTGCTTGCCAGGGGTTTCTGACTTAAAATTCTACACAGCAAATTGATGTAGGCCTCTTGATCCTTCTTACCACATTTTTGCTAAGTTACAGTATAAAATATCTGCTCTACTAATTGCACCCAGGGATTCACATCCAATACCCAGATAGACTCCTAAAGCTGACTCCATTTTCCCTTTGATCTTGCCTGGTCTGTTGCTTGAGAGAATACAGACAGGTGATGGAAAATGCTGGAGTTATTGCAAGAACTGCTTAAAGGCCAATTAACTCCAAAAAAGCCCAAAATGAACAAGAAGCCAAAATGGAACTAAACCCACAACAGCTGGCAGCCATCAAGGCGATTTTCCCAGAAGGCAGAAGACTGTTACTAATAGGATGGAAATACAAAATTTACTGAGACCAACTGTAACTGCTGATAACATGTATTGAGAAGTGCCTCATGGCTCACATTTTCTGCAGAGCAAGACTGAGGCTGGACAGCAATTTTAACTTTTAGTGTGGGGAAAAAAAGAAGTGGGAAATTAAACATACTCCCAACAATTAGTACCAGGAGCTGTTTTTACCCTTATGGTATTTTCATCACATTTAAAAATATTCATTCAAGTGTTTCTATCCATAGAAATAGGTTTCTTCCTCAAAGTTTAATCAACACAGTAAAAGCCTACTAGGACCTGCCCACTGAAATTCTCTTACATTTTAAATGATTTCAATTACTGCTTGAACTGGAGCCCCCAACAGATGATTAAATGAAGTTGTATGTTCTGTTCTCTCTTTACAAGAGCAGAGGTTTTGAGATGTTTCAATCACATTACATAAACTTGCATTCCTCCACTAACACAAAACATTCACTCTTGCCACAGGAGACAAATACTTTGTGTGCTGCTCCCAGCCAATGATTTTAACTCCCAAATCCAGAGTAAACATTACCTCTTCAGAGCTGGGAACACGTTTGTGTGCAAGGAGCACAGCCCACTGCAGTACAGTGACACCACCATCAAATTGAACATGGCAAATACTCCACAGGCAGTTGAATCCCATGGGATTCTCCAACGTGGCCCTGTAAGAATGGTCAGTATCCAAAGTTTGGAGACACTGAAAAGTCAGGACTCTATTACACCATCACCAAATAATATATATGGAGAGGCAGAAAATACATTTTTATTCATTGATGATTCACTTGCAGTTCACTCATAGAAGTCAAGAAGTGAGGGACTCCAAGAGCCAGGAAGAACTGTTCAAAAGCCCAAGTTATTACATCTTTATTGTTTATTATCTGATTTCAATTATACAGATGAAGCAACAGTGCTAAACAGAACAATTCATCATCCTGCCTGGGTGTTGGTTTTAAGTGTGGTTCTTTCAGTGCCTTGGTGATGGTCTTCCAGAGGATGGCTGGGGCTGCCTGTACTTTGCGAGGATTGAGATATAATCGTGAAAGGTGAAAGTGTGATATTCATGGTGCTGCAGGTTCTTGTAGGTGGAATTATCAAACTCCTCTGGAGCAGGCTGAGCTGTGGTCTCTGTGAAAACAAACAGGAACTGGTGACTATGAGGATGCCACACCAGAGGACAATGTTTTTTAAGCACTGACTCAGCCTTCATAAACTGTCAGACCCCTCATCCAGTCAACATTTGAAAGAAAATAAAGCCATCAACTTTAACAAAAGGAGAAGTTCACTAAGTCCAGCTGGTGCCTTGTCTGACCCTAAAGCAGCACATTACTGTGCAGTGGGGAGCAGGGATCAGCACAAGGCATCTCACACAGCACAGGTTTTAAACCCAGCCCACCACCTAATGCTGGGGGTGGACAGGGCAGAACAGTCCATTTGTCTCTGGAAGACATATGTCTGCATTTCCTGGCTTTCTCATAGCTGCCCTGGTTTTCATTCCAGCCAGAACAGTAGGTGACATTCTTAGCAAACCAGGAGGGGCAAAGGAGCAGTACATATGATGTATCATCCTGTCAGACCACAAGATACAGCTATTAGAGCAGTCTGAATTTTTGCCATGGGGAGAAGCAGTGGAATTAGCAAGATCTCCACCATTTAATTTCAAATGTGGTTATACCAAACAGTAATCTATCAAGAGACTTTGATGTAAATTTCTTTCCTTGTAAATTAAATCTTCTAATCTTTGTATTAGCTCTCCTTCAAAAAAGAATAACCCAATAAAGTTATTTAGAAGTCCTTACTTCCTGTTAAAGCCAACATTAATCCTTACGCTTTTAGAATATTATGCAAATCTAGGCAGTATCATTTACATAAAAGGTTCCTGTTACAGGCTGATTTTACAGCCAAGCAAATTGCAAGAAATAAAACTTTACTCCCTGTATTAACTTATTCTTGTATACCCAGAGCTTCAACAATAGAACATACAGTGCAGTGAAAAGCTTTGTCATATAAATTTATATGAGGTGGTTCAGGTTAGATTGTATTAAGCCCTTTTTGTAACAGGCCCAGCTACAATAAAAACACCTGAACACTAGGATTTTCCTTTGCTTATGACATAATAACTGCAGTGTGAAGCAATCAGATTAGGAGAAACTTCCATAGCATTTAGCAAGGCTTGCTTATAGAACTCAAGGTACTAAGTCATGGTTTCAGCAAAACACGACAGGAAATGCCCTGTGCCTACTGCTCAGTTCCTCCTGACACAGATCACAGGAGATGACACTCCAGAGAGAAAAGCCAGATGATGCTCTTTGCTGCAAAGAGCCCCAAGAACAGGCAAGGGGGAGGCAAGAGTACCCTCAGGCTGCAAGAGCCAGTTGTTCCAAATTCAGAGACAGATGTGCAGGAAGGGAAGCAGATGGAGCTGCATTTTCCCTGCCCAAATACACTGCACTTGGCTTCTCGAAGGAAAAATTTATTCCCGAGTTCATCCTCCCTTATACTTCATCCTTCATCTCTGCTTTGTCTCTTAAAGAACAAGCACTTCACGGGATGTTCTTCCCAAATGAATCACAGGCCCGTTTCTGAGTTACCAGCTACAACTGTGCTCCTCACTCAGCAGTTCAGGTCTGCAGTTTTTGCTGACTGCTTTACAAAGGGATGACATCACCTGAACGTCCAGGTTTGCATTGAGAAAAATTCTTTTTACATCTTTTGTGTGGCTGCTGCAGAGTTTGCAGACAAAAGGGCACAGGGGCAGGGCAGAAGTAGGAATTACAGGTGGTACCGTCAGCTGTGAATGTTAAACAAGGAAAAGCAGTGGCTGTTCTCAAAGAAGGAAGAGAGAACAAAATATACCTGGAGACACCAGAAAAAAATAATGTTTGAGCATCTAGAACTCCACTGTGGATGAATGGTGAGAAAAGCATTATGTAGATAAAAACAAAGAGCCCTTCCCAAATTTTTGTTATTTTTAAAAGAAAGCTTATGCTGTTGACTACAAGGAACAAGCAAATCAAAATATCACTGGCAAACAGTGCTGCATTTTGGTTTTTAAACTGCAGGATTATTTAGTTGGAAAAGACATCCAAGATGGAGTCCAACCTTTGGCTGATAACCACCTTGTCAACTGACCACAGCACCGAGTGCCATTTCCAGTCATCTGAGTTGAGGAAGAAGGTAAGGAAACATGAAATTATGAGCCAACCCCTCAAACAGAAGGCAGGCCTTTTACTCAGCACCATCTCCTGAAAGCTGACACATAAATGCAATTATTTTGTCTCTTAACCTGGCCAGGCACTTTGGAGTCACACAACAGCTGAGGTTGGAAAACACCTCTGTAGGTCAGCTGGTCCAACCCCAAATGCTCAGGCAGGGTCAGCTACAGCAGGAGACCCAGGGCCCCATCCAGACAGCTTCTGAGTATCTCCAAGGATGGAGACCCCCACCACCTCTCTGTGCAACCTGTGCAGTGATCACAGTTTACTCACAGTAAAAAAAAGTGTTTACTGATGTTCAGGAAAAACCCTGTGATTCAGTTTGTACCCACTGCTTCTTGTCCCATCACTGTGCACCACTGAAAAGCCTTACCTCTGTCTTCTTTGCACTCTTGTTACTTCCACACATTGATGATGTTCTGTCTGAACCGTCTCTTTTCTGGGCTGGACAGTCCCAGCTCTCTCAGCCTTTCCTCACAGGAGAGACACTCCAGTCCCTCCATTATTACAGTGGCACTTTGCTGGTCTCTGCCCAGCAGCCCCACATCTCTCTTGCACTGGGGAACCCCAAACTGAACACTACACCCCCAGTGCTCCACACCAGGGGAGGAGCTGCAGCTGCCTCAGCCTGACCCTCCCAGGTTACCCTGGGTGGCTTTTGCTGCAAGGGCACGTTGCTAGCTCATGTTCAGTTTGCTGTTCCCTTGGCCCCCAGGGCCTTTCCTGAAGGATGATACCCAAACAACCTTACAATTAATGTTGCTTTTACTTCCAAACAGGCAAATTCTTTAATTCAAAGTAGCAACGAGGGGTCTCAAGAATGGCAGATTTATACTGGCTAAGATGAAAGGCAGAATCTCGACAGGTCAGGACAGAGAGACATCTGCTACTGAGATAACAGAATGAGATCAGCAGGGCCATCAATTAACAGGATGGAAGGAAATAAGAAGGGTAGGTCAGATAAAGAAGTAGAGCTGAGGGGATGATTACATGATACATGATGGTCTTTCCTGAAAACACGCCATTATCTCCTCCCCAGCTCTCTACAAAACTGACTCACTACTTCCACACAAGTTCCTTGCAACCTTCCAGTCTCAGAATCAACAATGCCTGGTTCTGGCATTACACTATGATTTCTTGAAGTCTTCTGAAATCTGAAACACTGACAGATTGAAAAGAAAACCATCAAAACAAAACCCAAAAGAAGCCAAAACAGAACCAGAAAAATGGCAGGGTTTAAGCAACAATGACATGGCACCAAATTTGACTCATGAGAATGGCAGCTAGCAAATCCTTCCAAGGAAAGAGAATAATGAAAACAAGTGTTGTCATATAAAACCCATGATTTTGCTCACAGTGGAAACAATCTTGTTTCCATTTTATAAGTAACTGTTTTATGAAACTATAAATACAGAGAAAATGAAACTGCTTTCTTTCACAGCATAGCTGGAGACTGAGTATTACTGACAGCTTATAACAATTAGCAATGAACAACAATTTATCTTCCAGAAAGTCACTGCCACTATGCCAGCTTCAGTACAAAGATCAGAGAAGATGTGGAAACCCTTTAAGAAAATCAAACCCTACCCCAGCTGAATCAATACAGTTCAAACAATTTAAAGCTGTACCCTCTATTGTACCGCTTTCTCCAGCCTGGACTCCTGCTTCCTGCATGGTCTCCTCCTTTGCTGCAGTGTCCATCACCAACATTGTGCTTCCAGAAGTTTCTTCCACTTTAGGAGCAGTTACTTCTTTTGATTCCAACTCCTGTGCCTCCTTCACCTTCTCCTTCTCTCCTCTGGATACTAGTTCTTGCTTTTTGTCTTCCTGAGTCACTGCTGAGGCTTTCATCTGAATAGCTGCTACCTGGGTTCCAATGGACTTTTCCTCCATATGACCAGATTTATGAGTGATATTTGTCAGGTCCAGACTTCTCACCACACGTGGTTCTAACTTGTGCTCTTTTGGAGTGGCTTTTACTTTGGGGTCTCTTGCTTTGGATTTTGATGTTTCCTGGCTGACTGATGTTTCAGAAAATTTGACCTGCTTTACAGGAGACACGTTAATTTCCGGTTTGCGTGGCAGCTTCTTAATTCCATATTCTTTGAGGGATTTCTGGGACAATTTATCTTTTGCCAGCATTGATGCCTTTACTGCTATGCTCTCAGAAAAGATGGGATCTCGTCTAGGAAACTCAACTTTCGTTTTAGTGGGAACTTCTGAATCATCAGCATTTTCATCCTCGGAATCTGAGCTAGAATCTGACTCTGAGCTGGATGTCTGTTCCTCAGCTAACTCCTTCCTCAGGCCTCCTCCTGTTGCAGATGTGGTCAGGTTTTCCTCCTCAGGGGAGGAAACAACTCCTCGCTGAGGAAACGAAACCTCAGTTTTTCTTGACATGGCCATCCTTGTATCTTCAGCAGGTTTTGCAGCTTCCTCGAGGTTGGTACTAGATATGCTCTCACCTTTTTTTGCAGACTGCAGGAGAGAGCTAGAGGACAACATTTTACGAAATTCAACTGGTGCCTTCATGGCAAGCAGCTTGGTGCTTCCCTGTGGTGCCACTACATCTAGGAAACGGCATAAAGAGGATTATCATCATTGTATCTGACATCGCTGTTACTGATCTTAGTCACAGTTTTAACTTTTACAGATTATCTGGTACAAAAATAAACTAAAAGTAATTACAATGCTAAATACAGGCGTTGCAAAGCAGGAAGTTTTTAGACTTTTTAAATTAAAGAAACTGGAGTTCTAGAAGCATGTAACAGTTTTTGCTGCTGTGATGCCAAAATTCAAGAGATAAATCCTGATGTTCCTCACTTTGCCAGACTCCTCCAAGAGCTGGTCTTCCCTGTGCTTCAACTCTGCATCACTGGAAAAGGTTTGCAGACACTTCCCTATCCCAGGTGAGCATTAGGATAGCTTGTTAACCAAACTCTTCAAATGCTGCTGCAGAGGCAACACTTGTCTGTGAACAAGCCAGAAAGGCACAGACACAGTAAAGAGACACAGCCACAGCTGCTTGCAAGGAGTTATCCTGGAAGCAGAAGAGAGGGATGACTCCCAAAAGGCAAAGCAGCAGAGTAAGAGATACTTGAGGCCATCCATGAAGACATTATTTGTTCACTGCCCACGTGAGCTGCCAGCTGAGGTGTGCCCCCATAGCTCAACACTATTTCCCCAAGACCTCATCTCCTCCAGTCTTCACTTCCTATTTCTGGCTTCTGACCTCTTTGTTAAAGAAGTCTTAGAAGATCTCCTGATGCTTCATGTTTATTTGTGTCTCTGCTTCTTCTCCCTAGTGAATATCTGCATTAAGCTAAACTCTCCAGACAAAGAACCAACAGTTGAAGGAGAAGACAGCAATTTTCAGGTCCTTTCAGGGAATAAGTAATACCCCTTAGATGCTTATTATCATCCTCAAGAGGCTGAGCAACAGCAAATACTGTTGTGGTTACAGAAAACAGGAGGTCACAGAGGACTGGGAGCATATTAAGAATATTCACCATGGCTGAAATTTGCTATAGCAAAGCCTACTCCATTACAAGTTGCACCACTTTCACCCAGCAGCAAAATTCAACAGATTTCCAGCCCATTATGCAGATTTTTCTGCAGAGTTTGGAAATCCAGATCTACTTTATATGCCCATAAACAAGATACAGCTTTCCCCTCACTGGTATTTTATGGTAATACCTTGTATGATTCAAGCAGTTATTACCATTAGTTCTGAACAGAAGCAAGTCTTTAGCAATGTCTAAATGAAAACATCACAGAAGAGACAAGCACATCAAAGCAAAGTATTTAAGAAAGAAATGAAGAGTTTTTATCATAACAAAATACAATGAAAAACAGGTATCAAGTTTACAAGCAGTATTTTGGATAATTTCAAGCACATACTTCTCTCTGCCAGATGGAAGGTGCAGGATGGGAAGGCAGGGGGAGGCAGGAGGATGGGCAGCCACCTTTGGAAGAGGTCTAACTCCCTGCACAGACTGACCCAGCCAAACAGCAGCCCGGAGAAACTAACACGTGAAGAAGCGTCACTCAGGATGGAAGAGTTCTTTAGAGAGGCATAGAAGAAGTTAAACTAACACAAGAATGGCCAAAGGGAGGACAGACAAGGGAAAGCTAAGCAAAACCTGAAGAACTATTAATGTTAAAACATCCTAAGAAACCAAGAATGCAAGGAGAATTCAACTTAACAATTAGTTACTGGAATAATACTTTAAACAGTCAAGTTGGGAAAAGTGGCAAAAGATAGACTTTATGATTAAAAGCTGAAACATCCAAGACAACTGATACACTTCAATTAGGGTATTTCCAATTTTGCACCAGCTAATCTGTACCTGTATCACGTTGCCAAAAGAACAACATATCCAAATCAGTCACAGAAATATCATTCCCAGATGTGTTCTTCCTGAACATCAGCATCATTCCCAACATGTATTTAAAGCCTGTTCACACTCAGAGAGGTGACAGGCAGAAATTATAGGTCTATTTCCCATCATTGACTCTGTATGTAAACATGACCATTTTATCAAAGCAAGGAAAATTTGCACATCCTGTTCCAGCCAGAATCTGGCATCTTATACATCTTAATTAACCTGGAGTGCTTGCAGGGGAAGCAGCTGGCTGGGAGAGCTGGCCTAAGAGGGCTGCTGACACAAATCAAAGCTGCAGCACAGTGAATCCAGAAACTGATACTAAAGTGCATCTTAAACACACTTAATGCAAAAAAACAAATCATAATAAAAAGCAATTTGCTGCTCAATCAATCTATGCAGTGAAGGCTTTTTTAGTGGAACAGCCAGGCTTTTATTTGCTTTGGCATTTAAGAAGGTGGCAGAAGTCAGCCTTCAACTACTCTTTCAGTGATCTTTTCAACAGCAGTCAACAAGTCTGATCACTCCTACGTATGGTTCCACGGAGCTTCTCTGTTTCAGCACCTGGATCTCTAATTTGGGACAGGAAACCTCACTGAACCACTGAGCCTCCATTTATACAAACAAGGCATCAGTCTTTGAAATTTGTATTCCTGTTTTGACTCTGGTCAGGGATAAAAGGGGTTCAAATACTCCTCCATGCGGGATGCAGGGCAGCATCCAAACCAAGGTTCAGGCTTGCAAATCTATGGGGCAAGAAGCATTATAACCAAATTTAACACAGCAGGGCCATGGCAGCTTCTTTCACTGCTGCCTGGAGCTGCTGTCTGGGATATTTGGATCTTGGAAGTCCTTCTCTATGTCTTTCTATTTTTTAACACTGATTACACAAACATTTCAAAGGACAAGGGTGAACATCTAAAGTTAAAAAGTAGATTTTGCACTTCATTAAAAACACTTCCAGGGATGGGAATCCACAGCTTCCGGGGGCAACCTGTGCCAGGGCCTCACCACCCTCACAGTGAGGAATTTTTTCCTGATATCTAATCTAACCCTACTTTCTTTCGGTTTGAAGCCATTCGCCCTCCTACAGGTTGAACAGTCTGACACTGCCTCAACCAGCCTGGCCTTGAATATTAAAGTGAAGATAAACAGGAAAGAAGTGACAAGCTCTTAAATATAAAACTATATTCATGTACATATACATACATATACATATGGCCTATAAATATATTCCACACAGCCAGACCTTTACTTTTACTTTTATTACTACGCGGTACATTTTATCAGAAGCCTCGTTTACATGGCGGTGACCTTTCAGTCCTTGTTTTTCCCAGCTTATGCAGCGCCTCTTCTGAGGCGTGACCCTTCCCCAGGTCTCCTCACCCATTCCTTTTATTGACACCCCCATACCCCTCACACCAAACCACCCTCTTACTCTTTGGCGGCGCCGTCCCGGTGCCCACCGGCTTCGTGCAAAGCCCCCGCGCCTCCATCTGCAACACCTGCACGGCACAACACAACACGAGTTAACAGAGCGGGAGGAAATTCCGGCAGCTGAGGGAATGTGGGGGCAGGAAATCGCCCCGAGGAGCCCCTTTACCTCGCGGGTCACCGCCCGCCCGCCGCCCCTCAGCGCAGCGGCCGCCGCCATCTTGCCCGGAGCACTCACGGCGACCCCGCGGCCTCGCGGTGGGCGGGGCCGGCGCGGGGTGACGTCAGCGCGGGGCGCGGTGACGCAACCGCGCACGTGGCGGCGCGGGCGCATGGCGGGCGGCGATGGCGGCGGGCGCAGCCCCGGGGCCCGGCCGGCGCTGGCGCTGCGCGGGGCGATGGCAGTGGCGAGCGGCGGGGGGCGGCTGCTGGCGGCGCGGCCCGGGCGCAGCGGGTCAGTGCGGGGCGTGCGGGGCCGGGGAGCTGCGGGGCGCGGGGGGGTCTGGCGGCTCGGGGCGGCGGAGGCCGCCCGGTGCCCCCTGAGGGGCTGGCAGGGGCCCGTGTGTGGCCCCGCTGTTAGCGCGGGGAGGTGGTGGCGCCGTGCCGGAGCCGCTGGCCCTGCTGCCGTTCGTGCCTTTCCGTGCTCCTTGTCGGCGTTTTCTGTCACAGAAACATCACTTTTAAACTTTATAGTCTTGGCGGTTTTCTGTCACTGTTGTGCTCCCCCAGTTGGATTATATATAGCATAAAGCATATACATATATATATATATATATATACACGCACATACATACATATATGTATATATACACATATATATATACATATGTGTATATATACACATACATACATACATATGCATATATGCATATACTTATATACACATATACATACATACACATATATGTTATATTTTTTATCATATATACATATACGTTATACATATAGCATACATGTATATTTGTATGTAACTTGTAAAAAAGTGTGTGTATATATATAATGTTTATGTATAACATATATAACATGTGTTATGTGTATCTGTACAGCATTGTATATAAAACTATACATGTGTAGAACATATACAGTATTATTTTATATAATAACACCTATATAGGCATATATAATGTAATAATATGTAATAATAGACCATATGTAATAATGGTCTATTTTATGCCTATAAGGAAGGTGCATATAAATAGCTCCAAGTTGGGTGCCAGGAGGATGGTGCCAGACTCTTTCCAACTCCTGTTGCCCAGTGACAGGATGAAGAGCAATGGCCATAAAATAAAACACAAGAAGTTGCACCTCTCAGCACAAGGAAGAATTTTTTTATGTTGAGGATGGCAGAGCTCTGGAACAGCTGCCCAGGCAGGGTGTGGAGTCTCCCTCTCTGGAGACATTCCAAACCCCCTGGATGTGTTCTGTGTCACTGCTCTGGGTGACCCTGCCTGGCAGGGGGTTGGACTGGGTGATCTCCAGAGGTCCTTTCCAACCTGAATGATTCTGAGATTCTGTGTGGCATCTGAAGGGAGGTGTCAGAGGATGGGCCAGGCTCTGCTTGGAGGTGCCCAGCAATGGGACAAGAGGCAATGGGAAGAAACTGATGCTCAGGAAGTTCCACTTGAACATGAGGAAGAACTTTTTTTCCTTGTAGTGACCAAGCACTGCACAGATTGTCCAGAGGGTGTGGAGTCTCCCTCTCTAGAGATATTCCAGACCTGTCTGCACACAATCCTGTGCCATGTGCTCTGGGATGACCATGCTGGAGCAGGGAGCTTGGACCAGATGATCCACAATGGTCTCTTCCAACCTGATTCTGTGACTGGGTAAATGCTACTGACAGATGTGCTGAGTCTGACAGAGGTAAAGTTTATGCAAAATACAGGGTTTCTTCACCAGCAGGGAAGGATTTCCTTTTTGACGTGTGCATATAGTCCAAAATTTAAGCCTCTGCCACGTCTGTAGCACTTGGGCAGAGGTGGTTCTCGAGATGTGGGGCAGTTGTGCCCAATAACTAAAATAAGAGAATCTTACAAAAGAGTTGCCACTCTCTGTAGTTAAGTTCCTGGTTGTTCTAGTGCCAGTAATTTTAGGTTTGTTTTTCCCTTGCAGTGATGAGAGTCTCTTTGTGTACGATTGCAGCAGTGCGGAGAAGCAGCCCTTAGGAGAGAAGGGGTGAGAAAATCTGCTCTTTTTCTGGGGGGTGCATCTCTCATCCCACACATCTCAGTGTGACAGTGAAGGCAGTAAAAGAAAGCCACAGGATAACTCCTTGAGCAGATGAAGGGTTGGTTTTGCTAACCCTGATGGATATATATGGATCTAATTTTTGTTTTGATTTCACACAGAGTTTTATTCCACTGTGCACTTTTTTCTCTTTTTTTTTTCAGAGAATCAGCAGTGGCAAAATCAATAATTCTCTCTCTTGTCAGTCAAGACATTTGTGGAAAAGTCCTGCCTTCTTTGTTAGACATCTAAAACCAAAAAAACCCACAAAGCACTTACATAGGTTCTCCTCCAGATCTGTTCTCTGCGTGAAAATTCAAAACACACACACACAAAAGTATTTTTCTTAACTTAGATTCAGCCCCTGGACATTGTTTTACTTGTAGCCAAACAGAAAACATATTATCATTTTCTTCATAATTTATATCAAGCTGTACCAGCACAAACTTTTGCTTTCTAAACAGGTTTTGATACAAGCCTAGACATTCTATCAGTTTCCCTTGTCTTGGGTTATTTCTTTGCATTAATGTCCATGTTGGCTCAACATTTTAAGCAGAAATAAAAGCATTTAAAGTTTTACTTTGTTCTTCACACTCCTGATGGTTTGGGAACAACCTCCTGAGGGAACTTAGTAGCTATCAGATTGTGAACTGTTGGTCCCCTTCTCTCTATTAGGCAGGATGGAAAAGTGACAGATAAAGGAAGTGATGACATCCTGGCTTTTGCCTTCTCCCCATCAGGAGATTATTTTGCCTTGACAGATGACAACAAACGCCTGATTCTGTTTCGTACAAAGCCTTCCTGGGAATGTGTTAGTGTCAGGTAAGGAAGCAGGATGGTGCATGCTGTTATGGCTGATGGATTTAGAGTTCTCTTTGGGATGTTGATGTTTGTTATTACTTTGCTTCCTTTTGCTGTTTTTTTTGGTTTGGTTTGGTTTTTTTTGTTTGTTTTTTATTAATTCCCTCGCTCAAACAAATTTAATGCTTTTGGGAATTCAGAGTATTTGTGAAGAATTGATGTGTGGTCTTCCTCTCACCAAGAGTGGGAGTGCAGATGTTTAATATCACTGTCCAAGGAAGGATAATCTCTATCCTTATTCCAAACCCAGTGATTTTTTTTTCTGTAGGAACTAAAACTTTACCTGCTCTTGGTACACTGGGGTTGGGCCTGTAAATAATACTGAGCAGTTCAGTGAGTGCATTCTCTGTTCCTTCTGATTTTGAGGAGTTTTGGAGAGTTTGTGAACTTTCTAAAAAGTTGTGATCTTTTCAAAAAGCACATCCTCAGAGATGCTGCAGCTGCTTTTCTTCAGTACATTCCTCTTGAGGAAACAGCCTGTAGCTGTCCACCAGAGGTCCTCCAGTTCCAAGTTTTCTGCTGCTGCTTGTGACAGTTCTCTGTAGGAAAACCAGGACCGTGAAGGGCTTCCTGAAAAAGTACCTGAGCATGTGATATCTCTGCTTCTGTTGGTCTCTGACAAATGTGAGACCCTGGTTGCAAAAAAAAAAAAAAAAAGTAAATCTTGTCTCTGTAGCTTGGCTCTGGTGTGTAGGATACAGGATGGAGCCTTGGGGTTAAACAGTGTTGCACTGAGGAAGTGGTCACAGCATGAAGCTGTGCCAAGGGGGGTTTAGGCTGGGTATTAGGAAAAGGTTTTTCACCCAGAATGGTTGAGCACTGGAGCAGCTCCCCAGGGAAGTGGTCACAGCACCAAGGCTTACACAGCTTAAGAAGTCTTTGCACAATGCTCTCAGGCATTGTGCAAAGGTGGTGGGATTGTTGGGGTGTCCTTTACAGAGCCAGGAGTTGGACTCAATGATCCTTGTGGGTCCCTTTCAACTCAGGACGTTCTGTGACAAAGCCAGAAATGCCCTGTTCTGTTCATTCTGTGTCCTGCCTTCCCTGCTGCCCTGCCTTGTGTGTCTTGCCTGTAACATGCTACTGGATAATTGTTTGGTGTTTTGTTTCTGCTGAAGGTTTAACTAGGACCACAGCTAGAATTTTTGGGAATGTTATTACCTCATATTGGGAAACTGGGAATAAACACAGACAAAAGGCTTTCTGCATGGATAACAATGCCAGAGTTTGAACTGTGTGACTTGAGCTGGTGTTTTGTAGCAAGCTGTATGAAAGTCTCACACAGTGCTGGCCTTTGTGTTAGACAAAGGGGAATTTTGAATCTTTGTGCTCAAGATCACAGGTGGTACAATGAACTTGGAGCAAGACTTTCTGGTTGGCAAAGTAACCTTTTTTGGAACTGTGTTGCCTGTGATCCTGTTGTTGTGGTGTTCCTTTAAGTAGCCATTAAAAAGTCTGGTTATTTCTCTCTTCCTACCTGAAACATAGTGTATTGTCCTGTTGCCTCCACATGGCCACTGAATTTCAGAGTAGGTGAATATAAATATCCATTTTCTATGATCCCACAGTCCTGTGCTAACACAAAGGAACTGTTTTCTGGTATCTGTGGTCCTTATGTTTATCTGAGCAGTTGTAAGAGAACTGTTACCTGCTACACTGGCAACTGGAACTATCATGATGGCAGATGATGAGGGAAACTCAGAGTTCAAGTTCAGAGCTTTGTCTGGACAAGGAATGTGGAGCCTGTGGCTCTCTGAATTGGTATATGAGGAGAAAATATTTCCAAGTCTCTCCATGAAGGGTTTCCCTTCACAGTACAGAGTGGCAACTGGAGGATCAGTTCCTACACAGTTTTTAAAAGTGTTGCTGCAAAGGATTCCTAATAGGACAAATCCTGCCTTGTCTTTTCTATGTGTTTAACTCATGTTTTTATGATGTAGAGTGCAAGGAAGTTTACCAGCCTTCATTAGAGTCCTGGCATGCTGCCTGGGTGAGGTGCTCAGTTGAGAAAATACCAAAGCAAAATGCAGTCATGCAGCTTTTAATGGTCTCCTGTTCCTCCCCCCACCCCAGGTGTTTGCTATTACATAATTCACTCATTTACTAGACTCAAAAGTGCTATTTCAGCCCCATAATGTTGCTCTCATCACTGCCATTTCAGTAATGTTGCATCTGAGAACTTTTTGCCCAGCCTTTTGGCCTGTTTAACTTCCAGACTTGCTGAGGCTGCCATCCAGAGCTGTTCAAGCTGTACCATTTGTCTTTCAGGTTTGTGAACAGGAGGTGCACATCCCTGGTTATCACAGCTGCAGAGGAGAAGATTTTTGTTGCAGATAAGTCTGGAGATGTCTATTCTTACTCAATAACAGAACCTCAAGCAGATGGAAAACTTGAGCTGGGTCATGTCTCTCTGCTATTGGATGTGGTAAGTGTCTGCCTCTGTGTATTTACAAACCTGCATTCCTGCTTGTGCTTGGGTTTCTCATTGTTGCTCTTGTCTCAGATTTGTAGTTTGCTACTTTTTATTATTATTACTTATTTTATTTTATTTTTTTTGGTAATACATAAATGAAATGTGGTCCAGACTTCTTCCTACTGAGTTAGTGTTGGCAGAGTTTGGTAAGGAAACAAGCTTATGAGTGTTGAAAAAGTCTTCATGTTACACTCACAGAAGTCTTGGTGACAGAGTGTCTATGGGAGTTCATCCACTCTGCCATGAGAGCTGAGCTCTGCATTGTGATAAAAATTTTTTTTAAGATGCAAAGGGTCTTCCAGCTCTACTGTTGGGGCTGAGTGGCTTTCACTGGATCTGGAAGTCAGCGTTGCTTTTCTTAGTGAGAAAGTTACTGTCCCAAAGATTTACTCTTCCATTGTTGGTGGAAAAGAGAGGTTTGTACCTGCCTTCTGGGATAAGGATATACTCTTTTTCATAGTTAAGAAGAATTTCAAGCCTTGAACTGCTGGACACTAAAACTCCCTTTCCCAACAGGCCCTGAGCCCTGATGACCGGTATATCCTAACTGCAGACAGAGATGAGAAGATCAGAGTCAGCTTGACAAAGGCTCCCTACAGTATTGTATCCTACTGCATGGGACACAGAGAGTGAGTGCCTCGTGTGCCAGAGCCATTGTGTGCAGCCATTCCCTGCACAGCCACCCTCATCCACTCTCAGTGGGTGAAATCTCTCCTCAAATCACACTAAACAACAGCTTGGTCTGTGATAGGATCATGGAATGGCCTGGGTGGAAAGAGACCTTTAAAAGTCATCTGGTCCAACCCCCCCTGCCATGAGCAGGGACATCTTCAACAAGATCAGGTTGCTCACAGTGCTGTCCAAACTGGCCTTGAATGTTTCCAGGCATTGGGCTCTACCACCTCTCTGGACAGCCTGTGTTTCACCAACCTCATTGTGAAAAAAAATTATTCCTAAATATCTAGTCTAAGTCTACCATGAGTTTAAAGTAATTATCCCTCCTCCTGTTCCAAGGTCCTTCTAAAAAAATCTGTCCCCATCTCTTTTGTAAGACCTCTTTAGGAACTGGAAGGCTGCACTAAGGTCTGCCCAGAACCTTCCCTTCTCCAAGCTGAACCCCCAGTTCTCTCAGCCTTTACTCACAGCAGAGATGCTCCTGCCCTCCTCTTGTTTTTATGGCCTCCTTTGGACCTGCTCCAACAGATCCATGTGCTTCTTGTACCCAGGACTCCATAGCTGGAGACAGCCTCCTCTGGGGCTTCACCAGAGCAGAGTAGAGGAGCAGAATCATCTCCTTCCACATGCTGGTCCCAGGAAGCTCCAGAACATTGCCTCAGGATGAAGCCTATCTTATTCTTGGGAATAAGAGAAGTCTTAGGAACTGTCTTTTGAGGTTTGAACATGTGCATAAATTAATGGCATCTCAGTGCAGAACTCAGACTTGTAGGTTCTGTGGTAATGCAGAAAACCTGGCTGTGTCACCAGGATGGATAAAGCATGCCTGCCTGGACACCAGAGTGCAGAGAGCTGGAGACTGCACTGTGAAATACATTCAGGGCAGGGAGCCTACCAGGAAGATGGAGAGTGTCAGGGTGTGACATTGGTGGCTGGGTTCATATTCCCAGGACCCAGACAGATGAGAGAGAGAGACTTGTTTTCTCATATTCAGGCTCAATTGTCTATTCTTTCTTATCTATATTACATATTTACAGAGTACAAGGAGCTATATACACTGGGGAAGCAAGGTGCAAAATGGAGAGCAAAGAACCTCTCCAAGGTCTTTTATGTGTCTATTTTTCCAATAATCAAATGGCAAGTAAGTTATTTCTTTTAGTGACCTGACACCTGTGTGCTGCAATGTGAAATTCTTTATCCAAACACTCTTTATTACCCAAAAACCCTTAGAAGAAGAAGATGAAGGACAAGAAGAGGAAAGCAACAACACCTCAAATCCTCCATTTTGTATCTCACATATTAACATAAGTAAAACTCCAAACTCTTAACTTTTTCACCCAGTAATTCAATACAGTTCTATCTATCTCACACTCACATTCTCAGTTTCTCTGCTTAGTTCTAGAAGCTTTCTCCATAGCTTTAGGTTAAACTCAGTGTTCTCTTGGGTGTCAGAGCCTGTCAGCAAAGATAAAGGAATATTTCCTGTGGCTCTGACCCCAACAGAGAGAGTCTATAAGAGCTTGGAGTCACAGGACAAAAGGGAATGGCTTTGAACTTACAGAAGGCTTAGATTAGCTATTAGGAAAAAAAATTCTTGACTGTAAGGGTGGTGAGACACTGGCACAGGTTGCCCAGGGAAGTTGTGGATCTCCATTCCTGAAATGTTCAAGGTATTCATGGTTGCAGAGTGAAAAGCGGTTTAAATTAATTGAAATATATTCAAAAATTCAATGTTTAAATTAGACATTAATAAAAAAGGGTTACATAAAGCAATAATTGTCTCATTTCACAGTCTTAGATTTTCTTCTCTCTGTGGGGCTTATGATGATTCTTGCTGGATCTGCTGTGCCTGCTTTGACTTTGGAGTTTGTCTTTGAAGTTTGTGACCAAATCTTTTCCTTTTATTTTTTCACTCTATGGCTTTAAAGCTGTGCCTGTTTTTAAAGGCAATACTGTGTCATTCAGGTCAAGTTCTGCTCAGGTCACTGTATTTGAGATTGGTGAGCTCTGAGATAATAATGATCCCCAGATGCTCAGGTCCTCACTACTCACCAAAGACAAAGCAGGATCACCAACTTCTGGAAAACAGAACTTCTGGCTGAATGTAGGCACTGGTAAACTGCCACATTAAAATTCTGTAAAGATTGTTTTTAAATGATCTCCCAGCTGTGGCTGGAGAGATGTGGCACTCTGGAGGCTGAGCCATCACTGCTGTGTTCTAAAGGATCTGTTGATTCATGTTTTTAATGTGCTTCATGAACTGAGAAATGGGAATGTGCCACCTGAGTAAATCTGTCTCCATTGGCATTTTTTCATCTAAATGACAATGTTCTCAGCTGGGAGGAAGTCAGTAGAATTCCCTCAGTGCAAATGGGGAAATGAAGTTCTTTATTAAGTAGAAAGTCAGTAGTTTGTGTAGTGCATATATTTACTAAGTACTGGTGACATTTTCTTCCTCCTAGTTATCTTGATATGGAAAATCTGTTTGTTTATTGTAAGGTTCTCTTTAAAACTGCTGTTTTCTCTTACTGTCTATGTTTAAAAACCAGGATGTCAATCAAGAGAGTTCAACTCTGACTGCTTTTCCTTTAGGTTTGTAAGCAAAATACTTGTAATACCCAACTGTCCTGACCTGCTGTTGTCAGCTTCTGGGGTATGTATTGCAATTACTTCCAAAAAGTGTTGGTTTTTGTATGTTTGGGGGGTTTTTTATTATTATTTATACCAATTCAAATTCCTTGGGATACTTGGAATAATCTCTCATGTTTTACAGCATGGCCTCCCTCCTCCTCCTGCCCCTTTTTCTTGGTTCTGTTCTGTGTTCAGCCATTCTGTTGCTGGGTCACATAAGAACCTTTTACTGTGCTTATAGTAAAAGGCATCTTTGGGATGGTGAAGTTACCATTAGCTTTTGCTCTGGAGCACAGACACTGTCTGCTTGGATGAGAACTGTAGAAATGAATGTTCTCTCCCTTCCCTCCCCAGCCCTTTTCCTGAACTGATGGCATGCTGCTGCCATGCCACACCTGTACAGAGATGGAGTAGACTTAAAAGAAAGGAAGCAGTATTCTTAGTTCCCCAAACTGCCAAAACTGCACAGGAAATAAATGATGTTTCCTGTGAAGATCACAGTAACTCCTGGCATTGCTGTTCTTGCTTCCCTAAGGTTCTTGTCCCTCTAATTACTGAAGCAGCTCTAATGCTAGTGTTGCATGTGGCTGTATTTCACTCTTGGCAAATGCTCTTGGCTTTGTTTTCCCAGAGAGGTGTTTAGCCTCTCTTCAGGAGGTTGCTAAATCAAATGAGAATTTGGTTGATAACAAGAGCGTGGGGCAGAGAAGGGCAGCCTGAAAGAATTGCCATTAAAATGCTGAGCACATGTTTGACTGTGCTGTTGGAGACAGGCTTAAAATGCCCTCCTCCAGCTACCCAATTTCCACTTCAAAAGGAGAAATAAAATTAGCATGATTGAATAATTTAGAATGCAGGGGGAAATTATGTTAATTAAAATGCTTTATCTGCAATTTGAGGTCTTAACTAAGTGATTATTTAGCAGCTTCTGTGGGGAGCTCTTCAGGGAAACGGGGTTTAGCTGTAGGCCAGGAGTGGCCTCTTTGCCTGAGTGCTGGTAGTGATAGACTTGTGTCCACTTCCATCTGTCCAGGACTCCACTCTGAGACTTTGGGAGTATAAAAGTGGAGAAGAAGTGCACTGCTGTCAGCTGAGTACCATCTGTGGGCCTCAGGCAACCAAACCAGACCAGGTATGTCCATATGTGCCAGGGCTTTTGCTGTGCTCCTGATCCTTGGGACAGCCAAACGTGGTGGTTGCATTTCGTTGGAAGTGCTTCCCTTCTGTCACTGGGTTTAGAACTTACAAAAACTGTTACAAAAGTCTGGGATTTTGGGAAGACAGTCCCTGAAGTCCATTCCTGTGTTTTGTGTGAATTTCTAAAATGTGCCAAGCAGTAACCAAAAGAAGCTGCTCCTAATTCTTCCCACATTTAAGTTCTGGACAGTGGACAAAGCCTTCCCTTGAAATTTCTTTTCCAAAACCACAGGTGTTGTAGTCTCCTAGGCAGAAAACATCATGTGACAATGAGAAGATACAAACATTCACCCATTTTTTTTAAATGCTTAGAATTTTAAGTGTTAAAGTTGCAATTTTCCTGAGGAAGAAGAAGCTTTGTAATATTTTTAACCAGTGACCTGCTGTAGTGCCCTGTGGAGTCAAAATGCTGGGCTTGTTATTTTAGGTTCTCTCACAGCTGGACAGTGACCAAAATTTAAATGTATGAGTCCTACATGAAAACTGAATGCCCCAGGAGCTCTCTTGAGCTTCCAGCTTGTACTTCACACACACAAGTTTGGGGTGCTGCTGTGATTTGAAATGCTCACCTGATGTGAGCAGTCATTCTGGTAGTGCTTGAAATCTAGATTTGTTTTTTTCTTGTCATCTAATGTGGCATAAGACCAATTAGCAGTGAAATAGCACTGTCCTTGTCCCTGCTGCATGCATGGAATTAAACCACCTACTCATCTGCTGGGTTATTTGAGTTCACCTCACCACCCATCCTGCTTGTGATTTTTCATGTGAATCTCCAAAACACTTCTTTCCCTGCAGAACACAGCTGCCTCCCAGTTCCCAGGTGACTGGGAAGCCAGGCATGGCTCTTGAGGCAAATCCAGTGTGGAATCCATATCCAGGCAGAAATTGAATTGAAAATGCCTTCCTTCCCTCCTTTGTGTTGAGGTTTTGGTAGAAGTGTGCTGTGCTTCACCTCCCCCCAGCTGGGGAGCCACTTTCATTACAGCTTTCCTATTTAGATACTGGAAATCTTGATTTGGGCCAGAGTTCCTGTTAGCAGGAATTCAGGGTGATATCCATGTGGACAATCTAACCTGCTCCTTGGACCTGAGAGTCTTCTTGAAAACACTCCTGAGCCACACACTTCTCACACACATGCACGAGGTCTCTGCCCCATTTCAGCTTGATGCCAGTGCTTGAAATCTTTGAAAAAGCTATTCTTGGGGTTTTTGGCAAGTGAAAAAGGTACATGATGGTGTGACAAGCCCATCTAACTGATATCCACTGATACTTTGGGTGCAGCAGAAGTTGAGCATTTGTTTTAGAGGGAATAATAGGTTTATTTTAAAACAGTTTGCCTCCTAGATTTCTAGGATCACTGAGGACAAGTAAGCAACTAACTGAAGTGGGGAATTCTGTGATTAATATTAAAAATACTATTTGTTGCTTAGACTGGCTTCACATTATTAAGATGGCTTGTGTGTAAATTAGCAGTGCTTGATCTGACACTGAACCCTAATTCCACTGATTGCAATCCAAAAAAAATATTAATATAATATTAAACGAAAATACAATATTATATTAATATATAATGAACCTTGAATGTAGCATTGGATAAATTATTTTTTGATATTTGACATTATGTTGCCAAATGTCAAAAAACCTGTTGCTTCAGGTAGGAACTGATCTAAGAAAACCTCTCCAACTCTCTTAGAGTGTTTTTCTTTGTAGTTTAGTAATACTTGCTAATACTAATAAAATCCCTTCCACGAGATACTGTTCATGCTGATGTAGCCTCAGGAGAAATTGGAGATGGCCTTTGCTTGAGGAGTCTCCATTTAACTTCTTTACCTCAGTGTGAGTAAGCAAAGACAGAAAGGGAAAGCCCACAAACTGTGGTTTAATAAATAGAACACAGCAATTAAGTAATAAACCTTATTCCTTCAAGTGCTTTGCAGTTTTTCCATCCACTGCCACGTGTGGTGGTGTTGGAAGCCACATGGTGGCTTGAGTCTATGAAATCCTGGATACTGTTCACTCTCACAGGTGTTCTGCTGGCATCATAGTGCTAGAAATGCCAGAGGTGACATCTGGTGACAGTGTTTAGTCATGCTGTGCATCCAGGTGTATCACAATTCATCTCCACAGCCTTGAGTGACATTTGTGGTCTCAATTTAAGGACACATCTCCTGAGTCAGCACTTTGCAGCCTGTAACAAGCACAGTGTCTGCAAAAGACTCTGCAGCCAGGATCAGATGGGGATATAAGTGCTTTTTATTTATTTATTTGTTTGTTTGTATTGTTATATTTCATCTTCACCATTGATAGCCAGTGTGAATGCACTGGAGCTTTAAACACAGCTTGAAGCTCAGTGAGGATGGAATCATCAGTAATGGTGGGTCATGTGAGCACAAAAATGTGGGCTTATTTGGCTTGGCAGATGATGAATATGTGTCTGTTTGGGGAATGTAGGAGTGTTTTCAGCAGTGTAGCATTGGTTTCAGCTGATGGCTTACAGATCCTCAGTTCATTTTCCCACTAGAATGGGAGTAATTCTTTTAATTCCATAGTGCTATATAAATATTTTCCTGCTTCAGAGCTTTCACCTCATCTTATCCTCCTGACAGCAGAAGCTTGTTTAAAGTCCAGAACATAAATTGCACAACTCTACCCCAATGCACCAATATATTAATTTTTTATAGGGTCACCTCTTCTCACAGATGACATCAAAAGTTAATTTTAAGGTGTTGGCAGGCTGATAACAGTGTCATGTAAACACTGACTTGAGTTCAGAGAGTATCAAGTGAACATCTGTTTATCACAGAATGTTCTTGTGGCCCTTCCTTAACTGATTTCATAGCCTTGCCCTTGACCATGATACTGCTGTGGGTCTTGCATTCATTTTGCTGATTTTTTTTATCTTACCCACACATGGGAAGAACTTGGAAAGAAGATGCATTTTCCTGTCTCTTTCCAGCTGTGAATAAAACTTGGTTTAAATCAAAACAGCCTCCTCCTCCCTCCTCCAGTGGGGTTGGGAGAGAGCTGCTGCCTAATTCAAGTTCACAGAACCCTTTGTCTCTCTAACAAAGCACTTGGCTGTGTAGGTGGGCACTTCCCTGCATGTTTGTCAGGCAACAGGCAGAGAGGCAGAGCTTTGTTATTAGAAATAAATAGCACAAGTTTCAGCTTTATATCTATATATATACATATCTATATGTCTGTATCTTGGCTTGCTCCTTTAAGTGTCTGAAGAACCCACTCATGGCTTGCAGTAAATAGGAGCTGTCAGTTCTACTCCAAACCTGTGGTGAAAGTGGCTCCATCCTGCAGAAACAGCATTTAGCCACATTAGCTACAGAGAACCTTAATGGTTCAGCCCACTCATCCTACCTGGTACTTGGAACAATCTTTTATGTCTGTGTGAAACAGGGGTCCTGGGTCCCAGTGCTAAATATGGACCAATAACTTCATATTTCTGCAGAGTAGCAGGAGATCAGTCCCATCTGTTCTCAGGAGCTCTGGACCATATCAGTCCTTTTGATAAAGTTTTTTATTAAGTGCTTCTCTTCTGTCCAAACAGGTGGTTGAGATGAGTGAAAAGTGTGTGCATGCTGTTCTTGCTTCCTCCTGTGAAATCATATCACACAATTTTTCTCATGTGCTGGAGAAAAAAAAAATTGTTTCTAACTCTGTTATACCATGAATTAATTTTCTTTCCCACAGTTGTTTTATCTCTCAGTGGTTGCATCATGTGCTGTTGACAAAATAGCTTCTGGTGTTAAACTTGCTGACTTGAATTTTTGGAAGCTGTACAGCTTGTTTTGCTTTCCGACATGGATTGCAAAACTGTGAAACAAGCACCCTGACAATGCCTATACATCAGCTGGTAGCTTCAAGGGTAAAATCCTGTGCTGACTCCCAAATTTACCCTTAGTAGTGAACCAGAGGTTCTGTCCAGTCACCAGTGTCGTGTTAAGGGAAGAGGTGGAGGTTAAAAAGAAGAATACTTGAGGATCCGTCAGAATTCTGCCAGCAGAGTGTCAAAAAGATGTATTTTCCCTTCCCTAAAGGAAATAACTCTCTGCTTCTCTGCTTGGAAGGTTTTAGTCATCAGCAGTGTTGGTGTTGTTGCTGCTTATAAAATACACTTGAGAACCAGCCTTTTGCTGTTGCAGTTTTGGCATTCACGTTATATAATAGATACTTTTGCAAAAGCACCCCAGGACATCATTTTGCAGTTTTTCTGCTCCTCCCAAGTCCTCCCCACTCCAGGAGTCTCAAATCATTTGTTTTATATTTCAAGTAGAATGCTTTGTGCAGCAAAAGTGCTGCTTCTCTCCCAGATAAAACTGTGCAACTTCTAAATTGGGAGTTTGATGTGGGGCTTTTTGTTGGTTTTGTTGTTTTTATTTAATGAGGAAAATAGCCTCAGGCAGGCCTTCCTTGTTGTTCAGAACACATTTTCTGTGGAGCAGGATGGCTTCACCCAGACTCAGGTTGAAACACAGGCAGCACAGCAGGGATATTAGGGATATTAGCTATGCATCACTATCTTCGTTTTTTAACAAACACAACAGCAACTAATAGCTTGTGTTTATAATATCTGAACTGCTGGAGTGATATTCTGCCTGAGCAGGCTTAATGTCAATGTTTTCCCCATTAGCATTGCAGAAGAGAATGTTTGAAGGTGATGCATTTTCCTTCATCTGTTGGTTTGTCTGCTAAGAGTAGTTCACTCAAACCTTTACAATTGATCTCTGGACAGTGTGGAAGGGAGAAGTGTGGAAAGCTTCATAAAACAGTAAACACTGGTACAAAAATATCCTTGACTGCAGTTAGAGGGTAATTTAAGTTGCTTAACTTGCTGTAAATTAAGACATCTGCTAAATTTTAAAGGCTCATAGTGAAATGGAATGTGAATTTTCTGCCCATAAATGGTCTAAACTTACAAGGATATTTTTTTTTCTATTCCTGATAGAAATACACTGTGTCAAGAATAACCTACTGCTGTCAAGGTGGTTATGTTGCCATCCTGTGTGACAGGTAAGAATAGATGGAATAATGCCTAAAGTCATCACAGCTGCTGCAAAGGCACGAGCAGCTTTCCCTGCTGGCTGTACTGGCTTTCCCTGAGCCTGCAGTTCTTGGTATTCCAGATGTCCAGGAATGCCTGTGGCCTCCCAGGAAGCCTCTGTGTCCTGCACTTGCTCTGAGTGCAGAGGGGAGTGCACGGGTTACCCGGCTTAGTTAATTTTTGTAGAGTTTGTGATGTCTTTCCCTCAGTGGAGGAAACATGAGGCTGGGATCTACAAGAGCTGGGGATGTTTCATTTTGGCTGGTGCTCAGCTGTGTATTCCTTCAAGTGCAGCCCTGTAGGCCAGTGTGCCACAAAGCAACACTCCTCATAAAAGTCCTTAGCAATCCTTATGAAATTCCCTTTACTACCCTTTCTTTTAGAGGAGGCAGCACTGACTGCTTTTTCTTTCACATAACACTTGTAAAGCTGTTTGACACTTGGGGTATTTACAGCTTCTGACTCAGATCATGTAAGCAAACAGCATTTGAAGTGCTCATTCTAACCACTTGGCTTTGGCTCTGTTTGGAATAATAGTGGGTGTCTGTAGTTTGCTGTACAAGTGATGACTGTAGGTGGATTTGGTAATAGTGGTAATTAAGTTTTTCCTCTCGAAAGTATTCCCACAGTCTACATCTTTCAGCTCGATGCCACTGCCCAGCAGCTGGTTTACAAACAGCAAATCTCTCTGAAACACAAAGGCTGGGACATTGCATTTGAGGAAATGGGAGACCTGTGGATTTTGCAGGAAGACAAGGAAGCTCCTCTTCTTTTGTGCAGAGCATGTGATGGACAGTGGAAGGTACATTTTTAAAGCTGAAAATCCTGAGTGTTTGGTGATGTCTTGAGGCCACAACAGAAGTGGAGTTTGCTGTTCCATGAAAGCTAAAAGGGCACCTTTCTCTCTGTCTTGAGATGGAGTAAAAGCCATAGATACACATCTCATTCTTCTTCTCACCTGTGAATGATGCAAAGGTGTCAAGAGTTTTTTATGAACACCAATGTGTCTGTTCTCAGCTAAAGCTGCCATCTGGTACAGCAGGATCAGACTGCTTGTCAGCACTCAGTACTTTAAACTATTGCCTGAGCTTTCTGTGGGCTACACTTGATTAGAAAAGAAACAAAACCACAAGCCAACAAAATCCCTTTGGGTTTGCTCAGGAATGCTTTCCACACAGCTTTCCTTGTGCCTGCCTCTGAGGGATCCTTTGCAGGACAAGGCATTCTGGGAGCAGTAAGGGAATTACTTTATTTTCAGTGAGAACAGGGAATCAAATTTGGGGTATGTGCTATCAAGTTCTCTTTTATTGCCTATTAAACAACTGGAAACTCATTTGTTATCCTTGTAAGTCCCCAGCTAATTATGAAGTGGTTTTAAATGAAACTTCAGAGTGTGTTCTTTGACCCTAACGTGTTCCCTGGGATATTTCTTTTCCTTACAGATTAGTAAGTGGGAATCAATTTCTTTGTTCAAATGGCAAAGCTTTCCTAGCAGAACTTGAGATTCCAGACCAGGTTTCAGTAACAGTCCTAGAAAAAAGGAGCCTGGAAGAGATCATGGAGGTTTTACACTTGCTCTGTTTCACTACACTCTTCTGAGAGCTGTTGCATTTTTCAGCATGCTGTGAAACATGACATTGTCTATTAATCCCAAAATAACATGCAGCCTTCCTTCTTTTCCTAGGCTGTAACTGATGACAAAGGATTACAGAAGATGTCAAAATACATCCAAGACAACTGGACAGTGTTTGAAGGTGAGAAACTTGGCCAAAAGGTACAGTGATTGCAGTTTTTACAGCTGAAGCATAAGATTTAGAACAAGATTTGAGTTCAGTTCAGCTGGCTGTTGGAAATCGCTCAGTCTTTTCTCAGTTTCATCACTCTGGTGTGAAAGTCAGTGCAGATAATGAAGTGTGTTCAGGTCACTGTTATCACAGAACCATATAGGTATTTAGAGCTGAATTGCAGCCTTATAGCTTTTCCACCGACACCTTATCACAGGGATGCATCCAGACAGCCTCTGGCAGAGCTGCTGGAGTCTGTCTGACTGCTGTGGTATCAAATACTGGTGTTTGTTGTCTTGTCTCCTGCTGGTTGTGTGAGACTTTATCACAGGTACAGTGGAGACAGTCAGGATGGAGCAGATCTGCTGTAAAGATGAGCTGTTGGGTCCACCTTGGCAGGGCAGATGTGGAGCCTGTTGTGACTGGAAGGTGTGACCCTGGATAGGACAACAGATGATGTTGCTTAGTGTCAGGGCTGGCTCATTTTGTTCTTGCTTCCTGCCCCACTCCCAGTCTCTGTCAGAATAATAATGCCTACTTTCCTCATTCAGAAGCACCCTATGTTTTCAGTTTTTTTTTGTATTATAAAAAATACCCAGCTGGAATTATAGCAGTGGTTGTGGCTGCAAGGTATAGAAAGGCCTGTGGCAATTATGTGTTGAAACTTCATTCACAGGAATTTCTACCCTGTACTTTGGTGGGAGACTGGAATCTTCCTTAAAAAACGTGTTACAGTTCCCATCAGTCTTACAGTCTGTTCATGGTGGCCATATAGAAAGATGGAAGAGCTGCAGAAATGCTCAGTCTGGTGTAAGGTCTCCTAATATCTGGTACTGGATGGTTTAACATGTAGATGTCATTAAGTTGGTCATTAAATTGTAATTAAGGTGGTGCAGTCTTGGCAAGTCAGGTGCTCCTTTGGAAGAGAGATGTTTGCATGGAGATGTTGCAGACTTGATAGTTAGAGCCAGGCAGATAATTAGGAGGATGAGGTCTGAGAGAAAATGAGCACAGAGAAGGAAAGAGAGCAGGCAGGGGGGAGAGGTTCTGGGCATAATTAGCCCGTGGAACAAACAAGTGTGAAATGCAGTCACCAGCTCATCTGCAGCTGGGAAAGGAGCACAGCTCACATGACAGGGTTCATTATCGTTAATTAGTAAGGGGAAGCTCACTTGATGAGCACTTATTCCAGTGCATAATTAGTGCTTCAAAGATAGTTCCATCTTCTGGAACAAGTGATCATTACATTGTTTGAATCCAGTCCTAATCCCTACATATTGTCCTTTTATAAACTTTTCTCACCTGTCTGAGGTTTCTGTAGTGGTCAATCTGGAAGTATCACACTATCCTAGGATGGTTTGGGTTGAAAGGAGCCTTAAAGACAGGGACACTTTCCATTAGTCCAGGTTGGTCAGGGCGTCATCCAGCCTGGCCTTGGACACTTCCAGGGATGGGGCATCCACAGTTTCTCTGGGAAACCTGTTCAAAGTGCCTCACCACCCTCACAGGAGAGAATTTCTTTCCTAATACTGAATTGAAACGCACTCTCAGTTTGAAGCCATTCCCCCTTGCACACATTAACCAGTTGGACATTGTGCTCTCTTGGGTCCCAGAACAGGATTTAGTGCAGACTGATCAAGTGGAGAGCAGGCTATTCAAACTGGCAGCATGCAGTTTCTCCCAGGACTAAAGGCCAACAAAGCCTGTCTAAGTGCAACAGCCCTGAAAGTGAAAGCTTGTGTTTTTCTGAGTACCACAAAGGGAAACTTGCTTTGTTTGTCTCCCAAGAAACAGGGTGTATGTGGGTTTCTGTGGAATAGCACACTTAGCTTCAGGACCAAACCTTAGCAGTTACTGGATTTCTCTTCCATTTTTCCTTTAAAGATTGTGAATTTTGGTAAGTGGAAAAGAGGTGAGAACTGGTGATAACTGGCTTTGTCAAGTGCCATTCCAACAGTTTTTTAGAAATAAGGAACGAGGCAGCTGGTCTCATTCTGTGTTCTCTACAGAAACAATCTGATCAGGGATTTTTGGGTAGCAGTCAGTTTACTGCTAAATTTATCTAAACCTACAGTCTTGGGGATGCTGTGAGGAATATTACCTTGAATTCACAGGTGTAACAAAACCTTTGGAACAAATGTTTAGGAATCTATGTGCTATAGAACCCAACTATTCAAAGTCTACTCCTTTGTCCTTCTTTTAAGTTAATAGTCAAGGAGAAAAGCCAGCTAAGCACAGTTAGGTGGCAACTCCCATTGTAGTGCTTGGGTCTTGGGACAACTTCAGCGGTTAGAAAACAGAAGTCCTGGAGTTTGCAGGTGTCCAGTGTGTGAGCTGTGTCCTCTCTTTGCTTCACTTTGAGGTGCTTGACTCTGTATGAATTTTTTTAGCCTAAAAATGGAGTATGTGCCTGGCTGGTGAGTGCTGAACAGGTGCTTGCCAACACAAATCAGGCTTACACAGTGTAAGTGTTGATATTTAATCACAGAGTGGTTTGGGTTGGGAGGGACATTAAATATTATCTCATACCATCCCCATGCCATGGGCAAGGACACCTTCCACTACCCCAGGTTGCCTCAAGCCCCATCCAGCCTGGCCTAGGACACTTCCAGGGATCCAGGGACAGCCACAGCTTCTCTGGGCACCCTGTGCCAGGGCCTCAGCACCCTCACAGTCGAGAATTTCTCCCCAGTATTTAATCTAAATCTGCCCACCTTCAGCTGAAAGCCATCCCCTCTTGTCCTGTCACTACATGTCTTTGTGAAAATCCTTCTCCAGCTCTCCTGAAGCCCCTTGAGGTATTTGGAAGGCTGATCCAGTGGATAGGACCACAGTAAATGAATTGGAATGCCACTATCTAAAATTACAGCCCAGGAAGTAATCAATGAGACTGCTGAGGGAATTAACACCTGTGTTCTTGCTTTTCCAACTACAGGTTTTGTTGGTGCAGGGAGCTACTACAGCCACCTCTACAAGGCCTCCTTTGAGAACATGGACGAGTACCTGCAGAGGAAGGAGGAGAGGTTACAGAAGCAGAAGAAGAAAAGGCAGGATCTGCAGCTTGATTCCAGTGAACAGACAAAAAAAAAGATGAAGACTGAAGAGGCATCACTATGACTGCTGTGAGCTTGTCCCCTTTGCCTTGAGGAAAGGAAGTGATCCAAGTGTGGACTGATTTTACATAAAAAGTGAATTATGCAAAAGGACTGGTTTAAAATTTTATTCAGATTTTCAGGCAGGCTGATATGACAGTATCCTGTTTGCAGCAAATAATGCATTTACAACATGCCTGAACTTTCTAGCAGAATACAGTGTTAGTGGCTCAGTCCTGGGAATCTCTGATGCATGTTATATGAATATTGGAGATGGCATTTTCCTTGAAACAGGATTTTCTTTTTGCCTACTGTGTTCAGGCTTTCTTTTTTTTCAGGTGGAAACACACGGATTAAAGTGGATGCAACTTTGTTTTTATTACTTTTGGTTTGGTTTATTTTGGGGCTTTTTTTGTAAACTTTTTTAAAAAGTCTGTTAGTTAGTGTAACTAACTTAGTGTACCTGGGTATGGGAAAGGGAGTGTAGAAAAAATTCCTGCTGGGTATGAGAGGTTTTAGCTGAGACTTTGCCTTCTCTGTTTTTATCCTTTAACTTTGGTTCATATGGTTGGGATTTTGCCTAGCTTCTAATCCATTACTTCTTACTTGTGGAATATCTCCATAGGAAGAAGTGCAAAAGTTAATTTTGTATGCTGCAAAGTAAAAGTAAAACGTGTCAGTCAACGTTGTGGTATTGGAAGCTCCTTCCATTGCAATTTGATCCTACTGGTGTCTGTGAAAATCATTCCAGAGGCCTGGGAGCAAAATTTGGAGTGCATCCTGCTTTTTTCATGGAGAACTTTTCCAAAGTTTAATTATCCAAGAGATACATCTTCTTGAGAAGTTATCAGTAAGAGCCTTATGGGGCCACTTGTTGCTTCATCACAGGGCAGAAATGTTCATCTGCCAGATGGTATCATGTTCATGTGAAATATAATGTCCTTCACAAAACCAGGTGTGGAAATCTGTACAGTCCATTAAAAGTACTCAGAATTAACCTGTGCACTGTGAGTGGTTCTTTCTGGAGTGTCTGGACACAGAGAAATTTTGCATTCAAAATGCAGATGTGTGGCCCAGCTGCTCGTTTTGGTGACAGATTCTCTTCTCTTTTTCTCCCATGGAAGATGCTGAATGTCAATAATAGAGCTCAGCAACAGGCAAATTTCTTGGTAGCTCATCTGAATCCCATGCTGATGGGAAGCTGGGATGAAAAACTCTGTAATTTCAGTCTTCTGAAGGAAGGTGTGGGGTGAAAACCTTCTGTGCTGTACCTGGAACAGCCAGTGCAGTGGTACAGCACTGGTGATGAATGTTTTTTTGGTTCTCAAGAAAGGATGACAAGCTGCCATCTGAATTGCTTTTGGATAGGAGTGGTGGTTTGGACACTGAAGCACCTGTGGTGTGATGGTGATTTTTAAAACTTTATAGTTCTTGTGTTCATTGAATTGAAGAGAAACTCTAGGGAAAGCACTTGGGGAAGCACTTTAGGAAGTTCAGCCTCAGAGTGCAGCTTTTGGTTAGGAGTAGAGTTGTTTGCTGGTGTGCAGATTCTGTAAAATACCACCAGAAACAGGCTTGTATTCCTGCTGTGAACCAGACAGGACAGGAGCAAAAGGTTCTGACTGGATATTTTGCTAGCTGTGAAAAATAAATGATCCCATGATGAAGCTTGCAGAGACCATGTAAACTCCAACATTTTGGAACAAATTTGAATCTGCAGGAGCCTGTATTGGGTCACTTCCAATCCATTTTCTCACTGGAGGAAGATCTGAGGAGGACACAGGTAACTGCTTTAAGTGGTTGGTTGCAGATCCTCTATATCAATATTATTAAACTTCTAAAGGATCAGAGGCTGTCATGGCAATTCCTATTCCTGAGGGATGTTTTTCCTCAGCACAGGGTAGACCTTGACAGTGATCTCCACTGGCTGCAGGCACTCCTGTGATCCTCACCCTGCTCTGCTCTACTGGAAGAAACCCAAATTTTCTTCCAACACTTGAACTCATGACAGATTGAGGTGTGTGGGAGTGACATGAGATGTGATATCTGGCAGATGGCTCAGGCCTTTTTGTTCTTCTTGCAAGTTCTTCTTTCCTATTCCATTTCATGTTTCCTTTTTCTGCACAGAGCAGTTCCTGAGCTTCAGTTCTGAGTCCACGTGTGCCTGTGCATTGCTTTGAAGGGCTCTGTGCAAGGTGATCAGAGAAAGGAAACTTTGCTGGAAGGTTTAAATCCTTTAGATGTTTTCCAGCCTGCCTTGTCTAACTGCAAAACACACACAAATCATGAAAAGGGAGTGGATACCACTGCTGCACAGAGGGAGACAACACTCCTCTCCCTGGTATTTGAACTATTTATTTCTAGTGGCTGAGCCTGATGTCACTTGCTTGTGTTTATCTTCTGAACTTGAACCAAGGCCTGTCTGTGTGCCTGGCAGAAGGGGGGTGGGTCAGTGAGGGTGTAGTTTTATAGCAGGACTGCAAATCCTCAAACCATTCCAAGAATATTTCTAGGCCACATAAGTTTACCCCATGCTGCACTGGAGCTTCTTGTGGCGATTGTGCAACTCCCCTGCTTCCCTCCAGAGCACTGCCAACCCCAGGAACTTTTAAAAATGCAGGTAGGGAAAAAGGTGTTTCTTTTCCTCAGTATTTCAAACCAAAGCATATCCTTCCTACTCCCATTGCTGGGATTTCACCAAAACCCCTTTCAGCAGCACAGAGTTGAACAGAGCGACCTTTTATCTGTCATAGCAGGAAGGAACCCTAATCAAATGCAGCCCAGAAATATGCTTTGGAACGGTCCTTACATTTTTAAGAAAACTTTGAAAACAAGCTTGTTCTGTAAACAAAAATGTCTGTAAACAAAGATGTTCCTTTACTTAAAAAGCAAAACCCCAATACAAAGTAGTTGCTTTATCTCCAGGCTAATAAAAGGTTGCTGCCAATTTCAGTGCACTCCAAAATCTGCTTCAGCTTTCTTTGCTGAGCTATTTTGTGTGCAGTGCTTTGATCTGAGGAGGAAATGCCCTGTGGGTTTAACTCTTACTGGCTGTCCCTGCTGCCATCAGTCCTGGTAATGTGGTGTGGTAGCAGACCAGGGTGTGTGGTGAGGGAAAGCAAAATGTGATTTGTCACTAGTTGTGGGTGGGGAGGCTGGAAAGAGAATTAAATGTTGATTCTAAATGCATTTGCACATGTTATCCCCCACTACTGCACACTAATATTTCCAGTATTCTATTTCCCCCCTCTTCTTTTCTATTAATGGAGGTGATGGATGTGTTTGCACAGGTAGATGTGCCCATGGGCATGACCTGAACATCCAGAGGAGTGGCTGCCCCTCATTTCCTAACCAGCACTTACAGCCTTGACTTTGAACAGCTTTTGGGGAATAGAGTCAGTGCCCATTGGAAATGGGAGTTGGGTGCTGTTGGTTGCTTAATTCAACATTGAATTCAAACAGCTCTTTATAGCTGGGTGGAGCTATTAACTCCAGAGAATCAACATGAAACAAATAGAGCAAATTGAACTCAGCCATGGACCCTCCCCTGCTTCTGTCAACAGCAGGGCTCCAGCTCTCCATGGAGAAACTTGTTGCAGTTACCCACCTGTCTGAGATTTATCAGATTTACACCTGCAGGCAGGATGTAATGCTTCTGCATGTTGCCCATAGAGATAATAAGAATTTAATAGTCTTATTTGGCATGGAAATTCAGATTTTGGACTGTCAGACCTAGAGATATCTATAGCTATATAAAAAATTATATCTAGATATGTAGATATATATACAGATGGAAATATATTTTTATACATATATAAATATGTATAAAAATATAGATGGATAAATTATATAGGTGGATATATGTAGAAAAACATTTGGATACATATGGATATATGTATAATATATATATATATATATGTAAGAAACCCCCTGCCAAACAAAAAAAAAACCCAACTATTCATGGGCCCAAACTTCTTTCTAGCACAAAATAAGGAGATCCTCACCATGTGTTGTATCTTGCTGTTATATCACCCTTTGGCTGAAGCTTCATTTGTACATGGGAAAGGAATTATACTGCACCTGGCCCTCACTTCCTCAGCCTCTGTGGGAGAAAGAGACAGCCTCAATCCTGTGAAACGTCCAGGGAGCAGCACAGGTTGGCACTTGTGAGTTTTCCATGCCTTATGTTAAAGAAAATACAATATAAACAAGTGGCTGTGCTGCTAATCCTTTCTGAAGTGACTGTTGGAGGGAGGCAGTTATGAAACACAATATTCAACGTGAAAACACAATTAAAGCATCCATTTTTGGCATTCCATCTGTGCAGGTTTTCAGGCTTGCAGCTTGATTCACTGCCTTTACAGCTGTGCTGCAACCCACCAGCGTTTTGTGCTTTTAAATAAGAGCTGTGTTACTGTATTTTCTCATCAGCTTGTTGTCAAGATGGAAGCATCCCATATAAATTCTGGTTAGTTTTTTGCAGTGCTGGATGTCTTGGATGCCACCATTGACTTTTCCCCTTTATCACTCCAATATTTCACAGAGCAGTGCTTCCTTTGCTTTCTAATATTTCAAAGCTCAAAAAAAGCAGAATGTGACACACCAGCTATATCAAATTAAAAGCAACGTTACTCTGATTTTTTTCCTGTTTCCTAGCATGTGGAAGAATTCATATTATTATCTACATGCATTTAATTTTACCTGAAGTAATAACTCATCATGGCCTCTAAAGCCAACAGTGTTCAGCAAATAAACCAGCAATTTGAAAGTGAAAGCTTCTTATCATCATGGAAATCATGATTGTAGTAATTAGTCACTGTCTCTAAGATTTGCATGTACTGCATTTCTGGAATACTTTACTGGGAAATTCTGTTTTGTAAACAAGGCAGAACTGTTCTGTGGCAGGCAACTTCTAGTAAGAGAAATACAAATCAACTGGTACTTCTCAGCAGCCCTGAAATCTATGAGAGTTTCTTTAGGGAGAAGAGCACCTTTTACCTGCTTGTTTTAATACCAGAGGCACAGGGACTTTAGTCATTATAAAACTGAATTTTAAGCCTTTTCCCTCTCTTGGCACCACCATCATTAAAAGCCAAAAAAGCTCTCCAAAATCCCAAAATGACAAAAAAAACCCCCCATGGCAAATTAGAAAAAAAGACCCTGGTGATCCCTCTGCTAGGTGGAAAAGCTGCTGCTGCATTTTCATTACCTGGAAACAAGAATTGTATTGTAACTGTAACCAACTAAGTAAATGTATTTCTTTATATAATAATAAAAATAAATTTCATTTATAAATTTTATTTATAAATTTATTTATAAATAAATTTAAATTGTAAATAAATCCAGGAAGGCACTGGAAATGAGTTGACTAAATCAAAAAGCAAAAGAGGTTCTTTTCACCCTGTCAGCTTTTTGTTGAGCTTGCTGGGAAACCCAGCAGCGTTGTGGAGGCAGCAAAAGGGAAATCCACGTATGAATTAATCACAGCTGCTGTGGTTCTTAGGAGGTTCCCAGGACACTCCTTGCCCTTTGGCCTCAGATGTGGCTTTAGTGGCACCTCAGAGGCAGTGCCAGCCTGTGCCAGCCTGCCTGGCAGCAGCTGAGGGATGGGGTTTGTGCTGCCCCTCTTTTTGGGGAGGCATGGCAAGAGCTGCTCTCTTCTCTGGCTGGCTGTGGAAAGGAGGCTCCAGTGCTCGCTGAGGGATGTGTGAGCTGTCAGAATCCTACACCCAGCTCTCCCCTCTGGTTTGATGTGTCTCCTCTGCCCAGTCCCCCTCACTGCATCCCACCCATGCTCCGACACGGGAGCTCCTGCCTCAGCCTGGCTCTGTCACCTTGTGTCACCTTGTGTCACCCCGAGGGTGCCACTGGCACAACCACACCAAACCTTGATGAGAGAAGCTGCTCTCCTGACAGGGCTCCCCAGGAGCTACAGCTGCCTCCTCTTTCCCACACTCATCCTTCATCACTCCCTGAGAGATGCCCCCTCTTCTTTCCACAGGCACAGGCAGCTCCACGTGCCCTGTGTGCATGGGCAGAGGGAAGAAATTCCTCTCTGTGAGCATGCTGAGGCACTGGAACAGGTTTCCCAGACAAGTTAGGGATGCTCAGCCCTGGAAGTGTTCATGGACAGGGCTTGGAGCAAACCTGGTCTAGTGGACGGTGTTCCTGCTTGTGGCAGGGGGCTGGGAAGAGATGGGCTTTAAATTTCCTTCCAACCCAAACCATTGGGATTTTTTGTTTGATATAGATCACATTAAAGTGATTAAGAAGAGATGAAGAACCTGTAACAGCAGGTCAGGGGCAGTGAGCCTGGCACTGACAAACCCATGGACGCAGGAGGGCTGGGGGAGCTGGCAGTGCCTGGGGACAGCACTGAAGGAAGCGTGGCTGTGTCTCTAGCTCACTGTGGCCAAATTTTACAGGGCTTTTTAAAAGGGTATGTAGTGGTAGGGCAATGGATAATGGGTTGAAAGTTAAAGAAGGAAGGGTTAGATAAGGTTTTAGGAAGAAATTCTTTACAGTGAGGTGCTCTGAGGTGGAGAGGCCCTGGTGCAGGGTGCTCAGAGAAGCTGTGGCTGTCCCATCCCTGGAGGTGTCCAAGGCCAGGCTGGATGGGGGGTCTGAGCAACCTGGGGTAGTGGAAAATGTCCCTTCCCATGCCAAGGATTTATAAAATTAATTTTAAGATCCTTTCCAGCTCAAAGCGTTCTGTGATGTTTTCCTGTCCCTGGGCAGGAGGCAGGGGGACAGGTGGTGTCACTGAGGCTGGGAGCTGATCCCACCCTGGCCAGCTCTAAGCCACAGAGGACATTTGCAGGAGCAGATGCCAGAGAAGCCAACCTGGCCTCAGGCTTTGCTGGCAGAGCTGGGGGAATGCCCAGTTCACACCCAAACCACTCTGGTGTTCAGCACCTGCACAGCCACTGCCCACACCCACCACACTCTGGGTGGGACAGAGAAAGCTCCTGTCCACCTGCAGCACATCACACACACCCAGCCCCGTCTGCTCTGGCTGAGTCAGGTCCTCCAAAGCCTCCAGACAAAGGGAATTTAGCCCCAGTGAGCACTGACTGCCCACTTTTAGCCTTGGTAGGAGGAAAGCCAGCTGCTCATGGAGGACACGGCTGCACCTGCCCTGTGCTGGGCACTACTTTAACCAGCGCTTACCGGCCCAGGAGGGGGTGAGGATGATGATGGCATCCTGCCCTCCTCCCCAGGCAGCATTGGGCACTGGTTCCCAGAGAAATCACTTGTGGTGAGTCAAATCCACCCCCGTGTAAAGGAAGAGCCTTTCCTGGGATGGCAGAGGCTGCCTGGTCTTGCCCAGCGCTCTCTGCTCTGTGCCCATGAGTTCAGTGGACTCTCTGCACTCAGCTGGGCTGAGCACGGTATTCCCTGCTGAGGAACTCATCCACTTACAATAAAATGACTAATTCATGAGGAAATCATATCTAAATTACACTGGTTTACATTCAGCAGAGGAGCTGAACTTGCAGGGGAACACAGAGATCTAGGGCAGGAAGAGAAAGTCTTCCTGGAGCTGAGGTTTCAGCCAAGCTCCTCTGGGAAGTGGGCAGATCCCCTCTGTTGAGTTTCCAAGCAGGATTCTGTCTGTAGGGGAGCTGCATCAGTCCCTGCACACCCTGCCATGGGTAGGAGTTGTGCAATCAGAGAACCATTCCTGAACTACAGCAGGAGAAACTGTGGCCATCACTGCCCCTGCCACAAGCCAAGCAAAAAAACTTCAGCCAAAGAAAAAGCCCAAAAAACTGCAAATGGCTTTGCACTGGCAGCTTCTTTCTGGAGGAATGTAATTAGTGTTTTACTGGTTGGGTTCTGCATGCCTGTGATTCTCCTGACTTCTCTCTCAGATGATCTTGACCACCAGAGGTGGCACCAGCACTGTGTTCACACAGAGGCTCAGAGCAGGACCTGCATGAGGATTGAGGTGGGAGGAGGAGTTTGCTGTCCCTGCAGAACATTCAGCACCAGCACTACCATCATCTGCTGATGATGGTGTCATCATCATGGTATGATCATCTGCTGCTATCCTAGGGCACACAGTGCATCACTGGAATTAATTATTCCCCATTTTGGATTTTGTGGTCAGCTCCTTGAGGCAGAAACTGCTCCACTCAACACCTGCAGACTGCCCAGCAGTTTGGGGCTACCATGGTATGAACCCTTCTTCCAGAGAAAGTAACATGCAGGATTAGAAGTGGAAAGAAAATCAATGGCATCTGCTCTAACTTCTCCTAGGAAAAGGAGACACCCATTCCTATCTTATCCTGACAGATCTCTGTCTCCTGGTGGAATGTGGCTGTCCCTGGAGAAAGATGGATGAGTTTTAAACTGAGAAGCTCCCTGTGCAATGTGACAGTTTTATGTACCCATGTGGATAAGCACTGTGGAAGTGTTACTAGAGCCAGACTGAAGAAGCAGTGTTTAGATTTAAAAGATGTAGTCTAAGATTTGAGGTCAAAGCTGCAACTTGAGCCAAACCCATTTGGGATGACTCTCATCAGAGACCCTCTCTAGGATCTGTGATTATTGAAATATTGCCAACTGGTAAATCTCAGCTTGATATGGAGGAAGAAAACACTGGAAAAACTTCATGGGAAACTCAGTGTTGAGAGGGTAAGCTCTGGCTTCATTTCTGCTGTTGTGGTTTTAGGGGCTTTTTTTGTCTTTCTGGTGGCTGTGCCTGTGGGACCACTCAGGGCTGGGTGGCTGATGTACATTTCTTATGGATTCATATTCCTGGCAGAGGTGTTTGAAATGATCAGTAGCTTTTTTTGATAGTTGCAAAATTTACTGCCAGCACCATGTAATCACTGAGAAAAGTGGCTATTATCCTCTCCACCCCACTAACGCCTTGAAGATAAAAGAAATAATCTAAAAATTTTGTGTAATTTTCTTCTTTGATCCTCCCTTGGCAATTCTTTAGAACAGTGGTTGTGCAGCTGGGAGTGGGGAGACTGATGTGGGTGTCCTGTGAAGGATTTCAGTGTGTTTTGTGAAGGGATAATGAAACAGCCCTCAAAGATGGGGAGTCCTTTCAAATAATTAGTCCCCTTCACCTGTGTAAAGACAGATATCATTGATATTCTTCTGGGACTTTGTGAACAGCATGTACCAGCATGGAAAGAAATGTCAGGCTCTTATACATGTCCTTGCTATTATGCTGTTTTTCCTGACATGAGAATACATTTAGATGGGCTAAAAAGAAGCTCTTAATGGACTGGAGCAGCTAATACTATAATGCTGAAAAAATGAGATAGCTGAGGAGATAAAAGGTTTCAGCTGGAGCTGATGCCAGCTGATGAAGCTGTACTTGGGCAGAAGGAGGTGTAATCATGCCTGCTGTAAACACTGCAGCCATCACGTGGCAGGAATACACCTGTCAGAGGCCTCTTGCACCCATGAATCTCCAACTGGAATTTTGTCTAATGAGCCTGGTCTGCAAATTTGTGTGCAAATGGAGCTGCCAAGCCTACTTTGTTAAAGGTGAGAGACACACTGGCAGCATGGAGACATTTAACTGGTGTCCAGGTGACCTTATTCTGGTACTTGGCAGCAGTGCCTGGCACTTTGCTCCTAGCTAAAGCCAGCCCAGCCCTCAGTTTTATTCTTTACACACAGGTCCAGGTGAGGGGTGTCAGTGTCCTGTGTCCCTCTGGAGGGAGGGAGGGAGGAAGGAAGGAGGGAAGGAAGGCCCTGTCTGGCAAACAGGCTTTGATTTTGACCCCATTGTATGGAGTAATAAAATCCATCCATGAAGCACAGCCCAGGACCCAGCTCTTTTTTGAAATAATGTCCCAGGGGTTGTTAGCCACTTTTACAGTCTGCAAACACCATTCTCACTCTGCAAACTCTGAGTTCCTCCTGAAAGTCACGCCATGGAACCCCTCTCCATGTACAGTGTGTCTTTCAGAGTGATTATTGTCACCCTAGTTAAATGTTAACAACTGGGATGAGAAAAGACCTTTGTCCTAGAGATAAATTCAGAGGTGTTACAAGGTTGTTGCACTGGAAATAAGGGACTTCATCTCAGTATTGAAAGTAGTAAACACTCTCAGTTAGCCTGCATAGTTCATGTTTGAAAGAAAGAACAGTACCATACTAATTGGTACAAGCTTTTAATACCAATCAGCTTGTAACCTTTTCAATTTAATTTTAGGTATTTTCATGCAAAAGATGCTTGGATCTGTGGAACACCTACGTGAAGCCACGTGAATGTCTATAATTCAGTGCAGTTCAAAGCTGTGGGAGCTGCTGAGCATTCACAATTTTCTCCTCAGTAGAAACAGTTAGATAAGTACATAAATAAAAATGTAGGCTTAGAAATGAATTTTTTTTCTGTCTTTTGCATGCAGTTGGATGAAGCAGGATGGCCTGTCCTAGCTCAGTGTTTTATGAAGGTGCAGCCACCAGGCAGCACCTGATGCTTCTTGCATGGGTGGAAAAGGCAGCCTGAAGCACAGGTCAAGGAGTCAATCACCATGCAGGGTGGAGAAACGACAGAATTTGTAGAATTTTATCCTACAGCTGGTAGGATAAAATGAAAGACTGTAAATAAAGGGGAGATTCCTGTACTTTTTATCCACTGCAAGGATCTCTTTGGCTCTGGATGATGCCCAGCAACCCTGAAATGGGTGCTGTGTCCTCTGCAAGCAAAGGAGCTGGGAAGAGTCAGATCTGCCCCTGGCAGCACAAACAGCAGGCAAGAGGAGAAGGAGGATTAAAGTCATGAGTGAGGGGGAGAAAAAAATTACAGCCTGGAAGAACTGAAATCATCCTTTGTGACACACACGCTTCCCTGGCGAACTTTTAGGAGCTTTTAGGTGTTTTACACCTGTGACCCCATAACCTTTGGGAGCATATTTCTTCAGCTCTTCCCCACGATAAGAAATCACCTCCCTACAGCCAGTCCTGCAGGCACCAGTGGGTCCAGTTGCCCTGGGCAGCACTGGGGAGTGGTGGGAGTGCTGGGGAAGCACCAAATTCCCAGAGTGAGCATGGTTTGGTGGGTGCTAAACCTGCTGCCTGCACAGCTGCTGTGCCCTATCCCTGCCTTGGCTGCCCACCACACTCCACTGAGCCCAAGGGCAGCAGGGATCCCAGCCACAACCATGAGTTTCCATGGCTGTTCCAAAGCCTGGCAAGGAAAAGCGGTGGAAAACACTTCTAACAGGCATTCTAGGGGGTTGTTTTTTAATATAACTCTGCCTGAAATGAATAAATTGTTTTTGGAAGGGAAGTAATAGCTCAAACACATAAGCACTGCTCTGAATGCTCATTTCATTTAGCTAGATCGGTAAAGAAAATGAAATTTCCAGCTTTCAAGTTTGTTCTGGCTTTTGGGGTTTTAGGTGGGGAATTTGCTCATCAAAAGGGAAATCTTTTCACCTTCTTAAAGAGGTGGTTAGTGCCCCAAGCCTGTTGGTGCTTAAGGTGTGTTTTGTCAATACCCTGAATAACAAGCTGTAATTTTGGCCAGCCCTGAAGTAGTAGCATCAGCACCGAGGGACAAATTGGCTTCCAGGGCTTACCCAGGGCAGCTGCAAACTGGGCATTCCAGAAGGCATGGCTTGAGCACACAAATTTGAGGAGGATTTATTTTTTTGTGTTGATTTTCTCATGCCATTTTCCAGCCTGGAGTATTTCCCAGCTGTCCTGAACCCAGAACACCGTCAGTGGGCTGAGAACAAGGTTGGGGTTTTTTTTGTATATATTATATATATATTAAAAATATTTTTTATATAATATATAATATATAATATATAATATATAATATAATATATAATATATAATATATAATATATAATATATTATATATTATATATTATATATTATATGTTATATGTTATATATTATATATTATATATTGTATATTATATAATACAAATATAATTATTATATATTATATACGGTATAATACAAATTATAAGAATTGTATATTATATATAACAATTATAATATATTATAATATATTATTATATATAATATTTTTATTTTTATTTTTATTTTTTATGTATATGTATATATATATATATAATTATATTCTATATATTATATTTATATAATGACAGAGCTGCTCCAAATCCCCATCAGTTTGGAGTTTTAGGGCAGAGGATCTGCTGGATCTGCCAGCCAGGCTGTAACTGTGCTTCTACACAGTTTGGAAAACAGAGATTTTTCCTCAGAGACTTTATAGCAAACGTTGGCTGTGACAACACCGGTTTGCACTTTCCAAACCCTCCTGGTTCTAAGTTTGTCTTGCAACAGAGCCAAGAGTGGTGTTACAAAAATGTCTACAGATAACTGCTTTGTGTGTGTGCTTGTGCCTGAGTACACCTGTGATTTCTGATTACCTGCCAAAATAGCCAGAAAGCGTTTTTGTGTGTGTATGAGTTTGAGTTCTCACTAACCAAGAGCCAGATTTGCTGCACCACAATGTCTGACCTGCTGGTTTCAGCTCCTTCATGTATGAGAACATGCAATAAGTGGGTTTGGCCAGAAGTTTTTATTTTCTGATAATGGGAACTGTTGGTTTTTCCATTCAAAAAACCACAAGGTGCTTTACCAAGGTGTGTCTCCCTGTTTGAAAGGAGAGGGAAGTCCTGGCTTGCTGACCTGCTCTAGAAGGGATTTGAAGCCAGTGGCAGATCTAGATTTTTTTATTAAAACTTTCTGGGTTTTATTGTGCTATCACAGCATTCACACACACAACTCCAATGCCCTGTTTTTTTCAGAGTCCAAACAACATCTCTGCCTAGGCACTGCCCTGGAGAGCTGAGAGAAAGGAGAGATCACCTGCTGCTCTGCCATCTCGCCTAGAAAAGGAGCATCCAAGCTCTTTAATTTTAAACATGCTTCAGAAAGTTCTTGCTGTATTTTTCTGGTACTAAAAAATCCTGTTGGCAAGGATGCTGTGTGGAAGAGGGTGCTGCATACAGAAGGATGGCTCAGGAGGCTCCAGAGCAATCTCTTTTGAGTTGGGAGTCAGAGCAGCAGCTGCATGGCCCTACATGAGGCTCCTTTATTATAAACTCTTCCTATGGGCTGGTGGTTGAGTATTTCCCATCCCTGACAGGCATGTTCCTTTGTTTTAGAGCCACAGGTAAGTCAAGGGGATGGGAAACAGGCAAATACAGGGAGATTTTGCATTAGTGGGGTAGATGATTTGCCCACTCTGCTCTCTCACAGAAATTTTTACAGTATGACAGGGGAACAAAAGCAGTGTATGTGCTCTTAATCCCACAGAGCAGGCACGAAGGCAAGACCTGCTCTTCAGGTGTTTTTAGAGAGAAGTTTGCAGCAAAAACCTGCTGTTTAAAATGGGAAAATCGAACACTGCATGACAGTGCTTCTCCTGGCAGGCTCAAACTCCCACGTGGAGTAGATGCTGTTATTGCTGCCCAGAGGCAGCTCTGAGATGAACAATTCCATGTACAGACACTCCTGTGGCATTACAGGACTCCTGTATTAACAGACATTAAACTTCCCTTGTAAATTGGCTGCTGTGGGGGTACTCACATTTTAAAAGAGCTGTTTCTCTCCTAAGACATGCAGCCCCAGTTTGATCTGATTATCAAACCACACTAAAAAGCAGAGTAATGGGCTGTGGGATCTCACAGCTTTAAAAAAATAAAGAAGTAAAATCCCAGGGCTCATCATTAGTTTCCCAGGCTAAATGGTGTGGAATTGTTATAATCCATTTCCTGTTCAGCTTTGATCACAAGTCCAGGGCAGCAGTGCAAGGCTGGGATGCACCTGGCTCTGTCATGATGCTGAAAGCTGGAACATAGAGAGTTGATGTAGAGGTCTCTGTAAGACACCTACTGTAAACTGAAACAACACTCAGACACAATACCCACTCTTATTCATTGGAATAGGGGGAGAAAAGATTAAATCACACTCGAGACATCTGTCTCCCTGCCTCAAAAAACTTCATTCTCATGCTAAGTCTGGTTTTAAAATGTCACCTTGAAAATGTGTGACATTTTAATGGGCTGATTGCCAAGATTCTCAAATCCTTTAATTAGCATATGAATCATAATGTTAAATATTGTGGGAAAAAGCATAAGAAACTAGAATTATGAGAGAATGCCTTGCATATCCCTTGGTTAAACATATCTTGGGAGGATTGTCACATAGAAATTTAATATTACAAAGACAAGTAAGATTTAAAAAATACTGTGGTATTCCCATTTATACCATTAGCTGGTTGTGATTACATATTTGTTTTTTTCTAAATTTCACAGCTGCCTGTGAAAGCAGCCTGGGTGTTGTCTGTTCTTCCAATAACCCTCACAGCACATTTTACAGCATCACTGCACTGCTTCAGCCCTGAGGATGGGTTGCATTCCCTTTTTCCATGTTTCTGACACAGCTCCAAAAAAATTCAGAAGGATTCATCAATGCCATTTGTTCATCACTCTCCAGTAAACAGTTTTTTGGTTGCTCCTAAAAATGGTGGGGGCCAAAACAAGCCATCAGTTCCCAAAAATCCTTTCAGTTTCCAGAGAAAGCCAAGGAGCCTGCACTGTGCAAGAAGCTCCGTTGTGCCAGGGTCCATGGCTAGGCTGGTGGGAGTTAAGCACATGGATAAATACTTGCTGGATTAGGGTTTGTGGTTAGAGAAAACCCTTCCAGCTGAAACAAAACTTCCTGTAAGGATCTAACTCTTCAGGAGTTCTAGTGGGAAGAGGGTGCAGTCGAGTTTGTACAGCAGGTTTTCTCATCTAGTGTGAGCAGCTCAGTGCAGGAGCTGGCAAGGCCTAAGCGATTGTTCATGGCTCCTGCACAGCTCATCTGCTCTGGGAGCTGATTTGTGACGGAAATCCGCTTGAATGGAGACGGGAAATTCGATTTACTTGTGCAAAAGTAGTGAGGAACGCCACAGCGGAACAATCCGGGTCACAACGTACTTTGGATTATAAGATTTAGGAAAGGAAAAGGGCACAAACCACATAATGCAGGTTCAAGCATCAGAAGTTTGAGGTTAATCAAAACTATGGGGTAGTTCATCCATTCATGAAGATGTCTGTGTGAGTTGGAGCTGACCCTGTGTTTGGATCTTTCCATTTCCCTTGGGATCTGCCCCAATCCAGGGATCAGAGCCATTTCCAGTCTGCAGCAGAAAGCCCAAAACCACATACAAAAAGCTGTTTAAAGGAGGAGGCAGGAGCAGACAGAACCAGCTGTCTGTCCTGGCTCTCTGGAAACTTCCAGGGAGGAACAGATTAGAGGGATGGAAGTTTTGAGGTAATCTGTATCTCCCTGAGCGACTGGAGAGTAACTGAAGTGAGAGTTTTGTGCAAATGAAAGAGACCCAACACAGGAAATGGCACTGGGGGAGAAAAGAGAGTTAAACTCAGGATTAATGTGCAGAAACAACAGGAGGACAAACCCGAGTTTCCAGAGGCAGGATTTGCTGTTCAGGGTTGGAAATAGAGAGCTGCCAGAGAGGCTGAGCTGCCCAAGATGTTTTCTGGTCCCCTCCTGCTCATCTCTCTGACAAACCAGCTGCAGCTTTGGGCTCTGCAGAGCTGGGGAGCCAAGGGGAACCTGAGCAACATCCATGCCTGTGACTTCCAGCGTGGGAGATGCCAGCATGCCAGGATGCATGGAACCCCTGGTCCCTGCAGCCACACCATGGCAGGGCCTGGAACCCTCAGGGAGGACAACCTTTCCCAGCTGGGAGAAGCCAGGTGAGCAGCACTGCTGTGGCTTGATTCTCGTGGGGGGTTTATTCCAGCCTTCCCTTTGTGCACAGGAATCAATCCCAGCACTGTCTGCTCACACAGGCAGAGCCTGGCTCCCAGCCATCACAAAACCATCAGTAGAACTGAAGATCTTCATGGTGTACCACAGGAATAATTCTAAGGCTTCTCCTCCAAGGAAAACCATCCCTCCCCTCTCCTGTACAACCCCTTCCCTTGTATTCATTATTGGTCTTTAGGAACTTGGACAGTTCTCATGTGAACACACACAGAAAATGAAATAATAGCACCCATTTCTGTAGAAGAATATATTATTTAGCAGATCAGTTTAAAAGTAAAAAAAAAAAAAAAAAACCCACCAAAAAAACCATCTGTACATCTTTGAAGGTGTCTCTTGCTGGGTTTTTTGCATCAACAAGGATAAAAATGTGTTTGCACCATGGCTTTTTCAGCTTTGTGCTCCCTTCTTTGCTCATGCTGAAGGATCCCATGGTGTCCAGCTGTACCAGGCCACAAAACAACCCTGCAACCCCACTAAGGTTTCTTCTGATTTCTTCTAGTGTAAAAAAAAAAAAAGAAAAAAAAAAAAGAAAGTTGCATCCACTATGCTGGGCTTCTGCATGTACTGTGAACACTATAAAATTCAGAGAATAATGAGGAGAAATGTGTCATTAGGGCCTACCAGGCAAACAAAAATGTCTGCCAGGACCCCTGTCAGTGTATAAGCATCTGGTGAACTATGCTGTGATTAGCATACTGCTGTACACATGTAGAGAGTATCTGGACTAAAACAGCTCCTGGTGCCAGGGTATTGTTTCCCAGAAAAGGCTCCTTAGCTAAACTCTGATTTGTCTCTACAGACTGCGGGCAGCGGGGTCACCAAAAGCAGATCCGCTGTAGGCCGGAGCCGTGCTGCAGCCTGGGCAGTGTCCGCAGGGAGAATCCTGCTGGGAGGCTGTTGTGGGAATGCTGGAGCCCGGGGAATCCTGCCAGGAGGCTGTGGTGAGAATTCAGGAGTCTGGGAAATCCTTCCAGGAGGCTGTGAAGGGAATGCCAGAGTCTGGGGAGCCCGCGGTGTCCGACGGCAGCAGCGCCTGTGTGAGGAGGCTGCAGGCTGTGGATCCATCCCTGCCACCTCTCCCTCTATGGTCCCACTTGGATTTTGACGTAGCCACCACCTCTGCTTGGCTAATACAGCAGTTCTCAAACCAGAGCAGCCTCAAGGCTTGTGGTTCATTTGTTCAAAGGCTGTTCTGTCTCACTTTTCGGAACTGCTGGTCGTCAAACCTTCACTTTTCTGTTTCTGCAGCTGGAATGAAGAGCAGAGCAGGATTAATTCCCCCTGACTCACACTCACAGCGCTGCTTTCCAGGGCTGCTGTGAGTCCCACGCTCAGCTCTCCACAAGGCATGTGCAACATTTCCTGGGAAATAATAGGCAGCAGCTTGGAATATCACAGGCATTGTTTCATCCAAACAGCTCTGGATGAATGTCCTGGGTAAACAGAGCGCAGTCTTTCTCATCAGCTATTGTACGAGGCTCTCAGATTATTAATTAAGCTCTCTTGTTTCAGGATATTTCTGAACTAAAGCAGCTCCTATTTTTTAAGACCTCTTGTGCCAATACACAATAATTAAAGCTCTATCAGTTTGTATGAAAATGCTGCTTTGACAGCTTCTGTAAACCAGAAGTAAAATCTCAGCTCAACTTGAAAGATAAGTAAGACTCAGAGAGTCTGGCAGTCATGTTTGAGTTATTTTGCCCTCGTTTGAGAAGTGCTCCTGTCTAAATGGAAAAATGCATAAAAGACTTTGTTCTCTTTTAAAATTTAGTGCCCTCAGAGCCGGTGCTCTTTGATCAACAAGCCTCAGTACTTGAGCTGCTGAGGGGCTTTTCCTCCAAAGCACTTGTGAGGAGATGGGAGCTACAGCAAAGCTACTGTTCCACTCGTGGATGATCAAGTGAAGGAACCTTCATTACCCGCATTTCAAACAATATCAGCACAACTGGTGCTCCAGAGCACTTCCCAACTTATTTTAATGTTGGAGTGGCTGATAGTACCCTGCCTACACGATGCATTTTTTCACGTCAGAAAACTCCCTGCTCTGTGATGCCATTTGGGCAGGTTTTGTCATGGATCTTGGCAGGGAAAAGAGGCACTGGAAGAGGTGTGCAAGAAAAGGAGGGCAGGAGCATTGTCACAGGCTGCAGGGAGCTGGACCAGCACTCTGACTACTGCCCTGGGCACTGGTCTCTGCCCTGCCAGGCTCCTGAGGCAAAGCAGACATGCTGAGAGACAGCAAATGCTGTTACCTGGAATCCCCACCTCCCCTGAGCCTTACAAAATGAGAGATGCTCTGTACAGGGCTTCTCTGGTCGTGTGTTTAACTCTCCTGGGTGCTTTGCATGACAGAGTGATTCCTCATAAAATTCCAAGCACATCCTTGATGACACACATGTGGCTGGAAGTTCCTTCCCAGAAAATACAGTCATGCACTGGTGCTGCAGAGCCTTGAACTGCCCAACCCCAGAACATTTTGCTGCAGTGTAACCCAGGCAAATTCCTTCTCAAGGGAGGCCAGATCGCCCCAGGGAGAGGTGTTTGCCAATGTGCTCCCTTCAGGGGGTGATCCCTGGGGTCTGTGCCTCTCAAGCAGCTCCTTTCCCGTGTCCACACTTGTGTGGCTCCTGGTGGCCTCTGCAAGGACATGTTTTTACTGTCTGTGGCACACACCTCTCTCCAGCCTGGTGTAATGAATGTGTTTCTCAGGATAATGATTATGCCACGAGCATTCCCACTGTTTCAGAATTAAACTGCTGTTAATTATAATGTTTGGCTTATTCAATTATAATGTTTGCTGTATCAAGGAGATAATTGGAGTTTTACCTCTTTCATAGCATCATCTATCTGTTTTAACCCCTCATAGTGGTCCCTGGATTCCCACAGAGGCTGGAGCATCACCTCCTCCACTTCTGGAAATAGCTAGGTGGAAACAAGAGAAAGAATATCAGCATTTCCTTTTGCATTCCTTCACTTGCTGCATTATTTAACTGTACATGCTGAAAACGGGGTAGCGGGCAGGGTGTGGAAGGTACATCCCCATTTCCTGGGATAACTAAACACCTGGTGGGGCAAGCACTGAAGCTCTGCTCTCCCCCTCTTTGGTTTCTGGCCCTGGGTGACTTTACCTTGGTGACTGTTTCGAACATGGGGATGAGGACGAACTTGAGGAATCCGATCTGTGCCGTCGGTTTGGTCACTTTGTCGCGGTCCATGAACGGTGCCACTGGGAGCCCCTCGGATTTTTCCCGGTCACTCTGGAACAAACCCAGAGAAAACAAATACTAATCCTGCCTAGGAGGCTGTGAGGAGAGTGATTTAGCAGATCAGTAGCCCTCAGATACAGACCACAGAGGTGCTTGAAGATAGCACAGAATAGTGATGTGCTTCCCTCAGGCCAATGTCTCTGCTTTGTGGAGAGCAACAGCCGAATAAAGAGAATTCTGTTCAGTTGTTTCTGCTCAGCACCAGCATCAAAGTGTTCACCTCCAGGCTTATAGGGTGGCTGACTCTCTTTGCAAACCCACTGGACTTGTGAGGTAAAATATATCAGAGCATTCAGAAAGCTGGTAATAGCTCTTGCTGCTCTCAAAGAGAAGGAATAGTTTTGCGATTTCCTCATCGTTCTCCTGAGATTGATTATTTTCAGGTATTCAACCAGAAATTGTGTCTTCTTCTTTACTAATGATTAAAATAAAAAATCAGTTGCATCCACTTGCTTACTGAGCAGGTTCTTTTGCTGGCATCCTTCTCTGACTTTCTGTAATAGAAGCTTTCCATGGAACCAGAGAATAGTTTGGGTTGGAAAGGACCTTAAAGATCACCCAGTTCCAAACCCCTGCCATGGGCAGGAAAACTTCCACTAAACCAGGTAGTTCAGAGCTAGAACTGGACTGGGCTGACAGACAGTGAAGCACATGCAGGATTTGGAAATAGCAGAAAATTGTGAAATTGTGAAATCTCTCCCTCACTCTTACCTGCATAAAATACTCCTCCAGCAAGCAATCTACCCAGGGCTCTGCTACTTCCATTGGGCGCACTTCGTTGGAGATGTCACAGCATTTTATCAGCACCATCTTCAGCTGAAAGAGGATTACACTTTAATGCTGCAGTCCTAAAGCCAGCCCTCTTCCCCCTTTCCACAACCCCTGTCCTTCCAAAGAACTGGGAGGCAAGGCTTTCAACCAGAAAGGACAATTTCAGGATTAAACCAGAGGTCTTAAACGATCTGGATCCTCTTCCCCTCTCTCAGTTTCTCTGTGTAAATCACTTATCCCCTCTCTGCCTTGGTTTCCTCCCTCTGCAGCACTGGGATGTGTCACAGTGGAACGTGGACTTTGCTGCTGCATGAACAGATCCAGTCACAAGTGACCATTAAGTTTTTTTCTGGAACACTCAGAGGCAGCTGGGAAAATATTTCCCTGGAAATCAAAATCAACTTCACTGGGAAATAGAGGAGACAAGAGAGTTAGCCCTTATGGTTTTTTTTTTTGCCTCACAGTAGAGGATGATAAGAATTTGTGGCCTAATAGAAAAATTTTTTATTTTCCTGATGGGACCTCAGGATATCTAAAGCTGGAATTTAATATATTATGCTCTATTAAATATAGAGCACTTCCACATTTTAATTATTTTTTGGTGAGGAAATATATAGGAATATAGGAAGGATACTTTTTTGAAAATATACATTAAATCTTGGTTTTTAAACAAACAAATGTTAATTGACAAGATTTCACTCCATGAACAGAAAAATAACAATCCACAAAACCTCCTTACACAGGTCATGTGTTCTTCATTTGTGTAATCAAAGTTTTCCATTTTTTCCTTGAAAGAGTCCAGTATTTCTGCATGTCTCGCCATGTCTGTAGCCAGGATTAACGTAATTATCCCCTAGCAAAGAAAACATGTTCACATATTAACTTGACATTCCTTACAAAGTCTGCTGCTGCTGAGCCAAGTAGGGTCTGTCTTGCACACAAAATGCCTCAGATGCACTGAATTGCTCATGCTGGAAGGGGAAGTTCCTGACTTGGAGCTGCCAAGGAAATGGGGAAGAGGGTTATAGAGAGTTTGTGGTACATGAGGATCATGGTTTTATGTGATATTCCTGAGGTTTTTCCTTTTTGATTGACTAATTGTAGAAAAGCAAACTGTACAACAGGATGTTGAAAGCCACACTCTGGCTGCCAAGATCCACCTTCATCTCCTTGGAAGGCGCTGTGGGTTTTGCTGCTGACTCTCAGTGGCCCTGAGACAAAAACCATGATGTGAATGCCAGCAGTGCCCATCCTCTTTGGATTAAGGGCTTTGCTCTGAATCCTCCTTCTGTGCAGTTTATGATGGGAAAACGTGGTTAATTTAAAGCTGTGGGTTTTCATACAGAACAGTCCATTTTGGGCCCGTGCCAGTTTCCCACAGACTGGCAGGATCAGGAACTCCAAGCAGCCCTTTTACTGCTTCTTCACTCGGTGTGTAAGGAAGGTGTTAAGTGCAAGTTAAGACTGAGTTTTGGCCCTTAGAGCCCTAATGGGAAATGTAACATTGTTCAGTGCCTCAGAGATAATGCTGAGGGCTCCCAGTGCACCAGGGCCTCTTCCAACACTACAAGTGCTCTGCTGTTGCAAATCTATTCCCCTTTTGAAGCCCCTCTTAAAATTTAATACAATGTTCCCTTAAAGCATAAACTTCTGCCGTGAGAGCTTAATCCTTCCCCAGTCAGAGCTAATTGGCTCCTCCAACAATATAAATATCTACCCCCAGAATGTCATAGGCTTGAATAGTCAGGATGTACTCATTATTCCTCAGCAACACATTCCAGGGAGTGCTGCTGTGGAAATTTTCCAAGAATCCCTCTCGGATCCTTCCAGCACGAGGGGCTTTTTGAGCCATGTCCTCTGGGGAGGATGAATCACTCTCACCCTGGAGCAGGACAGCCCGTGCGTGTTCGCGGCCTCAGGAACGGCGTGAGCAGGAGCAACACTCCTACCTGTCTTATCTGTTTGAACTGGTCCTGGTCCACGTTGGAGAAAATGTTGAATTCAGGCTGGGAGATGATCTGGAAGGCCACGGCGCAGTGGTGGTTCTCCAGCGGGGAGATGTCGTTGTAGCGCACGGCCAGCTCCGTCCGCGCGTTGATCTGGTAGCTGAGGGCAGGGAGAGCCGTGAGGAAAAAACTCCTGCAGACACCCGCCAGCTGCTCCAAACCACGCTGCTTCCTCTTGCTTACATTCTTTTCAGTGTTTATTCAATTAGCTGCAGCTTTGGGTTTTTTTTGGTGGTTGGTATTAAATCAGATTTTCAGAGAAAATAGATGTTACTTTAATGTAATCTCAGGCGCTGATTGCCCTCAGTGGATGAACATTTACCCAAACGGATTTTCTTCCTTTAAATTTTACCACATTTCTAGTTTAAAATGACACAGAACAAAACCAGAAGGTACTGTTAGGGTTTAATTCAACCCCCACTAATGGCAAATGCAGAGATTCTCACTGATCCCAGTCAGAACTGGGTTCTGCCCTCATTTAATGAATGGTTAAAAATAAAAGAGATTCTCTCTCTTTCACAGGCACACAAAAGTGTCCATGGGCCAACAGCAGTAATTTCCTCACATGAAAATAAACAGAGTAAAGTACACTTTAGGATTTATAATTATGAAATAAAGTGTAAGGTAAATCATCCTTTGCATTTTACTGTACTTATTCCATTATAATAATTTATAGCTCTGTTACCAGCTGTAAAGTATTTCACCTTTTTTCACAGGAGTTGGGGGGAAAACCATTCAAATAGAAATCTGAAAAAAACTATTTTCCTTATAAAACCAAGGACAGAGGGCAAACCCTGACCCAGACCTGAGCTCTGCTTTGGCCCATGTGAGTGACCAGCAGGACCTTGGGAAAAGGTCAGGCTGTGAGAAGGAAAACCTGATCTGCCAAAAAATGCCAAGCGGTGTTACCTTCCCAATAGATTTTAAGGGAAGAGAAAGCAAGAGAACAGACTCACGTATTGTTATAGCCTGGATGGTCCAAGTCATGGCACACTGCTGCAGTCATGAGAATCAAAATGTCAATTTGGGAAAATTTCTCCTGTAAAATAGAAAGCATGATTGTAGTATTATGATTTCTACTTCCCCTACCCCTGTAAATTAACAGAAATAAAGAAACCAGACATATTTACTTTTTAGAGAAATGCAAATCTGAGCAAAATGAAGCATTTTTCCTTAGATGAATTTACTTCAGTCATGAAAGAGAAATCTGCCTTCCCTTCCAGTAAAAATGACTCAGATTTGCCTTTGTTGCATTAAATAACAGCAGCTCAGAGAAGGCAATTTCCTTGAAATTTGCTATTACAGCAGAGATCATATAAAAGCACTGAGACATTAGTACAGTCTCTTGCAAGTCATTTGAGCACCCTGATTAGTTAAAGGGAGGGCTGGAAGATGGCTCTGTTGCCACTGCATTCTGCATTAACTAAAGTTGGGAAAAGAGCAAGAAATATTAAATGGTTGTGTTCCCACAGCTTTTGAATAGCATGGACTTACATTAAAGCAAATTTTTCTTCATACTGCAACTGGCAAGAAAACAGACTTAGGCCAGTAACTGATATGTGTAACTATGGAGAAAAATGTTGGGTTTTTTTTCTTTTTTAAGTGAAAAAAGCCCAGTTTTTAAAAGAAATTAAATTAATACATGAGTGCAGGTTACCCAGACAGTAAAATTATTTGATGCCTATGGTTCTGGACAAAATAAAGGTCAAATATATATCCTGCATACAATACATGCCAGGCCACAGCACAAGCACAGGTAAACGCACACCTTTGCAGAAAACCTCTTGTGGGAACATTTTGTGTCCCAAACAAAGAGCATACCCACAGACCATAATTCTGTGTAGGGGTTTGGCTGTCATTCCTGAATGTTTCACTCCATCACAGTAGGAACTGTGGACATCCAGGAGGTGAAGTTACCTCCCCACAGCCTCAGAAAGCTGGGCAGGTGCTTGGGGTCAGGGCTGGGCAGCCAGAGGTGGAAATGAACACCTCTCCTCGTGTGCCCGGGGACTCAGCAAGTGCAGCCTCCCCAAAGGCCACCACTTGCCAGCAGGCTGGTGGCCCATTTTGCAGGAGAAGTGGCTGGGGTTTCAGGCTGGAAATTGAGTGGTGGCCTGGAAGGGGGATCGTACCTGGAGGTTGCAGAGTGAGATCATGCTGTACATCATCTGGGTCACGCAGAAGCAGTGCCGGAAATTGTGGAAGGGGTTGTTTCTGTAATTGTCATGAATACACAGCTGCAGAGAGAGGGAGTGAAGCTGTCAGAAGCAGCAGAGCTGTTTACCAAGCACTGTGTGTCCTTATAGGAGCCCTCTGGGGCCCAGGATTATTCTCTGCAAGGACAGAGTGACAGCACAGGGCCTCTGACACTTTCTGCCTTCCTGGGTGAGATTTGTGTGTTCCAAGAATTCACCAGCAGGTAAAGCTCACAGAAAATCCTCTCTCATACCAGCCAGCAATGGGCAAGTATCCCAGCACAGCTGCATCTCAGTCCTTAAGAGAGAACTCTGCTGAATTTGTGTTTCAAACCTTGCAGTGGCTAAATGGTGACTCTGGGGACTGTAAAGGGCTCAGAGCCCAGCCCTGTCCCCCTCTCCTGCTGAGCACAAACTGCACCTCTGATACCTTGAGAGATGAAATGTGGCTGTCATTTCACTGCCAGTGCTCAGGGGTGGCACTTTGGGACCTGTTGCTTGGCAAAGGGAAGATGTGAATGGACACTGGGTGGGTTTTCCATGCCAGTCAGCCTGGGAGAGATGGAGCTGTTATGGGCTGACAGCAGCTGTTGCTGTGTGGTTTAACTTCCCACAGATCCTGGCTTGGTTGGCCACATTGCACAGGCAGGATAAAGCCTGTCTGTCCCTGTGTCCTGGCCAGTGCCAGCCAGGCTGGCTGAGGGAGGCTGGCTTAACACGTTATTCCAATGTTCCTCTGGTTTCCTGTCCTTCACAAAGCAGCCAAGAGTCAGGAGCACTGCTGGACCCCTCTGCTGAATCCTCCATAGCCTGGACCCCAGAGAGCCCTCATGCACATGCTTCAGTTCCTGAGCCTGAATTAATGCCATGGACAGAATTCCTGTCCCCTTCCCCAGCTAAATCAGGAATTTACTTCAGCAGTCCTCACACCCCATCAGGATCAAACATTTTAACCCATCTTCTAGGTTAAAGCTTCAGATGAGGTCAAGAGAAGTGTGGTATTTCAATGCTTATTCAGTATTTGTGGGTTTCATTGCAAAAGCTGCACAGATTATTCTGCAGCAAGGATTTTAGAAACACATCCCATCATTTTAAAATGACATGAATGACACAATATGGTTGTCAGCCAGGCTCACAGGTGGTGAGTATCTCACAGCCTACACATGGACACCCATGGCACTGCACAAAACTGCATGGATGTAATGTATACATCCAACACTGGAGCCCAGAGCATCCCAGGGGACTCCTGACTCAGAGCACTGAAGGGATGGAGTGACTGGGTTGCATTAATCACTCTTTTCTCCTCTTTCTGGAAGGCTTCTGTAGCCAGTGGATGTGGGAACAAGAAAGCCAGGATAAGCATGAGGTGGCTTTTTCTCTCCCACTTGAGTTCAAAGTGACGCCCATACTGTGCTTGGGGGAAGTATCCCACTTGGGAGCAGAGCCCTTGAGGCTTTTAAAAATCATCTTTCTTTCTGCAAGAAGATAGGAGACCTCACCCTGTCTTACCCTTGTAGAAAATACACAACAAACTCCCCTTTTGCTGCTCAGAGTGAGGCTGTCTGAAATGTTAGCAGTGACAAATTGCTTGGAGACACAAGCGAGGGGAAGCTGCCTGCAGCAGCGTGTGTGGGTGGGCTGTTGGTGTGTGTTGACATATCACCTTGCTTCCCATGTTTTCGGGCTGTGAAACAGGAGGAGGAGATCTTCTGGTTTATCTACAGTGTGTTCCCCTTGTTTGTGTTGGGTTTCATCCCACCCCTTGTCTTCAGCTGCTTTATAAGGTCAGCACCACCCAGCTTTTCATTTGCCTTCTTCGGAGAGAGAGATTCACCAGCTTTTGATCATTTTTGGTGTCTCCTTTAATGCAGTCATATTATTTTTCTAAAATGGCTTCACCAGTGCTGGGAATAAATTTCAGGTGAGCCTCCTGGCTTCTGTGGTGACATTTTATTCCTTATTCCAGGCTCTGCTCAGCCTTGAGCCTCGTTGTGTCCCTCCTGCAGCAGGACACCAAGCATCCCCATGTGCCTCCTGCCATTGCTGTACAGTAACACATGATGAACCAGTCTTTTCTTTGCCTTTTCCAGCTATCTCCTGATTTTGTGACATTTTTTAGGAGTCCATATCCATCTAAAACAGTGCCCTCTACTCTCTGCAAGCTCCTCAGGGAATTTGAAAAGATTTATGAGATATAAGTCTTTAGTACAGGAATTCTATGAAACATCTGTATGGTGAATTCACACCATGACATTTTTAATTATTGTCTCAATCAATTTATGAGACACAGAGGTAAGTTTTTACTAGTTATAATCCCTCAGGCTATCCCTGGATGCTTTTTAAACAATGGGTAAACTATTTACTGTTCTACAGTTCTCTAGGAACATGATGGGTTTTCTCCAAGAAAGCAAATATATTCTTTACTTTTTAGCAAACACTTTCTCATGCTCTCCCTTGGACCTGAAAACTCATTGCTTTTTAAATATTCCAGTGTTTCTTCCTTAGAAATCTCACTTTTGGTATGATCTCATCTTTCTCACATTTTGCATCTCTGCAGCATTCTCACATCAAAGACTGAAGCAAAGAAAGTTACCTTCTCAGCAATTCCTTTTCCTTCCTGACTTGCTCTTTTCTCTGCTCCCTGTGATTTAGTACATTGAATGATTATTGCACACATTGGTCCTTTTTAGCTGTATCTGAAGGCACTTGTCTTGCCTCCATTTACAGTAGGTACCAAGAGCATGCAGCAGAAATAAACTGCTTTCAGTAACAGAAACCTCAGCAAATGAACACAAAACAGTTAAAAAAGAGTCATTTGTGACCACAAGAATGCAAACAATTTCTGAGGTACTCGAATTTTAAGAATTTGTATAGACTGAGCACTTTCATTGGGATTACTCATGCGAATCATGTAAATTCCATGACTAAATGCCTCGTTTATTGATTTTTGAATGTGAAAAACTGCAAACACCAGTAAGCTGAAATACTCACCAACCACCTCTTCAACGTGATGGGATTGATGTTGAAGTCTTTTACCAGCCCCAGGTCGTGGTACATGTGCTCCAAACAGCTCAGCATCTGCAGCCAGGAACAGGCAGGTTATTGTTGGCTCTGTAAATATCCCTTGAGGACACCCTGTGAAGTGAATTTCCCCCTTGCAATCATCAAATAATTGCAGAGCCCTCTTTAGATGAAAGTAAGATGTTCAAAAATTGCATGATTAAAGGCAGTGCAAAAGGGGAGACAGAGAGGGTCTGAAAGCTTTTTGAAGCAGACACGCTGCTGTTGACTTCACAGGTTTTGTGCTTTGCATATCACACCAGCACTCTCCAGTAATTGTGATTCGTGTTCTTCACAGCAATTCCTGCTCACAAGAAAAGGATTGCCATTTTTCTAGTTCAGCTGGGATGTGTCCTGTTGCTCAATGAAACCAGTGGGAGCCTTTCCCTGTCCGTACAGAAATGGATCAGGCTCCAGCTGAATAGAAAATTACAGCAGAAAATAAGAGATCCCTAAAGAAACATTTATTTCAGACATTTGTCAATACCTTCTTTCTTTATGACTTCTTGTGAGCTCCTAACTCCGCTATCTTAGCTCATATTTCTTGTTTAAAAGATTTCCCATTATAACCCTACAAAACTGCAGCAGTTTTGTGATTATCCCCTCATGGAGACTGTAACCATGCTGAAATGCAAGGGCAGGCAGGTCTTTTGAGACAACACCTGCTCTGCAGTAGCAAGGGGGATGCAGATAGTTTAGCATCAACCCTCACCTTTAATCACCTTGAAAGGATTGCAAATGAAAGATATTGATAATCTCGAGTGTTTGGGTGCTTAAGAGCTTCCACCAGTCAGAAATGAGCAGGTTTCCCAGAGTTCAGGAGGTTATGTGTGTATGCATTCCCATTTCTGAAGGCCAGGTCTGCAGGGGATGGAATGTGGTCATTGTGTTAGAAGATGCAGTTCTCAGACTGTAAAGCGAGCCAGGGGTTTCAACATGACGAGTGTAATTTCACAAATACAGCCCTGGAGGCATTTCTAGTTAGTTTTCTGTTATTTAGGCTCTTAGAAACTCACCAGAAAAAAAAAAAAAAAAAGTGATTTAATTTAATGAAAACTTATTATTTATCAGGGGAATAAATATAAGTCATGGAGTAACAACAGGGCTGATTTTGAGGAATCCAAAGAGGATGAGACTTTCCTGCAAGACCTGAGGGACAATGCCATGAGCTGAATTCTGCTCAGATCACACAGACAACATTTTGCTGAAGATCCCCTTGTCCTGGTAGAAGATATGTTTTGCAATAGTTCCATAAAATGCTTTCCATGACAATGAACTTTATCCAGAAGTGCTGAATTACCCAGCTGTTGCCAAGAGAGCTTTGGGTGAGTGATGAAGTGACTCTCAGTCCCAAAGCTCCTGCCCCTGAAAGCAGGAGAATCTCAGTTTTCATGTTTAGCTTTCTTGATCAGCAACAAAAGCTGGACTATGGGACTCTTGTAAGGCTTGAAAAGTGAGAGGGCATTTGAGAAGGAGGACCCAGGCTTGCTGCAAAGCTGTGTTTACTGGGATGCAGCAGAGCACATTATTCATTTGCTTACAGATGACCGAGGTTTGTGACCTGCCCGTCCCACACTGGGCACGTGGGCAAACACTCAGTGCTAAACAAGCACTGACAGAATTGAAATATTCTCTGTAAACATAAAGCAGAGCTAAGAGGGCGAGATAAACCCATATGGCTCACCACAGCTTGTGTGGAATCTCATTTCTGAGCAGACTCTTCCTTGCAGGGCAAGTTTAGTCTCCACACCCTCCTGTTTGCCTTGCTCATGCCACCATATAATATTTCCTAGCCTTCTGAATGAGTTACTGTGCTAAAGAACCATCCCTCAGCCCACAGCAAACCGTGGATAATGGGTTCTGTCTGTCCTCACTCTTTCCTAATGGTCAGAAGAACAATAATCCAGCGGTGTTATGGTGCACCTGTCAGACTGTAATTCCCTCTTGCTGCAGAGACCTGGCAGGCATTTATGGCCATGGTGCAGACAAAGGGGCTGGAGAGGGCTGCACAGCACCTCTGACCACACCAGGGAAGCTCTGCCAGCCTCAGCAAATGGGAGATGGACCTAAAGCCATCAGAGAGCCCTTCTGTTGTTCTTCCAGACCTAGCAAACATCCTGAAGGGAATGTGCTGTTCCTGTGGATGTGGTACAGGGTGTTTTTTCTTGGCATGCTGAGCCAGAATTACTCTGCATGCACAACCCCTGAAAAGGTAATTACAGTGATTGCTGCTGGGGCTGCTTCCAGAACTACTCAAGCCTTCCCCTGGGGAAAAAAAAAATAAACAGCACTAAACCCCTGGTTTAGTCCTGTCCATCATTACATTTTTCATAAGTGAGATTTGCTAGTATTTGCTAAATCTGGTTTTACATTATATTATAAGATGTCCATTCTTAACATCCTTCTCCTTCACACTTCTAGAGGTTTACACATAGACCTTCCAGAACCTTCTGCAGTAGGAGTGATGAACCATGAATAACACTAATAGCAGTAAGAAAAGGAAGAAAATGAAGCAATAAGGAGATACTAATTGGCTGTGAATGTAGCCTTGCAACCTCTTCAGAAAAAACTGCAGAAAAAACCTCTCAGCTGAAGGGTTGTGAATCAATGCCTGCACCTCTGCCTGCTGCTTTATTGATTTGAGTGGAGTTATTGATGATGTGCTAAAGCACACACTTCACTGGGGATTGATTTGCTCAGATAAAATGGTTGGAGAGAACTCATGTGGCAGTAATGACAGTGCACCAGTTGAGGGACTTTCCTAGGAAGAGATTAAAGAGCAAATAAAGAGGAGCCAGAATATGATAAAGAGCATAATCTACCTGGCATCTGCTAGGAAAAAGCACTGTGTTTCTGGGAAGGATGGTGGTATGGAAATTAAAAAAAAAATAAAATTAGAGAGTAAGGGGCAGAAAAAGGGGAAAACCCTGCAGACTGTCTCAGAGGGCTGTTCTGGCCTTATTGGTTCTCAGAAAGTGCCAACCCAGCTCAAGTGGCATCCTCACCTCGTTGGGCTCCCACAGCCAGACATCAAAGGTTGGTTTCCGCAGAGCCTCGATGGTCTCCTGGGACAGCATGTACTGCAGACAGAAAGGCAGGAGGTGTCAACAAGGGTGTCCCTGCCATGGGAATGCTGTTGGCATGTCCTTGGGGCTCCCAGGGTTCCATTCACAAGGGGTTTAGCCACATTTCCTAAGCAGAGAGCAAACCATCTCTCCCTCTGGCCACCCAACCCTCCTCAGCCTTCCTGCCAGCTGCTCATTGGGGCAGATCCTTGTGGAGCAGAACTTGGGGGAAAAGGGAGAGTGGAGGTGTTAGGGAAAGGGTCATGGCTAAATCCAGCACAGGGAATCAAAGGCCCAGGGCACAGGCCCATCCCTGGCTGTGCTGGTTCTGCAGAGCATCAGCGGCACTCCAAGCTGCCAGTTAGGGAGGGTGGTGTGAAGTGTCTCTGCTTACAGTGCTAAATTAGCTGGTGGGGATGATATGTTTATTTTCAGATGATTTATGCTCTCGTTTCAAGTGTTTTTTCAAGAGTGCCTACAGTTTCAAATTGGTTGTCAGCCTGCAAGATTCTAGAGATTTTTTATCATTACGCTCAGAAGCCTAAAACAAAATCAAGCTCATTCACCAGTTATGGTTGTACACAAAATGAAAAGGAATGTGCAGGGTTAAAGGACATGGGGATATCAGGGCTCTACAGATTCATCTTTTCAGGATCCTATTCATCAGTGGTTTTGTGGCTCAAAAACCTTGTGGCTTCAACTGGTCCATTTACCATGGCTGTCTCTAATTTGGGTTTACTCTCCTGAGTAATTCATTCCAGGTGAATGACAATTTCTGAGCCATCAAACTGTTTGATACTTAATCCAAGGAGGAACAACGCAGAAGATTAATTTTTCTTCTTCTGAAGGCAAGGAGTTTTGCATTTGCATACACAATGCACATTTAGTGTGATTTTCTGCAAGAAAACTGCTAATTAGATTAGATTTGGTGTTGCAGTGACATCTTCCTTCAGCCTCACTGACACTGGAGAAATCCAGCACCTGACAGCTGATAACAATTTTTGCAAATCTCCAAAACCCCAGACTCCCATGAGTTTTGGTTTAGGAATAATGCAGAAATACAAACTCCCAGTTTACTCTACAGTGGGTCAGTGCAACTCTTTATTCTTAATTCAAGATCCTAATGCAGCAGTCCATCAAAGTTTAATCTGACATATATACTTATCAAGGGAAAAAAACTGGCTTGGAACTGATGTGTTCTGTGAAATGGTGTGTTAGTGTCAGGAGCACAAGCCCCCTGGGCAACAGTTAATTAAATAAACTCTCTTCTTCAGTGCAGGTCACTTCTGTGAGGCAGAGCAGAACAAACAGCAGAATTTACTGCTCTGCTGGGCTCTGAAGAGAAATGTGCACAGAGCCATGTCCATGTCGTGCACCTGCATCACAGGACCATGAGGATTCAGGGTGGCTGAGCCAGCTTTGGTGTGTGCAAGGAGGTGCCCGTGCTTAAACCACGATTTGCAAATGTGTGAGCTGGTGTTCCACCAAGGTCTGAGCTGGGCACTGGGCAGGAATAACCAGGCAGCTTTTAATAATTCTTGTGGGCAAAGACTGCTGGTTCTGGGACCAAAGACTCTGTGCTCTTCATGGTTTCAGCCTCATTCATCACTGTGGATTTGTACTTGTACTTGCCCAGGAGACATTTTTCTTCCAGCATTACTGTTTTCTCTAGCAAATACACTAACTCATTTTCACAGGGACAATGAATCATTTTGGAGAGAATCCAATGTCGCATTTTCTCTTTGTTTCCCTAGGTGAAGCATCCCCATAAATTACTTTTTAAATTAAAAAATAATCTATTAGGAGAAAACAGGCAGCAGCACTACTTTCAATCAGAACACGGCATTACAGGGTGTTTTTGATTGTTGCTATGAGCGTGGAGAATAAACAAATACAACTAGATAAAAGAGCATTAAATGTTGATGAATGCACAACGTTCATTAACATTTCAAACACTAATGAGCTTTCAAGTACTAAAGACTACTGAGAATTAAACTTTAAGTCACCGTGGGCAACTGGCAGCTTTTTCCACTGGCTCACAGGAGTTTTGGATCAGACCTTGGATTTAGAATAACCAGGAATTAATGGCTAAGGAGTCACGCATTGTAGAGCAGCTCTTGTCAGGATGGCAGCCATGCAGGAGGAACGTGGAAAGAGCAAGGATTGTGTGGTACCTTTGGGTAGGATGGTACATCCCGCCGGGGAGCTGGCCTCTTGTTTTCATCCAAAAAGCTGTACTTGCAGGGACAGTTAGTCCTGTAATGAAATATTCATCTCTTAACAATGAGGGAGCAGAAGCACAGTTCTTCAAAAAGTGCCAGATGTCTCCCAGGAGCCACCCCTCAGAGCCACCCACTCCAAAACCTTTCCCTTTCAAAATGCTTTTGAAAGTGTGAGTGATCCTCCTTAGGGTTTTCCCCCCTTGGGCAACACCCCTGTTGCCCTTTCCTGGCCTATTTGCATTCAAGAGAGAGGCATCTGAGTTCAGCCATGTATCCATGGATACCCAACCAGTTCTCCTTAACCAAGTCACTTCCAGCCAGCGGTTTGCTGTCCATGGCAGGAGTCCTTCTCCTGGCTGCCAGGGGCCGTGCTGGCTCTGGGCACGGGCACACCCGTGCTGATTTACTGCTGAAGGCACCCACTGAGCCTTGCTGCAGCCCACAGGAGCTGCCACTTTGATGGGGTGACCTCCTTGCCAGCTGTCCTCCACCTGGGACAGCAGCAGAGAGACATGGACTTGGCAGACACCTCTGATCCTGCAAGAAGGGAGCCACTGCCAGCAATTACAGGTAATTAACACTTGCCTGGTTATTAACACTGCCAATTATCTACTCTTCTTTCCTCTGAGTATGGAAAAGCCAAGCTGATGCTTTCCCATCTGAGGAGAGGCCCAGGGGGGACCTTATCACTCCCTCCAATTGCCTGCCACCAGGTGAGGGTCAGGCTCTTCTCCCAGATGACCTCAAGCTGTGCCAGGGGAGGGACAAGCTGGACATCAGGGAGAATTCCTTCACTGAAAGGGTGGTCAAGCACTGGAAGGGGCTGTCCAGGGAAGTTTGGAGTCCCCATCCCTGGAGGTATCCAAGGAAGGAGTGGGTATGGCACTCCGTGTCCTTGGGCTGGGGACAAGGTGAGGATTGGTCACAGGCTGGACTGGGTGGCCTTGCAGGGCTTTTCCCAGGCAGCTGTCCACATGGCCTTTATTAACTCTTGTGTGAGGCTGATCTTCTCGTATTTTGCATTTGTAGAGTCATGGAATGGTTTGGGTTGGAAGGGACCTTAAAAATCATCCAGCTCCACCCACCCTGCCGTGGGCAGGGATGCTGCTCAGAGCCCCATCCAATCTGGCCTTGAGCACTTCCAGGGATTTATCCCTGGAGTTCTAACATTCAGATTATCCTCTCTCAGTTTTCAAGCCCCCTGCCAAAGGAATCAAAAAGAAACCTCATGAAAGAAGCCAAGCAAAGCATTCCATTAACTCGGTTTGTGCATTTTTGATTATTAAATTTTGCATTGTATCTCTTTTGAGTGAGTCTCTTCTCTGTTGGGAATTAGTCCAGGTCTCTTTTCTCCTCTTAACATTGATGTCTGCAGTCTTTTCTGGTGTCACTGTTTGAATCCTGTGAAAGTTATGTCATTTTACAGCTCATGGTGGTCAGCTGACTTCAACCAGCTGCCTTTTTCTGCCCTGTTTAAGGAGATTCTCAGTTGGTGAAAAGCTGTCTTAATCGTTTCTAAAGCTGTTTCCTCAAAACTCCACTGTGTGGGGTATTAGTAGGATAAAAATAGTGAGATTGGGGCATTCCTTGCCCTAATTGGAGCTGACTGCCAGGGTTAGCTGAGGGTCAGCCAGCTATCTCTAATTCCCAGCTGTAGAAGGATATTGAAGCCTTCATCCCAGCACACTGGGGAACACACCAGAGCCAGGATGCATCAGACCTTCACAAATGTAAAACTGTATCTGCAAATGATCATGATTTTAAATGACACCATAATGCTATTAGCATCTGCCAGTGGTGAGTGCAAAAAGCAGACAAGCAAAAAAAAAAAAAAAAGCAATTTGAGGAGGATGCAAATGGAGATGGTTTGCTCTTCTAAAGAAGGGGATGCACAGTTCACTGTGCACGATGGTTTTTATAAGCCTGGCTGCTCAACCTTACTCTCTCATCTGGTAATGTAACAGCAAATAAAAGAACAGGTAAATATCCATACAGCTGTGTACACTGTGATCTTATTGAACAATACAGGCACTCACACATATTTATGTACATTAATTAAATTTAGGTGGGATCCCTAATTGCAACCACAATGCATTATCTAGCAAATGACACAATGGATGACAGGTCTGAATGAGAGCAAACACATTTCCACCTCCCTGGAATGCCTCTGTTCCATCACATCCCCCATGCCAGCGGGAGAGGGTTTGCTCAGCCACCCTGGGGTGAAGCATCCCTAGGCTGGGGTCACCTTGGGCTGGTGGCCTGGCTGCTGTGGGGCTGTGGTGGCTTGGGAATAAGGAACCTCAGCTCATTCCTCAGCAGCTCCTGATGGGAGCCACCAAGGAGCGTCCTCTCCTCAGTCTTGTGTCCACATCTAGCTGCTGCTTTGGGTCCCAACCCCACAGGGTGCAGATAGCCATGGGCAGAATTCTGGGCAAGCAGGAGGAGCTTTTGAGCAGCTGGGAGGAGGGAGATGCAGCTCAGGGTAAGCAAGAGGAGCTGTGTCAGAGCCTTACGGACACAGCACCAAAGTGATGCTGAGCAGAGCGAGTCCCACTCCTGCTCCAGCGAGAGCAGCTGTGAGTGTGAGCTCAGAGCAAGCCAGGGTGGGTGTCTGTGCCCAGCTGAGCCCACACCCATCTTTACCCATCTTCACCCATCTTTACCACAGCTTTCCAGCCTCACACCCCGTGCTGGTCTCTGGCTTTTGGAGCCTGTCACATCTCACCAGGAGCCCTCGGTGAAGGTGACACCCCAGCTGGAGCTGGCTGCTCTGAGCAGATGGAACACTCCCTATTCCAGCTTTTCTTGTTAACAGGCTGTTGTTTAGGCCACAAAATATAGATTGGAAGGTGACAGGATCTGGGATGGGAATTAGTCACAGCTGCTGGGACAGTCTTATACTTCCTGATGGGGTGTGGTGGTGATGGAGCGAACACGAACTCGCCACAACTTCTTTTTAGGACTTAATTCCCTGTCCACCTGTGCATCACTGTTCAGCTCTGCCAGCTCCCTGCCACAGCTGAAGGAAAGACACATGAGCACACATGTTTCTCATATCACACCCAGCACAAATCAGCACACATGCTCTTGCATTTGCTGCCAGCCTGGGCTTGGATTTTCCTAATGAGATTTCTCCACACACCCCAACAAGAAATGGTGCAAGTCGCAGGGCAAACTGCATTCCACCCTTCTGGGATAAATCTGAGGCACATATCTGAGGTTAATAATGCTACTCTGCATTTATGCTAACATGACAGCTGAATTTGGCCTTGGACTTCATGGGAATGAATTATCATTGTGCCTCCTGACATATCTGGATGGCAACATTTATAAAAATGAGTGATTATAAAGCCTGAATCTTTTAGCACATCTCCCATTGCCCTCAGTAGGAAACAGCTCTGATTAAGGGTCAGACAATTTGACCCCGAGACTGTCAAGACATAGTTACATTTGCTGAGAAAAAAAACCCCTCACCCACATTTTGAGCAGCATGGGGTATTCCTCTCCAGCAACCTTCCCAGAAGTATTCCCAGTCTCACAGTGATGATTTGTTTGTCCTAGTGAGGCACTCCAGTGACACAGGGGGCATTTTCCAGCTGAGACCACGCACCGTACCAAATGCAATTTTTTTCTGCTGGTGTTTTAATTACAGCAAAACCGAGCTTCAACATCACAATGAGCCCTTGCATTAGAAAGTAAATTCCCAATTTCTCATTGAATTTGAAACGGATGATTTATAATAGCATGAGATCATAATTAGAGGAACTGCTACATATTTATTTGGTAATTTCCCAGAATATACTGGAGCTGATTCGAGTGCTGACTGGTTCCCAACCAAAGGCTGCAGTGTGCAGAAGTTCTTTTCCCATTCTCTCTCTCTCTCCCAGTAAATCCGGATGAAGCATTCCCGTTCTCTGTGTGACAAATAACTCCCAAGGCCTTTTTCTCTATTCCCATGGCCCAAGCTAATTTAACTGGTGAATGGCTATAAATCTTCAAATAGTAAATTAAAGCTACTCTCCTTGATGACTATTGGTTTCCTTTCTCTCTTTCTTCTAAGCCCAGGAGATAATTCTGTGGAAATGTTGCATTGGGGTTTGAAAGCAGGCACTTACTCCTGTGGCTGGGTCCCAAGCAGAACTTACCTGCTGCTTCTTGCTGCCATTTCCTCCCTCATCTTTTTAATGTCGCGCTTGCATTTCTCAATCTCCACCACTTTCAGGCCTTCCACTGTCAACAGAGGGAAGCAACAGGGGTGTTACCATGGTGAAAAGTCGCAGAATTTCAGGGAGCTCTGCCAGTGGGGTTATCCAGCGAGGCAGCCAGCTCTCACAGGCTGCCTCGGCTCTCCCACGTGCAGGTGCTGCCAAAGCCAGAGATGTTGGAAACCCACGGGAATTCTCTGCTGCCAACGCAGATAACAGCCTGCTGAACGGCTAGAACATCTCGCTTTTCCTCAGCAGCAGGCAGCTCTCCTGGTGCCTCCACTTCTCTGTGCTGTACAGCACGAAGCAGAGGAAATCCTGAGCAGGAAAAACCCCCGTGATGGGATGATAAGCGTGGCTGTGCAAACACGTCCCGGTAGGATTAGAATTCCCATTAAGATAAAAGGTTTTAATTCAGAAGTTCATGCAGAGCATTAAGGAGCTCTGAGAGGCATTGCTGGATACAGAAAAAGCAAAGTGAGACTGCAGGAGAGAGAGAAAAAATGTTGAAAATTTGGCTCTAATGATAGGGAGCTTTTTGTGGTTGTTTTTTGTGGGTTTTTTTTTTAACTATTGAAATCCTGTCACTTCTTTTTGCCGATCAATTCTGTAATCAAAGGTTATTTCTACATGCAGCACAGAAAATCCTATATTTCCCTTCTGCATGTAATTGTGAGAGCCACGAGGCAAAAAGTTTGATTGCCTTTTTATGCAGCAGGGCACTTTATTCCCTGTAGCCAAGAGAGCCTGATGCAGTGAGAGTGTGAGAATAATTCTCCCTTTGCTTTCCCCCTGGTTGAACAGTCAGCGTGATCAAGGACACAGCACCATTTATTGTGCCCGTGTCATTCACATTGCAATCATTTCACAGCTCATTTGTTTACTGAACTCGTTGTTTGCATGGATGAGCCATGGTTCCAAGGGAACTTGCAACTGGAAAATCGGTGTTCAGCAACTTTCTTAGAAAATCACAGTCTGGATCACACCTATCTGGAGAGCAGCATGTGAGTGATGAAACCCTGCCTCGAAGGGCACAGCTCTGGAGATGAGCAGAGACCTGGGTTTTGTTTTTCCTTTCTGAGAGTAACAACAAAGGTTGCAGCTGGAACTGGGAGAAGGGAAAAAGATGTGTATGAGGCAGAATTCAGGGCAGAATGCCACACATTAGGAGAGGAAAGGGAAAGGGAGTTGGTTTTGTTTGTTTGCAACAAAATCCCATTTAGACATTTATATTTTTTCATCTGTCATTGTTACAGGCAATTTTTTTGGGGTGATCACAATGTGATGATTGAGGCAAGCTTCTTACTGGATATCTTTGTTCTGGATACCTGCCTGCCCTTTTTTGGGTGCTTTGTTCAGTAGCTGATGATCCTGTCCTGCAGGACCTGTGCTGCTTTGTACCACACTGGTGCATTCCCCTGGGAGAAATCCCTGGATAACCCATTTTCCAAGGTGTCTAAGTGGTGGCCAGTGCCTATCTGGAGCAAAGGGAGCCAAGCAGAGTTATCAGAGCAACAGGGAAGTGAGGAAGGCAACTGCAGGGAGAAGAGGAGGTCTGGTGCAAAATGGCAACCCTGAGCATTTTTTCCCGTTGTGTCCCTTTGGTTTTTGTCCCAGATCTCTCCAGGGGAGCAGAGAATTTTCATAATAATTTTCTTAAGGTAGATGTGAAGTGCTTACAAATTGCAAAGGGTTTTTTTGCCAGCTTCCTTATTCTTGTGTGGGCTGCTGTGCAGAGTAAGTCAAGCCATGGGACAAAGCATTCCCAGAGCTTGCTCTGCATGGACTTATTTTCCAAAGGGAAGTGACAAGCTTTAGCTGGGATTTAAAAAATCAGCTAAAAGATTTGGCTCCCTGAAAGCAAATCTCTGGTGTGGTCTCCAGGCAGGAATGGGAAGGAATGAGATTTCATGTGAGGTGCAGATGTAGTGCTGTCATGAGCATTTATCCCCACACACACATCCCCTCTGGGGAACTAATCCTGGAGAGCACACGTGAAAGTGGCAGAAAAGGGATCTCTGAAAGAGGCAGGAGAAAAGGCAAAATAAAATCACAATTCTTTCCACATTTGGCTTGCAAATGATAAATGGCCATGTCATGTGCACTGATTAAGGGCCCATTACATTATTCTGTAGTGAGAAATACTTTCTGAAAAGACCCTGTGCTGTCTAAAGAAATCCTTGGGCTGAATCCAGCAGTGAAACACGGCCCTTAGAGCAACCTCTGGGAGCCCAGCTCAAGCAGGGAGGTTGGACACTCCCTCTCTCCCACAGATTTGCTTCTTAAACATGACAGCCCAGAGAATTATTTGAGAATGCTGCAGGCTGGGCTCTGTTCAAACTCTGGAAGTCTGATTTCGAGCAGATGGGTGCACTTGCAGACAGGCAGCCCAGGGAGCTCCTTCCCACAGATTGCTCCATCAGCTGCTGTTTCCATCAGCAGTGGGACAGGACCCTCCTTTGGGGAGCAGGGAATTCAGTCCTCCTGCATGGCACAGCAGCTCTGGGCAGGCTGCCTTCCCTAAACCAGAAATAAAGTGCTGGAGTGGGCAGGTGCTCAATTTTTTCCTGCCAGGAATGGCATGAATGCCTTGTTATCTCCCTCCTGCACTGTGAGCTGCCAGTGTTGAGAGGCAGAGTGTGTGCCAGAGCTCCCAGGGGTTCACCAGAGGCCAAAAGCAGCCCCTAGCTGGCTGGGATAGTTGCTTGCTTGGGCTGCCAAGGGGATACAAAGACCCACAGCTTACCTCATTTGCTCTAATCCATGGCATTTAGCCCTGAGAAGTGGAGCTGGTCAGAAGTTTCACTGAAAATGCAGAGTGACTGAGCTCATTTCTCTTTTCTCTTTCTTTTTGAGGGGGTCATGGAATAAACCAGCAGAGCCTTGGGAGAAGCAGCAGCCAAACAGACAGGGAGGAATTCATTCCTGGGTTCCTTTCAGGGGGTTGGGCAAGCTGCAGGTTGCCCCCTCCATGGACATCCCTCAGCACCAGGAGCCTGAGGCTGGGGTGGCCACAGGGAGAGGCTTCCCTGCAGCTGCTCCTCAAATGAGGACATTTCTTCCTCTCCCTGATGACAAAGGGATCAGTCTCCCCAAGCAGCTGCAGGGTCAAGGTAGCTTCTGCTCAGGGGAAGTTTCAGGAAAACAACTTCTTCCATGAACCAGAAACTCTTTTTATTCCCAGCCAGCTCTAGTGGGAAAGTTCTTTCTGCAGCTGTAGTGCTGGGGAAGGCTCTCCCTGCTCCTGGGTTCAACGCTGAGCATCCTCGAGGATGTGGGGTGTGGAGTCACAATGGATGACAGCACCTTATTCATACCCCTTCCCTGCCTCTCTGGGACCTGTGTTCTGCAGAATGTACTGAAACAACTCAGAGGCTGCACAGGGGGAAAAAAAATGACCCAAAAATCCCAGAAAAGAAGCTCTCTGAGCAGGGGAGCTGGAGTTGGCTGCTGCACTGTAGCAGTGTGGTGGTGTTAGGGGACAAGGACTGGACTGCCAGCAGGAGGAGGGTGTTACCCCCTGGAATTACAGACCAAATGCCCCAGTGAGGGTGGGATCAGGTTCCCCAGTGTTGGAGGAGTGCAGAGGGATGGGGAGGTCACTGCTGGGTGCAGGGAGGTGACAGACACCTGGGCCATGGGGGACACGGGAGGGCTGGGAGCGGGGATGGAGAGGTGGGTGGTGTCCCTGTGCCACAGGAACAAGGGAACAGCAGCTCTGGCCCCAGTCCCCAGAGCTCAGTGGAGGGCTCAGCAGTGCTGAAAGGGAGGGCAGCAGGAGCTCTGGATGCTGGCAGCACCAGCCAGCCCACTCTGGTCCCCACACCAGTGCCACCACAGGCTGCCACCGTCCCCACTGGTCACCACGGGCTGACCTGCGGCCTCTGGGGCTCAAAGTTGGCCAAATTACGAGGGATTGGAGAAAGTGGAGGGGCTGTGAGGAGCAGGACAGGTCAGAGGTCACAAGAAGGCACCAGTTCCCACTGGGAGAGGAATAAAGGGACACTCACATTCAACCTTTTTCTCCAGCATTGCCAAGTGATTAGCTACTTCCGTTTTCAGCTCATTGATTTTAAAAACCCTGGAAAGAAAACCCTCATGTATTAATGTAATACATTTAATGCTCTACCTAGCCTAGGTGCTAAAAACTTCTGCTGGAAATGCCCATATTTGTGTCTCTGTGATTGATCTGCCCAGCCACGTTTGTCATAGCAAATTTTCCATGGAATTGCTAACACTGGGGCAGAAAATACACCCCAGGCTTAATTTTTAGAAAAAGTAACAATGATAATTATTTTTATGGCCCTGGGAATGACCTGTGGCTCTACAACACTTCATCTTCCCCTCTCTCAGCAGTGACTTGCTACTGTACTCCCCCAGGGAAGCAAAGTTAAACTGGTAATTGTTAAATTGATACTTCATAATTGTCCAAGAGCAGCGTCTTGGTGTCTGCACACTCTGAAACCTTCTCCCCTCCTGTCGAGTTACGCTGGTGATGTGCTGGGCTGTGCTGGGACTGATCTGTCTTATTGAAACCAGCTGGGATTAAATAAGCAGCTACACAGATGTTGAGAAATCCCCTCAGAGGAGAGACTTTTTGGGTGATAAAGGGGAAAATGAAACAAATCTGATGCTTTCACTGTTCAATGAAGAAGCATTTCTTTTCTTCCTAAGAGGGAAGGAGCATTTACTACTTGATCTCCTTTTTTAGATCAAAGATAAAATTGCTTTTGGTTTAAGCTACTGTGTTGCTGTCAGCAGGAAATAACATGTCCCAGACCTAAATTTGGCAGACAGAGTGGGATTTGAAAGATGTTTTAAATGCCCCTCTGTCTCCTGTGAAAATTTCATTTCAGGCTGATAAAAGAAATAACATTTTAAATTAATAATGATGTTCAGTTTCTTACCTTGAGAACTGCTCGGCAATCTGTCCCAATAAATTCTGGAACAATTCTTCTTTCTCTGAAAAAAAAATAGAAGGGAGACATATATAGAAAAAAAGAAAGGACAGAAGACACCCTCAATTCTTCTGCAAAGTGGTTCCAGTTTTCATGGTGAGGCCAGAAATTTGTTTTAGTCCTTTGAAGAGTGATGGTGTTTGGGAGTGTCTCCTTGTCTTACCTGCCTTCCTCTTCCTGCTGGTTACAGCCAGGGTTTCTCAGAAGTTTTATTTTTGGGAGTCTGGTCTCTGAGAGGTGGTTTGTTTTAAGGCAGCACTTTCTGGAGAGGAGACCCCTTTCACAGATCTTGGCTGGGACACCCAGGATCCCAGCTGGATTTGCTGGGATCCCAACTGGATTTGTGAGCTCCTGCTCACAGTCAGCGTCTCTACACCAGCAGCACACTGTGACACAGTGCCCATAAACAACACCACAGCTCAGAATAATGCAAAATAAAACCCAGTTTGCCTTTCAGCTTTATCCTGGAGACCAATTTTCCTGGTGCAAATGCCTAAGGATTGTGCTGCCTTGCATAAACCCCGGGCAAACACGAGATGACGAAGTGCTGTCCCTGTGGAATGAGGTCTGCCCTTCCTGGTTTGTGGGATGGACACAGCAGGGTACAAGTTTCCCAGCCCCTTTTCCCTTGAGAAAACAGCTTGGACAGAGCTGCCACGGGGATCCTGTCAAGATCCTGTTGTTCCCTGAGTTCCTGCAGTGTGGCCACACTGGGAGCCCTCGTGGCAGCAGCTCCGGCTCTCGGGGTCTTCTGCTGGCTCAGGAAAGCTGATGAAGCCCCAGCCTCTTCCCAAGATAATCACAGGATTGCAATCACCAACACAGGGAAAAGCAAACAATCCCTCAAAACAGGACCCCAGGTTTCAAGGGACAGCACACTTCAGGAAGGAAGAAGTGTGATAGCAATGTTTTCCCATCTTTTAGTGTCCACACAGAAAAGGGAAGCACAAATCACCTTTGCTGAGCCCTGAGATGCTGTTTTGGGATTGTTTCCCTTTTTCCCCAAAATGCTGCAGTGATTCCTGCACTGGGGATGTGCTCAAGGAGAGGAAGCATTGAGTGCACTCATAAACACACTGCAGATTACAGAACACCTATTTATACCCCACAGAGAAACACCCCGATGGCATTTCTGCAGATACTTCTTGTCCTTCCCCGCGGGAACACGATGCCTCACGAGTGCAGTCAGCAGGCAAAACACATCAGATAGAAATACAGCCCAGCATTTAGCATTTATTTCTAAATAAATGCTCTTGTACCTGTTGAAAGGACATGCAATTCCTCGGCTATTAGAGACATCAGCAATACTTGCCAAGAGCATTCACATCACTGGTCAAAACAATTTGCCTGTTACCCCCGTGTCACAAAACTGGAGCAAGCATTCAGTGCTCTGAAAGCCTCAGATCTAATTCCCTTTTTTTTTATTTTTTTTTTCCCATTTTTTCCCCCCCCAGCTCCCAGCAGAGTAGCTAGCAGAAAAAACAGAGATTGGTTCTTCTTACAGAGACCCATTTTCCAGTTTTCTCACAAAACCCAAGTGCTGAAACAAAGCAAAGGCTGTGTCCTATTTAAGAGAGGAGGAAAACTCACCGTGGGCAGCACCTGGGATGGCACAGAGTCCAAGAGTGAAAATAAGCAGAGAAAGCAGAGAAAGCCGTGTCCTCTCCCTCCAATGCTGCTCAGCCCTCTGACAGTGGCTGGAGCGTGCCAGAGACTGACAAGTTCCCTATAAACACTGTTCCAGTAAAAAAAAAAAAACAACCCAACAATCTTACTTTCACTCCCTCCCCCTGTCAAAACTCACTCAGAGTACTAGGAAATTCTCATCCAGGGAACAGTCAGCTGCAATCTGATGTTTATGGATGTAATAAAAGACTTTCAAAATGAAGATGTATGTTTTTATAACCCTAGGGTGCAGTAAAGATATATGACTAAGAGTGGCAGTTTGCCTCATCTTAAAGAGACAAAGATCCATTTCTCTGCCCTGTTCCTTTCCGAGGGAAAGACCTCTGGTAACCCCTGTTTTTGAAGAAAATGAGACATTGCTCTGACATGATTTAGTCTTGCTTGTCCCTTCCTTTGTAGAACAGGAGGGTTAGGTGTGCTTTTGCTCCCTTTTTTACCCTCTGCCTTCTTTTTTTTATACCTCTGGGCAGGGCTGAAGCCCCAGGTGTACACAGACACCTTTTCCCTCATTTGTTTTGCTGTGATTCCCTCTCTGCAAGGGAAATCCTACTGCAAGCAGCACTGGTAGCAGCTCTGGGCACTTTGCTGAGGGTCCTGTTGCAGCATCCCCAAAAAACCCTTTGTGCTCCCCTCACCTATGCCAGCTCTGTGAATACACAGTGTTTACCAGTGCAGGTGTTCAGCAAGGTTTTTGCACAGCACTCTGGCTGTTTTACAGCTGACAAATGGCAATTAGAAGCAAACCCCTCCAGAGGATGCTGCAATGGTTAATGCTGGGCAGGGACCAGGCCAGCTCGGGCTTCCCCAGGCTCCCCCTGCTCATTCCCCTGCTCGCAGGGACTCCTGCTCTTTGCCCTCTGGCCTCTGCCAAGCTCAGCAGGGACAAAGGAGCCATCCTGCCTTGTCTCCAGCAGCTTCTGGGAAGAAGGCAGGTGCGGGGGAATATGGCAGCATCATTTTTTCCTGTGATTCCCGCCGCGGCCGGGCCGGAGGCTGGCAGGGAGAGCACACCTTCCCTGCCAGACTGGCACCTGAGCAGCTCAGGTGATGCTGCACTGGCACAGATGGTTTATTACCCGCTGGCAGGAACCCTCTGCCTCGCACTGCCCTGCTCAGCAGTGCCTCTTCCTCCACCCTCTCACCCTTTGGGATCACGGCCAGGGAGCCACCTCCATCCTCCCACTCTCCCTGGCTTCCTTCTGTCCTTTCTGGTTTGGCCAAGCAAGGCTGGGAGGGCATGGGCATCTCCTTTTCCTTGCCAGCATCAGGCTGGTGAATTCCTGCCCTGTTTCTCACAAATGTTTCTGCCCCAGGCTGCTGTCTGCATTTCACTTTCTGTGGTTTTCTTGGATCAGGGCAGTCAGAGTAATTAAAAAAACCCCCACAAGCAGCCAGGTGGACAAAAGCCTTGGGAAGGGGTGAATTTCAAGCCCAAGCCCACACCCATATGAGTCTGTCATATTGAGCCCCAGATTAATGTAATTCACAGCTCAGGTTAATTTGGGCTGTTGCATGCAAATTCCTCATCAGGTGAGCAATCCCAAAGTGGTTGACCACGTGCCAGTGCACGCATCCACGCGGGATGCACTAAGGAGCAGGAGTGGGAGGAGGAATTTTCTCCCCCAGTCTCTGCCTCCTCACTCTTCCTGAGCTGCCAGCATGAACAAGACTCCAGAAGGAGAAGAGAGAGATGCCAGAATAAGAAGATTTAGACACAGTGACAAGCTTCTGCCGTTTTACCATCACCAAACGGCACAAGATCTCGGGTACTGAATCATCCAGGGGGAAAAAGCATCCCTGCAGATCTCTAGTGCAGCCACTGCTGGGTTTTGCTGCCCCAACTGTGGAGCAGAAGGGAAGTCCCTGTGAATGTTTTCCTGCCCTTTCAGGACCACAGTGGGTCAGGCTCATTTGACCTCCACAACAGCTCCTTTCTCTGCTCTATCAGAAACGCAACAGGCTTCAATTTTATCCCTCAAGAGGGTGCTGCTAATAGGGTTTGTTCATTTAATTGTCACCTCTGTCCAATCTATAAGTGCCTGAACCCTGCTAATTAGAGCAACAACACAGACATCATTTTGTGAGTATTGAGCCAGTTTCACCATGAGGAGAGAGACCAGAGCCCGTCTGCTGAAGGCAGGGAGAGGAAGCTCACTCAGTGGGCCTGGAAATTTAAATACCACAGAGAAAAGGGTTTGCCACAGGAGTTTTGATGCTCTGCTAGGATAGCCATGTGTCTTCTGGTCCAGGGCCATAGGAGGAGGGACAGGGTGTGATCCAGCAGCTTCACAGGCTCAGAGCCAGCAGGCTCAGGCTTCATCCTGACCCTAACCCTGACCCTGACCCTCATCCTGACCCTGACCCTAATCCTAACGCTTGCAGACAGCTGACCCCTGACACATTGATCACTGCTGCATCCAGCACTCTCTGGAATAAAAATTTATTTTTATTTCCAGCCCTCTCCTGTGACTATGGGCAGGAAATGAAGAACTGTTTCTTAGCAGGACTCTGGTGGATATCTCTTCTGCTGGATAGAAGCCACTGCTTGTATTTTTCCTCCCGAAGGATTCTATTTCCCAGTCCCACCTTTCACAGCCTCTGCTCCCCATGTCATTCTTCTGCAGCTGCCTGGGAGGCTGCTGAAAAGAGGTGCATTATCTCCCACCACTGTGAAATTTGGGATGACCCCCTTTTTGGCACGTATTTGGATGAGTTGCTTTGGGAAGCAGAACGATGCAGACAGAGCTGTCTGAGAAGTGAAGAATAGAATAGAGCTGTTTTTTTTTTTTTTAATGAAGAGGAACAATTTCCCACTCTGTTTATTCTTCCTACTGTCAGCAAAATGTCAGGAATGCTTAAGATTAATGACAAGCCATGTGAAAGAGAAAAAGATACCAAGGAACATTAGTTCCATCACACTCAGCTCAACTTTCTTCCTCTTTCCATAGCAGACTCTGTATTATGTTTTGACAATCTATGGCCAGAATTTTTCTTGCCCTTTTCAGCTCAGATCTTTGGAAATCCTTGTTTTATGAAATGCAGGGAGTGAAGAGCGATCTTGCTGACACAGTGAGCTGTGCTCTGCACAAAGCAGAGCCATGTGCTGTCAGCTGGGGATGAAAAACGAGGGCCTTGGGAGAGTGTGAAAAGTCATCCATGGTCCTATAAAAATATACTGTTAGCTTCATGTTAGGGGAATAAAAAAAGCATTCAAAAAGGAGTATGTCTTCTAGAAACCCCCTCAATCAGCTTCCCAGCTGGTATAACTCACTGGCATTTCCTGGCAGAGCCATACTGGCCCCATTTCTCTGTCATGGGGCAGCTGGAGACTGGTTACTCACAGCAGCTGGGACACACAGCCAGGTGCTCCACCCCACCTTTTCTCATGTGATAATGCAAACAGTGTCCTCCCAGGCCAGGAGAGTGATGCTGCTGCAGCAGGGTTTGTCACAATAAGGAAATAAATAATTTGGCAGACAGATTCTTCCCCTTTGCCATCACGTGTGCCTTGGCTGTGACTATCTCCTTCTGGCAATCACTGTTTATGGCTTGTTACAAATCTCACTGTGGTAGGTTCTTCCCAGTTCCCTACCCTCTGTGTTCTCTTTGCTCTCTGTTCACCTTTGCTCCTTGCATGCACAATCTCCCTGCTGTAGCCTCTCTGTCTTCCCCACATCCTCCTTTCCAGATGTTTCTGCCAAGGCAGATGCCTTAGAGAACAGCCTCAGTTCCCTTTGCCTCCCCTTCTAGAAGAAGACAGTGCTGTCAGACACTCTGTTTTAATCCAAAATTCAGGGCACTCAGCCAGAAGATGAGATGGGAACACCAAAACCTCATCTCCCCTATCCCAACAAACTCACCTGCTCCTGCACAGGACTTTTCCAGCCCCAGGCTTTCTGTGCCTCTCCTGTTCTGCCTATGCCCTCTGTGTTTCCAGGACAATCATAGCTTCTTGCCCTTTGTCTCTCCTATCTTCCCATTTGACTGCTCCAAGGAGTGTCCCCAGCTGATGTTTCCTCTCCTGCTGCAGCCCCTGCCAGCCTCTCCCTGTGGCTCCAGAGTGCTCAGGCTGCCCTGATGTGAGAGGCAGGAGATGCTGCAGCTGCACACGTGAGAGAAATCATGAGCCAGATGCTCAGAGGAATTGCCCCAAGCCAAGGTTCTTCTCCAGTGTCTGAGAGCTGCCAGCCTGAGCATGATACTGGCAGGCAAAGAGGGAGGAGTGGCTCTTCAGCCCTGCCTGTGGCTGGGGAACGTGCTCCAGATGTGTTCTTTCACCCAGGCCCTCTTTAATCTTGTCAGGTGGATTTAAATATTTATCACACTTAGAGCTACCATGCCCACAACAGAAATTGGAGTTCTCAGCCATTTGGAAATAACATGAGGCTGAAATGTTGTGCTCAGCTTTCCAGCAGAGCTTTGCTGAGGAATGGGCAGGTTTAACAGAACACTGCAGGAAAGGCTTTCATTTGTCTTGCCTGAAAACCTCCACTGCTCCGTGCAAGACTTTCCCCAGGGCATCAGGAGTGCTGAGTCAGATCAGAGCAGGGCATTGGGAAAGTCCCTTGGACTCAGCCATTCACCTGATCCTCAAATTCATTGAAATTCAGGCACATTTTTTAAGCTTTCCTACAGAACACTGTGATCAAACACTTCTTACTCTGCTGCAGCTACAACCATGACACCGACATCTTCGAGTGTTTGCATCATGGCCACAGAATTTCCACATGTAAATGTTTGCAAATCCAGCTTTAGTTAATTCAGCTGTAATAGATTCAGTTCAAAAGGGTTGTTTTACCTGAGAGCTGCTCAGTCATAACTGGGATCACTTTGTATGGAGACCTGGAAGAGTCACAGAGGGCTGCTGTTAGCAACACTCAAAATGCAGTTTGCATTTCACATCCGTACTCCCCAAGAAGTCTCCAAAGATAATTCTAAGATCTCTTAAAACCTGTGAGTTTGAATAAGCAAGGGCACTTTTTCTGAGCACACAGCCCTGAGATTTACTAGAAACAGAATCCTAGAGCCACAGAATGGTTTGGGTTGGAAAGGACTTCAGAAATCATCCAGTTCCAAGCCCTTGCCATGGGTAGGGATATCTTCTACTAGACCAGGTTTCTCAGAGTCCCATCCAACCTGGCCTTGAAGACTTCCAGGGATGGGGCAGCCACAGCCTGTTTTTGCTCTGTGTTCATGTCCTGTGCAGGAGCTGCTGGGGCTCCACCACACAGTGTCAACAGGAGCAGTGGCAGTGATGAGTTATCATGAAATACGGGCCAAAACCAACCATGAGGAGATCTAAACTCACCACAGGCTTTGAGTTTGCTTTTCAAATAATCTGTTGGTTGTGCCCCAGCAGAGCAAGCAGGAGTGGGGGAACAACAGAGCTCTGACAGCAAACAGGGAGGGATGGGAACAGATGTTCTGCATTAAACACCTAAAAGCAGTATTTCTTTCCTCAGACAATTGCTCCTGCTTTAACAAGTAAAAACCTTCCAAACCAGCGCTCATGTTACAAGCCAGCATGCATTTCTTAGTGCCATCCCCCTCCCTCTGGGGAGCTGCTCACCTCCCACTGCACACAAAAGGCTTCTGCAGGAAAACACCTCCCTTTTCTGGAGGAGCAGGTGGCAGCAGGGCTTACCTCTCTGTGTTTGCAGGCATCGTGGGATCAATGGACACCATGCAGTTGTCTGCTGTCAAAAGGGAGATGGTCGTGTTCCTGAAAAGCAAGTTCCAAAGAGGATTGTTTGACCTAGAAATGCCAGCTGGAGTTCTGTGCTGCTGCATGTGATGCAGAGCCATCCTCTCTCCTGCAGATGCATCTTTTCTCCTTGCTCCTGCCTTGGTACCTCTGTTACCTTGGAGCAGAAAGAGTCAAAGCCCAGCACAGAGGATGCTTCGCCCATGTAAAATGTGAAGTGTGATCATTTTTGATCCCAGGGCAGACCTTTCTCCCTGCTAATTAATTTATTCTCTTGACTCGTTGAGTAATAATTTCTGTTAAAAAGCTGTATTTTGTGATACATTGACTCAGCAGCCACGTATTGACTCACACCATACAAATGACTTCTGGTGCTATGAATGTCTTGAAATTATTTAGTTACTCATTTACCAAAATAAACAAAATAAATATCTTGCTGAATATGGAGTATTTTTCTTTTTAAAATACTGTACTAAGGATGATCTTATAGGCTCAGAAGTAAACCTTGGAGGTTTACTTGGGCTCCAGAATCTTGGGTGAAATGCAATTTTTCTTTGAAAATCTTCTGATAAAAATAAAATGCCAAATATGCAGTGAACACCCTGATTGTGGATGATTAAAACTACTGAACAAAGTTTCCTGGGTGATGGAGTGGAAGTATTTGACAGCATAGGAAAATGAGAGTTATTAACCTCTCTAATGTCAAATGAGAGGAAACAGAATAAACAGCAAAGGGCATTAATTCTGTCCAGCAGCTTATGCAAATTCAATTTCATCTTTCAATCCCCATAACTGGAGTCATGCAATAAAGCCATGATTAAAAGACTGGCTTATTTTTCTCCTGCACTTTTCCTGTATTGTAAAGTTGTGTGTCCAGAGATAAAGATTTTTGCCTTGTTGCATCCAGCCTGTGCTGCTCAAGGTCCTTAAGCAGACAGCAGATTCCCCTTCTAGAGGTGATTAAAGGTTCTAGAAATGATTTAGGGGCTTCCCTCACCCTGCTCCATTGCCTGGAGGTGTTGCAGAGGTGGATGGATGGATGATGGACGGATGGATGGATGGATGATGGATGGATGGATGGATGGAGGGATGATGGATAGATGGATGATGGATGGATGATGGATGATGGATGGATGGATGGATGGATGGATGGATGGATGGATGGAGGATGGATGGATGGATGGATGGATGATGGATGGATGGATGATGGATGGAGGGATAGATGGATGTATGATGGATGGATGGATGGATGGATGGATGGATGATGGATGGATGTATGGATGGATGATGGATGGATGGATGGATGATGGATGGATGGATGGATGGATGGATGGATGGATGGATGGATGGATGATGGATGGATGGATGATGGATGATGGATGATGGATGGATGGATGATGGATGGATGGATGGATGGATGGATGGATGGATGGATGATGGATGATGGATGGATGGATGGATGGAGGATGGATGGATGGATGATGGATGGATGGATGGATGGATGGATGATGGATGGATGGATGGATGGATGGATGATGATGGATGGATGGATGATGGATGGATGGATGGATGGATGGATGATGGATGGATGGATGGATGGATGGATGGATGGATGGATGATGGATGGATGATGGATGGATGATGGATGGATGGATGGATGGATGGATGGATGGATGATGGATGGATGATGGATGGATGATGGATGGATGATGGATGGATGGATGGATGATGGATGGATGGATGGATGGATGGATGGATGGATGGATGGATGGATGTTACATCATGCCACCCTCCACCACATCCCAGCCTCTCCCACACACCCACCCGTGACCCTGGACCCCTCTCTACACTGAGGTTTCAGCTGGATACTGCTCTTGAGGTTGAAGGGAACAAATCCTATTTGGATTTTCCCCAAATGGAAAATTACAGCAGGAGGGATACAGGGACTTCACAAGACAATGTAAATTATGAAATGCATGGCCTGGGCAATAGATTTGCTATTCCCAGATATTTATGCTCTATAAAATGATTCAGCTGGGGTGCTTTGTGTTTGACTATCCCATACCTGGGATTAGATTTTAAAACACCTAAAAAGAAAGCTTATTACCTAGTGCAATACTTCTTGTTGGTCCCATTTTTTCCCCTAAAAACAGGTTCTAAACACATGGCTGCAATTCACTCAATACAGGCAAAAATGTAGTACTGAGATACAAGTGGTATGTGTGCCCAGCCTGTGTGTTCTCAGGGCTGGGCTTCTTCACTTGGCTTTTATTTTAGATTATTTCTCCTCTGTTCTACTCTATTCCACTCTGCTCCTCGTGTGCAGCCAGCACTGAGGTGGCTCGATTCCCTGCCTCCACACTTTTCCAGCTCTTGATTGCCCCAGTTCCTTCTTCCAGCAGACTGCAACAAGAGACAAGCCTGAATAGCAGCTAAATAAATCATCTGGGGCCTGTGTTTAAATTGTTCCCAAAGGAAAGAAACAAAAGTGAAGTGAATGTCACAAATGACAGACCTACCTCGGTAACCCTGTTGCAATGCAGAAAAGGTCCATAATATCTTTGGAATTGCAGTATTTACTGAAGATCACCTTACAAAAGAAACAGCAGCAGAGGGAAAAAAAAAAAATGAAGAAACAGAGAAAAGATGGTTAGTTCCCAGTGAGATATGAATCCTGTTCAGGCAAGCACAGGGCTAATTTTAAGGCACAGTCTATGATTTCAGTTTTGATTTGTGAGCTGAAATATTTCACTACTCCTGTGTAATACCTGTGTCTTTGTTGATAAAGCAAGCAAGCTGTGGAGACCCAAGTGCTGTTCAGAAGTGGAACAATGACGTGTGTGAGCTGAGAGCACAGGGTTTCTCAAAATGCAGTGTTGCTGTGGGATGATAACAGCTGTAAATTTAAGAGTGTAAAAGCCTGGATTTAGGAAGAAAACTGCCCAGACTTGGGCAGATCCTGGGATGGTATAAAAGGACACTGCTTTTTGGACTATACCAGCTTATACTAGGTTTAAAGTGAGCAGAGCTTGTGCCAAAATTCCTACTGACTGTCAGATGTTCCTGTTGTTAGGTCAGAAGCCAGTCCAGGAATTAAAAAAATTTGCCACTATTACCTTCCCATCTCCCCAAACATCTCTTCATCCCCCTACCCTTCCACAACACAGGCACCAGGCAGCCCTAACGCAGAGAAGACTGAGCAGCACATCCCCCAATCCCATTTTCTATTCCTGCTATTCCTGTGCCTTCAGTGACACAATCCCATGCCACAATTTTCCCCAAGACTCCCGTGTCCATCAGGACTTGTAGGTCATGGTCCTCACAGCTCCTTCTGCAGTTAGAAAACATTTTAATAATGCCATTATAGTACTTCCCATCAGTCTCACTATGACCCTGTGCAATATTTAAACTCTGTAATCTGAAGCTTGTTTATGTTAAATTACTTGCCCTGTATCTTATCATGGGTGAGTGGCAGGCCAGAAATGGAACCTAGGAATCCTGATTCAATGTCTTGCTGGACTCAGAGACAGCACACTGCCTCTGAAAGAAAAACACCCAAGGATTCAACAGCAGCACTCTGCACGAGGAGTGTCCCATTTCATTAAATGCGTATTTATAGGATGTCTGTCCTTGTGACTGAGGTCCCTGAGGGTGCTTCCAATCCAAACCCGCATTTTCTCTGTTGGGTGCATGTTACACTAGCAAATCTTCCAGTGCTCTAAATCAAAATCTTGTTCTTAGTGGACTTATTGGGGGAAGCATAACCATTGAAAAGTATCTGCACTGCCAGTGAAAAAAAGCAAGTGTGGGTGGAATAAAAAGGAAGTGTAGAATGAGAATAAAGGATCGGGTTTGAATGCTTCTGCCAGTGTTTTGCCCCTTTTCTCAGTGACTGAGTGACTATGGTGGAGGCTTTGAACCTGCTGTAGAATTTAAGTGCCTCATTGCAGCCAGACTCTCCTTCTAAAAGCCAGGAGGAGCAGCAAGCAGTGGGAATGGTTTGTGCAGAGGCTGCTGGTGTTGATGGGGCAGCTGCAGGGGCTGGCAGTGGGGGAGCAGTGGTGTGGAGAGGGGCAGCTCCCCTGCTCCCCTCTCTCATCCCACAGGAAAGAGCCACAGAGCCTCTGGGTTCGGGATGCAGCAGCTCAAAGGCACCTGTGGAGATTGACCTAATGGCAAAACTCAGGAGGAACAGGAAACTTGCATTTTGCAGATGAACAAGGACATCAAGGTCAAAATTCTCCTTTCCTTGTGAGTGCTGGAAATGCGATTTTCCGCCCCCCAAAACCACCCCATGTTCTCAGGGATGGTTTCTGTTGCCACCCATCACAGGCATGAGGGATGTGCATGCTCACAGATCAGCCTGGAGGCTGGTGACCCAGGAAATAAGGAATGTGTCACCTAGGATGACAGCTGGGAGGAGACAGGGGGCTGCAGCCACCCTGCCCGGATTGAGCAGGCCCTGTGTGTTCAGTGAGGTGAGGACCACGCTGGAAAAATAACAAATCATCATCTACTTAAAGACTCCTCTGAAAGGTGTAGGTGCCAGGAGGTAATTAAGCCTGCAGCCTCACTTTGTCAGCCTTGACTTTCAAGTGTTTGAATTCCTAAATTGCCATGGCACTGGTGTGACAGGGCTCCCCTGCACCTCCTCCAAGCCGCCTTTCAGACTGCAGATCCCTCACCTGGAGTGTCCCCCCACCCAGACCTGTCCCACTGGAAATGGGGAAGCCATGGGAGATCCCAGGAGGAGCTCAGAGGTCAGGGCAGGTGAGCCTGGAGCACCAGGACAGTCTGGACAGCACAGCAAGGCCTGGCCAGGCTGGTTTGTCCTGGTGCTGCATGGACACTCCAGCAAAGCTCCAGCCTCCAGTTCCCACTGGTGGTGAGGAGCCTCCTTACTCTGGAGCAAAGCATCAGGTGTTCTGTGGCAGGAAGAGGACCATGGTGGTCACTTCAGGAGGTGTGTGTGACCTACACCTCCTCTCACAGCCACCTGCCCTGTGTTCTGCCCCAGATGAAATTACTCCAGGCAGTATCTTCACAAAACTTGATTGCTGAGGCAAGGAGTAACTGCTGCTCGGGAAATGGGTGTGTTTTGAAAGTCTCTGTTGCCCAGGGATTGACCCTTGGTTATTAAAGCAGAGAAGCAATCAGAGCAATAAACCATAGCCAATGGAGTTCAGATAGGGCTGAAATCCTGCTCCTAGCTGAACCCAGCATCCTGACAGACTGATAAGTGCTAAAATTGGCTGGCAGAATATTGAAGAGCACAACAGCTGGTACATGCAGTAACTGGGCAGATGATGTTAATTGTGGCTGAACAGAGGCTGAAGGCTTGTGATGTGCCAGGAGTGCTATTGCAGGTATTGAGGTTTCTTATTCTGGAAATCAATTATTATTGATCAGGACAGACAAGAGAGGAAAAGATAAAAAAATTATTAGAGAACATTAAAGGTAAGAAAGTTGGCCTGACTCATAGAAAGCAGTAGGAGCTCTCAACGCACTGAGGATGAATTTTAACGTTTCCTTTTACTCCATGCAGTAGTGAAAGAGTGGGAAGCGAAACAAAGGCTGTGATACTAGATCATGAGCTACCTCCAAACATGCTTTTCAGTTTTCCATACTTGGCATTTTTACTCAGGTTTGCTAAAACTGGATTTGTGAATCACCCACTGCAGTTTCGTACTCATCTCAGGATGCTTGTCCTCAGCTGGTTGGCTTTTTTAATCAAAAAGCACATGCTATTAAAGTTTCCCTCTTTTGATGCCTGCTGAGCATTTCTGAGCATCTCCCTTCTGCTCTAAAACACAGCAGCCAGGCTCAGATGTTCTGCAGCAATGTGCAATTGTTCCTGTTATTGTCGGCAGGTTCGCGCTCCCAGCAGAGTCGATGCCAGTTGTGCTGATGGAACACAATTGGAATGTGTTTCAGAGGATGGGAGGGCAGCACTGGGTACAATTGATGGCTCCAGCACAGAATAGGAATCCTATTTGCCTGGAGTCCATTATCATTGGGGGGACAGCAGCAGCAGCCAGGCAATGTGGGGACACTTGGCTGGTGGCCACATTTCGTGGCACGTGGGTTCTCCTGTGACCTGCAGAGGTTGACCTGCAGCTCTGAGGACAGGCACTGGCTGCAGGACAGAACATCTCAGCCCTGTGGAGATATCCCTGCTTGTGTGTGTCCCAAAACCTTTGCTGCTCAGCCTGGGTCTCCATGATCATACATTTCTGGCATTGTCTGGGGGTCTGAGTCACAAATTTCGTCTCCCTTCAGACCTGTCTCTGCTGTCTCTGACCCACAGTCACCTTGCTTAGGTCCCTGTGGATGAGGAACCACTGCTGAGATGTGTCTCCCAGCACTTCATTCCCTGCATTAATGCCTGGTGCTGGAAGATATCCTTGCTTAGGGGAAGATTGAGATCCTGCATAGCAGGGGCCAAGGTTGGGAGACCACAGCAGTTCCCAGAGCTGGGGTAGTGGGTTAAGGTTTGCAGGTATAGGATTTTCTGTAATGCAATTCCAGGTTTCCTCATAATACACATTTTAAAAGGGCATAGTCATGCAAATCAGCCAAAAAAATCCAGGGATGAACCTCCAGGATTGAATAAAGAGGATACAGGGACTCTGTTATTGCCTGGTGGCATGAAAGTCTCTTGCAAGACCCGTCAACACAAGACACTCAATTTCTGAAAGCAAAGGCAGAACTGAAATCCTGTCTGAGCAAAGCCACAGCAGCGACAAACCACGTGGCAAAGGGAAACAGAGGCCTCTGCCTCAGCTTGCAGATTGATGACTAATTGCCAAGAAGAAAATCAACCACATATAAACCCTGTAAACCGCATTTCCCTTGGATTCGTGCCAGGTGGAAAAGGCTGTATTCCTGAAAAGTCATGCAGCATCTGCAAACAGGTGTTTTTTTCCCCTCTGAGAGCTAACATGATTTCATGTTCCTGTCCTTGCTGTTGTTATCAAAACCTCTGAGATGGTGGGTGGCCCATCCCTGGGAACACTCAAGGCCAGGTTGGATGGGTCTCTGAGGAACCTGACCAATTTGAAAATGTCCCTGCCCATTTCAGGGGGTTGAACCAGACCCTTAAGGGTCCCTGCCAACCCAATTCTATGATTCTGCCACTTGTAGAAAAAAGAGGACAGGAAAAGCAGCCTTCTCTGAATGTTTAACTTGTTTGTGTCAAGGAGTTTCCATCAAGATCAAGGAGCAGCCATTCCATTTAAGTGGGAAATGTTCTGTCAGCCCTGGAAAGCAACGTGATGCAAATGGGGGGAAAGCAGAATAAATAATAACTGAGGCTTTTTGGAGTGGAAATAACTTTTTGATGAGGCATGCAGGGACTGCAAAGTAGGACAGTGTGGTTGAATGGGGATGCCTGGTTCCTGGCCTGGCCCTCAATTTTGTGGGACTGGTTTATTTCCTAGAAACAGTTCTGTATTTTTTGAGACATTTTATTCTGAAATTAGGAGCCATTGTCTCTTAATCCACAGTAGCCACTTCTGGTGTAGGACAAGGATTAAGAAACCCCTCTTGTGAAGAGCAGGGATTAAGAGCCCTGGTGCTGGCTTTCCCACTTGAAGAGGAGTTCAGATTAAGGTCTGTGATGGAAATTTTACTAAAGGACCATTGTGCACAGACTCTGCAGCTTACCAGTTTACAACTAATCACATTATATTTTGCCTTCAGATAGAATAGGTAAAAACACGGCTTACAAATCCAATTTCTGTTCTATATTTGATCCTCAGAACAGCTAATCCTCTCTGTAAACAGCAAACTCCATCCAGAACATTATCCTGTTCTAATCTGCTGTCTGTAATTGGGTATTCTTCCAAGAATTTAACTTCTGTATGATTATTTTTATTTTTCCCTAGTAACATTCCCAAATAAGTAATGTAAAATATTTTTTAAGCCAGTGTACCCTTAATTTCCAGTTCTCCTTCCTTTCCTCTGGTTTCAACCTGCTGTCTTTAATACTTTAGCACTTGTTCATGGCCTTCATTCAGCTCAGAGAGCAATGCTCAGAGTCAGGGCTGAAATTGCAGTTTAAACAATCTAAATTACAATCTTTCCCAAATGAGGATGGGGGATACCATGTCAGAAAAGATTCTAGTAAAACTCAGTTATGTATCTCGCATGGACTGTGAAAATTGCTGCTGCTTCTGTAAGAGCAGCTTTCATGGAGGATTTCTGAACTAGTGAGGCAGAATGTTCATGTGAAATTTTTCATTGGGATTTTCCCTGTCTCTCCAGAGGTGTTTGTTGTCAATAACAAAATGAAGACTGATCCAGAAATTTTAGGTATCCTTCTGTAGGAATCACCAGAAGGAATTTATATTTCTTGACATGTAAGCCAATAGGTCTTCCTCAAAAAATATCCATAAATGTCCTCTCTGCCATAATCCCCAATATCCAAAAGAAGCTTTACCTAAAATCCCATATTAAAAAACGTTCCAGCTTTCTCATTCTTAAAATACTTTAAATTCTTAATATTTAAACATACAATATTTAATTTTATTTAATTTCATACAGTCTTAATATCTTTAAATTTAAAAATAATTTAAATTTTAACAAACAAAGATACAAACATAGCACCAGCCCAACTACACCCAAGCTTTCTGTCTCCTTTTTATTTCTCGCACTAATTAACAGCTGATATTCAGAAAACCACTCATTTATCTGAGCTTCGAATGTTAGGCAGCATTAAAAATAGTCTGCCAGATTTGCCATCTGTTTGATACAGTGGGAGCTTCTCTGAGAGCAGAACAGAAGAACAGAAAACCAGTGCATGTCCATGTGTGGAGGACAAAACACGAGAGCCCTCAGCTGAGGGTCTGAGCAAAAATGAAAACTCCCCTGAGCTCTTCAAACACTGAGAGAGGAGGAGAAGTGTGGCAGATATTTTATCCCAAAAGCTACAGCTCCATAATGCTGCTGATTCACACAGTTCTGGGCAGGGATGTGGCTTGAGAATGTTCATTTCAACACAAAATGTACGTGTGGGGTTCGTCTGACAGAATTTTAACCATCCACAGTTAAAATTCTCGAGTTCTCGAGTGTCCCTGCCAGGTGCCCTCTGTTGCTGGCAGGGAAGGAGGATGCTCTCCAAATTGGCCAGAATGTCTCCAGAACAGCCTTTGGGATGGGATGAATCATCCCCTGGAGGTGCCACTGACTGCAGGGGAGCTGCATGACTCTCCTGCAGCAGCCATCACTCACTTTGGGATGCCTGTGGTTAACTGGGGTGAATCCCTCGGTTTCCTATCATATAAATTGCCCTAAATTAAGAAACAGGAGCTGCCAGACAGAGCTGACGTACCAGGATCCTGAGGCATGTGGTAAGTCACAGTTCCCACCCCTGTAACATCCCTGAAAGATGTGGGAAAAGAGATTTTCCTCTTTTTAGGAAAGAAGAATGTCTGTGATGCACTCATAGATGTGTGAGCCCAGGACAGTCTGGCAGATTGTTCACTGAGAGGGGCAGCACCACAGAGGTTGGCTCTTTCACCATGAGCAAAGAAGGATCTCAGTAACTTTTAGAGTCATTAGGGCTCATAGGAAAAGGGAGATTACATTCAAGAGAAACTTGTGCAACCTACTGGCTATACTAAGGGACATATTGCAAATATTCCATCTGTCATAATCATTAATGGCAGAACACAACCAGGAACCTGCGAGGCTGATTGTGAGGGGCCAGGCTGAAAGTTTCCTATCTTCTGCAGCAGAAATAAAAACATTTCATAAAAGTATTTCAACCTTTAACAAACAACACAAATATCTATATTCTGGCTTTTCTTAAGACAAGAAGAGCAGGCATTTGCTGCTAATGGAGTACAAAGTGCAGCTAACCCTGCAGCACACCCTGCATGAGGCTTGAAATGTTTTGTAAACTGGATAATAGGGATGCTTTAGCACCAAATGTTCTCAGTAGCTGTGAGTGAAGTTGCTTGTTTCCAAGCTGATCACACGATCAAAATCTGACTTTGGAACTGGCTTGGTAATAGAGGACTGCTAGAAGGAAAATGTTAATTAATGGAATGAGGAAAGAGGTTTGAGGAGAGACCAGCAAAAGGCTGACTTGAATCTATATAAGCAAGTTCTTGAGGAAGGTTCTGATGCCTTGAGAGGCTACCTGGAACAGGGGCTAGACAGTGTTAAAGGAATAGAGTAGGGATTCATTAAAAGGCCTTCAAAGCAAACACCTTGGGCAGCACAAGAGCCCAGCTGTGGCTCCACCCAAGATGGAAGATGGGTCACACATTTTCACACTTCTATAAGCTTTGGTCCATTTACATGTTGGGGTTAATTGTCCAGTTACAGCTTCAGGTTATCAAGTCCCATCCTCCCAGACTGCTCTCCTCAATTCACTGTTTATACTTTTTGGGCCTGAAGCTGCAGCGGTGTTCTTGGTTCTCAGGCTGGAAAAGGATTGTTTTGTCTGACTAAACTGTGAAGAGAACTTGCTGACACTTTATATGAAGTTCAGAGTTACATACTAATGCAGTCCAGAATCTGGAAAATATGAAAGCTAAAACTTAAGGCACCAGCTCTAGAAACAGAATGATTTTGTTTTGTTTGTGAGGAGCCAGAAGAGTTGTATATGGGGAGAATAAGCTATATTTGGCTGGTGTGAACCCAGAGGTAACGCCAGAGTTACCTATGAGAAAAGTGTTAGACTGAGAGTGTTAAACTTATACTTTGTCTGGGCCAGCGTGAACATAAACTGTAATAAATATAATACACCGAGTGTGACTTCACAAAGATAAACAGCAGTAAACAAGCCTTGCTGGGTGACAGGGATGGAAGAATTTTGGAGCTGTGCTGGAATTACAGAGCTGTGCTGGGATTATGGTTTGGTCCCCAAAATGCTCTGAGGAGCCCCCACTGGGGAGGAAGGAGAAAGGGGAGTAAGGGAGAGAGAGGCCCATGTGTGACATTGTCTTTCATGTTTTTAAAAGCATGGGTTTAAGCCATTTTTACTCCTTAAAATGTTTATTTGCTGCAACGTGACAGAGTCCAAGGAACCTGCTGCTCATTTTGTGCCGCTTTACAGCAAGAACAAGCAGCCACCTTGAGTTTACCAGGACCAGCTAAAGTGAGAAAGCCAAAGCTAGCCAAGACCTGGCCACACTCAGTGCCACCTTTTACCCTCCCACACCCACAGAGTTCTGCCAGCATTAAGAAAATGGCCTTGATCCCACAAAAACATTCCTGTGCCTTGCTGTGCTAAAGCAGGATGTGGCACAGAGCAGCCCCCAGAGGTGTCCCTGTCCTGACTGCCATGAACACCCATCCTGTGCACCCCTTTGGTGTTAGGCAGCTGAAAGGGTGTTCCCCTGAATCCTCAGCCCAAACAGACACAGGATGGGGTCCATGGGCTTGCCTTGCTGTGTTGAAAGAGTCATCGGGATGCAAAAATACTTCATCCCCTCAAAGGGATCATCACGCCATTGTTTTTTACTGCTGTGTTTTATTTTTCATCTGAATCCAGTTTTTCAGGTTAAAAATAGCCTGGTGAGCCTTGGAAAAAATCTGTTGGCTTTGCTAGAATCTGGGCATTTATACCACAGATGCTGCTGCTGCGACTGAAAAGAAAAGCTCACGTGACAGAAGCGATTCCTGCCTGCTGATGTTTCAGTGCAACAACCACGGCAGCAAAGCTCAGTCTGAGCCTTGTCCTCTTCCTTGGGGACCTCGGGACAAGGGGAACAATGGCTGTGGGTGGCTCAGTGTCCTGCAGCTCAAGTCAGGTCAGTAGAGACCCCAAAAGCTTGAACTCAATGCATTTCTTTGAGACAAAAAAAAAAAAAAGTGAATTTACTGCTTAACTGCTTAATTTTTCAGAATGAAAAAAACAGCAAAATGACTCCAAAATTCTTTACTTGCTTTCTGAGGAAAATACCACTGAGTGGTTTCATAGAATCCTTGACAAAGATATCAGTTCTCTTCTTTTTTTTCCAGTTACTTCAGGCTCTGTAGCCCTCTGATTTTCCATACTTGTTACAAATATGATGTTGATTAAGACACTGGAAACAGAAATCCTCTTGAAACAAGCATTTTTCTCAGAGGAACTCCTTAAAACTCTGCAAGCAAAGCCACTATCCTGTGACATTTGAAAAGGAGAGCTGTGAAGCCATCCTGCTGGGAATAAGGCCACTGGCTGGTTCTGCTCTGCTACCATTTAAATCTCAAAGGTCAAAAGAGAATGTTCCCAATAGTTTCTCCATGGAAAAAAAAAAAAAAAAAAAGATCAGGCATGAGCTGGGGAACTTGGTTGTTTTATTTATTTTTTTTTTTTCCTGGTGGATTTTTAATTCAAAACAGACTCAACAGGATTTTTTCTTCAAAACACAGCCAAAGGGTTAATAACAGTGTGAAGGAAAATAATATTCCAGATCTGGTTCAAGTTTGGCACCTCTCCACTGATGTTGGGGGTTTGGGTGCTTGACCCCATCTAGTGGCACTGCAGGAACTAGGAGAAATGCCAGTCCTTGGTGGTTTGTCACTCATGAAACACAGCCAGGGCTTCCCCTTGCCCTGCTGTCTTCTCCTGCCTGGCAGCAGAGCAAGCTGTGGCACACGGAGGTGTTTCCCTGTCTGCTCAGCCCCAGCTGCTCCTGAGCAGTGCACAGGGAGGTGTGTGTCCAGGCAGGTGGGTAATGGACTGCTGGCTGGGAATATCCTGTAGAAATAAATCAACTGAGCAGCTCTTGTTTCCCCCAGGTGTGCATCCCTTTAGGTGGGTGCTGGATAGGAAGAGTTCCACTGGAATTTCATTTTTCATTCAGCTCCAAGAACAAGTGACCTCTTTGAAGCTGCTTTGTGCAGAGCCCTGGGCTGGAGTGTGGCTGTAATCCCACAGCCCCTGCATGAGCAGACCTCTGCCAGCTTGGGTGGGTGGGGTGGGCCACCTGAGGTCCCTCCTAAAGCTGCCCCAGCTTGGAGAGGTGTTCAGCAAACTCTACCCACTGGAGCAGAGCCCAGCCCTGTGGCCAGCTTTGGTGAAGACAATTTTGTGCCTGGCAGTGCCTCTGGAAGGTCAGTTTACCTCAGTCCCCCCTTCTCCAGACTGAATTCAACAGAATCACCAGGTTGGAAGAGACCTTCAAGATCATCAAGTCCAACCCAGCCCTAACACCACAACTGGACCATGACACCAAGTGCCACATCCAGTCTTTATTTAAACACATCCAGGGATGGTGACTCCACCACCTGCCCAGGCAGACCATTCCAGTACTTTATTATTCTTTCTGTAAAAAACATTTTTCCTGATATCCAACCTGTATTTCCCTTGGAGCAGCTTGAGGCTCTGTCCTCTCATTCTGGCAATTGCTACCTGGAGAAAGCAACTCTGACTCGACCCCCACCTGGCCACAGCCACCTTTCAGGAAGATGTAGAGAGTGATAAGGTCACCTTTGAGTCTCCTTTTCTCCAGGCTAAACAACTCCAGCTCCCTCAGCTGTTCCTCCTGTTCTGTTGTTCAAGATTATTATTATTATTATTATTAGTAGTAGTAGTAGTAGTATTAATAATAATAATAAACAATAATAAATGAAGAAGAAGAAGAAGAAGAAAAAGAAGAAGAAGAAGAAAAAGAAAAAGAAAAAGAAAAAGAAAAAGAAAAAGAAGAAGAAGAAGAAGAAGAAGAAGAAGAAGAAGAAGAAGAAGAAGAAGAAGAAGAAGAAGAAGAAGAAGAAGAAGAAGAAGAAGAAGAAGAAGAAGAAGAAGAAGAAGAAGAAGAAGAAGAAGAAGAAGAAGAAGAAGAAGAAGAAGAAGAAGAAGAAGAAGAAGAAGAAGAAGACGACAACGACAACCGAGTGGCCTCAGCTGCTTCTCATACAGCTTCTCCTCAAGGCCTTTTACCTTTTACCATCCTCATGGCCCTCCTTGGGACACTCTCTAATAGCTTAATGACTTTTTTCCACTGTGATGCCCAAAGCTGTCCCCAGCACTCGAGGTGAGGCTGTCCCAGCCCAGAGCAGAGCAGGACAATCCTCTCCCTTCCCTGGCTGCTGATGCTGGGCCTCATGGCCCCAGGACTGGGATGTCCCTCCTGGCTGCCGGGGCACTGCTGATTGATATTCTAATTTCTATCAACCAGGACTCCCAGGTCCCTTTCCTGGGCGCTGGTCTCCAGCATCTCATTCTCCAGCCTACTCACACAGCCAGGGTTGCCCCATCCCAGCTGCAGAATCCTTCATTTTCCTTTGTTGAACTTCACACAGCTGGTGATTGCCCAGCCCTCAGATTCGTCAAGGTCTCTCTGCAGGGCCTCTCTGACTTTGAGGGAGACAACAGCTCCTCCCAATTTAGTGTGAGCTGCAAACTTATCCAGTATTCATTAGAGTCCTGTGTCCAGGTTGTTGATGAGGGTGTTGAAAAGCACAGGAGCCCTCCAGAACCCCACCAGTGATGGACACCAGCCTGATGTCACTCCACCCTCTACAGCCCTTTGTGCCTGACCTGTGAGCCACTTGCTCATCCATCACCCCAGCTATCCAGCTGTGGGCTGGACATTTTGTCCAGAAGGATATTGAGAGAGACAGACATGGACTTCAGCCCTTCCTCTGGGACGTGCTGGCACCGGCGTGGTCCTGCTTCCAACCAGGCCTTAGTTAATAACCCCTGGGAAGGATTGCAAAGCCAGACAACTCTTCTTTCATAACCACCAGGTCCCTCTGCCCTGCCTGCTGTGCCCCTCTGGACCTGCCAACACACAAACCTACTTAGTTTAATTCCACCCTCCCGCTGCAGAGCACTTTGCAGAGCTCATCTGCGGGGCGCAGGGGGGTGGCAGCTCCCCGAGCCAGCTCTGTCCCTTCCTTTACCCCAGCACAGAGATGAAACAACTCCCAAAGCCAGCACACCCTGCGGCTGCACCGGTGGAAATTCAGGATGAGGCCACGGAAACACCAGAAATTGCTTGTGAACAGCTGCAAACACAAGCAGTGCTGGGGCAGGATGCCCAGCTCTGTTGCAGGATGCCCGGCAGGGCCAGTCCGCGCTGGAGCTGAGCCCTTTCCAACTCAACAAGAGCTGTATTAATGAAGCTCCTACCTCGTTATTGGCTGTCAAGAAGCTTAGCGTTGATTTAATGAGTTCCCTTTAGAAGCCTCCACTGCTGCATTCCTTGGAAGATTAAGGGCTGCTGCTTTTTTTTTTTTTTCCCCCCTCCCTTCTGCTTCTTTCTAATGATGTTACTGAGAAGGCAGGAGAATGTGAGATGTGCCCTGCTTACCGCTGGGTGAACCCCATTTACACGGCATTTTCACTTCAGGAACCCTTCCAAACATTACACAGGCGGGATTTTACATCCGACAAAAGAAACAGATAACATTTACCGAGATTAAACCCCCTTCATGCTGCCAGAGTTTGCATTTGCTTTCTCATGTGCCTCTCCAGTGCCTTTAGTGTTGAAAGTACTCTCCAGAGGCAGGTTGGAGAAATGCTGTATTTTTATTTTTTTTTTTAAAAATCCAGCATAGATGACAAACACTGTGCATTACCGACATCTATGGAAACACTCGGTACCCTTTGGAAACGCCAAAACATTTTTTGTACTGAGCTGTGCAGGCAGCAGGAGGCTCCATTCAACCCGTGCTTGGCGGGGCCACCACTCAACCAATTTATTAAAGAGGGAAAAAGAGAATGGGTGCCCTGAGCTGAGCAGAGCCGGCAGGGACAGCTCACGGCAGCTCAGGGACCAGCATCGCCGCTAAGCTACGTCTGAGATGGAGAAAGAGGAGCAGCTTTCTCTGGGGAATCCGGCACAGATCTGGATTCCCCAAGGTCTCGTTGCTGAGGACACGGCTTGGAGCGCTCGCCGTGGGTCCCCGGGACGGATGGATGGAGGGGATGGAGAGGATGGAGGGGATGGAGGGGATGGAGGGGATGGAGAGGATGGAGAGGATGGAGGGGATGGAGGGGATGGAGGGGATGGAGAGGATGGAGAGGATGGAGAGGATGGAGGGGATGGAGGGGATGGAGAGGATGGAGGGGATGGAGGGGATGGAGGGGATGGAGGGGATGGAGGGGATGGAGGGGATGGAGGGGATGGAGGGGATGGAGAGGATGGAGGGGATGGAGGGGATGGAGGGGATGGAGGGGATGGAGGGGATGGAGGGGATGGAGGGGATGGAGGGGATGGAGGGGTTGGAGAGGATGGAGGGGATGGAGGGGATGGAGGGGATGGAGGGGATGGAGGGGATGGAGGGGATGGAGGGGATGGAGAGGATGGAGGGGTGTGCGCTGGGGTGGGACTGAGAGCAGCAGCTCCCCATTCACCTGACCTGCGGTCACTCACACGGCACAGGGGAGGGAAGGGACAGGACATCCTTTTACAGAGAGACGAAAGGCTGGGCGAACTGAAAATTCAGAATTTTGCAAACCAGAGTTTACTCGCTCTGGAGCCTGGTAGCAGCTCCTTGTCACAGACAAGGCATTCGGTTTGCGGCCAAAGAGCTGCTGACAAAGAGAAGGGGATAAAAAAAAAAAGACTCGCAGCAAGGCGTCGGCATTGTTTCTGTCGTGAAAGCATGGGGCTGTCAGCTCCAGAGCTCTCCCTTTTAGGCAGGACACATTTCCCCCGCAGCTGTGAACCGTGCTTAAGCAAAGCAGGCTGGCGAGCGGCACGGCAAGTTGGGATTGTGGCAATTAAGGACCGGCTTTAAGGCGAGGGGTGCCCTCGGCACAGGGAGCCGGGCCCTGCCTGTCCCGGGGCTCGGCCGGGGGGGATGCTCGGGGCCGGCAGTGCCCGGGGAGCCCGGCACGCTGTGCTTCCCTGCTCCCCCTGCCTGGGGGGAAAAGCTGCCCGCAGCCAAACTTTGTCAACACGGCAGCTCCGGGAGAGGAAGGCAGCCCCACGCCGGCAGGGAGAGCTGGCAGCCACCCCGTGTTGGCAGCGCCCAGCCCTCCCCTCTGCCAGCCTCCCCTTCCCCTCTAAAGAAAGATGCGTGCGGAAAGCAGCAGGCAGGCGGGATCCCCCCCTTTCCCCTGCAGAAGGGGCTCGGAGCCCGGGATGCAAACACCGCCCGCCGCCGGAGACACCGCTCGGTGAAAAACAGCCAAAGTACCTTTTGAATTCTTCCATCAATGTCCAAATAAATACATTTGGGCCGGTAAGTCGAGGAGGCAGATCCCATCTTGCTACAGCTAGGCTCTCACCGGACTCGTTTCCAGTGTCAATCAGAGCAGAAAATCAGGTTTATCCTAGCCAGCCGAGCCACCGCTGCCTGACAGTTTGGTGTCCCCGCTCTTCTGTATCCCACTGTACTCTCATTCTGGGAAGGTCCCTCCTCTAACATGCATGCATTTTGCTGTGCCTCTGTCTCTCTCTGCCACCTCCTTTTAGTTTTGCTTCCCTCCAAATCCAGCTGCCTCGGACAGGGAAAGGCACGGGCTCCAGATGCTGCCGGCAAGCCCCCTCTCCATTCCCATAGCAACAACCCCTCTTGGCTTTAAGGCTGAGAGCATCCGCATTCGGGCTCTGACCCTGGGACTGACCAGCTCCTGTCATGCACAAGATCAAGTGGCATTTATGCCTCGGGGGGGCTGCGGAGGAGGAAAAACCTCCTTCATCGGCGTGGTGAGAGATATCATTTGATTTTACGCTAAAATAGGACGGTAATTGTTAGTTAGTGCCTCTGGGCACAGAGACAGGCTCCCGTCTGGAAGTGCCCTGTGCTGGAAGTGTCCTTTCAGACACCCACTGCCAGCCGGGGCTTGGACCAAACTCAGCAGCTCCATTTCCACATCCCTCCCGTTATCATTACAAGGACAGAAGGAAAAAGCAGAAGCTTTTTTTTTTTTTTTTTCCCCCCGTAAGCTCCAGCAGCACGAAGAAAGCACAAAGCCCATGCTCTCGCCCACCGCCATCCGTGCCGCCCCCGGAGAGAAGGAATTTGTTATTTAGGGGAATGTGAAGTCTCCCGGAGCAGGGCAGGGGGGAGCAGAGTCCCCGGAGCAGATGCTGAATGCCATGTGCCGTGCCCGGGCTGTGTGAGAGGCTGCACAGCCAGCACACAGCCCCTCCTGTGAGCCCCAGCTCCCTGGCTGCTCTGGGGCTTGGGATGGAGGGGCTGCAGGAGCCTTTCCTTGGCCTCTGTGCTGCAGGCTGGGAGAGCAGCAGGGTCCGAGCTGCTCACCCTGCACACCCCAAGCCCTCTCTGCAGCCAGAGCCAGACAAAACTGACCCCAGCAGAGCCCAAGGGGCTTGGCTGTGGCTTGTCCTTGGCTGTGGCTTGTCCTTGGCTGTGGCTTGTCCTTGGCTGAGGTTTGTCCTTGGCTGTGGCTTGTCCTTGGCTGAGGTTTGTCCTTGGCTGCCCCTGGCAATGCGGACAGGGCTCTGCTCCCTGCAGAGGGGATCTGTAGGGGTCAGAGGGCTGAGTGTGGGTCCCAGGGCTGCCTGGGAGTCAGAGCCAGGCTGCCCTTTCAGGCTGGAGCCTGTGGTACCTCTGGAGCTCCCGGAGCCAGTGGTGAGGTGGTTCTTTTGGGAAGTGCAAGCCTTTGCTTCACATCTCCCCCTGCCAGCTTGGAGCAGGCACGGGAAGTCTTCCAGGAGAGAGCCCCTGCCAGTGCAGGGGTATCCTGGGGTTGTCCTGTGGGCTGTGCTACATAACCCACCGCCCTCTCGACTGTCCTCTAGGCTGTGTTGCAGTCTGTCCCCCAGACTATCCTGTAAACTATCCCAGAGCCCAATCCCTCAGATTACTCCACAGGTGATCCCCATGGATGTTCTGAGCTACAGCTTCTCCCCCTTCACCAGCCCGTTCACACCAACCCCTCTGCTTCTGTACACCAGCCAGGACCTCTGTCACCCATCTTTCCATACCCTGCTCTGCTGAGCACTGCCTTAATCCTGTTTTGCTGTGATTCAGTGCTGAGTGACTTGATTGACCCAGCAGGCTCCTTAGGAAGATGGCTATGACAAAAAATGCAGTCATTTGGGAAGAGACAACAAGAACACTCACTCTGGGGGATGCTCATGGGACATTTGGGATTGTAGAGGAGGATACTGAGCTCTCCCACCGTGATCACCCACTCCAGGAGTGGTCAGACAATGTCACTTCACTGGTGCATTTCAGGATTTGACCACACCTCATCAAGATATCTAATGATCAGAGTCTCACATTAGTGAGAACCTTCTTTTGTTTTTTTTTTTTTAATTTTTATTATTTTTATATCTGACCAGCTTTTCCAGCCAGCAAAAAGACAAGCTCTGAAATCCAGGTGATGATCCTTGTCCTGCCTCTCCACTATCCTTGTCCTATCTACTCTCCCTGTGTATTTAAAATTGTGTTTCTTAAGCTCCAGCACACATCCCCCCCCATCTCCCTAATTACAATAATACTTGTTGGAAAAGCTACTTTGCTGTAAAACTGCTGACTATTGCTCTTTTCAAGAACTTCATGTAGAATGAATCTTCAAAAGCTGAGCACTCAGAAATTACAACAGAAGCCTGATGCAATCGAAGGCTCAGTTCAAGCCCATGCCTGAAAGGAGACCAAAGATAAAATTCATCAAAGAGAGCGTGCAGCTCCAGCAGATCACTGCCTTGAGTTGGTTTAACCTTCCAGAGCCTCCCTATTTCAGTATACAATGGGAAATGTGGGGCAAAAAATACTGGGAAGCATTATCCTATCCCATCAAATCCTCCAAATCCAAGGATAGCAGTACAGTGCCTACAATGATTTTCCATCATTTGCCTTAGAGGAAGGTTTTGCCCAGCTCAGGGCAGTGCCAGGCTCTTGTGCCCCTGGCCACAGGGAGCACACCAGGTGTTTCACAGCTCTGCTCTGCCTGCCCTGCCTTGTTTGCTGAGGCCAAGCCTTCACTCTGAGCACTCAGACCCTGGAATGTTCCTTTGGGAGAGCTGCAGGGCTCAAGTCTTGGGCCCAGGGATCTGGCAGTGCCCAGCCAGGTGTCACTTACCCCGGGGGGTGCTCCCAAAAAAAGGCACTTCTGTCTCCCATCAGCTCCGTGTGGGTGGCTCAGAGGGAGCTTTATGGGGTTCCCAAGGTGTCACCAGAGGATGCTCAGATCCCACATTGCCCTCACTGCTGTTGAGGCACAGCTCGGCCAGGCTGGCTTTGCACGGGCTGAGATCTCCCCCTGCTGCAAACCCTGCTCAGAGGGCGAGGGAAAAGCCTTAGGGATGAGAAGGGCTGCTCAAGTCACTCTCCATGCAGGCCTGGGGTGGGCTGGCACCATTCCTGCCCCCTCCATCTCTGCCTTTCTCTAGCCCTCAGGTCAGTGTGTGAGAGAACAACCTCAGCCCCTCTGAAACCTGGTTTTCTTGCTGCAGTCAAGAAGTTCAGTGCCCCTTGCAACCTGACCTGGGGATCTTCAGAGGGATGGAGATGGGGAGGGAAGAGCCAGAAAATGCAAAACTTTCAGCAAAAGATTTTGTACTTTGAAGAAAATTTGCCTAGAATTAAAAACAGAGAATGGCATTTCTTTGAAATCAACTGTTTTCCTTACCTATTTTATACCTAAGCCTTCCAGGTACTTTCTTTGCCCATTAACCCCTTCCTTGCAGGTCCCATCCTTGTGCTGCAGGTCCCTTGCATCTGTCTGTCTGTCTGTCTCCATTCCCCACAGGGCCCTGACCTGCTGCTTTACCTCTCCATGCTCCAACCTGCCAAAATGCCAGATTGCCCCTGGAGCTGGGAAGGTTTCCCTTTCCCTCCCACAGCTCCTCTCCTCCCTACTTCACTCAGCCTGCTCTCCCTCTTTTCACCCTCTTTGGTGTTTTGCCATTTTTGCTTCTAGGTGTTTATTCCCCACAGACCTGAAGTCATGCAAGCTGTCTGCAGGAATTAACTTTCTGATTTATGTTGTTAACAGCCAAATGATGGCTGTGGCAGTGGGAGCTCCTCATGCAGAGCACGACTGACCTTTCCAGCCCAGCTCTCACTCCTCTCCACAAACCCACAGAAAGAACATGGCATGCTGCACATGGAAATTTTACCTCACTTCTTTGCACATTTCTTCTACACTCTGCCAGATTTCCACAGGCCCAGCGCTGGAAGTGATCATATTGAATGTTAATTAGAGAATGGCTGATTATTAATATTGGGACCTTTATGGGATTTGTCCACACAGGCCCTGAAAACACCCAAAAGTGGTGCTTGGTCCCTCCCCACTCTGCAGCACAGCTCTCCACCTCACTCCTGGCTCCAGCTCTGTTTTTGGGTCCCTGAAAACACCCAAAAGTGGTGCTTGGTCCCTCCCCACTCTGCAGCACAGCTCTCCACCTCACTCCTGGCTCCAGCTCTGTTTTTGGGTCCTGTTGCTCACCCCAGCCCCGTTCCCAGGCCACGCAGTACAGCCACACTCGCTGTCATCCTGGTTTCCATGGCAAACCCCCAGGAACGTGGGCTGGAAGGGAGCTGTGACATCTGACGTGGCTGGTCCGGGGCACTGGGGTGCAGAAGCAGAGCTCTGTGGGCGGGAGATGTGGGATTACTCACTGGGGAACCAGCTTTGCTCTTCAATCCAGCAGCCTTGGCCACCTCGGTGATAATACTGCCTTCGTTCTCTTCACAGCTGTAGGGAAATTTCTGGCACCTCCCAGTAATTCTCGCTGTGTCTCAACACTCAGAGCCAGTTAATAGGCTCAAATCTTGTGGAAGTGAAAACAGCCATCCCTGTTACCTCACAAATATCTATGCGTGCAGTGCTGCTTTGGAGAAGAGCAGACTCAAGCCATGGACAATCCTTCCATTTTATAAAGCACTTGTCCAGTACAGCATCTGGCATTTCTTGGCTTTTCTCTTTTGTCTGTTGAGGGAAAACCCCATTTTTTCTCCTGCTGTACATTAGCAGTGTTTTCAGAGATCTGTTTTCTACACCACTTGCAATGCCTGGCAGGTGCCAGGTTGGTTTCCTGAAGGTCTCCCTGAGGTGCACAGCCATTGCCTTTCCCTGAGGAGCGTGGAAGGAGCTCATTCTCCACAAACATTTCCTTTCACTATAGCAGAGGCAGCAGGTCCTTGGCACAGCCCACCTTCCCTCCTGATTGCACTTTCCACCACCTCCAGGAGCCACAGGAGCCCAGGAATCTCCATGGCCCATGCCATGGTGTGCCTACAGAGAGCCTTGGCTGCCCTCCTTTCCATTGCAACCTCTCTGCTTGATTTTCAGCCTCCCTTCCCTCTCTGCTTTCCATTTCCTACCTCTGTTTCCCACTGCCACCTCCTCCATCCAGCTGCCTGTTCCTAGGCTTTCATTTAAAGCAGGAGAGAGGCAGGAATCCTGTCCCAGGCACCTCTGCAGGACGTGGAGCTCTCAAGGCAAAGCACACACACACACACACATGGGCTAACACAATTAATGACCCTGCTGCATCCCTGGAACAGAGCTGCTGGGAAAGCCCAGCTCCCAGAGCTCTGCTTTCATAAGGCTCTGGAAGAAATTAAGAGACCCAACTGGAACTTTCAAGAGCTGATGAGAAAAGATTAAATGAAATTAAGTGTGCCTGGAGTCACCCACTAGATCATTTAGAGGGATGATGGCCAAGAAGTGGAAAAATCAATTCCCTCCACTGGGCAAGGTTGGCTCATGCTCTTGGCAGCAAAGTCTGAGCAGGGGCTGCAGCCTATGATCCCAGACTGGAGGGAAGGGATATGTGGCTCGACTTGAAGAAAGCTGCCTGGCATTTTATGTGGTGCAGGAAAGTGAAGTTCCTTCAGATGCCTGTTTTGGGAGGCTGCCATGTGAGCAGCTCGGAGCTGTGCAGTGACTCACTGTAAATCAGCTCCTCCATCTCCCTGACAAGCAGACCTCAGACACCCCAAAGTCTTGGCAACCCAAAGATTAACCCCAAGACTGAGGGCTGCTGATCCTGGTGCCAGCCTGATGCAATCTGTGCCACAGAGGTGGGGACAGGGGGTGTCTGGGCCAAAGACCTGGCATGGGCAGAGCACGAGGTGATCACTGCTGCATCCCTGACTCATCCCTGGGAGCCTCCACGTCTGACCACCCCCTCCAACAACATCAGCACAGCAGCAGGAATGTCTGCAAAGGGTTTCACTGCTTGGGGCAGCTTTTCAGGGGGTGGGAGATTGTCCCTCAGCTGCATCACTTCAGAGCGAGTCACGTGGAATTCCTGGGGGGCTCAAGCAGACTTTGCACAGTTCTTTGCAGTACATTAAAAATTAGACTTTCTATGTTAACATTTTAAAAACACCAGTCTTCATAAACAGCTAGATAATCTCTCAGCTATATGACATTTTTTCTGTGAAGTAGGTATTTTCTCATATTCGTTCTGTTTGTGCAGTGCTGCTTCCATTAACAGGCAGAAGAACATTTTCTCAATAGAGAAGATTAAAGAGTCCCAGCTTTTAGGGAGGGAGGCCAAAAAACTGCCACAGAATCCATGTGGAAAAAGATGACAAAAGCTTCCAGTAGCACTGAAAGTGTCTGATCTGCTCTGCCAGAACATTTGAAGCCAACATGAAATGGGGACATTTTAAACTAAGTTCCCAAAATTTTGAGTACTTGAGTGTCACTTTTCCTGAGAGTCACAAAACTCTCCAGAGCGTTCTTACCATCTCCAAAAATCACAGGTCAGGACTAAAGGAACTCAAAAGAATGGATGGCAAATCATTATTTTCTGCCTTCAAATAACACATTTGTGGCTCTTCTTTTTGGTTGTCTCCTCTTTACTGAACCTGACTGTTCATCCATGTCAGGTATATAAGATTCCCTCTAGAACTTTGAGAGCCAGAAACTCTCACTGAGGAAAATTGAACTGAGATTTTCATGCAATAAGACAATCCAATTTCCTGAGGAAATGGTAAACATCGTGGATTAATGGCATGGTCAGGAGAGAGGGCAGTGCTGAAGTAATGCAGAAAATGAAATGCAAGTAGCTTATGGTGGGATGGAGTGCCTTATACAGAACTTGAATTTTATTTTAGTTTTGGATTACTTTTCACTCTGCTTTCTCCAGCCTCCATTTGATTGGACACATCCCAGGTTTTCAGCCCAGTGCTGGGTTTCAGCCCATGCCTCTCCTTCCCTCCTGCACTCTCCTTCCAGCAGAGGTGGCCCCAGGAAAACCTTTTTGTGAGCAGCTTCTTTCAGAGGGGCTTTGTTAGAGGCTGAACCCACTCCAGTCACACTCCAACACAGCTGAAGCCATATCTCTTTCCTACTCCTTCATCCTCCTCTTTCTCCTTTTCCTTCATCTTTGAATGGATTTCACTGCATTCACACAAATTTATTTTTTCCCCCCTGAAATCCTATCCTCTGACCTTCAGCTGCTTCCCCACAGCCTGGACACTGGATGTGAAGGCTTTCCTCCCCCTGGGCCTTAGCCCCTGCCTAAAAGATTCCAGTAGGCAGGAAGGAGGTTTTCAGACAAGAAACTGAATCAGGAACAAGAAACTGAGATCAAGGAACTGAGATCAAGGGCGTACAGAAATAAACACACAGAAATAGAGTGAAAACCCAGGAGCCCACCACTAAAAAAGGCACAGGGTTGTGCCCAGCTCTTTTCTCCAACCCCACACCTTTTCCCTGCACTTTTACTCATTTGTTTTCCCCTGCTGCTGTTTCATCATCACCATCATCTCCCCTGGCCAGTGCTCTGCTCCCCACTCCCTGCCTCGCTGTCCAAGGGGCTCCACACTCTTCCCCCTGCCCCACTTCACCCAAGGGGTGCCATCAATTTGCCATCCAGCCCTTCTGCCAGCAGAACCAGCAGCTCTCTGCCTCCCTCTGCCCAAGGAATTGTGCCCAGGGCCAGCAGCAAAGCCCCAGAGCCAGACTCACTCAGCAGCCAAACAGGATTCCTGCAGAGGAACCCAAGCCCTGCTTACTTTGGAGCGTGTGAGCGCCTGACCCCGGCGCTAGGGAGAAAGCCAAAGACAACACATCACTTTGTTTCTCTTCATAAAATGGTGCCTTTGGTCTGTTCTATTTCTCCACACTACTCTCCCCTCCTCCCAGCTGACCACATCACACTGCCAGGGTGAGTGGCTGAGGCTGGAGCTGTGTTTGAAGAGGAGCTGATGCTCAGCAGAGTGCCTGGGTTGTGTGCAGGTCTGTGAGCACCCCTGTGTCTGCCAGAGTCTGCAAAGTCTGAAGGTATAACCTGACTGTAACAGGCTTCTTTCCCCCTCAAACACACACCCCACTGAGACTGGTGGTGGCTCGGTGAATTGAACACTGCTGGTGTGTTACAGCATCACATTGCAACAAACAGCACCATTAGCACTGCTGAATATTAATTTTAGGAATTGCCACGGAGTCCTCTGCAAGGACACACAGACTTCCAACAAGATTAAGATATCCCAACGCTACCCAAGAGGAGCCCCACACTCTCCTCGTGGCTCTGGAGCCCAGTTTCTCCCCAAGAGGGAGCAGTGCTGCCTCTGCTGCTCCCTGGATGTATCCACTCCCTGTTCCTTTGGGCGTGATCCCTTGGGATCCTGCTGCCCTCAGCTCTGGCTCTCACTCCAGAGGTGAGGAGGGTTAAACTCCATCAGCTCCTCCTGAGACACAAAACCCATCACTCAGGATGGTGAAAGCATCCTGCCCTTGGCATCCCAGCCCAGCTCCAGCAGGAGCTGCTGCAAGGCAGCTCAGACACCTGCACAGGCAGAGCCCAGCAAAGGCTGCTCCAAATACACCCAGGATTGGACTCTGGGTGAATCAAAATGTAATTCACAAAGTAATTGCTTGGGCAAACTTGCTTGACAAACAGACTCACACCACAGAATACTAAACTTGCACAGAAGGCATGCAGCACTACATTTTTAATTTTTTTGGGGGGGCTAGAAAATAAGACCAACAAGTCATTTTATCATGAGGGTGGTTTTTGCTGTTGGTCCAAGCAGAACCCATTTATTATGTGGACAATTCCAACTGTGCTTGAAAAACACAGACAGCAAAAACAATGCAGAAGGCAGGTCCTGATGTTTACAGAGATGCAAAAGGTGAATGCACCAGAGCTGCTAATCATACCTTTTGGCTGCTTTTATGGGTCTGGAAGGCCTGAAAAAACCCTGTGTATGGGAACCAGGAATAACATTTCCCTTTTGATGGCACAGAAGGATGACATTTCGATGCTGCTTTGACAGATGCATTATTTTATTAGAGGACTTCAAGCAGGCAAACAAGGGAGCTTTGTTTTCCCTGTTACTGTAAGGCTTACATCATCTACAACCTTTCTACCAGGAGGTCTCATTTCAAATGACAGTGAGTATTGTTCTGAGAAATGCATGTGTTAGTTCTGCTTCAGATGTTCACAGGATTTCAGCCATTCTAGCTCCATTTCTAGGTGCTTTGCTGGTGATGGATTTCACCCTGCTCAAAAGATTATTTGCTGACACCTGGGGTAAGTTTAGAGCTTCATTTAGAGCCTGACAGGGATTTGTATAGGAATTTAATCTGTCTAATTTAGCTCTAACACAGGGATCAGTCCTACACCAAACATCCTTGGGCTTCTCTGCCTGCACCCCAGATTTGTCAGTCACCCTGGTGCTGCCTTTTTGGGCTGGTGACATCTATTTTGAGAACTGCCACTGTGAAAACCAGAGCAAGGCAACCCAAATGTTTCTATTTTTCTCTGCTTTCAGCAACTGCTCAGATTTACAGCAGACACACAAACCAGCTGTGATGATAGTGGATCTCCCTTGGTGCCAAGCAAGTGAGCAAAATTTGGAAGAAAGAGTATGCTTTTGAGACATCTTTTGACCTCTTTTGTTCTTTTTTACCGTATTTTCTTCCTTTCATGTAACTGAAAAGCTGCAGAGGGAGAGGGGGAGGAAGATTTATAAAGACTTTTAACAGCAATGGCTAAATTGAACCTCATTGTTACCTCTCAGTACAAAACTAAACCTGCAGGTTCTGCAGGCCACAGAAGGACACAACATTCAGCTGCTTCCAACCAGATGATCTGAGCAATTTAAGAATAAAATAAGGAATTTAATAATAAAATTCAGAACCTGCTGTACTTACTAAGCTGAAGCCTCATGTGGCTTGGGTGATTCAGACTCGAATATAATACCCTGTCCTTGCAGCAGAAACAACAGCAGTGTGTTTGGTGGAAGATTCAGAGGGAACTCACCCCTTCCAAAGGTTTTGCCTGTGTCATTCAGCTGTGATGGGCTGCCCACACCAACCACCCTTCACATCACAGGGAAGAGAAGGTGAGAACTCTGACATTATTGATCACCTTGTTTCAACACAGCGACTCGGGCTGCTGCTTCCAGTTCTGGCCCCAACCCTGGAAGCAGCTGCTGCTTTCTGAATAACCCAAGAAATTCAGACCACCTGTTCAGGGCTTAGGTACCAGATAAACTGAAAATAACTCCAGCCTTGTAACAGCGTTCCAAAGTTCATTTTTACATGGGAAGTACATGGGAAGTCGGTTTAGTGTCCTCCACTGCTGAAACAAACAGCTGGACCAAAGGGAATATTGTGGAAATGTGGGTATTTGTCAGCTGCTTTGTAAGAGAAGGAGGGAGAGAAACCCTACCCCAGTACCATCATGAGGTGAAGAAAACATCCTTAAAATCCTCAGTGTTAAGTACAGCATGGAGAGACTTGGCACACATTTTTGTAGCTGATCTCCCAGTGCAGAAATTGAGCAGGATCTTGAAATATGCTGAAGGAAGTTTGGCTCTTGTGTTCCCAGTTTACAGAGAAATCAATGTTCCACTGCAGCCAAAGCATAACTGGTAGGCAGAGGAAAAAAAAAAAACAAAAAACCACCCCAAGCATCAACTAATTATCTCCTTATTCCAAACTGGAAAATAACCAAAAGAAGGGAGACAAAGGAGGAAACAACCAACTTTATAACAACCCAGTTTATTAAACTCTTAGGCACTTGAGGTCACTTCACACGAGGCTGAATTATACCAGCAGTTACATCCTCCCTTTCCCTCTCCCCAGCCATAAGGATGACAGCCATATTTTTAACTCAGCATGGCAGCAAATGTAGTCCAAGGTCCCCAGAGCAGCAGACAGAGCCCCAGGAGTGTCTGCAGTCCCTGCCCAGTCCCTGCAGGCTGTGACAGCAGGGCAGGACACGTCCCCACCACCCCCTGGCTGGTTCAGCAGAGAGCAAAACACCACCAAAGCAGCCTTGCTCCAAGGTGAAAGGGGTTCAGCAATCAGAACATCACACCAGAGGTTGGGACAAGCCATGAAATGATCTGATCTAACCACTTACATAGCACAAGGGATATAAATTTAGTTCAGACCAGAGAATGCCACCATTACCAGTCCTGGGCCTCGTCATTTGATGGAATTGTAATCGATCTTCCCCAAATTAATTCTGTACGAAAACCATCAACCTCCAACAGCTCTAAACACCCTTTGATTTAATTTACAGCATCTTAACACCTGCCTAATCCTGAGCAGAAGTTTTGGCACAAACAACCCCAGGCATCAGTCGCTGCAGAAACCTTCCAGCAGCAAGCAAAGAACCCTGGGCCTAAACACGACGAGTTCAGCCAGAGTCTGAGGCAGCACAGCACTGGCACAAACACCCGTGGAGGATTCCCATGTTATTCTAAGGATGTCATGCCAGAAGCACATGCAATAACCTCCTCAAACAAATGGCAGAATCCCTTCTGGAATTTCCCTTATGAGCAAAACACACAGGATTAAGTCTTGGTGCATGGAGTGGGTGCACAGAACTTAGAGGCAAAAGGAGTCTCCACTTGACACTGCTGTCCCTGGAGTTATTTACCTTCTTCCCACCCTATAAACCCTTCCTACACACAGAGACAACCTCCCCCTGCAGCGTGTCCAGCAACAGCCAGGGCTCTCACAAAGATTCTCACAAGGGAGGCTCCTATTCCTCAACAGAACAGAAACTGGGATTTGAGTCTCCCTTCTTTTATAAGGCACCCCAGCTACTATTTGCCTATTCCTAGGAGGCACCGTGGTCACAAGTTTGTCAGAAATTCTGTAACCAGAAGTTGTTTTCCTTTCCAATCAGTTTTTCCCCAGTGTATCTGTGGTTTGGACGCTGCATGTCGGGCAAAGGCACAAAAACCCCCTCAAACATTTTAAAAGAATCAAGACATGATCAGAGCTAGAGAGAAAGGATGAAGCTTCTCCATGTCAAACCCATAGATACTGAAGAGCAAGCAAAGCAGACAACAAAGAGACACCTTAAAAGAGCCACACTCAGCCCCTGACTCAGGCAAATGTCCCAGCAGGGATATCTGTCCTTCCAACCAATAAATGGAGCATTTCTTCATGGAAATGTAGAAGATAAAGTACTCAACACTTCTCTGTTTAGAACAGAATCTATTTTTATTCAATACAGGATGGTGAATGGATAAAATTCACAATAATCAGCATTTAAAAAAACCCGACAAACCAACCCTGCAGTCGCATTTAAATTTGGCTGCACCTCTTGGTCACTCACATTTTTACATACAAAATTTTGTCAGTCTTGCCCATTTCCAGATTAATGGATATAGACACCTGATACTAACAAAACAACACAGTTTATTCAGTTTTTGAAAAAAGAAAAACAAATCTTTATCTTTTTGTCCAACAAATTTGTAGCTTGGAGGAACTGAAATGTAATCTGTCATTACCCCATACCCGAGTCACTGCAGTGCAAAAGCTATTCAAATAAATAAATAAATAACAACAGCAGCCCTAACAAATAAAACCCAAAACACACTTAAATACCTTCAGAAATACAACCAAAAGCTTTTTAACCTCAGACTCCAGCCCACAGGGAACAGCTTCTCAAAATCTGAGCGCAGCAGAGTTTGAACTGTTTCAGTAAACTAGTATAAAGCTCCACACATATTTCTGGGGAAAGGGACTGGAATTCCCAGCTGAAGTGGTGCTCCATCCATCTCTCCCTTGCCACACAGGTGTTGGAGATGTGCCAGGAGAGCTGTTTTGGTGTTGCAATGTTATTTTTGCCCCATCAGAGGCTGTTTCAGCAGAGCCCCATGTTCAGCCTGGCTGAGCTGAGGAGCAGTTTGACATTCCAGGAGCAATTTCCCATTCCCATTCCAGGAGAATGGAAGTCCTTTCAAGTAACACTGCTGCACAATTCACATTTACCCACAGCCCAGATTTCTGAGTTCACATGCTGAGTTTCCCCCGCCCTGGTTTGCTCAAGATGTGCGAGGTCAGCCTTCCATGCAGGTGAGTGCAGGAACAGGACCCTCCTAGAGCTCCCTGCAAGGACCTGGCACCTTCCCCGAGTCCCTGTGGGTCTGAGGCCACCCCTGCACCTCTGCTCAGCAGAACAGGTGAAAATGAGCCCATTCTGACTGGCAGGACAAGCGTGAATCAAACCTGCTGGATCAAACCAGTGATCAGAGACTGAGCAGGTACAAAGCAGCCCTGGAAATGAAGTGTTACCAGCAGCTGGTGGGACATTCCTCAATACTTTGTAGGGCTTTAAAATGTTTTGCTAGTCAAGTATAAATTGCACTGCCTCACAAAATTTAAGAGCATAGAGCAAGACAAAGGCCTAGAGCTTTAATAAATACAGTTAAGGACAACACACAGTTTAAATTATCTAATCTTTGTGATCTAAGTATAAACACCCATACAAAAAAAAAAAAATTCTTTTCACTTTGTACATCCCAAAAAAAAAAAATTTAAAAAATCACAGAAACATTCTGTTTGCAAAGCAGACAGCTGTACAAAGAAATGATATGTTCTGAAGACATTAAACCATCTATTTGCTGGGTAGCACTAGGTACTCAAATGTTCTCTTACAAACTACCACCCACACAGGTAATTTTTCTTCTGATATTTTGGCTCCAAATCTGAAACCCAGAGCCACTTTAGAGAGATTTCTGGATATTAAGGCCTGGATCAGAAGATGACTTCCACGTGCACACACCAGCACTGAAACCCGACAGAGACCCCTGTGCCAGTGGGCACCAAAGCAGCTCCACCTGCTCAGCCCCGTGAGCTGAAGCACAGGACACTTCACAGCTCTCTGCCACCCCAAAGAAACCCCTCTCATCTCAGCCCAGCCTAGCAGAGCAGAGCAGCACAATTCTGTGACGTTTACACAACCAGTTTATAATGCCCTGAAAAATCATTAGAGCCCCCACTGGAAATTCTGACTCATAAACTGCTTTTTGTTGCTTAGGACTCCTTTTTTTTGTACATTCCTAATGGAGGACTAACATCCATCCAGAGGATCTGTGAAAACTGCTAACTGCAGTACACAGCCAAGAGTAAATTCTATTTTATAACCTACCAAAAGGCTGGATGCTGTCCTTGGGAAGTAGTACTGTAACTAGAAACTAATAATACAGCAGGGTGATTATTGTCTGAGCAGCTTCAAATACTAATAGCAGCACATCTTAATAACCAGCTGATATTGTCCTCTATAAAGTGATGCTTTCTGTGTACACAAGCTGACATAAGAGACACACACTTTGCCCACTGAGACAGTCACTCATAGATTTTAAAATTTCAACTTCCTCCTGCTCTAGCTTTGCCTTGATTTTTGGCAAATACACAGTTCATAGTTTCAATTAAAAACATCCTATTAAAAGAAATAAAAAAGGCACTTGGTATTTCTCTTTGGCTCAGTCGAGGCATGCTGCTGAAACCTTCCCAAAGTCCCACCTCTTCATCTGATGAACAGTTGCCATCCTGAGGTACTTATTCATGTGCAAAAATCAGAGCTTCAGGGATTTACCTGTCTCACACTGCCCCCAGTAAACCTGCAAGGCTCTTCACCACACCCTTCAAATACAGAACAAGGTGTCCCATGGAGTTTGGTTTTCAGGGAAGAGCTCCATGCACTGGCACACTCCTTATCCCAGCTCTGGTCTCGTAGCTCAGTGCTCTTTGAACCTGGGGAAGAACAGAAACCAGGCAGCAAAAGCTGAGGGGTGAGGCAGAACAAACACCAAAAGGCAGGATCCAGCCTCTGCTGTGCATTTTTCTGTTCTCTCCATTTTCCTTCTCCAAAATTCTACAATCAAGGGGCTCAATTTAGATTTTGTGTACTGACTCACTGGATTTTTTTTTTTCTTCTTCTCAATTCAAAATACTGCAAATTCAGAGTCACCCTTTAGGGAGAACTTTTGGAAAAAAGTTACATTTTAAACTATTATTAAACACAGGGCAGGCAATTCCACACCTTCACCATGGAAGATTAAATATTTGAGAAAAAAACAATCCACAAACAAGAGACCGTGACAGAGGTACGTTTTCAGATATTTTTCAAAAGAAGATGTTCTAAAGGAACATGTCCATGGTTTGAAAACATCAAACTCTTTTGAAGCAGAATTAAAACAGACAGAAAAGGATATACACAAACCTTAACATGCCCAGTCTACATTTAGGTACTACGGGATAAAGGTTGGAATTGATCTTGGAGGTCTCTTCCAACCTTAATTTATCATTTATGGCTATATATAGAAGGCTTAGAAATGTGTTTTCAAAGTGTTATTAAAGAGCAGCAGGCACACAAAACACTTACAGGGTGTGATCTGCATGACACTGAAGTTCCTTCTGGATTAGACGGAGTAAGAGCTGCAAAAACAATCACAAAATCTCTTTAGTATCATCCAGATAAACTAGAAGCAGAATTATTCATTCTCATTTGAAACATTACCCTGTAATACTGAACTGGGTTTAAAAAAAAAAAAATAAATAAAGATTTACAGATGCTCAGTAGGGTCTGGAAGAGGAGCTTTCACAATAAGCAGGCAAGAGGAAAATAATTTTCTTTTTGCATCTGAGAGGTCAATTTCTTCATAAAAACCACATTTTCTGGTTACTTCACCAGCAAATGTGTAAAGAAACCAGCAGAGGGACCCCGAGGCTTCAAGAAAACATGTCAGAAAGAAATTTTGGGGCATGGAAGTATTTTAGCTGCTATTTGCCAAAAACAACCCTGGGTGTGAAAAGCTTTAATCCCACAATTAGTCACGGTCAGTACAGACAGTCGGGTTTGTTTGTCTGTGCAGCATCAGGGCTTTCAAGTGCACTTGAAAAGGATTATTGAGATAACAAATACAATTTGATGGTTATCATGTACAATAAAGACAATTGGTTTCCTCACTGTTTCAGGTTATGTTATCCTCAGAATCTCATTATTATAAATATAAGTTTGCTCACTGTTTTAAGTATGGATGTTTTAAGAAATTAAAGATTTTCAGAGGCACAGAAGTGGCCAGGAATGACAGAACTGAATGCCACATAAGAGGCTAATGCCCCCTTGAGGTATCCTTGGAGAAATAATATTTGAACACAGGTATCCATATGCTGCACTGCAAAAACCAGGCAAAGCAGAACAGTTATGCAAAAAAGAATTTATTACAATTGCAGAGTCAAACCTCTCAAAACCAGAGCTTTGCAAAGGTGTTTTAATTGATTCTGCAAAGAAATGTGGCATTTTTTTCCATTTTAATCAATAACTCTAGGAGAAAAACTACGAGAATTTTATCTAGGAAGAATTTGACAATCTCCCAAGCCTCACTCTGCAGCACTAAATACCAAATACTGAAACCAGCACAAACCAGGATTTGCTGCTGTGGATAAAGCTGCTGACTACCAGTGGCAAAATACTTCAGCTATTAACTTCTCTAATTTATTTATTTCATTTCCAGAGAATTACTCCTAAACATGAAAATGTTACTTTTAAAGTCAGGGTTTAATTTGAATTTAGAAAAAAATGCCTCAGTTGTGACTCAAAGGTTTTCTGATTTTCTTGTGCCAGGAAGGGAATGGTCTGACGCTCTCAGCCCCTCTGCAGGAGCCCAGAGCTCAGTGCTTTGGACCAAGCCACCACCTGTGCACTCTTTTTTCACCAAACATCTGCTCCTGGTTACTGTCAAAAGCCAGGATTGCCAGTTCCTCATCAAATTTAGAACAGCTGTTTCAGGGCCCATCTGGAAAATGGGATGTATTAACTTTCAACAGCTTCATTATCAGGGTGATTTTGGTGATACAGCAACGTAGGAAAACATTTTGTGTGGCTTTGATCAAAAGAAAACAGAAGAGATTCTTCTGTGAGTGGAATCTGAGGCAACTTCTAGGTCTAAATATGAAGGTTTTCTTGTAATTATGCCTGCTCTGAGCTGCTCAGCCAGCAATTAACAGCTGGGTATTTGCTCAGGAATTGAAGTGCATCAGAACTGACTTGCACTTTTGATTAAAAAAATCAAAAAGGTTTTTTAATCAAAAAATTAACTGAGAATTATGAGATGAGAATTTCAAAACAAGCAAATTTGCTGTTAAGACTGAAAATCTCCTACACCACTGGTAGTCGAATACAACACAGAATATTTAAATGGCAAAAGGACAATTTGCATTTTGGGATAGTTTAGCAGAGAGGAAAGTCACAATGTAAATTTTTAGACTTACTAGCAAGGCACAAGCATCTGCCACCATGAGCATGTAAAACACGTTGTTCCAACCAGAAGGGGAAATAAGGCCAGCCAGGAGAGGCCCCAGGGCTGCACCTAAAATATAATATTATTACATATGTATTTAATATATTAAATAATATTTATTGAATTAGTAACATTATATTTTGGTATTTTATATAATATACTGTGAGAACTGTGCAATGTAAGATTTACTCTACTGAAATATAGCTATTCTGAATTAGAGTATCTATTTTTCCACCTAGTTAACTGAATATTACCTGATGTATTAAAAGATCCCAGGAAGTGCAAAACATTACTGGTACAGATGGGAAGCTGGAAGACTTAGATGTGTGATAAACATCTGCCTTTGACTCAACAAAATGCTCATCCAGTACTGAGCTGAATTTTACTCAGTTTTCCCTTCCATATGGAGGGCATAAATAAAATATCCCTGATCCCAGGACAGCCCAGTGCCACCTCCTTTTCCTGTCTGTGCCCAGTATCCGTCATCCCCCCTTCCTCCCACCCTCAGGTGTGGGACCACTGGAGGTTTCAGGTTAAGTTTGTGCTGTTCCCCATTTCCAAAACTGTTCTGAATCCTCACAAAACGTGACCTGAAGAGCCCAGTTCCTCAAAAATTCTTAGTTTTAACCTGCTACAGCTGGGGCAGGTGGCCTTGGCTTACCCACAGATCCTGTCCCGTCGATGATCGCCGTCACTGTGGACAAGGCTCTTGCGTTCCCTTTCAGGCTTTTATGGGTACCCTGGAGGGACAGAGATGGCTGAGACCCATCCTGAGCTGAGCTCTGAAAGAGCCCTGCTAGCACCATCCATCTCCCACCCCTCCACATCGCCTCTGTGCTCTGGAGATGCCTCAAGCACTCTGTCAGCCCCTGGAACAAGGCTAAGGGTGAAATGGGCATTGCCTGGTGGGCACCTTGGTCCTCCAGGCCAAGGACAGGGCTCCAGAGGATGCCTGGAGATTTCTGCCCTGCTCCTTTTCCTGCATTTAAGACAATAAGAGGACTTTTGCCTCTTGCCTGGTGCCCTTAAGAACCAGCACATTACGAAACAAACTTCCAAAGTCTCCCTACTGAGAAATGTTAATGTTTTCTCATGGCATTTGTGACTTAGCTGACCTGATCCTGCTGGAAGTGCTGACAGCTTAAATACCTTTACTTCTGTAAAGGTCTGTGCCAGATAGAGCTTTCTGATGGGAATTAAATCACTAGCTCATGTCTCACACAGGTACAGCCCCTCCAATCATTTAAAAATTGCAAAATATAGAAGGGGATAAGGCACCTGTACAGAGGCCTGGCTTTCCATGAAACCTTCAGGCTCAATCTGGGCTGTCACCCACAATCTTGTGAGAGGTCCAGAATAATTTAGAAGCCTCTCACAAGCATGGCATTCATTCATGCTAAAACACAAAAACAGATCTCAGTGGCTGAGTTCAGCGCTGCCTTTCCAGCTCCTTTCTCCTCTGCTTTGGGACAATGCAGCCCCTTCCCTGGTGACCCTGCAGGACTCAAAGGGCTCTCTCTGGAGGCCAGATGTCACAGGGGAAAACTCACCAAGTCAGCAGAGACAGCAGTGGTGATCAGGGCATAAGGGCCATTCACCAGGGCACCACTGATAAGCAGCATCACTGTTCCAAGTTAAAAATAAAAAAAAAAAGAGAAAGAAAAATGTGAGTTGCATGAAAAACTGCTCACCATAACTGCAGGACACATCACAGCCTATGGCTCCCAAGTTGTTTAATCCTTCCTTGGCTCCCCTGACCCAATACAGAATTGGGAAAGGACAAAAAACCATATCCATTCCTCTCTCTTTTTCATGCTCACTCCATGATGTGAATTCTCAAACATACCAGCAGATGGGGCCGAGACTAAAAGCACTTCCCGGGTCTTTATTGATCCTGGCAGGTCACAGAAAGGGGAATATTTGACCAAACTGACCATGAGGGCAGGGGCTGCTCACAAGGTACACCCACAACTCCCTTCTCTCCTTGCACAGTACCAGAGGACCCTAAAAGTGAATGAGGCCTTAGGTAGGTGAGACACCACTGCCAGCACTCCTGTTTTCATTTCTGGTTCGAGCTAACAAGTGAGTTCAGCCTATTCAAATAAAGCTAATACTGCTGTCAAAAGTACTACAGGCAATAGTTAAGCATCTCTGACATTTGGAACAAGGGATATAAAAACCCTGTGCTGACACAAGCTCCAGAAAGACTAATGATGTTAACTAAATCTGTTCTCTTGCCACCCCTCACTCACTTCCTGCATTCCCACTTCAACCTTTAAAACCCTGCGAGATCAAACTTAAGGTATTTGATTCCATACTTCTTCCTCTAAAGAAAAGATAAAATAGGAAATAGGAAAAACTGAAAGAGCATCAAAGGTGATAAATGCAAAGTTCATAGAAAGCTAGGCAGAATAATTTAAAAATACTCACCTACAGTAGCCTCAAGGCCCATTTTACTGACTGCAGAGAACATGTACAGCTGTAAAGGGAATGAATAAGCACTCAGAATATCAACATATGGACTAATCCTGGGTTCCCCATTTGCTCCATGTTAACTACAAGATTATCTTAAGTTAGTATTACATGAAATATAAAAAAAAAGGTTTTACTAAACCCTTTTAGGCCACAGTAGAATGATTGTTTGATTGGACACAGAAGGGAGATAAGGGGTAGGATCCCATTCCTCTGTGTGCTTTCAGAAGGAAGGGCTGTGTTATGAGATCAATTTTAAACTCTCCAACTTCCACACAGCACAGATTACAACTCTTGAAAAAATCAAATAAAAATGTCTCTCTCATGTCCATCTGCTGTTTTTCCAACAGTTACAGCTCAGAAATTTTATCCTTTGAGCAGCTAAAATTCTGGCTAACAACTGAACATCAGATTTTACAAGAGAGTGAAACTTTCCATATATTCTGCAACAAAAAAAAATACATTAGGCTTGTTTGCTTGTTAAGCCCCAATATCTACACTTGCTCAGCTTTTCATGCCAGTTTTTAGTCTGGCCTGGACTCTACATCCAGGCTGGGAGATGCTGCCTGCAGAACTGTCCAGGGAATGGTGTCACAGCCTCAGCCACGGCTGTGAGAGAGGGGCAGGCTCTTACTGTGGGTGCTGCAAGCAGCAACATCATTCCGCAGGTTGATGCCCTCTTCTCCAGCCTGTCTGAAATGAGACCTGCCAAAATCCCACCTGAAAGAACACACAGGGGTGAGGAAAACATTCAGTGTGTGTTCTGCACAGAAGACATCAGTTTAATTTAATGAAACAGAACCCAATGGCTTTTACTGCATAGTTACACAATTCACACAGCAACATCCTCATTAACCCAACCACTTCTGACCTGAAGGCAACAGAAGCAGACACTTGTTCCTCCTTGTTATTTATTCCAAATATCCAAGGCAAAAAGCCTTTTACCAGGTGCCACATGGCCCTACTGCTGGAGTTCTGGAATCCACTCACTGGTCTCTTAATTCCTCATGTGCAATAGAAAACTTGGTTCTCTGTCCATGTCCCACTGCAACAGGGAAACGGGCTAAACTGTCTGCACTAGCATGAAAATTTATTCAGTGGTCACCCTGCAAATTATAAAGGAATAGCCTAGTCCTCATTATTATTATTATTATCATTATTATCTCCTAGTTTTATCACATACAGTTATAAAAGGTATCAAGAAAAAATAAACCAGAACACCCATGGCCATTAACCTTTGTGCCCATGAAATCCACACCTCTGAACAAACAGGCACAGTTCTCTGAAGTTAGACTGACAAAAGGAAGTATTTTGATGGGTGGTGACCAAGACTCATGGGCCAGAGCTGATGGAGATAAAAGATTCCATAATTTGACTATTCCAATCTCTGCTGAACAGTATCACTGGCTGTGAAGGTATTTTACTAGATTTTCACTTTTCAACACAACTCTCAGCTCAGTACCTTTACTGCTACTCTTTTTGAGTAGAAATAATGCATATGAACTATAAAATACCTAAGCTGTGTACACCAGAGCCTTTCCTGAACTGCTGTGATCAAGAGTGAAATAACATTAAAACTTACCAAAGATCCCACCCACATCAAACAGTGTAGAAAGGTCCCCAGCTCTTTTGGCATCAAGATGCTCTGGTGAGAGAAGCAAAACATTTATCTCATTTCTGGACTATAAAACATGGAAATCTCAGCAGTCTTGTAATGCCAGAGCAAAGGAATCTTACAGCAGAATTCTTTATTCAGAATAATAAGATGATGATGTGTAAAAGAAATAAAAACAAAAGCAGGTATTTGGCAATACAGACTTTTGAATGCAATTACTCTCACTGGAAGAGACATTTTACAACTTTTATAATCACAGAATTAAAGGATGGTCTGGGTTGGAAGGGATCTCTAAAGATCATCCAGTCCAACCCTCTGCCATGAGCAGGGACATCTTCAATTAGATCAGGTTGCCCAGAGCTTCATCCAGCCTGAGCTTGAATGTTTCCAGGGATGGGGCATCCACAGGTTTGATGGTGCAGCATTTCATCACCCTCATTGCAAAAAAAATTCTTTTTTATATCTGGTCTAAATCTATTCTCTTTTAGTCTAAAATAATTACCCCTTCTCCTATTGCAACAGACCTAGCTAAAAAGTTGGTCTATCTTGCACTCTAAAAGTATAAAAAAATCAAAACATCAGCACTGAACAGACAAAAAAAACTAATTTACATTATTTTGTATATGTTTCTAATGTTTTGCATATGTTTACTAATGTATAGTACATTTCAGGCATGAAAAGTATTGTTAGAAAGTAAAACTTTTTGATTTGTTTGCAAGAGCCAAAGACACAGCATTTATGCCTGGAATTACTGATGATAAGCCAGACACTTCTGCTTGTTTTGAAAACACCCTCTCTTGTAACACTGAATTTATAAACCTGTTTGGTGACTTACAACTGCCCTGACACTGCAGCAGAGAAAGCCTTTCAGAAGCAATAATGTTTATTTTCTTATTATTATTCCACGCTGGTATTTGCAGAGACTTTGTAGCCACAATTCTGTACCCCTTTCCTGTAATACTCACCTACATTTGTGATGTAGAGGGGAAGCCAGAAGAGGAAAGTGTAGCTCACCAGCTTGGCAAACAGGAGACAAAGGGAGAACTCCACAACTCCCTGAGAGAGTAATGGAAACAGGGAGTTAGCATCTTGACAGAGCTATTTGCTTTCACAGAGCATTATGAAAATGGTTTCTAGGAGGCATTTAGGCTTTGATTTTTCTGTCATGAATTCCCAAGAAGCATTCTTCCTCTGAGAGCACAAACCTTGCACTCTGAGGAGACTGGTATTTTACTTACCTATTTCCTTTCAATTGTACTGAACTGCCTGAAGAGAGAACACTAAAATGGTACTGAATAACCTGAGCAGAGAACACAGAAATGAATGTGAAGGGTTTTATACTGTTTGGGACACCTGCATCATTTATTTCCCTTAAATAAAGTTGTTACACAGGTTTGGAGTGTGTTCCAGAGAAACTGGCATATTTTTGTGCTCTTTATCTCCTTCCTTCAGATGGGTTCAAGATTGCTGCCTCACTCTTCAGCTCAATAAAAAGCCAGTAAACCAGTCTGACACAATGCAGATGTGTAAGAGCACATCACAGATTGAGCAATGACCTGTTTAAAGCTCTAACTTGCTCCATCCTCTTTCCTGCTGAACACATAAAAGTGCATTTACTGCACAGAGCTGCAACTGGACTGCCAAATTAACCCATCTTCATTCCCTTCACTATCTGACAATTTCTTGTTTGGAACCAGATTTCTGAAGTCCCTGGTGTGGAGGGCTGCAGCTATCCTGAGGAACAGCACACACATTCCACATGAAGCTGTGTCCCCTCCCAACAACAGGCAGGACAAATACCACAGGTTTCAGAGATTCCAGGTGGCAGCAGCAGGAATTTTTCACCCACTACTTCCACTTTGCCACAGGAAAAACAGTTGAGGACCAGACTGAACGTGATGAGAAGATGCAGGAATACAGTGGTTGGGTGCAGGATTTTTTTTTACTCTAATCTTCTTCTTCAATAATCTACTTCTGCATTCAGGCTTAAGGTTGAGTGGACAATCAAAAATGACAGGTTCTGACCTCGAGGAAGCTTCATTTCCTTTGCCAGCAGTCCAAATATTTGGGCTGCCTGAAACTTCTCAGAAAAGAGATTTTAAGATTAAAACTTTTTAAAACAATGCAGAGGAATGTAGAAAGGGGAGCCATAGAAGGAAGTTCTGACAGACAGAAGTGCTTATGGACTCACTTTGCTATTCCACCCTCAACAACTACATGTCATTAGGTTCAGTCAACTTTTAGAAGAGACTTTAGGACAGAATAAACTATTTCAATCAACAGAAACCACCCTGCCCAACCGCCAGGCCCCTCCCAGGCTGACACAAGTTGATAAAGTCATTATCCAAATGTCTCTTGAACATTATCAGAGAGATCAGCAGCTCTCTCTCCACCTTCCCTCCCCAGCAAGCTTCAGGGAGCAATGAGGTCTCCTCTCAGCCTCCTTTCCTCCAAATAAACCAAGCCCAAAGTCCTCCACATTTCAAGACTCTGATGCAAAGTTAATATCCACTACTGTACCACCTAGAACTTATGAATTCACCTAGAAATATGAATTCTGAAGCAAAATTCAGTTCTTAGAGAGGAGCAGCACAGGCACTCACAGGTATCCTCAGGGCCCCAAGGAAGCTGATGGCTGATGTCCCATGCCTTCCTTCCCCAGTGGCCACAGAGCTGGGGCTCAGTGACAGGCTGCAGGTCTCAGGGTCAGTCAGTAAATGCTGCATCTCTGGATCCTGCAACATCCCCCAGCAACAGATGAGAGAGAGGAAAGAACAAAACCACAAAATATGTATTGAGAAATCAAACAATTCCAAAATAATTTTTAAGAACAAGTATCTATTTTATCACAGAAAGTTACAGCCCTTAAAACTGTCTTGGTGTGGACATCCAGAGTACACAGAGAGAGCAGAGACTATATGCAGAATATCAGGTGGTATCAGGATGTTTCTGAGTGCATACAGTCCATATCAGAACCAAGTTTCTGTTCTACTGAAGAACAGTTTCAAGTTGCAAAAACCCCAAATATTATGAGTATATCCAATGGAATAAAACAGTTTCCAATCTTCCCTCGCCCCACTAGATAAATGTGGTCTAATTAAAGCTGACAAGCTACTGAGTCCTACAACATTGTGTACAAGAAATTTCTACAAGGATGCATTTCTGTACAAAATAATGGATTATCTTTTTTCTGTAGCAATACCAAGCCTGTTTTTCAGACTCTGAAACATCATCTTACTGACTGATCTAGGAACAGGCCATCTTTCCACATGAATTATGGACAGTGAGTGCTTTATATTAAGTAATCACTTAATAGAAATTAATTTTTTATTTTTTTTTTAGAAATCTGTTCCATTTGAACATTGCAATTGCCAAAATATAAAAGCCTGGAGTTCACCAGCATTGCCTAACCTGTGAATTTTGAGTTCTTTTCTAGTACTAGGAAGGATTCTATTCCAAGAATTCCACTGGCTGCTAAGAATACTTGTGGACCAAGTTACCACTCCACAAGAACAAGCCATCTCAGTGTAGCCAGGAGGGTTTATGTTATTTTTAATCCTCTACCAGACTGAAGTGAACTCTCAGAATAGAATTGGAAATGTACATCTTACAGCTGTACACAGGAAAACAAAAAATAAATCAGGTATAAATAGCCCTCAGTACTTCTTTTCCAACTTGGAAAAAGGATGGGATGTAGCTACCCTCACTTTCACCTGCTTGCTGGGAGGCTTTACCAAGCTGTGTACTTTTCCTAGTTATGTATTCTACACACTGTCTTCTTTCTCCTAATTCTTCAGCACCTGAACAAAGCCTCAGTGAAGAATTAAACCTCAAATATATATTTGACTGTAGGCTAGAAAGGATATAACAGCAGGCTGTTCCATTTCCAATGCTTATTGCAAAGATGAAAACTTTAATATCTGCTAAGCTGATGGGGGAAGGAAAAAAAAAGTGCTGGAAAAATTCAATTGTGCTATTTTATACTCAGTGATTCTATATAAATTCTGTTTTTAAAGAACATCATTTAGGAGAGGGCACCAGGGAACCATCTGGACACCTGAGCCCAGACACTCAGCACAGTTTCAGAAGCTGCCAGGCAGCATCCAAAATTCTAGACATGGTTGTTAGATGGGATGCAGGACTTAGAGGAGTCCACTGTCTGGGCTCAGGTGAAAAAGCATAACCCAGAAGACAGAAAAAACACCTAGGGACCTTTGACATGGCAGTGCAAATCTGTATCATGGCCCAAGAGTCACCCTATCATCATAAAAAATATTCATCTTCTGAATTACTGGAGCAACTTCAAAACTTCAACTATTTTAACAGCACTAGTTTAAACCATAAGCAATCATTTTTTTTAAAAAAATGAGAGAGAGAGGGGGAAAAAGAGGGGAAAAAAAAAAGGGTTTAAGCAGTGAAGCTCCCCACTGGATTCTAGATGGTGTCTGATGATAGATGCTGCACAATCAGCACAGCAAACTCAGCCAGGACTGTATGAGACAACACTGCTCATTCTCAGACAAGCAGCTCTAAATCTCCTTTGGAAGAGCAGGTAAATATTGCAGTAGAGGTGGCCAAAGTCCAAACAACTTATTTAAGCTCATGCTGGAAACTTCTGTCGATGATTTGGGGGTTTTTATGCTACACATAGCTAAAGGATATATAAACCCAGCAGTTTGTGCTTGGCAGAGATGGCTTTGTACAGCCTGGCCAGCTTGTCTCAGAGCATGATCAGGCATATGGCACACTCTTGATCTCTGGGGAAGGATTCATTATATCACAATTTTTTTTGTCATTTTTATGAGGCCAACCTAACATAAGCAGCAATGAAGGCACAGAGGTATTCAGGTCACGCAGCCAAAAACACATTCTGCTTTCAATCACTGCAGATGCTGAGTATTTGCTTCCTTTTTACAGTAATTGCAGAGGTCAATGAAAACCCAATAAAAGCTGCCATTGCAGTGTGCTTGGAGACCATCCCATAAATGCAAAACATCTGCTGTTTGTAGAGGCTCAAAAGCTGACTGTGAAAATCAGCTCCAAATAACTGCAACACAACCCCTGCAAAAAAGGGAAGATGTTCAGTTTGGCTCTGGCAGGAAAAAGATGTTCTTCTATCACTGGCAGAAAATCAGGAAGCCCCAAAGAGTGACAAAGAAGGGGTTTCAATGATTTTTTTTCGTTTCTTTTTAAACCTTGTTAAGACTCTGTGTTACAAACATAGCCCAGCTGGCAGGGTGGAGAGGGAAGGGAGGGATATTCCCAGGATTGCCAGCAATTCCCCCAGGTTCACTGTCTGTGTTTCCTCTCTGTCCTGCTCCCAAGGGACACCAGTCAGAGGGAGAGGGGTACATTTCCATCACCCTTTGCTTGGCAGACCCTTCACAGGGTGGCAGCAGAGGCACCAGCAGAGTGAAAAAGGGAAATATCTGTCCACTGATTTACATGGTTTTTTAGCTTTGTCATCATGACTTAGAATCAGATTGGCTGGAGTAGGAAAGGACTTGAAGATCATCCAATTCCAACCCTCTTCCACTATCCCACGTTTCTCTAAGCCCCATCCAGCCTGGCCTTGGACACTTCCAGGGATGGGACAGCCACAGCTTCTCTAGGCCACTTGTTCCAGTGCTTCACCCACCCTTTCTTCCATAAACTTAAAAGAATTTCTTCTGCAAATTCCGTCTTGCCTAAATACACCTGCTGATATTCTTACATCCTCCCTTACCTTCCAGCTGATTGTGAAACAACAAATGGTTTCTGGGCTAGAGACTGTTGTTGGGCAGCTCAAAACAAAAATAATAAACTCAGTACAGAGGGGGTTTAAGCTTTATTGAAGTGTTTCCTTAACAAAAATTTCAAAACTTTTTTACCAGCACTGATTGTTCCACCCTGTGAATGCTCATTATTATTCTATGAGCAAAGGATAAAGAGAACAGGAAGTTTCTATTTTCCTGGAAAAGTCTGAAAGAAGTTAAAAAAAAAAGTTATCCTCTCAGGATACAACGTGCTGAGTGTACTGAATACAAACACAAAATTTCAAATGGAAATTTTCAGTTCATGTCCATCAGAAGATAAAATGTTTTTCTGCCCACAAAATGGGCAAGTCCAGAACTCATTTTCCAGTGAGAAAAAACAGCTTTTATGGTTAAGAGTTTTAAGCAAGATTTTTGTGAATAATTGCTTATATTTAGAACTCTCCATCTCCACATATAATCTTGTAAGTACAGACAGCTTTGAAAGGAGAAGGGAGAGAAGTGAGACTGCAAGGACAGGACACAATATACATAATTAAAATATTTCAAGTGGACTGTTTTTAAAGTATTTTGCAGTGCATTATTTCTGATGGAATCGTGTCAAGATCACAAAAAAAAGGAGACCAATTGAGCAAGCACAGCCATCTCATAGAGCTCAGTTTGCATTATTTATGGCAGGTAAAGCTCACTTCCCTCATCTGAATTTACATTTGTGTCTGAAGATGGAAGCAGATTTCAGCATCATAAAAAGAGGACCAATCTTTACAAACAGAAAATGTTTCAGCTGTGCCTTAAGAAGTCTTCTATGCTATTTTACAGCAATGTTTTATATTTTACCTGAGGTTTGCCATTTTCCTTAGCATTTAAGGTCGGCATCTGGATTCTGCACCGAGAGGCGCCGTTCAGGAAGGTTTTAGAACTCTAAAAAAAAAGAAAACAAACTCTGTATTTTTGCTGCTTGGGTTTTTTTTGTTTGTTTTTTTTAAGGATTACATTAGCATCAATCATCTCTCTGGAACAAGTTTTTGTGCATTGTAACATAAATATAACCCCAACTGGAGCATCTTTAATTTGATGACTGTGTATTTTGAGATTTTCAAGTACTTACACAGACCTATGGCAACAGACATAAAATGCACTCACAAATTGATCTGAAAGCTTATTTCACACTGGTTTGATACAGGAGATGCTGAATTCAGAGCACAGTCATGCCCCTTTCAACATCTCTAGCTGCTTCTTCCTCTACTGAACTTACTGACATTGCAAACTAAGTTCTTGCTCTTGAACAGCAACTACACAAGTTGATTTGTTTCATGAAAACCTTCATTTTTCACTTTCCTAATCCCTTTGAGAGAAAAGTTCATCCCTTTTGCTTATATTCTACAGCACTATATTCTTTTAGCCCATAAATGTGTTCTTGTGGATAGGAGTATTGATGAGGAGCCTGAGCACCTCCAGCAAGTTCCAGAAGAAAAAACTGAGACAAAAAGCTACATTTTAGGCACCAGATGGACTTGTTTTTTATCCTTACTTATTAACAAGTACATTCCTGCATCAGCTCACACCAAACTGCATTCACTGGAAAACAGCATTCTGAGATCTTCAGACTAGAAAGATTTACCAGGGACATTCAGATTTATGAGATGTATTAAATCTACAGCTCTAAAGCAGGTTTGCAGTCAGGTATGGACAACCTATTTTTCAGTCCAAAACAAGCACTGTGTATTCTTCAGGGATGAGATGCTGAAGTGTGTTTCTATGTGGATGCCACATAGAAAAAAACAAACAAGACAGAACAATAAAAAACCCCACAAACTCTGTCCCAAATAATCCCCTCCTCAAGCTCATCACCACAATTAAAAATAGAACGCAAAACCTCACTGAACAATCCAGCTCAAGATCAATCACTGGGTAATTATTCCCCCTCCCCCAAAAAAAACCCCAAGAGTAGGTATTTCAGTATTTTTTTAGACAAACTACCCTTGATCAATCAAATCATTCTAAGAAGAAAAAATATTTTTCAGGGTAAAGCGTGGTATTTCTGCAGTTCAGTACAGAGCTGAGGCACAGGCAGTCTTGGACATGCATTCCTCAAAATAAACCAACAACACTTGAGCCCCCAGGGTCTGATAAAACAGATTTTTAAGTTTTATCTTACAGAAAATCTGGTTCTTGTAAAGAATGTGATTTACAAGAATCAGGATTTACAAAAACTGTGATTTACAAGAACCACGGTTTTCTTCCAAGGGGAAGAAAATCCATCACCTTGAGACAAGGCATCGACATTTTTAATCAGCAGCTCAGCAGAGGAAAAATGAATGACTTTTTCATTTGACTGTCAAAAAAATAAGATTTACTGTGGTAAGGAGAAAATGTCTAGGGAAAAGGACTAGACTGAGAGGCTGCACATTTAATACTTAGGCTTCTTCCTCCTTTTCAGGAGATAAAAATTGCAGCCTGGTAATTTTCAAATGCACAAGCACTTTGCAACAGGAGGGGAGATTTCTGGGAATGCAAAGTCAAGACAAAGGAAGTTCCTAGAGTACAAAGGCAGGTTTATATGAACATGATGTAACTATGGGGAAAAAAAAGACACAGGGAGAAAAGATGAGAGGTAATAAAACCAGTTCTAAATCACGTTTCCCAAAGGGGATAAAAAAAAAAAAGTTAAAATCTCCTCTTTGACTTTCATAAAGGAAGTGCAGCAATTCTGAATAAAACCCACTGACTTCTCACTTGCATTTGTCATAGGTGGAGCCCTTCAGAAAGTCAAGATTAAGCCTCCAACGCCAGCATTTGAAAGCACTTTATTGTCCTCAAGCATTTATTTGGAAACAAATTTCAGATGGGTAAATCAGAGCCAAGATGAATTCAGGCAAATGAAGCACAGCCCAGGAAACCAGAGAATAAAGAGAAAGAACCACACGCTCAAGGCTCTGTGCCTGACTCTCCATCTGTGGTTTTGGACAACTCAGTGAAATCAGATTACTCACCACTACAAACTCTGTGGAAATACTGGGCTCACGACCATGCTGCAAATAAACAGTAGACCAAATTCATCCAAGACAGTGACATCACACAGAGAGGACCCTGATCTTTGAATCTTAATATAAACTCCAAGTCCTTCCCTCGTGCTGAGCATTTATTTTAGTGGTGCTTAAATTTAACTGGCCTCATTCTTCCACAAAGAGATTTAGTTTTTAGCACCAGCCAGCAGAACTGCCTGCACCTACCCAGGACATCTGGCCAAAATTACCTGTCACAGCCTTATGAGGAGAGCCAGTGTGTATGTTTAAGGCCTCAAAAGGACTTCTAACTATTTGCAAAAGCAAACAGTTATTCAGGTTGTTACCTGAATGACTGAATGAAAAAAGAGGACAGCAAGTATTTTTACAGCTGCTAAATTCTATCCCTTGTACAACACAGGTAAAGTATTTTCTCCCTATTTTACTACACGAATGTCCCTCCAATTAGCACTCACTTTTCTTTACAGTCAGAAACTGGCATCATTACATCTACATCCAGACATCTTGAACTCTTACCTAATTAATTTCTGAGGCCACCTCTCTGTGCTGTACAGGAGCCCCTTGTACAAGAGTTTTGAATCCTTACAGACCACTCAGGACTGAGGTATTTCAGCTGTTCCAATGAAATAAAGCTCCCAAGAACAAGGCAAATCTCAGTCTGAGAAGGGTCATGGGCAAGTGGGGAAGCCCTGTTATAAACTCCTCTCAGATTTCCAGATGTGAAATGGAAATAGGGGAGGAAGAAGTGATGCCTTTTGCTCTGCAGAGAGAGGTTTCCAGGGAAACAGAAGGTCAAATGCATCTCACACAGTGAGGGGGAGCCTGGAGCAGTGACCCTGCTGCTGTACCAGTGAAGAATGAGTCAAAAGCTCCTCCTTTTCTGCAACTGGGGGAAACAGCTCCTAAAATACTAAATATTTGTTTAAAATATCATGGTAAATAGATATTCTGTGTCAGAATTTTCCACACTGAGACATATGAGCAACACACTGTGCAGAGTGCTTTAGTTATGCTTTCCAGTTAAAGTGTATTTGCAACAAATAAATATTTATTTCCATGAGAATGGATATTCTGTAAAAATGATGCATTGAACTACATGAAAGCTAAGGAAAATGGGACTCTTAACAGCAGGCAATGAGAGTCACTTAAAATACTCTCACACTTTACAGAAGTTACTTCTAACAAATGAAAGAGAAAGAGAAATAAATGAAAAACAGAGTGTAGTCTGAGCCCAGCTTGTCTCATAGGAATAAACTAAGAATAAGAGTACCACAGACCATCAAAAGCATTCAGAAGCTTTATCAGAAGTGCTTCATATGAAGATAAAAAAAAAAACATAAACTGGTAAAGAAGAGAGAACACAGACTAGAAAAGTTGCCTTCAGGCCCTATTCAGGAACATTTAACGTGTATAACTACACTGATCTGAAAATATTAGGTGGTAAAAAAAGAGCAATCAACCCTTACAATCTGCCTGTGAGACTGGCAAAGAAAATGCACATGAATTCACATGTACAGACAATTTCCATGTGGGATGCTCTTGGGACTTTCACTGACATCCCTGATTTGTCCTCAGACATGAGAAACCTCATCCCTGCTCTATCAATCCCCTCTACTATTCCAAAAAAATACTTGGAAATGTGGCAGATGTGATTGGCCAAGGGTTCCTTGGAGCCTGGGGCAAGAACTGCTCCAGATTTTGGCTGCAGAAGAGAAACACAGAGCAGAGTCTCAGGGAATGTGAAACAAGATCAACCTGTGAGCACAACCTTGAATAAAAGTGGGCCAGGAATGATATTTTGTTTTGAGAAGGTAAACACAGCCAGTCTTCCTAATGCTCTCTCTGATGCCTTTCCTTGCTTTTTGCTTTCTCCAATTCCATTTGGATTGCCTTCTTCTTCTTGGGTTCACAGCTTCATGAGGCAGAAAAGGAATCACCTCACACAGTAACTCGGGATTTCCTAAGAAATCTTTCCAACCTCTAACACAAAATTTTCTAAAATACTTAATTCTGAGCACACAAAACACCCCACAAAGATGCTCAGGAAGATGGAAGAAAATAAAACACAAGAAAAAAAAAAAAAAGGACATGAACAGTTTTTACTTGGTTTACTGTAAGATCAACTGCTCCAAAACTTCAGTTCAAACAAATTAATTCACCTCTTGATTCATCTGCTTTGAGAGAAAATAAGCTCCTGGTTTACCAGTGAAGCACAGAAGACGAATCACTGCCTCAAGCACAGGATCAGTTACAACAGCTTGGCACAAAGGGCCACACAGACAATTTGATTCACAGAACCATCTTAATAAATGTGCCTACTAGGAGGCAAAAAATCCAAAAAGAAAATGCATTTACTTACACTGGATGGTGTGCAGGAGCAACTGACATCTTTAGGATCTGAAATAAAACACCACACACAGCTAATAGTGAAAACAAGCCCAAGAAAGATCTCTTAAAACACTTTCAAACAGTGTAACTTGCTGACAATAATCTGGCAGTCCAGCTAGTTACAGAATTCTAGTTATACCTGCCAAAATTTACTACCTGAGACAGGACAGTTACAGTAAAACAAGCATTCACATCTCTAAGCCTTCAGAGGGACAAGATAGAGAATTCCTCTTGAATTTCTAATTTAAAGTGCCAAAACCTGCTCCATCAGCTGCCCCCTGTACCTCATAGCACAGAGGATAGGTGCTGTGGGTTGAATGTGCACTGCAGCCAGGTGGGACCTTCTGCTAAGATACACTTAAACCATTTATCAACACAGGGAGCTAAGGACAGGACAGGGGGCTGAATTCTCAAGTGTCACTCTGTCAGGGGAGCTGGGGAGGGGTCTGGGGCACAAACCAGATGAGGAACAGCTGAGGGGGCTCAGGCTGGAGCAAAGGAGGCTCAGGGGGCCCTTGTGGCTCTGCACAAGTCCCTGGCAGGAGGGGACAGCCGGGGGAGTCGGGCTCTGCTGCCAGGGAACAGGGACAGGAGGAGAGCTCAGGCCTCAGGCTGGGCCAGGGGAGGCTCAGGGTGGGCAGCAGCAGGAATTTGCCCATGGAAAGGGAGCTCAGGCCTTGGCAGGGGCTGCCCAGGGAGCTTTGCAGTGCCCATCCCTGGAGGTGTCACCTGGACGTGGCACTCAGGGCTCTGGGCTGGGGACAAGGTGGGCATTGGTCAAAGTTGAACTTGATGACCTCAGAGGGCTTTTCCAACCTCAGTGACTCTAATTCTGACTGGGTAAGCTCTGTGAAGGCACACAGGCTCTTCTCCCTCAAGTGCTCTGGGAAGAAGCTCTCAAAGTACAGTCACAGCTTGAGAAGTATGAACCCTCTGTGGCTGTGTCCCACTGAAGCACTCACGTTCAATCAGGAACAGGAAACAAACAACCCCCATGACAGCCACGATGACCCCAGGCACCACAAAGGAGAGACCCCAGCACGTGGACACCCAGTAAGCAGCAATCAAGGATCCCAAGATATTCCCCACTGAAGTGTGTGAATTCCAGACTCCCATGATCAAACCTCTCCTGCATTAAAAAAAAACCAAAACAAAACACACAAACCCACAAACATTCATTATCAGCATTAATCTCTTGAGAAAAGCGTATCAAAATGGCTGTACATCTGTGGTGTCAGTGAAATTTATCTTATGGTTCTTCAACTGGTCATTTATTTATGCTACAATCTCCATCTGGCAATTTCAAAGCACCTAAATACTAATAAAACTGCTGTGAATACTCTGTGCACGACTGAATTTATCCTGCACTTACTGACATTTAAAAACACCACTAGGGCTTGCATATTTCTAAATAGTTTCTTTGATTAAAACAAATACGCTGATGTTGTGTAGCATGTCTGATGCCTTTAAGGAATAAAAATCCTCCTGCAAACACACTGCATCGATAATCTGGTGCTTGCAGGACAGGTCAGGCTTGTCATGCAGAAGAAAACAAACTATACAGGGTATGTGGAGCAAATTCAGTATTTTCTGATCCCATTCTGGACTTGCTGGGCTCTGGTGGAAGATGACAGCTTCACAAGCTTGGATAAGACACACATCAGCTCCATCTGAGCTAAGATAAAGCTGAAGTCATGACAGCAGGGATGTTTTTTTCCCTTTTAAGTCATGGGAAAACTGCCTTGCCCTCAGCAGGATTTTACCTGGAGCAGCCTAACTTGAACAAACCCCAATCTTTTCCACAGCCTGAAGACAAGATCTAAGAGTTCTGTTCATGCTTCATGGAATTACAGCAGAATGAAAACAAGGACCAGGTCACTGACTTTTAAACCAGAGCCCTACTCACCAGCCCAGTGTGTAGCATCCTAGAAGTAAAGGATGTTGCTTTTGCACAAAGCAAAGCCTGAATAAATGCATTTATTTTGCACAGACTCCCCAGTCTCATTCCATATTATATGACACTTACCATTCTCTGCATTTCCTAATGGAAAATTAGTTTGAGGCTACATCTTTTTAACTATTCTGTGGTTTATATAAAAATCAAATACTGAATTTCAGGACATTCTTCTCTGGAACTGGTTAACAATAATGCTCTACATATACAAAGGATGGTCCCACAGTAGCATCATTATATGCTACATGCATCAACCATTATCAGAGCCAGGGGGTTTAGCATGCAGCTCTTGCAAAATGTACAGAAAATTACTGTATGGTGTGACAACACAAACATCATGAGTGATCTCTGCAGGATTAAGATAGACCCAAGCAGATGATCTAAAGAAGGTGATAAAAGAAAAGTTAAATCAGATGCCATGTGTATTTTGTCTTCTAGATTAAATTTTCAAGTTTATAAAAAAGACATTACACAAAGGCATTTTTTACAGTTACACCCTGACAAGTGTTTTGAAACACAAATGAAAACACAGGAAATTTCACATTAAAATGGCATAATAACAGCCTTTACTAAGAGCAGTTTTAGACTGTTTATATTTGCAAGAATTATTCTAACACAATTCTGAAATAATTCATCTGAAAAAGATACCACAGAACACTGTTTTGACAGGAGGGAGACAGTTTCAAACCCATATACAAAATAAGCAGCATAAAGGAAGCTCCTTTCAAAATTCTAACTGCTTAGTTTAGGCTCAAAAAACCAAAACAAACCAAACCCACAGAAGCCTAAGAAATATATTGAAACAGATAATATCACAGCATGGATTGATCTGTACTTCCAAACCTCTGGATTATGTATCATTTACCTTCCTTTTCCAAACCAGTTGCCAATGCATGTAACGACACTTGGCCAGCCAGTGGTTTGCACCAACCCATTAGCTATCTGAAAGTAGGTAAAAAAATAATAAATGAACATTTCCTGTCATAAAACAGGTTTCTACACAAATTCCTAATGAGTGCTGCATTGGGAAAAGAAGTCTACACAAATGCTTTTGAATTAAGAAATTTAGTGGGGGGTTTTGAAAGCATTTTTTTCCCCCCTCAACAGCAAACAATTTGAAGTTTCGCAGATTCTTCCCTCTACTTAAATCTCTATAATTAGTTTATGATTTAAATCACAGAATACTGTAATTCAGTCATGTGTTTATCAAGAATCACACTGCTCTGAGCTGAACTGAGAAGTGAATTCCCCACACTCAAGCAGCAGCAGCATAACACTTATCTCAACTTGAGCATATGGCAAAGCATGTTTGCAATCAAATAAAGCAGAAAAAAAAGATAACTTTAGGGGAGACTGGATAACTTTAAAATTCTTAACAGACATCTGTAAATAAACTGAGAGGAGGAATGTAATTTAATATATTCAGGGTGAAGTAAGAACTATTTCAGCCTCCACGTTGCACAGAACTTTAACTCATCTCAACTCCTCAAAAGCTCCCTGTCTACAATTGCACCACAACACAAATATCACAACACAAAACCTCACGTGTACAAAGAGCATTTGAACATGCAACAAAAACCAATCTCACTCTACCCAACAAAAACCAGCAGGGATGGTGGTGTGACATCACCCTTGGAGCTACAGGGCTCAATGACCACATCCCACAGGGGAGAGACAGTCAGCTCAGCCCTAAAGGAGGCATTTCCAGTCCTGGAAAACACCTGATCCCAGGGGGCAGGGGCAGTGACAGATTCATTGGTGACAAGGTGACGGAAGTGCTGGCCCCAGGTTAGTATCTCTGCATGCCACCTTGCTCACTGCCATGCACATGTGCCAAAGGTGAGTGATAATGCAATAACACTGAAAGCAGCAGTGCAAGGTGCAGACCTGTCCAAAATGGCCTCACTCACAACCCTGCCCTGGTCCTGACCTAAATTCCATTTCAGGCCAACGGTAAAAATTATTTTGACACCTGATCTGAGCTCTGAAAAATCTCCCACAGTGAATCTCGTTACATAAGCTGCCTGTTCCCAGCCACACCAGTGTGGGAGACTGCTCATCATTAGCAGTGTAAATGGAATTTTCCTGCACAGAAAGCCAGGATGTGTCACTCAGGTCTTGGCAGACTGACAGAAGTAAACACTCTTGTTTTAAAACTCACCTGCATTTAAGTTTGCAAGGATTTGATTGCTGATTTGACACAGAGTGAAACACATTAATTTGCTTTCAAAGATTTCTTCCAGTAAAAAAAAAACCAACACCATTTTTCAAAAATAAAGCCTGGGGGTATCCACTCTATCACTTCTGCCTGTCATCATCAACAAGATGACATCATTTACACCCTCCCACCCAACCTCTCATCACTGTGTGCAAGTGAAAACCCCCAGTATTACCCCAAACAACAGCATGAGAGGAACCCTGAGTATCTAAATCAACACTGTGCCTACCTGGGCCATTATGTAAAACCAGAGATTATGCACATTATAGAAATAACCCAATCCAAACATTGCAGTGAAGAGTCCACTGGCGAGCATCCCCCCTGTCAGATAGTACCGGATGGGCAGCCGCTCACCGATGAGTCCGCTTGGAACAGGGCAGGGAAGGAAGAGAAAAGCCATAATTAAAAATGAGATCACACCCCAAAAGCCTTCACAAATGAAGAATATTTTGTGTTGTGTAATTCTGGTTGAAGAGGAGCTCTACTGGTAACTGTTGGTTGCCTTTGCAGTGGCAGAAGAGCAATTTTTAGCCCGTGACAGGGGAAAAATAAAAACCAACAAAACATTTCAAGTTCATTAATTGCTATGTTCTGACATCTGCACAACCATCTTTCAGGGAGATACACATCTGGAGCACATTCAAAGTCACTTATTTACACAGTCATTTCCCAAATTATGTGTCTCCAGCCATTTGAAGTGACACTTGTCTCCCTTGCTAACAATTCTGGCTTTAGTCAATAAAAAGAAGCATCTCCAACCAGCAGCTAAGACTGCACACTTTAAGATGGGTTTGGTTTTATTTTTAGGAGGTGTCTGATCCCATTCTTTGACTAAAGAAAGCAAGTAATTTTAACCCAATCAGTGCAATTTGGAGACTGATTTGATTTACATTCTAGATGAAGAAAAAACAGGCTAGACTTCAATCTGGAAAATATTCCTGCACAAGGCAGTCAAGACTGGTGCTGGTAAAAAGCTTTTTATGTGAGGCTCAGAATCATGTTGGTTTTTTTCCTCTCAGCAATCAATTTCTCACTCTCCATCAGAAACTCTGCAGTAGGAAAGCTCAATATCACAGAAGTCACACAGCCTCATAAATAAACAGTAAAGAGAGTGGGGTTTTACCTTAAGTACATTCCAACTGCATATGCACACAAAAATGAGTAATCCAGCGCTCCCAGTAGCTGTTTGTAGTTGCTCTTATCTAAGAATAATATTCAAAACAAATTACCACTTTAAATGTACTAATTACTTCACAATCATTTTTACATATAACAAGAAAAATGTCAGTGAATGTGCACTGACATTCAATTTTCAGTAGGCACATTGAGACTTCAGCAAACATTTTGCCAATGTTTTATTTAACAAAAAAACCCCCACCCTTCTGCCTCTAACATATTAGGAAAATATTGACAGGACCATCCTAAACTCTACCTTATTTAAAACAACATTTTGGAAGAGAAGAAACATCAGTTATTAGCAAGGTGCCCTTTTCTTACAAGGCCTTAGGCAAAAGAAAATCCAAAATCCAATTTAACAGACTTGATTAAAAGTGGTAAGATGAGCTGCAAAAGCATGAGGTCCTTACAGTCAAAATGGCTGAAAAAACATAAATCCATCATCACAGAGGCTTTTAAACAATCAGCTTAATGTTTTTTGGGTTTTTTTAATGGGTAAAGCCTTTTGAATTTCATTTTCCAAATATTCACAAAGCACAGAGAAGTTGTGTTTATAAAAACCCTTTTGGAGTTCTGCCTTTTGGAGTAAACAACCACAATCACACCTAAATGGGAACTGCAGACAGGATGGAGGGAGCAAAGGGGCTCCATCCTGGTGGAAACACCAAGTCAACTCCCAAGGGACCTGAGCTCATAGCTAGACAGTTTGTGTATTTATTTGCAATAAATTGCCACAATTGCTATTGGCTTTGAGCATGAAGTCACAGATATGAACAAATTCCTTCCTTCAGTGTCACTCCCAGCTTTGTCAGAAAAACAGCTGAAAGAACAAGTCTAGAGCACCATTCCAGAGGGGCAGCTTGGCAATAATGTCCATGGAAAAAGGAGGACATTTGGGCTGAAAGTCTCCATTAAAGAAGTCAATCAATATTTCAGACAAACAGACTCAATCCCCCTTTGGTCAAGGGACAAGAAACACTCCCCAGGTTTAAGTGCATCCCACCTGGGGGATTGTATTTTTTCAGTAGACCCTGCAGCAGGAGTTAATACATTGGATTTTGTCCACAGAAACCCCAGAGCTCAGATCTTTAATTATCTTTGAAGAGAGCAGGACTTTTTTTTAATTGCTAATTAAAGACTAATTAGAATGTATGGCTACACAGACTGGGGTGGACTGGCACTTTGACAGAATGGACTAATCTATTTCACTGATGCTTCTGGTGGCAATAAAATTGTCAAGGAATTATTCAAAGTCTCATTTAAAGTGAAATACGATTAAATTAAAATTTAATTGTTCAGCAGGCAAATATTTTTTTTCTATTCAAGTGAAAGGGCATGTTCATAAACTATCCAGTGATTTGTCAAGTCTCTCCTGCAATAAAGTCTCCCCTTTTTCTTCATTAAAATGGAGAGAAAAATATTCCTTCAGGCAGATAAGGACTCTGCAAAGTTCCAATTTAGATAAGCACCAAGTAATTTCACTTAAAAGATTGCCTGAATTAAACAAGCAGAAAATTATAATGATTGATTTTATTCTTCACCCTTTTTTCCTAAAGAGACATGATAAAGACAAACCCCGTTTTTTGACTGAAAACTGATCCACTGAAACCGTCTCTTAGTTATGGCAAGTAAAATAGTATCACTTGTTTAAGTGACTTTAAGTAGGAAAAAAATCATCAGGTAAGTCACAATTCACTTTCTGTGAAGGAATCAGTGAGGACATGGAAAATAAAACACCCCTTCCATGCACATCTCTCACATGTGAAGAAATAGCTAGAAGTGAATAATTTAATTATGAACATCAGCTCATTATTATGAAAGAAAAATCCAAAACCAAAAAAAAACCAAAACCAAGCCTTACCAAATGGCTCCCATCCACACTGAGAGGCATTAAGTGGCTTTCTGACATGCTGGATCTGGGCAGCATATTCTTTGTAGGAGTCAAGTTCACCTTGACTTGCACACTGCTTATGCAGCTCTCCCTGAAACAGAAAGGACATTTGAAAATGGAAAACTCACTTGCAAATTTGGGACTGATAACTCTCCTACAGCAAGAAATTGAACAATACTAGATTATTTCTAGGTTAGACCTGTGTCAAACCTACCCAAATCAGTAAAACTGTTGGCCCTTATTAATTGTTTGGTATTTTTCTGGGTGAGGCCACCATCACATGAAAGAGTAATGACATGGTTAGAAAAAAGCATCCAACAGTGAACTGGTGCTTCTGACAGTGAAAATGTTGGAAATTCTGCAGTAACATCAAGTACTTTGCCCACTGTTACTCATCAGTTTTATACAATGCAGCATTGGGGGATTTGGTTTGTGTTTGGCAAGTTATAAAAACAGAAGATTGAAGTAACAATAGTTGCTAATTCTATCAGAATTAGAGAACATGTGTCATCACCTTCACTGGGAACAGTCACAAGGATACAGACAATGATGACTACGATGCTCAACAGTACTGGGAACACTCTTGTAAATGCCAGTGGAATGTTCAGCTCATCAGTTATGAGCAACTTTTCTCAACCATAAGAATGTAAACCTCTCAAATATCTCTAATTAGATTAATTCACATTAATTAAGTGCAGGCACAGCTGTTTCCAGCCCAAAAGCCAGACTTACATGCAATATTCTAGGTGTGGTCTCTACTAAAGTTTATCAAGCAAATATCACTGTGTGCCAGCTTCATCAGTCTTTCATCTTGAACGCATTTCAAGTTAAAGTTTAACCCTGACTTTCACAACAGGAAATACTGAGAAAGACAGCGACATCCGTGTCTGGCAGGAGCAGGAGGATGTTTAAACAAGGACACCACCTCTCTTACCTTCACTATACTGATAGGTTTCCTTGATAGATGGAAGCTGGCATACAGCAGGAAAGTGAGAGAGAAAATGAAAGTTCTATACCTGTGACATAAAAAAAAAAAAAAATTGCAAATAATTTTATTTAGGTTTTCTTTTAGCACCAAGCTACACAAAACCATTACACAAGTCATTGATAATACTGGAACAGTGACTTTTTTTTGTGTTCTCCAGCATCCTGAAGAACCACCCTCCCAGCTCTGCTGCTTCCCATCTGCTCTGATGTGGCCTTGGGAGGGAGCCTGGTAGCACTTGGGAACAGGCAGGAGAACGTGGCAGTGCCCTGAGCCCACAGAGCTGACTTGCCTGGTGTGCAATCCTCCTTTGGGGGCTATTAAATATCAGCTCAAAATTTTTAAGTATCAGCTCAACACACTGATAGGTGATTCCACACATCCCTGTCTCGTTGGGTTTTGTGGTACTGCTAGGACATTAGTGATGGCTCTCTCAATTGTCAGTTTGGATAATTCCTTCTTTTCTTACTGCTTTGAGGATTCTACATTACTTTTGCCTTTCTCTAACAATGGAAATCAGACATTTCCAGAGATGGACAATGGGACTGATACTGGAGCACATGAAGAGAATTGAGCAGCTTTGGGATTGGGAAGGAATTCTCCTTTGTGCCTCACTGGGATCCTTGGCTCTTGCTCTACAGTTCAGCTGAATTAAAACAGCATCTTAACTTCACTGTCACTGCAAGCATTAAACAAAGATAACAATTTGATCTACTCTATTCCCCATCTGTAGTTTCAATTGTTTAAGGATAGCATTTTGTGCATTTGTGCTTTTAAAAGCACCCAAAGTGTGTCTACTGGCTCCTTCTAACCTTGATCCTAAAATTAACATCTGTAAATATAAGTACATATGAATATACAAATATCTGATATCACACTGCCTACTATAGTCCTTGACTTTTAATTAACCCTTTTCAATTTTTTGCCTTATGAACTTTTACATAACCAGGGTTTTGTTTTATAATTCTGGCATATTCACAGGAAAAAAGTCATCCCACGAGCAGAGTTATTCACCCTCAAGACTGAAAACATCCTCACAAGGGACAAAACTGAAATTATTTTTTTCCTGCTGCTCAGCTACTGGAAATATCATAAATGGCTCAGATGAAAAGTGCTTGGCCTTTAATTTGTTATTTTTTTGTTATTCACAAACAATTGACTCAGTATTCTATCTCAGGAACCACATGACCTGATGCCATAAAACTTCTAGGATTAGTTTTCCTAAAGGAAGGAGGATTCAATTTTTGTTTGGTTTTGCTGGGGGGCTTTGTTGGTTTTTGTTTTATTTTTTTTAATACTGCAGTAGCAAGAACTACAACTGTAATTGTACAAGTCTGTATCATACATCAAATTACTGGGGAGAAAATACACTTCTGGCTAAGAAAACAAAGTTAATCTTGAGCATTGCTCCCACCTAGGATCTTGAAAATGCAATTTATTCTTTCAAATACATACCTTGCACAGAAAAGGACAAAAGGCTTTATTCTCTAGCAGATTTGGCTAGTAAGGGTTTGTCTGGGTTTCCCAGCAAAGTATCTCACTTTTTAAATGCCAGCAATATTTATTAATTATACAACTGACTACATGTTCTTCCAGTATGTATTAAGCAATGAAGAAGCAAAAATTCTGAGCAAGGCAACAGATACAAACTCACACTGCTCACAGCAAGGATCACACCAGCACTTCAAGACTTACCACTGATCTCGTGAGAATGAAGTGATGAAACGAATCCCAGGAGGAAGCTGAGCCATCTACACTACAGCTGGTACCAGATTTCAGGTGACACAATTATGGATGTGTGACAGCGTTCTTTGTCCTTCTGGAAGTGTGACAAAGATCCCCCAAAGCCTCTGGATTCCACAAGTGTGGAATATCTGCTGCTGGGCTGATCTCCTTGCAGGTTTTTTTTCTTCTTCTATCTTCAGTCACAACGTGGCAAATTCTCCACTCTGTTTACTGCTGATCTTCAAATAAGAGAAACTGGTAAGTAAATAATCTGGTCAAGTTATTGGGTATTTTCTCATGGTAACATTTGAATCAGCAATTATCCATTACAGAGGCAACTAACTAACATTACTAAACTTCACATCAGAAATGCAGCGGAGAATTTTAAGCCTATATAAATTGCAGCCTTCTCTGATTTTTATAATTTATAATTTATTTTATAATAAATTATAAATTTATTTTATATAAATTATTATAAATGAGAGCTCGGCACGGTACAAAGCAGTGAAGACACAAAGGAAAGCTGCACTCAGAACTTGATCCAAAGCCAGCTTACGTCAAAACACTCCGCTTTTGTCCCAGAATGACTACAAATAGGCAACTCCCCAGCTCACAAAGATCTGTTTGAGCATATCAGAAGCATTCATGAGCTTGCAATTTGCTCAAAAATGGTTGTAGTGTTTCCAGCCTGGAATGAGAGACTCCTCCAGCTTGAGAGTGGGTGCTGCTAAACAATGTTGCTGGCAAGGCTTGACCAGCACTCCCTCTTCCACCCCATTTCCCTGTCCCAGTATCAGCACAAAGCTTCACATAGTCAGAAAGCCTTGGAAAAGGAAAAACCAAGTTTTTCCCCACTTGAGCTCGCTACACCAGCACAAGGAAGAAGGCAGGATCACGTGTGTCCTCAGTATACAGGGCAGAGCTAGACGGTGGTGGTTTGGCTGAAACTTTCACCAAGTTCCTCATGTTTGTTCCTACATGGGCTGAAACCCCTTGACAATAAAACCCCCACACTTTATTCCAGGTACTGCAACAGGAACTGGCTGCACTGTTACCTGGCAGCTGCCAAGTCAGGTGGCAAAAGCAGCTGTAGGCAAAAGGTGTGACTGCAACCCACGTGCCCAAACCCAGCCACGCCAGCAGGATGCCCGGGGACACTCCAGGGTCTGCAAGGACCACACAACCTTTAATATCAGCACAAACCAGTGCCACACTCCTGATGGGAAGCTGGCAGGATTCAGGATAAGCTCTCCTGGTAAACAACAGAAAGTGAGCCAAAGCAAGAAAGCACCCACAGTTGGTGTTCACCTGAGAATTTTAGGGACTGCCACAGGGCAGGCAAAGGTTGAGACGCTCTCCTCTCGTCTTCACTGCCCCTACTACAGAAATCAAAGCTGCTCGTCCTCAGCCAGGTAAGTGACAACAAACAGGATCTGCTGTGTCCAAGCTGGCAAAACTTGAAAGTTCCATAACCTTCACAGGCTTTCTCCCCAGGAATAGAGGAACACTACCCCCTCTTTATGTAACTGAGTATCCCACCAAAACATCAAGGCTCTGCTCCTTCACGTTAACACATTTTTGTCATACTTCTATTTTTTCTACAATGTCCTGGTTCAGCTTGACACCTCCCTACCCTAAAAGTGAATTGACTTGCTAATCTCGTTTGACATGTTCCACCCCCTCCCTGGCCCTGAATCAGATTGTGCAATTAATCAAACCCCGTAATCACTCCCGCCCAACACGAGTTTCCTATCTCCTCTCAGAGGTTGCAGAGGTTAGAGAAAGTGCAACCCTACCTCCTCCTCCCCCTTCTCAACTCCAGAAAAAGATCCCTGCCTCCCTTGTGTCAGACCTTGTAGCTCCACAGCCATGGTTCAGGTGCCTGATCCATCAGAAATCCTGCCCTGAAATACAGCTGATCCAATAGAGAATATTAACTAATTCCGTGGCCAAAAACTGCCATGTAGGATGAATCCAGGGCAGCAGGAGCATAAAGACAGGGACTAAAAGCTGGGATTGCCCCTTACAGTCACAGCTGGCTAGTTAGGTCAGATTTCAAAATTCCAATTTCAAAACAACTATTTCTCCTCAGTAATCTGTGTTTGGCTGAAATGAGCTGCAGATAGCTCCAGGTGGGAGAAAAGGTAAGAGGAAAATGAGGTTGGCACAAGTAGCTCACAGCAGGAGTGTATTTTTCCTCCTGCAGTAACAGATTCATTTCAGGGTGATCCCAAACTCCACTTCTCCTCTCTCACAGTCCTCTCTCCAAACGACCACAATTATTTCTCCAATCACAACAAATGAGGTGGTAAAATACCTAGTGGGGAAAAAAGCCTGAGAAGCCAGCAAAAAGAAAACACCCCAGGTCAAACACTTCCTTTAATGGTTCTCTTAAAATATAATAGGACAGGGCAATTATCATTATAGCAAAGCAATTGTTTAGCAGGTTACTATTTAACAGCTCTATTACAAGCAGGAAAATACTTCAGCCATCTTACAAAAGGTTTCAGCGCTCAGTGGTCACACCAGGTTGCTCATCTGTGCACCTGCTGCACAGATCATACGCACACCAGCTCCCAGCAGTGTATCCTTAGGATAAATCCCATCACAAGGATCCCAGTCATTTCCCAGCAAAGACAACTGGACTACCAGGAGCAGAGAGAACAGCAGCCTAACTCTGTTTGATAGGGGATGATTTCATTTTATGCAGTGCAGACAGAAACACCTGAGTTCTCATTTACTTGTCAGCAACTTGTTTCTGTCTCCACGTATCTCTTAAGTTCCTCTGACATTCACGTGCATTTAAATAAACATAAAAAATATTCTTTGAATGATGCCTTAAGTTTTAGCTTTCATATTTTCCAGATTCTGTACTGCATTAGTATGTAACTCTGAACTTCATATAAAATGTCAACAAGTTCTCTTCACAGTTTAGTCAGACAAAACAATCCTTTCCCAGCCCAAGAACGCGTTGTCTATCCTGGGTGTAGCCCTGGCCAGGCTCTTGTACTGCCCAAAGTGTTTCCTTTGAAGGCCTTTTTAATAAATACCTACTTTATTCTTTTAACACTGTCTAGCCTCCTGTTCTAGGTATCCTCTCAAGGCATCACACATAAGCAAAGAAATTTGTGGCAATAAAACTTGTGATAACAGGTTTTAAAGATCACCTTTCATTGTAGATTAAACCAGATTTCAAAACCCAAGCTATACTTCAGAAATTACACTAATAGGCTACAACACATCTTCAGTAGTTTACCAATACAGTTTTTTATATTTCAGTTTCACTTATGAAGCCCAAGGACAATGTCCCATTCAATCACTCAAACTTGTTTTATGCTCTTTCATTTTCAGCAGCTATTTCTGCCGGTTGTGAAACCAGCCCTTCACTTCCTCCTTGCAATGTACAAAGCAATATCCCCGTACTTACTCTGAAACCGTATTTACCTTTCCAACTTGGTATTGCTCCTTCGCTGCAGTGGCTGAAGCATACCTTCCTCCCTATTTCAGGAAAACAGTCCCTGGTCAGAGGCTTTTTCCCCCTGCAAACACAGCAAACCCTGGCTCAGCTGTGCTGGAGAGGCAGAGGGAAGGTCCTGCCCGGCCCCAGCGCAGCTCCCCCGGGGCTGAGATGAGCTCTGTGTCTGCTGACACCGGGTACCCAAACCCTCCCCGGGGCTGAGATGAGCTCTGTGTCTGCTGACACCGGGTACCCAAACCCTCCCCGGGGCTGAGATGAGTTCTGTGTCTGCTGACACCGGGTACCCAAACCCTCCCCGGGGCTGAGATGAGCTCTGTGTCTGCTGACACCGGGTACCCAAACCCTCCCCGGGGCTGAGATGAGCTCTGTGTCTGCCAACACCGGGTACCCAAACCCTCCCCGGGGCGTCCTTCAGGGCTCAAAACGCCTTCGCACACACGGGGATCTAATGCATACTGTGCTTAATGCCCGGCAGCTCTGCACCTGAGCCAGAACCTGCCAAATCCGTCACTCCGGCGCCTTAAATAACCGCGTTCCTTCTATTTAATACACAGGGGGAAAAGTGTTCACCGTGGTTTATCCACAGAGGAGCACAGCCCCTGTGAGCTGTGCCCGGGGACCCGCAGGACCGACCAGAGCTGCTCCGGCCATCCCAAAGGTCAATGGCAGCGGGAGCCGAGGCGGGGGAAGGGGCAGGCACCGCCTTTCCCCGGGACCCACAGGCAGGGCAGGTGTGGGGCAGGGCAGGGCCGGGCTCTGTCTGGGGTCCCACCGGCAGCCCCGGGCCGCCAACCTGCGGTGCCACCTCAGAAACCGCGGAGCGCCTCCCAAGCGAGCCGCCCTGTCCAGCAGGATGGGGGGCTCCGGGCAGCGCCCGCCCGTGGGAAAATAAACGGGAGAAGAGGAGACAAAAGGCGGCGGTGACCGGCAGGGTGACAAACACCCGAGCCCGCGGCCGCCGCTCCCCGGCCCGGCCCGGCCCCGCTCCCAGCGGCCCCGCGGCCCAAGAGCCGCCCCCGCTCCGCCCCCGGCGCGGCTCGGCAGGTGCGCGGCCCCCGCCCGCACAGCCTACCCTGGGCTGCTGCCCCCGGTGCCGCTGCTGCTCCCGGCGCCGCTGCTGCCTCCTTCTTCCTTCTCCCCTCCCTGCCAGCGAGCCGAGCCGAGCCGAGCCGAGCGGCCGGGCCGGATCGCCGCCCGCCGCCGGAGCTGCGCGGCGGGACCCGGCGGCCTCGGCCCCTCCCCGCCGCGGAGGAGGAGCCTGCGGAGGGAACACTTGGCTTTGGGAAGGGCAGTGCCGGCAGGTCAGGGAGGTGGTCCTGCTGCTCTGCTTAGATCAGGTGAGGCTCCTCTGGGGGTGTTGTGTCCAGGTCTGGGCTCCTGAAGACAAGAGAGATGTGGAGCTCCCGTGGCGGGCTAGCGGAGGCTGCGAAGGGGAAGGGACTGGAGCAGCTCTCTGACCGGGAAAGGCTGTGGGAGCTGGGGCTTTCCAACCTCGAGAGGAGACACTGAGAGGGGACCTCATTAATGTGTATAAATATCTAAAGAGGCGTGCCAAGAGGATGGCTCCAGGCTCTGTTGATACTGAGCAACAGGACAAGAAGAATGAGCAGGAACTTATGCCCAGGAAATTCCACCTGAACATTGACCGGGCACTGGACAGATTGTCCAGAAAGGGGGTGGTGTCTCCCTCACTGGAGATATTCCAGAACCATCTGGACACAATCCTGTGCCATGTCCACCAGGGAGGTTGGACTGTGACTCACCGTGGTCCATCCTGTGATGGTAAACTGCTGTCCCTGGCCTCTGGCGGGGCCCCAGCTCACCCCGGTCCTGCCAGAGAAGGAAAAGGTGCTCCCTTGCACCTGCTGTCCCCATCTGTCACCCTGGCAGCCTCTTCCACTCCAGATGCTCCAGTGGTGGCCAGACCCCTCTGCACTGCCCAGCATTTCCAGAAGGATCCCCAGACAGGCACCCCCAGCCTGGGCAGGTGTGCACAGGTGTTTCCCTGCAGCACTGTCAGACATACATGAACGTAGTTCTGGTGCCAAATGTTCACAGATCATCAGCAGATCATCAGAAAGCCAAGTGAAACATTCAGCAGAGCTTCAATAAAGATGAAAGAATGTATTTAGTTGTCTCCTGGTTTCCTGCAATCTTTCAGAAAACATCTGTCTAAGGTTAGCTTTTTTATATAAATCCACACTTCCTGCTGCAGGTGTATTTCTTCTTCATGACCACCTCACCAGAGCAAAAAACCCTGTGCTACTTCCTTCATCCAGGACTGAATAGCTGCTAAAGTTACCTCATGCAGGTTTAGGTTTTCTGTGTAAGTCTGTCCCTTGTAGAGCACCATGTGCCTGACAAGGCACTCAATGAAGTGTCCAATGTTGTTCTCTTTTCCCCTGTCATCTTGTACTGCCTGTGCTGAGAACAGCAATAAATGACTCCCAGTGTGATGTTCCTTAGGCCCCACATGTTAAACATTTAGACACATGCACAGCTTTGTTCTGTAATCCCAGGGCATCTTTCCTTCACCTTCTCCCAGGCAGTAAAGGAGCCCTTCACCCTTATTTTCACATTTTCAGGATCACAGTCTCAGAGTTGCATCTGAACCATTGCAGATGCAGGGGGGTGCTGTAAAATCTGCTGCTTTAAAGCTTGTTGGTGGCAGATGTTGATTCCATCTTTCTTGCTGATATTTGTAAGTAGTGAATCAGAGGTTAAAAATAATCATTTCCCCAAATAATTTCCTACAAATGTCCTGCTTGGAAAGTTAATGCACTGCTCTTGATTGTCACCAATCTTACCTTCTGAGGAGATGAGTTACATGAATCATGTGGCTGCACTTCTGCACCATAGGAAGCCCAGGCACTCTCTATTCTGACTGGTGCACAGACACACAAGAAAAAAGATTTGTCTTTTTTACAGCAGAAAAGGTCAGACCCATCACAGTGCATCTGTATACGTGGTTAGCCATCCCAAATTATCACAACAACTATTCATCATCATGTGAAATCTTAATTTTTTAAAAAATTGCTGTTGCCTTGGCCCTTTTAAAATTCCTTAAAGAATATAACCTTGCTTGAGTATCTTACTATTCTGTTACCAGCAGCTTGCAAAAAGCACATGCCAAGCAGCCCCAGAAAACTCTGATATTTTTCATACTTAAAGTAGAAACTGCATCTCCCATTCAAATCAACGTTTCCTGTAATCCATTCCCCTGGCATCACTGAAACCTGCTGGCTGCCACACTTGGCACAGCTGCTGTCTGTGCTATGCCAGTGTGGGTCACCAGCAGCTACGATTGCCAGAAGCCATCAAATGAGTAGGAATAGAGGCAGAGGCAGCAGCAGGAGCTTGTGCTGCTGGTTGCACAACATCCTGCTGGTGTGGAGCACCACAGAGGGGCCAGAGGTTGGGCAGAGATAAAAGGAGATCCTCACGGTTAAAAAAACACAACACACACACATACAAGGTTTAAAATAACATGTGTGATCTAGAGACTCACAGAAAAACAAACAAATCACGCTTTGCCAGTTGTTTCCCAGAAGGAAACACAAATTAAGGGCTTGGTCCAGGAAATTGTTGTGGTAATTGGGTAAACGTTGGGTACAAAGTGTGGCAGCGGTTTGGCTTTTTAAGCCCCTGGCAATGTTCGTACCAGAGGAAATAGAAAAGGATGAGTTCTTGTCTGCAAAAGCAAACAGAAGTAAAGATGTATGAGTTGGCAGATGCTTTCATGTGCTTGTGATGGTGCTTCTCTCCAAAGAGATAATCTAATTTCCCGGTTGACAGTTAAATTTTACTTTCACAAGAGGTGCTCTTAACTCCTCATGTCCAGACAAAGCAAAACACTTTCAAGTCAGTGGATGTCACTGTCATCTTTCCTGCACTGAATAGGTGATGCTGGCTGAGCAGAGGTCTGGATGCCAACTATTGCATCCCTTAGCTGATTAAAATATTTATTTTCTTTCCAGTAAATGGCATAAAATATATCATTTATGATTCATAATTGCACAGATGGAAACGACTAATCTGTTTGGCCATGGAATGATCGCTTTGTCTTAGGAGAATTAAAAAATTCATAGCTTATTTGCATAATAATGAGTTGTTAAATAGTATTTGACTATCTGAAAATCGATATTTACTTAGACTTTATTCCCAACAAGTAGCAGGATTCTGAGGACTGATATAATCATGGTTTTTGGTTGCCTTTATTAGTTTCACATGCTTTGTTTTCCCAACAGAGCAGCTGGAATATTGTATAAGCAATTGACATTAGCACTGGGTGCAATCCAGATATAACCTGCCATCAAGCTTTGGCACACACACACAGAAAAAATATCCAAAAGAGCCAAAAAAAGAGAAGCTTTGAAGGCTGTGCCTGTATGTTTGGGAGTCTATGGGCACTTGGAGGGGCTGGAAGCTATCGAGATGATTTAGCACATTATGTCCTGCCTGTTGAGAAATTTTAGTGCTGGCTCAGTGCCACACTAACATGGCCACAGAATTTCCACACTGGTATTTTCACTGCATGTAAATTTTGCCAGAAATCCAGTGGGAATCACCAGCTGGTAGCTTGAGGAAAAGGCACCAGCAGACAAGACCACTGGGCCAGCACAGGCTTTTCCCCAGGCAGAGCAGGGCAGTACCCAAGTACTAAAGAAGACTTATGAAAACACCCTGTAAATGTGGAGCATGGGCAAGGAGGGGCAGTAAAACTGTATAAAGATGCCTACATAAAGATAGATATTAGTCAGCCTGGAGGAGACAATTAGAAATAACAGCATTTATTTGAAAGCTGTGAGTTGTCTATTGGACTCTGCCTGCTCTGACTCTTCCCAAGGCTTTCCAGAGGACTGTGGAGTGGGATGGTTAAACCACCTCATGCTGTCTAAGGAAGGATCTGTTAAAAAAGTGGCTGTAGCAGCAGTGGTGTTTTTTGGGGATCTGCTGAGGGGAGCCCTGGGCAGAGCTGCTGCACTTGGCCTTTTGCTGCTGGGATCAGTGGCTCCAGTAGCAGGGATGGAGATTCCCTGGAGTAGCTCTCACATCTTCAGCCACCTGCTCACAGAAAAATGAACAAGAATGTTCTGAGAATGCAGAATTTAAAACAAAAACAACCAAACGCAAAGAACACAACCAAAGCCAAAGCACAACCAAGCTGTATTATCATAGATGGAATCTGTGAAACATCATGTAGGCCATCATCCATTACAAAATGCGAATCAGTTTTGAGAAACTTATCTTGAAGAATTTAATTCTGCTTCCTGCAGGAAATGGGATTGCTTTTCTTGTCATTTTGCCCTTATTTCTACTCTTAAATTTCCTGGAGAACTGGGTGGAAGTGCAAGATATGGCTACAGAAACAATTACTGAGAGGTAAACATAGTGAATTAGCTGGGTGGGCTGCTGGCAGATTTCCTTTCTCCTTGCTTGCAGACTTGATCACTGAAGGGTAGTTATATGAGAAGGGAGCACCGAGGCATAGTGCAGCAGAAATCAAATACCAGAACCATGGTAAAATAGAAAGCAGACTAGAACAGAGCTTACACTAAAGCAATTGCCTTGCAAGTTGTGAATAAGAAGAGGAAGTATGAAGGTATTCGAGCTGACAGGAATGAGACAGCAAATTAGTCCCATCTCCCTCAATCATTTCATTATTGTCTATTGAATTAATTCTGAATTACCAGATTAGGACTTCAGGGGGTATAGACAAAAGTATTGGGCTGCTTGAGCTTTATGTCATTACAAGCTCTGCCTGAATAAAGAAGCTTAGGCTTGGGGTTTTTTTAAGTGAAAAAAACAAAAAAACACCAACAAAAAAAAAAACAAACCAAAAACACTTCCAGAGAAAAAGAGAGAAAATTGTAATATCGGTGCTGCTTTATTCGTATACTGACCATAAATTTTTTTTTTAATCTCATGAATGCCAACTGCTTTCTTTGTATCACTAATAACATTGACTGTCATCAAAGTCTTGAGAAAAGACATCAGCAGCGATTTCCTGAATGGAACCAAAGTCACCTCTGTGTGTCCCCACTGCACTTCAGTGGAAAGGGAGACCCCTTAGGTAAAAGGAAAAACTTGTCAATTTTCCCAGATGTCTGAAGAATGGAATGCAGTCTGTACTTTAAATTGAGCAGTGAGGTCAGAGAAATGGGAGGCAAGATATAAATACAGCAGAACACTTTCCCTTGGATAATCTGCAGGAGGGAAATGAAAGGTCATATTTAGCCAAGAGACAAAAAAAGCATTATCTGTATTTCAGGAATGGCTTTCACACAAAAATATCCTGCCTTCAGGATATACAATGTTAATTGTACTTGAAGGAGGCAGTTGTAAGCTGAATGGCTAGAAAGGTCATTTGCTTGTTCTTCTGACTTAGTTATGGGCACAAAAAGAGGTTATCTTTACTTGGCATACACACAGAGTAAGCAGATTTCATTTTTCCAGCTTAAAAAGAGCTGTGTGCAGAGAAGTTCCCATTTTGCAAAGGATTCTGACATTTCAAAATCTTGCTTAATTCTCAGTTGGATGAAAAAAACCCAGTATATGGAAGTTAGAGACAGTAAATTCCCCCTTGTCCACTGTTTCTTCCCATGATCTCAGAAAATATTGAAAGTGTGCCTGATAATATTGCAGAATATTAAAAAGACCTGAAATGTATATTCCCAAACAAGAACTCCCCTTAGGATATTATTTCAATTCCCAAATCCCATATTTTTCTTCCAAAATGGCTGTTGAAAGCAATCTGGTTTATATTAAATGTCAGGAGGAACAGATCTGACTTCATTAAGTTTTTCCTGACAGCTCCTGTTTGCACTTTTCTAATATCTGTTACCAGCCATGCATTGCACTTTTATAAGGAGAAAGATGAAAATTACTGTCTAAGATAGAAAAAAAAAAATATTTCCTTGGAGTTTTCTGTTCTTTAAATTCTTGTCAAAAGACACAATCCTGCCCATGTCTGCCCTACCAAAAGCAATGAAAGATCACCTGCATCTCTAATTGAGCCCAGAGCAAAACTCAGACTGACTTGAGTGCCAAGAACTGGCCCTCCCAGAGTCACCAACTCTGGCAGGAGTGATTGAGTAATGTGTGAAGTGAGGAAACCAACCTGTGAGTCAAGCAAATTACCTCCACTCATCCTGTTGAATTTGATGGCAGAAGATGAAAAGGCAGCTCCCTAGAGCCACACTGCTGGCAGGGTGGAGAAAAGCTGCCTCACTGAGGCACTGCCCCTGGAAGAAGGATGTGTGGTAGGTCAGGGGCAGAGATCAGCAAGCTCCTGGAGGACAGGAATTCTGAAGTGCAGTGAGTGGGAATTAAGCAAAATGCTGCCTTTACCACATCAGAGGCCGTGTGTGCACCCTGCCTTACCTTATTTTTATCACCCCTTTGAAGCAAGACTCTGGTTGAAACGTAGAGATCAACAAATAGTCCTGTAGTTTCTAATGTTCATTGTGCAATGTGTGTTTTCAGAGCTTGGTCAGTGCTGGAAAGAAGAGTTCAGGTTGTTTCACAGACTTGGCACAGCAGCATTTTCCCTGCAAAATCCCTGAACTTCAAAAGTCTCTCCCACCTCAGAAAGAGTAAAATCAAAGGAGAAACAGGAGCATAACTGGCCTTAAAAGTGCTTTTTGGCCATTTCTCTCTGCAGAGGAGCTGAAAACCAAAAGAGGAGCTTAAAATCAAAGTGAGGACCTTCAAGGCAGAATAAAAGGACATCCAGGGCTGTCCTCCCCCACAGGAGGCACCTTCTGGCATCTTGATCCCAGCAGCCTTTTCCTTCCCTGTGTTGTTGTCTCTGTTTTTAAGCACCTCTGGCAGCGATGGCTTTGGGTTTTAGTGGAGCTCTGGCTCCCTGTGGGGTTTCTGTCAAACTCAAACCAGGAGCTTCCTCAGGGCCACTCACAGCTGTGGCAGCTTCTGCTGTCCCTGCCAGGGTGACTGGCAGTCGGTGCTGGCAGCTGCCAGCTCAGCCAGCAGCAGGGGCAGAGCAGGTAATCAGCACAAATTACCCTCTCGGGACTTTGGACAAATGAAATTTGTATACAAGATCAGCAGGACCTTAAGAATACTGGTCCTTTGACATAAAAGGGAAAAGAACAAGAAAATAAGGATGATAGCAGACCTCCTTTTAACAGTGACATACCTGAAGCTTAACTTTAATCTGACATTGAAATACATCCAAATTCAACTAGAAGACAAGAAACTACAAAATAAATTCTTCTTGTCATTAATTATACATAAGCTGTAGCTGTCCTCACAAGACAGTTTCTAGGTATAGAAAACTTTAAATTATGCCTTCCTCATTTAAGTAAAATGATCCTGTCATAAAGATATTTATTCTGTCTGCCACTTCTGAGTGCTGAGCAGTTTAACATTTATAAAGAAAGAGTTCTTAGCTGCTTCTCAAGAAAACGGATCTGCTTCAGACCCTTTTCCTCCTTCAGAACTCTGAAACAATCAGCATGAGCAGTTAATGATCATTATTAGTGGTCATCCAGGGGAGTGACTCTGATGTCTTGTCACTGCTTCCTGTTTGTGTCAGCTGTTCCCTGAGCCACGTCACCTTCCAGGCCAAAAGACACGTCTGGTTATTTTTGTCATCAGCTTTAACAGGGAGCACCTCCCTGTGCATTCCAGACATTAATTCCCTTGCCACTCTGAGCCTCAGCGTCTGCTTAGAATGAATTTGCCATGCACAGACCAAGTGAGCACTTTTATAATTAGAGACATTACCTTATTATACATAAAATAATTTAGGCAATCTGAGGTGCAAGGGAGGCATCATCAAGAGTAAGAAAGAAGAACTGCACAGACTGTGCTTCAGATAATGTGCACTCATGTCAGCTCTGCAGGAGGTGAGCAGAGCAGTAGTTTGCATATTCTGCAATTGCTTATTAATAGAACATTATGCAAATTAGGCTTCCCTAGTCAAATGCTGGGAGTGTGTAGGAAAGAGAAATAACCCTACAGTTTGGCGTCAATAAATGTATAGCTTCTTAATGCTCTGCCCGCTAACAAAATTGAATTTCAGTGCTCTTAACTGCTTCAAAGGCAAAGTGCTCTCAAATGAGTAACTGGACATTAACTCGGAAGCCAGAAGGGTTCCTATGATCACGGAGGTATTTAGCAATAGTCTCCTCCTTTCTCATCTTTACCCAACTGAGGACAAAAAGAGACTTGCCACAAAAGCGACACCTTATTACTATTCATACATTATTTAAATACTGGCTATTTAGATTCCTACCTATGAAAAGGAGGAAACCTGCCTGAATACGGTGTGCCTTTGTATAGTGATGATGACCCTGTATTTCTTCTGGTTTGGGTGGTGAAGCTTTGATTTAGGGCATAAGGTGACCTCCATGACATTTTCCAGCCACTTGCCAATCCTGTCTACCTCAGAAGCGTCACCTGCTCTGCCCAGTGCTTGTCTAGCTCACTGCTTTTCACCAAGCATATCCTTGCCTGGCTCCTTTTGTGTATCCTTGGCTATTAAATTACTGTGCAGAGTGATGGTGAGGTGACTTGCCTGACTTCTGTACAAGAGGAAAACAAGAAGTGGACTGGTATTTCTGAACATCAATAAACTCATGCAAATTAAAATAATCTTGGTGGAGGAATGGGTTTTAAATCTAAAATGTTGTTTTCAGGCCAGACCAGCTGAAGTACTAGGAGCTCTCAGAAGGCTGAGGGGGTCTCAGGTCACATCCCAGATGACACCAGTTTCAACACACGAAAGGCACTGGCTGGGAAAAGCTGAGGGGAAGAGGCACAGGGTTGGAGTTACCTCTGGAGATCACCCTGCCATGGCAGGGTCACCCAGAGCAGTGACACAGAACACATCCAGGGGGTTTGGAATGTCTCCAGAGAGGGAGACTCCACACCCTCCCTGGGCAGCTGTTCCAGATCTCTGCCACCTCAATGTTAAGACATTCTTCCTCATGTTGAGGTGGAACTTCAGTTTTATATCATGGCCTTTGTTCCTCATCCTGATGCTGGTCCCACTAAACAGAGTCTGGCACTGTTTTAAAAGGCGCCTGTGCAGTGGGGGGAAATGTTGAGAAGAGCTTTAATCTGTGAAATAGTTCACAATTGATGGGCAAACTCTGGGTGATGTCCATGTGTTAGGAAAAGCAGTTAAGAGTTTAGGGCTTGACATACTTTAATGCTCTCAGACCTGAGAAGGAAGTTAGTAGAACCTGGGAGGGAAATTTATTGTTGAGAACTGAACAGAATTTATAAACCACATTACATAAAGCAGAGATACCCTATCTGGGAAAAAGATAATAAAAAGACTGAAAAATGAGGACTAATTAGCATGAGAAGCGAGAAACCAATAACGAATAGAAGACAGAAGACTAATTAATGAAGAGAACTATGTGAATTTTAAGCCAATGAGCACTAATCTCGTTGCCAAAATATATAAATAGGTAAGCATTTTGATGAATGACATGCATGTTGTGGGGAGCCATCCCCATGCTCCTTCAACGCTGGATGGTTAATGCTGCCTTTCTAACAAACAGCTTGGAGAGGAGTGACGGGTTTGTCTTTACAAACAAGCTGCTGGTAAATAAAACTAGCACTGAGAGATAAAAGAAACAATGGGAAAGATTCCACCCATTGATGAATGGAAAAAAGATATTTGCCTTTACAAACAGACTGTAGGATTGCTGGTAAATGAAATTGGATATTGAAAGATGAAAGAGACAATGGGGAAACACCGTAATTTCCTAAGAATTAAAAATTAAGAGGGAGGGTTATATATTAGAGGGGAATCATAGATATCAGGCATTCCGGGAAGTCTGTACCTCTCAAGTACCTCAGACAACGGGGAAACAGAGAGGGACATGCGGCCGGGAAATTAGGATAAAAAGGATGCTGAGTCCTCCAAAAATTTGGGAGACCCCAGGGGAATGCCCCATGGCCTCTCCCTTTATTCGAAAAAAAGTAAAAGGACTCCTCTGTCTCTTTTTTGGACATAAAGCTCTGGTGTTTGTGGATGAATTTCCCTGGCCGCTCGGAGAGCCGGGCGCCGGTTCCCTCAGCGGGGCGGCCCCGCCGGTTGTCACGGCGACGGGCACAGCGCCGCCATGTCGGACCTGGGCTCTGAGGAGGGCTCCGAGGCCGGGGAGGCCGCGGGAGGCATCGGGGTCCGCGGGGCCCGGGGGGAGCGGGCGGGCAGCGGGGAAGGGAAAGGGAACATCCCCGGGGAGCGGTCTGCCCCGGGGAGTGCGGCTGTGGTATTCCCGGTGCGACCTGCCCGGCTTTTAACCCGGCCTTGACACAGCCACGCTTTCCAGCCGTGCCAGGAAACCTCGGGGTGCCGGGGTCTGACCGACTGCCGCTGGAGCAGCTTTCCCCAAACACCCATTTCTGTCTGATGAGGGCACACTGCCAGGTGCTGTAACCATTTTCCCTCCGCCTTTGCCAGGAGTACGAAGGCGGTCGCAATTCCGAAGGGCAGCGGCACGGGTTTGGGAAGGCACAGCTGCCCAATGGTGACACCTACGAAGGGGAATACGAGTGTGGTTTGAGGAGTGGACATGTAAGACACCGGCCCTGGTTGTGGTTCTGCTTCTGCGCTTGTGTTATTTGGGCTCTGTGTTGAAACAAGGGTGAGAACTAACGGTATTTCACCTGTACCAAATGTGTTTCAGGGGACCTACAGGTTTAAAAACGGTGCCATCTACACCGGGGACTACCTTCAAAACAAAAAGCATGGCAAAGGTGTATTTTTTTATCCAGATGGATCAAAATATGCAGGTAAAGCACTGAACACTGTTGTAAGGATTTCTGTAGCCAAAAGGACACATTCCCCCCTCACTCCTCCTCCCCCCAGAAATGAAAAGAGAGTGTGAATTGGAAAATATTTTAAGAAGATACATTTTCTACAAGATATTTTCCTCTTATTCTCTTTTTAGTAATAGTTCTGAGAAGTTTGCGGTTTATTTATGGGGATTTATGTTAAGACATTTATTAGGTCTATCATTAAAAGAATAAGCTGCTTATTAGAGCCCTTATTTAGGCAATGGTACACCAATGAGAAGTTTGAAGAAGTTAAAATGCAGAGTTTCCCTGCTTGCTGGAGAGCACTTGACACAATCAGAATCTATCAATTAAGTTTCAAAGGACAATATTTCCCCCCTCTTTTCTAAGCTGGGAAAGATGTTCACATTGTGAGGGCTAAAAGCTGAGAGCAAAAAGAGCAATCTAGTCTTGCCTTGCAGGAACATATGCACTGAGGTTTTTTAATTTTTTTTTAATTTAAGTTTGATTAGAAGAATAATTAAGATGCAAACCATCTAGCATCCTTCTGAATATATGTGCCCCAATACTGACAGGATAACTTCAGCAAATGAGTCAAATGAAAGTAGCTCCTCTTTAAATTTGTGTGGAAATGTCACATTATCTAATGCAACTGTAATAGATTACCCAATTTAAAGATAGGACTGCGTTGTTATGTGTTCGTAATGGTAATAGAGAGTGATAATGGAGACACATAATTATGGAAAAATGGAGAGGGAGGTCAGGCAGCAGCATAAATACATGTGAAGAGGAACAGCCTGATGAAAAAAGAGCAAGGTACTCTAGGGTAAGGAGTGGTATAAGGAATAGTGAGGAATCCCAGCACTGCCACAGCTTTCTTTTCCTTCCCTAGTGCTTGTATGATAATGTTACAAAGTGGCTACTGTATCACACAATGAAATAAATTGGGTCTCACACTGCTTTTATCCTTTTGTCCTTGAAGGAGACTGGGTGCATGACCAGAGACAGGGCTATGGAGAATATCTGTATGCAAATGGTGACACCTATACTGGAGAATGGGCTAACAACAAGAGGTTTGTTTCCTTCTCACAGGGATGTTTCAAGTCACCCAAGGACATTAAAATGCAAACATTATTTTCAGAGCATGTCTGACTGCAGCAAATGAAGTCCAGGGGTGACCTTGGCAATTCAGTCTAGCTTGAGTAGTTTCAGCTGCTTGATTAATATTGTTTTAATGTCTTAATTATAACAACAGCCTAAATTCTTAATATTCACTGGTATAAAACAAAATTATTATTTTCTCCCTAGGCATGGGCAAGGCACCTATGTCTATAAAGACACAGGATCTAAGTATGTCGGCTGCTGGGTAAATGGAATCCAGGATGGACCAGCTGAACTTATCCACCTAAACCACAGATTTAAGGGCAGGTTTCTCAATGGAAAGGTAAGTGTGCAGGAATGCTTTCTATTAATCTGAACCGTTAGCATGGAATTGTCTTAATATGACCTATTTCCACTTAAAATAAGAAGCTAGGTTTCTGATCTTTTGTAGTGTTTCCTGTACCATAAGTGTAACACGTGAAACTGAATTATTCTGTGGGACACAATGCCAGGTTTCTTTGCAACATTGCTTTCAAACTCTAATGTCACTGACTATTGTATGGAATTTGTAGTAAAGGATATTTTACATTTCTGTGCTTAGAATGGATTAACTGCTCAGTTCTCCTGATGTTTTTGTGTTTTTATGAAGCCTTTAGGTCGCGGCAAATTCATCTTTGATATTGGATGTGAGCAGCACGGTGAATACATACAACCAGTGCAGGTAAGAGAAATAGTGCAAGTTGTAGTGAGTATCAGAGGACTTAGCAAATCAAACCTATTTTTGAGGAATACTTAAAATGCCTTACAGACAGGGATATTAAAGTAGATCTTATAAGGCAAGAAGGGTGGAAACTCATGCATTCTTAAGAACTAAATGAGGCTTCATTTTGGTTTTCTTTTTTTTAATTTTTAAATGTTCTCTACTGTGTAAGCTTTGAAATGTACAAGGTGTGATTTTGCACTGCTTGCAGACATAAATCCCTTCTGCTTAAAAAAAATCAAAAGCTTACAAAACATTTGAAGCTTCAGATCACAGAGGAATATAGACACATTTGTATGCACATTTAGCCTCTATTGCATTTTCTTCTGAACACCAGAAAACAATGAGCAATATTTCTTGTATTTCTGAAGTGCTTGGTGCTATGCATACAAATAGTAATTTCCAGCAGAGTCATGTTTGGGAAATATGTCCTATTGTTGTTCTGGTCATGTTAGGAGCTTAATATCCACAGCTTCTAATAATTGTAGGGAGTGTTTGGGATCAAAGTCTGTTTTCCCTTGTCTATACATGAATGTTTTGAAACATTTCTGATAGATATGGCACAAAAATAGCTACAGAAGTGAGATTATATTTTAATATTACTATTTGATTTCAAGAAGAATTGCTACATTTTAGCTTAGAGTTTGCTACCTCTGTTGTCTGACACATTAGTTCCCGTTAAACTCTCTCTGAAAACTCTGTGATGCAGCAATCAATTCTGAAGGATAAAATAATAATCATCAAAATCCTATCAATTGTGATAGAGATTTGCAAAGCTTGGAGATGGTTTTGTTTTTTTCCAGCCAAAAGCAAGGGATCCTCAAATTAAGTATGAGATTCATAGGAGTATCCAGAGTAATGTGTGCTTCTTTAGTTCAGCAGGGAATTCTTAGATGAGTTTTTAAAGCAAGGGACAGTGCTGTCACTAAAGATTAAATTTTGCCCTTGCTTTAGTTGAATTAATTACAGAACAAAGTCCTTTAAAAAAAAAAAAAGACAAGAAATTAGCTAATAATACTAATAATACAGACAATGATGCAATTATTGACTCCTTTATATTTGTAGAAAAATCATGATTTTTATTAATTTCAGAAATATTTTCATATTTCAAAACCATAAGCTCTGTGCACCTTACTGCTTCATAGATCCTTTCAAATGTCCTCCCTAGGCAAAGATTGAGGCAGAAACAGCTGTTTTGTCACTCTGTTTCTGTGTCAGACAGTGCAGCATCCACCAGACAGAACATTGGGTATCAATCATCAGTCATAGCCAACTGACCTGATCAGGGCTCAAAGTGTAATTCTTCTCCAGCATTTGCAGCTGCTGAAGTGTCTCCACCTGTAAATACTTTTAAGGTCATTGCCATTTATCCCACATGAAGAGGTTTTAGTATACTAGCCCATCATCGTAGTTACTGTCTGTAGGATGAGATATTGGATTTCATGAATTCTCTTCTAGGAAAAAGAGGAGGAAGAAGATGAGGAACCACCATTACCTCTTGAACCAATATGGAAAGTATCAGAAATTACCGAATTAACACCCTGGTCTCCCCATGATGAGGAGCTACTAGAACCCAGAGAAGCAGCAGGTGCAGCAGGTGTGGTAGCTGAAGAGAAAATTTCATCAGTTATAGCTTTGCTCTGGAAAGATCTGGAAATTCCATGCTTTGACTATGGTGACCATTGTTTTATGGGTTTAATATCAAGTGATATGAGAGGGTTTTTTGTGTTTTGTTTTGTTTTTCCTATGATTTTTCCTATGATTTGGATGTTTGGAACTTCCAAGTGTATTCATAAATGGCATAATATGTATGTATCTGTTTTATTTCACATAGCATGAGATACAACTGTCTTGGGAAGCCTGTGAGTTATTTTACTTTATATCATGGTTTATACAAACTTGATTATAAACAGAGAAGATTTTGTGGGATTTCTCACGTGAACAACAATTGCAGCCTTCAGTAGGAGTTAGGAGCTATTACATGAAAACAAAGGCTGAATGCAAATTTGTAAAATTGGTTTTCTTTGGTATTTCTAATTTCTTATATTTCAGCCACTGATGAAGCTGTGAGTCACCCAACCAGCGATGCAGGAGAGGAAGGTGAGGGAAGACAAGAGGAAGAAGTAAACCAAGATCAGGAGGATCAAGGTGAGAAATGGGGCATGTGTGTTCATTCTTTAATTAGCAGTCAGGGTTTGAAATTATGGATGTCAATCAGCTGAAGCTATGCTGCTGTTGGGAGACCATGAGAATCTCTACCTTTCATAAAGAGGGTAGTCCTCTGGAGAGGTAAACTATGAGAAGTTAAATTCATATACTGCAACAGAACAAATTAAAAGTGACACTTCTGTGCATGTACACTTGATAGCACTTGCAGAGTTGAATTTATATGAGATTGCCTTTCAAAACTATTTGGTCTTGTTTTTTTTTTTTTTTGGTAACAAAAATGAGAGGAAATATGTCAGGTCCTGAGAAGTTCAGGGAGTTTTGAGCACTTCACTTTCCTCTCATGAATGCAACTGTATATTCTTAATTCTCTCAATTGTAGTTCAAAAGCAGGCAAAACAAATATGAAGAAACAAATTTTAGGTGTTGTTATGCATTCTAGTTTAAATAGTCTCTGACTGGTTTGCTTCTCCTACAAACTAAGGAGATTTGAAATTCAGGTGCTCAGATTTTCTTCCAGGCAGTTCAGAAGCCTGTTTTAAATACACAGTTAACAAGAAGCAACAGGGATGCATCCATTTTTACTTATATTTAGCTTATAAGCCTCCAACCAATTGTGTTCTTTGTATCTATTCTTAAAATGTACAAACTTGCCTATCTGATAGGAAAACCTCAGATAATTTTATCCATTTGTAATTTTACAATAAATCCAAGCAAACCACTGTCTTTAGGGATTAGGAAAATCTCTTAAACCATATGAAAATGCTTGAAGGTACACACCAAACATTTAGGCCAGTTCTTGTAGTTTTCAGTTTATTTGCTTTTCATTTTCACCTCTGAAGGTGCTCTCCAGCTTCAGGGCAGAACAAAGCAGCTGGCTGACCTGGTGTGTAGGGCTGACATTTTACAGGATCCCTGGGCTTGGATCAAATCCAGCAGAAACCTCAGCAGATTATAGCTCTGCTTTGGATTTTGAAAAAGTGCATTGAGCCTGGTTTGTCTCAAAGATCCTTGGACTCAACCATTTGGACTGAACTTGATTCTAGTAAATTTTCTGGCCCACCACAACAAAGCAGTTCTGGTTTTCCTAGTGGCTTTTCTAGGGTGTTTTTGAGAACAAATGAGCCCAGGTATCTGTCAGATATGGCATAGAGGCAGATGCCAATGCCTGAAAACACAGCAAAGTGATAGATGTTCTCAAAGTTCCCTCCAACTCTTTATTTCCAGAATCAAGGAGTTGTATGATTTTTAACATTTTTCAGCCTAGGACTCCACCCATAATTTTTATGGAGGCAATATATTGTTCCCCTTGTCTTTATGTTTAGCAAGATTAAGTTATAGAAGGAGGGAATGATTTGAAGAAAATATGCATCCTGTGAAGAGCAGATATAAAAAATCTGTTTTCTTTGCAGCCTGGTATTCCCTGTGCCTTTACCATCATTCTTTTTCCACACAGAAATTCCCTCTTTCTCGTTCTGCATTCCTTATGATGTCATCTAACCAGGAGACATTTTTTGGCTGTTCAGAGTTACATACAGGCTGGCTGGCAGTCAGTGTGGGTGTACTGAGTCTGTCTGCCAGCTGACAAACAATGTAAACAACTTGAATTCAAGTACTGACATTGAAAGGCAATGGGTGAGGAGGACTGAAGTGGACAGCAGAGTTCTAGAGTTATGTTTTAGATTACTGGGATTACTTTTCAGTGTTTTATAATAAAATGCATCTCTATGCCCTGACTTTCCTTCTACTCCACAGAAATTACTGATTTTGGAGGATGAACTAGAGGAAACAGGAATTGGGTACAACTAAAGGAAAAGATACAAAAAATGGAATTTTGAAGTAGATGATTTAGTGTGGTAAGCCTGCAATATTTTTATTTGTAAAAGGGTGTGTTAAGATGTTTTGAATAAACATTTCTGTTAGTGTTCTGTCTGGAATGTGTATCTTTGGGCCTTTTATAATCTCAGAATCTCTCAGCAATGTCCTTTATTCCATGTAGCCCGTAATGAGGTGTGAAATTCAGTGCAGAATTATTCTGGATTCATGAGACCATGAAGCTGTGTCCTCACAACGTAATATTCTACTACTGGTAGTTGCTGTCTTTCTTGAACCCTGCCTCTGGGCACAGACTTGGGGGTGTTGCTGGTGAAGACAAAGGCAGGACTGGACTTCCAAGTTCTATGCGTTTTCCCTGTCACTAGGGCACCATTCCAGACCTACATTTTTCTTGTTTATTTTGCTGTTGTCCTTGCATCTGTAAAAACTCTTCTTGTTGCCCTAAATCCTCACTTTCCAGTTTGAACTCCAACTGAATTTTTTATCCTAACAGATGGGTGCAGTGTTTTTAAATTCTTCCTTTTTAGGCTGGTTTTCCTTCTGCTTTCTGTATACTACTTGTTTGGTTTGGTTTGGTTTTGGTGTGTTGCACCAAAGATCCTTCTTTACCATGTGCCTTCCTTAAGTTTCAAGGACACTCAACCAATCCGGATGAGGAGGTGGCTCTGTAAGAAATTCCTGGCACTGTGCCACATCATCATAATGATCATTTGTGATCCACAAGCTGTTAAAAAAGATGTTGTCTGTATACAGAACAGTTCCATGCATTAAAGCAGCTTATTCACATGGAGGAAAACTCTTCTCCAAATTTTACCTTTCTATCTTTATTAATGAGCTCTTCATTCATTGGAGAGCTCTGGTTATGTGAGCTGTCCCACCATCTTTCAGTTTTCTTGAGGATGTCACCATTCTGCATCTGAAGCAGTTTCTAATTTCTCCTCTCTTTTCACAGTCTTATATATATACTGTAAAGCAGGCTTCCTTTTGAGTTGTTTTAGCTTCATGATGGGTATCTTGCTACCATCACCCTGCTCCTTTTACATAGCAACCCTGAACTTAATTCCTTAGTGTAAGCAGTTCTTGCCATCCTCCAAGATCCCAAGTTTCTTCTCATCAGATTCTCAAACCTGTTGGAAAACACACTCTTACTTTGTTGCTCAAAGAGGGAGCCATAGTGATTAAAGCCAAAGCAGGAGCACCGTCCTATCGCTACTGAGGTACAAGAGGTGGCAAAGGCAGCAACTTCACCTGCCCTGCTCAGCTTCCTGTCCTCTGCAAACACTCTGAGGGTGAGCTGGACGCACTGTCTGTGTCATTGGGGAAGCCACGCAAGAACCCAGGGTCTCTCTCAGGAGGAAGCAGCTCCTGGGATGTCTCTGTGCTAGAGCACGACAGAGATGGAGTAGGACCACTCCCAGCAACCAGCCCCTTGCCCAGCTGGCTGAACACCAGGCCCTCAGCGGGCACTTGGTGGGGGCAGTGGGTGACTCAGTCCTGCTCATCAGAGACTGAGGAGGATGAGCCTTTGTCAGCATGGAGGAACAGTGGGAATCTGGCATGGATCATGAGCTTTCCCAGTGGGGTGATGTTAGGAGCTACCAAGAGGTCTCGGACTGGGAAGGATGCTTGGAGCAAGGGCTGTCCCACGGAGATGTCATCAGCTGTGGGGAACTCTCCCGCTGGGATGAGGCGAGCAGCAGCAGTCCCAGGGAGAAGCCCTTCACTACCAAGAATTTTCTGCCCGGGAGGAATGCATGGAGCCAGGGCTGTCCCTTGAGCAGAAGCTGGTAGATCCCCAGAACCGTCTGACTGGGAGGACTCTGTTGGCCAAGAGCTTTCTGAAGAGGAAGACGCCGTTGGCCAGGAGTTGTCCTAAGGCAATGGTAGCAGACCCTCCGTGCAATCCAGTCAGGAAAATGATGGTGACAAAGAGCTTGCTCAGGACAATTGGGAACACGTGAGGGTTCACAGCATCCGGGTCAAGCCCTTGCTGTGGGAGAAGGACGTGGGACAAACCGAGCTTCTTGGAGCTGAGTGAGGCAGTCAGGGAGCACAGCCCGGGAGTTTTTGTGGCGGGCGGGCTCCCAGTGCCTGTCCCGCGGGAGGCCCGGGTTGAGCGCGGGGCAGCTGAGCCGTGCCAGGAGCCGCTCTGGGGCTCCCCTCCCCACCTGGCAGCCCCGGGGCCTCCTCAGGGCTCCGCGCCTCCTCCCACCTTCGAGGAGCAGGTGCCAGCGGCAGGGACACAGGGCCCGGAGCCTGCCCAGCTCAGCTGCTTCATGCGCTTTTTCCAGCCAGGAACCCAGGCCCTCAGGGAGCCGCCGGCTCCCCCCAAGAAACGCCCGTCCCGCTTCAGGCGGGCGCTGCGGGCGCTGCGGGCGCTGTTCCGCTGCCCCTGCCTGAGGCCACAGACGGACAATCAGTGCCCGCTGCCCGCGCCAGGCCGGGCCCCGCAGGTGGCGGCTGGCCCGGAGCCTGCCCCTGTCACACGGGCTGCCTTTGATGGCCAGGTGTCAGGGACATCAGGTCCTTGGCAGGAGAAGGGCCTGGCTGAGGCTTAGGCCTTGACAGGCACCAGTGGTCACACGAGCTGCCTCTGCCTCGACGGGGCCCTCCAGGCTCGGCAGGACTGTGACATAAACTGTTCTGCCAAAATAATGAAAGTTTGGTTTAAGAAATGGTAGTAGTAAGGAAAAAAACCCAAGCCCAAAAATCCCAAAGAAACCCCAAAAAACAAAACCAAAACTTACCAAAATTCCCCCAATAAACAAAAAAAAAAACCAACAAAAACATCCCAAACAAACAAAAAAAACCAGAAAAAAATTAGAATAGAAAAATGAATAAGAGTGAGATTAAGAGGAATAAAATGATGAGCAAATAGTAGTACTAAATGACAATAATTATGAGAAGAAAAATAATAACAAAAATAGTTGAATAAGAAGATAAAAAACAAGAAATCATTGTAGTAGTAAAGAAAAAGAAGATGATAAAGAGGAAGAGAGTAATAAGAATAACAAAGATTAAGGATAATAAGTTGAATAAGAGTTATAAGAAGAACAAGATTAAGAATAATATAAGAATATACTACCTATATTACTTATACTAGAATACTAGTATACTAGAATAATACTAGTACTAATTAATAACAGAAAAACAATAAAAAGAACAAGAATTACTAAGATGAAGAAAAAGAAATATTAGTAATAGTAAATAAAGATAATAAAAAGATGATGAAACTGTAGTAGTAGTAGGTAATAATATCAAAATCCACACCTTCTAGAATCTCAGAATGAAAGGGAAAACCTTAAAGATCATTTAGTTCCAGCTGATTGTTTTCTCTTCTCTCTCTCTCTCTCTCTTTCTCTCTCAGACCTTTTTGCTATTTCTTTCTACCTCCCTACCTCCCTAAAATCCATGTTAATTAAAATCCCTACGTTGTCCTCACATGGCCTCCTTTGCAGCTTCATTCAGGCAGAGGCATCTCTCCCTCATGGGCTCGTAACACCTGCACAGGGCCCCTTCCAGCCGCAAGCATCCCGGGATTGTCAGCTCCTCACTTCCCTTTTCTTCTGGTCTCTGCTTTCAGCTGGGAATGTGCTTGAAAATGCCCAGCAGAGAAGCCTTTGCTGTCTGCTCTGGGAGCCCACAGAGCTTCAGGACCTTGTCCCCTGCACCTGCACAGCTCCCTCGAGAGGCACGGCAGAACCAGCACCTGAGAGCCTCGGGAATTCCCTCTGTGGTCCATGGCACACACTGCAATGCTCTGGAATTCCAGCTCCCAGCAAGGATAAGATGCTCCTGTGCTTTAAGGCAAAGCTCTGAAGGGACTGAAAGCCAAGTGGAGCAAGATCTTGACATTTCACTGCCAGCCTTTGGAATTTCATCAAGGGTTGCTTTAGCATGTGAATTGGGGAAAAAAAAAATCAGGGGAGGGTCTTTGGCTGGGAGGTGCCACATGTAAAGACAGACCCTGGGAAAGAAACAGAGCAGTAGGCAAAGAGAGGGAGAAAGGAAGCAAACAGCACTGAGCTGAGAAGCTGGCACTCTGAAAGCTCTGTATAGATCTCTGTAGCTGTTCCCACATGGATGTGAAGGTTGATGCCAGACCCCCAAGGGTCACATTAAAGGCTTCCTTCATGCAATTGCTGGGTATTGAGAGGCAGCACGGCAGTTTTAGTCACTGGGCTTTGTAATTCTGCTACAAGCCAGGTGAGTAGGCCTTGGCCTCCTGGCCACAAAGATACTGTGACCTTTCTTTTTTTGGAGGAGAAAGCCAGGCCCATTGGTAGCCAAAGGCCAGTGCCCACAGGTGGCATTAGCAGGGTTCATTATTGCATGAAACAACGTGTGGGGCTGTCCACATAACTCTTTGCAGTTGTTGCTTAGTGTGCAACACTGAATTTGACACTGGTGCCTTTGTCAGGCCATTGAAAGCCTCTCCTGGCCCAGTCTCCCTAAGCAAAGTCCCCCTCATCAGGGGCTCCAAGTGCCCAAGTCTGGGGCTGCTCGGTGCCAGTTCCAGTGGGGTCGGCTGTGGAAGGGATGTCGGGTGTGGCCCTTTGTGACACAGGCGCTGATGCAGGACATGATGGTGCCCAGAGGCCTTTGTGACATGGCAGAGCCCTGCCCTGCCAGAGGGGTATATAAGGGGCACAGAGGCCTGGGTGCCCGGTCCCAGAGAGCCGTTCTGTCAGGAGAGAGCAGCTCCCTGAGAGCCTCAGCAGCAGAGCACGATGGAGACGCGCGCGGAGGAGGTGAACCCCAACTCCCCCCCTGCCACGGAGCAGCCGGGCCTGTGCCTGAGGCCCCAGGTGACGGCCAGCCCCGGAGAGAGAGGGGACAGAGGGAGCTGGGATGGGGCTGGAGGCAGCGGCCTGGGGGCCAGGGCTGGGCTGGTGTCTCCTTCCCCCACAGCCGGGGCACAGAGCCAGGGCCCTGCCCCACACAGCCCCTGCTGCCCCCCCAGCCCCTATTCCCCCCCCAGCCCCTGCCCTGGGTGGCTGGAAGCCCTCTGGGAGCAGTGTGAGAGGGCAGTAGGGGGGACAGAGCTGCCAGGGCCACAGACTGTGGGGTGGGACTTGGCCAGGGAGGAGAGAGAGTGGGAACCCTACCTGGGCCAGGGCCTGCCCCAGTGGGAAAAGGAGAATGTCCAAGAGCTGGAGCAGTGGGAATATGAAAGATTTCAGCAGCCTTCCCAATGGGGAAATGAGAGATACCAGGAGCCTTCCCAGTGGGGAGATGTGAGAGTGCAAGAACTCTTCCCTTGGGAATATGAGAGATACCAGGAGCATTCCCAGTGGGGAGATGTGAGAGTGCAAGAACTGCTCCCTTGGGAATATGAGAGATACCAGGAGCATTCCCAGTGGGTAGTTGTGAGAGTGCAAGAACTCTTCCCTTGGGAATGTGAGGGACACGAGGAGCCTACTCAGTGGGGAAATGAGACTGTCCAAAAGCTCTATGAATGGGAATATGAGAGACAGCAGGAGCCTTCCCAGTGGAGAAATGTGGTAGTCCACGAACTGTTCCCATGGGAGTATGAGGGACACATGATGCCTTCCCAATGGGGAAATGAAAGTGCCCAAAAGCTTTACCAGTGGGAATATGAGAGACACCATGAGCTTCCCCAATGGGAAGGCCCAATTGGCCAAGAGCTATATGAAAGGGAAGTCAGACAAGACCCAGAGCTGTCCCAAAGGCAACCCTGGAGAGACATAGAGGAGTTGGAGGAGGGTGTGGAAGAGATCACCATCCACACCATCTGGGTCAACCCCAAGTACCCACAGCTCCTGCAGGACCCCGATGCTGTTCCCCAGGACTCGGCCAAGGCAGCAGCAGCTTCTGCCTTGGCTGAGCAGGTGAAGGCAGCAGGAGCACAGAGCCAGGGCCCTGCCCCACACAGCCCCTGCTGCCCCCCCAGCCCCTGCCCTGGGTGGCTGGAAGCCCTCTGGGAGCAGTGTGAGGGGGCAGTAGGGGGGACAGATCTGCCAGGGCCACAGACTGTGGAGTGGGACTTGGCCAGAGAGGAGAGAGAATGGGAACCGTACTTGGGCCAGCAACTAACCCAGTGGGGAAAGAAGAGTGACCAAGGGCTGTCCCAATGGGAAGATGAGAAATACCGAGATATCTCTCGACTGGAATTTGAGAGAGACCAAGAGCTGTTCCATGGGGAAGACGTGACATACCAGGAGCCTTCCCAAAATCAAGATATGAATGTCCCAGAGCTCTACAAACAGGATGACAAAATAGACCAAGAGCTGTCAGAAGGTGAAATAGACCCAGAGCTGTACCACTGGGAATCTGACAGACACCAAGAGCTATTCAATTTTCTGGACATGGGAATCCAAGAGGTGTCCCAAGATGAAAACAACAGTGACAAGTTTCCCCAGTGGGAACACTCCATTGACCAAGAGCTGTCTGAAGGAGAAATGAGACAATATCCAAAGGTGTCCCAAGAGAGAGGCGATAGTGACAAAAAGGAGTCACAGACAGACAGTGAATGCATCACCATCCACACCATCTGGGTCAACCCCAAGTACCCTCAGCTCCTGCAGGACCCCGACGCTGTTCCACAGAGCCAGGGCCCTGCCCCACACAGCCCCTGCTGCCCCCCGGAGCCCTCAGCTCCCCAGCCAGGAGCCCAGGCCCTCAGGGAGCCGCCGGCTCCCCCCAAGAAACGCCCGTCCCGCTTCAGGCGGGCGCTGCGGGCGCTGCGGGCGCTGTTCCGCTGCCCCTGCCTGAGGCCACAGACGGACAATCAGTGCCCGCTGCCCGCGCCAGGCCGGGCCCCGCAGGTGGCGGCTGGCCCGGAGCCTGCCCCTGTCACACGGGCTGCCTTTGATGGCCAGGTGTCAGGGACATCAGGTCCTTGGCAGGAGAAGGGCCTGGCTGAGGCTTAGGCCTTGACAGGCACCAGTGGTGTCAGAGCCACGGGCAGGGCCACAAAGCCTGGGGACAAGGAGCTCCTGCTCAGAGGGGACACCAAGGACACACGAGTGACAGCCACAAGGACGTTTGGCAGAACTTCCCAGATGAGGACAAAACTCATAAAGCCAACTCAGGAACTGTGCTGAAATCGGCTCCAGCTGGGGAAAAGGGACTTCTGGCACGGGGAGACGGCGACCACCAACTCCTGGCCCAGAGACCCCATAACCCAGCGAGAAAAAAGGACATTCTTCAAAAGAAAAGGAAGACTGAGCATAGAGAAGACTGAGCATAGAGAAAGAGTAGTTAGCACAAGAAGCAAAATAATCTTTTATCCCATAGAATAAAATCTTAAGAAATTAATATTAGCTAATTATAAATTACTGTTAATAATATTATCTAATAATAACCAAAATTATTACACTAATATTTAGTAAATAGCAAAAACATAATACTAATATAACATACAAATTAATGTGATTTGATGTTTACAATATCAATATATATTGTAATTTAATATTTTTATCAATATAGATTTAATATTTATATTTATGTAATGTAATTTAATATTTTTAATTTTAAAATTAAATTTAATGTAATTTAGTATTTATAATATAATTTAATATTTATAATAATATTAATTTAATTTTTAATTAATTTAATTTAATATTTACAAGATATTTAATTATGTAATTTAATATTTATAATATCAATATATAATTTAATTATATATAATGAAATATTTATAATATGTATATATATTATTTATTAATAAGAAATAGCTTTTGACTATCATAAGATATAGAATATATATGATATAGAACATTATATATGGCATATATATGAATGTAATATCTAAGTATTTAGATATGATACTGTAAAAATATGACAATAATTTTAAAAGGAAATAATATGTGAAATTAGTAAGAGAACCATGTAACTGGTAGCCAGTACACATTAATGCCTTTATTTGGTAAAATGTATAAATAGTGAAATGCTTTGATAGTCGCTGTGCTGGCTTTGTGAATTTGCCCCCCAGCACCTGTTCCTGTGCAGAACTGTAAATAAAAGAAATATCTGAACTCTGTGTTTGGATCGTCTTCTTGCACATGGGGTGAAAGAATCCGTTTTGGGACAGCAGCTTTGCCATGGACACATTGATAAAAGTTGCTGCTTTTCCTGCCATGCTCGCCTGTGCCTGCCCCATCTCAGGAGCCAGACGGGCGCAGGCAAAGCAGCAGAGACCTGAAACTCGGCGGCTGCGCGGTCGCTGTGGCCAAGACAATCCCACGTCAGCCACGAGAGCCTCTCTGGGAACAAGCAACAAATCCCAGAGGGCTCCTCTCCGAGCTGCTCCCTGAGTCCCTGTACCGAGAAGTTGTTGTGCAGGTGTTTGGGGAATGTCCTGGGGCTGTTTGGACCAGCTGTGTGGTGTTCCCAGTGCACACCCGGCAAGCTGAATTCCCCCACAGGGACAAGGGCAGCTCATCTGGAGGTGAACCCTGGTTCCTTAAAGAATCATTTTTTGAGTCATTGTCCTGGTTGGGTGGCCAAGAGCATCATCACACAATGATGATGCACAATGTTCTCAAACAGATGTGCAGCAGTATGGTCATTTCAAGTAAAGAAATGTCACTTTTGGATAAAGTAATTTTGATGCAATATTCCGTGCTGAATTAGCATATGGGAGACGCTATATACTTTCTCTTCATTATTTCTGGAACATACATTATTTTAAAGGCTCAGGATGTCAGATTTACTACAGATAAAAATCCCAACTGGTAAACCAGTTTACCAAAGGTGGGCTTTCTCCTTCACAACCAGACATGGACCCAGCTTAGCTATGGAGTGGGATGTGGCTGCCCTCATTGCTGTTATCTTGAGAGGCAGCACTACAGAACACAGCACAATGTCCTCCCTTTCTCCTTTCCCTTCCTGCCATCCTCCCACCCATTCCTGGGATAGATGATTTTGGATGATATTAGAACCTCTACTATCTCTGTTGAGGGATAGTCGTAACTGCTGATATGAACACAACGTCCATTTACAGGATATGACTACATGGAACAGTTGAATCTTCCAGGGCAGCAGTACCTTTACATTTCCTGCTTTCTTTACAAGGTCATTGACTTTTTGAAACAACCCAAAAACCTGAACTCCTGACTGGAGGAATTGCCATGTAAATATCTGTAGTGTGATTAAATTCTCCAGTCTGTGTTGTAAAGCTCTCAGATGCACAGGCTGAATTCCTGACTGCTAGGGGGTTAATTAAAATTCTGCTTGGGAAGCTTGTGATTCTGCTTCATTTGTTTGTCCTTCCATCCTTCCCCAGGGGCTCTCTGGTTCCATCACCAACAGCAGCTCTGGATACTCCTGCACCTCCAGTACATCCAAAGGTCCCAGCAGTGTCCTGCATGCTCACACACAGCCCTGCACACTGACACACTGCCCTTAGGTCTGAGCAGGGACAAGGAACATTGCTGCTGCTGTCAGAAATCATGAACTTCAGCAACTTCCTCCAAGAGTGCTCTCCTCCTCTGCTCCACCCAGCATACCCCTAACATCCCTCCACCTCAGGTTCAGGCTCTCACCTCTGTGGAGTTCCATCCAGCTGATATCCCATTTTCCCTCCTTAAAAGGGAGTAATCTGCACACCAATGCCTTGGACACAGTGCCTGGACCACCCAAATTCTGTCTAGGCTGTCACCAGTGCTGTACCAAGGGAAATTTCTCCAGGGTGCTGGAGATCAGGCCCAATGGTTCCTCAGCCTTGGTGTTGCACAGTTGCCACTGTTTGGAGGAGAGTTTCTGCCGTTCCCCAGCACCCACATGAATTACCAAACACTCTGCTTGCTCTGCTCCCTTCTCCCAGTGGAAGAAGCGTTCTTACTGAGCAAAGCCCAGTCCAGCAGTCCCTATCAGCTAGTTTGAAATCAAACTAGCATCCTGGCAATCCTGGCAATCAGGAGTTGGCTGGCAGGACACAGCAGCTGCAGAACCCTCCTAGAAGCTTTCAGAATCAAATGGAAAAACATAAATAGTAAATAGTAAATTAAAAGTATAATTAAAAAAGTAAATTGAAAGTACAGAGCAACGCAGAGCTGTACAAGTGTTGTACAAACACTAAGTACCACTGACAGATCATCTTCTGTCTTTCTGCAGGTGAATAAAGATGCTCTGAAACTTTTTTCACTGATAATTTGTAAGCAATACCTTAATTATTACGCATATCTGTCAGGTTTTAATTTGCTCTCTCATACTGTGGGAATTTTGGTATGAATATTAATGCTCCTGGCACCTAAGGTAGAGGGTTGCCAGCCAGTAGCAGTTTGCTTTTGAAGTAAAACAACCAGATTGGGACTTACATTTCCTAGTTCTTCACCTTAGAGCAAGATATCAATATGAAAATTTTAGTTTATCAGAAAGAGGAATAACATTTTAACCATTTCCATTTCTCTCCAACTCAGATTCCCAGCAAGAATGTACCTGAAAGTTTGAAAGTTAGTGATAAAAATGGATTAAGAGAAAATGGAGATAGGGAAACCAGTCATATGAAATAAATAAAGTTTATTACTTCTTCCTTGCAATTTTTTTTGCTACCGGAAATATCGTAATGAGAAAATTCCCATGCAATCTTTCCTCTCCTAGCTTACATTTTGTTTGCATTTTCTTGTCACACTGATGTTACCCCAGTGAGCATTTTTGGATGAATTCTCTTTTCCTATTTTTGCTTTTTTTGATGAAGAGTTGTGCTTATTTTCATAATTACTGTAGCTAGATCAAAGCTAACTTGGTCTGCTAATGTGTGTGTGTGTGTTTAGTCTTTTTATAAGAAAATTTAGATAATTAGTTTACTTGCTACTTTTATCATAAACTACTGTAATAACTCGAGGATTATCTGCACAACATAATTCCAAACTTGCTTCCATTTTAATGTCATCTTCAAGTCAAACTGAGCTCATTCTTGGATAGTTTACATGACTTTTTCCCCTTGCAGCACTGTTTGTTAGTACGTGAGTGACCTCCAGTGGTATACCTGAAAAAAATAAGAAGCCTCCTGCCTGGAATAGAACCAAGGAAAGCTGAGAACATCCAGAAATCTTGAATGCGTTACAGGTTGCTCCTGAGAACAGGACTTGTTCCTTTTGGAGATCCCCGGTGTTTTTGTTGGAGAAGAAAAAAAATCCACTCAACTGTTTTATTCCTCACATGTGACTTAAAACAGTGCAAAAATAGAAATATCTACATCTCTGAGTCAGCAGAACTGTGCATATTCTTTGCACCAATGTTAATGCTGGCGTAAGGAGAAAAACTTTGGAAAAATCAGGATCAGAACATTAATAGCATGTTTTATCTCACTTTTCAGAAGAATTTGTCTCAACTGTCTGTCCAAGCTCTTCTGCCTAAAAGTAGTCCCAAACAATACAATATTTGATGTTAATTTCCTTTCAAAGGGTATGGAAGAAGTATTATTGTTATAAAAATTGCTGCTCTTCCTCCTCATCCCTCAATCACACCAGACCTCATTTAGCCATAGAAATCTGAGATTTTCTCAGATTTCAGAATTCAGAATTTCTCAGATTCTCACAGGGGATCACGTCACCATAGATTAGTTTCACTGCAGGTCTTCATGAAAAGAATTTATGCTCTCACATTTTAAGATACAAGGAAAACATTCAGATTTTCAGGGCAGCATTAAAAGCATCTATCGAAGTCCATAACTTTGTAATGAAATGGGTCCAGTGAAAGAAAACTGCAATGGAGTAAAGCAACAAATAATTTTAGAAGTTGCATAAAAAAGCCAACCAACAACCAAAAAACAACAACAAAAAACCAAAACCAAAAACAACAAAAAAAACCAAAAACTGAAAAAAGCCAAAGAAACCAAAACAAAAAACTGGAAAATAATTTCCTATTTCTTTTGTTTACCACAAAAATAACTTGGAAGACTCCAAGGACATTTTCTTCATTTCACATGTGTTTAGTGATTAGTCTCATGCTGTGTACACACCACAGTAGGAATTCTCTCTCTCCCCCAAGCACCAGATTGTACAACCAAGAAACCTTGTATGTTAAAGACATAATTTCAGCTCTGATCTTAAAACGTGTTCAGAGCTGAAGCTGTACTCATGGGGTCCCCAGAAAGCCAAAATCAGGGTTCTTGTGAATAGAAGAACTTGTCCTTGCCCTTCTATTTTTAAGACTGTGAGAGTTTCAATGGATTCTTGAGTGTGCTGCCTGTTCCTTCTATTCATGTTCTTTCTGTTCAATTGGATCAAACAGCAGACATGGAGAAGTCTTTATAACTTTAATACAGTATTTTGTGACTAAGCATTTGTCCTCACTTCCTTAGCACTGTGATGTCTGGATTAGAAACCACCAGAAAAGAAAAGTTCCCAAACTCTTTTTTCAACATGCCCTGAAGTTTAATTCATTGCTTTCACTGAAGTAAAATTCCTTGGAGTGAGAATAATTCCTTTTTATTGAGAATAAAAGAAGAGCACAGTGGGATTTTGGTTTGAGCGTTTTAGGAATCTGCCTGTTGAGTATATTTAACTTGTCAATAGTGTTGTCCATGGACTGTGGGCATCTGAATAGATGCCAAGATTGGGTGGAGCAGTAAAATCCATCCTCTATAAGAGACAGACACTTTCCCTAGCCATCATGTTCTTCTCCCCTCCTGTCACCTGCCACTAGGGAGCTGCACACACTCGTTCAGGATAGGAGCTGGATGGACAATAACAGGATTAGACTGTCATTTCAGAAACATTATTCTGCAGACCAGAAGGACTGAAAAGCAAAAAGAACTATTTCATTGTTATGTTATACACAGTGGCACAGCAGCACAGGAAAGCTCTTTTCCTTAAAGAAAGGAGATGATGCTGTTAGAGAAATGAGATGGAGCTGTTCTTACAGGTTATTTTTCACAAGAGACTCACCCTGACAATACATCTGATGCCATTGGGTGAAGGGAGAGATCTCACTTGGTATTTTATTTTGGTATTTTAAAGGAAGACACAGATTCTTAAACCAAACTGGGGTTTGCAGACCCAATCTAGGATTAATGCATAAGAGCATTATGGAAAAAAATCCCATGTTATCTCCAGAAAGGTAGAAGAAAATCTGTAATGAAATTTAATATTACTAATTAATTAGAAATTACCAATCTTGTAAGTGGCTTTGCTGATTTTCTTGTACCATAGAGCCCTTTCTCAGCCAGACTTGTGAGTCACTGCCCTCCCTGCTGACCACAGAGGAGCCTGGCCACCATCTTCAGAGCTCAGAGCAAAATCATCCCTCACCACACCTGCCTCCTTTGGCTGACAGCAATGTGTGTCAGGCTGAGATGTGGAAAAGCAACCAAGCCACAATCCTCTCAGCACTGCAGTGGCATCCTGCTTCCCCTGATTACGAAAAGGTTGTGGTGACATTTGGTGTTTTTCTCTTTTTCTGAGACTGCAGCTGTAGCCACCTGTCTCCTGAGCTCGAGTCCTGTGCCCTTGGTCATTAAAGAGCTCCTGTCTTGGCCCTGGGACATTTGACTTTCACAGTAAAATTGCAGCACTGTCAGAAAACTGAGAGCTCAAGCAACTCCACCAGAGCTGGAAAGTCAGAATGAATCCCTGTAGCTGCACAGCTGAGATAACAAAATCTCTACATTCACAGCTAAAGGTGCCTGTCAGACACTTCTCAGCCCCAAAGCCAGAATGTTGGATGGGCTCTTCTGCATGCCCTGATGGCTAATGGCATGCAGGCAGATGTCACATAGGAGCAGGTAGTGAGGAGTGAAAATGAAAACATTTTTAGTCATGCTCTGAGAGAAACATTTTCATTTTTCCTTTCATTGAAAGAAACATTGTACTTTCTTGGAAGAAGTTATCTGATAACCAGAAAGGAAAAGCAGGAGAAAAAAATACACAGTGGAAAGGCATGTTCCTGTTTGTGCATGAAATTTCAGGGCTGCTTAATTAAGTTCCCTTAATTAAACACAGTGCCTAGAGAAGAGCTGCAGAAACCTTTCAGGTCACCATTAATAAATTTGGCACAAACCAGCACAAAGCAAAGCTGTTGTGGGGCAAGTGCCACCTCTGGAAGGGTTCAGAGTTAAAGCTGCTCATGTCAGTTTTGTCACCAGTACAATAACACAGGACATCTTTCTTTGTCCCAGAAACAACAATCAGTTGATTTCCCTTCAAAAAGGAATACTTTAGACCCTTTGGCAATATGCATCGCTTGAGAATTGCTGGATGAGGAGCTTGTGTGAAAGAAAATGGACTCCCTTCATAGAAGAGGTAAACACAGAGTCAGTGTGGTATTTGCTCTCACAGAACTGATGGAGTGAGCAGGAAACACAGTGGCTTTAGCAAGAGCTGGTCCCCTCTTTGGGTAGGAGTTGACTTTTTTTCAGTCCCAGTTTTTCTGTTGTCTGAAAATATCCAAGTGACTGAAGAAGAGAAAAAACGGAAAGGGAATTCTTGCTGGATGCAGTTTGGTCTCAAAAAATATGACATTATTTAACTTCAGTGCCTCTTGGAGTGGAATATCAGGTAGTTACATCCCTATTTATTGAAGATTTCTACACTCAGGGAAAGTTAAAAGGTACTTTCCTCACCACCACCAGAAGTGTTACTTCTCACTTCAATTCTGTTTCACGAGTTCATTCTTTGCAGTCACCAAAATAAAAACAAAATCCAGGCACCAAACTTGGGAAGTGTTTTTCTGTGTTTTGACAACTCAGAGAGGGCATTTCCCACCCTCTGTGTGTCTTCTGGATGAATCACTGCCCTGTGATGAACCATAACCTGCCTTTGGCTCCTTTTTGACAACTGCAAAGGCAGAGATGACCTTTTAATCTTCCATGACAGTATTTCTCCAGTTAAATGCTGCGTTTGCTCCATGAGTTAATGTCTTCACTGGTGGGTTGGCCATCTTCCATTTGTTCTCCTCTTTCTGTTCTTCGCAGAAACACATGCCCAGGGAAGGGATCTGGGAAGGAAGTTACCAGCAGGGTCATTGCTTTGACATGAACGGAGGCTTTGCTACAGAAAAGAGCAACCCCTGATATTCTGTCACTGCTGAAGTGAACAAAAAACAGGCTGGAAGCCCGAGAGGTGAAAGATGAACTTGTGTTATCACTCCACATTCATACGTGGTCAACCTGTTCCTGTGCCTCACTCTCCCCCACAGTAAAGAATTTCTTCCTAGTATCCACTCTAAACCTACTCCCTGTCAGTTTGAAGCCATTTCCCACTGTCCTGTAACTCCAGGCTCTTGTAAAGTTTCTCTCCATCTTTCTTATAGGCTCCCTTTTAAATTAGGCTGCAATTAAGTCACCCCAAAGCCTTCTTTTTCCACTTTAAAAGGAAGGAGACCAGTTCCAAGTGGAAAGGTTTCAAAATGTGCCTCTTGTCTGTAGGTGTTATGTGGCATTGACTTTCCACATGAAAATCTTCTCCAAAGACTCAGCTGCCAGTCACATTCAAAGCTCCCAGAATAAAATCCTTCTCTTTACCTCCAGTGCTTTGCTAAAAGTGTGTGAGATTGCCTTTGGAACGAGAGAGCTGATGTCACTGGTGTTGGCATGCTGTTACACACCTCTTGCTGCATAAGCAGTCTCCTTATTAAAAACATAATGAGACAACCCAAAGGCTTCCTGATGAAACCAAATCCTCTTACCTTCCTCACCATCTGGGCAAAGTCTCGGCTGTCTCTGCTGGGGAGCCCTGTGAGCGCTCGGGTGAGAGATGCCAAGGAGGAGCCGTGGCCCACCATGAGGATGATGCCTGGCACAGCAGGAAAAGCAAAGAACTGTGGTAAAGGAGCTGCAGCACTGCCATGTTCCCCATCAGCAGATGGGGATGAGGTGGCTTTGGGGATGTTCACCTTTGCAGACCTTTTTGATAATGTGGCAGAGCATGTTGTGATGGGCAGAAAGTATCTGGTGTGTTGAGCATGCCAGCTACTGATAGAAGGCATTTACAAGCAGAAAAGAGCTTTCCAGAAAAGTGTATTATCTTTTGCTGAGCTACATCCTGATGTAGAAAGGCCAAGAAAAGCATATACTTCTGCAATTTAGTACTCTACCATCTCAGTTTCATTTTACTTTGTTCATTTCTATCCCATAAATTGCATGTATGTTACTTCAGTGTAGCCCAGGACAAGCACTGAGTCTACCTTGAGCTCTCTGCAATGCCAACAGCTCACATTAAATGTGTTTCTGTTGGCAAATCTCTGCCAGCTCCTGTTACTGCAAGTGTCTGACAGAATATTCAAAGACCTGAAACCTCTACCTTTGCTGGGGCAGTCACTGATGATCTGTTTTATAACCGCAGAACTTCTGCTGACATAGTCTTCATAACTTTCTGATGGCACCAGAGAAGAGAGTGGGAAGTTACCCCTGACAATAAAATTACAGATATATGTTAATCTAGATGAACACAATCTTAGCATCATTGAATGACTACACCAGAGAAAAGGCACTTAGTTAAAAGGTTTATCCACTGACTTGGCTGACACACTGTTACCTCTGCTTGTCTGAAGCATTAGCTTCTCTCTGAGTAATTTCCATTAAATCTCACGGCTAAGTCTCCTCATAGCTCATAAAGCACCAGATGGAGGGAAAACCAGGCTTCAATAAAACTTGTAGTTTACAGTGGAGATTATTTAAAGCAGGATTTATGCCTAAGAAAAGCTTTGAGCAATTCTGCCAGCAAGGACCACTGCCCAGACATGGGCTGCAGAGCTGTCTGGGTTTTCCAGTCCTGAGTTCAAACAAAGGAGAGACACTCATGATGTGAATGCTTGCAAGATTTGGTACCTCAGCATTAATCTCTTCAAAAAACCCAGTTAATAAAAATCTAAAATAAAAATCTCTGAATGAGGCTTATCTGCATTGCTGGTCAAATGGATAGTAAAGACTTGTACTGCTAGAGTTAAAAAAAAGGTGTTTCCAGGGGCAATAATCACAATGCATCATTCCAAAGTATCTGACCACTCATGCTGAGACCAGGAATTCTTTCTTTTATATACCAGTGCTTTTCAGGCACCCCAAAAAAATAAGAGCCTGACTTTCACACTGCTGTGAATCAGGGCAGTGTCAGAGGTCTGGGCTTGGGTGATGAACAACATTTGCAGTGGTTGAATATGGTAAAACCAGACCCTGCTGTCCAATGAACTCAGCTGGAGACAATGAATGGACAGTGAATTTTGTTGATGCTTAATATTACATCTGGTTTTTACCCTTTGCTGGTGGTTCTTCAAGTGATTCTCAAACACTCATTCATAACACCTGGCACCCAAGGATTTTTTCAACCATGCATGTGATGGGAAGAAACTGGCGTTCTATGTGCAAGTTTATAGTTCATCCACCCTGTTTTTGCCTGGACCTAAGTGAGCTGTGAGGGGCCTAAACACTGTAGTTAACATTGCCCTAGAGATTTCCCCTCTGAACCTCCCACTGTGGTGTATTTGCAGAGTTTCTTTTGAGGCAAGTGATTTTGTACCAAAAAACCCTTAGAGAATACAGTCTGCTAGTGCAAAACACACCAGAATACCTGTGCTCCAAAAAAAAAGAAGGATTTTGGAGTCTTTATGCACTCTCAAACAAAGATACATCCTTGGCTGTAAGGAATGCATTAAGACATGAGATGTTTCCTTTCCCCCTTGCTTGAATACATGGGAAATCCCAGAGACAGCTGAGTAATTTCCTGGATCTGGCTGTGCACTGCAGACAGCGAGCAGCCTGGTTTGTGAACGAGATGAGGAGCTAGATTGAATTGGAGGTTTATCATTTCCTGCCGGGCTGTGGTTTGCAAGTGTTCAGAAAAGGCATCGACCCTCACCCCACCAAGCTATGAGGGCTCCAAAAAGCCCTTGCTGAGCAAAGTATTAATCTTTGAGCAACTTAAAACAGTGCCAGAAGCATCAATAAAGTGAAAGGCTCTTATCTTGCCTGTCCCCAAAAACCTCTTGCTGCTGCTCTGCCAAGGGCTGACTGACCTTACATAACATCACATTTCTTTGTCACTGGAAATCAGGTTATTCTTCCCATTTCTAAAGTGTTTTGCACACAAAGCAAAGGTAAAAGCAATGTCAAGGCAGCACCAGAGAAGGGCTGGTCCCATGCACAAAACGTTTGTGCTAGTGCACCCATGTGCTGGTGACAGCATATCTTATTTTTATATCCTATTTTGATCTGAATCACCCAATCTTTGCAGTGTTTGTAATGATTTATGAAACATAAAAGGACAAGATATCTCAGGGAAAATCCCCACAGCTTCATCAGCCAGACACAGAGCAGTTACCTGTAAGTTGTATCTATGTCATAAGATGCCTCCACCAGTTCTGCCACAGTCATGAAGTTAGGGATTGCTCTGCTTGCTTCCCACTTGGTCCATTCAAACAGTCCTGGTTCCACCCTGATTTTGACTTTTTGATTTAATTTAAGCCCTGTAAGAACAAGAACTGTATCTTATGAAAAAGGTACACTCAAAGTGCTATATGCAGTCTGCCTTGTTTGCTGTTGTACTTTCATTAATGGAAACAAATTACTTATTATCAACCAATTGATTAAAGGAAACCACCATTATATTCTTATCTAACTAACATAAAGGGACTACAAATTATTATTATCATTATCATAATCATGATTTTTGAAGCTCTCCTGTGATGCTCTGTTAGAAGGAAAAAACTCAGTTTTTCAATGTTGCAATCTGAATAAACTTCAGAAAGGAAATGTTTTTACCATTTTTTTAGAACATTTTGCTCAGTGTTCCTCAGTGGGGCAGTAAATCATCCAAACTGTCCAGTATTAGAAATGGAACTGTCTTGTCAAAAGAAATGTTACTTTTTGAGTATTCTCAAGAGGGGTTACTAAGGAGCAATAAATGTATTCTGATGTAAACATGGTACTGAGCTGTGAACTTGTTGAAAGGAACAGGAGATGAAAAAAGAAGAGGGAGAGGAAAGGAAGGGAAAGATGTTCTGCAATATGAAGGATTAAAAAATAGTTTGGCTTGCAGAAGAAAGTGTGGAAGCATCTGATTCACATTCAGATCCTTCAGAGCTCTGGAAACATCTGATATTTGGGTCAAAATATTTTCTGGAAGAGATGGCAGTGGTGATTTGATGAAAAGCTACTAATGTTGAATTTAAGCAGATAAGAAACACCTCTGTTTCATATAAAATTCTACTCTGTTCTAACTAGGAAGGACCAGAGTTACTGTGATACATCCCACAGAACGTGCACACACCAGCAGGTTTGTTTGCTGCCTGCATTACCACCTAGTCACAACCACCTTGCCTTCCCTGCCTAAAGAAAACCACAAATAACCACAGAGTCGTACATCTTCCTAATTGCTCGTGTCAGAGACTTCACAGAAGTTTGGTGAAGATGTTTCCAGTGTGGCAGAAGCACCTGGCAGGTTTTGCTGCCTTACCCTGCAGTATGTGCTGAGCTGTCTGCACGCAGCACAGGGCAGGGGACGAGTACACGTAGCTGACTGTCACCTCCTGGTCCAGCAGAGCTTCCCCTGGATGGCAACAGCAAAGTGTGACAGATGAGAAATGACTACAAACCACTTTCTGCAAAAAAACAGCTCAGAGCTTTGCAATTTCATCAACACGGGATACATTGACAGTCCCTTCCTATTCATTTTTTTATCCCATTATCTGCTGATTGAGCTCATTAGAAAGCTCATTCTGGTGGAAACATCAATTCTAAAATGAGTGTTGGAAAGATAATTACAGAAGATTTACACCAAACCTGCAAACAGCAGTTAGGCATTTGGCTATCTCCATATATCTGAGCCATCAGAGACAAACATTTGCAGCAGACCAGCACTGTCACAGTCATGCATCTTGCTCAGGGAGCACAAACAACTCCAACTGGTGAGTGGATTGAGTCACCCACATCACCCATCCTCCTGCAGGGAGGTGACCACACTGCTGACCACGGAGCTGCTTCCTCTGGCCAGCCCCTTCACTCCTCACTGCCCATTCAGGGACAGCTGCATAAGACATCAATCCCTTGCAGACAAGCAGCAGAGCACAGGTAGTGTTCTGGCTTCTTCCTTCTGATTTTCTCTGCCAGGAGTTGCAAGAGGGGGGGTCTCAAAGACAAATAACCAGCTGTGTTTTCTCTATTTTACAATTTAAGAAGATCTTGCAGTGGTTGCCCACAGAGAATTGTGGCCACAGTGAGTGCTGATAGGAAATTGTTCTGCTGCAAAGCCAGCATGAGCTTTGGCAGGTGATGACAGCCTGCTTCCCAAACCCTTCCATTTGCAGGAGGATAATATCCAGCTTACCTATAAGCCTTGACTGGAAAATACCACAGCAGGATAATGGAGGATCACATTCAAACTGCTTCATGCTGTCTTTCTGCCTCGGCAGGGAGGAGGGGAAGTTCAGATCTGCTCTGTAGTATTTCCCTGAAACAAGGCAGGACATTTTGCTGTGGCACAAGGGAGGCAGCAGCTGTGTTATGTTTGTTTTACAGTCAGTGTCTCACTGATGAAAACCAGACAGTGCTATTACCTTAAAGGGGGTCATGTTTTAAGGTTACAACACTGGCTTGGGAAATCATCTGTCCTGACAGAATAGCTCCCTCTTCTTCAAGCTCAGAAGGAGCAAATGGGGAGGAGGAGAGAAAGATCAGGAAATCAGGAGAATTTGGCTTTGTGGGACTCAAGAGAAACAAAAATTGACTCCCTATCTATACTCTTTTACAGTTGCCAAAATGACCAAAAAAACCCATTTCCACTGAATCAAAATGAAACCAATGCATGGATCATGCAGCAATAAAGTACCTCTCTCCTTATCTGGTGTGAATTCCTTGCACTAAATAAGGGGATTCTCCAGCATAGCAAGGGAGACTTTCAGCATAAAGCTCTCACTTGTGAATTTCTTGTTCCCCTCCTTCCTCCTGACACACACATTTCCCTGCTTTGGGTCAGTTTTCTTCACCTGAAAACACACCTTTTTTTTGAGAGAGAGAGGAAATTAGGTCAGTGCTGACATTTTATTTCCACCACAGATTTCCCCAGATGGAGTGTGACTGATGAACAGCCTATGATTCTGACTCAGGCACAGACAGGTGGAGGGGTCTGACAACCATCCCCTCGCATAGTGAGAGGTGACGAGTGTGCTCCTGTGATTTGTTCACGTACCAGTGAGACACAAGGGCTTGGTTTGCCTGCAGAATTTAGTGACCATAAACATGAAGGACTTTAGGACATTGTGACTTGGTTATGTGCGGGTCAAAGCAGTGCCTGACTTGTGCTGTTATCACTCCTTTGTGCCAGTGTTGACATTTACACAAAGACTAAATCTCTTCTACCATTACTGGGGTTGATTTGGTTTGGTGCTGGTTTTTGAAGATCCTCCCGTTACCTTACTCACCATCTGCAGTCAGGCACTGCTGAAGCCAAGATTTGCCAAAGACCTGATCCACTCTTTCCCCGTGGCGCATCACCAGCACCGCTCTCCGCAGGGCGGCGTTCTGAGACAGCAGGGAAAAGGGAGTTTCATAAGGATGAATTTCCTTATTTCATAAGGATGTTATCTATAACCTGCAGGGAAAGTCTGGATTCCTGGAGAAGAGACACTATAACAGACACCTGTCCTTAGGACAGTGATAAACCTGACTGGATCTCCACTAAAGGCAAATGAAAGAGAATCATAAAATCATTAAGGATCGCTTTGGGATTATTGAGTCCAACCTTTGGCTGATCAGCACGTTGTCACCTCAGCCACAGCACCGAGTGCCACATCCAGTTGTTTCTGGTACACTTCCAGGTTTGGTGACTCGACACCTCCCTGGGAACTCTGTTCAATGCTTGATCATCCTTTCAGTGGAAAAATTCTTCCTGATATCCAGCCTGAGCCTCCCTTGGTGTGATTTAAGGCCACTTCCTCTTGTCCTGTCAAAGGTCACATCCCTGACCCTCATGGGCTGCAGGTTCTATTTCTGTTTTAGCACTAGTGAAAGACACTGCTGGTGACAGATCTTTTAATCTCAGTATGGGAAGGAATCATAACTTTAATTTATATCATATGTTTGATATAAACAAAAACCAGAAAACTAGCTAAGATCTGACTGGTCATACCCTTTTCTACACCAGGACTAATGCAAAGATCTTCTTTCTTTTCCAAGTGAAAATACTGCTTCTACATTTTCATAACAGTGTGGCCAAATCAACAGTGTACCCAGATCTCCTACAAGACCACTGTTTTTCACTTAAACTGCATGGGATTACAAATAAGCTTGAAGTAATTTGGGGTTAGTATGCAATGCACATTAAATACAAATGAGAAGAAGATAAGGAGAAACAGGTCAAAGGTTTTAAAACTTTAAAAGAGCGTTACTGCTGCAGCACTGAGTGAAGTGCTCTGCATCTTCAGCAACAGAGAAGGGAACTCTTAACAAGTGGTTTGAGGTTGATATTCATGCATTCTGTTAAATACTTGCACTTCTGCCATGAAACACCCATCAACTGCCACAAGATCAGAGTATAAACCCAAGGTCTTGTGGTCTTCTTCTTCTGCTTGAGAGGAGCACAGGGGCCAGGGAAACTCTAGACTGGAGATGTGCCCATCTGCAAAACTTGTGTCTCAGGCCAAGCCTTGGCTCTGCCACAGATCTGACCTGGATAAGAGAGGCCAAGAGCCAGAGGAAGGATGTGTGACTTGTTCAGAAAGTTCTTACAGTCATATCCATGGTGTCCTGGAGGCCCCAGGATGGAAGTTCCCTCCAGGTGAACTCAGTTTCTCTGATATTAGCACAAACCAGCCCAGGGTTATTGCCCAGCACAGCAGGAAGAAAGGCTGTGGGGGCCAGCAAGCTAAAGGGGTTTCTGAACCCTTGTCTGTGCTGAAAGTGCATTTTGCCATCTCTGACAGAGCCAAAAAGGCAATGTTGGTACAAATGTGCTGTAGGAAAAAATCAGAGTCCTTATTTGTTTTGCTCTTCCTACCAGAAGACCAGTGAACACAGGAAAAATTGATACCTGTTGATTCTGAACCTGAGTGAAAAATGTGATCCTACCAGTGCTGTTAACCACTCCAGCTAGCTGTTCTGTGCAGTTATCTGCATGAGCTACATATCTAAAAATAAAGAAGAAAGTGGAACATTTAAATGTGATCTGGGGTGGTGGAAACCTCCAAGACAACATCCATAGAAACTGGACATAAGATCAGCCATGAACAGTGAGCCTAATTCTGATTTAATTCCTCTGCCTGAAGCCATGTGGAAGTCAGGGCAGGCTGTGCCTGTGTCTCACCTGTCAGACTTGTCTCCATACCCACTGAGGCTGTGCTCAGACAAACCTGAGCAAAGAACTCATGTGTTTTGCTATTATGACAGGAACAGGGAAAGATTAATGAAAGACAAGAGTGATATGCATCATATACATTACAAAAAAATCTGATATTATACAATACAGTGTGAGCTTGTATGTAAAAATAAACATACAACATAATAAATAAAATGGTATGTATAAATGTACAACAAAACTATGAAAACATGAGGGAGGAAAATGAAGAACACTAAATTTACTAAATGCCATTAATTAATAGCATATCTGCCAAAGCATGTGGCAAAGATAAGAAATGGAAAAAACTATTACCTGAAGAGAAAGAACATTGGTTGCACTCCTTGACATGCTGAGATTATGGGCTTCCCCATTCAGCTTTACATTGGGTTCCTTTCCAGCTTTAGTGAAGGGTCTCAAAGCTGTGTTAAAAACATATTCCCTGTAGGAAAAGCAGAAGCAGCACAAACACAAATAGAAGAGACTTTTGAGTCATGATACTGTTTACAGGATCAGCAAGTCAGGATTTGTGTTCCATTCAATACTTTTTGCACACCTGCAATCTACCTCATCACTCTGCTGTTCATTTGGAATATACCCCATAAAAATGAGGTTAAAATATTAGGAATTCATCATGTATAGTGAATGTAACCCTGCTAAAGTGGGACCTTCAAGCAGGAAATACTACCTAGTGGCCTCCTCCCTTTTTCTGAGACATCAAGAAGTGCACCAAAACTTCCCATCTTAGAAAAATCTGCTTTAATCTACAAGTAGCATCAGCTGTGCTGCAGAATGTCAGCTGCAGAATGAAGTGCAGGAAGCCAGGCAGGTGCCTTCTGATGCAGAGCACATCAACAAGATAAGGGTGGTGCCAAGGTGGTGGAGCAACCTTTGTGTGGTTTCATTTCAAGCTAACTTTGCAAGCCCTTGAATTGAGAAAAGAAGAAGAGACCAGAGAGCCAGGCTAAAGGCTGAGCCTGCCCTGGCAGAATCTGCTCTTTCAAAATTCATTAGGGCATTCAGGTTCTTCAAGAGTGAACAGGGGTCATCCCTCGAGCACCTGGACTTAGGAACTCTGTGTGTCTGCAGGTGCATGTCCTGTCTCTTTTCTCTCAGAAGACATCCCAGCATCCCACCCAGACCTTCAGGATTCCCCCTCTGCCCACAGCTCCCGGCAAGGAGGAACTGCCACGGCTCCTGAGCAGGAAAGCAAGGCCCATGGAACACCAAGGTACCTGTGCTTGACCCAGGTGTCTGACTCGTGGGCTTTCTCGGTGTAGTTCTCTGGGAGGAAGCCCCTGCAGCCGGTGCGGTGCGAGGTGCCGATCACCCAGCCCTCGCTCACGTCGCTCTGCTGCCGTGGGTCCACGTAGATCAAATCCCCAGCATTGATCAGGAGCTCGTCAATGTTCTGGGGCTTGTACTGGAAGAGTGCCCTCAGCCTCTGGGGGGACACACAGCAGGGTCAGGATGTTCCTGTGCTGCTCAGGGGATGGTTGTTTGCCTCTCCTGGACACAGAACCGCTTCTGTTTTCCACTCTGCAGCCTGCTCCTCAGCAGCATTTTGGCAGAGGAAAAGGACACTACCACACTTACTATATGTGTAAAAGCAGGCACTTGGTTTTCACAAAAATACTTTTTTCCCCTCTGTAACTGGTACAGATGTATTTGAAAGTGAACATAGATCTGACCTATTTTTGTGATTGCTTGCAGCTCTCCTGAGTGTGACTAAAATCCAATATGAGACTTGAGACAAAGTGATTTACTGGTCTGACAAAAAGCTGTTGAACAATCCATAGTTAAAATTTGGAGATGAGAACTGAATCTTAGTTGACTGGCTTCAACTGAGATTTTGCTAAGCAGAAAACTAGCAGCGAGAACTGATCCCTGCTCACTGCTGCAGTTTTCATCATGGCAGGAACAATCAAGAAAACTAATTTTGCTGAAGGGAATTTTGCTGCAAAACTGTAAACTGAAAAATCCTAGAAGATACTGAAGGATCATGATTTCCTGTCTCCTGTTTTCTCACGTCATGGTAAGATTAGGTTTTTTTCTGCTAGGGTTTGGAATTAGATTCTGAGACATGCAGGACAAGCAATCTACCAAAATAAAGGTATAATCTACTGATTTAGGAGAAAATGGTGCTGGAAACTACCCTGCACTTTGAAACACTGTGCTGAGCAGGCAGAGATTTTCTTAAGGCTGGAAAAGGCAAATTAACTGTAGCAAAGAAAATTAAAGGCTCAGGAAATGAAATAAATCTGATTGCAGTACCTGGTAATGCACAAAACGCATGTCCCGTGAATAGAGAGCAGCCACCCACTGGCACGGCTCCCCTGGGTTAATGCATTTGGCCAATTGTTCCAAAGTCTTCTGATGGTGAGGATAAAACCTGTGGGCCAAGGTAAGGTGGAACTGCTTCAAGGAGGGCTTCACGTGGCAGTCTAGGGATGAAACAATCACATCACTACACAGAAACAAAGGTTGTTTAAAGCTCCTCTTGTTTTATCCTACACAATTTGCATGATGCAGGAAATATCATAGTAACTAGTGGTAGAGTAGATCGACTGAGTAATGGTTTTGAAGGGTGTCATGGTTTTAATTAATGCCAAAGTTATTCACAAATGTGGACTGGGTTTGCTTCCTGGCTTCACCCCTGAGGAAATGAGGAAATGATCATGGTTTGATTCCTCTCCCAGGCTGAGATGTACTGAACGCGTTTCTCCCAGACAAAGCAGCAGTGGGGCTGTGCCCCTCCAGTCTCCACTGGTGATGCAGATTCCCTTGGAGAAGATATTAGGCACTATTCCCAGGGATGCAGCCAGGCCTTCAAGCTGGGCCACAGCACCATGAGGGTGGAGATGTGGGGAGTGTTGTGTCCCTGAGCAATCACCTGCCAAGTTGTACACAGGATCATTTCAGCTTCTAGGCAAAAAGTGCTGTGTCTTCAAAGACTAAAACATGTTCCTCTGGCTACTCTGCTTGCAAATCTGTAGGAGAAAAGGCTGGCTGCTGGCAGGAGAACATTATCTGAGCTCCCCTGGAGACACAGGGAATGTTTTCAGTACTGTGGCTATGCATTTGTGCTACAACCCACTCATTTTCCCTCTGGTGTTGGTCCTACCTGCCAGGGCTGAAGCCTCTGATGAGAATGCCACAGCAAACTCTTTGAGGACATTTGCCTGGATGTCATCAATGAAGAAGCCAAGGTAGCTGGGAGATGCATGTAGTGTTAGGGAAATGGATGGTGGAAAGCTCTGGGAAAAGCTGTCACCAACTTGCTTTAAGATGTCATACAGTAATTCCACTTTCTGGTCTTCACACTGAAAGAAAACAGAGGAGCAGCCTTTACCCAGCAGCTCACAGCCAGTGTTGTAGCCTCTGTCATACAGCACTGCCAGAAAACTGTGGGGCTATAAACTTCCTGAGAAACACAAAATACCTAGGAATTTGCCTGAAATCCCTGGCATTAAACCCAGCAGTATTTGGCAGCTGGATCTGCACAGTCCTGGTTCTGTAACAGGAGATGGAGCCTTCAACCCAAGGTGTATCTAGCCAGGGTAGGAAACAGCCAAAATATTTTACCATCTGTCAGGTGTGCAGTAACCAGTCTGAAATAAGACGGGGATCCTGATTTCCCTCTTTAATTTTAAGTAGGAATTTGTGTTACTGTTATCTTACAGTCCTTTACTGAGATGTGCAAGGTGAGGGCTGCAATGCTGTCATCTCTTCCAGACAGGCCTTTAAACTTGATGCCTCCCAAGAGCATGGCATTCATCATTAATTAATGAGGTTTGTTCCGTATAATTGTGTTTAATGGTGACAGAGAACCAACCACCCAGTATTTTGCAACAAAATACTCTTATTTTCACTGTCCCTTCTTTTTGGCATCACAACCCACCCTTAGGGGGAAGGAAGCACTTAATGGTTTAACATAGAAGTATGATGAACAAAGTAATTTTTGTCCAGCTGCTCTAGCCCAAGCCTATTTCAGCACATCCCAAATACAGCTGATGTCCATGTGTTGCACCATCAACATGCTAAAACTGGATTCCAGGAGGCTCCAGAGTTTTTCCAGACCAGTCAAGTGCTGGACTTCACAAAAGATTTCACAAAATCTTCAGATCCAATAAAAAGAGTAGAATGTGGGACATGCCACCACAGCAGAGACCTGCTGATGGGGTTCTCTAGGAAGGCAGAGCTTTTCCTGAGATTCCCACAGGCTTGCACCAAAGCTGCCTGCATCCCGTGATAACACTGTCCCTGCTGCACAGCTGGCTGATGGCTGGGAAGGTTTATCATCCCAAATCCATGCAGCATGGAAGCCTGACAGCAGCTGGACCACACAGGGCTGCTCTAGATGGATCAGCTACCCCGAAACATCTCACTCAAACATTAGCTGTCATCACTCAGACATTAATCAGCGGGCCTGGACCTGGGTCGTGTCATTTGACCGCCAGCAAGTTCTGGTGTCAGACACCCGCAGATGGCCCAGTTTCACCAACTATCACCCAGCTGAAATGTGACCCTTGCACTCCCCTTGCCTCACCGTGAAGAAGTCGCAGAGGGTGACATGGGGGAAAACCTCGTGGGCTCTGTTCTTCCCGCACTGGCGCTTGCTCTCCTGCCAGAAGTCCTGCAGGCGGCTGTGCAGGCGGCCCGTGGGGCACAAGTAAAGGGCGTATTCCTGAGGGATTGGGTCATCCAGGGAGGGGTCATTGCAGTGGGAATGCAACCTGGAATCAAGAGCAGAGCACCGAGACTGAGTGTGTGCACCGCTGGCTCTTCCCTCGTGTGGCTGAAAGCCTCCACAGCAGAGATCAGATAAAGGAAATGCAATTTTATTATTTTCTTGCAAGTGAGAAGCTGAAATAAAAGATCTTTTTCCTCTCTGAAGCATATATATATATATATCTAAAATATATATATAAAAATCTAAGTATATATACAAATAAAATATATATATTTATATATTTTTATGTATACATAATATATACCCATAATATATACATAAAATAATGGAGAAATTATTTTTAAATTAAAAAGCTCTTTTTCCTCTCTGAAGCATATATATATAAAAATATATATAAAAATCTAAGTATATGTACAAATAAAATATATATATTTATATATTTTTATGTATACATAATATATACCCATAATATATACATAAAATAATGGAGAAATTATTTTTAATTTAAAAAGCTCTTTTTCCTCTCTGAAGCATATATATATATATAAAAAATATATAAAAAACTAAGTATATGTACAAATAAAATATATATATTTATATATTTATATATATATATAATATATACCCGTAATATATGCGTAAAATAATGGAGAAATTATTTTTCTGCTTATTTTTTGAGTACTTTACATTTCATTATGTGCCTTCACTTCTATCAGTATCTGAAAATGAGAGAAAATAAAAAATATCTTTTTAGAGTTTTGTCTTCCTCCCCACCCCCCCCATTCCACTTTTTGATAACTGGAAACAAAGGACTGGAGGAGGAAAAAGGCAATGGGTGGAACATGTTGAAGAATGACATAATTGAAACTAGCTGAAATTTGAAAAAAGCCATCAAAAAGAGCCTTTTTATTCAGCCCTAAGAAAAGCAAGCAAGACAAGTCAAAAGTGCACAAGGAAAGGTCAGAAGCTCAGATGCTGTGTGATGATATCGTTCATCGTGTCCTTCACGTGCTGTAAGTTTGTCTTTGCAGCTGTTGGATTGGGAGTGGTTGTTGGGAAGTGTGGCAGCATCACTGAAAATTATTTGGAAGGAACATTCTCAAATGCCTCCTCTGGATTTTCACAAAAGAAAAGAAAATAGAAGAAAAAAGCAACTGAACCAAGGGGAAAAAAATTAAAAAAGCAAAACAAAACCCAAAAGAAAGTGCAAGGAGACTATATTTAATGTGAAGGTGAATTAAAACAACGAAAAAAGATCAGTTATCAGTACATGAATGAGATGTAAACACAGTGAGACTCGTGAGAGGGAGGAGAAAACTTTGTGGCATTCAAAGCTGAGAAGTTATTTAAATTATTATTTATATTTATTTAATATTTATTATTATTATTTATATTTCATTATAATTTTTATTATTGTAATAATACCTCCCTCTGACCATTCAGCCTTTTACCTTACTTTGTGATGGGTCTTTCTGTTCCCCTTCAGCTGTTATTTCTGCATGTGTTTTTAACTGCAGTCATGAGTTTACAAGAATTTTCCCTGTTTCTTTGTTCCTTAAGGAGACTTAAAGCTGAGGAGGATTTTCTGACCAGACCCATGAACTGACTCATTGGTAAAACTGGCTGCTTGTTTTTAATTTACCTGGACTTTCTGCAAGTTACCTTGTGTCCCAGAATCAGTACAAATATTTCTCTGAGTGAAATAAATGGGAAAAAAAAATCAATCTTAAATTCAGGTTTGTTTTCTTTTTTTAGGGAAGCTAACTTCAAATTCAGTGACAGAATGAGAACATCAAAAAGGATTTTTAGGCAGGTTTAATGTGAAGGCACACCTTAGAAATCACAGGTACTTACCATTTTACTGCATCTTCTATTGTCTTTTGTCCAGTAGCAACCAAGGCTTTTTGCCTAGAAAAAGCACAAAATTGGATCCTCAGAATACCAGAAAGAAAGCTTTTATAAAGTAAAAGCATTTAGTTACTATGGGCATCAAGTCTATTTTCCAGCACAGGCAGGACCTTTAGCAAGAAGATTTTCCTAGCAGGTGTTACTGCTCTTGAAACCAGATAACTTTTTCCTCACTGCCTTTAGTCTTTAATTCCTGGAAGATTGGTAACCTGTCCTCCCCTTCCTTTGTCTTCTGGAGGTGTTTCCTTAGCAGCCTTACTGACTATATGAATTTCCTTGGGGTTAGATAAACCATCTCTCCAAGCACTGTAAGAACAACTTTTTCTTGGTTCTTAGCAAAAAGGTTTTGATTCAAGATGCCGAGCCAAACATTAAAACTAAGCAAAACATGCTTATATTGGGGTTTGAAATCTGGATTGAGGATCCCCCCACAGCCAGCAGAGAGCCAGATCTAATCCAGCAGCTCCATCCAAGCTGAGGGACAAAATCTCTCATTTCTCTCTGTTAACGCAACTTCCACTCTGGGCTGGGATTTGATTCGCATTTCCTTTTCTAACTAGAGCTTTCAAAAGGCCAGCCACGTGTTTCACATGAGCAAATCTTTGTGCCTAAATACTGGGTGATGGGGGAAGGATTCCAGTGTTCAAGCAGCAGCTGCACTCATGAAACCCATTTCCACCCCTGAAACGCACCTACAAACTTCTCAGAAGGAACATGAAGGGGAAGCAGAGACAGAAGATGCTGGAAAAAAACTACTGAATTTCCTGTCATTTGCTGATGTCTTTCCTTCTCTTTTGTGGCCACTGGCTCCTGAGGGCACTGAGTTGTGTTGTCTCCTTCCATTTTTGTTCTTCATCCATCCCCGTAGCATCCAAACACATGTCAGCAGTGTGTGCATTGAGCTGCAGGACTCACCCTTGTGTTCCCTCCCAGTCTTCTGTCTTCTCTTCAGAGTAAAAACCATACTTGGGCTTCTTAATAACATTTATATGCAGCCATTGCTGGCTCTTCAGTGAGGCTCAGCAGGGATGAGGACAAGCATCACAAACTTTACCTTCTACCTCTCTTCTCCATAAAGTAAATCCAACTCCATGGCCGGATCAATGCCACGAGGTCTAAAGCCAGCTCTGTGACTGAACACTGCACGTTTCCTTTCTGTGCCTTGGCTGAGCCCTCTCTCTCCATCACACCAAACACAAACAACAGTGTTTGTGTCCCTCTCCTCACTCAGCCTTTCTTGCTGAGCCCTGTGGAAGCGTCAGTGGCAATGATGCCAGGGTTCATAACCACTCATTGCGCCTCTGAGTGAGTGTTTCACCACTTCGTGTCACGCCTCTCCTCCCTGGGGCAAGCTCTGTGCAAACAGCTCTGGAGCTAAAACAGAGCTTGGCTTCAGCTTTTCTTTACCATGGGGCCTTCCAAATTAAATGCAATTAGACAAGTGAGACCTGAGGCCATGAACTGCCATCCTGCTCGGTCCCATCTCGTTGTTCTCTTCTGCTCCTCTCCATAGCCATCCCCACCTCCAGTCTCACCACAAATGTTGGCTGTAGGATGATTTCCAGCAAGGTTTATAGAGACCTTAGCACTAGGGGTGCATCAGGCTGTGACTAATCCTACACTTCCAAGATGAGAAGTGAAAACTAAAAAATAATGCAAAGAATAAGTTCTGCATGTACCAATTTCTCTCAGATAGACAGAAGAATAAACCAATGAGAATCTATAATGAAAGTAGATTAAAAATAAATCTACAGTGATAATAAGTTGGCTCTTCCCTAAAAACTGCTGGCACAGTTTCTTGTGGAAATTTTTTGATCTTTGATCTTGACCCTCACATATTTGAGTTTTGTTCATTGGGGAAATGCTGCTTTGGCCTGTTGGTTGTACATGATGGAAGATTTTGTAATACTTCTACCCCACCTCATATTTCTCAGGCCAGGACATCTCAGAAGAAATTTTTCACTACTTTCATTCATGGTTTAATTGAGGGACAACAGAGACAGCTAAAAGGTTTTTTTAAAAACACAATCAAAATTTTGAAGGTCTTAAGGTCAATGATAGGAAATATTTTTTTTTAGAATTGCTTTTTGATATTTTGTTACCTTACATCAATTTGCACAGTATTTCTGCTGCTGCTTTTTGATTTTGAACTGGGAAGCACAAAGTCATCTCAGTAACAGCAGAAAGTGTTTTGAAGGGGATTGGAAAAGCATCACATAAAGCAGAATAAAACTTGAAAAAGTAGCCATTACTTTGGGCTGGCCCAACTTACATTATTAACAGAGAAATCATGAGCCATGTTTTCAGCCCACAGCTAAAATCCCACTGTGCATCACTGGGAGAAGGGGACTCACAGTTCCCTTGTGAGCTGTGCCCATCGTGTCTGACATTGCTACCACAGCTGTTCCCAAAAAACAACACAGCACTTAAAAATGGAACCCCTTCCACTCAATTTTCAGTCAAAAGGTAGAGAGATATTGCTCTTCTTTCTAAAATATTTTTTTTTTATAAGGGGTTCTTTGATACTTAAATAATAAGATTAATTTTTTTAACAGTTTGAACCAAAATGTCCCTACTTGCCATCCAAAAATTGGAAAATCCTCCCCAAAACTTGCCTGTCCAAAAGGAGAGATGTTTGGGGGAGGAATGATTGGCACTTTTCTTTTGCAGTAACTTGTTTACCTGTCACCAGTTATTCTCTCATCCACTGGAGTTTCCAAGAGTAGTGCCTCATTTTTCGCTATGACATTTTCTAGGCAGGACATGATTTTTGGAATTCAAGATTCAAGACAGGAAGAAAAATTGAGAGACTTATGGGGCATCCTAAGGGACAAAAAGTGTTTCCAGTGACACCATCCAGCAAGAGATTTTTTGCCAGGCCTGAAAAAAACCCTCTGGTTAGAAATTACATCCATGTTTAATTCCCTTATAATAAAAGTAATAAGCAGAAAAAAAAAAAAAAAGAAAGAAGATGCATCCCAAGAGCAAACTATGGTCAACTTCTCAACTCATGGAGAAGCCTCCCAAAACTCAGGATGTGGAAGGGTGTGCATCTTTAGATTTACACAGTATTTTAAGATACTGGATATTGAGCAGGTTGGTTATGCTATGTGGGCAATACACACTGCTCTACAGGAAATTCAGAGGTCTGATCCCTGCATGGAGACATCACCCCCAGGAGCAGCACCATCTCCTGATCAAAAAAACCAGGCTGCCTGTTTTGAGATTTCATGGCAAACGCCTCACATCTTAAATAAATCTCGCTGTGCAAAGGCAGCCAAGCACACTACTCACGCGATATGAGCCGGGAATCCTTTGGCCAGGAGAGGCTCGAGGAGGGCAGAGGTGCTCCTGCCCCGGTGCTTGGTGGACACCTTTGCGTACAGCTGTGCCTCGGCCACTGCCATCTCCTTCGTGTCCTCCCCTCTCCGCGTGCTCAGCGCTGGCAGAAACTGGGAGGTGGGAGGAGGATGTGAAGGAGGGAGTCAGAAAATGAAACAGAGAGAGAGAAAGAGGCGGATAAAATAAAATAAAGAAACCTCACTCCCCTTGTGATCTTTTCTGACGAAAGGCTGACATCCTGTTTTCATAGAATCCACGCCTCTGAATTTTTGTCATAGGGTGGCTGAAAAAGCAAAAGCTTTTCCTATCTGCCCTTGCAGAACAAGATGAGGAGCCCAAAGGTAACAACCACAGTCAGAGAGGGCTGGCTGAAGGGGCTGAGGTGGAACCTTTTAGCTTTTCACTTTAAACTGTCTCCTGAAAGCCAAGAAACCCACTTGAGCTGCAACTGCACTGGGGGGAACAAGTGGGGCTGTCCTACAGCGTGTAGGAACTTAGTCTGGAGGCCAAAACTTTTCTTTTGGGCTCAGTTTCCAGGTCCTCCTGCCCATATCATGTGGGGCTCCTACTTTGGTCTTCTTATCCAAAGGCAATGAGCAACCAAACAGTGGAAGATTAAACTCAATGTCCCATCTAGACACCACACCTGAGGCTGAGCTTGGAGCAGCTCAGGGTAAAGCAGGGAGAAGGACTTGTCCTTTCCAGTGGTGCCAGTCACACTGGGAGCCTTTGCAGAGCTAACCCTGGCTGGTCCCCAGCCTTTCCAGTGTGGCCAGAGTGTGTGAATTGGTTTTGGAGACAGTTTTTTCTGTCCTCATTGTAGGAATCAGTGTTCTCTCTGGAGGATGGGACACCTCACCCCATGGACTGAAAGGATCACCTGAGCTGCTGGTCACCTGAAATGAGCCTTCATGTTTTCCCCACTTTGGCTGAAACTCCCCTTGGGACACCTGACCAGCTTGAGCTGGTTCTCCAGACATTTGGAGAACCATCAGAACTATCTGAGGCTTGGTGGGGAGAGTATCCCCATTTCCAGGGAAGGCTTCTGAAAGAGTGACACAGGAGATGATGAAGGATTCTTGATGTCATGGTTAAGTTAACAGGATCATGATGTAGTGTCCTCTCCTTTGGAAGTGCCACTCTCCATCATGCACAGAAATGGGACTGAAGAGCTTCTCTCATCTCAGCCATATTCCAGGGATGTGGGTTTAATCATGGAAAACTCTCATTTCCTCCCTTGCCTCTCCTGAGGAAGCCTTTTACACTCCTGTGGCTTTTTGCATCATCCTTCCTTCTCCTTCTTCCCTCCACCCTTCCCTCTGCCGGGAATCTCTCTTCTAAGTGAAAACAGCACAGCCAAATTATTACTACTCTTGAGCATTCCTTGCAGCTGAATGCACATTTCCATTTTCTAATTGCCGGCGTACAACTGAGTTGATCCTTCAGCAACATGAGACGCTGCTTTTTCAAAAACCCTGTGCAGGCACACGGCTAAACCAAGTGAAGGAGAAGCAAGGTGAGTCTGTGAGCTTTGTGTGCTGAAGAGATGAAGCCCTGGGGCTGATGCTCTCTGCCACCCACAGCTCTTGGTGTTCAGGGCCCTCGGTTTTGACAGAGGATGAACAAGTGCTCACGTGGCGTTCGTGGGGCTCCTTTGCCAAGGGGTTGCAGGAAGGTTTGCAAATCCCACAGTGTTGCCTGGTGTTCTTAAGCTAATTAAACAGCGTGCTGAATTTTTATCTCCCCCCTTCCGTAGCTATGCCATCCGGGGCCACCCGATACCCCTCTCCAGGTTGGGTTACACGGGCTGCGGCCGCGATGCCGCGCGCAGCGGCCGGCTGGAAACCCTCCCCGAGCAGAGTGGCTCAGCAAACTCTGACCTTCCTTTGGGTTGCTTTTGATAATGAAGAAGGAAAACAGTTTTGCTTTTAACTATGACTTCTCAGGAAGAGGTGAGTGAAGGTTTGGGAGCATGTGATAGCCTGTGAATAAGTGAAATGTCAGTGTGCGGCTTGCATGTAATTTAGCTCACAATGCTGTTTTGTTTGCTGATGGGCAAATTTGCACCAGCCAGAAGGTTTTTGGTTTAAATATTTAACAGTCATGCTGGCAGATTCTCTACAAAGTTTAATTTACATTCATTGAAATGTAGGTGAAATTTTACCAAATGGAAGAGCATAAACCTTATGACAGGTGAAAAATACGCCAGGTTATATTCCATTATAGATATAATGTCACAGATAAAACATGTATTCTTTGTCTAAAATGTGTCACTGTAAGCTTTTTCTGGGACTGGTTTTACAGCTTACCAGCTCCACTGTCTTTTACAAAACTGGACCTATTTCCCACCACGGTGAGCTGAAAATTCTGATTCCGTTTTCCATTGTGCAACCCCAGAGTCAGAAATTAGGATTTCAAATCTATTTGCCCCGAATTTTAGTGTGGCTCATTTCAATTGTTTTTTGTTTGGTTTTTTTTTTTTTCCCCTGTGTAGTAAGTCATTAAAAGTTTACTGGAGTAAAATTCCCCTGAATGAGGATCCTGTAAGGTGCTGTGCCGCTGTCCTATGCCTTTTAGTCTTTCTCTTGTTTCCTATTTCAATTATAGATCAGGGGGTGGATTCACACCCCCAGTGTGAGTTATTAAAAGTAGCTCCGGTGCTTAGACAAATCTGACCAAAAATTAACCTCTATTAAAATAGTTTGCTGGTAAATTAATTATAAGCACTTCCCACATGAACATTAGGTACATAACGATGTATTGTGTCCAGCTCTGAGATCCTCAGCACAGGAAGGTCATGGGCCTTGCTGGAGTGAGTTCAGAGGAGGCCAGGAAGATGCTCAGAGGGATGGAACACCTCTGCTATGAGGAAAGGCTGAGAGAGTTGGTGTTCTTCATCCTGGAGAAGGCTTCACAGAGACCTTGTGGCCTTCCAGTACCCAAAGGGGGCTACAAGAAGGTATAGATGAGATATTAGGAAGAAATTCTTCACTGTGAGGGTGGTGAGGCCCTGGCACAGGGTGCCCAGAACACACCCAGATAGGGGTGTGGATGCCCCATCCCTGGAAGTGTCCAAGGGCAGTTTGGACACTGGGGCTTGGAGCAGCCTGGGATAGTGGAAGGGGGTGGACCAGGATGATCTTTAAGGTCCCTTCCAACCCAAACCATTCTGTGACTCTATGACAACATTATAATGATTATTTTCTTTCCTTTTTTCTTTTTTCCTCTCCCATTGAGTCAGGCTCAAGAGACAAATCCCACGACTGGAAGTCTTGAAATCATCTCTGTTACAGAAGATGAACCGCCAGTACCACAAATTCAGTTTACCTTCAAAAGATTTTTCTTCATACCACAAGCAAGAGTGGACCCGAGTGCAGATGGATCTGGTAGGGACAATCCACAGCCCTTTGATCTTTCCCATCCCCACTGTGGCCACTGTGTCCCAGACTGTGCTTGCCCACCCAGAGCAAGCAATCCCCCAGGAGGAAGAAACACGGCCTCCCTCCCACAGGTGTGAGGTTTGTCAGCTCAGTGATGTGATGACATCTTGTGTCCACTTGCACACTCAAGCATTTTTCACAGCCAGATCATTCACACAGAAGGAAAGGTCTCCCCACGCTTTTCAGACACATTTTTGAATGGTTTGTTTGAAATTTTGTCAACCTGGAAATTGGTCCATTAAAAAACCTGAATATAAAATGCAGCAGCCTTGGAGGATTAGCATGTCTGTCTGCTGCTTCCCATAGGTTTCAAAATAGCCATGGGTTCCAGCAGAGACAGGCTGAGCTTCCAGAGTGAAAATAGAGCAATGCAATTTTCTAGTCCATTAGCTGCTACAGCTGTCTAAGATTTTTGGCATACCAGACACCAACTCCATTGCCAAAACCAGTTACTCAGCAGCTCCTGGGAGTCTGAGGAAGCTGGGATTTACCAGAGAGTCTATAAACCCCTGAAGACGCTCCTTATTCGTGACTGATTGTATCTGCCAACCTCAATTATAAAGCCTGAGGAATGGGGAAGTGAAGAGCTGTATGAACTGAAATTGAAGATAAGGTTCTGCCAGTTCCTGTGTGCACTCACGACCCACCTGTGTTTGCTATTTCCCCTCAATTTGCCCTTTGTGTGTCAGAATACATTTGAGACAAGTGAACCACTCATTATATTCAGCAGAATCTCTTGTTGTTTTCCAGACTGGTAATATCACTAAGCAGAGATCAGCTCTGGAGGCTGGTGGTGGGTGAACATGTCCAGCTCATGAAATGTATTCTGCAATGTACTGATGAATATTTTAACTTCAGATGCATCTTTTTGTATTTGAAAACTCAAGACTTATCCTTGAGCCATCACTCAGTTCTCTTCTTGCCTTTACAGCAAAACTTTGAACAGATCACTTTTTCACAGTTTTTGAGACTATTTAGAGGATCCTGCTTTTTTTTGCAAATTTAGCTTTCAATAATTTTCAGTTAACCTTGCTTCCAAGTCCAAAGGGACCAGTGACTTTCTCCTTCTTGGCTTGAACTTCTGTTTATGAGCTGCATACAGGTTTGATTACAGACAGAACAGTTCTGAATTTAATTCTTATCTCAGGACTAAAGTTTTCAGCAGAGGTGTGTAGCAGTGAGGGTGGCTACAACCATCCTTAAAACTTGAGTGTCCCCTGACTCCAGGGAAACTGAGGTGCAAATGAAAGGAGCAGGCTCAATGGAGTGCCCGAAAACAAAAGAACTTTAATAAGAAAATAAAGTAGGGACAAGACCCATAAGCCATGCACAGCACAGGGACCAGGACTAGGCCCAGACACAACAATATCTAGGGGCGGTCTGGGGGCGGAGTCTGAGGGCAGGGATCCAATCACAGACTGGGGTTAGAAATATGCAAAGTACAGTGACTAATTACAACCAATCAGGGGAGAGATCTGGGAACATTCTAGAAACATAACCTTATATGGGGTGACTTGATTAACATAACGAACTGCCATGAGCCGTTTCTCTTTCGCCACAACCTCAAGGTATGCTTCCCAAGGCTTGAACTTAATGCCTGTATTTTTCTGGGCAAAGTTGGCTTGGGTCCCCAGCCAGATCCATTCCCACAGAGGTGCTCATATTCTTGAAAAGCTCTGAGTGAGATTTAGCCCATGAAAATGAAAATTTGGAGCTCCCATTGTTGACTGCATTGAGGACAGGTGCTCTGCAGGGACACAGTTCAGATCCTCCCAAAGCAAATGCTCAAGGTATATCCGAGAGCAGCAGCAGCCCCAAATCTCTTGGAATTTTCTCATTCTCTGAGAAAGCAAACCCAAATCCCTTCAGGTGAGGTCAGTTCATAGAGTATATCCAGGAGTTATTGATGATAACTAGCTTAATGTCAGATAAATCTTTTTATTTGCAAACTTAGCTGGTTTAACCTCATGGAAGCTTTATCTCTGTTTTCCAGGTGATATTGAACCACCTTCAATGTGCCATGCTCTTGCCTCCCTAAAATACTTCCCATTTATCTGTGGTCTGTTCTTTGCAGTAATCCTAGCAGTTGCCATTGGCCTGGGTGGTGAGTACCATTAGTTATTCATTAGGTTCTCACTTAACCATTCAAATGCTTAATTTTTCATGAGCCTTTTACTGAGAATGGAATTAAACTGCTACTGTGGCTTGTTTGTGGAAGTAAAAAATCTTGTTGATGTGATGGCTTTAAATTTTATTTACATGTAGGGATAAAATAGGTCTGGCACTCATGAGAGGACTGGTGTAATATTTGCAACCCTGGGGAACCTGCAGCTTCAGGACACCTTTCTCTAGTAAAATTTTGTCAGGTCCCCTCGAGCAGTGAGATGAGTTTAGAAACTGAGGGTATAGAAACCCCCTGTGGGTAGCCACAGCATATTTCTGTCTTGTAATTCACTTCTCTAAGTTTGCTTTCAAAGAACTAGAAAACTTTCCCTTATCAAAAACAACTTCTACAAAGGAAAAAAAAAATTGCAGAATGAGTTTAGTTGTGGCTGGGAAGTGACCTGCTCCAGTCCAGGGGTCAAATATATTGCTGTGTCTCCACACCTGGAATAGGGATCAGCTTGTTGAGGCATTCCCTTGTGAAGAGTGAGCACTGGATGTGTTTTCCAAGGGTCTCCCTAATTTCCTGGCCAGGGTCTGAGGCACCAGGCAGGAACTCACCCTCAAGTGAAATTTAAACTGGGATTTAGAGGGAGCTGGGAAGGAGTCAGCACACACAGCAAGGCTGACTCCTCCCACGAGTCATTACTAATAAATGAGTTTTAGCAGCACCATAGAGCAACCTCCAGGTGGTATTTCAAAAGTTCCTGGAGTACAGGAGCTGGCTTTTTCTTAGCAAGACTGAAATCTGGGCAGATAATGGAATGCAGAAGTGTTAAATTAAAATCCCAGTGTGTTTTATTGCCCTATGTTCTTTCATTCCTTTTAGTCCAGTACAACTGCATTGGGAAGTTTCGCTGTCGATCATCCTTTAAGTGTATCCAGAAATCAGCCAGGTGCAATGGTGTCTTCAACTGTAAAGAAGGGGAGGATGAGTACAGATGTGGTAATTTAATTTTGATTATAAATCCCTCCTACCTCCTCCTGTAGAATTGGCAAGTTACCAAGGAACGCTTGTTGTAAAGACTTTGGGTGATACAAGAAAGACAGAGACCAGTGGAATATCTAAATTACCACTTCAGAGTAATTATCTTTCTGAGGTACTGGTTTACAGTTTATGAAAAATCAAACTGCTTTTCAGAGGAATGTGATGATTGTTGAATATTGTTACTGCCATTTTTGATAATTTCCTCCATTAGAAGCCCAGATGCTTTTTGTCTGCTCCCATGTCCTCTGCCTCCAAGGTACAACCCCACTGCCTTGTGGTGTGTAAATGCAGAGCTCTGTGATATTCACACTGTTGTGCTGTGCCAGTTTTGAAGATTGCAAAAGCCTGGTGTTATCTTAAAGGATGTGGGAATGGGAGAAGTCAGCCTTTTGTGCACTCAGTACTGCAGAGTTTGCTGCTTCATGTGTGAAATGGATAACTTATTTCTGAATTTCTCTCTGTGGTAGTTTTGGGAATCACAGGGATGTTTTAAATGGTACTTCCCTGTCCTGTCCTATAGAAGATGACTGCGGTGTTCACAGCCATTGGAGGGAAAGGACTTTAATATTAAAGAACAGAAAAACTGGGTTTTAGCTCAGTGCCTCTGTAATCCTGGCTCCTGTACTTGAGGCAGCACAGCTTTCCATCTGTGCTGTAGGAGGAATGACAGGAACCACAGGCTTTTGGCCCCAGCTAACCCTGCCCTCCCCAGCATTTGGGGAGTTTTCCTCAGGGAGGCTTGAGGCCTCCATGGAGCCAGTGGCAATACTTCTGCTTTTCCTGTCTTCCTTTGCAATTCCAACACACTGGAATTGTGGGCACGTGTGGGAAAGCCCTGTTCAGCAGCGACCACGTGCATGGCCTCCCTTCTCCCTGGAAACACCACACTGATGTGCCCTTTCCCAGGTCCAGGACAGCTGGGCACAAGAGCATCCACCCCTCTGACACAGGAGGTGCTCCCCACCTTCCATCCCTAACCCTGACCATGGGTTTCCTCAGGGCAAAGCACCTGCAGCTCCAGCTCACTGCAATCAGCAAGAGTGGCAGCCTCCACCACCTGTATTAGAGCTGACATTCCCATGAGAAAAGATTTTTTCCCCTAGCTGTCCTAGCTCACAGTACCTTAGTTCCCTTCTTTAATGGGAGGGGAAAAAACAAAGCACAGAAAAAATCTGTCAAAGAATCCAAGTGTCGATAAAGACAAGCAGTAAAAACTCAGCGAGCCAGAAAACACAGACACCACAGTTTTGCCTTGGCACTGTCATGTGCCTGATGTTGATCTTCACAGCTCACTGAGGCTTTTCTTGTCCTGAATCTCAAAGTCAGGCTGAGTGGGAAGAGGGCAGTGCTGCAAGTGTTCACCTTTGGGTCCTGGCGAACGGTCTGCTCCGACGACTGGAGGGCAGAGTACGGGAACACCACCTGCAAACACCTGGGCTTCTCAAGGTATGGGCACCAAGCACCAGCAACTTTATTTGGCATTTTGAACAAACTCTGAGGTTTTGAGGCTTTCTAATGAAACCTCGTGTTTCTTTGTGCCTTAAAAATGGCTTAATAGTCCACCTTTGTGAGTGATACGATTGATATTCGAGATGATGTGGGAAATGCTTCTGAGTAGTTGTACATGGCAAATACCTTTTACTGCTATAAATCCTGCATGATGGCTAAATATAATGGCTTGGCTAAATCTTCCCTGTGTGCCCAATTCCTATTTGTCACTCTAGTAGCCTGTCAGAGAGGCACTAAAAACATATGAGCATTTTCCACTTCTTTTACTTCCCCTGTAGGTAAATTGTATACACAATTCATGCCATGACATCTGATAGGATTTAAGGTCCACCTCATAATTATAGAAGAACATGGCAAGGCAGTTCTTGATGGATTGATCCCATTCCTGAAAAAGCACCATTTCTTTCAGAAACTTCCACAAAACTGAGGAAGATTTGAAGTCGTGATTTAGCATGATGCTCTGTTATTTCTTACCATGACATCATTCTGATTTCTTTCATAGTTAGCCGTATAAATCTTCTTTGAATAAATTCTTGTTGTCTTCAGGATAAAATACATCTCAATTTTTAAACAAAGATATTAAAAATTATTCATCCTCCCTGCCACAAAACATAACTCTAGAAAAAGGAGACAATGAGCTTGTTAGTGCCTCAGGAAATGGTCCAACCACTTACAGTGAAAAGCTCCATTGTAATATTACAATTAAAATTTACTTTCTCTGCCAGTTAAATGCATCTCAGCATGTGTGGCTTCAACACAGGATTATGTCAAAAATACATCCACGTGGTAAGGAGCATAGGGGGAGGATAGAATTACTTTTATCAGATGTCAGAATCCGATTATTGTGGTTTTCATTAGCAGAACTGGTGAATTATTTAAGCAGATTGCTGTGGTGCTGTCTGGGGAAGCTGTGTTTATGGTTTATTTGCAGTTATGTGAGTTCAGGTTACCTGCCCGTGGCTGCAGTCGAAAAACAGTTCCAAAGACACTTCGTATCCCTCAGCCACTGGTTCTCAGCTGACCAAGTGACATCCCTGCACAATGCCACCAACCTCAGGTATGCCTCAGCTGCTTCAGGATTCAGAATTCTCCCTCAGTGGAAGGGGAATTATTGGTGGTTTGGGATTGTTGCTGTTTTTTCAGGCATGTAGTACTTTGTAAGTGTTTGGTGGTGTTACACATGCTAGACTGAGGTTCAGCAGCAGTCCTGCTGGAATATGAATAAGAGTCTGATTCAAGACCCATTAAAATCAACAAAGGCTTTCAAATGAGCTGTTTGAAATGACTCTTTGTCCCATGATGCCATTTTTGCAAATGGATAAGCACCAGGCACTTCTTTTTCCATTATGAAGCAGTTTGTTTCAGTTTGCAGATCCTCACACGTTTCCCGGTGGGTTTTATGAACCCTTTATGGTCCATTTATTCCTCCTGATGAATGCTGGTTTTTCTTAGTTACCTTCCAGTGAGAGGGGAGCAGTGAATCTGAGGAGATTTCAGAGCTGCTGATGAGCTTTCCCTTGTGGAAGAGTGAACCTCTCTTCAGCAGGGCAGCATATGGTCTGCAGCCTCCTGATGGTGGCCAAGCTCCTGACTTCAGTATTTCAGTTAAAGATTAGATTGGAAGAGTTCATGCCTTTCTACCTCTTTCAATATATGAGTTATTTAGATTTGTGTGCACAGGAAAATGATACAATATTGAAAAAACCTCAAAGTGTTTGTGAATTTGGACTAATGATTCACTGTCTTCTCATCTCAGGGAGGAGTGCACTTCTGGTAAAGTGATCATCTTGAAGTGTTTGGGTAAGGATCAGAAAATGTGAAAATAAAAGCAGAATTTTTTCTTATTTATTAATTTTTAAAACTTAACTTATTTTAATATATTATTTAATATTTTAATATTAGTCTTAATTATAATACAAATCAAATTAATATAAAATATAAATCAATATGTATTACATAATCAACACCATCATTCATAAATATTACATATTATTCATATTACTATATTAATCCATGTATTATTAATATTAATATTACTATGTAAAGTAATATAAACAGTATATTAGTTAATATATTGTCAATATTAATATTACTATGTAAAATAATATTTATATATTAAGTTAATACTTATATAACTTATTTAATTTTATTTTATTATATAAATTATCATATTAATATTTATTAATGATTTAATATGTTAGTAATTTAATAATTTTAATTTTTTTAATTCTTTCTAATTTGTCCTTTTCCACTGCATGGTAAGAGTTGGGAGAAACTGTGTACTCAGGGCATATCATACTATCAGTTCATCACACCAAAGAAAAACTGTATTTTTTATGTAAAATTGGAAAGAATTTCAGAAAGGGAAAATAGGCTGGGAGGGCAGATTGGGAGAATCAGATAGCAGGAGGATTTCAGTGAGAATCCCAGTAGGAAGTGTATATTTAAGGACTGTGTGTTGAGTCCATGGACTCACACTGTAATTCCAAGTTTTTGGCACCTTGGCAGGAAAAAGGGAAATTCTGCCTTAACTGAATTTTCATCCCACACCTCTCCATGCCACCTAGTTTTCAGACTGGGATACAGAAAGTCAAAACACAACAGCAAAATCACCACGAGGCGAGAGGAGATGCTTGAGCCTGCCTCTGTGGGACCCTGAGGATGAAGGAGGGCAGAGCAGGGGGGTTTTACAGCTCAGCTGAGCTCTGCACCTGCAGGGATGGGACAGACATGGACCCCACAGCCCCAGAGCATGAGTGACCTGCAGGGATGGGACAGACATGGACCCCACATCCCCAGAGCATGAGTGACCTGCAGGGATGGGACAGACATGGACCCCACAGCCCCAGAGCATGAGTGACCTGCAGGGATGGGACAGACATGGACCCCACATCCCCAGAGCATGAGTGACCTGCAGGGATGGAGGGAGACATGGACCCCACATCCCCAGAGCATGAGTGACCTGCAGGGATGGGACAGACATGGACCCCACAGCCCCAGAGCATGAGTGACCTGCAGGGATGGGACAGACATGGACCCCACATCCCCAGAGCATGAGTGACCTGCAGGGATGGAGGGAGGAGGAGAAACATCTGGGATGTGGCCATGGGGATGGGGTGGGGATGCTCCAGCTGCAGACACCTCCCACCCTCATCAAGGCTGGGAGAAGAGGGGCTGAAAGTGACCCAAAATCCAGGGCTGTGTTTCCTCTCTGGACTGTAACCTTTTCTCCCTGGCAGCGTGTGGGACCCGGGCCAGCTACGGGCCGCGGATTGTGGGGGGCAACGCGTCGTCCCCCCGGCAGTGGCCCTGGCAGGTCAGCCTGCAGTTCCAGGGCCACCACCTGTGCGGGGGCTCCGTCATCGCCCCGCGCTGGATCCTCACGGCCGCCCACTGCGTCTACGAGTGAGTGCACAAAGCCCCCTGCTCGGGGACACTCTGCTTGCTCTGACAAACCACCCTCAGGACTCGCTGCCCCATCCTTGACTGGTGCCTTAGGGTTTTAGCATTTTATTTTTCATGTGTTTGTCACCCTGTAATTCTTTAGTGTATGACTCTTAAATTCCATATTCTTTGTCAGCTGCTGCTTTCCCGTTTTGGTCAGACAACACAATTCCTCTCCAGGCCTGGGAATCAACCTCACTGCCTCAGGCCCTGAGAAATGTAAACAAAACTGGGGGGCAGGAAACTTGGGGTAAATGACTTCATTACCTGCAGCTGGAATTGGAAGATTCACCCCCAAAATGGACCAAACTTATAAAAGTGTGAAAACCCATGACCCATCGTCCAGTTTTGGGTGTAGCCCCTGGGAGGGCTTCATCTGCCCTAAATGTACCTGAAAGCCCAATAAATATCCATATATCAATAAATATAACCACTTTTTATTCCCTTAATTTTGTCTGGCCTCTGTTTTTAGGTAGTCCCCAAAAAGCATCATAACATTTAGGCCGTTCCTTTCTCTTTTTATATGAGTCTTTATTGAATAAAAGCTTCCCTAAGAAGTGATCCAAACACAGGGCCCCAGTTTCCAAATGTTCTGGCCACTCACAGCTCCCTGGGAAAACATCTTAAAACAAGATTTAAGTGCTAGATTTTAGATATCCCAACCTACAGTTTCTGTAAATTGCACGTACAGAATTTGTATCTGGCTTCTCTGATCCACTGGAGCTCCAAAATAAATTACAGGATTCTTTTCAAGTTGACAAGATCAATCAGTGATCCTTTTTATGCAGCTGAAGAGGTCTTCAGGCTGTAAATAGATGCTAAATAGTTATTTAAGCTCTTCTTCTTTGTGTAATTGCAAACATATTTATAATGAACTGTGTGGTTTTGCAGTCTTATTTGATGCTAATAGTGCAGGAGCACTTCTTGCTCTTACAAACTCCAGAACACTTTCACCAAAGATATTTAGACAGCTAGAATGGGGTTTGTCTGACCACTCTTAGCCACATACAACAAGGATGCCTTCTTCTGAGTAAGTTCTTGTAGGATGCTTTTATACCCAGTAGAGAGAAGAGATGGGACAGACAAACCCCACTCCTAGTTCCTATTTTGAGCCCTGTGTTGCCATAAAAAATAGGAATTCAGCATTTTAGAACCTTTGTCCTTGACTTTGTTCCCCCCAAGGTGGAGTGTGGTGAGTTTGAAGGGTGATGGGGATGGGAACTGGCAACACAACCCACGTTCCTGGAGTCTGTTCCCAGGGGAGTGAGGCCAAAAGGAGAGGAGCTGGAGGCTGAAGGATGTGCCAGCTCATGAAACACTTTGCAGAAGGGAAGCTTCTCCTTGAAAATGCCTTGCCACAAGCACTGCTGAGGTCTGGCTGAGTGCAGGTGTGCCAGGCAGCAGCTGTGGGGTCTCATAGGAGCACAGACAGCTGGGCTGATGAAAAACTCTCACATATTTGTACTAAGATAGAGATAATTGCATTGATAATATACCAGTGACCCAGTGTCTTACTAAGATTAGCCACCCCTTTTACATTTTTAAAATTAGATGCAAAGCATAGCCATGATTGATAGAGAGGTAAGCCAGCACAGCAGACTGGTGTTATTTGCCTGTAGAGATTTATGTGGTCCACAAGCTCAGGGGACAATTAGTGAAATCTGAGGGTTTTCCTGGAGGTTTGACACTCTCTCCTACCTCTTTGTTCCAGCCTGTACTTGCCGAGCTCCTGGAGCGTTCAGGTCGGATTTGTGACTCATCAGGACACCCAGGTTCACCCACATTCGGTGGAAAAAATCATTTACCATCGGAATTATAAACCCAAGACTATGGGGAATGACATAGCACTGATGAAACTGGCAGCACCCCTTGCTCTCAATGGTAATTTATCTCTGTGAGCTTTCACTTTCTCACATTCCCAGCTAAAACCCCTCAGTCCACACAAAACCAGCAGGAACCCCCCAGCCTCAGTGTGAGCACCTCCTCTGTACTCCCTCTCCAGGCATGGACAGCAGCAACGTGCTGCAAAATGTTCCCAGTCCACTCTGCTATTGATTTACTGCAGGCATTTATTAATAGGCAAACATTAACTTTATTCTTTCTAAATATTCTTCCTATCTAAAATAAACACCCTGCCTCATTCAGCTTGGAGGTCAAAGAGATTTTTATCATGTCCTTTCTGTGAGTACTTGGGGACCCAGAAGTGTCCAAAGCTGAAAATCAAGCTTGAATTTCAAAGAGAAGGAAATTCAAATATAATGATGATTTAAATGAAAATTACTTTTATTTTCTTGATAGGATGCTACCTGCAGCTGATACAATGAGTTGAAATAATATGTAATAATATTGTATGAATTGAAATGATCACCTGCCAATACCTCCTGATCTCTGTGAGCTGACTGCAAAGGGGAGCTGGTGCTCTTTGACACATCTAGGCAGCTGCTTTCTAAATCAACTCTCTTGTAATGGTTTAAAATTTCACCATTAATGAAAATTAAGCTTGATTTCGTTCTGTTTGTCTCTCTTCTGCCCTTGAATAGCTCTGGGAAGCTGTAAGGAGCAGCAGTGGCTCTGCACCTGAGCACGATCCCACTGTGTTCCATGCTGGGGGCTGATGCTTTGAGCTGGGATCGCTGCACTGTGGGGAACAGAACCACTGGGGGCTGCCCAGTTATATTCTCTATTTTCCCTCCCTTTTCTCAGCACCCATTTGTCCCTGCAAGCATCAAGCACTGGTTTTATTGCATGAAATTCCATGTCCCAGAGCACAGAGGCACCGAAACTCTGTGAGCTGATGGGTGGGAGGCAAAGAACCCTCCCAAGAATCTTTTTGCCCTCTCAGGGATGTGCACACCCAGCTCCTTGTCTCACCCCAGCAGCCCTGGGGACTCTGATCTTCCCTTCAGCTGTATTTCTAGTTTGCTCATTCTTCAATGTATTGACCTGTTGACACCTCCTTGTGCTTCTTCTTACCCAAAACTCATTTGGGCTGCTGGGAGTGTTGTCTCAAACCCTCAATGTTGCCCACAAGACAAAAAACCTGCAGAAAACTGCCAGGCTATTTATGTGAGGAGTGGGTGGTGTTCATCACAAGTTCACTACAAACCAAATCTTCAAGTTTTTCTGAGACATATAAACTTTTTCTGCTAAATTTTGATTCTCTTCTCTCTCCCTCTTTTTTTTTTTCTTCTTTTTTTTTTTTTTTTTTTCAATAGGTCACACTGAACCGATCTGTCTGCCCAATTTTGGTGAACATTTCCCAGCAGGGAAAATGTGTTGGGTATCAGGATGGGGAGCAACTGTGGAAGGAGGTATTTTAAATTGTCTGCTGATAATTTCGCTACATGCACTCATGTACAGTAAATACAAGATTTGGTTGGAGCACTGTTTAACACTAAATTTTCTGGATTATCTGGAGGGGGAGGAAAGACATATTACTAAATTTTATGCACAAACTGAACTGCAAAAGCGCTGTGCAAACTCTTACCACAAGGAATGGATGGGTATTCTCTGAAACAGTTGAAAATTGCACATATAAAATGTCCCCAGTGTTGTTCTAAGTGAAACAGGCTGTGGCCTTTAGAACTCCAAGAATAGGAAGCACAGCATGAATGCAAGAATTAAATGTTCCTTTTTTTCTGAGAAAGCATATGTGTATTTTAATGCAGGTTGGGTGATGTAGAAATTGGATAAAACATCAAAAAGAAAAGGGATTTTTTTTTTTTTACCATGACTCATGGGTCATGCTAATCAATAATATAAACTGAACCACCTTCACCTGAAAATGGGTGAATTATCAGGCAATTGTTTTTTATCATTCTTCATTCATGTCACTGAACGTGTTCCCGTTGTTCAGAGAACAAGAACAGAACATTACCTGACCCACAGATAACAGCCAAAGGTGGGGGGAAAATGAAAGCAAGGTTTGCCACATTAAAAAAAAAAACAACCAGCCTTAAATTGACAATAGGCAGTGTGCAAATACTTCCCTTTGTGGAAAGGATCCGTTCAGGCTCTGAATGAAATAAAATAAATATTTATAAAGTAAATCAGATGTTTGCAGATGATTTGTTGACTAACAGAACAGGCGATAAATTCAGAACAAGTTTTGGCACTAGTCTTGAACACAATGTTCAACAAGTTTTTTTAGTTCATTAGTGTAATTAATTGTCTATTTTGAAGTGGAAATGCACAAAGTCCATGTTTTATTGTTATTTTATTGTTATTTTATACACTGTGATAATCCACATCTCTACAGAGTGGATAATTGCTGTGTTCTGTAAGTGATGAGACACCAAGTTGCCTTACTTTTTTCTTGTCATTTAACCACATTTCTTTCATCCTTCCTTGCCAATTCTTTGTATATAAAACATCCTCTGTTTATAAATGGAGATTATTTTCGAGGACAGGAAGGTTTTTTCTGGTTTTTTTCTGTTTTTTAACAGGTGACACATCTGACACCATGAATTATGCAGGTGTTCCTCTGATTTCCAATGCAATTTGCAATCACAGGGATGTCTATGGTGGGATCATAACTTCTTCAATGCTTTGTGCTGGTTTCCTAAAGGGAGGGGTGGACACCTGCCAGGTATGGAAGTTTCCAAACTGCAACTGTGCTCATTGGAAATGGAAAAATATGAGTGATAAGTTATCACAAGGCACTCCCAGGCTTTTCTTGGGCAAACATTTGGGTTTGTGCCATTTATTCTGCTTATCACGATTATCAATCACTGACCACGTGCATTCACACGCTACAATTTCCTTTTTATACTTCTTCTCTGGACCTTATCTGGATACTTCTGATGCCAGATTTGCTTAAGACATATTTTGCTGCATGTGCTGCAGCAGGGTGCCATCCTTTCTCTGCCTTGGCTGTGACCTCTGCACTGCACTGAATTGCACCTCCCTGCCCTGTGAGCAGCTCCAGAGACCTGCAAGGTGCAGAAAGCCCGTGGTGAAAAGCAGCCAGATTGGGCTGGAGAGGAATTCCTGCTGGAAGGTGTCCCTGTTCCAAGCAGGGGGCTTGGACCTACACAGACTTCAATGTCCCTTCCTACCCAAACCTCTCTGTGAGTCTGTGAACTTCATGTTTCCAGATTTGCTCCATTCCAGTCACACCTGGGACAAAAAAAAGCACAAAGGAAGTGGGTGCCTGGATCTGCATTTCATCCCCTTTTTGCACACAGCCACCCCAAAAGGGCACTTGGCACCAGCTTTTCCTGGGAGACCTGCCCAGAGGCAGCGTGCTCAGCACACAGCTCCACGTGACAGGAGCCCTGCTCTCCAGTGGGACAGGCTTGTTCCAAATTCCCTTTCTTCCAGTTGTGCTGGCTCTGATTCTCGTGGGGCAGGAAACTGCCCCAGCAAAAAAAGAAATGGGGAGTTCTCAGTACTTAAATAAGGGTGCATTGAGTTGAATCTGTGTAGCAAAGTGTCTGGGAAGGGCTGGAAAAGCAGGCAGGAGCAGGCAGGGAAGGAGGTGAGATGTGAGCTTGGTGTCTCATACATGTCTCAAAAGTCTCCAAGTCCTGCTGTAATGTGCTTTTCCCAGGACCCAGAACAGAGCAGAAACAAGAGATTTTGAATTACTGGACTATGTCTCTCCCCCTTCCTCCCCAGATAGACATTTCCATGCTTTTCTGGGACACTGACATTTGTTTTAATTCTTTTTCCCCCAGGGAGACAGTGGGGGGCCTTTGGCATGTGAAGATATGAGTATCTGGAAGCTGGTGGGCACCACCAGCTTTGGAGTGGGCTGTGCAGAGAAGAACAAGCCGGGTGTCTACAGCAGAACCACTTCCTTCCTGGACTGGATCCATGAGCAGATGGAGGTCTGGCTTTGCCCTGTTCCTCCACCTCTGGTTGTCACTTTGCTCCTCCTGTGCCACATGGGGTGTAGCCCACATTTGTCTGTGTTGTGTGGAGTTGCAGGGGGAGTTTGGGGATGGGGACTGGCCCTCGGGCAGAGCAGGGAGGTGCAGAAGGGCTGAGTCAGGAGATGGGGGTCAAGGAAAGAGATCAGAGGGGACTGTCCTGTGTTCAGTTCTGGTGCCCCCAATATGGGAAGGATGTGGAACTGTTGGATGAAGTCCAGAGAAATGACACAAAGTTGCTGAGAGGACTGGAGCACCTCCACAAGGACATGATAGGACAGTTGTGGCTGTTCAGCCTGAAGAAGAGAAGGTTCTGTGGAGACCTCAGAGAACCTTCCAGAGTCTGAGGAGGCTACAGGGAAGCTGGAGAAGGGCTCTGTCAGGAACTGTAGTGACAGGACAAGGAGTGATGGGTACAAACTGAAAGAGGGGAAATTTAGGTTAGACAGGAAGGAATTCTTTACTGTGAGGGTGGTGAGGCCCTGGCACAGGTTGCACAGGGAGGTTTGTGGATGCCCCTGGATCCCTGGCAGTGTTGAAGGCCAGGTTGGATAAGGCCTGGAGAAGCCTGGGATAGTGGGAAATGTCCCTGCCCATGGCAGGAGAGGCTGGGATGAGCTGATTTTAGAGGTGCCTTCCAACCCTTAACATTCTATGATTCTGTGAGCTGATTTGAAGCCGTGAGGCTGCTACAGAGAAGCCTGGGGAGTGGAAGCTGAGTGGGCCAAAGAAATTGCAGGGAGAACACAGTGTTGGCTAGAAAGAGAGAGAGCAGAGAAGGGAAATGAGGGGACACTGCAGCCACCTTCACCTGACCCAGGGGTGGCCCAGTCTCAGCAGACCAGCTCTGCTGCTGTCAGCACCTCTCCTGTGCTGCCAGAGAGGTGCTGGTTCAGTCAGTGGAGCACAGACAGGTGCTGTGCTGCAGGTGGGACTCCCAGGCTGGGCTCCATTGCCTAAGCAGCGTCATCCAGAGCCATTTCAGAGATCTCAGCCTGTCCTGCCTGGCTCACAGGTGTTGCTGCAGAAGGCAAGGATCTGCAGCTCGCCCTGGGTTGCATCCAGCATCCATCCCCATGAGCATGGCTCAGGTGCCCTGTGAAGGCTCAGGTGGTGCCAGGTGCACTAAGGCACTGCAAGTGGCACTAGACAGGACAAGTGCAAGGCAAGTGAACCTTTCTGCAGGGCCCTGGGAGGATTCTGGACATGCAGGCACAGGTAGAGAACAGTGCATTGGCTTTTGATTGTGATTTCCTGTCTTTGTGGCAAAGCCAACCCTAAGCCCCAGAGCGTGCCCCCATTCTGCTCCAGCCTTGCCCTCGCAGACAGAGCTGCTGTTCCAACACCCAGCTTGCTGGAATGACATTGCATGGACAGCAACGATGCCATTCCAGCACCAGCAATGCAGGCACGTGCTGAAACCACCCCTGTCACCATCTCATTTGTGAAGTATGTGAGACTTCCTCCTCAAACCAAAGTGCCAATATCAAACATTCACAGACAAGCAAATGTCCCAGATAAGGTGATGTGTGCAACTTCAGCTCAGCCCACGTCTGAATACTGCATGACACACACTGTTTTCACAACTTATATGGCACATGAAGATTTGTGCTATCACAAGCCTCTCTGTCACTCAAAGAAAACATGAAAACAGGATATTTCTGAATCTTCAAGACCTGTAATTTTCTTTCCCCTGAATATATCATTGTGATTTATTTGCATATATATATATATATATATGTATATACACAAACATTTCAGTTGGAGAGCTCATATCACATGAAAACACAGATCTCCATTATAAAAGTAAATAATATTATAATATTTAATATTAATGTTATAATATGATTAGTAAATAATTATAAAGTGGTCAAGGGGGAAAAAATGTACAGCAAAAGCTTTGTTAAGCCAAATGCTAAAATACTTTAATTTTTCAGAGGGACATCCTTCAGATGTAATCATTAATTTCTCAGTTTATCCCCTTAGAAAGGATTTTCAGGTACAGCAGGGAAACATAGACACTTTTTAATGGACTGAAGCAAACCTAAAGGAAGTAGAACTAGTGTGCCTGTGGAAGTGGGGCCAAGGGAATGGCAGAGCTGTACTGGGGCATAGCCCAGATCAAACTGGAGCAGAGAAGCTTTGGAGTGACCTTCCAGTACCTGAGGGAGCCTGCAGGAAAAATGGAGAGAGACTATTGACAAGGGCCTGGAGTGACAGGACAAGGGGGAATGGCTTCAAACCAAGAGAGAGTAGATTTAAATTAGATGTTAGGAATAAATTCTTCCCTGTGAGGGTGGGCAGGCCCTGGCACAGGGTACCCAGAGAAGCTGTGGCTGCCCCTGGATCCCTGGCAGTGTCCAAGGCCAGGCTGGACAGGGCTTGGAGCAACCTGGGATAGTGGAAGGTGTCCCTGCCCATGGCAGGGGGGTTGGAATGAGATGGTCTTTAAGGTCCCTTCCAACCCAAGCTGCTCCATGTTTCTGTGATCCCGCTGGCAGGACAGGCTCCAGCAGCCCCTCAGTTCCCTTGCTGACCTGAGTGCAGTGGGAAAACCCTTTCAGAGTTCAACAGGTGGCAACACCAGCATTTGCAACAGATTCATTCATGATTTTTTTTTCCCCCAGAGAGAAGAACTGCAGACCTGAAGAGAGTGGCCGTGCTCTGGGCTCCTGAAAAGCCACATCACACTCCAGCCCTGCAGAAGGACCCAACCCATTCTTGTGGTCACCTGCTCTGAGCTCTGGACCTTCACAGAGCACCTTTTACCATTTCTTTTTGTTACTGGCAACTGCACTTGATGCAAACTGTTGCACATTCAGCCTGTTTTGGGTGGAAGAAGCAGATGGATGATGATCAGTGTGTGTGTCTACTGGCAGTCACAGTAAATTTCACACACAGAAAAAAACTAAGACTGATAATCCTGAATGCTGTCACAATAAAGTTTTGCAGAAAAAGACTCAGAGCAACTTTAGATCAGGTTACTCACTGTTATTTTAGTACTTACCTTCCAAGAACCAGACAAGAATACTTTTTTCCTGAAAGTATCCATATAGATCCATGAGAAGTCCATGCTCTGTTGCACAGGCAGCAGCAGCTTCCTTTGACTCCAAAAACAAGCAGGAAGCAGAAGGTTGGCACTTTTGACACAAATGTTCAACTCTTAAAAAAAATAATCTCTGAATTCCAATATGTTATCATGTCACTGTGAACGAAGTTCCTAAAACTCAAATTCTTAAGTGTTTTACTGCAGTAAATAACTCTGAAATGAGCAACAGGTTGTAACTTGACTGGAAAATTCTGAAATTACTGAAATTAAATGGAAGAGGAGCTTCTTTATGCCCTGCTTTCCCTCCTTTCCTCTGCTAATGGGACGATACAGATCCCACACACTTTGTGTCTCTTAGTGACCTCAGTGTGTGGATGGACTGATGCCAGCCAGGCAAAGGACAAAATATCTGAAATGCTGCTGTGGTTTCCTGATTTCCATTTAATACAACAATCTCAGCTATTTTTAGGCTGGGAAATGCCTGATTGTTTGACACTTGCCCTTTGTAAAAATCCTGGGGTGAAAGTTGTCAATTTTAGAATTGATCGCCGGGGATGGTGTGGGCTGAATAATGGATAATCTTGTCAGAGCTTTCCAATACCAGCCAAAATTGATCTTATCATCTGATCAGGTGCTGGTGATCTGCTTGAGATGTGGTTTTGGATGCAATCTGTGTGCTTCTAAATCAGTATTTGTATCACCACTGCTGCAAGAAAGCGATGGCAGAATCAGAACTTAATTTTTGCTGCAATGTGTTAGGTGAAATTTGAGAGAAAACTGCAAACCCACATGAATTGTCAACCTCCACTTTGTCCTGTGGATACAAACCTTGATATCACAGGGCACTGCACCAAAACCTTTCACCCTGACTGAAGAAACTGCAGTGCAATGGAAACAGCACTTCCCAAACCTGCATGTTGTTAAAAAAAAAGGAGAATCATTATTGCAAAGCTGGAATTAACTTCAACTGACAGAAGCATGACAGAGCTACCACAAAGTATGTTGAACCCTCGTGTAACTGAGACATTTTCAGAAGAGTTTTAATGTTCAGTGCTCGTTATCATGACATTTTCACAGCCCAGTGAGGCTGAGAGTTTAATATTATCAGCAGTCTGGAGATGAGGGTGCTGCTCTTGGAGCTGACCGTGTTGTTATTTCATGTTTCTGAAAGGAACACTGAAAATTCATTTTGAGCTCTTCTGTTTCTATAAAAAGACTGTATGATAAGTGTCCATTGTGGTCTGCTTTTGTATTAAAGAGAAATCCAGTGTAAAATGTGGAAAGCTACTGAAATCTTCCCAACCAGAAGCCAGATCGATGACAGTCACTTATGGGTAGACCCAGCCCAGTGAGCCTGCAAATCTTCCTTCAATCTTCCTTCTGATTTCTGTTAGACCCCCTTGCTGTGCTGTCTTAATAATGCACAGGCAGGATATAGAATCACAGAATCATGGAATGGTTTGGTTTGTAAGGGACCTTGTGTCATCCAGCTCCAACCCCCTTGCCAGATAAAAAAGTCACTCCCTACAGCTGGATTTTTTTCCCCCTTCAAATGCCATTAACATTCATGCCAGAGGCTTTAAAATAATCACAATATTAACATATTTGTTTAGATTAAGTGAATATACCTGGGGGTTTAGGCCATTTGCTGTGGGAGGTGTTTTGTACAGACACGGGTATTGTGTTTTATTCAGAGATGTGGGACTGATGAACTGGTTTTCAGTATTACAGCTGGAATAAACTGGTGCACAGAAGAGTAACTTTCCAAAGAGTTTTTAAGGCAGGTTACCAAACCTTTCCTTTCCCTTGGGATTTCTTCTCTTTATTCAACAAAAATAATTCTCAACACCGCATGTGCAGGTACAGAGGGCTGCCAAAGCAGGAGGGGCTGAAGGCAGCTCTGGTTTAAGTAATCCTGATTAGGGGTTTCATGGTAAACACCTTGGGAGTGTTTTATTAGGGGAGTGTGTATTTGCCACATTATTAAAGATGCTGATGAAAAAGCCTCTGGTTTGTGAACTCAGATCACTGGTGTGACACGGTGAAATTACACCACAGTGTCCCTTAGAAACACAACCTGCTTGTAGGCACAGCCTTGCAGAAACATGGCCCAGACTGTCAGGAAATTAATCCAATGTTATTCACATGCTGGACTTTGCAAGGAATGCCCAGCATGTGAAGAAAAATTCTTTTGCCATTCATCATCTGTTCCTGTCACCATGACAATTTAGTCAGGAAACTGAGACAAAGCTGTTAAGTTTGGATGAACCACAAGTGACTTTTTTTCAATATGCAGTTTTCCCAGACATTCTGAGAAATATCACATGGATGAACTCTCCTTTGGCCAAGCCAAATTTCTTCATCTTTTTCATTTTTTTTCACCACTTGTGATGTACAAATAAGCAGGAAATTTCTGTAAAGAGGCAGAGATAAGCATTAAAACAAGAGCCTAAGATTGATGTCTGAGGAAGCCAAAGTGCCTTCTGAGAGGTGACATGCATTTAGCTTGCTTTTGACATGCTTTTAACACATCCTGCACCAGGTGCATCCCAGCACAGAGGTGGGGATCTGCCCAGCTCTGCTCTTAGGACAAGATTCAAGTAAGAAATGTAAGAACTGTACATTAGGCTTAAAAAAAAAAAAATTAGATCTGGCTCTTCACTTTTTAGATTGTCTCCAATAGCCAAACAAAGCAGGTTGAAAGCTTTCATTCTAAGTGTTGCACTGTGCATCCTGCTGGTTCTGGTTCCAGCCTCCTTTGAGCCCTGAAAGCTGCACACACTCCAGCATCTCTGTGAGTGTAGCATTGGTTTAAGATCCACAGGCCAAATTTATTTCCTCCAACAAAAAGCCCTGTGAGAAGCAGTATCAGCATTGTGGGCACCAAGAGCCCCAGATTACATGAAGCACAGTAAGAAAGGAGCTTACCTGCTGTGTTTGACTTTAGGGAAGGTACAAGGAAGTGTTTCTTATCTGGCCTGAAAGAGCACACTTGATCATTGCCTCTAATCTCTCTTTTGATGTGTTTAATGTGAGCAGAGGCTTCCAAGTTTGTTTAGTTGCTTTTGTCACACGTTTTCTTGCTGGTGGAGCTCCAGCCCCAGTAGAGGACAGCAGGTTGTGGCCACAGCATCAACACCAGGTATATGAGTATGTTTTTGAATAGTTTGCACCATTTTTGGCAAGGGAGAGATAAAAAACACACCAGTCTAATGAGTTGTCAAAAATATGACCAGACCAGTTTTTCCTGATGAAAATAAAACTGTCTCCATCACCAACTCGTTTCCCTGAAGAGAGCTTTGATAGCTGCCACTCTGAGCAATGCAACTGTAAAATGCAATGAGCAGAAGGAAAAAAGATTATTTTTTCCCACCTCCTAATGCTGGAGCGTATTTACTGAAGGTAAATGCAGGCCCAGGGCTGGCAGCTGAGACAGGAGCCTGGCCTTGCCTCAGGCACCCACGTCAGAGCTCTGCTCTGAGCCTGCCAGCCATAAATTCCTCCCCCTGGAGCTCTCAGGTGAGAGGGGGAAGGCAGGGAGGGAGGGATGAATGAGAAGGGAAGAGAAAAGAACAAGAATGCCTTGAAACACCACAGCATGAAGCACTTAGAGGAAATAATTTGCCCTTAAAATCACCAGTAAATCGTAATTCCTTTCTACAGGTTTCCCACTGTTTGAAGGACATTTTACATAGAGGATCAAGAGGAGGGGAGTTTTAGATCCTTTTCATACAACTCCATGTGTCATTTATTTGGTCACCTTTACTCTTTATCAGAAACAAATTTGAAATGCTCATAATCATATGAAGCCCACAGCAGATGGCAGCATAAAGCAAAATTTTGCCTCCATCCTCTGTTAGAAAAGAAATAAAGGCTGAACAGTTTGTGCCTCAGCCACCAGCAGTGGGTAACACAAATGCATTTGTCACTTTCTTGGCTGTTTGAGGAGAGGATGCTGAGGAGACGCAGATCCCCCAGCAGAGGAGGGGACCCTCAGGCACCTGGGAGTGAGTTCAGAGCATCCACAGACCTCCCCAGGTCTCCTCTGGTGGGTGCTCCCCAAATTCTGTGGCTGCTGTGTGCTAGTGGTGCTGGCTTCTCACGCTGTGGGATGCCTTGGCAATCACAGCCTCAGGATTTCTCATGCTTTGATATATTTTTATTTTCAAACTATTAAAAAAAATTACAGTGGGATAGCAGTAAGCTGCCACTGCATAGCTGGCTTTGATCCAGAGAGATCTGTTGAGCAGTTTATTATCCACATCTCCAAATACCTGTCTATTCCCAGTGGAACTTACAACTGGGCATTAACAGTGAAAAAGAACTTATTATAACTTAGAAATTATTTTGTCACTCACCAATGACAGAAAGAAAAAAGTTTATTTAGAGGTTTAGCAACCTTCCTTTTTATTAGCACTTTTACTAGGACTAGGATAGGAACTTACAGGCCTCAGGGCAAAAATAAGGGCATCACATAAAAATATTTCTGCACAGGTACCCAGTGCTAGACACTTACAGCCATGTACAGATAACAGAATTTTAAGAAAATGCTTAAAGCTGGTAGGGAAGTGGAAGTTGAATTTCTCCAGAAACAAAATACTTAATTGTCCCATGGCTGCAATGAAGAGGGAAGAGAAAGGGGATACCTATTCAAGATTTCCTTCACCTCCTCTTCCTGCCTCTCCCTGCAGAAGGAGGAAATCATGTGCAGGGCAGTTGGAGATCTCTGTGTCCCTGCCCCTCCATGGCTCTGCATCCCCACATCCACCCACGCCACGGTAATCCCTGATTTTTATAGTTCCTCCTCCGCAATACCCCAGATCCTCTCTGCCTCACAAGCCCTTTGCTTTCTCCACAGGTGTCCCTGTGTCCCTAAATTCCAACCTTCCCTCTGCTGGCTGTCCCTCAAGTACCCTGCCCATGGCACTGGCAGGAGGCAGGGCAGGCACCAGCCCATCAGCCCAGCAGCTGATGCCAAGCCAAAGCCTGCAACATTCCCTGCTTTTCCCTCAGTGGGAACAGGCACAAACCTGCACAAAACTTGTCAGATGTTGTTATCGCTGTTTCAAGAGTTTCTCCTGCTGTTTCTCTCTCAAATTCTGTCCAGCAGGTTCAGGAGTGTTGAGGTTTAACTCCAGTCCCAAGCAGCTGCCTCATTCCCCTTCCTGCCACACTGGGGAGGAGGATCACAAAGAAAAGGTGAACTTTGTGGGTTGAGAAAAGAACACCTTAATAATTGAAAATAATAACATTAATAAAAACAACAACAACAATAAAAAGGAGAGAGGGAAAGAAATAAAACCCAAGAGAAACAAGTGATGCCTAGTGCTCACCACCCCCTGACCAATGCTCAGCCCAGCCCCTCACAGCCAGCTGCCCCCAGTTCATACATTGAATATGAGGTTCCATAGCACGGAATATCCCTTTGGCTACTTCAGATCACCTGTCCTGTCCCTCGTGGCTTCCTGTGCAGCTCCTCACTGGCAGAGCATGGGAGACTGAGAAGTCCTTGGTTTAAGGTGATCACTACTTAGCAACAACCAAAACATCGTGTGTTATCAACGTTATTCTCCTGCTAAATCCAAAACACAGCACTGCACCAACTACTGAGAAGAAAATTAACTCTATTCCAGCCAAAACCAGGCCATGGAGTGGTTGGGGGACTGGGAAGCCCAGAGGAAGGTGGGCAGATGTGCTACCTCCTTGCAATAAACAGGCAGAACCCCAAGGTATAAGATAACCTTAAGGTTTCATTCCCTTCAAGAGTCAGCACCTTCTCCTCCTCCTCAACTCCTCATCCCTCTGGGACGGAGCCTTTTGTCACACTGCTCTGTATTCGTATCCCAGTGCCAGTCACTCCTGGAGCATCCTTGCACTTTTCCTGCTGTCCATGCACAGGTGTCGCTCGCAGCAGGTCCTGTTCCCCTGCTCCTGTGGTGTCTGGGCACTGCTCCTTCCCAAGGGAGCCCCAGCCCCACTGGCCACCTCATCCTTCATTCTTGTGCAACTGAGCCCCCTGGGTGTTTGCAGAGAGAGGAGGAAAGCAGAGAAAGGAATGAAGCCTCAAACCGCAGATAGGCTTGAAAATAAACATAAGCCAGCGAACCAAAAATGGAAAAAATGCCTTAGAAAACTTAAAGAACTTTACATTTGTGGTTTATATCCAGAACCTTCTGCTCCCCCCTTTCACAGCCCAGGAACACCCAGAAGGGTGTGTTTGGTGGAGATTGGGCTCCACAGAGAAACTCGAGCCCAGATCAGTGGCTGCAGAGGCAGAGCACACCTCACTGCCTCGGATGGCTGCAAGGACTCAGAGCTGTTGCCCTCCCTGGGGCAGCAGATGGAGCAAACTGGGAGCATCCCAGTTTATGTGGGATAAATAACAGCCTCTGGCAGCCCTGCCTGCTGTGCAGTGCCAGATGTGCTGCACTGGGATCAGCCCTTCCCAGCTCTCTCAGCCCATGGGCCACAGTCATTTTAAACAAAGTCAGGACCATCTTGGACCATGCAGCCAAATGATTTTTTATTCACAAGTAGAGATGCTTCTTTATTTATGTGACTTCCCTTTTCCTGTTCACTCACATATATGCATGGACATGTGTCCATATTTATAAAGCTCTTTTCTTTATGCTTTTGGCAGCTGCTGTGCTGGCCAACAACAGCTTTGGTCACTGACAGATTGGGACTGGAAATTCAGAAATGCTGCTTCAGGTGATTGATTAATTAATTCCCTTCCCATTGCAGATGCCGATTCTGGGACCTGAAAATTCTGGTGTCTGTCTGAGCTATGGATTTGCTGTATGGATTTGCTGGAGAGGAAGGTGATGACTGCTGTTCCAGACAGCCCCCTGAGTGCTGCCAGCATCCTTTGTGAGACACCAGGATGGCACTGTGAGACCCATCCTCACAGGGACTCGCAGGACACGGGGGGTTTGTCACTCATGAGAATCACACAAATAACAAGACTCCATAATTACTCAAGAGTGAGGACTGCAGCAGAGCAGGGATGGAGCCAGAGCCATCCCTGGGATAGGGGAGCTATCAGGAGAGCTTCCAGCCCATGAGGCATCTTCTCTCCCAGGAAGGGCTCCTGCAGTCCTGAAAGGGCTGCCCCTTCCCAAGGGCTGCCTGTTCCCAAAAGCTGCCTTTTCCCAAGGGCTGCCTGCACCCAGCTGGTGCCTGCCTGGGGTAACCCCTCCACCCCAAAGCTTGGCAGGCAGCAGTGTCACCTTTCCTACCCCACTGACGTCACCAGCTCTGCAATGTTGACTGAGCCTTACTCAGACCCTATGGATAGCAATTACTGCAATGAGTGTAACATTTAATGACCTCTCTTTATCCCCTGTGGAAGTTCCTGGGAAGCAATAGAAACCACAGGCACACACGGGAATTGGGCTTCTTCCAGGCTTTTTAACCAATGGTGGTTTTTCAGCAGGAAGAACTGCAGCTCCACCAGACCCATAATCTCAATTTCCTCAGTGCTACAACCTCTGCTCATCATCCAGCAAGGCAGGGAGAGCCTGGAGTGGAAGGACTGCACCACTGCTCTGCCTTTTACCTGAAAGCACAGGTACCAAATCTACCAAACACTGGTAAAAAAAAAGGAGGAATAATAACAAGCCTCTCTGCAAATCCTGTCTTCTTTGGGCCTGCCCGTATTTGCCTCACTAAAGAAAAACCAATTTCTTCTCTTTTTTCCCCATCACTTGCAGCGCCTGTTCATTTTGTCCCTAGGACTGAGCACTGCTTGAAGGCTTCCCATCACTTGCATAATTTAAGAAGCAAATAGAAAATATTGCTGCACACACATATAAAAGTATTGATCTGGTGATTCACAGTATTGAAGATAACTTACGTAGCACCTGGCAGAAAACACACCCAGTGATAAATGAGAGCCAGGCTGGTGGGAATGCCCAGCTTGATGGTTGAGCTTCCCTTTGCCCAGGATCAGCCATTAACCTGCTTTAAATGTACTAAAAACATGTTAATCAAAAGTGACTAAAAATAATTAAAACAGTAAAAAAGCTTCACAATTAAAATCAGAGTGTTTGAGTAAAATAAAAGCCTCAAAAGGGATTGTTTCCTTTAGATACACATCCTGCCTAAAGCCTGCAGATGGACATTACCCTGAATCCTGACCACCTCCCTGGCTGTGGGGCAGCAGTGACCCAGAGACAAAGCTCAGGAGTTTCCTTTTCAGCATCCAGGATCTATAAAATCCAGCATCTGAAGTTAGCCTGGGCTGCTACATAACACTTCATAGGGAGCTTGCTTCACTACCAAGGAACACTGAACATTAAGTGAACACTGTGCTTATAGCTGTAAAGTTCTGTGCAGAGGTAAAATGTAGCTCAGTACAGGATCATGATGGACATAGCAAACAAAGACAATTTGAGCACTGTTCCTCAGAAAAGGAGGGAGGGTAAGGGTCGGGATACCAATGATTTTTGTTTCTCTGAGCTCTGGTAGCACAGTCACACACAGATCTGCTTTCCCAGCAGTGCTGCTGTTTGAGCAGATCAAAAATAACATTTTTCTGAATCAGATCAGGAATTATTGCAGCTTCCTTCTTTCTTGAGTTGGTGAAAAGCTGGTTTAATTTTGGACTGAAACCATCCAGCAGCTCCAAGGGAGCAGCCCCATTCTACCAGCAGAGAATCAGGAAGTAAAGCTGTGTTGCTGCATTCAAATTCTGTATGGGTGCCTCTCACTCTGTTGTATATGTGACATCAGGAAAAATAAAGTGGCATTGAGAACATACCTCAAGGACTGTGCTACAAAAGATCAAATCAATTTTCATTCCCCAAGATAAATTAACTCAAAAAATAAGCCAATATTCAGAAGGGAAAAGAGATTTTCTAAATGTTTAGTTAATCTGCTAAGTGTAAGATTTATTTAAATAAGTTTCTAGGGCATCATCCTGTACGATCCGTGCTGTACACAGCTCAGAAAGGCTCCAGTGCCTTTAACTGTCCTGGAGAAGGAGGAGTAGGAGAGGTACCGGGTCGGTCAGAGTGTCTCAGGTGTTGATTGGGCAATGCTCTGTGAAACAGGACAAAAGGATTTGTGCTGTGTTTGTGCCCAGGCAGGGTGGGACAGCCTCAGACCTTCTGGCTGGACCTCTGGGCCCTGGGGCATCCCAGGTGAGCTGGCTGCAGCTTCCCAGGGGATGGGGGAAAATGCCTGGTTTAGGCTCAGAGCAGGCTGAAATCGGCCACCCTGCTGACCCAGCCCATCATCACTGCCACTCGGAGCTGAGGGGCTGTGCTCGAGCCTCTTGCTTGTCACAGGGCCTGTCCTTGGTCACAGGGACCGTCTCGGGTCACAGGGCTTGTCCTTGCTCACAGAGTCATCCTTGCTCATGGGACCGTCCTTGGTCCCAGGGCTGTCCTTTGTCACAGGGACTGTCCTTGGTCACAGGGCCTGTCCTTGGTCACAGCGGCCTGTCCTTGGTCACAGGGACCGTCCTTGGTCATAGGGCCTGTCCTTGGTCACAGCGGCCTGTCCTTGGTCACAGGGGCCTGTCCTTGGTCACAGGGGCCTGTCCTTGGTCACGGGGGCCTGTCCTTGGTCACGGGGGCCTGTCCTTGGTCACGGGGGCCTGTCCTTGGTCACGGGGGCCTGTCCTTGGTCACAGGGACCGTCCTGGGTCACAGGGCTTGTCCTTGCTCACAGAGTCGTCCTTGCTCACGGGACCGTCCTTGGTCCCAGGGCTGTCCTTGGTCACAGGGCCTGTCCTTGGTCACAGGGCCTGTCCTTGGTCACAGGGACCGTCCTTGGTCACAGGGACCGTCCTTGGTCACAGGGACCGTCCTTGGTCACAGGGCTGTCCTTGGTCACAGGGCTGTCCTTGGTCATAGGCCTGTCCTTGGTCACAGGGGCCTGTCCTTGGTCACAGGGACCGTCCTTGCTCACAGGGGCCTGTCCTTGGTCACAGGGGCCTGTCCTTAGTCACAGGGTCGTCCTTGGTCACAGGGGTCATCCTTGGTCACAGGGGCCTGTCCTTGGTCACAGGGGCCTGTCCTTAGTCACAGGGTTGTCCTTGGTCACAGGGGTCGTCCTTGGTCACAGGGGCCTGTCCTTGGTCACAGCGGCCTGTCCTTAGTCACAGGGTCGTCCTTGGTCACAGGGCCCGTCCCTGGCACTGCCCAGTCTCGTGGCATTGCTCTCACACCACAGCCAGGCCATCCCCTGTGTTCACACCTTTGAACAGCTGATGTTCCCAGCTTCCAGCACTGCCTGTTTGCACAGGGAAAGGCAGTGACAACCCCTCGGAGGCTCCTCAGGGACACACCAGCAACGTTTTGGCTGCAGGCATAGAGAGGGACCAGTATGAATAGAAAAAAATACCAAATTAAAGTGTGAATATTAACATATTCTGCCTTTGACAGCAGGCCAGGATCAGAACCTACACTCTCTAAGCAGCCTTTGCTTAGAGGATTGACCTGTGCTGGGGCTATTTATATAATCTGAGTTTGTGGCTATTTTAGATGCAGGACTGGCCGCCCATCAGTGGAAGCCAGGGCAGGTGTGGCCCTGACATCAACAGAGGGACCCAGGAGAAGCTGTCACCAGGACCCTGTGGCATGTCATGGGGTTTGAACCAGATGATCTTTAAGGTCCTTTCCAATGCAAACCAGGCTATGATTTTGTGGCATGCAGCCTTCAGGGACCAGCCTGTGGTGTGGTGCCAGTTCTTCCAGGGCTGGGGCATGGGAGGAGGCACTTGTGAGTACTGGGGTGATCAAATGCCACTGTATGCTGATAGCAGGGGTCTGAGCACGACCAGGGAGCAAGAACAAAGGCTAGGAGGAGCTCAGGGTAATCCTGGTGCTGGCCTGAGCCAAAGGAAAACAATTCTATCTCGAGGTCATTAAGTACACAAATTAACCAGAAAAAATCTATTCCTTGCTCCTGCAGCAAGCTCGAGCATGGATGTGCTCAGATGCTGGTGAAGGGAGGCAGGGGAAGGGGGAAACACAACCCCTCAGAACTCCTGGATTATGGAAATCTTTTAAACCACCTGTGCACAGGAACCATGACAGGGAAGAGAGGCTTGGGGATGGATTGGGATGCTCACACCGGGGTGTTGGGTGCCCCAAAGCAAATTCCCCAGGTTCTGTGCAGTGCTTAGAACTCCCAGGAGTTCTCCAGGTCCCATGGGCTATTGCAGCTGGCACTAAGGGTGCAGACAACCAAACTGAGCCCTGAGGGAGAGCACTCAGGGACTTGGGCATACCCAAAAGTGCTCAATTTGTACAGAAAAAATAAATACCTCAGGTGTCGCTCTATTAGGAACGGCAAGAATGAATGACACAGACTCTCTAGGAGTCAATCAGGAGAATTTCTCTTAGTTCATTACTTCAGGTCTTTTTTATAGACCGATACGTGGAAAGTACAGAAAAGAAACTTATTGGTTAGTAAACTACTACATCATCATTGGTCAGTAGGGCACACCATCCCCCGACCTTGTCCTGCAAAGAAAACAAGGAACAGACAAACAGCACCTGCAAGGCTGTTTTCTGTCTCTGAGGATTGTTTTAAATCCTCCTCATGAATTCTCAGGCCACTTTCTCAGGCAAGACTGAGAAAGCTATGTGGCCTGCAGTTTCACATGCTCTCTGTTTCAGAGTTAGCATCTACACTCAGGTAATTAGTCCCTTCATATTTCCTGTCCCAGTATTGCTGAAGAAGAGGAAAACTGGAGGAAAACATGGAGTTTGCAATTATCAGCCCTTCCCATGCAGCCTTCAGGACTGGCTCCAGAGGTGCAGCTCCCTCAGGTCAGGGATTGCCCTAGATCCAGGGTCCAGCCATGGTTGGGGCAGCTTCTGCCCTCCTTGTGGCCCAGTTAAAGCTCAACTCCTGCTGTTTCATCCCTGGACACTTGTGGTTTCAGGGAAAGTGGGGCAAACAGTGCTGGGCTGTGACTTCATCTCCCCCCCCACCTCCTACAGGGATCTTGCATTTCAGATGGGTTTTACTCCCATGACTTCAACTCTGAATAATTAACCACACCCCACAGCACGTGGAAGAGAATTTTTTGGACTCCATGATCTCAGAGATCTTTTCCAACCTAATTAATCTGTGATTTCAAAACCAGCTTTGCTTACTTTTAGGTCCAGGATGTTTGTTATGGAGAACTGGAAAGACACCATCTAAGTTTAGCTGGATGGCAAGGGGGTGAAACAGAGAACCTGCTGAAATCTGCTTCTTTCATCCTGCTGCTTTCCTGAGGAGAGAGATTGCCAACTTTCTTCTGTGAGGATGAGGTAGGCAAGAGCTTGGAACAGAAGGCTGTCTCCCAAAACCTGGGAAAGAGGCTGATTTAGCAATTCCAGCCTTGTTCCTGCAGGAGCAAACACTGACCCAGCAGGAATGGAGGGGCTCAAGACAGCCCTGCTGCCTCCCAGCGTGTGAAGGCAGGTGAAAAAGGGACTGGTCACCTCAGTCTGGGGTTGTTGTTGCATTTTCCTGGAATCAGATTGAAATCCACCAGCCCAAGCAGGAATATTTGCTGGGCTGTTTTCCCTGGTGACCATTGACAGTCACATCAAGCTTTCTGAAGCCATCAGTGGCCCACACCGAGCTTCAGGTGACTTGTAGTCAGAGGGGTAACCTGAAGTGCAAGCAGGAACTCTGGAGCTGTTAAAGCAAGAATTCACTATTCCATGAGCATTTTTTTTTCATATTAAAATGTCTAAAAAGGTACAAGGATGGTAAGAGAAAATTATTTCCTTCTCCTAAATCTTACCTTCCTTTGAGCTGTGTCATGAGAGAGGGATGAGTTCAAGACAGGAATGCCCCAAACTTTAGTGAAGCACAGGATTTAAGGCACATCTGCTTTGTAGAAGTCTCTGTGCACACAGCCTATTTGATTTAACCAACTAAAAAGAGGAAGAAAGAGAGAGAGATTATTGAAGAGTTCGTTTTCTCTCCATCAGTCCCACAGACAGAGGACTCACATTTTTATATCCTAGAGGAACATAAAGATTATAGGTGGAACACATAAAGCCATTTGTCCTCATCCTCTCCCCATTCATTCTTCCCTTTTGCTGCAACCATGGCACAGGAATTGGTCTCTCCAAGGATACAAATAAACTTGTTTTCTTTCTTTCTATTAAAAGGTGAAGTGAATGAGATTAGGAAAGTCCCAGAAAGTCCTGTTGGCACTAGGATGACCCACCTAATGTGAATAGGAGCCAAATATTCATGCCAGACTGAAGCCCTGACCCTGGTAACAGCTAAAACAAATTAATTTCACCTTCCAATGTCTGGATAAAAAAAGGGAGAACGACAAGGTTGCCCTTTAAAGAACTTCCCAGATGTCCTCTCACCTGAAATCTGTTTTTTCAGGAGCATTTCAGCTGAGGGTGTCCCATCATTTCACACCCTCTGCAGGTCTGTGTTTCCCAAAGGCCAGGAATAGGGATCACTTGCTTTGAACACTGCAAATCTCTGAGCCCAATGTAATACCAAAAAATTCACCAAATTAGGGCTTGCAATCATGTTGTTACATCATGCAGTTACAATAGCCAAGTTTAGTTCCAGCACGGGAAGAAAACCTCTGACTGAAAATTCCTGATGAGTGTGTTCACTCCCGTAACTGGTAGGGAACGTTCTAATCAAAGTTTGTATAAAACTACTCTTAGGAATAGCAAACAAAGCATTTACTAAATAACAGTTACTCTGAATAGATCCCAGCACAAACAGCAGGGCTTGTAGAGGTGGCAACAATTTAAGTTATTGGCAGGTCTTTTTTCTTACTTTCCCAATGCAATTTCATTAAGTAAAAGTATCTTAAAGGAGCAAAGAGACTGAGCCAGGGATTTACCTCCAGTCCAGGCTAGAGGAGAGAATGAGGGGAAAAGCCCCAGTCCTGAAACCTTCAGGTGAGAGCAGCTGGCTGGGGCTCCCAACTTCCAAAGTTTCCTTCTGACTCACATAATTCCCCTCTCAGCTTCTCCCCTTGCAGGTGGCCCTTCTTAATGCAAACAATTAAATGGGCATTAGTGAAAGTGGCTGCTCCTGTTGCTGAGTGAGGAGGACATTTGGAAGGCAGGAAAGGGTGCCTGGGTTCTTCAGAAACTCTTTTTTACAGGGGTCTCATGTTCTCCACCAAGGTTCCAAACCTCTCCTTTGTTATCGAGGAGGTGAACAAAGAGGTTCTGAACCACTCCAAACAAAGTCCGACCAGGCTGGGACTAAAACCCAGAAACAGCATTTGTAGAGCAGAGGAACTGTGGGTTCCAACAACCAGAAGCTCACAGTTCAGTTTGTAAGTAATGAAACCTTCTGTCAGCAGTGGGTGCTGCCACTGCAAAGCCCTTCACAGGATGGGTCAGGCTGAAGGTACCACAGTGGCTCATCCCTGTGAGCCATCCTCTCCTCCCTGCCCAAGCAGGTGCATCCCAGAGCACAGAATTATGTCCAGATGGCTCTGGAATATCTCCAGTGAGAGACCCTTGTCTGCAAAGTGCTGTGTGCCTGTGCTCTGCACTGGTGACCAGCTCAGAATTTAACACAGTGGCTCTCTAAAGGCATAGGAAGGGGACATTTGCCACCAATTAAGCATTTTCAGTGGGGCAGGGCTGGTGAAAGAGCTGGGCTGCTTTCCTTTATTTACCTGCCTGGCATGAAAACGCCTGTAATGCTGTGCAAGAGCCTGTTCCAGCTTTGGGCAAACTGGTTTTACTTTGGGAGAAAAGCAGTGTTTGTTCAGTGGCTGTGAAATGAGAAATGCTGTGAACTCCCCCTGAATTTGTGAGGTTTGCATCAAGTTCATCCGTGGCAAAGCCAGCTCTCAGCACAGGTGTTTCTCCTCACAGATGCTGGTGCTGTTGCCCTTCCAGAAGCCTCAGTGGCTTTTACCACAGTCACTGGATCTCACCAGCACGTTTTTAGGGCTGACACCAGCATGTCCCCAGCCCTGTCCCTTCCCCAGCCTCCCTGCACACCACCACAGCTGTCTGAAACAATGCCCACACTGCTGCCCAGTTCTTTTTTCTCTCCCAGTTCCTTTTCCCCTCCGTTCTTACTTGCAGTCCCTTCATTGCAGTCCCCATCATTAGCTCCCACAGGACTCTCAGTAGCATATCTGTCTGACACAGGCAGTTTCACTGCTATAAATCCTCCACAGCCCATTGAATAGAGACCTTTTAATTAGGTTTTAAGAATTTTCCCATTAGCAGAGAGACATTGAGAATTCAGGTCTCATTTATGAAAAGCAAAATATGTTAGTGAGGGAAGCTGTTTGGTTTACTGCAGTATTAGCATTTCCCCCCCTGTATTTATGGGCATGGATTAATTGCTGTTTTGCTACTGTGGACAGAAATATGTTTGACAATTCACTTTATTGTGCTACAAATGACAGATTTAAACCAGTGATCCAATGTGAGAGCCCTCTTGGGCTACTGCATTGTCTGTGTGACATATAGAGAAAATGTGAACAAAGTGTTTCATCATCAAAATTTGATTGCTCTGCTATTTGCACCAAACTAGCTTTATGTTCTCACTATCAAAGGGGTTTTCTGGCTTCAGCTCTCATTTTGTTCTGAGGATCTGAGATAGGACTTGATATGAGGGTGGGGAAGATTGAGCCAGAGCCACAACCTTGACAGGCTTGGGAGGGTAAAGCTGTGCTGCCTTGGGCCCTGGACACACTTGGCCACAACACGAAGGCAAGTGTCCTCTTCACGTGTCTTGCCAGCTGCTGGGTATTCCAGACTCAGGGAATTCATGAACCAGCTGTGGTATTTTTGGTGCTTTTAAAAGCCCAGATGGATTTTCCCTTCCAGGAACTGTTGCAAATGGCTTTTTGTTGAGGTGACAAGGACCCCTCTTGATTGCTGCCTGCCCTATCCCAAAACACCTTCAGGCCAGGAAGAGCTGTCACAGCGCTGGTTTGCCAATTCAATCCTTGCAGGCACCAAGTTTCTGATTCAATCAGCCCATCCTGACAAAACTTAATGTTGGAAAGATCCCAGCCAGCTCTAACAGCCGTGTTTTGATCCTGCTGGGTGCATTTGATCCAGTTCCTGCTCCTCAGCTACAGATCAGTGAGTGGCTGCATCACTTTTTGTGGGGTTACTCCAGGTGAGCAGGACACAGCAAGGGCAGCCTCAGGTGCTGTTTCTTCTGCCTTCATCCTTCATCCCAGCTGGAAACCTCCAACGTGCTTCTCTAGGCTGAGCTCTGGCTTCTGCAATGCTTTCACCCGTAGTAACTTGTATAAAAAAAACACAGTAAAATAAGATGTTCTTGTTAAGATTTTCCCATCTCAATTTTTTTTTTTCTTTCCTGATTCTTGGCAGAACTTTACAGTTCACATTGTATGCCCAGTCTCTTAAAAAATTTTAAAGTGAAGATTTCAAAGGAATTTCATAGCCACCCTTTTTTTTTCTGTTGAAATTTCTACTTCTTTTCTTTCTACTTTCTATTTTTTTTTCTATCATTATTTTGTTAAATCCCTTGAAGAATTGAACTGAATAGAGACACACTTTTCCCCTGTTCTAGATCTCCCACTAATCATCATATATCAACTCTTGCTAACACTGGAGCTTAATATTTCTCTCTCTATTTTTAACCACATTTAATTGGTGCAGAAGAAACACTTCCTGGCCAATATTTCCTCCCTTCACAGCCATCAATGAAAAGAGCAATAAGTGAAACTTGCTAAAAACAGCAATAATCTTGACTCTGCTCTGCCAGCTCTGTAGGTAATTTTTGCTGTCAGCTCAGCTGAGCCAGCCCAGGTCACTTTCTAACCTCAATTCTTTTACAGACCCTGTCACACTGTACATCCCTCTGAGCCTTTCCAGTCCTCACCATCAGCTGGAGACAGCAGTTTGGGCAGTATCTTTTTGCTGCCCACTTTCGAAATCACTAGGGCAAAACTTCTTTGAAATGACCTTTTCCTCCCACACAGGGTCTTAAGGCTCGCTTATTATTTCCTAGGTCTCCTGCTTCTCCTATTTCAGGCATTTCTCATTTGTATTTATCTCTTTAGCTATTTGTGTCAGCAATAACCTTGCAGCCCTTTTCCTGCATTGCCTGGTTTTCAAAGTTTTGATCACTGTTCCCATAGTAGCAAATGAGAGCCATGGGTCCTTTTTTTTTAATATCTTATGTGTCCCAAATAATATTCAGTCCTTGACAAGTGAGGTGAAACCCAGAGCTCTCAATCTGCTCTAAGAAACCGCCAGAAAACGAAAGGGGTAACATTTCCTTTTAGCTTGCAGGGTGAATGGCTGCTGACCCCTGCCTGCTGCTGTTTACACTGCTAATTGCTCTGACATTAATGAATGAATTACGCTAAAGTGATGCAATATGGGCAATATCTATCAGCTGTTGCATGCCATTGCCCTCAGAACTTCAGTGTTTGGGGCTGCTGGGTGGTCTCAGTGAGCCCCTGTCCCTGTGTGCAGGTGAGAAGTGTTGGCTCGTGCCCCTTGCACGATGCTCTTTCACTGCACCTGCAAGAATCCCTCCCTCCCACCAGGCACCGTGGAAGGGAACAGACCCAAAGACCTTCTCCACATCACAAGTGGTGCTGGATTTGGGTCTTCCTTCTGGGAATCACAACCAACCCCCAGGCACGGGCTTGCTTTAGGTTTTGGTGTGTTTTGGAATGATCTACGAAGCTCCACCCATCACAGCACCTTCCATTTTCCAAACCAGTACATTTTGACCACGTTCAGTATTAAATCCAGACTAGATTATCTTGGTTTTGAGCTTGAAACTTTCACTAGACGATTTGAAAAGATGTCCCTGAGAAATGATGCAAGTCAAAAGATGCAATGATAAAATCATGGGGTCAGTCAGACTAAATGAATCCCTCCCTAGCCCAGTTCCCTGAGCCAGTTACAGGTGCTCACAGGAAAACTTCAACAAGGTGCAAAGATAATCCAGTCATACACCACATTATTCTCATTTCCCACTCCTGCTCCATCATTTCATTGAATGCCTTCTGGTTGCTTCATTCTGAGAAATTATGAGTAACATTTTCAAAAGTCCAGCCAGCCACAGGCAGTGATACTTTAACAAACATACCCTTCCAACCTCCAGGGACTTGAGGCTTAGACATTTCCTGAGATAGATGTGCAGTTTGGGGATTTAACAGCCCCAAACAGTTTTTCTTCAATGAGTTCACCCAGTTGTCTTTCAGACTTGTGGAAAGTTTTAGCATCCACAGCTGAGTTGCATCACATCCCTGTGTTAGGTGGTGAACCATCTTCCTTCATGTGCTTCTAACTTATCACTGAGACTTTTATGTTGGATGGGACCATGAGCTGTGCCTCCTGTGACCTGTATGGATCTGGAGAGACCTGGTGTACATAAATATTCCTGATGTGGATGCTGTCCCACACCGCCATCCCCACCACGGGACCTTTAGAGGCTGGAGATTGAAAACACAGCATGAAAAAGCAGACACAGAGTGGGTTTATAAAATGGAAAAACTTTGTAAATCTGTGATTTTCTATTCCTTGCCTAAGAATTGTTAATCTGTCATTTGCTTTTCTCACGGTTGCTAAGCACTGAGCTGGTGTTTTCACAAACTGTCTGTTATCCTCCATATGCTCCTGTCATCCTCACACTGCACTCACCATAACCTGAGTGATCCCAGTCAGCTCAGGGTCCTTTATTGCAACTGAAAAGGTGGGATTGCTCCCTTCCCAGGTGTGCATCACTCCACATTTCCAGACATGATGCCATCCAACTCTGCAGTCACTCCATTTTGTACAACCCATCGCAGCAACTGCCTCATATTTTTACTGCCACGGAAATTCTGTGTCACCAGCAGATTTTGCCCTCTCACCTCCCCTTTCAGATGGTTTGTGAGCCTGTTAAGCTGCAAAGGTCCCAGCACAGATTTGCAGGAGCCCTCTCATCACCTCTCCCCACAGTGCAAACCATCCTGCCCTCAGCTTGTTGACCTGTTTTTATCCAGGAGAAAATTTCCCCATCTATCCTGTGACAACTTAGTTCCCACACTCCTGAAAACACTTTTCCATAGCTCATTGCTCTCAGGAGCCAGAGGGCTTTTCTCAGCATCTTTTCTAATTACACTGTCTCCTTTTTAACTCAGGGCAGCCAGAACATCACAAAGGGACTGGGACCATACAAGAATTATGTTTTCTCCTTTGTACTCCTTTCCTAATAACTACTGAAAGCAATTTGCCTTTTTATCACTTTGAATATTCAGCTGGCACATCCACAGTGATGGGAAGTTGTGTGTGTGACAGTAGCTAATTTGCAGCCCATCTTGGTGATTATATACTTGGGTTACTCTTCCTCTGTGCACTTTAGTTTTTATTTCATTTACCATTTATCACCCAGTCAGACTTGTAAGATATTTCCACAACTGTTCAGCTAGCTGCATTTTTTTAAAAAAATATGAAAAATAATTCTGAATCATCAGCATATTCATCACTTCATTATTCACCAAGCTTTCCTGATCATGTATGAGCATGTTGAGCAAAAATCTTCTCCTCACCCCTGTGATTGCTGACTTTTGTCTCCTATTTGAAAAGAAGTTATTTGTTTACCCCTTTGTGAATTTATTTTCCTGCAGTGTTTTTTCTATTTTCTTTATTTTACTTGAAAAAAAAAAAAAAAGACTTTTTTTTCCTTCTAGTAGCCTCCTTTACTCTCTCATTTAATTATTCTGGGTCTCTGTGTGCCTGAGGACATCCTTTTCCTACTTTCTGTTCAGTGGTAAATATGTACTGAGTTTTTCATACTGTGTCTTTCAAGAGCACCCTGCTGTTTGCCAGCATTTCACACATTTTACTCTTCCTTTAAGCTCAGTTTAGTAAGTCTCCTTGATTTATTTTTCCCTTTTTGGACAGTAATAGGTCAGGATTTGGACTCCCTCATTGCCTGTGGCATTGTAAACTGGAATGCATCACAACCATTATCAGAACAAGACCTTTCAGAGGCCACATTTTGAATCAGATTTCTCAGGAGTTTCCTCCCTTCTCTGGGTCCCTACAAATCTGATGAGGTCTAAAAAAGAAACAAAATGCATATTTCCTTGCTTTGCTGGCTCCAGCAAGTGTGTCCTCTTCTCCACAGGCTGGTCCCCACCTCATTTCAGGAATGATAAGGATTTTCTGGGGTTATTTTGGTGCTCACAAAAACGTGATGGTAATGCTGAGATCATGAACTGCTTGGAGATCCCAGAAGCATTAAGGAAAATGATTGTCTCAGATCTGTGTTTCTAAACTGGGCTTTGCAGTCACAATCAAACCTTTTCGTAGTTTATTGGATGCTGAAATTCAGGCTTTTAGATCTTTCTCAGCTCTGAGTTACACATTTGATTAACCTCAGTAATTAAATCTTTCTTTTCACCTTGGGCAAGGATGTTTGCCACAGAAATGTGACAAAAGTCCTCTTACAGCACTGTCTGTGGTTTGTAGAAATGACATATTCTCTGATAAAATATATTCCCCTGAAGGAGTTTGATCTCACAAAGTTCAAGTTGATTTTGACAACTGCATTAATACATCTGTGGTAGGGATCTTTATCAAAGCCATGGATCTCGGGGGTTATTTTGAACTGTCCATTTTCAAAATTAAGATGTAGGGTTTTTTCTGGTTTTTGACCCCTCAGTGTTATCTGCTAGACAGACAAATATTGTCCTAGTTTGAGGAATTTCATGTGCCAGCTCGTACTTTTCTGTGCCTCGCAGAGCTGGAAGGAGCAAATTGCAGACACCCCTCTCCTTTGCCACTGATTTTTTTCTCTGTTATGATGATTTATTTTAGAGAGCACTTAAAACTTGGGATTTACTTTGTGGGCTCCTAAGCAATGATGTTGGCCCAGTGACAGATTTCTTCATGTCAGCATTCAAACTAACAGTTACCACAAAATGAAATTCCCTTCAGGACACAACGCTCCCTTTAGGATGAAAATCAAAATTGTTTGCTGGTTATTTTAAGTGAAAAGAGGTAGAAAAAAAATATCCTTATCCTTCAAAAGTTCTCCATTAGAATAAAGAGTTGTAGGCCGCCACCAATCCACTGCAAGACCCAGTGCCAGACATGGTGATTTCTCCATGTCACAGAATCACAGAATCACCAGGTTGGAAGAGAACTTCAAGATCATTAAGTCCAACCCAGCCCTAACACCACAACTGGACCATGACACCAAGTGCCACATCCAGTCTTTATTTAAACACATCCAGGGATGGTGACTCCACCACCTCCCTGGGAAAACCATTCCAATATTTATCACCCTTTCTGTAAAAAACCTTTTCCTAATATCCAACCTGTATTTCCCTTGGTGAAACTTAACTCTGTCCTCGCTGGGAAGGAAATGAGAGCACCACAGGGCAGCTAAAAAGGACCAGGGGAGGGTGGGGAGGGAGAACACAGAGCCTGGAGAGGACACGGAGCCCTCCAAGCCCCTTCTGGACCTTGCAGAGCCTGACATCCTTCACAGAGTTACCTAAAGGTTTAGGTAGGTGCCGGCCTCACAGAAGGAAACACATTTACAGGGAAACCCCAGATAATTTTCAAGGCTTTGCTATATAAACATATTAAAGATCTTTAAGTAATCCCCTGGCAGAAAGCAGGCAGCCCATTTCTTGCACTGTGTTTGCTTTGAGATGCCAATCAAACGCTCTTTCCGCAGCGAGAGCTCGGGGCTAGATTTGCCTTTGTGCCCGCAGCTGGGATCGGGCCCAAGAGGTGACAGCCAGCAGATAAGGGCTTAATTAATGTCCAGAAAGGAGCAGGAGCAACAAATGTTATCTGCAGTTTCAGCTGACTCACGCGATGGGCTGATAATCCACGGAGGGCCGAAAGCAGCACGGTCCCCTCGGGATCACCACGGGCAGCGCTTCAGCCAACCTCACTGCCCATCTCCCAGGCCCCTGGAAAAACTGCCCAGGACTTCTCTGGACAGGCACCGTGGATGGAAATGGATGGAAAACTGGATTTTAAAGTCTTGAGTCTGATGTTTTCTCTAAAAGTGTGATAGGAGCTGCTGGGTGAGGGAGAACAGCCCTCTCATGCCTGCAGCCTGGTGTCTTGTGTTTTGTCTACACAAAATATCTAATTTATGAATTGTGACTCTCAGTGAGAAATGCCACCCATGTTATAAGTGGGGATGGATATAAATAGAGTCCACAAGGTATTGAATAACCTTTAGGAAAAAGAACCCTATTTTTTTTTTACCCTTGTAGAACAAAATTCTTCCCACTTTGTTGGAAATACTTTTCAACAAATGAACTTCCTCCAAAACACAACCATGGGAGCTGAAAGTTCTCACTTTGAGCTTTGTAATGGAAAAATGCACCAAAAAAAGATTAATATATAATATTCAAAAGCAAGAAGACACAGGTCTCTGAAAGATAAAAAAGTACATTGAATCTCTTTATTTTGGTGATGAACATGAAGGGTTACCTGGAGGTTTTCCCACAGGAAAAGTGATGCTGCAGAGCACCCAAGGGGCTGCAGCCTGTCCTACCTGCTCTGCAGGTGCCTCCTGTGGGGAGCATGCAGAGATGGTTCCACCATCCCACTGCTTCTTCTCCCTCCCTGGCATTGCTCTGATTGTCTTTAAGAGTTGACAATTAGCGAGAAGTTAAGAAACATTACAGTAAATGGTAGAAAATGGTCTAAAAGGAAGATTAAAGCTTTCAGCAGTCCAAGTCCCAAGTCTTGTTGTCCCAAAACAATCCAAAGGCTGCCTGGGAGACCACCTTTGAAACCAGCAGAAAAGCAGTCAGGAAGTTATGAGGTCAAACATGGTGTTTCAGAAGTTTGTTTTTGGCAAAACACATGCAGCTGGTGTTGGATGTGTTGGGAAGTGCTGCTCTGTTTTGGGGGTCAGGCAGAGGGATGGGGACAGCCCCTGTTGTGGCACCCCTGGAACAGGACCTTGCACAGGGCAGCAACTCCCAAATAAAACTGGGACACTCTGGAGTGATGCCTGGATGAGCACAGCACCTGTGGGGCAGGCTGAGATCATCCAGACACTCTCATTTCTTCTCTTGTGTCTCTGTGCTGTTGAACCTCTTGGGCTTTTGGGGTTTGTTTTTATCCCTGATCTTGCCTTCTTTTCCTAAATCCCCTTTTGTGGAAACCAACAGTGGCCTTATGTGCTCAGTGTTTCTCAGTCACACCTTCCATTTTCTGTGTTTATGTATTTTTTCAGGTGCACAGTGGTCTCCTGAAGCTTGGAGGTCTCACAGCTCCAGCCCTGCTCCCTTACCTGTTTCAGAGTAAGCATAACCAAAACCTTAAGGCCAGGGAAAAATCGAGGCAGAAAAGAGACACTGGGTAGAAAAGACATGTACATATTTTTCAGTAGTGACTGGAAAATAAAACTTCCCAGAGGTCTAAAATAGTCCAAAGGCAATGAAATCAGAGCACAATAAAATCTGGCACTCAGAGCCAGAGCCTCTGGCATCCAGAGGCACCCAGCAGCATCCATTTGATAGATTATAGGATCACGTAATAGATATGTATCTATAGGTATGTAATAGATATGTGATCAGTAACTCTCAGGAGCCCAGAAATTTATCTCTGGGATATCACAATATGCACGGCAATGCTTCCTAACCAAACAAAAGAAAACCCAACCTTCTGGGTGAAGCTTCAGATGGAACAATGTTATCAGACCTCGCTGGGCAAACACGAGGAGCGCATAAAACCCGCGGCCTCCAGGGAGAGCAGCACCTCTCCTCTTGCAAGAGCCATGGATCTCAAGGTGCTCTGTGCGCTCTCTGTCACCCTCCTCGTAGCCCTCAGCACCCTGGCAGAGGGAATTGCACCTCCAAGTAAGTACATCCATGTGCTGTTGCCTTCCAGGTACATGTGGGACCCACTGGCTGCAGCCAGAACCTGCCAGCTTTAACAAGCCAGACAGCAAATGGCTTTCTGTGCTGCTACTTATTCTCCAAGTGGAGCCTACTTTTTAATTTTTATCAGAGAGAAAAATACCAAAATGTGAAAGACTGCAGCTGAACTCTTGTGTTGTTGGAATAACCAAGAACCCGCTGTAAAGGCAGAGGTCACTAGAACAGGCCCAGGGCTGGAAGAGGAGCCAGCTTTGTCTAAATTTTCTTCTGACATTTGGTTTATGCTGCTTTGCCATGTGAATACAGTTTTAAAGGAGCCTATCTGCCTCCTCATTAAAAGGCAAGTCATTTAGACAGCTCCAGAAGTGGAAAGCGAGTAACTCAATGACAGCTGGAGGACAGCTCCAGAATTTCTTGGTTGTGGCTGACTGTGCAAATGACTTAAATGTTAAAAGCAGCTATTTGCAGATCATCCTGTACTTTATAATCACCTGTCAGGAATGCAAAGATTTTGTATCTTGTTTTGTATATGTTTGAATATCCACTGGACCCTTAAGTCTTTTCCTCTTCACATGAGATGGACAAAGCAGCAAACATTTAATAGCGTAATATTTGAAGTTCTTGGGATTTCCCATTTGGTGTGGTCGATTTGAAGCCCACAAACCCCACTGGGCTGGGCTGGCTTGGCTGCAAATGAGACCACAGACTCTCAGAGTTTGATGTACAGCCAAGACCAAAATTGGTAGTGGTTTAAAGGCAACTTTTAAACCACCCAGGCTGTGGTCTTAGCTGGGAACTGAAAAGATGGAAAGCATCTAGGGAAAGAGCATTGTTCCCAGTGAGCATTTGGTAAACACCCCTCCATAACAAGTGTGCAAACTGTAACTTGCTCCTTCTGTCCTGAACAGCAAAATGCCAGTGTAAAGTGGTTCCCAGGGAGAGGACAAACTGTGGCTACCCAGGGATCTCAGCAGCAGAATGCAGGAAAATTGGGTGCTGCTTCAACGCTTCAGTCCCCAGCGTCCCCTGGTGCTACAATCCTAAACCAAAGAAAGGTAATATCTCTGCCAGAAACACTGACTTACCTCGTGTTTAATTGTCCAGAAATGTGTGCAACCAGGGAGCAGTTCTGCTTTTCTCCTTAGCCCAGAAAAATGGGCACAAATCTCTGTTGGGAGACCAGAGGCAGTAAAACACAAAATCAAGCCTTGCTTACCCGTCAGACTTCTGCTTCATCCTCTTCACACAATGTATTTCCTCTTCCTTCAGGCTTCTAGTTATCAAACAACTTGTGCTGATTACTTAGAGACATTTCTATGTCATTTGTGGTCTTATCCATGGGCAGAGCAAGGGATGCTCAGCACTTATTTAAGTGGGTTTGCTTGTTTGACATCTGTCAGCATCCTGCTTCTATTTTTTACTATTGCTTTCTCAGAGAGGATAACAGCTGCTCTCCCAGTCTTTCAAGGATTAGCTGTATATTTTACATAACTGTGTTAAGCAGTGGAGTGTAATTAGCAGCATTAATTAACTCAGTGTAAGCTACATTTGCTGGGCTGACAGCACAACTCCTTCTTAGGAGAACTTCAGGGCAGTCTCAGCAGTTGCACAGGTGACATGAAAGGAAATGAGGGGTGCAAAGGCAATGTTACCCAACAGAAGAACTTGAAATAAATTGAGAATAGTCAACAGGGATCAGAAGTACAGTAGGAAAAAATAGTTTTGCTTTTGAGCACTGCTTGCAATTCTTGTAAACCTTGAAAAACGAGCAGCAGCAATTTAGGGTGCCATTTTCATAGAATTGGTTTTCTGAGCAGAACTGCTCTATGAGAGGAAAACTGAAGTATTCAAGTCGGGTCCTATAATCTCTTTACTTGGGATTTTAGTTTTAAGTGCCTGGAAGAGCTGTGATTTCCTCCTGAAAGATTTATTTCCCTTCTGTAACTTAAGCTGGCATGCAGAGAGGGCTGGGTCACCCTCTCCCTGTGGTAGCCAGGCTGCTCTGAGGTTAGCATAGGGTCAGGTCATGGTCTGAGGCCAGGGTATGTGTAACCACTACAGGAGACACAGGACTCTTCACCCCATTGCTGGATTTAGGAAAGGTAAAGATGGGCTGCTGCCAGACACTTCCAGGGGTGAATTTTGCCTCCTCTTGTCCCTGGGGTGCAGCAGCAATTCATTATCCTTTGGAATTTAGTTTTGCCTGGGAGGCTGGGTGAGGATTTGGACAAATCTGCTGGCAGAAATTGGTTCAGAGAAGGTCATCGTGGCCATCACATCAGCCCAGTGACCTCACCTTTGATTTGTGAATTACATCAGCAGGCAGAGGGAACATGAAGTAACACACTGTCCTTCCTTCCCTCATTATTTTTGCTCCACACAGTGAGGAAAGTGTGTCCCAACGATCCCTACACCAGGATAAACTGTGGCCACCCTGGCATCAAGCCCAGGGAATGCACGAGGAAGGGCTGCTGCTTCAGGGCACACCCCGCTGGTGTCCCCTGGTGCTTCTACCACCGTGTCGTGGAGGAAGGTAATGTCCCACAGGAGATGTCCCCCGTGTCCCTCTGAGTGCTTCATGGCTCCTGGCAGTGTCCCAGGCTTGGTGTGCTGTGCCAGCCAGAGGGTGGGAGCAAATAAGGGTGGTTAAACCCTAAAAAAGCAGCTTCTTGTACAGAGAGTGGGGTGTTGCTGATGCATCTGAGCCTGGGATCTGTGGGCAGTGTGCCATTCTGGGCTCAGGTGTGAGCTCAGGACCCCAGCTAGTCCCAGAGTAGAGGTGCAGCCACCCAGCTCACATCCACCTTATCAGCAGCATGAGAGATAAAAGGCTTTGCTTTGGAAATGTGGAATGAAACTTACAGAAATTTCTGATCCCCAGCCAACTTTGTTTTAGTTGGGATTGACCTTTCAGGATATTTAATAACCAATAGCCTCAGCCACACTGTGTTCTGCACTACTTACAATTCACCATAATTCGGTTTTACTGATCTGGATCATAGCTGGGAAACACATCTACATATGGGGATTGCTCAAGATGGCTAAAAAATTGCATTTTGGGTGTCCTACATTGAGGCAAAACACTTCCTAGCATCTTGTGTGATTTATGGAGAAAACATGTCCCTTAATCTGCTTCTCCTCTTTACCTCCCCAGCTTGTTAAAAGGAGAAACTTCCATCAAGAACTTTGCAATCTTTGGATCTACTCCAACAGAACGACAGACGGAGGTCCCAACTCAGACTTTGTATTTTGCAACAGCCATGATTTCTAGGCTGCTTTTTTATCTGGGATTGACTCCTTTCTGATGAAAAGTTACTGGTAGCTTTTATTCTCTCAGTAGGCTAGCACCACACAGGTTTTCACTGTAATAAAAGAGGTACGACACAACTTGTGAGGGCTTTTCTTTTTCTTTTTTTTTGCTGTCTTTATTTTAAAGCTGTGCATTTCTCCGTTTCCCAGGAAATTTGGCATGTCAGCAACCTGCTGATGAGGGAGCAGGCACCAGTGCTTCCAAAAGGAGCACGGCACTCAGCTTTTTGTGTTAGTTACACTTCACACTTGCAAGTGACTGCTTTGAATTTGTTAGCTGGCATTACACAGGCCACCTATCCTTCTGAATGCTGGAAATATTCAGAGTTTGCCTTTATATAGATTTAGCTGTGGGTTTGAGCTTCTTTTCCCCCCTTGAAGGGAAGGTACCTTTTGATAGTTGACCACAGAGCTGGTCTGACTCAAAAACCTCCTGCTCTCTGCACCTCCCTGGCTCTGGTGCTCACCACAAGCAGGTCCCATGGGTCATGCTCAGGAAATGTCTCTGTGACACTAAAAGAAACACACAGGCTCTCCCAAGCCTGGCCTAAACCTGAAATGGAGCTGCTGTGTCTCGCCAGACACAGGAGAAGCTCCTGGTGTTGTGTGGTTGCTTTCTCCTGGGAGTCTTTAATGCTCAGCACAGCAGCTCGAAGCTTCCCTGCTTCAGCTGAGTGAGAGCTCGGTGAAGAGCCCAGTAAAGAGCCTCTAAGAGCTGTGTTGAGAATAAAATGAGGACCCTGAGGCTCCAGCAGCAACAAACTGTGCTCAGGGCTCAGCAGGGGAGAACAGGGCTGTGCTGCAAGGAGAGAGAAAAAGTTGGAGACACAGAAACATAGAATGGTTTATTTGGAGGGACTTTAAAAGGTCATCTAATCCAACCCTCCGCAGCAAGCAAGGACATCTTCAACTCAATCACGTTGCTCCTAGCCCCAGCCAATCTGTCCTTGAACTTTTCCAGGGATTTTTCACTTCTCTGAGCAACCTGTTGCAGCCTTTCACCACCCCCACTGTGAAAATCTTCCTCCTTAACATGCCTCCTTCGAGGTTTGATTTATCCCTTTACACTTTTAGTGATGAATAAGTTTACCCAGGCAGGTAAAAAATTAGTCATTCATAAACCACTTCCAACAGACTCAGAAATCTGATTTGAATATGGCAGGATACCAGCTGTAACATGAGCAATAAACTGAGCAGCGTACTGAAGGTCTTTGGAGGTGTTTCAAAAAGCTAAAGAAAGTGCTGGGTTGGGAGGGATCCACAAAAATTGGGACCAACTCCTGGCCCTGCACAAGAATCCCTGTGTCTGAGAATGTTGTTCAAACACCCCCTGAGCTCTGTCAGGCTGGTGCTGTGACCACAGCCCTGGGGAGCCTGTCAGTGCCCAGCCACCCTCTGGGGGAAGAACCTTTTCCTGATATCCAACCCAAACCTCTTCTGACACAACTTCAGGCCATTCCCTGGGGTCCTGTCACTGTCACCACAGAGCAGAGATCAGTGCCTGCCCCTCCTCTTCACCCCATGAGGAAGGTCAGTGAGGTCTCCCCTCAGCCTCCCCTTCTCCAGCCTGAACAGACCAAGTGCCCTCAGCACCATCCCTGGCTGTGATGTCACCTGCAAAAACCATGAGCTGCTGGGCTGAGGCAAAGCATTCCCAAGAGCTCAGCCACCACTGGGTCATGCAGCTGCTCCAGACATTTGGGCTTATAAATCAGAGTCAGTTGCTCACAGCACTAATAATTATTACCCGGGGATATGCTGTCATCACCAAGTCCGAAGGGACGATGTCCATTCTGGGAATTTACTGGGGAAAGTGCTCGAGGTCTCTCTAGGTAGGCTGCCATCAACACCCACACAAATGAACCTTAAAAAACTCCCTAGAATTCTAAAAACTAACATTTTTGGTGAGAAAATAAAGCTGGCAGAAACAGAGTGAAAGCCACAGCCGCTGAAGATTTGAAGATGACAGGCAGAGCCAAGGCAGAGCAAAGTGAGATCCCAAAAGAGGAGTGCCCACCAAAGTGTGCAGGACCTGCAGAGACGTGGCTACAAAAGGAGGGACCTTCCTCTCCTCCCCTTCAGGATCACTCTGAGGGCTCCCCTCACCCGAGTCAGTGTCCATGGGCCTCATTTCCAGTCTCAGAGAGAAAAAGCCCTCAGTGAAGACTCACCCTTTGTATCTGCAGCTCTGCACACCGACATCGCCATGCAGCAGGTGCTAAATAGGTAAACAAAATTCTGAATAATTTTCTGGAGGGGAAAAAAAAAAGGTCAACGTTGTGATTTTAGTCAGCAAAGGTGGTACAGGAAGCCACTTGTGTCGGTTTGTGACACAAAGGCTTTGTGCTGATGGAGCCATTACGCAGTGAGTGACGTTTGAAACCCCAAATACCCAATAGTCCTAAACTGCAGCCATGGCAGCTGAGTGCCACCAAAGCTCCAGCTTCTAATAAAGGCTGAATAGAACATGTTTGACATTGCAGACTGATTGCAATTGTGCTTCAGTGAATGAAGATGTTCTACTGGCTTTTAAAGCAATTGTTGTCAAGGGAAAGGCGTTGGAAATTGTTCATTTTGAAGTAATCAGGAGAGCTGTGTTTGGCTGACAGGGGAGAAAACTAGGACAGACAGGGAGCTCTGAGCAGATGGGTGCCAGCAACAAAGAACAAACCTGTAGCCACGTGAACAAGGGATTTAATCTCAAATACCTCCAAAAAAAGTGTTTTTTTTTTAATGTGCCACTTCCTTCAGGTGCCGTTCCCGAATGACTCCGGGTAGGGTATGGATCCTGCTACAGTGTCACACACCTCCTCTGGCAAAGCTCATGCTCAAAAGAAAGATTTCAGACAAGGTGCTAAACTGAAGTGAAAAAGAATATGGAAACTGAAATCTTCCTCTGTTGAGAGCAGCCAAATCACACGGTGCTGCCACAGGTCTCTGTGTGAGTTACTGCCTTTAGTAAAGCTTGAAAACTCGACCATGATGCCATTAAACAGCTTGGAGAGCAGAAAATAAAACACAAGAACCAACCCTTGCTCCCTGTGTTAAACCCAGCATCTCCAGACCCAGATTCAGTTTCCAAGAGGTTGCCCTCACTACCAGACTGAGCCCAAAAAGGAGAATTCACTACTCTGGGGTGATGGCTAAAGCTTCCTTAGGAGCAAAGTTCAGGTGAGAATTTCAGAAACTCTCAGGGGAGTTTTCCAAGCAGCTCTCTGCCAGAAACAATAACTCTCTTTGGGCAGAAGAGGCCATTATTACTCTGCAGGCTTTTCCCCCTGATCTGGGCCTTCTCCTGAAGTGTTTGAAAGCTGCCAGTGTTGGTGTCTGAACATCAGGATGGTCCCTGTCCCAGCACACTTCACCAGGTACACAATGGGACTACAAATGTGTCCTCAGTACTAGGAAAAAACAGCCAGACAAACAGACTTTGCTGTAGAATATTTGTGCTGCAACACAGAATGCATCCTAAAACCAGCTGGGTAGCACTCAGGTGCTGTAGAAAAGGATGCTCCTTTTTCCAGTGTTTGGAAACAGGCTTCTCCTTCCCCTGCCAGGTAAATTTTCCATTTTTCACATCATAAAATTTTGTTTCATACCATTTCCATGTACCAGAGGTGGGCAGGGTAAGAAAACAAAGTACTTTCCTGCTGGAGACCAGTGTTTCTATTCCACCTAGCTGTGATAACTTCTTGTGCTTTGTCATCTCCCTTTGCACACCCACAGGGGCAGCCAGAAATCCCCCTCGGAGAAGCCACCAGACAAAGACAGACCCTTGCAGGGTCCTGTTCCCACCTGTCCTTGAGTTAGGTCTCTCCACATGTGCTTCTGTCTCAGACAATAACAGGAGGTTGTTTTGGTAAACAGCAGTCTTGAGGGATTCAGTACTAGAACACCACAACTGAAATGATAATCTGGAATTCTTGAAGTAAAATATTTCCCTGCAGCTGAGGCAAATATCTTAATTGCTGAACTTGTTGCAGAAATTCTAGGAAATTCCCAGGGGTCTAACTTGCCACCAGTGTGGACTGACACTCCAGTTTATAGTGTTTTCAGAAAGCTTCATGAGAAGTAAATTTGGTAGGTAAAATCCAGCTCCTTCCTGCCACAGAATGAGATTTTCTCTGCTTCTTACCCTTTTTGAGACTTGGCATTATGCCCCATCCAAGGCATGCTCCACCAAGACACAGAATTTGAGTTTCAATGAAGAGAAAGAGCAAAATTAAAAGGTTTACTGTCACTTCTGTTTTTCTTTAAGTACTTTGGGGTTACTGTCTGATTCTTACACAGGAGAAGGACAAAAAAGCACCTGTAAGACTCTTGCTGAAGCCACAGAATCTACTTCGTATTTTATTATACAGATGCCAGGGATAAGAAAATAGGTCCTAGGAACCTAGGTGGAGCTTTATTCTGCCTGTCCAGCAGAACAAAACAGGCAGTGGGAGAAGAGAATGACTCTGCTAGAAAGAACTGGGGGAAACAATGCAACTCTGAGGGGTGCTTTTGCTGTCAGAGGCTGAAAATGGATCAGCTTCATGTTTTGATAATGTTTTCTGTCTGTGTAAGAGATAGCATTTTTTCTCAGCCTTCCCATGTGTGTGCAGGCACAGGCTTGGAACAGGAATGTCAGGAATCCAGAAAAGCCATCACACAGAGTTAACAGTGCATAATAAAATTCACAGATCTTGAAACAATCTTCAGGCACAGGGAGGTAAAAACCACAGAACCAAACCAGGCTATGAAATTTAAAATGCACTAAACAACAGAAATCGATGCAATTAGTGTCAGTTTGACTAATCCAGCCCTTGACAGCTTTTCTGCCCCTAAATGAAGCTGGCAACACTTCCCACCAAGCCCTTCATGAAGGCTGTCCCATGGGGAGATGTCAGTGCTGCTGGCAGCACAGCACCTGCTCACTGCTCACCTGGGCAGATCCCTGCACCCTCCCATGCTCCACAAGCCCATCTCTTACCCCACCCACCTCCTTGGCTTCCCATGCCTTCCAACATGCATTCCTAAGCAGGTTTTAAATGGATAGCTGCTGGAAAATAAAGTTTTCTTTATTTTCAAATGCTCTTTATTTTATGAATCCATTTGGCGCGCATGGTGGATGGGAATTGAATGTGAGGTATATTAATTTTTGCAGGGTTGCTAATGAGAAGTTTATGGTTGGGTTATTTAATAAGCATTAACTGCCATATAAAATGCTTGAAGTAATTTATGTTGCCACTCAGGCTATGAAGGACTCCCACTCCTCCTCCTCCCCTCCTGATCTAGGGACAACAGTTGGCACAGGGAGATATTTAGTTTTTGGGAACATAATTCCTTCAATCAAGTATTATTTCCAGGGCTATAAAACATAACATAAAAGCATGATCTCTGTCATTGTGAGAAAACTGTCTTGAAAATGCAATCCTGTTGCATCCTTAGGGCAATTCATGCTTTAAGCATCACTGCTCAGGTTATTTATGAGCAGGTACTTGTGAAAGTTAGGCCAGTTCTCTTTGAACTGTGTGAGTGAGGCAGGTAATTTGGTTGCTGTGGTAGTCTGGATGGGTGGCACAAAGACAGTGATGTTGTCTAGGCTTGGCCTTAAGTCAAACACCATGAAACAGCCTTAAAAACTGCATGAAAAACCACCCAGGGAAAGTGAATATTTGCCAAAGCACAGCACACCAACACTGAACCCTCCTCCTGGCACTGCCAGGTCAGGATTCCTGCCCAAGGGTTTCCCTGCCAGCGCAGTAGGAAGCAGCAGGAGCAGTAAGCATGTCACTTCTTGGCCAGTGTGGATCTTCAGGAGGAACACAGGAAATGGAAATGCTGACTTTCTAAACCAGAAATGCCCAGAGGGCTGCAGAACATCCCACAGGTGCTGCAGCAGAATGAGGGAGAGCGGTGTTTGTTAAAATGGGAAATGGACAGGTGGGACTGGCAGGATAAAACAGAGTTTTTCTTCAGCTGGGGAGAAGAGAGGAGGAAACCCACCCACTGCAGAGTGCCAAGCAGAAGGGAAACAGGGAATGATCCTTTTCTGCTTCTTGTAATGAAACAGCGCAGGGAACATCTGCCACTTGCAGGTAGCAAGGGTGAGATGAACAGAAGATTCAGTCCTTGGAGGAAAAATCCACCAAAATTGCATGAAAATACGAAAGTAATTAATTTCACTGGTTCAGGAAGTCCTTCAGTTGTAGGATTTCTCAGAGAAGCACCCTCTGATGCTTGCCCTGTTTGGGTTGGAAGGGACCTCCAACATTGTCTAGTGTGACTGCAGTTCATGCTTTTAAGGATTTTTAGTGGCTATTTCTGTAACCCTGCTATACTGGGAGTTACCTGAAACCACCCCAATTGCAAAGAGGCAATTCCATGTCCTTGCTGGCTGCCAGGATCAAGGAGCAGGAAGTGAAAATGTATCACCACCAACACATTTTCCCCTTCCCTCAGAGTGAACACAGGACCAAAGGCATCTGTCTGAAAATAATAACACTTTATTTGATTTTGTGTGTGTGTGTGTTACGTTATCATAAATGTTCTCTAGTCTCAGAAAACAAAGCCCTAAGTCTGGAAAATAATGCACATACAAATCTCTTCTTACAGGTATTAAGTATACAGAAATATACAAAGATTTCTCTATTACTGTAATATATCATCAGAATGCCCCACATCCCACATTTTTACTCAGGTTCACTGTACCGGGAAGCATAAACTACAAAGGTAACAAGCAACCTGAAAAAGACATGGTTTGTATAATATAATTACATTATATGTATATATATATATCTACAACAGTGCAAATATATCACAGCGTGCAGGCAGCAGTAGTCTCTAGAGAAGCAGAATAAAATTGATTCACAGTAATGCAAATGCATTACAGAAACAAGAGACAACAATGACATATTAGATATTCAGAATATGCACACTTTAGCACGCTGATTTAAAATCATACCTTGCATTGACTCTTGCTTTGAAAAACAAAAGAACCGAATGTTAAATAATTCAGTAACAGGTTCAAGGGCAGAATCTCACAATAAGGTCAACTGACTCAGATAAGGTATTTGATAAATCTTTACTGACACAGGTAAAGGCTTGGCTCCACTGCAGGACTTGTTATCTTCTTCTTTGAAGATTTATCAGTGTAATTGTCTCAAATTTAATTTTCTTTCGCCATGATTTAAGAGAATTTTTCCCCTTTTTTATTTTTAATTGATCAACAATTCACTTTTGTAAAGGTTGGTACAATTATCATTGAGGCCAGGAAAGCTGGTTTCTGAGAGTAGCAGAAAGGAATTTGTATAATGATTACCCTAAATGGGCCACTAAATTAGCTACTGTGGGGTCAGAAAAAAAGACATCACAGATGCCACTGAAGTAGAAAACCCCGTCAACCTTTAGAAGTACAAGCTTCCATGTTGCCTTGCAATCTGCTTAAAAAGACATTTTTGAATTTCTTTTCTTTTTGAAAGAGTGAAGCACACCCAGAGATCCAGCACATTGGGATTTTGGTAGCTCAAAGAAGTCTCCAAGTCACCCACCCACCTTTAACCACCCTGCACTCTTCCCCAGCAGCTCATTTTCACACCCCACGTGGACAGCAGCCATGAATATCCAGAAAAAAGGGACACAAGCAATCGACAGGCATGGGCTGAGCCACAGGGAAACCCCCAGATAAAAGAAAAAAAAACAAAAAAAAAAGAACCAGCAAAAGCTGCAAAAGCTGGGTGTGTCTTGAAGGCACAACCTGTGCAGAGAGTACAGGCTGAGCCATGGCCATGTTTGGTGACAGGAGACACATCCTGGCTAGTCACCTTTTATTTTACAGTGCTGGCAACAGGTCCCAACAGAAATCTAAATCTCTTAAAGAAAGGTTCTACAGCTGACAACTGCATGAAATTATCATCCACCATAAGATTTCAAAATGACAAAAAGACTGAAGCTGAATCTTGTGCTCTACGGTACAATTACTCCTTCAGAAACTCTACTTGAAATATGTACAGAAACAGAAATAAAGCATTAAACAGAATTAAAACAAAACTTGCTATGTTTGCAGGCTCAACCTGAAACTTTTAGACAAGTAATATGAAGAGTGATATGTGGGCTGATAAAAATCACTCCGTGGGATGCAGCAACAACCCCTTTGTGTACTGTGGGAACAGGTATTTAAGAGGAGGGCAGCAGGAGTCAATCCCTGAAAATGCCACTGCCCCTGTTCACTGATGGCAGAGCTCCTGATGAACTCCAGTGGTGCTCAGCACATAATTTCTGCACTCACCAGTGCTGTGTGGCACTGCAGTGATCAGCCTGTCACAAGCTGTCACAGAGGACACGACACCGTGTCATTTTCTGCCTACTTCTAGTTCCCAACAGCTTTTCACAGGATCATGTGTTACAAATGGATCTCCACTCAGAAATTCCTGAGCAGCTGCACCCTGTGGGGCTGTTCTGGTAGGAAATAAAGGGTGGCATCCAATGAAGGATGGAGGCTCTCCTTACTGCTGTATTTACAGAAATATTTTTAATTGTCTTTTACAGCAGTAGCCAGATTAAGTTCTAGCTAGGCTTTGGCCCTTCTAATTTCTCCTTGAATAACCTCACAACATCCTTGTAGTCCTGCTGGGTTGCCTGCCCTGTCTTCCAAAGGCCATTAACCCTGTTCTGTTCCCTGAGTTCCAGCCAAAGCTCTCTGCTCTGCCAGGCTAATCCTTGTCCCCCTGTGGCTCGTCCTTTGGCACGTGGGGATGGATGGCCTGCTCCTGCTGTGCCTTTAGGATTTCCTCCTTAGGGATCCCCAGCCTTCCTGGACTTCTCAGCCCTTCTTCAGGGCTGCCTCCCAGGGGACTCTGCCAATCCAGCTCCCAAGCACAGTCTGCTCTCCAGAATCTGAGGTGGGGGTTCTGCTGCCACCCCTCCATCTCCCCAAGAACCAAAACCTCTCATTTCATGTTTGCTGTGCCCAGGAGGATCTCCCACCATCACATCACCCACCAGCCCTTCTCTGTTCACCAGCAGCTCCAGTGGGGCATCACCAGTGCCTGGTTCCCTCACCAGCTGTGGCAGGAATTGCCTCCCACACACTCCAGGAACCTCCTGGACTGTTTCCTCTCTGCTGTGCTGTATTTCCAGCAGGAATCTGGCAAGTAAAAGTCTCCCACAGGAACACTGGGCATTGACCACAAGACTTCCCATGGAACATTTCATCTGCCTCTTTATCCTGGTTGGGTGGTCTGTAACAGACTCCCACCAGGATACCTGCTTTGTTGGCCTTCCCCCCCAGTTCTCAGAGTCCCAAAATCCACCCAGCACTGTGTAAATAGGTCAGGTAGGATCTTTGTGAGGATCACTGGAGTGGCACAGGTCAGTATGCACCACACTTCCTTGGAGGAACGAGTGTTTAATAAAACATTCCTTTCTGCTGAGAACACAGAGTTTGACACAAAAGTGTGGATGGAGCTGTCAATCACCTGAGACATCCAGTTCTTGGACTCAGGTTCATTATCTCCCACTTACATAACCAGCTCTCCTTGTTACATCTGCACATATTCCTCTCTTTTAATGAAAATAGGTGCTTTGTGCTCTAAATTCTGAGAGCCCAAGAGGATTTCAGCACCAGTCTTCTTCCACTCACTTTGACCTGTAACAATGGAATCTTCTCAATTTCTTAAGAGCAGAATCTGCTTTCCAAATCTTTTATTTAAGTGTAAATAATAATGCTTCGAGTTGTTTTTTTAAAAACCTTCAGGGTTTTTCAGATTATATGCAAGTTTCCACAAAGAAAAACAACAAAAAAAGTATGAAAGACCTAAAGTCTTAACTAATGCACACAGTAACCAAAGCAACATCTCAAAACAAGTCAAAATAGAACAAGGAGGCCAACAGGACACTGAAATCTTCCTGCAATCCCAACAAAAATCATACATTCAGTTTTCAAGTGACCTTTAGACACCTTTTGCCTCCTCCACAACTTTTAGCCAGGCTGTGACTGGTTCAAATGGTAATAGTGGCATTGACTTCAAGGAGTTTATGGCTCTTTATATATGGCTATAAAACTGAGGATTTTTAAATTGAGGGTTTGAAGAATCCTGCTGGCCTTATTCTTCCAAGTGAAGCCTCCAGAGCTTCACAAAGTGCTGCTCAACTCACCAGCACCTGCATGCTCAGCCCATTCACCTGGGAATGTGTTTTATACCAACCTGTTGGAATTTATCTCCAGGTAAAGACAAAAAAAGCCAACCTGAGACTACGCTGAGTCTTTGCAGTAGATGAAAACATAATTGGGATGGATTTTAAAATGCTTCTGTCCCACAGCAGTGACAAAAGAGAGATCATTCGTTAATTTGTGAGCTAGGGAGGGAAGAAATTATTATCTCATCTATGTGTGTCACTGAGTTCCCAGAGAATTACTTCTTTACTGGGATACTACAGTCTGAAATCATTCCTTAGAATAGTAACTTCCAGCTAAATGCTGCCAGCAGAAGGCTGGAAAAAGCGAATCTAACAAAAAAAAGGAGTGACAAAAAATATTCCCAGAGCAGGAATTTTCTCAAGAACACCCATGGATGGCCAGGTTTTTGGCTACCATAACACAATACAAAGTTACAGTACAGGAGGACATACTGGAGGCTACAAACATAAAATGAGACAGTCTAAAAAGAGAGGAACAGGCAGAGATAAGACATTATCCATGGAATTCATACAGCTAAAGTGGTCTGGATGGGAGAGAACAGCATCCTGCAAGATACCAGTGTGGAAATGCCAGCAAAGTTACCTCATTTGGAACACTGCAAGGGATTGTCAGGGTGGTATTTGGTAAATGGTGTTGGTAAACACAAAACATAAACCCTGAAGCTGTTCAATGCCAGGGATGTCACACCTTTTGACCTCAGCTTGGACCAGAAGTCTGCAACCCAAGAGTATTTTGGCAAATGTAGTCCTTGGTCTGCTTGCAAAAAAATGTTTGAACTGCCTTTAATACTCACTAACACTTTGAGAGTCTTGAAATAATCAAGGCATGTTTTGCTGAAGGGATTTCAGCTTGTGCCTTGTTTAAAAACTGTTCACAGCTATGAGTATTATTTAGAATAGCTCAAACTCTTAATTTTTCAAACCTGACAGCCATATAGGTTTATACCTGCTCGTGATTATGCCTGGAAAAGCTGCAGAGCTGTTCAAAAGCTTTTGGAGAAAAAACAGCAACAAAAATTATGCAAAGAGGCTGTGCAAGGAATTTGGTTTTTCTTCTACAGTAAAGATTAATTTTGCTTTCACAGGTAAACCTTATATTCAGGGAAAGTTCAGCTAGCCTTCCTGAAATATGTGACTCGATTTAAAACCTTCCAGACAACAGGCTTAGTTCAGATGTCCTGAGTTTAACAGATCCCTGCAGTCTGTGTCTGTATTAGTAAATCAAACAGAGCCTGGGCACAGGTCAGGAAAACTGAGAAACAATTTTCTTCCTTGCTAAAAGGCAGAGCTGCAGCCCAGCACAGCCAGAGCTTCTCCAGGCAGGGTTTGGGTTGGGTAAAAGTCAGTCCAGGGGCCATTCCTATTAGCCCCAGCTGCCTGAGGACTGGCAGAGTTGGCCCTGGCACTATTTATTTCACTAGGACAGACACAGCCACGGGGTCTTGGAAAAGTTTGTGAATTTTTGAATCTGCTGGGGGCCAGAAGATGCACCAGGTCTCTCTTACCTGCCCTGCTGCCATGAGCTCTTGGGCTCCTCGAGGGTTTGCTGACACTGAGCTGACTCCAACCTGCCAGACTTCAGCATCCTGATGGGAATAATGCATTTACAGGAGGTGCAGGACTCACTCAGGGGTCTGGGACACCAAGATAAATTCACAGTCACGGCAGAAGGCTGTGCAATTTGCACCAAAGCTCACCAAGGTGTCCAGTGAGACTATGGTGGATTCATTTTGGGTTGAAAACACAAATCCATGAAAATAAGTGACAAAATTCTAACCAGAATTCCCCCCTGCCAAATTTACAGAGCTGAGATACCCAAAATAACAGTTTCATTGATGTTCAATTCAACTGATTCTCATGTTGTTCATGTAGACTTAGGGATGAGAACAGAACTGCCTGGCATACCTAGACCTGCAGTGTTACAAGCCATTTGTGTATTTTTTGGAGAGTCCTACACAGTGTGTTGCAGATATAAATGAACACCTCTGGATGAGGCAGTCACAGGCTCTTGCACTCCTTTTACAATCACTTTAGGGACAGATCCTGCTTTCAAAATTTAATTAAAAATGAGCCTTGGAGTGCTTTGATTTTTTTTTTCAGTTGCAGGAGGTAGATCAATGAACACAGCTAGTATCCCAAAATATCACAAATACTAAGGATTTGAAGACACTGAAAAAGAATCTTTTTTTTTTTAACCATTCAGTGACAGCTTGACCATGTCTAACTGCATGTGCTATCCAGTGCTGCTTCCAAATGGGACCACAGGTTTTTGCAGATTCACAATCTGCCTTTTCTTCCTGTCATTACAGTTTTCAGATATGAGACCAGCTCGACAAGTAAAGCACCAGAATTCTAAATTCAGACAGAAACAAAAATAATTACTTGAATCACTTTAGGTTTCTTTTAAAAAAGTATCCGTATTAAAAAGATATCTTTACCTTATTAATACATTTACAGACTTTTAGCCAGAAGGGGTAATTCCGTGGAAAAGAATTGCAAAATAATACATAGAAAACTGCAAAGATGAAATTCAAAAAGATGAGAGAATCCTATTTTCTTTGCATTCCTCATTTTGCATCTCACTACCTTGTCAACTAGAGATGACATTACACTATTCTGGCCACCAGGACTGGTATCCCGGTGACCTTATTCCAAAATTGGTTTTTATAAGGAAAGCTCCTGCAGCCAGGTTTCTTGTACAAGTTACACTGCCTCAGTATTGATATTCTGTGGTGTAAAATTCCCTTCTAGTTCTTCTTCCTAGTTAAAGCTAGAAAGTGTAATGAAAACATGACCCAACCCAACTGGACTGATTGGCTTAACACTGTATGTCCACTATCCCATTGTGGCTCTCCATGGGCTCGGTCAGCATCTGGCTGGGCACTGGGGACCAGCCTGCCACAGTGAGACAATGTCAAGTGCCCTCTATTGCATGTCTAAAGTTCTCCTACTGCATTGGCTTAGCTGCTTCTCCTTTACCTCTCCGCTCGGATTTTGTATCTGAGGACAAAATAGGCAATCAGGCGCAGAGAGAAGAAGAAAATCCCAAGAACAATGAAGTCCAGGTAAAGTTTGGCATTTTCTACATCCAGTTCTTTCAGGATGGCCTCTGATTTTTGAAAGTGGCAGGTGTCATCTTTGTCACAATGCAGGTCTTCTCGGTCCAGTCCATAGATGGAGAGGATGACTCCTTCAAACCCATATCTGGAAAGAAGAAGGAGGGATTACAAGGACAATCCTGATGATCTGGTTAAAAGTGCAACACAATCCCTGTGAAAGCTCAGCTGAAATGCTGAGGGGTTCAATATTGCTCTGACACATCTGTCTTGGGGCACAGTTCTATCCCCAGACACATCACATGGCACGGGCATTTACGTAAGAGGGAACAAGGGCAGGAGTTTTGCCTTTAACTGCTCCCAGTTAGTGCACAGTGCAATTTCTGCAAGAGAAAAATGTTAAATCAGAAAGCAGCTTAATTTCAGCTCATATTCAGACATTCCCCATTTCACAGTGACATCATTATTTTGCCTTTTTTGGTTTTTTTGAACAAGCAACAGGGATACAATCATGGCTTGAAGTCAGAATTTTATTAAAACCAGCATCAACCTAGAACACCCCTTCTCCTTCCCTCTGTGCACTAATGGTTTCACTGATAATGCTCCCAGGATTTCCTTCTGCAAGGAGATAAACCATCATGGATCTCACATATGAAAGCTCCCTCTGGCTTCAGGAGACCCCACACGAGCCAGGCAGTGGTTTAAGGGCTCCCTTTGAATTCTGAGTATTAATTCAGGGGGTGCAGTCTCATTATCTTTGATAGGAATCTGTGTAGGACCTCACTTGGTGACAAAGAGGATTTTTTTTGCCTGGGATTTCTCAGGTAATAAGTGCAGCTTGGGCAGGGTGGGGAAATGGGGAATGGGAAATTCCCCTCTCCTAATTTCAGCTATAAACATTTCAGTGTCTAATCTAAATTATCCCTCCAGAGGTTTCCTGGTGGGAATTGTCCCATCCTAAAATAGCTGTGTCAGACACAGACAACACATAAGGTGCCTATGGGTCTTAAAGCAGCAGTTTAAATTAGAGGTGACACAAATCCTTTGTCTTTTGTGGCACTGCTACTGCAAAACTTAAACACAGGCCTGTATCCAACAAACCTATCTAGGATAAAGCAGCGAATTATACAACATTTTCTTCCAAAAGGAGGCACTGGCATCAGTTTCTCAGTTGGTGATGTCCCTGTTATTTCATAAATCCACCACTGCAAAATCCAGGAAGATTTTCATGCTGTGCAATCCCACTGAATTCAAAGGGACTGGCGTGGACTTGTGGCCAGTAACCTGTTCCTATTTATTTCACAACATATACAACTTAAAATGCAGTGAGATAATGTGATTTACATCACAGGCATGAGCATGTTTATGCCCTAGAAGAACATGCTGTGAACAGAGTCTTTGGCACAAAAAATAATAAAATAATATAAAATAAAATAATATAAAATAATATAATATAAAATAATATAAAATAAAATAATATAAAATAATATAAAATAAAATAATATAAAATAATATAGAATAAAATAAAATAAAATAATATAGAATAAAATAAAATAAAATAAAATAAAATAAAATAAAATAAAATAAAATAAAATAAAATAAAATAAAATAAAATAAAATAAAATAAAATAAAATAAAATAACCAAGCAAAGGCAAAAAAGCAGCATTTCCAGATGGGAGGGTGAAGGCCTCCCCAGCAGTACCTGACATAGGAAATGTAGGACATCCATTGGAGGTATGTTGGGATGGTATCAAAGCTGACAAAAAACCCAGAGAACAGAAGGACTGGGATGGCAGTAACTGGGCCCACAAAAGTTGCCACCTGTGAAGAGAAGAAATAAAGTGTCTCTTATCAGAAAGACAGAAAAAAAGTAAAAATTTTCTTGCTATTCTGTTACTGTTAGGAATAATTCTACTCCCCCAAATTATCACATTTTGAAATACTAGAAAATTGCTGATTTTTCTTTTTCTTGTGAGGGGGAGAGCAGAAGCACAGGGGTCACACAGTAAGGCTATGCTGGTCTCCACAGGCTGGCACAGAGAGGGAATCAGGTGTTCTACTGCAGAAATCTTGACAGCATCAAGGCATATTGAGGTCAGAATCATCTGTTCTGCTGTGGAATGGTCACCTCAGCACATCTCCTGCCAGGAGTTACACAGCCAGCTTCCAGTCATGCCAACAGCTGCCACTCTCCCTCCCTTTCCAGAAATTTGGGGTTTTGGGCAAGCCTTTTCCTACCTTTCCTTCTACAGCTTTTTTGGGTGTGCACGGAAGAACCTTCTCCTATTGTGGAAAATTTCCAGTTTGTGGGGATGCAGAAACATCAGTCCTGCAGCTTCCAGGACCTGCTCGGTCTGGGGTGAACAGCAAGTGACAATCCACCCAAGCAGGGGCAGGCACAGCCCCTTCAGGTGGGGCAGGAACTTCAGAGCCTCACAGCCAGGGCTTGTCTGTGCCCCAATGTGAGTGGGGAGCATCAAGAACTCTACTACAGCAAGAAACTTCCTCCCTGCCTGCTCTCAGCAACCATCCTGGGGACACAGCAGCAGTGACTGTGCTCACAGAGCTGCTGTGAGGCCACCAAACTCCAGTACCTGGAGGGATGTGGAGGCTGCACCTATGAGCAGGCCCAGGGACTGAGCCACCAGGGATGTCATGGTGCCCAGGGCTGCGAAGAGGACGAAGCGGAGCGCGTCGGAGGGCTGGGAAGTCATCCAGTACACGATGCTGCAGTAAGCCACAGGGAACATGATCTGCAAGGACACACACTGGGAGTTAGCCCCTGACAGCCAGGCATTCACTGCTGCTCTGGGCAAGACAAAATCCTGGTGGGGTTCTAATTGATCTAAAGGCTCTCAGCCTTTCCATTACATGACAGGCGGGTGATATTTCTCTTTCTGCTTGGGCATTTGGAAACTCCACTCCCATCCCTTCACAGTTCCCCCCCTGCAAATAAGCAAAGCTGGTCATGTGTTTATTAAAAGAGTGTTGGGTCAGGTCTCAGCTTTTGTGAAGTCCTGCACTCTCAGGGTGTTTCTGATTCATCCCTGAAGCTTCACCAGATGCAGATGGGCATTTTCCCCAGTATTCCAATGGATACAACACCAGTACTAATCTTCTTGGCAAGTGGGCTTGTCATTCATGAACTTAAATGGTTCTGTTTCACTGAAGAGTCAAGCATGTACCTGAAAAGGAACATCAGCCATGGTTTTGGCGAGGTAATAGGCTTTCAGGCTGTACCAGTAGTTCAGATGCTCTCTGAGAAACACTCCCATCTCGAGGGGAACTGCAGGGAACACAGGTTATTCAGTTAGTCTGGCAGGGTGCAATACTGCTGCACACAACAACAACACAGCTCACCCATATCTCATCCTGCACTGCTGCAGTCCCAGGGTGGGACTGGAACTCTCAGGTCTTTGACAGAGCAGCAAAAGTTTCAGTGATTTGTAATGAAATCTGAGAGGTCAGCCCCTAGAACCGCTCCCTGTTGAGACTATGGACTGGTCTACTCAGATGATCTGAACCCCCCTTAAAGAGGATTTTTCAATTAAAATTGGTGTCCAAGCTGAAAGAACTTGGCTATCCCTTTTGGTCCAACAGGGAATCCAAAGTACCAGCACTCCCAAAGCAAGTACACAACATTCTGCAGGAGTTTGCTTCTGACACCACATGAACAACCTGATTTTATGCAGGAGTCATAACTTGGAAGCCCCACAGAAATTATTCCATCCTCCCTAAGTCCTTCCACAAGCTCAGGGCATGGCTAAGATGCACTGGGATAAGGAGAAAATTCCAGTCCAGGGCTGTAACACTGAACTGTCTGTGCTGAAAAACACTGGAAAAAGTGGGGAGGGAGAAGTGCCGCTGGCCAAGGCTGTTTCTGCTGGCACAGCAGTGCTTCTGTGGCTGCAAGATTTATCCCCCCACCTGTCTTAGAAATAGAATCACAAGCCAAATGCTATCTTATAAAAAACCAGAGACATTCCAAGAGCCTCCCACCTCCCTGCAACCCCCTCCCCTGTGCTGTGACACAGTGCCCAGCACTCACAGGTGAGGACAGTCGGCATGAGCGCAGCAAACATGAGGAACAACATGGAAAAAAAGAGGAATCCCGAGTTGCTGAGGACTTTCTTGGCTTCATTGCCAATGCCCAAGTAGAGCAATCCAATGAGCAGCCCAATGCCAATGTGTGAGGTGATCCTCAAGTGTGTCAGGACCTGGGGTAAGCAAAGAGGCATTTAGTGCAAAGTCTGGGCTCAAAAATAATGTCAGTGTGGCTGAAATCAGATTTCAGGAAAGGAGCACTCACGTCCAGAAAATCTTACACAGAAATCATTGAATGGTTTGGGTTGGAAGGGGCCTTAAAGATCACCTAGTCCCAATGCCCTGCCATGAGAAATGTTCATTTGCTACTGGGTAAGAAAAATTATGAGTTTCCCCCAGAAATTTCTTCCAGGTAATAGAGGAACTGCAAATGATGCAACCTGAAATCTCACTCTCTGACAATATCATGGATCCACTGCCTCTTATTCATCAGGGGAAAGAGACTTTCTGACTAAAAAGATAAATTTCCCCAGAGCAGAAGAGAAGCAGGAAAAGCATTTCAGGCTTGTATAGACCAAAGTAACTTCACCAGGAATAAATTAGCTTTCTGTGCCTTCTCTGCTACACAGTATTCCCAGAAGAGGCTTGGAAGAACAAAAGAAATAATAACATTGGGAACAAATACAAGCCTTTGGAGTCGAGCAGGAAAAAAAAAATATATTAAAAACAGCATTGTCTTTCAATCTATACATCAGCAAATCAGCTACAGTTTCTCCTGATCTTAATTCATTAACTTAATTAATCCTTGTTGACAAATGCACTTATAAAAAGCAGGAAGGGAGAACAAGTTATGGCAAAGAAGCAAACTTTTTATCTACCGATTTTCTATTTCCAAAAATGAAGACTTTAAGTAGTAACTTTATATCACACTGAAATTATTTTCTCCACCATCCCGAATTTTCTGGAAAGCCTCATTTTGTGACTTTTCAGTAGGATTAATAACTGTATAAGGGACCAGCCAGCACAGAGGGGGTTTAAACTCTGGGTTTTTAGGCCAGGTACTTCTGAGTGCTGTGTAGAAAGATGTCGTGCACAATGAAGATGGCAGAGTTAACAGCAAGACTGAAAGATCAGCCTCTCCCCTTTGAAATTCTGTGATAATTCATGGATGGGCTGCTGGACAGGACCTTTGAGGTGTATTGCACTTCCCCACACCCAGCTTAACTTTTGGCTGCAGAAGTTATTATAAAGCCATTCTTACCGAGTCCCTCATGATGGTGAGGAAAGTTCTTTTGAAGAGGATGCAGAACTGGGTTAGGCAGCTGGCAGAGAAGCTGTGGCAGCCTTCTGTGGAGGAGGAGTCCTGCAGAAACACACCACAGAATAAACTGCTTCCTTCACAGTATCTGGTTTGGTTTTCATTCACAAAAGCCCACTCACATCAGCTGAGTGTGCCCAGAGCCTCCTCCACCGGCCGAGGGTTTGAGTTTCCCCCCTCCCCTGCAGCCCCATGAGCTGAGGTGCCCAAAATACCTCTTCAGAGGGCCGGTGCCAGAGGAAGGGGTTCAGCTCGTGCTCCCCAGCCACGTCTCTCTTGTAGTCTGTGTCACAAATCCTCTCCCTCACAGCCCTGACCAGGCGGCTGTTCTGGTCCCCGTACTCACCAGAGGCCACTTCCATAACTACAACAACAGAGAGTTGGAGTTAGCTTTGCAAAGGTCCAGCTTTGCACTGCTGACCACATACAAGCCTTGGTATTGAATCCCCTTGATGCTGCAGCACTGGCAAAAACAGGTTTGTTTTTTTAGTAGTTTTAGTAGTTTTTTAGTAGTTTGGTTTTTTTTAAGACACCTGCAAATTCATAAATAAACAACATTTAAATGCATCTGTCCATAAATCTTCAGAGAGATCTCTTTATCCTGGATGTTCAGTGAAACAGCTCAGAGGAAAGGCAATGAATACAGGTAACAAAAAATGACAAAAGTCTACTTTTATGGCACTTTCCATTCTTTTTTCATTAAGAAACAACACTGAAAAAACCCTCAGTGCTCTAACCACAGTGGTACTGCTCAAGATTTAAAAAAAAAGTGCAAAATACTGGAGCCAATTAAAAAAACCACTAATATTAGTTACTATGAAACACTAAAGATTATGCTTTATCTTTAATTTCCTGAACCTGGACTTCTAACAGAGTGAAATATTAACTAAATTGTACCACTAGATGGCATTCAAATTACTCAGGGAAAAAAAAATCTGACTAATTTTATTTTGAATTTTGGTTCATATATGAACAAAGCACATAAGAATATATGGACAGAAGTATAAATCACACCACGGCTCCCTTTACCCTGAAGGTGATGATAAAATACAAAATAAATGAAATAAACTATTCAAGCTGTCCTTACCAAAATCTGCTGGGTTGTGGTAGGTTGGACAATTCAACCCCAAATCTCTCAGGTAAGGGACGAGGTTTGTTACCTTCCCACGGTAAATGCACTGACCTTGACTTAGAACATAGAGCTGGAAAACAAGAAGAAAAGGGAAATAAAAAAAATAGAAAATAGAATAAAAAGAAATAAAGAAAAAAGTGAAATAGTATCAAAATATTTGAACCTGTTGCATAATAACATCTCCTTGTCCCTGTGAGAAGAGCACCTTGGGAAGATCTGTCACCACTTGAAATTAACTTTGCATGGAATTACAGCTAAGGGAAAATTTAATGCCTGGAGTTTGAATTCTGCACACGTTGCCTGCAGGACTTCAAACACATTAACACAGAAACACACTAATTCCAGCCTTTGGCACATGCTGAAAATAGGCAAGGAGCTGGAGAGCCAAGCCATCTAATTTCCACACATTATGGCTATTTTGGGCTGGGAGCTGAGGCTGGTGAAGGCAGGAATGGAAGGAGAGCTGGGACAGCACAGCAACAGCAAACAGCTCAATCACTCTCACTTTTAGCCACGATACTGACTTTAAATAAACCTCCCTGCCAGACTGGCAATCTGCAAGAGTTTGTTCACCTGTGGTGGTGGAGGTTTTCTCTCAGCTCCCACAGGACTAATCTAAGTCCTCTAACAAGACTGAAATACATTTTTATCTAATCTAAACACACATGGTCCACATGCCATTGTTAGCTTGGAGAAAAGCTCTCCAACTGACTTAATTTCAATTAATTTTCAATACTAAATTCGATTATTATCATTTCATGTGAATTAACTCTTCTCAATCTACAGCTGTGTATCTAGGATGAGAACATACACTTGCAACATTGCAGACATTGGCACTGCAGCCCTCCTACTTTTATATTGCTGTAATTCACTTCTGTGACAGCCCTGAGCACAGGAGCAGCGCTGGGTGAAGGTGTGACAATCACCAGTGCAACAGCCACGATTTCACACACCTAACAGCAAGATTCTTCACAAACACTACGTGTAAATAAAGGAAACAGGCAGAGAAGAAGGGGAAAAAAAACCCCCATAATCAAAAAGTGTATTTTGTTGTTATTTATTTAATTTCTTTATATGATTCGTAGCCGTCAACTAGACAGCTCAGTCATGTTTTTAGATTGAAGAGTGTAGCCTTGAAAGCATAACCACCCTAAACTACCCATGAAGAGAAAGTCTGAGAGCAGTACCTGGTCAAAGAGCTCAAACAGCTTTGCACTGGGCTGGTGAATGGTGCAGATGATGGACCTGCCACCCTGGGCCAAAGCCTTCATCAGAGAGACCACCTGGAAACATGATGCACTGTCCAAGCCACTGGGAAAAAAAAACCAAATAAGTTTGTTATCCACAGGCACCACTCAAAACTAGCACATGCATTTGCTACTTGGTCTCCCATTATTATCCTTTTACAAGTTTTCTCTGTAGCAGTTTCATTTTATCATATGCCAACCTTATGCTTGTGTTTCTCCATCAGGCTTTTAATTAAGTTGGAAGCATGCCTGAGAATGAAAAAGAGTATTCTCAAAGCTGCCTTAAGGGACTTTTACATTTTAGGGCTGCAGATTTAAATGCTCCCAACTCTAATGAATAGATACATATTCATGGCTTTCCCAGCCTCTTCCCAGATTGATCACATTCATTACCAAAAGTCACATTTTAAAATGTTTATATTCAAGCTGTCTTCGCTCAAAAAAGAAAACCCATGCCACAATATTTTTCTCTCTCTTCTCCCTCCTCCTGCAGTTTGTGTCTGCTTTAAATATTATTTACAGCCCCTCAGTCCAGCAGTTGCAACAGTGACCCAGGGCACCAAGAACTCAAATCAAATTATTTCTTGGCCTCTTTCAGTGCCTGCAGGCAACACCAAATGAGCCTTTTCCAAGGATTTGGAGATGAATAACTTTTCTGTAGCTGTGTTCTACTGTGCAAAACCGTATTTGTCTAGCTTTAATTTTTGGCCTAGCAGTACCTGGTTGGTTCATCGAAGAACATGACAGGAGGGTTGTTCACCAGCTCCAAAGCAATGGCAAGACGCTTCCTCTGGCCTCCAGAAAGACTCCCAGTCCTCGTGTTGGCACACGTCAGCAAACCCAGGGCTGTCAGGATTTCCTTCACCTGGAGGGAACAGAACATTCCACATAAAATGAACATAAAAAACCCTCCAGCCTCTGCACTGATTTTCATGGAGGTTGTGAACCAGCTCACGACTTTGTTTCATCACCCACACACTTGAAGCCTTTTTTCCATCTAATGTAACATTTATTAGACTCAGTACCATTTACTGCTTTGACCCAAATTCTGCTTGTTTGTCCTACATGACCTCACTCAGTAAAGAGGTGAAAAAGGAGTGGAAGCCAGTTCTTCTGTAGCTGTGTATTTATGGATGTGGCACTTACATCAGAAGAGCTCTGCAGCATGTGAGGGGCTCTTACACAGTGAAACCAAGCAGCTTCTTTCAATAGAACTCTGGGGTTGTCTCTGCAAGGGACTCTGTAACAAAACCCAGTGGTTTCTGTAGAGCAGTGACCTGCTTTATCTCCTCTGTTCTCCACAGTCTCCTCTTTCAAGTGCAGCCATTGATTTCAAGTGTTTTCATTCCCCGCAGAGCCAATGCAGTTGTCACAGGTGCTCTCAGATGTTTGGGATTTCCTCAGGGCACAGCCTCAGGAAGGGCACAGCTCCTCCCAGGGTTTTGGGAGCAAAAGGAGAACAATCCCAGGAACTATGATTTTTTCTGTTTCAGTGGCTGTAGGTCTGGTCTGGTAGCCCTATATAAGGGAAATAGCTCTCTGGCCTCAGTGAAAGCATGGACACAAAAATGAGTGAATCCATGAGCTACGCTGCTCGTGCAATTAAAAACTTCCACTACTTCAGAGGTGGAAAGCAGCCCAGGCATTTAATACTTCACTGAAGTTGAGGAAACAGACCCCACCATTTTTCAAATATCAACTGCTTGGATGGAGAGAGTTTTCCAGAAAGAGAGCCCGACCTGGTGAAAGTTGGTGAGACCAACCAGGGCCTGACCCTTTGCTTGTCCTGATTTTGATTTCCAGGAGTTCCCTTTCCCAGTAAGAGGGAATAAAAAAATAGCAAAACCCACTAAGCCTTGATTCTCAGAGAAAATAGTTCAACTCCCTCATTCTCTTTATCTCTGGGAAGGGTAAACAGGACTCAGGAAGCACAAGCAAGGACAGCTTGAAACATAAACTGTGGCTCACTGGACGATTTTCACTTGTCCCTGCTTTAAACAAGAGTCTGCAATCCTGCTAGCACAAGTGTATAAATTCATAACATTTATCTATGATAAACATTTACACTCCAATTTGCAACAATAAAATGAATTATCTTCTCCTGCTCAGGCCAGTAACGCTAACCAGAAAATTCTTCTAACGTGTGTTGAATAAACACAGCACAGTTTTTAACTCAAAGAGCTGCTTGTAATTACAGTGACAGTGTGAACAAGTGAATTAACTTGCTTGGCCTAACTTCACTAGAGTGTAAATGAACTAAGGCTTCTGAAGTACAACTAAGTTAACAGCTGTTTCTGTATCAATTTATTTTCCAATAAAAAAGCAAGCTGTGTTTACCAAACATAAGCTGATTCCTGTAAGCTTCCCTTTCTGATTTTCAAGGATTCTTTTGAGTCTGAAGAAATGCCAATTGCTCCAATTTGGAAACAGACAAAGGACAGTCACAAAAACAGCTGCTCTACCTAGGAAGTTGCCACAGTTGTCATATTTGAGGAAAAGAGGTGCTTTTCCCCATGGATGGGTTAGAGGAGCACAGTTCCTAGTGCAGGTCCAGCTGGGTGATTTATCTCACTCTCCTGAGCCCTCAGACACAGGAGAATCCAAAGTGCTAAGGTGCATGGACAGGAATCCTGCAAAACCTGTGAAATTTGTTTCAGTAAATCTTTTACAATTTTCCAGTCTCGTACTGAAAGTAGCTTTCATAGAGACTGCAGTGAACATTCCCTCCTAATGACATTTGGCAGCCCAGAGGTTATGACTTATTCTGTATTTATTCTGCATTAATTCTGCTCAGTATTAGATAAAAAATGTCTGCTTTACAGAGCCCACTTCTTGGCATCCCCCAAATTCTAGTTTGATGGGCAGTGTACATACCATTTCTCTCCTCCCTTCATCCTTCTCTTGAAGTTTCAGATGAGCAGATACCTGGAATGTAAAACAATGGATTTTGATTTTGATTTTTTCTGAAGCATAACCACCACTTGGAGTAGATGTCTCAGGCACAACACTCCAAGGTACCATTTAAACAACTTCTCTCAACCCAGTCAGAAAACCTAAACTTGAACAACAATGTTCCAGCCACAAGCACCACATTTTTCTGTGCAGTAAATAACTGAGTCTAATTTGACTTAGGCGAAGCACCCGACAAAAAGTGTATTAGAAAAAAAAGGCCATTCTGCAAAACAAAGAGCTTTACAGGAAGATGGGAAAGTGACATATTTTGCACACCCAAAAACTTCCCAGGCAATTCTAAAAACACAGTTTATTTGTGCTTCATTCACACTGCAAGGATAAATGAACTCTGCCATTCTCCAGGATGCAAACAAGTGAGAGCAGAAATAAATAATCTTGTGAAAAGATGTCATCTGCTGTCCTGAGAGGCAGCTCCACAAAACATCATGATTAACCTTTATTAAAAGCAATTAAACTGTTAAGTAATTATTTTTTGGCAGAGCCTTGATTGATTAATTTTAGACAGCAAGTATAATCTGGGCCCAATTCTGCAAAAGTGGTCCCATGGGATTCTGATTAAAACACTCAAGTAAACAAAAGAGAAGAAAAACTTCTCCACAGAACAGAGCCTTCGCAAAAAATTAGCCACATAAAAACCGGAATGATTTCTTCTGGCCTTAAAATTTGTGAATTGAGCTGGCACAGTGTGAGCAACCCAAGCTTTATTTTTGATAACAATTTCTGAGAAAAACTGGCTCATTTCTCAAGCTGAGCTTCAGACACTTCCAGACTAACTGGTCAAGTTGGCAATTCATAAACTTCCTGATGCGATGCAAAGCAATGAGAAGACTTTACACTGCCTGTACATCTTGGATTTATTCTGTTCCTGGTTGTTTTTTTTTCCCATGAAGAAATGAGAATTTGTAAAATGCCTTTATTTCTAAAAAGGCACAAAAGAGTAGAAGTGGCAGAGAGATCACACTGAAGTGTAAATAACAATTTTCAGTCAGAAGATGAAAGATGGGGAGAAAGAGAGAGAGAGATGAGGTTACTCATCCACCACCCAAGCAAACAGATGGTCCCTACAAAGGCTCATTTGTGAAGAATTTCAGGTTCTGTTCTCTAGGAGATCTAAGGAGCAGACACTTGGATCTCCTTCCAAATCATAATGCTGGGCACAAACTGGAAATTATAAAGCCAAAGAATCCCTAGAAGGATGAGCCCAAAATGGAATCCAAGGCATCACCAAATTCCAAGAAGCTCCATGGAGCGGGATCAGGCAGGGATAACACCACGTGGCACTGCCAGGGATAAAACCAAGGCCACAACACAAACCACCTTCCATTTTCTCCTGCTCAGATAAATGAGAGGAAGGAACAAAGCTCACCATCATAGCTTCCTGGACAGTGAGGTGAGGGAGGAGCATGTCATCCTGCATGATGTAGCAGGAGACTTTGCGGAAGGAGCGCAGGTCGCGGGGCTGCCCGTTGATGAGGATTTCTCCTTTCATCCCCGTCTCTCTGAAACCAAACATCAAAACAAACAGAGGTGAATCTCACCCTCACTTGGGCTGCCACATGACTGAGCACGTGGAGGTCTTAGGTACTCATTGCCACTATGAAATAAATTTGGTAGACTGGATAGAAATTAAATTATTTCCTGATTACACTTTCTTTCACGTAAAGCTTCATGCCAAGATGCTGAAAATTTTACTCAAAATGCGTGCTGTCATATATCTGAAAATAATATCTGAAAAAAATATCTGAAAAAAAACCCCCAAGAAATTAAAGTTGGTGTTATTTTAGGTTTCTCTGTCCTGTTCCTTATGCCCCAAATGACAAGGCAGAGACACCTTGTATGGCCATACAACAGGGGATTTAGAAAGATAAAAGTAACTGCATTTTGGTGAAGAAGACATCAACATTTTGAAGTGGTGACTAAAAAGAGTAGATTTTTCAAGTGTTTATGTGATTTAAAAAACATCACAAACATAAGACACTGAGTCAGATTTGTTACACAGCCAAAAAAGAAGTTTTTCTTCCTATACATGTTTTTTTTGATTTTAAATTTCTTATTTTTGGATCAGACCCCTTAAGAGATAAATCCCAAGTGACCAAAATGGGACACAGAGGGGAGAAAAAAAAAGATTAGCAATGAGAATTTAATTCAAAATCTATGAATTTGCCTGTTTCTGACAAACTCTAGGCTAAAATTTCTTCTGCTGTTGTCTCCAAGGAGCCCTCAGGGTTGGTGATCTTAACTTGGGATTCTCATTGGTACTGACCTGTATCCTGCCAGAATATTCATAAGCGTTGACTTCCCAGCTCCTGAAGGTCCCATAATTGCAACGAGTTCTCCACTGCTGAACTTCCCTGAAATTCCTTTCAAAAGGGTCTTATAACCTGGAAGGAGGAAGAGAAGTTCAGTGAACCCTTAATCACATCTGGGGAGTGATGGAAGTTCCTTCCCGCTGAATGTTGATGACAAACGTGTGCTGTGAACAGCCAGCTCCTGAGAGGTTGATGCCAGCATCAGCACGCTGCAGTAACTAGCAAAAATAACTATCAAAATTCAAATTGTGAGTGGGAGCAGCAGCTTCCTGCCATGATACAAATGGGATTACAGGGTCTCACGCTCTTGGATCACCACAGGATGGTTTTTAAACAGGGCTATGAAGCCTTGCTGCCATTCTCTGAGTGTCTCCTCTGAGCATTTTACCAGGATAAAATATCCAATATCCCACAGCTAACGGTCTTGTCCTGGCCTCCAATCACTGCAGTTTCACTGCCAAAATTCTGCCCTCTCACCAAAACTTCTTAGAGAGAGCAATAGCCAAGATCTCAAAGAGCTTTGCCTTTTTACATGAAAGAAATGGAAAAAATGTCTTGTATGACAAGAAACTCAGCAAAAGGAGATACATAAAGCTTCTTCATTCTCTTGCCACAAGAACTCTCCTACCAGAGGAACTCTAAAGTCTAACTTTTCTAGACAGGAAGACTGACCACAATAACTGTAAAAACAATTTCTAGGGAGACACTTATTCCAGATTAAGAACATGCAGGCTTTTTTTTCTAATTCAGATTAATCCATTTCAAAACTTTGTGCCACTATAATTGCATCCTCAGGCAAGGATGTTTTAAAGTGACAACACCACCTCCTTCAAGCATTTCAATTTATTTCTGAGTTAATTATCTTTGCTAGTAAACCTTTATTAAAAGCCTTAACTCCATCTTACTCTAAGTATAAACAAGCTGTGCTTTAATGAGAATTCCAGATTTGGACCAGTTGCATCCACCTTGCCCTGCAGAATTTCCATGTAAAGGCATAAAAACGGTGTAAGGAAGGTGGAGAAAGCCCTGACCAGCATTTAAATTTTTCAGGATCTCTTTCCCTTTTGTTCTTTTTTGGTTTGCTTTTTTTTTTGCTTGCTTAGTTTATTTTAATTGCCAGTGCTTCTAGCTAAAGCATTTAATTATTAAAGAAATGCTAAGTAAGGTGTCAAAGACCAATCTCATATGTTGACAATGTTTATGTGGTTCAATTAAAACCGAAACAGAAGGGTGGAAAATCCATTTACATGCAGAGGATTTGGGACTCCATTTTGCCACACTGGTGGATATGCAGGCATATGTACATCCCACATGTAAACTATCCCAGACCTCTGAGCATCAGCACAGGCTGTGGCTGGAACATGGAAATTCTGTAAAAAAATAAATCACAATGTCTACAAGCTCCTAGAAAAAAAAAAAAAAAAAAAAGAATTGTGGGTTATCTTCTGATTTCTCTTTTTTTCCTGACTTCATTATTTGTTTTCATCTCCATTTATTCTCTTTAAATTTTCTTCTTGTCACCATACTCAACTCACACTCCTCCTATGCCACAAGAGAGCAAATTTTGCACCAAAACCTTTGTCACGCTGCTGTGGGGTCTCCAAAATCCACAGCAAATCCTCTCCCCTGAGCACACCCCAGCCCAGGGGAATGCAGCAGCCACAAAACCTCTCTAGAAATATCTGATCCCACTGTTTTCATGGCAGAAAATGTAACCGATTAAATGGATCAAAATAATTATTTTCTTGAGTGCCTTTTTTTTAAAATTTTTTAATTTAAAAAAAAAAAAAATTAATTTTTCACTAAAAATCTTGCTCTGGACCTAAAGGAAACAAGTTGTTTGGAAGCCATGAGGTAGCACAGGTGTGAAAATAGCAGAATATCCACACTGCCTGTTTATGGCACAAGTCCTGAAAAGGGAAGCAAGGACAATCTATCACTTGAAGAGAGAAATCCATGGCAGCCCCACAAGTTCAACCAGCTTGTCCTTCACACCAATGTCACCATCCACAGCAGCATCTGAAGGGAAAGTGCAAGGAACAATCAGGCCTTTCAGACATGCCAGTATTTAATAAACTTTAAATTTAATATTTAATAAAATTTAAATTAAGGATCTGTAGGGACAAAGTCCTTCATTCTACCTCTTCAGTGTAATGAGAACCAGCTCCCTCCCATTCCTGTTAAGCCTGTAAGGGACTCAAATATTGGAATGTACCACCAATTATTTGCACTGTGCACCAGGCAGTAAATATTGTAAAAAAAGCTCTTGAGGGAGGATAAAAAATACATACTGCCATCAACATGCAACCAAAAATACAGACTCAGTATCTGCAAACATGGGGTAACATAGATATCATTACCTAAAACTGAAACCTTTCCTCTCCCTACCTACAACTGTGAGATTTAACACTAAAGTCACTTTTCCAGAGTTTCACAAATGATTGTTTTACCTTTAATAACTGCTCTGCCTTCCCCCTGGTGACCTGCACGTGTTCCTGTCCCTCTGATGGACTTTCCCATTTTAGGTACCCCACACAGGGTGTTAAATCAGAGCAGGACTCATCACAGAGACACAGAATCAGCATGAAAAAGACCTCCAGGATCCTCAGGTCCGAGCTTTGACTGATCACCACCCCATCAACCAGCCCAGAGCACACACCCAGCCCTTCCTTGGACACCTCCAGGGGTGGGGGCTCCACCACCTCCCTGAGCAGCCCCTACCAATGCTTGGCCACCCTTTCCACCAAGAAATTCTTCCTGAAATTCTCAGCAAGTCATTTGCAATACAGTAGAGAAATATGCTTTAAGAAGAAATAAAAGAAAAGCCCCAAAACTATGAATACTAGATTAGGACCCTAATCACTGGCATTTTAAGTTGCTACCGACTCAAACTCTTCCTTTGACTGGAAGCACATAATAAGCTTTTCCATTACAAAGGGTAATTTAGCAAACCCACAAAAAAGGTTTGACACCGTGGCAGTGGTGTGGTGCCCCAGTATAATCCTTTATGAGGAATTAAAGTCCCCTAAGTAACCACAGTCTTCCCTTTCAGAACATCGAGGCTAATCTCCAACCGAATCAGTTGACCTAAAACTCCTATAGCAGGCCACATGTCTTCCACGAGAAACAGATTATGCATTTGGAGGGGATTGTATTCTCACAGTACAGGGCCTGTTTCGTGTCCTATATCTGCCATATATCAGGAATTTCTCACTACTCTCAGCCCCAGCCCAGGGGACTCCACCTACATCAAGGACAAGCTCATTCTCATCCTTCTCCTAAAACTCTTTCAACTTCCAGCGGAAATCAGCGTGGATCTTTCATTTTCCCTATGTCTCCTCCTCAAGTTACTGTGACACAACCTTTAAAAATATATATTTAAGGGCTGATACCCGTGGGAATTTTTAATAGAAGTTTTCAAGGACTGCTTAAAATACGGATTTGACATTATCATGCCATCACGAACCAGAACAACCCCTCAGCAAATTTCTCAGCCTAACCCCCTAAAAATAGAACACAGCAGAAACAAATCAAAACTGAGACAGAAAATTCTAGTGATACAAAAGTTTTTGGTCTTGATTTCACCTCACATTACATTCCAGAGTTCAGATGCTTCTCCTGAGAAGCAGATTATGTTTCGTTTTCCCATGTTAGGATTTCCTGTTAAATCAAACTTGAGGCAGTGTGATATTTGACCAGATTCACAGCTGAACCACCTGCCTGGCCTGACTTCCCATGCCAGAGGTGGAATTCCCTCCCTGCCTGGCAGCAGAGCCCACAAAAGCCACTTTTTCAAAGAATGGACAGAGGTGACCTCGTGTCTCTGATGAAATTACCAAGGGAGCTCTCCTTGCTCAAGTCAACACAATTTTTACCACTGGAATCAGCAAGGGAGAAACATGTTGGTGGTTTTATCTGCTTCCTCTTGGAGATTTATGGGGAGATCTGGTTTTACCATTCCCACAGAAATTATGATTAATCTGGAAAGAAGCAAGCCATCCCCTCCTCACCCTCGGGGTAGGAGCAATGCCTCAGGATGTGACTGAATCAGCACCAATTAAAACAAAACCAAAACCCACTCCCAACTCACAGTGAACTTCCTCAGGTAAATACCACCTCTAGGTTCTCGACTGAAATGCTTCATTCATTTGCATTTCATCATCAGTGATCCTCTTTTCTTGCTCAGAGGAATGTCACACAGACTTGGGGAAGTTTCTGGGTGTTGGAACCTATTTCTGCCTCCATCAGTGGGCACCCAGACCCCATCTCAGGTCCTGGGTAAGCACAGCAGGCTTTCCCTGCAATTCCAGCAGGACTTGCCCTTCCCAATGTATCTGAACTGCTTCTCTTTCATCACAAGCTCTTCTGGAGGCAGGAAATTGCTGCTGGTGCCCTGCAAGTGCCACTGGCCTGAAACTGCTCCAAGGTTTCTCAGAGCATTTACTGAAGTAAAAGGCAACACAGGAAATTTCAACTCAAGCAGAGCGAGTTTGGCAAAGCTATAAGCAACTGGAAACTGAGCCACAAAGAAATCAGCATTTGGCAAATTGATTAAAAATCAAAACCAGAGACATCATAACCTGCTCTTTACACACTCCCTGCCAGGCAGAAATGAAGCATTCCTTTATTAAAAATTAAATAATTACACAAGGATTCTATTTCTGCATCTTTTTTTTTTTGTGGTGCTTTTTTTAGGTAGAATGTATTCCTACTGAGAAATATCCAGCTGGAAATACAGAAGACATCTCTGGAAACTACTGTATTATTTACCTGCATTGCCTTAATGATTTCAACAAGTAACATACTTTTTAAACAGCAGTTTTAATTTTAATCCTCAAATTTGTTCTCTTAATGTATTATCAGCCCAATTGTTTCTTAAATCATGACAAGGAATTGCAGCAATTCCTTGGGACTGTATATCGACCCATTAAAGAATCCCCAGTGTATTTTCCTATTCTAAAGTTTACAGGCTCACTCCTCATCTCACCTCCTCCTACATCAATTAAAAAATCCCCAAATTTATGCAGAAGTCCAGGGAATTCTCCAGTACATAAACTGAAATTAGGGGATGTGGCACCAAGCTGTCACATCTTTCCCCTTGAGGCAGGAGTAAGGAACCCTCCTATTGAGGAAAAACACTCCCAGGGAATTCATGACTTTGCTGCAGCCCCTGAGATCCTCCAGTCACACCTGGAAGGCCAAAGGCCATTCCCTGGATTCTGAACTGGACACAAATAAAGGATATAAAGGAAGAACAGGATAACCTGGTTCCAGGTCATACTAAAGGGAGAGTCAGTGACTTTTGGCTGAGAGAAGAACCTTGCAGAAGCCCACTCAGACCTTGGAAACATCACCTGGTGACCTGCCAGGCTTTTCATTTGCAGGCTCTTTAGATTTCTATCAGAAAACTGAACAGCTGGGAAATACTGGCAGAAACTCTATGGAGAGGCAGAAGATGAGAAACACACTCACACACACAGATAACAGCTCAAGGCCAGGTTTACATTTGGAGATGTAATAAAGCATTAGCTAGGAAACATTCTCCTTATCTTTTTTACATCATTCCTTTCCATACACACAGGTGTGAATATGCCAGAAAGAAATTCTCTTGCCTGCTCCTTCTCAATCTATTACTCACTTTCTGCACCTCAGCCCTTTTCTCGCTCCTGAGAAGCCACTCTCACAGAAAAACATCTTTGGGTTTACTAGAAGATTTACACCAATCTGCTTCATCCAGTGATGACTGGGGCTTTTCACCTAAACCAATATTAGATCAAAGGCAGGGTGTTTCCCCAAACTGGAATATAAGCAGGGAGGTGTTTGCCATATATTTCTAATTCTGCTTTAACCAGCCAGGGCACAGTGTTCCCCACCCACTACTTGAGTACAAAGCACTTTCCTCTCCCTGCTATCAGCAGGGCTTGTAGATGTTTCAGTTTGTAAATTCTCAGTTGAAAGGGATTATCTGTATCACTTGATGATTATTTAAATAATTTGGATTTTAAAAACCCTCTTGATAGGGATTATTTAAATGAAGGTTTCTTTCCCAAGCTCCACACTGAGTTCAAACAAGCTTGAGTTAAAGTGAATTGTAGGTACAGATACTTGGGAAGAAAAAAAAGGCATCTTTTAATTTCCAGAAAATCTGAGGGACAGAAACAGCTTTTCTGACAAACAGAGTGGAAAAATATATTGCTTTAATAACAGGCACCTTCATAATTTTATCCTGGTTTGAACTGTACCTCTACAAAGCCTGGAGGGGCAAAGTCACACTAGAAATAATAAAGATATTTAAGCCTACCAAATAAAACCTGTATGTGAACTCATAGGTCATTGGTTGGTGATTTCTGCCATCCATTGTGTACTAAAAGTGAATAAACCTTTTTCACCAGTCATTTTCTCCCTCTAGTTTTAGAATCGACACATCCACACATCTCTGTTCTGTTCACACAGTCTCTCAGGGCCACTGAACAATAGGATTTTCCATTGTCTAAGCTCTGAGCCCTGCTTTAGGACAATTAAGGGAATTTGCAATTGTAATGTATTCTTGTACCTTGCCTCAGAGAAACGACCTTCGTTATGTAAATGTCTATAAAACAGCATGCCAGCCACCAAAACATCAGGACAGAGAGGGCAGAAAAGCCAAGTGAGTGCTTGAAGTAACCAAATCAAGTTCCTCTGCCTCACAGCTCATTCCAGCTCAGAAAGGAGGAATTTATACCTCGCAAACTAAAATAATAAGTCTTTCAAGCTTTAAAAAAAGAAAAGAAATCCCCCTGTGGGCAGCAAAGCTCTTTCTTTGTAGTGGACTAAACTGCATTTCTTAATATAGCCTGCAGCCAGGCCTTCTCAAACATATTGCTCTTGATCCACAGCCGATTTCCCACTTAGTGGTCATGAGGTGGATTAGTCCTAACTCAGATGTAGGGCTTAGCCCGAGCTCACAGCGAGGCTTGGAGTGTTCAATCTACCTAATTTGACACATCAAAATGTTTGATGCTTAACCTAAATTCATTTCTAGGGCCCATAAATTATCAGTGGATAGGAACTGGCACACCAAAATGGTGATTAATTCTCCTTATTTTGCATTCCTGCTCTGGGAAGGGATAAATAACCCTGTGGAAGTGCCTCTCTCTCCACTACAGCAGGAGTTTAGGAGAATTAGCTTAGGTGAGACACCAAGCCTCTCGATGATGCTGTGAGAAATCCCATCCAAAATCCCAGAAATCCCAGAAATGAGAAATCCCAGCCAAAATGATGGCTGACTTCAGTGTCCTCTTTGTGGGTTTAAATGTCAGTTTGATTTACTTGCACAATCACAACAACTGAGCACAGCAATTGCACACTCCCTGTCTTCAGGCTGGATTGGAGCTCCACACCTTCAGATGCTCCTGGGAACCCATCAGAAGAGCAGCCTGGCCATGTTCAGGATGCACAAAGGTATCAGATGTGGTGTTTTCACTCTGTCTTTAATACCTGGCACTTTCCTTGCACTCTGATAACTGGGGACAGTTCACACGTTTTTTCTTCAAGCTGTTCGAGCACAGAGCCCTGTGCTGGGAGCACTGGCTTCAAACTTGACCAGAACATCTCAGAGCTGGTCAAAAACTCAAATTAGTGAACCTAAAACCACTACACAGCCTGAAAAACCCAAATGAGCTTAGGAAGATGTTAATCAGAAGCTAAACATTTGAGGACAAACTCAAAAGCAAGGTTTGAATTTTGTCTGTATGAATGCCCAACGTTTGACACCAGTGCACTTCCTCTGTGCTGAACAAGTCAGAAAAACACACAATAAATTGGAGCCTAAAGAGTGATTATGAGCCCCCAAGCCAAGATTTACCACACAAAATTCCCAGTTAACTCTAGGTCATGTTGGATAATAAAAGAGAATGATGAGAAGATGGCCAACCAGGCAAGAAACCGAGTTCTAGCACAGGGAGAATCTCCAACCATGCTGCGGATTATAAAGAATCTGAAAAGTCCTTTAATTTCATTGTTCTCTCAGATCCATGGACTAGATATTAAACTTATGCAAGACACTGGATGTGACAGTTCACATTGTGCAGTCAAACAAAAAAAGCCCTGACTAAGTAAAGATTGCACTCCTTTGAAACTCTGAAATAAGAGTTATGTGCACCGTGCTCTGTCTCTGGTATCCTGGCTGCTCATCACATTATTTTAGTATCTGAATGCTGCTCTTCCTCAGAATAACTAATTAGATGTGACACTCTGCTAGGCTTGCAAGCTCTGCAGCCCCCTAATTTCGAGTTTGAGGGTTTAACAGACTATACAACCCCTCTCCCCTCATCTGGAGAACCCACACTCCAAGGGACAAAAAACTGAGGTGTCTGCAGGTGGACACAGAATTCAGATTTTCTTGAGAAATGTTCCACCAACAGAAGAGAGGAACAGAGTCAGTGTCACCAATATTGTGGCAAACCTTAGTCCTGCTACTACTGGTTACACCTCCCCACTGTGCTGGGAGATGGATGGGCTTGTGTCAGCCCCCTTTTATTCTGAGTTTTTTATGGTTATGACCAGAGCAGAAGCTTCTAAGTAATTGTTGGTAATGTGTTTCCTTGCATTCACCTTTTCTGTCTCCCTTTATTTGGTCCTGCAGCCTTCTACTGAGGGTTACAGGATGATCACCATTACACATGGGTTCAGGGGTATTTATTCTTATTCTTATTCTTATTCTTATTCTTATTCTTATTCTTATTCTTATTCTTATTCTTATTCTTATTCTTATTCTTATTCTTATTCTTATTCTTATTCTTATTTTCTTATTCTTATTTTCTTATTCTTATATTCTTATTCTTATTCTTATTCTTATTTTCTTATTCTTATTTTCTTATTCTTATTCTTATTCTTATTCTTATTCTTATTCTTATTCTTATTCTTATTCTTATTCTTATTCTTATTCTTATTCTTATTTTCTTATTCTTATTCTTATTCATTCTTATTTTTATATTCTTATTCTTTTATTTATTTCTTTCTTATTTTTATTGTTTTTATTATTACCATGTTGCATCCATGTTAAGATTGAGTTCTTGGGTTTTTTCCTGTGGAATGTTTCTGCCTGAGAGAGTTAAAGCTGCTCCTCTTCCCTCCACAGGCACATGGAGCCATATGCCTGCAGCCAGGGATAGAGCATGACAATTAAATAGGTCAATGAACGAAAGTAACCTTCAAACATGAATGCAAATAAATCTCTGCTTGCAGCAGGACCTGATGGCTCTAGAAGCTGTATTTACATGTTGAAGCGTTCTGGAGATCTGGGGCATAGCTTGTACTTTGCCTGCACAGAAAATAGCTACCCTAATTTATCTTCAACCCTTAGGAAATGTGAAAGGAGAAAAAAAAGGTATGAATGACACACAGCTTCATCTTTCTTCTGAATCTAGTAGAATTGTCTTTTCCAAGCAATATCCTTAGCCTAATCGTTGTTTGATAATTGCTTTTCACTGCCTTCTTTCTTTTTTCTTTTTTTTTTAATTGCCTTTGTTTCTATTACTTCAGCACACAGGAAAGGTCTTTCCTGACAAAAGAAAAGCCAACCCAGTTTGAAATGAAAGGCTGACACATTCCCTCAAATGACAAACCGGAGTCACGAGCCTGGTACACTGTGAGATAAAAGCTGTTTACGTGTGATAATCAGGCAGAAAGCAATTTCTCATAATTGCAGTACCTTCATACATCAAGGTACAAATAGTGTTATTCACAGTCTTACAAACAAAAAAACCCAGAATCCTTCACAACAGCCCCTCCTTTTTGGGAGAAAAAAAAAAATAAATCTTCAAGTGGGAGATATTCTGAAATACCCCAGCAGCTGTTCTGAACTGCCCCATCTGCCTTCCCTGCAGACAGAAAGCTTTCCTCCCTCAGAGAACTCTGCTCTGCCTCTCCTGTGCTGATGCTGAGAGTCCCCTCTCACTGTTGTGAAAAAGAAGGTTCACATATTTTTTATAGAATTTAAAAGTTTAATAGAAAGCCAATTAGGAGATAAAGTATACAGATACAGCCGGGTGTCTCTGCATTCAGCCAAGAGAGCACACCTCACTAACAAAGGATTTTCCCTTAAAAACAGAACCCTACTACATATCCATAAATTCTCATACATATTCATACATTCTTCTTAAGTTTTGGATGTTTCTTTGTTTAGTTTTTAACTTGCCCCCTTCCCAATAAATCAATCTTCTTGGCTCCACCGAGTTTTACATTCCCTGATAACAGAAATGCAATTCCTCCCCTGGAATTCTGTCCCTGGATGCTGTCTTCATCTGGACAAGATAATCTAAGAATGGAGGGGTGTCTCTAACTACCTTTCTCAGTCTTTGGGTTGTACAAACAAAAATAGTTTTTGCTTTACTACTATGCCATAGCTCAACATATATGTATATTATACCACTATTTCTAAGTTTCATCAATAACAGAAATAGAAGGAACTATATTAAAACAACAAAGTTTTCTAACCTTATACATATTCATGTTAATATTTGTGAAAAACCAATAATATAATATGTATCTGTAACACTGTGAATCTCTCCCTTCCTCATCCCAGCCTCCCCACCCACGTGTACCCACAGCAAGAAGGAGGGAAGGGGAAAAAGCAAAAGTAAAACTTTGGCTCTTTCCTCCTATCCAGTTGTGTAAGGGTTAGAGGGGAGCCCTGGGGCCTTCTAGAGTTACAGAAGAAGTAGCTGATGTTATTTAGCATCTCTTTCCTCCACACTGGGCCTCATGGCAATATCTGGTCCAAAGAGAAAGCCTTCTGTGATCTTCATCACAAACTCTAGGTTAAAGCACAATGTGATGAAATGTCTCCTGTAAACTGAAGAGGAAAAAAAAAAAACCTTTCTCAGATTATTACAAACAGAGTTTTGTTTAAAACAGACTTCTGCCATGGCTCACAAGATGATGATTTGTCCCCAGCCCTTACAGACATGAGGAGAGACATTTCCTGGATTTTGAAAAATGTTTTCAGCCTCAGTCACTGCGATTTAAAAGCTGCCAGAGAACCTGATATCCAGAAAACAAAATCACAGTTTATTAGTCAGCTTTGGAAACTCAAGATGTTACATTTGACTCCAAACAGGTTCCATTTTTTCCCATCAGTCTAACTCAGCTGCCCGTGTGATGACAGGAGCTGTCTCTGAAGAACAGGAGATCTCTGCCTGACCTGACCCTCTCAACAGCTCCTGCCCTGCCTCTCCCCACCCTCTCAAACCAATTCTGCACTGACAACTGCAGATGCCCTTCCATCCCCTCACATTCCCACTGCTCCTGTCCCATTCTCTCCCAGAAGAAGGTGAGGAACACCTGGAGCCAGGAGGACCCTTTGAAACACACTCAGGGGCAAATATCAGCAGCGTTTTAAAAATTTTAAGCTCATGCACTGAGTCTTTAACCCTGCTGGGATTGAAGATTTAACCCTCCTACCCATAAAGACATGGATAGGAACTTCCTGATGGGCATTCCAGCCTGGGAAAGCTCTGCCAGAGGGAGCAGGAGTCGTGTTTGGGAGAGCTGCTGAGGCTGCAGCAGCTCCCAGGACAGCAGGACATCCCTGCTCCCTGCCATATGGACAGCTGGAGCACGTGTCCTGGGAGGCTTCTATTTTCAGAAACAGCCACACTGGTTCTGATCACTTCTCCTCCAAACACTCAAGACTTAAATGGAACAGGAACACAGGGTAATGTATTTATTTCAGCACTAATCTAGTAAAAGATACAACCTATGATCCTGAATGTAAAAACTGAGGAAAACCTGAAGTGTGTGCATAACTAAACCCTGGATTACCTCCACTTCTCACATTTTACTTAGAACAACTGTGTTTTTATCTCTCTCTCCTAGAATATTTACACTAATAAAGTTGCCCAAATTAAAATGCTTTTCATTGTCAGCAAACTAAATATAAAATCCTCTAAACACCTCAGAAGTAATTATCATCTTCTGTAGCATGTCAGTGCTGAATATGTTACAAACAAAAGCCACTGCACAGGGCATTGCTGGTCCTGGAATGGAAATGAGGTACAATAAGCACTTTTCAACACCCTGATATCTGCTTTTTTTTTGCATTTGGAGAAGTTGGCAGCCTCACAGGGACATATATCCATTGCATTATCGTAAACTCCTGAATTTCCATCTGTTTTTAAAAGCTCCAGCTGACCTACATTTTATGTTATGGATTATTGAAGCTTATAGAGTAGCATGAGCAAAGCAGAAGTCTTGCTGCTAACCATATCCTGAGCAAACAAATGTTTCATCAATAATATGTCCCACAGAAGAATCGAGAGTTTTTAAGAGAAAAACTCTTCACACACAAAACAGAAAAAAAATAATTTTATATTTAATTGCACTTTAATTCTAGTATAAATACCACTCATTTGGTTAATTTCAATTTCACAGACTAAAAAAATTCAAATGTACACATTAAAATGGTTTGAAGTTTAAAAAAAAAAAAAAATATGAACTATGGCTCACATTTTCAGGACATAATAAAATAAGGTATCAGAGTCATTCAGCATTCTGGGAATCCTGTCCTTTTGGAATTACCTGCAGAATTATTACTGAAGCAAGGTGGGAAGCAGTAACTCCTATCACAACAGCCTGACTTCTAGTACAGGTTTCCCACCTTATTCTGAGGCAGAGAGAAAATTCAACTGTGAGTTTTGCAGGTGGATTTTTTTTTTTTTTGCTTGGTTATATTCTTGGCAAACCAGCAAGAAGTCACTCCAGAGGCCAGTGGAACTCACTGAGGGGAGGATGATCCTAAACCCTTGAGTTGGATCAATAACTCCAGCTCGGGTCTCAAAGAGTCTCAAGAGCCCTGGTCACCCACTCAGCTGGGTTTTCCCTCTTCCCCACTGTAAACTCCTCGACCTAACAAATCTCCTGCATGAAAATGTAGCCAGAAGAAAATACAGTGAACAAACAACAAGTTTCTACTCTGATGCACTGTCATTTTCCAACAAAGCGAGGATATTGAGAATTTCCAGAGGGATTTTCATTACAGGCTCATCAGGAGGCCCTCTGTGTTAATGGCCTTTTTTCCCTTGTATTTTTTACTCTGCACTGGTTCATTTCCCAGTAACAACTGTAACTTCTTTTGACATTTTCTGTCCTTCTTTACAATTAGGTTATTCAGCTCTTCACTGAAGAGGCAAAGGGTAAGTTATGGGCTGATTTAAGCTGGCTGATTCAACTGGTCTAATTAGACAGGAGAAATCTGGTAGTAAAAGCAGCTGCTTCCTCCACAAACTGGAAGTCCATCAAAAGAAATGAGCTGTTTTAATGGCCTGAAGACTCATGTATATCATTAGTAAGAGAGACACACATAAAAAATGCTGGTCTTCTCATATCCTTCTAATTAAGTGTCTCTGTAAACCCTATTCCAAAACACATCTTTTCTCCCAAAGTCAAGGCAAACATGTTTCCATTTTTTCCTGACCACCAACTAAACTGACAAGGACATTTCAAAGAAGTGTTGGTTGGATGCATTACCAGAAAATTCAACTTGACTTGTCACTTGAGGGGTTTTTTTTTTCCTTATTATATGACTTTATATCACTGGTCTACATATACTTTACTACTTTACTACTTCTCAAAGTTGTTTATCTCTGCTGCCTATTAACACATCCGTACACACAGGAAATAAAGAGGAGATAAAGAGTCCAGGGTGTTGACACAGTTTCCCCCACAAATACTGTCATTTTAAATGAAATAATGAAGAGACAGAGTTAGAAGAATATCCGTGTCACCTCAAAACACGCTTTGATCCTAAAAATCACAGGTACTCTCCACTCAGCTCCTGCCAAACAACACAGAACCACTAAAATCAATACAGTGACACAGGATTGTGTTGGCTCAGGGATCAAAAGCAGGGATTCCTGACAGCCTAGACACAAGGCAATATTGCAGCACTCCAGAGAGTGGAAGATGGGAACCTTCCACGTCGTCACACGGCTGTACCGGCAACTCAGAGAGCCAGTGTGGGGTTCATTTCAACCAGCTGCAAACATCTGTGATGTCAACATGAAATGTGAGCTGTTCTGCTGGGTCTGGCTGGGCCAGAGGGAATTTCCTGGAGCAGTATTCCCAGCACATTGTGCTTTGGCTATTGCTGGGCAGGGCTCGCACCAAGCCAAGGCTTTGGTTTTTTAGAGTGCGCCAGAAGCTGGGAGGGGACACAGGCAGCTTGGCTTCACTAATTAAACTGCCCTGGATCTTCATCCATTAGTTTTCATCCATTGGTTTTCAGCTTTTGTTCTCCTCTCTTCTGGAGGTGTGGAGGAGACACTGAGGGAGGGGCTGTGTGGATGCTCAGCCAGCCCTCACCACAGCTACTTCCCCTAGGAAATGTGGAGATTCACTTGTCTGGCATCTTTTGGATGAAATTCATAGTAACTCACAGTCCTCTGACCATCAATGAAATCTTTTGTCAAGAAAAGGAGCCTTACATGTTATTTTATTACGGGTCATTTGTACACATGCTCTTACACAGTAGGAGCCCACATGGATTCAAAGGAGTAGCACCTCTGCCATGAGGAAAGGTCTGGAGAATTGGGTTTATTCAGCCTGGAAACAACCTTTTAGCCACCTAATTGTGGCCTTCCAGTGCCTGAAGGGAACTGACAAGAAAGATGGAGAGGGTTGATTTATAAGGGATGGAGTGACAGGACAAGGGGGAAATTGGCTTCAATATAAAATTTAGATTTGATAATAGAAAGAAATTGTTCCCTGTGAGGGTGGGCAGGCCCTGGCACAGGTTTCCCAGGGAAGCTGTGGCTGCCCCATCCCTGGAAGTGTCCAAGGCCAGGCTGGACAGGGCTTGGAGCAGCCTGGGATGCTGGAAGATGTCTCTACCCATGGCAGGGGATTGGAACAAGATGATTTCTCAGTTCCCTTCCAACTCAAACCATTCTGTGATTCTAGGAATGTGTCCAGCCCTGTTTCTCACTGCTGTGAGACACCTGAGGAAAAAATTGCTCTACTGCTTATTAGGTACAACAGCTCATGCAATCCACGTTTTTAAAAATACCTTAAAATTAAATAATACCTTCAAATAATTTAAAATCTCGCTGTCACACGAATCACACACAGTGATAAAGCAATTGTGGTCTGCCAGGCTACAGACAATACTCAGGGCAGCATGCTCAGTGCCATATGGGCAATGCACAAGTTCAGAGTTTTGAAGCAATTTTATTCTAAGTGTATGTGACAGAACAAGGCACAGTAATAAAAGCTGTAGTCTGCATGCAAATGGAAAAATAAGCACCTCTAATATTGTTGGTTTTCGTTTCAGCGCTGTCTAAACGCTTCTGATCATTATGTGCAACTGATGAATGCACCACCTGTGTCTTTTTTTCTCCCTGTGCCAACAGGTGAGATTACCTTACTCTGACAGGGGCTGCAGCAATCTGGGTAATGGCACAAGCACAGAATCTGTTACCAGATCACAACATTTTCAAAATATTGCCATGTTTTTAAATTCCTGTGTGTATGTGTTAAAACTGAGTCACTGCTCCACTTCCAGTGAAGACCTGAGTGGAACCCAACACGCTGCTTTTTAGCTCTGCTATCTGCCCCCAGCAGATGAACTTCTATTTCTGTACTTGTAATATTTGTAATAGTCCTTGTGTATTTACAGCTGGCATTACTGTTAGCACAGCACCTCCACATGCCCTGGTCTTATGTTCTTAGTCTATGGACATCAAATATTAAGCTCAAGATGTTGGAGCAGGGACAGGATCTTACCTACTCAATTCCTGTCTCCCACACTCTCCATTTATTTGCTGATGATAATTTGTCCTTTTACAGCTGCAGGGTTTGCTACAGTTCCCACAGCATTGCTCTTGAGAGCCTCACATGTCAGTAAAGCGAATGGTCACACAGAGTGGTTTATTCAAAACACAACAGAAATCAAAGTTTGGCTTTGCCCACGGAAATCCCACCATCTGTTACGTTAGAATGCTGCTTGGGGAAAATGCACAAGGCATGCTCTTGTGGAGGGGTTTTGAGGAGCTCTTGTGGAGGGGTTTTGAGGAGCTCTTGTGGAGGGGTTTTGAGGAGCTCTTGTGGAGGGGTGTTTGCTGAACTTAAACCAGAAAGTACTTTCAGAACTGAAACAGAAGCAAGGCAGAAAACAGGGCATGAGTCCTAAAGTACATAAACTCCAAGAATGGGACCTTGTCTGGTGGAAATAGCATGGATGGCTCAAAACCATGAGACTTGTCCTCATGAATTCCAGCAGAAAAGATCCTGCTTCTGTCCCAGCAGACCAGGGATGGCAGAGGCTGGGGTCACCCCCCGAGATCACCCATGAGTGCAGGGGGACAGAAGTGTCTGGAGGCATTGCACATGAGGAGAACATGCAACTGCCTCTGGGGAGGTTTACAGCTGTCACTTTTTCCATCTTGCAAAGCCTTAAAGAAAATGGTGTAGGTGGACGGCTCAGGATTGCTCTTCTCAAAGGCTCCCTCCTGAAATGGGTGCCTACGCTCTAATACTGACTAAGCTGCTGGGCTTTGCTTCTGATCTCATTAGATAATGATACTGCAATACAAAAGGAGAGGTTAATCTTGACTATATCCCCAATCTCCTTTCCTTGTGTACAGCTGTAAACACCCTGGAAGCCACCTCTCTCTGTGTGGTTTCAGCGTCAGCACTCGCATGGAATGGCTGCTACCGTGGATGGGGGAGCTGGAGGAGGGACAGGTGGGACCATCTTCTACAAGATACTGGGAAATTCACACAAATCCCGAGGTCTGGGAGTGCCAGTATGGCCAGCAAAAATGCCAATACAGCTTTTGTCATCCCTATCCCACCCTCCTCACCCCAGTGATGAAGTGACCACGGACCACTCCCGCTCCCAGCTCTGAGATGTGTGAGAGGTGCACAGTGTGGATCCTCTCCAGGCTGACCACGAGCAGGAAATGTCCTCCCTGGCCCATTCCCTTTCCCACATCACAGTGGGAAATCACAAAGGCAAATGCAGCCCCAAGGGAACGTGGACACCCACTGTGTGCAGAGAGCTCTTCCTGGGAAGTGCCCTCCAGCTGCGGATCTGCAGTGCTGTTATTTGCATTCCTGGTGCAGAAAAGGAATGTTTCTAGTCCCCAGAAAAACCAGAGGAACATCTCTAGCATATCCCTGTTCTCTGCACCACTCCCTTGGCGGCTCCTGCAAATCAAAGCACGTTATTCTACTTAAAACCTCAGTGTTTTCCCTCTGCACCCCAAGATACGCAACTCCTCCCAGTTTTCACCAGCAGACCACTGTTCAAACAAACAGAAGTAGCAGCCATTTATCTGGCACATAAACACACTCTCCTTTACACCCAGCAGGGAAGCAAGCTCCAAAAATGCTCAGCTAATGAGGAAATTCAGACAATGATGTCGGCAACTGTAAACAGGCAAAATTGCCCAAACAGGTCTGAATTGGACCCACCACTGCTACACATGAGAGCTCCAAGCAATTCTTACAACTTCTAAAGGAAACAAGAACAAAGCACAAACAATCTGATTACGAGAGAAATGACTGGGAGCAGAAAATTACTCAACTTATGTAATGTAATAAGTCCCTATTGAAAAGCATCTGCAAAATGCTGCCATTTCTTCATGCCATTCTTTACACCACTGACACTCAGATGAAACAGCTTCCATTTCACATCCATTTTTCCTGCTATTTTAGCCTGTTATGCTGTTAATCCAGTAGCAACAGACCTGAACCACTCCTAAGCAACCGATACTCTCTTGCTTTTCATTAAAAAAAAATAAAAAAATAATCAGGTTGCTGCTGCTTTCCCATAATTACATCATCTTGTCACTACAAAGGAGGAGGAGGAATATACACCTCGATTAAAATGTTATCTTCAAAGCATTTGTTGCAGTGATACGCAGCCAGCTTTTGTACAGAAATAAATATACCTGAGTATATGTGCATACATACATCTAAATATGAAAACAGAGATAACCTATAAATATCTGTATATAACCTATATATAGATATATATATAAAGATAGATAGATAGATATGATATATATATGGATATAGATATATATATGGCCTGTGTGATATATACTCACTCATATTTACAGGTATATTATATAGGTAAATTAAATGTATATATATTGAACATATTTATATCTAGAAAGACATTGCACATACAATATATTACTTTGATTGTAAGAAGTATGAAAGGGCTTCCTCTGATGCTTTCAGACACATCTCTATGGGATGGTGTCTGCTGACACATTCCACCACCATATAAACACGCCTTGTGTGTTGGTCACACTCAACACTGACGTTTAAAATTAATTTCATTGACTTCTGGATTTTTTAGAACGTAGTTTTAGCAGTGAAACATACAAATAAGTGAAAAAGTTCCTTCTGGCTAGTAGGCCATGCCTTTCCTTCATCAAACTTTATTAATTTCTGTTAATTTGGTCAAAAATATTCTGTCGTAAGACAACAGCCCTGGCAGAATGCTGATACCTGTTCCTTGGCTAAACTCTGTCCAATGTGTCACTGCAGTGATTCCAAGGTTCATTTGGGCCTGGACTTTTAGAGCAGCATAGCATGAACATCTGAAAATTGTAGGTTGGCTTTGAAGTTATTTTTATTTACTGTAAAGCGTGTGCCATCTTTTGTCCCAATTCACTTTGCTGGAGGAACTTATTTTTACTGCCTGTCAATAAGAATCAAAAGATGAGTGCTAAAATTTCACAGCCATGCCCTATATTGGAAAGCCTGCTTTATTTTCATTTGTTTGGTTGATTTTATAATGTGAATAGAATGTATGGGATTCAGGAAACTGATGCCCATACTTCTGCTTGGAGACTAAAGAGTAAATCTGTTATGTATTATCATGTATATTCAGAAATTTAATCTTTCTTTTGGTGTCCCCAGATGTCAGACTCCTGCACAAGACACAGTCATTCTCCACCAAGTCTTACAGTGACCCCAGGGTCTGTGGACTGGTGAATACTTCAGGTTATGTATTTCTCCTTCAGGTTTACATCATCATTCTCCCAGGCAAGAAATCAGTCAGCCTCCTTCAGGGATGTCTGTCAAGCTCCTCTGTTTGTGATCTAGCAGCTCACACATATTGTCATAACTCAGCCTGTAAGACAGCAGAACCTGATTTATTACAATCACCAGTGCAGCAGCTCCATTCCCCATTTGCAGTCACTCACAACTTTCCTGAAACTTTCACAGGAGACGGTAAAAATGTGCCTAACGTGAGTTCCACTGCAGCGATGATTTACACCACAGGCAAACTTTCCATGGGCTTAAACAAATGACTGGCCAGCCATATTACCTCATTTATTTTTAAATTCAAAGCTTAGAAAAATCCAATCAGCCAAGAAGGTCTAAAAATGGTCTTTGCTCAGTTATGTGATAAAAGGCCAGTCAAAGTGAGCACAGAGACTGAGTTGAGACTCAGAGGACACAGCCCCCTGAACTGGCCACTCTGAAGATGTGAAAATAAAAAGGACAGGACTACTGTTCCTGGAGGAAAACCCACCAAGATGTGTCCACAGGGAAACCATCTCCCTGGAATGCTGTACTTTACCATGCCACCCAGGGGGAACAGAAGTTTGGAATGGTGTAAAACCAGCCATGGGGTGCCTATGAGAGTGAGAAATATCCATCACAGGACACTTAGGGGACTTGCCAAAGGCAGGGAAAGGGATGGATCAAGGTCTGAGGAGGAATAGACCTGAGAAAGTAGAAATGGGGATTAAAGAAGCCAGAAGCACGTAAGGAGGCAGCCACAGCTGTCTGACAGAGCTCCTCATCAATCACTCCAGCCTGCACTCCTGCTGAACTCCAGTCCTGACTGTCCCACGTGGGAATGCCCTCACCAGTGTGAGTTCATGTGCAGGACACCTTGGATTCAGCGGTCAGCAGCAGAAATTTTGCATTTGCTGAAGCAAGAGGCTGCAAATCTGAGGGGTTACTGTAGGTCCAGGTGCCAACAACCAAAGGAGACCAGAGTCTGAGGGACAGACTGGAGGGACAGCGTGTCCAAAACCATCCAAGGTGGAAAGACCTTGTCTGTGTGTTTTGTGTGTGCAGCCAGAGAGGAGGAATGTCTCTGGGACACTGGGGCTGCTCAGCTTTGCCCAAGTGTCACCTGTGCTCAGGAAGGTGCTGGTAGAGCCCCCTGTCCTCCTGCTGGCCCCCACAGCTCCTGGGGGCCCTGCCTCACCACCAGCTGGACTTGGAATTACAGAGCCAAGGCTGCCACACACCAGGGCAGGAGCAATCCCCTCATGTCTCAAAGCCCCACCAGCTCCAGCCACTACTAACAATCTCATTTTTACTGTCATTATTGCTGGACACTCCTCGTGAAGAACTCAACAGTTCTGGTTACAAAACAGGCCGACCCAACTCGCTTTCCAAAAGGTCTCCCACTGATAATCTTCGTGTTTCTGTACTGTCAACCTGTTCTTCTGGGGAGAATTCTTCTTCAAGTAATTCTGCCAGACTCAGGGCCAAAACCAAAACTCAGGGGTGTAACTTCTCACTGCCAGCTGTGCACAGATGTGCTCCTCTGCACTGTCCTTGGCTTTCTGACTCACATTTCTCTGGTGGCAGCATGAGACCTTCACCTCTCCAAGTGGAGAAGGAAATGGAACTCCATCCCAGCCAGCCACCCACAGGCCTCAGCTTTATGAGCCTCAAATAGCATTTTAGACAGTCAGGCCTTGATATTCATATGCAATAAGCTGGCTGCAGTTTGTGGCTTTTTGACCCAGAAAATGTTCTTCCTCTAATAGCAAATATTTAGCTTCAATCCCTTTTCTTTTAATTGGGTACTCATTTACCCATTCTAGCCCTGCCATGCTGGTGTTATTAGAGTGTTTAATTTCCAAAGCACTTGAGGTAATAACTGCATCACGACTAAAAAACAAATTATACTGGCCAGGCTCTGCTGGTGCAGCCCCATCCACTTGACTGCTTCAAAAGCACAAAACTGATGCAACAGGGCAGAATTTAACTCCAGTGCTTAACAAGAGTATTAAAAGCTTCAGTTTGTGGTGTTTTTTTCCTTTAAATTTCATATTAACCAGGTGCATCACTTCATTTGAAACTTCTTTCTTCTGTCTGGCATAAAAGCCTACCCTCTAAAGCTCAGCAAGAGGCAGAGCACAGGTCTGTTCTCATTTACCCAGGAACCTGACCACTGCATATTCTATCTTCTCCTCTCTTTTGTAGCAGATGTGCTGCAATTATAAACAACATTTGTCATTACTCTAAACATGAGAAGCCGGAAGAAATATGATTCTTACACAAAAGATGCAGGCTGTACATACTAGATGAGAGGCAGATGGTAAATTAGCTTGTAAAGCCAAGGTCTATGCCATTTCTTTTTATTTGGAACAAATACATAACCAAAAAAAAAAAACCTGAACAAACAAACGGTTTTCTCTTCGGCTGTTATGTAATTCCACGTAGTTCTGCCTGGTAAGAATCTGGAAGGCTTTATCCCTCTACCTTCTGAAGAAAATTAAGTCTGCAGAGCACATCTGTTTGCCCCACAAAATCAGCAAAGCCCAAATGAGCTGCAAATGGGAACAGAAGCCCAGCAGTGACAAGAAGGTCCAGCCACACCATTTCCTAGACAGAATTGTTTTGTTCTTGTTCCAGAGACACTTCCATAGGATTAGTCCTGCTGTATTTTATGTCACCACTCACATTCAGATCAAATATTCTCTCTGAAATCTTCTTTTCTAAACGACAAAGTGTCCAAAGGCCAAATAAAACTCAAACATCTGCACTACAGCACAGAATTCACAAGGAAATTCACTTGCAAAATAATCACTAACGGGATATTTCAGCAGGCCTCCTTACAGTTACTTGTAGGAAGTCACTGAGGTTCAAAGAGTTACTGAAAACAACCAAAATTGTCTGTCCTTCTCTGTCTGTGCTGTTACCCTTCTCCATCAGGCTTGGGGATGAAAAAGAATTGATTGAAGAGGGCAGTAATTCTTCCATACAGAGTGTATTATCTATTCTTCTCGTGAAGTCCATCAAAAAGTGACTACATTTGGACAATTTGGGGACCTTTTTCCATTTCCTAATACACTTTGATATCAAGAAGAAGATGTCTGTTAAAGCTTGGTCCTGGGCTTGAGAAGGAACACTCTGCCAGTCCTTGGGACTAGAGCTCTGCTTGTAAATTATTTTCACAGTAGAAACCTGAATTTTCCACATGGTACAGTCTGGTGGATTTGTTTTCCTCTGTACCAGTGGTACAGAGCAAACCAACCTGGTTTTTTGAACCAGCTGGCTGCTGGGTTCAAAGCTGGCAGAGTGGGCAGGAAATATGAACCACCGACACCTCAGCTTCTTACTGTATCAAGGCTTTTGAGAGGAGATAAAAGGCCTTGTGCAGAAGTTTCTGATACAAGGTTTGGCAATATTAACAGTATGTCATTTCCTTTGGAAGGAATACTTAAAAAAAGGGGGTCATTTTGTCATCTGACATGGATGTCATGTTTCAACAAGGCATTTTATTAAAGCACTTAAATAAATGAATCCCACAAGAAGGTAGGTGGCCACTTCTCTCAGACACCTGCAGCAAAGAAAGGGGCACAATGACCCAAACTCCTGATTTATTTTTGACAAAAACTCAGTCTTATGCCAGGCACATGTCCTTCTGCACCTCACCAGAGGTTCTGGGGTTAAAGCATCACTAGTTGGTTTAGGTTTTGCCTCAAGGACTTTCATTTTGAGAATGAACACCCACCTTTCAGTTTGCAACTCTTTAATTATAAATTCAAATCAGTTCATTCCCATGTGCTTAGCTGCCATGTAAATTTTTCTGGGGTTCTCCTTGCATGTTGTTTCTTGTAAGTTTTAACTTGTTATTTTACTAATAAGACCAAACACTGTTTTCTAATAGAAAACAAAGTTACCCACCCAAAGTTTAAAGGGTGCAGATGTGAATTAAAAAGCAGTTGAGTGAGGGCCTGCCACATTCTGGGTAGTATCATGTTCTGACTGTCTCCACAGTTTATCTACAGGAACAATGCTACAGGGAAGTGTGAAGCAAATAATTTCTCAGAGGATACAGGGCTGAACTCTGAGATATTTAATCCCCAGAGAACAAAAACCTGCCCTAGAGAGCTGGTAAGCTCAGACCCCAAGGACTTCCAGAAGGCACTTGCCAAAATGGCATGAAAGTACACAACAAAAAATTAACTTTAACAGCATTTTTACTCGAGTTGGCTTCTACTTTTGTCTGTTCTTTTGATTTCTCTTTCCTTTTAGTGAGGCTGTGGAAAACCCTGATCAATCATGTGATGTCTGAAGCCTCCAGTTGCAAAATGCCTCTTGCTTCATCTCCCCCCAGCCTTCAGATGGATCTCCAGACTACGGAAACCAAAGTCTACTTTGAAATGTGACAAAAGTACACCCAGATGATGGTGCATATTGTCTCTACCTGCTCAACACCTCCAGCAGGGCATGACCACCATGGGCAGAGGATAAATCATTTCATCAAATCCCACTCAGCGTACAGAAAGTTGAAGTGGAAGGGTGTCAGGGTGAGTTACAGCCAGCCCCCAGCACGTTTTCTGAGAGATGGAAACTGCAAAGAACAGAGATCAGACTCCCAACAAGTCACTGTGACCACTTCCTGGCATATAAAATCCACAGTGCTTTAACTGGTGTCTCTCTAAAACCTCCTTGCTCAGCCACAAGTTTTCACAGCAGCAGCTAATAAAATTTATTGTATCAAAACATTAGCTAGAATGAAGAATGGTGAGGTCATTGTAATGTTGAGGTTTAATAAACAGTACAGCAAAGAGAAAGATGTTCTGCTTTAAGATTCAGTGACCAAAACTCACGGAGTCAAACTCAAGGCACGTTTCTAAAAAAAGCTCCAGGTCCAAAAAAACTCCAAACAAACAAAAAAAAACCCAAACCCCAACAAAAAACAAACCCACAATAGCAATGGATTCTGCTTGAAGGAAAACAAGTAATGCTGAAGTAAGGTCATACTCAGCTGGGAAACAATAGAAGGATCAGACAAAGGGGCTGACCAAGACTTGTTCCCAATAACCTCTGTTTTATGGAACACATGCAAGAGAACACTGGGAAGAGTTATTTATCACTTAATAAAAACACTGTGAACTATTTCAGTAACAGTGAGTACTCAGTATATTTTTACCATCTTGACACAGCTTAAGTGTTAAAAGAGAAACTGCACAGATTTTACTAAGGTTAAAACATGTGGTTAGAAACCCTCTACTAAAAAATTATGCTTCATTTTAATTAATTTTGCCGACCCTCTAAACCACTGAAAAGGAATCTACACAATATTTGCCTAAAAAGAGACTTTTACCAGCATCACAGTTGGTTTTGACCAGCCTAACTTGTTTATTCTTCCTAACATATGGATCTTAATTTGCACACATCCTCCTCTCTGAGATGAAAACACGCTCTCAGACAAAGCAGGCAAAAAATGGTCGACAACAATACAACCCATCTGTCAAAAAAAGAAAAAAAAATGAAAAAAAGAAAAACCTCTCTCGCAAAGTGGGTTTTCGCTCGTTCCTGTTCTGCATCTTTCCCTCCCTCCTTCCCATCTTAGCAACAGAGGCTGGAGCAGCCAACCAGGCGGGAGCATCCCGCGGGGTTACTGCAGTGCATCGGCCGCCAGTAACCGCGCCGGGCGGGCTGCGGCACCTGCGGCGCACTGCACCTGCCCGGATCGGCATCGCACCCAGGGCAAATCCCCTGCTGGATCGGCATCGCATCCAGGGCAAAACCCCCCTGCCCGGCTCCCCCTGCCCGGATCAGCATCGCATCCCGGGCAAAACCCCCCTGCCCGGCTCCCCCTGCCCGGATCGGCATCGCATCCCGGGCAAAACCCCCTGCCCGGATCGGCATCGCACCCAGGGCAAATCCCCTGCCCGGATCGGCATCGCACCCAGGGCAAATCCCCTGCCCGGATCGGCATCGCATCCAGGACAAAATCCCCCTGCCCGGATCGGCATCGCATCCCGGGCAAATCCCCCTGCCCGGCTCCCCCTGCCCGGATCGGCATCTCATCCCCGGCAAAACCCCCTGCCCGGATCGGCATCGCACCCAGGGCAAATCCCCCTGCTGGATCAGCATCGCATCCCGGGCAAATCCCCTGCTGGATCAGCCCCGCATCCAGGGCAAAACCCCCCTGCCCGGATCGGCATCGCATCCAGGGCAAATCCCCCCTGCTGGATCAGCATCGCATCCCCGACAAACCCTCCCTGCCCGGATCAGCATCGCATCCCGGGCAAAACCCCCCTGCCCGGCTCCCCCTGCCCGGATCAGCATTGCATCCAGGGCAAATCCCCCTGCCCGGATCAGCATCGCACCCAGGGCAAATCCCCCTGCCCGGCTCCCCCTGCCCGGATCGGCATCGCATCCAGGGCAAATCCCCTGCCCGGATCAGCATCGCATCCCGGGCAAACCCCCCTGCCCGGATCGGCATCGCATCCCGGGCAAACCCCCCTGCCCGGCTCCCCCTGCCCGGCTCCCCCTGCCCGGATCAGCCCCGCATCCCCGGCAAACCCTCCCTGCCCGGCTCCCCATGCCCTCCTCTGGCTCGGGTATCTCCGGAGGGGATGGGAGAAATGAGAGGAGGGTGAGATCTTTTAGATGAAGTCGTACGGAGGATGCTGCAAATAAGTAAATAAATTTTAAAAAGCGGCCAACTAAATAAAAAGAAAGGGGTCTGTCCGAGTGTGTGCACCAGAACTGATTCCTCAGACGGCACCGAGGCAAATCAGCAAAGCCCAGCCTGTTTAAATCTCTGCTGATGGTCTGACAGCGGCTGAAGTTCCCATCTTGTGCAGAGAGCTATATTAACATAATATTCAGCCCCTCGGAGCTGGAAGGCAGGGATCGGGCTGTTCTGCTGACACTATCTCGGGCTGTGACGGCCACTTTTCTCCTTCCATGAATACCAAACAACCTGCCAAAGGCTCCGTGTTCCCCCACCGGAGCATCCAGAAGGAGCCCGGTCCTTCACTGCCCTCCCGCCGCTCAAAGCTGCAACCTTGACAGCAAAGGCAGCAGCACCTCTCCGGTTTGTTTCCACGGCGTTTGAGCCAGCAGAACAAACCAAAAATAATAAGAAATGTCACGTTTTTCTGCTGAGCATTGATTTCTGTGCTGCTCCTAAGCTGCTCTGTGAAAATACCCGGCCGGAGCCCATTCCCTCAGAGGTTACTCCAGACCAAATCCTCCCAGAACTTGCCTCGAACGCAGCACAAATGACTCATTACAGTCCTAAAAATAACAACGGAGAAATTTCCAACTAAAACGTTGCCTAATTAACCATGAATACTGAGAAGTGTGAGAGGGAGGAAAAAAAAAAAAGAAATAAAAAAAAGAAAAAAGCAATCCCTGAGTTGTTGTGGTGTTCTGCAAGTAAATTTATTACTACTTTCTTCCTGGATGCACTCAATTATATAGGCAGAATATTCCCATTTCCATCCTATATTATAGCAAACCCACCTAGAGATAATAGAACACATGTCCTTTTTATGGCTATATAGAACACATGTGTTTTTTTTAAAGCTGAATGACTTTGACCCAGACAGAAAGCTCCAAAGTACTTTTCATGCCCCCTTTGTATAGGGGAGTATACATAATTCATCCCCAAACCACAATTCAGTTTATTTCATGGTGTTTTTAATAAAAATGACACAAACCCGAGGCACTGACTTTTCTACCAAATCCTCTTGCAAACAGTTTTCAGGCAGTCCTAGTAGGAAAACCTACACACCATTTTTCCATGAACTGGTAAAACCAATCTCTGTGTTCCTGTGATTTACATTTCAAACTGCAGTTTAAACATACAGCAAAGAAACCAAGACCCAGTTTTATCTCCTTCTCAACCTTTAGATAAATGACTTTGTGACAAGACAGTGAAACTTCAGCCCTGTTTTGTTCCAAAGCTCTGCAGATCTTGCTTTTCACATTTAAGGATCCACACTGGATCTAACACAAGACTCTTTCTTTTCCCCTCCAAGCCAGCTGGGTCCCTCATCCTAATAGAAAGAAGAAGTATCCTGGGACTAAGCAGCCCTATTATTTCTAATGAATGTGCTGAAGTTTCCTTTTTCTGGCTTTGCCAGTCCATCTCACAACAGCTCCTCCAGGAGTCCTGGGGCTTTCTGCCATCGTGAGCCCTTGCAAACCCCCAGGATATGCTCAAACATAGCCTGGGTTCAAAGACTGAGACCCCTTTTCCATCCTGGAAGATCCTTAACCTCACAAGTTACTCAAAAATCTCTTTCCTTCAAACCTGAAGGAAGTGTTGTTTCTACCTGTTGAAACTATTCCCTAAAAGCTTTACAGTGAAAATATCAAAGTGAACTGAGAAAAACTGAAACTTTTTACCTCTTTAACCTCTTCCAAATTCCTGTATTGGCAACAGTTCCTGCTGAATGGGATGGGTCAGACACAGTGGCTTTGATCAAGGACTGACCTGCCATATTCCTTCCCTGTTAATCCCACTGACCTCAGGGGAAATTACACCAGGAATTAATCAACTCCAGAGTCACACCAATCTCTGCTAAAGCCTCATAAGCAGAGCAGCATTTATCATATAAACCTCAGAATCAAAATGCCCCTCCTTAAAGAGAAAATGATAATTAATAGTTTAATTAAGCAGTTTAAGGCTGAGACAAAAATCAACAAAAAAATCCAATTTGAAGTCTACTAAGGCTTATTTAGCTTCTTTGTTGTTGACAAGCAATGCAAATTCACCTTTCTTTGAGCTTTTAATGAAAAGTAAGAGACATGACATACCATGAGTTGCATTGTCTGAACAATCAAGCTAAGTACAGAACACAATGGCAGCACTACTAATTATTCCTCCTTCTGCTAATTTAGAGCCTAACCTTAACATTACTTTGCAATGCCATTTTTACTGAAGGGAATTGCTCTTCAGTTGAATTCCCCTCCAACATGCTGGCACAAATTGTCTTTGCAAAGAAACTGTACTTTTGCCTTTGTGATCCAACACTCTTGAAAGGTTTTAACTAATTCATTACAGTCATAGAGAATGATGTAGAAATAGTAGATTTTCTTTTTCAAGCTCCATTTCAGAATAGAAACACCATTAATTAAAAGACATTTTTGAAACAGCATCCCTTATCTCTTCTTACCACAACCAGCACCCAAGAACAATGTGAACTGAAAGACATTTTTTTTTCCCCAGCATGTTTTCTGCTACTCTTCTCACAAAAAGTGAATTCAAATATTTCACATTAAAGCAACGAGAGACTTTTAGCACAAAGAATCTACAAGGAGTGCTGAACTGCAGCAGCCACCAGTGTTTGGAGGCACAATATTGCCCTTCTCTTGGGCACTGCAAAGTCCCAGTTTCCCACTGGAGCAGAAACCAGGATAAGGCATTCAGAATAGTTTTATATATAATGCACTGAGCTACAAATCCATCAGGTTTGAACAGAGATATCCCAAATTACACACAAAATAAAATTCTACTTGCAGAACCCCTAAAACAATTCAAATAATCTGAATTATTTGGTCCCTACCTTCATTGGAGATTATTTAGGCAATATTTAGGTTTTCTATTTCTCTAATGGAAAATCTTTTCTGTTAAAACCAATCTATTGAGCCAGTCCCTGGAGCAGGGAACATGGCTGGAAGGAAAGTTTGGTTCCAGAAGGTTTCTATAATCTGACCAGCAACTCACTGAAACACTGAAGGCAGAGACCTGGGGAGGTCTCCTGGCCCAGCCTTCTACTCAAAGCACGACAACCACCAGCTCCAGATCAGATCAGCTGCTCAGCCATGTGTCCCACACCCCCTGTGATGGAGAAAGCCCACTTGGGGAACAGGTATTGATTTCCTGGTGTCCACCCTAACCCCCCCAAACTGCAGCGTGTGGCCACAGGTTCTTGTTATTTATCATCTGGCCCTATTGGCAGCAGCAGCCCAGACTCCTCAGCTGCTCTTTGTAGGTGCCCTGAACCATTTTTTATCCCTCTGACAGACCATTTCCAGCTTCCCAGTATCTCTGGTGATATGAAGCACCCAAAACTGGTGCAATATTCCAGCTGTGCTCTCAGTGATGAGGAGAAGGAGAAGGACTTGGCTGAAGGTGGGGATGGCCTTGGCCACACGATGTGATTCACCTTCCTGGCTGTGAGAGCACTCCTGGCACTGAGTGCAGACCTCCCAAGTCTGTTCCAGGTGCTTGGCAAGCAGAGGAGAGCCAAGCCCTGCTGGCAGACAGCAGCTCAGCCACTCTGAGGCTGTCCTTGGTGGTCCCAGGGATGACACAAGGTGTGAGAGCAGGTGAGGAGGATCTGAAGCCCTGCACACAGCCAGCCAGCAAAGTTCAATCTCCTCCTTCAAATCCAGATGTGGTGACACAGCCACAGCCATACCCCAGAGCTAAATACCTCCACAGGTCATTTTCAGCACCAGGATATCTGCCAGGACATTGTGTTGTTCAAGCCAAGTCACCCAGGCTTGTCAGAAAATTTGCAGTGGTTTTGGGTATAGAACCCCTCAATCAATTCTGGCCAGTGAGAAAGAGATTCAGTTAGAAATCTCAAGCTTTTAAATCTTAAATGAGACATTTTGGCATAGCTCCATTTCTTATAGGACAAAAAACCTTCAACATTTTGTGCTCATTCTGATAAGATAAAGAATAATTTTGAATGCACCAAAGTTGCTGCCAAACTAAGTTGTTCTCCTATGGACAATGTGACTCTGTGTAATTTTAGCAAACAATTAAAAGAATGCCAGTGGGTCTACATACAGTTTGGATGTTGAAAAACCCATTAAAGCATGAAATCTGCAGATCTTTCAACAAATGAATAACTGTATGCACAGCCTGTCCCCATACAGTTCATGGCAACAGCTCCAGTGCTTTTCATACCACACATTTTTAGACTATTGAAGCCTTGGTGTTGTGATAATGACACAATTTACAGACAGCAGCCAAGTACTTTGTGAAACAATTTCAAGTGGAACCTTTAAGCCAGTGGATTTATAGTTTCAGAGCCAGTGCAGGTATCAAGTATGGCTCGGGTAAGAACTGCCCTGGCAGGGTCTTATCTCTTAAAAGAACTAAAGCACACAAGCACACCGATTTTCATTACTGGGAGTGAATTCCTCAAGGAAGGGCAATTATGTCATTTAGTACACAAAATTCTCCTGAAGATTTCAATATTGTCTCTTGGGCATACTTCTTTTTGCTGGCAGGAATTTACTGCACGACCTAGTTTTCCTTTCAGAGAGAGAGGACTAGTCACACACACCAAAAAAAAAAAACAAAAAAACACCAAAAAACTCTCTAGGAAACACATGGTTACACAAAGCAAATGAAGGCATGAAAGGAATTGTTGCCAAGCAGAGGAGAAAGGACAGAATCACCTTTTAGAACTGGAATCAACCAAGAACCTATAAAGAAGAGAGCTGAATAATTCCTTCTTACTCCCAGCACTTCTCTTCCTTAAGAAGTGCCCAATATCTATCATTTTGGTACGCCCTGTGTTGCAGGCTGTGAACTCTTTGGAGTGTGTATCAGCAAAGGAGTCACCCAAAGAGCATCCTGGTCCTTGACTGAACCTCAGCATTCAGTCCCAGCAAGAGCCAGTGATTTCATCAAAGAAATGATAAGCTTTGAGAGACCATCTAAGCTGTAGAGAAACCTATAGCTCCCAACATATTTTTTTTTTTTTTCCAAACAGCCTTTAAAGAAAACAGTTCTTATCTTGGTCTAATGCCTTCTGAAATTCTGAGATACTTGCTGTTCTGAAAGAGTACTGAAAAAACAACCATCTCACAAAACAGCCAATTGCAGGAGTGAAAAAACAAAGCCTCCTCATTTCCCCCACCCCCATCTTTAAACTCCTGCATGCTCTACCCACCCTCAACAATAAATTGTAGACAGGCAAGATCACAGGACAGATATTTGGCAGCACAGCAATACTATATTTACACCAAATACTTAAGAATTGGGAGGCAGAAATAAGCAGTTGTGTGAACTGCTGCATCTACAGCTTCTTGTGGCTGAATCTTTGTTTTCCTCACCTTTCTTTCTCCACCACGGCCCTTCCTGGATGGAGTAGGACAGTTCTTTGAACTCGATGTTCACAGCTGGCCTGCGGGGCAGGTAGGAGAACCTGTGAGCTTCTGTCAGGGCATTGTCCACTTTTTTTAAGTGTCCATTCATGAGTCGAATGTCCTGGGGGTCTGTGCCATTGGAGACCACCTCGTCCACCGAAACACACACAGACTTTGGCTCGGCCATGGTGCAACCAGAGCTGCTGCCACCCTGCAGGGAAAGGGGAGAGAAGTTCACACACTTTAGGAACACCTATCAAACCCTTCTCCATCACAGGAGTTATTCTTTAAATAGCACAAGAATCTGGCACTGTAATGCGCTGAAAGGTGAAAGAGGAGTAAAATAAAGCAATCTTTTGTTTGTTCTTTTTGCCTGAGCCTTGACAGAAGAGGTAAAAGAGCTCTTGCAGCACATACAGTTCCTTTAGCACTAGTTTTCCTTTCAGATCTTGCACCAGATTAATACATTTATAAGTTCAGTCCCCATTGTATTTGGTTTCTCATGCACTCAAGGAATTTGGTTCTAGTTACTCCAGGGCTTGGGACAGAGCTGAAGGGGGAAGGGAGCTGGCTGAACAGTTATTTTTGCAGACATTTCAAAAGACAGCTACTCAAAATGTCTAAGAGCTCCTGTTCCTCTGGGTCAGCCTATGCTTCTGTAAAGGTGAAATTATATTTCTGAGAATTTCAAATGCACTATTTCATGCCTTATTTTCTCCTGCACTGATAGTTCTGGGGACTTTGCAACCTGGCCTGACAGTACAAGTTCTTTCCTGGAGGTCTTTTAGGAAAGCACAATGCTTTGCACCCAAAAACCTCGAGTGCTTTCCATGCCTGATAGTGATAACTAATGGAAATCTTACCAGGTACATAAACACACAAACCCTGCTCCAGTTCTTGCACCACTGACTCTGTAAGGTCTCCTTCCCCTCCTCTCCTGACCATGGCAATGGCCTTCCACCCACCTTTCTCTTCTTTATTTATTTTTTTTTAATTATGTATACAAAATCTGGGGTTTTTTTCCATTCCTTTTACCAGCACAGGTGTCTTGCACCAATATGAGCAGGATGTGTGTAAGCTCAAAAGGAAAAACAGTCATGAAATTTCTTCAGCTAAACAGAATTTTAGCTGAAGCTGTCATCTGTTGCTTGGTGGATGTCATCAGCAGAGCCAAACATCTGCACAGTTGTCTATTAGGAAATTTAGTATTTTTAATTCAGATTTGTATTGGAAAGGACTTCTGTAGATGGCTTATGTGCCAGGCTTTCCATGCTGACCTCTGCCCAACAATCTACAGAGTTATCTCTTGGAAAGAGATGTGCTGCACTACTTTTCAATGCATGAACACAGAGCTGCAGGTCCTGCCACTGCTCCCCTCTATTTCTCTAATTCAGCTAAGAAGTGACACTGCCTCCTCTTCCCTCTGCCACTTCCATTTCCCTCTCATGGCTCCTGGTCTTTCCCATCTTTGCTGGAACAGCAGCCCAGCTCAGATCGGTCACTTGTCATGAATGCTGACAAAAACATCAAAAAACCTCCAGTCCTACATAATCACTGACGAAAAAAAGTATTCCTGCATAACCACTCCATAGCTGGCATCTTCACATTCCTCAAACACAACTTGGGAGCCCCAAGTTCTGGCTGAAAACAATCAGCTCTGCTCACCACATTTTCTCAAGAAAGAGATTTTAATCGTGCTCTCAACTTACTTAGAGGTCAGGTATCCAGTAACACTTACTGTCAAATTCTTAAAGAGCTGACTGCCACGGTATGTAATTTGAACATAACAAGAGTAATGTGAAACATCTTAGAGCTCAACAATTAAAGCAGGGGAACTTCCCTAAAAACTAAGAGAAGGTGAGTTAACAACATTCTTCCCTGAATGTTTTCAAGGCTGACTTTGGCACTCAGAATCTGTTTTGTTGTGAGGAACCACTGAGCACCTTCACACAATCAGAGGGAATGCCCAAAAGCTAACTCTCAACGAGCAGGTCACCTTGATTATTCAGGTGACAGCCAGAGATTCTCCAGTTCATATCGATCCAAAAGGAAATATCCTTTGGACAAGAGCCTTGCCTCTGACTACTCGATCATCCGAGAGCACGAAGCCAAAGGCTTTTGTTGGTGGGACATTAAACAATTCCAGCCCCTTTGCCTGTTCACACACCTGCCTCCTCCAGAGACCAGCCACGGGTGAGGATGGTCCAACCTCCTCCCCGGCTCGGGATCACCTTCGCTCGGAAAAATCTGGTCAATCCCGCGGCTACGACAGCCACAGACTCGTCCAAGCCGTGTGGAAGGCACAGACACAGCTGAACCCCTCTGCTGCAGCACCTGCCGGGCGCTCCCCGCCCCGCTGCGCCCCCGCTGCTGCCCCAGCCCCGCATCCCGAGCCGCGCAGCCCCGCGCTCACCTCCCAGCGGCTTTCGGCCACTTTGGGCTCTTTCCCATGGAGTTGGATGGAGCCGCTGAGGAGCCGGGCCGCTCCCGGAGCCCGGCGGGGACGGCAGCGCCCGCCCGGTGGCAGCGGCAGGAGGGTCCCGGGGCTCTGCCCGCTCCGTGCCCCGCCGGCCCCGGCTGTTATGCAAAGGTTACGGTCCCTCCGCAAATCCGCCGGGAAGCCGGCGGGGCGCAGCGGCGCAGGGAGCATGCTCGGCGATAATCCCCCCGCCTTAGCTACACACAGAGGTAACCAGCGGTCAAGTCCCGCCGAGCGCCGCCGGCCGCTCGCACACTCGCATCCTTCATCCCGCATCCTTCATCCCGCATCCTTCATCCGCATCCTTCATCCCGCATCCTTCATCCCGCATCCTTCATCCGCATCCTTCATCCCGCATCCTTCATCCCGCATCCTTCATCCCGCATCCCGCATCCTTCATCCTTCATCCCGCATCCTTCATCCCGCATCCTTCATCCCGCATCCTTCATCCCGCATCCCGCGTTCTTCATTCCGCATCCCGCATCCCGCATCCCGCATCCCGCATCCCTCAGCCCACATCCTGCACCCCGCAGCCCCGGCTTCACCCTCCGACCCCGCTTTTCCCTCGGGAAGCGTCTCGGAGCTCCCCGCGGAGCCCTGGCTCCATCTCCGTGCCCCAGCCCCGCACCTCGCCGCGGCCCCGCGGAGGGAAGGCAGGGCCCGCCTTACCAAAGCGCTGCCCAGGGAGAAAGCCGCCATCAGACATGCCATGTGCACCGCTGCCCGCCCGGCTGCTGGCGGAGGAGCCCTCCGGTGCCGCCTCTCCGCCCCGACTGCTGCGGGAGGCGGGCGGGCAGGGATGGAGCTGCGGCCGCCCCCGCCCCGCCCGCCCCCGCCGGGGATGGGGATGGGGAGAGCCGAGGGGTCGGGACACCCCCCGGCACCGCCAAAGGTGGGCAGCGTGTCCCCAAGCCGCTGGTGGCCGTGGCTGTCGCTCTGCCCCAACACGCTTGTCCCGGGGACTGGGGCAGCGAAGGTCGCTCGCCGGGACAAAGTGAGGAGGGCAGGCAGCAGTGTCCCCATGCGGGGACAGGCTTCCTGATGGGCTCCCGGAGGTATTCCCTGAGGAAACGGGGAGCAGAAGTATCACCCCATATCGCCTTGTGCCATCCCGTCTTCATGAGGACGAGACAGCTCTTCTGGCCCTGGGGCTCCTGCCCACTGATTCATGAGAAAGCCATTGTAGTTGTGGAACGGAGAGGAAGGAAAGTTGTCACTGAGTTACATTCTCCATGCATTCACTCCTCACACCAATGACCTGCATTTCAGAGAGGTCACACCATCACTAAATCACAGGATGGGTCAGGCTGGAGGGACTGCAGGGGGTCACCAAGTCCAACCTCCCTGCTCAAACAAGGTCATCCCAGAGCACACAGCACAGGATTGTGTCCAGACAGTTCTGGAATATCTCCAGTGAGGGACACTCCACACCCTCTCTGGACAATCTGTACCAGTGCTCAGTCACTGCTGAGGAAAGAAGTTCTTCCTCATGTTCAGGTGGAACTTCCTGGGCATCATTTCTGCCCATTCCTCTTGTCCCATTTCTGGGCACCACAGAGCAGGGCGTGGTTCATCCTCTGACACCTCTCTTCAGACGCTGAGGTCCTGCAGGTGAAGGGCAGTGGGTGGTGTTCACAGGGCATTAGGGCTGTGTTGGCAGTGCTGGCTCGAACCTGGACCCGTGACTCGGCTCCAGGCTGGATTCATTGGCTGTGCTACCTGGGGACACAAAGCTCTGCCCAACCAGTTTGCCAAGAAACCACCAACCATCTGAGTGTTCCCATTCCTGCTGGGGCTGTTTTAGGTGTGTGCTGAGGCTCCCTCTCAATTCCTCTGGTAGCAGCAGAAGGTGGGGATGAAATACAGCAGGGGTCTGAGCACTGGTTTCAAAGCAGCTGCCAAACATGGCACACAGGAGTTCATAATCTGAGAGGAATCTTCTAATCAGGGAGCTTCCCGGAGAGGCTGGAACTCGTGTGGCATTGTAGAGACATGGGATAAGCCTCACAAAGCCCCTGGGAGGCAGGTAAGTATTTTATCCCTGCCAAGCTGCAGCACGGTGCTGCAGGGAGGGAACTGCTGCCCAGAACATCTGGGCCAGGTCAGATGGGGTCCCTGCCCTGCAGAATCCTCCCTCCTGACAGTGGCTGCGAGATGGATGCACAAAGAAGCGCTTCAGCGCAGGGCTGGCTTCTATCAAATGTCTCCCTGGTGCTCTCCAGCTGTTCTTGGCTCAAAGAATTCCTGATGTGATTGTCTCTCCAGAATGTGCTAATAACCCTTAGTAGGAATCTCTTCCATGAGGGAAGATTCCCCCTTGGAAACATGCAAAATTTACCATCCACTGCAACCCACTGGCAAGGAATAGTGTGGAGACTGTAAGCTCGGGCTTGGATTCAGTCCTTAGATGTTGTAGAAAGTTATTTACTTGTAACTCATTTATTGGGGAAGAAGTATCTACCTGCTGTGGAATACCACTCAAACATGGATGGGCCCATCCAGAAGTTCTCACTGAAGGCTTAAACTGTGTTTGAGTAAACATTTTAAAGACAATTATCACCTAATATTAAGAATAAAGATAATTCATGATGCATTCTTCCAGTGAGGATCCCAGGGTTTCAGTTAACTCAATTCGGAGCATGTGTTTGTAGCACCCACAATTTATTCAAGTTTGTCTCTTAAAATTTCCCTTAGAACATTGTAAAAGCTTCATTATCTCCATTATCTCCATACAGGAGCTGAAAAGGGCTATGAAACACTGATGTGTGTGTGTCTAAGGCATTTACAAGGTAAAAAAAAAAAAAACAAAACAAAACTTAAAAACATCATTATTTTAACTGTGAGGTGGAACTAGAGAGAGAGAGGAACCATACCCTAGTGAATGTGTGATACACACCCAGCATGATGGTTGCTATCCTCTTTTAACTTCCTAAAGGCTGAGAGAGAAGCAAGGAAAGCAACATAAAAGCTGCAGCAGAACTGAAATGTACAGTCCTGAAATCTGCTGCACAAACCAAGTTTCAGCTCTGTCCATAAGAAGTTTGTGGCACCAAGGTGCTGCCTTCCACGAGAGCTTTTCCTGAGCAAGTGTACACGACCAGATCCCCAGTATTTATTTTTATCATGGTGGCTGCAGTATCAGTATCTGCAGGGGCTTCTTGTAAAACACTGAGACATAAAACAGGTTTATCAGAAACCAAGTTCTATTTGGTATTTTGGTATCTATTTTGATACCACACAGGGAAAAAAAAAATCATTACATAAGTTGAAGCATGCTAAAAATAGCAGCCAACTGCATTCCTACATTCCCTCATTAACTCTTCCATTAACTTTGTAGGTGATCCCCTGGTCCCTGCAGACAAAAAAGATCAAGAACACAACTCTGTGTGAAGGGAAAAAAAAAAAAAGTAAAAAAAAAAAAAAAGTAGAGATATAAAACTGTGTTAAAGAAAAAAACCAGGACACACAAAAAAAAAAAATAAAAGGAAATTACAAATGAAGGTGAGGACAGGCAGGCAGGGACAAAACCCTGACTCCTAAAATAGATGAGGAAATAGTAGTAGCTTCCAGGCTTTCCAGCAGGATAAGCATTACAGACACTAGACTGGTGCAGCCCACAGGAAAGAAAAAGAACATTGCAAGCAGAAATGCTCTGGGGAGGGCAGGGAAAAGTGGAAATGCACCAACAGCAAGAGGGGCAGTTGTTCAGCAGAGCCACAGGAGGCATTTTAGTGCAGCACTGACAGCTCTGGTGTCTCTGCAAGAACTAATTCATGTATAGATGTGCTACAGCCTCGGGAAATGCAAAGGCCACTGTGGACCTCACTGCTGGGATACAACATGTGGGAAAAGTCCAGCGAGAAGTGTGGAGGAGGCAGATGGGAAAAAGAAAGTTAGAACTTGTAAAAGGGCAAAATATTTTTAGATGGAATTTTTAATAAAACTCTACCTCAGCTACTTGCAACTTGCTGTTCACTTGAGCCGGTCTGGGTAGAGTTTAAGGAGTTTTCTGGAAAATATTTCAGGATAAATCCTCCTAAAGAGTCAAGCTGAGAGCAAAAATGAACTGCCCACTGTGAAACGCTCATGCAATTATTTGCCAGAACAAACCCCCAGCAACAAAGTTTTTTTGTGGACAGAGGATCATTTTGCCACTAGAAAACACTGGTTTGGGTCGCTTCTAGGGTATGTTTTCCTGTCTTCTTATGCCCTGCCCTGTGGAGATAGAGCATGGAATGGAATTCCTGCTATTATTATTGATATTAATTATTATTAATAACTGCCAGTTATTTCTGTAGGTTTATAGGAAGGAAGGAAGGAAGGAAGGAAGGAAGGAAGGAAGGAAGGAAGGAAGGAAGGAAGGAAGGAAGGAAGGAAGGAAGGAAGGAAGGAAGGAAGGAAGGAAGGAAGGAAGGAAGGAAGGAAGGAAGGAAGGAAGGAAGGAAGGAAGGAAGGAAGGAAGGAAGGAAGGAAGGAAGGAAGGAAGGAAGGAAGGAAGGAAGGAAGGAAGGAAGGAAGGAAGGAAGGAAGGAAGGAAGGAAGGAAGGAAGGAAGGAAGGAAGGAAGGAAGTGGCGGAAGGAAGGAAGGAAGTGGCGGAAGGAAGGAAGGAAGTGGCGGAAGGAAGGAAGGAAGTAGCGGAAGGAAGGAAGGAAGTGGCGGAAGGAAGGAAGGAAGGAAGGAAGTGGCGGAAGGAAGGAAGTGGCGGAAGGAAGTGGCGGAAGGAAGTGGCGGAAGGAAGTGGCGGAAGGAAGTGGCGGAAGGAAGGAAGGAAGTGGCGGAAGGAAGGAAGTGGCGGAAGGAAGGAAGTGGCGGAAGGAAGGAAGTGGCGGAAGGAAGGAAGTGGCGGAAGGAAGGAAGGAAGTGGCGGAAGGAAGGAAGGAAGTGGCGGAAGGAAGGAAGTGGCGGAAGGAAGGAAGTGGCGGAAGGAAGGAAGTGGCGGAAGGAAGGAAGTGGCGGAAGTGGCGGAAGTGGCGGAAGTGGCGGAAGTGGCGGAAGGAAGGGAGGAAGGGAGGAAGGGAGGAAGGGAGGAAGGGAGGAAGGGAGGAAGGGAGGGAGGGAGGGAGGGAGGGAGGGAGGGAGGGAGGGAGGGAGGGAGGGAGGGAGGGAGGGAGGGAGGAAGGAAGGAAGGAAGGAAGGAAGGAAGGAAGGAAGGAAGTGGCGGAAGGAAGGAAGGAAGGAAGGAAGGGGAAGGAAGGAAGGAAGGAAGGAAGGAAGGAAGGAAGGAAGGAAGGAAGGAAGGAAGGAAGGAAGGAAGGAAGGAAGGAAGGAAGGAAGGAAGGAAGGAAGGAAGGAAGGAAGGAAGGAAGGAAGGAAGGAAGGAAGGAAGGAAGGAAGGAAGGAAGGAAGGAAGGAAGGAAGGAAGGAAGGAAGGAAGGAAGGAAGGAAGGAAGTGGCGGAAGGAAGTGGCGGAAGGAAGGAAGGAAGGAAGGAAGGAAGGAAGTGGCGGAAGGAAGGAAGGAAGGAAGTGGCGGAAGGAAGGAAGTGGCGGAAGGAAGGAAGTGGCGGAAGGAAGGAAGTGGCGGAAGGAAGGAAGGAAGGAAGTGGCGGAAGGAAGGAAGGAAGGAAGGAAGTGGCGGGAAGAAGGAAGTGGCGGAAGGAAGGAAGTGGCGGAAGGAAGGAAGTGGCGGAAGGAAGGAAGGAAGTGGCGGAAGGAAGGAAGGAAGTGGCGGAAGGAAGGAAGGAAGTGGCGGAAGGAAGGAAGGAAGGAAGGAAGGAAGGAAGGAAGGAAGGAAGGAAGGAAGGAAGGAAGGAAGGAAGGAAGGAAGGAAGGAAGGAAGGAAGGAAGGAAGGAAGGAAGGAAGGAAGGAAGGAAGGAAGGAAGGAAGGAAGGAAGGAAGGAAGGAAGTGGCGGAAGGAAGGAAGGAAGTGGCGGAAGGAAGTGGCGGAAGGAAGGAAGGAAGTGGCGGAAGGAAGGAAGTGGCGGAAGGAAGGAAGTGGCGGGAAGGAAGGAAGTGGCGGAAGGAAGGAAGGAAGTGGCGGAAGGAAGGAAGGAAGGAAGTGGCGGAAGGAAGGAAGGAAGTGGCGGAAGGAAGGAAGTGGCGGAAGGAAGGAAGTGGCGGAAGGAAGGAAGTGGCGGAAGGAAGGAAGTGGCGGAAGGAAGGGAGGAAGGAAGGAAGGGAGGAAGGGAGGAAGGGAGGAAGGGAGGAAGGGAGGAAGGGAGGGAGGGAGGGAGGGAGGGAGGGAGGGAGGGAGGGAGGGAGGGAGGGAGGGAGGGAGGGAGGGAGGGAGGGAGGGAGGGAGGGAGGGAGGGAGGGAGGGAGGGAGGGAGGGAGGGAGGGAGGGAGGGAGGGAGGGAGGAAGGGAGGGAAGGGAGGAAGGGAGGAAGGGAGGAAGGGAGGGAAAGGGAGGAAGGGAGGAAGGAGGAGGAAGGGAGGAAGGGAGGGAAGGAAGGAAGGAAGGAAGGAAGGAAGGAAGGAAGGAAGGAAGGAAGAGGAAGGAAGGAAGGAAGGAAGGAAGGAAGGAAGGAAGGGAAGGAAGGAAGGAAGGAAGGAAGGAAGGAAGGAAGGAAGGAAGGAAGGAAGGAAGGAAGGAAGGAAGGAAGGAAGGAAGGAAGGAAGGAAGGAAGGAAGGAAGGAAGGAAGGAAGGAAGGAAGGAAGGAAGGAAGGAAGGAAGGAAGGAAGGAAGGAAGGAAGGAAGGAAGGAAGGAAGGAAGGAAGGAAGGAAGTGGCGGGAAGGAAGGAAGGAAGTGGCCAGAAGGAAGGAAGGAAGGAAGTGGCGGGAAGGAAGGAAGTGGCGGAAGGAAGGAAGTGGCGGAAGGAAGGAAGTGGCGGAAGGAAGGAAGTGGCGGAAGGAAGGAAGTGGCGGGAAGGAAGTGGCGGAGGAAGTGGCGGAAGGAAGTGGCGGAAGGAAGGAAGGAAGTGGCGGAAGGAAGTGGCGGAAGGAAGGAAGGAAGGAAGTGGCGGAAGGAAGGAAGGAAGGAAGTGGCGGAAGGAAGGAAGGAAGGAAGTGGCGGAAGGAAGGAAGGAAGGAAGTGGCGGAAGGAAGGAAGGAAGGAAGGAAGGAAGGAAGGAAGGAAGGAAGGAAGGAAGGAAGGAAGGAAGGAAGGAAGGAAGGAAGGAAGGAAGGAAGGAAGGAAGGAAGGAAGGAAGGAAGGAAGGAAGGAAGGAAGGAAGGAAGGAAGGAAGGAAGGAAGGAAGGAAGGAAGGAAGGAAGGAAGGAAGGAAGGAAGGAAGGAAGGAAGGAAGGAAGGAAGGAAGGAAGGAAGGAAGGAAGGAAGTGGCGGAAGGAAGGAAGGAAGGAAGGAAGGAAGGAAGGAAGGAAGGAAGGAAGGAAGGAAGGAAGGAAGGAAGGAAGGAAGGAAGGAAGGAAGGAAGGAAGGAAGGAAGGAAGGAAGGAAGGAAGGAAGGAAGGAAGGAAGTGGCGGAAGGAAGGAAGGAAGGAAGTGGCGGAAGGAAGGAAGTGGCGGAAGGAAGGAAGTGGCGGAAGGAAGGAAGTGGCGGAAGGAAGGAAGGAAGGAAGTGGCGGAAGGAAGGAAGGAAGGAAGGAAGGAAGGAAGGAAGGAAGGAAGGAAGGAAGGAAGGAAGGAAGGAAGGAAGGAAGGAAGGAAGGAAGGAAGGAAGGAAGGAAGGAAGGAAGGAAGGAAGGAAGGAAGGAAGGAAGGAAGGAAGGAAGGAAGTGGCGGAAGGAAGTGGCGGAAGGAAGTGGCGGAAGGAAGGAAGTGGCGGAAGGAAGGAAGGAAGGAAGGAAGGAAGGAAGGAAGGAAGGAAGGAAGGAAGGAAGGAAGGAAGGAAGGAAGGAAGGAAGGAAGGAAGGAAGGAAGGAAGGAAGGAAGGAAGGAAGGAAGGAAGGAAGGAAGGAAGGAAGGAAGGAAGGAAGGAAGGAAGGAAGGAAGGAAGGAAGGAAGGAAGGAAGGAAGGAAGGAAGGAAGGAAGGAAGGAAGGAAGGAAGGAAGGAAGGAAGGAAGGAAGGAAGGAAGGAAGGAAGGAAGGAAGTGGCGGAAGGAAGGAAGGAAGGAAGGAAGGAAGTGGCGGAAGGAAGGAAGGAAGGAAGTGGCGGAAGGAAGTGGCGGAAGGAAGGAAGGAAGGAAGTGGCGGAAGGAAGGAAGGAAGTGGCGGAAGGAAGGAAGGAAGGAAGGAAGGAAGGAAGGAAGGAAGGAAGGAAGGAAGGAAGGAAGGAAGGAAGGAAGGAAGGAAGGAAGGAAGGAAGGAAGTGGCGGAAGGAAGGAAGGAAGGAAGGAAGTGGCGGAAGGAAGGAAGGAAGGAAGGAAGGAAGGAAGGAAGGAAGGAAGGAAGGAAGGAAGGAAGGAAGGAAGGAAGGAAGGAAGGAAGGAAGGAAGGAAGGAAGGAAGGAAGGAAGGAAGGAAGGAAGGAAGGAAGGAAGGAAGGAAGGAAGGAAGGAAGGAAGGAAGGAAGGAAGGAAGGAAGGAAGGAAGGAAGGAAGGAAGGAAGGAAGGAAGGAAGGAAGGAAGTGGCGGAAGGAAGGAAGGAAGTGGCGGAAGGAAGGAAGGAAGTGGCGGAAGGAAGGAAGTGGCGGAAGGAAGGAAGTGGCGGAAGGAAGGAAGGAAGGAAGGAAGTGGCGGAAGGAAGGAAGGAAGGAAGGAAGGAAGGAAGGAAGGAAGGAAGGAAGGAAGGAAGGAAGGAAGGAAGGAAGGAAGGAAGGAAGGAAGGAAGGAAGGAAGGAAGGAAGGAAGGAAGGAAGGAAGGAAGGAAGGAAGGAAGGAAGGAAGGAAGGAAGGAAGGAAGGAAGGAAGGAAGGAAGGAAGGAAGGAAGGAAGGAAGGAAGGAAGGAAGGAAGGAAGGAAGGAAGGAAGGAAGGAAGGAAGGAAGGAAGGAAGGAAGGAAGGAAGTGGCGGAAGGAAGGAAGTGGCGGAAGGAAGGAAGTGGCGGAAGGAAGGAAGGAAGGAAGGAAGGAAGGAAGGAAGTGGCGGAAGGAAGGAAGTGGCGGAAGGAAGGAAGTGGCGGAAGGAAGGAAGGAAGGAAGGAAGTGGCGGAAGGAAGGAAGGAAGTGGCGGAAGGAAGGAAGGAAGTGGCGGAAGGAAGGAAGGAAGTGGCGGAAGGAAGGAAGGAAGTGGCGGAAGGAAGGAAGTGGCGGAAGGAAGGAAGGAAGTGGCGGAAGGAAGGAAGGAAGTGGCGGAAGGAAGGAAGGAAGTGGCGGAAGGAAGGAAGGAAGTGGCGGAAGGAAGGAAGGAAGGAAGGAAGGAAGGAAGGAAGGAAGGAAGGAAGGAAGGAAGGAAGGAAGGAAGGAAGGAAGGAAGGAAGGAAGGAAGGAAGGAAGGAAGGAAGGAAGGAAGGAAGGAAGGAAGGAAGGAAGGAAGGAAGGAAGGAAGGAAGGAAGGAAGGAAGGAAGGAAGGAAGGAAGGAAGGAAGGAAGGAAGGAAGGAAGGAAGGAAGGAAGTGGCGGAAGGAAGGAAGGAAGTGGCGGAAGGAAGGAAGGAAGTGGCGGAAGGAAGGAAGGAAGTGGCGGAAGGAAGGAAGGAAGGAAGTGGCGGAAGGAAGGAAGGAAGGAAGTGGCGGAAGGAAGGAAGGAAGGAAGTGGCGGAAGGAAGGAAGGAAGGAAGTGGCGGAAGGAAGGAAGGAAGGAAGGAAGGAAGGAAGGAAGGAAGGAAGGAAGGAAGGAAGGAAGGAAGGAAGGAAGGAAGGAAGGAAGGAAGGAAGGAAGGAAGGAAGGAAGGAAGGAAGGAAGGAAGGAAGGAAGGAAGGAAGGAAGGAAGGAAGGAAGGAAGGAAGGAAGGAAGGAAGGAAGGAAGGAAGGAAGGAAGGAAGGAAGGAAGGAAGGAAGGAAGGAAGGAAGGAAGGAAGTGGCGGAAGGAAGGAAGGAAGTGGCGGAAGGAAGGAAGGAAGTGGCGGAAGGAAGGAAGGAAGGAAGTGGCGGAAGGAAGGAAGGAAGGAAGTGGCGGAAGGAAGGAAGTGGCGGAAGGAAGGAAGTGGCGGAAGGAAGGAAGTGGCGGAAGGAAGGAAGGAAGTGGCGGAAGGAAGTGGCGGAAGGAAGTGGCGGAAGGAAGTGGCGGAAGGAAGTGGCGGAAGGAAGTGGCGGAAGGAAGTGGCGGAAGGAAGTGGCGGAAGGAAGTGGCGGAAGGAAGGAAGGAAGGAAGGAAGGAAGGAAGGAAGGAAGGAAGGAAGGAAGGAAGGAAGGAAGGAAGGAAGGAAGGAAGGAAGGAAGGAAGGAAGGAAGGAAGGAAGGAAGGAAGGAAGGAAGGAAGGAAGGAAGGAAGGAAGGAAGGAAGGAAGGAAGGAAGGAAGGAAGGAAGGAAGGAAGGAAGGAAGGAAGGAAGGAAGGAAGGAAGGAAGGAAGGAAGGAAGGAAGGAAGGAAGGAAGGAAGGAAGGAAGGAAGGAAGGAAGGAAGTGGCGGAAGGAAGTGGCGGAAGGAAGTGGCGGAAGGAAGTGGCGGAAGGAAGGAAGGAAGGAAGGAAGTGGCGGAAGGAAGTGGCGGAAGGAAGGAAGTGGCGGAAGGAAGTGGCGGAAGGAAGTGGCGGAAGGAAGTGGCGGAAGGAAGTGGCGGAAGGAAGTGGCGGAAGGAAGTGGCGGAAGGAAGTGGCGGAAGGAAGTGGCGGAAGGAAGGAAGGAAGTGGCGGAAGGAAGGAAGGAAGTGGCGGAAGGAAGGAAGGAAGGAAGGAAGGAAGGAAGGAAGGAAGGAAGGAAGGAAGGAAGGAAGTGGCGGAAGGAAGGAAGGAAGTGGCGGAAGGAAGGAAGTGGCGGAAGGAAGGAAGGAAGGAAGGAAGGAAGGAAGGAAGGAAGGAAGGAAGGAAGGAAGGAAGGAAGGAAGGAAGGAAGGAAGGAAGGAAGGAAGGAAGGAAGGAAGGAAGGAAGGAAGGAAGGAAGGAAGGAAGGAAGGAAGGAAGGAAGGAAGGAAGGAAGGAAGGAAGGAAGGAAGGAAGGAAGGAAGGAAGGAAGGAAGGAAGGAAGGAAGGAAGGAAGGAAGGAAGGAAGGAAGGAAGGAAGGAAGGAAGGAAGGAAGGAAGGAAGGAAGGAAGGAAGGAAGGAAGTGGCGGAAGGAAGGAAGTGGCGGAAGGAAGGAAGGAAGTGGCGGAAGGAAGGAAGGAAGTGGCGGAAGGAAGGAAGGAAGTGGCGGAAGGAAGGAAGGAAGTGGCGGAAGGAAGGAAGGAAGTGGCGGAAGGAAGGAAGGAAGTGGCGGAAGGAAGGAAGGAAGTGGCGGAAGGAAGGAAGGAAGGAAGGAAGGAAGGAAGGAAGGAAGGAAGGAAGGAAGGAAGGAAGGAAGGAAGGAAGGAAGGAAGGAAGTGGCGGAAGGAAGGAAGGAAGGAAGGAAGGAAGGAAGGAAGGAAGGAAGGAAGGAAGGAAGGAAGGAAGGAAGGAAGGAAGGAAGGAAGGAAGGAAGGAAGGAAGGAAGGAAGTGGCGGAAGGAAGGAAGTGGCGGAAGGAAGTGGCGGAAGGAAGGAAGTGGCGGAAGGAAGGAAGGAAGGAAGGAAGGAAGGAAGGAAGGAAGGAAGGAAGGAAGGAAGGAAGGAAGGAAGGAAGGAAGGAAGGAAGGAAGGAAGGAAGGAAGGAAGGAAGGAAGGAAGGAAGGAAGGAAGGAAGGAAGGAAGGAAGGAAGGAAGGAAGGAAGGAAGGAAGGAAGGAAGGAAGGAAGGAAGGAAGGAAGGAAGGAAGGAAGGAAGGAAGGAAGGAAGGAAGTGGCGGAAGGAAGGAAGGAAGGAAGTGGCGGAAGGAAGGAAGGAAGGAAGTGGCGGAAGGAAGGAAGGAAAAGCTCTTGTGGCTCTTGCCAATTAATATAATAGGGAAATAAAAGTGGAAAGAACACAAGTTAGAGCAGTGGAAGGAAGGTTGAGAAAAAAAAATATGGTTTGATTCTGGTAGCTGTGAGTTCACAGTGGAGAAAAAGGGACAAGAGGAAAGGAAAGCACAGGGAGGGGAGAGAACAAACCAGCAGCTTAGTGAAAGATGATAAAACAATGAATTTTAACGAAAAGGGAGATTTTGCGGTTTCTCCCAGTGTCGCAGAGGACTGAGGCCGCGGGAGCTGGCTGACTCCCGCTTGCACAGATCGGACTGTTTGTTTCGCACAGTCCTCATGGATTCTTCCTCCTGCTTCCAGCTTCACTACACCAAAGCTGGGTCACGCTGTCCCCGCGGGTCGGACACGGGGCCAGGGTTGCCCGATGCAGAAACAGCCACCACGTCCACAGCTCGTCCTCTTCCTCGAGCCGCAAGTTTCGAACCCGCGGCCTACGGCAGCGCAGGATATCCGTACCGAGCGCCCCAACACATTGAGCCAACACTGCAGTCCTGCCGAGAGCCCTGCGGCGGGGTGGTGATTCCTGTGCTCCGGCCTCTGCCCTGCTGGGCCGGGATGTCCCCAGTGTCCCGGGATCCCGATTTCCGTGGGATGTTCCCCAGCTCTCCGTGCCAGGCTGGCTGCGCTTCACCTGCTGGCCAAGGGAATGGAGGTGGCTGCCGTGGCACGGCCCCCGGGAGCCTCCGAGGGGAGCCGTGGAGAGGGGACCCGGGCTGGAGCGGGTTCCTGGTGGCACTTGTCACCCTGTGGGGGACCCGGGCTGGAGCGGGTTCCTGGTGGCACTTGTCACCCTGTGGGGGACCCGGGCTGGAGCGGGTTCCTGGTGGCACTTGTCACCCTGTGGGGGACCCGGGCTGGAGCAGCCTGGCCTTGGGGGACTGCACGCCGTGGAAGGGTGACCCCCCTGCAGCAGTTTGTGGACAGTCCGAGGGATGGACTCACTGGAGGAATTCCTGGAGGACTCCATGGGCTCGTGTGGGAGAAGGTCGTGTAGAAGCCATGTCCCGTGGGAGGGAAGGACTCCCCTCCCTGAGCAGGGGCAGGAGCAGCCTGTGCTGGACTGCCCGAACCCCCATCCCCATCCCCAGCAGCACTGGAGGAGGAGAGCTGGGAAGGAGGGGGGGTGGGAGGATGGAGTTTTTAAGATCTGTTTTTGTTTCTCGTTTTCCTGCTCTGATTTTGTTGTCAATGAATTAAATGAATATCCCCAAGATGAGTCTGTTTCACCCGTGTTTGTGTTTAGAGAGTAGTTTCTCTCTGCCCTTAACTCATGGGCATTATATTTTCCCTCCCCTGTGAGAAGAGTGGCAGAGTGGCTTTGGTGGGTGTCTGCCATCACAGCAGGTGACCCCATGGAAGGGCAGAGCCTGTGCTGTATCTGCTCAGAAATCCCTAGATCCTGTTCGACTTCATCCACTAGACCTGAAATTATCTTGGGTTTTGTGGGGAAACAATCTGCAAATAGGGCAAAATCATATTGGAAACCAGAATATAAGGAGAGGAATAAATTTTTTCCCCCCCATATTTCATAACCATCATTTGAGTAACTGTCTAGGGCGTATTTTGGGATATGGTTCTTCTGGCTCTTGCTAAACCTAAGGCAGTTTGGTCAAATTACAAAATTTTCAGGGTGTAAAAAAAAGGGAGGGAAAGATATAACATCACATATTTTTAATAAATTCTTGTAATGGTTAAAAGATCCTGAATACCCTGAGTATGCTTTGGTTCTGACTTGAAAGTTACCCTCCCCAGAAGATCTGATCTCACAGCTGTGGTCCTTCCTGTTGTTTCCCTTCCCTATTTATTGGAACAACTCATAACCCCTCTGAATTTTGTCATGTCTTTCTGTACATGACATTAATACTTCCCTATCCATACTGGAAATATTCACATAATGCTATTTGAGAAGAATGTGATAAGTCAGTTTAAACAGATCTGCCTTCAGATCTATTTAATATTGAAGAACATAATCAGTCATTCCTTTCAGGTTAGGTATACGCTGTGTAATGGGTGGGATTCATCTCTAATTTTAGCTGCCTGGAAAATTGCTATCTGATCTAGTCATGTGGATTCCCTTTCAAAAGAGTGAGAATCTTGGAGAGATTGGAAAGAAATGGGCATCCCCAAAAGAAAATTCAGGCTTTCCTTCTTAAATACTGACCTTGATTTGGGATGGATTCTGGGTCCATCTTGGCTTCACTGACACCTGGAGCAGCCTTGGCCAGTGATACAGAGATGGATGCACCTGAGCTGTGTCTCACACCACATTTGTCTTCAGCTGACACTTCCAGGAATAACACAAGAGGTTTCACATGTTCATTTCACACCAGATTTTATCTGTATTTTTACATCTGGGTACTGGAGCATCCCCATCCAGAGATGCACAGGCAAGAAATTCAAGGGCAGAGCACCAACCTGTGTCTGAGCAGTTTAGCTGCAGTTCATTTCTGTGGCTGCTCCCTGTAGCACTCATGGCAATCAACAGGTGTACAGCCTATGATGCAAGGTGATTTTGTTTTGTTTTGTTTTGGTTGGTTGGTTTTTTTGAGGTTTTTTTTGATCAAGCAAACTGAAGGGGGGTAGCACTGGTAGGATGAAATCATAGGGGCTTAGCTCAGCTCTGCAAGAGCTGGTGGTTCATTAGTCTGTATCTAAGTAGCCCTCAGTTGCCAGCTGATCCCAAGATGTGCTAGAAGAGAGCAAGGAAACAGCCAGGCTTCCTGCCTGAACAAATAGAGTTATTTTGTCAGAGATTGGGCATAATTTATATGAACTCACTGCTTTCAGTTGAAGTAAACAGAGCACACTCGCAGCAAATTTACTTTCCCTTGGTTATCATGAAGGTAGAAACAGCAGATTTTTCTTCATGCTGGAAGAAAACAAGGGCTCTAGGGAAAAGGCCCCCAACACAGAGGCTACTTTGGACATAATTCTGCATTCCTCCAGTGCAGTCTCCCTCAAATCATACTGCCCTGGTTATGAGCAGAAATGTGCACACATTGCTCAGACTAATGACTGGAAGCCACAGCTGGGTTTTAGGCATCCTATCTCCCTAGACTGCACCTTCCCAGACTGTATTCCCAGGGTCTGGGCACAGGGGAGCCAGTGATAGCACTTATGCAGTGAGAGCCAAGGGGAAAACCTTCAGCAAACCTGTTGTGAGCAGATTAGGCGAAGAAAATATTCTCACAGTCTGATGAAAAGGCTGCAGTCTCAATTTACAGCGCAACATGGAAATAAGGCACGGCACCAATCTCCTGAAATCCTTTAGCTCAGCCTCCCTGTGCAGTGCCAAGGGATAGAGTCAAGCACCTGGGAAAGGGGAGCACACAGCCATCACCAGGAAAAGTTAGGCAGAAGGAAATGCCAGGGAAAGATTCATGCCTGGAGGAATTGACTTGGACTTAGTTCCTGAAAGCTGTTTCCAAAGGGAATTCTCAGCCATGACCCAAACTCACGTTTTTCTCACTGAAAGCTTCAAGCAGCACCTCTCCCACAGCACCCTGAGCACTCATCCTGGAGATGAAAAAAGTACATTTCAAATTCAGTCTCTGCTCTGTTTCAAGAATATGCCTGATGGGACAGGAGAGGGCCTGAGTCACTGCTGTTAAGTATTCTGTGGGGAAAGTTTTTTGTGCCTTTCCTCTCACAGTTGTTCTGCTTTGAAAAGGCAACTAAACTCCAGCTGGGGAAAGGATGTGAATACCACCTTCCTCTTTTTTCCTGTGTGAAGTGGAACAGCTTCATGAAATGCACAGTTTCACCTGGGGGTGTGCAGCTCTTTCACAAAGGGCAGGAGACGCTGAATAACCCCACCTGCTGCAGGCTGGGTGGAGCAGTGGCTGTGCCTGGCAGATGGGCACTCTGACCATCCACACCAGGGGAAAAAAGAGTCCTTTTCCCAGCCTGTCTGCCTCAGGTGTTTTTGGACATGACTGGCAGCAGAAGCACAGAAGATCTGGGATTTTAGGAACACTCTGTTCAAAGAACCAGGGGGGTTCCCAAGGAGGCAGAGCTGCCATCACCCAGGAGGGAGCCAACCTGCAGGCCCTGCACTACACTCAGATTTGTCACGGTCATTAGAGTGACAGTCCATCAGTTTGGGAGAGATGAGCTCCTTGGAGTCCCTGGCACAGCTAAAAAAGGCTTGAGAGTGGTGAGCTGGGAACCCTGCAAATTATTTGGCACCGCCACAAACCTCACAGCCAGAATTCCGTCAGTGTCTGACTTCCTTGGCCAGTCCACAGGCCTGACATGAAAACCTTCCACGATGAGCTCTTCCTAATCCATGCCCATTTGGCCACTGATGGACTGGCACATGTCACTTATCATGTCATACCTGCTCATATCTGCTAACCTGGTCCCTGGAACCCACCAGGCCTTCAGCCATGCAGTTACCCTCTGTGGGAGTCAGCAATGGTCAGCTCTCTTCTCTATCCTGGCTTTATTTGAAGGTATCAAATCAAAGGAGAGCGAGGTTACCTTGGACAGTTTTTCCACCAGTTTGTCATTTGCTGTAAGTGGTTTGTAGAGTATTTCCATATCTACCCCAATTTTCCACTAATTGTTTACATGTAGGTTTTACAAGGTTTTTTACAGGTTAAAAAGGCCTTTGCAGGTTGGTACTTTTCCCTCTCCTGGTCCCAAGAAGGTAAATACCTCATAATAACAGCAAAGACATAATAAAGTTGTGTCCAATCTTTTTTTTTTTTGTATAAACGAAATGCACTGAACCCTTTAGGGCTCATTTTGTGGCAGCTTCTCCTGCCAATTAATCATTTGTGACTCCTTTTTTTGTACCTTCCCAGCCTTTCTTTAGGGCAGTTGATGCCAAAACCTGATGTAGCATTTCAGTGTTGATCCCACTAATGCCATGTTCAGAGTTAACATCAGCCTGCTCCTGCCCTGCTTGTGCACTGTTAATCCAAGCATCCCATTAACCTTTTTTGGCCACCATGTAACTGTGGGAGCTCAGGCTGACCTGCTTATCCTCCCACTGCCAAATCCTTTGCTGAATCCATTCCTGCTGCTCCCAGCCTCCTGTTCTGGAGATGTGGCCTTCATTCCTGATTCCTAAAAGTGCATTTGGGCAGTCAGCTGCTTAAATACTTTTCACTTAAGTGAGTCAGGCTTATCAAGAAGTCAAGACTGTTGCATTGCAGCCGTTCTTGCCTCTTTGTTTACCATCCTGCATAAGTCACACACCTTAATCAGCAGAGGAATTATATTTACTTCCAAATCACTGATTCAAATATTTAATCTCTTCAGGCCTAACACTGTCTCCAGTGCAATCTTAATCAAAACATGCCCATTAGAAGCTTTCCCACTGATAAATGCCTTGAGGGATGTTGGTTTACCTGTTGCTAAACTATTTATCTTATTTTATGATATTGTACAGTGTTGGACAGATTAGGATGGGATACCAAGTCAAACCTCACAAGAATGTAGCTGAATCACGTGTCAGGCTGGCCAAATCCCATCCCTCAAAGTGTTCAAGGCCAGTTTGGATGGGGCTCTGAGCAACCTGGTCTAGAGGAAGGTGTCCCTGCCCATGGCAGGGGGCTGGAACTGGATGATCTTTAAGGTCCCTTAAAACTTAAACTTTTCTATTCTATTCTATTCTATTCTATTCTATTCTATTCTATTCTATTCTATTCTATTCCATTCCATCTAGAAGTATAAAATAAATAGAATATAAATATAAATATAAATATAAATATAAATATAAATATAAATATAAATATAAATATAAATATAAATAAATATAAATATAAATATAAATGTAAATGTAAATGTAAATATAAATATAAATATAAATATAAATATAAATATAAATATAAATATAAATATAAATATAATACTATTCTATTCTTCTCTGTACAGAACTGGCACCAGTGGTGCCTCTGCAGCTATTGGCTTCTGATCCAGTAAGACAAAAAATACACAGCTACCCTGTGTTGAGCACAATGTTTTTAAATGTTACCAAACCAATACTCTTTAAAGATTCCAGTGTAGGTTCAGCACTGACAGCTGCAGAACACAGCTAAAATCTTTCTACTTTTATTTCCACCAAGGTGCACATGGACAGCAAGCATCTCCGTTTCCTTTTTCTGTTTTGAACCATTTAGATCGACTTTCCACCTCACCTGTGCACGCTCTGTGGACATCTGGAGTTTCCAGATGTAGCACCTGTGGTGAGAAGCTCCTTGCAGCCAGTCCTGTACGTGCTCACGGTGTAACAAATGTTCCATGGCAGCAGGGTGTGTTGTTAGGGGCAGGAGCACACACACTAGGCATCCCAAATTATCACAGCTGCTCCTCAGACTTCGCTCAGATAACTCTTTTAAGTAGAAAAGGACAGGCCAGATGATTATGACAACTGTCCAGGCTGATGGAAACATCTCCAGCATAATTTTACTCAAGATATTCTTCCAGTTTTGTAGAGCCTTTTGTTGGGAAAGGAAGGGGAAGAGGAGAGGATGGTTAGGGAAGGAAGGAGCCCTCAGGGAAGTTTTCACTGTTGGGTTCCCCACCATCCTATCTGAAGCAGATTGAAGGCTGACACCTGCAGCCTCCCTGGCCAGTCTGAGCTGAGAGGATCCTACAGAGCTGCTTGAATTTGGCAGTTTTCCAATGTAATCTTCCTGGCCTGGAAAAAAATGACAGCTAGTTTTGTACTCTTGAGTCTGTGTCAGAGATAATTCCAAAACTGAATAGCCATTTCACTCTCTTATAAGCCCCTCACCTCCCTCAGCTCTTTTCAGACCCATGATATGTGGTGTTTGTAACCTTAATGTAAGAAAGACTAATTAAAGTCATAATGAAATAATTACAGACTGCATTGTGCAAGGTAGAGAATGAACAGGGTGATTGTTCCTGGCTACTCTTGGAGAGGTCATTTAATACAAGAGAACAAAACAGAGACAATTGCAATACAAGCTGCAGGACAAAACAGAAAACTCTGTTTCCTCATATTTAGGATATCAGCCACTTCTGACCATTGCACAAGCTGAACAAAATCAGATTCCTCTTTACAGTGACCCAAGAGCTTCCTCTGCTAGGGTTTTTTTCTTTTGGCAGTGACAGCCTAGAGCATATTTTCCTGTGAGAGAACTGTAAATACCTCACATGCCTCTGCACCCTCGTGTTGCAAAAGGCATTAAGGACAACCCAAGTACAGAGTTGTTACAGCAAAGTAGGAACCAGTTCCTGGCATGAGACTGAAGAGCTCAAAGAAAAGGGCATTTTCAAGCATGGCATAAAGCTGCAGATCCATTCTCTTTTCTAACTAGGCTTTTTTCAGCACTCTTTTGCTAGAAGTGAGGAAATTTTTCTCAGAGCAGCAGGAGCACACTCATTGTTAGCAGCAGGCCAACCACAAACCTTTGTGCCTAGACAAAATATATTAAAAAAAAATGGGAAAAAAGGAGGAGGAGGGGTTTATCTGGTTTCCATCTCAGTATCAGCTGAGCCACCCGCTGCTGCCAGCTGCTTGTCTGAGGCAGGCAGGTTGCTGGCAGTGAGAATCAGAGCAGGTTTCTCCTGTCAGGCTCTCACAGTCAGAACACATCCCTGCTCCCAGGGCTCCGTGCAGGAGCCTGGGCAGTGACCTGCCATGAAGAGGGAAGCAGTCACAATTCCCCTTAGTTTTCTTAGCTCAACCAGCATGCACTAACTTGGCATTCAAGAATTTTTCAGCTTATCCTTGCTTTAATCCTTTCTTTTTTTTTTCTGTCTTCCCCTCCCCTCCTGGGTTGCCCAGTCTCTGCCAAAACACAAGATCAGGCTGCAGCTCTACGTGCAAGAGGGATGAGGGCACGTGCATTTTCTGTAATATGTGTGTGTTGAGGTCAAGGTGCATTCAACAGGCATGGTGAGAGGGATGTGGGATGGAGAGACAAGAGGGATCTCTGTCCTGTCCCACACAGGACCAAAATTTTGTTAGTGAGAGCCATCCCATTTATGCAGTTATTTAGAACGAGAGGAAGTGGCCTCAAGCTGCAGCAGGGGAGGTTCAGCTGCTCACCAGGAGGAATTTCTTCATGGAAAGGTTTGTTCAGCATTTGAAAGGGCTGCCCAGGGAGGTGGTAGAGTCACCATCCCTGGATGTGTTCAAGGAACAGCTGGATGTGGCGCTCAGTGCTCTGGGCTTGTTGACAAGTTGGGATTGGGCACAGGTTGGACTCAGCTGCCTTGGAGGTCTTTTCCAATCTAAATTATTCTGTGATTCTGTGATACTCAAAGCAGAGAGGGGAGGAAAAACACCAGTCATGAAAGGAGATGTGGTAAATAGACCCTTTTGGAAAAGTCCTGGAAAACAGAGAAAAATTCTAGTGCCAGCTGTGTGCCTGCAGAGCCACAGATCCCTGCTGCTGCTGAACTCCCCATGCTTGCAAAAACTCCTGCTCTTTCTTCATGACCCAAAATAATGTTCTGTCTGGGCCTGTGACACCACAGATCTGCTGACCCACCTCACCAGGTGTTGGCATGACAGACAAAGCTGGTACCTTCTTCCAAGTCGTGGAAGCTGGGAACGGAATCTTTTCCTGAGCCGCTGCAGCTGTGTTATAATGGAGGCGTCAAGGAGTTTGTGTTGCTGTGTGCTCCCTTCAGACACAGGGGAGAGAAACAGCCATTTCTGGGAGGTTTCATCTCATCTGAAGCAGACACACAACACAGGGCACATGAATCATGTCCTGGAGGTGCTCATTTTTCTCTGTTGACAGCAGAGGCCAGCCCGAGGCGAGACAGATGCCTCATCCCTGTCACAGCATCACACAGCGAGCACAGCTGCATCCCTGGGAGGGAGCGAGCTGTGATTCCTGCCAGGATTCCTCCTTCCTCCTGGGCAGCCCTGCTGGGTGGCTGCCCCCAGGCCAAGGATGAGCTGCTCTTCCCGAGTCCATTTCTTCTGGAAAGACAGAAAGGAGAGGCCAGAGATTGTTCTGCTCATCCCTTTGTCACTTTAGGGCTGTTCAGGAGCCCGTGGCTGTAGGGTTATGGCACATCACGTGCCCTGCAAGCTGAGCATCACTGCAGGGACCCTCCTGATGGCCTCTTGTTACCATCTATTGCCAATCCATGTTCTCATTCCCTCCTTCCTCCTTCTCATTCCTGAGTACCAGGCACAGGTTTAAGGCATTGCCCATCAGAAGGGAAGAAATAAAAAGATCTTTTCCTTAAACACGAGTTAGGGTTTAATAACTAATGGCACAATATTCAATCTCTTGTATGTGATACTCAAGGGGAAGCTCATGGATAGCTCTCTCTGCAGCCATCCCTGTCCTTAGACAAGGGGAATGATTAGACACAGGAAATGACCTTACTGACAGTGAAAAAAAGTGACAGTTGGAATATCTCATTTTTTAATTAGCCAAAAGCTAATATTTAATTACATTTTTGATTCATGGGGCGTTTTTTTCACAGATAATTTGGCCATGCTCATGAAATTATATATCTTTTTTAAATATTAGTTTACTTAAATTGCTGATTCCCTGAATCTAGTGTGAAAATCTCCACAAGGAACAATGAAAAAAAATAAGAGCTCATAGGCTGCTTAAGCTTTCTGATTATGAGAAATAAAATAAAGATTTCAAATTTATTTCACAGACAATTAACCTTTTAATGAGTTGAATAGTTATTGCAGCAATGAGACAAATAAAAATTTAGGAGCTGCTGTCAATATCTGACCAGAGTGACAATGAAGTGACTTTGGTAATGTCCAACAAACACATCAGTGCCTCAGGGGGAGGCAGGTGACTGCTCCTGCCTCCTTGACTCCTTGAATTGTGATACCCTCACTTCTTGCACTAATCCAGAATATTAAAAAAAAAAAAAAAAAAACAAGAGGAAGAGGAGTTTGTAGAGCAAAAACTCCCTTTTTCTCTGAGTATTTTCTGAGGGTTCAGGGCTGTGCTTTAAGCTGGTATTTAGGTGCTCAGAGAGACAGGTAGGATCACGCTGAGATTCCCACAGACACCTTTATCCCTTCTTTTTTTGGCTGTAATTCCCCCAGGAGCTTAAGTGCATGTGTAACCAGAGAGCTGCAGGGTGACCTGCAGGATGTCCAGCTCCCCTCGTGTGTCCAGCCTCTCCTCGCTCTGTGTCACCTCTCCAGAGCAATAAAACTTAGTAATTTCCCAACTCTCAGGCCATCTCATGTGCTGGGGAAGGAGGCACGGCTTGGAGAGAGAACTGAAGTGCATTTAAGCATTGCAAAGGCCATTGGAAGGAAGTGAGTTTCCAGGCTGTCCCGTGCTGAGCCAAAAATTGGTGAATTACTGAAGATTTTTGGTGCAACCAGGTCTTGGAGCAGCTGGTGCCGGTACAGGGAGCGCTATCTGGTGGCTCCTGCTGCACAGTGCAGCACTTTCTGATCCCACACCTTCATGGAGGGAGAGTTTCCCATGTCTAATCAAGACATGTGGAGGGTCAGATGTCGTGTTATATTCGTTCAGACTCATATTTTTAAAAAAAAATAAAATTAAAATATGTTTCTTTACGAAGCTGGAAGTTGAGAAGAAGGAATAATTGGCAGTGAAATAGCTTTGAGGTCAACCCACTCACACATATTTCTATATTTTCTAATTAATCCATTAAATATTTTCTACTGTGGGGTCCCATTGACTCACTGCAGCAGCTCAGCCAAGCTGGGAGAGCACAGGAGTGCAGGACACAAAGCTGGACGTGTCTCCTGTGAGTCAAGTGTTGGTGTGGGAAATGCCTCAAACACCTGACAGAACCAAGCCATCCTAAAATCATTTTGAGTCGTTTCTAATCCTGTCTAACCTGTGTTGTGTTTCTGCAGCACAAGATCGTGGTGAGACTAGAACAGGGCACATACAACACCAGCTTATACATCCCTGAATTAAAACATCAATTGCTGCCACAGTTTCTAGCCCAATTTCACAAGCTAAAGATCAGATGTCCCCCACAGCAAAAGGAATGGAGACAGATTTGATCTACAGTTCAGGAGAGCTTCAGTTTCTCAGGACAAACTTTTAAGTGGGACCATGGGACAGCAAAGTGGATGTGAGCTGGACAAATCCCAGTTTTCCACTGCAAGCTTTCTAACCAGAAGTTGAGCACAGCCTTAAATTTTTTGACTGTTCAGAAACTGAGTGTTTAAAAGAACTAGTTAACACTGGAAACAATTGGCAGATGGGTGTGTTTATACACCAAAAAAAAAAGGTTTAAATCCAACTCCTTTTCAGCAGCAGCACAGTCTGGATCTGCTCATAAAGGGAAAACTGGGTTTCCAGCAGGCAGATACACCAGCTTGATCCATTTAATAGTTGCTAAACAGGGATGTTATTGATTTAGGGCTCCAGAATGCAATGTCCTTAGACAGCTCAGCTCCCATAAAAGTGACTAAAATGACACAGGTCTGCTTGGATTACCAATAGTGATATTTCTATTCCTGGATTTTTTTTCCCCACTAGTACACTTGGAAGCTGATGTCAGCAGCTTTTTTATTCCAAAGTCAATAATGAGGACCAGCCACAGCCAGTGGTAGAGCCCTGCAGTATCCTGTGCAGGGAATGTGGGTCTGAGGAGGGGGCTGGCTGATGTCCCAGCAGGTTGTGCTTGTTTCCTGGCACCAGCTGCCAGATCCAAATCCCCCAGTTCCTTCTTCCAGGCTGTGCTGAGGGCACAAATGCACCCCTTTGGCTATAGGTCAACATGTGCTTGGGATGTCCTGGAGTCCTACAGCACTTTCTTGCTGTTTGAGAGGAGGAAAGCAAGCAGCTAAGTTTGGGGAAGGCACATTGCTATGCTAGTTGTGACTTTGACCCCTCTTTTTGCTGATTTGTGTAACTTGAGTGTCTTCAGACACTTTAGTGTCTCACTCCAGTCTTTCTTCCAGCACAGATCCAGCTCCCTGCAGAGGGAACTTCTGGACCTGTGGTTTCCCTGTGCTAATCCCCAATTCCTTCTGTTCCTCTGGCTTGTCACAGGCTGGGGGACAGCAGGGCAGATGTGGCATTTCCAGTGTTCCAAGTCTGAGAGCTTGTCCTCTTGCTTTCTCCTTCCTTTCAAGGTGTCGTTCCATCATGAATCTACAATGACAAAGGCACTAAGGGGAATTCCTAGCACAGCCTAAATAATCTCCATTAGATAGAAGATGGCAAGTGAACAACCTGCTCTTCCAAGGCTTGGCTTTATCCAGGCCCAAACTGCCTGTGCCCTGGGAATGCAGTGCAACAACTGGGTATGGACCTGGTTCCTGAGCACTGTGATTTTCTCACACTGGTGAAGCAAAAGCTTTTGGTTATTGACAGCAGCAGGAATACTAAATTGTGGAAAAGTGAAATTGCTGGAAAAAGTCAGCTGAAGGTTTGAGTCTCATCTCATCAGTTCCAATAGGAACAGAACACAGTATTCCCTAAGGCCTTGATCACAGCATGCATGAAGGGATTGGTAGGTTGCTCAGGTTTTTCTGGAACATAGTGTCAGTCTGTTCCAGGAGGGCGAAAAGCAAGTCTGAAGCAGGCAAAATGCCCTTTGTCAGTCACAGACATCCTGACACAAAAATGGAGGAACAGCTTAATAGACACTGATATCGACAGGAGCCTGTTGCCTCGACGTTTTGAGTGTCTTGTCCTCAGCCATTTATTTCTCTGTCCCACTTGCTGCCTCTCTCTGAGAAGGGAATGTGCATGAGGAGCCCATCTGAATGCTGTCTGGGAGGGAGGAAGTGTTCCCCTGTGGAAAGGGGAGGTCTGGCTTCTCCTGCTCTCAATTTCAGAGAGTTCTCAGAGTCTAGACTCCACACTCTGGTGGTAGGGGGACTTTTACTGAAGTAGAAGTTAAAAAAGGATGGATTCAGTAGATCTTCTCTCTTGTTTGATTTAGCTCAAATTGATCATCCTTCTGTGTAATCACACAAGGTTAGCTCTGTTGTTGACTGCACTGGCCACCCTCCCCCCTTGTAGGTAGAAGAGACTCCAAATTATGTGACAAAACAAGAACAGCAGATTCCTTCAGAATTCACAATTGTAAAAATAAAGGTTTTATTTGTAAAGCATCTTTGAGAAAATTGTTTAAAATACCACTTTTTTTTCCCCCAAAGACATTAAATACATTTTGTATGAACAATCCCAGGACGGTTGAAGCCTGCTGTACATGGTCTCTATTTAACACTATTTACAAGAACATCAGAAAGGTTTACTGACAATGAGGATTTGCTATTTAAAGTAGATCCCTCAAAAAAAGAAATAAAAGAGTATTAACATAAGCAAGAGCACTCATTTGTAATTTCAACAGAGCTCCCTAGAGAACTTGTATTTACTGACAGAATACATTGTTGAGTAACTGTTCAGTGAGTAGAACACCCAGAGATAGCTATATTTAAAAGCAGCATAGTATAAGTTTAACAAATGTTAATCACTCTCTTTCCATCAGTGAGGTGTCTGTGACTCCACACCCCAGACCCAATCAGGACAGACAAATTGACACTGCATGGAGGGAGTGCAAGACCTCCATGTGAAAGGGAGAGCATGCAAGACCCTGTTTCATAGGTCCCTGCTACTAAAAATAATATTCCAGCCAGGGTCCTCGGCAGGGCTCTGCCAGGAGCTGTGTTAGAGCACAAGGATGGAGGGATGAAAGAATGAATGCTGGCTGCATATGGAGCAGAGCAGAGCTGTATGTGCATCCCCACTCTGATGAGTTCCCACCTTGTGCTGCAGTCCTGGCACCAATTCACTCTAACCTGTGCCAAATAACCATAACCTAATCCCCAAAAAACAGGGGTGTTCAGGGGGTGTGAGCCAGGGCCTCAACATCACGGGATACTCAGTGCCTCAACAGGAATTCCGAGTGTAGGCAGACTGACAAAATGTACAGATACAGGGAGAGCTGGTTTGAAATGAAACACATAAATCCTGCTGGAAATATGAACAGCAGTAAACTGCCCCTTTATCATCTGTTCAGCACAGTCCAAGCAGGAAAAACTGCACCACAGTAGAAACAGACTGTAACTTCTCCAGGACTGCAGTGAAGAGTGGTGGGAAAAGGTAAAGATCATTTCTTGTAATTGCTCTAAAGCAATTAGAAGAAATCTAAAGCAAGGCCTGCTTCAATGCCACAGGAGTTTCTTCTATTGGACTCTAGGATTATCAAGAGCAGGACAATATGGCACTATATGGCACATCCTTGCTCAGCCAACCATTTTTGACAGGCAAAAAGAGGTGAGTAAAATACTTTTAGCTCAAATTAACCTAATGTTTGCCTTCCCCATCTACTAACACATTGAGACTATGCTGTGGAACCACACCTGTATTTAGCATGCTATACATTTCACACATATGAGAATTATTCCTTCACAGCCCAGCAATTGAAGAAACTTTGAATTCAGAAGTGTCCAAATCAAGTTTCTGGTCCACCAGACTTCTATAGCAAGCCCACATAACTGAGATGTATGCCATTTTTCTCCAAACTCCTAATCAAGTTGCATATGCTAGGACGCTAATTACCCTGGGCTCATTCTTCAGTCACAGGAGAGAAAAAGGCATCTTTATATTGTGATAAAAGTTTTTATATAGTGATAAAAGTCTCAGGGGGGGTCAATCACCCTTGGCCAAGTGCACAAAACCCAACAGGGTGACTCTGGGCTCAGCTGAGCATTCAAGTGATCTGCCACAGCTACCAGGCTCAGTCACCCTGTTTTCAGTGTCACCTAAATACAGTATTGAGTAGTTTGGATCCTGTCTCTCTAGCTTGTCAGTGCTAGGAGTCATTGAAGTACCTATAGGGGATAGGCTGAAGAGAAGTTTCTCTGTTCCTCACTCTACCACGTGTACAATGTAGGGAATTCCATACCTGTTTAAAGGAAGATTCATTGAATGTTGTTAGAAGCTCATGAATTTGGCAATGGACATTGGGAAGGAAAGGGTGGAATTATCCTAAGTTAATATGCACTATTAACACTGAATGATAAGATAAATATATTAATTTTCTGCCTTGCCTATAATATTTAAGTGATGGTTTATCTTATAAGTGCTTGTAGACAAACATTCCGATGAGTCCTGAAGGTTCAACCAAGTATTTACCTGATCTTCTCCTCACATAGATGTAAAACAGTATTGCCAGGAGAATCAGCACTAATGCAACTCCAAGTAAAACTCCAAGGACAATCACTGCTACTCTCCAGGAAGAACTGTTGTCAGTTGCTGACTGAACAGACAGAGCTGGAAATTTAAAACACATTTTAGAAATGTTAGCTAGAAACAGTAAAAAAGTGGGTGTAAGAAATCCTGGAGCCCTAAGTGACAGCTGTGTTTTACTGCTTGGCAGCTTTGAAACTTTTGAATAATATGGAAAATGTTTTTGTATGTGGTGAAGATTTGTTAACTAGAAATCTTTTCTGAGGGTCCTTGTGATCTCTTGGTGACATCCATAACAACTGCTCTGAGGATTTGATGGATGGAATGGTGTAAATTGAGAGTTTTTAGATCCTTTTGTGGGAAGAGAACCCATCCTTTGAGTCTGGAACTGGGTATGTGTAATTACCCTTTAAAATAGTTTATTTTAATACACTATATTAAAGCTTATTATTTCATAATCTGTATTAAATCACTACATGTCTGGCGAATGTTTAAATAGGTTATTTAAACTATTTGAACTATTTGAATCTCTTAATAGAGAGAAGTTAATTTATCATCTTAATTAAACAGCAGTAGATCTGACCCTTTAATCCCCACACCATTACAAAGAAGCTGTTTCAGCATCACTTACCTTGCACTTCAGCTTGGAACAGCCCAAACTTGTTCCTTAATACTTTTTTCAGGTGGGTCTGTATATTCTCCACATCCGTGACTTCTTTTGGCAGCAGAAAGAAAAAATCAGCAACAACACTGCCAGGTCTGAAATCCAGCATGACAATATTGAAGGGGTCATTCCACTGTGGCAGCTCAGCACGCATTCCTTCAACAACCTGTGCAAGGTGAAAATTATATTTATTTTTAAATCACTTAATCTTTGCTTACTACTCTTTCAAGGTAATTGCTTTGGGATAACAAAAATCTTATTGAAAGAGGATTCTGGAGTGACGTGTCGTCTGTGATTGAAAAGTTGAAATCTGTATTTGACTTCCAGAGCTCCAATCTGTTTAGCTAGTTATCGATGAATAATGCATTAAAACAAGTTGTCCTCCTCCACAAACCCATATGGGACCCTGACTGTACAATATTTGGAATCTGCAAAGAGCACCCAATATTTCTAAAGTTATGTTCAGTGTCCCCTAACTTTTTTTAAATGTGCAACTAAACTTCAAGCACGGTCCTGCACTACCAGCACAGAATTTGATGTGAGAGGTTTAAAACTTAATTTTGTCACCAGATCTTCAAAGCCATGACCTTACAGAATACCTTTGCAAAGAGAGACAAAGGTGTGATTTGCCTCTCAATCATTCTGGCATAAACCGAGTGTATTCCTATGGCACCAACCAAAATCAAATCAACTGCACTGATATCTCCAAAGGTAGAGTCTTGCTTAGTGCTTTCATATGGATATCAAACAAGAACAAACAGCTCCCTTTTTTAAGCAAGACTGGTTGAAATGTTTTTGTCAGGACCGATCTTTTCAGAAAATTAGGTGTTTGATTCAACTCACTAGGAGAAGTTATCCTCTCACTGTGGATAAATAGTGTATTTTATCTGAAAATTCTGAAAGATTACTATTTTTCATAGATGATAACAAACCTTGTTCTGAGTCACTGCTCAGTTTTCTGCCTCCATCTTCTCTGTGGGATAAACCCCCACCCCAAACTTTACATCCCTTCAAGTTCCTTGGCCAGAGGCTCCAAAAATGCTATTATTTACCTCACTTTGATGAGCAGTCTAGGTGAGGACCCTGACTTATGCAGGCAAAATTGTAAAATTTCAAAGCTACAACTACAGAGTGGTAGTACTGTGGAATATAAAAGAAATAGTTCAACATTTAAATTGGACAAAAAAAAATCCAATACAGAAATTGTCTGTATTTTCAATCATGTTAGTTCAGCCTCTCTTTGATTTTTCCATTTTTTGAAGAAAAGCTGACACTTTCCATGAGGTAAAAGCTTATTAAAAGCCAGTAAAGGGATTCCTGTTGCTTTCAGTCAGGTTGGAGGAAACCTTTTACATCCACTAAAATAAATTTTCTATCCATGAAGTAGAGATGTTAGCAGTCATAAGACAAGGTTACCTCCGAGTTGGCGTGGTGAGAACAAATTAATTACTGCTTTTGAAATCTGTGGCGTTTCTTAGCTAAAGGGTATGATCATCACACTTTAAATAGCTGTGTTAGTTATTTAAAGCAGTCTACCCCAATCTCACAGTAGATTTACCTTTCCAGCAGGCTTATATACATCAGGATTCCTGAGAGGTGTTGAAATGATTAGGTTTTTTTTAACATGCTGCTAAAGACAGTTGAGTGGCAGACTGATGCTTCTGCCTGTCAGCGTGACTAGCTCGAAGCTTCCACGCCCTCTCCTCGTTTTCCCCCTTGAAATGGACCCCTTGATACTTTGTCCAATCCTGCATCCAGAATATCAGGATGATAATCCTGATGAAGTGCATCACCAATGATCTGGACTCACAGCACTCACTTGCAAAGTTTTCATGTATCCAACTCTGTGCTGAAATGCTGTTTTTGAATAACATCTTTTTTTTTTTGCCTCCACAGGCATCAGTTTAATGAAGTGGGAGAAAATAAACAGAACGGGATGTTCCTTCCAAAAATAGAGTCTTAAAGTGCCTTTCACTAAATAACTTATATTTGAGGATGGCTTAGGAAATAAAGCCCTCCTCATTGGACAACAAGCTGTCTGTCCTTGGAGGATTTGTGCTTCCTATACTGTTTTCTCTTTTTCACCTGTCAGAGTCTTGATTTAACAATGAATGTAGGAGACTAAAGTTGCTAATCACAAGCCTTTCTGCAGCTCATTCATGTTGACAAAGAGGATTGCATCAACTCACGTCTGTTTTGATCCTTTCAGACATTGTTTTGTAGTCTTCACTAGCAGAGTTATAAAGTGTATTATTAAATATCTCGTTTTTTAACCGAACGCTGCAGGCAAATGCTTGGCCTGGAAAAAAGAAAAGGAAAAAAAAAAAATGAAGAAACAATTGGGTAAATCTCAGGATTACCTCCAGAATTGGTCTTTAGACTTTATTATCTCATGTGTTTATAATATGAAGCAGTAAAACCAGAAACTAATCAAATAATAATAACAAAGTGTATCATGTGCGTCTAATGCAGCGGCTTTGGAACCTTCAGAGCTGAATCTCTCCTGGTTTGTCAGCCATCACAATCCTCACAATTTGTTCACCATTTCTATATTATTTAGGGTGCATCCCACTCCCTAATTCAACAGCCACTCTCCCATTGATTCCAGCAGAAGCAACACCAGTCTGTTAGACTCTGCAAGGCTCTGAGTGAGTTTAAATCCTCCTGAGTAGGTGGATGAGCCCTGAGCCAAAAGAAGAAAGCTTTACATAGAAAAGTCCAGACTAAAATAGAGCTGGAAGCTGACACTGAAGTTTGATGGAGGCAGCTTCTGCACCAAAGTGTGAACTTCAGATGGTGTGTGAACTGACATAATAAAGCAGATGGCAAAATACTCATGGGAGATACTATATTGTGAAATAATACCCCATAGTTATGGATAAACAAATGTTAAGGTTCTATAAACTTACTGGAGCATGCAATGCCTTTTAAGTCAGAACAGCCAGTACTTTGTGCTGAACAAAACTCAGTTATTTCAAAACAGGAAGTAGGATCTGCAAAATAAATGAAAAAAATAATCAAGATAATCACTTCTGTGCATGCATTATTAATGCTAATAAGAAAATTATGGAATAGGTGAAAGTCTTTAATTATGGCCAAGGAGTCACCTAAGCAGCAGTTCCTTTGGCCCAGTGAGAACTGAGAATCGCCAATTATAAAATTGGAGCATATCAAAAGAGAGGCAGGTGGTGGGTGGGTAGGTGGTATTTGAGAGCTCACTGAAATAGCACTGAGAACTCTGATTTCTTATGAGAGCTAAAGATATAGGTTGTGCTATTATGTGCTTGTACAACTCAGGTAAACTAGACGGAGTTTTCAGAAGTAAAAGTCACCTGCAATTTCTTTTGGAAAAAATATGCATCATGGGGTCTCAAAACCTCAGTATGCTTGTCTGGATTTGCTAATCTGAACTATTTATGAAGGGTCAAAACCCATTAAAGGCTGGCATAGCAGATTTTATGCGGTTAGCTCGTTGGATTAGATCTCCAGTTCTCACAGAATTGAACATAATCTTTAATTTCACATGACATATGGATGACTTGGTCTTTATTGCTCTTTTTAATTAGCTTACAAATAATTTTCTGGTAGGGCAGATGGCTCCAGATTACAAAAGAAAACAATTTTTTATTTTTCTTGAATAGAGAAACTAATAAATGAAAGCCAGTGGACTGAAGAATTGAAAGATTTCAATAGAAATAATGATGAGAATTTCTTGTCTTTGTGGTCCTAAAGACTAAGAGAGAAGGTAAGTCCATCAGAAGGAACCCCCACATTCAACTGCCAAAATAATTGCCCTAGAAGGGTTCTGAGAATAATCAGACAATCCACTGGAGGACTCAAAAAAGTACTGAAACAAGGACATTTATGTTTTAGAGAAATGCTGGAAGAAAGTAACAATTGCCAAAGCCAAGTTAGATCTTTCAAGTTATATAAAAAGAAATTGTGAGCACTTTCTCAGCCACTGGGAAAGAATGATAAAGTGCAGCACAGTTTTATCAAACGTGGATCATGCCAAAATAACCCAGTGGCTTCCTTTGACAGGCTGACTTTTAGATTTCTTCCAGTGATGGAAAAGCAAAAGTATACAGTGCCAAGTGGTAATTTTTTAAGTGGAATAAGTTTTGTCTAAAGGAATTGGCTAAGGGGGAGATGGCAATGGGGAGTTTTAAAAGGAGATTTAGATTTAGAGGGATACTGTGTGTCATGTTCCTTCAAAATCAGTTTCAGTACAGAGACACAATTAAAATGTTTGCCTTAATGTCTATAACCTAGGATGAAATTAAAAGGGTAACATGACAATTAAGGACTGCCTGCATTCACAAGAGCATGTAGAACCTAAACTCCACACTACAGGAATATTTTCTGGTAAATCTACAACCAAAATATCCTGACTTGTACAGAATTACCTGGCTCAATAATAGAGCATGATCAGAAATTTTACAGAGCTCTTACTCTTGCAAACTCCTGTTTCATTCAAGCAGTCCTATCCAAATAAGGGGATGAGTCAAATAAATAAAAATTACTTTTAGGAATAAGAGTCTGTGAGATCAAATCCAGATCATATCACAACAAGATACTGTGAGTTTATATTAATTAAAAAGAAATGCCAGGGTGATGGAGGAGGTACCTGTTCGGACAGTGACTGAAGAACGATTATTAGCACAAGATGACACTGCCACAGAAATGTTGTACACATGGCCAGGAAGCAGGTTTTTAAACACAGCTTTTGTGTCTTTTGTAGTTGTTGTATTTATCTCCTCTCCACCCATGACAGAGATGTTGTAGAAGCTGCCTTTGCTGCTACTGGTCCAGCTGAGCTGTATTTCTTCTCCAGTCACGCTCTGAACTTCGATGGACACTGTTGCTGTAAAGTGTGAAAGTTGCATACAGATGAGAGCAGTTCATTTCACTGTTGCCATTAGTGAAAAATACACACTACTGCTTAAACTCACAGTGATGAACAAATTCATACCTTCTGTAAAAGCCTTTTGAAGATCAACAGAATGGATTGGAAGGGACCTTAAAAATTATCTGGTTCTAACCGTGTGCCATGGGCAGGGACAAATTCCACTATCTCAGGTTGCTCCAAGCCCTGTCCAGCCTGGCCTTGGACACTTCCAGGGTTGGGGCATCCACAGCTTCTCTGGAAAACCTGTCCCAGGCCCTCACCACCCTCACAGGGGAGAATTTCTTCCTATGATTTACTCTAGCCCTACCCTATTTCAGTTAAAAGCTGTTTGCCCTGTCACTATGCACCCCTGCACAAAGTCCCTCTTGTAGGTCCCCTCTCTACTGGAAGAGGTTCTGAGGTCTCCCCAGAGCCTTCTCCAGGCTGAACAACACCAACTCTTTTAGCCTGTCTCCACTGCAGAGGTGTCCCAGCCCTCTGAGCATCTTTGTGACCTCTGCTGGACCTTCTCCAGCAGCTCCACGTTTCTCTCATGTTGAGAACCCCAGGGCTGGAGGCAGCTCTGCAGGTGGAGTCTCACCTGGGCAGGGCAGAGGGGCAGAATCCCCCCCTCTCCTGCTGCCCACGGTGCTTTGCATGCAGCCCAGGATGCCTTTGGGCTTTTGGGATGTGGAGGCACATGGCGGAGTCATGCCAAGATTTTCATCCACCAACACCCCCAAGTCTTTCTCCTCAGAGCTGCTCTCAGTCCATTCATGCCCAGCCTGTGTTTGTGCTTGGCACTGCCCCAGTACATGTACAGGACCTTGCACTTGGCCTCACTGGACTCCACGAGATTCAAGGGGGCCCACTCTAAAGCCTGTCCAGGTCCCTCTGGATGCCATCCCTTCCCTCCACAGTGTCAACTGCACCACACAGTGTGATGTTATCAGCAAAGCTGCTGAGGGTGCCCTCAACCCTGCTGTCAGTGTCACCCACAAGGACATTAAACAGCACCAGGCCCAGGAGTGACCCCTGAGGAACCACTGGTCACTGGGCTGTCCTTGGCCATTGAGCCACTGTCAAGGAGCAGGTTGTTCCTTTTTGTGTGTGTGTGCACATCTCCTACTGCATTCCACGGACACTATGACTCCAGATCAGGGAAGGATTAACCCCTTGGACTAATAGATCTTGAAGAATATTATTATGCGCTAAAAATGGAAGTCATGCTGCCTTTGTTTTTTGGGTGCAGAGTTCAAAAAGGCTGCATTCTCCTCTTTTCCATCTTTGCTTTACTTTTTTGTCCATTGAAAAATGATGGCTCATTACTGCATATTTGTTGAATATGGGCAGATAGCACTTTGGCAAAAAATTTAAGATACAGTAGAAAAGAATTATTAAAACAAATAAGAAATGAGTTAGCAAAAAAAAAAAAAATCAACTGGATTCTCCCAATGAAGGAACTGCCTCAGTATTTCATAAAAGGAAATTTCAAGACCAAAATCAACAAAACCAATAAAACCCAATAAAAATCAATAAAACTTTCCATTGACATAACTTGGCCTATGCAGCATAACTACACAGCATTTTACCTCTGTGGCACTGCCTAAGACACAGTGTGTAATTTCAAAAACAACTCCAGACTGGAACTGCAGCTTTTCAGAAAATAAATAGATGCAGGGATTCATATTCCTGGATTAAATTCCCAACTTAAAAAAGACCTTGTAAAAAAGCTCCAATGCCAACCAAAAATAACAATAATGAAAGAAAATTATACTCGACTCTTCCAAAAATAGATCAAAATAAATTTAGTATCATGTGTTAAAATACTCACAGCAAGTTCCAGTAAAAGGAGGATTAACAGATGTTGTTATACTAAGGTTTGTCGTGGATGGGGTTGCCAAGGATGTGGAAGGGAGGGAATGGGAGGTGTTGGCAGTGGGCTCAGATGTTCTGATCCCCTGGTCCATGGTGGAACTTTCCATTCCTCCGGGAGGAGTCGTGGCTCTGCTCCCCACAGAGGCCGTGGCTGTGGAAGGAGAGGAACTGCCCACAGAGGCTGTGGCTGTGGAAGGAGAGGAGCTGTCCACAGAGGCCGTGGCCATGGAAGGAGAGGAGCTGTCCACAGAGGCCGTGGCTGTGGAAGGTGAAGAGCTGTCCACAGAAGCTGTGGCCATGGAAGGTGAAGAGCTGTCCACAGAGGCTGTGGCCATGGAAGGTGAAGAGCTGTCCACAGAAGCTGTGGCCATGGAAGGTGAAGAGCTGTCCACATAGGCCGTGGCTATGGAAGGTGAAGAGCTGTCCACAGAAGCTGTGGCCATGGAAGGTGAAGAGCTGCCCACAGAGGCTGTGGCTGTGGAAGGTGAAGAGCTGTCCACAGAGGCTGTGGCCATGGAAGGTGAGGGGCTTCCCACAGAGGCCATGGCTTTGGAAGGTGAAGAGCTGTCCACAGAAGCTGTGGCTGTGGAAGGTGAGGGGCTCCCCACAGAGGCTGTGGCTGTGGAAGGTGAAGAGCTGTCCACAGAGGCCGTGGCTGTGGAAGGTGAAGAGCTGTCCACAGAGGCTGTGGCCGTGGAAGGTGAGGGGCTCCCCACAGAGGCTGTGGCCGTGGAAGGTGAGGGGCTCCCCACAGAGGCTGTGGCTGTGGAAGGCGAGGAGCTGCCCACAGAGGCCATGTCTGTGGAAGGCAAGGGGCTCCTGACAGAGGCTGTGGCTGTGGAAGACGAGGAGGTCCTCATGGGAGATGAAGTAGCTGACACCTCCTCTGCGGGCTGTCCCTGTGTGAGGGGTGTGGAGGTGTGTCGAGGCACTGGTGTCCCCGTGCTGCTGCCTGGTGTGGATGAAGGGCTGGATGCAGTGGTGCCTGAGGCAGGAGAGGTGCTGGAGGTGGGAGGTCTGGGGGCAGTTGGGCCCTGTGACTTGGCCTCTGCTGTCCCAGCAGAGAACTGAGCACTCGTAATGCCAGCAGTGGAGGACAGAGAAGAGAGCGTGAGTGCTGTGGGTGGGCGGGATGTGGTGGCCAAGGGCATCCCAGTGGTGCTGCTTTGCTGTGGGCTGGGAGTCACAGCTGGGGAGCCCTCAGGAGAGGAGGAGGAGGAAGAGTGGCTCATTGTGCCTGAGCTGAGATGTGGGGAGGAAGCAGAGCCACTCTCTGTGCCCGTGCTGGGGACAGTGGTGGTGCCATTCCCTGTTGGGAATGCTGACATCACTGCACCACTCCCAGGAGACATCCCCAGTGAGCTCCCTTGCCACGCTGATGTTGTGGGTGTAGTGTCCATCTTCCCTTCATCCATACCTCCACCCACCATCATCATCACGGAGGGGGACAGTGAGGTTGTGCCCAGGAGGGTTTGGGTGTTGGGCTCTGTCACAGAGATATTTGAGCTGTTTAGAGCTGGGTCAGTTCTGTTGTTTGTGCTTCTCGAGATGTCTACATTCTTCTCAGCGGTGGCAGTCGCTGTCATTATGGTATCTGTCAGAATTTCAGAAATGTGAATTATGGATTGTTGCCCTGTAATTCTGTGATTTACTTTAATAGTCTACAGAGTGTAACTTTGGTCTTGTGTGAAAAATTCACTTAACGTTCTCATCTTCATTGTTATTCCCTTTCTTCCTCATCTCCAGTTTCATATTCTTTGCTATTCCTCAACTACCATGTTACTTCCTTTTTCATTTGCATAAATTTGAGATCTTGCCAATTTCCTTGTAGTACTTTTTTTCTGCATAAATGTAGAGATTTCTGTTACCTTTCTATTCCTAGTTTACATATTTTTTCAATTTTCCATGTACTTTTCTTCTTGTAAATATCATTTCATTTACAGTAAGGAAAGGGTATAGCGGTGAACTCATCACTGTTGAGTTTAAGGTTGGACTCAATCCTAAAGGTCTTTTCCATCCTAAATGATTCTATGATCCTATGATTGCTCCAAAGTAAAATTCATAGAGAATTAAAAGGAAAATTAAAAATTGGCAGAATGCATTTTCCAGCATAATTTTTCTCCTTGCTTTTTTGTGTATATTTTATATAAATAATCCAATTCAAAAATAATAATTCAATTTCTTTATTTTGCAGGGCATTTATTCCTTTCCTAATTACTTTTTGTCAGGCGGGAGAGAACACCTTTTCTGAGGATACCTTTCTGTTGATGTTCTAAATCATATTAATCCTGGGTGAAAATTCATTGCCTTCCTGTGTTTGCCTCTATTTTTAACTACCAATAAACTGTAACTCCTGTAGTTTGCAAGTGGGAAGGTGACAATTCTGCAACATTTCCAACTCTCCTGAAGTTTCTTTAAAAGGAAAATCAAACTCTTTTTCCATTGTGATTAAATAGTCAGGCTAAGTTGGCCTTACTTTATCTGGTAATTTAATTTTGATTTTGAAGAGTGGCTTTGGTCCTGTTGAAAACCCAGACATATCCTTCTGCATTATGTCAGTTTACTCCTTAGCAACACTAATTTATTATCCTGGGTCATTGGGTCTGGCTGGAGGAAACTCAGAGGATTCTCAGACAGGGAGTATTGGAGCAGCTCTATCAAAGTCTTAAGAACCAAATTAATTAACTTCTTTTGACTCTATTCACCTGTAAATTGAAGGTGGTGTTTTCATATCATTTGATATCTACATAGAAACTTGTAATGTAACAATACATATTTTTCAACGTTCTTCCTACAGACTGTTATCTTTTTTACACCCAAAACCAGTTAGAATCATAAGATCCTGTGCTTGTAACTCTCAGATTTTTAACAGCAGGTATTGATCACTCAAGAAACTTTTGTTTGTCTGCACTGAACGACATGAAACCAGATATTAAGAATGAAACAATTCAGCTCTCTGAATTTCTAGATTTTTTTTTAAATCTCTTGCAGTGCAGTGAGAACACATCATAGTTAATACAACCTAATCCATGCTTTTTTTATGTGTCTTTTCCTAAGGAGTCTTTCAGAGGAGAAAAATTGGAAAAATACATCATTCATAACTAAGCTTAGGTGTAAAAAAAATTGTAAAATCTGGTCAGACACTATGTTTGGTCTTTTGGATGAGATTTCTGAGCACTTTGCTCTCATTCTTTTACCTACTTACAGATTTATATCCCTATTAAAATATCTGCTGAAATCCAATGCATTCAAGCTAAACAAAAAAAAAAACCCACAAAAACAGAAGACCAAAACCCCACAACCCTGTAAATATCCCATGTTATTGGATTTTACATTCATTTTTAGCTGCCCCCCTTCCCTGATTATCATTTCAAATGTTTCTCAAGGACATCCTCTAAATACACAGCGACAATCAATAACCAAAGAGATTTTTACTTACAGAGCAAAACAGAGAGGATGAAATGCCAGAGGTAATTCCAGGTGCCCATGTCGAGGCTTCCCCTGCTTGCAGTGCTCGTCCCCTGCGTGAGAGTGACATTTTGAACGGAACACTTTGGTCATTTAAACAGGGGCGAGGCTGCAAGTGTTACGTCCCAGCCTCTGCCAGTGCCTCACGCACGTCGGGATCGCAGCCAATGTAACGAAAACCTCGCACCTGACCTGTTCTGTAATAAATTCCAACGTTTTCCGTTGAAGCGTGCTTGCTTTTTCTTAATGGAGCAAGGTCTGAGTCTGAGCCAAAGGTGAGTCAAAATCAGGAAGAATTTAGAGAGCAGTGCAACGCAACTGGACACCCTTTTGTCCTGGGTATTCAATAAATAAAATACTTTAACAGCCTTGGGTTTGGGCAATACATGACTGAGATCCAGAACTGAGGAGCCTTGGGTCCAAAAGTCTTACCTTAATCTGTAGATGCACCTCTTTTCCCCCCATATTTTCCTGTATTATTAATTATTTAGGAGATAATGTTTAAATATTCAGTTCTAACTTGCATGCTTATTGCATTAGAAGAGCAAATTGCTAGAAATGCACCAAACAGATGCCAGTCATTGGTTCTGCAATACTGGAAAGAGACTGGAGTGGTTGTAAATCTCCATTATTTCACTTCTTTGAAGCAGGTGGAAAATACTGGATGACCAGATTTGTCATTCTTAGCTGAGTTTATCCCCATTTTCTTTAGCAGGTTAGGCAGTTGCCATGGACAGTCCCTGCTGGTCACCAAATCCGGATCACAACTTGAGCTGGATGTCAAACTGCCTCTGTGTGCCTCATCAATGATTTGAACATTTACATTTTGTCATATTTTTAATACCCTACCCTGCCTGAGGTTTATACTGGTAAAAGTCTTCATTAAATCATTTGCAGTGAGATTTTTTTTTCCATTCACACTATGCGAGAGGAATTCTGTCTTGAGTAGGGTGGGACAGAGTGGAGTGGGGCAGAGTAAGGCCTGAAGAAGGAAGATCATTATTTACCTAGTTCAAGTTTTTTCTAGACCTGCAAGGCTTGGCACATCTATAACTGCATAAATTCCAGATTTTGCTTCAGCCACTGTTTTCTAAAATTGGTTTAATTCAGTTTTATTCTGACAGGGAAGTAAGACAAAGAAAAATATTCCTTGAAATGAGCTTAAGGGTATTGTTCTCTGGTGTGAGGCAGCAATTTCAGCTTTGTGCCTCGTTTGATGTAGAAACCCCTGACTCAGTCAGATCTTTTATTAGCAATCACTTGTTTACAGCTCTAACTGGAATTCTTAAAGCTATTTCTGCTTGCAGAAATAATTTGAAATCACATTTCCTTCAACTTAGGAGGTCAACATTGTCAGACTTCTCTCTCTTGGACTTCCATAAGACCAAACCCAGTCTCTAATTCATGCTCAGCTGGGAACTCTGGTGGTACATCCCCATGCACCAGGGTAGGTTTTGACCCTAAACCCCTTCCCTGACCTCTGCAGGTCCTACTCTGTGCAAATAACCTTTAATGAGCTTGCAAACTATGGAGGACAGGGTGGGAAATGCCACTCCCTACTTTCTTAACCAGGGTTTTCTATGAAATGACAGCCATGGAAACTTGGCTGCAAAGTCTAGTAAGTCAAATTCTTAGCGTCTTACAAGCACCACTGTTTTTTAGTGACACTTAAATTATGTATGAAAATATAAAAAGAGAACCAAATTCAGATGAAGCAGCATAAACCCATTTTTACTAACATACAGCAAATGACATATAGCATTAAAAAAAAAAAAAACAACCAAAAACTCTGGTTTTTTTCAGGAAATAGATATTCCCAGCTTCTCTTCTTTCAACTTGACAGTGACCCAAAACCAAACCAACTTTTAACTCAGCTTATCATGTACTTTACAGTAAAATTTGCTTTTTGGTAAACACAGAACAAGTTTTGCCACATGCCTTACAGGTAAGAGACTTCCCAGAATGAAACTGGTGACCCTTCTCAAATATTTTAAGTTCCTTGTGACTCATCTCACCAACCTATCAACTCAAGATTAAAGTGATCACTTAATTCTTACATTTATTTTTGAAAGATGCTGAGGTTTCACCAAGAGTTAGAAGGTGAAGATACATGAGGAAATAACGAGATTAAATTACATCTAGTTCACTTGCAACTCGTCATTCCTTTGAGGTGACCAAAGACTCAGGACTTTGAAAAAAAATATCTTTTTAGATACTGATTTCCATCTGCTTAAAAACAGGTTGTTAAAAGCTTGTGTTTACCAAGCCTGTGTTTAACTTCTCAAAACAAACAAAGAAAGAAGAATGAAGCTAAAAGAAATACAGAGTGCAGCTGAATTGGTGAAGGCAGTATCTTTTATTAAATCAAAGAATACAATGTGGGAAAAAATAAAATCCTTGTGGGCTTCTAAGCCCCTCAGCCAACCTGAATTAGAAGCAGCAAATGTTGGGGAGAAATGCTAGTGACAGCTGAAAAATAATCAACCCATTCTGAGGCATGCCATTTTCTAATTTTCCCTCCTGACAGCCATCCCCAAACACTTCCAGACTCTCTCTTGTCATTTTATAAATCAGAGATGGAATTTCTTCTGGAAATCACAATTTGGGGGAAGAGGATAATCGTGGATAATAGATCATAATTAACTTCTTTTATCCTGCTGTAGTAAGAAACTTACATGTCCAGGAACTTCCTAAAATGTGTCAGTACTGCCAGCGAGGATGGGCATTGGTCTGTGGGCATTAGGAGTGGAGGGAAAATGGGGTTTTTAGGTAAGAACTGTACTTCTCAGGTGTGTAAAAATGTCTGTAAGTTCATATAACTATCATTGGTAAAAATCAAATGTGTTTCATCACCTTTGAATGACACAAACAGGGCTCTGTAACCAACCTGTTCCCATAAGGAAATGCTGATAAATGAAACAGCCTTAGAAGCAGGATGTACCTGCACTGTCACAAAGCATGGTCACAGTATGGATTTCAGACATTCAAACCCTCCTGCCTTCTACAGTCACTCAAGATTATTATTGCTGTTATTGTTGTTGTTGTAATTTTCTTTATTTTCAATATTATTATTATTATTAACATTATTGTTGTAATTTTAATATTAGCTGTGGGTCAGTGACATTTCCAACTGCCATTCTGCCTTATATATAACCACACTTGTGTAAGAAGTGCCCTACCACTGAATTTTCTCTTCAGTTCCTTAGTGTGTGATTGTGATTTCAGAGAGCTCAGCCCCCCCTAATGTTCAGCTGCATTATTCAGAGGAAACCACCAGGTTTTTCTCTGTATCAGCCTATTACATATTAACAATGTCTCAAGTTTTTATTTTATGTTTAGTCCATCATTAATCATAAATCACAAGATTCTCTCACGTCTAATACTGCTTCCAGAAAAGCTACCTTTTGTAATTTCAGTGCCAGAGAGAATGTGGTGGTGTTTTTTTTTTTAAACAACTCTCTTATTTTGAACTGATTTGTGCATTTTTAATTTATTAAAATTAAATTTAATTTATTAAATTTAATGTTATTTCAAACAGCACAGATCCCAAAAGTTCCAAAACATTTGAAGTGTTTGGCTTTAAATGTGCACTCCAAACTTACAGGTCACAAGGGTTTAAAATGTTACAGAGTGTGGCATTTAGGAAAAAAAGTGGGAAATTGCTTTAGCACCCCAAGTTTTGTCTCTATGTTGTCAGTTGGGAAAGAAAAAAATTTTTTTGGGGGGGAAGGAAAGATTTCTGGAGGTTTTATTCTGGTTTCTTTTTCTTGTAGTTCTGATAATAAAGTTTCTTTATTCCTTTTAAGTTTTAAGCCTGTTTTTCCATTCTCCTAATCCATATCTCACAGCAAGAAACGAGTAACTACTCTGGTGATTTTTAGCTACTGCTAAAAGCTACTACACAGGGTAATAAAAAATATTTCTGAGAAGCATTAAAATTTAATCAGATATAAGGAAATTAGGATATATTAGCATGGGGTATTCAAAGAGTATAAATTGGCTTGGCCTGAGACCTAAACAACACATTGTGTTCCATGTCCTTTCTTCCACATCAACCACACTGAAGACCTTAAAACAAGATCCAAAGCTCAGCCCAACCAGGCTAAGAAAAGTCATGAGTTTTTCATGGGGAAAAATAAAATTAGAGAAATGGAAAGGAAGGAAATAAGAAAGGTATCTCTGTTTGCTTCCTAGATATAAGGAATTTGAAGTTCATGTTGAGATACTTTTTAATGCATTAAAAACTATTGCTGTTTATAGTTGGCAAAGCAGAGTTCCTTTTTTGGAGGACTGACAAGGCATGGTGCTGAGCCACAGAGGTGATGAGTGGGCTCTAACTAGCTCTGACTAAGTGAAACCCACATTTTCCTTCCCAGCCTTGCATTGGATTATCCTGAAAAGAGCAAATGGAAGAGGAATCAAGTACAAAATACCAGGACAAACAGAACAGATAAAGAATCAGAGATGCAGCTGAAACAAATCAATGCCCACAGGTCAGTATATTCCAGGTATAGCTTGGAATCCCTGAGGCTTCCAAAACATGGATTTGTCAAAATGCTCTGGAAATAAGGGTAGCAAAAATAGGGAGAAGCTTTCTGTGTAGGAGAGGAGTTTGGAAGAGGAGGGGATGTTCTGCATTTGGGCAGGGCACAAAACCAAAAGCACAGCATCATCAGAGGGTGTTGCTGCCTCACCCAGTAGCCCTGCACAAAGAAATGTCTCAGACAAGAGCAGCCAAGGTGGCTCTAGAACCAGAATCAGAAAAACTCTGATCATCTTCATCTATACTAATGACACCATGCTGTTTCTGTGACTTCATTTCTTTACTTTCTTATACTCTGTGCATCTGCATTAGTTTGCTCTACTGGGAATAAAGGAAAATGCAGAGAAAATTACTCCAGAGAAGAAATTCCAGTTCTCCATGAAGCAGCATCACTGACACAACATCTGCTGCAGGAACACGTTAAAATGCCCCACTGTCAGAACAAATACCCACATTAATCATAGGTGAAAATAAAGAATTAACAAATTACCTGTGGCTTCCAGGGTAGAATTCAAGAGCACTGAGCCAGGGATTGTTGCCAACAGTAAAAGTATAACTTCAATAACCACAACTTTGATGCTCTGTATCAACCCTTGTGATGAATTCTTTTGTTTCACCTATAGATATTGGAACAAAGAATTAATTCAATAAGCACTTTTTTGCCACAGGTGTTTCAGGATGTTTTTAAGAAAGGTATTTCATAAATCACTTTTTCTGCTTCCCAGCCTTAGTCCACAGAAGTGAGGCACAAAATTTTGAAAATTATTTGGGCTCAGCATTAATAAAAGTAGCAGTAGGTGTGAGAGCCACAGGAATCACTGTGTTGTTTCAAGACTCTGAACCTTAACTTCAAGACTCAAAATGTCACCACTCTCCAAAGAGCTCCAAGGTGCTGTGAAAAAAGGATTTTCAGTCTGAAGGAAAGTCTTGGTTGCATTAAGTCTGAACAGTTTGGTTTTGACTCTCATCTGAATTTAAACACTTTGATTTCCCAGCTCTGTCAAATGGCAATGTTATCCAAAATACACAATTATAAAGACAGAGTAAAGTTTATTTGACAGTATTTTGGGAAGAAGTGTTGTGATAAGTTTTCCATGATAATTCCAGTGAAAACTGTCTACTTCTCAGGAAGATTTTCTTTTTGTGTAAACAGGTTTTGTTTTTCAATAGTTTGTTCTCTGAAGGGAAAAAAATCATAGTTAAAGACCTTTCAATGGAGCAATTTTTTTGCCAGTGACTCCTTTATGTTGATCATTTTCTTTGATATGCTTTAGTAATGACTGTGTAAGAAAACTCTGCTCCATCTTAGGCTGCCCTATTTCATACCTACACCCTTTTCATTGTAAATCATTTCTTTTGCTTCAACACAAAGCAAAAAACACCACCACAGTCAGGATCAGGATTCCAGACTTCCACAATCTTTTTCAAAGGTGGTTGAGGTTTTAAAAATAAAAGAAAAATTTTTAAAAAAATAAAAAAAAAATAAAAATCTGTCTTTTCTAGAAATGTGAAGTGAAAATGAAAAGGAGGTGCCAAAATATCACCCTCAACACAAATATCACTAAATAGGAGCTATGGACTGCTCCTGGCCCCAAGGCCAGAGACAAAAATTGGCAAAAATTACACTGCTTAGAGCTCATCCCTCTAAATCAGGTTTGTCTTGGGTAGAACCAGGGAGTGAGTTGAGAGTTAAGCACTGTGAGAGATCAGAGATCCAGTGCATCAGCTCTCTCCCTGGCCCACACTTTTTTTGGAAGCATAGATGTCACTGGGGAGAATGTGTTACCTCTTTTTATCCAGAAAAGGCATTTATGGAAGAGTTTCTCTGTTTTGTTTTTGGTTTGTTTTTTTGGGGGGTTTATTTTGGGTTTTTTGGGGTTTTTTTGCAAGGAAAGTCAGCAATCATACATTTTCCATTGTCTCAATGACAGGTGCAAGATCTAAAAGATTCAGGACCAGAATGAGAAGATGAGAGCATCATCTTGAAGAAAATGCACTTGTGCTAAGGGTATGTGGGGATCTGTTTTGGCTGAGGAATGAATGCTGGTTATTTTTTGGTTGCTATGCTAAATAAGTCATTTCCTTCCAAGAATTGACTCTGTGTGTTTGGGTTAACCAGCTGTGTGCAGCAGCCAAATATTCCATGTTTGAACAACTTTGGAATCCAGTCTGGGTTTGATCCCTCTGCACAAATAGCACAAGGGCAATGGAGCTGCTCCCTGCAAAACATTCAAGCAAAGGGACTGACACTGGATTTCTGACTAGCTCAGCCTACAGAGGAGCACACAGGCAGATAGTTCAGATTTTCTTCCACTAGTTTAAGTTTTCTTTCATAAAGAATAAAGACTTTTGCTCACTAGAAGCAAGGCAGTTTCAACCTTCCAGACAGGTATGCCTTCTACAGAATCATTTCAGAAAAATCTGGGATTTATCCTTAACATTTAAATAGCCTTAAGCCCTGGTTTTAATCATTAAAAACAGTATATAAATAAAGTCGTGAATCAGGTAAATGACAATATAATGAACTTCTTCAAAGCAGTGAGCAAATATAAAAATGAGATAATAGGTGACTCATGTAATTATACAAATATGAATATTGCATGATAGCACACATTACCCTGAAGGTGTGCACAACATAGAATCACAGAATGATTTGTTTTTGGAGGGACCTTAAAGATCATCTCATTCTAACCCCCTGCCACAGGCAGAGACACCTTCCAAGGTTGCTCAGAGCCCCATCCAGCCTGGATATAGTGTAGCAGAAATTTCCATCTCTACAAACACACAGCCTGACTCTCCCACTCTCTTCCTATCCTCAGCACCACAACAGAATGTCAGTGCCAATTATTGCAATTAGTGACAAAGTTAATCCCATGAGTATGTGGATTATTGAATGCTTCTAGCTGCTTTTTTCTCACAGTGAAAAACAGCCTCAACCTTTGTGCAGTTTGAAAAAAAAGAAATAATTACCTGTAATGAGTGCTCAGTATACCAGGTATGGCATCACAATCCCTTTTTGTGTTCCAAAGCCTCACAAAAAATGTCCCTACACAACACAGGTGTGGGAATAAGAATTCAGTGACATTTGTTAATAGGGTACAGAGAGTTTAAACAGCCTTGTTTGCAACCACCCTATAAGTTTGTGAAAGATGTTTCAGCTTAAGATGATTTTGAATTTTCCTGTGACATTGCTGTGGGGCAGCTCAAAGACTTCAAGCTTCTTTCTAGGTTAATAAAATCACCAGGTGTGCTCAGCTCTCTGTGCCTGTTCCAGCTTATTTCTGAGAAACCGTTTTGTAAGTCAGATATGAAAACAACTAGGGCTTAGCTGGAATGTAAATTATTCTTCTGGGGTCTGCCAGCATTAATGGGAGAAGGATAGGACCCATATTCTTGCTTTGTTTCATTTCAAGACTGAATATAATGGAAGGCTCTGTTTCCCTGTTGCTGTCTTCCTTCGAGGGCTCCAGCGGGAGATCAGTGACTAAGACTTGTCCTCTGCTGTTATTTCTTTCTGTCTCAGTTCCTTAGAATGCTCTTTTCTTTCCTCACTTTAATTTGTTTGGTTTGCTCTCCAGAGGGGTATTAATTCAATAATTTTCTAGCCTAGACTCTGGCTTTGGAGACTTTTTCCTGCACCAGCCTGATCTGTCCCTGCTTTCAAAACAAACATAAGCTGGCACATTTATCTAGCAAGAATATACCCAGAAACAAAGAGATCTTATCTCAAGCAATTAAGCTAATAATCCTTCTCTAAAGCACCAGTTCTTTAAATGAATCTCACAAAACAAAGCTTCAAATTCCTGTATGAGCCCTCCAAAGGAAATGCAATGTGAGAAATGCAAACTGGGGCAGCAGAGGGGCAGCACCAATCTCTGTCAACAGGGCTTGAGAGAATGACATGAAGTGGTGTCAGAGGTTTGGGGTGGATTTTAGGAAAAGATTCTTCCTCCAGAGGGTGGTTGAGCACTGAAGAGGCTGCCCAGGGAATGGGCACAGCCCCAAGGCTGCCAGATTTCCAGGAGCTTGGATAACATTGTCAGGCACAGGGTGGGATTGTTGGGGTGTCTGTGCAGGGCCAGGAGTTGGACTCTGATCCTTGTGGGTCCCTTTCAAATCAGGATATTCTGTGATTCTATATTTTAAGTGCAATTTGCATAGGATAGCAAGATCTAAGATCACTAGCAAATAAAACCATACTAGATAATTATTTTTATTGTTGTTTAATTATTAATTAAAATAATTAAAATAATTAAAAAATCTATTCAAGTCCCCCAAGCTTGTGTTGACATTGGCAGTCATTTGATTTCAGTGCCCAAGGATTATGAAACAAGCTTAAAGTTTGCACCTCTACAGCAGCTGCCATTTGAGATTTTCAGAGCATTCTGGAAACATGATTTGGTTACATTTCACAATTCATCTGCCCCAATGGTTTTGCTGAGATGGATTTCCCTTGTTTTATTAACAGAGAAGTTTAGTGGTTAGATATCTGTCTGAAGTGCTTCCACAAAGATTTCCTGAAGACTACAGATACCATGCCTTAGAGACTAAAAGTCTGCCCACATCTGGCATGGAAAGCTTTCAGATGAATTAGTGCAGCAGATCAGTTGGTACCACAAGAGGAGAAGAACTGGTGTGTGGAAATTTCAAGCACCTGGAAAACTTTCTATTTCCCTGAAGAAAGCTTAAAACCCAAATAAATGCAAGTGGTTGAACAACATGAGGACCATAATGGTCCATAATTTGAACAAATAATTCTATTTATTTACTTTTATGAAAGCAGTGTAAGTTTGGAGAGATGTAGGGGGACAGAAATAGAGGAGCTTTAGGATTGTAAATGTATTTCCTCAAGGAAGGAAGAAATGGGTACCTACTGCCAACTGGAATACCTTGAGATACATTGTCCATGTGCATTTTATTGCTCATTCTCCACTATGTGTCTCTCTGATCAACAGTTTTCTGAGGGTGAATGGAAACCAGTGTGCAAAATAGAATTGGATGTGGAGGGTGGTAAGTGCCCCTTTGTGTGGAACACCAGGGGAGGTGGGTCCAGAAGTCACTGAAATGAAAAAGCCTCAGTGCTGAGGTCCTCATGACATAAGTGTCCTTACAGCATAGAGAAAATGTATAAATATATACACACGTGAAATAGAAATCACCAAGGTTGTTGGTCAGTAACCTCCTTTCCTGTGATATGACATACATTACTGCATGGGAGACGTGTTACTGCACAGCATGAAAAAGCCCATCAATATTTCTTAGATCAGTGGCTGGGTATTTTGCACACAGCTTATTTCTTCCACTGTCACTGCCCTGTGATCTCCTTGGGAATGGGACAGTCATGTCCTACAAAGCATGGTGGCTCCACTGCCAACCTGCCCCCCTGCCCTACTGTGACACAAATTATTAAACCCACCTGCTTGGCATTTCTCCTGCCTTTGCCTTCCAGTTACTGTTGAAGACACAAAAGGAGCCGTGAACACAGTCTCAAGAAGTGAAAACTGGCTACAAATTCTGAAGTAGTCTTGTGAGAAGCTGCTGAGAATTCAGCTTAAAAGAAAGATGGAGACAGACTACTTATGAGGGCAGCTGGAGGCAGGGCAAGGGAGAACAGCTTCAAATTGGAAGAGGGTAGGTTTAGATTAGATATTTAAAGAAATTCTTTATTTTGGGGGTGGTGTGGCCCTGGCACAGGGTGCCCAGAGAAGCTGGGCCTGGATCCCTGGAAGTGTCCAAGGCCAGGTAGGATGAGGCTCTGAGAGCAGCCTGAGATAGTGGAAGGTGCTGGAACTGGATGACTTTTAAGGTCCCTTCCCACTCAAACCATCCAGTGATTCTCTGATTCTGGGACAACTTTCTATTCAGCTCTGCTACGTAACAGGGAAGGGGGAAACGACACTGGTGGATGTGGTGAAAGGGAAGAGGGAAACAAGCCAAGGATGGAGCCCCTCCTTTATTGAGCAATCCTGAAACCACACATCACTTTACAGTAAATAGTCAGGTGAAAACTGCCTTCTAACCTGAGTGACTCAAACAGCAGGTGAATAAAATTTATGGGGAAAGATTAATGTGCAAGTATAAAAGAAAAGTGCATACCTCAGATATTTAAAGAAAAGCAATAATTCAAATATTCTTGAAGCATATTTCCCTACAGATTTCTTATTTAACTGTGGGATTTGTTGGCTGAGTGCAAGTATTTTCATAAGCCTGACTCCAATTTACTCTAAAGGTGCTGTCCAAACAAGCAACACTACCTGAAAGTTGAAGTCTCTAAAATTAACCCACAAAGGTCAGAACCTGTGTTCCACTGAGGAGAACAAAACCGCCCGTTGCCATTTCTGATCTTATCACTGCAGATCTGTGTTTGCTTTTTCTTCAGCACATTCTTTTCTCCTTGTTCCTGGGTGTAAGTGCCTCATGGCCCAGCCTGAGAGCAGGATTGTTGAGGGCTTTTCCCATTGTCCATTGCTGTGGTGGCACGTTGCTATGGGTGGCTGCACTGGGGTAGGGACAATGTGAGGGATGAAGGAGGGGACTGGGACTGCACTGCTTGAGAGGAGGTGTGGGAGGAAACCATGGCTTGGCCACAGCCCAACTCCTCCAAACACAGAAAGGTAGATCTCAACTAGAAACAGAACAGATCCTGCAGGCGTGTTCAGGTGATGTGCTAAAGTTTGTCTTGGCTCTAGCCACGTTATAAACACTTTGGTTTGCACTGTGATGTGCAGACACTTAAAGACATCTTTTCCCTGTCCCAAATGTTGTTTTGTAAAACCTCTGCCCTCCCTGCTGCATGTGCTGCTTTGGGTCACCTGGGGACAGGGAACCAGAGCAGCTCCCAAGAGTGGCAGATCTCTTGGTAAGCAGGACAAAACAATCTCCAGGCTGAAGTACAGAGCACAGCAGGTCTCCATGAGGCCAGGCTGGAAGAGAATCTCATTATCTGTCTATATCTACAGGCAGGTTTGTGGTTTTGCTTATTTCCTGCATAATAGCACTGGAAAGCAACACTTTCCCAAACTCATGCCACTTGAAATTAATAGTTATTGTTATTGCTGCCAGGACAGAAATAGAGGGGGTGGAGGGAGGAGCACTTAGAGGCTTATTATCTAACTGTAAAAGCATATTTTCTATCCTAGACTGGTCTTCACTAAATGATTCATGCAAAGATATTCTTGCAGGATTCCAGAAAGGATCCACTCTTATCCCATAAAGACCGAGATTTCACACATAGTGGTTGGCTCTCCAAACTCACTTATTATCCCCAAACTTTCCCTCCTTTCCCCAAGTAAATAATATCTTTGCTTTTCTGTGTAAAATAATAAAGCCAAGGAGGGTTCTGGTTTTGAGATTTATGATCCAAACTCCAGTTTCTTGACACCATGAGTAGGTTAATCTTGCTGGTATAGTGAATTTACCAGATACACTCCAGCCTTGCAAGAATTCAGTTTTACAGCTTTTCAAAATATTTTCAGCCAAACAATTGTTGGCTGAAGAGGAAGAGGAGTCTGTCAACCCCAGGTGAAAGGGGGAAAGGGGAGGACAGAGGAGTTTTGAATGAGCAGAAATGAAAAAGCAATTTTCAGTAGTGATGCAATCACACATCAAGATACCTCAAAAAGGCACACAACAAAATGCCTCAAAAAGGCACACCTATAGTGCACTTCTAATTGATAAAGCTTCTGTTCACCTTCTAGCTGGTCAAAAGTGGATAAAAAAATGAGGAGGGGAAGGACAGAAATAATGACACACCTCACTTATGGCTGTCCTTGACTTGTCTCCCTAGCCTGGGGAAATTCCCTGCAGCAGTGTGAGGGGAGAGTCAACAGCTTCAGCAGATGGTTATCAACAGAGACTGAGACTATAAAAAGAGTAATTACGTCATCTCTAAGGATCAGTTGTAAATAAATTTGTCATTGCATATAAACATGGGAACGTTCAAAATGTGAGCTCATCCACCTCCGTGAATGCAGCAGTTGAGAGCTAAAATATTGCCCACATGCATCAGGTCTAAAATCCTCCTTTGGCCATGGGATGCCTTCCAGAGAGATCATGGACAGAAGGGCTGGAATGTCTCCTGAGAGTGTATTCAGGTAAATTCCTGAGAGTAGATTCAAGTGCAGAGCAGAGGAAAAGCTACATGAAGGAAGATTTGCACTACTCTCCTCTCCAATCCTTGGACCTCCACTTCTACCAGAGGTTATCCTGTGAGCTACAGAGGGCTGCCTTTCCTCTCTGAGTTCAGCCCATCTGACCACTAATTTTTAAATTGTGCCACTGGCTGCAATAAGAGATGAGTTATTTAATAGAATCATAGAATGGTTTGGGTTGGAAGGAGCCTTGAAGTTTCAAAACCCTGCCATGGGCAGGGACACCTTCTGCAATCCCAGGTTGCTCAGAGCCCCCTCCCTTGTTCATCTTGAACACCTCCAGCGATCCAGGGGCATCCACAGCTTTTCTGGGCAACATGTCCCAGTCCCTCCCCACCCTCACAGGGAAGAATTTCTCTCCAATACCCAATCTAAACCTACTGTCCTTCCCTCTGCAGAGCAGTGGTGTTTGATCCCTGTTTCCCCTTGTCCCATCACTGTATGCTACTGTACAAAGTCTATTTTTCAGTTGGGTGATTCAAGCCACAGAACAGGATCTGTATTACAGAAGCCTTGAAGAAGCATAGAAACAACTGAGTTTCCAGTACTGTAAATAAAGTGATATGTACTTTTATTTTGATAGGAATGTGTTACTTGCCATAGGGCAAAGAAAAGACAAAACCACAGTCAATGTGTCTTTATCAGATAAAAGTACACAGTGAGTAGCAACAAACTATGAACAACTGAATTATTGTATCTGTTGCTGTTTTAAAGGGAAAGCTTGAAAAAGGTGTAGAAAAAAGAGTAAAAAATTTCTGTCCTGTGGTCAGAACCAGCTGCACAGACTTAAGAGGAAGTTTCAGGTCACACATCTAGGGAAAAATGTTCTTTATATGTTTTGTGTGGTGTCTTTATCACACATAGATTTCTTCTGCAAATCCCTTTGTCAGCTAAAACCACACATTGAGAATTTACATTTACATCTGTGGTACAAAAGAATATTATATATAATGTGCAGTAATAAATGTACCTTGACAGGATATGGCAATTCATTAAGCTCTAAAATATGGCAGAAATTGTAACACTTTAAGAAGTTTAAACTTGACATATTAGTCACAACAGGAAAACAAACAAACTACCAAAGCCCAAAACCATTTATTGTTTGTTGGGAAAGAATGTGAGAACCTGTGCTATTCTTCAGACATGGCTTCAAACTACTTTGAACAGTTATTTTTATGTCTAATTCTGCTTGGTAGATAAACAGAATAATTAGCCAGATTGCTGAAGAGTTCTCATTGCAGAATCAAACACTGCACTGAGAAGGAAACAGCACTTTCATTTCAGATCCTGAACAGCTTCTACCTTCTGCTGGGAAGGAAAATCCTTCGGTGCCAAATCATGTGACAAGGAAGTAATGTGACAAAAGCATTTTGTCCACAGGTAACTCAGTGCTGGCTCACCTTGGCATGTGCAGTGCAGCTGCCTCCCCCTGCTTCTGTGCTTATGAAATCTGTGACATTAAAGGAGGAAGTTTACTTTGCAGTGTTACACAGCAGGGCAGGAATTAAACACAGGAGATTGGTTTTTGGACTTAGAATCATAGATTTGTTCAATGATTTGGGTTGGAAGGGAACTTAAAGATCATCTATTTCCAGCCCTCTGCCCTGGGCAGGGACACCTTCCACTAGAAGTAGTTTCTGAGAACCTCATTCAACCTGGCCTTGGACACTTCCAGGGATGGAGAATCCCCAGCTTCTCTGAGAACCTTGTGCCAGGGCTTCCCCACCCTCACTGGATCCTCTGCCTGCCTTGGGTGCTCCCCTAGCACTGGCACCAGCACATGGCAAAGCAATGGCAGGATGAGCAAAAACCCAGACCCTGTTGGCAGGAGGGAAAACAGTTTCTCTGTGCAAAGGTAGAGGAAGGGTTGCCCTCTCCCTTCAGCAGGACAAGCCACTGCTGCCAGCCCAGGGGTCAGGGACTGGATGGCTGATCCTCAACCAGGGCATCTCCAGGAGGAAGGTGTGTTTGGTCAGCTGTGACCTCAGAGGATGGTGTTTTATCAGCTGCCAGGGTCCTGGGATCTGCCAGCTCAAATCCCTCTGTGTGTCTGTTCAAAACAGCTGCTTACATCTGTACAGCTGGGAGGGGCTGCTTCTGCTGACTGCAGATCCTCCTCAGCAAAGCAGAGCCAAAGGCACCGCTGTGAGTTCCCAGGAGAGAGCTCAGAAAACTGGGAAGCAGGTACAGAACATTAACTCACCTGGTTGTGCTGAGTGAATTAGTCAAAGCTGTGTTGGCAGGGAAAATGCAGTAAAACTTTCCATGTGATTTTACTTGGGCATGTTAATAATGTAAGTTTGGTTTGCAAGGGCATCACAAAGCACTTATTAACTCCAGCAGCTGTAATTGCAGATTTTGTGTGTAACTAGACAGAAACCTGAGTTAAACCCATGCCAGTAAATGTGCAGAGCATGGCTGAGGGATTCTGTCAGATGTAGGTTAGCAGGGTCCATCTGACTCCCCGAGGAAGTGCTAAAATAGAGAGAGATCTGTTGGCATCTTTATGGAGACTGGGAAAGAAAACAAACTACAAGCAGCTCTCTTGAGAACACAGCTACAGTTTGTTCAGCTGACAGTCACTAATACCTATTCCTAAACAAACAAAAGCTGTACAATCACAGAAACAATTTTAGGCCTTGTTTCATCCTTTATTCTATCTCCTGCTTCATCCATCATCTGTCAAATGCAGCAAGAAGCTGCCATGAAGAATTATCTCAAATATCATCAACTTGCACAAAGGGAGGTTGTATTTTCACTCAGTATCCCACTTTCAAAAAGCCAGTCACCATCACATTAACTTCAAACTGTATCTCTTACTCTTAATTTTGAATTTCCTTGAGAAATTTGGGCAGATGCCTGCACAGGTCTAAATGAAGGCTGCTGTGAGGCAAATGTGTGTCACATCTTGCTCTCAGTGACAAGTGCCAGAGGCAGTCACAGCAGCTGAATGGATTTGAGTGGCACAAATTCAAATTTGAATTTGAATTCAAAGCAGGAGGAGCAAAGAAGCACCACCCCAAGACATGGCACAAATATCAGTCGCTCATATGGGTGGGAAGACATTTCCATCTGTGGTTATAATAAAGGGAGGCAGTGAGCCAACAGCACAGGCCACCCCAGGTGTTCCTTTCTCAGGTGTGTATGGCTTTATCCCATGAAAATCCCAGTATCAGTTTAAGAAATTAAATTCTGGGGGAAGTGCTAGAAATAACAAACCTGGAAGATGCCAAACATTTATTTTCTCAGGGAGGCCACACAGCCTCCAGTCTGTATAGGGAGCAGAAGAGGTACATAAGAAATGTGTTATGCTTGGGAGTACTGTCTCACAGGAGAAGTGCAGGATACAGGACATCCAAAATACGGGACAAAGACACAGTGTGGACATCCTGGCACACTGACTTTGGCTTTCTTAGAACCAGGGGAAAGGTGGAAGTCCTTCAGGGTGGAAATACCTTCAGGGAAGAGACTGAACTTCACAAAGTCATGCTTCTCACAGATCTTTCAGAAAACAGAGGTGCCTTTCTCCTGTTCAAGAATTCCATGTCACAGCTGTAGCCAGTCAAGGGAAAAGGAGGAGAACAAGTAGTCACATAAATGGTAACAGGTAGTCAAATAAATGCCAAGAAACTCAGGAAGTTTGCAGCAGTATCTACCATCTCCTGTGACTAAGCCAGCTGATTTTTATATGGGCCACAAAATGCAGTCTCGAACAATTTACCAGCTGAAAATCTTTCTGGGACAATAAAAAACATGCCCAGAAGCAAATAGCATCTTGTTCAGCTGTAACTCTTGAGATATTCCTTACAGACACACATAAGGTGGGGTCCCAGAGCTGCCCTGTAAAATTTAAAGTTGGATTCAGTAAACATGACATTCCAAATCCCACTTCCTCCATATTTTCACTTTTTTGGCTGAGGAACCCAGCGGCAGCTTTGCTCACTGGGCAGGTATGATACAGAGCACAATTAAATATGCTGGAATAATCCTGAGAGCACTATTCATGTGTAACACTCAGTAATTGGCCTCTCAAGGCTGGCACGAGAACAAACACAAGACCCTTCTGTCTCCATGAACCAATAATAGCAATATTTGTTCAAAGTTTTGCTGTGAATTCCCTTCCTTCATCTTTTCAAACTGCCAGATGCCAAAGGCAGCTGATAAACGAGAGCATTGTTAGTGGCCAACATTCCATATCAAAGCTCCAGACTCTCTGAGAGGCAAAGCCAGACATTTCCTGAGTGGATTTCCAGAGCTTCAGTATTACTAAGCATAATCCATGAAGAATCCACACTGTCAGTGAGCTGCCAGCACATTCCCAAGCATGTAGTGATACTGTTTGCTGGAATAATTATTCCTAAATGAATATTCTACCCAACTCTGGCAGGAAGGCAGCCTCTTCCTGGAATTCAGACTCACCTTTACAGTCCTGGAGGGAGCAAGGTTTTTTGGGATGGATTTGTGTCAGCCTGCTGAGAATGCAGCTCCTCACATCCTGCTGACCCACATCTGATCTGCCTCCAAATACCAGTGAAAACAACTCCATCATGCCACCATACCTGCAGGTCCCAAGCACTCCTCAATGCTTCTATCAATTTTTTTCCTTGGATTTTCCCAAAGGCTTGATCCAGGTGGGGAAAGAGTAAAAGTCCCATGCAGCAACTTGCCAAATAGTCACTGCATCAGCAAAAAAGTAACCAAAGCTCATTTTCTCTTATAATTTTCCTGAGGTTCTGGTCCTCCTGTGAATTACCTGTAGCAATACCAAACACCAAACAACTCAAAGAAAAGCAGCTGCCAAATGATTGTGTTCTTTATGGGCTTAAACAGAAATATAATGGAAGAGAAATGCCACTTTCCTTTTGAAATTGGTGACTTATGTAGTAAAGCAGGAAAAAGAGAAAACCACTGTTTAAATAAAAGTTTATTACTTCACCTGTTCTTACAAATACCTGTAATTTTCCAGAAGGTATTAAATATTTTTTTATGCCAGAAAATTACCTAGGAAAAAGCACTTTTACTAATATTTCCTCTGTAAGGATAGAGAAAGGAAAAGGGGAAAATGTGAACTCAAATTGATCTCTCTGCACTGTAAAATTGCAGTATTCCTACATGTGCCTAACTTTCTCTAACACATACCTAAACACACAAAAAGGTAGTTGGATAAAACTAATATTTTTTTCATTCCTTGCAGTTATTATTTCATCAAATCCCGTTTCTAGGCAGAAACACTCAGTTACCCCTAATTGTTTTAGCTTTCATCATAGAGAGGATTGAAGACCAGATGATTTAAAGAGAATAGTGTGAGTGGATGTTTTGAGATCCATTGCAAGCACTACAGCAGTGTTTTGTTAGTGAAACTTCCATACAGAATTTGGACTTCATTGCTCTGGTCTTTTCCTTGACACCTCCAAATATTCTGGCTTTTTCTCAATTCTTCTTTTACACTTGCATTATGATTGTTCTTAGTGTGCAAATATTTGTGTTAGGTCTCTGAAACTCATCCTTCTGTGGATTTCACAGTAAAAATCACTGGGGAAAGGAGGGCAGGAGAGGCAGGGAAGGGAATTTTCTGCCTCTGGATGAGGGAAGCCATTAGGAGGCTCTCTGCTCTAGGCTTTTGACTAATTCATAGTCAACACCATGGTTTTAGATCAATTGCAGCCAAACTTTTTAAGTTCCTTTGTTTCCTTCCGCTGCCTGCAAGAAAACTTTCCAAACAGGCATTAAAAACCTGTCCTGTTTATATTTTAATGGATGAGAAAATTTTCCAGTATCTCAGCTTTTTCCCAACCCCACTGGGACCAGAATTTGGCAGCATTTTAATATGGGGGAAAGGAATAGTTTTGCATCAGGTGTCAGCAGTGCTGTGTTCTCATGAACATTAAACATGCACACCACTGGCCTAAAGGGGTTCTTAGGAAACAGTGAGAGAAGTCAAAACTAAATCTTTATTTCTACATATTTTTTGTTCATTGTTTTAAGTAATTATTTAGAGCCAGTGCTTCAGTGAAAGAACAAAATGTGGGTAATACCAAATTGGAAAGGGGAAAAAGCAGCACAGGAGTCTGAAATCAATCTGTCAGGCTCTTGGACACAATGAGGGTAATTTCTTTATCCAGGTGATAGTACAAAAAGAGAGGAAGCATCACTACACCTGTTGCTTACCAGAAGAGATAAAATAAATGTTGGGAGCTTGGTTTTTATTTATTTATATGTTTATTTACATTTACGTTTTTATATGGTAGAGATATCAATGTTGGCAGCAGTGTGGGCTGCAGTGATCATGCCCTGGTGGGTTTCACAAGCCCACAAGGAATACAGGCCAGACAAAGAGTCAGAACACTGAATTTTAGAAGACCAAACCATCAGTTGTTTAAGGAACCAGTGGATGGAATCCCCTGGACAAGTTCCTTCAGGGAAAGGAGCTCTGCAGAGCTGGCCACCTTTAAAAACCTATTTATTCAAGCAAAGAGCACTCAATTCTTCTTTTGGAGCAGCTGTCAGAATTGTGCAAATTAAACACCTGGGGAGGCTGGTGTGACAGTAGCTTCAGACTGAATCACCACATTGCTGCAGTAAATTGGACTGGGAATGTTGAATGCTCTTTTGGTTGTCTTTGCTGAAAAGGATGAAACTAAAGTGTGTTTATCCTTTGTAAAGATGAAGAAAGATACCTTTAGGGGGTACAGGAATATAGTTGGTGGTAACTGCAGTCCATTGGGGTTTGGATAAGGTCCTGTGCCATGATTTTAGTGATTTCTGAACATTATACTGATACTGGAAGAGTTCAGAAGCTGCCACATCCACCAAGTGCACATCTTTAATACCTGTGACTAAATCACACGGGAAAACATAACACAAGTACACAAGTCAACAATAAGTTACAAGGCTGCTTTTATTAAAATAACAAAACTCCTGTAAACAGACTCAGTCACAAATGACAGTTTCTGCTGAGCATGCAAGGTATCAAATACAAGCTACTGGTTCACATTTCATCCTGAGAAGTAGTGCTCAGCTTTTGAAAACAGCATAGCTCCACCAAAATCAACAGGCAGATCTCTAATCCTGTCACCTCCAAGAAGTTCAGGATTGTAAGTACTAAAAACTAGAAAAATATTTATAGTAAAATAGCTGATCCTGTCACTGAGTGCAGAAGGCAAAGACATTTAACATTTGAAACTGAGCAAACTGAGCAAAAGTTAAGAGACTCCTACGTAACAAGAACTAATTGTTGTGCTGTTGTCCAAAGAAGCTGTGGACTCCCCATCCCTGGAAGTGTCCAAGGCCAGGCTGGATGGGAATCTGAGCAAGCTGGGACAGTGGAAAGTGTCTCTGCCCATGGCAGGGACTTGGAGCTGGATGGTCTTTAAGGTCCCTTCCAACCCTTCCATTCTGTGAGTCCACGTTCATCAGACTAAGACTGCAAAGATATTTTATAATTTCACCACTTACAACTAAGTGGATTTTTATTTTTTTAGATCAGGATCTGGTGACTCTTATTTCCATAAGGAGAAGACAAGTCAAAGTGTCTTACTCCTTATAGAGTCACTTGAATCTAAAGCAGAATGCAAATGATTATTCTGAAATTTATTGATATAGTTAAAAGGCATATATAAAAGCTCTAAAATCAATCAGTACAACCTTTTTCAAAATGTGGAAGTCTGTTACCCAGTAATCTTATTACCTAATAGAAATTGGACTGGAAGGATAGAAAAGCCACTTTCCTCTGCTATTCTGTACCCAAAAATCAGCACCTAAGTGCTTTGGCTACTAGAAACATTCATAACTTAAGCTAAGGACCAACTTCTACTAAGAGTTATTTACAGTGGTGTCCATTGGTTTATAAATTACTAAGTTAGCTGTGACCCAGGCACAGCAGATTATCACTGTGTAGGAGGAGTGACTGCAGCAAGCAGAACCACGGGCTGGTGGGACAAGTTATTGATACCTCTCCAGCACACCCACTGAGGTGGGGATTTGGGGCAGCAGAGAAGAGCAGCCCAGGAAAGAGCCCTGCAGGAGATGATGACTGCATGGAAGAGGTTTCTGCTCCAGTTTATCCAGCTGAGATCGTTGTTGTACCCAATGGACCATGTAAACTGAGCTGCTGCTGCTGCACTGATGGTCTTGGAGCCAGGCAAAATTCAGGTCAAATTTATTTGCAGTTGGAGAGCTCTCACTTAGGTGGGCAGCACTATGTGGCTTGACTGCACAATCATTAGGGTCTAATTAAGCAGAATACACAGGTATCAGTTGATTTATCTGGAAAATCATGGGTTGCCAGCAACAAAAATAGTTTATCTTTTTCTTTCTTTTTTTTCCACTGAATCCTTGTTGATTACAGAATGAATCAAATTTTAAAACTCCTGCTGAAGAACACCCTGAGTAGGTTAAGCCCCAGATCCTCAGGGGCTTTTCCTTACTTGGTGGCAAATCCAGTGCTTGTTCCCCAGCTTCTGTATACTTAAGGCGTTGCACAATTAGGTCTTCAACGCTGTTGCAGCTCAAAGTTTCAACCTCACCCTGAGTAAACAGCAAATCACAACCTGAAAAAAAGATCTCTCTGAGGGTTTGCTGATTCACTTCCTTGAATATCAATGGAAACATGCAGCTTGTCAATATTAATGGCACAAGTGATGCTGAGATGAGCACATAGTGATATGTCACAGTGAGAAATCAGATCTTGGAACTTAAAGAGAGAGACAGATGTCTTTGTTTTCTTCCCTTCTATTTTACCAATGGAAAAACTGCCAAAATTCACTTCAACCTGGAGCTGTTGTCACAAAGAGTTCTTAAGACACCAGGGAAGAACCAGATTGCTAAGAAAAAAAGAGGTGGAGGGGAGAAAGGGGGTATAGAATCCTTTCATATATTACATTAATTTGAAAGAGTAAGTGTTGTGCAGAGCAAGGAAAGCCAAATGCTGAGTGAAGACAAACTTCAGTTCTCCATGTGATATGATCCCACTAGGAAAAAAAATATAAACTAAATTAATCAGGACTGAGACAAGTAATCAACTCCCTTCCAAAGACAGTTAATACACAGGAAAGAAGAGCTGAGTAGTTCCAGCTTCAAAAGGGAGCCATTAACTGAGGCTCCATCATGATGTAAGAGTGTTATGAACCTGACAATATTCTTTATGCTACAACCTCTTTGCACAACTCCAGAATTCCCATTACTACCAGGTATTACTCAGGTGAGCAGAATGATGAGCACAAGAAGAAGAAGAAGAATGAAGCCATTCTTGCTCTGTGGAGAGACTCTGAGATTTCATGTGTAGGTTTTAATTCAATGAATTTTGCTATGCCCTTTGTGCTGGGTTATGGCTCTGTGGTGGGATTCATATCCCTGATGGAAATACAGCTGCTGGACTTGTACCAAGGAGTCCCAGGTACCTTCCCTTGGGACTCCTGACACATCCAGTTCTTGGGAAGCCACCAGAGCATCACCCTCACCTCAGCCATCTCCCAGGAGCTGCCCAGAGCTGGGTAAGTGGATTGAAAGACAGGGAAATACAGCTAAATGTGACCACTCAAGACTTAGGAGCAGGAAGCTGGGATAGAGCTTTCCCTGTCCTTTGCCTGTGGTGTATATTACACATCACTGTGAATTGAAATGAATCACCTGCAAATGCCATGGGGATGTGTCCAGTGCATTTACTGAGGCCGTGGCATTGTCCTGTGGGAGGCCTGCTCCAGGGAAGGATTACTGACTAACTCTGGCAATAATGGCAAATAAACCTGTTTCCAGGAACAGAATTCAATCCACAGCAAACATGCTTGAGTTGGGAAGTGCTGTTAGGTGGTGTTTCTCAGCCTGACAGCTTTCTCACTTCACTCTCCTCCTCTTAAAGAGACAAGCATGCATATGATGCTGAGCTGCTAGATCCTGTAATTCTACAGAAAACGTGCTGAATCCTGTGGTATCCTGAGAAAGTGTTAAATTCTCAAGTTTCAGACCATGTGGCAGTGGTTAAGTCTCCTCAGAGCTGTGCTTTCTGACTCTCTGCAGGCACATGTAAGCACTGCTTATGCATCTCAATATTTCAAACTCTATATATTTAACATCCCACTACTTTCTCAAAAAAAAGAAATCTCAAAAAAATAATAATTAAACCTAAGCTTCTGCAGAAAGGGATAACTTCTGAGATAAATTTATAAAGAGAGTGGTAAAGTTTCTCTCCTTTATTACACTAGTGACTGGTTTAAACCCAAAATTTATATGCTTTTTTTGGTGGAAATGGTTATTGGTGCTTTCTAAGGTGATGTGCCATTTACTCTGACTGAGATCAAAACCAGGAAGGAAGATAAAGGACACAATACAGTCTTCTTCCTCTTGTAGGCTGCATCATTTGAAAACAGGGAAGAACAGTAGGAATTTCTTTCTTACTTGTATGGCCTTTACCCACAGCAAAAAGGAAAAAGGACAGCAGCTTCAAATACTCTGATATAAAAGATGGTCATCTACAAGTATTTCACCATTTCAGGAAGAGATAAACAGCTAAAAAGTGCAACTGATCATAACTGATGACTTACATGTGGCAACCTGGGAATCACTAATCATAGAACACTTGGTAGCTGAAGTTGTCAGACTTGATCCTGAGGTTGTATCTCCCCGTCTTTCGCTGGTACTGGAAAATGAGAAGGGTCACAACTCCCAGCACAAAACCAAACACAGAAAGGGCTATGAGGATGATGTATCCAATTCCCATTCCAGCCTCCTTCCCTCTCTTTGATTCAGATGCTAAAAAAAATATAAATAAATAAAATAAATCAAGAGGTAAAAGTAAAAAACGTTGATATTCCTAAATCTTTTACCGGGGAGAGAAACAAGCCCTGCATGTTAATTAACCACCATGCCAGTACAGAATTGTGCTAAAGCAGTGTATCAGCCTTCTGGGGAGGGTGATTCTCATGGAAAGGGTGTGAAGACAGACCATGCTCTCTCTTTACATACCAGTGTAGAGTCCCTGCAGACATGAGTGTGATTTTCAGCTAAAGCAAGAATCAAAGAATTAGTGCTGGTGACTTTTTTAAATGCTGCCTTGCTTTCAGAAGTGCTTTAGAGGTGAAGCATTCCCCTAGGCTAATCCTGCCTCCATTCACTTATGATTATAAAAATTACTTGATTAGCTTTTATCATATATGTAATATTCTTCAAACACAGGTTATTTGGGGAAGGTTCTCTGTGTGTGCTGGGTCTCTAAGCTCCCAGCTGAGCCAGCAGCGATGTGGCTGGCTGGTCAGTGGAGTGACACTGGCTTGGTCTCCACGGGCTCAGTGCTGCACCTCAGCAGTCATTTGGAGCCAACTGAGCAGCCCAAGGCTGTGTGCAGTGTCTGCACAAGTCTGGCTGGCAGGGCACAGGACCTGCAGGACACCCATGCTCTGCTGGAAGAGCACCCAGACCCAGAGGGGAAGGAAAGAACGAACACCAAATGCCCCAGTGTGGGCAAGAGTCAAGTCCCACATTGCCAACTGCCTCCCAAGACACCACAGATCACAGAAAGAGTTCTCCTGGTTCCCTTTTAACCACTTCCATATATTTGTCCAAATCTGCAAGCAGAATTTATTCTCTCCCTTTATTATTATGCCTCTTTTCCTATTTGTCCACGTGCTTGTAATTCCTTCCTCGATGCACCTACAGAAACATGCATTTCTTTGCTTACATTTTCAGGACAGCACTTGTTTTGCCAGGCACTTGTGTGGTACCCGAGGTACACAGAAGATAAATGCCACTGCACACATGCCTGCAATTAGAGACAAGATATTTTGGCCAAAGGGCACTGCTGGCAGCCCCAGAGGTCAGTAAGAGCAGTGCTCAAGCTACAGGACACCCAGGGCATCATTCCAAGACAGGCCAAAGCAGTGCTGTGCAATATATTCAGTCTCACTTTTGAATTTCAGCATAAAACAAAGGAATAAAGGAGAACATGCACAGTGGAAATGGCAGCCTGTAGGCAGACACAGAGCAGGCCCTCCTGAGCACGTGGGACTTTGCCATATGACAGCTGACCAAGCCTTGGCAGAGCAGGTAAAGTGTTTCATGTTTCACTGCAGCACTTACACCTGCTGTTACCTGACATCATAATTCATGTTACCCCTTCAACACAGAGATGCAGATCACTTAACATGTGCTGTGATTATTCAAACTAGAAATAAGAGACAGCATCCAAAAGTGCCACCTTTGCCAGGAAATCAATTGAGCACAATCCAAAGAAAGCTCCCCTCACCAGAGGCCCTTTTGGAAAATGGCCATTTTCCAAATTAGAAGTTAATCAGGATTTCCAGCAAAAATATGAGTGAAAGCTACTTGTAAGAGCTGAACAAAGAAAGCTGCATTAATTGCTTTATTTATCTATTTATTTATTTTTAAGAATTAATTCAGAAATGAGTACTGAGGGCCTATTTGAACAGACCATGTAATGGAAGAAAAATACATTCTTCTAAGTCAGAGTCAGTTCCTAGGTCCAAAAGAACATTATAAACTGTCTATTCACTGTAACCACAAGTTAAGATTCTGATATTGATGAGCCAAAACAGTCTCAATGAGTGTTTTACTTTAAGAAGTTATAAATGTAAAGCTGGATGGGGCCAAATGACTGAAAACATGAGAGACCACAGATGCCCTTGAAAGCATCACTCAGGGTAAATGCAGAAAAAGCAGGTGCATAATAAATTAGACCTTGCTTGTCCCTAGTGCTGGTGTTTGCCCTCAATTAACCTGTGCTGCACCAAATTAACCAAGGGTGCTGTGCATCAGCTGCTCCCTGCCACTTCCCCTCACCATGGAAATGAAGTCAATACCAGGGAGCCAAAGGAAACACAACAATAAAATCTCTTACATCCTCTGATCTGGGACTTCAGAGCCCAAAATAATTGCAGACTAACAGCAGTGTACACACTTCATAACCAGATGCAATCGGAAAGGTCGACTATGCTTTCACATGTTACAATTGAAATAATTGTTTGATTTTGTGGTTGTTGCACTTGTTACCCTGTGCAAACAGCTACACAAAAGCACTTTGTCTTCCTTTCTACTTTCCCTTGACAACCTGACAGTCCCAGATCTGAGCAGGGCACGTGCTTCTCCACGCTGCCACGTGGCTCCAGCAGGAATACCTGCTCCCAGGGAATATAGAGGAGCACAAAACCCTGTGGGTCACAGGCCTTCAGTTCCTTTGGCAGCAGAGAATAATCTATCTGGGCATGAGAGTGTGCTCTCAACTCACCAGCTGATTTACACAGGGGTCCCCAGGATGTTCTGTGCAGGGCGAGGGTTTCTCCAGCCTTCAGGAGTCCAGCCCTTGTATGGCATCTCTGCAACGATCAATTCAAACTCCAACAAGTCATGTGGCCTTACTAATTAAAAATACAAAGCCTTCTGATAAGCTTGTGAAAGCCCAGTGCTACTCTCACCATCGGGCTTTTGTTTCTTAGTGTTATGCTCTGTTAAACTGAAATCAGCACCAAAAGGAAGTCCAAAAGAAATGGCATCAGGGAAAAAAATCAGTATAAAATCTGTAATTAGTCACACTGGAACACACTGATGTGAAAACACAGGCAAACTTTTCATTAACTTTCTGTTTATGTTAGAGAAATCTTATGGGAGAATAAATTTATCACTAATACCAGGGTTTTATAAGCACTTTTGTTTGGATGTTTCTGCTGCCCATGGCAGGCACTGCAACCAGGAAAAGCAGCAGCAGCTTCCAGACCCTGCCGAGGCGTGTGTCATTCTGAAGCTACCCACAACCTCAGTGACACATGAACCACTGGTCTGGGAGCTGAAATCCCTGTCCTGTGGGATACTGGGGATCAGCTTTAGCTCTGTGTGAGCAGCACTTGCAGAGAGGCATTCTCTGTGCACTTCTTTTTTTTCTTTTTTTGTTTGCTGCCTTTTTGTTTTAAGCTGCAGCCTAAAGGTCCCTGATGGCAACCAAAACCTACTGGCATTATTCAAAGGGCACTGTGGCTCTCCTGGAAGAGCACAAAAAACCCCAGAGAAATGGCAGCACCATACCATGACCAGAAAAACCAGCAGGGTGTCTTACCAGCTTGTTTTCACCAGAATGTCTCAGCAGTGTTATCAGTTTGGCTGCACTGGATAACATCTACAATCCACTGCCAGCAACATTGTCTTCAGCTGGGTCAGCCCCCAGAAAAATAGCCATGTGGTTATTTATGACTTTGGTCTGCTTTCAAACAAATTTCCCTGGTCAGTAGATCCATTAGAGAACACATTTATGTGGTTCCTCCCTTATGGAAATGAATTTTTGGTTCCACATGGCCATGGAGCAGCCACGTTCCACCAAACATCTGCATGGTGGTGGCACATCCCTCCTCTTCCCCTTCAAAGTAATTTTTCTTACTCATTTCTTACTACTTCTCTCCTCAACCAGTCCATTTTTTTTTTTTTATTTCAACTCTAAACTTCAGAGCACCTTACTCTCTTCCACAGAGAAAACAGGGAATAAATAGACTGAGTAAGAAGAAATAATCCAAGATGTAAGCATCGAGTGTGTGGGTGAAGAGCTGAGCTAAACCTGCCCTGAAGCAAGTCACTATTCCCCAGAGTAACAGATCAGAGGGTCAGATCCCAGACCCAGGGCATTTTCCCAGCCATCTTACATTATTTACAAATATCCTCTGTTCTTGCTCATCTTCCTTGATCTTTGCACCTTCTGCAGCTCCTCCTCCCTTCTTTGTAAAAGCCATTGCTCACCCTGTGCAGGACTTGTCTTCCCCACATCATAATTTATCCTCAGCAGAAGATACTGAATTCACTGACTTCTCACAGGGTGAATTTTGCATAGGAGAAAGAACAATGCATCCTATATATATTTGTATTTGTACTCAGCTGCAAAAACTGCAGCCATCTTACCATTGTCAGTCATGTTTCCTGTCCCTACTTTCTTTTTCTTTTAGTTTTTTTTTTTTCAATCTGGAGGAAGCCTTATACTTTGAGAAAGGAAACAAGCATCTTCTGGTAGCCTTTTTTAATCCTTTAGGAAGAGATCATTTGCTTTAAAAAGGGTTTAATCTGTGTTATTTAGAGCTAGAGGAAAGTGTTAAACAATGGGGGAACACCAAACTGCTAATGAAAACATCCTTGATAGAAAAAGAGCCAGGAAGGTTGGCAGAGGAAGAGGAGAATTCCCAAGTGTTTGCTAGTAAGAAAAAAAAAACCACATCAGTTAAATGTTTTTTCTTATTTCTATGGCAGCAACACATTTTTAGATAAAGCTGTGTATCACTTACTTGCAAGTAAAAAGAATGCAATGCTTTGTAGCACAGACAATTAAAAACTGCAGCTCTTATCAGAATATGGATTGGTTTATTGCTTAAAAAAGCCATAATAAACTCTATTAAAGTCATAGACCTAGAAACTTAATGACACTTAGCTTCCTTTCCTGGCATCTAAACTCTCAGCTGAAGAAGCAAATCTGTAGGGAATAAGAAAAAAAAAAAAAAAGGACAGAAAATTGCATAAATTTACTCAGACATTCTTCTGACTCCTCTGGGAGTTCCTATTTTGTGACACATCCATCTGAGCTGACGCTTTTCTAACCAGCCCAATTTCATTGCTTTTTAGTCATCCTTAAAATGAGTGGAAGGTCTAGTTCTCAGGTTCCCCAACTTTGTGCAAGCTCCATGTGTTTTTCTAGGAGGATGAGCAACAAGAAGAAAAGCTGACCCTTCCATATGGTTGTAGTGTTTCCCTACTCCTCTCTGCTCTCACCAGAGAACAAAAGAAACCTCAAGAGTTATTTTAAACCTTGTTTGCAAACACTACTCCTTCCATTCCATCACAGGAGTCCATATGGCAATGAGAAAAATATATCTGGGGGGGGAGGAAAATAACAGAGCAAAACACTTACAGTCCTGCAGGTGCTTCCTGGTGACTCCATACAAATACGAATTCTGCAGTGTAAGTAAACCACAGAGTTGTTGACAAAGGAAAAAATTTTCATCTTAAACTGAGCTTTGCTTGAATTCCCATTTTCCAGCAGAGTGGTGTAAGTGTTTGGGATGGGACAGCTGAAAAGGGAGACAAGAACCACACAGAGCAGCTAAGGCTAGAGAAGGCAGGTTTTGGTTCTAGCACAGAACTTGGGTTTTAAGGCTTTCCTTCCTTTAGGAAATTACAGCCAGACCCTTCATGAAGCAGCTCTGGCAGTGCAGTGGGGATAAGGGGCTGTTTGCTGCTTTATTCTCACAGTGAGCATGTGGAACAAGAGATGGGGGAAGTGGTTGGAGAGTTGGAGAAGAAGGGAAAGAATAACAGAAAGACTGATTTACACTTGGCTTCACCAAACACAAATTGAAAAAAAACATCAAATTTAAAGGACTAGATTTTGTTACTGAGAAAAATGATTATCCTGTATTTTAAGGTGGCAGGTGAGCCTAAGAAATGTGACATTGGGATGAGATCAGGGATCCAGACAGGAACAAACCTCTTTCACCAGAGACTGCTTTAATATCATGTGTGAGGAATTAAATAACCTATTTCTTTGCTGACAAGAGGCACATAAGCTCTTGATAAAGCACTTCAGAGAAACCTCTGAAGCATAGAGAAGGAGATAAAGCACCCACTTCTCAAATGCCCTTTCACTACTGACTACCAAAATCACCTTAAGTGATTTCTTCGGGTTAAAAACACAATTCCCTCACAAAACTGTAAGGAAGACAACCAAACTCAAAAAACTTCCACATGGCCCTTTGAAATCTCTTTTCATATCTACCTTTCTTGTTCAAAGAAGGTGTAATCAGCCCTTCTGATTATAGAAATAATAATAAATAGAAATAAATAGAAATAAATAGAAAGGGAGTGTGCTTTGGTGAGAACAGATGTAAAAGGCACTGAAAATATAACACATTATTAGTCAGTACCACTGTAAGACCTAAGGTATGGCTCATGGTATTTAAAAATGGCATTGCTGTACCTGTTGCTGATAAAAACAAATGACAGGGGATCCACTGAATTATTGGTTGGAGTGGCCCAGCAGTCAGTGAGAACCACCTTGAGCTTGCTGTCTGCCCTCTGCATCCCCACTTCAATCAGCACATCCTCACTGGCAGAGACACTGAAATTTCTGGGGATTGGGGAGTTTCCAATAAACAACTGCATTTCTGTTCTGAAGTGTCCAGATCCATGCAAATCCTCAAAGATAGTGTAAAGTCTGAAAAAAAAATCAATTATCCTTCTTTAAAGACCACAGAATTTACTGTAAGATTCTTCAAGTCTTAAATCAGTGCCTGTTTTTGTACATATTTAAACAGTGAAGGGTTATCTGCAGTCCAGGATGGCAGGACTCTGTTCAAAAGGAAAGGTGAAAATGCATTGAGTTTTCAGCTGGGGAGGCAGAGAGCATGGAAACACAAGTGGGAAAATCCAAAGGGTGGTCTCAGCAATTCAAACAGGGCAGAGAGAAACTGCTCTGAGTGGAGCAGAAGGAGAGCAAGACTCTGAAAGCTCAGAATAAGGACAGTAAAAGCTTAGTGCAGAAGAGAAGAACCAAAAAAAAAAAAAAAAACTGAGACAGGGAAAATCTGAACAAAAAGTGAAAGGCGTGAGAAAATTATAGAGCTCAAAGAAAAGTGCCCTGACAAAGACTTTGCTGGGGAACAGGAAGGAAAATACAATCTCTGGACAGGGCTAGAAAACAGCAACTGGATTTGGTGCCAATAGTTTTAGCATGATGATAGGCAAGAGAGGAGGTGCTCTTGTATTAAGGGGGGACACTCCCCATGAGAGAAAGGTTTCTACTGTCACATCTTCTGTCAGCACAGCCTTGATTCTCTGTGGAGTGTGGCTCTGATTCCATCTTACTTGAAGGTGGGGCCTTACACAACAAAAAAAGTATTTGCATTATGTATCTTCTGGTTTTTCAAGTTGACCAAAGAAGGATTTGTGGGAGACTAAAAAATGCCATTCTCAGAAGGCACACAGCAATCTGCAGGCCCATGTCAAGTGGGAAGATACACTCTAGATATGTTCCAAAAGCAGGAAAATGCTGTTATTGCTACAACAGATTGCCCAGAAAGGCAATGAGGAATTCTGAGTCCTGAAGCAGCAGTTCCCAAAGGTTTATTTTCAGCTGTGGTTTAGCCAGGTAAAGGCCAAGCTTGTTGGATCTACTGGTACATTAGTCAGAGTAGGGGAGAAGCACAGCAGGGATCTCTTTGGTGCCTTGGAGTGGCTACCTAGAACAGAGGCTAGACAGAGTTAGGGAATAAAGTGAGTATTTATTAAAGGCCTTTAACAGATACACCTTGGGCAGTGCAGGAGCCTGGCAGAGGCTACATCCAAGATGGATGATGGTCACGAGTTTTTCAGACAGAAAAATAGTTTGGTCTACTTGTATATCAGAGGTTAATTGTCCAATTACAGCTCCAGGTAATGAAGTCACATTCCCCTGGTTTGCTTCTCCCCCCAGTTCACTTTTGTTTATACTTTTCAGGCCTGAGGTTGTGATGATGACCTTGGTTCTCAATCCTTGGAAGGATCACACTGTGAAGAGATCTTACTAACACTCTCAGTGGAGTTCAGAGTCATACACTAATGCAGTACAGGATCTGAAAAATATAAAAGCTAAAACTTAAGGCATGGTTCTGAGCACAGGATTCCCAGGATGGCAGACTGCTCCCAGTGCTGTCACTGGATACAGCTACAGCCCCTGGGGGTTTTCCCAATGCAGCAGCACTCAGCCACACAGCAGAATTTCAAAGCAGAGAGAGTTGCTCCTCACCCTTCTGCAGTGTACCCAGAGGAAGTCAAGACATGGTTTTGAAACACACAGTGGATGGGACTGGCAATGTTCAAGTGGTGGATGATTCCCTGAGCAGAAGCATCATTCCGAAGGGTGGTTTTCACCACGGTAGTAGTCATGTTCTGCAGCACAGAAAGGAGAGAGCACATCAGCATTTCCAGGGCTGTACCAGAGCTTTACAACTTCAGGTGTTTGGGTGTTCCCTGTTCTCCTGACAGCAAAAATCAAACAGATTACACCTCCAGTATCGTTGTTGCTGTACAAACAACAACAAAGAAAACGCACCAGTCTTCCTCCTTTTCCTTTCTGTCATATCATAGAATCATAAACTCATAGAATCATAGAATCATAGAATCAATCATAGAATCATAGAATCATAGAATTACAGAACAGCTTTGGCTGGAAGGGACCTTAAAAATCATCCAGTTCCAAACCCCCTGCCATAGGCAAGGACACCTTCCACTAGACCAGGCTGCCTAGAGACCCTTCCAGCCTGGCCTTGAACACTTGCAGGAATGGGGCAGTGATCATTCCTTAGCAATGGTCATTGCTCTAGAAGGGAGTTTCTGTACTTTGGCACAGTCTGAACATAGCCATTGGTTTGGGATCCAAAGAAAGCTATCACTCTTTGTCCCCACTGCTGGTAGCTATTGAAGTATTTGTCAGCATGAGATGATGAAATTGTTTTTAAGAAAAGACATCTGCAAAGGGGACCCAGCAGAGCCATGGGAAGTGACTATCACTTGAGTTTTGCTGCCTGACCTCAAAGATTCCCCTTCTCTTTGATGCTTCTCATCACACACTGACAGGTAACTTTCCATCACAGGAAGGGGATTTCTTTCTCCCAACAAAGTAATAGACTGTACACCTAGCTAAGGATCTGCCACTGCCTCTCCCCTCCTGAAAGAGAAATAAAGTGCTCCAGAGCTTGTTTGCATTCCTTTGATCAGAGGACTTACAGTCTCAACTTGGGTGCCACAGTGGCTCCAGCCTGCCTGCAGCACAACGTGGGTGCCATTGCTGGTGCTCACGTTGCAGCCAGGCTCCCCCAGGAACAGGGAACTCTCTGGGATGGACTCCTGCTGCAAGAATCTCTTCTGGATGGCAAGGACAATCCTCTCAATTTCACAAAACACACTCACTGCTTCTTTAATGGAAACCTCTTGGGTGGGTTTGACAAGGGGGGCTGGAGATGCTGGAGGAGAAACATCAGGAGTTGCCATGGGATCGGTGGTGAGAGGAGCCAGCACCGTGCTGGAGAACCTGGTGTCCACCAGAGCTTTGTGCTCAGCAGGAGAGAAGTCCAGTGAAGCAGGGGAGGAAACATAAGCTGAAGTTTGCGAAGATGTCACAGGTAAAATTGTGCTGTGCACATGTTTCTTATCCATCACTGTTGGTTTCTTATCCATCACTGTTGTTTTCTGGCTGAAGGGAAGAGCTGAAGAATGCCAAAAATAAAGGTACTGTTGTAATTTACATGTTCAGATTGGTCTCATCAAGCAAAAGCAAACTCTTAGGAGGAAGCTCACAGTTACTGGCAAGAAACCAGCTTCTTTTGTTCTTTTAACCTGCTCTACTTACTGCCAGAGCTGGGTTTTTTTAGAAAGGAGCCCATGAGACACATAAAGTGCCCATCAGTAAAGCTGAAATGCTTTTGTTTCCCAGCAGCTGCAATAATTAGTGTGTTACACATGTACATACAGCTTTTGGAAGATCAGTGTTTGCACAATATCCCCCCGCTGGAAGTTGCTCAACAAGTGCTTGTATGTTTTTGCCTGGAGCTGCAGAAGACTGCCAAGTTCTGTCTGAGGCCATAATAAACAGGAGTTTGTTAAAAAAAACAGGCCTCATTTGTGACCAGTTACTACCCAAAAAATGGGACTTTGAGTGAAAACTCATTTTGGGGGATGTGCAGGACAAACCTCATGTGGCAGCCCCATATTGAATGTTTGTCCTGAAAGTGATGAACAAATGTGTCAGTGGCAATCTCTAATGGTTCCAGGAATTAAAAAGGGAAGAACAGGTTCAGATCAATGTGTGTGTCAAACACCCAACATCCTGCACAGGTCTGGGGTTACACCCTGAGTATTCACCCACCACTGACTGAGAGAGAATCAAGACAATAAATTATATTTGCAGGGAAGCACAATGTGTCTCATCGCACAAAACTTCTCTTAAATAATTTTAGTGGCTTAAATATAAAAATACCCCCTATTTCCCAAGCAATATATAAAATCTGTACACATATATAAATCCTTATGGAACTGCCCAGCTTCCAGAAATGCCCCAAGTGCAAAAGTCACTGATTTACACAATAGAGGAAGGAACATAAAAGTTGGAGCTCTTCCAGAGCTGGATTTCCCAAAAGCTTATTATCACATTAATATCTTAGTTAAGACTGAACAAAGGTTGGTATCAATTGACAAATCATTGTGACTTGTGAAAAAGATGTTCCTTATCATTGTGGTTACAAAACCAAACATGAATTACTGAAGAAGCCTAAGAAAATTTAGGAAATGGAAGACCCATCATACAGCAGCTAACAAATGACCTGAAGACAGAGAAAAGCCAGATGAAAATGTAATTTATAATGCCAGCATTTCCTCCCTGCTGCCATACAAAGGTCAAGCCACCCATCAAGTACTTTCTCTATTACCTCTTCCATCACCTCTGCTGCTGCTAATGAAAATCACTAAGAATCTTGACAATCCTGCCTAATTTTTGTGGCAAATATGAGAAAGAGAACTGTTAAAAGAACCTTACAACATTAAATATTAATATAATAACACTCCCACTCCTAAAGTGATAACTGTCCAAGGGGATGTTTTAACCCCAGGGGCCTCCTCAGTTTTTCTCTCTCCCATTTCACAATTCTGAGGAGATGCTGAGTAAATGACCAGCATGAGTGAAGCAGAAGTGTGACTGGTCCAGGTTGCAGTCTATTTGCTGTCTTAATTTTCACCTGGCCAAATTTTTCATTTTTGAGAGAAGAAAACCTACTTTTACTTCTCTTTCTCTTTCCAAAATCTAAGAACCTGAACAAACCAGACCATAGGTGGGACTCAGAAAGCAGCACCAGCCACCTGCTCTATGGGGACCTGTCCCTGAAACAAATCCTTTGTTTTAGCCCAGGTTTGAAGGGGGCAGGTACTCTACAAAGCACTACCACAAGATAGTTCTGATCCTACTAATTACCTGAATATGTAACTTTCCAGATTTACAGCATGGAGTCTAACAGGCAAAAAAAATATAAAATTATAGAGCAGAGTATAAACGTGTTTCTGAAGTAATTTTGCATGAGATTCTAATTGACAGCTCATAACAGCATTCTTTGGACAAATGGATTGTGCCAGGGATACAGTATTTGGTATTTTTTTCAGAGGTGGCTTGTGAAACAGAATTCAGCTGCTCTTGCTCGGGAGATTAATGTTTTTTGTTACTTACTTCGATTGCATATAAAAGAAAGGAAGTTGTAGAATCAGCCATCATGCTGGGCTTGGCAAAGTGTGGGTTTTCACCTGAGCTCCAGACCCACAGGTCTGATGAGGTGAGGAAAACAACTATTCCCTGTGAAAAACTCAAATCTTCATTTATTTCTTGGGATTTCTATTTAATGGAAAAATTATCAGTGCAAAGCAGAGTGTAATGTGATTTTAAATGATTTTAAACAGTGGTAGTTATGGCTGTGCTCAGGGACACATTTCTACTAGTAGCTTATAAATCCCTCAATCCATGACTTCTAAAATCTCTTTACCTTTTTCCTCTGTAAAACTGATTCTAGATATTGTCAAAAAGAGCAGTTGGTTTTGTCCTTTTGGATCAGTGGTGCTTCACCTGCTATATGTCATCTGTGGGTGTTCTCAGAAAAACTTACTGGATGGATAAGCAGGAGCAATATAAGGAGAGAAAAAGGCTTTTCATCCAAGTGTTTTACAGATATTTTCACCTCAGAAGACACAGATTAATAATAACTTTTATCATCTGTCTGGTTCTGAAGAATTACTGTGGCACAAGCTGCTCCTCACCATGTATGGAGAGGTTGTTCCTGTCCATGGTGAAGTAGGAGCTGTGTTCCAAGGCTTCACAAAAAGTGGTGATGACATGGTGGACATCCACTTCTTCTGCAAGCAGCAGATTGAAATTTAGCACTGTGCTCCCATTAGTAACACCCGTTACCAGCACTTTAATCAGACCAGCATCCATCTGCTGGAGCACCTCAAGGGGCAGAGATTTATGCACCTGGAATAAAAACAAAATGTATGTGAGGATAGGCAGATGGAGCAATTACATTCCAGGCTGTGTACACTGCTCAGAAATGAGTGTTGTGCTTCCTGCTCTGGAGGGCAGCAGCAGAAAATTGACCTTTTGCTTTGTAACATTTTCATTCCAGAGCAGCTGAAGGATGTGGTGCATATTTAACCATGAATATTAAACAAGCCAAGTGATTAAGATATCTCATCTGTCATTTGGCACAAGACCTTACCTCTGGCAAAAAAAAAGGGAGGAAGGAGGCTGCAGGGAAGCTCCCGTGTTCTGCATCTCAAAATGCCTCTGGGGAGAGAAGCAGTCCAATGGAAGGAATTGCTGGTGGAAGTGAAGGTGTTCCTGACACTCCACACTGCCTCAGAGGGCTCTCTCAGCCCAAGAACAATACAACTTGGAGCAGGCAACCTTCAAGCTTTGCTTTACAGCTGATTTCTCACCAGAGCCAAGCAAAACCCACCTCTTTCTAAATTCCCAGCCCAAGGTAATAAGGGGCCAGGTGGGAGCTACACTGTGGCCACCTCCAATTGCTTCTTCCTCTCCCTGATTTGTGCAGGAAATATCTGGAGCAGCAGGGCTGGATTTCAGCCATGAGTTGAAGGCACAGTTTATTGCAGTGTGTAATGTTTGGGGATGCCAGCAGTGATTCCCACCAGGAAGAGCCCAGGGAAGAGGCAAGCGCTGGGAGCCACCAGGAGAAGCAGCCTTGTTTGTCTCACACCCACTCACTGAGCTGGTGCATTTAGTGCTGCATTCTCACAGCTTCTGCACTGCCTTGTGCCCTGCCTGCTGCACATTGCCCAGCCCTGGCTTCCCCTCTGTCTGTTATCCTGCAGCCAGCCCCAGGATCTGCAGGTGCCCTGCAGCCCTCTCCTGAGTCACCAGAGCTGATGTGTTCTCCTGCTGGGTGCCAGGGCAGCGTGGCACAGAGCAAACCCCCTGTGTGCCCCTGGAAACAGCTCCTGTGGGCCTGCAGGTCCCACACAGCAAACCTTGGAGTGCCCCACGGAGCACTCAGGTAGAGCTGGGAGGATGGAGACAGCTGGCTCCCCTCTAAAAACCTGGGCAGAATATAAATTGTCCTTGTCAGATCCTAAATCTCCCATTTCACCAAGACAGGGCCTCTTTGGCTCCTTCTGCTCTCTCTTTCTGCTGTTTCACAAGCAGGTACTGAAAAGCTGGAGGTCAGACCTAAGTTTTAAGCTTTCATAATTTTGTCTAAACTTCTCAACATTAAACACAGACACCTGTGACATCCTCTTAGCCCACCCTGTTCTCATCCTCTTTCCCTATCTGATAATTTTATTGTTTTAGTTCTTCTTTTTCACAGAATCCCAGAATCACTGAAGTTGGAAGAGATCTCCAAGATCATCAAGTCCAACCTGTGACCAATCCCCACCTTGTCCCCAGCCCAGAGCACAGAGTGCCACGTCCAGCCCTTCCTTGGACACCTCCAGGGATGGGCACTGCAAAGCTCCCTGGGCAGCCCCTGCCAAGGCCTGAGCTCCCTTTCTGTGCAGAAATTCCTCCTGGTGTCCAACCTGAACCTCCCCTGGCATAGCTTGAGAAATTTCCTCTTGTCCTGTCCCTTGTTCCCTGTGAGCAGAGCCTGACCCCCACCTGGCTACAGTGTTTGTTTGTTTGTTCCTGTTTTGTTTCTGTCCTTATTCCAATTTTCCTCCCAAAGCAGGACCCAGAGCTCGAATAGTGTCAGGGCACATTCACAGTATTTGTGTTTAGCCACTAGGTGACACTACAAAACCCTTTATCCGAGAGATTCCAGGATTTCCCAACAGGTGCCACACCCTGGGTTATCAAAATAACGCTTGATGAAACAAGGCTAGGAAAAAAAAAAGGGGAGGGGGCGAGGGGAACTCGAGGGGAATTTTTTTTAAATAAATAGTTAATATATAACACTCTTGAATATGGAGAGTTCTTACAAGAGAAATTATTTTCAGGTCTGTCATTGTATCTGCAATTTCTGTAGCACACAAAGGAAACCTAAGCAGGGAATGCACTGACAGTCTGGAAACTGGGAATAAGTAAGGAAAAGGTACAGCAATTTGAACAGAATATTGTTTGAAGACTCACTCAGAGAGAGAAAAAACCAAAATCCTTCCCCACTGTCTGTGGTTCGGCCGCACCTTCAGGGAGAAGGTACCAGAGCACAGATGTGCCCAGGCACCAGCACCAGCAGCTTCCAGGATGTGAAGGTGAATAAACACAACAAAAGGGTGAAATGACACTGGAATAGTGGAAATTCCTTATTCCCTCTTCCTACGCTCATTCCACATCCATATAACTCCAACTACAGTCGTTTAGGTGCAATCAGCTACACACACAGGCTGTGTGCCTTCCAAATGAGGCGGTCACCTTCTTAAGGCATTAGCATTTCATACTTTCACACCTTTTGTCACTCAGCTAAGTTTAAGACACCCAAATTCAAAACAAGCTTTCTCCTTGGGAATTTACTGCACCTCAGTGAATGTATTTTCAACTCAAACCTTTTGCTTTCCCAACTGATTTTCTTGAGGACAAGCCATGATATCATTCTTGGGGTGTTGAAAAGCACAAGCTGAACAAACCCCAAGATTTAAATACTTTTTTAACTTTAGCTATGTTGTTTTTAAGTTGCATTACAAGAAATGTGGTGGAAGTGGCCTGGACAATGACAGTGCAGGTTGTCACATCAGGTTTTTCCCTCCTTTTCATTATTTAAAGGATGATATTTCCATTTGCTGTGCTGCCAATTTAACCACATGGCACTTAAGTGCTAAGCCTAAAGAACATTATACACATTAGGTTTTATAAATCCTCTAAATTGTAGATTGTGACTCCAAAGAGGTTTAAAAAAAAAATCTCTGGCAAACTGTATTTAACTGGAACCTGAGAGTGCTTTTAAAGCTCATAAAACTTCCCTCATTTACTTTAAAAGATCCATTTCTGGTCCTCATAACCTGAAAGGAAAATATACAGATCTTTCTGGTCTCCTAAATTTTCTTTGGCATTTAGAAATACAATATTTGTAATATTATTTAGAGCAGCTATGCAATTATACCCATTTACAGTGGCTCAGAGGTGGAAGGAATCAGCACTAACTCATCTTTCCACCTGATCCACAAAACCAGAGTGATGGGAAAAGGAATTAGCTCCTTATAATCACAAGTGATCATTTTCTGCCCTGAAATTTGAGACCCGTGTAAAACTGACACAAAACTTCATTTTGTTCCTTTATGCAACCGTTTTACAATTTTTCTTAAATATATTTATACCAATGATTTTCTGGACTGAGCTGACTGAATGAAGCAACTACTTTAATTTCAGTCCGTTTCCATACTGTGTTGTTCTGAAATAGCCTCGGGCAGAGCGTGGTGCTGAATGAGAGGGAGGTCAGTGGGGAATTGCTCCCTTTTCACTTTGCTAATCACATCACTCTCGTTTTGTCACAGCTTTTCTGATGTGACAGCTTAGGGCCAAAACAGCTCCAGGAAAACTGTGCTCTGCTAGCAAACCCAGGAAGGTGCAAACCCTTGTGAGCAGTGGGAAACTGATTTGATGTCCAAGAAGGATGAATGGATCACCCTCTCCCCTCCCTGCAGCTGTCTGTGAGCCCAGGCTGGCCTGGTCTGTGCCCAGTGACAGCTGTGTTCCAGTGGCACCTCATGCCTCTGTCCCCTGGAAGTCTTGGGAGGCCTCTACAGGATTTGAAAATCCATCAAATTGCCAGTGATGGATTTATCACCACATTTATCAAGGCCTCTGGAGACACAGTGGAGGGGAGATCAGGCAGGCAAGAAAACAGCCCAGTGTAACCAGTGGTTTTCCAGGCATGGGTGTGTTTGAGGGAGCATCAGAAGGAACAAACTTCTGACACATTCACTGCAATATTTGATACTGTCAAAGGCAATGCCTGAGAATCCTGAGAGGGTTAAAGGCACAGCAGATATCATGTTGTGCTTTGATATCCTGCACTCTAATTAGAAGTGAGGGCAGAGGTGACTTTTCAAGAAACCACTCCCTTTCCAGATATGGGGCTACAAAATCCAGAGTGATTACAAGAACTGTCAGCCTTGAGCTACTGCTACAAAGGACAATAACAATCATACAGCTAATTAGGATAGGGCTGTTCAGGGCAAGGGTGTCAGAACACTGCATTAGTTCCATTAACTTTCCACCACACCCCTGGGGGAGATCAATAATTCAGTATAACCAGGTATGAGAAGGAGAGGACATGGAGGTACCAGACAACCCCAAAATCCTGATCTCCCTCTAAAACACAGCTGCACACTTACCCTGCAGCCTCAGGCAGTCAGGGGGAGCCAAACCTTACAGATGTGTCAAGGGACACACATGAGTTATTCAGGCTTTGGGGGATAAAGACCATACACAGGGTTTTATTGAGACAGGTAACAAGCCACATCCTTCTTCAGCACTTACTTCATCAACAAAGAGCTGTGCAAAGGTTTCCTCACTGCTTGTATTGCTAAAGCCTGGAGAGTATTCCATGTTTGTTATCCAAACTGTGCCACTAAGTTTCTGGAAGGCTGCAAGGTAAGAAAAAAGACAATTTCTATGTGTGTTTTATGGACTACACTCCATGGACAGATGTGTCAGTGTCCAGCATTCCTGGCCATGTGCATAAACTCATAGCAGCAGAGGGCCAGCCCTCTGAAATGTAGCCCAAACCCCAAAAGTCTAAAAATAAGTCATCCAGCATCTTAGTCTGCCCTGTCTGAGCCCCAGATGATTCTCAAGAAAGGCACTGACCTCCTGTATGTCCCATATCTGGGACTGTTGCTCAGTTCAGGCACTGGAATTGCTCTCCCAGGCTCAGCTGGTTGCCCCACCAGTCTCTCCAGAGGAAAACCAAATCCTCTCTGCAGCCTCAGAGGAAGTCTGGGCAGCTGCCTGAGCTTAGACATCTACACTTTGGACAGCTGGGGTGGAATGAGATGAACCCCAACAGGGTGCACACATCCCCCCTAGTTCACATCTGCTGAATGACATGAAGGCAGACTCAAACATTTTAGTTTATTTCCTGATTTCTCCATTTTTCCCAGCATCTCTGGGTTTGGCATTGTTACTACAGACACTGAAGTGATCAGAGATCAGACAAAGGGCTTCTCAAGGCATTGTTTGTGCCCCTGGCATCCATTTAGCAATGACTGCAATCATCCAATGTTGTGACCATTGCCAGCAAATTGCCTTCACTCTGCCCCCAGCTCCCAACAAATCATCACTCCTGGCACAGCAAAATCTAATGTTTCAATGGTTTATATAAATACAGGATAGACTTCACCAAAAACTTCAAGAATTTTATCATCTGGGAAAGGATTCGATTTAAAATTCTAAATTAAGTTACCAGTCTTAATTTTCTGGTGTAGCAACCTGCTCTCCTCCCTGCACACACCAGACTGCACCTCCACAGGGTATCAGGCACCAGGTTCCAGCTCTGAGACTCTCAGACTCCTATATTCCATTTTAATCTGCCATTTTAGCTGCTTTCTTTGAAACAGAAGGAATTATAAAGCTCTGCATAAACTCTGTGGACCACTTACATCCAGGTTCTACTCACATTGGGAAAATAATCACTTGAACTAGGACAGGTACTGGAGGAAAAGAAATAGTAATCAGGTCAAGCTTTACAGGGGAGGGGAGAAATGCCTGCTTGAAGCAGGCCACTGGAGGAGGGTTCCTTTATCCCAGCATAATTCTGATCCCAAAGGAATCCTCACCACTGACAGTCAGATCAAAGGATTTGGGCTTGCATGGCTTTTTTGCCATGGCATGTGAGCACAGCTATTTAGGGGATAAAACACATTCAGTTGTCTCAGAGAGGGGAAAATGTTCTGAACAATTCTCAAATAATAATAATAAAATACCCCCTGGTATTTAAAAGACTAAGAAGAGCTGGCTGAGGTTGAGCCTCCAGGTCAGAGATGAGGCCACAAGGAGGAGCTGCATATGAAATTTCACCAAACATGGGTTTTTGCCCTCTGAATTTCTTGCCCTGGGCTAATGAGATCCAATCTGGTGGTTCTTGCTTTTATTCCTTAGGCATAAGCCCTTCACAAGCTTCTTTCCCTGCAAAAGCACTTGGCTGAATATTTGATTTATCAGGAATATAAACCAAGTTTTTATAAACTGAACTTTTTTTTGCTTAAAATTCTTCAGGGTTTTTTTTTTTCCAGCTGGGAACAGCCTTTATGGGACTTTTTGTCAGTTAGAATTAGCTATTTTTATACTTTAAAAATAATCTTTGTTTTCATTAAAAAAAAAAAAACAAAACAAACATATTTTTCAAGAGGAGAGAAGACAGCAGCTGAACAGGGTATTGGCACAGCTGCCCAAGGCAGGGCAGGATGGCAGGAGGGGACACGCGGTGGGCAGCCCTGGGGGGACAAGAGAAGCTGGAGAAGCAGCAGAACTGGCCTTACATGGCTGAAAAAGGCATTTTCCAGGGAGAAAGGAGTGAGGAAGCACCAGAAGTGGGGTTGGATGAGTGGAGACCACCAGGAATGTGAGATCACAGGGGAGGGGGAGATAAAAGAGCAGAGGGGAGTGTGGCTTGGGATCAGAGAGATGTGGAGGGCACGAGAGACAGAATAAAGACAAGCAGAATCAAAATTGAAACAGCCAAATAGTGACACACTACAAAAAAAAAAAAATACCATTTAGTATTGGGCAGAGACTGCAGCATTCCTATCCCAAACAAAACTGTCATTTTAAGACCTGACTCTCTAAAACATGATTCAGTTCCAATCAACAGAAAAATCCCCTAATTAGCTGCAACACATCTGCCCAAACCCAAACAGATGAAACATTTGCCAGCCTTGTTGCTCTCAATTACAGCTCTTGAGGCAGTGTCTCTCAGGTTTCCAGGCAGCTCCTGCCTCACAGGGGATTTGTGGAGGACTCTGACTAAACATCCTCTGCTGAGAGGAAGGGGAAGGCAGGTCCTTTTCCTCCCCAGCTCCCTAAATTAACTCCATAGCCAGCTGCTGCTGCCGTGTCCTGGTGCCGGAGGCTGCAGGAAAAACAGGGATATGTGGCAAAAGGACAAGCAGCAAATATTGCCATGAGCCACACTCAGTGCACTCTTTTATGTGCTTCCTCCTCTTGGAGCTGAAGAAATGTAACATCAATAAAAGCAACTGCTGAATTGCCAGGAAGAGGAATCGCTTTCACAAGCTGATTTAGCAAAAGAGAAAGTGCCAGTTCCTGCAGAAAATGTTATTGATATAGAAAAATAAATTTGCAGGCACCAAGAAAATAATTTTGACATTGGAAAACCAGCTCTAGATGCCTTTTTGTGAATTCTGAGCGAGGCTTTGTGTCTCCCCCCAGTGAATTCCCACACGTGCAGATCCTGTGGGATGTGTACTCACTGCGGAACGGGCTGGGGGCTGGAGAGGAGCCTGGCAAAGCTGGTGACCCCAGGGCTGCAGTGGACCAAGAGCTGTTCTCCGTGCCCTGCTCTCCATCTGCTCGGAGGGTGGCGATGGCAGCGCTGCCTGTGGCCAGCAGGGCGGTGCCAGGGCCACCTCGGGGCACGGCAGCAGCCGTACGAGCGCGGCTGGCACCTGAGGCTGTTCGGTTTGGGAGCAGCCAAACTGCAGCGGGCTGCTCTGGCCCCGCCGTGCCCCTGGGGCTGTTTGGGACAGCAGCCGTGGCCACGGAGCTTTGCCGTGATGGACTTGGGGCTCCTGTGCCCATGGGCAGGGCCCTGCTGGCCGTGGGGCTGCTGCCCCCGCTGAAACCCATCTGTGGGGCCAGGCCTTTTTGCCAAGGGGTTGGAGGAGCACTGGTGGGACCTTGGGACGCTTGTTTGTCACCCAGGGCCAGTGTGGCAGGGAGGAGTGCGGCGGAGCTTGACGCGGAGCCTGCAGCCGCCATTGTCTCGGTTGTGGCAGCGGGAGCAGGGCCTGCAGGGCTTCCTTCTTCAAGGGCAAAGTCCCTGCTGTTTCTTGTTTCAGAAGCCGTGGTTTCAGTGAGAGGATCCACAATCTCACCTGCAACACAGTAAACACATCCTGAAATGGGGCCTGAAACGGGATGAGGAGGCACCGGGGCCTGGCCTGAAAATGGCACCGAGGCCTGGCCTGAAAATGGCACCGAGGCCTGGCCTGAAAATGGCACAAGGCCCCTCAACCACCCATGGCAGCATTATAGAAACAGGTCCTGGATATTCACAAACACTTTGTAGAACACGTGATTTTTCTGGGGTTGAATCTGGTTTGTGCCAGAAGCAGATTTGATTCTTGGGTCTCCTGTTCTGGTTGGCAAGGCTATGGATCAACTCAATGGGAGGAAACTAGCCACAGACATAGCAAAAGAGGGAAAAGTACTCCTTGCAGTTATCAAGGAGGATCTCAGAGAGATTGCATCTGAATCTATTTATTTATTTATTTATAATATATATATATATATATGTATATATATATATGTATATATATATATATGTATATTTAGAGACAGGTCATATATACCCCTCCAGCCACAGACTGCAAAGGTGCAATTATATGAACAGGTGCTATAAAAGCAGATGTAAAACACCACGATTTATTCCAATGTTTCATGGCAAAAAAAAAAAAAAATCCTACTTGCCAGACTTTTTCTCACCCTCACAGTTTCTTCCAGGTCGGGATGGATTGGTATCCATGGTTGTCTTGCACTTGCAGGTGTAGGAGCCCATCAAATTGATACACTCTGCAAACACAGAGCAGTCATTCTCAGCTTGGGAAGCACATTCATCCCAGTCTGTGGGACCAAAACAAGAACAAAGGTCAGAGAGCCTCCCTGCTGGCTGCATTTAGCTAGAAATAATGATTAAGTAGTCATTTTTTAATTTACTTATGCGGTCTTCCTTTTTATCATTTACCATCAGCCAAGCTCTGAGTGATGCAGAACGCTATCTTTTTTGTTATTCTCTCGTTCTTGTACTCTGAAAAGTATTTTCTCTGAGTAAAGGCTTTTAAAATAATTGTTTTTAGAGGTAAACACATTTAAAGTGAAAAAATGCTGTAGGTTTGTACTACAGTTATATCAAAATCACTCACTATACCAAGTTCTGTGTACAGCACTTCCAGATATATCAGGTAATTAATATATGTTACCACTAGCTACCAGTAGATACAACATTAAATAGAGACTTAAACCAAATAATCTTCTGCTTCAAATAAAAAGTAAATGCTAGTAGCTCCCACGGGAAGCACTATTCTGTTCTTAACAGAGGAAGTGCTAAAGGCAAAATCTCTTTTTATACAATTTTTCTTCTCAAAAGTAATACTGTAAAACTGTGACCCTCTTTCTGGTAGTGTCAGAAAAGACATCCTGATTCATCAATGCATGAAGATGCTCTAAGGGTGTTCCTTATGTCTGATTTCAGCTGCTCTGAATGAGTTAGAGATGCCTTTTCATGCAATTACAGACCTATGTTACTGCTGAGTCTCTTCTCTTTTGAGGGATTTATATCTGGAGTCTTATGCTGCCATTCACACCCTGTTCCAGCAAATCTGCAAGGGCTGAGTTAGTCCTTTGGACAGGAATAATTCCAGTGTATCCCAGGTGAGGCTTCCCTGTGTGACTGCCTCTGAACTCACCTTCACTGCCTCAGGGGCCGGAGAGAGGGAGAGCAGCAAATGAGGCTAAAAACTGGGTCTTGGGACAAATAGTCCTGATCAGAGGGTAGAAAATTGTTTTGAATAACAAATTAACATTAGTGCTTGTTCTGCAAACCTGCAGATTAATGATGGTGATTATTTCTCTGAAACAAAGGAATATCCCATTCCATGTACATGCACATACATGCACTCATCTTTCTGCTTGCTTTTCCTTCCTTCTAGCTAATATTTCAATTCTTTCTGTTTTAATAATTCAATTATTTTTACTTTTTTTGTCATTTTGGATAATTGCTGTGTCCATGATAGTTTCCATTAGATAATTTCATGTTCCTGTGGCCAGCCTATTATGTTCCAGCCTAAGCCACTTAGAGGGAATGCAGAAGTGTGCAGGATTGACTGAACACCAGAGATGAAATCCTGTTAATTCCTAACTGTGCTATGAAATAATTGTGACCCTTGGTGGCTTCCAACACCATCCCAGAAATGCTAATTGCCAAATCACTTACATTCACTGCCTCCATTGTCTCTGAGGGTTTCCTTTCCCCTCACTTTGCACGGCTTTCTAAGCAAATTCCTTCACCTCTGATGGCCACATTCAATCATGCATCGGGTCAGAACACTGGCACTGGCTGCTGCATCACTTGTGCACATCCACACACAGCACTTTTTTCCTCTCTAAATCATCACTTCTCAGCCGAGGTCTGCTCTGAGCTCTCTTTCTGTACTCCTGGCACCTCTCTGGCCCTTCACATTTGGCACTTCCCTCCACACACCTCAACCAACAGTACCAGTCCAAAAATGATTAAAAAGCCACCTTTGTGTTCACCCTGATTACCTATTATACACCTGTAAGGGGTACATGCAAAGGGTAAAAATCTGTGAAACTCCTTGCCAAATGATGTTGCAGATGATAAAGATTTATCTGATTTGATGGGGGAGATTCATGGGGGATAAACAAACCCTAAGAAATCCATCTGGATTCAGGGAGTCCTGGAGCTGAAAAAAATTGTTGGCTAGGAGACTATTAGTGGGAGGTGATGCCTTCTCCAGGAATTGGTTCCTGGCTGCTACTGAGGCAGTGACATTGTGCTAGAAGGATCTTGTGCCTGATTCAGCACACATCCCTTTCTCTTCTCTTACCATGTCTCACAAACAGATTTTATTGTCTATTCATCATGGCAATAAACTTAATAATTTATGGATCTTCGAAGAGATCTGGTCCAGTCCCTTCCGTTGTGCTGTCCCTTCTGACTTCTCATTCCTGCTTTTCACAGTTGAATGGACTTTCACTAAACCAAGCACAAAGCCTGGTGGTGGCCAGGCTGCAGGGAGGATCCAGGGGACAGGATCTGGGTGGGTTTATTGCAAAGGTCATGTCCTGGGGCTCTCCGGGGTCAGGAAGCACAGCACCCCATTATACAAATCCTTTCTTCGTGTGTTTCACTCCTTATTTTCCACTTAGGAGACTCATGTTGAAGAAACTCTTCTTTGGGTAGAGCTAAGAAATAAACCCCTTTTCTCAGCCCCTAAGGAGGAGTGGAGGTGTTGGCTGTGCCCCTGGATGAGTATGGTGCTACTGGAAGCCACCTGGTTTTGTGCAGCTGAAGTGACTATCCAGAGCTATCACCTTCTTCTTCCTCAGCCTTTTGGTCCCAGGATCAATAACATTTACAAAGTATTTTGGCACACATCAGTCTCAGCTTCTACTGTGATATTTGTAGGCTTTGAGTGCAATTTGTCTCCTGTCTTTTTCCTGACCTGTTCTCCTTAACCTCCATATGCTCCACAGCTGCAAAGGGAGTTTTTCCTGCTCTGAAAGGCTCAATACAACAAGAGAGAAGAATAACCCATTCTGTTGGCTTTGGCAACTTTTTGAACTCTGTTGTCTCTGCCAGCTGGGAAACCTGAGGACAGAACTCAGTCCTTTGAAGATAAAAGTGGTGATTACTGAAGATTAAACAAAGGCCTGGTTTAACATAAATTCCATGCACGTTTCTTCCATCCTATTCACAACAAGGACATTTGGGAATTCCTCTGGCTGGGCTTCCAGACTGAAGATGTTAAATTTCTTAAACCTTGTCCCAAATACATTCCCCCAGTCTTGGAGCACAAAACTGTCTAGAGGGCTTGTGTATCTAAAGGCTGCAGATATTCCACAGTGATCCTGTCTGCCATTCAGCTGGAGAAAGATGTGGCAAACTTCCAGTTGGGGACAGAGAGGAGAGAGAGGAAAATGAACAGGGAAACCAAGGGCTCCACTTGGGTTAAACACAGTGAGGAGAAGCAGTGCCTGCAGGTACCTGGGGACAGCCAGCACTCCTTTGTCTGACACTTCTGGGCTTATGGATAAAACCCCTGAAAGAATTCTCACATGATGGTTTTCTCTTCAACAAACCACATCCTTTGTTTTTTTTGTGAAGAATATTGGTGATTCTGCACGTGATCAAAACACAAATACTGCTCTCTTCTTTGAAAAAATAAAATTACCTTCTACTGCAGTGTTTTGCTGATCCACCACAAGCACAGAGCCATTGTGCAGGTAGGAAAGCACTGGGGTAAATGTGGAGGCATCCACTGGAAACTCGGGATCCTGCACGGTGATTCTGAGCCTCACAATGATGCTCCCTGCTGCCAGGGATTCAATCTGCACTTTCAGCTTCCCAGATTTGTATAAGGCAGAAATGTTAGGTGGAAATGAATTTTCAAGCTGAGCAACGGGAGAGAAGCACTGACAATTAGGGAGCCAACAGGTACCTCTCTAAATATTTGTATAAGCACAAGATAGAAGATGCTGTGAAAAGAAAAGTTCCAAAGTATTTAATAAATCTTATTTTTCAGTAATTATTTTGGCACAAAGTAATGTGAGTGTCTTTGCAACCTTGCTGAGAAGGACCTGAGAAGGGGGTGCTGGTGGATGAGAGGCTGGACATGCCCTGGCTGTGTGCACTGGGACCCAGAAACTCTCTGTGTGCTGGGCTTCACCAAAATCAGTGTGGGCAGCAGGAGAGGGGGGAATTCTGCCCCTTCAGGTGAGACCCCACCTGCAGCACTGCCCCAGCCCTGGGGTTCAGCACAGGGAGCACCTGGAGCTGCTGGAGAGAGCCCAGAGGAGGCTCCAGGATCAGAGCAGCTCTGCTGGCAGGAAAGGCTGAGAGAATTGGGATTGTTCAGCCTGGAAAGCAGAAGGCTCTGGGGAGACTTAATTGTGACCTTCCAGTACCTGAAGGGAACTGACTGGAAAGATGAGGCAAGAGTTTTTACAAGGGCCTGCAGTGACAGGACAAGGGGGAATGGCTTCAGACTGACAAAGTTAAATTCAATATTAGGGAAAACTTCTTCATTGTGAGGGTGGTGAAGCCCTGCACAGGCTGCCCAGAAAAGCTGTGGATGTCTCATCCCTGGAAGTATCCAAGGCCATTCTGGACAGGGCTCTGAGCAATTTGGTCTGGTGGAAGGTGTTGCCCATGGCAGGGGTTTGGAACTGGATGATCTTCAAGGCCTCTTCCAATCCAAACAATTCTGGGATTATATAATTCTATGATACCTTTGTAAACTGAAACCATCTGACCACTGGTCTTAAAAATCAAGTTCTAAATTTTGGCTCAAGGGAGCAGAATTCCCCCTGGCCCTGGCTGAACTGTCCAGGTAAGTGCATGCAGCAGAGCATTGATGCTATCTCTGTATGTCACACATGCATTTTGTTTCATTTACGTGTGTGGCCATGGCTTTAGTTCCCAAGTTCAGCCTGCAGCTGAGTCCAATAACAAAGAAACCTCAGGATGAGAGACAAGAAAAAATGGGGGTGGATAACTTCAAAAAACATGTTTGAGACAGCCCAGCTTCAAGGCAATATCACAATTACATCATGGTTAATTCCCAAACCAGTGAGCAGTCACTTCAGCTGAACTAATGGCATTACTCTGACCATTGAAGCTGGCACAGTGCTGTCAGTATTTGAGCTGTGCAGGAGCTGGCAGTTTTACCTTACATGTCTAGAAGGCAGCTCTTGCTTGAGCCTTTTGTTCCTGCAGACACCTCAAAGCATGCCTTTGAGCACGAACTGCAGAGCCATAAATCAGCACAGCTTTGTTCCCATTCAGTCAGAGCTTGCTCAGAAAGATTCCTACAAACAAGCTGTTTAGCTGGTCTAAGCTCACATCAGGGTAGAGAGGCAAGAAAATGAGAAGAATCCCTCTCAGGGGGATGTTATGCTCACAAACACCCAAGGAGGCAAAAGCAACACAGATGGGCAATGCTCCTTTTTCTTCCCACCCTGATGAAGCCAATCAGCTCTGAATTAATCACAGAGAAGACTCATTCACCAGAATCTTCCTGCACAACAAAAGTGGACAGTTTGTAACTGTGGGAAATAAAACCATGTGAGGAGGTTCAACTAGCAATTTCTGTTGGGCAAATGCCTCTTCTCTGCTGCCCTTGAACTTACAGCTCCATTATTGTTTTGGGTTTTTCTCTTGCATTTAAATTCACACATGATTATGAGTCAACCTTTGTTTTGGGGAAGCCTTGTTTCGGATGGAGATCCCAATTCCTCTGTAAAGGCCCTGTTCTGTGCAGCAAAACTGAAGGAGATTGCTCCATATGAAACCTCCCCCTTTTTTTGGGAAGCTGAGGGCTGGCACCAGACTTGATGACTCAAGTTTTGTTTCTGGCTGCTTGCACCTGCCTGTGGACAGTGACCACATGTGTGCAGGCAAGGAATGAGGCTGGAGAAGAAAGCCTGATACCTTTCCTGAATAAAGAGCTTTGAGAGGAGAAAGACATTTATTAAGCAGGCTGTGCTGAAATGAATGCCAGGAATGCCATTTCAATAATCCGTTAAAAGGCTCGAGTTAATTTACTTTGCGTTTATTGCCAAATTAAAGATCCAAGGAGAGGAGCCCCTGTTGCATGCCTGCATTTCTAATTCCTTCACTCTTCTGTAGGGGAAAATTCTCACTGGCTTCATTGCTAACAAGGCCAAGGGCTTGATCTGTCTAGTCAGTTGAATTTTGTTGTAATTATAAAGAAAGGTCACAGGAAATAGTATGCTAATTTTGAAGGAATACTTCACCCAGGCATAAAATTCTCTATTAGGTTAAATAAATTTGAAAAAAAATATATATATTACCCAGAGATATAGTAAGTTTACCTCTGTAAGCAGCAGTCTTGAAAATTCCCCATATGCTGAGCTGCTGGAATTATGGAAATCATCAGTGAAGTTGTAGTTGAGAATCCTCATAGTAACATCAAATATCTTGGCCTCTGTAGGACACAACATTAAAACACTGACAAAGTAGGAAAGGATTCAGCTAAAATTGATGTACCTGGACCAAAATCTCAGCTGATGGAAGAAAGGAGGACAAGATTGAGAGAGTTTGGTATGAAATCAAAAACATAAAGCCAATAGGCTCCCGCAAGCTTTTGATACATTGAGAAGATGCACTTCTGTCGTGTCTAAAGAGATATTTTGGTGCCTAATTGCAACTGCATGAGAACAGGGTGTACATATACTTTATGTGTGGGTTTACACATACCTGGGCCTGGCCCTACATAACTCCTGCCTTGAAGTTACACCCAGGGTAGAATTGCCCGTGGGCTCATCTCTGTCCCACCAGTATTTATTTATTTTCCTGATCTTGGTAGTGGGGATAGTAAATATATTCTTAAACTGAAAATACAACAAAAAGCTGTGCATGCCCCTTGTGTGTGAGCCCTGACAGATACTGTACAGAGCACAGGAGCCAAAACCAAGAGCCAAGGAATCTCTAACTGCTTTGTCCTGTATAAACACTCCATGGCTGTTACTCCTTGGACTGATCCTTGGAAAACTTTTCTTTTTCTCAAGGGCTCCAGCTCTGTACTTTGAAGTTCAGCCCTCCCTTTTCATAACCACTAGACCTCTTACTTTCCCTCCACAAAGAGAGTAATTTCCTTCTGACCCAAACTGGAGTCATCCCTCATCTCATCAAAGGGAAGGCTCTTAGGGATAAACATGAACAGCAGCATTCCCTCCGTGGTCAGTAATAAATAGTTCACTGCCTGCTCTTTGAGAAAAGGAGGAGAGATTTGTTTCCTTGTTTGTATGGAGGCTTAGGAAATAATTTAAGACTAGAGAAGAAGCAAAATTATGTTTGATCAACACACTAGGGCCTCAGGAAGCTCCCACCACCAGTTAATTGAACAGAACTGGGCAGGTAGTCTGCAGCTTTCTTACTCAATCTGTGTAATTCTCTTTAATCCTTTATTCAGCAGAATCTGCCCTTCCTCTGGGCACTCTTGTTAGCTCAGCTGAGCCCTTGACAAACCAGTTGCCTGGATTTCCCACTGGCCACAGACATCAACCAGGAAAAAATGAGGCCTTCTGGGAGATGGGTGACAGCAGAAAGGAGTGCCAGGCACCAAAGAAATATTCTTTTAAAAAATATAATTATAGCTTAGCCTGATATCTGTAATAGTCTGATCAGCTCCAGCACTGCTTTATCAGCTAAGGATAAAGTTCTGCTGTTTGATACTCTGGGTTGGATAAATGCTGGAGTAGGTGAGATAAAAAGTGCTGAAGAAGGTGGGAAATGCTGTTCAGTGTGTACCAAAGGATCATTGCTGAACTGCAAGTGAGTGGGGATGGAAGGAGGAGAAGGGAGAAGATAGAGATATACTATATTATATATACGTATTTTAAAGTGTTTCTTTACCTGTTTTAACATTTTGATGGGAGATAACGATTTTCCCACAAGTTTCATAGCTGATCTCTACTGAATACATCACACCTGCTTCCAGGTGAGCCACATCCATGTGCATTTCCTCTGTCTGCAGGTTTTGCACAGTTTCATTGCCCTTGGACACCCGGACTTGGAAAGTGTGGTTCAGAGTGGGAATGACAAGCCAGGACATTTCAAAGCTGTTGCTGGTAACGCTGAGGATTCGATGGTTTGTGACTGCAGAGGGATCTGTTGCAGTCCCAGGAAGAGTTGACATGGAAAAAGCAACATTTCACTTTTAAAGCCTTGTGCTGTTCTAAATCCACTACAGACAAGCACTTTGACAGTCAATAGGGTAGGGTTCTCTTTTTGTCAGGACAGAATCTGCCCCTCTCACACTAGCAGATCCCCTCATCTATGAACCATCCCACTGGGGTGACTGGTTTAGTGTTTAACCTTTTTATTTCCCTTTACTATATGCATTTCTGTTGAATAATAGAATTACAGAATAGTTTGGGCTGGAAAGAACCTTAAAGATCATCCAGTTCCACCCCCTGCCATGGGCAGGGACACCTTCCACTGGAGCAGGCTGCTCAGAGCCCCATCCCACCTGGCCTTGGACACTTCCAGGGATGAGGCAGCCACAATTCCTCTGGAAAACCTAATCTCCTCCAAATCTCCACTCACATAAACAATCAGCCAGTGAGCTACAGGTACAAGCAACAGGACTAAGTTTGGAACAGTCACTCTGGGCACTCTACATGTGTTGACACCTGCTTCACCTCCTGTCATTTTAATCACCAAAATGCACCCATTCAGGCAAAGGTTGCCTGGATTTATCCTGGAGCCCCCTCCAGCCCCCAGCTAACAGAGGCTGGGGGAGAGTGGTGTGCAGCACTTCACTTGTTATTCCACTCTAGTCCAGTGCAATCTTTGTCATGTCAATGGGAAAAGACAGGGCCCTTCAGAGATGATTGCTCTCCTGGGAGGAGGAGTTGTTCAGTTGGGTAGGATGAGTTGCCCTGCAGCAGAGCCAGTCTGTCTAGCTGGAGACAGAGCCCAGACAAGACACCTCTGCTGGGGAGAGCTGGAGCCAGGTGAGGTGAGCATCACACCCCCTGCTAACCCAGAGACCATGGCATGCTGCTGCCACAGCTTCAAGTTTTTCATGCTAATGGGTAGACTAAGGAAAAGAGATTGTTTTCATGAACTGCTTCAACAGAACACAATTGTTTCCAGCACTCTGGGCCAGGTGGCTGCCAAACACCCCAAAAGCCTTTCTCCCCTGCAATAGAGGGGCCTTAGTTTAATTCCTCTGGCTTCAGCTTCCTTCAGAAGTTGTGGGTGAAAAACAAGAATATCCAGCCTGGCTCTCTGAACTCCTAAAGAACAACTTAAATCTATTTCCTCCCACAGAAGAACAGGGTGTTGTTAAAAGGATTGTAATAACTCCTGCCTGAAAGGGCTGCATCGCCCATGTAAACACAAATCTACTGAGGTTTGTTCCCATCACAAATCAAGAAAGCATTTATTAAAATCCAAGGTTACTTACAGCACCCAACATCTGTAGATTGGTTGGTTATGGACAAGAGATTTGCTTTCCTTGTAAAGGGATAACTAGTGGCAGTGTTTACAGCATTTACTGAAATTGGAGTAGATGCTGCAATGCCTAGGGGAAGATCATATTGTCAAAGAGTTAAGAGTATTGCTAAGAAAGAAAATCCAAAATAATACCATTCATGTTTTCCACATGAAAAGCAGCAAGAGAAGTAATATAAATAGAAAATAAAAGTATTATCATATCACAAAAGCATAAAGTAATACATTATCTTAATTTTTGAGATTAAGGGATTGTAGAATTGTTTTCTCACTAAAGCATCAAATCTGCAAGCAGTTATTCATCTCATTATCTTAAAGCCTATTAGCAGGCCCGTTGATGTCTGTGGGCTGTAAGTATCTTTTGCTGAACTGGTACCACAAGGAATTATTTCAGCCAGTGCCAAACTGCTTGCAGCAGAGGGCTCAGCAGCTCAGAGTGGGCTCATACAACCACTGAGTCTGGGCTGCAGTCAAAACAGGAAAGAAGAGAATGGCAGAAATAATGCCATTAATTGTTTCTCAAGAGGCTGGAGATGTGCACTGAACAAAAGTGACTTGCTCTGAGAAGCTGCAGGGTCTGAAGTTTAAGGTTTTGGCAGGTGAATGAGGACAGCTGAGGGTGAAATAGAGGAAAGAGTGAGGGACTGTGAAATGAATACTCTGCATTTCCATCAGAAATAGGTAACATGTTTATGTGGAATAGGTAATAGGTAATGTTTATGTGGAATTTTGTCCCAACAGGAGGAGAAGGGGCACTCATGCTCCAGAAATTCCTGCAGGTGACTCCTGCAAAGGAGCACAATGTCCTGCAGAAGCATCCTCAGCACTTCCCAAGCTGAGACCAACATTTCTTACCTTCCTTCCTTGGGCTCAGCCAGTGAGGGATGACAGTGGCATGTTCATGCTGAGGGTGGCAGCTGTAATAACCCTCCAGGTTTACACAGCTGCTTTTCTCAGGGCAAGCATTGAATTCAGCATAGGAGCATTCATTGACATCTAGGAAGAACAAGACACTTTGCACAGGTACTGGGAGCAGCATCAAGACTGATCTGCACTGTGTGTAGACCAAGCTCTGGTTATGAGAAATAATCAGAAATCTGCAGTAATGCTCCAAGAGCCATTCTGGATGTTATCACCCCATCACTTTTTACCCCAATTCTTTGGAATTAGAGGACAGTTAGGGGCAGCTCCTGCTTACAGGAGCCTGTAGGATGCCATCCAAACCTGAGATGTCAGCACAGGGGGAAGGAGGACTACCCAGTGATTTCACTGAAAGCTGGACTGAGTAAACACAGAATAAGAAGCACTGATAATGGAGCTTATGCATGCATTTCAGGAGCGAAAATGTTCAGATAAGTGCAGAACAGTAAGTAGACTGATATAATTTAAAATTAATGTATTGGAATGTTTATGTAACATTTTAAAAGTATGTAGTAATATGCTACAGTAATTAAAAGACTATAAATATGACTTGTTTCATACAAGCTACTGGAAGTAACATGGCAACAGAATATATCTGCTCCCCAAGAAAACAGTTTTTCAAAGAGTCTGTTTAATAGTACTAATGATTGTGCTACAAATATGCACATATTTGCTCTTTCATCTGAAAAACTATGTTACTGGGGGAAAATAAATTTGAGGGTTCAGAAGTGTTCCCTTCCAAACTACTCACTCCAAAATAATCATTAACTCTCCATCCTATAACAGAAAGGTCAGGGCCTTGTTTGCAAAGTTTGCAAGATCCTCTGTGCAAAGTAATGGTTATATAAATGAGATCCCAAGCGAAGAGGGATGAAACCCCCTGAAATGTGACAGGATTACAATCAGTGACCTTGCACTTGTGTGTCAATCACTTCATACACTCGCTTCACCATGGCCTTCAGGGAGGAGGAAACCTCTGCCAGAGGAGCTGGCTGCTGCATTCCCAGGAGAAGCTGAGAGGCCACTGTCCCAGCGTAGATGTCCCCACGGTCACTCTGGATGTGGTGCACAGAGGCATTCAGGGGCTGCAGTGCTCCAGTGATCTGGAAAACAGGGCAGCAAACACTGGAGCACCTTGGTCATTTCCCAGCACATGAATTATGTAGTGGTTATTATCATAATCTGAGTGTAGGAAGAAATTCAGAAACCACGGCAAAGTGGTGCCGCTTGGGCTTGTGTTTATGGTGAGTTCTTATTTTCACATTTCACAACAGATTTATGGCACAGAAATGCCAAGCTGCAGGGCGTGTGGAGCTGATCTCAAAATGCTTTGGCAGAAGGAGTAACCCAGGAAGAGGTGGGAAAAGTCCTGCTTTGAAAAGTCTCAGTGGATTACAATATATTACACAGGCCACTGCAGTTTGGCTGCAATAAAACTGCCCAACACTTCTTTGAACAGCTAAATGGACTGCTGGCAAAGGGAATAGAAAGAAGAAGAGGAAAAGCAACAGACTCAGGATGAGGGGTGGGATTAAGAGCCACAGAGAGACCCCAGGCACACCAAGCCATCCCAGCTGAGAGTCAGGAATGAGAGAAGGGATCTGCTGGTGGGCTGAGCACTAAGGGTCCCTTGAACAGCTTCACCTCAACTCCCCATTTCTTGAGTGTTTGACTCCCACATAGCTTGTTTTAAACCAAAATGCCTTGGTGGATCCCTTGGTGGGTTCAGCCCCTCTGCTGCTACTACACAGCAACAGGACCAGGGTTTCTTGCTTTTTTAGGATATGAGAAGGGGAAATCAGATAGGAGGAAGGATTACACCCATGCTGTTATCATTTCTATTCTCCTGCCCACCACTGCCAGCAGATTATGGCAGATAGGTTTGTCTTGGAAAGGCTTAACTTAAAATTCTGTATCAGGAAATATCATGTTTTGAGGGGCTTGAAGTCTGGTCCCAGTCTGTCATAGGCCCAAAACTGAAGTGAGAGCTGGAGCAAGAACTGCTTAAGCAGGAAAACCCCCTTTATTTCAGTATGTCTCTAAATTGCCCTTGGAAGAGACCTGAAAATTTGCTAAAGAAGCTGATAAATCAATGTTACTTGAATTGCTTAAGGACTCAGCTGACATTCAGTAATCGGAAATACAGAAATAATCAGAAATTGGGCCAAAAAGCATCAATCTGGCAGAACAAAGGGTGAGCAAAGAGTGGCCCCTGAGGAACAGAATCATGGGCACAACGAGGGAGGAGTGTTTGTACATACCACAGAGTGCAAAAGGCGGGAGTGATTCAGAAGGTGGGGATCCACCCGGATTAATTCATTAAAATCCATTTTCACGAGCACTGTCACGTTGTACCAGAACATCCTCCCTGCAGCACAGGAAATAAACCAGCCAAGTCATCTGAGCTCTGGTGCTAGAGAAGGCGACAGAGCTTCAGGGAGGCTCTGAGGAAACAAAGCAAGATTTAACTTGGCAAATTGTGAGGGGCCCACGAGCAGCCACCAGCCAGGGCCTCGTTTGCCATATGCCACAGGCAGAGGAGCCAGCAGAGGAGAAGGAGCCAAGGAAGGAGCCAAGGAAGGAGCCAAGGGAGGTTTGCTGGACCCACAGCACCCACACACCACTCAGTGCTCACGGCTGCAAGCACTGGAGCTGAATATCCTGGAATCCATCCAAAGCAGATTCCCGTATTTGTTTCAGGAAGAGCTATGGTAACAGATTTCCTGCCCACTCCTACCCTCAGGAGGGAAAATTAAGGATATTTCTATTAGAAGCAGAGTTGAATTTATCAGTAACATACCCTCTGGCATGGGATCCACACAGCCTGCTCCTTTGGATGAGCTGCAGCATTTTTTCAGCCCTGGACATTCAGTATCGAACGTGCAAGGATAATCAAATGTTTCCATATCCTTCACTGGACAAATACCAGGTCTTGAGGCAAATACACTGGATCTATTGAGTGCTAAGTAAAAAAAACATTTCTGAGAACAAAAATACAGAAAGTTGTTTCCATAAAATTGTGATATTTAATTTATACCAAACACCTCCTCCTCATTTTACAAGCATGTCTGTTCTGAGTTTTTAATGGGAAGAAAACAGCAGCCTAAAATATCATTATTTCATTTCAAAGGTGTAAATATTCTCAGATATTTCTCTTGTCCATGAAATTTCTGTTGCAGAAATTTTGAATTTCTAACTTTCCATTAATAATTATGGATGGGCTCATAGTTAAGTTTCTAAATGTGGAGACACTGAAGCACCATGAAACAAAAAATGTTCCTGGTGTCAGCTGTGACTAATCCAAATAATATCTAATGATCAAAGAAAACAGGTACTGTGCAAGATAGAAATGAAGAACTTTCATTTAATATTTTTTGGCACAAATTTAACCTTAGTTGCACTAATTCTGTTCCAGCTGGCCACTCCCACTCCAGCCCATGCCAGAGAGGGCATCTGAGGCAGGAGGTTGCAGGAGACAGTGGTTCTGGATCAGTGCCAGCACAAAATCTCTTCTATGGAGGAAAAGAAAAGATATTTCCAAGCCCTATAAACTCACTTCTTTACCCACACTCTCAAACACAGCTCCAAGTAATGCTCAGCTCTGGTCTTTCTAAGCAACCTGAAAGAAATCTCTTTTCCGTCCATTTTTGATCCTTTACTGGGCAATTAAAGTCAGCCAGGAGAAAAATGGACCTGATTGCTGCAATAGAAACAGTTGTGGTGCAGGAAAACCACGTTTGACGTAATAAAGCCCATAGCAAGTGAAAGATCCACAGCAAACTATAAATCTATTATGAGCAGTTCTGTGGGTTTACAATTTCTGTTATGCCAAGGCCCTGGATGAGAGCAAATGTGAGGTTTCTGAGAAGCAGGAGGGGATATTGAATCTAGCACTTTTGGCCTCAGCAAAGTAAGTTTCTTAGCCAGGGAAATTGTCTTGGTTAACCAAGACTTAAACTGGATCTACAAAACTTGCTGCCACATGCACATTCCAGATCCCCCTCTCTCTGGGGCTGGCACTACAGGTGGTTCCCCCAAACAGGTCCTTTTCCTAGAAATATCCCTCTTGATTTCCAAAGCCACATTAAGGTGTGATACAGCCTTGGCTGCTCTTAGCTGAGTCTCACACACATTCCCTAATGATTGTTCCTTCTCAGCCTCCTGTGCAGGGAGCTGAGCAGCCCCTCACACTGCATTTTGCACAAACACAAACACCCTGTGTTAGAAAATTCCCTATTCACCCTGGTTTGAGCAGGTGGATCCTGGTCAGCTGGACCCAGGCATGGAAATTCCTCCAGCCCTGATATTCAGGTGCAGTTCAAGCAGGCTTGAGGTCCAAAGCAGGGGTTTTTTATCCCACCTGTGTCTCTTTATTTTTTTTGCTGTGTTTAACTGCAGTGTAAATGGTTTAATGAGTCACATGCAGTCTCAGAAAACACTATTGAATCCTGGCTGGGTGCCACAGCAGCCATTTATCCGAAATCAAAAGGTCATCGTTTTCGGATCAACGGAAACAGAGATGGATTCACTTCACATTTCTGCTTAATTGTACCAGATGCACTTTGAAAATTCAATTTGTGCCCTCCTCTTCAATCATGCTGGGGACAGTCCCCTTCCAAGCAAGCAGTGAGGAGCAAGCCAGCCAACTCCTCTGTCATTTGGATGAAGTACAGGCTTTTCTCCTCTTTTATTTCCACAAATGTATGGAAGCAGAACTGCAGCTTAGCAACCAAAGGTCACTTGCCAGCCTGCCTCTGGACAGCTGCTGGATCTGCCATCACTGCAGGATGGGGCAGGAGATTGATGCTGAGGGACAACATTAGCTCAGCCATAATCCCCTTCCTCTCCCTCCTTCCCTCTGGAAGGGATGGATTCTTCCAGAGGGTGTGGTGGACCCAGGGACCAGCACCCTGAATTTGTCTCAGGTATCAGAAGGTGGAGACAAATCTATGAAACTACAGAGAAAGCTCCTGGGAAAGTCTGTTCCAAAAGCAGGCTGACAGTTTTCATCACACAACTCTGGTTTGGGGGTCTTGGAGCGTTGGTAAGCTTTACTTGCTCAGGTGGACGTTTTCCATCCTGTTTGCCTCTCCAGGGGTTTAACTGAGATTTGTGCTGATCCAGAATCTGACAAATATTTAACACCCTTCCTGGCTGTTACTTTTGCTTTGGAGGGGAGAAGGCTGAGGGGGATGTGATCAAGGTTTACAAAATCCCAGAGTTGGGGGGCAAGGTGAAGGCGGAGCTGGTTTTCACCAGAGCCTGCAATGATAAAACAGGTGAAAGAACTCACTTCTTTACCCAAACAGGAGGGAACTTCTGCAGTTTGTCAGCACAGGGAGTGTGGAGACAGACAGCTTCAGTGGGTTCAAAAAGGGACAAGGCAATTCCCAGACAGGAGTCCCATGAATGGATGGGAATTTTGGCAGGGATGCCGATAATCCCATTTCTGCAGCTGCTGAGGGCACACAAGGGGCACAAACTGCAGGGCAGCCAGAGCCACCTGCTTCTGGAGGAAGTCCCACAGGACAATCTGGCACCTTCCCACCCCAGGCTGATGCTGCAGTGCTGCCCAAATGTGACACCACTGTCCCCTGGCTTTCCTGAGGCAGCCGAGCACAGGGACAGCAGTGCCCCAGCTCCTGCTGCTCTGGTTACAGTCAGCATGGGAACATCTGCATGGCAGCTCTGGGAACATCTGCATGCCAGCTCTGGGAACATCTGCATGCCAGCTCTGGAAACATCTGCATGCCAGCTCTGGGAACATCTGCATGCCAGCTCTGGGAACATCTCCACGCCAGCTCTGGGAACATCTGCATGCCAGCTCTGGGAACATCTTCATGCCAGCTCTGGGAACATCTGCATGCCAGCTCTGGGAACATCTGCATGCCAGCTCTGCAAGGTCCCAGCCTGGCTGAGGAGCTCCTTGGACACCTACAATCAGCTTTTTCTTCACTTTGTAGCTGCTTTTCTGAAAACCTTTGGAAGCTGTGCACATAAGGCACAGTGATTAAAATCCTGATTTTAACATTGCACATCAAGTGCTCTCAAGAAACTCCACAATTAAAGTTGTCTTGGGCCTTCTTATTTCAAGGTATTTTTGTACATGTGTGCTTAAAACCCAGCATTCACCATGTGCTGATGCACTCTCCCTCCCTAGCTGGGGATCAGGAAGGGTTAGATGGCAGATAAGGAGCTCTCTGGTTTCATCTTATGCTGGAAAGTGGGCAGCAAGCCAGTCACCAGGAGAAATAACCATCCCATCCATTCAGGCAGCTGGAAACAAGCCTGGAGAACCGGGTCCTATCTCTACCTAAAATACAAGATGCTGGGAGAAGTTTTGTGTGGTGAAACAACCTTTCAGAGCAGTGGATTTCACAGGCCCATGAGCTTGACCTGCAGCCCTGTGCCCCAACCATACAAGTTATTTAAAAGCAGCACTAAGCACCATGGAAATCAGAATAAATTTATGAAAAAATTAAAGCTGCACCCAAGGTGTCTGAAAGCAGGTCTGAAACCGACAGAGAATGGTTTGATCACAGATTTTCTGCAGCTCAGTTGCCCATCTGTGAAAGACACAGGAGCTCCCTTGCTTCCTACAGCCTTTGTGAGGACAAATTGCTGCCTGTGAATCCCCCAGGATTCACCTAAAAGGTGATAAATAATTCTCTGCTCAGTGAGAGGCTGAGCAGAGCACTGAATGTGGAGGTCAGGATGGGACACTCTGGGGAGCTCCATCATCCCTGGGCACTGGGAAATGTGGGAAACTGGGGCACTGCAGAACTGGATCAGGTAATTAAAAGAGTTCACTGATTTGCATGCATGGGCAAAAAGAGAGAAAACAAAGGTTGTTTTATTTAATTCTACCTTAAGAATGAATTCCAGCGCTTCCTAACTTTTAGATATTTAACTTTCCAGCTGTTATTTAAAAATGTCAAAGTCATTTGTGTGTGTACCTGTAACCCCATCCCAATGGAAAGAGAACTAGTGAGAACTACCAGAGCAACTTGACCAGTGATCTAGACATTTTTTTCCCCAAGAGCAAAGAAATAATAAAAGCAGGGCCTGCCATATCCCAGGCAGGGGTAAATGTTTCCTTCTAGGATGAGAAGGTGAGGAGTGGCCAGGAACAGGCTGCTGTGGAAAGTCATGGAGACCTTTCCATTCCTGGCAGGATGGAGAGCATGCCAGCATGGATAACGTCAAGAAGAAAATAACAGTAGTTCAGCAGCGTGCTGTGCAGTAATTTCTGCAGTTCCAGTTTCTCTTCTCATCATTTATTTAAGACTGTGTCTAGACAGTGCATTACCATTCACAGAATTTATGACTAATGCCCTGAAAAGCAAAGATACCAGAATAATGTAAACAAGGAAATCACCTAGAAGCCATACAATAAATGGTTTTAAACATTCCCAAATTAACTTTGACAGGAAAAAGTGTCAGGGTGACCACAGTATTTAATGGACAATCTTGTCCAGAGTGCCCATCAACAACATGGGAAGAGCAGGGTAGAAATTCTACAGCTAAGCTTTACAAGAGATTTACAGATTTGTTCATGTTAGATGAAACAGAATCATCAACAGCTCTCAAGCCTAAAATATCCCTAGAGATGCTTTTAAGAGACAGAATTGTACTGGGAGAAAAATATTTCAAGTGTTACCAGGAAGCCTTTTTTTTTCCCCACGCAAGAAGATGGTCTTGATGTTCAGAGGTTCAGAAACACTTGAATTTCTTGTGCAAACAGTGGCAACCACGGTGACTTTTCCACATTTGGCTGGCACAGCTCTTCCCTTGTACTACAGAATTAAAAAGCTGTTTTCTCTGATTGGTTCTCAGTCTTGCCATTTGATACTTGCAGGCACACATGTATGCACATGTCTGTATATCCAAAAGACTTCACTGAGGTAACTTTTCAACCATAATTAGCTGCACTGGAGATTTTACCCCAGCATGGAACCGATGCTTGGAAAATAAAGATGATCAGCAGCAGGTCCTCTGCCTGTCTGACAGTTCTGCTTGGGCACACAGAAACCTGCAGCTCAAATTCTGCTTTGCTGGGACTCCACAACAGCCATGGAGCCAAACATCAGCAGGACACAGTAAATTAGGAATTACACTTTAATTTCTCTTCTCTAGCAAATCATTACAGGAACAAGTAAAACACATGGACAATTTTTGTGTTCCCATCCTTCTGTTAAAATCCTGCTAGACACAATATTCTGCCTGTGACTGTGAGGAAAATGGCTAAGAGAAAAAAAGAAAAACATTTGGAAGGTTTTTTTCCACTGCTCTGAAGCAACTTAAATGTGGGATGAAGACATTGTTCTTGACAGATCCCATGACAGGACATATGGCTCATCCCCCCTCAAGTCACGTTATATGATCCGGTGCAGGAGCAGGTTTGGGGACATTCCCACAGATCTGAGTCACCCAAGTCTTATGACCCAAAACAAGGGCCAGGGCTGCAACAGGACCTTTCCTTTCAATCTGCTGTTCCTGTGTGTGCTTATGTAAATGCCCAGGTCCATACTGACAAGTGGAAATAGAGAAAATGCAATGTCATGCTGAAACAGGAGACAAAACTATGTCCTGCAGAACTTTTCCGTATGACAGAACAGTTCAATGCTGGTTTAGATAATTCAAGATGCCTGCTCAGCTTAAAAGCATCTAAATTTATCCACTGGAAAAAGAAAGTTCTTTTTCCCCAAGGAATCCCATCCATCCATGTCTCAAGCTCTAATAAAAATGGGAATTTCTGACTGACAGCTGCAAACCCTGATGTGGGAAGGGGAAGAAGCTTCCATCTTGACACAAAGGTGATTAAATTTTCCTGAGCAGAGTCTTATTAACACTCAGATCAGATCCACCAAAAAGTTCACCAGTTCTCAGACCTCCCATATAGTCATAGGTAACCAAGGAAGTCCTAAGAAAATGGGTCCTAGCGTAGTTTTGGTTGGAAAGCATCTGGCATCGAGTTGTCCTGAAGCCACAGGTTGTTTTAAATTTGAACCAAAAATGGGTTTGCATTCTGGAAACAGACCCTGCTCCACATCAGAGGAGATGTTATCCCAAGTGCATCCTGAATTACTTTTGAGGAGAAAGCTCCTGGTGCAAATGCAGGCAGGCTCAGAGCAGACACTGCACCAGACAGTGAATTACTGCTCTTGGCCAGGGGTATTGGCCTGAACTCGGACAGGTAATGAGCCCTTGGAGGGCTAACAAGCAGCTGCCTTCCTCAGGCTCCCCTGGAAGTTTAGTAAACTTGTGACTAGAGGTGGCAAAAAGCAAGAATCAAGAGCTTTAATGTGCTGTGTCTACTCCTTGCTGTGTTGGACAAAGTTAAGTGTACATTATTTTAAAGTCATTTATTTCAGTTAATAGGAGCCCATGGCCCAGAACTGAATTAAGCCTTTACACATCTCAGCTGAAGTGAATCTTCTTCCATAAGAAGCATTTATTTCATCTCTTAATCTGACTAAAACTTACCTAGAGAGCAGTAGAGTCCAACTTGTTCATATCCTTCGCAGCAATCTGTGAGAGTGATGGTTTCAGGGACTTCAAGGCTGTGAAACTGTGTTCTGTGGTGTGTCTGGGGACACACCATCCATGGGATCCACCCTCCACAGGGTGTGTTCTTCTCATAGGACTTTTGGTATGTGACCATTTTTAACACACTTTTGGTCAGGGTGTAGTTGCACAGGTGGTACCCCAGCAAAGAGAGGCCTTTTTCTAGGAAACAGAAACAGGAAAGAAAGGGATCAGCATTAAATTGTCACCACAGAGCAGAAACTCCCTGCAGTATCCAGTGAAACACAGAGTTAAAAGAAAGCAGTGACAGAACCAACACAGATGAATGATTCCCAGGAAGTCTGATGTTGGGAAGAACATTTCTTCAAAAAACAGACACAAGAAAGAATTGGTAGTGACTGCTTGTCACAGGCATCACTTTGGTCATGAAAAGATGAAGACTGGCAGAAAATTCAAAGAGTTCTTGGTGCCTTCAGGTGTGAGGCAGAAAAAGGGCAATTTAACTCAAGCTAATAATAAGGAAATTTACATATGTTAATATAAATTAAGAGTAGAACACAATAGGCACTTCCAGGGCAGAGTCATCCCAGTAGTTTAAAAGCCCACTCCAGCCTCCTGCTGCCAAAGCCTTCATCACTCTCCACTGACTATAAAGGGAACAAAGGGTGAGGAGCTCATGGGCAGATGAGTCACAGTAGATGTCTGGAATAAGACATCCTTCAGACATCACCCTAGGCTGAAACTGGGTACTCATACATCACTGGGAAGCACTTCCAGGTAGCTGACACAAAAGGTATTCCTGGAGATCCTGCGCTGCCTCTCTGCATTTGGAGCAGACCTTGTTGATCACACCACTGGAAACCTGCAGTGGTTCACTGACTTTGAGTATAAACAAAGTCAGTGATAAGGTCATTAACTGCATCATTTCACACAGGTCTGGGGATGGGACTCAACTTCCAGAGTTCTGAGACCATTTCTGACGAGGAGTGAACTCGTGACGTGCTTTACTTAAAACTGAAATACTTCAGCAGGGAAAAAACCCCAACATCAAACAACACAAAGAAACCCCAGCAACAGCAACAAAGGCAGCTGGAGTTTAAGAATTAGCAGTAGGCAACCTACAGTCTTGTCACAGACATCAGGCTGGCTCCTAATGAGATGTTATAGAAGCCAGAGGGGCTGAGTCACCCTGTGTCCCGTTTGGGCAACAGATCGGATGGAATTGAAATGCCTCTATCATCCTCTAGCCAAAGCAGAAGGAAATTTAATAAGGAGAAATATGAATTAGCTGCAGAGATTCAAATATAGAAGGATTTTTTTTTTCTTTTCTGAGAACTCTGAGGGCACCAGGATCAGCCAACAGGCAGGCTGAAGCCAACACAATATACACAACAGGCATACAGTTAAAACATTTCCAGCTTATCCTATTTGTACAACTTATCTCCTTCCTCAAAACATGAAACATGTTTAAAGCAATTCATGAAGAAAAAAAAAAAAAAAAGAATAAGAATTGTCAGGCTTTCAGGAATCCTGTGCTTTTATCACATTTAGATTCCAGCTAAACAAAAGACATTGGTGCAATTTGAGCAGGACTGGGAAAAGAGCTTTGGAGTGGAGGATCCATTTATAGTGCAGAGACAGTCCAGAAGAAAACATGGAACAGTCTTGGTGTTTAGATGTGGCCTCTGGAAGTGCAGCCCTGCTCTGCCTCACTCAGCTGTGCCTTCCTCCTGCAGCAGAAGGCAGAGCTGATGCTGGGTTGAGCTCCAGAGAGTCCAAGTGAGAGCCAGAGAGCTCCAGCAGCATCCAGGGAATCTGTGCTGCTGCTTGGAGCAGGTCAGCAGGAAAATACTGCCAGGAAACCCCACTCCCTGCTTCTTCCTCCTGGCCAGCCTCCAGCAGGGCACCTCTGTGCCCCTCCCTGAAGGGACAGCAGCTCAGAGGTCCACTGGAAAAAGAAATGATGTGAGAGCTCTCCACATCCCTGGCTGGCACCAGGGCTGCTCTTGGTCCCTAAGCAGGGAGTGGAAGGAGGTGGTCAAGAGGGACAGGAAGACACCCAGCCTAGCTCAAAGCCTGGCTCAAAGCCTAGCTCAAAGCCTGGCTCAAAGCCTGGCTCAAAGCCTGGCTCAAAGCCTGGCTCAAGCCCAGACTCTGCCTGAGGCAGGAGAGGATCCCAAAGGCTGGGATGGAGCTCTGACCAGGACATGGAAGGAGTGAGCCAGAGAAAGCAAGGTGACCTCTCCCTCTGGCTAACTTTAGGATAACTCTCTGGGAGAATGGAAAAGGAAAACAAATGTGTGTTCCGGAGCAGGAATCGGAGATCAAGGGCTGCTTTTTATTCAGTGTGTTTGAACCATTAACACCTCACACGAGGCACAAGTGCCTGACATGAAGCAGGCAGCTGTTATTGCATTTTGGAAAGCATTCCCTTGCCATGTGTTAAGACTGCTTCAGGAATACCTTTCTCCACAAATGCTTCCAGGCATGTAGGTGTGGGGGGAAAAATAATAAAATCTTACTTCAGCTTTTGTTTTGTTTTGGTTTTTTTTGCTTTGGTTTGGTTTTTTTTGTTTTGTTTTGTTTTTTTAATTAGTTTGTAACTTGAATGGCTAAATAACCAGAGTGGAACAGAATTAATACCTAAATAATTCTGGTTATAGCCTTTCCCTGGAGAAAGTGCACAAACATCTGTTGTGACCATGGAAGGAGACAGGAGCAGGAAAATACTGTTCTATGAAAAAGAGAAAGAGAAACTCCTGTATTAAGGAATCCAGCTGTTATAGTATAAAATCACATTAGAGGGGAGTAGGGCAGGTAAGAAGCAAGAGCTCAGCCTTGTTCCTCATCCCTATGACCCCTCTTTTTCTCCAGAGCTCACAGAAAGCCTGGCAAGAGCAAGGCAGGGACTGGAAGGGAAAAACTGAGTAAGGAGAGCACTGAGGATTCGTGTTGTCCATGCAGAGCTGAGGCTGCAGCCAGGACGTAGCACTGGAAAGCTAAAAATTCCAGAGTCAGCTGGCTCAGTCTCTACAGCAATGTGCAACATAAATACAGGTATGAAACTAAGATGGTGTAGAATTAGACACAGTTTATAATTGGAAGCTACAGCTGTCAGAGCAGATATGAAGTCATATTTCGTACTTAAACAGTGATACTAGGTACATATATATAACTATATATACACACAAAGTATAGAATGAGGCTGCCAAAGCCTAAAGAGCTCTGAGAAAAGGCTGTGGTGGTACAAAATGATGCCCTCAGTGCAAGAAGTTGGACTGAAGGTGTCAGGGACAGGTGCAGTACCACCAAGCTTTTCCCCATCCATCACTTCCATACTGTTCTAAACAACCTTTGACACTCACAGAGCTCAATTATTTTGCTGACAGCAGTTTTGCTGCTGAGCAATGTGGCTTGGATCAATTTGGGCTCTTTAGCAAATTGGCTTTCTGTTCTCATTACTCCCATCTATGGGATTATGGCACAATCAAATGGAATTAAAATGCACTGGCTGTTGTTTTCAGCGACTCAAAGCTGAAGTCAATGGCACAGCAGAAGGCAGTCACCTGCCATTAGTATGGGAATGTTACACCTATCATTTCTGGATTTTAGGATTTTATCTCAGAAACCACCAGCTTTCAGCAGCATCAGGGAAAATATCAATTTTTTTAATTTTAAGAAAGAGCATTAACAATTAATGCAAACCCTTTATTAACAGAAACAAACACTGAGAGGAAAGCCTGTGAGCAAAGGCTGCACAGGAAAAAGCTCCTTGAAACTCAAGGTTAAGCCTAGATCAGAACTGAGAGCATGACCAAAAAAACATCAATAAAGAATACTTCATAGCATTTATGTCACAGACAAAGCTGCAGTTCTGGAAATTTCACTACTCAGGTGGCTCAGGAGCCACTGTGAGCTGGGATCTGCAAAATCTTTTCTCACTGGAGAGCAGTAAGACTGAAAGGCAAGTGCCAAAACCTCAAAAACCAACGGTTGGAACAGGATGGAGGGCAGATTCAAGCTCATTTTTGAAATGCAAACACTCCAAAACATTTAAAAAATGAATCATAAACTCAATTTTCCTACAAATTCCAAATTTTAAAGTCAACACCATTTATTTTAAGTGGCACTAGGATGGGAGTTCTATTGACCCTAATCTCTGCAAACCTCTTTTCAGCTGTGGCTTTGACAGAATAACAGAAAAGTCTGCAAGGCTCTAAGAAACGTGGTTTATATTTAACTGAGACTCACAAAACCACTTAAGTAGAAAAAAAAACAATGAAGAGCAGTCAAAAATCATGATATTTTCTCATCTAAATGAATCAAACCAGAAATGAAGAGTAAATTAAGGGTTCATTTAGCAGTTACAGTTGGGTTAGGGTTTTTCAAAATTACAGTCCATACCACAGATGAAATTTTAAGCTTGTCTTCTACAGCTTCATTTTATGCATCCCTGGGAATTTGCCAGGCACATTACTACATCATTTCCTGCTAAAGCTTATTTTAAAGACAATTTTCATAAAAATTTGCACAATACTGAAGACAAAGCAGAAACATTCCTCGTTTATTTCTGGCACAAAGGAAATGACAAGGATTTTGCCTGGGGATGAAAGGCTGGGGACAAAGGTTGCGTTTTTGCTTGGTTAGATTTTCTCTGTTCAATTATCGACAGAGGATTCTTAAATGGTCACTGGGACATTGCCAGTTCTCCAGAGAATGGCTGCCTTGGCTGGTTTATTTCAAAGAATTATCTCTCCAGCATCCAAACTAAGCTGTCCTCTGGCCAGACTTGCATCACTCACCTGTAGTGTCATCTCCTCTTCCCTGCTGTGAGGCTGCCCAGAGGATGAGAACAGAAATAAGAGTGATCCTGGCCATCAGAGGGCCCATCCTGGATAAACCTTCCTTATCCCTTTGTTTCCAAGGTGGCAGAGCTTGGCTGTCCTTACACCTTGGCTCTTGGATTAGGGGAAAAGGTGCTCTGGGTTTTTTTACCTTTTGCAGGGAGGTGATAACTGCTGGCAACAGAAACAAAGATGCTCCGCTGGGAATTTTGCTGCTTCTCTCTCCTTCGTGCTCTCTCCAGGGGATCTTGCCTCTTCTGCCTGTTCAGCTTGGCTCCTCTGGCCTGACTTTGAGAAAAAGCCATTTTAAAACTGCTGGTTTACCCCCTGTTTATCCTTCAGAGTGCTTATTCCCTCTCACACCTTAAGCACTCAACTTCTGGGAGCCAGACTCACCTCAAATATCAGGTATAAACATCTTGAATTCAGTTCCTGTCTACACATCAGGTGGTACTGCTTTGAAGGTCTTTAATCCTGAACCTTGAAAGCAGACTAAGAGTAAAAGCAAATACCTGTGTGAATGTTTATTCCTGAGTTGAAGCTGTTTGTCCAGTTGCTGTCCCTGTGCTCATTTCACTGCAATTCCAACATTCCCTAAGCCAGAGCAATGCCAGAAAATCAAGAACCTTGTTAAGCAGAGCTGAAAAACCAAATTTTTTTATTTTTTTTTCCCATTGTCTTACTAATCAAGGCACATTCCCAAGATAGATGAGCCTCCAGCTTTACAACACATGACAATAACTTGAGTGCAATGTCACTTGGCTCAGGCAAAGACAAGGAGTGAACACGGGATGATATTTTATGAGGAGCTGACACTAAAGGATGGAAAATCACAGGTACAGCTCTTGGAGCTGAGGCAATATGTTCAGAGAAGCACTTAAATACATATCACAGTGTTGCAGACAATTTCATGTGGATGGAAGGGATCTGGAACCACAGACCCTCTCATTTGGCTATGTTCAGGTAGCAGAGATGGGGCCTTGTGTAGCATTGTGGCACTTGTGAGCTGTTCTGGCTCAGAAAATCAAATATCAGGCTTATCAAGGGGAAAAGAAAATTAAAAGGAGAAAAAACAAAGGAAAATTAAAGCATGCCCAGGAAAAAGAAAAAAAAAAATCAGTATTGTAGAATGCTTTAAAAAAAAATTTTAAAAGAAAAAAATAATTGATGTGGAAACATTTCTGCTCCAAGGAGATTGATCATCTTAGCACCAGAATGTCCTTCCAGGCTGTATCTATCCACAGATGCACCACTTACATCTCCTGTCAGGAAGGCAACAAGAAGCCCATGGCTGTAACTGGGCAGAGGATGCCATCTGACTTTAAAACCCCACTAATAAATAAATAATCATAAGAAAGAGGACTTAAGTCAATGAAATTCAATGTTCAAATACAAATATTTCTCTTCATGATCTATATATCTATATATCTATATATATATATAGATATATATATATATTTATATATTTATATATTTAACTATCTAAATTTTCAGGAAAAAAGGTCTTGGTTGAATTTTTTTGTCTTGCACTTACAAAAAACAGATCTTTAGCCCTTAGAAATTTCTGGCTCCCTCCTATAAAGAAGTATGTGTCTTGTCCAATTTCAAATACAGGTAATGCCAGACTGACATGTGAATTGGATTCCATCTGAGTTGGAATTCCATTGCAGTAGTAAATTAAATGGTTCCTAAATACAGAATGTGCAGAACACCCTTTTGGAATAAAAATTTGGGAAAAGTCAGTGAATGGTTAATCCAAACAAGAAATGGATACAGAAATAATGTGTATTTCATTATTTACCACACAATTTACAAATTCTTTGAGGTTCTGATTTATATCAGCATTATTTCTTCAGTTAGGCTCACAGCAATTTACTTTGTAGCAATGCAGACACTGGAAAAGACCACTCAGGCAATTAAGGATGCATCCTGTGTCCTGTCCAGCTCTTTTCATGTCTTTCAGCCACATTCTTGTCCTGTATTAATTGCAGCAAGTTTAAGATTTTGTCCTGCATCCCCTGCAGCAGCCCATGCTCTTCCTACTACTGTCATGAGTTGCACTGGCTCAGCACAAGCCAACACAGTTTCCTGCAGGGAAACTACAGACTGATCAATATTTTGGATACCTGAACATCTGTACATGCATGGATTGACAGCAGATTGCTACAGTTTTAGTTACCATCATTGTATTTCACAGATAATTTTTTTGGCTTTTCTCCCTTATCCCTTTTAAGTGTTCTCTGTTTCCCAGGGAACAAGTGACAGAACAAGGAGAAATGGCCTCAGGATGTGCCAGGGGAGGTTCAGGTTGGACATCAGGAAGAATTTCTTCACTGGGAGAGTTGTCAGCATTGGCAGGGGCTGCCCAGGGAGTGCCCATCCCTGGAGGTGCCCAGGGAAGGGCTGGACGTGGCACTCAGGGCTCTGGGCTGGGTGATGAGGTGGGGATCAGTCAAAAGTTGGACTTGATGATCATGGAGGTCTTTACCAGCCTAAATGATTCTGTGATTCAGTATTAGGACTCCAGCAGAAGATTTTCCCACTCTCTCTTTGGTGGTGAGGAAGGGAAAAGGAGATGTTCAGAATAAAAGCCCTGGCTGTGGAGCTGGAAGTGAGCTGGACTCCAGCCTGCAAGGAGCTCATCCCAGTTCTCCTGGCACAGTCTTCTGGAGCTGATCAGTTCTCCCAGCTCTGATGTTTATACTTTCTGCAGTTACATTTCTAATGTCAATACTGATCTAAAGTTTGCCATTTATACAAGGAAGGGCTAAAAGCCACATCAAAATCCATTTGTGGGTAGTGTTACAGGATCGAGAAGCAGATTTTTAGAGATGGGATTTGACTCTCCTAGGCTGTACTATCAGTAATTGAAATATTGTGGCTGACAGCAAGCTTTCTCATCATACTTTTTCGGCATTTATTGCTCTTGACAGATTCACTTCTGATTTAATTAGTCACTTAGAAGATCCTGATCTTCTCTAGGCAAGGGGTTTGACACAGAAAGGTCATTGCTGGAACTTTTTTTGGTATTATTTTGTCTATAAAGCAATCATTATTTCAGATGCAGAAAATGGTCATGACATTTCAAGACAGGCTGATATGCACAAGGGGAACAGGACTTTGGGCTCATTGGGAATTATATTTGAGGAATATATCATTGGGGAATATAACAAGAACTGCTCTGTGCTTCAGAAGCCAGCACATCTTCCTGTAGATGAGTAGGACCTAAAGCTTGAGAACTATTAAACCATTTAATCCAGAATCATGGAATCACAGAATGGCTTGGGCTGCAGGTTCATCCTGTCTTGGGCAGGGACACCTTCCACTATCCCAGGTTGCTCCAAGTCTCATCCATCCTGGCCTTGAACACTGCCAGGGGTCCAGGGGCATCCACAACTTCTCTGGGCAACCTGTGCCAGCACCTCACCACCCTCACAGTAAAGGATTTCTTCTATATATCTAATTTAAACCTGCCCTCCTTCAGTTTAAAAATATCCCCCAACATTGCCCCTTTTCTCCTCACTATTTGGCCATTAGAAAATTATATCTCTTTCCTTCTTATATGCCCCCTTTTGTCACTGAAAAGTGCCCTAAGTTCTCCCCAAAGCCTTCTTTCCTCCAGGATGAGCAACCCCAGCTCTCTCAGACCTTCTTCACAGCAGAGGTGTTCCAGCCTTCTGATCACCTTCATGATCTCTGGCTACACCCTGAAGGGTTCCCATCCTTCTTATGGGGTGCACCTCCAGCTGGATGCAGCATTCCAGGTGGGTCTCAGAAGGGCAGGGAAGAGGGGCAGAACCACCTCCCTCAACCTTCTGGCCACTCAAAAACCTCTCAAAATCAGCTGTAAATGCTCAGAGACCTCACCAGGCCCACACCATCAGGTTTCATCCTGATTACAGCCTGTCAGTCTGAGAAATTCCAGGCTGTGGCCACAGCAGAGTGTGGGGATGGATGGAGTCCATTCACCAGTCCTGAAGATCTCACAGTGGAAAGAACAAATCCAGGGCAGAAAGGCAAAGGGAAAACCATGCTGCCAGTGAAGGTGACAAGAAGTTCAGATGAGACCTGATTTCCATTTGATTTCTTCACCATGACTGTATTTTCTGCTGCCCAGTGAATTTCGTCTCACCATCAGGGCAGTCTTAAAACTGCTCCTGCTGTGGCATTTCAGATGTTTAGCAAGGGTTGTGCTCAAGCCAGTCTTTCCCTTAGAGGGGCAGTACTAAGGTTTCTTCCCTCTTCTACATTCCTAAACTTCACAAAAACCACAGAAACTTAATTGTCTTTGAGCCTGCAGCTGATCTGTCAAAACTGGCTTAAATCAATCAGCAAAGCCAATGGTTCTTTGAAGAGATGAACACGCTGACTTAGCCAGAAATAACCTTTTTGCAGCCAAATACAAAAAAAAACAAGTAATTCCTGCCATCAGGATATAAACTTATCCCTACTTCTGAAAATGAACACATACAAAGAACACCTTAATGTCTAGCCCCCACAGAGAAAAGAATTTCTCAGGAACTACTCATCTCTCAGAGTCAAAGTGCTTATCTGTGATTCCAGGGACTTGAATTCCCTGCCACTGCCACGGAGCTCTTGGTCTGTGTGAAGTCATAGAGGTCAAATTTGCCCCTGCAAGGAAGCCATGGGGATGGGAGGGGGCAGAAATCCCAGTATTTCAGACCTTTTAAGAGTCACAGCTGCAATACTATACATATGTTTTCGTTTATGTTACCTGAGAAGAAAGTGGAAGAGAACAAGTACAGTTTTGCCAGCATATTTTAGGTCTGTGTTAGGATGGACACAGCTAAACTGGCCAGTTTTTGAGGGGGTCATTTTTTCCCTGAGCTTCAGGCATTCAAAGAGTGGAAGAGTAGCACTTGGGTTTTTCACTGTTGCGTTTCAAAGCATTAAAATGAAGGGACATACACAAATGACAGTAAAAAAAAAATTCCCTGGCAGCCCTAGGAGCTCATTAAGTGAACTGTGCAGGCAGAACAGTCCCTGACAGTACCCAGTGATTCGTTCTGTCTCACCACCAAACCTTCCTCAGGAAAACCTTTGGGTTTTGTTGGTTTGGGGGTTTTTTTGGGTTTTTTTTTTTTCCCTGAACACACACAAACTGTTTCAAAGTGACTCATGAGGAAAAAGTTCTTATTGGTAACAGGAGGAAAAAACATGAGTCAGGCAGAGGTCATGCTGAACCTCTGACAGAGGAGCTTGTGCAATCCCAGCACAGGGAAGCTCTTGTTCCCTCCAGTGCTTCCAGGGCAGGGTCCCATCCCCAGCACGAGCTGGACACCAGATGAGATTTGATCACACCTCATCCATGACTTAGCAGTGCTGCAGGGGAGTAAATCCCATCTGAGACATTACATAGCCTGCTTCTTGTCTTTAGCTCCAAGCCCAGGCGTTTTTGGGGGAAAGCAGCCTGGGAGGGGGAGTTTTTCTTTGCTATGGAAGTTACTGGGAGAGGAGTCAGAGGGTCTCCTGCTCAGCATCCCCCCAGGGTTACAAGGGCCAATCCACCTGTAGGTCCCATTCAGGTGAGGACCTGTGCCTGCAGCTGCTGGTGGGACTGAGCCTCTCCTCGCTCTGCCTCGCTGGCTGAGCCATCAGATCCCTGCAGCAGAGCTCTGGGAATGGGCACTGACACCAATCCCACCTCTGTCACTTTGACAATTAAGTTTTTTGATATTGTTTTCATAATTTCTAGCCATTTTCCCAGGAAAGTAACTATAAACATAGATGTTTATACATTCCATTAAAGATATACCTTTTAATAGACGTCTCTCACGACCACTATAGTTGAAAAAGTGATAACCTAACTATACAATCCCTGGTCATTATCAAAAATCTATAAATACTAAAAAATAAAAATAAACACTCTTCTTCTTTCATCACATTCAAACTGTGTCTGTGTAAATCATTTTGTGTCCAGCAGTGACACACCTCCTTGCTCACCCAATGCCACGGGGCTCAAAACCAAACACCAGTGACCAGCCCAGAGATGGGGCTCTGCTTCCCTGGCTTCTGCCCTTGCTGCTGCCTGGAGCCCATTTTTGACTGAAGGCACCTGCTGCTCCTCTTGGAAAAAGGATGGCATCACCTTTTCTATCCCTCCAAATCCTATCTGACACACAGCTGAGATACAGATGGGAAGGACAGAGCACTGTGCACACCACTGGAAATTCCACTTGTGAATCCGTCTCCTGCACACAGATGCAAAACCTGCCCCTTTCAGCAGATTTGAAGCACAGAACAAACCAACCAAAACACACAATTTGCTTTTAGTTGTTGGTGAACATAAGATTTAACCCTCACTGCCAGCTAAGAGTCACAGACACATAGACACAGACCCAAGCACACATTTCTGATGAGAGATTTTTCTAAGTTGTTTCAGAGATTAATCTATAGTCCAAACCCCAGAACTTGTTTCACAATTTGTGTCAGAGCTTCTGTTGATGCATTAAATTTCAATGTTTATAGGAATCTTCTCATTTTGAAGGACCTAAAGGCACATTGTGTGTGCTCCTGAGCCAGCTTAACTAAAAGCAGAGTTTCATGTTCATTTTCATGTGAACATGAAGGAGCAGAAGCCCTTCAAAGCAGAAACACTGGATTTAGGGATCCTAAGCTACAGACAAGGTCCTGCTCCTACTGTGTGGATACTGGGTAAGGAATTCAGTCAGCTTTGAAAAAACACCAGCACATTTTAACCTGGTTAGAAGATACTTACATTTAAATAGATTTGTTTAGAAGAAGGAATGAAGTAAGTTGTTTGGGGGAGGTGTATTGTTTCTTTTTTCCTCCCTGTTCATACCTGTAATTGTGACTAACACAGAACAAATCCTGGATTACTCAGTACAAAGGAAGTGGGAGCTTTTAAAGTGGGCAGAAAAGCACCAGATGTCTCAAACAACAAATTATTAAAACCAGTATGAAATGAAAGTTTGAGGTACAGAGAAACTTGGGCTGCAAGGATAAGAATACATGTTTTAATATTTCTGCCAAAATGTAATGGCCAGACAAGTTCTGAATCCAAGTCTGTGTCTCTCAGGGGATTCTGAACAAACAGAAAATTCACTGGTGGTTTCACAGATCTCATTGCACACAGTGAGGAAAAGCTTTTCCTTTTTCTTCTCTTTTTTAAAAAGAAAATCCTGGCTGGCTGTCAAGTGTAACTGTTGCTTTGAAATAAATTTTCCTTTTTAAGACTGATACTAAATCACCCATGCAATTAAAATCAAAGCATCTCTGGGTTTTCCATGGACTTGCCCATACCCTTCCCCCAGATAAAGACTGCAAACTCCTTGTGAGAGCCCCTGCACCAGGTGTCTGTCAGGAACAAGCCAAGAACAAAAATCCAGCCTTGCCCAGAAGGCAGAGCTGGGCTAATCCACCCTTGGAATGGCTTGGCAGCAGGAGGCTCCTGCTGCTGCTCTGACTCTGCATTTTCACACGTGGGCATTTGCCATGGTTTCACCCACCAAGTCACTCTGCAGCATCTGCTGAGCTGAAGCTGCTGCTGGAGCAGGGGAGGGGAGGGCAGAGCTTGGCTCGCACAGGGCTCCCCAGCAGCGTTTGTTCCATCAGCACCTGGGGGATGAGCAAAGCAAGAGTGCAAGTCCAAGACACAGGTCTCCCACTCTGGGGAAGTGCTGCCCTGAGAATCAGACCTTTCCATATTGTTTCCGTAATTTCTAGCCATTTTCCCAGGAAAGTAACTATAAACATAGGTGTTTATACATTCCATTAAAGATATACCTTTTGATGGATGTCTCTCACAGCCAGTGTGGTTGGGAAGGTGGTGACCTGACTATCCAATCCCTGATTGTTGTCAAAAACCTATAAATCCTGAAAGAACAAATAAACTTTTCTTTTTTCACCACACTTAGAGCTGCATCCGTGTGAATCATTTTGTGTCCAACAGTGACAGGGAAGAGCCTCTGTCTCCCAGGAGTTTCTCAGCACTGATATTTCCACTTCTGATGCCAAGAAACTTTCTTTCCACACCCTCTCCAAAGTGCAGCCCCTGCCTCAGTTAGACTCTTGGATTTTCCAGGTGCTCAGGAAAAGAAAACCATTCCTACCTCCTAACGGCATCAAGTGCTGACACAAACTTTGGCAGTTTCTTTATGATACCAGAGTGCTGAAAGGAGAGGCAGAAATGTAAATTATTTGGAATAAAGGTTATATATTGCATCACTGGTTTGGTAACCCATCAAAGAAACCGCTGATCACCTTTTTTTGCAAAGCTAATCAGGAAAAAGGAGAGATGCCTGGCAAGGAAGTTCCATGTTTGGAGCGCCAGGAGACTTCACACCAGGTTTTGGCATTCTCAGGTGAAAAGAAAAATGTGGTCATCCACTGTGAAACAGGAGGAAAATAATTGTTGTGATTTTTCTTTCTACAAAAACCCTGACAAAAATTATCTCACTCAATTTAATTAAAAGAAAGAAAAAAAAAGTCCTCGACAAAACTTATTTTGTCCAATATTGAGAGCTGATATTTAAAGCTCAAAAGGAGATGATTTTCAGTATGTTTATTGGCTTGAGAAAGCAGTGTTCAGTATTTACTGAATCTGTTCTACACCCTTAATTAGCACAAATGTCAGTAGGGGAACTTCCTGCATGCTTTCTCCCATGCTGACCTTGTGCATGAGAAAAAATCCCTAATGAAAATAGATTTTAATTCCCTCCTTGAAATCAAACATCTGTCTTTGGTTAAGGAGACACACAGCCCTATCCTTTGTGATATTTGGACTGCAAGGGCTCTGGGGCAGGGAGGATTTTCTTTGTTATTTGCTGCTGAAAATGACAGGAATTTTGGTTTATGGACACAATAATGCTAATGCTGCCACTGAAGGATGATGAGAGCATGACTGGTGCTGTGATTTACATTCATTTATTACTAAAATGCCAAGTATAAATATCAGCACACATATTTTATCGCTCTCCACCTTTGCAATTAGTTTCTATCACATTCTAAAAACGACTCAGTATTGTCCAGTGTGACAGACAGAGCTCACAAACTGATCTAAAGCCTCAAATTCTTATGGAAAGGTGGGAGCCAAGGGTGTGTCAGCCTCCTCCAAAAGGCAACACTTCTGATTTAATTACCTGAGTCAGTGAAATCAGCTTAATGAGAGATAAGAGATGTGCATGCCTTGAAAAGTGGGAGGCAAATGAAATCATTTTGCATCTACCACATTTTTGTTTGGTTCACTGTTCTCCTCAGAGATCTGATGGGATGGATGGACTGGGACCCACTGGCAAAGTCACAGAAGGCTTTAGGACAGTCTATGAAATTTCCATGCCTTTGCTGCAATTTATTTCTTAAATAAGAATGCAAAAGCTTGGTTGATGATGAGAATAAATGAACATTTTGCCTAAATGCCCCTGTTTCTAACCAAAAGGAAAAACACTGGCGGGCAACATCATTCCCTGCTTGCAAAAGATCTGGTTTCGATAGGCCTTGTCCTTGCAGAAGCAAAAGGGACAAAAATACTTAAGACAACTTCAGGCACTGGAAAAGTTCACAGGATGAGCCCTGAGGGCTTATAAACAGCAGCAGATGGGTAAAACCTTAATCATCAGTCTGAGAAAATCACCCTGATGTCAGCGCCGGTATTTGATGCTTCCTCAGGATGTGGTGAAGGTGTTTCCTCACCAGCAAGGTGGAAACCTCACGCTCTGGAAGGACACAAAAGTGTATCCTCGTGGGAACAAGGATATTTTATGGACAACAATGACCCAGTAAGAAAGGATTTCTCGTATGATCCACAACCAAAGCAGCATTTCTGTGTCAAAAATGGCATGGCTGAGGCAGTTTTGTACTCTGAAGAGCTGCAGCAAGTGTCAGGAAGCAGCCAAAAACTCAGCAAATTACCTGGAGTTTAATGCTCGACAAAGGATGATGTACACCTGAAAAAATCTGTGTAATTCTCTGCTCCTTGAGGCAGAGAAAAGAAGGATTAGTCAGAACATTTTTGCTTGTCAGATGCTGCTGAAACACACTCCAAGGCGGTCATGATCAAGAGTAGGCAAAGTCAAATTCCACTGATACTCGTATTCCCCTTCCTTCTGCTGCACCAACAGCAAAAATGGGAAGCCCAGCTTCATTTTTTAACAAAGCAAACATCCACATTTTGAAGAATCAGAATGAATCAGCCTACATTATGCAACTACCTTATCCCTAACAAAATGAGCTGGTTTTCTATCTAGACTTGTCTACAAATAAACTTGAGAGGACTGTTCTTCCAAAAGGGCAAGGGTTATGCACATAACTCAGTGTCCACTTAGAAAATCTCTTCCTCATTCCTATGAGCAGCACTAATGATTATCTAAACAGAAAGGTCTTTTTCATCTCATTTCATTTTAGGCCCTTTTCTGTCTTCCCCTTTTTTACATTTCTATCAGTGGGAATATTAAATGCAGATTAATGTTTTTGCTTAGGTTTGTTCCTTTACATGTCTCTGCCATCATACATTTATTTTTATATACATGCATGTCTATATCTATACACACAAACATATGTGCTTTGTCTATTTAAACAAACATATATAGGCATCAAAAAAAAGCATATATAATTGGATAAATGCATCCATGCAGAGATACAGCCCTTCCAAGAGGAATTGTGTTTGATTCAATTGTTAATATTTAAATTTAAGATGATGGAACTGTATCAACCTGTTGAAACTTGATCATGCAAACCCCACTTTTCAACCACGATTATTACATTCTTTAAGCATCACATTTTTTACTGAAAGCAAACGTGATAAAGGTGAAAAAAAAAAAATAAATAGGAAGAGTGGGTTGTAACTGTGTGCAATCCATGAGGAGGGAAACACTCCCTGCACCTTGGGTGCTTGAGCTGGATGCTGTAAACACCCTGTAGGAGCTTTTATCTATCAGTTTACTTTAAGCCTCTATCCTTAACAAGTCTTTACATGTGCATCAGAAAGGCAAGTCCCACAGCACCTTATTAAGTTGTTTATTCTTTCCAGCCCTCTGCATTCAAGCTAAATCACATTATGCAATTAGCTGCTATGAAAACAAATGAAACTTATTCTGTTTTCTCCTGCTGAAGGAGCAGTTCAAAAATCTGTCCTCTTCAAAAAGTATTCAACAGACTGAGTTAGGATCAGTTTGATGTCTGAATTATTTTTCCCTGCACCATGAAAAGAAGCTGCTGCTGATGTTATGCTTAAAACCATCAAGGTGCTGCAAAAAAAAAAATCTGTGACTTGAACAGTGAATTTTGATGACTTAGATAACTTTACCACCTTTCCCACAAGAAGAAAAGAATTACTTATTTTGAAGATGTAGGAGTGACAGGGTGGTCTTGACGTGCCACAAAGTTCAACTGGTTGCATATTAATATTTTTTTTCCTTTGAAAAGTCTTGCCTGTAAATTTCAGCGTTCAAGTGGTTCAATTGTTAGAAACTTCTGCTGGCAAGCAAAGGGCAGCACATCTCTGCTGTGCTACATGACATTCATCTGTTTGGGATGGAAAAAGAGACAGTTACCATGTAAACAAAAGGAAAACAAGAACAAAATCTCGCTGTTGAGCTCATCACCAGCCAAGTCTAATTCTGATCAGTTCTCCCTTGGAGATGATTCTGATGGAATTAACCATAAAAGGAGATTTGGGGGTTGCAGTTATCACAGGGATTGACCAAATATTAAAATACCAATGGAGACAAGAAATTTAGAGTATTTTAAACTGTTGATTTTAGCAGGCATTTGATTTCTAAATGTGTAATAGGTGACTGTCATCAGAAGAGCTCTGGATGATTGATTTCATGACCTTCTTTGTGGAGTCAGTTCATACAAGCCTCTTTCCAGTGTTAATGTATTCCCCAAAAATGGAGGCTGGGTCTAACCCAGGTCATAGGAAAAAATTATCCCAGCCCAAGAAACCGTGGAGGTTCCTGTCCCCCTCGTAGCAGTATACTCCAGGATAAAAAAAGAAAAAACAAAATGAAAAAAACCACAAAAAAACCCACAAAAAAACCCCGAAAAACCCCCAAACATTCCACTTATCTTTTTTTTTTCTTTCTGGGGCTTAATTCAGTCACAAAAACATCCCAGTCCTACAAGTGATAGTAAATAATGTTGTTTGGGGGGGATACAGCAGCTTACTTGCCTGAAGGATATTATGAAATTTGGGTCTTCAGATTCTTCTATCAAGCATAGGATATGATGGGTGAATAACATTCCCTTTCAACCATACCAAACATACTGTATGGTTAATAAAATATCATCTAGAAATACATTAGAAAATGTCTTATTCCTCCACGAAAAAAAATGGGAAAGGATTTTTTCTTGCCATGTGAAGACAGGATTATTAATAAAGGAGCACATAAAAATCAACTAAAATTTAAATTGTGCTATAATAAGCTGTTCAGAGTAGTTTCAATCTAATTCCCACTGAAAATAAGTGGGATGAATTGAGGCAACACAAGTCTCTGCGTAAATATTTCTGGCAATACAGAAGGAGGAATGGAAACTTGGTCATAAATTTGCCAAGATGAATAGAAGGTGTCATTAATGTTTGCTCTCTCTGCATGAGCCATGGGTTCTTCCTCTTGGGGGAATCACAGTGGAAAACTGTAAACAAATTTTTCTGCACAGCATCATAAAATAAACTCCCAGCTCTGCATCTGGTGCCAGAGACATTGCCAGGCAACAGAAAATTATTGCTCTATCCTGAGGGAATGCCCTGAAATTATTATTTTTAGGTCATCCATTAGTGACAAAACTCAAAGTTTCACCCAGGTTTTATTCCAGTGAGCCCAACCTTGAAGCTAAACAGATGTCCAGAAGTTTAAGAAACTCCAATCTCTTTAGTTCCCCACGCTCTGAAGCTACTGAGTGACAACAATCAGTAGGCAGCTTAGCAGGAATTAAAGGGTTTGGCTGTGCCCACTCAGCATCACCCAGAAATGTTACCTGAGCCTTACCTGAAGGGCTGCCCCATTTGGAGCTTCAAGAGGATCTGTGGGGGAAAATTACCTGCTGAAATTTTCCCACAGGCTCTGGAGACACCACCACACCTGGGGAGCACCTGGGCACACACAACAGCTGTGGCACGACCTCCACAGAAGCCACCACATCCCTCAGCAAAGCTTTCCAGTGCTTAATAATCCTCACTTTTAAAATAACCCTCCTTTTCCTTCTGTCTTGAATTTATAGCTCCCAGTCCTGGAAGCTTTAACATTAATTACCTTTTTTTTGCTTAAAATATTTTCAGAGCAAATGCTCATTCTTTCCTAAGTTTTAATTGGAGAGGAGACGACTTTGAAAGGTTCAAGTCTTTCAAGGAAGCAGAAAAGGCACAGCTCTACCAGAAGCTATAAATTCAGTGCAGCATTAATGAGGATTATTTACATGCAGAGGTGTATTACATGATTGTAATTAATTTAACTTCAGGATTTTAAAATCCCAAACAGAAAATCTCTCTGTGAGTAGCAATTACAAATTTCTTCCTTTCCAAACGCTTGCTTTTAACTGTGAATGCACACAGCACCTTTGAGCACAAATCTAAGAATAATTTAAATTTTATATAAATTTTTTTTAAATTTATTTTAAATATTAAACGCTCTTCTTAGAACTTTATTTTGTTCACCATTGGCTAAAAGCATGCTTCCAGCCAGATTTTTCAGTTTAGGTGGCCAGTGATAATCTGATAAAGTGTGGTTAACTCCAGCACTTGCCGTGGTCTCTCCACACCCAGCAGCTGCAGCCTACTGACCTGCAGAGGTGCAATCAGGTTAAACCCAGCTCTGAATCACTGCACACAGGAGCAAGTGCTGTCCTGTAGACACTTGGGCTGTTCTTGGTGTCTGCAGGCACCTGGGTGGGAAAAAGTGGGAAGAAAAGCAACCATGTCACCCCTCCCAGTGTGCTGGGACGTGCTGCTGAAGCTGAGAATATCTGCTGATGTAGTGTCTGAAATCCTCAGTAAATGTGCTGGTCCAGGGCATCTCCTGACAGCCTTTACCTGCAAGGATTTTGGTACATACCTGGTGTACCTTAAAACTGCATGAATAGATGCTTGTGGCTAAAGAAAACCAGTCACCTTTCAGCAGAAGAATGAGTGAAACCCAGCTCACCCCCCCTGAAAGGCTGGGCTGCAGCAAAGGCAGGAGGAAAGAAAACACCTGGGACTGAGGAAGGTGAGGAGGGGACATCAAGGAAAACAGGAAAGAGAGAGGAGGAAGAGAAGAACCACAGAATGTTTTGTATTGCAAGGGACTTTAAAGGTCATCTAATTCCAACATGCCCTGCCATGGAAGGCAGGAATGAAGGGAAGGAAGAAATCTGTATGTTGTTAGAAATAGCATTGACAATTCTATACAGACTGTAATGACTCTGAAAGACCCAATTAAGGCAATGGAAATGCAGAACCAGTAATGCAGAGATGAATCATCTGACCTAAAATAGAGGGAATGATGAAACATACGAGGGAACAAAGTGTGTCATTTTAGCTTTTACAGCAAAATAATTCCAGACATAATCTCTCAGAAATATTTGGCCAACAGAAACTGTAAGACAGTGTTGGTTACTGCAGCTCTATGCAAGTACAGTGGAGAATTTATCTCTCACAAGATAACAAGGACAGGTCTGCCCTTCTGCAGGTCTCAGACACAAAAACCAGGCAACACCCAAAGTACCACACATGCCAGCCCATCTCCAAGAGTGGCACTGCCAATTAAAGATATAAAATAAATCAGAAATCTGTTTATCATCTGTTTTAAAATTGGATGTCAAATACTCCATGAATTACCAGGTCCCACTCTCACTTCCTCTCTTCCAGTGTAGTCCTAATAAATAATCATTTTATTATTTAGACCAGAGCAGTTCTCAGGTCTGCAGCAGTTGGGAAGCAATGGGGAAAAAGTTTCCAATGAAGACATTTTACATATTCACAGAACTTTTACAGTCCTAATTTAAATGAAAAAAATCTCCTGCTTAAGGGGGGAAACCCTATATATCCATATCCAGGCAGCTGAGCAGCCTGTCAGAGGGTAAGGAGAGAATTTCTGTTGTACATCACATATTTCTGCAAATTCCTGGGAAAAAATATGCCATTCAGTAACTGGAGAGTCCATGGACAAGACTGCAGGGGTCAGATTCCTCAACTACTCTAGATTAGCCTGGAAAATGCTAATCTCTCTGTGAGTGTCAGGTTCCAGCTGCAATTCCCCTGTGCCATCCTTGCAGCATGACACCCTCTGCATTTTCCCACTTCATCATCCACACGCAAAGGGAAATTTGTATTTGTGCCATGTCCTCTCCAACAGGGAACTTTTAAAGACAACTTTACTGACACTCGGTGCTACTCTGGAAATAGGAGGAGACCTCAAGAGGAGAAAGAGCAGCCACATAGGCTAAAATGTCACAGCTGAGTCCTTCTGTGCCACTTTGAGACTCAGTATTTTCTATGTTTTAATTAGCCACTAATTGGTCAGATAAGTGCCATAATCTTTTAGCCCAGCACCAAAATACACCTGCATAATCTTGAAGGCAATTTCAACCCAAGGCCCAATGTCAACATAAGACTTTCCTAGTCCTGAGTCACCAGCTCTCACAGCTAGTGAAATGTGCAGTACAGACCATAATGCTTCAGACACACAAACATCACAAAATACGAGAATGAAAAAGCTTAAAGCCAGATTTGTCTGCATATCTTTATCCTTTGTTCAATTACTCTGATTAGTTCTTGCTAGATCTGGATAGTTCTGCCCATTAAAACTTTTTCTATTTCTTTTTAAAGTTTGTGGGGTTTTTTTCCCCTCAAAAAGGTCCCTGACAACACCAAGGAAGATGCTGTAAGAAGTCATCAAGGGTGTGACAAACGAAACAGCACAGCTCATGTGTGGGATTTTACCATCAGGGCTGTTTTCAAACAGCAACACTTGTGCTGTGGCTCTCCAGGACATATTCTTGTTGTGATGGTCACATGTGACCCAAAACTATGACCTCTGTGAACATAACTAAGGGAAAAACAGAGAGATGTCATTTGTATAACTGAGAGAGGGGAAGCCAACTGTGTAATGGCACAGACAAATTTTATCTCTTTACATTCAGCCTTCAAAATGATATGTACACATGTGCTGTGTAAGCACATGCAGCTCCCAAATGCCTGGAATGTAACACGTTACAGGCAGTTTGGTCCCCAGCAGGATGCTGGTTCTGGAGAGGCAATCAGCTTCTCTCCTGCACATATCTCACTGGCTCCTGTTTAATGAACTGCCACAGGGAACTGGGGGAAAGAGTGTTAAACTGACAGAAAAGCAGGTCAGGCGAAAAGGCCTCTTCCAGTGCACTGCTTCTGTCCTTCAGAACTGTAAAGCAACCCTTACTAAATAAACCACCATTCTGTTTTGGGGGCTGAATTCATCATGCATGGAATGTAATTTTACAGTCCGGAATCGACAATAAATTCAATCAGTAGCCTGAACATAAAGACATCAATAATTCTGTATCTTGGCTATTTTTGCTATGCCACTTGAGCTTTCCCCTCAGTAAAGAATAAATCCATGTGGAGATGACATCAGTCAGAGAGCCCAGGCCATAGAAATGCAAAGCTGACCCTCAGCTGTCGCAGGGCAGAGCCCCTGTTCATGACATGAAAGCAAATATTATTTCCTCATCTCACACCATGGGCATGTCTGTATAGGGCACAGAAAGGCACAAGAATAAGCCTGAAGTTGTTATAAATTGCAAATTCTCCTTGAAATACATATTTTATCATCTAAGAACCAGCATGTTAACATCAGAAATTAAATTAGTGACACAACAGCACCCTGGCACTATCTGATGGAACAAAGAAATGAAAATGTATTTTTTCAGGAAGCCAGTTCCCTTACTTCCTAACTTCTGCATTTTTTACTTGACAAGAACTTACCACAAATCACCTCTAACACTTGGATACAATTGCTGAAAAGAAAAATAATCTACTCAACATACACCACACTTTTCCAGCATCTCAGCAATGCACAAACACAAATGGACTCGCTGAAATTCTGGAAATTGCTGTCCATCTCTGTGGAATCTCTAACCCCTGAAGATTGTCATCTGAGGCCAGACTGAGACTGAGGAATGAAAGCATCAAGCTCACTTTTCCAGCGTGCCATAGCCCTAATAGCTCTTTGGTGCTCTCTCTGATTCACTTACCTGAACCTTCTCAAGCACTGAGGCTACAGCCACGCTGCTTTCTGCCAAGAAACTCGATCCCTAAAGCCACATTTACAGGAAAGCAGGACATTAACAGAATTACTGTACTACAGCAAAATTTTGCACTATCATTCCACTTCTTCTTCCTGGAAATTAACTTTGTTAAGTATGAAGCAAAACATAATTTTATTTTTTTAAAAATTTTTTTAGTAATAAGCACCAGAAAACTATTTTGTCTTGTTTTTCATTGCTTGAATTTTTTGTCTGGATGGAATTACAGAAAATGCTTGCCATATCATGCATCTCTCCATTTGGTTTTTCCTGAATCTCTTTACATACACAATTAGCTGGGATGAAGACACTTGTAACTAGGAAACCAAAGCCACTTTTTAATAGTCTTACACACTTCCACTGTAATCAGAATACTCAGGATTTTAATTTTAGAAGGCTCAGACACCAAACTCCAGCTGAAGTTATGCAGAGCTGGGAGAGCTGCTAACACAAAATTGCACCCTATCTGCTGCGCTGTGACAGATTTTCTATTTCAGTTGCTCCTGCAGCTTTTCATCAACGTGTTTTTTAGAAATACCCACGAATTTGCAACCCCTTACTAGCTGCAAATGAAGACTTTTTTATGCTTTAAGTGTAGTAACCCATGACTATCTGCCCACTTAGAGAAAACATGCACCAATACCTGTGGCTTATTTCTTTCTGAATAATTGTCCAACCTGTGGAACAATCACCTTTTAAAATAGAAATGTGTTTCTTGCTATCTAACAGCTTTCTAGGTTAATATTGCCACCCAGCTTGTCTCTGTCTGGCACCATTTATCTGAACCTGTCCGAGCTGTTGCATGTGGGCTCCAAGTGGAAAATATTAACTAGATTGTGCTATTTGCAGGAGAATGACAAACTGACAGCTATAAAAGCTCATGAGTTGGCACTCAGAAGCAATAGCATCAATGAAGGCAATTTTACATTATTCTGTATTACAGTTATTTTCCTGGTAAGAAATTTACATCTTCAGGAAGAGTCTTGTCTGTGTGCCTTGTATCACACCGGTAATGGAAATTCTGCAATTTTTTTAATGTTCACACCATGTATCTCACTGTCTGGTTTTCCCTCTGAATACTGGGAAGTGTCTCTACTTTCATGACAAGATAAGTGATAGGTTTTAACGAGGCAAAGTAAGATTCCTTACTTACCTACTAGTATTTGCTACAGGAAGTTTCATCTGAACACATGAAAAGAAATAAATAAAAAATGCAGGCACCCTTTTCCGTGCTGTCAGCAGTGAGAAACTGGTGGAAAAGTCTGTGTTTGCATTTTGGCAAGTCATTAAGTTTTGGCAGAATATTTGGGATCAATAAAACGAGATCTCTGGAGCTCCCAGGAACATCTGCTGCATTCAAAGGAATGGGTTCATTCAAGTGTGTTCTGTGATCCCAAGTAACTGTGCTCCACATCCCAGAAGTTCTGGGATAGAAGCTGGTATCTGAAGGAATGGGGTAACAGCCACAGCATCTGCTCCACTGATAAGATTTTTCAGGGCCAGAGAGACAGGAGGCAGTTTCTCAGAGATTAATTATCTCCCTCTGCACTAAGTCCTTGGCAATAATCAGTTCCAGAGGATTTGGTGAGAAACAAGAGACAAAACCCCGTGCCTGGGGTTTTGCATTTCCGCTTTTACAGCGGTTTCAGGAGAAGCTTGGAGCTGGAAAAGCCCCACTGCCAAGAGGGAAAGGGAGCTCCAGCAGGATACACTCCCAAAGCCACCAGAGTACAGAACAGATCTATGTGGACAGAAGACCTGAAGAAAATTTACCGAGATGAAAAATGTCTCCATCTAGTCAAGGTTCCCCCACTGAAATGAAGCAGCTTCTCCTGTCCTTATCCTCTCTCCTCCCTCAAAACCAAACTCCTCTCTGCAAAACTCTTTCCCAGCTGCTAATAGAGAAGTGCCTCAGGGTATCTGAGCTACTTCTAAGGCTCTCTGCAGAAAAAGAACCTGATGTCATTAGATTTAAATTAATCACACAAGGTCCAAATCTTCATTAAAGAAAATTTTAGGTTCTCTACACGTAAAAGAGCTGAAACTACAGATCTAAAAAAATAGACAGATTAGCTCCAGGATATGACTTTATTCCAACTATTTTTATATTGAATATGTTACTATTCAGAGTACACAGCTTTGCCCTTTAGTGCAATATTTACACTACAAAAAACAGTAATTCTCATACTTTCAATGCATGTACTTCAATGCAAGTGTTTTAGCTTTTACATGTTAATTTGTTCACAATGCCCATGTATAATCATCCTTTATTTACTTTACAGTTTCTTTACATTCTACATTTTGCAGGGGCTCCATTTTTAACAAAATTCCAGTGACAAAGCTTGTTGGCAAGTATGATCCAAAGTTAATCTGAGTAGTTATTGGATACTCCAAATGGAGAACAAACTGTATACTTAACAAACACGCACCTGGTAATAACAGCTGCAACCATACAGATGAAAAATATATCAAACTAAGCCCTCCATCAAAGCATCTAAAATTAGAAATGTTGGGAAATATGTTCATAAACAAGATAATCTTGAAGAACCAGAATATATTCAAATAATTGGGAATAGTACATTTGACAAAATTAACCTACTTACAGACAGCTTAAACCCCCAATAATTCTACAGAATTAATTCCTCCCCAAGATTTCATTAGAATCAAGAAAAACCTAATTTACAGGGATATAAGGCATTCATAAACCTTAATAACATCAAGTCAATCAGACTAGATCATGAAATACAGTCAGATTATGTATTTTTTGAATCACAGAATCTTGGAGGATTGCATTCAAAATTTTCTCAAATTATCTGTTTGTAAGAATGACAGAACTATAAAACCACAGAATGTTGGAAGATCATCTCGTCCTACCCGCCCTGCCATGGCAGGGACATCTTCCACTATCCCAGGGTGCTCCAAGCTCCAATGTCCAACCTGGCCTTGGGCACTTCCAGAGATCCAGGGGCAGCCACAGCTGCTCTGGGCACCTGTGCCAGGGCCTCAGAACCCTCAAACTGAAGAATTTCTTATTAATATCTCACCTAAATTTCCCCTTTTCCAGTTTGTACCCATTTCCCCTTGTCCTGTCACTCCAGTTCCTGATGAAGAGCTCCTCTCCAGCTTCTTTGCAGGTCTCTTCAGATTCTGAAAGATGTTTTGAAGTCTCCACTCAACCTTCTCCGGGCTGAACACCCCAACTTTCCCAGCCTGTCTCCACGGGGGAGGTGCCCCCAGTTCTCTTATCAACTTTGTAGCCTCTTCTGGACTCACACCAACAGAATTATACAAGCCACTGCATGGGCTCTGTTCCACTGGCTGCACTTTCACTAGGGAACCTGACAAATTAAAAATATTGGTAATAAATACCTGCACAGCTAGACACACACGTGTAAGAACACCTTTCAGCAGGGTAATTCTGGGACAGAGATCTGTGCCACAGGCCCTTTTGGAGAAACACAGATGAGAAATTATGCAAGACCAGCTTCTACTTGGCCGAGAAGTAACTAAGTATATATGAAGGGAGGGGAAAAAAAAAGAAGAAAAAAGAAGTTATCAAGGCCTTGATTTCCAAGCTCATGTTAGCTTCCCAAATTTCCCTGGCAGCACAGCCATCATCACTGCACAAACTAGTTTATGGGAACAGTTGCAACTGCTTTCCCAGTATTATTCACAGCAGCCCCTGTGCCAGAGCAGTTGTCTGCACACCCGCACAGCAAACCAGACCAGGGAACTCTTCCAGACAACACCAAGGAGCTTGCTGGGGTTTTGTGCTGGCTCACAAAGCCACACTCCCATCAGGGCACGAGTCCCTGAGTTAAAAAAACCCCACTCCTTTCACAAGCAGCTTCCCGAGTTTCCAAAGCTATTAAAAGAGCCAGCAATGACACAAAAACCCCAAGATGTAGAGATGATAATAAAAAGGAGCCAGACCCAGTAAGGTACATCACCTTCCCTTACATGGGTTTTAGCTTGTTTGCAACAAAACCTTGGCAAAAAAGGGTTTAAATGCATCCCTAAACACATTCCAGGGATTCTACAGCTGCTTTGGAGTATTTGTGACCTAGGTGGGATATCTAAAAGCACACTAAAAACATGTATGGGATTAGAGACAAATCTCTAGTGCTGTCCTTAATGAAAAGATAACGCTCCAGATTAGCTTTTGACAAAAACAAGAGAAATCTTGTAATTCTTAATTTCTATTTTAATACTTGCATTTTGACACATAAAGCCCTATTCAGGTATTTAATTCAAAGCGGATAATCACGACGAGAAGCCAGCCTAAAGCAATGATAATGGCCATGGTAGTTTTTTCAAATCACATCGAAAGGAGCAAGTAGAGCAGCTACAAAGGGCTTGAGCCAAAACCCACCCGGATCTGGACATGTGTGTCCTCGATGGGAATGGAGAGTGGTGGGCTGGCTTGGGAGGGGGATGGTGGGTGGCTTGGGAGGGGGACAGGGGGATGGTGGTGGCTTTTTAGGGGGACAGGGATGGCTTTTGAGCGTTTGGGGTGGTGGCTTTTGAGGGGAATGGGGGTGGCTTTTGAGGGGAATGGAGGGGACTTTTGAGGGAGTGGATTTAGAGGGGGACAGTGGGTGGCTTGGGAGGGGTTCAATGGGTACCTTGTGGTACCAGGGGGTGGCTGGGGGAAGTCGGTGACTTTTGACGGGGACAGTGGTGGCTTCTGAGGGGGACAGAAAAGTGAAGGGTTGAGTGGTGGCTTGTGAGGGACACAGTGGGCGGCACTAGGCACGGCGCTCCACAGTCCACACTGGGCCTTAGCCCTGCGCTTAAAAAAAGACACAACATGAAAAGAATAGTAACAATAACGACCGCAATAAAAACTCACGACGACACAATTACGGATTCGGGTGAATCGCACACTAACGCTGCACGCGGGTTCCCCCCCTCAGCCGCCGCACACAGGCCGGGGGGCGGTGGGTGCGGGTTTACCACAGCGGCACCTCCCAAATCCCACAGGTCCCTCCGTGTGTCCCCCCTCCCCCCGTGCCGGGCCACCCCCCTCACGCGCGGCCGCTGCCTCAGTTTCCCTGCGGCGGGGCGGGCTGAGCGCTGCGGGCGGCGCTGCCCGCGGTGGAAGGCGGTCGGCCGGTCGATCGGTCGGTCGGGCGGGCGGGCGGTCTGCCGGGGGATCCCCATTGCCGTCCCCGTTCCATTTCCCCGTTCCCCCCGCCGTCCCCCCCCGCCGCGCCGCCCCCTCGCCCCCCGCTCCCCCCCGGCCCGGCCAATCGCGGCGCCGCGCACGTGACGAGCGCTCCCCGCGATGACCTCATCCCTCGGTTGTGGGATGACGTCAAATTCAAGATGGATGGAATCACGGCGGCGGCGGCGGCAGCGCGGGCTGAGCCCTGAGCGGAGGCGCCGAAGGGGGCGAGCAGGGGGGGGCGGCGGACAGGGTGAGTAGCGCCCGCGTGTCGCGCCCGTCCCGGGGGCTGCCCGCGCCGCGCGGGTCTCTCCGCGCACAAATCCGTCTTTTCCTGACGTAACTCTGAGGTGGTTTTTTTTTTTTCTTTTTTTTTTTTTTTTTTTCTCTCTTTCCTCCTTCCCCCCCCCCTTTCCTCCACCGAGCGGGGATGCGGCTCCCGCGCGCATGCGCCGGTTTCGTAACCGTAACTCTTCCCCCCTCGCTGGCGGGGCGCGGCGCAGGCGCCCGGAGCGGGCGGGCGGTGCCCGCGGCCGCCGCCACATCGCCCGCCCCGCCCGGGCCCGAGCCCCGAGGGGGAGGCGCGGGGGAAGCGCTCAGGGCGCATGAGCGCGGCCGGCAGCAATGGAAGGAAGGAAGGATGGATGGATGGAAGGCGGGGAGAGGCGGGTCGGGAGCGGAGCGGGGGGAGCGGGAAGCGGCGCGCCGACCTCCGGCTTCCCTGGGCTGCGGCGCCTCAGGAGCCCGTTACCCGCTCCAACGGGCGTGAGGGCCGCGAGGGTCCGGCCGCCGCAGGGCGTGAAGGACCGGTGGTGTGAGGGATTTCAGGCACCGGTGGTGAGAAGGACCGGTCTCCTGAGGGGTGTGAGGGTCCGGCGCTTCCTCCTCCGCCGGCGGCTCAGGCTCTTTCCCCCGCTCCGATCCGAGCTCTAAAACACGAGCGAGGCGCCGGGAGGGCCGTGGCTCGGTGACACGGCTTCTCCCCGGTGTGTCTGGAAGGGAGAGCGCGTTTCATCTCCCCCCAGCGAGGTCCCCGCGTGTAAGTGCAGGCAGGTACCAAACCTCATCCAGACCTCATCAGTGTCTGTCAGTAGAGAAAGGGGAGGTGTCAGAGGATGGTCCGGGCTCTTGCTCGGTGGTGCCCGGCAATGGGCAGAACCTGATGCACAGAAATTCCACCTGAACATAAGAACTTTGCTGTGCAGTGGCCGAGCACCGGATTGTCCAGAGAGGGTGTGGAGTCTCCGTCATTGGAGATACTCCAGAACCATCTGGACACAATCCTGTGCCGTGTGCTCTGGGATGACCCTGCTGGAGCAGGAGGTGGGACCAGATGACCCACGGTGGTCCCTTCCAGCCTGACCCATCCTGTGGTTCTGTAAGCAAAGTGTGGCTTTGCTGGCCTGAGCACTCGTGGGCTGGATTATTCATCAGCAGGATGAAGCACATTTCTCAGCCAGGTGGGGAACTCCTCAGTGCTAGGCTGTGCCTGTGCAGAAAGTTGGGGAGTTGTTGTTTTACCTGGTCACAGCTGTCAGAACTTTACTGTAATCCTGCATGAAGTCCAAGCTGATGGTGTGTTCAGATTGGATGAGATGTATGTAAATAAACAGGAGAAAAACTTCAAGGAGTTACCATTAGACAGGAAATAATTGTGGAGTGTGTGTGTGCTGAGTAAGCTCATCTTAATAATTAAATAGCAATTGCTTTAGTAGCTCTTCCTTTTTTTTGTAGTTGGACTCCCAGTGGAAGTAAGAGGTAGGTAGGCTGTACTTACAAGAAGAGATTGTGATGAATTACACAATCACAGAGCTTTTTGTGAATACACTGGGTATCTTGTAGTTAAATTAAAATTAATATTTTAGCCTTAGATAAATTAATGTGAAACTAGATTTTTTAAAATGTATTTTTGTACAGGACATCCTTTGATATTAAATCAGGAGTAGTAAATACACACTGCAGGTAAATCTAGTACTGTTTTATGTGTAGATTTAGTGTTCTGTTCTGACTTTGCTCAAACTGACAAAGAGCTCTGACTAAAATTTTCCACCAGTGTTATGCTGATCCTCTTGAGGGGAAGTTTGGAGCAAATTTAAGCAACTGTTTTTATAAACCTTGTTAGCAAAAAATCCCCACATTATGTGGCCATCTCTTGGGTGAAAGGGGATCTGACATCCCTTTCTTTTAGATGTGTTTCACCCATATGCTGTAGAGTTGTAATTTCTTAAGAATATTTTGTTTACCTGTGGAAAGTCCACCCATCCTGACTGGATCATGACCATTTCAAGAGCTGTCATTTACAGGTTCTCAGTAGAGGCTTGCAGGGAGATGTCACAAATTAGAACCTCTGGAGTTTTCAGCTGCAGATGAGAATTCCTTGGGGCTTTCACCACTTCGCCTGATTCTGCTTTAATGTTCAAGGTAGCTTATCCTTTAGCACATATTAGCATTCTTATTGACTATAAAACAGGCAGCAGCTTTTAAGAAGTTCCCAAAGTCCTTTTTGTGCTGTACATTCAGTGATAAATGTGAACTTTTGTGCCTCTTGTTCCTGCTGTGTAGGTTCCAAGTGCCAGGGTGACACTCTGCCACGTCCATCTCATACTGAGAACCCTCTGGATCAGTAGAAGCTGGATTTTACTAATAAATTAGGTTTCCTGAGCTCATGGGAGTTTTTTTTTTGTGTGATGCTAGAGAATATGTGCACACAGATAATTAAGTGATCATCTGATCATCTTTGTAGTGATGGCTGATCACACTTTGCTCAGAATTAGTTAGGGGCAGGTCAACATTTGGATTTAAAAGGACAGCTTTGCAGAAAGCCTTGATCTTTCTTACTGTATTGATGTTTTGTTTTGAACTTCAGGATCTGTGAAGCAGTTACTGTTAAAAACCAACCCTCTGCAGCTCTCAGGGTTTTGAAATTTGCTTTATCTGCAAAATGGTGATAACTTCAGCGTGTGACCAAGTGTGGACTCGGAGGGGAGAGGAAGTTGGGCTGTAATCAGCACAAGGTTTGCTCTGCACTGGGAGGGGCTGTGCTCTGAGTCACATGCTCCAGTTGCAACAATTTCAGCTCTTACTAAACTTGAGCAACTGAGCGTCTTCATTTTGAAATTTGTCTCATGTAATGATCTGAGATCCTCAGAAAGCAGCACAAGTCTTCAGAAGCAGCAAAGTCATTTGCTGCAAATGACAAGACTGCAATGTGCCCTCCTTTAAAATAGGTGTTCTGTGCAGGGGGGTTTCTTACCCAAATATTTGTTGTAGTTTCATATTAGTCTTTGTACTGTGGTGCTTTGAATTTTTTTTTCCTACTGGTCATATTAAAGACATCAGCTCTCTTACATTTTCTTTCAATAAGCAGTGAAATAAAAATAAATTTGTTGTCTTTTCTTATTGACTACTTTATGTATTTTGCTGTTCTGGAACAGTTCAGGCATGTTTTATGAACAAGGAAAGAAACTGTTGAGCAAGTCTTCAATCTTCCTGAGCTCCTTCCATCTCCACCCCCATCAGTTCATCAGTCTTGCTGTCCATCAAAAATATGTTTTGAAATCCCCTGGTCCTGATTGTAGAAGGATTTTCCCTCTGAGAGATAGTGAAACACTGTATCTTTCTTGTGCAAATTCTTTCCATGCAGTCTGTGATGAAAAGACATGAAAAATCCTTTGACCAAATATATGTATTTTTTTAAAATGCTGCAAAAAGTAATTTGTATACAATTAAATTGCATTCTTTGGGAAAGGAAGAAATATTTTTCTCTTTTTTGTCTGGGACCATTAATCTCCTTATCCAAGGTTTATCCTACCTCACTACTGAACGTTGTTGAGTAACATTTAGGTTGCAATTCATTCTCTTCAGCTTCTGACAAGTTGTGGTTATTGCAGGGACAGTTCTGACACAGAGCCCAGTGAGTGTCCCCTCCACCCCCTCACAGTCTGATCTGGACACATGTGTGAGTATCTTCAGAGCACTTCTAAAAAACAGGGCTCTTGGGACAGTAAATATGCCTCACAAAGCCCCTGTTAATGTAAATTAAAAGTCATGGAAGGAAAAGCAGCAGAATTGCAGTGATTTCTAATTACTGCAACACTCAGTCATAACCAAAAGGAATTTGTTTATTCTGTACCAAGACATAGCTCTGAGTACAGTCCTTCAGCTGTTAAGGGCCAAATTTCCTGGAATTCCAATAAAAATATGGCCATCTCCATTCTCATAAATACTTTTGAGGAGTAAAGAAAATACAGTGCTCTTGTTCATGGAGCTGGATTTTTAAATTAATTTTTTTAACTGTGTAAGACATAGCCTACCTTCAGTTGCTTGTGGACTTTGAGTAAACTGAAAGTCTTACACATGCTACTCATGAGCTTGTAAATCTCTTAAGGTAAAAACTCAGGTAAAATTGCTGTTTTCTTTCCTCTTTCCTGTATCTTCTTCCCAGTATCTTGGCCAGAATCAGTGATGGCTGAATGACATTTTCTTTGGATCCCTTCAGTGGGAGGAAGATACCTGCAATCCCTGAATCATAACTTTGTCACTCAGCAATTTTTTAGGCTCAGCTTTTATATTCTGCATTTTTCAGATTAAATGTGTTTCTCCCTCATGTCTCATTTTCTTAAAGAAACCTTAGTGTAAACACTATTCTGTTGATAGAAAAGTACCTTACATGGATTTGTGGCTTCCCATCCAAAATACACTATGCCTGTAAAAAGCACCATTAGGGTAATAGAAATGCAACCACAATTAGGGTTTGTCACTTTTACTATACCAGCAAAATTAAAAGCTCTGTGTAGACAAGTTTTTATTGTGAATTAGGCCAGTTAATGTGTCTCATCTAGTAAAGCAGATGACTGAATATTATTCCATTTGATAAGTATATCTCAGCATTGCCAATAAAACAATAAAATCAACCTGTAGCAATAGTACGAGTGTACACATTTGGTCTACAATTCTAAAATTTCATGCATCTCTTACCAAAAAAATAACAAGAAATATTTCTGGGGATGAGATTTCTGTAGGTGTTTAAATTTGATGACCATGGAGCCTTTCAGACTTGTCCCTTCAGAGAGTTTAATTGCAACATTACAAAGCAAATGTTGCTTTGTATTTTGTGTTACAAATACAATTTCCCTTGAAATAAACATTTCAAGGGAATGAAAGATGAAGAACTCCTAGGGTGAGATGTTTTTAAACTTTCAATGTTTTGGTTTAGTTTACAGCAGTTTGGAGGCTGAGTTACACACCTTTTAGTCGAGGCGTGGAGGCCAGGACAAATATCTTATTGAATTGTGTTTGATTTAATCTTCACTGAATGTTTCAGGAAGAACTTTGAGAGTTCCCAGACAGCATTTCCCTGGCCTGTCCCTTCCATCCTTTAGCTGGATCTGCTCCCTGCTCCAGCACAAGGCAGCCCTTCCTCAGAGAGGGAGGAGACACGGGCTACTCCTTGCAGGAGCAATCCCTGGTTAGACTGCTCTGGGAGTAAGATGAAATTGCACCCTGAGCTGCTGCTGGCTTGTAAACAAGAATGGGAATGACAAGAGGAGCTTTGTACTCTGACATTCTGTAGTTTGCTGCACGTCAGGGGGAGCTATTTTAAGTGTCAGAATATGAAACTGAGGGTATGATCTGAATGTGAAAAGTAGCCTCTAATTTCTAAGTGAATTTCATGTCTGTGTCAGGGTAACTGCTAATTATTTGTCCATAGCATAGGGCAAAATAGATTCCAGAATAGTCAAACTGAGAGCAGGTTTAGATTAGGTGTTAGAAAAACACAGTTCTTTACTGTGAGGGTGGTGAGGCACTGGCACAGGTTGCTCCATCTCTGGCAGCGTTCAGGGCCAGGTTGGATGGGGCTCTGAGCAACCTGGTCTAGTGGGAGGTGTCCCTGCCCGTGGCAGGGGGGTTAAAACTGGATAACCCTTAAGGTCCCTTCCCAAACCATTCTGTAATTCTGTGGTTACAAAATTTCTTCTTTTTCTCTCCCTAAATTACTGCTTTTATATGTCTGGAGGATAAATAGGTAGAAATTAGTCCATCAATTTCACACACTAGCAAGCATGTTATTTATCTGATTTTGTGCCTGCCTTCATACCAGTGGGTCTCTCTGTGCTGCTGACCTATTGGAAATGAGAAATGTTTGTCTTCATGGAGAAAGTTCACAGAGCTGTCTGCAGTGGAAAACAGCAAGAGCAGTGAGATCTCATTTCATTAAATCCAGGAAGACAGAATCCCCAAACTTGCAGCAAGAAATTATTTAAGTATTCAGATAGAAAAAAGATTATAGGAATGCAAACAATATTCCTATGTGGGTTTGCAGCTTTTACCTACAGGTTTTGGGGGTATATAGGGGGATGTGTAAATCTGTATGTGCTGCGGGAGATTATCGGTGTTGCAAAGGTTGTTGATGGGAGAAGAGATATTTTATAAACTGTTGTCAAACTCAAGTCATAAAATCCAGTATAGGGTCCTTGAGTAGAAGCTTAAGCACAGTGTAGGTTCCTTTTTCATCTGGATATATGACAAATAAGGGAACTTTCTACTGTTCTGGTGTCTGAAACAGCACCAGCATTGTCAAAGCCATCAGATCCTCAGAAAAGCACTCAAATGGATACAACATTCCTGCATTTTCCAGGGGATGCCCCGGGAAGTCACTTGTATTTTTTGGCTGAGTTTTATAATCCACATTTCTTTGCTTTCTTTAGTGGGTCTGTCCTTGCCATGCTTCTTGTGTGTTTTCCCTGTTTAAACCCCTGTTCAGTCTGTCTCTTCTGTGTGTTTTCTCCTCCAACCTTGTATTCTCCACTTCTCTCACAGCCCTGGCACCTCCTTCCTGCAACACTGCATCTCACTGAAGGTTTCAGAACATCATTTTTCCCACTGCCCCCCCAGCACACTGGTAATGGAGCTTTAGCTGACAGTCAGATGGCAACATCATAACTTAGTTGCTCATGTATTTGAAGGTGTAGCTGTTACACTGAAACCATACATAAATACCTGCCTGATTCTGTCTGTCAAGTTTTAGCTGTAAAGTCAGTGTCTCTGTTGTTTCTAAAGGTGAAATTCCAGCTGGAGGAAGCTGATGGAATAACTTCCTGACAAAGAATGGGGAGGTGCATGGCTTCTCTTGCTGGAACCCTGATGCTCATTTGACCTCTCAGTGAGCTGATTAAGCTCCCTATCCTATAAAATAGCAAACAGATCTAAAAATTTGGAATGGTTTTGTTTATTTGTTTGTTTCCTGCTTAATTTTAAAGCATTAAATCAACTCACTGGAAGATCAAATGAGCAGCAGAGCAGGTGAAAGGAAGGGGACAGTAGGACAGGGCTGGGAGGAGGAGATGTGAGTAAGGAACAGAGGAAAGGAAAGGGAGCTACCACTTCAAAGGGAGGTTGCTGTTGAAGATCAAGAAACTGTTGGGCCTAAGTTTTTTCACCCTTCCCTTGTGAAGAGCTTTCATAAGATTTATTTTACAAAAGTTATTTTGAAATAGTAGAGGCACCTTTTTCTATCCTTGTTCAAAATATAAAATATAAAAACAATCTTATACCAAATATGGTACTTAGGCTTTTGAAATCTAGTTTTCTGAGATCAGTGGAGGGCTGTTGAAGGAGGGAATTAGAGGACTGGAACATCTCTCTTACGAGGGAGGGCTCAGGGAGCTGGGCCTGTTGAACCTGGAGAAGGGATGACTGGACCTCATTAATGTGTATATATCTGTGTGTATAAGTGTATGAATATCTACAGGATAGAGGATGGGCCAGGCTCTGCTCTGTGGTGCCCAGAAATGGGACAAGAGGAATGGGCAGAAATGATGCCCAGGAAGTTCCACCTGAACATGAGGAAGAACTTCTTTCCTCAGCAGTGACTGAGCACTGGTACAGATTGTCCAGAGAGGGTGTGGAGTGTCCCTCACTGAAGATATTCCAGAACTGTCTGGACACAATCCTGTGCTGTGTGCTGTGGGGTGACTCTGCTGGAGCAGGGAGGTTGGACCAGCTGACCCACTGTGGTCCATTGCAGCCTGATCCATCCTGTGATTCTGTGAGGGCTGTCACTAAAATCTCTTCTTGGCCTCCTGAAAGTTCCTGTTGCACTGGCCCTTCCTGGATATGGAGTATAAATTTAGTCACTGTTCCTCCTGAGGACCAGCAGCTGCTGTGGCACGAGGCACCTGCATACAGACTGGGAGATTTTCTGATGCGCTCCTGCTGTTCCCATGATGTCACCTGAACATCATGGAACAAAAGAGGAAAACTTCGTTTCCAGTCAGTAGTGAAGGTGGCTGGAAAAAAGTGGTTATCTGCAGCTGAGAAGTAGGAGTACTCAAACACCTGGAACCAAACCTGGTATTACAGGAGACTGCCAGAGTTGTGTGTTTACACACAGTGCCAGGGAAGCTTTTGTGTGGGGCTAAGCACCGGCAGCCAAGCACTGGCTTTGGGGAACCAGTTCTTGTCCTCCTACGGCTGTTCCTATTGCTGCCTCTTCAGTTCTGCCAGTGCAGTAGTTCCTGATGTGGTTTACTATAAAAATTGACCAGCATTTGAAAAGAAATAATGTTGGGGGTTTATTTATTTTTTGTTCTGCTACGTCATACAGGCCTGCAAATATTTGTACTGGCACAGCTGAAGGAGGAGTGACCTGCAGTGTGCAGGTAAGATGAACACAAGAGAGCAGGGATGGCTTGGATCAACTTTGTTACAGAAAAGTGTTCATGTAGTGAAATTTTGACACATTGTACTCTGACTCAGGTGTTCTTTGGGTTGATTATTTTTTCTACTTCGAAGCATTTCAGTCTTTCATGTGATCTGAGTAAATGCCTTAAAATGGTTCTGCAAAACAGTTCTGGTGTGTTTCTTGCTATTGTTTGTTTAATTTCTGCCGGTTGTGTCTAAATGCTATTAAGCTGAAAGTCAAGCGCTTGAGTTAGGAAATACCAGGATTAAAGCTGCCTTTGGAGGATTGATTTGGTCCTTCGCCATTTGTTTATGCAGCAGCCTTGGTTACTGTTAAAGTGACAGAGTTACATTGCACCCAAGCCTCCTTCACTGTGCCCTGAGCCTGACAGGGAGGGATGTTTATGTCTGTGGTGTTTAGTGTGATGAATTGAAGTAGTTAGAGGAATGAAGAAGGAAACTGTGGCCAGCAGGATGGGTGACTGTTGGGTTCTGCTTTAGTCCTGCAGATTTTACACCACTCTACTGGTTACACTGCACTGCTGCATTAGGTGGGCAGAGGGACACATAGTAATTACATGGTGTTTATTCTGCCAGTTTTAAAAACACAAGAGCAAAGCAGATTAAAATGAAAGCTCTTAAAATATTTCAAAACATTTGACTAATGCATTCTGTTTCCACTGTGTCCTTGAAGTGTGGGTTATGCAGCAGCTTCTCTTGGGTGTCTCTACACCACAGTTAAAGTTCCCTAAGCTCTGTTGATCTGCTACCTCCATTTACCTTCTGCAGCATGCATCCCAGAGGAATCACTTGAGTTTGCAAACTCACTTTCTTCCAGGTGAAGGGAAAGGGAAAGATGCCCTCCTGGAGCACCAGTTATAACTCTGTAAGTGTTAATGGGTGCTCAGACCATGAAACTGGATTAGGGCCAGTCACACTCTTTAAATTGCAGTGGCATCCACAAAGGAGGATAATGAACCACCATCCTCACACCCCCACCTCCATCCTTCCAGTCTTCTTAAATAAAACACAGAAAGCAAAACAAACCAGATTGCTTTCTCAAATTAAGATTGACTGCACTGCTTTTTATAGATGGAGGTGTGGGGGAATTATGCATTATAGCTATCTAAGGTGAATTAAGGATAAATTAGTGTTTATGAAATGACACTGCAAGGCACTGAAATACTCAGTAAAGACTGATTTGGTGAGGAAGCAGCATTCTGGTTTTGCTGTTGCCATGTCACTATGAACTCATTTGGTATTTTTAGGTGGAGAAGTGGTAGCTCAGTCCTTGATAAGATCAGTGCCCTGAGACACTGCATGCAGCATCCTTTAAGTCATTTCTCAGTAATAGCAATTCAGACTTTGATCACTTATTTATACCCATTAGTTTTAAGATTTACCATCATAATTTATTAACCATGGGGTTATAGCTTCTCAGTATTTTTTTTTTTTATTTTGATAAACTTTACAGTTTTGCTTGTAAGCTGATGAGCAGTGAAACCTTTTCATTGTAGTTGCATACATCATGTACAAATGAAACTAAAAAGTAGTTTCTCAAATCAACTGTAAATATAAGAGAATTGCTTTTAACAGACACATCATTGACTTGTTTTATAACCACCATGGAGGTAGAGAGTGTCTGTGAAAAAAATAAGATAATTTAATATTGTTGATTTCTCTGTGTGTCTTCTTGTGCACAGATATATAAATTGCAACTCCTGCCAAAGAAGTTCTTTGTTTAACTTAGAGCCTGGTTATCTTCTTTTGTTAAGCTCTCATCAGAAGCAGTATATTGAGTTATCAAGACATCCTGCAGTATGGAGTAGGCTGTGTTTTGAAGCATATGGATCATGGAGATTTCTGCACTGCAGCTTAATTTGTGCTTATTGTACTCTTGGATGCAACCAAGGGTAACTGCTTCTCAGATATATGGGTTGTGGGCATAAAGTGCTTTAATGCCAATGAATGAAATGGGGATTTCAGTTCTCTGATTGCTTTTCATCCTGAGCAAAGCAATGCAGGGATACTTCAGTGAAAACTGACATTTCCCAGAAACCAGATCCTGACAGTGCAGTTTTAAGGGACACATACAGTTAGAAGTAGATATTAACAGCACTTATTAAGCATAAGTAAACATGATGAATTTGGGTTACAGACAATAATCCTGCTTCCTTCTCTCTTCCCAGTATTAATGCCCTTTCCATCATCCTATTAAAAGTGACAACAAAACCCCCTTAATTTATCTGGTCAGCAGGAGACTGTCAGGGTTGCTTAGCCTCAGAAAGGCAAGTTGCTATAACTAAGCTTTAGATACCTGATCCAAGAGTTTATCAATCCAGTTGTCAAGAGAGATCTTCATAAAGCTGAAGCAGAAAAAGAGATGATCAAGAGTAAAATGGTGGAACTGTTCTTACCTGTGGAAAGGTGTATTTATAGGAAAAGGACACTTTAAAGGACAATATAAAAGCCCATCCATCCATCCATCCATCCATCCCCCAGTTAGTTAGGTGTAATATCCTTGGTGTAAGATTAGCAATTAAAAGGATATTTCAAAGTGGGCAGATGAGCTGGCTCTTCCCATGCCTGTGCTTTTTTGGAGCTAGCAGTGGTGTTTTCATTCCCAAACCTTTCCTCCACACAAGCTGTTCCTTTAATCACTGTTTGATGGTGGTTTAGCCAGTCTACAGAGTACAGGAGATGTGTTTACTTTGCCTCTAACAGTTACAGTTCATATAAGGCAACCTACAGCTTTGTTGTTGTTGTTCTTTTTCAGGGGCATCGGAATCATGGAGGGGCTCTTGCATTACATAAATCCAGCACATGCCATTTCCCTCCTGAGCACCCTGAACGAGGAGCGTCTCAAGGGACAGCTGTGTGACGTTGTGCTGATCGTAGGAGACCAGAAATTCCGAGCTCATAAGAATGTTCTGGCTGCCAGCAGTGAATACTTCCAAACTCTGTTCACAAATAAGGAGAATGAGTCTCAGTCAGTGTTTCAGCTCGACTTTTGTGAGCCAGATGCTTTTGATAATGTGTTGAACTACATTTATTCTTCATCCTTGTTCATTGAGAAAGGCAGCCTTGCAGCTGTGCAAGAACTGGGCTACAGTCTTGGAATATCTTTTCTTACAAACATTGTTTCCAAGAGTCCTCAAGCTCCTTTTCCTTCTTGTCCTATAAAAAAAATACTCTATCAAGATGAAGATGAAAGTAGTTCTCAGAAGAGAAGTGTCATCGTCTGTCAGAACAGAATTGAAGCACAAGCAAAAACCGTAAATCAAACACAACATGACTTAAGCCATACTCCTAAACCTTCACCCTCCGTGGCTGTCAAAGCCAGTGGCAGACCACAGGTAACAAAAGCAACTGAAACCCTTCACAACTTATCACTGACTGAAAGGAGGTGGCTGAAAGAGGGCCCTGTGAGCTATTCGAAGGTTCATGAAACTTCTGTAACTGTGGAGGATCAGAGCAGAGGTGCTTTAGTGAAAAGGAACATGGTGCTGCCTCAGATGTCTTTAGCAGAGAAAGAAATGGCAGGCGGTGAGCCAGGAAGTAGCGCTCAGCTTCTGCGAGGAAAAGTTGCAGAGATGTCTTTGAAAAGACCACGTCCACCAGTCTTGTCTCTGCGTGGGGCAGCGGAATCCACATTTTTGTTGCGAGAGGCAGGAAAAGGAAATGGTCAAGGGGAAGACAGGAATTTACTCTACTACTCCAAGTTAGGGCTAGTAATCCCATCTAGTGGGTCTGGCCCAGAAAACCAAAGTATTGACAGAAGTGGGCCCCTTGTAAAAAGTCTCCTTCGAAGGTCACTGTCCATGGACAGCCAGGTTCCTATTTACTCACCTTCTGTTGACCTAAAGCCTGCACAGGTATCCTCGTGCTCCTCACCGGGAACTAACGATTCCCAGAAGACATTTAATGTTGCATCCCAAAAGTCATCCTCAAAAGAGTCATTGGAGAAGTCAGCCTTGGACGAGAAGCCGCAGGTAATACACCCACATCGCCTTAGGTCTTTCAGTGCCTCTCAGTCAACGGATCGGGAGGTGGCTTCCCCTCTCTCGGAGGTGCGGATCAAAACCGAGCCCAGCAGTCCCCTCTCAGATCCTGCTGAAATCATACGAGTTACAGTGGGTGATGCTTCAGCGTCGGCAAACAAAGACTTTGCTTTTAAAACTGAGGATGACCGTAAGGAACCCAGCAGCCTCCCAGCGAAAAGGAGGTTCCAGGATGATAGGAGGCTGCCGTTCAAGAAGCTGAAGGCAGATGAGCAGGGTTCTCCTGGCTCAGAAGAGAACTTTGAGGAAGGCTCGAGCCCCACGCACCTTGATGCTGATTTCCCTGATTCTGATGTCAGTAAAGATGAGTACAGCGAGATGGAAGAAGCAAGACCAAATAAAAAGTTTAAATGTAAACACTGCCTTAAAATTTTCAGATCAACAGCAGGTCTTCATCGCCATGTTAACATGTATCACAATCCAGAGAAGCCCTATGCTTGTGACATATGCCACAAGAGATTCCACACCAATTTCAAAGTGTGGACGCACTGCCAGACACAACACGGAATCGTGAAGAATCCCTCACCAGCTTCCAGTTCACACGCCCTTTTGGATGAAAAATTCCAAAGAAAACTGATCGATATAGTGAGGGAGAGAGAAATCAAAAAAGCTCTGATTGTGAAACTAAGACGTGGCAAGCAGAGCTTTCAGGGTCAGTCTGCTTCACAAGCACAACAAGTCATCAAAAGGAATTTAAGGTCGAGAACCAAAGGAGCCTATATTTGTACCTACTGTGGGAAAGCTTATCGTTTCCTCTCCCAGTTCAAACAGCACATAAAAATGCACCCTGGGGAGAAACCCATTGGAGGGAACAAGGCTCCTAAGCAGAAAGATCACATTCATATTGAAAACCCAGTGGAAAACAAGGAGGTTTATCAGTGCCGTCTCTGCAATGCCAAGCTCTCCTCACTTATCGAACAGGGAAACCACGAGCGACTCTGTAGAAACGCCACTGTCTGTCCTTACTGCAGCCTTAGGTTTTCTTCTCCAGAGCTGAAGCACGAGCATGAAAGCAAGTGTGAGTACAAGAAGCTGACTTGCCTTGAGTGTATGCGCACCTTCAAATCATCCTTCAGTATCTGGCGTCATCAGGTTGAAGTTCACAATCAGAACACAATGGCTCCATCAGAGAACTTTTCTTTGCCTCTCATGGATCACAATGGAGAAATCACCAGTTCGTCACGGCTGCCTCCGCAGTTGGAATCCAATAAAATGAACAATTTTGTTGCTGCAAAGGAGGACGGTGTGTTCAGTGATTCATCAGAACAAATTAATTTTGATTCTGAAGACTCTTCTTGCCTGCCTGAAGACTTAAGTGTTTCCAAGCAGTTCAAAATCCAGATCAAAGAAGAGCCTGCAGATGATGTAGAGGACGAGGTCACCGAAACGAGCAGGGAACCTAAGGACGTAGTCTCCAAGAAAGATCCCAGTTTGTGGCCCTGTGAAAAGTGTGGGAAGATTTTCACTTTACGCAAACAGCTGGAGCGTCACCAGGAGCTCCTGTGCTCCGTGAAGCCGTTTATTTGCCACGTGTGCAACAAGGCCTTCCGAACGAATTTCCGGCTCTGGAGCCACTTCCAGTCTCACATGTCCCAGGCTGCGGAGGAGTCCACAAACAAGGAGCCTGAGATATGTCCACCAGCTAATTCCCCATCACCCCCACCCTTACCCCCACCCCCGCCACTCCCCAAAATCCAGCCTTTGGAGCCTGACAGCCCCACGGGCTTGCCGGAAAGCTCCGGTACTACTGAGAAGCTGTTCGTGCCGCAGGAGTCGGACACGCTCTTCTACCACGCCCCGCCGCTCTCGGCAATCACCTTCAAGAGACAGTACATGTGCAAACTCTGCCACAGGACTTTCAAGACGGCTTTCAGCCTCTGGAGCCACGAACAGACACACAATTAGCTTTAACAGAACCCTTGCAGAGCTGGTTTGGGGGGGCTGTGTTCAGGATCTCAGAGGCCTGTCACATAGACTACACATTTAAGAGGATCAAAACGATGATGATGGAAAATCTGGAATTTGTGATGCTGCTTGGATTTGGAGATTAGGGAAAAGTATAACTTGGTTAGTAGGTAGAAAGCAGAGTAATTTAAAATACTGTGGTCTGGGATCTAATAGTAACAGAATAAATTTTATTTTATTTCATTTGACACTGAAATACAATTGCATCTGGATTGTATGCATGGATCTTCAACCCGTGATGTTGGTGTGTGCGTGTGTATTATATATAAAGTTATATATTAAACGAAAGAGAAACAACAATTTGGATTCTAACTGTGAGCTTATAGTAGTGAAATACTGTAACCAACGTCATAATTTGTTTTTCAAAAAGAAACCAACACACACAAGCTCCATGTAAGTGGTTGCCATGCACTGGCAGTTTTGGGAGGAAGTGGTTGGAGTGTCTTGCTGTATTGACCTAGGTCTTAGAAACCTTTAGCAATAACAAATAAACCTCAAGTTTGAGTAATCCTGATGTTATTGGATATGAATGTTTGCTATTTTAAGGGAACATAGAATTGTTTTGTTGTTGTATGGAACTTGTGCAAATTAAAATAGAATCTAAAGTCAGCAATATTATTACTAAGATTTTATATAAGAAGTAGCAGCAAGCCTGCTTTCAGCCATTTAATTATAACTTTCTAAGGAAAATTGAGAGAGGGGGTACTTTGCTTTATATAATGTCCCAAAGACTAATTTCCTATGGATACTTGGGTAGCTGAAGTCATTGTGTAACAGCCATCATAATGCAAATGGTACTGTTTATAACATGAACTGAGGTTGAATGGATGTCAGACAAGTTTCATAGTTTTGTTTCCACTATTTGTACAACTGTTTGTAATTTTAACTACAAAGGAATGTATAATTATTAAATCAACAAGAGAGAGCTCATTAAGGGACAGAAGATGAGTTGTGTTTCTAAACACAAGTAATAAGCTCGGCCATGAGTACAAAGATATGTTTTAACAAAACATAAAAATGTAAATATTTATATAGACACCTGTATAAATGAAGATGTATTTGAAATTTGTATTAAGCGTACATATCCAGCTCAAAGCAGAGGAGAAAATCACACTACAATCACTGTATTTTATGGATGCAATGCATATAGAGTAATTCTTTCTGCCGCTTTCTAGCATATGTGACTGTGTTGCAATTTTCCAATTTGTTGAAAATTGTGGTAATAATGGGCTGCAGATATTCTGTGTGGTTCCATTATTTTACCTCAAATGCCAACTGGAGCATTTAGTGTAAGTAAGGTCACACATATTTACCAGGAGCTATAGTAAGGGTCCAAATTTTTCTGTAAGTCAAGGAAATATTTACCCAGAAGTAGGAGGTGAACCAACAATGAGAAATTCTTCTGCTAGAATTTAAACTTAGTGGAGGGGTGGTGGGTTAGAATGATTTGCAAATAATGCAAACAGTGTTTATGATCCTGACCAACTTTCCCCTGCAGGGTTGGGAGAAGGGGGATGTAATTCCACACTGCTGAGTCAGAGCCCAATCTGTGTCCACTGAAACCAGCACAAGTTTGGTCACCAATTTCAGGGGGAGCAGGAGTGAGGCTTGGATTCCCAGTGTAACCATGTGTGTAACTGTTTTTTCAGTATCCCAAGTTCAAAAAGTAGAATTGCAAGCTGATGCTGAGATTCAGCAAAATCAAGCACAAGTGTAACTCCTAAGAATCTGAGGATGGGCACCATTAGGCACACACCAGATTTTTCTCAGTGAAAGCCAAGTGTGCCACCATTTTTTTTTTTTCCCCCCAACAGATATTATTTTTCCTGTAAGGGAAATTTGAATGAATTAACTCAGGATGGACCCCTGATTCTTTTCAGTTACCAAAACAATTGCAATGTTAGTTTCAAGCCTCTTCCGCTTCATTTTTACTACAATCTAAAATTGCTACTGGACACCTCTGAAAGTAACATGTTGTTCTTTTTTTGTCCTCTTTCAGGCAAACTGTGGCTGAGTATGATTAGGCTAATTTGCTTGAGTATCAGTTAAACTCTTTCAGTGGCATTGCATTTAAAACAAGGTACTTGCTTAACAGTGACATTTCCAGTTGCTGACTTTTTTATTCCACCTAATAAGACTATGAATTCCTTTCTTACCAGAAACAATTTCAAAATAAAATGGTTATTGCACTTAAACCTGGTTTTAAAAATCAGAAAACATAAAGCCTTGCTAAGTACCCTTTATATATATTTAAGAAATCTGTGTGTATAAAATATGAACGTGTTTTTGTAGAATGGTTCCTAAGTTTTCCCCAGTGATTCCTCTGCACAACAGCCTAAAAGTTGAGCTAAAGCCTTTTAAAATTCAGTGTGCTTTCTGAAGGAAGGTGGCAACCAGCTCAGCTGGGTCACTTCTAGCTGGGATTCTGCTCTGTGCTACACACTTTAAATCAAAACCTTGTGCAACATCTTTGAAGAAACCCTGGCCTTTTTCCTTGTGTACTAGGTATTATAAAGAATCCATAAAATATTTTTGGCCTAAATAGCCTCCTAAGTTTTTCTTCAGTTGCTTTGGTTTTGGTGGGGGTTTTAAAGTTTTATTTTCCACTTTGAGTGTGTTCTGTGTGATTTTTATTTTTTTTTTTTTTTTTTTTTTTTTTTTTTACATTCAGTTCCTGTTGTTTAGTAAAGGAATTCAGGATCTCTAAAATTTAAATATGAGATGTTTATATAGCAGTTCTGGTTTTCTATTAGCTTTTATACAGTATCTTAAAAGGCCCTTGATAGAAGTGTTTATTTTGGAGGATACGGAATAAATATGCTTCCACTTATATAACTTTAATATATGTCTTAAAATTTAAATTATGGGAAAAAAATGTTAGTTGCTTGTTTATAAATAAAAGTCTTTTGAAGAGTGTCTAGTTTGGCCACAGCCAAAATAAAAGGCAAATTTATTGATACAAAAGCCTGTCTTCATCATATTTTGTTTAACTTTATAGCTGTGTATTGAAGTGACACAAAGTTAGAGGTCTTGTTAAATATAAAAAAGTGTTCTACATTTTTTTCTAAAATTTGTGACAGGAATGTGCAGATGTTTTAATATATAGACTAGAATCTATAATTCTGTCCTTTTTTTGCTATTTTTATAACCTATCAGATAAATCTCAGAGAACTATCCTGCTTCAGTGGGAGTGGAAACTAGTGTTGCATTTCAGGGGAGCAGTGTTGAGCCATGAAATGTATTTTGGTTTGGGACTTTTTTCCTTTCAGGCACTGTGTTGGCAAAGCCTCTAAGCCTATCTTAAGTCCATTAAGATCAGTCTTAACCTTTTTAAAATTGTTCTGTGCAAGTTCATTGCTGAACTGGGACCATGACCAACCTTGAAAGTGAGCAGTGGCAGCAAAACAGAGGAACCAGTAACGAATCTGTGTCTAGTTTTGGGTGATTTGGTAAGGGAGAACAAAACACCCCTTGGCAGGTGATGGAGGAGATAACCTGGTGAAGTGGGTGACCCCAGAGTTTGTCTGGGCTGTTTCAAAACTGAGATGTGTTATCTGTGACCCCAAACAGCTGTAAGAGGCTTGGCCTGTGTTTCCTGTTCAGGCAGGAGCATCCAGGAGGGTTTTTTTGCCTGATGTTGTTTGTTTTCCCCAAGCAGGACATGTGGGTTTGCTCCAAAGCTCTGCGTGCTCTCTGTTGCTGTTCCAAACTTCCAGTGTTAAAATGGGCTCCTCCCATGGGATAAGGACAGACTATGCCTAATTTCTTGGCTCTGACAGTGAGGGTGCAAATATCTGGCATGAGCCTGTAATCTGGCATGTGCCTATACTGTTCAATAAAATTGTTTACATTTTCCTACCAGAAGATTTAGATGAAAATCAAAACAAGCTTAGGGGGTTGTTTTTTGTTGGAGGGTTTTTTTTTGTTTGTTTGTTTTGGTTGGGGTTTTTTTAGTGTTGCTGTTATTGAATCAGTGTTAAAATATTTTTTTTCTGTTGTTGCTGAACACAGCCTGATAGTATTTTTAATGTTATTGATTCTTGTTTATTTAAAATGACTTGTGAAAAACTGTACTGTAACTGCTCTATGGAAAGGGACACTCTCAAGAGAAAGGCTGGATACAGAAAATGAATAGACCTATATTAGAAATACTTTATATTAATAAATAATTTTGAAGAATTTAAAAACAAATTAGGTCATAACACTTGAGCTGCTTGGGCATGAAAATCCTATTATGGGCAGCCTCAGTTGTTGTGAGGATGTCTGAAAAATGTAACTGGATTCTGTGGGTTGAGCTGATTTTTCATGTTGCTTTTCCTCTCACTATTTCCAGAATAAAGGACTCGATCCTCTTCTTCCTTTCCCAGTCTCTCGGTGGTACACATTACCTTTTAAAGACACAAGCTTCCCACTATTGCAGCAGCAGCTTTAATTTAAATGTGTACAGAGAACCAGAACAAACCCTCTTCTGCAGCGTTAAGTGCAAAATACACATAAAGTACATTTTTCAAGGCCCATTCTTGACAGTGTCCCTTTTTAAAAAGCAGGAAAATGGGATCACTTTAAGTGCTTGGGTACAGGGGAATAGTTTCCTACTAGAAATTGGAATTATCCAATATATTTTCTAGAGAGATTTCCGATTAGTTACACAAAATCACTTGTCATTTTAAAGGATTATAGAGGTAAGACAAGCAATTCTGGGTTTATAATCCTGTATACCTTATACATTCTATATCTGTTCAATACACCAGGATGAGTTTTTACTTTTTTTAGGACTGAGACTTAATAGCTTATTGCAACTTTTTCTTTAATGTAATGTAAATCCATTGCTGCTTTGTACAACTTTTTCTACTGTGTGTTTTCTTTACTTAGATCTTGACTAAGAAATGTTGGCGTCCAATAAACTTACACTTTGTTCCTTTTGAGTCACTGTGTCTTCTACTGGAATCTCTTGGCAGAGGGTGGTGTTATTGTACAAACCATTGTGTCTGCGGGGTAGGAAGTGAGTTTGTAAAAGAGCATCTTTTGTCCTGTTTGTTGGATGTGTAAGTGCTACTGGTACACTACTAAAATCATGGGGATTTGTTTGTTTTAGTAAATGCCTCACTGAACCTTTTACTGGAAAATAGAGGAAAACCAGACAATCTCTGAAAAACTCGAGCACAGCCCAAATCCTGCTTCATGAGCAATCAGTGATTTGTGGAAAGAAGTGTCTCCATCTAAAACTGGACTGAGCCAGATGTTTGAAAAGACACAGCAATGTTTTTGGTGTTTGGCAGCTCTCTCATCCAAACCAATTTTGCTGCATGAATTTCCCTCTTCAAAACCCCCTGTGTGGGAATGTAGTGTGTGGATTCCCATAAAGCAGAGAATGATCTTTTTTATCTTTTGGGAATGGGTTTTACTGAGTTCCTCTCTTCACAATAGGTGTGACCTGTCTTTGAGAACACTTAGGCCAGTTTTCCCACCTTCTTGGACTGCACATTTGCTGTCTTTTGCCATTTTTGCCTTGTGTGCCCTGTGGTTGGACCCACTGACCAGTTTCATCCACGTTTAACAGAGGAGACAAGGTCTCAAGAGTTATGTCCCACAGGTTTCATGCAAATCCCTGCCTGGATGTCAAGGAATGGTGTCAGTGGGACGCCACATCTCCAGTGGGGAGGATCAGATTTGCCCAGAGGATGTGCTGGGCACTCTCCTGCACTTTTTACCCCAGCACTTGTCCCTGTGTGTGTGCACTGCCCTCCCAGAGGGAGCAATGGCTCAGGTGGGACACTTGGCAGAGCTGAAGGAGCAGCTCTGCAAAATGGTTGGAACAGGGGTTAAAAGGGCACTGAGCTTGGGAGGATGTGGGCTTCTCCTTGAAAATGGGGACAAAGGGCTCGTGGCCTGTCCCTCACAGGTTAGGGGAGCTATGGAAAAGGCAAAGAGAGGGTGGAGAGCTGCTCTCTGACCTATCCAGAGTCTTAAATCCCCAAAGAATTTGCTGTATCTTTCCCCTTCCAGATAAGAACTCCTCCAGCTCTTCCTGCATCCAGTTAATTCTGACACAGAGCCCTCTCTCCATCACTTCCAGCACAGACTGAGCTTTGCTAGAATGGTTCACAGAAAATGCTCCAGAGAACAAAAAGCCTGTGTTTTGCATAAAATTCAAGAAACAAATCAAAATTATTAAAAGTTACTGGTAATGCCATGAGCATTGCACCTGTTCTTGTGGTTATTTTTGTTCTAATTCCAGCTGTCCCCTTCTAAGACAGTTGGTCTGCAAACAAATCCAGCAATGTTTACTCTTCCATTCATAGGATATTTCCATCATTCAATATACAAATGCAGGAGCATCCTTACTATTAGACCAACAGGGATAGTATTTCTCTTTCCAGTCCTGAAATTCTCTGGCAATAAAAATTTTCAAGGTGTTGGCTGCAATGAAGTAACACACGACTTTTATTTCCCTTTCATTTTGCATATGTTGAAAGAATACATTGAGAATTAGTTTCTGCTGACAAAGAATTTGCTTTAAATTGCCTCTGCAGTTTTGATAAACCCTTAACAATTTATTAATGCCTTGTCAATCCAGGATCTGGGATGGATTCAGCTCTTCAGTGTCATGGAGCCCTGGCTGTAGTCATCAGCTTGAGCTGATAGTTGAGGGCTCAGGCTCCCAGCCAGCCACATGCATCTCTCCAGTGAAGTCCACTGGTGTTAAAAACCTGCTGGGATTGCTGACATCCAGGGGTGATGCTGCTGGAAGGAAGGGACCATGCCGGGGTTTGCAGGCTCTGCAGGCAGGTGGCTGAAGGAACAAAGGGCAACGAGCCAGAAGAAGAGGTCAGAGAAAGTACGATGACAACAGCAGGAGAATGTAAGATACAGAAGTGAGCACACTGTGACCCTGCCAAAAACAACAGCAAGAAAAAAAACAGCCGCTATTTTAAGGTGTCATTTGTGATTAATATGGCTCTTTTTCATTCCCACTTAATCCTTTCTTCCCTAAAGAACGAGGTGTTCCTGGGGACCTCTAACCCTTTTTGGCTGACAGAAACTGCACCCATTGCTCTTGTCATACATTTACTTATGCTATGAAGTCTATGAAACAGTTTAAGGAAAAAAAAAAACCAAAAAACAACAAACCAACTACCCAAAATATATTTAATAATATTTCCTCTACAGTCTTCCACTGAGGGAAGTTAAGTGCTCTTGGAACAGGCTTTGAAGACTGCACATCCTGAGGGCTTCCCCAGGTGTGACAATTACAGCTGTGCAGTATTTGCTGCTTCTTTACTCATCAATCATCTGAGCAGCCAAATGCCACAAGAAAACTTTGCTTTGTTATCTCACATTTAGATTATTTGTATCAGGACAAATTTGACAGAGGTCTGTAAAGGCACGTGAATATATTTTTTAAAACCATGAGGAACCTCTAAAAATACCTCTAAAAATAAAATTCTAAGTCTTGAGGAGATTCACAGATACTAAAATGAGATTTGAAAATGGGTATTTTTAACCAAGTATTTACTACAAGGTTTAAGAGAGAGACTCACATAGAATCTTTGTTTTATGGAGATATCCTATAATCTATTGTGTGCCTCTGATGCTGTGTACAGGCTTTAGAAGGAGACAGAAACAAAAGACTTGCACCACCACACTCAAACAGCATCACACTGAAGGTGAAGCCCTCTATATTTGCACAGGTCCTTGGATTTTCTTATCTGTCCAGCTGAAATGAAGCATTTTCACTGATCTTCCAGAGGAAGACATTTTTTCAAAGCCTGTTGGTTTCCTGCAAAATTCGTGCTGCTGCTCTCAGTCTAAAACGTGAAGGTGTCTTTTGCTACTTACCAAGTCCTTTCTCCTTTCTGATGCCCCACGTTCCCAGCTGGTCTGAGTGTCCTCCAGCATTTGTCTGAGGGACACACGGGTGTTTGTGCTGCCCGGGAGAAGCGCACATCCCTGGGAAGTCCCAGCGTGAGCACCTCTGGGGATCCTGGCGCTCTCTGGTGGAGAGAAAAGAACAGGATCCAGCAGCCAAAATGCAGGGAAAGGAAAAAAAAAGAAAAAAAACCCCAAAAAACAAACAGAAAACAAACAAACAAAAACAAACAAAAAAGTAAGCTGCTTGGCATGCTTTAGTTTCTAAAAACTCAGGGTATTTCACTGATTTTTTTTTTTTGTCAATATATTTTTGAAGAGTTATCATCATAGAAAAAATAATAGACCCAAAAATAATTTTCTTATCTTTCCATTGCAGTGCTAGGGACATTCCAGGCAAAATGTTTCTTGTTAGCTTTTGTCCCTTTTGCAAAATTGTGACCACTCGGAATAGATTAATTGCCAGATATGGAATCACAGAATGGTTTGGGTTGGAAAGGACCTTAAAAACTACCCAGTGCCAGCCCTGCCATGGCAGGGCCACCTCCCACTGTCCCAGGTGCTCCCAATGTCCAGCCTGGCCTTGGGCACTGCCAGGGATCCAGGGGCAGCCCCAGCTGCTCTGGCAATTCCATCCCAGCCCCTGCCCACCCTGCCAGGGAACAATTTCTTCCTAAAATCTAATCTAAACCTGATGTCTTTCAGTTTGAAGCTGGATTTGGAGAAAGGGAAAAGTGTGATCCTACAGGGAAAAGCAAAATTGTTATAATAATGACACTTATAAAATTAGCAGGTGGTATACAGGTGTGCTGTGGTTAATACAAACACCGTGGTGCCATTATTTGTCTGTTTCCACATGTTGTTATTTTTCCTTGTGTTCTGGTTTTGGGTTAAACCACAACCCCATGATAAGCTGCATTAGTGGTGGGTAAAGGGCTTCAAAAGCAAGTACAAGTATCCAGGGTGAACCAACTTGGGTCAACTCAAATAGAATTGAAACATGGCTCTGCAGCTTTGTTTTATATCCAAACACATAATCCAAAATTATGATTGGTCAAAATAAAACATTGTGACACATCTGCTCTGAAACTTAGCCAGTTTGTCAACAATTACATTCGTGGGGCATGGTTGTATTTTCAAGACATTTTTACGACCAAACCTGTATTTTAATAACAAAACTTATTTCTGATCTAATGAAACATTCAGCTCCTGGCAGTGTGTCTTCTTAAGCAGTTAAGAGATACAGGCATTTGGGCAAAGAGGAACTAAATGACCTTAAATGAATTGCAGTTTTTCTACTATGAGGTCATGGTGGATATGTTACTTTTTCTTTTACAGAAATTGGTGTTTGGATGGGTCAGATGTCTCCTGATTTTGCAAATGAACTGAAAATAAGAGCAGTTAGGTGGAGGTCTAGTGATGTCATCACCTCTGAGCTTTTTTTTTGTATGGAGCAAGACTCCTTCATTAAGCAGAGGATGTTCTCTGGAAGACACGAGCTTGGAGGGTTATTCCAGATCAAGAGCCAGACCTGTGCCAACCTCCTTGAACCCACACCAGCTCCAAGTAATGGAAGCTTACTTGGTGGCACATCCCTAGTGCCAGGCTGCTGATCACCTTCCAAAGAGGCTTCTGGGTGTCCCACCTGGCCCTTGCTCCATGTCTTGGCACACCCATCACCCTCCTCCTCCTCAGACAGCTGCCACAAAGACTCACATATGTTCACTCAGTCGGGATGGGATGTGTCACACCTGCTGAGTCTCACCTAGAAAGGGGCTGCAGAAAACAGACTGGAGAGTGCACACGAGGGCAGGAGGGCATGGGGGATCAATATTCTGGCTTTGGCTTTGTGCCTCTCCTGGCCCCACAGCTCCTGAGCAAACCTGCCACAGTCAGCAGGCAGAAGAATAGGGCTGTACCTGTCCTGGGAGAAAGACTGAAATGCTACATGTGAAAGGACAAGTGGTCCCTTCTGCCATGAGGAGCAACATGCTGAGGGATCACATTTCAGGTATGAAGATTTCCAGGTCTGGTTCTGCCAGCAGAGCTGTCACTGAGGAGGGTGCAGTGGCTCCACCACAGGCTGAGGTTATAAAACCTCAAAAAAGACACAGTTATAGCCTGTTTACTCATAGGTAAAGGTAGCCTCATAGAGTCCTGGAATGCTGCAAAAAGCTCTGCTGGCCAAAGTGTAGTTTTGACAAACTAAGCATATTTTGCACTCTCACACTCTTCTGACAAAGCACTTGTTTCAAATCTCACATTAGACTGCATGTATGGCCCCTATGAACCTTCTCTTCCTTTCATGTGTAGAAAATGGAGCACAGAGGCAGAGAATCAGTGGGAAATGTTTGTATTGATTTTATCTCTTTGCAATGTATTTGTTTCTGTATTTGTCATTTTAATTGCAGACTGAACATACTCCCTCTTTTTTATTAATTATTGTATTCACAGCTTAAAAAAATGAAATTTATTAAATAACTATGATTAATTAACTATGAATAACTATAAGCTATGATGTTTATTTCTGTAGCATGGGACTGGGGGTAATCTCAGATCCAACACTTTCCCGTGCTGGGAGTGGCAGAGGAGGCAGTGCTAATCTGAGGCATTTGAAGGTCTCCTCCCACCTTGATGAATCCGGGACTCGGAGATTGCCCCGGGCCAGCTGCAGCACCTGGGCTTTGGCCTTGTTGAACCTCCTGAGCTTCTCCAGGTCCCACTTTCCAAGCTTGTCCAGGTCCCTGTGCACGGCCCCCTCCTTCTGTGGTGTCCCTGCCCTGCTCAGCTTCCCATCCCCTGTAAATGTGCTGAGGGTGAGCTGGATCCACTGTCTGTGTCACTGGGGCAGCCAGGCAAGAGCCCTGGGGCCAAGGCAGAGCCCTGAGGGACACCCCTCGTCCCCGGCCTGCAGCCGGACATGGAGCCACTGCCCACAACTCCCTGGCTGCATCCATCTGGCCAGTGGCTCGTGCCCCGAATAGCCCAGCCTCCAAAGCCTCCAAAAGGGCTCTGCAGGTGGAAGAGACCGTCCCAAGTTTCCCTCATCTGCCTCACGACCATCACAAGAACAGAAACTAAGACCCTGAAAACCCCTGGGGACTTTGTGCAGGGGTTCTGGCCTGGTTGCGGTGGGCTCTTGCTAAGTGATTGTTTGAAGGTGTGCTTGACCTGACACCGGCTTCTCAGAGCAATGTGTCACACCACAACAGTAATAAATCTCACCAACTTTTGGCCAACTGCCCCTCGCTTTGAAATAGACCATAAAAGTGACTTTTCTAAGTTACTTTCTGAGAGAGATCTCCCCATGGAAGAAGACACTGGCAACCCTGTCACATCCATTGGTAGCTACAGCCCCCGCTTTTCTGTCTCTTTCCTTTGACTCTTTATCCCTCTCTCTCTCCCTCTCATCTATCACATAACCCATGATGCTGGCACTAAATTAAAGATGCATTATTGCTGTTGTGATTTAAACTGAAATATCTTGGTGTCCTTTTTGCACTCTGAGATCAAACAAACTCCCACTTGTGCTAGCGGATGGTGACAGCAGGGTGAGGCTGGGGCTGTCGTGTGTGGGACCGTGTCCAAAGCCTCACAGGGGCCTGGGCACATCAGGGGCTCCAAGTGCCCAAGTCTGGGGCTGCTCGGTGCCAGTTCCAGTGGGGTCGGCTGTGGAAGGGATGTCGGGTGTGGCCCTTTGTGACACAGGCGCTGATGCAGGACATGATGGTGCCAGAGGCCTTTGTGACATGGCAGAGCCCCGGCCTGCCAGAGGGGTATATAAGGGGCACAGAGGCCTGGGTGCCCGGTCCCAGAGAGCCGCTCTGTCAGGAGAGAGCAGCTCCCTGAGAGCCTCAGCAGCAGAGCACGATGGAGACGCGCGCAGAGGAGGTGAACCCCAACTCCCCCCCTGCCACGGAGCAGCCGGGCCTGTGCCTGAGGCCCCAGGTGACGGCCAGCCCCGGAGAGAGAGGGGACAGAGGGAGCTGGGATGGGGCTGGAGGCAGCGGCCTGGGGGCCAGGGCTGGGCTGGTGTCTCCTTCCCCCACAGCCGGGGCACAGAGCCAGGGCCCTGCCCCACACAGCCCCTGCTGCCCCCCCAGCCCCTATTCCCCCCCCAGCCCCTGCCCTGGGTGGCTGGAAGCCCTCTGGGAGCAGTGTGAGAGGGCAGTAAGGGGGACAGAGCTGCCAGGGCCACAGACTGTGGGGTGGGACTTGGCCAGGGAGGAGAGAGAGTGGGAACCCTACCTGGGCCAGGGCCTGCCCCAGTGGGAAAAGGAGAATGTCCAAGAGCTGGAGCAGTGGGAATATGAAAGATTTCAGCAGCCTTCCCAATGGGGAAATGAGAGATACCAGGAGCCTTCCCAGTGGGGAGATGTGAGAGTGCAAGAACTCTTCCCTTGGGAATATGAGAGATACCAGGAGCATTCCCAGTGGGGAGAAGTGAGAGTGCAAGAACTGCTCCCTTGGGAATATGAGAGATACCAGGAGCATTCCCAGTGGGGAGATGTGAGAGTGCAGGAACTCATTCCTTGGGAATGTGAGGGACACCAGGAGCCTTCCCAGTGGGGAAATGAGACTGTCCAAGAACTGGACCAGTGGGAATATGAAAGATACCAGGAACCTTTCCAGTGCGGAGACATGAGAGTCCACGAACTGTTCCCATGGGAGTATGAGGGACACATGATGCCTTCCCAATGGGGAAATGAAAGTGCCCAAAAGCTTTACCAGTGGGAATATGAGAGACACCATGAGCTTCCCCAATGGGAAGGCCCAATTGACCAAGAGCTGTATGAAAGGGAAGTCAGACAAGACCCAGAGCTGTCCCAAAGGCAACCCTGGAGAGACATAGAGGAGTTGGAGGAGGGTGTGGAAGAGATCACCATCCACACCATCTGGGTCAACCCCAAGTACCCTCAGCTCCTGCAGGACCCCGATGCTGTTCCACAGAGCCAGGGCCCTGCCCCACACAGCCCCTGCTGCCCCCCGGAGCCCTCAGCTCCCCAGCCGGGAGCCCAGGCCCTCAGGGAGCCGCCGGCTCCCCCCAAGAAACGCCCGTCCCGCTTCAGGCGGGCGCTGCGGGCGCTGCGGGCGCTGTTCCGCTGCCCCTGCCTGAGGCCACAGACGGACAATCAGTGCCCGCTGCCCGCGCCAGGCCGGGCCCCGCAGGTGGCGGCTGGCCCGGAGCCTGCCCCTGTCACACGGGCTGCCTTTGATGGCCAGGTGTCAGGGACATCAGGTCCTTGGCAGGAGAAGGGCCTGGCTGAGGCTTAGGCCTTGACAGGCACCAGTGGTGTCAGAGCCACGGGCAGGGCCACAAAGCCTGGGGACAAGGAGCTCCTGCTCAGAGGGGACACCAAGGACACACGAGTGACAGCCACAAGGACGTTTGGCAGAACTTCCCAGATGAGGACCAAACTTATAAAGCCAACTCAGGAACTGTGCTGAAATCGGCTCCAGCTGGGGAAAAGGGACTTCTGGCACGGGGAGACGGCGACCACCAACTCCTGGCCCAGAGACCCCATAACCCAGCAAGAAAAAAGAAGAGACAGACTGAGCACAGAGGAAGACTAGATAGCATAAGAAGCAAGGGAATCCTTAAACCAATAGAAGAAAAGTACCAAGATAGAGATATTAATGCCAGGATACTAATAGTAATTATTATTACAAATGAATATTATTCAATAATAAAAGTTTACATTATTATTTAATACATAGTGAAAAAAATACTATTATAAATTACAAATATAAATATTGTGTAACAATACCTATAATGGCTATATATAATAAATATTGAGAAAGAATATATAGTAAGATATAATATATATATTGTAACATTGTATATATATTGTAAGAGAATGCATGTAATAAATTATATAAAACATTAGTTACATATAATGTAAATATAACATCTAAATATTTAGATATGATACTATAAACATATGAAAATAATTTAAAAGAGTTAATAATATGTGAAATTAGTAAGGGAACCATATAACTGTTAACCAATAAAAATGAATGCCTTTGTTTGGTAAAATGTATAAATAGTGAAATGCTTTGATAGTCGCTGTGCTGGCTTTGTGAATTTGCCCCCCAGCACCTGTTTCTGTGCAGAACTGTAAATAAAAGAAATATCTGAACTCTGTGTTTGGATCGTCTTCTTGCACACGGGGTGAAAGAATCCATTTTGGGACAGCAGCTTTGCCATGGACACATTGATAAAAGATGCTGCTTTTCCTGCCATGCTCACCTGTGCCATCCCATCCATCCCAGGCACACATCCCTGCATGCCCCCACCTGGCCATCTGGATGGATGTGGTACTTTGGGATGTGTTTTAGGGGTGGTGATGGTGGTGCTGGGATGATGATGGAACTGGATGGGCTTGCTGGTCTCTTCCAGTCTTGATGATGCTGTGACACAGGGACTGCCTTGACCCAGGTGCAGCACTTTGCACTTGGCCTTGTTGAACCTCGTGAGGTTCTCGTAGTTTCACTTCCCAAGCTTGCTCAGGTCCCTCTGCATGGCCCTGTCCTTCCATGGTGTCACCATGGTGTCACTGCTCAGCTTCCCATCCCCTGTAAATGTGCTGAGGGTGAGCTGGATCCACTGTCTGTGTCACTGGGGCAGCCAGGCAAGAGCCCCGGGGCCAAGGCAGAGCCCTGAGGGACACCCCTCATCCCCAGCCCCTTGCCCAGCTGGTCAGAAGACCAGGCCCTCAGTGAGCACTTGGTGGGAGCAATGGATGTGTCAGAGACTGAGGAGGAAGAGTGGGAATCTGGCATGGATCATGAGCTTTCCCAGTGGGGTGATGTTAGGAGCTACCAAGAGGTCTCGGACTGGGAAGGATGCTTGGAGCAAGGGCTGTCCCACGGAGATGTCATCAGCTGTGGGGAACTCCCGCTGGGATGAGGCGAGCAGCAGCAGTCCCAGGGAGAAGCCCTTCTCTACCAAGAATTTTCTGCCTGGGAGGAATGCATGGAGCCAGGGCTGTCCCTTGAGCAGAAGCTGGTAGATCCCCAGAACTGTCTGACTGGGAGGACTCTGTTGGCCGAGAGCTTTCTGAAGAGGAAGACGCCGTTGGCCAGGAGTTGTCCTAAGGCAATGGTAGCAGACCCTCCGTGCAGTCCAGTCGGGAAAATGATGGTGACAAAGAGCTTGCTCAGGACAATTGGGAACACGTGAGGGTTCACAGCATCCGGGTCAAGCCCTTGCTGTGGAGAGAAGGACGTGGGACAAACCGAGCTTCTTGGAGCTGAGTGAGGCAGTCAGGGAGCACAGCCCGGGAGTTTTTGTGGCGGGCGGGCTCCCAGTGCCTGTCCCGCGGGAGGCCCGGGTTGAGCGCGGGGCAGCTGAGCCGTGCCAGGAGCCGCTCTGGGCCTCCCCTCCCCACCTGGCAGCCCCGGGGCCTCCTCAGGGCTCCGCGCCTCCTCCCACCTTCGAGGAGCAGGTGCCAGCGGCAGGGACACAGGGCCCGGAGCCTGCCCCTGTCACACGGGCTGCCTTTGATGGCCAGGTGTCAGGGACATCAGGTCCTTGGCAGAAGGGCCTGGCTGAGGCTTAGGCCTTCACAGGCACCAGTGGTCACACGAGCTGCCTTTGCCCCAACGTGGCCCTCCAGGCTCAGCAATGTGGGGGGAGTTGGTGCCAGGTGGGCCAGGGGTGAATCCCAGAGAATCATCATGGTGGGAAGAGACCTTGTCAGTCATGCAGTCCCACCAGCACCCTGGCACTGCCATCAGCACCCCAAAACCACATCCCCAGGTGCCACATCTAGACGACTCCTCAACACCTCCAGAGACAGCGATTCCACCACCTCCCTGGGCAACTTCTTCTAATACGTGACCACTGTGTCAGGGAAAACTTGTTCTAATATTTAATCTGAGCCTCCCCTGGTGGAATGGAAGGCCATTTGGTCTCATCCTGAAAGGATAACGTGCTAATCCTTTGGGGTTGTGCCCATGAGGAGTGAGCACACATGGGAGATGTTCCTCCATGGACATCACTGCAGGACTGCAACACAAATGATTCTTCCAAAACAATAAAGGCTGAATTTAAGTACTAGTAAGAAAAAAAGACCACAACCTCCCCACATACAAAAAAAAACCCCAAAAAAAAACCCCAAAAAAACCAAACCAAACCAAAAATAAGAAGATGATGGAGAAATAATAGTAGTAAATAAGAACAAGAAAAGGAGTAAGAATAGTAAGTTGAATGAGAATTATGAAGAGAAAAAGATAAGGAGAAATTGTAGTAGTAGTAGTAGTAGCAATAATAATAAGAAAAACAATAATAGTAAGGACAAGAATAAGAAGAAAAATAAATGGTAGTAGTAGTAAATAATAATAATAATAGGAAGATGAAGAAGATTAAACAGTTGTAGAAGTAAATAATAGTATCAAATTAAAATAAATATTCACACATCTTCTAGAACCACAGAATGAAGGGAAGGATCCTAAAGTCCTCTAGTTCCAGCTGTTTCTCTTCTACTCTCTTTCTGAGTCATCTTTCCCATTTCTTTCTACTGCTCTACCTCCTGCTTCTTCGTAAATAAAATCCATGTTAAATAAAATCCCTACGTTGTCCTCACATGGCCTCCTTTGCAGCTTCGTTCAGGCAGAGGCATCTCTCCCTCATGGGCTCGTAACACCTGCACAGGGCCCCTTCCAGCCGCAAGCATCCCGGGATTGTCAGCTCCTCACTTCCCTTTTCTTCTGGTCTCTGCTTTCAGCTGGGAATGTGCTTGAAAATGCCCAGCAGAGAAGCCTTTGCTGCCTGCTCTGGGAGCCCACAGAGCTTCAGGACCTTGTCCCCTGCACCTGCACAGCTCCCTCGAGAGGCACGGCAGAACCAGCACCTGAGAGCCTCGGGAATTCCCTCTGTGGTCCATGGCACACACTGCAATGCTCTGGAATTCCAGCTCCCAGCAAGGATAAGATGCTCCTGTGCTTTAAGGCAAAGCTCTGAAGGGACTGAAAGCCAAGTGGAGCAAGATCTTGACATTTCACTGCCAGCCTTTGGAATTTCATCAAGGGTTGCTTTAGCATGTGGATTGGGGAAAAAAAAACAACCCAACAGGGTAGGATCTTTGGCTGGGAGTTGCCACGGGTGAAGAGACACACTGGGAAAGATAGAGCAGGCACTTGCCCCATACCAACACCGAACCCCTCTACCCCCGGGAAACTGGGTGTCCCCTCCGTGTCCCCCATCCCCTCCGAGGTACCGGACACCCACTCCAAGCCCTCTGTCCCCGGGCACCAGGAGCCCGTCCCGAGTCCTTTTACCCCGGGGCACCGGGCGCTCACCCTGAACTCCTCTACCTTCGGGGGCACCCTGAGCTCACCCTGTGCCCTCTTATCCCAGGGTACCAGGTGCCTATCCCGAGCCTATCTATCCCCTTTACCTACCAGGAGCACATCACGAGCTTGTCCTATCCTCAAGAGCACCAGATGCTCATCCCAAGCCCCTCTTACGCCCGAGGGCACCGGGTGCCCACCCCAAGCCCGTGTACCCTCTCCTGCCCCCGGGCCAGCAGGCGCCCATCACCGCCACGCTGCAGGACACGGCGGGCCGAGCAGCGCCGCCAGCCCCGTTTGTCGCCCGGCCACCGCCCCCGCGCCGGCAGCGCTGGCCGGGAGCCAGAGCCGGGGCCGTGCCCGTGGCCGGGCCCCTCTCCACCGCCCCGGGGCGGGGACTGCGCCGCGGGCGGGCGGGGCAGCGCGGCGCGTCCCAGGGCAGCGGCGGTCCCTGCGCCGGCGCCGCGGGCCGAGCGAGCGCTGCGCGGGGCTGCGGCCGCCGCTCCGCCGGGCGCGCCTTGGAGGGCTCCGGAGTCGCGGCCCCATTATGGTCAGCCATGGCGTGGCTGCCGGGCGGGCTGGCCGAGCTGCGCTGGGGCGCGCTGGTCGCCCTCTTCGTGGCGGCGGTGGCCACGCTGGCCGTGTACCTGGTGCAGTACGCGCTGCTGGCGCTGCGGAGGGGCCGCCCGGCGCCGGCCGCCGCTGCCCCGGTGCGGCGGGACGAGCTGCTGGAGGAGGGCGGCTCGGTGCTGGCCTGGGCGCTGTCGCGGGGCAGCTGGAGGCGGCAGTGGCGGCGGGCCTGGGTGGCGGCGCTCCGAGCCGAGGCGGCGGAGCGGGCGGTGAGTGCCGGGATGCAGGTGGTGGGTGGGCGGCGGAGGGACGGAAGGGACGGAAGGGACGGAAGGGACGGAAGGGACGGGGGATGCCCGGCCGCGGCTCCCCCGCGCCCGCCGGGATGGGGCCGGCGCCTCCCGGCCGTGGGGCATCGCGCCGGGACGCGGCTCCGGGCGCTTCCCGCTGCGAGGAGCGGCTGTGGGGACGCCGGGACTTGCTGCAGGGATGTAGCGGGTGTGTTCCTGAGCCTCCGTGCGTGTGTTTGGATATTTACACGCGCGTGTTCGGCGGCTGCTTGGCTGGGATCGCGGGAGGGAGCTGGCCAGAGGCGCGGAGAGGGAGCGGGGAAGGATGGGGAGGAAGGAAAGCGCCGACCCCCTCAGCCCCTGGCAGGGGTTCGCTCCGCCGATAACATTGTCCGGGCGCAGGGACGAGGAAACAATGGAAACTTCCTGGCCTGGGCCTGCGGCCCGTCCTTCGGCAAATAATTCCCAGAGCTGGGCTTCCCCCGTCACGCCTCAGGCCCCGGCGAGCCCGCGTGTGTGTGCTGTACTCTGGAGCCCGCTGCATGGTGCATGGCATGCTCGGGTTTGGTCAGCTCGCCCGTAACCCGGCTCAGGGAGGATGCACAAAACCTGCTATTTCTGTCCATCCCAACCTGCCCTTCCTGAAAAAGGCGCAGTGTGGCATCCTGGCTCTGGGGTGTAATGGTATGCCCGGTGAGGTGAGGAGGTTAGGTGAGCCTGTGGCAAGCTGATTTCCTTGTCCTGAGGACTGAACCCTTGTCGTGTCAGTGCAAAATGCTGAGGATAAACTCTAGGAAGTGGCATGTCCTCAGGTCTCTGAATTTGCGTGCGTCTTAGACCAAAGAGGTTCTTCCCTACGTGTCAGGGAGCAGGCTGGGGAAGAAGGAGGAGTGGGGCAACATGTGCGTGTGAAAGATAAGAAATAAAAATGAGCACTTCCCAAATATTATAAGTTGGGCAGCAAAAATAAAAGATTTCGTCTGCCCTTTCAAATTTCACGGTGTGGTTGAGAAAAGAGTGGGTTGTGCTAAGAAATGGAGCTTGGTTTGCCCTGCACTTGTGGGAAAGAAGGGTGCAGACAGCTTGAGCACAGGTGCTGGGAGCTGAGAGTGACCAGACACAAGTGGCAGCTCCTGTCCCCAAGCAGAGGGGACACGACACCCTCCCTGCCCAGGTGAGCAGCTGCAGCCAGTTGTTCAGCGCCTGGAACTGCAGCGTGGCGTTGCTCCCGCTGTCAGGATCCCAAAACAGCGTCAGCAGCATGAAGCTAATGAAATTCCTGCGTGCAAAACAACCCCGGGTGATGAGGGAAGCGGGGCTGAGTGCTCGGTGTGGGCAGCAGGTGAAGAATGCGGTGCTGATGCTTCTGAAGGGATGACCTCAGTGCCCAAAGGCTGCCTTCGCCCTGCTGTCTGTGTGAAGACTGAGTGGCTGTCATCACTGTCTGCCTTCACTGATGAGGAGGGCTGGGCAGGGGAAGGCTTCTTTCCTCACCTCTGCAAGATGATATTTGGGGTTTCTTAGTTTTGGCACAGCCTACTGCAGCTGTATTAGAGGGCCAAACCAAACATGCCTTTTCGAACTACAGCACTGATAAATCTTTGCTGAAGAACAGCAGTTTCGCTGAACCCTGTTGCTGTTCATGGACTTGGCTCTGCACTGTGTACCTTGATATTCTACTACAGGGAAAGATGGGTTATGATTAGGTCCATAGTTATGTCCTAAGTATATGTTTTCAGGCTCTACCCTGTATTATGGAGTGAGGTGTCATGCAATTAATACGTGGAAGTTTTGACAGACGTTTGCAATTCCAGGAACTTGACTGGCAGTGCGTTTTTTATCCCTTGTTTTCAAGTGATGGGTTCATCACCTAATAATACTTCTTTTTTTTTCTTGTTTCTTAGGATTCCCAGTTGCTCACGTTTGAGGAAGACGACCCAGCAGAACCACTTGAGCTAGCAATTAAAGAAGTTACCAGTGTTGTAAAGTCAGCTGAAGAGAAGGTAAACTTTGGATTTGTTGCCTTTCAATGTACTTTGGGTCAGGAAATGTTTTATTAGTGTCAGTGGAAGTTTTATTTGTCAATAGATCTGTACCCTTGACCTGTGATTGTCGAGGTGGGTAAGAGGCTGCCTCTCTAAAGAACCTATGCAAACTCCCTGCATTGATTCACTTCTTTTGCATGTTGTGAGCAGAATGTGCTCCAGGGCTTCCACCAGATGCACAATAACCAGGGTTATGCCAGGTTTATAGCTACACCCTCAATGAGCTCATGGAGCAGCCCTTTCCCCCACCTCCACAGTCCTGATGATGGTTCCCCATCCTATTTGCTAAAGTGTGGAGTAGGAACTTCATTGAGAAGAGAGAAACTTCTCTCCTGGGGTGGGCAAGCATCTTTGCCTGCCTCTTGCTGTTTGTGTGGCTGATGACAGGTTTGCTTCCTAAGTGGGAGCTGAGTAAGGATCTGTGGAACAGGTGCAGAGTCCTGAGGGTGAAGTCTTGACTCTGCTGGACCCTGTATTCAATGAGGAGCAAGTGATTTCTGTCCTTCTGTCCCACTGCAAATACTGGGAGGTGGTTCAGTGCCTGTGAAATTAAAATAAGGCAGAACGTGGCTCTCAGAACAGTAAAAATGCATTAAAAAGGGGGAAAAAATAAATCTATATATGTTTATTAACAATGATAGCTCCTGCATTTTTGTCCTAGTGACTGTAACTACTGGTTACATTAGGCATCAAATTAGCCTAATGCTTTTCTTTTAGTTTTGCTTTGTTATTTTGCTTTGCTCGTCTGATTTAGATGCTAAGCAGCTCTCCTATGATTCCTTTGAAAACTATGCATGCTTATCTGCCTGATACACAACTTAGAGGCACACCCTGACTGGTGGCAGCTGGGGATTGTTAACATGTAAAGCTGTTTGTGTACTTATTTTCTCCCCTTCTTATACAAAACTTATTGCAGTGCCAGTGATCCCTTGCCCCAGCAGTGAGGCTGGAGAGACTGGGCTTGGTAGGGCTGGCACAAGTGTTATCCAGTGCCTCTGGAAGATGCCACGATGGGAAATAGTAAGGAGAGGGCAATGCTAGGTCTGGGAGGGATGTGCTGTGTCAGATGTGAAGCCAGAACCCAAGGGAGAGCTGCTTCAAGTAAAAGCTGACAAATAACAGCACAGAAAGCTGGTGTCTTGCAGTGCAGTGTCTAAAATGTTGCTGGAAGGGACAGGCAGGGCTGGGTTGAGCCATTCCAGCATCTTAATCGTGGTGTTACACTGCAGACAGAAGTCTGACGTGGTTTCAAAACAGCTTAGACCAATAGAAGCACATTCTAAAAATTGTTGTAATAAAACAGGTTTGCTTTCATACACTGAGTCCTTCTGAACTGTGCCAAAACCCATTTCAATAGTCTTGTGCACAGCTGCTGGAAAAAGTTCTCTGAATCATTCCTACTCCTTCAGTTAAGGTACAACCTGAATATTTATTTGAATTACAGGCTATAATAACCTTAGAGTGGCAGTCTGGTAGCTACTTTTCCTTCTTCTTTAAATACATCCCTTTCTCTAAACACTTCAGGATTTCTCCTATATGATAATTGTGTCTTACATTTCCTGAGGTAATACCAAGGGTGTTTGGTTTTTTGGGGGGAGTTTTCTTTATCTTGTTCTCTTCAAACTCTTAATGTTTGCATGTGAAATAGAAATCTCTCTCTGCAGCTTTCCCAAACTCCTAGTTCTGACAGAAATTGGTGTGTGCTGCACAGTGCAGGGCTGCAGACACGGCTGGAATGCTGCTGCTTCTCAGCTTGGCCCAAGCTGTGGTGATAGGAACAGAGCTGCTCTGTGGCTGAAGGCTACACCACACTGCCCCTTGATAAAGCCCCTATTTATGTGTTCCCTTCCTTCCAGTTTTGGGCCAGAGCCTAAATATATAGAATGAAGTGGCCTGTTTTCATCATGTGGTATTGGTTGTTTTGTTTTAATAAAGTAAATGCTAGAAATATTCTCAGTCTTGGCTTTTTCTGCCAGCCTTTCCATTAGTGCAGTCTATTTCCAGAGGACTTGAACTTGACAACAGAAACAGCAACAAAAAAGGCAGCAAAAAAGAGGATTCTCTTGCTGGGGACTTGGCACAGAGAATTTGGATGGAGCAGGCTGTGACAGAAGTCTCCCTTTTTTTTCTATTTCATGCTCAAATGGAAAGGGGTAAAACTCCTTCAGAGTGCCATTCCTTTAATGTCACTGCTGCACGCCTAACTGGCTCCATTCCTGGTTACATTCATGTGTTTATTTCTGATTATTTTTGGTGGGGTGAACTATCCTGACCATGACACACAGTTCCTGTTGTCTTTTAACTCCTCATTTTGCTTCAAAAGCCATCCCAGATCTTTGTTGCTTTAATGTCTGGGTTTTTTTTACAAGTCAAGGTGGAATTATGGCCTGGGGAGATTTTTTTTCCTTGGCTTTTCTTAGTTTTTGCACTAATATAATCCCTTCTCCTTAATGTGTTTACTCTTCTTCCATGGTGCTTGCTGTCAGTAAATGTATTATGAAGGGATTATATTTCCTTCTAGCTTTTGTTTAGCTTGCCTACATAAGTTGCTCCTTAAATCTCCTTTTACAAAGCTGTCCTGGCTCCCAAGTCTCTCCTATGCACCCATTCCCAGCAGCAGCTCCAATTAAATCCATGTTTTTGAACTTGATGGCTGAAGGGCCACACAGCCCTACAGGTGAGGTCTCACAGTGCAAGGAGGCAGCTTCTTTTTGTCTCTGGAAGTACTTTCCTGAGGGGTTTTGGGCTTCAGTCTGCCTCTCCTGTGGCTGCTTCATGCTGTGAGTGCCTTGTTGCATCAAGGTCTCTCTCCCTGTGGTGCTCTCCTGGTGATAAGCTGTCCTTTGTGTGAGCAGTAGTTGTTAATTCTTACACACACACAGACTCCGTATTTTGTATTGCATTCCTCTCCTGCATTTCAAGGTCTTTCAGCTTTCCTGTGTGATGAACTAATCTTCCTTTAGGTTGCTGCTTCCCAGCCTGCTTTCCTGAGCATCACATTTTCTTTCAGGTTTCACCTGAGGTATTTTGGATTTTTAATTGTGCGATAGGTCTGATGCCTGAGAGAATCTTTGGTAATCTCTTTAGAGCTTTCACCTCCCTGCTGGCTGTACTGTCCTCTCCCTTTCAAACATGCCAGTCCCCCTGAACGGGGGAATGATGGAGTACAATCTGAATTGTTAGTGGAACGAGTCTACAGAAGGAAACAAGACAACATTATGATCTGACATTGTTCAGAGCTGAGTGCCTTGTCAGGGGAACACATCCGGGTGGGGATTTGTTTGCCTCCCTGGAGGTGATCCTGGGTTTGGCACTGTCTGTCTTCCTTCCAGCTGCTGCTGCAGATGTGTCTGGGCCTCCTGTAGGCTTGTGCCAGGTCTGCCAGCTTGGCACAGGAACCAGGGAAGCCTTAGCACCCCGACATGGGAGCTGGCTGTGCGAGTGAATTGCTCTCCAAGCTACCGCAGCACAAACTGGCAAACCTCTCCCCAGGTTTTCTGTCTCTGTGTCTTCAGCTGTGCTGTGTCTCAGATGGTTTGGAAAGGCTTGCATGACAGTGAGGCCAGACTAGCAATTCTAGTTCTGGTATTGGTTTATATTCCTCTTTCTGAAATACAAGCACTGCTTCCTGTCTTTGCACAGTTTGATGTTCATTTGAACCTATTAGGTGGATTGAAAATTCTTCCTGTCCTGTCTCCTTGTACTCCCTGCTTGTTCATTTTATTCCCTCACTCCCCATTTTTTCCACCTATTTGAATTTGAATGTGTTGGTCTCAAAGGAGTGGATAAATTCAGATGTTCCATCAAGTTCTGCTTTGTTTCTGTTGCTGACATGGAAACTCTCCTGCACTGAGTCCACCCCTCACCCTGCCTTCACCATGGTGTTTATCACCATTTGGAAAACTGGTCTGAGGTTTTCACTGGATTTACAGGCAAATTCAGTTTCATACTGGCTCCTAAAAATCCACAATTGTCTGTGCCTGGGTTAGACATTGCATTTGTCATCTCCCCTTAATTTGCTCAGGTCACTTGGTAAATTGTTTAGGTAAAGAAGGAGAGCAGAAGAAGGTGGAGAAACCCCCTCAAGAAATGAAGGAATTGGCTCTGGTAACCAAGAAGATCATTTAATTCTGAACAGCTGAGTGCTAATGGCTGTCTAAAGGAACATGTTTTTGACTTGAAAATTTTTCTTGTGGTGAGGTTTTAAGCCAAGCACACAAACTGTCTGTGTGGCCATTGACAAGATAAGTTTTCCTTGCCAAAAAAAAGAGCCTTTTCACTGCAGTACGCTGTGAGACATATGGGAAATGGTGAGGTCCTAAATCTTACAGTGAGATCAAGGCAACTTTCACTGTGGGGCTGCCTCATAGTTAATTCTGTTTTTCTTGTGAAAATGTTAAATATTTGTATTACTTACATACTACTGAGTAACCTCAAGTAACCTTCTCTTTCTGGAAGTAAATACCAAGTGCAGTAAAACAAATTTCCTTCTAGAAAACAAACAAAAAAGGCAATCAGGGCCCATACTGCTGGGGGTTTTACAAACACGTGTGGTGTGGTCAGGGCCTGGGGAAGGTGAGGGAAATGTTCCCCATCAGGGCTGTCAGAACTTCCCCCTGAAGTCACAGCTCTTCTCAGAGAAGGAACCTGCTGCTGCTGCACTTGGGGAGGGAAGAGTAAAGAAAAGAGAATATGTAGTGCACAAATTAATGGGGTGCCAGTGCCAAAAGTGAAACCTCAAGGCAAGAGGACACCATGTGTGAGGAGCAGGGGCACCAAGGTGCTTCTTGAGATGAAGCAGCTTCTGCTGCTACTTAAGGAAGAAAAAATCTGAAATTTTGAAGCCTGTCTGGAGGAACTGCAAAGGGAAAAAGCCTGGATATAGATGGGGAGGGAAAAAGGGTTTTAATAGCTGTGAGTACACAAGTATGGACACTTGACTTTCTCAGAAAAATAGTCTTGCTCAAACCACAGTGCTTTTTCTGTCTCCTTTGTTCCTGTGGTTGTTTATCTGGAAGAGAATTGTTTTTAGGATCATTGTACTCAGAGATTTAGGTACGTGTGAGCAAGTTGTGTCACAGCATCTGTGGCTCAGTGGAGCTGGGCACCAGCGTTTTGCACTGGGGAGCTGAGCCCAGCCAGGTCTGGGAGTTTTGGCCACTGCAGCTCATCCCATCACAAGGAAGTCGGGTCAGGGATGAAGAGCAGAGGCTGGAAAGAGCAGGAATAACCCTGGCAATGGGGTGATTAAATACCAGCTGTGTGTGGGGAGGGATGGCAGAGGAGTGAGGAGGAATGGGGACACAAAGGAACCTGAGGAAGGATTGGGAACTCCTTCCATGGGAGATCCCCAAAGCCCATGGAGAGAGGGGTGCTTGTGCCAAGGGAGGTGCTGGAGGGAGGAAATACCTTGGACTTGGTTTCTTTGTGCTGCTACTTCACCCTATTTCTGCTAATTTTGGAGATGTGTCCTGTCCAGAGGTAGGATCACAGGAGGGAGCTGAGGGTGACCCCTCTGGGAGTTCAGAATCAGCTGGTCCCAGCTGCTGTGCAAGGCTTGGTTTTTAAAAATCAGTTTGTTATAAAAGTGACAGGTTTTCTAGACTCTAAAACAGAGGGTTGATACCTGGGGATGTCTCTGGTAAAGTCAGTGGGCGAGAGAATGAGGAATATAAATGAGATTGAAGGAGAACTCTATTCCTATCAGCCCAGGTTCCTCTGTTTTCTTGTGGACACCCATCCTTCCTCTTCCTCCCCCTGCCAGCCAGCAAGGGGTGCTTTGCCTGGTCCTCCCTTCTCCAGCTCTTTGTCTGTGCAGAGAAAATGAATTTGAGGAAGCAGGTTGGAATGAGGCAGGGGGAAAAGGAGCGGAGCATGGGAAGCTGCAGTGTTTTTCTTTGTGTGCCTGCCATGGGGGAAATGGCCTACATATTTCTGCTTGGGTCTATCAGAATCACCTGCTACACTTCTAAAGGAATGTCACTCAGCAAGGGAAGCAGCAGTTGCAGTCTCTTTAATCACCTTTTCACTATTTGTGGCAGCATCATAGATGAAAACAAAGCTGCTTTCTCTTCAAATTCTAGCCCAAAATTCTGCTTTTCTTGGTATTCTGACTCCATCATCCATCCTTCTCCCAGAACAAAGGGATTCACCTGACATAAATACATATTATTTTCCATTTGCAAACATAGAATCACTCCTTTTGATGATTGGATTAAAAATTGGCAGGCTGTATGTGAATACCACAGGGTTTTTTTAGTAAAAGTGAGGACAGAAGGGGAGTAGGGATTAGTACATATCATTGGCAAAAAATAAATTAATCAAGGAGTCTAAAAGTCCAAACTCCACTGGCCTTTGAAATGAAAGGTAAAATATATATATATAGATATATATAAAAACTGATTTAGCATCTCTTGACAAAATGCAGAAAGAAAAATGAAAGTTCCGCCACTTGCAGTGTCTGATTCCATCCTTTACTTGGAATTAAACATGATTAAGAAACAAGTGGCACATGAACTCATCTACCAACTCTCTGGTCACACTTTTATTTCTTTTAAAAACATTAATCAACCACATACTTGGCAACCTTGGCTCTTGGACATCCAGAAATTCCAGATGAATGGCTCTGCCTTGCATGTACAGCAAGTCTAACTTGTTCTGAATGCACTGAACTTCCTATGGATGTGTGGAAAAAATATGTATGGATGATAAAACACTGCATTTAGGATATGGAAGTGTTGGCAGTTGTTGCATCACTCCTGTCCTTTTACCTCCTCTTCTCTCAGAAAAGAGGGAAGAACCTTTTCCTTTTCCAAGTCTTTAAAGAATCTGTGTCAATCCATTACTTTGAATGAAAGGATTGATTCTGTGTTTCATCCCAGCTACAAGTAAAATAAGAAGCTGGAAGCAGCTGGACTCTTTCTTCTTGTTAGCTATAAAAAATCCTTTATATTTTACCATAATACTTGGTGTTGGTGTTGTTTGTGTGGGATTAAGGTCAGAAATCACTTCTGAAGGAATCTGGACTTTGGGAAAGGGGAGAGGTGAGGAAAACTCATTTGTCCACTTCTAAACTATAATTTGCAAAGACAACCTGAAAAGGCAAATCTTATTGCTTGTGGGTGTGGTTGGGATTTTTATTTGTCATATCCAGCTCCCCACTCCCTGCTCCTTTGTAATTAGGTCTCCACCTTGATGTACTCAGGCCCTTGATAAAACCCTGGCCATCCTTAAAATGTACCCCAGAGAGCCCAGAGAGATGAAATGTATTTAAGGAGAGACTGATAAGGATCTTTCAGGAGTTACATGATTCCTTTCAAAGCTTTCAGCTTCAATTCCAGTGCCCACAAGCGGAGCAGTAAGTGCACAAACACAATTTAATAGCACCATGCAGAGTTTATGTCAGACAAACCTTGCAGGGAATTATTTGTCTGTGCATTGCATTGACCTGGTTCCCTCTGCCTGAGTCAGGGTAAGGAGGGCCCAGAAACCACAGAGGGATGGTGACAAGCAGCCCTCCTCCACCAGCACATCTGTTTGCAAAACAAACATGCCTCTGTGGGGTGATGAATAATTTCTGACTTCCACCCCATGGGCTTTCCTGTGCTGCCAGGAACCCTCCAGGAATTTCTGCACACTCCAGGAATTTTGTGTGGCAGCTCAGTCAGTTTGCAGAGGGGAGGGAGCAAAAAGTGTCTGCTGCTTACAAACTCAGTATGATAACAAGTTAAATTACTGCTTGTAAAAGTGTATTGCAGTCAAGTGGCACTCAGACTTTTCCCAGACATTTAGCTTTGTCACCACATTTCAGGGCCTTTCTTGGTTTGGTCAAAGGCTTGAATAAATTCTTAAAGGCTCCTGCTCCTTCTTATCCCACTGAGAACTGGAATTACTCAGAATCCTCTGCTGTAGCAGAGTTTCCCATTTGTAGGATGCCACTAACCTGAAGATTGTGTGGTAAATCAGCTGTCCTGTTGGAGGCTACTTAGCTCAGAGCAGAAGAGGAAGAAGAACAAACATCTTTGTGCTCTTGGAGCTTTTAATACATAGATCTGTGAAATGGAAAGGAGCCCTTGTCAGGCAAGGAGTTACTACTGAATTAGGTAACAATACAAAAGAAAGTTTTATTTATGGAAATGCCATAATCTGCAGGTATTAAATTTCATGTACAGATTTGAACACTTGAACTATGTGCTTTTAGAAGGTGCAGAAGGAGGTGGGAACATGAATGAAATTGCTTGGAAATTTCCCACCTGCTAATAATTCTGCTAGCTTAAATTAATTCTTATTTTCTTTCTTGCCTTCACCAGACCTTCTGAAGACTAATTTGTTTTTCCCTTTGTTTCCCCTTGTCCCTTTCCTTTCTCCAGGTGGTCTCTTGCAACGTTGTGGGAGATTCTGTTAAATTCCTGGTTGCTGTCTCAGCCTCTCCACCTGCGGCTGCCGAAGCTCAGTCGTATTTTGTGAAGCTGTCCCCAGTCCACTTGCAGGTAAAGTCTTAAGTGTTGTTCTCTCTTCCCTTCCTTTTGTTTCCCCTCTGGGGCAAGTGGTAAATACAGGAATTAGGCTGCCTCTTCAGGAGACTGTGGATAAATAACATGTTGGGTAGTCTACTTGGCTATCTAGAACAATTCCCTTTTTTAACTGGCATGTACTCTCAAAGCTTCAGCAACTTCTGCCTCCTTAGAGTGTCACTTTGGAGTTACCTACTGAGAAACTGGTGTCATTCTTCCTGTGCTGAGCCTTAGAGTGCAGATTGACCTACAATTTCCTTACAGGATACCACAACACTCTACAATAACTCTTTTTCCTGTCCGCAGCTTCAGCTCTATGTAAAAGACAAAGGAGAAGATGTCAAAGTTGAGTGGTTCCTCATTAACACCAATGAAATCAACTTTGAAATCCAGCCAGCAGTGCAGGAGGTCAGTCAGTAAATTTTATTTGTTGCAATGGTAGAGCAGATGGGTCTCCATCCCCTTGGTCCAAAATGTGGTGGAAAGCATCTGCCATGGATCATCTATCAAACCCCTACATCTCTGAAACCCAGCAACACCTCTCAAGATTACTGAAACAAGTCTGTATTTGACAGACAAATGACTTTGCAGACATCCTTCATCCAAATTCAAGGTGTGAAAAATCTGTTCCTAAATATCTTCTCTCAGAACAGTTCTAAAATAATAAAAGACAGCTCAGTTGTAATGGTATTTCCATCAAAGCAATTAAAACATTGTTCCTTCCCTAACTTAAATCAGTTTTCAAATCTGTCAACAATAGATTAGAAGTGTCTGGGAAAATACAGTTATTTAAGGAGATGATGGATTATCTAAAATTATTTTGATGCTTTTGGAATTACACCTGATCTTTGTATATGAGCACTGATTCATTGGGACATCCCCTGCAAGTGTTTAATCTGGACTGGGATTCTTTTCTGCATTTGACCCTTCACAATTTTTTTATTTTTGGCACAAATGTGGTGATTTAACTATTACTGAGAACTGTGGGGGAAGGTTTGTTTATGTTTTGTGAAGTTGTTTTCTTGACTGAAGGCCTCATTAAAAAATAAGTTTATTGTAGAGCTGCTTCTAAAGACCTCTACTGAGAGAGCTACAATTATAATAATTTGTCATCACAGCTTTTGTCCATGAAAATGTGAAACTCATAACTAAAGACAGACAAGGCTTTTGAAGTGTGTTTTAATGTAGGTTTTACTATGCACACGTAGCATGTAAATGACCTTCATATGCCAGGGTGGCATGTTGATTATCCACATTTGAACAGTCATTAAGTATTAAATATTTCCTGACAAACACAGATGACTCTGGTGTAGTCACAGGACTTCACAATTTGGATAAAAAACTGGACTTCTCAGCTTTTTGACAGGTGCCCAAGTCCAGCTTTGCAGAGTTGCACCTGTTCTGCTTTGCCTGCATTTTTAGAATGAGCCTGTCAAGGTCTTTATTCCTTAGCAGGCTTTATTTTCACTTTGAAGTTTGTGTTAACACTTATGGAAGAGGAGAGGCAATAAACAGAGGGCTAAAACCTGTGAGCTACACCTTAGAAATTGCTTCAGCTCCTAAACCTCAATGTCAGCTTTTGTGTCTTGTTTTTTCCCCCTCTTTCAGAAGCAATACTGTGTGTACAAATAAATACCTTTAATTACTTGTGATTATCTCCAGGGTGGTTTTGACATCACACAAGCTGGGGATAATAACCCATTTTCTCTTGCTAATGGCTGGGTGAACCTGAGTTGTGTTGGGCAACCTGGCTGGGTTTGGATTTACACAAGGTGACTTCATGTGCTGATGTGCCCCAGGCTGGCTGTGGTGTACGCCCCTAGCCCGAGTGAAGCCCAGAGTGAAACCTGTTGTCTTTATCATTTTGGGGAGGCAGTTAAGCCATTATGGCTGGTCTTGTCGAGGGAGCTGCGGTGGAGAGTTACTTTCCAAAAAAAGGGTGGCTAAAAATGAGGCAGAGCTGGCAGGAGGCTCTTTAATCAATCTCCTTTCCAAATAACTATGGAAACAACAGCAAATAGCAATGAACAGAAGTGACTGAGGTTGCTGTTGTTACTGTTAAATAACAGATGTCACATCAGGCTGATGGCAAAGCAAGAGAGGCAACTGGGATTTTACAATTTAGGTAAGAGCAGGGGAGGGAAATTAACTCCAAAACAATGAAGACTAACCACAATTTACCTGCTTATTTAAGTAACTTAAGTAATGGAATTGCTGTTATTGAGGCTTTAAAAAGCCTAATTTACTGTGATCTTTATTAAAGGAAATGAGTATTTGTTTCCTTGGTGGTTATTTGAGGGCACATGGTGTAAATGCAGCAGATTTTTGTGGGACTGGCCAATGCTGTTGTATGTTTTGAGCATGTCATCAAAGGCCAGTTAGGTAAGAAGGCAGTAAAGCAGGATTTCTGCACACAGCATTCCTGGGATTTTTTGTGAAGCACCCTAAATGTTTTTGTAACACGTGGGTAGCTGGGAAAGGGCTGTTACTGCTGATCTGTTTGACCTGTTGTGTAAAGTGCACATCAGTGAAGCCTCAGTGTGGTATCAGATGAGAAAAGATGGATGGGTCCTCTGCTCTTAGGTCAGATCTTTGTCTCCTACTTCAGTCTTTCCTCTAGAAAAGAAACCTCAGTGAGATTTCAGAGCTGTTGCGTTTCAATCTGCCCTTTCTGGGACAGCTTGATTTAAAAACCTGTGCCCTGTAGGTAACTGAGCAGAAGAGAATTCCTGAGGAGCATTCTGTGAGAAGCAGGCATCCTCCAGGAGCACAGGGAGGGCAGGGCCAGTTCATTCTCTTCATACACCTTAGAATGAACCATGTGAAGCCACATGTGTGCACACAGAATCTTGGTGTGTTCTGACCCCTCAGAGGCTGTGGTGCTGAGCACAGATGGCCGTGACATTTCTTATGGGCAAACTACAGCTCAGTGCCCCAAAGCAGCATGACTCTGTCCATACACTGCACTTTTCAGCAAGGTTGAAGACCTCCAGGAGATGCTGTAATATTTTTTTTTCAGTGCAGCACAGGATTAGTTTCTTCTCAGCTGTTGCAAACTGGCATAACTCCCATTAAATCGGTAGAACGGTGCCGATCTGCTTATCTGATGTCCTGATCTGCTCTTTCAGGGGAGTACAGAGCAGTGCAGAATCTTTAAAACACCATTATAAGATAAAAAACTGTTACAGAAACTTCTGGTTTTGTTGATAACAGCTGTGCCTTCCTAACTCTCAGAATAGCATGAGTTTTTCAGTGTTTAATTCTAGCTTTCCTTTAATGCATAACGGAGAAATTGAAGTAATTCTTTGCATGATCTGTTGTTAAATTCTGTTGTTAGCAACAGACACTGTGTGTCTCTCTCTGAACAAAGCTTTGGTGGTTTAGATATATACCTAATCAATTTTTGCCTCAGTTTCTGAGTTTTGGGAAGCCTGATTGTTTGTTTCCTCACAGGAGCAGACAGCAGGGACATGTGCAATATCTGAAACGCTCAGAGATGTCTTGAAGAACCTCTTCAGCTCAGCTTCTCCATCTGTCGTGTTGAGTGTGAGGCCTGCAGATACAAAGGAGGTTCAGGTAAGCCTCATTCCTTCCAAAATCTTATGAGAAGTGTCCTTCTGCTTAGTGCTTTTATTATATACTCATGACTCAGAAGTGAGTTTAACAGTGTTCAGTGACAAGAGCCAGCTGGGACACACGTTTGGAGCAGCACAGCCCGTGGCAGTGGAGGCTCTGTGGTCACACCTGCAGTGTGGGTGTCACAGCCCAGCTCACCCCTGCTCCCCTGAGCCAGTGTGACACAAGGGCTTGGTGCTGGCACCTGCACAGTGCCCCTTGTCCTGCTTGCCTTTTGCAGAATGTACAGAGCACGAGCCTTCTCCCTCAGGGCACGAGTCCTCCCAAACCTCCAAGGGCTCATGAGCTCAAGCTGCTGGTGAGGAACATCGCGGCGAAGCTGAGCGATCTCCGTGCTGCAGGTAACGCAGCCCGGCTGTTCTGTGTCAGGCAGCCCTGGCATTGGGGTTTTTAACTTTCCTTTCAGGTGAGATAACGTGGGAGTTCTGGGTTACAGCCTACTCTCAAAAGAAGGTTTAAGAAATTGCTGTATTCTGAGAAACAGGCTTCAGAGAACCCCAGAATGGTTTGGGTTGGAAGGGACCTTAAAGCTCATCCCATTCCACCCCCTGCCATGGGCAGGGACACCTTCCACTGTCCCAGGCTGCTCCAAGCCCCATCCAGCCTGGCCCTGAACACTTCCAGGGATGGGGCAACCACAGCTGCTCTGGGCACCCTGTACCAGTTGTTGATTTAATGTATCTTTTAGTTTATTTGAGTATTTAAACATCTTGTTCTTCTTGTAGAGAAATCCATCATTGCTGAAGACAGATTGAAATGACCACACGTATAAAGCTGGCTGATTATTTTATGGCTTTTAGTTTTAATTTCTAAAAGTTCTCACTTTGGCTGTACCCAAGATGAGGGGCTCAAATCCAGCTCTCCATTAACTGCTGGCAATGACATTGGCTTGATTCAACATTCCCTTCTTTTTCTTTACTTTTGAGAGATTTGCAGATGTATCTCAAACTGTCCTCCTGTATTAGAAACTACTGAAAGGTGGCTTTTTTTTTTTGTTGTCAAGGTCATTTTCCCCTGATGAAGTTACTTCATGGTGCCTCTTGCAAGTGGAGAATGAAGCCAAAAAAGAGGTCACAGCCTAGTGAAGTTAGTGTTGGGTTTGGAAAGCAGCACCAGGCCTGTCTTGCAAGTACTCAGACTTCTCCAAGTGCAGGCACAGCTCAGATTCTGTCAGCAGAAATACAGATTGGAGGCTCTGTTATTTATGGCCACTAAACAATTCCATAACGGTGTTTTTAATGGAAGCTTGTGGCTGCTAAATTGGGCAAGGCAGTAGTAGTTTTAGATAAATATATCCTACTTGCTGTTCTCCTTTTTTCAGTTAGAGGTAATAGGTTTCTGCCCTAGAGTCTTGCATAATGCTGCTTTGCTCATCCTGGTTGGAAGTGATCCCCCTAAAAATCTCTGCAGAGCTTTTTGTAAAAAACAAAAAACAAAACAAAAAAAAATTTTAAATCCATTCTGGAACTCTTGGCTGTGAAATGTCTTTTATCAATAAAACTATGCTGGCAACTACAACTCAGTGTAGTGGAAAGTGTCCCAGCCCATGGCAGGGGGTTTGGAATGAAATTATCTTTAAGGTCCCTTCCAACTCAAACCATTCTGTGATTTGTTATTGCTCTACAATTTTGTAGTGCAAACCAAACTTCTTAAAAGATTGGGTCATTTTGCCTCACTTTAAAATTGATGAGATGAGATACCTTTGTGTGCATACAGTGCACAGAACAGAAGAGTCACCTTCTGAGAATCACTGCACCTTCCCTGAAAATGAGAGGGAAAAGAGACAATTCATGTGCTCTGCTCTGGGAACACAGAGTTTGGGAGGCAAAATCCCCATTTGCTATTCTAGCAGGAGATGGAGGGAATTTTGCTGGTTCCCCAGCAGCTCCTGGAGTGTAAATATTTGGAACTGAGTATGAGAAATAAAGCTTCATAATGGGGTTTAACTGTTACACTTGAAATCCCGTGGGAATCCCGCACAGCTGGAAAGGTTCTGGCTTCTGGACATAACTTGCTGACTTTTAATTAATATTCCCTTCCCTTTTCCTGGCCTTCCCTTGCAATAATGAAATATCCTGTTGGAACTCATGCTCCATGGGACTGTGCAGTATTTCAGGCTAACCTGCACAGGTACACAGGGGCCTGGGGAGGGGCAGCTTGTCTGTGCTGATGAAACCGTGGATGATTGATGGATGCTGACAGGGTTTATAGGAGCTGTAGATATCTTACTGGTGAATATCCAGGAGCAGAACTGCTCTCTGCTTATGGGCTGTGCCTGTTTTTATCTCCTTAGTTTGTGTGTGTAAACAAAGATCACCCTAGATTTTGTACACATGCTCTGCAGGGAATTATTTAGGGCAAAAGTGATTTCTGCTGGTAAGGAAAAAGTAGTTAATTGTTGAGAGCAGGGTGTCCAGGAGAGGAAAGCTGCAATGCCCTGTTGGGTACAGTTGGTTTGTGGCTCAGGTGTGGCTCCAGGCTGTGCAGGGTCCCTGCCCTGGGCTGGGGAGGTGGCAGCAGGACCAGGCTCAGGGTGAGCAGAAGCCAGCCCAGGTCTGTCAGCTCAGGCTCAGCCCCTTGAAAGCAGCTCAGCTACTTACTCTGGGCTCAGCTTGGATCCCAAATAAGCTGTGTGTACACAGTGCTTGCCTCCTCTAATCACCTTGCCAGGCCCAGGCTGATCCAGGGCCCCAGAGCATCCCCAGAGAACAACTGAGAGCTGCTCATAGCAAATACAAACCCAGATTCTTCTGGAGAGCTGGGGGAAACATCCTTTGTTTGCTTTGCACACAGTCAGTACTGAGCTTTTTGTTGCTTTCCTTGATGTGTTGGAAGTCTGGGTTTAAATTATTTCTGATGCTGTGAAAGCCATATTAAAGAAACTGTTTTAAGAGGAACACATCTGGCAAACGATTTCCCCATGGAGCAGCAGTGTAACTACTCTTAATATGCCAATTTGCAACACTATCAAATTCCGAGATCAAGGCAGAGATAAGTCTGCAGCAGCGCTTTAAAACTTGTTAGAAACCACAGTGCACAAGCCATTGTGAATTAGCACTGCTGTCATCAGTCACTTGCCAGCAGAAAAAGTTATTTTCATGTCCAAATAAACCACTGTGACTGTGGCCAGGAGGAACTTAGAAAACTTCGGGTTTTTTTAGGCAGATGAAAGGAACTTTAGTCCCTCCTGCTTCACACCCACAACATCACCTTCTCACTTTTTTTTTTTTTTTCTTTTTTAATCTCCCTATCATTTTGGAGTGTTTAATGCCTGCACTTTGTTGCTTCATGGCAAGGTTTAAATTGGGCTGTCATGTTTCACACTGTGTAGGGTAGTTCATACGACAGCAGTGATGCAACAGTGACCTTTGCCATGAATGCACAAACCAAGGGAAGGCATTTATTCTGTGGGAGGGTGAGGAAGTGTCTGCAAAAGTCAGCTCACAAGTGCAGTGTGCAAGGAAAGGGGTTTCTTTTCAGTAAGTGGCCTCTTGGTGACAGAGTATTAATAACTGGCTGCTGATTTTTCTTGCCCTTACAGGCAGCACAGACCTTGTGTGTATAGTTCAGTTGAATGACCCTATGCAGAAGTTTTCCAGCTCTGTAGCCAAAAATGCTGCACATCCCTTTTGGAAGGAAGAGTTTATCTTGTAAGTAACTTACCTACTGAGAATACTTTAACACTAAAGCACCTTTTTTTTCTTTTTTTTTCTTGAACTGTGTGAGAGAAGAATGGCATTTTGAAATAATTCCATTCTTGGCTTTTCTCTGTGTGGCCTCAGAGAAATCTGGAGCTGGTAGGGATGGCAGGATATCTAATTATCCTCTGCAAGGATATGAAATACAGGTCTCGAGGTGTTCCATGGTAGTTATGTGATTCTAGTAGGTGACAGCAGTGATAGGCATAATAAATCACCTCATGCTTTCCTACAATGCCAGAAAAGAAGTGTTAGCAAGGTTTTGAAGTCATTTTACTGTGAAAACTGTATTTAAGGGAATCTAATGTCTCTCCATTCCCTCCCCTGAGTGGGAAAAGCAAATGTGCAAAAACAATTGACCATCTAAAAGAATGGTGGCCATGACTAAAAAGACAGTGTAAAACTTTAGTAGACTTTTCTTTCTCCTGTAGAACAAAAAGAGGGACTTTCAGGCAGCCTACACAGTATTCTGTGATTCACCCAACTGCTGTAAATAAGGTTAAAAGTGAGCAATTCTAAAACTCTTTTTATTTTCATTTTCTAACAGCAGAGCAAAAATGGCTTCTGAGGTGCATGAGTTTAGGAAAGGGGAGAGTCACTGATAAACTTTGTTTTCTGAAGTATTAGAAAGTGCTTCAGCACTTGGGTCTGTGATTCACTTCAGCCATCTGTTGGTGGAACAGCTCCCGTGCTCAGTGTTGCAGAGCAGACAAGTTCCCAGCAGCTTGGGACAGGAAGTTTGTAAGAATAACACCCTTTTCCAGCTGAAAGGGCTGAGAGAGGGCAGGCAGGACATGATTAACTTGACTGGAATTTGGCCTTGAACTAGGAATAATGCTGGGGTTTCCACACTGCTTTTCACAAGTGCATGAGGTAAGCTTGGGGGCTTTTAGAGATAAATGATTAGGATTTTGGCAGGGGTTTTTGAACTTCTTTCAAGTTCCCATACACAAACCTCTGCACTTTTCTTTCTTCAGAGCCAAAAATATCCTCCACTCTCAACACCACTGTACTGACCACCATGTCAGGCTCTGCTTTAGCTTCGTGGCAAAGCAGCAGTAATGCCATCAAGGTGCTCCTTTCCAAGTTTTGGGGTGCAGGAAGGGTGGGAATGGCAGAGAAAAACTTAAAGTCTGCTGCACAGATGATGTGCCACAGCATCTAATGGAGGTGGGGTGTCTGGAGCCAGGATCACACCATCCTGAAGCAGAGACATAGAAAAATTAAATACATGTTTGCATGCCCTTGGGGTTTTTGGCAGAATGCCTGCTGAGAAGGCTATAAAATAAAGTTTTACTGGGGGGTTCCTCAGTAGGAACTGTCTCAGTCAGAGGGAAGGTTTTGTATCTGTTGTCTAGTCCATCTTAGGAAGTACCACATGTGTAATTCTGAGAGTACTTCACCTGGGTTTTGTCACAGAAACTTGTTCTTGTTGGCTTGCAGCATCCTTGAGCTGTGTTTTGGGAAAGTGATACTGACTCTTCTCATTTAAAGCTGTAACTACTTTTGCTTTCTTGCATCTGTCCTGTTTTTGCAGGACACTTTTCTGCTTTGACAGGGATGTTGGTTGAACCTGTTCCAGCATCTTGACTTACAAATTTGATCCTGCCAGGAGAAACAAAGCTTTTTGGTGCTGTGGTGTAGCAGTCAGACTAGGAACCATCTTCAGCTTGGAGGACAGCATTTGTCAGCTCCTGGGGAAAAGAAAAGCCTCTGAAATTCAACAAATTGAGTCTGTGCAAAAGTGGGGGAGGGACCCAGGCCATGGTTTTTCTGACTGTGATCCCTTTAAGTCGCTCTTACCCCACCTGCAAGATGCAGTGTTTGGCTTGGAGAGAGAGGGCTGAGAAAAGCTGGGGAAAGGGGAAAACCTATGTGGGAAGGAAAATCTGCTCAGCCTGCAAAGACCTAACGTGGTTTTCTTTCCTTCACAGTGAACTAAGTGCCAAATCCAAAGCATTGCAACTGCAAATAGTAGAAGATGGAAAATTGGATAGTAAGTATTAAGACTGAGTTATTTTGCATGATTGGTGTGTGAGCTTTGCTGAGTGTTGCCAGAAGTCCCCATTTATTTCTAGATGGCCACAGAAACTGTATCATCAATAATAATGGGTGGAAGGAGAATACACTGACCAGGTGCCTCTCGTGGTCTGGGTTAAAGTTACAGAGAATCTTGGAGTTTCTTCCTAGACTGTCAACATACTGAGTCTTCCAGGTGCTGATATCCTGTATTTTTCCATCTTCTAAACATCTAACAGATCCACTGTGAACCTTTTTGGTTTCAAGTTAAGCTTTTGAGTTCTTTCTGTGGCTGAAGGGGAATCATGGGGGTTAATTGTAAATCCTTCCTTTTCAAGTCCCAGAGACTGCCTAACAATTCAGGTATGAAAATCACAATTAGGTGTAAAGCACCCAATTCTGATTATGTTGGATTAAATATAAATATATTTGAATTAAATATAAAACATGGGGGTTCAAACATTTTTACAACTTGATTCTGTTGTTTCAGAATTATTTTTAATAATCTAGATATACAAAGTTGTGCAATACCTTATATGTAATCACAGGAGGGATTGGAAAATCAAAAGCTTTAAAAAAATTTTCTGATATGGATGCTATTTTTTATTTTTTAAAAAAATATTTATATGGAGCCAGCAAACTTATGTTTTGCTTGGACAAAATGTAATCTTGACTGTAACTAAGCATCTTTAGTCTTTCAAGCAACACCAGGAATGTTCTACATCCTAATTTCCAGCCTGGTTTCCTGAAGAAAAAGGTCCCAGTGGATTTCACTGACAGTTCTCTTCTTCCCCCTCTGCCCCTCCATGCCTGCTGAGCTGCTCTTCTCCAAAAAACTTTAATAGAAGACTCAAAGCAGAATCATATTAATGAGCAGAGAGCTGAGTTATTTGAATATAACATAGATTCCTACTTTACAGGCAAGAGTTTAATATACCTGTTAGGCCTGTCTAAATTGTGTTTGAGAAAATTGTTTAATACAAGTTCTCAGCACATGTTCTGTGATAACCTGACCCCAAAAGGCCAGTGAAGTGTAGGAATTTATTGTTTTCAAACATTCTGCTTTGCACAGAAAACCAGGATTTTGTCTCTGAAATCATGCAGTACCTTTACTAATAATTTGTTCTGGTCTAGTGGAGCTGCTAAAGTCAGGGGAGGAACAAGAGAATTGCTAAGTTTTACTGAAGTTCAAATTAAGAAACACTCTTGTTGTGATGCATCAGTTAAGCAGGAATACAAATTGTCCTCTGAAATGAAAGATGCAGAAACTGGTTATGGAGATTGTCCAAGAACCTAATAGTTGTTTCCTTTTTTTTCCCCTAGACATTCTGCATATAAAGGGAAAAATAATGGCCAGAAACAACAATAAATACATAATATTTCATGATTCCATTCTTTCCTGTTGCACAGTATTAGGCCAGGCTGAGGAACAGTAATAAAATGGAAAAAAAAGCTGTGAAATGCCACTTCTCTGCCCTGTGGTGTACAACCAGATACTGCAAATTTTTGACTGAATTTTTCTCCTTCCTTCCCGTATTCTCTCCCTTCCACATCCTGGCAGCCTAGATCTGGGCTGACCTTGCTGATTTGATTCTTCCAGGTCCTTTATCCGCGAGTGTGACTGTACCTCTAGACCTGTTCAGGAAACAGCCCTGTGGCCAGCACAGCTTTGCCCTGATCAGCGAGCCCAGGGAGAGCAGCTCAGAGCCAGGGCCTGGGCTGGGATCCATCAGTGCAGAGGTACTGCTGGGCTTGGGGGCTTTGGGGTGGATCTTGTGCTTCAGGAAGTGCTTGGGAATGCTCATCTCATGCTTGGACTTGTGGCTGAGTCAGAGTTCTGATTGCAAGGTATTTGTGTCTTATTGAAAGAATTAACTCTTGAGTTTGGCTCAGCAAAAGTCTTGGAGGAGTACCAGCTAGAAGGAGTGTCCTTCTTGCCTGACTGTGCTTCTGAGGTGGTGTTTTTCTGTCTCCTTAGTTCTCTTTCATAGAACCCAGTGAGCTGAAGGCAAGGCAGGTCTCCTCTCCAGTGCTGGCCACCAAGATTGAAAAGGATCGCACTGTGATGCCCTGTGGGACTGTGGTCACCACTGTCACTGCTGTGAGAACCAAACCTCGTCTGGAAGGGAGATCATCCCCACTGAGCACAGGTCAGCACGTCCAGATCTTCCTGTGTCCCCTCCTTGGGCAGCAGGAGAGGCACTGGGGAGCAGGATGTCAGGAAAGTGCCGTTTTCCAGAGCTCCTGAGGTGTTGGAGTGGGGTTGTTGTTTGTATTCTCCAGAGTCAGGTTTTTAATTTCCTTACAAGAGGAACAATTAATGTTTCTTTTAACCCACGCTGTAAATCTTCACTGTGGTGTGATAACCTAGAAAGGCTGGGTTTTGGTGCGTGGTTTTTCACATGACAAATATATCAGAGGTTTGTTGATAACAAACCATCCTGTGCCTTCTAACCCTGCTCTGTATTATCATCTCTGATGCAGGTTGGTGTCACCTGGTGACAAAACACCTTTTTTTTTCAGCATGTGCTCCAGGAACAGGTTTTCCAGTTTTTCTTGGGAAAGTTATAAAAAGTAAAACCTGTGAACAGTCTTGGTGTGAAGCATCACGAAGACCTGTGTTCTTTTAAACTCTTAAAGCAAATCTTATATTTAAGTGGGTGTTGTCTAATGTACTACAGCAGAATGTTTGAAAACATTCTTTAATGTTTTAAACATTTAAGAAGGTTTAAAAAAATTGTCACACTTTACTGGCCTTTTGGGGTCAGGTTTACCACAGAACATGTGTTGAGAATTTCTGTTTAACAATTTTCTCAAACACTTATGATTTGAACAAGCATAACTGGTATAACAAATTCTATATCTATAGAATTCTATAAATTATATATATATATATATAAATATATATCTATATCTATATAAATATCTATAGATATAGATATTATATTTTATATGTATATTCTATCTATATATGTTCTATATATTTATAGATATATATTCTATATATATAGATAATAGATAATTATAGATATCTATATATATCGATAATAGATCTGTACATACATACAGATATATGTATAATAAATAGTATAATAAATAAAAAATGTCTTGAGCAGTTCAAATAACCAAAAAACTTGATCCTCAGATTCTCCTGTGAAAACTCCAGTTAAAGTAAAGGTGACTGAAAAGGATTTCACTGTTGAAGCCCTCCATTCTCATGGTGCTCCAGTCAGCAAAACTTTGTCATCTTCAGATACAGGTAATAACAATGTTGGGAGCTGCCAAGGAGAACATGTCCCTGTTCTGCACAGATGTGGGGTTAATGTGATCCTGTGAAAATGACAGCCAACCCTGTGGCTGCTGCCTGTCAGCAGCACTGGGGTGTTTATGTTACAAAGCACTGTGGTTTGGGGTATGGCAGCCTTGCAGTGGAAGTCTGGTTTTAATTGGCAATTTAAATTGCTGGTTTTGAGTAAATAACAATGAGCTGTGGTTTGGAGAGGGGAGGAGACTGCAGAAAAATAAAAAGTAAGTATTTCCTCTTACTTTTGAATGAAAGTTGTCTCCTTTCATAAAGCATGGGAGATGCTGCACTAAATTAAAACCCTGTGACATGAACCTCTAAGTCCCCTGTGTCTGAAGAGAAGGCAGAGGCTGGACTGATGTAAGGAAGGCTCAGTTCTCTTCCTAGCCCTGCCACTGGGCTTTTTTGGTCTTTCTCTGCCCATTTGTCCACCTTCCTGAGTCACCTGGATACAGCTGAAGCTCCTTCCGAGTGTCAGGTGACTTTGACAATAATTACAAATTCCCTTTGAATTGTCTATAAACCTGATGCTGTCCCTGGGGAATTTACCTTTTCAAGTTGCAGCTGTAAATCCTCAGCTCATTTTTCAGTCCTCTGTGTGGTCACTTTTCAGTGGCCCTGTGGGCAAGAGCAGTGACAGATGTGAGCCCGTGTGGCTGCCAGTGGCACCTGGTGTGGAGTTCACTTGGCTTTGTGCAGGTCTGAGTGGGGAATGGACAATCTGGACATGATCTGGGCTGCTCCTGGCACAGTCAGGGGGTTTCTGAGAGACACAAACCTATTGGCCAGCAAATACTGGGAAGGGCAAGAAGCAGTAACCATGAATAGCTGTAACAGCACTTGGATCTTTTCCTATCTCTAGGATAAGAAATTCTCTGATACCATGAAGCAGTGTGCTACATCAATTTGGGAAATATTAAGATAGTGCAGGACTTCTGAGCTGACTCTAAGTGTTTATGTTATTAAAGACACAAAACACTGGAAAATTCACCTGGAGACAGCTTATTCCGTATTGTTATGGTCATGTTTTTTTTTGGGAGTGCAGGGAGATTTCTGTAAAGTGTTTATACAGGAAGAATTACTCATTAGAACTAAAGCCAAGTGAAAGAAATACAAAGAATCTTTTGGTATGGTAGTAACTTAGGTAAAAGTTGTTACAAATATCATGGCAAAATAACAGCAAGCACTCTGGAAAAGATGCTGTGTCTGTGCCATAGTTCTGAGTCATGACAGCAATAAGAATTAATGCAGGGGATGGGGGAGATGATAAAAATCAAGGTTTGAGATGACTGTGCAGACATACACACATATTCTTAGTTCTAGGCCTCACCTTTTATTGCATTACTGTCACAGTAACAAAAGGCACTGCTCAATTTAGTTAACACTGGTGCTGTTCCTGCCTCTGTGCTTTTTGTTGTTGTTGTTGTTAAAACTCTTGCCAGAAAAGTCTACCTCAGGCAATTAAACACGGGGATTTTTGTCTTCTTGCCTTATTTGTTCCTGAGCTTGATGAATTTGATCAATGTGTATTTTTGTCCTAGATGCCAGAAAGGGCCATGCTTAAAAATAAACTTGTTTTTGTCACTAAAGAGCATTTTGTACAGAAGATTTTATATTCCTGTGCAGTGGTTGGAGGGGACAAGGGGTGGACTTTACAGGATGTGGAGGCAGCTACTTTGCCTTCCCCATCCTATCACAGTGCCATAGCAAAACTGGAAATGCTGAGCAGGGAGGTCTGGAAAAGGAGCAAATTAACAAAAAAAGGTACCTGAGGAAGTAGCATCATGTAGCCAGCCTTGTTAGAACTATGGTTCTTCATGACTGTGATAACTCATGATGTCCCCACTGTCACCACAGGGTAGCAAAGCACTGAAATAATGGCATGTTTTGTCCCTGCTTCTCATGGAAAGGGTTTGTAAGTGCCAGTTTTGGTACCTTTTCTCCAAAAATGGTTGACAGGAGGGAAAGACAGGACCTGATTGCTGGGTGATGAATTGGAAAGTTCAGTCTTTATGCTATTTCTGTGAATTTTAGTTCAAGGACAAACTCTGCTCTGTTTTTTCCTGTTTTTCCCCTCTGAAATGATCCTTTCTTTTCAGAGCTGCTGGTACTGAACGGCACCGACCCTGTGGCAGAAGCGGCCATTCGGCAGCTGAGCGAGTCTGCAAAGCAGAAGCTGAAGTCTCCTCGGAAGAAAAGCACCATTATCATATCAGGGGTGTCCAAGGTAGAGCAGAAAACAGCACTCAGAGTTAATGCTTAGTTCTGTAAAGCCTTTTCTGCAACGTTAACATGGCTTCTGCTGCCCCTGCAGAATCCAGTTTGGTGTGCCAGGTGGTTTCTGTGACTGTTTAATCCAAATCAGGGTGTTTGGTTGTTATTGTTAGATTTGACAGCCTGACTAAGATGCACAGTGTCCTTGGATAGGAGTGGTGTTAGGGATTTGGGAAAATCAATTTAGGAAAAAAGAGAGGATAATCCTTCTCTTTCACCCACGTAGGGAAGATGCACTGAAAAGGTATGAAAGATTTTTCTGCTTTTTCTCAAAGCTGTTAAAGCCCTCTGAAAAACTTGTGGTTCTCTGGTCTCTGTTCCAGAGGGAGGGCAGACAGTGAGACAGGATGAAATGCTTTCATGTTAATTTTCTTAAAAGGACCAAAAGCTTCTCTGTGTATGCTGACACTCCATTACAGCAGCACGTACAGGGGAGTCCTGTTATTTGTCATGGGGCCAGGGATAGGTGGAAGGCATTTACTTAATTGATTTTTTCACCCATTTGGCCTTTGCAACATGATTAAAACTTTGCTAAATGCTCCTCTCTTTTAGTAGAGCTAAGGAAGCTTCAGGTGGCTTGCTGCCCATCCTGAGCAATACAAGTGTAAAGAGTTCAAATAACTTGCAGGGAGGTTTGTTTTTCTCCAGCAGGATGACTTGTGTCAGTGTTGTCTCTTATTTCCACTGGGCAGACCTCTTTATCTCAGGACAGTGAAGCTTCACTGATGATGGACTATGCTGCAGCCATGGACAGCTCCTGCAGGGAAGCAGATCCACCCTCTGTGGAAGAAGCTGTTGCAAAGATCACCTCTGATGAAAAGCAGTCACTGGGTGCTTCAGAACGAGCCCCTGGTACCGACCCTCAGCAAAGCACCCACAAGGCCTGGGGTTTGGAGAATGGCAGCCAGCAGTGGGACACCAGCACACTCTTAGACCAGACCTCTGAAGAAATATCTGGGAGTTCATTAAGTGTTTCAGAAACTGGCAGCATGAAAAAATCTAAAGGTACATGATCCTCGCTTCCACTTCAGTAACTGCTTTCTCTACGTAATTGGCTGCAGTAGTTCATCCTTTCTTATTGATTTTTTTGTCCTTCATGCTCTTTGTGATTATGGTGTTGGTTGAAGCTGTTTTACTTGCAGCTCTCTGAGCCAGCTTGGGCTTTCTTACCCTCCCCTCCCTGAGGAAACAGCTCACCCTTAGAAGCTGACAGCTCATTACACCCAACTCAGTTACCGGGGAGAGAAATCACTAGTCACATTATCAATTCCTCAAGGAAAACTGCATCCTTGTAACCCAGGACTTGCCCTATATTGGCAGCCCCATTACCAAGGTGAAGATGGCAGGGATCTACAGTTGCTTTTCAATACATTCCTCTTCCTCCTTCACATGTCTGAGCACAAGGCTCCCCTGCCTTCACTAAAGTGTTCAGGGAAGCACCACAGCTGAAGCAGAGACTGCCTGGTGAACAGATTTCCCCCATTCCACTCATTTTATTAATGCATAATTTGCTGAAGAAAATGGAATAAAAGTTAATTAAATAGGTAAATAAGGCATCATCATTTTGCTTAGGTAGTTACACACCTGAATAGCTTCAGTTTGAAAATGTCTTAAGAGTTCCTTGTGTTTCCTTGGTAAATCCACTAACCTCTGAGCACTGGTTTGTGGTAAACACAGGGGTTATTAGGAAGTCTTAGAAAAAGGCCAGTGCAGTGGACTGTGCTTTTCACTAATATCCATCCCTCTCTGCTTTCTTATTTTCCATCCTTTCCTCGCCCAGAGATCCTGGGGAATGGCTAACTACAAAACCTCCCTATTTGACTGGGATATCCCCCCCTCACCCACAGGGCAGACACTGGAGCTCTTTGTCAGGACCCTCCCTTAGAGCACGGAGTCCTCTTTTCCCACAGCTGCACATGAGAGATCAGCAGGGCACAGCAACAATCCCTGTCACACACATGCTCAGGCACTGCTGAGTCCTGGCTGTGTTTGGGGTGAGGGGAGTGGGTTAGCTGTCGTGGGATTCGGCTCATTTTGGAGCCTGGAAAAGTTTAGGAAGCTGTGTAAGAAACTGCAAAACCTCTGGATTCTTCTTCAACATGTTATTCTAAAGCAAGCCAAGTGGATGTTTGTATGTGGGTTGTTGTCTAGTTTTGGGTTTCCCTGTGCAAAGAATTGAGGCTTCTAGAGATCCTTTTCACACAATTCAGTGTAAGATTGCAAAAAAACTGCAAAATATCTCTGACAGAGTTGTATCATCTTGAAAAAATACTTGAAAAAAACTGGCTCACATCCCTTTCATTATACACAGATGTCTTTGTGGAAGTCTTGAATCTCTGCTTTGTCACAGCTGAGTAGCTTTTATGGAGTAAGATGGGAAAACGTTTCAACCCCCCTGCCTTCAGTGAGCTGTGAATAGTTGAAGGCTTCTGTTTGTCAAATGCTTTCCCTTAAAAAAAAAAAACAAACAACAGAAAAACCCCACCACAAATAAAACCGCAAATGCAACAACAAAAAAACCCAAATGCAGTAAAAAACCCAAACAAAACCTCTTCTGCTCTGAAAAGCCTTTTGTGTGTGTTAATGTCTTAAAGTTAGGAGGATGGTTTTTTTTTTTACTCTTGCATATTTTTGTTTGTTTGGGTTTTAACCTTTCTGACTTCCTCTTTCTTACCCATTCCCTTTTATAACTTAAGATGACTACTATGCCAGCCAGAATTAATTACCTACACAGTAAGTTATTTTGATCTCTTTTCTTTTTTATCCCTAAGAAAATATAGCTTTACAATGAGACACTCATTGTAAAAACTGAAGCAAAAATTAGTTTGGCACCCATTTTCTTCTTCCCTCATCCATTCCTTTTCTCCTTCCAAAATTACCTTCCTTTGCTCAGGTGTTTTAGCAGACCAGTCTGCTGTGACAAATCATCCTTCTGATGGTTGTGCTGTCCAGGAGGGTCACACAGAGAGGGCAGCAAGGAAGGCTTGGAGGGATGCTCTGCATTCCTAATCTCTCTCCATCATGCCCATTGCTGTAGTATCTGGTAATCAAAATCTGCTCATGCAAACCATGTGTGACCCATGTGTGACAAACTAAACTTATTTTAACACCTGCTGCTTAGACATTTTTAGATAAAGCCTTTCTAGCCTAACTTACAGAGCTACCACAATCTCAGCAGGTATTTACAAAATCAGCAGCTTTTTACAAAACCCACCTGAATGAAAACTGTTTTGGAAGTTGGGAAGGAATGGAAAGCAATCTCTATCATATCCTCGTAGATGTAGAAGGAAATCTTCCTCCATTAGCACCAGTGAGATTCAGAAGTGATCCCACCCCCACGAGCACTTTCAGAACACCCCACATTGGTGCAGTGAGTTCATGCAGTGCTCTCTGCTCATCTCCTGGTGCTGGGGGCAGGGCTGCCACATGGATCCTGTTGAACTGGAGGCATAAGCATGCAAACAGCACATGAGCCAGCACATAAAGCAGCACAAGCACTGCCAGGCTCCTGCCCTGCCCTGCCTCCTCCCAGGGGCTGCATGTCTCCACAGCAGGCAGGGCCACTGGCAGGCAGCACGCTGCAGACTGGCTGCAGACTGCTGGGCATGCAGCAAGCTTCCAGGCAGCAGAGACTGAACACCAGGGAGCTCTCATCTCGGGGGGCTGCTGCTTGTGCTGCTCGCAGGGAAGCGCTGCCCACGGTTTTTCAGCTGCAGGGAGTTGTCCCAGGCACAATTTTTGGAGCATTCTTAGTTGGGTGCTGGTTGCTGGTGTAGAAAATCAGTCTGAATGACAGAGTGGATGGGACTAAAAATCTGTTTAGGGTTAAAAGCTTGTGTCCCAGTGCTGCTGGCATGGCTGCAGCTGCCAGGGCTGCTGGGCAGAACAGCTGCCTGCTCAAACAGGAGCTGCACAGCATCCCCCCAGCCTCTGCACATCAACAACTCTCAGCGTCCTGGGGTGGAACACTGCTTCTTTTGTGCTGCTGACAACAGCTTGAAGTGGTAGTGCCTTGCCAAAAAGATCAATCAGAGGCTGATGGGAGAGCAGTCAAGATTCAAATCCACAAGTTCTGGTTGCTTTCAACTGATTTCTGCTTCCCATCCCATTGTGCCCTGTGAGGAGAGCCTCAGCAGCTGCCAGAAAAAACATGCTTGAATATCCTCCCAGGTGCTGAGTGCTTAGCCCTTAAAGTACACAGTAATAAACCCAAGTACATGTTTGTGACTGCTCTGGTGTGTACAAAGCAGCATCTGGCTGCCATGAAATACCTGTTCTGCAACTGTCACTGTGTGCAATGTGACACAGAGGCCTTGTCAGGTCCTTGGGGGACAAACATTTCATTCTAGCTCTGGCAGTGTCCCGTGAAAGAGCTGCACTGTGTGTTGCTTTTTGTGTCTATTTGCAGTGGGAGGAAAAGCAGAATCAGGACCATGACAGGAATTAATAGCTGAACTGAGAAAGGACCAGGAAAGCTGATAGTGGTGCAGGGAGGAGAGATGGAAGCTTTGCCAGAGATGTGACTGTCCCTGCATCCAAGTCTGACTGCCAGAAGCTCCTGTGCTGGCTTGTCACCTGGGTCCTCCTCTGTTCAAACGGGCTCCTACCAATTCCATACAGAACTGATGCTATTTTAACACAGAGCTGATGTCCCAAGCAGGCTGAGTGCTGCTGGTAGCCTGGAGCAGTGTCCCTGCCAGCTGCACACCAGGCACACGGGCACACATGGAGAGGGAGGGTGGAATTTGGCAGAATGGCTGCAAAAACAGCCCAAACTTGCAAAGAGAGGAGTAGTGATAGCTGCTGTTGGCAGCATGAGTCCCTGGTGAGATGACAGCTGCAATTGCCTTGGCTGCATGCTGGGTTTGACAAGGGGTCAAGGGAAGGAACACGGCAAAATAAAGCAACTTAATTTACCGCAGAAGGGATTTGGGCAGACTTCTGAACCTGCTGGAAGCAGATGTAATATTATTTTTAATCTGCTTGAAGTGCATTGCTATTCCTAACAGGGTTTTAGAATAACAAATGCTTTGTGAGTGCTACTCTGGGTGGTGCAGCTGAATTTGTATAGAACACCTGCTGCCTGGCATGTACAGAACCACTGCACACATGTTTACTGCCAGGTATTCTTGTCACGCACCTCAAATTAAAATTTGCTTCATGTGGTGCCTCACAGGCTGATCTTCACCTCCTTTGATCTTTGAAACAACAAAGAGTAACATGATTTCCTCTCTTTCATTCTTTTTATAAAATCCTTTCTACTTTACTGGTTGGGAAGATTGGATGTGCCTCTTTGACACGTGAGAGCCCTGGGTACAACCCCCAGCTGTGCATGTGTGTATGACCACTAGCGTGGCCTCCAGAAGAGCATTTGGAGCTAAGTGTAAAGAGACTTAAATCAGAGGATCAGCTTTTCTAGCTCGTGCTGCAGTTAAAGCTGAGTTTCAGGAGGACAGTAGCCTGTTCTGTCTAAAGTGTCCTGCACCTTTTCCTTCCACAGGTGGGATTTTGAAGAAAAGCGCGAAGCTGTTTTTCCGCCGGCAGCATCACCAGAAGGACCCGGGAATGAGCCAGTCCCACAATGACCTGGTGTTCCTGCAGCAGCCTCTGTCAGAGGAGAGCCGCAAGAAGGGGGGGACACTCTCACGAATTCTGAGCAAGAAGCTCCTTTCCAGGAACAAGAGCAAGAGCAAACTGAACGGTGCCTCGGGAGAGCCGTACCTATAAACCCAAACCCCCTCCGATGGGATCCCTGCTCACCAGCTGAGCACTTGTTTACAGAGCAGTACTAGAGAATACAAATATGGCTGATGACTTGCATAAAAGGATGTTCACTATTAACAGTGGGTTTTTTTTGGTTTATTTTTCCAAAACGCTTCTTCTTTCTGATGATGAAGTCGCTCCTCTGAATACGAGCAGTGCCGAATGTGTCCTGACAGCTTTTGGAGGAGCATGTGGTTTCTTGTTGAAGAGGAGGGAGGATGGGGAATGGTGCAGGTGGTGACCAAGAAGGCACCTGATGTCCTGGGGTGCACTGGGAAGTGAATTTCCAGCAGGTAATGCCCCTGTGCCCAGCCCTGGAGGCACCTCTGGGCTGCTGTGTCCAGCCCTGGCTCCTCAGCACAGCAGGGACAGGAGCTCCTGGAGCTGAGGAAGGGCCTGGAGCATCTCCGTGCCCAGGAAAGGCTGAGGGAGCTGGGGCTGCTCAGCCTGGAGAGGAGCCCCAGCTGAGAGGGGCCTCAGCCCTGGCTGTCCCTGGGTGTCCCTGGCTGTCCCTGTCCATCCCTGGCTGTCCCTGTCCGTCCCTGGCTGTCCCTGTCCATCCCTGTCCATCCCTGTCCATCCCTGTCCATCCCTGGCTGTCCCTGTCCATCCCTGTCCATCCCTGGCTGTCCCTGGGTGCAGGAGGGGCAGAGCAGGCCCAGGCTCTGCTCCAGGCCCAGCAATGGCACCAGAGCCACGGGCAGGGGCTGAGCCCAGCAATTCCCCCTGCACAGGAGGCACAACTTGTGCCCTGGGCAGTGCCCAGCCCTGAGCAGAGAGCAGAGAGGGGCTGGAGTCTCCTCCTGGGGATATTGCAGAGCCCTCTGGACACAGCCCTGTGCCCGCTGCTCTGGGATGGCCCTGCTGGAGCAGGGAGCTGGCACCAGGGACACACTGTGGCTTCCAGGTTGACCCATCCTGCAGGAAGGACCACAACATGACCACCTGGTTGACATCAATAGGAAACTCAGAACTGAAACATCACACCCAGTTCATGCCACTGAACCTCTACAGAGAGAGAAGACCCCACTGCGCTCCCTCACTGCAGCCTGCAACATTAGCAACTGATTTTTCTAGTCAGACTGAAAGGAGGGGGGAAAAAGAGGCCCAGATCCAGTTTGTGTTGTAGTTTGGAAGCGGGTGAGTGTTCAGAAGCAGAAGGAAAATGCTGACTCAGATATCCTACTGTAACAACTGTAGCCTGCTTTAATCACTGCTCAGCCCCTGTAGGTGGAGAGATGCCTTTGCCATTAGCCATAAATCAATAAATTATGCAAATACCAATACTAGCATATTGTTTCATGTTCTGCTTAAAAGGAGTTATGCTTAAAAAAATAGAATTTGGTTTTTTATTTTAAAAATCTACTTGAAGCTACTTGCAAACACCATATTTGCAAAATCTAACACGTAGCTTTTCTTCCCTGTGTGAGAAGCTGTATTGCTGATGCAAAAACTCATCTTAGGGGCTCTAATTCCTTCTCTCAAGTGCTTGTTAGACAAATACATAAACCATCATATCAAATGAAAAGCTAGAGCAGTAAATGGTGAATAGAGCATAGTCAACCCTACAGTGCTTTTCATTGGAAAGCTTGTCTCACTTGCCAAACACTTACTGAGATCTTAAAATACACAGTTGTGAAGAAAGCTTTTGAAAAAATATTAATTCCCCTAGTTCAGGTTCTAGATCTACCAGTGTTGTCATGTGCTGAGTGGTTGGTTGGTCAGATGAATTTTTTTAACCTTCTTTCCTTGCTAAATATTTCAGCTGCCTCCTTTAGTCTAAAATGAAAAACTGATGGGAGTAAAGGCACAGTTCTCATTTTGGCTATGAAGAAGAGTAAAATGTCAGTATTTCACAGGTACCATTTTTCATGCTTTACCTGTACTTTTCCATCATCTACATTCCTGCTGAGGACAAAGGACTAAGCCTGTTCTCTTCAGCCAAGAAAAACATCCATTCATTCCAACTAAATTACTGAAGTGAATGGATGATAGACCTTGTGCCTACTTTGCCAACAGTGATTTTTCCCCTGGCCCCTTTCCTCCCTTTAAGCTATCCAACACTTTGGCAGATATTTGTGCTTTCAACTTAATGCATTCATCAAAAATAGAAAGTTAATGAAGACTAGAAACACATTTCAAATTTCAAATTTTGACAGACTCAAGGTTCTCTGGTAATATCAAAGTAGAGAGGTTTGGTTTCTTTTTTACCAAGAAAATATTAGAACTGAACTGTCAATATATTTTAACTATTTATAAATACTGTTTATGTGTAACCTCCTAAGATCACTGTGGTAGTACAGTAGACCAGACTATCAAATAGTTGTACGTTTAAGCATGCTGCTTGTTATGAAAACACTTGAAGGCATTTTAATGTTCTGTATTTTGAAAATTGGGTACAAATGAATCTTCTGGAGCTGTATTGTGCTTGGAAATCCCAGTTCAGTAATACAGGTTTGTCCAGCCTGAATGTACCTGAACAGTTTTGTTTATTTCTAATTGAAAACAAAGTAGAAATTTTGTTTCTTCATTTGTTCTACAGTGGTTGATGATGTGAGCCCATGATTAAAACCCCTGATGCCAAGTTCCCTCAAGAGACACTTTTTCTCTTGATTTTACCAGGAAATCCCTGTGTTATGGGGCAGGGTGGGGGCCAAGTCCCTGCCATTTTTAAATGCTCAGTCTTTGTTGCTGAAGGATAAAACTGCAAATTCAAGAAATCTGAATGAAATTGAGCTCCATGGGTAGCACATCCATACACAAAAAACAAAGAGCTGTGGAATTGGGAATGTAGAGGCAGCACATAACATTATTTGAAATCTTTATAAATTACTGAGCTGGGATTTTAATTTACAGAAGCTTTAGCATGTACTATAGAACAGGGTGAAACAACACTGAGTAACTTGCAGGATACAGCACTAGGATTTGCTTGTAACTTACCTCAGAGAATGGATACACATGAAAAAAGTGGTTCATCTTAAGGTCTTGATGATCACTTGAATGCTTGTCTTGATGGTGGGAATGAAGAACATTCTTCACTGCAAACTGTGTGAAGGTTTGGGCTCACGTGTTGAGAAGGAATTCTTCAGATGAGGAGAGCAAGGCGTTTGGTGTAAAAAGGGAATTTGTTTTTTTATTTGCCTTCACTCCTCAGGAAAATAAACATTGTTTGGTTTGATGTTGGATCTCTGTATCTGGCGGCTGTGTTCCTCACCTCTTCTTACTCTGCAAATAATTTATGTCCTGCTGTAAGAACAAGCTAAGGCACTAAACAGAAATTGTGCTGTTCAGTTGTGACAACCCCCAAGACCCACAGTAATGAATCCCATCCCCTCCTTAGGTTGTCATTTAAGATCTGAGGATGTACATTTTTTGTGTATTTGGGTCGGTATGATCCTCACAACTTGCAGGATCCACACTGCAGTTTTGGGTCAGAAAGACTGGATTTGTTTACTGGCACAAATAACATCATACTGCAGTTTTTGTGAAGGATGCCAGAGGGAATCACCTTCTGTGTTTTGTAATTTGATCCACTGTTCAAATGTCTAGTTATTAAAATTATAAAGAATTGAGTAACAACCCACTAGAACAGTAGATAAAATTTTTACATGGTATTATTACACTGAAAACTTCTTGTTTACTGCCTTGCAATTTAATGGCATCAGGACAGTATATTGGTAACAACCTGTGAAATATTCATTCCTTCTGTCCCTTTTCTCACACATTTGTGTTTCTGGGTGTTCTGTACAGCAAAGAAAGCATGGTATTTATTTCATGAGGACTAAGAGATGAAGGCTTGTTTTATTTTCTAAAGATTTTTTCTGCCCATACCTGCAACTGCTTAATTTGTGTTTGTAGTTTGTTTTGCTTTATGGTATTTAAACTTTAAATTTGCCTCAAAGGAGACAAGCCCTATCCTCACCAAGATTTGTCTTAGCTTTAGTGTGAATTTTGACTGAGTAAATAGTACAAGAATTACACTGCTCTTTGTAGATGAAAGCAATAAAACTACCTAATACCTCTAATGGGAATACAAGCTAAGTAACTTTCTTAAAGTGATTGAGATCCCTTTCAAAGTCACTCTAAAGAGGAGGGGAAGACTTTATCCCTAGGTCATTGGTATTTCATATCCTACTTGCCCCAGGTAGAATATTAGAGTCATTTCACTCCTAACCATATATGAAACTTGGGAATCCAAGGCAGAAGGAATGCCAGGGTGGAAAAAAGTTCATTTTGAAAGTGAAATACCTTTGCCAGACTTCTTTGACTTACTGGACAGCTCATACACTGTGCAGGCTTAAATACTGGGTTTTATTCTTATGCTTTCTGACAGATTTTCTTTTTCCCTGCTCTTTCTTTGGGAGACAGGTTGGGGCTCCAGGCCATACAGACCTTGTATGGTCTTGCTCTTGAGAGGACTGGATTTACAATGCTGCTTTTTTGATGAAATTGGCTGGCAATTACACCAGTTTTAGGGATCAATGGAATTTTACAGAATTTTACATCCTGGTACTGCATCTCCTTGCTGGTTCTAGGTGTTTTTCAAGTGAAAACTTTTCTGCTATTTCTTGCAGAGTTCTGGTGTTCCTATGATGTGCAAAACATCATAGGGAAAAAAACAAAGTTGAAAGCATTAAATGCTACCAAATGTGGATGGGGAAGCAAAATAAGAATCTTGCTCTTGTTTTAACACCTTTTTTAGGTCTGGGAGCTCTGGGTGTTACACAGAGCATGGTGAGAGCTGCCTGGATTTTTCAGTTGAGTTTATTGCAGGCTTTGGTTTGGAGAGCTGAGGTTTGAGACAAGTGCTTATAGAATTAACTGTGCCATAGCTCCAGGCTAAGACATTCCTGTTGTGAGTGGGAACAGCTGACCTCATGCTCTGACCTCCACAGGACTTAAGTGGATTTATTCATGTGTTTAAAGTCAGCATATGCTTCTGCACATTGCTAAGCCTCAGCCTTGGTGACAAACAACTCCAGATTAATTATATAACAAGGGTGATTACTTTAAGTTAAGGGTGAATAATACCACTTCACTCAGGATATCCAAACTGCTACTATGCAAGGTGCTGGCATGGTGTGAAAATAGCTGGGAAGGATGATCTGAGGTCTTTCCAGTACTATAACTCTGTATTTCCCAATGATGTATTATGCTCTGTATTATTCCAAGTGGGGTAAAACTTTTTTCTTTTTTTTTTTTTTTTTTTTTTCCTAGCATCAACTGTCATAGTCACTTCTTCTGTGGTGTGTTTTTCTTCCTGTGCACACATAAACTCAAGTTGGTGCAATTATGGTATCTATGATGTACAGATTTATTATATCACTACAAAAACCTAAGAGGATTTTTTTAAAGAAGTAACTCCTGCTGTACATACAATAAAAGCCAATTGTCTCTGTGTGGTGTGCTGTCCTACATACCCGGGTGTAACAGATGGTTTTCTACTCTCCTTCACTAATTTGACCTGTTGCTTAACACAGACCATTTACGTGTTTGTTCAGGGGCAGAGTTCTTTCCTGATAACCCCAGCCTATCAGGCAGCCCCTTGTTGCTTGAGAAATCACCTGAAACACAGATTGGGTAGGAAATCTAGTGCCAGAAGGAATTGTGGGGCTCACTGTGGTTACTCAGTATTTTTTTTCTCTCAGTTATGTCATAATATCCTGAATTAGGGGGCAAAGGGAGAAGAATGTTAGGGCCTGGATCCTATAGGGAAGACACCAGTACTAGAAGGAACACAGCCTGGGAATTAGGTTCTGTTGTGATTTTATTGAAAGGGTTATGTTATAAATCAGTTCTGCCACAAAGCCCTACCAGACTGAGGGGAAAAAACCCCAACACTAAAACCACCACAACAAAACACCCAACAAAATAAATAAAAGGCATTCATGTGAAAATAGCCACAATAATGTTTCTATTTTCCTGCCAAAACTGAGGGCTGTACCCTCTTTTACAAGGAAATGTTACATTCCCTTACTGGGAGTTATTGCCCATATTTACATGCCTGTTCACTTAATATTATTTAAGTGCTTAGCTCAAATTTCCTGATAGTCTCTTATTAACAAACCTTTATCCTTTTCCTCCCTGCTCCAATCTGTGGTGAGTTTTTTTACCTTGTATGATGCCAGTCCTGTGCATTAGCAAAAGTGACAAGACCTGTCAGAGGGAGAGCAGGAATGGATGTAGCTCCAAGTGTGGCACCAAACTCTTCCCTCCAGTTCATCATTCTTAAACAATAAATATAAAGGATCTTCAATTTTTCACCTCTCTACCCAGGTGAGCCTGGCATAAGGTGCAATTTCACAGGCTGAGGTTAATGCTGAAAAAAATCATTTTGGAGCTGCAGGATCCAGATTCACATGCATTGTAAATGTACAGATAACTATACTGAATTAATTTATACTTATTTTGAAAAAGTGAATGCACTGCAAGTAGGATAAACAACTCTGGTGTGCTGGATGCTGGTGAAAACCAGGCAGAAATCCATGTGAGAGTGCACATGTGAGATATAAAGGGAAAATAACTAAAAGCAGACTGTACAAAAACTACCAGTCAGCTTCAGTCCTTGAAAAAGCAAATGATTTGTACATGCAGTTAGATGCTTAAAAAAACTCCAGCTACTACTCCTGTAGTAATTTAAAACTGGTGAGTCATTTTGAAAGAAGAAATGGTTCTGTTAATCCTGAAATTAACACTGTTTTGCCAAGTACAATATTTTGAAAATTCAAATGCTGCCTTGTTTCAGTATCCCCAAGCACCTGACGAGTCACAGGATGGCCGTGGTGCCCTGGGGGGCATCGTGATGAGCATTTTTGGCAGGTCAGGGAGAGGATCCTGTGCCTATGCCCAGCCCTGGAGGCACCTCTGGGGTGCTGTGTCCAGCCTTGGATCCTCTGCACAGCAGGGACAGGAGCAGGGCCAGCAGAGGGTGACAAAATAAGGGCCTGGAGCATCTCTGCTATGAGGAAAGGCTGAGGGAGCTGGGGCTGTTCCGTCTAAAGAAGAGACACCTGAGAGGGGACCTCATTAATATAAATTTATTTATAAATTAGCTATAAATAGCTAAAGGGGGAATGCCCTGAGGATGGCTCCAGGCTCTGCCACGGGGTGAGAGGAACAGGCAGAAACTGATGCACAGGAGTTCCACCTGAACATGAGGCAGAACTTCCCTGTGCAGTGACCAAGCCCTGAACAGATTGTCCAGAGAGGCTGTGGTGTCTCCCTTGCTGGAGTTACCCCAGAACCATCTGGACACAACCCTGTGCCGTGTGTGCTCTGGGATGGCCTTGCTGGAGCAGGGAGATGTGACCTGGTGACACACTGTGGTCCCTTCCAGCCTGACCCATGCTCAGAATGCTCTCTATGCGTCTCTTTTGAAACTGGTACTTGGCTTTGTGGGATGGGTGGCAACTGAGAAAGGCCCTGGCTGTGTCCAGCTGTTAAAGATGTAGCCAGATGTGAGAGGAGCACATTCCCTGGGGAAAACAGAGCTGGTGCCAGCTTCCCACCACCTTTTGATGTCCAGGGGTGTTCTGCCTGTGAAGGCTGACCTGTCACACCGTGGTGGCAGGGAACACTGCATAAGGCTTTGGGGGGACTCCACTGCGGGCAACACTTCTCAGCAGAGGAAAATATTGGGGCATCTTGCTTGAATACAAAAAGCCTGTGTGCTTCTTACCCTGGTCACTACCTGCAGTGGTGGAATAACCTGAAGATTTAACCCCCTCTAAATTATTTGTGCTGGCTGGCACAGCAGGGCTGGGTGCTGACAGATCCTGGTAATGCCAGAATGTGAGATTTAGGAACCATAGAATCATTTAGGTTGGAAATGACCTCCAAGGTGATTGAATCCAACCCTTGCCCAATCCCCACCTTGTCACCCAGCCCAGAGCACTGAGTGCCACGTCCAGGCATTGGACACCTCCGGGGATGGACATTCCAACACCTCCCTGGGCAGCCCCTGCCGATGTCTAATCACCTTTATGTGAAGAAATTCCTCCTAGTGTCCAACCTGAACCTCTCCTGGTGCAACTTGAGACAATGTCCTCTCATCCTGGAGCTCTGAGCCTCAGTTTGGCTTGGATAAGGAGGCTCAGGTGCTTGTGTACATGGCCAGGGCTTGGGCCAACAGATCACTGAGTGCCTGATGTGGCTTTTGTCCAGAGAAAGGCAACACAGCTGGGGAAGGATCTGGAGCAGAAGACCTCTGAGGAGCGCCTGAGGGAGCTGGGGGTGTTCAGCCTGCAGCAAAGGAAGCTCGGGGGCGATCTTCCTGCTCCCTACAACTCCCAGACAGGAGGGCACAGCCGGGTGGGGATCGGGCTCTGCTCCCAGGGAACCAGGGACAGAGCGAGGGGAAATGACCTAAGCCGCGCCAGGGTGGGGGCCAGGTCGGACATTAGGAAGAATTTCTTCAGTGATGTGATTAAACATTGGAACGGGCTGCTCAGGGACGTGGTGGAGTCCACACCTGGAGCCTGGGTGTGTTTCAGGAAACACTGGACGTGGCACGCACTCAGTGCCGCGGTCTGATGGACAAGGTGCTGCTGGCTCACAGCTTGGACTGGATGATCCTGGAGGTCTTTTCCAACTTAACCCACCCTGTGACTGTTTCTGCCAACCCTTGCGCCAGCTCGCTCCGGGCCGCCTCCCCCGCGGCCGGCACTGCCCGGGAGCAGACGGGAAACCCGGCGGGAGCCACGCGGGTGCTCGGCCACCTTCAGCGCGGCCACCGCCCGCCTCCAGCCCGGCCCGGGGCCTCCGGGGGCTCAGGCGTGGGGCCCGCCCGTGAGGGGAGCCGGGTGGCGGCACCCCGGGCGGCGGGGCTGTGAGGCGGGGACGCGGCGGGGGTCAGGGCCGGGGCCGGCCCCGCCGCACTACACTTCCCGCCCTGCTCCGCGCCCGCCCGCGCCGGCTTCCGCTGGCGCGTGGTTTCCGGAGCGGATCGGAACCCGGAGCGCGGATCCGATCCGGGTCTGGCCATTCCCAGGGCAGGTAACGCCGGCTCCCCGCGCTCCTCCCGCCGCACCTCGCGCCCTCCCCGCCACCCCCTCCCGGGACCCCCCGCGCCCGCCCCGCCGCGGCTCCCTCCGCCGCTCCCCGGGACGCGCGGCGGGGCCGGGGCGGGCGCGGCGGCCGCTCCGAGCGCTCCCGGGGCGGCGGCTGCGGCCCCGCCGCCTCCTCCTCCTCCTCCTCCGCCGCCGCCGCCTCCTCCAGGCCGCCTGTTCTTTGTTACAGCGCCCGGGAGGGCGGTAGCGAAGGGGGCGAGGCTGGTCCGAGGCAAAACCCGGCGGAGCCGCTCCCGGATCCCGGGCCCCGACGGGCTCCGGGCGGCGGCGGCGCGGTCCCTGAGGGGCGGGCGCGGGGCGATCCCCGCGGGCTCGGCCGGGCAGGGCTCGGCCGGGCAGGGCTCGGAGCCGTCGTGGCCACGGGGATGCGGGGCCGGGAGCGGGGAGCGCCTGGGCTTGGCCGCAGGGGGTTGGGGATGGAGGGGGGTGGGAGCTCCCAGGTGCGAGGGCGTGATGGAGAAGGGAGGAGGAGGAGGAGGGAGGTGTGGGGATGCCGCCCTGCCCCGGCGTGTGCCCTGGGAGAGCGTGCGGTGGGCGCCCGAGGAGACAAAAGGAGGAGAGCCGCGGTCTGCGGGGCTTCGCACACGTGAAATTTTCTGCAGTACTCTCGTTTTCTGCTCAGGGCCATTAAACTTTGCGTGTAGTTTATTCAGGCGGTCGCGGGAAGTGCTGGGAAGGGCAGGTGGCACAGACCCCGCCAGCTGCTGGGTTACCCCATGCCCCCCTGACTGGCCTAGAAATCGTCTCCCTCCTCAAAAATAATTGATAGAATAGCCTTCTTTTTTAAAGAAATATGAGGCCTCACCGTAGTTTGTTCTGCAATTCTTTTGAGTGGTAGCATGAACAAGTTCTACTACATCATGAGGAAAACTGGGTTTTTAGCGTATCCTTCCACATACATATGTGCAGCACCCATCTGCTTGTGTTCTCAAGTTATTCACACTCATAGAAACCCATTCTCAGATTGAAGAAAGGGTAACTTTAATTCTGCCTTGTTGATCATTAAGTTCGAGTGCAGATTTCCAGGCATTCTTTTAATTTTTCTGACCTACTTTTTAAAAAACCCATTAGCAAGATCAAAATGGCTCAGCTTAGCACTTGAGCCTGATTTTTTTCATCAGAAGTTTATAAGGGGAAAATGTGATTTTACATCTGTTCTTAAATTTTTACAGCTCACGTGGTTCCCTGACAGTATCTTTGCACATCATGGGCTGCAGGCAGGTACCTGTGATGCTGCAGCTCCTCAGTGTCATCATTTGGGTTCCCTCAAGTTCCAGATATGCTCAGAGGCCTGTGTTGTAGCTGGAATTTTTGTGTGGCTCTACACTTGGGCAAAAAAATCACCCATCTAATTATACAAGCCAAAAAATGATTTATGCTCTTTTACTGCCATCAGAATTAGGCTTTGTACCTGGTCTAATTTCCTCTGTGTGGCTTTTCTTCTGATTATTGACCGCTAATGATTACTCACTGTTTTATGGAAAAAAATACCTGGAAGCTTTGATTATCCCTGCAAGACAAGAACAGAATTAGGAGCAGTGGGATGAGTTGACTATATGAAGTATTTTTCTGTTACAAATGTTTGAAAAGGAAAAAAAAAAATTCAGACGTGGCCCATAGCAACGGCAGATGAGGGCAAAAACAATTCTGAAGCCTGTCTTCAGTGCCATCATGTGAGTGGCACATCGTGACTCTGTTTACCAGCTGGAGCGGGTGGCATGGTGTCGTTTATTTCACAAACTCCTGGGATGTGCAGCTGAGATCAGGGAGGAGGAGTTTTTAAAGTGCATGGGTGAGGAGGGTGTAAATCAGAATTGTAAAGCAGGTGCCGGTTGTTTGTTTGGGAGCGAGGGGTGCCGATGGAGCAGGAGTGCTGTGATGTGCAGAACACGGAAAGTCCTTGCTGCAGAGACGGGAACTGCGCTAATGCAGATCGCTGAGGCTGCTGTGAGAGGCACCTGTGAGGGCTCTTCACGCTTCCTCCCCATCACCTTGAGGAACGCTGATGATTTCTCCGCCCCTTTGTTGCTATTCTCATCTGACACGGAGCTGCTGCTCCTGTAATGTCACTTGTCCCCAGTCTGCTGTTTGCCAAGGATGCGACACAGCAGCGTCCTGGAGGGTGAATGCCTTTGGTGGTGTGGTTGCACTGCGCCCCTGAACCATTGACCAAGGCCGTTATTTGTTAATTCAGCAGTATTTAGGATTAAAGTCTTGTCAGGACACAAACTATCTAAAAATAGCTGGGCATACCCCTCTCGAAATAGTGCAAAGCATCCCAAAAAAGTGTTGGTTAAAAGGCAAACCAAACCATTTTTGCCACCAACTTAGGCCACTTGTTTTGCAGTGTTGTGCCTGGACTCCCCTAAATACCTGTTGCTTTTGAGGAAATTTCCTGAATTGCTGTTTGTGCTCAGCATTGGACTTTCATATAAATTTTTTTTTGTTCTGAGAAAAAAAAGACAAAAAAACCCAAAAAAAGAGCTTTTTTGTTCTGTTATTTGAGCTTAGTCTCCAAAAGCTGCAGCCAAGAAAGGCTCAGCTTGTGCCACGGATGGGGAATGTTTGTCCCTTGGCGCAATATTAGGGAGGGATCCTGCTGCTGACAGGTGGAGTTGGGAAGGGCAGTGTTTGAAGAGTCCTGATCCTGAGTAGTGGCTGTGCTCCCACATTTCTGGCTTGGCTTTTGTTGCTGTAGTAGCAAATGCTTTATCTATTTTCAAACAGGGCTCTACGAGTTTAGTGTGTCATGTTTCCTCTCCCTCTCACAGATTCAGGCTCTTAGTCCTTCCTGTCCTCTGCTTGGCCAATACACTTGCTGTTTTGCAGCCTCACCTCTCTCAGACTTGGGTCATGATCTTTGGGTTGCTTTGCTTCTCTTCTGGGGCATTGGGAAAATTGCTTATTTGAGGAGGAGACCCTTTTTTGGATAGAAAAGGGAAAAACCTAGAAAAACCTAGAAAAACTTGTACGTCGTGCTTGTGTTGTGGGCTTAGCCATACTTAATCAGACTTTTTGCCAACCATAATTTAATTGTTGAGGGCAAATAGCGTTCATGCAAGTTTTTAATACAGACTGACACTAATGAAGTGAATATAGATTAACCTTATTTAACTGTGAAATCAAATTGGTCAGTTACCATTTCATGGAAGGCCAGTGACAGAGGCAGGATTTTATTTCCCCAGATTTTCTGGTGCTCAGTACCACATTATACCTTTAGCTCTGGAAAAGATACAGTTCAATAAAATGTTGCACTGGGCCTCCTTCCTGCTGTGGTTGCTGCTGACCTGAATTGTCCTCTGGTCCTGCATGTTCTGAGGCTCCACAGGAGCTTTTTAGTAGGGATGGCTGGAACTTTGTCAGTGATGGGGAACAGCAGGAGACAGCATTTCCTCACAGAGAAGTGTCTAAGAACCCACAGACACTGAGGCTTCCTTGGTAGTGATGTCTGCAACACGTGTAATAATACAGCAGTCTCTGAGGCTTTATAGCAACTTTAATTTCTTTAATTTTCCATTGATACTCCTGCAGGGACATTAATGTGTTTGGGTGGACTCTGGGTCAGTCAGCATCATTACTTCACAAAGGGATGTTTGTATGAGACAGAAAGTAAAAGTCAATTCAGAACTAACTTTGTCTTTTGTATTTTGGCAGGTCTAAGAAAATGGCTGAAGATGGCACCGAGGAGATTGTGTTTATCTGTAAGTATTAGGAAAAGGATCTAACTCCCACTGTGTGTGACTTGTCTACTCAGAATGCTTGAAATTAAAGCCTAAACCAGACTTAAGATTTTATTTAGAAAAATTGCTTTATGTAAAGGAGGCTCAAACAGCTAATGGATAGATAGAGAGGAGGCTGTGTAATTTAAGCATACACTTTCTGACACTGTTGGCAAACACACAATGAAACCTCTGAATGTGAGTTAGCAGCACAGCTTTTTCATGGCTGAAGTGAGTGAGATTGAAGGTCTAACACTCATGTAAGCCCTTTGTTTATACAGCCAGCTCTAGCAGCCAGGAGTGTCTGGGGATAACTCTGACCTCTGGCCTGACTTGGGGATCTGCACCTCCACAGCAGGGGCAGGCAGACTCATAATTCTTTCAGAACAAGCCTAGTTTAGGATGCACCAGCTGCCCTGGCAGGTGTCACTTGTGGCATTCACTGTGCTTCTTGCTGTGCCCTGTGTGTAACCCTGAGTGCCAGGCTGGGCTCTGCACCGGGCTCCTGCTTGGTGGTGGTGAGGAGAGGCTGCAGCAGGGCTGTGCCCAGGCTGGGCAGTGTCCCACCCTTGCTGGGGCTTGGCTGGCAGGCTTGGGTCTCACATTAATCCTCTCTTTTGTCTCCAGCCTGGACATGCAGGACCTGGTGTCACTGGAAAAGAGTTAAGGGATGTATGGTCCTGGTGTGAGCAGAGAGGGCCCAGATATTGTGGATCCAGACAGGGTGGAGCAGAATGGAGCACATCCTTGGTTTTTGGATCCACAGTATTTTACCTGTGATAGTTCCACAGCTGCATTTATGGCAGCTATCAGAAAGTTTAATTTTCTCCTTCTACCCGATTCCTTCAAAAATAGTGTTGACAGTTTGCATTTTTACTGAGATGCAGATACCAAGAGTGGTTACCTTATTTTCCCCTTCATAAAAAGATTCTGGTGGAAAAGAATGGGAATGTGATGCCACTCCTAATTAGATAGAAGGTGTAAAGCAACATGATTTTCTCCCTTCCAGTGGGGGTTGTGGTCACTGAATATCTTGAGTTTTTTCTTGTGCTCTCTGCAATTAGTTTTTCCCATGGGATATGGGGACTGCTTATGTTCCAAAAAAGTGAGCTGCTATAAATGACACACTGCACTTCCAATAATAAACATCCTTGAATATATATTTCATAGACAAGAGAATTTTTGATTTTTTTTATTTTTTTTTTATTAAGTGTGTGAATATAGTCTCCCTAGGGTATTTTATGGTTATTCCCATGCTTGTTTTTGTGTTTCTCCTGTGTTTCTCTCTTGAAAGTGTCACAATTGGCAAGTGTAACAGCTTTGGGGATGGCTGCAGTAGGGCATTCCTTGGATATTGAGCTGTGCCACACAATGTCATTGTCATGTTCCCCTGCAAAGGAGTGAGAGGAATGTGTGGCTTGTTCCTGCCTCTAGTTGTGGGCAGTGCTGTCTGCACCTTTCAGAGTCTTATCTTTGCAGAAGTGAGGAGTACCTTGATCCAGTCAAGGGATAAGGAAAATGACAAAGTGCATTTTCCTTTGGACAACAAAACCTGTTGGAGAAGCTGTTACTCAGGCTGTTCCTTCCTGTCCTCTTGCCTATGACAGCCCTTTGTGGATGACAGTCCATTTCTTTTCAGCAGTCAGTTTTACACATTCCTCTGTGGCTCCATCACCCTCTGGTTTGGGAAATCTGCTTTTAGCCCAGATTATTTCAGTAATACTAAAGCCAGCCTGGGCTACAGGCACACCTGGAGCAACAGGGGAATGGTGGAACAGTGAACAGGACAGCTGTAGGCTGAGCTTTGGTGCTGGTGCTCTGTGAGTAGCACTTGGCCATCAATCTTTTCCTCTGGTACAATAACTCTGTGGTGTTGTACAGCAAGCCAGGCTGGGAAATCCCTTCTGCTGAAAAATCATGTGAAGAGCTGGTTGTTTCATTCCTTGGCTCACCATAAACCAGCAAAAACAGCTCGACAGGAGGCAGTGACCAGGCTTGGGGGTTGCACCAGCCAGAAATGCTGTTTGTCAAATAAATGTATTTTTTCACTGCTAAGCTGGTTTTGTTGCCAGAAGAAATGTGAAGCAGTTTGAAATCCCTTGTTTTAGAAGTCCTTTTGTTCACTGGGACGAAAACCTGGTGGGGAGAGAGGCTTCTAGTTAGGAGCACAGAGTAGCTTTGCCAGAGGGGATATACCTTGGAATGACGTGGCATTTGTCATGTCTTCCCCAAACAAAAGGTTTAACAACCCTCTACTTTACACTTTCTGGGGTGTCTGAGTTGCAGTTGTAAGTTTGGAGCTCAGATGTAAAAGGCCCCACAGCAATATAACCCCTGTGTGATGATCTCTCCTGAAGCTGTGTCAGCAGCTGACCAGGCAGGGCAGTTTGACAGCTATTTTTTTCACAGTGAAGCACTGTATAAGCATTTGGAATCCTGTTAAGTTTGCTTATTTTAGAAAGCCTCAAATTATCCTTGTCTGAAAATTGTTTCTTAGGAACCACTCAGTTCTGGGTAATTTACAGCCACTTAAACTAAAAGTTAATTTAGCTAAGCTGACAGTGAATTAGTTGGCCAGTGTGTGTTGTGCAGGCAGCTGACTTGTCTGGAAGGGCAGCAGGAGGTACCTGGGAGCTCTCTGTCCTGCCCTGTGGGTAAGAAGTGTGTGTGGCCAGGCAGATCTGGGCTCCCAGGACATGCTGGTGCCCTGCTGAGCCCTGTGCCAGTTCTGCTGCTGGTTCTGGGTTTGTGCCTCCTGTCACTGGAAGCACCACAATTCCCAAGCTGTTCATAACAGCCCAGTTCCTGGGGAAGGCAGTGATGTGGTTTTCTTTAGCTGCTATGTGTTGCAGCACTTTATCTGAAGAATAATGCTATCTTCAAGCAGAATATTTACTGTGGGTGTAAGGCATTTATTTTCTTTGAGAGAGAATTTATACAATTGTCCTCTGATGGTACTGATCACAGTGTGTGTTATCTCACCTACGCAGGTGCTAGCTATCAACTCGGTGTTCAATTATTCATGTTCTTTCAAGCAATATAAATAAACACCTGCCCCTCTACCTATGTATTTTGCATTTTGGATTTTGTATCTGGTTTTCTCTTGAAAGAGGGAGGAAACTATCTTACAGAAGTGTTTTCCACCAACCTCTTCTTTCTGGTTCCTTGCAGGGTGCGAGGACTGTGGGCAGTACCATGATTCAGAGTGTCCTGAGCTGGGCCCAGTGGTGACAGTCAAAGACTCCTTTGTATTGAGCAGGGCAAGGTAAGAAATGTTTGTGTTAATCCTGACTAACCCAACGCCCATGCTAGTCCTTTAAAGCATATTTGCTGTTCAGTGGATGTCACACTGAAAGCTGGAAACTGAAGTCCCAGAGGATGACAGAAATCTATGGAAAGCACATGGCCTTGATTAAATAGAAAAATTGATGCACACACTTAAGTGCTGCGCTGAATTGAAGCCAAAAAAAATAACTTGCTGCTCATCAGGACTAGTTTTCTTTGCTGAGGTTTCTGGCAAGAAGTCAGGTGGTACCAGATGGGGTGATGACTTCTGTCGTGGTTGAGTACCTGCCAATTTTATCCCCCTTAGATACATCGGATTCATTTCAGAGAAGTGTGTGAGGATTTCTCATTCATGTGTATGAACTCTGTCATTCCTCCACTTAGAGGCAAAACAAGTTGTTCTCATTATTGTGGGTCTTTGTAAACGATTAGGGGTAATAGTTCTGTCAGCAAATCTGTGACAGTGCAGCAGAAACACTCATGTTTGCCAAAAGAAACAAATAGATTCAATCTAGTTGGGAGAAAACAACACTGACTAATGATTTTTACAGGGAAAGACAATCAGGCACTGTCAGCAAAATTCATATTAAGGTGTAGAATGTAAGGCTAAGGAAAAGAACCAACCATTGTGTAGTACAGATCCAAAAAGAGAAGTGTTCAGATGCCTTCATATGTTACATAATGTGTGCAGGCCTTCTATATTTCTTCTTGGGAAGTCACAGGCACGTGGGCAGCAAGTCTGGCACATCCTGGCTGTGTAGGCCATGCTGTGTATTCCCAGCATCATTTTGTAACAAATGCTGATGTGCTGGATCTGCCACGTGGGTGCCACAGCCCCTTGGCCAGGGCAGGGTGCTCTTGGTGTCCCATGAGTACAGTGGCTGCACCTGTGTAGGAGTGTCCCTGCTTCCCTTTCTGGGCCTTCCCAGAAAAGGAATTTCCCTGCAGTTCCACTGCCTTCCTGTGCCTGGACACCTGCCCTGGATGATCCCCTCCAGCAGCTGTTAATGGTTAACAGCTCTGACACTACAGGTGTTTGAGGGTAATTTAAAAATTTAAAAATAATTATTAAAGCTGGTGAGGGAGGTGCTTTTACTGTAAATAAAAAATGGGCAGTACAGTAAGTCTCTAGTTTGTACTGCACACATTTAATGACAAACTACTATTTCCTACCTTTTTTCTATTTTTTTAACTTACACTTTAAGGTCCAGATGTTCCAGCTGGGAATGTTTGCAAATATGGTGCATGCACTGGTTTTCAGTCTCCTTTTAATATGCAAATGCTAAGTTTTCCCTAGTGGAAGTGTGGGCTGCTGGACCATAGACTTTAAAGCAGAGCTTAAAATTGACTTCTTTACAGATAAATGTATTTATTCTCCTGAAGAGTTTTCAGCTGAAATCAGGTAAGAAAAGAAAAGAAGAAATTTAGTTGCAGCCTTTATAATGTGGGGAACAGTAGCTGAAAGTGAGTTATCTGAGGCTGAGGGCAAGTTTAACCACAAGCTGGATATGAATCTTTTAAAAACAGTCTGCTTGCTTAACCATGTTTGTTGTTCCCTCTGTCTTACTGAAAAGATAAAATGGATGCTTTATAGTTAGAAGTGTTGGGAAACATCTCCTGAACTTCTCTAATGCTGCTTATTATATATTTCAAACAATAAAGTATTTTTATTTTGCTATCACTGTGATTGCCAGTTTTTTGTATTTCTCTTTATCTAGGCAGTAAAGCAGTTCTGCCACTGTCAACCTCTACAGGATAGTCAGTAGCCTGTCTGACTATTTTTATATTTATATTTATTTATTTTTAAAATATTTTATAATATAATATAATATATAATATAATATATTATATTTATTTTTAAAATATTTTATATTTTTCATCTATTAGCACAGACCTAAAAAACCAGAATTGCATTTGGTCTGTAAAACCAATACGGTGGGGTCAGTCATGTAAATTTTTGGGAAGATGTTCTCTGTGTATTGTATTTAGTAACAGTATTTACTACATGTGGTTCTTCTTCATGAAACTTGTTTGGGAAAAGAGAGAGGCTGGGAGCACAGAAACACTTGTGTTTAATGCTGACTTCTTTCTTCCATGGGCTCCTGCAGTGCATAATGATTACTGGACGAGGTGGTGTTCAGCCAAAGGTTGAACTTGATGGTCTTGGAAGTCTTTTCCAACCTAATTAGTTCTGTGATTTGTTTATTTTTTCTCAATTCTCTCTTAAAATTTTTAGATCATCTCTGCCTTCTAATTTGGAGATAAGACAACTGGAGGATGGGACTGAGGGTGTGTTTGCTCTGACTCAGCTGGTGAAACGTACCCAATTTGGCCCCTTTGAATCCAAGAGAGTTCTCAAGCTGGAGAAAGAATCAATTTTTCCCCTGAAGGTAAAACACAGAATTTGTAAAGCAATAAATAGGAAGGAGTCAGTTTTCCCTGGGATGAATTAGTGCTGTCTAACACTATGGAAACAAAGATACGTGAAGGGGGATTATTTGGAATATCTTTTAGGTGTGCCCTGTAAGAGATGAGCTAAACAAACATTCTCTGGGCAAGGAACAGCAGAACCAAACTAGAAGCTCAGTTATTTTAATGAGTCTCTTCAATTTGATTGAATTTCCCTAATGAGCCATATATGCATTAGGTTTATGGAACATGCAGAATAAGTGGGTTTTTTTCCCTGTCTTGCAGTTGTTTTATTCCTCTCTTGACAAGTTTTGGTAGGAGAAATGCCACATTAAGAATGGAATACAGTCTTTGTTTCCACTAATACCTAACTCAGAAGTAAAGTTTTAGAAATGTGCTTTTGGCTGATGGCTGTTTGGATACCCTTCCACTTATGTATGCACTAATTTTTTGGGAAAAAAATAGTGGCTACAGCAAGAATTCTTGGGATGATTTTGTTCAGTTTGTTCCCATCTTGCTTTTGGTTGTCTGTCTCATCTGAAGGTGTGACTAAGTGAAGGATGCAAGACTTGAGGCTTGCTTCGTCCCTGATGTCCATTGAAAAGAAACCACTGAAAAAGAAAAAAATAATTTTTTTTTCCCTTAACTTTGTATCACTTCTCAGGGATTTTATTCTGTGCACATTTTGCTTGGCAGGTGTTCCAGAAGGAAGGGCCCCTGGTGTATTTTGACACCACAAACGAAGATGACTGCAATTGGATGATGATGGTGCGCCCAGCCACCGAGTATGAGCATCAAAACTTAACTGCCTTCCAGCATGACAATGACATTTACTTCACCACCTGCCAGGACATCCCCCCAGGAACTGAGCTGCGAGTGTGGTATGCAGCTTTTTACGCCAAAAAAATGGAAAAGCCAGTGCTGAAGCAGGTCACTAGTGTTGCCAATGGTATGTGTGGGGGCCTTTCTTCCTTCCTAAGGGCCCAGTGCTGGCAGGGACTGGCAGTCCCTGGCTGTTGGAGTTGACAGTGCTGTTTGTCCAGTAGGCTCTTACCCTGCAGAGTCAGGCCAGCCTGCACATGTGGGTGCCCTGTGAGAAGAAAGTGTAGATTCTTCACCATGATACAGCCAGGTTTTTTAAAACAGGTGGCCTAGTTAGTGATTCAGCCTCTGCAGAGTGGACAAACCTGATACATAGTCCTTAACTAAAGGTTTGGTGGCTGTATCAAAAGCATTTCTGGGTAGAACAGCAAAGGAGCTCAATTATCAGAGAAATCTGTGTGCAGATTTGCTAAAAAAGCTGTTCTTCAGTTGCAGTGAAAATGGTTTGGTTTTGCACAGAACTGTTACACAGTTTTAAAATGCCAGATTTGTCTTAAGCAGCTTCACATGGGACCCACTAGAGTAAGATCCACACGGCTGTGCTTTGGAAAGAACAGAATCAGATCTTTTAGAATCTGAATTAGAATTGCCACAAGTTCCAGTGTTTTTCCCTTTGTATTCTCCTACTTTTCCATTTCTACAGCTGAAAGGCAAGATCCTTTAGCATTGCAAGGGCGTTTTCTTCCTGCTCTTGATCTGGGAGACTCCCTGGATGTTACAACTGCTCTGCTGGGTGTAATTTGTGGTTACAAATTTGGGGAGAGGCCATTACCACCAGTGTCAGCTTTATGGCTGCCCTTTATCATAAGCAGAGTGCTACAGCTGAATCAATGCAGTTGCCATGTTTCTGAACTCTGAAATGTTTCCAGTTGGTATTAACGGAGAGGTTTCATCTTTTCCCACTTCAGTTTAACCTGTTCATGTATTTTTATGGGGTTATAGGTATTTAAAAATACTGTTGAAGTATGCCCTGCTCTCTCTGTTCAGCACTTCACAGAATATTAAAGGCACAGTGGGTGAAATTCAAGTATAAGAATGCCCTGGTTGAAATTTTACATGGAGATGTTATTTGCAGGCCTGTTACAGAATAAAACATTCTGACTGTGGTTACTGCCCTCAGCACAGAGCAAGAGTCAAAGGGTCTGGGCAGTAAAGAAGATGAACTCTTTTTCCTCTTCACAGATACGTCCTTGGTAGCGATGGAATCTGATAAAGAAGGGGATAATAACCTCTCTCCAAAACCTTCATCTGCTGTCTTGCCCCATAAAAAAACCAAGAGATCCAGCATACTAGCAGCTGATCCAGCAGGTATGCAAAACTACAGTGCTCTTAAAAGAGATGGAGGACAGATACAAGTCTGCAGAGATGTTAGGTGTAACACTCCTACACATGTATTATGGATGTATAACTTCTGGCAAATACTAATTTGGAGAGGATTTGAAAGCTTGAATTTTTCTTGGCCACAATGCTTAAAGTGGATACACAGGTTAAAAAGTGACAGAGGGGCCAATAAGCTTTTAAGCAGATTATTTTCATGAAAACCACAAGTGCTCCTGACTTTGGAGGTTGTTAGTGTTGGGGTGGGGGCAGTCCCCAAGAAAATCTTCATTCTGCCTATTCAAAGTGTAGTAATTCAAATGATCAAGCCAAGTCTTAGAAGAAAACCTTTCAAATATTTGGAAATGACAAGAACACTAGCCATCCCCAAATTACAATAATACCACAGTATGTGCCACTATTAGAGTTCAGACTGTTTAAATTACAGAAACTCAAATTTAAATAAACTTACAAGCAGTATATATCCTCTTGGCAAAGAACAAATGGCTGAGGAAATACCTGGTAGTGTCATAAGAACTCTGTCCCAAGGATTCATTACAAAGCAGTGCCCCCCCCTTCCCAGTCTCTGTTAAATGAAGCAGTGAAATTAAGAACCCACTTAACACAGATTTCAAAAAGTACACTCAGAGTACACAAGATCAAAGGAAAACCATTCTAGGTCTGCCCTTTGAGAGGTTATTTTCCTAAATATGCTTATTAATAGTAAAAGTAGCCAGGAGGAAAGGAGGGGAGTTGTTGCAGACGTGTACAGAGCAATTGATCAGAAGATCCATTTGTCATCTTAGGTTCTGTCACAGCTAACCTGTGAAGGTGTCTGGGGAATTGTCTTCCAGTTTGGCAATATTGGTTTTTCCAGAGGTAAAATGATGAGCTGGAGCAGCCCCATATACTTCCTTCACCCTACTGCCTTAAAGTCCAGCTTCAGTAGAAACAAAATGCTGCCTCTTATATTTTCGGAACCCTGAGGTGTTCCCACTGATGTAGTCTTTTGGTGTTTCCAAAACAAAGTTTTCTTCTTTGGATTCTGTTTGCCTCAAGTCATACCAAGCAGTTGCCAGCTGTCAGATCTGTGGTTCCAGGTCAGCCAGGTTGCCCTGCAGCTGCCCTGGGAGCCCGAGGAGGTGGGAACTTAAAAAGGACCTGACTCTTCCTGACAAACCAGGAGCAAGGGAAGTGCTGAGTCAGGCACAATTAGCTTACACAGAATCTTGGTTTGCTGCTTTTGTCCTTCTGGACAGAGCCCTCAAGAAGTTCTTTATGTAGCCTGTGAAGAAGGAATTTTTGTTGCTGTATTGCCAAGTCATTTCTTATTAATTTACTTATTGTAGCATGGATGAGATCACACCTTTGTAGTGCAGAGTATTGAATGTATCTTGTAGCAGGGAACAGCCTCTGCCTCAGAGAATCCTTTATTTAAGAGCCAGCACTGAAAAGAAGGAAGAACTTTACTGTTCAGATGTAGTCCTCAGGCAGAGAGAGATGAGCTGACATGTAACAACCATCCAGGAAATCTGTGGCAGAAACTGAGGCACAATGTGAATTCCCTGTGCTGCCATTCTTACCCAGACTTCAGTGTCATCCTCCTCCTCTGCAGGAGGAGCCTTTTACACTGTGGGATATTCAGCTTTTTCTGTGCCAAAAAAATCTCTGAATCCATCCAAGTTTATCAGATCCTCATGACAATTCAAATAGATCATCTAGGGACTGAAATACAAAGGACTATGAACAGAGTAACTCTATTTTTTTTTTTTATTCCAGTTTCATTTTTGCCCTAATTTCTTCATTTTCTTTATCTTTCTTGAGTTGATGTGTTAATTAAAGTATTAGTATGGTGATTTCCTAGCACATCTAATTAATGAAACTGCTCAAACCTGGGTTTTCATTGTTGTCACCCTTACTTCCATTAATCTAAATGTTCTTACTCTGCAATGCCCTTCACAGAGAGCATGGAGGTTTTTCCTGCCTCTGTCCTCAGCTAACCCAGAAGAAGACTGGTAGCTCTGGTTTTAAAGGTGCTAAAAATTGCTTTATGCATGCCTTTTATGAACACAGCTCTTTAGAACGTGATAAAGGAACCCTCAGGACTTTACAGGGGCACTGATACTCTCTCCTGACATCATTTATATCTTCTGATAGTTCAGCTCTTCATGTTGGAGAATCCTGTAATGGTCCCAGCTGCCCCCAGGGGCTTCTTGCTGCTTAAATTGTACCCTGTGATACTCAGGGAGGTACTGCAAGATAAACAAAGCTACAGGGCTTTACCACCTTCCCATTTTCAAAGCTTTTCAGTATTTCTTGTTGTGATTTAGTGAACACTCCAGAAGGCAGTGGAACAGCAGAAGCAAAGCCCAACCAGTGGACGTGTAAAGTGTGTTCATCTGCTTTCCAAGAGCCCCAGCTGCTGACAGGTAGGAAGTGCTAGAAATCCACGTGAGAGCAGTGAGGATCATCAGCAGAATTCTGCTCTTCCACAGCTGTGAAGCCACGCACCATCCATGGTGCAGTAAGATTAAAGTTTTAAATTTCCCATTCCTTTAAGGAAAGGAGTAGTAGGGAAGGTAGAACAGGGATATTTTGGTTGTTTTGACCATGGCAGTGTTCAGGCTCTGGACAAACAATTGTGATGTTGAATCAGAAATAAAACTAGAAGATGATGTGACTGTCAGGAAAATCAAGGATAGGGAGTTGCATGAGCAGTGTAAAGGTCAGTGATGCCAGGTTATACTTGGTGATATTGTCCATCTGGTATTTGTGGCACAGATTTAGTAAGGGCAATGAAGTACATATTTCTTTTCTGCATTTCATTTGCAGCTTTTTTATGCAGTTTTCAGAAGGACTTAAAATTGTTTTGGAGCTTTGGCCATTTGATGAATCAATTTTTGAAAAGGGAACTTAAGTCAGTAAATAACTTGGGCATTTGGAAAAATGTACCCATTATTAGAAACACAAACTTTTTACTGTGATATCAACAAATCTCTTTAAAAATTCAGTTCTTTGGACTCTTGAATAAATTGTAGGCTTTGATTTATGAAGGTATTGTGACTGCTTTTGAAATAATTTGAAGTCTCTGCAAAGTGAAATGGACCTAATAGAAGGGCTTCAGCTAGTTCCATTTGAATATTTTAAGGATAATTTTTTCCTTACTCTCCTGTTTTTCCCTATCCACCCAGAGCACTTGCTGAGTCACCTGGAGCAAGCCAAATGTGCCCCTCCAAGCAGCCAAAATGATGCTGAGAAAGCAGAGAAAGCAGCAGAGGCTGTGCCAGCAGATCAAGCAGTGGCAAGTGATGCAGCCAGTGCCAGCACAGACTCGAGGAGAAAGGCCAGGAGGGGAAGAAAAGCTAAAACAGCAAAAGTAGAAACACCTCTTATCATTGATGAAGAGAAAGATTCTGCAGGTAAAACAGAAATCTAGAAAATGCTAAGCAATAAATCTGCTTATACATCTGTGACGATGCCTTTGCAGAAAGGTCAAAAAAGCAGCAGAGACAAGAGGAAGGTTTTTAGTTAGATCACTACAGCTGCCAATTTACAAGTTTTGTTAGTTATTTCTGAGAGACTTGAAGGCAGCACCCACACTCAGTCACCTGCATTCTTCTGTCCTGGTTTGTACAGAGCCCCAGAGAAACACAGGGTAGTGATTATGAGAATTGCAAGGAGAGGAAGCATCCTTCCTCTCAAGAGGACAAATCTTTCTCTCTCTACCTCAAGTTTAGTTTAGAAAGGGCTTTACCTTCCTTGAAGAGATGTTCTAATAGGAAATTTCATGATGCTTGGTCAACTGACCCTTCAATAATAGCTTGGAAAGGTAAGAAGTTAGAAGAAGGTGAGATGTCCCTGCCCGTGGCAGGGGGTTGGATTAGATTTTTAAGGGTCCCTTCCAACCCACACTGGTCTATGATTATTTGAATGTGTTTGTGGACATTTGATTTGTCCTCTGCCACATCTTATAACAAATTAGAAGTTTTACTTCCAGCTGTCCACATTACTGCTGTATTTATTTCTTTGATGTGTGTGCAGTGGAACGTGTGGCTGATGCTGTCACCGAGGTCCCTCCAGAAGATGTGGCCCTGCCTCCAGCTCCAGATGAGAGGATTATGGATCTGGTTCTAGGAAAGATGCCCAGCACCACAAACAGCATCAGCTCAGTGACAAAGTAAGTGTTCTGGGATGCAGAATTTCCTCTTAGTTGTAGCTTAGATGATGTAGCATGCAACAGTTCTGCTCAACTTCTGGGCCCACAGATGCTCTTTTTATCAGCATAAAATTGTGTGATGCTGCTGCTGTTCAAGAGGTGATTTTGAGTGCCACTTGTACACTGGTAGGATTTTGGAACATAACATAAATGAAAATTTCTTTTTTCATCATGTTACTGCTTTTATTCAGTGTGTTTCCAAAAGCCTCTTGCAGCTGCAAGGTGAAATTTACTCCCATTGAATGTTAGTGATAAGATAGGCAAAGGGATTTTTTTGTTTCAGAATATGTTAATCATTATTATTATTATTCAGTCTTGCTTGTCATCTTAGCTCATGAATGACTTCATGTTGTTCTTGCATGTGATACTCTAGATTTGGAGCAGTAGGAGGGAAACTTGAATATAACAGATCCTCAGGAAGGCTCTTAAGTATCACATGATTAATTCAGATTCTTTTATGTCCTTTTGTCTTGGTAAAATTGGCCTTTTGAATTTTCTTTTTGTATAACAGAGCACTCAATTTTTATGAATTAGCTGGTAATGGTATATATTGAAGTCCCTAGCAGACACAGAGCTGTGAAAAAGGAATTTCAGCAGGTGGTTGTGCTGGGAAATGGCACAGTGCTGCTTGGCACCCTGCTGCCCTCTGCCCAAATACAGCTTTTACGTGGGGGCTGCCAAGCTTCCTAAGCTGAGATAGTGCTGATGTTTTCAGAGCAGAACAGATCCTTTCTGTTCCTCTGAGGGGCCTGCAAAGAGAATCTCTGCTGCTGATTTTTGCCTTGGTAGTTCTGGGTGAGGAAAATTTGGAGTGAGTGACATCCACAGCTTCCAGGGAGTGGCCAGGGGAGCACCCTGGAGCTGGGAAGCTCCATCCAGGCCCCCTCCCTCCTGCCAGGAGCTGAGTTGAACACTCCTCTGGCTTTTGCCAGCTGCTGGAACTCTGTTGCAACCTGTGGGATAGCTTTCAGTCCCTGCCTTTCTCTCTAATCCAGTAGGTTTGCTCATCACCAAAACACCATGTCCCTCAAAAGAAGTTTAATTCTCTCCAGTAGACACGGGATTCGGCGGAAGCTGATAAAGCAGCTGGGGGAGCACAAGAGGGTCTATCAGTGCAGCATCTGCAGTAAGATCTTCCAGAACAGCAGCAACCTCAGCAGGCACATCCGTTCTCATGGTGGGTTGGCTTTTCCCTTGCCTGGGCATTGATTTTATGTCTTGGTTCCACCTTTGAGTTAAACAGCAGGGCTCGTTTTAGGTATTGGGATATTTATAAGAGAGCTGGTTTTGCTTTTTTCTTTCTTTAAGTCTCTCTAGGAAACTATTTTAATATTTCAGACCAAAGCATGAGAAGATAACAGTGCAAAATTGAAGTTAAAACTGTTTAAAATTTTGATCATCTTTTAAATGAGGGCAAGGATGTGATGTTTTTTCCAAAGCTCTTATTGCCTTTAAATATATACATAAATATCACCCCCACCGACACAGGCACATGGGTAATATAGTTGTAATATGGGTAAAATGTCAGGTGAGTGTTTTTCCACCTGTGATCTGCAGTTCCAGGGGTCTGTGTCCTATTCTAATGGTTCAATGAAAAAATCATCAGTGAAAAAGGGTGGGGGAACTAAACCAAAATTGCTGGAAATGGTTAAAATCCTCTGGTTACATCTCCTGAATTACTGAATTTTTCATCACTAGACTGTTTGTTTGCAGTTGCTTGTGCTTTGGTTTCCTCTGCCTTGCCTGGAGTTGGTTATTATCAATCACTGACTACTTCCCTTTCATCTGGATTGATCCCCTCAGGTGACAAACTGTTTAAATGTGAGGAATGTGCAAAGCTGTTCAGCAGGAAGGAGAGCTTGAAGCAGCACGTTTCATACAAACACAGCAGGAACGAAGTGAGTGGAAATGGCTCTTGCAGGGTTTGTGTGGAAAGGCACAGTGAGGTTCCAGGTGTGAGCTGGGCAGCTCCATGTGAGCAGGTATCCCATGTGAGTGAGAAAGGACAGAGAGGGGATGTAACATCTTACTTTAGAATAACTGATGAATTTGAAAAGTGTTTTTGAGCAGGTGCAAACCCCTTTCCTATAGAAAATTGCTCTCAGGCATCAGTTCCAGCAAGACAAGCTGGAGTTAGCTGGACCTGCATGATACAGAGGTGACATCTGACTTGAGCTATGCTGCTAAATAGGGTTGTTCTATTCTTGCTTGCTTGTCCTGTTTAATTTCTCCCCACTTATCATTCCTTTCATGTGTGAACTCTGCCTTTGGATGCTGCTGCCATAGAAATATTAAACACACCTGTAGTGGCACTTTATTAGTGAAAATTTCTGTTGTTACTTGGCACCAGGGTCCTTAACCCTCAGATTGCTGCCATCTCTTCTGGAAGATGAGTCAGGTCACAGCTTGCTTCTCAAACATTGTGTGTCTGTGTTAGACCAGGGGAATACCAGGGAGACTGCTACATCCTCACAGGAGCATAGTCTTTGGGGGTTTTTTATAGCTCAGATGTAGGAATGTGGCAGGATGATACAGCATCAGAATTTTGCACCACCGTGTAGTTAAATGCCCTCTTGAAGGAATAAAGATTAGAAAGGAAACAGAAAACAGAAGAGGTGTGCAAGGTTTAGAATTTCTCTGTCAGATGTGACTTGGCTTTTCCTGTTTGTGACCCTCAGGTGGACAGTGAGTACAGATACAAGTGCACCACGTGTGAAAAGGCCTTTCGGATAGAGAGTGCATTGGAATTCCACAACTGCAGGACAGGTGAGAATGGATAACTCTTCCTCTGGCATCTTCTGCTCCATCCTGGGAAGATGTCCCCAAATCCAGCTCAGCAGAGAAACTACAGAAGGGGAGTAGGGATTTAGGTTTTTGTCATCATCACAAGAAGCAACCTGGTTTTTTTTATAAGAAAAGTGTAACCAATACCTGTAGAGAAACACATCCACTTAGGAATTAGCTTTTTTTTAGTATATCTGTGAACAAAGGAAACACCAGTGAGGGTATTACACAGGTGAGCAGGAGAATCATCTGTCATCATCTCTGTTTAACTTTTTTCTCTGAAACTAAGTTCCACCTCACTCCTCTGAAACAGAGGAACTGGAAACAGGAACAGTATTAGTGGTAATTTGCAGTTTTCTGGGATTACAGTTTTATTCATCTTTCTCCAGCTTTATACTTGCAGTAGTCTCTAAATTTTTTTATCTTAGTATCACTCCAGTCTGTTTTTCTCCCATAGCCATCCCTTGTGGTTACTCATATTATTTATACTGTGATCTTATGCTCAGAAAATGACAGCCTGGTTACCTTTATGGCCCCACAACAATGTTCAGTCCAGGATCACCCAGGTAATTTCCCTCAGAGCACAGGGATGGTTTATATGTTTAAAACCCAGATCCAACAGAAGAGCCACCTGTCTCACAAAAGTATAAAACCTGTTTTCAGCTGTAAAGAGCTGCATGGTTCTCTTGCTTACAGATGACAAGACATTCCAGTGTGAGATGTGTTTCAGATTCTTCTCTACAAACAGCAACCTTTCAAAACACAAGAAAAAGCATGGGGATAAGAAGTTTGCATGTGAGATCTGCAATAAGATGTTCTACAGGAAGGATGTCATGCTGGACCATCAAAGGCGGCACTTGGAAGGTAAATTTACTGCAGATCAACCTAATTATTTCTCCTGAAACATCAGTGGAGGTGGGCAGGTTAAGGAAATGATAGTGTGCTTTAGATTCTTCTAGGTGTGGGCTGGGTTTTTTTTATTCTCAGTTGCCTGACCAAGAGTTTCAAGTTTCAGCAAAATGTGACATTTATGAAAAATAACAGTAGTGGGTCCAGAGCTATTAATAGCCATAAGCTGCATGGCTTATTATGCAGCAGTTTAGACTGGTTGATTTTAATTATATATATTTCTTCCTTTGCATCCTATTCTTCCTTTTTTTAAAATTCATGTGGTAACTTGAAAATCTGAAGGCAGAGAGTTAACTTGCTGTGTACAGCTGAAAGTGACTACAATATAAATACAGTGTCAGAGGCATGTTATCTTTGAAATGCTTGAGAATATATGAAAAAGAGATTATGAGAGTTTACTGTTCAAAATCTCAAACATCTAAGGATTTTACAGGTACTCAAAGACTGGAAAAATTGGTACATTGCTCAACATGTATTAGAATGTGGTTTGTGGCTTAGATGATAAAACCAAAAGTGATTTTTAAAAAAAGCAGCCAGGTTGTCTATTTTGTGTCATGAACCAGGACAAGGGGCTGTATCACACTGGCAGTGTCTCATTTTTAGCTGTCAAAGAAGAGCAGGAGCCCTCTGCTCTCTGTAAGTAGCAGACAAAAAGGTCTGAAATCCTCTCTGAGCATTACAGCTGGTGCTGGATGGTTGCATCTCTCGTTAGAGATCTCCTCTCCTCTCTTTCTTAGTGAGGGTGAATTTCTGGGCCAGATACCAGATTGAAGTGCCAAGGCCTATGAGATCTGCCTGTTAACTGGTGCTGACAAAAATGCTTTTGACAAGTGTTTTCAGACACTTTACTGTTGTACAGATACTGTACAGTTGTTGGTAACCAGTAAGCCATAACCCATCACTTTGGCAGACTGCTTCTATATTCTTAAAACACACTTTTAATTTAGAAATCACCCTTCTGTTAGCAATTAAACCCTGCATTGAGGCCCTTCCCAGTTGGGGACACCATAAACTATCAAAGACAGTGAAAAAAGGAATTAAGTTTTAGAGGGGGAAGAGAAAATAAGAAGATGCTTTAATAAGCTAAAATATTTTTCTGTTAAAACTATAGAGATGAACAGTAGTGTTCTGAAAAAAAACTCCTTTAATTCATAACAGAGTATATTGAAAAGAATGGAGTGTTTCAAAGTGTAGATTTTGAGCAAATAGTGAAGTAGTTGTGATCCTGTGAGATGCAGGAACAGGGGGGGAAAAGTAATAGTTAAAGATTTGTAGCCTTTAAGAAGCAAAAAAAACCCCTTCTGTTTCCAGAGAAACTCACAAAAACAGATAAAGAAAACTTTTACCTTTGAATAACTCATCCTTAAACTCATTGACCCATAACACACCTCAGAGTGATAGGAAATGAGAAGAAAAAACTGATGACAGAATTTCTGAGCAGCTAGCATCAAAAAAATATTTTTTTTCTATGAAAAAAATAGTTTTCTTGTAAAAAACTCCATAAATTAACAAAAGAAAACTTCTTTTTCCCCACAGAAACTGATAAAAAAACTATAACAAGAATTAAGACTGTTTTAACCACCAAAGTTTTTTGTCTCTATGTTGTCATGTAAACAAGAAAATAATTAGGGAGTTAGAGAGAAAAAAGGGTTTCTGAAAGTTTTATTCTGGTTTCTTATTCTTGTAGTTTTTGTTAATAAACTTTCTTTGCTCTTTTAAGTTTTAAACCCATTTTACTCTTGTTATAATCCATGTCTCACAACAAAAAAGAAGTAAGTTTTCTAGTGATTTTTTAGTTACTGCTTTAAAACCACAACACCAGTGTTTCACTCTTCTTCCCAGTCTCCTCCTGAAAAGGCCTGCAGGCTGGAGTGGAAAGCCATGGTTTATTTCTTGTTTTGTTTCTTTTTGATGGGAACTGTTGTGTTAAGGGGTGAGGCGTGTGAAGAGGGAAGACTTTGAGCACAGCACGGAGAACATGGTTCGCTACAAGAAGGAGCCCTCGGGTTGCCCTGTGTGTGGGAAGGTAGGAGCTTGTGCCAGGTGTGCCATCAGAGGCTCTGCATTGTCCAGGGGTGCTGCAGTTCAGCCTGGAGAGGACAATACTGGGGGGATCCATCCATGCATTTAAATACCTCCAGGGGGTATCAGAGGGGGTGCCAGACTCTTTCTGGTGGTGCTCAGCAATGGCACGAGGAGCAGTGGCCATAAAATAAAACAAAAGAAGTTCCACCTGAACATGGGGAAGAAATCCCTCACATTGAGGGTGGCTGAGCTCTGGAACAGCTGTCCAGGGAGCATGTGGAGTCCAGTTAGGACATTCCTCTTCAAACACCAGTAGCTCTATTATTTATCCAAGCCCACTGTGGCCATGGATGGTGGGAGCTGTTAGCACGAAGATAAGAGCAGAAGTGCATTTCAGGCCTGGACTTGTACAATGTAGAGTGTCACATGGCCACTGTGTGTGTCAGTGGAATTTCATGGCTTGTGTTATTTAAAATGGAATTTTTCTGGCCGGTTGTAAACAGCTGGAGTTGACTGTGTGCATTGGGAATCCTCTCCCATGGGGAATAAAAGTGAATTCGTGGTGTAATCATGGCATGGTTGCATTTGAATGCTCAACACTCATGATCTTAAGTCACTGATGTCACAAGGAGTGTGGGTTTAAGTTGTGATTTTATAAATGTTTAATGATTCATGGTGAAAAATGTATTCAAGAAGTCTTAAGCTGCTGTGTAGACCTCTGGTTTTGATGCTTTGGGTATGTTTCATATCAGTCAAGATAGATTTTGTGGCTATGTCTTTATTTAGGGATTGAATATTTGTGATTCAAAAGACATTGTCTAAATATTTCAAATTCTGCTCTATGTAATTCTGCTGGAGCTTGCTTTGGAAGTCCACCCCTGACAAGTGGCTAGTTTCAGCCGGTTCCTTGGAGCTGTGCCCCTGGATTTTGCCATGCCAGCAGTTTGGAGGCAGACTGCTGGCTGGCTAACAGGAGCTCCTGCATGCTTCTGGCCAGAATGAATAAAAAAAGACAGTAAATGTGTTCTGTGCTCTCCATTGGACAGCTTGCAAAGAACTGTAGCCCTGCTGGATGTGATCCAAAAATCCTTCCTTCTCTTTTCCTTTAGGTATTTTCATGTAGGAGCAACATGAACAAACACCTTCTAACACATGGAGACAAGAAATACACGTGTGAGATCTGTGGACGTAAATTTTTCAGGGTGGATGTGTTGAGAGATCATATTCATGTCCATTTTAAGGTATCATGTTAATAATCAATTGGAGCAGGCAGATTGTTTTGCCAACACTGAATTGTAAGCAATTAAATGAAATTGAAAGGGAATTGTATCATTCAGTGGTGCTCATAAAGATGCTTTTATTGATGTCACATTGTACCAGCAGAGTCTCTTTACATTCAAATTCCTTTTATGTGCAGAAAAATTAATATTAGTTGTTCAAATAAGTTATTCCTTGTGTGGTCCTGGACAGAGAAACTCTGGATTCAATGAAGCAGGAGGATATTAAATAAATAATAAATAATACTACAGCAGTTAATGCAAAGCAGTCTGTTTTGGTGACTTTATTTTTGAATTTATTAAAATATTAAAACAAAATATTCTTTCCCACTCTACACAGGACATAGCCCTGATGGATGATCACCAGAGGGAAGAGTTCATTGGTAAAATTGGAATCTCATCAGAGGAAAATGACGACAACTCTGATGAAAGTGCAGATTCAGAGCCTCACAAGTATAGCTGCAAAAGGTGCCAGGTAGCTTTAAATACTTTCAAATTAACTTGTTTTGGCATGGGGGAGGGAGTGGGGGTGTCTATAAATCATTCAGAATTTTAAGTAACATTAAGGGTTCTCAAGGAGAAGACCAGTTTTCATGTCTGATGTCTTCTGCAGTGCTGTTACCTCTGATCTGTGAACTGAGGCTATTCCATAAGAATTGAGGTGGTGTCCAGTAAGGAGGATGATAAACACTTAAAAAAAGGAAAGACAGATACATTGACTTTTTCCTGTGAGGAAGAAAACAAGCAAAATTAGAGGAAGGATCAATAAAGGAGCACTCACATCTCAAACTAACTTTTAATTATGTGCAGCTTAAAATGGTTACAGCATTTCTGATTGATAAAGTCCACAAATTGATTAATTTTTATGAAGTCAAAAGGTTCATTAGTGGTTATCCAGTTCAGGGGATTAAGACTGCTGCTTATGTTCAGTGACTGCTTATTCTTGCCCTACTCCTGTACAAACAGGATGGTGTTGGAAGTGCTGCAGGAACATAGCTCAGTTGTCAGCTGAGAGAGGAAGGCTTTTTAAACCTCTCACTGTGTGGCTTTTGCCATTTTCTAAAGAAATGACATGTTCTTAAAGGCTCTGTGTCCTTCCTGGGTGAGCACACAGTGCTGGGACAGGTGGGATGCAAAACCAGTCAGTGAGAACAGCAGAACTGACCCAGGGACAGGGGGTTTTAGATTGTTCAGCTGCTGAATTGATCCATGGAAATCAGAGCTTATTTCACAGCCCACACTTAAAGTGGTGAAAGTTCTTACTTTATCTTCATTTTAAGACCTGGAGATAATAATATTTCAGTTTTCTTACCTGGGAACTGGTTTTAAGTGCAAACTGATTTTGGTTTTTTTTGGGTTTTTTTGTTGGTAAACATGTGAAGGTGTGGTGTCACAGCAGTTCATCATGTGCTTGCTTTCACTGTGCTGATTTTCCTGCCTGACACTTCATGGATACATAAACTACATAAAATTATGTGCTTCCAAGTGAGGGCAGTTGGGCCATTCACATCAGAAAGATCTTTTTGGAACTTGGGTTTTTTTTTAGTTCTTTTGCAGGTATTTGTGAAATAAACAGTTGTGTAAGGGAACAGCTGTGGGAAATGGGATTTGATGTCAGGAGATGGGAACACTGAACAGCCAAAGAAAGAACATCTTGGAGAAATCTCTCTTCTGAGCTCTTGAAAAATCTGTTTTTCTGGTCTCAAAGTACCAATGTTCACCAAGCTGTGCAGTGCTGTTAGAAATGCCCTCACTAGTTCCAAAATTGGAGCAAAAGACCATGTCATTTTGGCACTTCCCCTGGCATGCTGAAGCATGTATGGATATGCTGGAGCACATCTGGATGTGCACATCTGGAGCTTAGTAGTGCAGCATCTGTCTGTTGTAGCTGCAGCACTTCCAGGAGCTGAGCCAGAGTCACTGCCCTGCAGTGCCTGGGAATTCCAGCCCTTCAGGAGCTGCTGCCAAAGCTGATGGTGCAGGCAGGAGCTCACCATGCCCCTGGAGCCCAGCAGATGTTTTCTCCATCTCTGGTGCCCTCAGTCTTACAGAATCACAGAATAAGCTGAGTTGGAAGGGACCCTCAGGGCACACTGAGTCCAACTCCTGGCTCTGTGGAGCCCCAAGAATCCCACCCATGTGCCTGAGAACATTGTCCAAACGCTCCTTGAGCTCTGGCTGCTGTGACCAGAACCTGGGGAGCCTGTTCAGTGCCCAGCCACCCTCTGGGGGAAAAACCTTTTCCTAATATCCAACCCAAACCTGTCCTGTCACAACTTCAGGCCATTCCCTGGGGTCCTGTCACTGTCACCACAGAGAGAGATCAGTGCCTGCCCCTCCTTCTGCCCCTGTGAGCAAGCTGAAACTGCAGTGAGGTCTCCCCTCAGTCTCCTGCAGGCTGAGGAGACCCTCAGTGGCTCCTCACAAGACTTCCCCTCCAGACCCTTCACCCTCCTTTAGACATTCTCTGGTACTTTAATGTCCCTATACTGTAGTGACCAAAACTGCTCACAGTACACAGGGTGAGCTGGTGGAGCTTAAAGGTGGCTGTTCCTCAGTGCACAAACAACTGTAGGTCCTCTTGTTGTGCAGAGGTGGAAACACCATCTCCAGCTAGAGAAAAGAGTGAATTGATGCTTGTATTGTCCAAAGAGTTTGAGGCCTAAATCCGGTTGTCACAGGTTTTTCATCCTGCGGCACACGGGATTTTAGTGGTACACGGGATATTTATGTCTGCTCAATGTTACACAGTCGTTGTCGTGCCGAGGATGTTTTTCCCCCTTCCATTCACTATTGGTTCATTCCCCAGCTGACCTTTGGCAGAGGGAAGGAGTACCTGAAGCACATCATGGACGTGCACAAGGAGAAGGGTTACGGCTGCAGCATCTGCAACCGGCGCTTCGCCTTGAAGGCCACGTACCACGCGCACATGGTCATCCACAGGGAGAACCTGCCCGACCCCAATGTGCAGAAGTAAGGCTTGTTCCACTGAGAAGAGCTGTCTGCTTGGAGTTCTAATGGTTCTGCCACCTGGGGTCCTCTTAGAGAATTTGGCTGTGCTGAAAGAACTGTGAAATGGGGGTTAAAATGTTATTTACAAGCTTGAAATGCGTGTCTCTGGTGGTTGGCTTCACACAGATTGATGAGTCAGCAGCCCCCCAGTTTGGCCTTTGCAAAGTATAAAACAATGATTTTAATAAATGTTTTCTGAAAAAAAAATGAGTGTTTAGCAATGCCAGACTGCTCCAAGCTTGCAGTCAACTTGGGGGTTTCTTAAGGCTCATTTAGCAAAACTTGTGCTTCAAGGAACTTTTATAGTAATTAGTATCAGCAAACAAAATACAGTTAAGTGACAGAGATGCCTGAGAGAATCACCTCTGCCTCAAGAGAAGAATCACAGTTTTTGGTCTCTTTGGTTTCAGATACATCCATCCATGTGAAATCTGTGGGAGGATTTTTAACAGTATAGGAAATCTGGAAAGACATAAGCTTATACATACAGGTAAAAATGTTGTGTTTCTTAATCAATACTAAAGAGAAATTGCTGTTGCCAGTGCCTGCCTTTTTTTATTTATTTTTTTTTTTTTTTTGGCCAGAGGATTTTCATTCTACATTACAACAAGACAAATAGAATATTTATTCTTTTATAGTAAACCAGTTTTCTAAAGCAGGTAATATTAATAAAGACATTTGATCTGGACACACAATCCAAATTCCTAGTTAATATGTTTGCAGGATTCACCTAATTCTGTATTCTGTTCTTCTCCAAATTCTTATCCATGCCACCTTCTCACCATTACACAGGCTGAAACCTGCTACTGCAAAATCATTTTTAACAGCTCATTACTATTTCATGCTATTCAGTCTTCTCCTACCTCAGGCTTTATCTTCTTTTTCTCACACAAAAAGCCAGCTTTTCTCTCTCTTCAAAGTCCTCTAATTTAATTTGGGCTCCAATATCCATGAAAGGTGTGGTTGTCAGCATAGGTGGGCTGTTGCCCTCTAATTCACCACTTTAATCAATATTTAGGAGATGCACATTACTCATTAACATTTTTTTTTTGTTTACGTTGTCTTTTAAATTTATTTTCAAGGTGTAAAAAGTCATGCTTGTGAGCAATGTGGCAAATCATTTGCTAGAAAAGACATGTTAAAAGAACATATGCGAGTCCATGATAATATCCGAGAATACTTGTGTGCAGAGTGTGGCAAAGGTATGTCTGATGCCTTGTTTTCCATTCATTGTGATACTGAGTAGCAGGTGAATATTTGAATTTAAACAACTTCTGTGCTGAGAGGTAGAAAATGTATTAACCAGGTGCATTATGGTTACATGAGCTGCCCTAATTTTGTAGTTTGGTTTCATGGCCTGTAAGACAACACTGATTTTAGTAGCATTTGTTTCTGTCAGGTTAAGGAATGCCTGATTTGCAGCACAAAAGTGAGTGGAAGTTGATTTCTTTCATTCTGGGCTGTTTACAGCTTAAAAAATAGAGTAATTTCTCTCTGTAAGAGCCTTAAGAGTCAAAGTCACTTCAGCTTTTTTAATTTCTCGTGTTATAACTTGAACAAATCTGAGCTGGTATTTTAGTGAAAGGCAGTCTGACACCTCTAAGGATGTTTTATCTTTGCTTGTCCCTGCTGTTTTGTTTGTCTATCAGTGATCACTCAGATGTTTTCCAGAGCTTTTTTTCCCTGGAATTAAATTAATAATGATGAAGTGCATTGCTACATAAACAATTAAAAACACACAGCAGTGGACTCACAGCAAATATAAAATAGAGCTGTTGGTTAACAACACGAGCCTGTGTTGTCCCCTGAAGGTGGGAGTGATGGACTAAGTGTCCTGTGCCTTCTGTCTCACAGGAATGAAGACAAAACATGCCCTTCGTCACCACATGAAGCTTCACAAAGGGATTAAGGAATACGAGTGCAAGGAATGTCACCGAAAATTTGCACAGAAAGTCAACATGCTGAAGCATTACAAGAGACACACAGGTGAGGGCTTCAAAGACAGACAAAAGTTGCACTGAATCAATTAAATGTTTCCCAAGAGAACTCTTGCCTAGAACAGCCAGACAGTATGACAAAAACTATTAAAATATGCGTGTTCTGCTCTTTGAAAAGTGAGATTTTGTCCTGTTCTCAGCCAGGGCCGCTTGTTCTACAGATAAATGCAGTTTAGTTGGTTTCAAGGTTTGCTTTTTTTTTTTTTTTTTAGGTTCTTGGTCTAGGGTAGCTCTACAGTGTTGGGTTTGTTTTAAGTTAGTGTTGGGTTTGTAATTTCCCAAAACAAAATCTTACTTCCCACATCTGTTTCTCTGGGATTTATTTTCTGCTGGATACAGTGGAATGGATTAGATAAAAATAGCTGGTGAAGCTGCGTTTCTGCCTTTTTTTCCTGTGATTTAGGTTGTTTTTATGTTACTAATACAAAACTCAGAATTGTCCCAGATACCTTTAGGCTGTTTTCACAGGTGCCAAATGTGCTTTTCATGCAGGAATCAAAGATTTCATGTGTGAGCTCTGTGGCAAGACGTTCAGCGAGAGAAACACAATGGAGACTCACAAGTTGATTCATACAGGTAAACCCTCTAAAAAACAGTATCCAGCACAACTACCTTAATTTTGCTCCTTAATTTTGATTTAGACTGGCCAATCTTGGAACTAATGTTGCACATCCTATTACCAAACTGTGCAGTTACCTAAACCACTACCCAAACCCAAGCTGTTGCTCTGGTCGAGGCACTGGCAATCTGATGCTCACCCATGGGCTTTCCTTCCTTCCCTCTGCCACCAGTAGGAAAACAGTGGACGTGTTCAGTGTGTGATAAGAAGTATGTCACTGATTACATGCTGCAGAAGCACATCCAGCTCACCCATGACAAGGTGGAAGCCCAGAGCTGTCAGCTGTGTGGAACAAAAGTTTCTACCAGGGCGTCCATGAGTCGACACATGAGGCGTAAACACCCAGAGGTGAGGGAGTTTCAGTGGAGGATTGTGGAAATTTTTATTAATTTTTCTTTGAAAGAATGTTTATGGCCTTTGGTGACTTGAAAGGAATTTCTTTCCTCTTCTCTCTGTTTTTTTTTTTTTTTTCTGTTCTTTTCCCCAGTTTTAAGTAGTGAAACATGGACTTAACTAAATCAGCCATTTTATTATCTGATTCTCAGTCCCTAAAAATTAAGTTCTTCTGATTATTTAAATCTGCTTTATTTTTCTGCCCTGGCTGAAATACATGTTTTTGTCATGTTTTGTGTCCATCCATTAGTGAGTATAATTGATTCTTTTTTCCTCATTGTGTTTTCTATATTCAGAAGTGATCTGAAAGAAGTGGTGAATAGAGAGGTGATGAGAGCATCTGCTGATGATACAAAATTATTCTCAGTGTTAGAGATGAATGCTGACTGGAGAGAATCCGGATTAGAGGGGTGTTTTGTCTGCCTCCAATGTTTTTTTTTTCTGTGTTCTAAATATTGTGTTTCTCCTCAGCATTTCTTGTTTAGGTTTGACAAAGGCTTGTCTGTTCCCTTTGAAGCTTTTTAAGATTTTTTTAACTACCAATTTTTCATTAGCATTGCTTTGCTGTTTTATCATGATGACTGGGAAGGAAGTCAACAAAATGCTTTGTTTATTGATTTGGGGATTTCAAATGCAGCTACATATCTGAAATCCAGAGGACACTTTGTCTCTGTTCTTTGATGAACTGTGATGTGTAGATTCATCTGAAAATAATGAAGTAGGACACAGTTGATAGGTTTATAAATTGAAATGCTAACATAATACTTTTTTTTTTCCAAACACGTTGTTCTCTGTAGAATTCATCACTTCCCAGAGGGTTATGTTCTGTCTAGAATATGAAAATAGACATGTTCTTTTACTGTGTTTAGATATTGCTGGATTTCAGCAGGAGGGAAAAGACGATATGCCAAGAGGTTATTTTAAAAAGCCACAGTTAAGTCTCTGTATTAAATACTATTAGATTACATCACTTTTGCTTGGTGATGGGGTTTGTTGGGGAAGGGCAGTGCATTTGCCTGTGGTCAGTTCTGCAGCTGACACCTCTTGGTGTTCAGATTCTTTCAGTGAGGATTGATGATTTAGAGCCTATGCCAGAGACGACCACCATTGATGCCTCTTCAATTGGGATTGTTCAGGTGAGTTCCTGCTGCAGGGTGAGGTGGGACATCACTTTTTGGGTACATAACATAGCTGGGCGTGGGCTGATGGGTGAGGAATGTGCTTTTTTAGAGAGTCAGCCCCAGTGGAACATGTCCAAGCAGTCACAAGCTGCTGATCTGCTTGGTTGTATAACAGGCAGAATGTAATTACAGGGTGAGGTCTCAATCCCTGGAGTCAGGATTTTGCTAAAGTTTGTTTTTTTGCTTGAGAACTGACAGTAAGCCAGCTTCAGGTGATTGTCTCTTACTTGGAACCTCACTAAGCAAAAGGAGTTGATGTTTTGTTTGGAACTGTATTGCTGCAGCCGGAATTAGCCTTGGAACAGGGTGAACTACCAGAGGGGAAGCAGCACGTAAAAACTCCTAAACGTGGCCAGAAACAAAAACAGAAGTCAGGTGAGGAGGAGGAAGCTCAAGTGCCTGAGGACCCTGCCTTCAGTGAATACACAGAGAAGGAAGGTGAATTCACAGGGAATGTTGGAGATGAGACTAATTCAGCTGTACAGAGCATCCAACAGGTGAGCTGCAGGAGCAGAGTGATGGATGGCATTGCTTGGAGGGGTAACCCTTCTTTTGGTTAAGAAACATCACAGAAGTGGTTGGAACATTTGGAGCTGATTGGATAAATTGTGGTAATACAAAGATGGGTTTAGAGACCCAAGAAGTTGAACCGATAAGCTCCTCATGTTTGCTTTCATTTCCTCTGGTGTTAGCATCAGTTTGCTAGATATCACTAACTGGCTGAAGCTGTGATTAAAAGAGTGAAAGTTAATTGGGCTGTTTGTTCTGAATGTCACCTATCCCTCTCTCCCATCACCATCTCTACACGTGGAAGTTGGTACATCCCAAGTTTCCTGCGTTCCCATCTGCTTGTGACTTCTCTTGCTGGCGAGGTGTGAGCCCACCAGCTCTTCCCTGGTGTTTGATGGTCAGTTGGAAGCTACAAGGCTGAGGTTCCCTTTGTGTTTCTCCTCAGGTGGTGGTGACCCTCAGCGACCCAAACGTCACAGCCCCCTCCAGCTCCGTGGGGCTCACCAACATCACCGTCACCCCCATCACCACGGCAGCCGGCAGCCAGTTCACCAACCTGCAGCCCGTGGCCGTGGGCCACCTGAGCGCCCCGGAGCGCCAGCTGCAGCTGGACAACTCCATCCTGACCGTCACCTTCGACACGGTCAGCGGCTCGGCCATGCTGCACAACCGCCAGAGCGACCTTCAGCTGCCGCCGCAGCCCGAGGCGCCCAACCCCCAGTCCGTGGCCCATTTCATTAACCTGACCACCCTGGTGAACTCCATTGCTCCCCTGGGGAACCAGATGACAGAACAGCACCCCCTGAGCTGGAGGTCAGTGCCTCAGACTGATGTCCTGCAGCCGCCGGCGCCGGCCGCGCCGCAGCAGCCGGGCCAGCAGCCCGTTCCCACAGAGCAGCAGCAGCAGCAGATGTACAGCTACTAATTTATACCTGGGGAAGTGCTGGCATGGACAGTGCTCAGAGACACACACAAAAAAAATAAACCCCACACAGACCTTTGGAAAATTTCTAATAGGATTGTTTGCTGGATACCAAACAGAGATGGGAAAATGTTTATACGTTGAAATTTAAGCTGAAATTGGCAGATCACCCTGCAACACCCTGGTCTGAGATTCTCGTGCAGTCTTTAGACCTTGCACTGTCTTAAAAAAATAACAGGGAAAAAAAACCAAAATCTCACCACAAATTTAGCAGCCCCTTGCAGTTGTGCACTAGGATTGAGATTTGACAGGTGCATCATCACGCACCTTAACCACAGCAGGGAAATCCTAAATTTTGCGGCACTTGTGTGCATCACTTTGTGATGTACAAAAAACCCTTTCAGCCATACCGTGTCACTTCTTTCCAAGTCTGGAAATGACATCTGAAGACCTTGTTCACAGTGGGTGGAATGTCCTTGTGGTCAGCTGGAAAAGACTGAAATGTGAAGACACAAAGGGGCAAAACAAGAATTGTCTTTGTTTCTTATCTTCTTTAAGTCTTGTATCTAACAACATCGGTAAAGTAGGTGGAATTTGGGGTTTTGGGGTGGGCATGAGTGTGGTGTGGAAGAAAATATTACCAATTATTTCCATTTTAGTCATGGGAAAAGCCCTGTACCCATCAGACAGTGTTAGTGCTACTTGAGCCAGAGAGCTGGGCTAATGCTGAAGCAAACTTCTATGGTTTTCTAGTCAAGTTTCAATCAAACCAATTACAAACTGAAAGAAGAATGTGATACAGTTTTATGTAATTTTTCAAACCTGCTCTTTCAATCTTGCTTTTAGCTAATAGGCCTGAAGAGCAATTAGTCCCCTTTGATGAAGTTCAGGATGTGAATTTTTTTCAATTAGACTTATTACATCGTGTAATAAACATTTGAGAAAGCATTCTTTTTATATATATATACATATACATATATATATATATAGCCTTTGTATTTTACTGTGTGTTCCTGGTGAATATTTGTGTGAAAAACACTGTTACCAACACGATCCATGAATTTTTTCATGCCCATGTTGCCCCTTCTCATGGAAAAAACATATGCCTTCTGTTCCTTCTGTTTCCAAAATTTATTTCCCAAGTTCACAGCCACACACAAGGTTGTGTGAAGTGCAAGAAAAAGAAAAAGGAATGTCTGAAGCATATTCTGTGTCCTGCCACATGGAGTCAGTGTGCCCCAGTGTATAATGGGTGAGGTTTGCATGACTGCTGGGGATGCAAATTGTGGGTTGGTCAAACACATCTTTGCTGACAGTGCCCCTTCATTTCATTCTCCATCCATGGATGTGCAGTCTGGACTTTTGCATGTCAAAAAGATAGTATTATTCCCACAAGGAAAATGAGCTGATGGCAAAAAGGAATAAACTAAATATATATATGTATATATGCATATATATATATATATAAAAAAAAAATTTTGTTGCTTGGAATCCTGAAGGGGAAACCCAGCTGTGGCTGAAGAACAAGGTCCTTTGGGGCAGCAGACTGAGCCACAGAACTTGCTGAAGGGTTTTTTTTTTCCTGAGGATGAAGCAGCTGCTGTGTCTGACAGTGAGGATGGATTGGTGGTTGTATAAATCCTGTCTGTGCCTATGGTATTTATGAAAAAGTTGTATGTTTTAGCAAAAATATGAGTAGGAACGACTTCAGCTTTGAAAGTCTCTATTAACACGGACTACTTCACCCCTAAAGGTTGCCTTATAATCTCTACAACAAATTCTCCCAAAGTATAAATGTCTGGATATTAAAATGAATCTCCAGTGGTTTTCTTGGTGCTGTGGTGTGGCCAGAGGCTTGGTATAGCAGGCTTTGTGTAAAGCTGCAGGACATGGATTGGAAAGGGATTTCTGGGGACAGATTTTGTGTGTCAGAAGAGCAGAACTGTTTTTATTTAAATGTCATCTGGTCCATAAAATACCTGCATGAGAGGGACCAGTATTTGATGGGACAGGGATGCATATCAGAAAGAAAGGAACCTTTCAGCAGTGTGGGAAAGAGAATTTTTCATTCCCTACCCACTTTTGTCTTCCTTAGGTACTTCTCACACAAATACTCTAAGATCCTGTAATTTTTTTGGCCTCCTGACATCCTGAGTACAGTTCCTGGATTATTTCACCACTGCCTTGAGCTAGTTCAGTTTCTCCTCAGCTGTCCTGTCCACAAATGCTTGTGTTTCACACCAAACCACTGGGCAAGAGGAAGCCAGGTTTTATTTATGAAATATATTGTTTATGTACTTGAAACTTTTTTTTTCCCCCCTGTGTTTGGTGCCTAATTGGTAAAGGCACATTATCTTTTGGCAGGGTACTATGGAAAAAGGGGAAAAAACGGGAAGGAAAGCAAATGGAGAGCTCCTAGGTTGAGTTGTTGTGGTAAATACAGAATTTTTACACAATCAAAGTGTTTTTGAGACACATAAATAGTGATTAGGCTTGTAATTGGGGAGGAAGAGATTTTTTTGCCTTAGCAGAGCAGATGAACTCTTGATACTGACAGTGGCATTTGTGCTGCATTGAATCAATCTGCATCATTTTAACACTTAATTTCCTGTTTGATAAGAGGAAATCAACCTTTAGAGATCTCTCTGGCTTCACAAAATCTCTACCCTAATGTGATACCCTGGTCTTCTGTACTCTTATGGGGTTTGGCATCCCTTCTGTGCTACCTGGCCTCAATAACCTCACCCAGGCAATGGGATCTTGCCTTTCTGGCAGTGATTCCAGGTGATTTTAGAAGGAATGTTCCCTCAGTAAGTACTTGCATGCTGGTTTTCATTTGGAAATGTCCCTCTTCAATTTCTCAGCATCCCCAAAATCATAGAACAGCCCAGGCTGGAAGGCACCTCAAAAGATGATTGATCGATCTGGTCCAGCCTTTTTTTGGGGGAAAGGGAGCATAGGTGAGGTGATGGAATCATAAAATCACCATTAACCAGCATCCTGTCTAATTGCCTCTTTTAAATCCATAGTGACACAATTCTGGGAAGGTTCTTGTAGTGGGTGATTGTTCTTCCTGTAAAAATTACCTTAAATAATGTTCAGGAGAGGAAAATATAACCACTGGGAAGGCTTTGGTTAGGCCAGGCAATAGAAAGCTCTCTAAAAGTTGATCTTCCCAGAGCACTCCTTTGAGATGGTGCCTCATCACCTCCCAGCATGGTTTATTATTACTCCTGTTATTAACATCCCTATGAGAAAACAACTGTATCTTGGGTGTGCTGCACCATGGGGAACAACAAAAAAAAAAAAATCCAGAACAAATTACTCTGTTTGCTTTTTGTTTCAAATTGTTTTGTTTGGAGATGTTGGAAATTGCTGCCTTTTCAGACAGAGCTTCCCTTGGACAAGCAGCAACTGCTCTCCCAACTAAGCCTTTTCCAGGTGAATACCAAAGTTGTACTGATGCTGTTTTCAAACTGCATAAGAAATAAAACCACTCCATAAGGGATGTGCAATCTAAATTTCCTCTGCCAATTTGTTCCTTGCCTTTTCAGCTGTAGGATGTGAAGGCTTTATTGTTTTCAGCCACCTGTTGGAGGTTTTTGCATAACAACTGTTCAGTCACAAACTGGAATTACTTTGAGCCAAAGGAGTGATGTTGTGTGGTGTTCTGTGTATTGTCATTGTTTATTGCTAAGACTATTATTTAATTGAATGCTGTCTGTGGCACACTGGGCTCTGAAGTAAAGGAGCATCGAGGTACAGAATCCTTTCTCTGCCAGTGTTATTCTTTACTGTTCCTTAATTAAGATATTATTAGGATAAACATATTTTTTCCTTCCCATCTCTCATATTTGCCTCAAAAGAAGGAAGATTAACCCTCATCCCGTGAAACCTTGTACATCCCAAATTATGGAAACACGGGGTAGCATTTTAAAATATTTAGAATCTAAAATATTTATTCTGTAGCTTGTTACTGGTAATAACAGAGAGCAGAAGAGATTGCATCTTTCATAGTTTCTGTGCTGAGTTCTCTCAGGAGAACTGACTGTATCAAGTGTTACTACACTTTATAAAACCCCCTTTTTAACTGTGTCTTTGTGAAAAGTGAGTATTTTTGCAGAAACCCTCCAGCCAGTCTCCTGGCAGTCTAACCAGCCACATTTCTGTACTCTTATTGTTCCAGAGATTGTCTGAAGTTAACTTCCAGGTAACACTTGGATTTATTTCAAGAACTGAATTCCCTGCCAGTTTGTCAGTGATTTATTCTGTATACATAAAGATGTCTCAGTTTCTCATCTGGAAAACCAGGAATGGAATAAATTCCACACACCCAAGTGCCAGTCATATCCAAACTATAGGTACCCCATGCAAATGGGGTAAATACCTTTGTGAATTCTTGGCCAGTGATGAGATTTCCCTGGTGCTGTTTACAGTAATAATAATGTCACTCCTGATTCCTTTTGGCCTGACATTTATTATTGATTTGGGTGTACCTGTTGGAAACTCTAACTCTTGTATTCTTGACCCTCTCACTGTTGGCCTCATCTGTAAAAGGAGATGAATATGGGAGGAGGATCTGCTCATCCACACCACGATGCACAGCAAAGCTCTGAAGTTTTGGGAATGACATGCAGCCAAGTGACTTGAACCTCTGAGGTTCATTACCAAGGTTTGTTTCCATATAGAAGTTGTTGGTTTTATTTTGTTTGTTTGGTTTTTTTTTTGCTACAGCAAACCCAAAATCCCATGATGGCAGCAGGATAAAGGAAAAAATATATTTCTATCATGTTTCTCTTCAACCTGACTGTTTTGAGTATTGATTTTGCACTCTTCATGGCAGGAAGCTGTTAAAAAATCAGTGCAGCCATGGTTGGAAAGGATGTTTCTTGCCCTAAGATGCTTTGAGAAAGCTCTTCTGGATTTATTTTTCCTCCTGGGTGCTGCAGGGCTGTTCTGCATCTGTGCTGCTGCTCTCAGTTCAGACAGGATTCTGCAGTAGAATCTTAAAGCACAGAATGGCTCTGTTTGGAAAGGACCTTAAAAATCATCCAGTGCCACCCCAGCCATGGCAGGGACACCTCCCACTGTCCCAGCTGCTCCCAATGTCCAGCCTGGCCTTGGGCACTGCCAGGGATCCAGGGGCAGCCCCAGCTGCTCTGGGCACCCTGGGCCAGGTCCTGCCCACCCTCAAAGGGAAGAATTTCTTCTTAATACCAAACCTAATTGTACTTTCTTTCAGTTTAGAGCCATTTTCCCTTCTCCTGTCACTGCATACCCTTATAAAAAGTCCCTTTCCAGCTCTCCTGCACAGCTGATGATGGCTGAAACGCTGGATCACTCATCCAAAGAGCCCAAACTCACTGTTGCTAAATTTCCAATATCTGAGCAGAAAGAGTCCTGGAGATTTCAGTGTCACTCCCAGAGGAAGAATTCTGTCAACATTTGGGGTGTAATGCCCTTGTGTTCCTGCTTTATCCAGGAGCTGTGTTGGCCAGTTACAGTGCCTGGTTAGATGCTAGCACTTTGGAAAAGCTGATTGTTGGGTGCAATGGCTGTAGAGCAGCTGATAGGAAAAGCAAGAGAAACTACTGGGTTTGGAAGTTTATTTCATTTAAAACCAAGTTTTTCAGTCCTAAAATCTTTGCTGTCACTCGAGTGCTTTCCTGTGTTTTTACTTGCAGGTTTTGATCCTAGAAGGTTTTTAAGGTGTCCCAGAAGTGTAGGAGAAAAAAAAAAGGAAAGGAAAGAAAAAAAAAAAAAGGAAGAAAGTAGGAAAAGAAAAGGAGTAGTAATGGCAGAATGAGGAGTTAAAATCAGGAGAAACAAGTGATGCTCATTTTCTACAGATTCCCACCCTTCTCCTGCCCACCTGAGCCTTAGGTTCCTGCTGTGATGGATGGTGGAAGCTGAGGGAAGGAGGCAGCACAAGCTCTGGCTCGTTTGCCAGAGCTGTGGGTCGGGATTGACGTGCAGGGTGTTGTTAATGAGAGCAGACACCAGCTCTGCCAGCTTGCCTTCCCCTCCAGCCACGTGCTCATCTCAGTGCCTGTCCCAGCACAGCTTTGCACAGAGCTCAGGGGAACCTCAGAGTCTCCAGGACTTGGATCTTTCATGTTTAGTGAGTGTAAAATCTCAGAATCCTTTTGGGCTGGAAAGAGATCATTGAGTCCAAGCTGTGCCTGATCCCCACCTTGTCCCCAGCCCTGAGTGCCACATCCAGGTGACACCTCCAGGGATGGGGACTCCACCACCTCCATGGACAGCTCTTCCAGTGCCTGACCATCCTTCCTGTGAAGGAATTCTTCCTGATGTCCAACCTGAGCCTCCCCTGGCACAGCTGGAGGCTCTTGTCTTATTCCTGCTTATCACAGAATGGTTTGGTTTGAAAGGGACCTTAAAAAACCACCCAGTGCCACCCCTGCCATGGCAGGGACACCTCCCACTGTCCCAGCTGCTCCCAATGTCCAGCCTGGCCTTGGGCACTGCCAGGGATCCAGGGGCAGCCCCAGCTGCTCTGGCAATTCCATCCCAGCCCCTGCCAGGGAACAATTCCAAGATCCAATCTAAACCTGCTCTCGGTTTGTAGCCATTCCCCCTTCTCCTGTCACTCCAGTTCCTCGTGCATTGTCCCTCTCCAGCTTCCCTGTAGCCCCTTCAGGCACTGGAAGCTGCTCTGAGGTCTCCACACAACCTTCTCCTCCCCAGCCTGAACAGCCCCAGCTTTCTCAGCAAGAAAGGGATTCAAAACTGGGGGGAAAGAGGGGCCTGAGGGGCAACGAGGCACATTGGAAGCACAACTAAAAAATGTGTGAGAGAATGCAAGCTCAGCCTGCTGTGCTGAACTGATGGCAGGCTGTGCTTGGCTGCAGGGCTGTTCACTGATGGGTGATTATTGCACAGAATCTGTGTGTAGGAATCCAGAAATGGACATTTCTCTGTTTGTCCTGTTCTCCAAAAAAGGTATTAATCCTATTTGTCACTGACAGAAAAGCCTCCAAATATCCCTGGGTAAACCAGGATTTATAAAAAAATTAAGTAAAAAGCAGTAGAGTGTTTAGTATGTCACTGAAATGAAAAAATACGGATTTTAAAGTGTTTAATACATGGAATAAAGATGGAGGGAAAAAAGTGTAGTTCTTAGATCTCCTTCTTCCTTATTCTCCATGATTCTGCAGTTTTTAAGGGCACAAAGAGTGATTGGTTGAAAGTTAGTTGCAGTTTTAGTTATGTAAGTAGGTATAGAAAACTCATTTGTTAATATATAAAAACAATACACGTGTCTATTGTTAATAAAGTAAAAATAGATATAAAAATAAAACAACTGCGTGGTTCAGGGCCATTTTATGCCATCAGAACCAAAGTGGGGCAAATTATAGTGATTTAAACTTGTGCAGAAAGTCTAGAAAAACCTGCCAAGTTTTGTGCTAGCATCCTAATAAACACAAGAAACAAGATCCTAACGAGCTTTAAAGTTTTCTTCCTAACCCAAAGAACTGAAATAAAGGGAATTCCCCGTGAGGGAGTATTCCAGAAAAACTCAGCTCAAAAGAGACTGAGAAACCCAAGTGCAAGAAGTGCAGCAGAATCAAAAAGAGAAAAAGTTTCACAGTGTTCTGTCACCTGCACAGGGAAAAGTGTTGCTGTGTGCTCGGTGTGTGAATTTATGAAATGAATAAAATAGTTATGTGCAGCAACACGCAGGAAGCCAGCAGTGAGATGCCCAGTGATAAGAGAATGAAGAAGGCCCAGGTTTTGTGGCTTTTGGGAATTGTGGAAGCGAGGTTGGGAGCGGATTTCTCCAGGGTGATTGTCCTTTCTCACGCACAGCACAAACCTCTGTGGTGCCTGCACCAAGTCAGGCACAGGAGAGCTCCCTGAGGGGTGACACTGGAGTAAAGGAGGGCTTTGCAATCAAAAAAAAACCTCTAAAAGAACCAAATCAGCTCATTTCAGGAAAGGGTGGGGAAGTACTAACCCAAGATCCTTGCTCTGCAAAGGGGCATACAAAAGAATGGCTCAGTCTGCTATACTGGTAGATAAAACAATAATAAATAAACTGCATGCTTACACTCCTTTTCCCTTCTCTCCACACCAATGCCCTGACCCTCATCAGAGCCTTCAAAGCAATAAATATCTTTTCTGACTGACATGCAGATGGCACTTGTGCCCTCGTTAGGGAGTAAAATTGCTGAACTGCAATATGGGGGCATAGGTTGGGGGTGTTTGGGCAGGAGTGGGTTCTTCTTGGGGCTGTGTGTCTCTTTAAAATCAAAGAACTGCTGCTTTATTGCCCTCCTGTGAAGTCCATGCTGATGCAAATAGGTTTTTGCTGAAGAGACTGGAATCAGTGACAAAGCACCATTTTAAAGACACACACAACACACACACACAAAAAAAATATTTAATATTGCATAATCAAAGAGAAAAATTGGAAACTTTGTCCTGAAGGCAAATGCACCTATTTCTCATTCACTCTCCTCCCTTTTTCACTATTTTTTTCCCATGAAATACATGCAAATCCCAACATGCACTAAGTTTTCCTCCAGGCATGATATACTTGTGTGGTTATTTAAGAAGTGAGTTGAATAGAGATATGAGGTTTTCCCAGCAGAAAGAGCTTGGAAAAAACCAGAGTGCTCTGTTTACTGCTGTTGTTTTAAAGTTATGCACTCACCCCTGAGAGCATTTGTAGGTAGTAAAGGGGATAGCTGTCATTCTAATTATGAAAAACACACATTTCCTTCTTAATTTGCTTTGTCTTCTCACAGTACAGCCACTGTTTCTGAGTCTGCCTACTTGGAAAGGTGTCTAGAAATTAAGTTGTAAGCGATTTATCAAAATGAAGAGTGGTTTAAGGAGTAATTCAAGTAGAGCAAGAACTTGCTGTTATCAATTAATGCTTGAAAGAAATCACAAATTCTGGTTGCACAGGACATTTGTGAGTCTGGAAGCAGCAAATCAATGTGTGTGGTCTGCAAATCCTTCCAGAATCCTTCCAGCTCTCCATTGCCTTTCAAGGTGTTTGGGGTGAAGGATATTGAGAATGGTGGGGTTGAGCCTGAACTAACAGAAGTACAAACAGAAGGATTAGAGGATGGGTGGGGTGTGGAGAGGAGGGAGGAGGGTTGTGGGAGGTTCAGCTGGGATGGGAGACAAGGAAAGGGGATGTGGGAGGTTCAAATAAAGTATAAAAACCAGGAAGGGGGTGTGAGAGGTTCAGGTGGGACGTGGAGAGAAGGAAGGGGGATGTGGGTGGTCAGGGGGGATGTACAGACAAGAGGATGCTGTGCCATTATGGACAGAAGGATTTCAAAGGCTCTCCCACAGTTTTCCCTCTGGTGGTTTTTGCCTCCAGTCGTTGGGATACTGTGGATACTGGTGTTGGTCAATTAGAATAATTATAACTTGAGATATTTTGTTCCAGTGGTATAAATACCGTGGCTGGAATGGCTTTAATAAAGTTACTTGACCACAGATTATTTAATGTCCAGCACAAACACTACTCTTCCTGCCTTTCCCTCTGTCTTTAGGGATGCCAGGAGTTCCAAGCTTGGCTGTAGGAGTTTGGATCAAAGTGTCACAACGTGAGGAGGGTCCCACTTGGAATACCAGCCCATCATTTCTCTGGGTAGTATTCTATATATATTCTATTTCTATATAATATATAGAAATATTGCAGTATTTCACTTTCTGCTAGGGGAACACTTCCAGAGGGGTATTTTTAGTAGCTGGAAGTACAAAGAGTGCAAGGCCAGTGGTGTGGGTGGTGCCTGTTGAACACCCTGGAGTTGGCACAGCGATTCCTGCACGTTTTCCCGCGTTCCCACTGGGTTTTTTCAGCCCTGAATTATGTCAGCACCCACGTTTTATAATCAGAGGGATCAGCACGAGCATCAGGGAAGACACAGTCAGGCTTTTACACTGATGCTTGAGGCTACTGGGCAGAGTTTGTCTTCCAGATCTGTATGAGAAAGCGAAGAGCCTCCTCCCAGCTGCTTGTTGCCATCCTCCTCCCGAAGTCTGCCTTGACTGAGATCCATCAGCTGATCTGCTCCGAGGCTCCTCCAACCCTAAAAACTAATCCAGGCTGCTGGGAATAAAGCAAGCCAGGGAGTGGCTCTCAGAGCAGCTGATCTGGCAGATCTTTTGAGCTCCTCACACAGGGAAGAGGAAGGAGGTGGGAAACCATGGAGAATGGGCCAGGAGAATTTTTTTTAATGAAATTTGTTGTTGGATCTGTTCAGAGTAACAAAAAGCCAGTGGAACTGTCCCTCACTGGTTTACATTCCTGTGGCTTCCCTTATACAAACATGCATCCAGCTGAGCAGAAAACTGATTTCTCTCTCTATAATTCCTCCCAAGAACCAGCTTTCAGCTGCAAATCTATTTTTTTTTTTTTAAATTTTATTTCCATCAATTTTCTCATCAATTCAGCAGCTGTGCCAATTCCAGAGCTGCATCCTGAGAAGTGCAAGAGAATGGAAGCAGCCCTGTTCAGTGGGGTCCCACACTGGTGTCAGTGACTGGAATTGCACTCCTGGTCATGGTTGGGTTGCTTTGGCTTTCTGTGTGAAAAGAGATTTTACAGCTCTGCCATGGGCTTAAATTGTAAGAAAGGGACTCTCAGCATGGCATGGTGATCATAGGACTCTTACTGTGTGGTTGCAATGAAAATGTTACAACTTGTGGCTTCTGGCAAGGTGTAAATGTTTGCAAAATACAGTCTTAGATACTTAAAATAAGGTGAACGGTAATAATAAAAAAAAACAACCAAAAAAGCAACAACAGCAACAAAAACCAGCCAAACAAAAAAAAATTCATGTCATTGAGGAGGCTGTAATCTTGACTACTATTTTTACAAGAGAAACTCCCAGAAATCTGCTATAACTAAAACTTCCAGGCACTGGCCCCAGGAAGCAAATTTAAGAGCACTGGGTTGATGCTGCCATGTGTGAAAGGAAAGAATTCTGCTTTGTAGGGAAGTGCATGGAGGCATTTTGCAATCCCACTGGGGAACACTTGCAGGAGCACCCACAGCTGGAGCAGCAGGTCACTCCTATCTCACCTTTCACATAGATTCTGTGTGAGAATATTCCGGGGCTAGAAGGGAATCCTGACTTCAGGTTACCTGGGAAATAAATAACACTGATTTCAGTTCACCTGGAAAATAAATAACACTGATTTCAGTTTACCTGGAAAATAAATAACACTGATTTCAGGTTACCTGGGAAATAAACAACACTGATTTCAGTTTACCTGGAAAATAAATAACACTGCCTTCAGTTTACCTGGAAAATAAATAACACTGATTTCAGTTTACCTGGAAAATAACACTGACTCCAGTTTACCTGCACCTGAGCTTTGGTAAGCCCCACCTGCATGAAGCCCTTCAACAAGGCCTTATACCTGGTTTTATTTCTTCCTTCATTCCTGGATTATTATTTTTCCTTATCCTGGATTTTTGTTTGTATTGATAACTATTACTAATATGGAAAGAGAGTGAAGAGGTGATGTCATGAGAACTTCTGTTTTGGTTTTCTTTTCCAAGAGATTCCAAACCTTGCAGATTTTAACAAATTGTTTTTCATGGCAGAGTTTTCTTCCCTTTCAGGGGTAAGTTTTAAGTTTAAATTAGGATTTGTATGAATCTTTCCAGGAAAAGGGAAAATTTTATTGTTTCTATGGTGTTTTCCTTAGTACACTGCTGTTATCATGATGACTATTGTGCTTTACAATTTTTAAATAGTACTAAATGTACTCCAAAAGAAAACAAAAAAAAAATCCAATTCTGCAGAAAATTACAGGCAGACTCTGTGGATGTAATAGCAATAATATACCAGACTTTTTAATATAGCTGGTTTGGCTCTTGTGTATCCTGCTCTTTATTCTTAACACTGTAATCAAGTGTAATTACAGGTGTAGACATTTTAATTAAAGGTGAATGAGTTTTAATTAAAGGTGAAAAAAGTAGAATTGGACCAACATTAACAATGTCTCTGTGACCTAAGCCAAAGAATGTCACAGTATATAAGTAAGAAAATTCTGATTTTTACAAAATTCTCCTATTGAATCTATGAGGTGCCTTTGTGCAGGAAGTTGTGCTTTAAGGTACAAAGCACCCAGGTGTTGCTGCATTTGTGGGACAGTGGGAAATCTGTTTGCCACTGAGATTTGCAAGTTTTATTTGGTGCATTATCAGTAGATAGCAATTAGCAGCTTCTCTGCTAAGGCTGCTCACGGAGTATGAAGTTACCACAGAGGAGTTTGCTGGCAGAATTGTGATGTGAAATACTTGATATTGGCATTTGCTTTTCCTCTCCTAACTTCAGGATTCTTTGGATTTGGCTCACAATGGGGAGTTTTTTTGCTCAGTCTTACCCCTGAACAACGTGTCCCACTGTCTTTGTGACAAGAGATTGTCACAGCAGCAAAGACAAGAATGAAAACCACCTGCCCCATATAGAAATTAAATCTTTCTTGGATGCTTTGAATTTCCAGGGGATTGCAAGTCTGACAGAGGATTTATCTTTAGTATTCTTCTATGCTATTATTATTCCTCATTTGATTTTACTACTAACTCTGTGTGTTGTTCACAGTCTCTTTGAGCCCAAAGACCAAACCACTTTTTAATGTCCTGTGCTAAATAAAATAATTGATCTGTTCTGTGCCATTTTTGTACCAAGGCAAGAGCAGTTGCTGTATTTTTATTAACAATGCTAACATAAATACTGATGCCTATATGATTTTTTTTCCTGCATCTACAATATTTTTTTTCATGTTTTGTGAGCTTTGCTCTTTCATTTAAGTGATATAACTGAAAAAATAATGGCAAAGAAACAAGTGAATTGAGTTACTGAAAAACTGTGAAACTAAACAATTTTGCAAACCTCATATGGACAAATCTGGTGCTGGTTTTGAAATAGTGAACTATTAATCCATACAAAAAATTCATTTCTCAGAAGCCTTTGATAATTTTTTCCTTATGTCTCTCTATCTCTTTCAAAGATTAATTTCTTATCATCCTTAAATCACATTTTCTATTATCTATGAGTTTTCTATATCAAAGTTTGTGATAATACTAATGACACAAACTATCTTTTTGAGGTTAAGAACAAGCACTAATGAGGATGAAAATATTTCCACACAAGGTAATGTCAGACCAAAGGGTGGTGCTTTACAAAGATATTTTATTTCTCATGTGTGTCATATTACAATTAGAATCAGTGTGATACTGGAGTATTTATTATCAGTATTTACTGGAGTAAATATACTGCAGTGATGGAGCAAAGCCACTTCTGTTTTCTGATGGTGCCATGCTTTGCTTTACTAAACTTTGCCTTATTTGGTCTATAATAATTTCCTATTTTCCTCTTAACATTTCAGATAGGTTGTCTAAGAATATCCTTTTGACCCTAAATTTAGAGTATCTGTATTCACATAATGCTCTCTTTTCATTAATTCTTCCTTAAATGAAATAAGGAATGACATACAAATTCTATTTAAAGAGAGAGGTAGTTCTGTTGTTAAATCAATCTGTGAGAACCTCCACATAAAAATTTTTATTTAGAAGTTTTATTTTATTTAGAATTTTATTTATTTATTTATTTATTTTATTTAGAATTTTATTTTTTTTATTTATTTTATTTTATTTAGAATTTTTATTTATTTAGATTACATATGGAGTACCCCACTGTCATCTTTTTAAAGCTGTAAGCCTAAGCAAATAATACAGATCATTATCTGTGGTAACTTTTGGATTGTCTGCATAGTTTGGTTACAAACAATTTTTACAAACAAACTTTATATTGTCATTATGTCTGATATCTTACAGGAATCATTTAATGCACACCAATCAGTCTTTACTCACACAGATCGGTCTATTTATTTTAAAAATGAAGAAGGTTCAGAAAAAGTTCAAAACCCTCAGAATTTTGCTTTGCTGCCTCTGTCACTAAGCACAGTCTTTGCTTGAAAAACCTGCTTAAACCCCAGCTAATTGATTTAACATCCCACTTTTTTGTATTTTTTTAAGTGGCCAGTCTGGGCTGATGGAATCCTCGAGTCCACAAGCATTCTGCTTTTTTATACATGTTTCTTCAAGTTCCAACTACGTAGTGAATTTTATTAATTAGAAGAATGTTTCCCAACTCAGTAGGCAGGCTCCACCAGCCCCAGGAGGTGGGGTAGGGCACGCTGTGAAAGAGGAGAACTTTGAGGGCAGGGAAAACTGCTTACCTTCCCCACCCGCCTGCAAATACCTTCCCAGAGTAATGAATATATAATTCCCTTGGAAAAATCACTTCCCCTGACACCTGGGAGGGGGTTCAGCTGTGGCAGGTTCAGTTTCCCCACAGGTAAATCTTCTGACTCAGGCAACAGCCCCAAAAACTTCGCTCCTCTCCTGTTTACACACAAAGAAAATTTGAGAAAGTTCCGTTGAAACACTCAAAGTTTTGGGGCCAATGAATTAAAATGAGTTTAAGCCCCATATAGTTGCTCTGACTAAGAGTGAAGTGGTTTTCCTTCTGTCTAGCTCAATATTTTAGTTGACTCACTTTTATGTGCCTCTATGTTTCCATAGACACAGGACCTTGGATTTCTCAGATCCTGTTTCAAGCCCTTCCAAGGAAATAAGGGAAGCTAATAAGGGAATAAGTTTGCCTCAGGGAGCTGTTGTGAAATACACTGGGGTGTGAATTTAAAATGCAGCAGTTTGCCTGCATTAACTCCTTGTGGGAATTCTGCACACAGAATGCTCAGCAGCTTGGTTTAATCCACTCTCCTAAGATTAGAATGACTAAAACCAGGTAATCCTAAAACCTAAAAGAGGGTTTTTAAAGGTATGTATTTTTCTTTAAACAACAGGAATGATATTTCCATTTTAATCAGCTGTTATCACCCTAAGGAGTTTTGCCCAGTTCCCTGGTGCTTGATTTGGTTGAAAACAGTTCCTTGCCCCAAATTCAACTTACAAAGCTGTGCCAGCAGAAGCTGAGGCTCAGGTGGTTGGGAACTGAGGGGAGCACTTTGAATTTGGACTGCTGGCAGTGTGCTGCTGAATGGCACCCCTTCACACCACAGAAAATGCAATATACAGCCCACTCTCAATCTCAGGTGTGGGGTTCTGTGGACTGAGGCAGAGGATAATTAAGGTTTAGTCCCCTCCTTGTCACATAAAACTCGTGAGGTGCTGCATCCTGACACCTAATTCAATTTAATCACTGTGCACTTCCCATTTCTGTTGGAATTCCCTGCACTGCCCTCATAAACCTTGAGAAGGAGCAGGGAGGAATGAAGGGAGGGGACAAGGTAAAAATATACAGAGAAATAAACCAGCAGAAATGCATGAACAGACACATTCCTGCTCAAAAGAATGAGGAGCATTCACTCAATTAGTCTGGACAGACTTTTCAACCACGAGACAGAAGGTGAGAATTCAGAACCTGGTTTGTGTTGTGGATACTGCAAAATTTTCTGCATTTTTGTAGTTGATGTAATTGTCTCCGTGTTGGGGTGAGTTAATTAAATGTTACTGCAATATTTACTGGTGTCTGTTCGGTTTTTAAAAACACTTAATTCTGTGTTCTTGTCAGTTCATTTTCTGCCAAAACCATCTTGTCTTCTCCATCCTTCTTTGGTTTATGTAACCCTGTGTGGTTTTATGAACATGTTGCTCTTCATGCCTCTGATAAGGAGGAAGAAACTGTTACAAATTAAAAATAAAGGTTGTTTGTTGTCAAGTGGAAAGGTAATTTATAAAAAAAATGAAAACACACTATCTCAAAAAGTATTTCACATATAAATGTTTCTTCTAAAATTCACTTAGTGCTCTATGTGCATAGGAATTTGTGAGAGATCTTTGGGTATTTTTTCACCTATCTAAAATAGTTGCAAAAACACTTCTATTTTATGGGCACCACGATTTAAGCAGGATAGTTCCTCTCATCCATGGGCACTTCTCAGCTTGGGGTAACTGGAAGTTTAACAGAGTTGGGTTTCCTCATGATTCTGCTTGTGGGTGACAGTGCACAAACCATTCAAGCAGATTTTTATTTCTGCCAGCCAGGATCAGAGTTGTCTCCCTCATAAGAATATTTCACAGTGAGTTTACTCCTCCTCCTGTCCAGCTGATCCTTTCAAATCAAGGGACACACACCTACTGCTGCCCCACTTTTTCTCAACTCTGTGGTAAGAAAGAGCATTTTTAATGCATTCTCTATATTGCAAGCTACCTCTTGTGTTAAAATTACTGTCGTGGCTTCAAAGGTGATGTCCTGCCCGTGGCTGTGTTGGAGCCACATTCCATTGAGAGCCTTTCATGGCAGATGCCTGGGCTGTTTGAGTAACCCAAACTATTGGGTTTTATTTGCTGTGCATGCCATTCACCTGCAGAGCTGGGCAGGGTGGGAGCAGAGCCTCTGCAGATGAAAAGCTGAAGGGAAATTGGGCAACCTGTGGGACTCTGCTCCTGGAACAGATCATTCTGTGCTCTCTTCAAACCAATCAGTTTGGCTTTGTTTGGTAAAATGGGTCAACAGAGCTCATGTGTGATGGGAATCCTCTTGGTGAAGCCCCAAGATACGTGTCTCTTCAATTTATGGGCTGAAGTTGCTTTTTGGGGTAGCTCTTAATGACAAAGTCCCATCAGTGGATGCAAGGCAACACAAATGTGTTCATTTTCCCCCTGGAGATTAGCTGATGCATTATTTTTTGTCTGGAGAACTCAGCTCACTCCAGTGACCTGAAAGCTAAAATTTCCAGTCCTTAAGAGGAACAAAAATCACACATCACTGGGACAATAGCTTTGGAAATAAAGCCCATTAGGCCAGGTGAAAGAATTCCTCTGGCTGTATAGCCTAAATATGGGAATGGGAAAAAGTCAGATGTGGAAGAAAAGGAATATGGTGAGTCTTCAAAGATGTTTAGGAACAGTGAAACCATTTGTTCTCCATGTCTGTGTAAAAAAGATGAGAAGTAATGAGCATCAGTTACAAGAGGGGTGCAAGATCTGCTGTAGGCAAGGTGAGGTTTCAGAATTTCCTGTCTTTTAATAAAGATTTTAGGGTTCTGACCCTTTACTAAGCACATGAATTTGTAGCTCTGTGCCAGGAAATTGCCTGTATTCCATGCACTGGAGTGGATGTGGGCTGTGATCAAGGTTTTATATTCTTGCTCTTCTTGAGAGAACATCCTGATGAAGAACAGAAATGGATTCACTGTGCACCTACTCAGATACATGAGCTGGGCAAGTCCTTTTGGTTAAATTAATTTTACATATTCATTTCTGAGACCTAAAGATATCCAAAGTGTCATTTAGTTTGATTCACTTGATTATTCTTATCATCAAGAATATATTCTTTCCCTGCCTCCTGTTCTTGAATTTAGTCCTCTTTGGTTGGGTGCAGGCTATGACTTCACCTTTCTAAAAAGGAGATTTCTGCATAGCTGTCACCTTTGTTAGGTAAATGATACTCGTGGCTGCTCCTTGCATGAGATGATAGGATCTTCCTTTACATATGTCTGAAGTTTTCTCCTGAAAGTAGATTTTTAGCTCTATTTACAGCTAAACATAAAACCACTTGGGATTGTCCCCATCAGCAGCCAGAGCTTTCTACTTCTGCTGTTAAAACTTGCATTGTGTCCACAGTATCAGAGTTCCTGAGCTCAAGAGATCTGAGGACAGAGCTTTTTAAATGCAAAGATTGTTTGGTGCCTTGCTGATTGCTTGTGGTTAACCGCTATGTGAATTTAAATATAAAGAATAGAAAGTGTGAAGTTTTTTTAAAAACAGGCTGGAAGTGGAGTTCTGGAGATGTACAGCTGACATTTATTCACTGCCCCATCATCCTGGTGCTGCAGAGACTATGGAGATATCCATGGAGACATTCCAGAACAGTCTGGACACAACCCTGTGCCTTGGACATTTGCAGGGTTAAATGTTCTGTGGTGTTTGCAACACTGCTAACAGGATTTCTATCTTATAAATAAGAGGTTTGTGTACTTCTAAAAATATAACAGACAAATATCAGACACAAGTATGTGATGGCTTCTTCTGCTTCTGCATTAGAAAGCACAGTCCTCATGTGCAGCTTTTTTTGGTTGGTTGTTTTAGGATGTTTGGGTGTATTTAAAGGAAGGTGTAGGGTTGGCTGTAGGTGTGGGTGGAAGTACTTAAAGAACCCCCACAAAACAAAAGTTTGAAGCATGTCCTTCTTGTGGAGGGATGGTCAACAACACCAGGTATTTTTATCATGCACAGAATCAAGTTCCAGGAAACAGCAAGGGGTTATGCTCTCATTTCTGTTTATATTTTTAAGATTATAATTTAATGTGCATGTGAAACTTAATAAATATTTCTACTTGCATAGAAGTCAATTGCATGAGAGCAGAGTTTGCTCCAGGAAGGTTGTTGTGGTCATGAAATTCACAGAAAATTCACAGAAATTCTCTTTCCTTTGTGTGTTTGGTGAGTATTTTCTTCACCAGAACACCCCCTGGCTCAACCAACTGTGCATTAAAAGTGCTGTGCTTTCCTGCAAGCTAAAAAGGGAGGGACAGGTGGTGTTTTTGTTCTGGTTTTAAGTGCTTGGAATATATTTAGGATTTGTGGATGTTTTGGTGATGGGAAGTGTGTGCATTGACAGAAGATCTCAAATTTGAAACTTGTTTTTTTGGTTATTATTCTGTTTAGGATATTTACTTACTGATAAACAATCCTCTTCATTTAGCCTAAGCTAAATTTGTAGTGAAAAAGAATACTGAAACTGTCTCAATGCCATATTAACGAAACTGGCAGCTAAATTAATAATAAGTTATTAATTAATAAAACTTTCAAAAGTTATTTGTGTTGCCACTAAATAGTTCTGGTTTAAATTCAGAAAAAATATTTGTTTGACAGAAACATTCTGCCAATGAAAGGCTGCTAGGAGATCACCTGAGGTAACATGGTTAGAGCTTCTTAAAAAAAACCATCCTTTTCTCAAGGTTAGATAAACTACAGGTCAGATAAACAACAGAGCTACAAGAATTGTTATATCAGCTAAGAAAATTGATTTATGAACCTAGGTCAACTGTGTTACAAATGCTGGGAAAGTAAGGACTGTCTGTGCCTCTCAGGCATGAAAATTCCATTCTTTTTGCCTTCAAACCAAAAAGCTTCAAGGGGCTTTTCTCTTTAGCAGCAGCTCCGGTGCAGATGTTTGTTCTCCTCTCCCACCTCTGTTTCTTCGCTTTCAGAGCCAGGGCTGGGTGAAAGCCCAAGGCGTGTTCCAGCTGGGGCTGCAGCCCTGCTCACCTTGCAGCACATCACACAGCCCAGTCCTTCCCTGACCTAACCACAGCCTCCCTCGGGTCCCCAGAGATCCCCACAGGTCAGCGATGATTTGCTGGGAAAGAATCCTGCTGCATGAGAGCGGGAGGAAACCTGGAATATTGCTGTGGGACAGCCAGGAAATGCAGGGAGCAGGGTGGGAACGGGAATATTCCAGCCATGCAGCCAGAGCTGGGAACACTCAGGTTGTATAAACACACAAATAGCTCTGTGCAGACTTGCTCAGCCCGGGTAGATTCTGTTTTCCAGTTGCATTCTTAAGGAAACACGATTTTTCACTGACTGCGGCTCCACGCATTGATGCTTAGGCACTCTGCCTTTCATTAGATCAGACTCAAGGTGCTTTTGGGAAGAGATTGGAAATAAATCCAGATTGAGATTTTTATTTTTGTTTTATTAACTAATGAAGCTGGTTAAATATGCTGTTTGGTTTGGATTTGGTTTTTTTTTTAGTTAAAGCGTAACACATTAAGGTAGATCTGATATATTAAATAAAGCACATGGCTAACTGAACTATTTGTTTCTGGGTACTCTGGCTGTGATTAAACCTTTGTGAATTGTGCAATGTGCCTGGCTGTCCTTATCCCCTGATAATTCTGCCTGTGTTCTGCTTGCTCAGGCAGGGAAAATCTCAAGGTGGCTGGAAAGGAGCAAGGCTGATCTGAACCTGTGTCATATCCCAGTAAGTGAACTTGGGAGCTGGGAGGCATCCCAGGGTCCCAGCTGCTCAGGCACAGCCTAAATCCATTCAGATATTGAAGCCAGTTACGTCCCTGGGTCATGATTCAGCTTTCTTTAGCAATTCTGGCAGCACACACGTCTGCATGTTGGTGCAGAGCGCCAGTGCAGACCTGACATTCCCATATTCCTACCCTGGTGTATTGCATAACAGCTTGCTGATAAATATTGAAATTCTCTTTTAAAGAGCTTGCTTACCTATAAGGAATTACTCTGAAATAAGCTGTGATGTGAATGCAAATGTTGCAGATATTCTGAAAGCGCTCCCTACGTGGACGTATTTACATGGCAGACAACTAAGTAAACTTGGATACTCCCATTCCAAGAGCCTGTTCAATTCACTGACACAGTTTTGCAGATTAAGTTATTCCAGACAGGCTTTTCACACGAAGCTGTTTATGTTAGGGGGAAAAGCAAAACAAAATTCCTGGTCTGAGGTAAACTATGAGGAAAAATCCCTGTGCAGGGAGTGATTCCGGAATATTGCAATGCATTACATTTATTTTTGAGACAACATGACTGTTTTTTTCTCTGGACATCTGTAAAGCAGTGGGCTGGTTATTAAACAGTGCAAGGTTTCAAATTCCTATAAACCCCAGCCTTTGTCCAAACTCAAGCATTCTTCACAGGACTCTCCCTCCGGCGTTCACCACGCCGCTGATTCACACGCACAAAGCAGCGTTTGTTCGGGGTAAATCCCTCCAGCCCTGCCTGCCCATCTGCCAGAGGCTGTCCCAAATCCAGAGTCACAGAATCCCATATCTGAGCAAGCCCTGAGCACGGCTGTGCCTCCAGGAAAGAAATCCCACTGCATTTCCTGGCGGAGGATGCTCCTCCTGCTGCCCCAGTGGCAATACCTCAAACCTTAAAGCAAATACCTTAAAGCAGATTTGACACTGCTTCTCCCTCAGAAGATCTCCAGACAACATCCACCTTTTAAAAACCCTCCAAAAGTGCCAAAGGTGAAACAATAATCATCCTTTTCGTGAGAGCCTAGAGGGTGAAACATGATCTCACTGTCTATTTTTTGGAAGTAACCTGAAATGCTGTAAATCGACCATTATTCCACTGCATTTCGTTTTGATCTCATTCCTTCTCTGTCTATTTATTCCCAAGTGCATTATAATATGCTGATTCTAAACTGACATTTTCTTTTCATTTTGGTCATGTAGAAGACAAAATCCTGGTGAAGCTGTGCTAACAGAAAGGATGTTTCTGTCTCTATTATCTTTTCTAGTTAACTGTGTTACCTGTAGCCTTTGTGGGTACAGGTGAGCACAGGAGCCTCCTCACTGAAAGCACACATCCAGTTTTGACACCATAATTCCATTGTCACCTCTGTGACAGCAGGTAAGAAAATCTGAGGCTCCTGGCAAAGCAAGTTGCACATATAAGCACTGTCAAATTAATTTTTCCTGAGAAGATGAGAGGCCTAGGCTTTGGGTGCTGGAAATGGGGTAAAATACATCAATATTTAATTACTTTTGAGTTCACATTGCGTGTGGATAGAAGGAAATAACTGGAATTTCTAAACCAAAGAAGATGATTGGTAATGGACAAGAATTTTCTCTACGTGAACATAAAGAAAGGGTGGTAGTTGTGGAAAAATGACCTGGATTTGGGCATGGTGTGGATGTGTGGGAAGAAAGAAGGAATGGAAAAAGAAATGAAGAGCACATCAAAGAGATGTCTGTACTATCCCCTTTCCACAGGTGGAAAAACTGAGGCAGAGAAGCAATTTACACAAATTCCGCTTTCACTTGTCATCGTCAGAGCCAAAAATTTCTACCTCCCAGTCCTAAACACGAACCACAAGGCTTTTCCTCTGTCCTATTATATCTGTTATTTGTTTCACCTTGTTTTCAGTTTTGAGAGCTCCTCTGATCTACATAAACATGTTGAAACACAGAGTGATTCAGGTGCCTACAGCTGTGATGTTGGAGGATGTGGTTTCATTTCATGGACTTCACCAACTTTGAGACAGCACTGCAAGACAGGGTAATAAACAACAGGATAAAATATATTTCTCTAAATGGATCCAAAATTTCAAATTTATGTGCATTTGGTTTCGTGTGAATTAATGAAATGTTTCATTTTTTCCATCAAATCCAGCATTTATTTGCACACATTTCTAGGGCTCTTGCAAGTGTTATGAAATACCTGATTCCTCCTTTTGAGTGCTTACTGCAGGTACATGCAGTTGCATTCTCAGAGTCTTGAACTCTGCCCAGCCTCCTCCCACCTCGTTTTAATTTTTTTATTTTTTTTTTTAAGGGAAAAAAAAATCCCACATGGCAATTCTGATCTCAACAGCAAAGTATTTCAGGGATTAAAATCCAACATCACCTTTCTGGATTGTTACTCCATACTTAGAACTAATATGTTACCAGAAAATAGGGGAACTTTTAATCATGTGAGTCTGGTCACACATTAAAATTCAGTTTGGGCTGCTATAATTTATGCATGCTTGCTGCCTGTTTCTTCAGCTTCCTGAGCTGTGATCACTCCTGTAAAATGAATATATTTCAGTGGGATCTGTCATCCTGCTCTTGGAAACCTGCAGTAGCAATGGCCAGGGCAGAGAATTTCCACCTTCACTTCCTTTAATCAGACAAGTTCTAACAACCACCAACTGGAAATATTTTAGGAAGCTACTTCAAAATTTCAGCTATTTAGTGTGGTTTTCCCCTTTTCAACAGGGGATTAATTTTTGTCATGTATATGTGCAAGCCTTCCATGACCCTAACAGTCTTCCTTTCCAAGAGGAATTCTGAAATATAAATTCTATATCTGTCAAAACATTTCCCCTGGAGTTATTCACTGACCCAACATCTACAAAAAGCTCATAAACTCAGCAGCCCTTCTCATTCCAGGTATGTCACCAGCTGAGTCTTGCTCAGGCCATAAAGTATTTTTTCTAAAACATTCTGATTTACAGATCCAGATAATTAAAATTTGCTGCAGTTTGGTTCTATTTTAGACATTCTGAGTGTTAAACAATTTACTACTTTGCATTAGGTTTTCCATCCTGGTAGTAAAACTTAAGATTGTTTAAACCAAGGAAATAAAAAGGATTTTTTGCTTTTACAGCTTTTACAACTGTGAAAATCTTGTCACTGATGCTGTTAGAAGAAATTTTTTTAGCCCTGCAAGTTGAATCCACAGAAGAGAGTACAGTAATATATGAATGGCTTCTGCAGTTTAAACAAGCTGTTCCTTCCATTTTGGGATGAGAAAATCCAACAAATAAAATATTAATATGAATATCTATCTCCTAATTTCTCTGACATGCTGCATATTTGATAAAAACTACTTATTGGAGCCCTCCTGCAGGTGTTCCATCACAGAGAGTGTCTTTTGTTTGAGTGCCACATAGTAAACAACAACCTAATTCACCTTTTAATTGCTGACATTATCAGTTTTGGCAATCTAATTAATGTTATTCTAATTTTCTGCTGCAAACACTATGTTTGTAGTTTGTGTTTTCATTATTTTCAATTTTTTTTTCCCCTTGGACATAAAGATGACAATGAAAGTCACTGGAGTTTGGATGTAGCCAAGGTTTGGGTCAGGATCTCTAGATGGTGACAAATCAGGCCTGACCAAGTCAAAATAATTTTAGCAGTGATGGAATGGAACTGGGCTTGGGGATTCAGACAGATTTCTAAAAAAACGGTCTTTTATTGGATTTTTACTATAAAAAACATGAGGATTTTTACTCTTTGGAAGAGGTTTGCTTTCTTAAGCAAAACAAGTCTTAAAGTTTTCACTTTTATCCTTGACAAATCTCATATATAACACTGTGTTTTCTCAGCTTTATTAAATTATTCTGATGTGCTTAGAGAATAGGTTGAAGATCCACTTCCAATAAGTTCATTTATAGCTTTTGTGAGAAGAAACTTTGAAGTTCTGTATATTCATATAGCAGATATATGTGTTCATTTATTTATTAAAAACATACAGGCAGTGGGGAAAATGTTGAGCCAGTGCATGACACAAAGAGTTTGAGCTGGTAGGTAAAACATCCCATTTTTTATTAGCCCACTATGTTATTTATTAGAAATTGCCTAACAGCTTGTGAGATGTATAAAGGAATATAAAAATTTTGGCAGGTTTCTTAGCTTGGTTAGTGACTTCAAAAATATTTCAGGAGTTATTAGAGGGATTTTCTTGTTATAATGGAAATACTACAAAGGAATTTATAAGCCCTGTCACAAATACAGTGGCAATAAAAGGGGCAGGTGTAAAAATCTCCTCCCCTAAGTTCCTGCCTGAAAAGCTTTGCAGGCAGCTGAGATCTCCGTGCTCAGGTTTTAATCTCACTCAAAACCCTGGGCTGTAAAGTGATGTTTCAGGAGCACTTGAGCCATCTGTGCAGAGGGGGAAGGCCAGACACGTGTGGGTGTCAGCCTGATTTTAATCTGGGTGAATCAGGGAGGCAGCATTTTTAATTCTGCACATTGCAGGTAGAAGTGACTCACGTTTCTCTGGGCCATGGCTCGGTACCACTATAGCCTCTGGGATTTCCCTTGCTGAATATCAAAGCAACAAGCAGAGAGGTGTTAACCCTTCCCAAAGAAAGAATCCTTTAGAATGGAAAGTGTTTGTCAGCCAGAACACAGCAGCAGCCTTTTCCAGGCTTTTCCAGCAGCTTACCTGCAGTCTCTGATCCCATATCCCACATTTTCCTCCCCATGCCTGATGGGGAGCTTGCTGCCCTCGCTGCAGGCTGCACTGCAGGTACCAGGGCTCATTTACACCAAGCCCACTCAGGATTCATTCCACTTCACTCAGCAGATCCAAACACGGCGTTGTTTGATTTGTGCTTGTGCTGTGGAGCTCAACACGAACAAGAATACAACCTGCAACTCCAAAACTCCCACCTCGTGCTGTGAGCCTATTAAATACATTAAATACACTACAATTTTGTAAGGCAAAATCAACTGTGGAGTCAGACTGAATGGGACAATAACTTATTAATGGAGAGCAGTTTTTGATTTTTTTTTTTTAAATAATTGCTCTTGTTTATTCTATTATTGCTTAGTTACCTGGCTTATTTCATTGTTATTTACAGAGCTTGCATTCAAGGGGTTTGCAAAGATAAGAGTTACTTTATTTTATCTTTTTTTTTATCAGTAATCTATTTTAGAATTTCCACCTTTGTATTAGTTTGTATATGGAGGTTTCACTAACACCCGTGTTTCTAGCAGACAACAGGAGTTAGCAACAACGAATTTCAGGGATTTTTCAGCATTTTTCCAAATTTTTGCCTAATATTTTTAATGATCTTATGATCAAATGTTAATAATCTTTTGTTAAGATTTTAATAATCTTTTGTCAAGATTATTACCACCCCAAGATGCTGATGTGAATGCACTAAATAAAATACCCATTTGAAAGCACTTTGGTGAAAAGACGTGGCTTTTGACAAAGCAGTGATGAATTTCAGGGTATTTTTTTCAAATTTTTGTTAATATTTTTAATAATCTTATATTCAAACGTTAATAATATTTTGTTAATATTTTAATAATCTTTTGTTAATATTTTAATAATCTTTTGCCAAGATTATTAGCACCCCAAGATACTGATGTGAATGCACAAAATAAAACACCCATTTGAAAGCATTTTGGTGAAAAGACGTGGCTTTTGACAAAGCAGTGATAAATTTCAGGGATTTTTCAGCATTTTTCGAAAATTTTTGTTAATATTTTTAATGATCTTATGATCAAATGTTAATAATCTTTTGTTATGATTTTAATAATCTTTTGTCAAGATTATTACCACCCCAAGATGCTGATGTGAATGCACAAAATAAAACAGCCATTTGAAAGCATTTTGGTGAAAAGACGTGGCTTTTGACAAAGCAGTGATGAATTTCAGAGGTTTTTCAGTGTTTTTCCAAATTTTTGGTTAATATTTTTAATAATCCTATATTCAAATGTTAATAATCTTTTGTTAATATTTTAATAATCTTTTGCCAAGATTATTACCACCCCAAGACGCTGATGTGAATGCACAAAATAAAACACCCATTTGAAAGCATTTTGGTGAAAAGACGTGGCTTTTGACAAAGCAGTGATGAATTTCAGGGTATTTTTTTCAAATTTTTGTTAATATTTTTAATAACCTTATATTCAAATGTTAATAATATTTTGTTAATATTTTAATAATCTTTTGTTAATATTTTAATAATCTTTTGCCAAGATTATTAGCACCCCAAGATACTGATGTGAATGCACAAAATAAAATACCCATTTGAAAGCATTTTGGTGAAAAGACGTGGCTTTTGACAAAGCAGTGATGAATTTCTGGGATTTTTCAGCATTTTTCCAAATTTTTGCCTAATATTTTAATGATCTTATGATCAAATGTTAATAATCTTTTGTTAAGATTTTAATAATCTTTTGTCAAGATTATTACCACCCCAAGATGCTGATGTGAATGCACTAAATAAAATACCCATTTGAAAGCACTTTGGTGAAAAGACGTGGCTTTTGACAAAGCAGTGATGAATTTCAGACATTTTTCAGTGTTTTTCCAAATTTTTGGTTAATATTTTTAATAATCTTATATTCAAAAGTTAATAATTTTTGTTAATATTTTAATAATCTTTTGCCAAGATTATTAGCAACCCAAGATACTGATGTGAATGCACAAAATAAAACACTCATTTGAAAGCATTTTGGTGAAAAGACGTGGCTTTTGACAAAGCAATGACGAATTTCAGGGATTTTTCAGCATTTTTCCAAATTTTTGCCTAATATTGTTAATGATCTTATGATCAAATGTTAATAATCTTTTGTTATGATTTTAATAATCTTTTGTCAAGATTATTACCACCCCAAGATACTGATGTGAATGCACAAAATAAAACACCCATTTGAAAGCATTTTGGTGAAAAGACGTGGCTTTTGACAAAGCAGTGATGAATTTCAGAGTATTTTTTTCAAATTTTTGTTAATATTTTTAATAATCTTATATTCAAACGTTAATAATATTTTGTTAATATTTTAATAATCTTTTGTTAATATTTTAATAATCTTCTGCCAAGGTTATTAGCAACCCAAGATGCTGATGTGAATGGACAAAATAAAACACCCATTTGAAAGCATTTTGGTGAAAAGACGTGGCTTTAGACAAAGCAGTGATGAATTTTAGGGTGTTTTTTCAAATTTCCGGTTAATATTTTTAATAATCTTATATTCAAATGTTAATAATCTTTTGTTAATATTTTAATAATCTTTTGCCAAGATTATTACCACCCCAAGACGCTGATGTGAATGCACAAAATAAAACACCCATTTGAAAGCATTTTGGTGAAAAGCTTTTTTTCCCCTCCCTGATTTTGATACCAAATTTTAATTATTATATTTTTTTGTACTGAAACGGCAGTGTGGGGATGTATTTGGGTTTGAGAAGCAGAGTTTTGGTTGGGTTTAGTTTCGGGGATGGTTCTGGGGTGGATTTCCCCGCAGCAGCGCTGTCCCACAGAGGAGGGCAGTGGGATAAGGGATGCAAAAGCTCTGTGGTGTCAGCCCGGGGCTCTGGCACAGCATTTGGGTCCCTCAGCTCAGCCCTGGGCTCTGTGTGGGCAGCAGCAGCTCGCCCTGATGCCAAAAAGCCCCTGCTGGCCCTGCCCGCAGAGGTGATGGATGCCCTGCAGCGCAGCCAGCAGCAGGGAAAAACAGCGTGCCCCAAAATGTACCTGGGAAATGTGTACCAGAGAAATGTACCAGAGAAATGTACCTGGGAAATGTACCTGAGAAATGTACCTGGGAAATGTGTACCAGAGAAATGTACCTGGGAAATGTACCTGGGAAACGTACCAGAGAAATGTACCTGAAAAATGTGAACCTGAGAAATGTACCTGAAAAATGTGAACCTGAGAAATGTACCTGAAAAATGTGTACCTAAAAAATGTACCTGAAAAATGTACCAGAGAAATGTACCTGAGAAATGTACCTGAGAAATGTACCTGAGAAATGTACCTGAGAAATGTGTACCTAAGAAATGTACCCAAAAAATGTACCTGAAAAATGTACCTGAAAATTGTGAACCTGAAAAATGTGTACCTGGGAACTGTACCTGGGAAATGTGCCCGAAAATGTACCTGGGAAATGTGTACCTGAAAAATGTACCCAAAAAATGTACCTGAAAAATGTACCTGAAAAATGTGTACCTGGGAACTGTACCTGGGAAATGTGCCTGAAAAATGTAGCTGAGAAATGTACCTGGGAAATGTGTACCTGAAAAATGTACCCAAAAAATGTACCCAAAAAATGTACCTGAGAAATGTACCTGAAAAATGTGAACCTGAAAAATGTACCTGAGAAATGTACCTGGGAAATGTGCCTGAAAAATGTAGCTGAGAAATGTACCTGAAAAATGTGTACCTGAGAAATGTGTACCAGAGAAATGTACCCAAAAAATGTACCTGAAAAATGTACGTGAGAAATGTGCCCGAAAAATGTACCTGAGAAATGTGTACCTGAAAAGTGTGTACCAGAGAAATGTACCTGAAAAATGTACCTGGAAAATGTGTACCAGAGGAGTGTACCCAAAAAATGTACCTGAAAAATGTGCCTGAAAAATGTAGCTGAGAAATGTACCTGAGAAATGTACCTGGGAAATGTGTACCTGAAAAATGTACCCAAAAAATGTACCCAAAAAATGTACCTGAAAAATGTACCTGAGAAATGTGTACCTGTAAAATGTACCTGGAAACTGTACCTGAAAAATGTACCTGGGAAATGTGCCTGAAAAATGTGTGCCAGAGAAATGTACCTGAAATATGTGCCCGAAAAATGTACCTGAAAAATGTACCTCAGAAATGTGTACCTGAGAAATGTACCTGAAAAATGTGTACCTGAGAAATGTACCTGAAAAATGTGTACCAGAGGAGTGTACCCAAAAAATGTACCTGAAAAATGTACCTGAGAAATGTGTACCTGTAAAATGTACCTGGAAACTGTACCTGAAAAATGTACCTGAGAAATGTGCCCGAAAAATGTACCTGAGAAATGTGTACCTGAAAAATGTGTACCTGAGAAATGTACCTGAAAAATGTGTACCTGAGAAATGTACCTGAAAAATGTGTACCAGAGGAGTGTACCCAAAAAATGTACCTGAAAAATGTGCCTGAGAAATGTACCTGGGAAATGTGTACCTGAAAAATGTACCCAAAAAATGTACTCAAAAAATGTACCTGAAAAATGTACCTGAGAAATGTGTACCTGAAAAATGTACCTGAAAAATGTACCTGAGAAATGTGTATCAGAGAAATGTACCTGAGAAATGTGTACCTGAAAAATGTACCTGAAAAATGTACCTGAGAAATGTGTATCAGAGAAATGTACCTGAGAAATGTGTACCTGAAAAATGTACCTGAAAAATGTACCTGAGAAATGTGTACCTGAGAAATGTGTACCTGAAAAATGTACCAGAGAAATATACCTGAAAAATGTGCCCAAAAAATGTACCTGAGAAATGTGCCTGAAAAATGTATCTGAGAAATGTGTACGTGAAAAGTGTACCTGAAAAATGTACCTGAGAAATGTACCCAAAAAAAGTCCTCAAAATATATCTACCCAAAAAATGTACTCAAAAAATGTGTACCAGAGAAATGTACCTGAAATATGTGCCCGAAAAATGTACCTGAGAAATGTGTACCCAAAAAAGGTACCTGAAAAATGTACCCAAAAAATGTGTATCTGAAAAATGTACCTGAGACACAAAAAAAGTACATGAAAAATGTGCCCTAGAAGTGTGTACCCAAAAAATGTACCTGAAAAATGTACCCAAGAAATTACCCAAAAAATGTACCCAGAAAATGTACCTGAAAAACGTGTACCTAAAAAATGTGTACCTGAAAAATGTACCCAAGAACTGTATCCAAAAAATGTACCCAAAAAACGAGCGTGGCTGCCAAGAAGCAAAGCAAGACTGAGCTGGAGGAAATCAAGCAGAACTCATTATCTGTCCTCAGAGGTTTAAGAATTAAAATTTAAAACTAGCCATTCTTCTCTGGAATAGCATACACACAATTGTGTTAGTCATTTGCTGCTAATGCAAACATTAATAATATTTATTTTTTTTTATTACTATTTTTTCCCATTGTGCAGGATCTCCATCATTAACAGAACTGATAACAAGGTGCATGTAAAATTTGGGCTGTTTAATACTTCTCAATTAGGCTCTTGAATGCAGGGCTTTTTTTATTATCCATGCAGAGGAAGAATGTTAGCAAAGATAGTTCAGCAGTTTCTAGGAAAGAAGCGGAGAAAAACCACAATATTTGTCCCTGGGAAAAAAAGAGTCTCAAAGCTGGATCACTAAGCAATGCTATTATTTTGCACAGGCTTTAAAGTTTGGTGTCTGGGAGAGGAGTGGTTGCCCTGATATGGCTTTTAGTGTGTAATTCCATTAAATAAGAGCTGTTAAAAGCAATCTGCAAAGCCTGCCTAAAGCCCCAAACCAGAAATGTTCTCACTAGATCGCATCAAATGCAGCTTGTTCTGTTTTTGTCTACAGCAAGGAGCTTTTGTGATCTCCAGCAAATGATGATGTGCCTCAATTCTCCGCCTCTAAAGAAGAGTTCTCATCTCTACAAGGAAGCCACGAGGTTTTTATTAACCTGTGTTCTCATTTGTTCGGCTATTACGAGCACTAAAACCACCCTGCTGAAGGCCCAAGTGTGGTCCTCAACCTGCCTTTTAATTCCTGGCTTAACTTTTGTGCATTCAAATCAATTTATAAATTGATTTGGGGTACTGAGCAGGCAGAGCTGCCTTCACCTTCAGCTCTGCACTCAGAAAAATCCACACACATGCCCAGAGCAGTCCAGCCCCACCCTGTCATTGACTTCAGTGGGACTGCCTGCACCTTGCTTTTTTTAAAAAATTCCCCCAGTAGAAGCTGGTTTCAGGATTCCCCCTGTCTTCTCACGGCTCATTTCCATCTCCACACCAGGGTTTGCCAGGGTGCTTTAGCTGCAGCATCCTCTCCAAGGTGCAGCCGTGCCCCTTTCATCACCTCCACACGGAGGAAGGTTCCTCCAGCCCACTCCTGCCTTGCTGTTGACATCAAGGAGCACCTGGGAAGCCAGGCCAGCTTTCTGATCTGGCTGCAAACTAACCAAGGGAGTTTTTTTGAAGTGAGATCACTGAGCTGATTCAGTTACTGTTCAACCACGGGAGTGCAAATGCAGCCCTGTGAACAGGAGCACAAGAAGGGGATGGCAGCCTCCTTCAGAGCTCTGGGTTGGCTTAACCCAGCTGCACTATTGCACCATCTGTGTAGAAAAAAAACCAGCATAGCTAAATATTTGCAGAGTGGACAAATGGATGGATTTTTGTTTAATAGTTTTGCAAACTAGTGCTGTTTTATATCAACTTTAAAGCTATTACCTAGTTGCCAGCTGCTGTCTGTTCACAGAATTTAAAAGCAAAATATTTTAGCTCTATCATACAGGACAAAGGGGCCCTGTGACCTGCTGAAGCACCAGGTTGAGTTCACTCATGCCAAGCAACCCTTGAGAAGCATTTCATTCTAAAACAGCCAAGCTGAAGCACTGGATTGGATCCTGTTCTCTGAAAGGACTGGGAAATATTCTTACATTGCAAGACAGTGAAGCAGAGTAAGAAGAGAGGTTCCCTGTGGTGTCCCTGCTAACATACACACAGGAGGGAAGGAATTACATGAGGCTGGTTACCTTGCCACAGAAGGATAAATTTTGGTTTATTTTGGTATTAAAAATTATAAAGGTTGGTTGCACGAGATTTGTTCTCAAGAAACCTAGTACTGACTGTCGTATGTCAGCCTGGCCAACTGTTAGGATGTTTTTAATTATTAATTAATTAATTAATCTGTTTATTTATTCATTCATTATTATTCAGTGACCCAACTGCTCTGGAATTCCCTTGCTGGTTTCTTTTTCCACCTCTTGAAGACAAGCTGTTCTGGTGTCCTTTTCCAGCCTTCCTAAATTTCATCAAGAAAAAGCTCAGAGCACGGGAAGCCAGTCCTCTAAGTGCCTTAAATGTGAATTTTATTTAGTCTTAGCCCTTTTGAAAGCATGTAAATAATTGAAATTCCCTCAGATGAGCTCTTTCCATGTCCTGCCATGAACTCTTACTCCTTTCTTGCTTGGTGTTTGTTGAATTAATTCTCAAATCACCGTGGAGGCAGAAGGTGCACAATTCACTTTTTGGTTAAACTTAACTGCCAGCTCGATGCAACCTGAATTTTGTCTTGCTTAACTTTCACCATTTTCCCAGTGAAACAGGGGTTTGAGTGACAATGTATCATTAGAGGAATAAAGTTGTGAGCTCTTCCAGAAATGTTCAGTGCCCTGGTTCTCCAAATCCCTTCATTTTAAGCAGAGCTCCTTGAGAGCAGGACACGCTCTCCAGGCTGATGCACTGAGAGCTGAATCCCAAGTAAAAGCAAGGAGCAGCTCAGGATGATATCCAGGAGACAGAGGCCAGGTAGAGGTGTACTGCTGAGCCACAGAGGTGACCCATGGGCTTGTCTCTACACACAGCTATTTCTTATTTCTGATTTATTTCTACAAAGATGTTCTCATTCAGAGTAAGCCGTTGTTTAGTTTAATCTGGAGTAAATTAAGCAGGAAGAAATCCGTGTGGAATAAAGCCTTGAGAACAGGTTTCATGTCCTGTGCCTTTTGAAGGTAATTAAATGTCTCTGTAGATTCTTTTTGAAATGGAGCTTTGCAAAGAACTGCTATTACCCTGGCTTTAAAACACATTGTCCTCTATCTATTGCCCAAGCTGCCAGATTAAATGACACACACTGGCTGCCTAGAACAATCACCTCGAGTCTGATACTCAGTGTAACAAACAAAGGCCAGCTTTATTAACCTTCAGACCTGTGACAGGGGTGAAGGTTGTGATGCAGGTCAGAACAGCCTCTTCACCAGTCCTGTTACACACCAAAGGCTGCAGGCTCTTTAATTCCAACTGCAGCAGCTCAGTAACAGGGAGAGGCCCCAAATCCCTTGGTCTGAGCCACGGCTGGACGTGAGCCCAGGGGTGCCCAGGTGGCCAAGAAGGCCAGTGGCACCTGGCCTGTGTCAGGAATGGTGTGACCAGCAGGGCAGAGATTGTCCCTCTGTGCCAGGCGCTGCTGGGGCCACTCCTCCAATCCTGTGTCCAGTTTTGGGCTCCTAAATTCAGGAAAGACGTTGAGGTGTGTCCAGGGCAGAGCAAAGGAGATGGTGAAGGATCCAGAGTCAGTCCAGTGACGGCTGGCTGAGGGAGCTGAGGGGGTTTAGTCTGGAGAAAAGGAGGCTCAGGGGGAACCTTTTCACTCTTTACAATTCCCTGACAGGAGGGGGCAGCCAGGGAAGGTCCGGCTCTGCTCCTAGGGAACGAGGGGCAGGATGAGAGGCCACAGCCTCAAGCTGCACCAGGGCAGGTTTAGCTTGGAATCAGGAAGAATTTCTACCCTGAAAGGGTGGTCAGGCATTAGGACAACAACCCAGGGAGGAGCTGGAGTCCCCATCCCTGGAGCTGCTCAAGAAACTGGATATGGCACTTGGTGCTATGGTTTGGCAAGGTGGAGATCGGCCAGAGGCTGGACTTGATGATCTTGGATGTTTTTTTCCGAACAAAACAATTCTGTGAGTCCTGTGGTCTTTGCAATTAGATCCACAAAAGGATCCAGGCACTGAAATCTCATCAAAGCTTCTAATCCCACGGGCAACTAAAACCAAGAGACGTCTGAGCTCTCGGCAATAGCTTCCCAGAGCCTAAAAGCTATTGCTTCAGAGCAGCCTGGGGCAGGCTGGCCGGAGTGCCGCACACCAGGCTGGGATGCACAGGGGCAGGGGGACAGGGACAGGGACAGGGGGGCAGGGACAGGGACAGGGGCAGGGACAGGGGGACAGGGACAGGGACAGGGGGACAGGGACAGGGGGACAGGGACAGGGACCTGCTGCCCTCCCTGGGCAGGGGGGAGAAGAAAAGGCAGGAATGAGGTGGCTGGCGCTTCCCTCTCCCGCATTTAACACTTCAGCCTTATTTAATATCCTTTTTGTCACAAGTTATTTGTCCCAGCCCAGCAGCGTGCGGGGCGCTCCGCTGCCGCTCCCGGGGAGCTCGGGCCGGCCGGAGCCGGGAGCTGCCCCGCTCCCGTGTGCCGGGACAGCCCAGGCAGCTGTGCCAAGAAACCCCAGCGCAAACCCAGCCCCTGGGCCGTCCCAGGAAGTGACGAGGGGGCGCTGCCCCCGGCACACCTGAGTCACTCACCTGGGCGGGCTGGGCGCTCCGCGGAGCCGGGCGCGGTCCGGGCACGGCAGCGGCCATGGCGAGGGACGGCGGCTCCCCCTGGGCCATGGGGCTGCTGAAAACCTTCGAGGAGAGCGAGTTCAGCAGCTGGGAGAAAATCGGCTCGGGGGGGTTCGGGCAGGTGTACAAGGTGCGGCACCTCCACTGGAAAACCTGGCTCGCCATCAAGTGTTCGCCCAGCCTCCATGTGGATGAGAAGTAAGGGGGGGACACGGGGGACAGCGGGGGGACAAGGGGCTCTTCCCGCAGAGGTGCCCTGAGGTACGAGCGAGGCAGCCCCGCCCGTCCCACAGCCAGCAGCAGCAGATCCCGTGAAATATCCCAAATGTGCCTCCTGTTCCCCCGGAGCCCTGCGGAAGGCGATCCTGCCCTGCCCAGGCTGGGCCGGCTTGCACGGGCCCGCTGCGGGCGCCGAGCGCACCGGGATGGGATGGGATGGGATGGGATGGGATGGGATGGGAATTGGGATGGGATGGGAATTGGGATGGGATGGGATCCATGGGATGGGATGGGATGGGATGGGATGGGATGGGATGGGATGGGATGGGATCCATGGGATGGGATCCATGGGATGGGATGGGATGGGATGGGATCCATGGGATGGGATGGGATGGGATGGGATGGGGATGGGATGGGATCCATGGGATGGGATGGGATGGGATGGGAATTGGGATGGGAAGGGATGGGAAGGGATGGGAAGGGATGGGAAGGGCAGGAGGAGTGGGAATGTCTGGGATGCAGCGGCTTGGGAAGAGCCAGGCCTGCAGCTCGCAGGGGCAGGACTTGTGTGGTGTGGTGGCAGCCTGCTCGGGCTGGGGGGTGTCGAGGTCTTTAGGGACCTGGAATGTTCCTAAAGGACATTTCTGCTGGGAAATGTGTCCGGCTCCAGAGCAGGGCCAGCGCTTCTCCGTGTGTCTGTGCTCGGATGAGTCCCTGGGGGTGGATTGTTCTGCAGGTAAAGGTGCCCCGTGCTGGGGCTCCCCTGCCCTCTGCCACTCCTTGTGGTCCTTGCTGAGCACCATGGGCTGTGCTGCTCTCACTCTGTGTGTGACTGCAGAACCACAGATGGGTTTGGGGTTGGAAAAGACCTTGAAGCTCATCTCGTTCTGGCCCCTCGCCACGACCAGGTTGCTCCAAACCCCATCCAGCCTTGAACACATCCAGGGGTGGGAGCTGTGAGTGCAGGTCTCCTTTCTGAGGAGATAAGGGCTGTCAGATGCACCTTCAGGAACATCCCTGTGCTGTGGGGACAAGCAGAGGCTTCCAGCAGCAGAGGGAGGTGAATATGCACAAGTGGTGTTCCTGGAGCTTTCCCAGCTCCGCTTGATCTCTGGGGTCGCTAGCAGAGCTCACAAGCCGATTCTGCAGTTTTTGAGACGTGGGTTGGCTCAGTCACAAAAGGTTTCCTGTTGGTGCCTTTCCTGCAGAAGGAGGGTGATAAGCTAGCCCAAGACTGAAAACTCTGTAAACCCATTTTCTGCAGGATTTCTGGGGTAGTTGAGCATCTTTTCTAGCATCTAAATTGCTGATTTTGCAGTAGGCATGGCGTATAGAGCGGAGTAAATGAAATTAAATGTCCTTTGGAGAGGGAGCGTTTACTGTTATGCATAAGGTAACTGTGCTGTCTGTGAATAAAATGGAAAAGCCCTGTAAATTGCAGACTGTACTTTTATTGTGCTAATCTTCAAGCCCCCTACTATTAAAACCTCAAAGGAGGTTTCGGGTTTGATGCTTATTGATCAAGATACTACCATGGCTGATTAATTTTGAAGTTAAGATTAAAAACATGTCTTAAAAATAAGCTAGAAGTTTTCATTTGCAGTGCACAGCTAGAAATTTACTCCAAAAGTTAATTTTCCACTCTGAGACAAAGGATGCTGTCACCTATTTTAATATGAACAATTACTTTTGAGATTTGCTATCAGATCTCTGTATTAATATATACCATGTGCAGTAGAAAGCCACCTGTCCCTCCACAGCTGAGGTGTGCAAATACTGGAAGACCATACAAACATGCAGCTCAGTAAGGAAAAAATGCCTTGAGAATTTGGGAACTTTGAGACCACAGGGCTCCTGCAGCTTCTGATTTATTTCAATAAACCATTCCTTCAAACTCTAATTTATTTTACTGCAGAATCTGTGCTTCAGATGCTTGAGGAGAGCATTGATAAGAAATTGGAGTGTCCTTGGCCTTTGAAATAGCTACAAAATAAATGTAAACTGATTTTTATTTATTTATTTTTTTAATATTTCTCCTTTGGTTCTTGGGCTGCTCTATCAAACCCCTTTCAGGAGATGGTTATGCTGAGACTTTTCACCCAAAACTTTTCTAATAAACTTGTACTATTCAAATGGTGGGGTGGGGGACACAGACAGAATCAAACACAGCCTCTTTAGCTGGCAGGTTGCAACAAGCCTGTGTAATTAGATTGTTAATCCAGGAGATTAAGTTGGCTAGCTGTTTCTTGGAACCCTATGAAGAGTTAGAAGAATTGCCAGTGGAATCAGAAACATTAAGTGAAAAGCACAGAGGCTTTTTCTGATGTATTTATTTGGTACCACATGAAAACGCTGTTTGTAATGGTTTGCTGGTGGTAATGCTCTGTGTAGTCGCTCTTACCGTGTTTCTGCAGACACTGAGAGATTTGGAGTCATTCCCTCGGCAATTATCACATCACAGAGCCAAGTGGCCTCAAGCAGAAGAAAAAGTGAATGTAGAGCCAGAAGTGTTTTTTACCTTTCAGCCCAAGCCCTCAGACAATCCAAATTCCATTCCTTACACCTGATTTGCTCCCCCATCGCTGAGATCTCGATTCTCACATGGGACTCGGGATGCTCTCCGCATGGGGAGGTTCCATGTAAATCTGAACAAAGAGAGTGTGACCCAGGAAGGTGGAGGAGCCTCTTCCCCCCAGGACTTGCCGTGGAGAGGCTCAGGTCTCTTCCCTTTACCCGTCTGGGCCAGAATGGAAGCGTGGTCTGGGGAAAAACAGGGGCAAGCTCAGAGAGAGAGAATCCTCTGTTGATTTCATCTGCTGAACGCAAAGGTGCTGACTGTAAGGTGTAACATTTCCTGGAGAGGGATCTTTACTGGAGCTGATGGCCATGGGGGTGACTGCAGGGTGTGGAGGTGCAAAAAAATTCTTGATTAAGGGGAAAAAAAACCCCAAGCAAAGCCCTACACATATCTCCTTCTGCACATCTTGGATTTAGGAATGGAGCAGGACTTTGACATTGAGGAGGTTTTGGAAATGCCTCGCTCTTAGTGGATGCTGCGTTTATTTAGGTGGTGAAGGTGAATGAATGTGTCTTCTGTGTAGGGAGAACCTAAGAGTCACCTTGTGCTCCTTAAAGAGTAGGTGAGAGCCTGGCTGTCCCATAATTCTGTTAGCAGGGCTGACATCTGTTAACCTGAAAAAAAGGGATTTTCTTCCTTCCCCCCCACCACATACTCTGACCATGCAGTGTTTTTTCTTGTTTTCTCATATTCACATTCTTCTCTGAGAGTCAGCAGTGTGGAAATTGTTAAATGTGTACCCTGCAGAGCAGAGGCCACTGTGTGCTCATAAAACCTCTGCCATGATGCAGATGAGAAGAGTTCCTGGGGACATTCAGGGCTGGTGTAATTTGGTGGACCCCCACCTGCACCACCAGCAGTTTGTGAAGAGATAACTAAAATTCCTGACTGCAGAGCAGGGCTGGATCTCCCCTGGGCTGGGAGAAGCCTGGCTGCTCTGTGTCTGGAGGTGGCTCACACAAATGGCCTCGTTACAAATTTTGAGCTTCTCTGGAGCAACTTTGTGAGTTTCTCTGGAGCAACTTTTAACTGCTCTGTCTTAGGGAAATGTGGTGGCAGTGGTGGGGGAATATAAAACTGCAAGGGCTGCCTGGTGAGTCTAAGGTTGTAGTTTTACAGCAGTGTTATCTCTAGGGCACAAAGATTGGATCCATGCAAATGCAGGCACAGCTGTAATTCCTGCTGTTCTTGTGGCAGGGTTTGTGGGACAAGGGCTGGGCCCTGGGGATTGGGCAGTGGGCAAGAGCAAGGTCCAGGAGAATCCAAGGAATGCAGCCCTATCTGTCTGACTTTGAGTGGAAGCAGACAGCTCTCTGGAGGTCTCCAATCCATGCAATATTTCTAGCTGCTTTGAAAAATATTGATCTGTACTGACTTCTCTGACAGAGATGCTCTTTGGCACTGGACCAGTGCTGGAGCTCTTGATGTGTGGGCCCCTGTCTTCAGGTACTATTTACAGGAGAAAGTGTGTGCAGCCCATCATTTACATGACCTCAGCTGTCCTGAGTGTAAGTTTTCTTTTTTTTTTTTCCCTTTTTTTTTTATTTTTCCCTGTTTTCCCCTTTTTTTCTTTTTTATTTTCCTTTTTCTTTTTTTCTTTTTAATTTTTCTTTTTTTTTCCTTTTTTCTTTCCTTTTTCCTTTTCCTTTTTTCTTTCTTTTTTATCCTTTTTTTTTTTTCCCTTTTTCCTTCTTCCTTTCCCCCCTTTCTCCCCTTTGTTTGTCCATTTTTCTTTTTCCCCTTCTTTTTTCACCCCATTTCCCCCCCCTCCTTTATTTTTCCCTCTTCTTTCTCTTCCCCCCATTTTTCTCCATTTCCCTCCTTTCCCTCCCTTCTCCCTTTTATTTTCCCTTTATTTCTTTTTCCTTTATTACGACAAAGTTTTGATGCACTACTGGAGGGAGAGGGGAGCAGAGCCTTGGCGCCTAGAGAAGATAACTCCTTAATCGAGTGGGTATTAAACAAAAATATTACAACAGGGGCTAGACCTGACTGAAAAGCGCCACCAGGAGCTTTGCTTTTCCTTGCCTTCGGATGGTTCAGAGTAACTCCCCAGCACCGGAGCGGTCCAGCATCCCCCGGCCGCATCCTTTGATGCGCTGCCTGTGATGCTCCAGCACCGGAGCGGTCCAGCATCCCCCGGCCGCATCCTTTGATGCGCTGCCTGTGATGCTCCAGCCCCGCAGCAGCCAAACCCCGATGGGTTTTCCAAACCCCACTCGTGTGCTGGGGCCGTGGGGCTCCGAGCATCGGGAGAGGGGAGGGAGACACCTTTTATCCCTGCGGAGATCTTGCTTTAACGAGCTCTTTGTGTTAATGCCATTAATGCCGGTGCGCTCCGGCACTCGGCTAATGACTGCTTTGGCTCTCTTCAGTCCTTTTGTCTTCTGGCCTGTTCTGTTTTCAAAAGGTGTCAGGGGCCCTTTTGAAAGCTCTTTGAAAGCCGACGAGCCTCGCCGGCCGTCCCTGGCCTCTGGCTGGTTCAGTTTTGAATGCTCTGGGTATGGGAAAGTGCTAAGGGTGGTAATTGTCGCATGGGGGGTTATTTAAACAGGCAGATTAGATAGAGGGCACTCGCCTGTTCTTCTGTTAATTCACTCAATTGACTGGATCTGGTCCAAGCAGAAAGGGAGCCTTTCCACCCCCCCACCCCCCCCCTTTCTATTTAAATTATTCTGATGAAACAGAGAATTCTGCTCCTGTAGAAAACGCCCCATTTCCAGCAGCCAATCTGTGCTTGTGGCGATGCTCTCTCAGGTTGTTGCTAGCCTGAGAACCCCATCCCGAGGAGTCTTAGTGGTTCTTGCTTTGCCTGGCAGGGCTCAGACGGCTGTTTTACATCCCTGACTCCGCCGAGGCCCGGGGAATTATGCTGGCTATGCGTGTGGCTTGGGGGCAAGGAGTTGCTTGTGTTATTCATAGGCGCTCCCTTCCAGCGTGCCAAAGAGCGAACTGGGTACTTGTCTGCAAAGGCAATTATTTCACAAGAAAGTTGCTGTAGGGAGCAGCCGGAGCCAACATGGTTAATAGAAAAGATTTCCCTTTTTTGTTTCTCTCTCGGTGTACGTCCCTCTTTAGATGATTTTTTTCCCCTCCCGATCTTGCCTCTGCAATGGGTCTGCTGGGAAATGTTACCTGCAGCAGGTTATTGCAGGCTGCCAGAGCAGCTGAGCTGCAGAAACATCCCCAGCCTTGGGGAGTGTCCTGCTGCCGAGCCCGAGGGACGAGTGACAGCTCCCAAAATCCTCCAAATGAGCTCCCAAAATCTGAGTGTCCCTCACAGGCTGTGCTTCAGCTTCTCCCAGCTCATCCAGACATCGGGGGACACTTGGGAAGACTTGGCCGTGTGCAGGCTGGACTTGGTGTTTTCTCTTTTGAAAAGTGGACAGTGCTTCTAGCTGGCTTTGGGTTTGAAATTTTAAACCCAGAGCAGTTAGACTGAGCTGAGGTTCTGCCATGAGGCTCCCACAGGGGGAACTGGCATCACTCAGTGGTGGCACAGAGCACAAATTTTGTCCTTTTACTTCAGCTACTGTTGTCCATTAGGTAGTGGGCACATCTTTGGGTGCATTGCAGGAGCTGTTGTGTAATAAGAGAGGGTCTGGTCTGGAAATATTACCTGTCTGACCTCCCTGTGCCCTCTTTTGTCAATCTATGGCAGCAATAGCGATGTGGCAGTGCCCACGGCCCAAAGCTGCTCTGGGCAGGGTTCATAATCACTAATAACACAGTTTTTACATTTTGAAGGGTCTTTCAGCCATCAAGTGTGGCCCCTCTGTGGGCACAGCCAGCCTGGGCTGTTTCTCCTCTCCAGCCTGATGCCTTGGAGCTGTTGCAGAAGGCTGGGAGTGAGGTGCACAAGAAAGGCACAGCAATTAAGGGTCTTGACCTGGGAGGCTGCAGCTTGGACTGAGTAACTCTTAACCCTGTGCAGGGTCAGGCTGAAGTGACCTGTAAACAACCCGGGGTGCTCATTACAGCTGCCAGGCCCGGGCCTGTTACATCACTGAAAACGCTGTGCTCGGAGCTTTTGGCACCTGCTGGAGCTCAGGGAGCGCAGTTTTGGACTTGTCTGATCTGTATTTTTTTGGGGAGGTTTTTGTTGTGTCTCCCTGGTTACAGTTTGCTGCCCTCAGTGGTGGCTCCAAGGATTCCTCTCCCAAGGTTTGGGTCTGTGTATGCTCAGGATGCAGCAGCAGGGCTGTGAAGCGATGCTGCCCGGCTTCCCTTCCAATTAACACAGCCTTATGACTCACAAAAACTTAATGACTTCAGCCCAAGGAGTTCCAGCAGTGGTAAAGCTGGGCTCTACGTGTCTCATCCTCCTTCTGAACAGCACAGCACAACCACCAAAGCAGGGAGATGGGCTTTGCACTTGGGATATTCAGACTGTGGAAGTGTGGGGCTCACCTGTGGTCCTGCAGCTGGGAGCTGCCAGCTGTTGAAAGCATGAAACCTGTGAAAAAACGAGGTTCACATAATTTTTATAGAATTTAAAAGTTTAATAAAAAAGACAATTAGGAGAAAAAAATAAGGTAAAATATACAGATACTGCTGGGTGTCTCTGCATTCAGCCAAGAGAGCACACCTTACTAACAAAGGATTGTCCCTTAAAAACAGAACCTTACTACATATCCATAAATTCTCATACATATTCATACATTCTTCTTAGGATCTTTGGTGTTCTTCTGTTCAGTTTTCTCTTGCCCCCTTCCCAATAGATCAGTCTTCTTGGCACTATTGAGATTTACATTCTCTGATACCAAAGATGCAATAAATTCCTCCCCCAGAGTTCTGGTCACTGCTGTCTTCATCTGGGTAAGACAGTTCACAAATGCAGGAGTTCTCTAGCTATTTTTTTTTTTTTTTCTCAGTCTTTGGGTTATACAAACAAAAGCAGTTTTTATTTTAATACTATGCCATAGCCTAACATATATGTATTATACTACTATTTCTAAATTTCATCAATAACAGAAATAAAGAAAACTCTATTAATACAACAAAATTTCTTATTCTTATACATATAACATTCATTTTAATATTTGTGAAAAGCCAACAATATAAAATGTATCTATAACAAAACCCCAAATCAGTAAATATGGCAATCCACCTGGAGTGCAGGCTGGTGAGACAGCAGCTTGGGTCAGCCAGGGGATGGGCACGAAACGTGGTGTTCATTTTTATAAGAAATGTTTTGTGTGTGTTTGGCTTGAGGAGAAACAGCTGCTCCATCCCTCACCTCCCATTCTCTTCCACCCAGGGAGCGCATGGAGTTACTGGAAGAAGCCAGGAAGATGGAAATGGCCAAGTTTCGCTACATCCTTCCTGTCTATGGCATCTGCAGAGAGCCGGTGGGCTTGGTGATGGAATACATGGAAACGGGGTCCCTGGAAAAGCTCCTGGCATCCGAGCCCCTGCCCTGGGAGCTGCGCTTCCGCATCATCCACGAGACAGCGGTGGGGATGAACTTCCTGCACTGCATGTCCCCCCCACTGCTCCACCTGGACCTCAAGCCTGCAAACATCCTGCTGGATGCCCACTACCACGTCAAGGTACGTGCTGGACGCTCGGTGCCACCTTTGGATCTTCCCCCGTGGCTCCTGCCAGGTGCAAAAAGCCTGAGAGAAACCAGCAGTGTTCCTTTAGAATTAGAGAAATGCCCACTGACCCAATCCCTCTGATTCCCAAATTAAAATCCACCCAAAAAGTGCCCTTAAAAAAATCCACCTGGTTTATGCACCATTTTAGTACTTAGATAGAGGTATGGCTAGATAACACCTGAAATTTTAGAAGGTTGTAGTGAACTCTGGCTCTGAGACCTAATGGGTCCTGCTACAAATTTCCCTGCAGCAGGGTCATGAGAACAGGGAGAGAAAAGTAGTGTGAACCTCTACATCATCTTTGCCACTTCCACAGTTGCCATGGTTGCCTTGTTCTAGGTCTTGGCACCCCTAAATGCACAGGTCCCATTTATGGCTGGAGTCTGGAGAAGCCTTCCCAGAGGAAGCTCATTTCCATTTGCTCAGAGCATGTACAGTGACGAAGAATCTCTGTCCTGACTGTTCATACATACCGAGGTCACTGAAAGGAATTTCTTTTGTGGCTGTAACAGCATGAAATTATTTTCCTTATCCATTTGAAGAGTAAACTTGGCAAACTTGTTAGCCTTCTCTGCTGGAGGTTCTGTGGTCAGCTGGACCAAGGAGGTTGTGCTTGTTTTCTCAGCTTTCTTTTTTCAGCACAGAGACTGAAATACAGGTTTTTCCCTGGTTTTTGTTGGTTTTTTTTTTAGTGTTTGATTATTAGTTTTAGCACTGCTCCCTGTTTTCCTGGCCCACTCACTGATCAAGTGCCTTCGGTCTTGCATGCATCATTCTAAAACTGAAGTTTTCATTAAATAAAGACAGATTTCCTGATGTCATGAGAGGGTTGGAGCCATAAGAGGTGTGTGCCACCAATGCAATCACACTTGTGATGGTCTCAGCTCTTTTACTAGGCCTCTTAGTGACTTATTTCTTAGAAGGATTTTGTTTCTGAGGTAGGAGGCATCTAGAGCTGGTCATGCTATTATGACCAGAACATCAGGATTTGACCTGTTGAAAGCCTGTTCTCACACAATGGTGCTGAGAGACCTTTGCTAAGTATTTATTTACTTAAAAGTTCATGCTTGCTTGCATAACTTCTTAAATTCCTGATTCTTGACTCATCCATGAGCCCAGATAGCAAAGCTGTGTTTTTCTCACTGTTTCAGGAGTGCCTGCTGCACACAGCCTATATCTGGGCAGTGATGTAACACAAAGGGGCAAAGTGCAAAATGTACAAAAATAAAAAAATAGTCACTGGTGAGGTCATTGCTGACATCCCTGAACTGTTGGCTTCTCTATGAAACACAGCAAGGTCTTGAGAAACTTCTCAAGAAAAACTTGAGAACTTCTGTGGAGTTCAGAAAGGAATGGTCTAATCCAAAACTTTTCCAGCCAGCAGTCTTTTACATCCACAGGCATCTTGGAAAACCCTCCAAGAAGCAAAGCAGGCACAGGAACCTAAATGCAAAGTAAGAGATGAACATATTCTGTGAGGCGCCTTCACTTTGAAAATGTGGCCCCAAACCTTCTTTTTGTGTGATGTGAAATTTATAATTAAATTTCAGACCCTGCAGCTCGGTTTAATGTGCATTTTCTTGCTGGAAGGCTAATGGAGCTGCTGATTGAAGTGTTTTTAAATGTCAGCATTAATTTAGTATGTGACCTGTCCCTAATAGAGTCCTAAGGTGAGTGAAGAGATGTTGCAAACTGCAAAAGAAGAGTTTGGAGGTAGGGAGGACTTTTACAAACTGTTTGCCCTTGAGCCAGGAAACAGTCAGTCTTCCAGTGGAGAGCATTAGAAATGCTGCTGTGCCATCCTGCAGTTAAATGCAAACACACCCTGCTCCTTTTATGAGCAGGGTGCTCACTGTAAAGCCCTGAGTGAGGCTGGTGACTCAGGCAGTGCTGCTGTGCAGAACTTATCATCAAGTGGGTGCCTCCATATCATAAAGCCTGGGCATTACATAAGTGTGTGCTGGATTGGGAGGATAATTAGGAGGATGGGATTAGCCTGAGCACGGATATAGATAGATATTAATTTTACCAAAGGCACACTGGGGGATTCCCTGGTGATTTTAAATATTTGTGTGTAATATGTACAGTGCAAGGTAAAGCTTTGCTGTTTTTTGGAAGGTGGATGCATCCATCCTCCCTTGTGAGTTGGTGGTGGGAGCTCTCTTCCCTGCCATGTCCTGTTCCATCTTGTTTGCTTTTCTTGGCAGGATTATTCCATACCTAGGCAGGCTTTGCTAGCAGGGATCAACCTGCTTCTTTTCCTTCCTTCATGTCAACCTTTTACTTCTCTTTCTCCCACCAAGATCCTCCCTTGCCCCTTTCTCCAGAGTTCCTTTTGATCTTTACATGCTGGCTGACATCTATTTCTTTGCTCAACTGGACCACATCTTTTTGAGCTCATTCTTCAGCTCTCCTGCCCTGCACACACGTCCTGGATGTGTCCCCAGAGCTACTGTGATGTGGCAATGGCTGGCACGGGGAAGCAACGCCACATTCCAGCGCTGCCCTCGTGGGCTGTGGGTTTGCTCCTTCCCTGCTGCGATGTGATCTCTCTGCAGGGCCCTTGGTAGGAGAATAAACACCCCACCACGTGCAGAAATCTCATGCCCAACTTGCTGCCAGCTACCGTGCCCTCATGATCTCTGTTGCTGCTTCACAGGTTTCCTATCTTCCAAAATCTCATGGTCAAGCCTGTTACTTTTTGTCCAAGGGTTTAAAATTAAGCCAACCTGCAATTTAATAGTTTTGGGGCAGAAACATTATTTTTATGTTCCTGTTTCTCTCACTATCCAGCTTGGGTTTTTTGCAGCTCCTCATCTTGTCATATATATGTTTGTACACGTACATGTATATATGTGTGGGTTCATGTACACACAGAGACAAGCCTGACCACTTGTTTTTCATCTCCTAGATTTTGGTTTTAAAGAACTTGAAGCAGAACAAGCTGCTCTCAGCTGTGCACTGCTTTAAGCTCTCTGTAGTTGCTTTTGTCCTCTCCCCAGTTCTCTGGTTTAAATCAGTGTGAAGTTTGCTGCTGTGTTGTACTGTGCTGATGGTCTTGCCATTGAAGTGGTCTTCACTTTTATTTGCTTCAGCTGCAAAATTTCTCAGCATGGAATTAGATGCAGCCCAGTCAGATAGCAAATTTAATTATCAGAAAGCTTCTACATGTAGGTTGTTAACTGGACATCCAAGCAATATCCACAGGCCAGGTTGGTAAAGAGCAGTTGTATCATTTTATTGGACAGCCACTTTTTTATCAGCTGCAGTTGCTCTCCTGTTATTAGAGATGAGGGGAGCCTTTGTTTTGTGTGTCCCTTCTGCTTGTTTCCTCCCTGATCAAAGTTTCCATGCAGGGCTGTTCTTGCATGGCTCCTTAATCCCAACCAACAAAGCTGGTTTGCACCTTGATCAATTCTTTGATTGATCTAATTATGGTGGCACAGGGGAGGGAACAAAACCATCCCTGTTTCAGTAATGCAGATTCATGATGGATTAAAATGGGTATTTGGCTTTGGTTTGTGCTGCTTCTGAAAAGAGGACTACAAATGTCCCACCTGAAACGGGTTTGGAGGAGTTAAAAGTTTCAGAGCAGGTTGGAAAAGGATGGAAATGCGGTCTGTTTCAGAAAGGTTTATTTTAGAAGCTTACTGAAGTGCATTCATTAAAAATCCTGTTCATAAAGACACAGGTTTGAAGTGCACCTTGTGTTGGTATTTGGAATTAATTTTTAGTCTTAATTTTTAGTAGTCCTAATCAGTGATCTGTGTAAATTTCTTTAAAATTTCAGACATTTCTTAAGAACAAATATGTAACAGCCTTTTTTCCCCTACTCCAAGAAAAAACAAACAAAGGAAGCGTCCCCCACCACCAGACACTTGAACACCCCACAGACAAATATGGGGCATTCTCAATATCCAAGTGCAGATACTTTGTACAAATACTGGATATTCTAGCAGAGATGAAAAATTAATCCAGTGGATTTGATACAGAAAAACTCTTGGTGAACTCTGTCCCTGAATCCATTGCAGTGGGTTCTTGAGTTTTGCTTTCAGAAAAATGGCAAAGCATCAGGAGCTGAGTGCAGAGCTCAGGACATCAGGAGGTGAGAGCAGAGTTCAGGGCAGTCTGTCAGGAGTCATCAGTAAAAAAAGGCACTTTCCAAGCACTCATTTTGTTCCTGGGAGCTAGATCCCTGCAGTGCTTGGGAATAGCTGGCTCTAGTAGCTGTTGTAGTTATGCGAGCCTTTCTTCTAGAAAAAAAAATTAAAAAAAAAATAAAAATTCCAAAATACAAAAGAAATTCCAAAATACAAAAAAAAATCCAAAATACAAAAAAAATTCCAAAAATGATTTCTTAAAGCATCTAAAACTTTGCAAGTGAGTGTTTTTTGTACGAACTAAAATGGAAAAATCCACAAACGGCAGAAGCAGAGAAAAGCTGGCGTGCGTGAGTTAAAAACAAACTGAACTAAAAAAAAAAATAAAAAATAATAATAATAAATAATCAGAAATCTTCAGATCTTGGAATCCTTCAGTAAAGCCTTGCTGGAAGTGGGCAGGAGAACACGTGCAGCTCCCGTCCCTGCTCGGCGCTCACGTGTTTGTTCTCATGCAGCGCTTGAAGGAGCAGAGCTGCCCGAACATGAAGCATCCCACCGCCTGCGTGGGCTTTGGCCAAGGCTCCTTGCTCTTCCTCCCACCTCCCCACCGCTGGTTTTGCATGGAGCAGTCTGTCGCCTCCGTGTCTCCCCTGCTGCTACCACGGCTGCTTTGGAAGGGACCCACCCGATATCACTGATGTGAGGAGCCAGGCTGCGGATTCCCTCGGAATTCAGGGGCAGGGCTGCAGGGACCAGCGAGGATCTGCAGGAAGGGGTGGGGAAGGGTTCTCCACTTCCACTGCCTCCCCCAGCAAGGGTGCTGCAGAACGAGGTGCCTGGCAAGCAATTTAAAGGCAAAACAGGCAAGTTAAATGGCTGTGTCTTCCACCCACTGCGCAGTTCCCACTGGTGTTTAAAAGAACCTGCATGACTAAATACACCATGCAGCGTGGAAAATTCACCCTAGAGCAACTAATAAAAGCCACAAAAAGCTGTCTGCAGAACCTCACTATTTTGTTACAGCCTGCAAGATAACAATTCCTCAATTTCCACTGCTTTCTCCTTCCGGAGCAGAATTTGATATGATCGAAGCCCTGCTCTACAGGTGATCTTTTATTAATTGACACAACGTCCAGTCCTTCACACTAAGTAGGGACAGTTCCACAAGGTGAAGTTCTTGCTAGCCCAGGGAGGGTGTACACCATGTACTTTAGCTGTTTCTTCGTTTGTAGGGTGGCTTTTTCTGTCTGGAGTGCTCAGCTCTGCCTTAGCCCCCAGCCTTAGATTCACACACCGTAGCTGGTGGCTCCAAACACAGGAGTGTCACCCTGCCGTCTGCATTTCATCTTTATTTCTTAACTCACACAGTAGGAAACACGGCATTGTTTAGACAAAGAGGGAGGTGTGTGGCTTTAATTATGGCTGGATTTCTTGAGGTGCACACAAGCCTCTGCTTCACGTTCATCAAAGGGGAGCAGCGCTTCACCACGTCGGATCCGTTCAGACTTGCAGCGTTCGGTTCATTTCTAAGCTGACACCCCAGCCTGGTGTCATGCTGGGGTTGTGCTTTTGTTCTCCTCTGGAGCACCAGGTGCCCCAGACTCATGCAGCATTTCCTGAGGTGGTCGATTTGACTCTTCCCAGGGTGTGTTGACAGGGGTTTCCTACTTGCTGCTTTCCTGGGCTCCAGTGCTTGTTGTGCTGAGGAGTCCAGCAATCCCTCTCTTGAGAGTGTAGCTCTACAAGGATGAGTAACTATTCCTCCAGAGAACTTTGCTTATTCCCTTTTCTTCCCCCTTTCTTAATTTTTTTTTTTTAAATCCTGTGTGTGGGTTTTTTGTTCTCAAGTTATTCCCACATTACCCTGCAGATTAAAGAGGGACAACAGGTTGGACATACCTGTGTTCTAGGGTGCAGGATTTCTCCTGCTCCTCAGAATGCCTCTGCTGAGCTCTTGGTCCATGGGAGAAGTTCTTGCTGAAGCTGTGTGGGTTGCTTTGTTTGTTTTATGGCAAAAGGAGATTCCTTGCATGGCTGTGTAACCTGCCTGTTCTCCAGGAGGCTGAAGCTGGCAGCAGTTTTCTCCCTTTCCAGTAATGGACACATGTTACAACTAGTTTTGTGGTATCTTTAGAGAGAAACTTCTCAAAGTGTACAGTAAAAAAAAAAAAAAGCTTTTTTTTTAATTATGCTGTTGTTTTGAGGGAAAACTTTCTCAAAGGAGAAGCTGTGAAGATCAAAAGGGGAATGAGTCATTGAAAAACCTGAGTATTTATTAGATAAAAAGAATGCATAAGTTAGGGGGAGGGGGAATCTTATCTGACATGTAGACAAAAATCAGTGTGCTCAGTGGTCCAAAAAGACTTGACTTTTCTTGACATTTCCACTTGGCATAATAGACATTTTTGTCCAGTGGGAAAATTAAGCAAGACAAAGGAAATTCCTGGCCTATCTGTTTGCTCGATGATTGGTATGCCTTTGAGAGCAAATGAATGCATATTTGCTTGACACTTCAAATTAAAGTGGAGGTGTGTCCTTTTCATAAACTTGCTGTCACTTGTTGTGCTCATTTCAGCTGGGCTCACTGCGTCACTGCACCAACTTGCTGGATCTCCTGGCTGCCAAAAAGAGTTCCCTGTGTGGGGTTTTGAAGTGTGTGTGCTTCCATTTGGGTTTTTGGAGCCAAAAAAAAGGGTTCCCTGTGTGGGGTTTTGGAGTGTGTGTGCTTCCATTTGGGTTTTTGGAGCACTTGGTGGCTCTGCTGTTTGGCATGGTCAGTGAAGAGTGATATTTGAAAGAGTGATTCTCCTGAGTCCTGAGAGCCAGGATGTTTAAACACATGGTACAGTGTGAGGTTATGTAGGGAAAGGGGTTGGCAGGGCCAATAATTACATTAAAGTAGTTTGCAGTAGCTAAATTCGACTGGTTTAAATTACAATAAATTGTCTTGACTGTTTGTTGTGTTTGCTGTGTAATGGGCTGGCATGTTGTTGCTTGCAAAAACTGCTTGCCCTTGTTTTTTTTTTTCCTTCTTCTTTAACTTAACCATAACGAAAAACCCACTGAAACATTATGCTTCCAGAGATGTTTTACTGCCTTGGTGTTTCTGAACACTATTTTTCACTGTATTTTTTGGGTCACCCTGTTGCATCTGTTCTTTGCAGAAAATATTTTGTGAACACCTTGAAAGTCTGATGGTACCATGCACTTTTCTCACTTTTTTCCTCCTCCTTTTTCTTTTTTTCCCCCCAGATTTCTGACTTTGGGCTTGCAAAGTGCAATGGCTTGTCCCATTCCCATGACATCAGCATGGATGGCTTGTGTGGCACCATTGCCTATCTTCCCCCAGAACGCATCAAGGAGAAAAACAGGTGTTTTGACACCAAACATGACGTGTACAGGTCAGTGAACTATGAAAACACTTAAATGCTATTTTAGTAACCCTGTATAATGAGCCCTTTTAAATTTTTTTTTAAGCATGAAACCCTTAAATATGATTTGAGGCTCATCTTGAAATGTGTCACTTTTGCTTTGAGTTTTGCAAAGTCTTTGTAGGATAGAGGCCTGTTAAAAACTGCAGGTGATCCTGGGTCTTGAAATTATTTGTTAGCAACTGGCAATGGGAGGCACTCTGCCCACCTTTAATTTCCCTTCTAAAGGTACATCCTGACCTACTTTTCCAGTCTGTGATAAAATTCTGAGTTATGTTCAGTGGATTTCATCACAAGGTCTTTGGCTCTTCTTTCATGGCAAGATTATTAGGAAAAGGAAATCACAGCTTTAGATTTAAAAGATATCTCTTATTCTAAATTAAATGGATTTCTTTAAAGTCATCTTGCAGTGTAAAAGCATTAAATTAAATCCACTGTAATGCTTTCTCTGATTTTGTCAGGGTGGATGTGGAGTGGTTGGTAAATGCTACCAAGGACTTGGCAGCCTCCAGCAAGTCCCTGTGTCTGCTGCTTCAGGTTCCTCCCTGCCAAAGCTAGACTTTGAAATTGTGGTTTTTGCTGCATCTGTGTGTGAATTAGATACAAAAGTGGAGGGACAAGGAAAACAAATTATACTCCTCTGAGTTTTTCAGTTTCTTTTAAAATAAAACTATAATTTTTTTTTACCTTTTTAATTTTTTTTTTTTTTTTTTTTTTGGTAGCTTTTCCATCGTGGTTTGGGGAGTTCTTACACAGAAGAAGCCTTTTGCAGGTAAGTTGTGTGTTATCTTGAATTTTTTTTTTCTTTTTCCCATTACTAAGCACACTTCTTGTCCCACTAGCCCCAGATTTTTGTGCAATTACCTCCAAATTCTAACAGTCTTGTGTGGTAGACACTTTTAAGCTCTCAAATTCTGAACACAAGTTTAAATCCTCCTTTGTCCTACGTCATGAAAACAGAACCTGTGTTGCTGCAGGGGCCCTTGTCTGCACATTTTTGTTTCTGCTGGAGTTTGCTGTACAGCTTCAGACCAGAGTGTGGCAAAGCCAATTTGGCAGGCAGTTTTTCTGCTGTTTTTCCTCTGTAGAGAGGTTCTGCAGTTTCCTTGTAGATTGTGAGCACAGATTTGTTCTTTTAAAAAAAAAAAAATAAAAAAAAAACAGAAAAAAGAAAAGCTGTCTGTGAGAATAATCCCTGTTCCACCCTGCAGTGGATGTACCACTCAACAGGCAGCTATTTATTCTTTATGACTTTCCTGTGTCTGTGAGTGGCCTGTGTGGGGCAAACACGTCCCAACAAGTTCCAGTCTACTGCTCATTCTCCTCCCAGTGAGGGATTCCGTTTAGCCCAGTGGTTGATTTACAGTCAGGAGCTGCCTTCCTGCACCTCTTGATTTGTGTTCTTCCTTCACCTTTATCAACAGTTCAGGTGCCTGGTCCAAATAAAAGCTAAGGTTCTGTTTTCTTACATCAGCTATGGAAATGCAAAGGGAAGTAGCAAAGAACTGTTTGAGGTTTTTTTTTTTCCCTTTTGTTCTTTATCTTTAATGGGTGGAAAAAGAACACAGTCACTTGCTGAAAATTTGTTTTAAGTGATACATTGGAAGCAGGTGTTACTGCATTAAAAATACCTTGTTGGAGAAGACAACCAACAAGTTTTTCCCCTATTGATAAGAAAACTAGAAAAAAACGTGTAAAAACAAATTTTCCAGCCTAACGGACTCTTAATGCTCTTGGAAAAAAAGAGAAGTGATTTCTTTTGCTGGGACATCTAAATCTGTGTGCTTTTGCTTTACAGAGGAAAACAACATTTTACATATTATGGTAAAAGTAGTTAAAGGCCACCGCCCAGAGCTACCTGCTGTTTCCAAATCCAGACCTCATTCATGTAATAACTTGATCAAACTGATGCAAAAATGTTGGCAAGATGATCCTGGTGAACGGCCAACATTTCAAGGTAAGATTTCCTCGTAACTTGGCTGCCCATTTATTCTTCTATGAGTCACATTATTGCTCAGGACTCTGCTAATCCTTGGGGTAAACGCTGAGAAGCTCTGTGACAGAATAAATAGAGCACATTGTGTGGTGGAGACAATGATACAGGCCACTTACTCATTTGTGGAGGAAGGGATTATCTGAGGACATGTCTGACCATGATGGTGTTATGTAAACACGCCAGGAATAAGCCTTGTACTGAACCAGTCGGTCCATTTAGCCAGAAATTATATTTATTTCTGATAGTGTGTGTCAGGACATAGGCCAGGCTGGAGTTGCTGTGGTTTGCAGTGCACCAAAGCGTGGAAGGAACTGGCTCTTGAAATTTGTTTTGTTGTATGTTGAGAAAGTGAATTTTCTTGTAATGAAATAGTTTGTACAGTCACTTCTGTGCCAGTAAAAGGTCTGAACTTGTCCAAAGCACCTGTTAGGAATTCAGGTGTTGTGGTAGTTTGGCACTAGCAAGTGCTGTCACCAGGTAGCTTCATTTAGGATTAATGGGAGAGATTAGGCTCTTCCCTCTCCTCCTGCTCCTGCTCAAACAAGGAATGAGGACTGAAGAGGTGAGGGATCCCATCTTTAAATAAAAAACATATCTAAATCTGCCAGCAGTACAGTGGTTCCCATTTCACAGCCCTGCAGTGTGGCCCCTCTGTAACACCGTTCTGGTGGGTGTGAGTGAAAATGAAATGTTTGGGCAGCCCTGTGTACCCTTGGCTTGGCTGCACACTTGTGCCCACTGAGGGGGTGCTGGATGGAATGGTCAGGACTGGAGTCCTTCTCCCTCAGTATCTCAGAGATTTTAAGTTCTATTGATATTGAAAGGCAGTGCAGGGTATCTCAGAAACTCTCCTGAAAAAAACAAGCACTAAAAATTTCTCTTGTTTTCTTTAAAGAAATCACTTCAGAAACAGAGGCCCTTTGTGAAAAACCAGAAGATGAAACAAAAGAGATGGTAACTCAGGACCTGGACACCAAGAATGCCCCAGAGCAGCAGCCTGAGGTATTTTCTCTTTCACTTCTTGTTCAAACTTGCAGGGTTTTGGGAGGAACAGGCTTCTTTATGACCTTTCTTTATGAAAAGGTTCCAAGCAACCTTTTCTTTGCTGCTTTTGAGCACCACCGTGTCTGATGGAAGTGGGTCTTGGTGAAGGACTGGAATGCACAAATAACAGCAGGGACATGATCAGCTCAGGAAAACCTCAGGGCAGAACCAAATGCAAAGTGCATCTTACTCTGTGGAGGGGGAGAGCAGGACAGTTAGGAAATAAAGGCTGGAGCTATGTGGGTGTGACTGATCTTAAAAACCATTGTAAACAGAAGGGCCACGTGGCTTTAGTGGCTCTGTGAGTACTGATGGAAGCTGCCCTCCTGCTTCTGAAAAAATTCAGTGACCTTATCTATAGGTTTCATTTAATACAAATAGTGTTTAAAGGCTACCTGCAAAGTAATAAATTCATGTTTCTTCTGTAGGGCCTCGTGCTCAGTTTTGTTTGCTGACCTTTCTAAAATACTTGTGTGCTTCTCTTGAAGGGGATCTGTGCACTATCCCAGAAGAAACAGGAGCCTGCTCTGCCATCAGTTAAGGATTACAGTCTCTCAGAGTTGCTGTCCCAGTTGGATTCAGGGATTTCACAGACTATGGAAGGCCCTGAGGATCTCAGCCGCAGCTCTTCGGAGTCCAAACTTGCCTCCAGTGACAAGCGGCTCTCAGGAGTTTCATCTGTAGATTCAGCTTTTTCATCCAGAGGATCCCTTTCCCTTTCCTTTGAAAGGGAGAGTTCAGGTAATGGTCACGTTTTCCTTTGTAGCTCTTTGGACTGGGGCATGGGAGTCAATGGGTTGGAGAGTAGAATAACATTCTGGAAATTACTGTTAGCCTTGCTTTCTCTTGCTGTCAGCACTACAAATTTGTTTACTGGAGGTAGTTATTTAAAAGGGAAAAAATACAAATAGAAAAATTATGTGGTTCCCAAACATGATCTAATGAGAAATAATAAATCTCATTTACTTTTGTAAAGGAGTAAACTCCCATTAAAGCAATTGCAGAATCAGTCATGTAGAGGTTGGTTGGAAGGGAGGTCACTACTAGTCCAGCATCCTGCTTGACATGGGATTAAAGCCCATGCCCAGTCAGGTCAGCTGAGTTTGTGGCTTGTTCAGTTAAACTAAGCCTAAACCTGAGCACCTTAGTTTTTGAGAGGACTCAAGCCACATTCTCAGCAGCCCCTGGGACCATTGTGATAAAGACCCCCTCACTTTTCAGTCCAGTGCTGCAAACCCCAGACATCTGTTTTCCAGTCAGGTAAATAAATGGTCAGTGCAGGGAGATCAACCACAACACCCTTTGGTCTTCGTGCCACAAGAAGCAGAGTCAGTGGGGGTCCAGATCTGACTTGAAAATGTTCTGGGACTCCTGTGGGGCAAGGGGAGTGGATTGTACAGCAGGCAGCTCATTGTTGAAACCATGGCCAGGTAAGGTTCGATGGGCATCAGAACTGTGATGCTGTCTTTTCCATAGAATCTTAAAACAGTTTGGGTTGGAATGGACCTTTAATGAGCAGGGACATCTTCAACTAGATCAAAGTGAATGTTTTCAGGGATGAGGCATCCACCACCTCTCTGGGCAACCTGTTCCAGTGTTTCACCACACTCATGGTAAAATTTTTCTTCTATCTATCCATTTAGATATTGGTACTACCGACATACAGAAGAGGAAGCTGACGGAGGCAATTTTATCCGGAGATACCAGCAAGCTGATGAAGATCCTCCAGCCTCAAGATGTTGATATTGTTTTAGATGGGAACTCCAGTCTTCTGCACTTGGCTGTTGAAGCAGGTCAAGAAGAATGTGTCAAATGGCTCCTGCTGTACAATGCTAACCCTAACCTCACCAACAAGAAAGGGTCCACCCCTCTTCACATAGCCATCGAGAAGAAGTTTAAAAGCATCGTGGAGCTGATTATGGCCAGGAAAATCAACATCAATGCCAAAGATGAGGACCAGTGGACTGCTCTTCACTTTGCTGCCCAAAACGGGGATGATTTCAGCACCAAAATGCTGCTTGACAAGAACGCGTCCTTAAACGAGGTGGATTTTGAGGGCAGAGCCCCCATCCACATAGCCTGCCAGTACGGCCAGGAGAACATCGTGCGCATCCTGCTGAGAAGAGGCGTCAACGTGAACATCAAGGGGAAGGACGACTGGGTGCCCCTTCACTACGCCGCCTGGCAAGGCCACCTCCCCATCGTGAAGCTGCTGGCCAAGCAGCGCGGCGCCGACGTCAACGTGCAGACCGTGGACGGAAGGACCTCGCTCCACCTGGCCGCCCAGCGGGGTCACTACCGCGTCGCTCGCCTCCTCATCGACCTGGAGTCGGACGTCAACGTCCGCAACGGGCTCCTGCAGACTGCCCTCCACATCGCCGCTGAAACCGGCCACACGAGCACCTCCAGGCTGCTCCTCAAGCACGGGGCAGACATGGAGGCCACCACGGCAGAGGGATACACGGCCCTGCACTTGGCATCCCGCAGCGGCCACTTAGCCACAACAAAGCTGCTGATGGATGAAAGGGCCAGCGTTCTAGCCAGAGGGCCTTTAAATAGGACAGCGTTGCACCTTGCCGCGGAAAACGGGCACTCTGAAGTAGTAGAAGAACTTGTCAGTGCAGAAAATATCGATATTTCTGACAGCGAGGGGTTCACGGCTCTTCACCTGGCTGCGCGAGGGGGGCACGCGAAAGCAGTGGAGGTTCTCCTGAAGCACGGGGCTCACACTGACATGCCGAGACCCAAGTGTCAGACCCTGCTCCCGCCTGCTCAGCAGAGCAGGAATAGCTCATTTACCGTGTTGTTAAGTGACACTTAAGCAAAAGGTGCCGAGTGGTGCGTTTTTAACCTGGTGTGAGGAGGCTGCTGGCGCTCAGGGCCTTCTCCAGCTGCGCAGGGATGCGCTCACCAGCACTGGCAGCTGGTGGACTGAGGTGTTTGAGTATGACTAAGGCCAAGAGTTGGAGTCTGCCATGGTCTGTGTCATTCATTCTGTGCCTGCCCACCCTGCCTGGATGCAGACATTCCCCTCCCAAGGATGTTGTGAGAGAAGGATGCGACTCGCGTGTTTCCCCTGCTTTTTTTTTTTTTCCCTTATGTGCCAAACTAATTTAAGAACTAACATTGTGCTTTTTTTATTTTCCTCAAAACAAAAAGAAAAAAAAAGATGGCATAGATTTGTGGTTTATTGCAGCGATCTATATTTTGGGCTGAAAGCCTCCGGTGTAGAATAAGCACAACAGCAGTCTGCTTGAAATTAATGCAGGAGTTGAGGAAAGGGCTATTTAAGGTACAGTTAATCAGGTTTCTGCTACATTTTTTAATGGATACATTGATTACAGATTTCTATGTACTCAAAGTTTATAAGGCAGACTTAATAACAAGGCAGAATTCCAAAAAAAAAAAAAAAAAAAGGCAGAAGTAAAAGCTTAACACTGCTGTCTTCATGTACAGTACTACCTTGTATGTATCCTGAGATCAGTAAACTGGACTAGGTGCTTAGTGGTTTGTCTTAAATGAGCAAGTCAAGAGCTGAAATTCATACTGGACTGGAACTGGATGGTCTGTTCTAACACCAATTGTTTTAGCAATTTGCAAAACACTGTTTGGAGGGGCTGATGACTGGAACGGATATACTGTGTATATAGGATTTCTACCTGTTGTATGCTTTTTTTCTACTGAAGAAAATAGATTGCTTAGAGTGGGTATGTTTTAATACACCTTTTAATTTCACTCTTTTTGAAGTACAAATGTGGCCTGTTATTAATAAAAAATTGTGTTCCACAACTCGTCTGTATTTTGGAGTCGATAAAGCAACTGAAAACCCATTGACCAGCAACAGCAGAACACAACTATCATGTGTTAGAAGGGACCTTAAAGACCCTCTGACCTGGGCAGGGACACCTTCCACTAGATCAGGTTGCTCAGAGCTCCATCCAGCCTTGTCTTGAATGATGTTGAATCCCAAACTGTTGACATGTAAGGCTGCCCTCAGTTTTACATTCCCTACGGCTTTACAGAAAGTCAGGAGCTTGAAGGAATGGGAGGTGTTTGTTATTTACAGAAAAAAAACCTGTAGAATAAAGCCTCACATAACCAAACCTTTAGGTGTGTAACACATTGATGTACAGCTGGGATGGTTTCTTCTTATGCTGTAGATGTTTGTGAAGAATTAAATGGTATTAAAAAGTAGACGGTGAAGCCATGCTCCTGCCACTACATGGAGGTTACAAAGCAATGCCACTCCTAGCAGAGCATGGCAGTCCCAGCAAGCTCCTAAAGGTGCTGACAGTGAAACTTCTCATTCAGCAAACAAAACTGTCATTTTCCTACTGCCTCCTTCCACTTCTTCGGAGACCAATAAGGTGGCCATGTTTCATTAAGCTGCACTTAATCACTGTCTCAATATAGCAAATTCAACCGCAGACCACTTGGTCTCAAGCTTAAACGCTTGGCTTAGCCTAGCACACACCGTTCCCTTCTATTTCACAGTCTCCTGAGCAGTGAGATTAAAGATACTTAAATTCCAGCACTTGCCTGAAGTGTAAAAGAGCTGTAAGACCAGGTAACAGCAGTCTTGCACCTCCTAATAAAGGTGGTTCACACCAGCAAGACAAGGGGAAAGTATACTTATAAAATGCTTTTAAAACAGCTCAAACACTGCTTCGCCAGTACATTCCTTCAGTGCCTAATAATAATAGTACATTAGCGTCTAATTAAACATGAGGCCACACTCATGAGTCCTTATTTCCATGCTGTCTTTCCCAATAACAGGCACCAGCGATGCATTACAGAGAAGGCAACACAGCTGGCACTAGAGAAAAAAAACAACAAAGGATTGCAATGACATGCTGCCAGGATTGTAGTGGGTATTTCTGCCTGTGGACTAGCCTGCCTTGGGGGCAGGAGGGGTGAGTGGGGGTGCTAAATTGGCACTAATACAGCAATTAGGAAGTACTGTTTTGTAAAGGTCTCCTTCAGGTGACTTCTCTAGTTGTATGTACACTCCTCTGACTTAGCTGAAGTCTCTGGCTCTGACCTAAAGCTTTCAGGCATTTCTTTGTCTCTTCCCAGTCTCAGGTGTGTTCTTTAAAAAAAAACCCTGCAGGCTTGGGAGGTGGGTTTGAGGTGGTGTGTGACACAAAGGGCTCCATGGAGCTGAGCCTGCTCCAGGTCCCCAGCTGCACTCTTGCAGGTGAGAGGGCTGAAAGATGAACATCAACTCTTCCTGCTCACCTCCAGGATCAGGCAGAGGGTGCTTGTAGGGCTTCTGCAGACTCTGTGCCCATTTGCTTCCTCTGGGCTGCTGACCATGGCCCCAGGTGGCTATTTCACCCCAGGGAGAAACACAAGAAAAAAAAAAAAAAAATACAATGAAATGATGTTCGTGACCATAACCTTCCCCTTTTCATCTCTAGATGTGTTTTTTCTGCCTGCACAGCTCCGGTGGCACGGTCTGGGTTCCTGCCAGGCCCTGCTGGTGCCGGCTCCCCGTGCAGGAGCACCAGCAGCGGGGAAGGTGCCTCACACCATCCCCATTCCTGACTCCTCTGCCCCGGGGGAGAGCACAGCCCCTGCTGCATTCATTAGCCGTCTTTGCAGCAGTTTGTTCCCAGCAGCAGGCAGCTTTATTTACCTGCTGCTCCGCGCCGTGTTTGTACAGGCCTCGAGAGGACTCGACAAGCCTGCGGTTCAAACGCGGCGGTGGCGGAGAGGGGAGAGAATTGCTGGGTGATTGCAAAGAGGCCCCGGGGCAAACCTCAGCCCTTTCATTCCTGCCTCCTCTCCTCTCTTGCACCACCTTGGCTCCACTCAACATCAGGCTTGCAAGAAAAACAAGGCATGTGGGAGCTGCTCTGCAAGGCCTCCCTTTAGCAGAGAGGTCTGGAGGAGGGGATATCTCCTCTCCTCCACGCTCCTTTAACCCCAGCTGGGCACCATGAGGAGCAGAGCAGCCCGTGGGTGTCTCCAAAAATCCCAGGCAAAGCCTTCAGCTGCCAAAGTGCTCATGGGGTGCAAACCAGTGTTACCTCCCCGGCTGTCTCTGGGCTCAGCTGTTGATCAGATCCCGTTGTCCCTGTGCCCTGGGGAGGGAGCATCCAGCCTTTCCCTTTCCTTGACTTTGCATGTTTGTTTGGAGGAGACCCCCACAAGCAAGGAAGGCAGAGCAGTGGGCTCTCCAGACACCAGTCCTGGGGCCAGGGGTTTGAGGGAAGATGTCCAGCTGCACTTTGTCTGTCCTGTTCTTTGGCCAGAACCACCTGAAAGTGTGCCCAGGTCTCTGCATGAAGCCTGTAACAACTTGGGCCTCACCAGTTTGGTATTGGAGAGGGATGGATCATTCACAGCACTGCTCCACTGCCTCCCCTCTCAGTTCTGTGATGCTCTTCCGTCCAGGGCTGTGGTAAAATGCCAAATCCAGGCACTCCTATGGAATCACAGAATCGTTTAGGTTGGAAAAGACCTCCAAGATCATCGAGTCCAGCCATTTACCCAGCACTGCCATGTCCACTACTATTGCCAGCCCAAGCCAGGGAGAGCCTCACGCCCCAAGGCGAGCGCTGATTAAGCAGGGCAGGGTGAGAGCACAGGAAGCCCTTTCCAGGGGAGGTGGCACAGGCAGATCCCAACACGTCAGGCTGAGCGTCAGGGGCTGTCGGCAGGGAGGGAAGAGAGCTGTGATGGAGAGAGGGTGGGGAGGCTGTGCCCTGGGGACACTGTCACCCTGGAGAGGCTGGCATGACACCCAGCTGGGCTGGAAAACCCTCGCTGCTGCACCAAAGTCCTGAGCTTATAGGGAAATGCTCAGCAGGCACATGAGGAAGAATGAGATTTAAAATCAGTGCTGCCACTACCTTATTTACCTGGTGTTTTTGAAATATTGCAGGAGAGGCTTTCAGGCTTTGCTCTGCAGTGATGTGGAGCTAAGCCCATTTAAGAGCTAATAAATAGCAAATTGTGACCTACACAGAAACACCTTGTCTAAGAGACTCGAGTAGAAACACGCAGAAGTGAAAGACAAACACTACAGCCGTAGTTCCCAATGAGAAGGGAAAAGATGTTCTGCACTCTCCCCTGGAAGAGCAGGCAGGAGCCCGTTTGCTCTGCCCTAGAGGCACAGAGTAACCCTTGACCGTGACAGGAATAAGGGCCATGGGCCAACCCAGAACATGCACGAAGAGAGAAATTTGCCTGAAGAGTCTCCCCCACCCCAGTCTCCATTGCCTGATCAGATCAGAGGAAATAAATCCTGGCAGAGCCAGTTTTCACAGGAGTTCATGCCCTGACCCTGCCTCAACAGGGACCGAGTCCAATACGTTTCCCTTTTATCTATTTAAATAGGATTGCTTTTCTTAGTCCACTAACAGGCAAAACATGCCAAGTCCTGTGCTGAATTACTGATGTCTGCTATGTTTTAAAACCCCCAGTGAGGCTGGCTTTGCCCCAGCATTGCCTTGCTTTTGTAAAGATGCTTAGCTAGGGGCATTGTAGGAGGTTTAGCAGGCCACAATTATAACTGACATTGGAAACTTCTATCACAGTAGCTACATCCAAAAGCACACGTGCAGTGGGGTTTAGGCATTTGCAAAATCAAAGTCTAGACGTTTGTGGTGAATATAAAGGCTGACTTCAGTCTAACCTCTACCAGTTTCCACAGCTCACATATGACTTCATCTTCCTTTAAAAAAAGGTAAGATTTAAAATCTATTCAGCAGACCAGGCCATCCCAGCTTGAAGAAGATGCTGGATGCCCTGAGATTAATTTAGCCTGGCCACTGACTCCCGCAAAGCAGAAAAGCCTTTATTCCCCAGGTCTCGACATAAATCCAGATCCTGATGGTGATTTATTAAAGAAAGGTCGTACTGTTCTATTGCTCACCAAGCCAAACTGCTCTCAGGATCACCTGTGTTCTCCACTTATCCTCTGGGCTCCTGACACATTTCTCACTGTGCCAGTTCCTAAGGAAGAAGTTTGCCTTAGTGCAGCAGACCAGGGCAGCCAGTGCAGATGCAGACAAGCTCTCTGGCCACAGGTATAGCCCCACAGCCTGCACCACCCTCCCTTTCACTAGGGCAGTGTTTTCTCTGCCAAAAAGGCCCCATATCTAGGTCATTTCCAAAGCAATAATCTTTGCAGAGTTGGAAACTGAGGGGCTCACTTCCCATCCTTGCCAGCTTTGGGGAAAGAGAGAGCTGCAGAACTGCTCCCGGCACCCCCACAGCAGTGCCAGAGACACAGCCCCAGACATGCTTTCAGCACAGCACCCTGTGTTTCCTTCCCAAAGGCCTGGCAGGATGAGGCAGCTCTGCAGCAGCTCTGCAGCAGCCCTTTGCCCCGGGTGGCAGCCAGCTCGGCGTGTGCCGGCAAGCGCCGCGCTACAGGTGGCTCCGGCTCACGGGGCTGGTTGGGCTTTGCCAGCCAGGTTTTGGCAGGGAGGTGGAGTTGCAGATGCCACTGGACTCCATCCATTCATTTCTCTGCATTAGTAACCAAAACAGCCACTTGAGCCAGGGTGAAGCCCCATGATGAAGGCTGCTGTTAATGAGCAGAGCTGGCAAGCACGCCCAGCAAAGAGAAAGGGCTGGGGAGTGATCGTGGCTCAGAACCAGCCTGTGCCACTGGGGAAACACACCTGATCCTCCCCCTCCTCCCTCTGAGCTTCCTTTACCTCTCAATTAGTTGAGAGGTAACTCAACTCCTCCTTCCTGGAGGAGTTAAAAGAAAAAATAAACTAAAAGGCCAACAAATGTGGAGGAATACACCGGCCTCACCCTGATGGCAGAGGCGTGTGCCTAGAGGGGGTTCCCTTTTTCCCCCTCTGGGGTGGGTGCTGGCAGCTGGAGAGCAGGGGGGAAGCAGGGTGGGGGTCAGGCAGAGGGTGCAGTGGCAAGCTAACCAAGCTGACCCTTGGAAAGGGACTGCTCTGCTTCATGGTATTTTCAGGACTGTGCTGACAGTCTCTAGCCCGAAGCGAGCCAAGAAAAGGTGCTCCAGGGGAGGCTGTCACTCCTGTAACAACAGCAGCCTGTTTCCAAGGGATTTTATGCATCTGACTCCCATTAAAACCAGAAGGACGCTGACCTATGGGACGTGGCCAGCGTTGTGCTTGATGCCTGCAGACATCTGGAACTGCTCCTTCAAATCCCACCTCCTCTGCTCCCTCCTGCCCCACACCGCGGCACCCTGCTCCAGCCAATGCTCCACAGCATCCAGAAAAACCTTTCAAGTCAGGTTGTTTCCATGTAAAATTCCCAGAACTGCTCTGAGGTGTGCCACAAAGGCCCCCAGGACGTGCCACTACTTCGTCCCCTCTGTGAGCTTGCAGGACTCCTCCAGTGTCACAAGCTGGCACAAGGGTCACAACAAGGCGAATCAACAGGGACACGGGACAGGGTGAGGCTGGGTGAGGTAGGAGGCAACAGGGATGGGATCTTGAGCCATTCCAGCTTTTTAGCATGGCTCTTTCCTCACTGGCCTCACAGGGACAGCCAGGTGCCCGTGCCCCTCCCTGCACAGGCACACACGTGTCCGTGCTCCTCCTGCACACCTGCTCACTCACACAATGATCATTTCTCATTTTTACACTGAAAATTAGCCACTTCTCAAGGCAGGGAGCTCACAGAGCACTACATCCACCAAACTCCCCCCAGCACAAGCTGCTCACAGACAGGGGCATCACTCTTTGCTTTCAGGGGCAGAATAAAACACGAGGATGGAGACAGCAGTAACTCATTTCTGCTTGTGCAATGCTTTGCTGACCTGACTGCTCTGTCCTACAGCACTCTCCCCTTTAGCTGTTCCCTCCCAGCTCCCTGGGAGTCTATCAGAGCATCCATGTGGCTAAAAGCTGCCTCAGGGTGTGTCCCTCAAGGCTGGCTAAGGTTCAAGTTAATCCACTCCCGTGGGGCACTGCTGCTGTCAGAAAGAAATCAAATCCTGTCTGCAAAGAAAGAGGAAAAAACATCCACATCCTCAGCCATGAGCATCAGTATGGCTGTTCCCAACTCAGAAAGCACAGCCTGGGTCAGACCAGCATCCCTCAAATCTGGTTTTGCCTCAGAGTTTCCTGTGGTAAAAGCCCAAGGAAAAATCAAATCATAAGTCCTCTCTGAACAGTTAGGAAACAGAGTGCCCATAGGAGAATGCCTTCCACATCCCAGTCACTTATTACAGTGTCCACTTTCTCTATAGTAAATATTTCAATATTTCCAGAATCCTACACTCTTCTTCAGTTACCATTTTAAAAAATATCAACAGATACATACCTATTGTTATACACATTCAGACACATAAATATACATGTGTGTGCATATATATTTTCCCACACATAAAAAAACCAAAAAAACCTTGAAAGCATTTATTTGATCAGTCTAAAGTAATCCTGCCTTTGGATTCTGTTTCTGCCTCCTCTTGTGGCAGAATAAGTCATCTTTATCTTCTTTTTGGCAAGGCAAGATACAAACTCCTGCTGGTTCCCCTTCAACACTTTTTGTTGACAACAGCTCCAACCCATCCCAAAAACCCAAATCCCAACCCAGGTGCAAGGACCTTGTTACCTGCAAGTAACTTACTTACTTTTGGTCTCATTTTTGAGACCTCCTCTTTTTCAGATGTTTATTTGTTTTTATTTATTTATTTGTGCCAGGTTGGATGGGGCTTTGAGCAACCTGGTCCAGTGGAAGGTGTCCCTGCCGTGGCAGTGGGGTTGGAAGTGGATGATCTTTAAGGCTCCTTCCAACCCAAACCATTCTATGACTCCTCCCCTTGTCCCCCTGCTGCCTTCTTCACCATGTTTTAATTGTTTTAATAACTGTTGCTCCTCTAAGGGTCATTCTTTGGTCCATAAAGAAGATATTTGCCATGTATTTCTTACATCCCCTGCAGATACACATGTGCACACACAGTGGGCAGTTTCAGAGCTACATTGCTTTTTATCAAGCCTCTTCCTGCCCTTCTGCTGTTTTCCCAAGATCTGCTTGTCTCCCCAGGTTTACTCTAAGGCCCTGAATGTATCCCAGATTAACAAAACTCACCAGAGACCAAGATGCAAGGGGCAAAATCTTCCAGCCAAGGGGATGAAGTCTCCCAGCAAAGTTAGGTTTATATATCTCAACTAAAAATGTCTTCTTGCCCCCTTCCTATGCCTGGTGAGTGCCAGGGGCTCTGTGCCAAGCCCTGGCCACTCCTCACCCGCCACGCTGTCGTGCCAGAGGATTATGGCTTCCTCGAAGGCCTCCTGAGAGGCTTCAATTATCTTCCTTGATCAAATACCAGAGCTCCTGTGCCAGCAGCCAGCGACCCGAGCAGGCCCAGCCGCAGAGAAGATTCGCTCCTGAGCCGGGTGTCCTGCAGGGAGGGTGAGCCCCAGCACCTCAGCTCCACAGAAAGTTTAATTCCTTGAGAGGTCTGTTCTGGGAGAGGCACAGCCCAGCCCTTGAAAGATGTTTTGAGGGCAGCTCTGATGCTCCCCAGTAGACCATGAGAGTTGAGTGAAATGGAAGGGGGAAATCATTGGGGCTGCTGCAGAAACCTGCCAGAAGGCCAGAGCCAGCCTGAGATTTTGGGTTTGGCTCTCCCTTCCAGTGCTTTTAACTCCTTAAAGCTCTTCCTGAAGAACCAATCCAATCCTCCAGCTTTGCCCAGAAGGAATTTGGCTGACAGCAGGGAAGTTGTCAGTATACAAACACATCTGATGCCAGCAGAGTTTGGCTGCAGATCCCAGTTGTAACACGATTAATACCTAATGAGGATGTAAATATTATATTGTGACACACATAAGATCACCAGGTTTCCACAGAATATCTTGTTGTGGAGGAGCCAAGAAATAATCCTTTAACCATGGATTAAATTTAGTGCTATTTGACATCCCATCCTTCAATCAAGCCATTCAGAGATCCTGGGACAGGAACATTTCCTCACCAGAAATACTCATATCCGGGTGAGATATTTTCTAACATGCATGGAAACAATAAGTGATGAGGCTCTCCAAGGAATGGCTGCTCCAGTCTAGTGCCTGCTTTGTGCCTAGGCTATATTAAATGCTGGTATCTTGTCTGAAAAAGGTCATTAAGCTGTATCTGTTCTTTCTTTCAGCTGGGTCTTAGCCCTAAACTTCACCCAGCAGACTTTAAGCCAGCTCCCAGCTGCCCACATTTGGTGTCCCTTGAAGCAGCACTTGCAGGGGTGCTGTCACTGCTGGGTGACCCAGCTGTGCCTCCCAGGCACAGAGCTGTCACCACACATGCCGAGGGTCCAGCCTGCCCTTCCTTTCCTCAGGTGTGCCAGCTGCCACTGGAAAGGTGCTGAAGCCTCTCTTCATCTCCTGCTCCTCTTCTGGGCCCTGCCCTTTGAGTTTCATGAATCCAGAGCTGAAAGGTGAATCCTCAGTGACTCACAGGGCAGGGGTGGCAGGGAGGGAAAGGAACACAAAGGACAGCCCATGTATTTCAGCCCTCTGCAGAGGAGATTTTCTCTCCCCTCTGTATCCTGCAGGGCTGCAGTGTGATCTCCAGAGGCTGGAGGTGTCTGCTTCCCTGGGGCAGCAGTTTCAGTGTTTTGTGGGAGCACATCTGCCAGCATCCTCTGTAACTCAGACTGGTACCCTGCACAGTCTCTACAGCTTTTCCTCTCTCTCCCTGACACCTACAGTGGAGATCCCCAGGGATCCACCTTTCACTTCCTCCTGTCTTAGCTGAGCAGAGTTATTAAGGATCTCTCTCTCCCCCTAGCAGCAACAAAATGGGGACAGACATGGCAAACTTAGGAATTCAGTGCAAAGAAAGCCAGCTCCTGTAACAGAAATGTGGAGGAAGAACATCAAGAGAGTTGGAAATGAAAAGCACATTGTGGAATTATGCAGCATCCCTGTAACAAAATCAGTTATACAACTATTTGTGAGGGCACCTATTTGCATTATTCCTGGGGTATTAATTACACAACTCTCAATTTTTCTTTTTGAGACTTCGCCATTACAGCTCAACACCTGTAGCAGGTAACCCAGCAGCACTTTTCTGCCTCCAACACAGCCTATTCAGTTTTTTCCTCCTGCCTAATTATGACAATTGCTTTCTTGTCCTCCTCCTTTATTTCCCTTGACTCCCGTTGTTTGAACCAGCCATTACATCTCTAATGTTCCTGGACCGAAGTTGTTTCCTGCAGACCCCACCCAAGACAGCAGCATGATATCACCTGGTGTCAGGTAACAGCTGAAATCAGCTCTCCAGCAGGTGTTTTTCTGACAGCTCCTAACAAAAAGGAGCCTGTGGGTTTGTTTTGTTTTCCTCTGACTGCTGCATCTCTCCCTGGCCTCCTCTTACCATACATCCCTGCTCGGAACATGCTGGATGTGTGGTCTCAGAGGCTGTCCCAGAAGTGACAGGGATCCCAAGGAAGGGCTCAGCCCACTGTGTAAGCACAGCTTATCAGCTCCTCAGAGCTGAAATCCATTGCACCGGGGGCATAAACATCCCCAGGGACTCAGAGTCCACAGCAGCACCAGGCAGCAGCGCAGGGTCTCCTCCCACACATCCCAGGTCAGGGTGTTATAGATACATTTTATATTGTTGGCTTTTCACAAATATTAAAATGAATGTTATGTGTATAAGAATGAGAAATTTTGTTGTATTAATATAGTTTTCTTTATTTCTATTATTGATGAAATTTAGAAATAGTGGTATAATACATATATGTTAGGCTATGGCATAGTATTAAAATAAAAACTGCTTTTGTTTGTATAACCCAAAGACTGAGGGAAAAAAAAAAAAATAGCTAGAGAACTCCTGCATTTGTAAACTATCTTATCCAGATGAAGACAGCAGTGACCAGAACTCTGGGGGAGGAATTTATTGTATTTCTGGTATCAGAGAATGTAAATCTCGATGGCAATAAGAAGATTGATCTATTGGGAAGGGGGCAAGAGAAAACTGAACAGAAGAACATCAAAGATCCTAAGAAGAATATATGAATATGTAAGAGAATTTATGGATATGTAGTAGGGTTTTGTTTTTACGGGACAATCCTTTGTTAGTAAGGTGTGCTCTCTTGGCTGAATGCAGAGACACCCAGTCATATTTGTATACTTTATTTTTTCTCCTAATTGTTTTTTTTTATTAAACTTTTAAATTCTATAAAAATTATGTGAACCTCGTTTTTCACAAGGGGCTGTACTCAGACCCCAGCAGGTAACATTCTTACCAATGAATTAATGAGAGCACCAACACAGGACCAAAAGAACTCATTTGCAAGGGCTAGAAATAGGTGACCGAGTCAGAGGCTTCTGTGAGAAGCTGCTAGAAGCTTCCTTTGTGATCAAAAGAAATAACCTGAGCAACATTGTCTAGAAGACCATCATCAATTGGCAAGCCAATGGTCATCATAGGAGCAAGAAACTTATTCCAGCTTTTCCAGTAACACTCAACATCCATTTGTCCTAAATGAAGGTATTTGATTCAGGACTTAAGGCACCAGTAATCAGCCAAGTTTGCCACTCACTTCACAATGAGGAAAACTGCTTTTCTGAGACCTAACACCCATCTTGTCCCTTATCTTAAGCCTAGACCACAACTCTGTCTGTTTTTATGCTGTAGTTTTCTGTTCACAAGGTGTAAAACATAATACTTGTTCAGTATATATATATATATATCTATATCTACATATATATATATATATATAAACAATGAGTTGAATCTGGCCCAGAATAATCAATGCTGGATTACACAAGGAGGCACTGGCTCTTTTTAGCCTTGCAGTAAAATCTCATCTGCCTTCTGAGCCAATCAAAGACTATTTGCCTCCACAAAAATCAGCCCTTATCTTAGCCAGACAAGCCCTGCAGATGCTCATCTTCTATTGAACTCTTCAGCTTCTGCTCTCAGCACTCTAATCCAGTGATGTTGAGCTGAACCTAAGTGAATTATGACCCTTTTGCCCCAGGTGATGCTGACTCTTCAGTTTTACGGGACTACAAGAACCAAACAGAAATTACAGCTTTGTGAGCAGCCTGAGCCCTAATGATGGGGTGATATCCTTGCTTACAGGCCCTGAGCTGGCATAAAATGAATGAGGATTCTTCACCCACAGGGTAGCCATCCTATTTTTAAATGTCCATCAGGACACAGCGGAACATAAAGCCCAGGAGATCTTCAGCCTGTGATAAATCAACCCCTGACCATCCTCCTTTCTGCCATGTTTTTGGTTTTTTTTTTAAACAGCCCTGAACAAATCACAGATCACTGTTTTCCCTCAGGATGACACCCTCACTTTTGCTAGTTTGGCCTTGCAGGCACACAGACACATTGATCCGTGCAACTCTTTAGTCCCTTAGTTTTCCACGCAGTCCCTCAGACACAGGAGCCTCAGCTCCCCACCCACGAAGCACCAGTGCTAATCTAAGCCCAAAGGCAGTGGAAACACCCCAGAAAGCTCAGGGCAGGGCCAGGGCTTCATTCAGGAGGAGTTTCCTGTTTTACCACGAGGCAAATCCAGGAGCCTGGGATGAGAGCCTGCGCAGCGTCCTGAAGGGATTAATGTTTTTCATAAGGATGAGCTCCCAGAGGTCCTGTGCTAAAATGAAGGCCAAGATTAGGAACAAGCAGGGTTGGTGGAGCCCAGGTGATCCACAGAGCTCCCAAGCAGGAGAAGGACTGTCATTAAAACAAGCCAATGACTTTTGGGCTATTTTGGGATGAGGCAGGGTCTCCCACATTTGTGTCTACAGGCACACACTCAGTGCTTGGGTTGGCAGAGCCTGTTTTCCTGCTGTAATTGGCCCAGTGGGAAGGCAGGGTGGGAGCTGGTGTTGGGGTTATTTAGCCCTCCTCACCATCACTGTCTGACCAAACTCACCATCAGTTCCACCCATGGGGCCTTCCCAGCTCCTTTTCCAGGCCACACCGACTCCACTTTGCCCAGTGCCACCAAACCTCCAGCATCTGGTGCCTCCTAATCACCCTTGGCAAACAACAGCCCTCTGTTGCATATCAAAGGAGGAGGACCTGGCAGGATTAGGGATCAAAACAATGTATGGGAGATCTCAGCCTGCTTCTGAATCATTCAGGGCTGGGAGGCTGGGATTAGAGATGGTGCCACTGGAAGCCAATAGCTCCTGTTTGGCTTTTGGTTTTTTGGTGGTTTTTTTTTGTTTTTCTGGGGCTGGGATGCTACTCCATGGCATGGTAGTTTTTAAACACAGAGTTGGCACTTTGTCCCAAAAGTCTATGCCAAATGATAAATCCTGGAGATTTGCATAAACACTGGTGTCAGTCTGGATGGCTTCTATGTAACTGTGGGGCATGTGTGGATCTACTGGATATACAATAGCAGGAGCAAATAACTTAATAGGTCTGTTGTGAGTAAAGCTTGCATCAAAGGCTGGAGTTGAAGTCCTGATTAAGAAAACCGAGGGATGAAAAGCTAAGCTGATTTACACATTTTGCAACACCTCCCAAGGTAGAATGAGGGCTGCTGGTAATAGCAGCAAGCGTCTCCTGGTTTGTCTTGGGGCACAAATTGTTCTCCAGACAAACACAGGCAAGCCTAGAACTGGGCTTAATATTAGGGAAGGAGACAACTGAAGACCTCTTTATTGTTGTTTGCACTTTAGCTTAGAGCGTTACAGTGGCTGCTGTCCTGGCAAGAGATTATCAACATGCCCAGCACTCGCTGCCTGGCCGGTGCCTTGGCTTGGTCAGGCTGCTGCAGGCAGCCCTCAGACAGTGGCACCTTTCTGCTCAGGTCCAGGGATCAGTTCAGGTTAACACCAGAGCCACCTGCCCTCACCAGCAGCACCTTTTCTCCTCAGCCCTGGCACAAGAAACCATCTCAGAGCCAGCCCCACGGCTCTCATGGCATCACCCAGCCAGGCTCTGTGTCCCTTGCTCCCTCCTTATCCTGTGCTATTCTGCAGCACAGATGTGTCCTGACACCCACCAGACAAGATATATCCAGGGAATATATCCAAATCATCAGGGGATTTGCTTGGGAGCTACAAATTCCAGAGAGCACATCCTGCTATCCCCCATGCCCCACTCCCCCAATAGCAGATGTTGGCTTAGATGACCTGAATTTTTCCATTCCTAATTAATTCCCTTTAGAAATGCACATCTTTTTTTAAAGTTACTGACTGAAGATCTGTCTTCTTTTGAAGGTCATTGTTCTCTATTAGAGCTGGAGAACCTCTGTTGACTCTGAATAACTGCCTTTCTATTTCCAGCTGACATTACTGAAAGGGCTATTGAACGTGAAGCAATATGAACTTCTGTTTATAAAATTTGCATTTTATTACAATAATCTTTTACATGACAGCTACCTCTGCCTCTTTTATGTACCCCTGTCCACCTTCATGTGCAAATGTATTGCTCACAGATTTTAATAGATATTGGAAATTCTCACTGGAGTGAGAATGGTCTTTTTCACTGGCCACAAACACAATATGACAGCACTAACATTTCTTTCCACCCTGCTTTTTTTTTAATTTTTTTTTTTTGATCCTGGCTTCTTATTTAATAATAAACCAGGCTGTGAACACACTGACTCATCTCTTGTTTTCTCAAAATAGTGAGTTTTATTTATTTTTTTTAATCAGTAACTACCCAAGAGAAAGGTATGCCTCATAAGATAAAGGCGTTTAATTAGTTTGTTTGCTGTTAAGAAAAATATGTAGGTGGATGTGGGCGAAATGCCAAGCCAAAGTGGTCTGGCTTTGCTGACAGTTCAGCAAAAGAAAAAGATTAGACGTCATGGAAAAAATTACTCCCTGAACAGGAAAAGCTGGACACGGCACATATTTCTCTTCTTGCTCCAGCTTTGTAACAGTAAAAGGAACCTCTAGCAGTAGCTAACAGAACATATTTAGTGTGCAAGAGGGCTGCTAGACAACAAAGCTGGCTGATTCACAGGGCTTTGGTAATTACATGAGATTTCTTTCAAACCTCTTGTTCTTCATCAGTATTATTATTAATATTATTCCAGCAAGAGCTATATCCCTTGTCTCCCCAGACTGCACGAAGGCCAACACGTCAGCATCGCTCAGGGCACTCTGAACCTTTGGCTTCTCTGTGCACGTTTCAGAGCTGACCCAGACATCAGGATACTTTCATTTCTAACTCAGAGCACACTACAAAGCGGAACAACCTTTTGGAACCGGGTTAGCAAACAAACAGCACCGTATCAATCACCCTAATCTTGATCTTAATGCTGTTCACATTCCTGTGGACACGAAGCAACGTGCTGGAATCCCAAAATACAAACAAATCCAGGGAGCCCATAATGTAGCACAAGTCTGTTTAGAGTTTGGCCATTCTTGCCAAAGGCCAAATTTACCACTGGACATCCTCTGTACCCTGTTCACAGCTGGGTTCTTCTGATCTGCTGCTGCCAAGGAACTGCTCCCCACACTTGAGCCTGTGCCACATCTGAAGCGGGGTTGTGCCTGTCTGTACCAAACTCATCTCCAGAGACTGCAGGGCATTTCAAACAAAGCTTTCCAGCTGGCTGCTGCATCAGGAAAGTCTAGCAGCATGTTTTGTACACAGTAACATAATGCCAGTCATCCTTTATCCTTTAGACTTTTGTCCCAGAGAGCAGCCAAACAGCTCCATATGTTTCCTGAAATCCACAATTCTTATCGTGGTGACCTGGCTTTTTTAATGATCACTCAGGTCACTCCCACCTTTGGATTGTTCAATCCATTTCTGTTAACCAGGAAGGATACTGAAATAGCCAGTCCATGATTAGCTGCCTCCCATTCCTGAGATGTCTCTCCCATGTTGGAGGAACCTGGCCACACAACTCCTTCTCCTGTTGACCTTTTCATCATGACCTTTGGGAGAGTGAGATGCCTTTTTACCCCATGGTCCTACCCTCAGACACTCATGATAGGGACTTTTATTGTTTTTTAAATCACCATGCGTCCCTTTTTATAAGGTAGATATCTTTAGAGACCCCCACATCACGTTACCCTGGTTTTCCCTTTTATAATCAAAAGGTTTGCGTGCTTGACTTGTAAGGAACTTTGTGAGAGTTTCCTCAGAGCCACCCAGTCCAGGTGTGTGTAAAGGGCACATTTGTACACATCTCCAGGAGAAATTGAACCCAGTGGGAGGAATCTGGTTTTGAAGAGCAGGTCTGACACTTCCAGCAGCTGTTAGTGGTGGCACAGGGACCCGCTGAGCACAAGAGCACGGATATAGAACAGATAACACAGGAATTCACATCAGTGAATGAGGAGCAGATTGAGAATGAAAAACAATCAGCAGGTGAATGATCTGCTCCCCAACCAGCAGAGAGAAACCTGGCTGTCACTCTCTCTTCTCCCATGGGATCTTGCCTTGAACTCACTTATCCCATTACCACTTCCCTTTCCCCCGTGCCCCACCGAGACTTCCAGCCCGTGCCCTTACACAACTCTGATTTCTCTGGGAGACGGGATGGGAACCCTATCCCAACAGCACCTGGCTCAGCACTTGTGGCTGCTGAGGCAGTAACAGCGAGGGCAGTGCCCTCACCAGAGGCTAAAAGGGTGGGACTGTGCCTGGGAAGCCACAGCTCGGGCACCGGTGGCAGCTTTGTCCCTCAGCACGGCACCAGCAAATCTTCCACGCTCCCAGGCAGGGTTTGCAACTGGTTATTTCACCCTGCACTGCCATTGCATCAGGACTGGTGTCAGGCACCTTAAACCTCAGCTGGTTACTTTTCCTTTCAGGCATGGCAAGAGTAGAGGGGAGAGAAAAGAACAAGATGAGTTCTGAATTTTCTCCTCCAGGAGAAATTACAAATTAAATCCTGGGTTAATAAATTTGCTTTACCCAATCTGGCTCTCTAGAATGAGGCTAAAGGCAACAAGTTCTGCCTCACTACATCCACGTGGCTTGGCTAGCTGCTGACACAACTATAATTTTGCAACACCTTGCCTATACACACACCAGTGCAGGCCTCCTTCCTCTCCTGCCATTACCCTCCCCAAAATCATGAGCTTCTCCCTCTACTGCAACCACAAGTGCTGTTTCCACCAGGGAATATCCCTGTGCACACACAGCTCTCATTGCACAGGGTTAAGGGCTGAGCTGTTTCCTTGCTTGGCTGAATTTGAAAGCTGACTCTTGAGCACAGAGGTGTGAAACCTCCATCCTGATGGCAAAGTCCCACCCCTGTTCCTCAGCCTCTCTACTGAGAGGATCTTTTCCCATTTTTTTGTCCTAAAGGATGCTCCTGGACTCCCATTTCCCCACTCACAGAATCATAGAATGGTTTGGGTTGGAAGGGACCTAAAAGATCCTCTTGTTCCACCCCTCTGCCATGGGCAGGGACACCTCCCACTACCCCAGGTTGCTCAGAGCTCCATCCAACCTGGCCTTGGACACTTCCAGGGATGGGGAATCCACAGCCTCTATGGGCAACCTATTCCAGTGCCTCACCATCCTCACAGGGGAGAATTTCTTCCCAATATCTAACCTATATCTGCCCTCCTTCAGCTTTAGGCCGCTTTGTCCTATCACTACATGCCCTTGTGAAAAGTCCTCCTCCAGCTCTCTCATAACCCCTTTAGGCACTGGAAGGTGCTCTAAGGTCTCCCTGGGGCCTTCTCTTCTCCAGGCTAAACAACCCCAGCTCTCTCAGCCTGTCTTCATAGGAAAGGTGCTCCAGCCCTGTGATCACCTTTGTGGCCTCCTCTGGGCTCGTTCCCACAGTTCAGAACCTCGTGCCCCAGAGCTGGGTGCAGAACTCCACACAGGAGCCACGTGGGGGCTTCAGGCTCAGCAGGATGAAGGATCCTGGTGCTGTGGGGCAGGAAGGGGCACAGATCCCACTGCCTGCAGCTGTGTCCTCCCCCCAGGTCTGGGGGAGTCCTACAAGGTCTGGGTGATAAGGAAATACAGACTGGTGAGTGCCACTGTGAGAGACACTGGTGCCTGGGAACCCTGCCTGGCCCCAGGTGAGGAAAAGGTTTCTCACCCCACTTCAGCTGGAACAAAAGCCTTTCCCCTCCACTTTCTGCACTTTCCATACTCAGTCCAGCTTAATCTTCACTGCACCCACAGAGAGCATTTAGCCTTGTTATTAAGCCTTTGTAGGCTGCAGCAGACATACACCACATTATGTGAAAAATACAGGAATTAATGTAATTGTTTTTGAACAGGGCACAGTCTCCAGCATCAATTAAATACTTAAAGGAAAAGGTATGCATGGGAGATAATGGTAGGAGCATAAAAATGGCATCAGGCAAAAGAACATGTATTTCTGGTTAAGAGAGAAAAGGGCATCAAGAGAAGAAGAAAAAATCCTCACCATATGAAACATCTCCAAAATAATTAATGAAGCTTTTCCTGTAAAAATTTATATAATATATAGAGATTTGAGGACTTAAAAACCCTTAACATTCCTTATTTTTATCCATTCAGCATGTTTTGGTGCACATGGCAAATCATATCTTGAGAAACTTTAGGTAGACAAATTGGCTGATCAGATGTTGGAAGTGAACAGAGTGAAAGGAAAAAAATCAAAAAGTGGGAGAAGGCACAAAGAGAACATGTTTTTTTTTGCTATCACACAGTAGGATATATTAGAAGCACCAATTAAAAATGGAACAGGAAGAAGAACTTCATGAAATTAATATAAATTCTGAGCAAATGATAGGTTTTGCCCTTAAAATAACCATCCCAAGCCCACTGTAGAAACGTAACCCCAGTGCCTCACATCATCCTCAGTATCTCTGCTCTTCCTCACCCACAATGATGTGGAAGTGAATGGGGAAATTTCTGGCCACAAAAGTTGTGGGAAGTGTTTTAAATGTATGAGGAAGCTCCACAGGAATTGCAATACTGAGGGAAGGAGAAATGAGAGAGGAGAGAAGACTGGAAAATATATCCCTCAAGAGAGAAACCTGACAAAGTAACAACAAAAACATGCTGGGGATTGAGAAGCTGACTTCAGCTGTGAGCAATGATGACCATTTCCAAGGCCTGGCATTTCCAGTTCAGGCTCAGCTTTCACTCCAGTGTCTGTCTCCCCCTCTGGAAACTGAGTGAGTAAAAAACCAGCACATTTCCTGTACAGTTCACTTAGGAACAGCATTGGTTACTTATCACCAGAGCTTTTATTTAGACACCGAGTAACAAGCTTGTCATGTGAGTGGGTCAAAGGCACTACTTGAAACACAAGTATTGATCCCCAAATATCCTCTCCCTAAAATTTAATAAAATTATTTAGTTAAACATTATAAATATTTATATAAATTATATAAATATTATAACATTAACAAAAATATAAATATTATAAAATATTTAGTTAAATATTATAAATATTTATATATTATATAAATATTATAATATTAACAAAAATATAAATATGATAAAATATTTAGTTAAATATTATAAATATTTATATCTAGTATATAAATATTATAATATTAACAATAATATAAATACTATAAAATATTTAGTTAAATATTGACATATAGAGGAAGAAACTGAAAAGAATCTGAATCTGGGACATTTTTAATTCCTTAAGTTGCACACCATTCTTTTCATCCCTTATACCACTTTCTCACTGGCATTGAAATACACCTTTTTTTTTTTAGCTCATCTTTTGCCTTAACTTGACTTGACTTTGACTTAGCTTGGCTTCTCCTGCCTGTTCACATGCATCCACTGACTGGCAGATGATAAAAACCTTCTTCCCTCCTCTGCTCACTGACAGAATGAGCAGGCTCCTCTGCACATCGACAGACCTGAGCTCAGAGGAGGAAAAAGAAAAAGCAGGAACTATTATGAGGACACAGCATAATGGCACTTGGAGGTTATTTATTTCCAAGTTGTGCAGAATGAGGCCAGTTTGGACACCAAGCTCCCTGAAGAAAGGTCAGTTTGACAGACCTGATTTCACAGAGCAAAGAATGGAGGAGTGAGAAGGGTAAATGGGAAGGGACATCCTGAGCCATGACTGAACCACATCAGAGTCCCCACTACCGACAGCAGGATGAGAAAAGCTTTAATTCTGACAAAGAGATGAATTTCCCCTCCCTTTGGGGCTGGAGTGGTGCAGTGGGGAGCTCTGGTGTCTCTGTGTGCACACTCAGCCATGGAAACACGCAGCTTCCTCGCCAAGGGCAGCTTATCAGCAAGGCAGCCATGAGAAAATGATAAAGGGCAATATAATTACACCTGCTTGTCTCACGGCTGGGTAAATACTGTGGGACTCATGCTCTGCTGTGCTGAGTCCCATAAAATCCATCTGAAGCCACCCTGCAGCTCCCAGGTGAAACACTGGGCACTCCTGTGCTGAATAAAGGCGATCAAAACATCTGAGGGAAGAGTTTTCCACTAAAACAACAACAAAAAAAGTAATTTTAAACATATTTGAAACAGTTTTTCAGAATTGGTTTGATATGATATGTCATCAAGAAAGCAAAAAAAACCAATTTTTCATATTAACAAAATTAATGAGAAAATTGTTTTGATAGGGTAATTACTTTTTTTTTTTAACTATGATCTCTCTATTAAAATCTGTATGAAAGTAGAGTATAAGACACCTGTACTATAAATATTAAAGGTTCTGGAAATTTTTCATTAGGGATAATTGAGTTTTGTTTTGCAAGGAATGCAGGCTTTTTTATTCCCACACAGCATTTAAATGTCAACACTGGACTTCAGAACAGAAGTACTAATTTCTTAGCAGCCCCACCACTAAAAACAAGCTTCCCCTAATTAGAGTTTTGTGGTAACTCTGTAATAAAGGCAGGAATGAGATAAAGATACTTTTTCTCTAAGAGAGAGGGAAAAATCTGTAATCCATACATGCTTGGAAAAGAATTAAAGTGACTACTTCTTTCCACAGTGGTATGTTCCTTAGACTGGAAAAAAAAGGAAAAAAAAATCAAAAAACCACACAGAAGAGTCATGCAGCACATACCAAGCCCAAGAAACTTCTCACTTTCCCACAGAGAAAATTGGCCATTGGGCATTTTCATCTCTGCATCACCAAGTTATTACATCCCAACCACTCTCAGGATAAACTTCAGCTAATTAGATCACAGTCTCCCAGGTTTTAATCCTTGGATATAATTTAACTTTACACCAAAAGATCCTCAACCCTGACAGCTTAATTTGGTGTCGCTGATCGCCCCAGTGCCACTTTAATCAGATATGCTGCAGTGTCAGAGACCCACTGAATTACAGCTGTGGGGCAATCAGGGGTGTGTAATACTGAGTTTTATATTTATAAAGGCTGATATCACCATGATGCACTCCTGAGGCAGATAGGAGATGCTGAAATGAGTGCAGTAATAAGGAACCCCACCCTTTCCATATATACCTGTTAATAGCTGGTTTCCCTTAATAAGACTCTCCCAAAGGACAGGCCTTTTCCTTCCCAGCAGCCACACTTAATACCCACACAAGCAGAAAGGGAGACATTTCCTCCCAGAGCACTGCTGTTACACAACATCAAAAGCTACATCTCCATCTTCTCCACTGGAAAATTCCCTGCCCATGACAAGGGGTTGGAAGGAGTTGATCTTTAAGGTCCCTTCCAAGCCAGACCATTCTGTGATTTTATGGTTCATCAAGCCAGGGGCACATAAAGAGAAATACAAAGAGAAAACCACCACTGAGCACCAGAAAATGAAGTCATAGTGAGAACTGTCCTGTCTGTGGATGAGTCCTGCTAACTGGCCCAGAAGTCCAACTTGCAGCCTCCTTTTTTTCTGTAAATCAAATCCTTTTTCCATTTGCTGTTGCCAGGGAGCAGGACATTTTCTCTCAAGCCCTCCCTATAACTTCCTTTCCTTTTTGCTGTGCTCGCTTGCCTTTGGGCTAACTGGGGACAGATCATCAGCCAAGTGAACAGAGTTGTGTGTCATATCTCTGTCTGTCTCTAAAATAAAGCTGGGTGGGGCCCAGGGAGGAAAGGGGAGCAGAGGGGAGCTGGCCTGGGGCAGGTGTGAAAGACCCACAGCTCAGGAGAGGGGCAGGTGCAGCTCCTTGCCCAGGACAGTGAGTGGCAAGCAGTGGGAGGATGATGAGAACCCCTGGTATTTAAGTTAGGAATACAATCCATTCCTGCATGGAGATGACAGAGGAAGGGGGAAAAGGATGCAGGGAACTGAAAATCCCTGAAATGGAAGGATGGGGACAGTGTGACGCTGTTTAATGCCTAGTAGTGCTTGTGACATTGACAATAAGGATTACCCAAGCTACTAAAAGGACTGCAGCCACCACAGTCCTGCCCCTCAAAAAAAAAGCACACCCACCCTCTCCTGCCCTCTGGAGATCAAAAACTGGTCCAGATCCTGAAAGCTGACCCAGAATAAGGGAACCAGACCAAGCCATGGAGTACAGACAGGTCCTGGAGGTGGGCTCTGAGGAGTAGCACTGATTCAGGGAGAAGTGTGAAGGGGTCTGTCACATCCAGGATTTTGACCAAAAATACCACAGCTCTACCATTAGAGATCTCAAGAGAACACAGGAGGAATCTCCAGTGCATACAAACCCCCAAAATCTACAAACAGAGCGAAACATACACCTGCCTCAGGACACTGTGAGGCTCAGGCACCAGCAGTCCTCCCTCAGCACCCTGCAGTGGGGGAAAGAGCAGCACAGCTTTTGGGGAAGAGTGGATGAAGGGCATGGAATGGAAAGGCAGGGGAAGGTGATCACCCCCACAGGCAGCACTGCCTAATCCCTGTGGCAATTTGGGTAGGCAGAGGGGTGGAGGGGCTGGCAGGAGGACAGTGAAGCCCACGAGGTTGTGTTTCCTGTCCCAGAGGATGGGTGATGCTCAGGTGTCGTGCCAAGCCTTGCCTTGAGTCAGCAAAGCCCTGAGCTCGAGACACGCACCCGGCCGAGAGCAGAAAGTGCCTGGAGCTCCTCACATGGAAAGCACCGTGGCAACTGGGGGCAAGCACAGCAGGGACAGATCCTGAGGTGATTACTCTGACCTTACTCAGTGGGAATTTTTGCCTGAACAACAACTGAGTAATCACTTTGCCTGTTGGCACACACATGACACACCATTGCGTTTTAGATGGGAGTTGTCTAGATTTCTAATTAGTTTGCACTTGTCCTGGTTGTATTTTGACAAAACAGCACTAGACAAGTCTATTTTCTTCTTCCCCCTCCTGTGTTTAATAGCACCTGTGATGCACCTGGGAAACATCTGGGGGGTCCAGCTCCCTGCTGCAGCCTGAGCACAGCTCTGAGGTGCACAAGTGCAAACTCACTGCAGGCTCTGGGTGTGCTCCAGGGATGGTGGCAGGAAAAGTCCAGCTTTGCTGCTGGACTACAGGACAGACAGGGACTTTTCCACCAAGCACAGGTAGCATTGTTCATGGCTGGGTTTCATCCACCATCTCCTGTCCCATAAGGTGCTGTGACTTTGACAGCAGAGTGCAGAGATGTGACCTTGTGCTGTCCTTGCTGAGGGCTGTGGGGCAGCTGGGGTTCATGGGGCAAGGAAAGCCCTTGAACACCCTCTGTCCCCTGACTTCAGCTCTGCCCACACACAGGCATTCACCACCCAGGGCACAGGTCACGAAGCACCTCTCTGCCCAGCTCTCAGGACAGCCCTCTCCAGCACTGCCCCATCCCGTTTGTGGTTCAATGCTTCTCCACAATCTGAATGTTTGGGAAGAAATCCCAAAGCAGCAGCATCTCCAGTATGGCTCTGTTCCAAAATTCCAAGGCTGCCTGACCTCCTCCCCACCACACACCCTGACACAGGCCTGACCCATGATGACTCTTCTCCCCAGCCCAATTTCCTGGCCAAAGTGCTCCGGCTCCTCCGAGCACACACTTAACTTGTTATATAACACCCTCTAAGTGCTGTAGAGTGTTTCAGCATCATCACAACATCATTTCTGCAGATGAAAAATAAAACCCTGGCACCTCCACAGACCTCTGCCACCAAAGGTAATTGCAGAATTTGTTCCAGTTTAGGCTGAAAGGAGAAACAAGGCAAGTGTTACAAGAGGGCTTTTATTTGTTTCAATTGATAGAGGTGCCCCTTGCAGACACCTGCAATTTTATTTCTAAACCCAAAGCAAGACATGTGTGTGTAATTACACAGCAACGTGCTTTTAGTTGTGGATTTAATAGTAAGGCACAGGAAAGAAAAACACCACGTGTGTCCAAGTAAATGTTGTCCTTATGAAACATGGTGATAACAGCCCAAATCAGAGACCTGAGTGCAATGCACGCTGCCAAGAGCCCCAAAAGTCACATCTCTGAACAGTGCAGGGGTTCACATCCCTCCCACAGCCTCCCTGAAGCTGAAGGGAGTGCAAAGAGCAGCCAAGCCCAACATTCTGTTCAGTCTTAAACCTTCACCTGTTGCAACAAATGTGTTGTTACAGGAGTTATCCTGCCAGCATTTGGCACCTTTAAAATCTATTTTGATCTGCAGATAAGATCAGTTTACTAAAACAAGCACGGAGATTGCAAAGGTCTCCTTACCAGCTTAAAGGAGAGGAATTCCAGCAAAGCTTTGCAGGGCATGGGTCGAGCAGGCAATGCCAAGTCTAATAGCTGCAATTTGGGATGCTGCTGCTGCCTGCTGAGGTGTTTGCAACCCTGGCCATGGCACTGCAGGGCCAGCCAGCAGCAAGGCTGTGAAACAAATCAGGGCTGGGCTCAGGCTGGTTCAGACCCTGTTACTGGCAATCCCTTGGCACCCAAACAGCCAAAGCACAGGTGCACAATCTCTGCCACTGAGGGCAATCTGCTGCTGCCAAAAGTCACATTGACTCCAAACACCAGGGGTATTTCTGGTCCAAATGAGTTTTTTAACCTCGTTTAACTGGCACAATTAGAAGTGTGCTCAAATAAGGAAATTGGGTAAGAACCCAAAAGCAGGCTGGCATTTGGCACCTTTCCAAAATGTGAAGAAATTCAGATTTCAGAACTGACCAGATGAGTTGACATAAGGCTCCTGCTCACATTGACCAGTGGCCACATTTGCTATCCAGCCCGAGTGCAGGATGACTACAGACCCGCTAGATTTTCATTTTTTGCCCATTACCATTGGTTTTGCAGAACTTGCTGTGTAATCTGGCATTTTACTGAATAAGTACATTGACATATATAACTCTCCTTAACTGGCAAGGAAATTCACACCAAATCTATTTCTGAAGTTACCACACAGGAGAACTCATTGCAACAGGATACACAAATCCCTGTACACAGAAGCCCTTAAGAAAAAACCCCATTACTCACTTGAACTTTGTCATTGTGTGACTGCTTTGCAGACTGCACACAGAAGGCAACAAGTGTACGTGCAGAGTTACACAAAAATAATCTCTGCCATTTTCATATATTTTCATACACAAGCTTGAGTTTCCTGACAAAAATATTTTTGAATGAAAAATTACTCTGACCTCAGAATTTTATTTTTTTTTTTGGTGTGGTTTCAGGTTTTTCTGGGCAGCTTCACACCACCTTTCTAAAATCACTCACACAGGACAGAAGTGTCCTTATTGTTTCCTAATGAGCTGAATTTCTTACAACATTCAGATTTTTCTGCTGTATTTTCTGCCATATTTTAAGCTATATAACATTTCCTCAGTGGATATATTTTTCAACATAGAAGTTTGTTCCTAAAAGAAGAGAGGACGTGACATGCCCTAGTTCCAGTCCTAACTGGACACCTGCAAATCCAGTGGCAGCAACCAACAGGCTGTAATCTGAATAATTTATACACCCTTCATTTTTTTAAAGACAGTTTTATAGTTGGCATAAAAACATATAAACTTTTCAACAGACAGGAGTTCCAGGTTTCATTCACCTGTAAATATCTCCTTATCTACTCATATCTGTACAGATACAGAATATCACCTGTCCTAAGCACTGACCTCTGTACATTTTTCATGATATTCCTCTGCTGACAGTAAACTTGTGCTTATATGATAGGGTCCCTTTGTTCCACACCTTTATGTGACCCAGTACTGCTGATAATCAAACACTATGACAATAAAAAAACCCAAACCAAAAACCCAAAAAGACTCCTCTCCCCTCAAAAAATCCGAAGTATTTCAAGTGTGGATGATTGCTTCGGGAGGTAGGAAGATGATGTGTCAAGTTACAAGACAAGTTATCATCCCAAAGCATTCATGTTTAGGGCAGCAACGAGGCAATAATAGTTCTTTTGAGGGCAATTAATTCTTGAAATTCAGATGAGACACTTGTCAATCAATAGATCTGCTTAGTGCAAGTCATCTCCCTCTCCTGAAAAAAATTTCAGCATGAAGAAGAAAAAAAAACGTAGTAGAATGTAATGAAAGAATCGTCCCTAAAACCATTTAAATTAAAAATATTTCCTTCCTTGACTAGTTGAAAAGTGTCCCCCTAAGATTTTTCAGGCTTGCTTTGTAAATATGTATATTTTTTGTCATTGTGGCTCAGCACTGAAGAGGTTTAGGAAACAATGGGGAGGAGGAGTGGCTTGTTTGGAAACATAATGACACAGCCGGACACACTCAGTGTCAACAGGGATTTCAACGCACTTGCACAAGACCATATTGTGGGAGAGGTCTGCAGGGTAACTGGGTGAAATACTTCTTGTATCAATAATGTATCATCATCACAATGTCAATCTGTCTGTGCCAGGCTCTGCCGTGTGACACTGGGACAGACACCCTTGGCCAAGTCACCCTTGCCTACAAGAAACAAGAGATCATTTCTTTCAGCATCCCACGAGTGACCTGTCTACAAATACTTGAATTCTCAGCCCCAGCACACAGCTGGCTCAGCAGCCTTAGAGAGGATTGCTTCATTTATGAAGAAAAAACTGTGTCTATTAATTAGTTTCCTGTGTTGAAAGATGCATAGATTTTAGAATCATATTTCAGGAAAGTTACCAAAGGTTCCTCCTGAAAGACTTTGTGTGTGCCTCCCCCCAGAAAATGTTTTTGAAATAATTGTCCCGTCCTCCCAAAAAATCTGGAGTTTGGAAGATGATTTCTTTAGTGAAGGTATTTCAAATAATACCATGAAAACAAAGACAGCCTGAGGAAGAAAACACAGATCCTTTTTCTGAGCATAGGCTGGCATCTCCTCCCATATCATCCTGTGCAGGTCACACCCAGCCCCATCCTCAGCAGCCCTGGCTGCTGCCCCTGCTCTGCCCCTTGTGCTCCATGCCCTGCTCCCAGGTAGGAGCTCATGGCAAGGCTCAGCTCCACAGGTGGAAGCTCCTGCTTTCCTTCCTTCCTTCCTCCTCCTCCTCCCTCCACCCACGCCACGGCAGGGAGCCAGGCTGAGGACACTGGGGTGTGCAGGGAGAGGGCAACCAGGGTTTGGCCTCTGAGCAGTCACCTCTCCTCTGCTTGCTTCATGCACACCTGCTCTGTTCTCTGCTCGTTCTTTGCATGACAAGCCTGATGGTCACATCCAGCTTCTCCTATTTAAATGCCATTTTCATTTTGGTGGACCTGATCTGGCTGCTAATACAGGTGGGAGTCGACTCAGGTGTGCCACTCACTTAAGTTGGTTTAATTCTGTATTAAAATATCCTCAGTCCAAATGTTCTTCAGCTTCTGGTTCATGCTGCCCACTTGGTATAACTACACCTGTAACTGGACTTATGTTTTTGATCTAGAATCCACCTGGCGTGCAAGCAATCCCAAGCTTTGTGAAAACAGAGATGGATGTTTTTCTATATCTATTTCCGTGGATATTAAAGCTTAGGGGGCCAACTAAATATCAATCTCAGTGCAACTCCTAGAGCAAAAGTAAAGCTCCACAAAGATCAGGAGATGCCTGTGCAGAGAGACAGCAGAGCACATGGTTTGTAAGCCTGGTTTGCTCGGGGTAGAAACCCAGACATTAAGTGAGAGTTGAGGGCTGCTTTGCTTTTCACAGTTTTTAGAGGACAAGACTCCAGCCCTTGTTTGTCACAGAAGAGCCCTGCCAGAATAAAAAGAACCAAGCAGAGACAATCCCACATGCCCAAGCTTGCAGAGGGCTCCAAACAATGACTGGGCAGCCAGCCCTCCCTTGGCCACCTGGGCACGGCGGAGTGACAGCGATGACGGGGCAGTGCCAACACTGCCTCTTCAACACTCCATCTGCTCTGGAGGTGAAGCAAAGCCTGCTGTAGGTGTGAGGATCAAAATCCCTGCAGGGAGGGAAGTGCAACAAGAGGGGAAGGAAGGGCCCAAAAGTGGAAATCAGAGGGTTGGAGCATGGAGGGAGAGAAGGAGGAGGCAGCAGGGTCAGACAAATAGCAGCAAACTTAAGGGCTACCTCTGAAGGAACCATTCAAAAATCCCGCTAATTAAAGACCAGAGAAAAATTGCATCCTTGCTCCCTCTATGCTTCTTGATAACAAGGTTTCTTCTACCAGATGAAGCCCTGACCTTAGAGGTAGCTATTCCTATAAAGGAGCTACAAATAAATATTTAAAAATAACAAAATCTGCTGCCTGTGAGGCCAGAGGAGAGTCCTGGGCTGAGATCCCTCCTGAACTGCACTGTAATCGATGGGGAGCAGCCACAGCCCACCTGGTCTGCCCTAAAAGCTGCCATGTCTTCCCAAAGCGTGCCTTGGACACAGCAGAGCTCCTGGAGACAGGTGATGTGCCAACCTCCCCTGCCAGGGGAATTATCCATGAGCTAATTCCCCCCAGCAGGAATGGTGGCTGAGCTTCCTGCTCCAACCTGATGTTTGCTGGGGCTTTCAAAACACCCAGATATGTGATAAATGATTTATCTTTTCCCTAGCACAGGTCTGCTCCCCTCCCACCTCACAATACCCCAAGGGCACAATTAAAGCCCTTCAGGATAACAGGAACACTCCCTGGAGTGCTAATCATGTCGGAGAGATTGCTGGAGCATTTAGAAACCTAAAGCTTATCTTCTGCCCAGTACAAAAGAGGATCTGCTTCTGCAGACATCCTAATCCGCAGGATTCTATTTAAATTTCAGGTGATTCCCGGTGCCACACTGGAGAATAAGAAAAGGCTGATTAGAAGTCAGGTGAATCAATATGTGCTGAATGGCCTAGAGAAGCAGGAGCATTCATCTTGGCAGTAATAAAACTGGGAAAGCTGTGGGTGGATGACTAAAAGGAACAAAGGGCTGCTTAGCAGCGTTGAGCTAGGGTAAAAAGGCCAGGAAGAAAAGCACTCATAAAACTTTATGACTAAGATCAGAATGAGATGAGAAATGCTCTGGAAGAAGTGTTGGATCAGGAAACGTGTCACTCAAACCCACGGTGAGTCACTGGGCTCCTGCCCTGCCTCCTAGGACAACAGGTCTGCCTTGCTGAAAGGGTCAAGTTCCCCTCTTGGATGTCCCCACGAAGGGTCTGGTTTCCTTCAGGGAATTGATGGCACTTCTCAAGGGAGATCCAACCTCCCATTTCAGAGCAAGATAAGCACGAAGGCGCCAGAGCCTCCCGCCGGCTGTTCCAGACATCCATCAGGAACATCAGCATTAGGACAAGGGGGAAAAAATTACCCAGAGGAGCTTTCCAGGGCCACAGATGTGCCCTGAAGGACTCAAAAGAAGGAGAAAGAGCAGCAGCCCTGGGGAAGAGAGGCTGAGCATTCAGCCCAGCTGGAAATGGGGTGTCCTGCGGCCAATGTTGCAGCATTTCCAGGGCCTGTGTTTGTTCTGCCCTCGCTTTATTTGCCCCAGGGCTATGTGGGGAACTTTCTTCTCTCCAGTTATCAATTTGCAAGTCTCATGAGCGCTTAGATCGCTTAATAATCTGGTTTTGGCTAATGTGCATTTTGAGCTTGCAGTCTCTGTTCATTAAAAACAATTTTCTTGTGGAAATACAGGATAGTTTCAGTATTTTCAAACAGCAACATGTGAGGTCCCGTGGAGAGCTGGTGTTCATACTTATTAAAAAGATTACTGAACCATTCAAATAAGATTGTTTCCTATTACATTTCAGTATTAAAAACAAGTGTAGCACTGGGATAGATACCTAAGGGTGCCTGGGTTTGTGCCTTTTAATGGTTTTGCCTTCTCTCTCATCCCCCTTAAAAATCTAAAGCCCAGCCACCTTTGGCAGTGATGTGTAGTAGACCATAAACAGCACTGAGCACAGATTTATAATTACAAGTTTGGTCACGAGGTCACTGTGCCCCTCACAGAGCTTCAGTCCAGATTTTGATTTCTTTTGAAGATTATTTACAAAGCTCATTTGGGTACACTAGCACAAAAATGCCAGAACTACACAGAAAATAATGAGTGGGATTTTTAGTTTGAGTTTTGAGGGGTTTTTTTAAGTTTAGCAAGGTTAAATTTGGGTTGCAGACGCTCTGATTCACAGTCCTTGCCATCATGCTAATTTTCTGCCTGAAAGGCTTCAAACACCTCCACTTTCTACAGAGATTTTGAACTTCTGCTGTCCAAAAAGGCAACCCAAAAGTCAATGGATGAGATTAAATGGGTTTCACTGAAGTAAAGCAGAGATTCACCACCTCCAGCAAAGCAAAAGGAGAGGTCTGAGGCAGCAGTATCACAGCAGTGCTTGGAGTATTCCCAACCCCACAGCAAAAAATGCACCAAAAAACTCAGGAAAAGATCTTCTGTTTGCCAGGTGGCCTTCACTGACTCGAGAGGTTTGCAAGAGGTAAAACCTGGTTGCCTGCACACACACTTGGGAATTTCCACACTGATGCTGACAAATATTGAGGTTCTAAGCTGTTCCTGTTGGATATCTGATCCTCTTCTAAGCACACAGCACATCTACAGTGTGCATGTGTTGTGAAAAACGAGGTTCACATAATTTTTATAGAATTTAAAAGTTTAATAAAAAAACAATTAGGAGAAAAAAATAAAGTATACAAATATGACTGGGTGTCTCTGCATTCAGCCAAGAGAGCACACCTTACTAACAAAGGATTGTCCATTAAAAAGAGAACCCTACTACATATCCATAAATTCTCTTACATATTCATACATTCTTCTTAGGATCTTTGGTGTTCTTCTGTTCAGTTTTCTCTTGCCCCCTTCCCAACAGATCAATCTTCTTGGTGCCATCAGATTTACATTCCCTGATACCAGAAATACAATAAATTCCTCCCCCACAGAGTTCTGGTCACTGCTGTCTTCATCTGGATAAGATAGTTTACAAATGAAGGAGTTCTCTAGCTATTTTTTTTTTTTTCTCAGTCTTTGGGTTATACAGACAAAAGCAGTTTTTATTTTAATACTATGCCAGAGCCTAACATATATGTATTATACCACTATTTCTAAATTTCATCAATAGCAGAAATAAAGAAAACTATATTAATACAACAAAATTTCTCATTCTTATACACATAACATTCATTTTAATATTTGCGAAAAGCCAACAATATAAAATGTGTCTATAACGTGTGAAGTCACATCCAGAGGAACACACGCTGAAAAGTCTCATTGCAGCATGGAAACACTGATGGGTGCCTCACTGGTGACATGTTCCGAGGATCAGAACCAATTTTCAGTGCTGCTCCTGGCATGAGGAGGAGCAGGAAGCCCAAACCCATCCAAACCTCACCAGGCTGCTCCAGCTCTCCTCCGAGTAATTCTGACAGACGGGGGACACCTAGTGGGGTTTTGCTTAAATGCCAAAAAACCTCTCCTATCAGAAAACAATTCGTTAAAAAATATTATCACACAGAATTTATTTTTTTTTTAAATTCAGTTGCTGATTCTACAGGAAAAAAACCCCAAAAATCCCAGTCTATTTTCTCAAAAAGTTCTCTAAGCTTGGTCACGCCATCACACACTATTTCAGTTTTTTTCCCTTTCCACATTCTTTGCCTGGTGTTTCTCAGGGTTTGAAGTCAAGAGATCACTGCCACATTTTGAAACTGTTTCATTCCCTAAACCCAGAATTATTGGCATTAACGAGCTCATCAGCATTACAGCTCCGTGGCCAGCACAGCTCCAAACTACAGGACTGCAACCAATAATTTAAACTGGAGAAAGGCAGGACTCTTCATTTTTATCCCCTTGTAACAGCTAGAATATTATCCTGTCAACAGAAAAACAAATACTTGCCTAAAATCTTTTTGTTGACTCACTAATACGTTATCAATGCAGTTAGCAGGGCTTTTACGGTGGGCACTGTAAAAATCAGCACACAAGTTCTATTTTTATAAACAGGAGTAACAACATGGAGACACTGTGGAATGTAGCCTGATCCTTGAGATGTTTTTCTTTTTTTGATGGGCTAAAACATTTCTATCCTCTGGATTTTCCTAAGGTGAGCACTTTTGTTCTGGATTACTGCAGCTGCATGAGATGGTTGTTTTTTTAAAAGAGCCAAAGCTGAGTGCTTTGTGTCACTTCAGGATTCTTAGTCCATCTTCTGCTTTAGTCCTAAACTTATTTATTAAACCAGAACTCTGGAAAAGTTATTTTCTGTTTTTAGCTCTTCCAGAGTATTGATTTGGAGCACTACCTGAAAACCACAAGACATTGAGCAGGTAAAGTAACAACTTTATCCACTTCACTGCAGATTTAGCTTAAAGAGAAATACAAAGCAATGCCCAGACAGCCCCTGTTCTGTACCTGCAGGACTGAATGTGCTGAGTACCTACACAGTTCTTTCATGTCTCCAGGTAGATCTTGCAATGATTGATAACTCAGTCTGTGCTCCAGCCTGCTCCTTAATTGCCTTAAATACCTGTTTCATCATATTCCCTCTGCTGGCTCCCAAATTTGAGAGGCAGACAAAGTCAGGGGAATGATGTTTGATGGTTTCAAAGTAAAACAGAGTCAAACAGAGACAGGAGAACCTCTCCCCACCCCTCCCAATCAAAGCTAAACATACTTTAAGAGGGGACTGACTGGGAAGGGCCATTTCTCCTGTTCTCTGATGGTAACAAAGCCAACAGCTTCCCAAAAAAGCAGCACAAGCCTCAAGCAGGTCAGAGAATGTGGGGAGGGGAAGATGAATAGAAAAGCAGCACCAATACAGTCTAAACTCAGAGAATTTCAGTTTTTCATGCCAGGAAGATGCCAGTGTGAAACTGGCAACTGAAGCACTGTTTAGTCTCTCTCTGGGTGGATTCACCAAAATGTGGGGGACAGTTCACTGGTACAACAGTACTGTTAATTTTTTTTTTTGTGTGTGAAATCAAACTGCCTGCATTTGAAGTTTAATCTCTGAGTGAAGAGAGGGTACAAGAGCACACAGACCACAGCAGCACGAGGGACACACCAAGGTGAGCCTCTCACACCGAAAAGCAGGGTCGTGTCCCTGACTACCCAGCAAGCTGGAGATAAGGACCCTGCTCCTTCAGGGAGTTAAGGATGACGCATTTCCCATCACCTGGGTGCCAGGTCAGCCTTTCTGAAGGAGATTTCCCTCCTGCCCCACACTGGGTTTGGTGCACTTGCTGAATGAGCTTCCATTATCAGATAAGAGCTGCACAGAGGCTCCGTTGTTTCCCCCAACTCTTCAATTCTTCCCGGGGGGTTTGTGTTACACTGAGGATGCAGTTCATGCTAGGACACTCTGGCCATCCCTCCAGAATGACAGGCTACAAAATTCAGAGCTTTGAGAGGAAAGCAGAGGTGGGATGAGCTGTCAGAGCTTGAGTTAGTACCTCTCCACTCTGCTGAATGCAGCGAGCCCTGGCGCTGTTTCTCTGTGCTGGAAGAGGAGTCACAGCAGTGAGGCGTCACCCCTGCTTTCCCCATCACCCAGGGACACCTCAGCTGTGGGACAGGAAAGCTCCCCTGTAATTACACCACAGGGAAAAACCAGAGGCCTGCTGGCTTATCTCCTTTCCAGCGCTCTCTAAGCCTTTGTTCAGTGCTGAAACATCACTGACAAACTCATAGCATCTTCCTCTTTGAAAGCCAGGACTTTTCCAGACTCTTGCTGTTGGGGATGAGGGTCCTTCAGGTAAAGTGAGCAAGCCTTGCCCAGGTCCTTGCTCTGAGCAAGTCATGAATCATCATTTAAACCACAGTGACAGATAAGCACACAGTCACAATCTCTGTTTTTGCCCTGAGCCTTGGGGATCCACCCCAAGCATGCCCTTGGCACAGGGCAGAGACTGGGCAGAAAAGTTCCTGAGTTTCAAACATTTATCAGGATAAAGAAAGATTATCAAGAGATAAGGAGCTGGGGAGGATTAGCCTAGCAAAAGCCATGAATACAAGGCAGACTCAATGGTTGAAGATTCAAGTTTTCCTGTACTTGCAGTGGGTAGAGTGACCTATAATCTCTGCTCTGCATCCTCTGGCCACTCATTATTCCGTGGAAAAATCAGTTTTTTCATCAGGAAAATTCAGTAATTTTCATCAGGAAGATGTCTCCTGCCAGGCTCTTTTCTTCTCATTCACAATGTTTCCCTAACTGGCTTCAAAATTTTAGAGTTTCCAGTTCTTATGATTTTATCACAATAGTCCCATGTTGTTATTTTTTTTTAACTCAAATATAAACTCCCAAAGGCAAGCTGTTATGCAGGAATCCAGGTTTCATTTAACAACAATAATAATATTTAAATATTTCCAGATGTCAGAAACTCTGAAAAGTATTCTGAAGATTAACAATGTAGCACAAGACACAGAAAACCAAACTGTTTTAAAAAGAGAATGAGATTGTTCATATCCCAAACTTTTTTTTTTCCCCCCAAATAAAATTATTTTCCCTTACATGGAGGGAATAAAAGAGGATGAAGCTTGAGTCAGTGTTGACTGTCTGTGATTACTAACACTGAATTTTACAAATAAAATCTGATTAATCTAAGGTCAAATCCTCATATACAAAGAGGAGGAACAACTCTAAAACTTGTTTATTGTTCTAATCCCTGTTACAAATGCCACAGATTAATTGAAAATTAATTCTGCTCTGTTTTTGCTGTTGTTTGCACAGCACTAGGAGAACATCAGACACTTTACAAATGCTAGAGGCTGACTTAAATAACTTGAAATATGAACATATGACTTTTATATGAGGGGGGGAAGCTGAGAATTCTTTAATTATGGTCTCTGACTGGTCCCAGGCTGCACCTTTTGCTAAAATGAATAGCATTAGAGGTACAAAAACTTGCTTTGTGCAGCCCTGGCACCAGAGGAAGGCAGGCAGGCCCAGGCCCACAATAGCTTTGCTGTTCCTCCAGGACAGCTGGTGTCTTCAGCAGCAAAATGCTTCAATGCCATCGGTTCCTCGCGTGTGTCTCTCACACAAATGCATCACTCAGGTTACCTCACCCGAGGGACTCTTTCAAAGAGTTTATTTATTGCAGCCCCATAAAGGCACTGTGAACCTTCAGGTGAGGGCACAGCATTGTACAAGGCACCACAAAGACACGACCTTCCAGAGAGGACACAACACTCACAGCCTCAAATTCAAGGCAGGGACAGCCCAAAGTGAGAAGTGGACAAACAGGAGTAGGTGGAGAGAGCAAGTTCACACACTGCTCCGCACTCAGTGGCCACTGAGGAGTTTGGAATTCTAGTTATTTATGTATTTAGTTAATTAGATCCACTAAAGAGGTGCATTTGCAAACTAGCACAAGTCCTGAACCCCTTCAGCTCTGCCTTTTAGTGCATAACATCCAGAGGAGAAAACACAGAACTGCTCAGGGCACAAAACCAGGCTCTCAGTGTGAGACCCAAAGGAATTCTCATCCAGGAGATGCCTGAATAAGGCACAATTACAACCTCAGCATGGCATTTGTTGAGGTGAAGTGTCTACAATATTCCATTTGCCTGTTAAGCAGTTATGCACTAATACTTGAATGGCAGACTTTTAATGACAAAGGAACACTGGAAGCATGTGAAATCCACCATTCCCAGGATACCTGTTGCAACTTTTAATCTCCTCCAATCTACATAGAGAGAAAAAAGCAAAAGACAAAATACTTGAATTCATGAGTCTGGACCCCACTGGGGTGAGCTGAGGGCACTTATGGCCCTCAAACCCTGTTAACCAATGCTCCATGTCAGTCTGGAGGCAGAGTGCTCCACATCCTGCTTTCCTCTGGCTGCATCCCCCCTTCCTGCAGCTCCCAACAGCCAGGCAGAGCCACCAGCCACACTTTGATCCCTCAAAGCCACCAGCTTCCTTTCACTAAAGCAAATTCAACCTTTTCATCCCCCACCTTGTTTTGAAAGGTGCCCAAGGGCAGGTTCACAGTGAAAAGACAGAAAGCAAAACCAAGCAAACAAAAAGGAGAGCAGCACTGAGCTGCTTTTATTCTCACCTGCTGTCTCACAGAATAATCTTCCCAGGTGAGGCTTCTCCTGGCACAGGGAAGTTGCAATAATTGCATCTCTTAGCCCAAAATGTACATCACCTTTTAAGAAGACAGCAACACACACAGAGGCAAAAACAGCTAAAGAAAAACTCCCCACACAACCGCCTCACTTTATATAGGCTCTGAGAGCACTGGAAGGGAAACACAGAGCACCTGGGAAGTCTTTAAAAATCACAGCTGCAGGAAACCTCCTCGCATGATTGATCTGTAAAGGTCTGACTCTGCAGAAAAACAAAAGTGGTTTCAGCTGTGTTTTAAGGCAAATCACAAGCTTCAACAGGGGTTGTTGCTGCACGGCAATTTTGTTTTTTCTGTGCTGAACACTGGCATTTTGGAGTAGAGGAACAAGTCCAAGCATCTCTCAGGATTTGTCCAGACTAGCACGTGGCCATGCAGTGTGTGTCCCCTCCACACCCAGTGCTCTGTCTCTCTTGATATAGTTAATGAGACAATTAATTAGATTGCAATTAATAAAGACGAAGGAGCAGCTGGGAATTTCCTGTGTGTGACTGGTATGAGGTGGCATTGCAACCTCTTCCAGGCAAATTGAGAGGGGGATGCCCCATCCCTGGAAGTGTCCCAGGCCAGGTTGGATGGAGCTCTGAGCAGCCTGGGACAGTGGGAGGCATCCCTGCCCATGGCAGGGGCTGGAACTGGATCATCTTTAAGGTCCCTTCCAACCCAAACCATTCCACATTTCTTTCTTTCTATGATAATAGTCCATCAAACATCACTTACAGAAGTTTGGGGTATTTTGCCTTGCTGAAAACCAGAGTTGTGCTTGATAAAGTATTTGGTTCTGTAACCTTTCAGTACTGGTAAGGCAAATCACTCCCTTGTTTGAGAGGCTGAAACTCTGCTCTGGCTCTAAGCAATGGTTTAAATTCTCTGTTCCAGGTCTGCTCCAGAGGGAGCTCTTTGACTCTCTTGTTCTGTTCTTTCTTCTCTGCTTTGCATCACAGCCACCCTTTATGCTTCCGTGTCCTTTCCCAAATTCTGCCTCCTTTAGAGCATCTTCCTTCAATTCACCTGCTGCTGCTCCTTGCAGCCACCTTACACACTTTGCTGCCCTGGAAATTTTCATGTCTTGCAGGCAAAATTGTCTTACTTGATCCTCTACTTGCCTCTATCATCTCTGCTGCTTCAAACCCCTCAGTGTCCAACCCTCATCCCCTCCCACTCACTCTTCAGTGCCTGTGGAACTGAAATATTTGATTATATAATGATGTGATCATATATTTATATATATATTATATATTATAAAGGTATAAAAACATTATAATATTATATAATGTTTTATATAATATAATATATAATATATATAATATATAATATAATTTTTATATAATACATATATATTTTCTATATATTTATATAAATATAAATATGTATTACATAAAATATAAATATATAAAATATATAAATTATTACGTAAAATATAAATATATAAAAATATAGATATTACATAAAATATATAATATAAATATATAGTATATATTATACACTGTATTATATATAGTGTATAATTATGTATATTACATAATACAGATATAAAATATAGAATGTAAATGTATAAATATTAATATAATAGACATCTATCTAATTATATAAATATATAAATAAGTATATCTAATTTGATTATATAATGATATATATTATATACATAATATAAGATTATAAGGGTGCTCCACAGTTCAAGGCATCTGGGAGCTGCTTCAGTCAGATGAGGGCAGTGTTACAAAACAGGTTTGGTTCCCAGAGTCGCACTTCCCTGCTCCTCCTCCCTGTGTAACTATTGGTTGGTGTTCTGAAATCATCTAGGCTGCAAGGAAATAAGCTAAAAAAATAAAAAGAGAAAGGAAGAGATTCATGCCAGCTCACCCCAGAGTTTACATCAAGGCCACACTGACACATCTGCAGAGGAGGCAGAAGATGCTGTGGCCAGGGAGGGACCAGCCAAGGACAAGGAGGAGTTCTGAGGCAGAACTTCTCTGCCAGAGGCAACATGTTCCTGCAGCCCAAGATTTGTGTGTCTTGGGCCTTGTGTGTTTTTAGTGTTTTTGTGTGTTTTTAGGCCTGAAATTCGAAATTGGATTGATCTGGCACTTACTGCAAATTAGAATTTCTTCACCTGTACATCACTCTTTTATTTGAATCTCTAGCCCATTCCTCTTGCAATTTGCCACAGGTCCTTGGAGCAGTAATTTCTTTCTTTGAATAGGCAAGTGACAAAGATGACAATTCCTGCCTCGGTGTAGGGGTGGAAGCCAATCTCTAGAACATGATAAATGCAATGTATTTACTGAACTTCCTTGGAGAAGAGAGGGAGTTGGTCAAATCTAACAGAGCAATGTTTGCCAACCCAGAAGTGAAGTCGTGCATATTCAGGATATTTACCTTTTGAAAAAGCTCATTTATGACCAAGAGTTCATTTTCAGTGCAGTACTCTGAGAGGCAGCCATGGAATTGCTATTGGTGGTAATATAAAAATTGCAGCTAATTTCACAGGTAACGTTCTTATTCACCAGGTTAATTCAGGCTGAGGATATTTAATTCTGCCAGTCTAATTCTCAAGTGGCTTATTCTACAGGGAAGGAGCTGAAAAATACTCAGGAGTGCCCTCAGGAGCAGTGGGTAACGAGTACAAACTAGGGAGAATGGTAAAACTCATCTAGCAATTCTGCAATGGACTACAAGACTACATCCACGAGGGTGACAAGGATGATCTGGTGCTCAGGCTGAGGTTACAGGCTGGACATTACCACAAGCCCCTGATCACAGTTTCCACAGACATGAATTTAATTCAGTAATTGAGCAAAATCACTTTCTTCCTCTTTCTCTTTTCCTCTACACCCAGACCCATGCTTCCAAATTCAGTTCCAAACCATGGAAGCAAACACTGCTTGAGTTTTAATTTTTATATTTTAATGTCAAACTTCATCTCAGCATGATTTTTCTTCCACGACAGCAGCTACCAAATGCTGGAATTGAAATACTCAACTTATAAAATGGATAGGATTAATACTAACACAAATAAGAAATGAAATAACAATGTGGTGGTTAATCAGAGGAATTTTTACCTGACAGTTTACTCACAGGCAGAAAGTTGTATCTGTAAATTACATATAGGCAATCCATTAGCAATATCACCTCCATGAAATATTGATTTGAGATTATTTCTCCATCATTTCCCAGGTGGTGGCCTGTCTCCAAAGGCCACCTTGGCAGTTGCTAGGGAACAACTCCATAGCTCAGGGAGGGCAGCCCTGACCACTGTTCACGTGCACAGTGACATGATTTGGGGTTTTTAAACATTTATTCAGTTTGTGTGCTTTCAAAAGCAAAATCATTGATTGAATTCTGTTTGGTCTGTAGATTGTGTCCAGGATATGTGGATGAAAGGAGAAAAAATGAACAGTGATGCAGAAACTACGGCACCTCCCAGCTTCTATGCACATGAAGAATTACAGAATTTACACTCCTCTTTGGCTTCAACTGCTTTAAGCTGAAGGAGACTACAGTAATTCCCTGGAAGTCCTGGGAGGGAGGTTTTGCTCCTGGTCTTTCCCACCTCTCTCCTTGGAGCTTTCTTGAATTGTGCTCGTTCAGTTCCTGAATACAAAACTCCAGTGATGGAGCAGGGAGGAAAGATTCCTTCCCCCATTTGCAGGCACTGCTCTCATTTATACCTCCAGACTGTGTTTGTTGTATTTTCATAAAACCATGGCATTGCTGCCTGATGCTACTCTTTTGACATCCTGTAGACCTAGAAGTCTTTTCTACAGAATTTGACACTGTTTTGACAGTGAAACTCTGCAAACTTCTCTTGGGTCATGGCTGTCCGAGCAGGTTTTTATTCCTGCTCTGCAGCAGTAGATTTAGCAAGATTAAAATATTTTAATGGATTCCCTACAGAAATGTAGTCAAATCAATGGTTATCAATAATGCAAATATGAAATTGTCAAAATAAAGCAGTGCTGTATCTCTGCCTGTAACCTGAAGTAGGATATTAATCTTAAAAGAAGAAGAAAATATGAAAAGTGTAGCATCCAAAAATTATTTCAAAAGCTTGACTCAGGAAAGGATAGAATATTAAAAGGGGGAATTAGTCCCAAATGTGGGTGTCCCAAACTACTTTTATTGGCTAAGACTCCACTGTACAATGTGCAATTCAGTTTACCCTGGTGTGGAATCTTAGCTCACGTGAAGTCACCTACATGTCAGGAAACTAAATTTAGGCATCTGTGTCTGGAACCATGTCCAACCCCTGTCATTCTGTCTGTCTTGTCACTGTCCCCTCCAAAAAAACCTGCCCCCTAGTCATGAGAGTTGCCATGCAGATCTCACAATTGTTGGGATGAAAGGTGGAATTCTCTTTCCTAAAGACCCAATCCCATTCCCTGAAAATGCCAGACAAACTAAGCCAGTACTGAGCCAGAACGAAAACACAAAACCAGCAACAGAAACTCCACAAGCTGATGTATTTTTATTTAGACACGTACCACCCCCATTCTTCTGGCTGAGACCCTTCCCTTTGTTCAGATCTGGGGCAATCCCCAATGGAGATGCAAAGGGCAGCAGTGTGGAGGCACTGGAGGAGGTGGAGAAATGCAAATCCCCCATTAACCCTCTTTTGGGAGGGGGAGGGAAGGGGCTGTGTAGGTTGAAGCAGGAAGCAGGATTTATCACCTCAGCTAAAATTCCATTAACCATTAACTAACAGGGGAATCCAGGCTGTAGAGGCTCTCCAGAGCCACAAAAAGAGGGAAAACATGGGCCCCAACACAGTTATCCTCCAAAGAGCATGGATATGGCTCCACACAGAGCTGGGCAGAACTGAGAAAATGAATGGCATTTTTTAGCTTTTTTCTTCCCCAAATATTTCTATGTTATTATATATTTATAGTTACTGTTTGCAGCTATTTTTATAGCCTGCCTGCTGTTTAAGATAACATGTTTTACCCATGCTTCAGAGATTATAAACTATGCTATTTGTTCTCCCAGCTCTGACCAGAAGATTGAGCAACACAGAAGGAGAGGAAGAAAAATGGAGCAGCTCCAAAAACCCCGATGCCAACAGTCCAAATGTGTGTGATAAAACACAGCAAGATATCGCCAAGGCTTTTTCTTACCCGTTCTCCCACGCATCAATTTAGATTAAAACACAGGGGAAAGCAACACTTATGGATTTCCCATGTTCTGGAGGGAGAGAGCACTGCCTGTAGAGCATTTCTGGATGAGAGGTGCTGACATAAGTCCTGCTTGTTGATGCACAGCGGAGAGATGCAAACACCACAGCACTTCTGTGCACAACACATGGTGTCAGGCCAAGTGTAGCCAAGTTTCTTCAGTCCTTATCTTGCCCATGTTTATTTTTTTGCTAGAAGGCCTAGCATTTCCTTATTTGTATAAAAGATAATCTACCTTTCACACCTTGGTGTCTGGATCCTGTTTATTGTGCATTTCCTCACAAAGCCAGGCAGGTAGCTACTGTCTGCTGCCCATTTAACAGCTGAGAGAAGGAAACCAAATAAGAATGAGGTCAAGACTCATAGAACCAAACTCAAATCCAAATTTTTAGTGCCACTGAAGCCCCTCCAGGCCCCCATCAGCTGGCCCCTATGCCTCTGTTGCTCTTTGTGGTGTGACCTCGAGCCCTTGGTCATGAGGAAGTGTGGAGGTCCCCTGCCAGTTCCACACATCCCAGCACCTTCTTCCTGGGCCAAACTGAGTTTTGGCAGATAATCTCATCCAGAAGGTCAGTGAGGTGGGAAGTGCTAGCTGGGATGTGAACAGGGACAAAGGCTTCAGCCCACCTGCTGTGTGATTTGTGGCTGTAACCTGAATGTGGATTTTCCCTGTCCCAGGATGGTGGTTACCCCACAGGTGTAAAGAGTGCTCATTCTCTTATCCTTAGGACAGCTTTATCCTCATATCCCATGTTTCTTTCCTTTATATTCCTGCAGAGTCTAGGAGATTCCAGCTGTAGCCACCTTCCATCCTGCTTTGCTGTGAAAATGAAGACAAGCAGTGAGGAGAGGAGGAAATTTAGGCTGTACCTAAAACCCCTACACAGGAGCACCTTGGCCCTCACACCAGAGGTGTCTCCAAACCCTAGAGGTGTCTCCAAACACACAGTCCCACGTTTGCCACTGATATTTGTGCAGTCCACTTGCACACGTGACCTCCTAGAAACGACTTCACTTTGTTTGAAATGTGTATCAAATTTGTTCCCTGTAACTTGAACTGCTGAGATCCCCAAAACCCAGCACGTGATGGGCACAGTTGACTGGCAACGTGCCTGAGAGGAACAGAGTTGTTGTGCAAATACTAATTATAAGATTATAAAATAAAAGCCCTTTAGCAGCAAAACAGCCCAAAGGAAATGTGACTGTTCAAACTTTTGATTTATTCATATGACGCAGCACGAAAGGGCACCTTCAACTCAGTTTTATGTTTAACTGTTAATATTCTTTATCATGTTATGGTAATTCCTCAGGCAACCAGACAGATATGAAAAACAGTTCCCTTCCTTATGGCTGATGGTGAAATTTTGTTCTCTAACAACAGCCCAGCAGCAAAATTACTGTATTGAATGTGTAAGATAATACACAAAATTATTTTATTATAATGAGGTTTTTGCTTAACTTTGTGCCTAAACTGGGCTGCTAGGTGCTTTGCTTCCTTAATTAAATTAATTTGGACAGAAAACTGATCAGAAAGAAAACCTCTAGAGAGATTATATGCTAAAAAGAAGAAAGATCAGCTTAGGTCCTAAACATATAATAGATAAAGGAAACACAGAGAAAGGGATTTGCTATTCTCCCTGAAACTGAGATTAGATTTTCCTCTGTCCTTCCACAGATGTGTCCTTGCACCAAGCTCTGCAAAGAGCTCTTGTCCAGGCCTTTGGTACTCTATTCCCTTGTCTTCAGATTTATGCTGACTTGAATCCATTAATTGTTGGGTTGTTCTGTGCAGGGCTGGAAGTGGGACTCGATGAACCTTGTGTGTCCCTTCCAGCTCAGAACATTGTGTGATTCTGTGAAAGGCAGGCCACTGAGTACTGCCCATTGCTCATGGGAGGGTCAGTCAGCCCTGGCTGCTCAGGGCTTGTGTCAATGAGTTTTCAGAATCTCCACCCCACAACCTCTCTGGGCCCCATTCTGACCAGACTCATGCTGATATTTCCTTTCTCTGGTACCTACTCAGAGATTCCAATGTTTCAGCCTGTGCCCACTGCCTCTTGTCCTGTTACCCTGCCCTTCTGAGAAGGGCCTGGCCTTGTCCTCTTCAGCCTGCCATGAGCTAGGCCCAGGCAGCAATAAATTCCCTTGTGCTGGGGAATTTAAATTCTCTTCTGCAGTTTGAACAGTCCCAGCTCACCCTGGCTCTTCTTGTATGTCCTGGGCTCCAGCCCATTGCCTGTTTTGGTGGTCCTGTGCTGGACTTCCTCCTCAAAGTCCAGATCTTGTACTGGGAGCCCCAAGCTGGACTCATGGCCTCGCTAGTGCTGAGCCATTTGCCACGGCCCTTCTAAACTGACTGCTTCCACAGTGGGAACATTTATTGCTCTCTGTCCTGCTGTCTTGGTCATTAATAAAGGCTTAAACCTCTCCTGGTGTGAGTATTGATCCCCCAGACACGCTGCTGGTGACTGGCCACCGTTGGACTTTGGATCACTGACGGTTTACAAACAATGCTCTGAGCCCAGCAGTCCAGCCAGTTTTCCACCCACCCAATCATCCATTTATCCAGCCAATATCTCACTAGTTTGGCAATAAAGGTATTGAAGGAAACACTGTGAAAGGCCTTGCTGGAGTTTAGGAATACGATTCTCTCCCTTTGTACACAGAGCTTGCCTTGCCATCACTGAAAGGGCACAATTACCCCTGGGCACATCCATCTTAGCTCTTCCAAATCCACTTTTTGTCCTTCCTGTGTCCAGAAGTGGCTCCTTAGGAGGATTTGTTGTGTGACATCCCCGGGGACTGAGCTGGGGCTGACCATCCTCTGGCTCCTTGTTCTTCCTGAGGCTGGGTGCTTTATTTGGCTTTTTCATTGGGATTCATTTCACTGTGATGACTTAGAGTTCACTTACAGAGAGTGGCCTTGCAGTGACAGAGGCCACTTGCCCAGCTCCATAGATGCCTCCCATGGTCCTGTCCATGGCTAATTAGCCCAGTCACTCGCTAACTCTCTTCTCTGGCTGTGGTTTTGCTCCCACAGGCTCTGCTGAAAGGCTCAGACACCTGAAGGGCCAGAGAACCCACCTGAGCAGTGATAAACCAGGCAAAAAATGGCACCTCAGCCTATTTTTTATTAGGCATGGGGTCCTGAGCCCCAGAGCAGAATCCTCCTAGATTTTCACTGCAAAATGTACTTTAAAGGAAGAGCTCTTGTCCCTCACATCCTTTGCTAGACTCAACTCCAGCTGAGCTTTGTTTTTGCCAACCACATCCCTGTATGCTCTGCAATGCCTTGGGACACCAAGCAGCCTGTCCCTGCTTTCTCCTTCTGTGTATTCCTTTGGTTTTTTTGGTATCTCTCTGAATTAAGATCACCATACAAAGGATTGGAGCTTTAAACTATTTTACATAAGCACCCCACTGCAAAATCACACAGTCATTAGACCCTTTTCATCCCAAGCTCCAGCAGAAATAATGTTTTCTGATTTTTTTTCCCCCCATTCCATTTCTGGTTACCTCCCATCTTAATTTAATTCTATTATTTTTAGTTCATGTCTTCATTTTCTGTAAGCCTCCTAATATCACCTCTCCCCTCAATGTTTTGCTCCAATTTTGCTCCTTATATAATTGCATTTCTTTTGACTGGTTACCCCTGGGGTTCATTTCATCTGTTTTCAAGCAACATGAATTCACTACATTTAACTACATACATCAGTATTAATAAATATAAAGTTTTAAAAGCTCGTGGTGCTATCCAGTCTGATAAGTCTTTATCAACTGTTTTCTTACTATATAATTATTATTCTTCAGTGTAATTATTTCTGTAATCTTTGCATTTTGGCCTCATAATTTCAGAGTTTCTGAACATGTTACTGAATGCAGGTTTTGGGGGAAGCAGGAAGATAAAGTCCTATTTCCTCCTCCCAAAATCATATTTCAGTGTTCCCTCACACACACCCATAAAATAAAGCAAAATCTCTCCTTCCACTATGGCCCACAGTTATTATTCAGATGCTTGTGATTCATTCAGTTTACTCATGCAACAGCATGCACATGCATTTGAAATGTAAATTTATTAATCTTATAAAAAATATTGCTTGATAATTTAAGGACTTATGGCCAAACAAAGGATCTATAATAATAGGAGTGGTAATAGGCACTGTACTTTATGCATACAGCTTCATTTTCAAAGAACCATAAATAGTGTAACAACAAAAGAAAAACTGAATAATGAATGAGAAAGTTCACACCTCTTGCTGTAATTTTGATCATTAATTTTTATTTGCTATCAGGAATTAGGTGGAGGCAAACCCACATACTTTCATCCTTTCAATTTTCTTTCTGGTATTAATTATATTATGTATATTTATGCAGAAAAGCTCTTTCACTAAATAGTATTGAGCTATTAGAATTACAAAAGCTTTGACAATAAACCCACATACTTTTTTTCCTTCAGAAATCTGGATCTATGTGTCTACTTCAGTATCTATCTAGGATTCAAACATGCAAGTATTTTGTCCTCTCTGCAGCCCTTTTTCATATCAGTAAAACAACTGACTTAACTCTTTTCTAAATAGCTTTCCAGTTTCAGTTTTTAAAACCTTTTGCACCTTAGGTTAATCTTAGTACTGGTAAGTCAAACAAACAAGAAGCAAATTTTAGTGAGAAAAAATGGAGAAAATTCCACAGAGTTTATTTTGATATTTAGGAATGAACTAAATTATATTAAAAAGTTTATATTTCCCAATTATACTATTGGGTTTTTAATTAAATTTGACTTTCTGAGATCCGTTTTCTGAGAGCTGAATCAATCTTAAGGATTTTGATCAGAAACCAAAGTGAAGAAGGGAAAAGTTGAAGTTTGAAGATGAAGTTGACGTTCATAACTTTGTAAATTAGGTTCTACCTTCTAGCACTTAAGACATTTTTCTGAGAGTTCTTAAATCTTAAATCTGAATTTTTTTTGTTATGGCTTTAATTAAACTGTGTCTGCCCCAGCTCATTAGTCACAGAACCATCAAGGCTGGGAGATCCCAGGGGGATTTTTCCAGTCCCACTGCCAGCCCAGAGAGTTCTGGAAAATTTGAGGAGTGGGGCCACAAGAACCTCATGAGGTTCAACAAGGCCAGATGCTGCACCTGGGATGGGGAATTTGGGAATCATGGAATCACAGGATCATCGAGGTTGGAAGGCACTTTCAAGACCATCCAGTCCCACCATCAACCCCATCATCACCCCTAGAACACGTGCCAAAGCGCCACATCCAGAGCCTCATGAGCACTTCAGCAGTGATTCACTGCATCTTTCACAGGGATTCTGTTCTGAGCACCTTGGATTTTTGCTTATGTTCAACACCTGAAAGGCAATGCCCACCAGTCTGTAGCACAGCACTTATCCCAGACTCCACATAACCTGTGCCAGTAAAATCCCAGCACGCAGAGAAGGTCCCTCAGTTCCCGTCAGAGGAATGTCTGGGACCTTATCTGCGCCGTGAAGAAATCCCCGAGGCTGAAAGCAGAGGTGTCTGCCCTCTCACTGCATTCCCAGGCAGCCCAGAAGGGCTGTCCCCATGTCCCCACGAGCCCCTCGGGGGCAGCAGCCCCAGCAAAGGACCCGTGTTTGTCCTCAGAAATTTCAGCTCTCAAAGCCAACAGCCTGGGCCACGTTGCAGGAATTAACTGTACTCCAGCTGTGTTGCAATCAAGGGCAAAAATGTGCCTTTGCAATCCTAAACTTGTGCTTTTAGGCAAGATGTTCCACCAGATTACCTGCAGGAGGAAAGGGTCAGTTATAAACTATGCATGCTTGTCCTCACTGAGCTATGTAAGGTCAGCCTTTGCTGATAAGGATGAAGATACTCTGTATTCCTGTAAAAATGGGGTACCTTATGAAGAAATAAATTGGATTTTGAAAGGTCTGGCTGCTGCCATTTGTTTTTCAGTGCGTTCATTGCTGTTATTTCAGCATGACCTATGAGAAGCTTAGTGCTCACTGCAGTTATACAGCTGATGATAGGAATAATCACCAATATTTAATGTTAAAATGTTGTTATATAATGACAAAAATGGGCTTGGCAGAAGTCCACAACAAAATGCAAGTGAAGAGGTCTCTGAAGCCTTTTCTGCAGTGCACACCACACTCAGAGAGAAGGTTTTCCCTTTCTCTTCTGTTGATAGGTGGGGTTTTATTATGGAATTACATTTTTAGAGGAACCAGAATAGAGCAATGGTCTCGTAAAATTAAGATCAGGAAAACATGTCAGGAAGAGAAAGAGGTGGGTCAAAAGAGGAGGAAGCTGGACAATTCTCTGCTGGTTTTGTTGGAAAAGCAAAAGGTGGCTGTGGGTGACACAGACAGGCACACACAGAAATGAGGGAGGTGTTCAGGTAGTAGCTCATGTCCACATCCAGGCAACTCCTGCCAGCACCTCTCAACCTCTGCTAACATGACCAAAACAGCTCCTTTCTAAGGGATGAATGACACAAAAAACCCCGAAGAACCAAAGGGATGCAGGCACCAGTGGCACCACGTTGTCCTGGCATCTCTCACCCCCAACAAAATTGTCAGAAGAAAACCCATGCAAGAGGGTGTTCTGCAGCCTTATGTTCAGCAGAATATGCCAAAAAGAGCCCACATTGGCTTTAGACACACTAACCCAGATAAAAAAACCAAAAAAACAAAAAGCAAGCAAAAATCCCAAGCCAAAAAACCTATCACAGGACACAAAATAACAGCTTTTCTGTCTGTTTCACACGTAGCTCTACTGAAACAAGTCTTTCAAGTCGTCTGGAGGCAGCCTGTTTTATGCAATAACCCATTAAATGTTTCTCATCTTGTTTTTGTCTTAGTTGCTGCACTGCCAGTATGAAAAGCCTGTTGCAGCTGCCTGCCCCTTTGATGCTGGTAGAGCCAGGAGCAGATCTGCCCATCAGTCAGTCTCTAGGAAATGTGGAAGATTTTTTGTAGTCAACTCTTTATGTCTCCCATCCCTCAAACCATCCTGCTGGAGCCTGTTCCCTAATTTCACTCTTGTGTATCGTTTTGAGGTCCTGATTTCACTGTTGTGTGTTTCTTTGAGGTCAAATGGTCTGGGACAAAACAAAACAGAGAGCACAATTGATGCAGAAAGTGTCAAGAGTCATCAGGGCTCTTCCCTGGAAAAAAAAATGAATTAATTTTTCCCTCTATGATCCTGAAAGCTGTAATTTTTTTGCAGTGGTATCCTCCATGGAGTCTGTCACTGCAGCTGTGAAAGGCAGCACGAAGTGAGAGGGACCATCCATGAATATCCATGGGGAAAAAGAGGAATTCACCTGCCTCTTTATCCTGAGGAACTGGGCTTTAAACCAGACAACTCCTTGAAAAATAAACAGGTTGTGCTTGAGTGTTCCCTTCAGGAGATCTCAGATGTAGCTGTGGGTCTCTACACACGGAACAGCACCTGTGAGGAGAAGAATATCAGACAATCTCTTAATTCAAACAAGGATCATGATGTACCTGAGCTTTTCCAGGCATTTCAGTAACTTCTGAATTCAGGCCTGAGTAAATGTCAGACTGGCACAAGGTATTGACATTCCTGAAGAACATGGAACAGCAAACCCAAGGATGGAGGAGGATGCCAGCTCCACGCTCGTTCTCAGACTGAACACATAATTTCTGGACACACTCCTCAAAAAGCTTCAGGGGCTTTACAGTCTGTGTCTCAGAGCTTGCCTGGGTGCAGTCATAAAAACATTGGCAGAGGTTTCACGCAGGTACAGTGAGTGCTCTGTGTGCACCAGGAAGGAGAACCAGCTCCTTCTTGATTTGGCGTGGATTTATAGCCCTGAATAGCTCGTCTGTTCTCTTTTTCCAGGCAAGGTTTCAGTAGGACACATCAGGTAGTTGGCAGAGTTCTTTAATGCTCAGTCTTGGGAGGAATGGGTTAAAAAGCAGAAGACTGGAGGAGGGTTGTAAATCAGCCCAAGTGACCTTGCAGCTGGAATAACCCTTGATAAGCCTGTGCAAACAGCAGGGCCAGAGATCCCCTGGCATGGGCATGAGTTTAACAATGTCTGTGTCTCCTCCTCTGTGCCTCTGCTTTGGGGATCCCCTGGCTGGAGAGGTAATGGAAATCACTTTATTATTTGTGTTTTAGTCATGAATTCGTGGTTCTTTGTGGTTGTTCTGGCTGCCTGCCTGTGCTGACTCACACACACACCCTCCAGCTGACACAAGCCACACGAGGGAGGAGAAAGCTCTCAGCTTCAGATTTAACATCCACCTAATTCTCAGCTCTTCCATAGCACTTCTACTGGCTAAACCAGGCTTTTTACACATCTAGCAGGCCTCTCCACCATCCTTGGAGCATACCTGAATCCCCTTTGGTTCAAACTTCTGTTACAGATCTGTTTCTGTTAGTGACAAACCCTCCTGGGTGGGAATCCCTTCGAAGCCTGTACCATTTCCTAGCGTGACCAGCAGCAGTAATCATTGCTACACACTGTGCCCCTCAAACTCCTTTCAGCATCAATTTTATAGTTCAAACCTCCCTGCTGCCCCAGAACCTGTGGGTGGCAGCCAGTCACCCTGGGTGGCTCAGCCAGGAGGCTTTTGTGTGTTCCATGTGGAAGCCAGGAGGGAAAATCAAGCTCCTGATCCATAACCTCAGTAGACAATAGTCTCAATGGAAGGTAATTTGCAATTGCTCTGCTCCCAGGGGACAGAAATAGTGGCCTGAGAACAGCATGTGCTGTGAGGACTGGAGTGTTATGCATAACTAAAAGTGCATTTCGAGCCCTGGCTGGGACATTGCTCCTTGCAGGGACTTCAAGGGATGCCCACATTTAGGAGGCAGCTCCAGTCTGCAGAGTGCAACCTTAAAAAAGCATCGGTGTTCTTTGTGGGCACTTGGCCAGAGAGGAAAAACAACCAAGAGAGAACCTCAAAAGCATCAGAGTGAAATCAGGGTGCCTCCACGAGGTTTTTTTTTCCTCCCTAAAGACCCATGCCTTACACAGCTGCTCCTCTGCTCTGCAGTTTCATGCTTTGGATCCACTTTTCTCTGAAGCTGAGCCAGCCCCTTCTTTATGTATCACAGCAACCCTTTTCCTGAAAGCCACACCAAAAAATTGCCTTCTTGCAGGTTTTTAACCAATCTGTGTCCAAGCAAGTGTCTAAGGAAGACTCAATCTTTCAATCACATTTGAGAGGGACGCAGGTTTCCTTTTTAGCCTTTTATTCTGTTCACTTTCCTTTTACTCGGGCGATGGGAGAGCCATTGGGACATCTCTCTGAAGAAGACAGCAGTGTCATGGGTGTAACCCCACTACTTTCACTTCAGTTTCAGCTTTGGGTGTGTTTCGTGCTCAACAGCATCCACAAGAACGGACACATCATTTCAGGGGTGTTTCACAGGACTGCTCACCTTCTGCCCCGGGTCACTGGATGTCCCCAGGCGAGAGGATTGTCCCTCTCTCACAAGATAAGCAGGCTAAGCTCAGCTGGCTGCAGCAATTTCTGCTCTCCTGCTGCAGAGGGGAGCACCTGAAGGAGCTGTTAAGGGATTATTGCTCCTCCAGGGAGCCCTTTGAGGATGATGATGGTGATGACTCCATGCAGAAACACTGGAATTAGGCTTCCCTGTTCACATGCAAATAGCTGAAATCCCACCACAGCCAAAACCCGCTGTTCTTGCTCCATTCCGAGCCTGATCTCCCACCTAGAGAAGAGTCAAGGGATGCAGCTTTTGCATCCCCGTCACACGGTGCTACGATTTTTGGATTTGTGCGGGCTGGTTGCATCCGAATTACATCAAATTTACCTACTCTGAGTGCACAGGATGCAGGAGACCCAGTGGCCTCCTTCAAGTCCTTTCCTAAGTGACTAACTCAGAGTGTTTGAATGTCAATCAGTGCTGATGAAATAACTCACGGGCTAATTTATCACCTTCAGCATATCTAAGACAGAAATTCCAAGCCTTTCAGTCAGGGATCAAGCAAGTGCTGAAGTACCGACACATTCCTGAATTGTTAGCTCCAAGCCTGCCATTCTGGGGCGTGTAATGGGATGCTAAAATCTGGCTATTTTGTGAATTCTTTGCCTTAAGGTCTTCTGGCAGTTCCCAACACTTAAAGGGTAACTTCCTCTCTGAGCAGCAGCTCTGATCTCTGCAAGGATACCCTGAAAATCTTATTTTTCTTGTGGAATCACACAGTCTCCTTATGTTAAGTGTAGTCCACTATTAAAAGACTATGTATTGACTAGGCATTTTCAACAAATCTGACTGGTATCAAGACACACGAACCTTATGGATTAATTTTAAATAAGAGGCTTATTTTGTATTTAAAAGCTGTAGGAAAAAAAAAAAAAAACACATTAAAACGCACCCAAACGTTGCCAATATTTATGACAGGCACCGTGGTGGCTGTGGCCATCCTGCTGCTCCTTAAGGAAGTATCCAACCCACACCCTGGGAATTATTATTATTATTTTCCAAGGTCTGACCCTCCCAGCTTGGGCAGTGGCAGCCCTGATAAGGCAGTCTGCCTTGGGAATGAGCCTGGAGAGCTCAGGAAAGGGCAGGACAGCCAAGCACAGAGCTCTTGCATCACTCCTGAGCAGGAATCTGCACTTCCAAACTCTCTCTGCCACTTCAGCCAGTTCAACAAGAGGTGAACTGCTTGCTTTCCTTCTACAGGCACCTTGCAGCTGTGTTGAAAGGTGTGGAAATCCTCTTTATCCGGCTGGACGAGTTCAGTGGGACTAAATTCACGGGAAATGGGGCAGAGGATTGTTTTGTCTTGAAGATACAAGGGCAGAGAAAAATAAAACACAGTAAAGATTTCATTACTATAATTATATAATATTATATATAATATATACAATATACAATAGATAACATGCAATATATAATATGTAAGATATAATATATAATATGTAAGATATAATATATAATATGTAATATATAATATATATATAATATAATATATAATATATAATATATAATATATAATATATAATATATAATATATAATATATAATATACAATATATAATATATAATATATAATATATAATATATAATGCATAATATATAATGCATAATATATAATACATAACATATAACATATAATATAATAGATATTATATAATAGATATTATATTTTATATTATGTATTTTATATATTATATTGTATTTTTATATATTATATTATATATATATATAATAATTGATATTAAGTTGCCACATGTACATAGGCACGAGCAGAAATTACAAAACCAGAGCCATAAATAAAGGGACAAAATAAAGGAAAAATTAAAAAATAAATCATAATATGCCTTCCTCAAAATCGGATATTGGAGGATGATATTGAAGTAGACTTGTAAAAATAACACAGGGAATGGAAATACAACTGCCCCACAACAAATACAATTCGTTATGTATTAGGCAGCATGTAGCAGCAAAAAAAAAGTGGTAAAATAAAAATATAAAATAAAATAAAATAAAATAAAATAAAATAAAATAAAATAAAATAAAATAAAATAAAATAAAATCCCTGACTACAGACCATGTTCATAAAATTAACTATTAGCTGGTCAGCTTCAGCTACCTGACTTCCATTTATGTCACCCATTCTTTATTTTTTCCTTCAAAACCTGCCCACACAGACAGCAAGATAATCAGTATTTTGCAATGCCTGACCTGACCAATTAGTGCCAGTGGTAAAATGTTAAGATCTGAAGCACAGGCTTTGGGTGTTTCTGGAAATTCTCATTTCTTAAGGCCATTTTCCACAGTGCCCATGCAATGTTGTCAAGTGGTTTTTATTGCACCTGCCCTTTGAGCAATTTTCTGTACAGCAGCAGTGCAGATGGCAGCCCTAGCTGGTATTTATGAGATTGTTGCTGTTCCCCACACAGAAATATTTAAGAAAACAGGCCCATCACCAGCAGAAACTCGTATCAACCAGCTTGTACTCCTTCCCTGGGATGGGTTCAAATTACCCTCTGAAAATTACTCACCTGCTGCTTGTACAGGAGTCTGCTGACCAATGTCCAACCAATCCCAGAGAAAACAAACACTTCCAGCTAACTGCTTTTACCTTCAAGTGAAGCTTTGATATCTTTCAGCCTGCTTGGGTTTTGATAACAAAGGAGATCTATGAACTAAAAACCTGGTAATCAATTTGGTCAACCTAGCACAGGAATTTCCTCTTGGAAAATTTCCTTGCTTAATTACAAAGTGTTGGCAAAGGTTGAATTAAAGCATCAATCTTGCACCTCTTAGAGGAAAACTGTAATGCCACAGCTCTTGTTGTTGACCAGAAAGGATCTGTTGGATAAGAAATATTTTGGCTTTATTTGTGCCTTCAAACACAAGGCTTCTTCCCATAGGCAGCAGGCAAGCACACAAATTCTTTCTTAAGGAATTCAAGCAGCCACTGAACCAGAATAAAGAGTCAGACCTAAATTAAGACTGATGAAGTAAGACATATTTTAGTCATTAACAAGGGAAATGAAGCAAGAGTGACGAGTGTGTGACATCCTACTACAAGTTAATCATTTTTATAGCAAGAAGAGTGGTAACTGTGGTTCAGAAATAATTTCAGAAATCATCATTCTCCCTCCAATTAAAATTATATTATAGTGCAAAAAAGGTTTCACTGAGACACTTCAGATAAAATTAGAAAGAAAGGTAAGGTAAAATAATTGAACATATGGGAATCAAAGTGCAAAATCCTGCCTTAGTCACAGAGAAAGTTGTCAGAAGTTGTGGACAACACATTTGGCTGCTTCCATGGAAAGCACAGCTCCTTGAAAACTGCATATGGAAACAGCATTTTCTCTCACAATTGAGTATATTCTGTCCCAAGTGAATTACTGGCTTGCTGAAGAATAGAAACTGATGAAACTGAGCTGCATTTTTCCTCCTTTCTAACCAATGAACTGGATCAGTGCTTTGTTGGTGACCAATCAGTGATTTACAGTTTTCTGACTTCATCTGCTCCATTTATCACGGAATTAAAACAATGTCCAGTTGTTGATAAAAATCAAGTACTTTTATACCTGATGCAGGAACTGGCCATTAAAGCTTGTCTAGCTGCAGGTAAATATAAAGGGGACACTTTATTGTTACCCTTTTATAATAGGTCAATAGAGAAACCTCCAAGCACTTTTACAAATATTTGGTTAAATGTGAATATAGCTGACATTGAATACCATTAATTCCCTTTTGCAGAGCAGGAAACACAGGCAGATAAAAACAAATTTGCTGAAGTTATACAGCAAATCTAGAGCTGAACTAGTATGGAAAGTGAAAAAAACCCCAACCTTCTCTTTATTATTCAGAGGAACAAAAGGCTATTCTTTTCTGATGGGATTTATCTCTGGTTATCTCATGCAGGTATTCAGAAAATTCAGCTGTTCCAAAGGTCTTGTTCATTTTTTTAAATCTATCTAGCATAGAATTATTACCAAATAAATGAAAAACACTGTTCTTTCTGGAGCTATAGAAAATAAGGTGGGTTTTTTTTTTAATATGAGATGGCATGGTTAACAGTCAACATTTAAAAAACTTATTATGATTAAATGATCAGTTGAGAAAATCTGGCTCCATTAAATCAATGTTAATTTTGTCCAAGATTACATCCAAAACATTTTCTGTTTCTAATTCAGAAAAAAAAAAAAAATCTAAATTTAAGATTATTGTACTTTGTTTCTTTTTATTTTACTAATCCATATTTTTCTGAATGCATCAGGAAGACTAAATGATTCTAATTTATACTGAAACACAGTTATTTCTCTGGTTGTTTGAAGCCAATCACATAAGAACTGAGTAGATTTTCTTTTGCAAATAAAAAAAAAATTAAAATGGTAAGTTAAAATGCATTTTTGTCATTTCTTTTTATGAGAACAGTGAGATCATTCTGCATCGAAACTCAAATTTACTGCTGCATTGTGGTTGCTTCAGACCAGGCTGGCATATGAGTAACTAAATCTGGCTTAATTGGCTGAGCAGTTTGGATTTATTGCTGCTTTGTGCTAAACAAAGCTAAACTATTACATCAGTGAAAAAAACAAAAAAAAAAAAGCCCCAAGTGTCAGGGGAAAAAAAAAATCATGCTTTAAATGAAAGTTGTCATTCAATTTCTGTGCCACAAGAGTAGGATTATTTTAATGTGGGTAGGAGGTCAAATTAGTAGGTCCAATTCTCGTCTGATATGGGAATATGTAGCTGTATTTACATGATACACCCAGAAAAATCCAAGAAAGAGCAAGTATTTGAATTTTTATTCTCTCTTTTTATACAATAACAGAGAAACTTAGTGAAACAACATGCACATGAACTAAAGTGAAGGTCACTTTGAAGGTCACTTATTATTCCTGTCTTTCCTCTGAGAGGGAAAAGATTTTAAGCAAGATTTTGAGCAAAGATTTTCATTTTGTAGCTCTGAAACTTTGCCTCTATAGTAGAAAACTGAACTGGGGGGAAAAAGGAAAAAAAGAATAAAATTGAGAATTAATAAGGGTCTGGGTAATTTTATGGGTTTCCATCTGTGTGGGGCTTCAAACTCTTAAAGTATTTTCTGAAAGGCTGGGATAGAAGTGAGAATGCTTTCAAGGACTCACCTTTCTAATCTGCAGGCCCATGACCCTCTCCTGTGTCCCAGATAATGGGTAATTGGGGTAAGGAGTTGTGTTTTTTCAGCACATTTAGTCATACCCTAACAAAGGATCACCTTCTGCTTCATTCAACAGCTGGAATACAATAAAAAAATAAGATTATATTTGAAGATGCCTGCCCATTTATCTTGATTTTCAGCTATACCTGCAGCAGGTAAATTTATGTGTGTGTGTTCATGATAATACCAGCCAGATGCAAATGTACTTCCAAAGTCAACATACATTCAGTTTAAGCTTAGTTATTAAATGACTAATTATGTTCCCAGGTTTGGTGTAGTTTTATGGGTGAGTGGGTACCTGTAGTTTCTGTCAACCACAGAGATCTTTCGTGGTACCAAGGGAAGAAAAAATTCAGAGAGGACACCCCCATTTGAATATTGCTGGTTTTTTTTTCCCCCCAGTCCTGGGAAATTCCCTGCAGATGGCTCTAATTGTAGTTCTGTTGGAATGGTAAAAGGAAGTTTTGTGCTGTAATCCCAAAGTGTCAAGGGCAAGCTCACCCTGAGTGTTTGGATTTAGGGAGACTTTATCTCCCACTGCCCAGAGTTTTTGATTAGACACCTGAAACACGGGCAGAAATCAGAATACAAGGGAGCATATGGCAAGTTGGGCATTAAGTGGGTGGGAAATGAGCTGTGTTGACAAAGTGCCCGCAGAAACAAAAGGGAGTTATGACAAATGACCTCATTGTGGTCCTGGGAATCCGAGGGGCAGGAACCAATCTCTTCACTCCCGTGACCAGTGAAACATCACAGAGCCGAGTCTGGAGGTTTAGGTTGGCTTTTAGGGCAAGGCTCTTCCCCCAGAGGTGCTGGCACTGCCCAGGCTCCCCAGGGAATGGGCACAGCCCCAGGGCTGCCAGAGCTCCAGGAGCATCCAGGGATGCCAGGGATGCCCAGGCTGGGATTTTTGGGGTGTCTGGGCAGGGCCAGGAGCTGGACTCGATGATCCTGATGGGTCTCTTGTAACTCAGGATGTTCTATGATTCTAAAAATAGGAGGGAAGAGCTATAGAGCAGGGCTGAGGAGGTGCCATAGGAAGCCAAAGGTATCCCGGGGTGAGATGCACAATGTTTACTGTAAGAGATACTCGGGGTGGGGACGGTCTGGGACACGGCAGAGACCTCTATAGTCGAGTTAGATGTTAATAGTTTATTTCAGGGTGTGGGGGAGAGAGAGAGCCCTGCTAGGAGCCAGCAGATAGAGCTCAAAGCAGGCTCAGAGAGAACAATACAAAAGGGGGTAAAATATGAATACATGAGTTCAAGGCTTAAGATTGCTAAGAAAGAGAGTAACAGAAGTGAGAGAGCTGGAAAAAGAGCAGGGAAAAGAGAGAAGCAAGAGAGCGAGCTCTCCTTTACAATTGCTTATATAATCTATACATTGAATATTCTATTCCTTTACTAACCAATCTTTATACTAATACAGTAACATTTGTGTGCAACCTATAGAAATTGCTACTTTTGCATATTTTTAATTATCTCAGGGTCCTTCGGACTTTTCCTTATAAGACTGGGGAGAGGGGTCTCAGCTTGGTTTTATTGGGGGAAAGAATGTGTTCTGGCATACCAGACCGGTTTATTTGAATTATTCAAACCGTGCTTTCATTTGTATTTCTTCCAGAAAGGCCAAGGAGTCATATCTATAATTCCTTTCTGATTCTGCCTTTCCAACAGTTAACAATGCCAGACACCTGAAAAGAGCAGTTTATTTATCAGTTTATTTATTTATTCAGATGCTTATTCTGCACCAGTCTGTGGAAAGGTTAGTTTGCTTTCCTGTGAAGAACCAGAAGATCACATCCAAACATCGTTTTGTGGCAGGAATACGGAGGAGGAAGCGGTTTGCTAAACATTTAACTTATTAATAGCTTTTATTATGAATACCATTGAACTTGCTTATATTTAAGGACGATAAAGGTGTTTGGAGCAATTGCTGGGTCGTGTTGAAGGTCTCCACAGCCCGAATTCTGAGCAGCAGCCTCTGCCGGGTGAGACCACATCCCTCTCCAGCAGACACTGCCTGCTCCTCCCAAAACATGCATCCACCCGGAAAAAAACCCAACCCTGCCCTGATTTAGAGGTTGTTTATAATCCATTAATAAAACGAATGCTCCGCATCCCGCTCCGCACGACTTAAAGCACAATTACACGCTCAGGGAGCTATTTGGGGTGAGATAAGAGGGCCAGGAGCTCAGCCCTGGACCAGGGAGGACAAGCTGAACAGACCAGGCAGCTTCTGCTGCCAAGAGGAGGCAGTGACCCCCTCCCCACAGCCAGGCTCTCCTGTTCCTCTGACCTTTGTCAGCAAGCTGAGTTAACCTCGGCGAATATTAACCCGGGCTGAAAGGGGGGAAAAAAAAAAATTAAAAAAAAAAAAAAGCAGCTTTTACTGCTCCTGCAAAGCCCTTCAGTAAAGCAGATAGCAGCCAGGAGGGGAGGGAATAAATGGGGAAAAGAGGGTGGCTGACCAGCTCAGAGAAGAGGTAATCAACGAGCTGCTGGCGAACGCCCAGATCTTCAAGGCTGTAACTAAGCAGAGCTCCATTCATTTGAACCGAGCTGCCCTGGATCTCTCCCCCAGCACGTCTGGTTGTGTTTCCTAGCGCACAAAGTAACCCCGAGCCCTGTAAAGGGTTTAAACTCCTCCTGCCCAGCTCTTCTTCTGACACCTGAATTATATACCTTGAAAGCGTTTATTTTTAAAAATCTCTCTCCGTACGCGTAGGCATAGAGCAAAACATCTGGACAAACCCAAACTGAGCTCCAGGATATTCTAAACTCAAAAGAATTGCAGTTTTGGATTATAATTTATTAGGTTATGTCTTGAGAGAGGAACGGGACACCATCAGTACAGGAGTACATAACCTCCAAGCGACTTTCAGAGAAAAACATACGTGAATTTCCAAAGAAAATAAGTGTGCAGCTTCTCTAGTAGAACAGATCTTGAGGGATTTTTTTTTTTTTTCTTGTGGCCATGATGCCAAGTAACAATTAGCAGGGCTATTTTCCTCCATTTTGGTAAGGAAACTTAACAGGGAAATCTAATTGCTTCAAATTGAAAACATCTGTAAGGTCTGAAGGCCATCTATTGCTGTGAATTAAAGCCACACAGGTGGGCATGTTAGAGAACCACAGACGGTGACACTTCAGTGGTTTCCTTGTGTCTGGGATGATTTAACCTTTTATTTCAGATTAAATTTGAGATCAAATTCCTCTAATTGAATCCATACTGGAAAATGACCGAATCTCGCTGATTCATTTTGGGTGCTCAGGAGCAGAAGTAACCCCCAAAATGGTGCAGCTTAAAAACCCCAAGATAAAGTTGAAAGATGTTTTAGACAACACTCCTTATGTTTTTGTACCAAGGGGTCTGCAGATTCACAGTTCTCTCTGAACAAAACCACGGAGCTGGAAAAATACCAAAGGTACGATCTTGGTGCGCTTGATCGAATTCCTTGATATGCATTAGGAAATATAAACAAACCCCAGACACTTACATGCCAAACTTGTGTACTTTGCCTTATCTGCAGTCCCCATCCAGAGATGTTAAGGGTAGCATGCAGCAATATTGCCGCTGTTATTAACAGTAAGTGGAATTTCTTCATTTCAGAACTCACTTTGCCAGTAATGCTCTGAAGTTTTGGGATGTGAGTAGATTTTTTTTTTTTTATTTATTTTTTTGATTGTTTGTTTTTTGTTTTGGCGGAGAAGAACCCTCTCTCACTTTAGGTCTCCTTTACAGGTGGCACCAGAGCATCGTAAGTAACGCGACCATTGAGACGGCAGTAATTTTCCAGAATGCCCCGTTATTAAATAACCCTAAAAAAAGTCCAAAGAAAACGGAAGTCATTTGCCCCGGCCGGTATTTTACGAGCAATCTTTATCAGGTGCTGACCTGCCCTGTTCGGGGAAGTGTTGAGTCCTTATTTGCCTGCAACACCCTGAAAGGGAGGCCAAAACAGGGACCCATGGGCGAGTTCAAAACACGGGGCGCAGCCACAGCACGCTGGGCTGGAGCAGGGAAAGCCAAACCCGGGGGGCCTGGGGGGCGCAGCCACCGCCTCCCCCTTGCCGGGCTCCCTTCGCTTCCACCCGGCTGGGAAGGGAAGGGAAGGGAAGGAAGGGAAGGGAAAGGAAGGGAAGGGAAGGGAAGGGAAGAGAAAGGAAGGGAAGGGAAAGGAAAGGAAAGGAAAGGAAAGGAAAGGAAAGGAAAGGAAAGGAAGGGAAGGGAAAGGAAAGGAAGGGAAGGGAAGGGAAGGGAAGGGAAGGGAAGGGAAGGAGCCGTGTCCCTCCGGGGGCTCGGGGCAGTGCCGGTCCCGCCCGCAGCGGGAGGAAGGGGCCGGGCGGTGCATCCACCTGCGGCCACCTGTCCCTGTCCCTGTCCCTGCCCCGCTCGGTGGCTCCTCCCCGCCCGCTCCCGGCTCCCTCCGCCGCCTCCCAGCCGCTCCCGCAGCCCCAGGTAAGCGCTGCTCTCCCCGCCCGCCGCCCCTCCGCCTCGGGAAGCGCCGTGCCGGGGGGGAATCGCCGTCCCGGCTGCCTTTGGATTTAACCCAGCCACTCGGGCTGGGCTCGGGGGGGATGAGGAGGGACCGCGGCGGCGCCTGGGAACCCCCGGCCCGAGGCTGGGAGGCGCCGGGTGATGGAAAGCGAGAGGGGACGCGGCTTCCCCCGTGCTCCCCTGCCTTCCCCCGTGCTCCCCTGCCTTCCCCCTGCCTTCCCCCGTGCTCCCCTGCCTTCCCCCGTGCTCCCCTGCCTTCCCCCGTGCCCCCGCTCCGCAGCCGCTTTCTCCAGCGGGAGATGCGCCCCGGGAAAGTTGCGCTTCCCCGCGGGCCGGGGTGTCAGGGAAGCCGGGAGCCAGAGGCACCCGGGGGAAGGAGGTGGATGGGATAGCCGGGAGCCAGAGGCACCCGGAGGAAGGAGGTGGATGGGGAAGCCGGGAGCACGGGAGGAAGGAGCTGGATGGGATAGCCGGGAGCCACAGGCACACGGAGGAAGGGAGGAGGAGGAGGAAAGGAGGAGGAGGATGATGATGATGATGGGCACTCTCGAGGTCCGAGAAGGTGCGCAGGGCTCAGCCAGCGCCGGCCCGTCCCGCACCGCTCCAGGTAGAGCTTGTCCATCTCCTGCCCTGGTGATGAAGGTTAAGATTGGGCAACTTCCTCAAGGTCACCGAGAGGGCAGAGAGAATAAATCAGAACGACGTTTAGTTCTGGGGACTCTTCGGTGTGTATTAATGCATTGGGCTTTAGCAAAAGCTCCGATTTCGGGTGAAAGTTGGCACAGCTCGACAAAGTGACTTTGGAAAAGTAACTCTTTTTTTTTTTTCAACCCTACTGTTGAAAGTTCAGTGCCAAAGCTCTGAAGTGACTCCAGCCCACACCTCCTCGCTGGTGGCTTTATGTTCATTGCTTACCTGGACCTCCAATCTCACCCTCAGCTTCCTGGGTGGGTGTCTGTGAATTTAAGGGAGAATTGTCAACACTGAGCCTTTGTCCTGAGCTAAGTGACACTGCTGTTTCCAGTGCTTTAGAAAGAGCTAAAGGAAGCAGCTTGGATTATTTGCACCATCTAGGGCAGTATTAGGTGGGGAAAGAGGTGGATGTTGTGTGTGACATAGATCAATGTACTGGGAAAATGGCAAGTTGTGGCTTTTACCTACAGGTGTAGATGTAAAGCCAAAAGACAGGTGGGCTAAGATAAATGTTGATGTCAAAGCAGGACATCATGTGCCTTTTTGTCTTCCTTTCCTTCTTAAAACTGTTAAAATTTATTCTGGTTTATAGGACAGCCAACCTGGAGCAAATTTATCAGGGTAGCCCAGCCTGAAATTGGAAATAAGTCAGAACTACGTTCCTGGATGTTGATGGAATAACAAAGTAACACATTATTCTGGGATGCTGGTCAAAATATTTGTCTTGGAGTTGCCAGTCCTGTAGATATGGGCTTTTCCTCCTGTGCCAGTCCAGGGCTGGTCCAGCCTGAGTAGCTGCAGTGCCACCACGGTGGTGGCTCAGTGGTGCCTGTGCTCTGCAGCACTGCTTCCCCCACAGCTTTGATGTGTGCACCCTGAAACCTTTCCTGGCAACACGAGCCTCCCCGTGGAGTGAATTCAAACCTCCTGCCAGCAGGATTTGCTTTTCACTCTTCTCTGCCATAGACCCCTTAGAAGTGGTTTGCAGCTCCTCAGGACCTGTTGGTCACGGGTTAAAAATCGCTGACCTGGGCAGGTATCTAAATAAATCTGGTTTGTTAACGTTGCTGGGCTTTATTTTCCTGCAGTGTGGGTACCTAGTGCTACCTTATTCGTATCATATTAATTTGCAGCTCAAATATGGTGAACAAGTGTTTTTAAGTGGTTTATTTAATTGCCAGCGACTTTCAGTGACGTAGACAGACACTTGAATTTAGCCAGAAGGTAACAATCAAATATGAAGATGACTGGCAAACATCTTCTGCCATAAAGTTATTTGCTTATGCCTTGGAAGAAGGGCAAGGGCAGAACCTGGGATGCAGTGTAGGGGAAGTAAGAATCCAAGGGCCAAGCTGGCTGTTGCTGCATCCTCCAGCTCCTCCTGTGATCTGGGAGTGGGTGCTGTGGTTTGCAGTTGTTGCCTGAACAATGGGTCCATCTCTTACCACGCCAGAGCCTCTGGTTCTTCTGGGCTCTTGGTCCTTTCTGCTTCAGAAATGGCTGAAAGGCTCTTGTGCCACTCACCATCCGCTCAGTGAAATGAGAAAAAAGGAAAAAAAGAGCATTTCAGCCTCCTTCCTCACCCCACTGCTCCTAACAAAGCACGTGATGTACTTGTGACAAGGCTGAGCCTGAAGTCAGTCTGTTTCCAGACAGATGATAATAACAATAGTAACAATAATAATGATCATAAACGATTGTTTGTAGTATGAGTATGGCATCCTATAACTTTTTAAAATGCTACACTCAGAGATTTTTTAATGTCTCCTTTATTTTGCACGTGAAAGTAGAATTAATCTTGGTTTCCTGGTCTGGGGAATACTGCTGATAGTGCTTATCAAGAGGCACTGTTTTTTAACACCTCTTGATAAGTAGTTGTACAGTATAATGGCATTTTAGGAGCTAATCTAGAATAGCTTCAGAACTATTTCTTAGTTCTGTGAGAAGGACTAGGTTTTATTTGTGGCTGCCTTTCATGTAAATATTTGCACAGTCTCACAGAGTTCTCTGAAATACTTGTGATGTATTACAAGTATTACTTACCTTACTGCACAGGCATGCTGAGTAGAGCTCACCTCTGTTGAGAAGGTTTGTTGAAAGGCCAGGACATTGTAGGACCCTGATTTTAATGACTTTGGGACATTCAGTCAATTTGTCTTTGATCCTTGCCAGAGGACAAATGGAGTAAATTAAAATCACTTTTTTTAACCACCACAATAAAAATATTCAGTGCCACCTCCTGAAGAAGTGTCAAGGAAATCTTGTTAATGAAATGGGATGAAAAAAATCTTATTTAGCGCCTTTCCTTTTTCATTCACAACTGGATTATTTTTAACCTTTCTATACTTCATATGCAAGTTATGATAATTTTTGTTACTGATTGTTAAACAGGAATCTTGATCATGTTTCTTTCCTCTTGTCCAGGTGACAAGGCAGGAACTGTCCTGTGAAATTGCTCTGTGAAAAGGTCATAAAAATGAATCTGGAACCTCTTTGCTTGTTTTCCCCCTTCTTTTATTTTATTGCCCCACTAACCTTTCCTCCACACCATCATATCATGGTTATATTGTGCTCATGGTTATGTTGCTGAAACTTCCAGATGGTCATAAAATGGTTGGAAATTTTAAAAAAATGAAATCATGTTTCCTTTCTGCTGTCATCAATGCCATAACAGGTTGGCTTGCCCTTCTTTATGGTTGAGCTTTGCACTGAAATTACTCCTTTGCTATCTCAATGAGTTGAGATTGTTGGTTTGCTCAATACAGGGAATGATTTGGATGTGATGCAGTGTGTTAGGGTCATGTAGAATGTCTGGATGCTTTTATGCTTCCTACTTTTAGAGGGTGAGCTTCATTCATTTGGTTTTTGACTGTTCTGTCCTCTTAGATCTTTCTGTTTACATGTGGTTGCTTTTACGTAGGTCTAACTGTGACTAGTTTGTTTTTTTTTTTTTTATTCTGGAGTTTCTTTTTCAATTGTTGATAGCTATCACAGAGCTTAGCAAACAGCTGATGTTGTTTCTGTTTCAGGAAACAGCACAAAACGTGTACTAGAGCAATATGTAAATGCAGGAAGCAAGCTGTTGCCAATAGAACTCTGGTTTCCTTGGCCAGTTGAATTCACAGTGTTGAATTGGGATATCTGGGGGCACTTATTCCATCCTATTGACTTGGGCATGGAAACAGCCTATGGGGATCTCTGTGTGAAAGCTTGTGGAAGCCAATTAACAATTACAGGTTGGTGAGTGCTGAGGAAATCCTGTCATTTCTTGCACGGACAGCCAGGGTAAAAGGCAGCAGGTCTGGTGTCATGACAAAATCCTGCTTAGACCTTTAGGGTTTCTTTGCTTTTCATTCTGTCTGTTGCCTTTTTGGGATGATCTCCTGGCCAGAAATGGACACAGGAGCTGTGAGGGGGCCATGAGTTGTAATGGGGCAAAAGCAGAGTCTTGTTTTTGCCCAGAATTCACCAAAATTCAGCGAGGGGTGTAGAAGCACGTGGTGGTGAGGACCATGTTCAGCTGAGCAGCACAACTCTGTGCTTGGTGTTTCCTGTCCAGGGCACAGAGGGACTGTTCCTGTGGCAGGGAGGAGGATGAGCCTTTGGAGGGCTGAGAGTCTGGAAAGTCCATTTTGGAATAAATAAGATGTCATCAAATGAAGTACAGACCAACTCTGCTGCAACTTTTACTTAAAGACCTGATTTGCAGAAATCTGTAGAAAAACTTATAAAATATCCAGAAAGCTGTTGGATTGAATTTGCTTTGAACTAATCTAATATTTTTATTTTTTTTTGTACTGTTGTTTGGCTGTGTTCCTTTTTTGTTTTAATTTTGGACAGATTTACTGGAAATAGTGATGCATTTCTTTAATCTTAATGAACCATGATATAACATTAACATGTTAAGGTGTATGAAAGAAGCTCAGATACTTCAAGTAGCAGCTGTGAGGCAACACATTTTGCTTTATTTTTCAGTGAACTGTGTCTCAGTGGTGGCTTTTTACTCTTTGTCTCTCATGTCATTAGAAACAGTGGCTTTATTCCTGAGTTTTGAAAGAAAAACACACTCAGTTTTGGAGCTTCTGCATTGCTGGGGGTCTAAATGCTGGTTCTGCTCCATCCATACTGGAGGTTTTGAAATTTAGGGGCTTGACTGTGTAGGACTGATGGGTCCCTTTCATTATTGGGTGCAGTTTTGCTGGAAGGTGTTAACAAGCCAACCCTCAGGCCTCTGGTACCCTGTGACACCTTGAAGCCTGCTCCATCCTCCCAGTTCCCTTGTCTGAGATCTCCAGCTCCCTTTAGAGGACTCCTGAAGTTTGTTTTTTTTCAGATGCACCCAGTAAAGCGCTAGAATAGCTCAGCAGACATCAGGAGGAATGAGGGCAGAGAGAGGGAAGGAGAGTTGTACATTCCCACTGAACTTCTCTGCATCATCAGAGCGGGTTTATGACACTTTTAAATGGTCCATTTAAATTTGTCTGATGAGTGAGGTGAGTTAGAGGCCAAAGCATTGGACTGAGCTAAGGCAGAGCAGACCCTTCTAGCTCTCACCTGTTGGGATGGGGGAATGTTTGACAGGTCAGTTTGGTTCTCCATGACCCAGCTTCCTTATCTGAGAAGTTGTTGCAGTTCCCTTAATGTGTTTGTAAAACATTTCGAAGTGTGGGAGTGATGTGTGCTTAGGAAAACCAGATTGTATCATTATTGGATGCTACAGATCGATTTTTGCCTTAAACATTTGCAAAACCAACGAGAGTTCGGTGGTTTTGGTTTCATGTAGTTTTAAAAGACTGGAAAATGTGTATGTGTAATATGGCAGTCTGTATTTACCTATGAGTTCCTGTACTTTGTAACAGGGAAACTCTTATAAATCAGAAGCTGGATAGGAAATAGATTAACAAGAACTGAATTGGGAGTGATGGTAGATAAACCAGCTAAACGAGAGAGATATTTTTTCTTCAGTTCATTTAAAAACGAAAAAGCAAACCAGAACTACTCCCAGAAACTCCCAAAAAAGAGGGAGGAACAGTTTCCCTGTTAATTTGCAAAGCCTTTTAAATGCTAATGTAAATAAAGTTTTTGGAGTTTTTTGGTCACAGTACCTGTTGGCTTACCTCAGAATCACCACTTCCCTCTGGTATCACTAAACTTCCTAACCCTTTTTATCCCCCTCTCCTTTTCAGAGAAGGAGGAACAGAAACATCCTCCTGTGATTTATTTGTCCCTAAGTCTGGGCAGAGCCGAACTTCCCAACTCCTGTGAAGAGCTGGGCAAGGATGGATGGGACATAAATCAAAGCAGAAGTCCTGGAGCCTTAGTCACCAGTCTGATGGGCTTTCAGTAAGTATGAGTAAGACTCCTTTCTCACCTGCCTGCCACACAAATAAGTTCAGTGGTGCCTTATTTACACCTCTTTGCCAGCTCTGAAAAGCAAACACCAGCATCAGCCTTCCTGAAGTGTCACCAAGAACTGGCACTCTTGAGGTGCCAAGCAGATGTTGGAATCTGCCTCAGTGACATTTGCAGTTCAGTTTTGGGCAAAGTGATGCCTTGATGGAGGTTCTAAAAAATAACCTACTACTTTGGGCTGAATTATACCGTGTCCTTACTGCAATGTGCAGGGTTTTGCTCTGCAGGGTAGAGAAAAGTGCAGGACTGAGGCACTTTCTAGGCTTTTTTTCTTGTAGAGCAACATGAGAGGACTCAGTAGATAGCAGCATTTATTTGAAAGCTTGTGGAGGTGTATAAATGCCTGTTTTAGATCTGCACCAGCAAAACTTTTTTGTATTTCTTGTGTCTGTGGCAATCAGTGGTTTTGCTCAACGTTAACGTTTAACTTTAAAATAAACTGCTGGATGCTTGAAACATTCGATGCAGGATTTTACCCTCTCTTTGTTTGCAAATCTTTCATATTATTGTGGCACAGCTCCCCTGCCACGCTACTCTCCCTGTTTTTGGGACAACTACACCACACAGCCAAGAAAACAGAGAGTAAGAGTGAAAAAAACCTTGCCCGGTGGGGGCTGCAAGTTGTGCTATTGAATTTGTATTTCCTGATGCTTTGCTGGTTTCTGTGTCACAAACCACAGAGTGACACAGGAGTAAGTGCTGAGAGAGGCAAGAGGACCTGAACACGGCACTGACACCCAGTGGGTCGCTGCCAGGATATTCTTTGGCTCTTGTTCTGCCAGCGAGAGTGAGCACTGACTTGACCTTCTCAGTTTTTGCTGCCCTCGTGCTAATGAATAGTTGCCACTGTATAATCCTCTGGCTTGTATTGAGAGGCTGCTGAGATCTGATTTCATGCTGCACCTTCATTTGTACCCTCTCTTCAAGTGCTTCCGCTTGGTTTGGGGTGGGGCTTCTTTTAAAAAATTTGTTTTATTTTCCCTCTCTGCAAATCTGGCCTTTTTCCAAAGGGAAAACTGACAAGAGAGCTGGACAAAGCCTCCAGTTGGGATTGTTTTCTGTTTTGTTTGTTTGTATAGGTTCACACTTTACCCCCTGAAACTTGAATTGTTTCTGTACTGTTGACAAAGGAAAAAATGGCCTCTACTCTAGTAAGTAAACAAAATATTCACAATATTCCTCTCTGGTTTTTTTTTTTTTCCTTTTAATATGGTTTTATTTCTTTATATGCAACAGCCCATTGAGTGATGTCCTGATTAACAAGCGTTTTGAAACATGGAATATTCGTTGGCCAAAAGGGGAAAAGATGTTGTCAGGCAGGTGTAAGAGGCTGGAATTAATCAACATTTCAAGTGCTCAGATACTTTCAGGGGAGAATTATGCTTTTGAGCACATGCTTTTGATTTATTTAAGCTTGTTTTGGTGGGATAGGTTAGAATGGCTTCCAACTAGTTCTTAAAGCTCTTCCAGGATAAATATTTGTGAAAAACGAGGTTCACATAATTTTTATAGAATTTAAAAGTTTAATAAAAACGACAATTAGGAGAAAAAAATAAAGTAAAATATACAGATACTGCTGGGTGTCTCTGCATTCAGCCAAGAGAGCACACCTCACTAACAAAGGCTTGTCCCTTAAAAACAGAACCTTACTACATATCCATAAATTCTCATACATATTCATACATTCTTCTTAGGATCTTTGGTGTTCTTCTGTTTAGTTTTCTCTTGCCCCCTTCCCAATAGATCAATCTTCTTGGCACTATTGAGATTTACATTCTCTGATACCAGAAATGCAATAAATTCCTCCCCCCCAGAGTTCTGGTCACTGCTGTCTTCATCTGAATAAAAGAGTTTAGAAATGCAGGAGTTCTCTAGCTATTTTTTTTTTCTCAAAAACAGTTTTTATTTTAATACTATGCCATAGCCTAACATATATGTATTATACAACTATTTCTAAGTTTCATCAATAACAGAAATAAAGAAAACTATATTAATACAACAAAATTTCTAATTCTTATACACATAACATCCATTTCAATATTTGTGAAAGCCAACAATATAAAATGTATCTATAACAAATTCCATGAGCTGTTGCAGGCCAGTGTGTGTCAGAAATAGCTTAGGTGTACCTGGTGTTGTCACAGCATGAAATGGGGCAGTAAGCATTAATCCTGGACCTGGACAAAGGCTGTCACTTGTCAGCATTTCTTTCTGTGCTGGTGCTGCCCACAGCTGTCCTTGCTGTTTACTCCTACCCTGTCAGGCATCCCAGGGCAAGTGCTTGTGCAAACATCTCGGGAGGGCTGGGCTCAGGGATCCTTCTTGGGCTGGGTTGCTATGGATCAGGAAACTGATCTTGTCAGGGGTTTTCCAGCCTCACAGCTCCGTGTTACTTTTATTATTCAAAATGTGAGGTTTTAGGCATGTTCTGTGAATTTCTCTGTGCAAAGTGGAGTCACCAGTAAGCGCTCTGTGTGCAGGGGTTGTATTTTACCGAGTGGGGCTCTGCAGTTTGTCCTTGTTCCTCACCTTCTCCTGTCTCCTTCCTCCCCATGCCACCCCCCAGGGCCCACCACCGCCGTACTACGAGAACAGGGGCTTCCAGCCAGAGCCCATCTACGCTGCCAGGCAGGCAGCAGGTGCTAGTCCTTACCCACAGCTCTTCTCTCCAAGCGCTCCCTCCGTGCCAAGCTACGTCCCAAGGGTTGCCACCCACCAGTCCAGCAGGCCGGTAGCACACCCACCCAGGAGAAGCTGTGCAGCCAGTAAGTTCTGGGGATTTCTCCAGGAGAAACTGTGCAGCCAGTAAGTTCTGGGGATTTCTCCAGGGGAACCTGTGCAGACAGTAAGTTCTGGGGTGATTTCTCCAGGGGAACCTGTGCAGACAGTTCTGGGGTGATTTCTCCAGGAGAAGCTGTGCAGACAGTAAGTTCTGGGGGGATTTCACCACTGGAACCTTTGCAGCCAGTAAGTTCTGGGTGATTTCTCCAGGAAAACCTGTGCAGCCAGTAAATTCTGGGGGGATTTCTCCAGGGGAACCTGTGCAGCCAGTAAGTTCTGGGGTGATTTCTCCTGGAGAACCTGTGCAGTCAGTAAGTTCTGGAGGGATTTCCAGGATAACCTGTGCAGCCAGTAAGTTCTGGGGTGATTTCTTCAGGAGAACCTGTGCAGAAAATAAGTTCTGGGGGGATTTCTCCAGGAGAACCTGTGCAGTCAGTAAGTTGTGGGGTGATTTCTCCAGGAGAACCTGTGCAGTCAGTAAGTTGTGGGGTGATTTCTCCAGGAGAACCTGTGCAGTCAGTAAGTTCTGGGGATTTCTCCAGGGGAACCTGTGCAGTCAGTAAGTTCTGGGGTGATTTCTCCAGGAGAACCTGTGCAGAAAATAAGTTCTGGGGTGATTTCTCCAGGAGAACCTGTGCAGTCAGTAAGTTCTGGGGGGATTTCTCCTGGAGAACCTGTGCAGCCAGTAAGTTCTGGAGGGATTTCTCCAGGGGAACCTGTGCAGCCAGTAAATTCTGGGGGGATTTCCAGGAGAACCTGTGCAGCCAGTAAGTTCTGGGGTGATTTCTCCAGGAGAACCTGTGCAGAAAATAAGTTCTGGGGATTTCTTCAGGAGAACCTGTGCAGCCAGTAAGTTCTGGGGGGATTTCCAGGATAACCTGTGCAGACAGTAAGTTCTAGAGGGATTTCTTCAGGAGAAACTGTGCAGTCAGTAAGTTCTGGGGGATTTTTCCAGGAGAAGCTGTTCAGCCAGTAAGTTCTAGAGGGATTTCTCCTGGAGAAAGGTACCAAGGGAAAGATACCTTCCCTTCCAAGTCGTGCATGGAAGGAGCAGCTCCCTTGTGGATGGAGAAGGGACAGCTGGCTGGGGTGCTGGTGCAGCTGGGTGCTTGGGGGGGAAGGATGGTGGAATGGAGAAAAGTCTGGCTAAAAACAACTGGTTTCAATGTCAAATAAAATAATGCTGGTGGATGAAAATTACTTTACTCGTGGACCTAATTTCTCTTTTCCTCCTTGCTTTCATTTCAGGTCTAAGGAAAACCATAATCATATTATTATCTATATTAATAGTCATTTGTTGTGCAATTGCTGCTTTCTTCATCTGGTATTTTGGTAAGTTGTTTTGTTGTTTTTTTTTTTTAATTTTGATTTATTTATTTAATTTTAATGTATTAAGATTTTCAAGTTTAGAAATATCTCATTCTCATTTTATGCTTTATGCTGAATTAAGGACAAAGAAGTCTTTGTTCCTTTTCTCCTAAGAGATGAACTAATATTGCTTCTTAATGGCTCAATTTTCTTTGTGGGTTTAGGTGTTAGTGTTTTGTTTATTTCAGGTTTTTTTTTTTTTGGGGATGTTTTTTGTTTTGTTTTCTTTCTTTCCTTCTTTTTTTATTTCATTCTTTCTTTCTTTCTTTCTTTCTTTTTAATTTTAATGCTGCTATTTCTTTCCAAATTTGAGCTTCACTTAATTTCAGGTGAAGGGAGGAGTTTGCAGTAAGTGTGTAAAACTTAACTGCAAGACTGTAAATGGTCAAGATGTGTTTTGTTTTGCTAAAGTGGGATCTCTCTTGGAGCAGAAGTCATTTACATCCATTTATTTCTTTCTGTGGGGCTTTTGTGTAAACATTTCATGAGCCCAGCCTGTCTCAGCACTCTGAGTTGTACCGTGGATGTTTGCCTTGGAAATCCTCCCCAGCTGGGGTGGCTGAGATCTGAAGCTGGGCTGGACCAGTTCTGTTCAGCTCAGGTGAAGTTTGTCTTGAATTTCCCTTTCAATGAAAGCTGCTTTGCTAAAAGAGCAGGAAAATAAGAATTTGCTGATTTTAGGAGCCTCTCCTTTCTGTTCTGCTCAGGAAAAGAGGAAGAGAGATTTAATGGAAGATGTCCCAGCTCATTGCATTTGGGTTTGACTAAAATGATGTTCAAAGACCCCTTCCAAACTATACTATGATTTTAAGAGAGTTAATTTAGAACTATTAGAATGACCCTATGAATGATTTTTTTGACTCATTTTGATTTAAGCAGGGTGACTGTAATCTTGTTTTAAATGAGAGCAGAAGTACGTAATCGAGGCGTTCACTCTCTTCCTCCTTTAACACGTGTTAACGCTTTGCCAGTGCAAAGCTGACTCCTTTCTGACAACTTCACGGTGCCTGATTATTCAGGGGAGGCCAGTGGCCAAAATCCAATCAGCTGCATCAGAGACTTGATCTGACAAGCGATTCAAAGGACAGAGCAATCCATCTCCTGCTGTGGCAGGCTGGGCTCCCTCCCACCCCCCGCTGTAAGAGCCGCTTCCAGCGGTTTGCTCCATCCAAGTGGGAAACTCTTTGAGAGCTGGGCTGATGTGCAGCCTCCTGGCTGTGTTTGTCTCCCTGCAGTAGAGAATCACTGTCTCAGCTCCCTGATCGAGTGTGGCTCCTCAGGGGTGTGCATGTCCCCCTCCCAGTGGTGTGATGGAGTGAGCGACTGCCCCAACGGGGAGGACGAGATGCGCTGTGGTGAGTGACACCAGCCTGGGCTGGGGGGGAAAAACCTGCAGCAGCTGCAGGATGATGGTCAGCTGGGAGCAGATTGCCTTGTGCAGAGCTTGCCTAAGTTGCAACGAGGCTGTCTTAGCCTGAAGTCTGTTTTTTAAAATGGTTTAGGATGTGTGCTATGTATAGATGTTCAGTTTGTTTCCCGATTGAAAAGCTGAAATAAAACGCTTGGCTCAAGGGTTTGAGCTGCCTTGACTTTGAGTCAGTTTTTTAAATATCACCTTTTAATTTGGGTGGGATTTGTGCAGAACTGAATCTAGCATTGTCTCTGGATGGAGCAGTCAGTGGTGACTTCTCAGTAAGCTTCAGGTGAAAATACAAAGCTGGTGGTCTTCAGTCAGGCTTGTCTTTTTCCATGTATTTTGCACTCCTCATTCTTCCCCCTTCGTTCTTCAACTACTTCCCAACTCATTTGTGTAAGAAAGCTTGGCCTAACCATTGCTTTGAACTGAAAAGATGCCAAGGGAAGAAGCTTCAGTGCAGAGCTGAAGGTAGAAGGTGGAAACATTGATTTGCCCATTCCAGAGGTTTGGCATCTTGTGTCGTGCCAGTGCCACACTGGAAAACTCCAGCAGTGCTTTGAATTCCCTCTGTAAACTTGGATTCTCATGCAGGGCTATCATTTACTCATAGCTGTTCCACTCCATTTGGTTGAATAATGGGTTCTTGGAGAAGCCTGTTTCAATCAGTTCTTTTGCTTCAACTATTTTTTATTAAATTCTTGTGCAAGCAAATACATAATGGGAGGTGGAATGCCAGAGCTAATTGCTCCTGGTTACATTCTTGCTCTGCAAAGGGCTCCTCTGAAGAAATTTGGTGTATTAAGAGATAATAGAAAGTATTTTTCAATAGATCATATTTTATTTATAGACAGTATGTGATTAAGAAATATATGGTTGCATAAAGAAAAGATCAGAAAATTTTCATTATTGCAATCTTAGTGGTAGAATATAAAAGAGAATTTTGAGTATAAAAGCTGAATGAAAGGATGAGCCCTATCTTGTACCTTTGCATTTTGAAACTGGTAGTTCTTTGAGATTGCCTTACGTGAAAAGAAGTCAGTCATTTCCATATTCCTGCCTGCTGGATATTTACTCAGACTTTGAGTAGAAGGGAGCATTAAATTAACATCAGTTCATACATGAAGTGGATATTATGGGTAATAATAATTTCTCCCAAGCAGAGAAAGCAGTAATAATAGCATGTGGTGTTCTTAGTTTCTTTTTTCTTTTTTCTTTTTCCCTTTCTTCCTTTTCTGGCAGTTAGACTTTTTGGACCAAATTTTATCCTGGAAGTTTATTCACCTGTCAGCAAATCCTGGTATCCTGTTTGCCAAGATGGCTGGAATGATGATTATGGGAAGATTGCATGCAAAGACATGGGCTACAGCGTGTAAGTCCAAACTCTGTCAGCCTTTGCTCAGACACAGAAAGGTTAAAATTTCCCTCTTGCCATTTTTCACGTGGCTGAGACTTTGCTGTGAAATTGTACTGGCAAAAAGAGAAGTTGTACTCTTCCTCTTGCCCTGTTCCACGAGGTGCATGCATATCAGATGGAAATATTATTTTAACCTAGTGGCTGGTGGGAAGTGGAACTTGACAGATGTTTCAAGAATCTGAGGCTCTGGCTGGGCTGCATTCAGGTGAAAACAAAAACAAATATTTCTAGTGTCATGCCAGGAGCTCTGGCTTGGCACAGCTCATTGTTATCACTTGTTTGAAATCTGAAACCACTACTGGGTTTCATAGTGGGCTTTCTGTTTTGCAGGGATACGTATTTCCACAGTCAAGGGGTAGTGCCTGAAGTCAGCTTTAAGAGCTACATGAAGCTGAACACAAGTGCTGGGAATATAGACTTGTACAAAAAGCTGTACAGCAGGTATCTTTCTTTAATAAAAGCCTCTCTCCTTTCATCCAGGGTCTCTCCAGATGCTGTAAGAGCTGTAGCTTCTCCTGCAGCATAATGCAAGTGTGCATCTTCCAGTGGGGATTGTTGGAGGGAAAGAGACTTTATTTTTAATCTGGTTGCAGCAACTGTTCTTCCCTCTTTTAAAAACCATTTTTCACTCCTCCCTGTCCTCTGCTAAAAAGAAATTGTCCCACATTCTGTGCTGTGTAGAATGTTGCCATGTTAAAGGTATTTTTCTAATGCCCTCTGACCATCAGCAGGAGTTTGTGTATGGCGACAGGAGCTACAAGCTGCAACACATTCACAGCAGCTGGCACAGCCTTTTTTTGTGTCACATGGACACACAGCATGCAAACATGGATCTTCTCTGTGGAAAGCATCATTTTTATTATCATTAAACAACTCTGAAGTGTCCATTTTCAAAACCTGTAGGCTGCTGTGCCTGCAAGCTCCCTTGTTTAATTCTTCTGCAGTGACTTCCTAAATCAGCTCAACTTTCTCTCAAGCTGTTCTTCATCTTGCTTCTCAATAGGCTTGCACACCTTTTGTGTCTGCAGTCTCCCACAGGACAGTTTTGGTGGATGCAAGGCATGGGGGAGGCTGATGGTTGACGGTAGCTGGAGAAAGTGAAGAAAGGAGGGAACCCTCCACAGGAAGATGAGGCTGAGGGCAGGGCATATAGCTGGAAAGGATAGAAAGCAGCTGGAGGGTGGACTTTGCTCACCATTTCCTTCACTGAGTGCCTAAGATCATGCTTGGTTATTTTATTTCTCCTGCAGTGGTTCCTGTGCCTCAGGAAAAGTGGTTTCTCTGCGCTGCATAGGTAACTCACTGGCTTTTTCAAACTTCTGCTTCTCTGGGCTTTGAAATGCTCTGGTTGGCAAATCCTTTTGGACCTGTGGCATTAACTGCACTTTTTGCATGGGCAAATGATTTATCTCTGGTTCCCAAATAATGCAGTTTTAGGAGCAGGGTGGGAGAGGAGACAAGGACGACAGTGGATCCCCGGTTGCTTTTGTCTTTGCTGCCACCAGTTCCTTTAAAAGACTTGTGGTGAAGCTCCATATCTGTCCCCAGCAGCTGTGTTGGGATGTCTGTGGCACATTTGCTCTCCAAGATTCAGCAATCGGGTGGGCAGTGCCTTCTTGGTGGTGATCCCTGTCCTGAGCAGTGTCCTGGCTGCTGCTGCACAGCACAGAGCTGTCTGAATTGCCAGAGATTCCTGAAAGGAGTGAAGAGTTTATGGTGAACCGAGGGCAGCAGCTGCTGCCAGCTGGGGTTTGCAATTTAACGGGGGTCTGGGCAGTGGCAGATCTGGGATTTGGTGTCAGGGCAGGGCTCTGAGCTGTGGTGCATCCAACAGGTCAGACACGGTGTGTGCACCCCTCTCTCTGCCAGGGAAGCCTGAGTTGCAGAATCCACCTCCCAGCTGACTCTCTGATAAACCTCTGTGTGTGTGACTGACCTTTCAGAGTGTGGCCTGTCCAGCAAGAGCGTGAGCATCATGAACAGGATCGTGGGTGGCAGCGGGGCCGTGCTGGGGCAGTGGCCGTGGCAGGTCAGCCTGCACGTGCAGGGCACCCACGTCTGCGGGGGCTCCATCATCACCCGCCACTGGATTGTCACAGCAGCACACTGTGTGGAAGGGTGAGCCCCTCTCTCCATGGCTCTCTGCCTTTCTTCAAGCTGAAATGCAGAAATTTTATTCAATTCTCTCCTTTCAAACTGGATTCCTCCCCCCCACCTGACGTGCAGGTGCTCGGTGCAGTATTTTGTCCGTGAGGGAAATTTGAAGTATTAAGGGAAGATTCTGGGGGAGGCTGGCTGCAGCTCATCTGTCTGCTTTCTACAAGAAGCCTTATTTTATATTTTATATTTTGTCTCATTTGCAAAATGAAATGGGTGATGTTGAGCACAGATACCCACCCAACTTAAGATGTAAACTCAAGGCACCAAATTTAATGCCAGCCAGTACAATGTTTTCATGAAGATGTTGAATTACACTGTGAGAAAACCCAAAGGAAATTCAACCCCTGCCTCCAAATTCTCAAATATCACACTGCTGTAGATATGATCAATTTAAAGATGCCTGTGCCATTTATTTCTTCATATCTTCTTGCCACAGGGTAGTAAAGTCCAAGTCAGTATTAAATACAGATTTATATCTATCCAAGGAGCACTTTATGTAGCCATCAACAAGAAAAATAGCTGGTGCTTTGTACATTTTTAACCTATAAAAGAGAGTTGAGGGTTCTGTGGTACCCTCAGAAAGGGCAGAATTTGTTTAAAAGGTGGCTGCTTCTGTTGGAGGGAAAACCCACAAAGCAAAAACATTTTTAAATGTTGGTTGGCTGGATCACAGTTTGAGACTAAGGCAAGGAAGAATATTTGTCCTTAACCTTGAGAAAGGAATGCAAGTGTTGATTTCTGCCTGGAGATCTTATCCCTCCTTTGTTGTCTGGATTTGAGCCCTGTAGTGTGCAGAAGCTTTGGGAATGGGAACCAAGCTGCAGCTGGCACAAACCTGGTTTTCAGCCTGATCTGGGGTTTTTTTTGGAGCTGGGGTGACTTGCAGGCACTACTGCCTTGGTGCTTCTCATGGAGGGAGTTTGAACACTTGTGGCAGGTTTTCTGTTAAGCTTTTGCAAACTGTGCTGGAGCACAAGAGGCTGCTTAAGTAACACCTAGCAAGTGTGCTTAATAAAAAAAAAAAAAAAAAAAAAAAAAAAAAAAGACTCAAAACCAGCCTAAAAAAAACCCAAAAAACCCCTGGCATTTTCAAGATAGTGAAATTCTTTCACCAGATCATGTTTTTACTAATTCTGGCTTCTGCTGATACCACTGACATGTGAGACTTCAGAATTACCTGCCTGATCCCTCAGTCATGGAAATCAAAGGGCTTCAGTGTCGCAGTCTCAGACTTAATTTGTTGTGCTGAGTGATTAAGGGGATGGACAGTGATACTTAACCCACTGCAAAGATTTTTTTGATACATTATTGAAACTCTAGCCAAGCTTTCCTCAAGTTACATGTCTGGCAATTTGTTTGTCTTATTCTTCAAAAATAGTAGTCAGATGCATGTGCGTTTTTGGCCACACAAATATTTGACTACAGCTCCTGAAGACAATTTTTTGCAGGTCCTAATCTCTGTCTTGACACCAGAGAAGAAATCCTTCATGCTTTTTCTTTGTTCTGTAGGCGATTTTCTGACCCACAGAGCTGGAGGGTTTATGCTGGCATTCTGAATCAGGATGAGATGCTCTTTAGAAGTGGATACAGAGTGCAACAGATAATTTCTCATCCAGATTATGACACAGACTCTAAAGACAACGATGTTGCCCTTATGAAGCTGGAGACACCACTGAGTTTTACTGGTAGGTATTCTGTTCTTCTTAAGGGAAAAATCCAGTGGGCAGTGAGCACACCTTTTAAAACTTCTGAATTTCATCAAGCAATTCTTGTAGAGACTTACTGGAAGAACACAAAATGACCCTAGAGACAGGGTATAGAGACAGAGGGCACAGCATCTGATTTCCTAAGCAGGATTTATTTAAATCTATTGCATGGGTAGGTACTTTTATCTCAGAATGCTCTACAGTTTAGCCACTGCTGTATGTGCAGACATCTACAAGTGCAGTGGTGGAGCAGCTGATTAAATCCCAACTCAAGTCAGGTCAAATGATGGTCAAAAAACCCTTCCAAACTCAGCATTACAAGAAGTTCCTTTCATGAAAGCAGATGTAGGTTGTTTGTAAGCAATCAGTGCAAAATAGAGAACAAGCCATTATTTAAACTTGAAGTGCTTTTTGTGTACAGGCCCTTTGTGTTTCAGTGCATCAGTTTAAAGCTACCAGGAGTAATCTGAAAGGGATTTTCTGCTGCTGAGAGCAGGGAGATTGTCTGTTCTGGTGCTGCACACTTCTTGTGTATAACAGTACTGAATCCTGCTTGTCTTGTGATTATTTTCAGCAGAGTTTTGCAAAGAGAATGCAGAGCTGTAGTTTTCAGAATTTTTTCTTTGTCTTCCGCTGCTCAGAGGAGCTGGTGTTAATTGTTCTATTTAACCTGATGAATTAAGGTAGAACCATTACCTGTTTGTTCCTCATTTTGAGGTGAAGATCAGGCAGATTTGAGGTGAAGATCAGGTACCCCTCAGGGAAAGGGCAGCTGGGAAACTTTCTGCTGCCTCCTGCATTATCTGCCTGCAAGGAATGTAGAGTACAGAGGAAATGCATGATGTGTTTAAATTTATTTTGCTTTCTGCCTGGACATTGGTTATTCTGTTTGTTTTGCAGAAACTGTGAGGCCAGTTTGTCTGCCCAATCCAGGAATGATGTTCCAGCCTAACCAGCAGTGCTGGATATCAGGATGGGGAGCAGAGTACCAAGGAGGTAAAAAGTACTTCTGGAATATTTTGATTTTTTTCCATAAACTAGTCCTCTTCATCCTGTGAATATTTTTGCATGGGCTGATGGGGCAGTTTGAATTAGATCTGTTCATACACTATTTTTTCACCCATTTTGCAGCCTCCAATATTTACCCAGGGCATTCTGTCTCAAAGCAAGCTGTGATGTGTTGCATTCAGCAGACTGCAAAGGACCCTCAGATCAGTACTGAGGGCCAGAAATTCCCAACCAGGAGATAATTCTCTGCCCCTGCTGGCAGGAGCTGCTCCTTTCCACCACCTCAGGCTGAAGTAGAATGGTGCAAGAAAATTTGCAAGACTGGAAAAAGGAGAGGGAGGAAAGGGGTTTTATTTGTAAATAAAGGCACTGGGAGAAGTCCTATTGACCTCTTCTTAAATCTAAAATTTCCATCCTACTGCTTCTAGGAAGTTTAAGTAACGTGATGCTTATTCTGACTTTGTCTTTGCATGTTTGTGCATATTTAAATCCCAGGTAAAACATCAAATAACTTGAATTTCGTTGCGGTGCCCTTAATAGAACGTTCGAGGTGTAATTCTGTTTATATCTACAATGGCATGATTCTGCCTACAATGATCTGTGCTGGAGACCTAGCAGGGGGAATTGATTCCTGTCAGGTAATTATTCCTAATTAATAGCTAATAATCTGATTATTTTTGTGGCCTTGCTAGTAGGCTGGCTATGTATGTATGTATGTATCTATCTAATCTAATTTAATCTCATCTATCTATCTCAAATAAATTCTGTGCCCCCCCAAAATTAAAAATTTGCATTACATCTGGTTGGGCTTCTGGTTCCTTTGGTGGTGCATCCCTTTAAAGAGGAGAGCTTTTGTTTCATTGTCTGAATTGCTGCCAGTGCTGAGTTCTCACTGAATTCCCAAGGAGGGTGAGGCTTCTTTTTAATGCTTCAAGGATGGTTTGTTACCTGGTACCTGAAAGTGATCAAATGCTCCTCATAACCACAGCATTATTATCATTATTGTATTATTAACCACAGCATTGTGCTTGTAAACAAGACAGTCAATAATGCCAATCTTACTCGGAGGGCTCTGGGCAAATTATTTTCATCCCTATTGGAAGCAGACATCATTTAACACCAGAATTGCCAGCATATCTTGTTTTAGTGACTCCCTAAATGGCAGGCAGGTTTATATTGGGCCTGAAGCTGTGTTCCTGGAGTGAAATGGGTCGGGTTTTTCCTGGCTGCTGTGTCACTGACAAGGTGTTTGTGTGCCATGCAGGGTGACAGTGGAGGTCCTCTGGTGACCCACCACCACTCGGTGTGGTGGCTGGTTGGAGATACCAGCTGGGGCACTGGCTGTGCCACTCCCAACAAACCTGGAGTCTACGGGAACATGACTGTGTTTACAGACTGGATTTATAAAAATATGCAGGTAAAATATTTGGGGTTTTTCATAAATTTTAAGGCCCCACATCCTGAAGTGTGGGGCCTTAATAAATGTGACTTGCATGGTAACAAAGCTGTTGTGTTGGGAAACATCCAAGTGATTGTTAAAACAGAACCTGAACCTTTGTTTTCTGTTTTGTTTTGTCTTTAAAACAGGCAAACAGATGACAACACTCTCCTTGCCCATCGATGTTCCTGAGGACAAGAATTAATGAAGCCATGGGAGCCTGGGATATTTATTCACTCTGTGGTTGATTTCATCTCTCCTCTTTGATTTTTCTTTTTAAAAGTAACATGAAGGATTGCACACTTGGTTCTGTGCTGGCTACAGTGACGGATCTTAATCAGTGAAGGATTATCACAGTGAGCACCTTTCCTCTCCTTGTGGTGCCTGGCAGAGTCATTCTGTGAACTGCTTCCTGAAATTTCTCTCTTTTGTTGAGTAACTTTTGCTTGATGATCAGGCTTATAATGACAATTTAAATCACGATTTAATTTCAGATTTTCCTAGCAGGATGCTGAGACAGTTGGTTTAGTAGTTTTTAAATTAAATGTTAAGCAATGTGAATGTTGAATCTCCGAGCTGCTGGTTGGCAATTTAAAAGGAAATGAATGTTTTTTTTAGTATAGAATTACAAAATGGTTTGGGTTGGAAGGGACCTTAAGGATCATCCAGTTCCAACCCCTCTGCCATGGGCAGGGACACCTCCCAGTATCCCAGGTTGCTCAGAGCCCCATCCAGCCTGGCATTAAACACTTCCAGGGATGGACCATCCTCAGCTTCCCTGGGCAACCTGTTCAGTGCCTCACTATCCTCACAGGGAAGAACTTCTTCCTAAAATCTAATGTAAATGTGCCCTCTTTCAGTCTGATGTCACTGCCCCCTGTCCTTTCACTCCATGTCCTTGTCCAAAGTCCCTCTCCAGCTCTCTTGTAGGCCCATTAGGGACTGGAAAAGGTGCTGAGGTTTCCCCAGAGCCTTCTCCAGGCTGAACAAGCCCAGCTCTCTCAGCCTGTCTCCATAGCAGAGTTGCTCCAGCCCTTGGAGCTCCTTTGTGGCTCTGGACTCGCTCCAAGGGGTCCATGCTGGAGATCCCAGAGCTGGATGCAGGATTCCAGGTGGGGTCTCAGGAGAGTAGAGGGTGAGAGATATATATGAAGGGAACTTTTCATGCACTACAGTCCAGGCACAGAAAATAAAATAAATATATATATATACTGTATATTCAGGTAGTTAAAAATCCTCAGGATCTCAACACAGCCGTCAATCAAAGCCAGGCTTTGCAGTCTGGCTGCCTCAGACCTTACAAAAAGTGCTGTTCTGCCTTAAGCTGCTCTGAACCCAAAGTGGGCACTTTGTGGATGTGGGATTTGGGCAGGGATGTCCCAGAGCTGCAGCAGGAGCAGTCTCAGTGCTGAGGTCCCTGGCTGAGCACATTGAAGGTGACTCTGGAGCTGTCCCTGCTGTTGAAGGCAAAGGGCAAATGTTTGCAGGCAGGCTGTGCTGCCCCTGGAGCTGCACACACAGACGGGATGTTTTGTACAAGGAAACACAAAGCTGCGTTTCTGCAGGACGAGATGAACTACCTCATTTGTTAAATTTGGCTTCTGATTCCTTACAGCTCTCCTTTACGTGTCTGCCTGAATGTTTTTAGCAAAATGTTAATTCCAATCCGAGTGCCACCTGAATGAGGGTTTTGAAAATAATTTATGATCGTGGTAGAGGATCAAAAAGCCATATCAAGTCACTTTGTTAAGAAGGATAAATCTTTATTGAATGAAATTACTCCACTAGTCTTGTTTTCTCTTTTGGTACTGAAATGCAATTATCTTACATGTAAACACTGCACCAAATAAATTGTTTTCTTTTTTTTTTTTTTTAACAAACACTTTTCTTTAGTCGTGCTTTATATCTGTTTACCTGGATTTATTTTTTTTTTTTAAGCAGTTGCTGGATTCAGTGTACGAAGTGCTTTGAGTGTCTAATTAAAAAAATCAAAACCAACAGCAAACAAACAAAAAAAGGAGAAAAGCAACTCAAGAGGGTGAGCCAAGAGATTATTTTAATTCTGATATTTCAGGTCCTTGAACAAACCCAGGGAAAATAGAGCAAGATGTCCAGGAATGCTGAGTGTCTTTGGTGGCTGTGTCTGATGAAATGACTCTGAGTTAATTGAATTAAATAAGGAAGTTTAGCCTGCAGGCAGTGGCTTGAGGGAGTCACACCCTATTTTGTCATTCTGCCTCTTGCTGCCTGCAGCAATGTGTCCTTGTCTCTCCAGGTGTGAGATGGGTGTGTTTTCAATCGCATTTGTGCATCAAATGCCCCTTGGGGGATGGGGGGATACCGAGAAATAACCAAGGAGTTTAAAGTACCTTCAAAACAGAAATTAAAAGGTTGAGTTGTTACAGGTATGAGGCACATTTTCTGTGGCTCCTGACCTGCAGCACTGCAAGTCAATAATAGCAAAATAATGTAGAAGAAAGGGGTTCTACAGGGTTAAGGAACATGGATGTTGGGGTGAATGCTGTACAAAAATGTATCAAAAAAAAATACCCACTGCAGTTCCATGCCTCAGAGACAAACACTTTCTGTCATAGCTGCCCTGAGGGGAAGGCTTCTCTTGTAAGAAACCTGGAAATTCCTGCATCACACACTGGTATAAAGCACATTTTTTCTAGCTGAATGCAGGCATTACTTTTGGTGCTTTTGGTTATTAAACCAAATCTCCCCTGTGAAAGGTGTCATAAACACAGTGTGTGATCTATTTTGCATCGGCTTCCATGAAATGGAAGAACTTTTGGAAAGGCTCTCCTTGCCCTGCGGAGGAAAAGGAGGAAGGCAGCAGAACACATGAGACACCTGTGTAATGTTTAATGTCCTGGAGGTTTCTTTCCTTTTGGACATCTAAATCCTGCCCTCTAGTGAGTTCAGTGAGTTCTAGTGTCAGTCCCAAAATTTCAGGTGATGCTGCAGACATCTGAGACATCCTGGCTCTTCTGCAAATCAGACAGCTGGGAAAGGAGACTGAACAGAGCGAATGACATCCTCTGGTCACATAAATTAAATAAACTTTCCTTTCTTTCTAGACTGGGATGGTTTCACACCCACTGTGTTTGCAGAGGTGTCTTTTAGGTGATGGCAGGAAAGAGAACAACCCCAGCAAGACCAAAACACAAAGGGGAGATCATGAGTGTCGTGCACTAAGCTTCACTGAGGAAAGCTAGATAATTTGATTTCTACAGTTTGTGAATTATACAGCTTCCATCATAAAAAGAGGAAAAAACTCAACAAACCCCAACAAAACATATAATCCTCAGTGTGTTAGCTTTTTAATAATTATTCCAGTGGTTGCACAGAGTTTATAAAGAAAATGTTTAAACATGAGATAATGTTTATTTAATCACAACTCTACCAGTGGAACTCTTTATGCAAAGGCAGCTGTTTGCATATAACTGATTATGAAAAATAAAGAAAAACTGAACACTAGAAATTATTATTAAAGGTCTGGGCTGATATCACATTTTTATGGGATTATATTAAATTCTTTAGGAGTGCTAGAAGATAAGGAGCAAAAAAACCTCATGAAAAACAAATTACAAGAGGCGGAAATCTCTCAGGTACTGGCAGGCTGTGGTCAGACGATCGATTCTTTGGCTGAGGTAATTCCTGGTTTTAGCAGCTTCAGTGTCCTCATCAAGGAGAAAGTTTAACCTCTCTTTATCTTGTAACAGTTGCAGCATTGAGGTCTGCACATTTTCTCCAAAGTCATGAAGGACAGAAGATATGATGATCAGAGGTATCTGGTTGGAGAGGCGTTTACTTGCTCCCTGCAAGATGGGGGGAAAAAAAAGGGCAAAATACTAAATTGGTAAAAAAAAAACCAAAAGGGCTATAGGTAATCTGGTAAAAAAAGTGGTTCCAAGGTTTTGAAATGTTGAACTGAGTTACTGTTCAAGAAGGGAGTACTGCTATGAACTAAAAAAATGTTTGCAACCAATGTCTTTTATGCCTGAAATAGAAAAATTAATCATTTTTTGATTTGAGTCACGGGGATATCAGCTGTTGCTTCTCTTGCCTCAACAAACTAAAGCCAAGGCAGGCTGTTCTCTGCTCAGCTCTGCCAGCTGTCACTGGGACAACTTAGAGGGGGACATTCCTGACAAACAGAACTTGTGCACAGTTCCTGGTGTCCAGCTTCACTGAATGCTAACAATAGGTTTTGATGCAGGAAATCAGAAAGTGATTTTTCCTAAAGCTGGTAAATTCCTCTGTTAGATGGTATTTCTGATGTGATTCTTTCAAGTTTCAGACAGCTTTGGAGGAAGCTTCAGCCTTAAGGGGAAATGTCTTCAGCAGTAGAGAGACCAGAGTGCCTACATTACATTTATTAATATCTCCATGAGCTATCTTCTGTCTGACCTGACCAACTGCCTGGTTGATTTGTGGATGCAAACCGAAACAGGTTGACCCAGAAAAGCTTGTGGGGCCCTTTCCCCATGGACATCCACAGGGTTTGGGGGCCCACCTGGTGCTTTTGGGCACCATGAGGTTCTAAACCTCTCCCAGCTCTGGCAAGTGGCTGCCTCCAGCCCTCCTGGTGCTGGGTGAGCACTTAGACACAAGTGCCTGGTTGCAATTGAGAGCTTCTGCCTTTCCTTTTTGTAGTATGACTTGAAAATGGCATTTATAAGGCAGCCATGGACACTTAAGGGCTTCCATCTCATTCAAACTGTATTTGGCCTTGCATAAGTCAGTCCCATGGGGCTATGATGCCCTGGCACTTGGGGTTTGCTGAAAATGGCTCCCAGGGCATTTACAAAAATATTTAACTGCAGATAAAACATGTAGCAGAGTGTGTAGCAAGATGGGATGGAAGTGCTTATGCACTTCTGGCTTTGTTTCCTGTTCTAGGAAAGCCAATGATTTTTTCTTCATCAGCCTGAGCAGCCTGGCCATTTAATTGCAGGAATTTGTCACAAAGCCTGCTCTTGGAATTCAAAGTGAGCTGCTACCTACCTTCCTGAATTATTAATATTGAACTTGTTGCTTTCAGAGAGAGTTTTATGACTAAGCAAATCTTGATAGTGTGTGTTCTCTTTTCTGTCTTTCTTTAACATGATCCTTTATTAAAACACCCCATTTGTCTTCAGAGACTTCACTTACACGGTGTTATCTGCAATACAGCAGATGCACTCTGATCTCTACAGCCAGCTGATATATTTTAATGTAACATTTTGTCATTGCTCCTCCTGCTGTAGTAGTTCAGGATCTGACTGTAAGCCACTGCCACCGCTTTCTGCTGCCTGCAGAAGTGTGCAGAGTGGCTTGGGGCTGACCTGAGCCAGACTGGCAGGTAGCTAACAAGTGCTTTAGGAGCCAGCTGTCACTTTGGCCCCTTCAGGCTTTTCTAATCACCATATCCTGAGTCCTGCAACCTGCTGATACACCCCACACTCATCACTGCTCAGAAGCTCCAAGAAGTTTGTACAGAAGCTGAGCATGTAGCTGAATGAGACACTTAGCCAGCCCCTGGCTCTTCCCTCCACAGTGCCAGTGGCATTACAAGGCTGGACTGACTCCAGCAAGACCTGGCTGAGGGGAAGCTGCTGTAGCATTCAGGGAGCAGCAAATCTGCTCCATCACAGCCTGTCAACTCACAGAGAAATAGGCACTGGTGTGAGAAACCATCTCCGTGGCAACAGAGGGCTCCTCTAGACCAACAAACTTCAGATTTGTCCCCAGGGACGCTTTTGGAGCGTTTTCTGCCTTAACAGAGTTTAAATCACCAACGTAAAGGTCATCCTGGCAGTACACGATCCTCTCCATTTTAAACTGTGTCCGGATCTGTCTTTCGGCCTCTGCTGCTTGATTCTCCCTAATGTCTTCAATTTTCATCTAGAAAAGAAAGGAACAAGAAGTTCTGAGACATTTGCTTCCTTTGGGAAGGTGCCAGTGCTCAGTGTCCCCAGGGAATGGCAAGGTGGGCACAGTGTTTAACTGCCCTTGTGCAGCACTGTCTAATCTCAGAAGATGGGAACATGGAGTAATGGTTCAGATTGTGGTGCCTCTGTTGTGAAAGAGCAGGAAAATGTGGCAGTTTTGTCCTCCCCTTACACACAAGTGGAATCAGTCCAAACCTGGTGCTTGAAACCCAAAGGAAAATATCTGTTGTCAGCAAACCAACCCCATCTAACCCCTCTCTGGTGCTTTTATTCCAGCCACCTGATGCTTTGTGGCCTTCTAAAAGTCTGTGGGGGTGGCAAAGTTCCCTCAGATATGTTCAAATTACCTCAAAATGCTTTCCTAGCATCCCTAAGAAAACACCCCATCTCTTTTCTCAAGTCCAGTGCTTGCCAGAACTTCTTCCCTCTTCACTCCTCTCACTGTGGAGCTCTCTAAAGACCCTGCCTGAACACCTCTGTGTTTGGATGAAATAATTTATTTCTTCACTGTCTGGCTGGCCTGGGAGCTCAGTAGGGTTTGACCATGCAAGTGAAAGAGCAAACCACCTATTTCACTCACATTTGCCTCTGAGTTTCCTTTTTCAGCAGTACCCTGTGAGTGGACTTCCAGCTTTGCTTCTCATCTTTTTCTCAAAGCTTTTTCTGAGAAAAGGCCTTCATGGATCCATATCACTGAACTCTACCCCAAAATATGTTAATACCCAAACTGTAAACAGCCATTTCTGGCTTTTTCATGGCTGGATGATTTTTGGTTTGTCTGCCCCTGCTCCCTTTCATCAAAGATGAGATTCCTGCACTGGTTAAAACCCTGGCTTGCTTTCAGAGAGGTGAAAAACACCTAAAACCAGTTCAGCACTCTCACAAATCACTGCAGCACTTAAATCTGAAATTAATGATAAACTCTTCAAAGCAGCCACACCAGGTTTTCTTTGCTTTGTGTTGCAAATGTCAGGAATGAATAAAGAATGTATGTACTAGATCTTGTCAAAGCTGTACAAAATACACTTTAATTAGTGGCATTATAACCATGCTATCATTTTTGGGATCTTTCTTATTTTCCTGCAAGAAATTCCCCACTTGCACAAGGGTAATGCAGTGAGGCAGGTACCATAAGCATGGATGTATTTACAAATGCCATTCTGTCTTTTGAGAATATCAGATTGTAGGTAGTGCCTCACCTTGGCAACTCTGCTTAGATTGTGAAAATTAGCAAAATTCTTGTTAGTAAGTTCCATAAATTTCTCTTCAACCAGTTCTAGGGGAAGAACAGAGAGACAAAATAAAGTCAGGTAAGTAAGTGAGGGTTTTAAGCTGTTGTTAATATGACACTTGGGAGACTACTCATTTTCTGTATTCATTCAGAAATAGCTGTGCTGCTGTACTGGTGCACTCTGCCTTTATGACACATACAAACAAGTAAAAATTCAGATTTCCAGGTCCAAGAAGGTGACCACTTGGCACCAGATGCTTCTGCTGTCCTGTTTCCTTGCTGTGTTATTTATGATATAATTATTTTCTACCTCCCTTCCAAAAGCCACTGGGAAAAGTATTAATAGATGCTGGAGACAGTGTGTAGAGATTGAAGGCTCTAGAGAAGGAGCAATCCACAAGCTGAATCAGATTTACTTCCACACTCTGAAGGACCCTGAGAGCATCAGTGAGAGCATCAGCTTCTCCTGGAAAATAAAGCTGTCAAGCCCAGCAGTGTCCCCCACACCAGAGCCTCCCATGGCCTGGGCCATACTCATCACATTGTTGAGAATCTCAATTGCTGGCTCCTCCAGTTCTCTGATCTGCTCTTTTACAATATCCTCAAAAGTCCTGTAGTTGCTGAAGCCTGGGAACTCCCGTCCACGGTACTGGTCTTCGTATTTCCACACTCTGTCAGGGACAGCTTTTTTAGCTGTAATGGTAAAATAACATTGCTTTGTTACTAAATCACTCAATGGATGCACTTCAGGTTTAAGAAGGAAGTCTGTTTCTCATCTTTGAGCTGTTCTTGAGGGGAAAAGGTACTGAGATGATTTTTTGTTACCACAGAACAGAGCTAGCTTGTTGTTGCTCTCTGAATGAGCCATCTCACACATTGCATCAAGCATCTGACTGACAGAAATTATAATGGACCACAAAAATTCTGGTTCTTGGTATTTTTACCATTTTTCACTTTTTCATGGCCAGAAGTAGCTGGCCATTACCAGTCACTTCCAAGTTAAAAAAAAAAAACTGAACAAAACAAACCCCCAAGCTCACTAAACATATTTTTCCAGGGAATCTACTGTTGACTAGTTATTCCTATTTATTATCACAGTCAATATTTCTTTGTTGATATTATATAAATTTGCTATTTTTTTTTTATGAGGTATCACCTTAGCCCAGAGCTAAAGTGGAACAAACCCCACTCAGATTCTAAAATATTAATAGCAATAATAAATTAAAAACATTAAGAGTAATAATAAAAATTATTATCTAGACTGTTATTATTTATGATTATTCATTGGTGTTGCTGTTATTTAGAAGAATGGTTCAGAAAATCACCAACAAATTCTATGCCAGTGTCTTGATTTTATTGCTGTGCTGGGAGAAGAAAGATAAGTACTGACCTCTCTTTAATGACAGCATTTAACAACAAACTGTGTCCCCAAAACACCACAACAGATGGATGCTCCTGCCTTCTTACTCTTAATTTTCTTGAAAAACATTTACTGAAGATGCTGTGTCTAGGTTTCAATAAAGGGGATGGGCTCTTGTTGGGGTCAGAAGCACAGAAAATAGACCCTTATCTGTGGTGCCTGGCTCTGAGACCCAAGGGAGCACTGAGTTTAGCATAAAACCATGGAGACAGCTTTTAAAGTTAAGCAGAAAAACTGGGAATGTGAGTGTGTAAGTAGACAGTTTTCTTAAGTCACTGGGTGAGAATGAGTTTAGGGTTTAAGCTATATTAGAAAATAAGAGACAAGATGGAGGATTTAGGGCACTGTCCCTTTCTCCTTCTTCTTCTTCATCTTCTTCTAAGGGTTTTTGGGTAATAATGAGTGATTGGATAGAAAATCTGCAGTGCAGCACACAGGTGTCAGGTCACTGGGTCACTAAGAAAATTTTGATAATTGGATAAATAGACACATAAAAGACCTTGGAGAGGTTCTTTGCTCTCCATTTTGCACCTTGCTTCCCCAGTGTATATAGCTCCTTGTACTCTGTAGATATGTAATATAGATAAGAAAGAATAGACAACTGAGCCAGAATATGAGAAAACAAGTCTCTTCCTGGGTAAAAGAACCCAGCCACCAGTGTCACACCCTGCCAGGCTCTGTGCTTACCCTTCGCAGCACACTCCAGGAGGATCACGCCCCACGTGCGGAATTCCTTGCGGATCCTGGTGAACAGTCTGACCTCATCTCCAAACAGCTCCTCCTCTCCCCGAATGGTCCGACAGATGTCTTGGTTAAAGAGTTTGATCAACTGCAGTGAATCCAGCAACAAGCAGGCAATTTAGTGAAGTTTCATTTCTTCAGACTAATTTGTGGATGTTAAGCAAATCTGCAGTTGTTTGATGATAAAGCAGGGACACGGTTCATAGAAAACATCCCTTTCTTACATATTTTATGCTCTTAGCTCCTGGTTTGTTTGGGTTTTATTTTTTTCCCCCCCAAACTCTCATTGCTAGAGGAGAATAAACTTGATACTCTTTTGGTTTTCCCCCTGTAGACTTTTAGAACCATTCACTAAATTTTAATAGGCCAGGCTTGTATGAAGCCTGATGAACTTCCATAAACACCTCTAATGCCTACTGAGGGCTTAATCAGGGAGTAATTCCCTGAGATGAGGAACTCAGAAGATGGACTTGCAAACCACATTTGGATATCAGGAATACCTTTGATCTTATGAGTGCTGTAAAAAATGGGAACCCTTCAAAGTGTTGAGCAGGCAGGAGTTTAAGTTTTCCCTTGCTGAGATGCTTGATTTTGATCCAATCAATCAAGTTGTTTAGCTTTCTTCTCCCATAATCACAGGAAAAAAATTGCTAGAAGGGGCCAGGAGCTCCTGTGGTGTATTATTTTTGCAAGTGTGGTTTGTCTGTTACCCTCACTGAAATGATGGAAACCACAAACTTCCTGGTGGTCCATGCTGAAGTTTTGATAAGTTCAGGTGGTTTCTTTTTCTCCCACAGTTACTTTGCCTTGCTCTGTGACCAATACTGATACTTACATCTGTGAGGAAAAACAGCTTCTCAGACTCAGTTTGGGGTGTGCCTCTCTTGTACCTTTGCAGATCCTGTAATGTTTTATGCAGGGTGTCACGAATTTGGCTCTGCAGTGCTGGCAAAGATTTCTGGGGAGGAGACAGTGAAGAAGGAAATTGAGATAGGTTGAACCTGTCTGGTTTTGGAAGAAAAACAAAATCCCTCTAAGAGTAACCTACACCTGCAAGGGATCTTTGCTGTTTCTATAAATCTGAGAGCTTGCTGTCAGTGTCCCATGTGTGATAGGGGGGCAACATGGAAGAGAAAATATGGACTTTATTGAGGGAATGCAGGAGCCAGAATCTCCCTGAGGGATCAGGCTGGACCTCACTGAGAGCTGGGAAGAATAGCTGCAGTCTAGGGCAAGATTTCACAGTGAGCCAAAAACAATGTCCTCACAGGTTGTGCCAGGAGAGTGATGACTGCTCAATTCCTGATAAATACCTGATGGAACATGGCTGTTTAGTTGCTTATTTTCTGTAAATTTACATATTTTTTTTTTTCTCCTCTGAGACTGAATTTAGATGTTCCCTATATTTTAGCCTCTTCTCTTTAATGGAATAAGATATATTACATACAGATATATTTATACCAAATAAAACCCCCCCAATATCCTTACATTAGAATATAAATATAATAGAACATCTGGATGTTCTGAAGACATTTTCAGCAACTTGTCACCCAGGTGATCAACACTGATAAAAAGAAATATCATGGCTGCTGTTGAAAAGGCAGGAATTATGAGTCACAAATAGATGAAATAATTTGCTTATTGTTGATCTGCAGTTAAAAGGCAAATCTGAGGACAGAGCATGGGGCTTTTTACCTCTGCCTCTCAGTTCTGTTTGTTCTCAGAGCACTGAGTTGAAGGATCATTAAGCATACAAAGATGAAATCCAGCTGCAGTCCAAGGTTGAAGGGTTGAACTTGTTTTTAGCTAGTAACTGACACAAACAGCTCAGTATGGCACCTCTGTTACTTACAATAATGTGTTTCACAAGTTCATTTGTGAGCTTCTCTGCCAGACGGGGGATAGTAGCCTTTCCTTCTTCCAGAAGAGCCCTGGGAAATAAAAAAAAAGGAAAAGGTGTGTTTGGATAGCCAGGCTGTGCAGGGCAAGGAGGCAGCACTGATGCTCTGCCCTATTTTCACTAATTCTATTAAACAATTTGAGTAAAGAAAGGGTCTCTGGACCATGCTGGTGCAGATGTGGCAACAGCTCAGGACTCTCTGGGCATGTTTATTCAAGAGTTGTTTGACAGCTACTGACTGAGCAAAGGGAAACAGAGAAAAATCTGAAAAAAACAAATTCTAACAGCAGCTGATCGCACTATTTTATTATTTTTTCATGTGTGAAGTTCACTGATTCAAAACTCTTGTCAGCTGCCAGTCTCTGTATTATGATTGATTTGCTGCTGAGTCATCTGGGCAGCCTGTGCCCTCAGCACAGCCTTTCTCATGCTGTTCCTCCATGCTTTCCAGTGAACAGAAATACTTCAGTGCCTGACTTGAAGTGCTCAGATGCTTTAACTCGAATTCTCTGGGACTATTCAGAAATTCTGAAGTTCATAGCACTTCCCCCATGTATTTTGCAGCCAAAAAAAAACAACCCCAAAATAGACAAACCAAAAAAAAAAAAAAAAATTTTGAAAAAGTTTGGTATGTAAAAACCATCTGGGTTACTGAAACACAACCCTACATGGGCAATGAGAAATACTGAGTATAACTAATACCTGTTTGTAACCCCTTAGTTGAATCTTAGCAAATCAACAGGAAGCTCTGAGGTGACTCTAACATGTTGAACTTTTCCGTGAGGAGTACCTGAAATATTTGTGATTCTCAAAGAAGCTTCTCTCCTGTTGGATTGCAGCAGCCAAGGTGAGTTTGTTGTGGATGTCCTGCTGCCCACGGCACCTCACGATCATGTAGCCTTTTTTGAGGGGGATTACCCTGTTTTGCAGTATGCTCACGATAGCCTCCTCGGTCCCCCTGTCCACCAGGTCAGGTTTTGTGAGGATTCCTGTGAAATTAAAAGAGAAAGTTAACCACCAAGCAGGAACACTCTGTGTTTTATAATGCAATTTTTTTGGGTATTCTCTCCCCTAGAAAGCTCTCAGTTCCTGGGCTGTAAAACTCACCCTGCATTTGGCCTCCTACCATGCCTTTTGCATTGCAAACCTTTTTTTAACAAACCTTTTTTTAACAAAGCTTTTTTACCATTAACTTCAGATCAACTACCATTAACTGGTAGTTACTACCATTAACTGATTTCAGCTTCCAGTTATTTGTAACAAGAGTGCCAGCAAGACACCAAATGAAGGGATTATAGGAGCTGCTCAAAAATTGTGACTAGAAATACTTGCAAATATTTTCTTTAGGCTGTTTTCTTTTTTTCCCCTCTTCTTCTAGTAGCTAATTTCATAGATCTGGTGCAGAACACAGAACATCAGACCTCATGATGGGGGTGAAGATTTGGCCACCTTTTTAGCTCATAGTTTAAAAATTATCTCACCTATTGTCCTTTCTCCAGTGGGGTCCACCTCTTGAGCCATTTTCAATGCTTCTGTTGTCGCAATATCCACATTACATGGAACCACTACCAAATTCACTGTCTCTTTGCAGCCAATAGTTCTTCTAAGTAGCATTTTGATCTGCAATTCAATAAAGCAGTGAGGAGGTTCAGTGAAATCAGATGCTTGCTTGTAGGATGTGACAGTTTCTAGCAATATGAACCTAATGACATTAAATGCCACATGTGCTGAGGACAGTGTTACATGCTGGAGGATGGCATGGAAAGGGGTCAGCAGAAGAATACAGCCTCTTTCCTTATGTCAGGATTAATCCAAACATCTGGCATGAATGAGACCAGACTAATGTTGTTAAGCCTGTCTTGACAGGTACATGAATTTAACCTCTTGTGCATATATAATCTTTCATTATGGAAATATTAAAGGTATTTGATATCTAATCACATGGAAGAAAACCAGGTTCTGATATGTAGGTATCCACTTTTGGAAAGAAAGCAAGCTTGATTACACTGATAAATCTCCAATTTGTATCTTTGAAAGGAGCACAAATGTCTTTGGCTTCTATTTCAGTGGAATATTTGTAGGAAAAAGCGCCAAAACTGAAGCTTCACATGACATCTAGTTGTCATTTTTCTATGTTTCAATGCCAAACTAAACAAGTTCCTCATAATTTGTGTTGTTTTGCAGAAGTTTCACAGGGCACTATTACATTTATTCCACAGTAAATCAATTATCTTTTTTTCCCCCTGGATTTTGGGAAAGATGCTTCTCTACTTCCCACCCATCCCAGTTTCTGACAGGCTGCAGTGCTGTAGACTCCATCTCTGGAGCATGCAGACAGCTGGGGACAATGGAAATGTTTGGATTTTATCACATCTGCTGTTTTCTTCTCAATACAATAGAAAGATTGCTATCTAAGTGTGCAATTAAATTACTCTCCTCCCAGAGAGGAAAGCCCAGACAATCCAATCTTGTCTCATTTCTGTTTGGAATATCTAGTTTCATTTGAGCTTCTCTTATTCCAAATTCCCATTTAAAGGTGTTTTAGGAGAAACAACACACCCAGCTCCTACACATCAGCCTCACAGCAGGCCTTTTCCAATCAAAAGTTTTATTTGCATTCCCCAGCATTTCTTCTAAAAGCAGCCAGAGGAAGAGCAGAGATCCCCTCCACTTACTCTGTTTACTTCACAAAGGGTCTGCTGGGACCCATTAAGGGCACAGACTGGCACGTGAGGCTGAGTTTTACCTGGTCCCCGATGTCTTTTGGCTGGTCCCCCACGGCCACCCTGGCAATTCCAGGCAGATCAATTAGTGTCAGGTCTGGGACATCAGGGGACCGAACTTCCAGGGAAATTAACTGCCCACTAATGGCACCTCTAGGACCAGCCACAACATCCTGGGCTGTGAAGAGAGCAAGGCAATGAATACAAGCTTCAAATGATGCATCAAACCAAAGCTGAACACAAGGACTTTGAAAAGTACCAACTGCCACCTAAGGTTCTTTCAGGCTTGGCTTTTTCTTTCAGATCCAGCCACACACCTAAATCCATTTGTGCAAAAATCTAAGGAAATTATCATGCAGAACAAACTGATGTGATGTCAAAACAAAATGCATGTAAATAAACCATAATGAAAGGTATCAGGTAAAATACTGGTCAGTTGTAGAAATGTTCCCTCAACAACAAGAGACTTTGTAAGCATCAATTAATCCTTGGATGCCCTGAAAGAAAAATAGGTGTTGTTCTATATTCTTCACATTTTGATAGAGAGGTTGAGAGTAAATTGTCCCAGGTACTACAAGGCAATAAGGCTTAAACTGTGAACAGAGAAAAGCAAGGAAACTCCAGTCATTCTCAGGAGAGATTTTTCAGCTCTAATTACCTTACTTATTTCATACCAATTGCCTGGCCAGTTTTGAGAATATCCAAATAATGTATTGAAAAGCTAATTTAAAAAAATTAGGAAGAATAACAATGTGCAGAGCTGTGCTAGTCAAGGAAGTAAGGAGAATCCAACTTTCACACTTAGGACAAGTGCTTACTGCCCTTTGGGTAAAAACACAGATTTTTTACCCAGGATGAAATGCCCTGACACTAAAGGTGAGATATGTGAAGGACAGTGACTGAGCCTGTGGTCACAGTACCTGGCAGAAGTTCTCTGTCCTCCACTCTGACCTCTTGCAATTTCCTCCAAAATAATAACATTTCCAGCCAGAGACACCTCAAGCACTCTCTAGACTTTTGAGCTGATGACAGGATCCATTTAGGTTCCATGTTTACAATTTGACAGACAACCTCCCCAAACCAGGAAGCCACCACCCAGGTAAGGACATAGCCTGAGCCTTTATCATGGATCAGGATAAAAGGATCATGGATCTAGTGGGCGACATCCCTGCCCAAGGTGTTGGAACTAGAAGACCTTTAAGGTCCCTTCCAATCCAGGCCATTCTGGGATTATCATCATAGATCATCTTCACCACTGAAGCACTGGTACAACTCCCTGGAGAGAAGGGAGTTCTGTTGACCCAGCTTCTTCTGCTCTGCATCCAGCTCTTGGTGTTACTCCACAATCACCGTGGATGCTGCTCAGTCTGAGAGGAGGATTCAGAGGAGATGGAGCCAGCCAAATCCACTCACCTTGCCTTATTGCTCTGTCCACCTCAGAGGCATTCTGGAGCTCCAGGGTTACATTTTGGTAGGAGATCCTTCCCTGCCATGCCTGGCCTTCAGGCAACCTCTTGAGTTTTAGTTCCAAGGGACACCGAGTGACAATACCTGCAGCAGATCCAAAAACAGAGGTTGTGCATGAAACACGGCCTTGAAGTGTGTGGGGCACACAGGGCTGCCAAATGTTTCACACAAAAATGTGCAAATGTTCCAAGAGACGCTGCCAGAGGGGATTTTTCCAACTTCCTGCTCAGAGCAGGACTGTCACCAGTGCTAGGTGAGGTCAGCTATGGCTCTTCCCACACATGTTTGGCCCTGCAAACCTCCACACATGGAGTTTTGCTCCCCTCTGAATGATCTGTTCCAATGATGCAACTAAATCCTATGAAAAACCTCTGCATAACTCCAGCCTGAAGGACTAGATTATATTGTAAACTCACATGGAACTTGCAGAATTTGTGTGCAAAAATATACACTCAGAGCTGGAAAGTGGATCTTCTTGAGCTGTAAAGTCTCCTAACAATCATCTTTGACTTAAATGATGCGTTAAGTAAAGACCTTTGTACATTTTTTTTTACGTAATAATAATAAAAAAGATATCTGTAAGAAAACAAAAAACCTAAAACAACCCCAAAAACAATTTTAAAAACTGGTTTTCCATGTGAAATCAATACTCTGCTGCACTGCTGCTTCTGGGAAATGCACAGAGTCAGCTGGGGCAATTACACTGCACTTCTTACTCCTGGTTTCTTGACCACCTGGAACACGTGCCTTGGATTTACGCTGTGGTGCCTCACTCACACCTCTCTTTCTCAGTCATGGAGTTTTCCAATTCTAGACCAAAAAATAAAATTAAAAAAAAAAAACCCAAAACACAGAACCCTTCCACCTCATCAAAATGAAAATTTGAGAAAGTGAATTCTCACCATTGCCCCTGGGGAGAGCAACACCAGACAGGGCTTCGAGGACAGAACTTTTCCCGGAGCTCTGGTCTCCAATCACCGCAATCGCAGGCAAGGACAAATCCTTTTCTACCCCAAGAGCTCTCAGGCTGTCAACAAGATCAATGCAGGGTCGGATCTTTTCCTCATATTGGTTGTACAAGGTCTGTTCTGCAGCCTGCAAGAGTTAAACTTACAATGAATTTTCCAGAATTTAAAACAAAACAAAACAAACTCCAAAAAAACCAAGATGCATTTTCTAGTCATCGTTCTTTAGTACAAGTTAATTACTGTCATCAAGCTCTACTTCATATCACTGTGCATCCTTGCATCTCCATGTAATAAACAGGTGTCTGTAAATATGAAAGAAACAGTTGATGTTGGCTCACAGACCATCCTTAGTAAAAATACCAAATTTTGGAAGCCATCCTGAGAAATTAAAGAACACATTAATAAGTGTGTTTTATTAATTTCTTTTAATAACAGTGTTTTTAATAACTGCCATTTTCTTCTACTCATCCACAGATGTACTGAAGGATGTGTATGCAAATGAAGACTGATCCCAGAAATCACTGAATTTGGTAAAAAATAGCTAATTAGATTTTTGTTTGGGAATTTGAAGATTTAGTTTGTGCACAGACGCCAAAAGAGTGCTGCTGTAACATTCTTAACAGGTGGCTGAAATCTTTTAGATCATCATGGCTCTTCCTTCTTTGCCTCATTTTAGGCTCACATAAGACATGAATATGAGTGGGTTGTTTTAAATGACTGGTTATTGTCATTTTCTGGGTTTGATACCAGATATTAACACAGGCTCTTCCTTTACGTGAAAACAAAACAAATAATTTTCAGTCTTTGGCAAAACTGGTCCATCTGCTGTTAAATATGCTCAGCTAAAGTATATAAAGATCATCTTGGTCTCTTCTCCCTGTTCCTCTCTCCATGTTCCAGTCTGACTGCTACATTTAGAGATGCAATTCTGGGAACACCAATATGTTTCAGACATACTAGGCCAGGCACATTCAGACCTGATTTTCTGAAAATAAAAACTAAAGTTTCCTCCATCACTTTTATCCAAGAAAAATGCCTCCAAAAGTATGTCTATGGATCAGATGCACTCAAACAAAGCAGATTTTTTGGTTCAAGATGAGGAAGGCAGTACACACTACTGGAGGCAGGGATTTTAAACCATTTTTGGTAGCCCCTGCCCACTCCTTTCACTACAATGTTTAATACCTAGCAAATTCTCAAAAAACTTCAATAACTGTGTCACAGACTTAAAACCAATCTATGTCCAGTGTAAAATATCCAAGCAGGTTATTATTAACCTTTCTGTGCATTTCTGTTGTGGGTTGAAGAGCCTCAAGGAGAAAAAAAAACACCTCAGCTTTTATGGTTTCTGTTCAACATTTGTTGCTAGGATCAAAACAGACACATGTCACACATAAAATTTGGCTTCTAGGCTGCAGCCACCTCTTATTTTTAGACCTGCATTATTAAAGTCTGCAGATTAATTGCAGGTACCTCTCCTCTTACTTACATGAATAACTTCTAGACCTCACCCCAAAAGTTCTCCTTAGATCTAAAAAGTGCAAATTGCCCAAACAGACAAAGGATTTAATTTTGGGGTACAAAGTGAAACAACAGAGTGAGAGTGGGGAGGATCTGTTCCCTCTCCTTGCCTTACTTACCTTGTCCTCTTCTGTAAAAACCTCTTTCTCCAAGCCCTCATGTTCACACCTAGTCCTTTTCTCAAACCTGTTCCCTGATATCTCAGCATCTTCTTCTGGGTCTGGTGGGAGAGGCACTGTAGCAGCTTCTGGAAGTGATTTCACAAAAGAAAATTGAAACCCCTCTTTCTCTGAGGTTTTGGATCTTCCAGAAGGATTGTTGAATGGTGTTCTCATTTTATCCATGGCCTGCTAATTTACTGGGCTTCCACACAGGTTGTCCACAAATGCTTTGATCACTGCCTGGTCCAGCCACTCTGAGGTGCAGCTTCTGAAACCAAACATTGGGCAGTGAATGATTCCACCTTTCAACAGGGATCAGAGCAGAGAAAATCAAACACCACTTTTATTTCCTGATCCAAACGCTTAGTAGGTACTGTGAAAAATAATGTTCACATTTTTTATATAAAATTTAAAAAAGTTTAATAGAAAGACAGTTAGGAGATAGAAATAAAGCCAAATGTACAAATATGGCTGGGTGTCTCTGCATTCAGCCAAGAGAGCACACCTTACTAACAAAGGATTGTCCCTTAAAAACAGAATCCTATTACATATTCATAAATTCTTATAGGTGATTCAAACATTCCTTTTAAGTTTTAACTTTGTTTAGCTTCAACTCCCCCCTCCCCACTAGATCAATCTTCTTGGCTCTGTTGAGTCTCACATTCCCTGATAATAGAGGTTCAATAAATTCTTCCTTTGGAGTTCCAGTCACTGCTGTCTTCATCTGGATAAAAGAATTTAAGAATGCAGGGGAGGTTTCCTGATCATCTTTTCAGTCTCTGGGTTATATGAACAAAAGTAGTGTAATAAAGAATTAGGTAAATAAAAATTCGGAATAAGAAGTTTAAATAAAGTATGTATAATTATAACTAAATGTAAGTATGGAATAAGGAATTCTCCTCCCGGTCGAGATAGAATTCCTTTTCCAAAAACCACGAATTGCAAAAGAACCCCCCCAGATAACAGGTTTCAGCAGACTCATCAACTCGGAGGAAAAGACAGGACACAGGCCATCACAGAAACAAAAGAACCAGCCTAAAAGTCTACCTCCAGAGAAAGGCAACGCCCGGCCGATTTCGGCCGGAGACCATCAAGCAAGACAAAAGGGGACGAGCCCCAGGAAGATGATCGTTGCCAGAATCGAACACCACACCTGCCAAACCCATACTACAGAAACTCAATCAAGAAAGACAAAGAAGAGACTACTCCTCTGAGATATCCATCGGCACCAGCCCGGATCTCTCAATCCCGCTGTGATGAAATATGTTAAAATACATACAGACTCACTTTACATTTGAGGAGACTCTGCCCGGATACTTACTGACTCAATGTTCTAGGCCAGGAAATCCATTCACCCGACAATCAGAGACATTTGGTGAATGGAAACTGGTTAGAATTCTAGCCTGAGGACATAAAATCCCTATAAAAACCCAGGCCATGGGACCCTCAGACGTGGATTTGGGAACACCTATACCTTGCGTATAGACCCTGTCCACCCAGCGCTGCGCTGTCCATTTATTGTGGTTTTTTTTTTCCTCACTGTTTGTTGCTTTATTAATTTATAATAAATTAATCTTTGTTAATCTTTAATTTGCCGTTGCATTTATAACAGATTGGTGCCGTGACTCGGATCGGAAGAAACTGTGGGAGAATCTCGCTGTCCAGGGGGGTACCCCCGCTGATTTCAGCGGCCTGGGGAGCAGAGACCCTCCGCAGTTCGCTCCGATTGCCGAACCAAATTTAGGCTGAGGAAAAACCATAATAAAGAGGAACGGATCCAGAAAGCTCGGGAAGGCAGGAGCCTTCGGGAAAGCCGCGGCTTGGTAGCTCATAAAAAGTCATACGTGCACGAAGACGCCCTCGCAGGAAAATTGCTGTAAGTACTGTGAGGTTGAGCGGGTGATCGGGCGAGTTTGTGAGAGACGTGACCTGGTCACGAAGCGAGTGTGGACTTCAAGGCCGCGTTTCCATCCTCCCGCGAGGGAATTGGCCGGCCGCGAAGGAAGCGATTCTGTGTGAAAGTGTCTCTCTTTCCTTACTCGTAAAGCCTGAGGCTAAAGGGAGTCTCAGGGGACCGATCAAAGGGGGCTGAGAGAGGAAGGGACGTCCAGTCGAGCTCTGGAACTGGTAAACTCTCTCAGCCAAAAGATTTAGAAAGTCGGAACATCGAGAAAACCCCGGTACAGCTAACCGAGAGGTAAGTATTGGTGCGATCTAGGACTTTCAGACGAAGAAAAAGACGAACACAACGCAGAGCAGGTAAGAATCGTAAGAAAATGGGACAGAGAAAAAGTAAAACGCAGAAACTAGATAACGAGAAAAGTCCATCAGAAGAATCAAAGCAAATGCTAGACATCCCACCAGAGAGTCCTTTAGGGTAGATGTTGAGAAATTGGGAAATTTGTCCCGAGAGACGAGAAAAATCAAAGGCAAAAATGATTTACTACTGTGCCGAGATCTGGGGAGGACCCGGCAAAACTTAACAGAGATTGGAAGGCACCGGATGGGATTTACTGGATATGCGGGAAAAAAGCATACAGTGAATTGCCCAGAAATTGGAAAGGGTCATGCACACTCGGAATAATTCGGCCTTTCTTCTTTACACTACCTAAAGATGAAAGCAGGTCTTTAGGTGCTCCCCTCTTTGAAACCCTAGCCCGACAAAAGAGGGAATTGAAACGAGAACTACCAATAGCCGGAGGTAACCACCAGTGGAAGGGAGAAGAATGGCCCGCCGAAAGAATCATACAATATTATGGACCGGCAACATGGGCAAATGATGGCAGCTGGGGATACAGGACCCCAATCTACCTCCTTAATCGGCTCATTCGGTTACAGGCTGTGGTAGAAGTTGTTTCAAATCACACTTCAGAAGCCCTGGAACTCCTAGCAAAACAACATTCTCAGATGAGAGCTTTTGTCTACCAAAACAGACTCGCTCTCGACTATTTGCTAGCTGAGGAGGGAGGAGTGTGTGGCAGATATAACGAGTCAGAGTGTTGCATGGAGATAGATGACTTCGGAGAAACTATAAAGGGTCTAGCCGCTGAAATAAAGAAAGTAGCCCATGTACCCGTCCAGAAGTGGAATTCGATTCTCCAAGCCTCTTGGTGGGATCAAATTTTTGGGCAAGGGGCATGGTGGAAAAAGCTAGTATTCTTTATAGGATGTTCTATTGCCGGAGTCATCTTCCTACCCTGCCTGATTCCTTGTCTGATCAGACTGATACATTCTGTCGTTCAAGGAATGCAGATTGCCTCTCTCCCAATAGACCCAGAAAAGGCACAGGGAAACACTACCCTTCTTTCAAAAATCATGAAGTTAGAAGAAGAAAAAGAGAATAGAAATGCGGTTAAGGCATTGAGGGAATTTGAAAATAAACATATGTTGTCCACAGAAAATATAGAAGAATTAGACCAAGGGGAAAACGACATTATTTAACCTGATATTCCTCTGAAAAAGTATGAAAACACGAATTTTTAATGTGTTCAAATTATTAGGTGGGGGACTGTAATAAAGAATTAGGTAAATAAAAATTCGGAATAAGAAGTTTAAATAAAGTATGTATAATTATAACTAAATGTAAGTATGGAATAAGGAATTCTCCTCCCGGTCGAGATAGAATTCCTTTTCCAAAAACCACGAATTGCAAAAGAACCCCCCCAGATAACAGGTTTCAGCAGACTCATCAACTCGGAGGAAAAGACAGGACACAGGCCATCACAGAAACAAAAGAACCAGCCTAAAAGTCTACCTCCAGAGAAAGGCAACGCCCGGCCGATTTCGGCCGGAGACCATCAAGCAAGACAAAAGGGGACGAGCCCCAGGAAGATGGTCGTTGCCAGAATCGAACACCACACCTGCCAAACCCATACTACAGAAACTCAATCAAGAAAGACAAAGAAGAGACTACTCCTCTGAGATATCCATCGGCACCAGCCCGGATCTCTCAATCCCGCTGTGATGAAATATGTTAAAATACATACAGACTCACTTTACATTTGAGGAGACTCTGCCCGGATACTTACTGACTCAATGTTCTAGGCCAGGAAATCCATTCACCCGACAATCAGAGACATTTGGTGAATGGAAACTGGTTAGAATTCTAGCCTGAGGACATAAAATCCCTATAAAAACCCAGGCCATGGGACCCTCAGACGTGGATTTGGGAACACCTATACCTTGCGTATAGACCCTGTCCACCCAGCGCTGCGCTGTCCATTTATTGTGGTTTTTTTTTTCCTCACTGTTTGTTGCTTTATTAATTTATAATAAATTAATCTTTGTTAATCTTTAATTTGCCGTTGCATTTATAACAGTAGTTTTTATTTTAATACCATGCTACAGCTTAACATATATATATGTATTATATCACAATTTCTAAGTTTTATCAATAACAGAAATAAAAGAAACTATATTAATACAGCAAAATTTTCTAACATTATGCAAATAACATTAATTTTAATATTTGTGAAAAGCCTATAATTTGCGGAATAAAATTTCTTGGTGGCCGACTTCATCCCCTCTGTCTCAGGAGACTCTTTGGGCCTTTGATGTTTTCCTTTCTTGGGCTGTAAAAAATTCTGTCATCACTTTTGCTTCTCTTCATTTGTGTTCACTCTATTTACCACACACCACTAGATCTAGTCCTTGTCTTGCCACATTACTTAAACAGCTCTTCGCACAACTCTTTTCAGTCCTCCTCTTATACACAGTCTCAATTAGCGGGCACCTAATTTGACTTTCCACACACAAACTTCAGAGTTTTCACTTTGCACGTGGAGCATATGCCTTGATGGTTATTAAAGCAACTGTTATAAATGCAACGGCAGATTAAAGATTAACAAAGATTAATTTATTATAAATTAATAAAGCAACAAACAGCGAGGAAAAAACCACAATAAATGGACAGCGCAGCGCTGGGTGGACAGGGTCTATACGCAAGGTATAGGTGTTCCCAAATCCACGTCTGAGGGTTCTCTGGCCTGGGTTTTTATAGGGATTTTATGTCCCCAGGCTAGAATTCCAACCAGTTTCCATTCACCAAATGTCCCTGATTGTCTGGTGAATGGATTTCCTGGCCTAGAACATTGAGTCAGTAAGTATCCGGGCAGAGTCTCCTCAAATGCAAAGTGAGTCTGTATGTATTTTAACATATTTCACCACAGCAGGATTGAGAGATCCGGGCTAGCGCCGATGGATATCTCAGAGGAGTAGTCTCTTCTTTGTCTTTCTTGATTGAGTTTCTGTAGTATGGGTTTGGCGGGTGTGGTGTTCGATTCTGGCAACGACCATCTTCCTGGGGCTCGTCCCTTTTGTCTTGCTTGATGGTCTCCGGCCGAAATCGGCCGGGCGTTGCCTTTCTCTGGAGGTAGACTTTTAGGCTGGTTCTTTTGTTTCTATGATGGCCTGTGTCCTGTCCTTTCCTCCGAGTTGATGAGTCTGCTGAAACCTGTTATCTGGGGGGGGTTCTTTTGCAATTCGTGATTTTTGGAAAAGGAATTCTACCTCGACCTGGAGGAGAATTCCTTATTCCATACTTTCATTTAGTTATAATTATACATACTTTATTTAAACTTCTTATTCCGAATTTTTATTTACCCAGTTCTTTATTACAGCAACAATACCAGCATCTACCCACGGTTAAAACAAATATTAATCACTTGGTACTCAAGCACAACACTCTTTATTTACACGTGGGTTTGCCCCACGCTGATCCCAGTCACTTCGCTTTCCTCCGGCCGCCTCAGCCGCCCGAGGTCGGAACCGCGGATAGAGCTCCACACTCGCTCCGCACCTCTGCTGCGTCTCACTCGCTCATTCACACACCAAACACACTCAGTGACCCAACGTGTCCGGACTCAGCATTCACACAAAACAAGGCTTCGCTCGACTCACCCCCAGAGTCGCTAGCGGGCTGCTCTATCAGCTCAGCGAGAAACACCCCTCATAGGCCGCGCCATGGGCCAGGATCCATCCCTTCCCCTCTGTCCCCGGCCCCTCCTGGCCGGCTGCTTGCAGGCCTACCGGGACTGTGCTGTACGACAGACGTCTCTGCTCGCTTTACCACAGCCCTTCCCTTGATATTTCATTCACACCTTTATCCACAGCCTGGCAGGTTGTTGTCTGTCCCCGCGGTGAGCGAAGCGAGGCTCGGGGTCCCTCACGGAAAGTCCTGGGGGCGCGCCAGGGAATCCGTTCCTCAAATGGCTGGCTCGCCAAAATGATGTGCGGAATAAAAGGAACCCTGTAACTCACAGAGTAGTTATAAGAGCAGGTATGAATTTATTCAGCGCTGAGCTGCATGGAGATATCTCCTCCAAAAAGCATACACCCTTTTTTGATTAGGTTTTCGGTTTTTATCCTTTACAGACCAGGTTTACACGATACGCCTAATACATATTAATTTCCTAACCCCACCTGTCTTCACTTCATATTACAATTAGCTCCATGCCCCTTTTAGTTCTTTGGCCACCTTTTGGGGCTTCAAATCTGTTTCTTTCGGCTTAGGGTTTGAGGAATCTCCTTTATCTTGTGGTGCCTTTGTCTTTGCATCTTGTTTGTGTATTCCAGCTCCTTTTCTTATCTTATCTTGCAGTCTGACTCTTTTTCTTGTTCTTATGGATTAGGGTGTCAGGGTATGGTTTTTGTCAGACACCCCTTTTAGTCAAGCATTTCTTCCTAATTCTTAATTTTTCTGTTGTAATATAATAGGTATCTAGAACAGGACCAAGTGCCACAGCTCTTTTCAAATCACAAAAATTGGTCTCAGAGGACAGACTTGGAACACTTCTTACCTTTCTTATGCCTTTTTTTTTAATTAAAAAAAGTGCCATGGAAATAAACAGTATTTGTTTTTTTGGAAAAAAAAAAAAAAAAGTTACACCTATTTTTGCAAAAAGCTGATTGTCCTCTAGGAAATATTTTGCTGAATGGTGTTTGGAGAAGCTCAGTCAGTGTCAGGGCAGGATTGGAGGGAGTGTGAATCCTTAAGTTCCTGGGGTCAGGAGTGTAGGGCTGTGGGCTAGCTCCAATCCATAATCTGCTAAGTGGCCATCTCACCTTTTTTTGTGGAAGAAATACTTGTCAGAGGCAAGTCTGACACTGGTTTTTGAAGTTCTGTATCTCGGTTCCCTCCTCTATAGCTTAAAACCCTCTGCCAAGAGCAGATTTTGCTTCACATGTTGTTAGAGAAGGGAGGACTATGAGGCTTTTTATTTCCTTGGAGAAGTTTAATTTCCTTATGGAGAAGTTTTGTTTTCTGTGGGTGACTGAGGAGATCAGTGGCTTTTGGCATGACATTATCCAGGGAAGGTGATTTCCAGAGAGAGTGATTTAAAGAAAAAAAAAACAAAAACAAACCAAGAATTCCTTTTCAAAGCTAGATTTTTTTTTTCTTTTCTCAAACAACCATCTGCCCCACTTAGCCCCAGATTTGGTCAGCAGTCCATGTCTAAAGGGCTACAATAGGAGCCCTTTAGGTTCTGGTGGAAATGCACAGATTTACAATCTTTGGCCTTGCAGAATTCACCACTGCAAAGCAACAAAGCACATCTGGAGCTACTGCAGGATTCTGTGTCTGTGTTTGGGTGGGCCTTGGGTATTTTAACACCTGTCCAAAAGTGCTGGAGCTGGAGGTACCGCCTTGTGAGCATCCTGGTGGGGAGAGAAGGTGATGAGGAGAGGGGAAAATCGACCCAGAAACATCCTGCAACTTCGTGACACCACTTTGTCCTGCTGGCCCAGTCTCCAGCAGCATTTTTTATCCTTTTTGTAGCCAATGTGCACCAAAGTCAATTGCAAATAATTCATTCCAGAGATCAGGAACTGAGATAATTATGCAAACATCCAGACCTCCCACAATACCCACCTGGTGTGTTTACTTAGGACAAGCCCCATGGCCATCACAGAGGTGGAAGGGAGGTGGGGAGGGCTGAGGATGCCTGAGGAGACCTGACTATCTTAGGTCACCCTTTACAAACATGGAGATGGGGAGCAGACCACAAGGTGCACACACACACACACACACAGCACCCCTGCACAAAGATCCTGCAGCCAGCACCGGAATAAACCATCGTGTGGATTTCTGGGGCTACACTGCTGCTCTTCTCTGGACCTGGAAAGGGTGAGTGGGCTCTGTAACCCTTCCTGTGCCACACTGGCATAGTGATTTCTTTGTGTACTGAGCCGTGACAACATCGGATGGAAGAAAGGAGGAGAGGAAAACAAAAAAGCTGCAATTGTAAAGAGCCCTTCTTCAATGGGCCAGAATCCACCTGTGAAACATGAGACGAGGATGATGTGATAATACTGAAAGTCTGCCAAGAATTTCCTCTGACCAGAGCTGCCCCTGCCTCCTTTGTCAGGACAATACTGATTTCCTTGAGCTTTTCCTTTAGAATTTACCTGCTTGTGTGTGGGAAACCTCTCCCAGCAGAACACGAAGCATTCTGCTGCACACCCACAAACACCAACCTGCTGATGGTTCTGAAAAGGAGTTGCTTTGGTTTTCTGTAATGACCCTTTGGCTTTGCATCTGTAGAAGATGAAAATCCCCTTCTAAAAAATCCCCTCTCAATCCCAAGGTGCAGAGCTGCAGTGCTGAACCCACAGAGCATTATTTATCCGCTCTCTGCCCAGCCAGAAAACCACATGGACTTCTGGCTGACACATCCTGTGACTTCAGGATATTTGGGTAAACCTCACAGTTTCCATTATTTCTATTAACTCTAGCTGTGTTCTCATAAAAGAAAATGAAGCAATGCAAAGCTTATGATCCTCATAAATACTGCCAGCTAGATCATCTTGCTGAATAATGGCTTTAAAAGAAAATTAAATGCCATCTCTCAGTTGTCTCCTCTTAAAGAGGAAACAATACTGACATCTTTTTTCTTTTTTTTTTTCCACCCCAAAAAGCAAAAAATCCTGCTCCTGGCAACCCTGTTTAATCACACTTACTTTAGACACTTTATGCAGCCTAAAAAAAGTCACATTAATAGGAATGAAGATAACAGTAAAAAATTGCATTACTCTTTTTAGAAGAAGGAAAGAAGAAACTTACCCTGGTAAGTCCTGTAGGAAGGAGAAGCAGTGACTTTCTGAAACTTCTTCAGATGCCTTTTCCTTTGCAGGCTCCTCCTTCTGATTATGACACACAACAGAAGAAATGAAACTAATTCTCACAGGAGAAATACTTGGCTTATGTGGAAATGACCAGGCTGTTTCAAAAGACAGAGCTGCCATGAGTGGGCACACACTTACCTTGCACCTGGCTAAGTTAAAGGCATGGATATCTCAACACATGAATTGTGTCCACAGTGAAGGGGGGGCCTCACAGCCCGAAGTTCAGAGAGACAGAGTACCCTAGAATGGTTTGGAAGGACATAAAGATGATCTTGTTCCACCCCTCTGACATGGGCAGGGACACTTTCCACTATTCCAGGCTTCTCCAAGCCCTGTTCAGCCTGGCCTTGGGAACCTCCAGGGATCCAGGGGCAGTCATAGCTTCTCTGGGTACCCTGTGCCAGGGCCTGCCCACCCTCACAGGGAAGAATTTCTTCCTAATATCCAATCTAAACCTATTTTCTTTCAGTTTAAAGCCTTGTTCTATTACTACCTGCCCTTGTAAAAATCTCAGTCTTCTCTGTACCGCTATTCAGCAGAGGACACCAAGGTGGAACTAAGCTTACTTATTGCTGAACTTTTAGTGACTTGTGAATTATTAATTAATCGCTGTGTAGCCTTAGGATATTTAGCACTTATGCAGCAAATGCATTTATCAAAGGCAATTCTGCTACAACTCAAAACACAATTCTTGACTAAACTGTCTCCATGAAAGTCCTTAGAAGGGCTCTGTCAGGAAAATGTGAAATTCATACTGTTAATATTAATAGTGATAATAATAGTGATAATAATGATAATAAAATAAAAATAAAAATAAAAATAAAAATAAAAATAAAAATAAAAATAAAAATAAAAATAGTAGTGCTGCAATGTGCTGGGTTGTTTTCCTTTCATTTCCCTGTATGTTTAGTGAATAGCAGAAATGAAACTCCTCACAGCACAGCTAAGCTCCTCCTTCCTTGGCTCTACTGTATAATAGGATGTCAAGGACAAATGGCAGAGGTACTTGGAAATAACTGAGCAACAGCTGAATCATTTCACTCACACCTGGGGCAGAACCTGCTGGTTCAAGCTGCTGTGCCCCACTCCCACTGCTGTTGCCTGATGAGGATCCTGGTCCTGTGCCATCCAGGGGATCCTTTCAACCTCCTCATCCCTCCATGCAGTAGGCAAGTGGGTGAGGGCTCCCTCCACAGAAGTATTTCTTCCACCTCCCAGTGAGACTTTCCATCCCAGCCAGGGTGGCAAACCCTGCCACCACTCATGTGGGGCTGTGCCTTGGCTGCCAGAGGTTGTTGGATGTGGGTGACAAGGCAGAAAAGTGACACACAGTGTGATTTATGCACTGGTTCAGGACAATTCCAAATTGTTTCTCATGACCTTGAGGTGTTTTCTCAACATCACTAGGTCAGGATGCATGCTCTTCTGCTGTCCTTGCTCTCCTGCCATCAATATTTTGTGTTTTGGGGCTTTTTTCTTTGTTGCTAATAGGCTCTAAGTTGTGAAACAATACCAGTATACTTTGTTCAGTCAGGGGCTTTCCAAGCTGGATACAGGATCCTCCCTTGCTTCTCACTCCCTCTGGTTTTGCCCCTTGCGTCGACTGATCAGCTGTTCTTGATTCCTGGCTGTTCTGGTGGGTTTCAAACTGCCTTTCTCAGGTCCCTGGGGCTGACTTCTCTGGACCCAGCTCTTTTTCCTCATTCTGCACCTGGCAGGGACTCAGAGGATTTGTTCCAGGCTCTGGCTGTGGGTACAGAATGTGACACACAGTGGGGCTGGGCACGGGCTGCAGCAGGACACCACAGCTCTGAGCTCTCCTGGCCTCTTTCACCATCCCTGTCCTTACACTTCATCGTACAGGAGATCAATCTGAAGGAGATTCTAAGTCATACTCTTGTCCCAAAATGGCTTTTTTCACCCTGCAAGAGGCTGATCCTCACACAGAGTTGAGTATTTTGGTTTATTTACAGTTCTGCACAGAAACAGGTGCTGGGTGGCAAATCCACAAAGCCAGCCCAGCGACTATCAAAACATTTCACTATTTATACACAAACAAAGGCTTTCATGTTCAATGGCTACAAGTCACAGAGTTCTCTTATAAACTAATATTTTATCTTCTATTGATTAAATTATTCTCTCACTTCTTTTGCTAATTAGTCCTCATGCTCAGTCTTTCTCTTCTTTTGAGATAGTGAGTTTTTTGGGCTGGTGGGCAGTGAGTCAGTGGTTGTGATCTTCCCTTGCCAAAATTACCCATTCCTGATTTGATGAGCTGGCCTTGCTTTGTTCCTTGCTGTTTGGCATCATCTTAGTTTATTCACCAAGCATCCTTTCTGTGTTGTGTTAGTTCAGCAGTAAGTTATGCCTGGCTGCAATTGATACATTATCTCAAGTTTCTTCTATTCTTTTTTTTTTTTCCTACAGCTGCTGCAATTACTGAGACACATTAAATATAATTTATCTTTTAGGGAGTTGTTCATCATTTCCTCCAGTTGAGGCTATGAAGCCACAGCAGCACTCAAACCCCTCACTTTTTATGAATATCACACATTTTCCCGAAATTAATCACAGGGATGACTGGCAAGACAGTTGCTTCATGATTTTTCAAATGCAAATATTCAGTGCTGCAATTAAGACAAAGCATTAAGAGAATGACAGCAGGGTGAAGCAGCTTACTGAAAATCCCTGTAAGATGTTGTGACCATCTGAAAAGAGTGTCCCACCATCGATGTTCTGCAGGAGTAGCTGTACCTTTCTTCATGTTCTCAGATTTCCCCACCTGAACACTAACATGGTCTGGCTCTGCTCATCCTCCAGAATGCAAAAGAAATCCAAAAAGCAGTCAAATAATTATTTGTCCATGATTAGTTGTTTTATTGCTCTTAAATCCTATACCAGCCTATACTGCTGAGAGCGACTCTTTGCTGGTGTCTGATTCAGACTGACCCTCTCCGAGCAGCATTCAGGATGTCATCCTCAGGTTCCTCTGAGCTCTGGTTCATTATTAAACAGATTCAAGTCTTCCATGCCTTTTCATGTGAGATACACAGAGTTTCTGAAAAATGTTTTCAAGCATTTAACTTACAGAGTACATCTTGTCCTAACAATTCAAGGGGACATCCTGGCACACAAAAACTCGTGAGCTAGTTTAGTGTCTCCAGCTGTGCATTCCGTGGGTTCTAAGAATGGCTGTGAAGCTCATTTTCCCACTACCCCAATAACCAGAATTGTAACTTTACTTAGCAGATCCTTGCATGAGTTATTACTGAATGTCTGGCTCTGCTATCCACTAGAAATGCCTGGTTTCAGTTGATGTATTGTCTTAAATTTCTGTCTTCTGTTATTTGTTTTGAATAGCTGCTGCAGTTACTGTGACATGTTAAACAATAATTGATCTATTTAGGAGCCGTACATCAATACTAGTGATTAGCTCATGAATTTTCAGCAATGCCTTTGTTACGTGATCAGTTTGGTTTTGTTTAATCACAGGACTATGTTGCAAACAAAGGAGGAACTCTGAGCAGCATCACTTGCTGTGAATGGTGAAACCAGGGTTCTCCTTTCTCCACATGTCAAGAGTTTGGTTCTCTTATTTTCTCTCAAAACAGCAAAATAAAACTTGACCCCCTTAGTGGGAAATGTTTTAATGCAATGCATTGAAAACAGTTTTCATGTTTATGTAATGATTTATAACACTATGTTTCACTGGCAATACAGGTCTACAGATTAACACAACATGAGATGTTTAAAATAGACTAAGCAGAATTTCATTCAAATCTGAGAGTGCAGAGTGTGTTTTGAAATAATTTTAATGAACAGAAAAGTGGAGCACGATGCAAAAGACAAATGACCACACATTTGTCAAAGCCATTTCACATTATAATTTAAAAATAAATCAAAATACAGTGTAAATGTACTAGTTGGCATGATCATTCTGTGACATAAAGCACTAGGAAAAATCTTTAATCATGAAATTATTCAGATATTATACTGGATGTTGTCTAGTCAAACCTTATAAATCAAATTGGTTCAGACTGTGTTGCCTCGGGCTTTATCCCAGTGAGTCTTGAAAACCCTTGGGTATGGAGATTCCACACAATGAAATTCATTCAAATTATTGACTAATGACTTTTTTTTTCCTTCTTCATAACTGGTTGGATGTATCCCCCCATGTTTCAGTTCCTACCCAGTGTCTCTTATTCCCCCACCGTGCATCTCTGCCCAGAGCCCAGTGCCACCCCCTCAGCCAGAGGTGCTGGGGGGCTGTCACAGCCCCAGAACCATCCCCTCCCCAGTGCCCTGGCTGTGGCTGGGGCAGAGTTCATTTCCTCCTGGTAGCTGGTGCACAGCTGTGCTTTGGAGAATAGTGTTGATACAACACAGAAGTTTCGTTGTTGCTAACTACTGCTTACCCTCTGTCAATGACACTTCAGTTTCCCGTGCTCTGCCAGTGAGGATAAGCACAAAAATCCAGGAAGGAGCAGAGCTGGAATGGCCAAAGGGATATTCCATACCATGGAATGCCATGCTCAGGGTTTAAATGGGTGGAGTTAGCCAAGGGGGTCCCATTGCTGATCTGGGACAGGCATCAATCAACACGTGGTGAGCAACTGCACTGTGCAACAGTTGGGCTTTATTCTTAAAATTTTCAATTAGTAATTATTATGACAATATTTCACTTGTTCCAATTATTCAAATGTTCTGATCTCAACCCAGAATCTTTTTGTGATTCTCCTCCCCATCCCACTGTGGGGGTGATAGATGACTGAGTTACTGCCTGGAAGAGCTTTGCAGTTCCAGTGCAAAGCTGCTTCAGCACAAACTAGTGGAGACAAAAAGCAGCATGTCCTATGTGGTGGGAAGGAGTGGGAAGTGATTTGAAAGGCTTTAAAATAAATAGAGGAATGGAAAAGTAAGAGAGAAAATATAACTGGGGGAGGGTGCATGAAAGGATGTGAGAAATACAACATCAGTGGGTAGAATGCTCTCCATGCATTCATGTTCAGAGCAGAGAGAGAGACACTTAAACCAGAGCCATTCTCTTCAATTCCAGAGCCTTGTTCTTCTCTGGTAAGGGATGAGCTGTAGGGAATTGCATGATTTGCTATGTATGAACATTCCACCTCTTCCTGCAAATGTCTCAGGTGTATTTGTCTGCTGTTTGACTTGGCTGAAGTTTGGGTCACAGTGTTTGACATGCAGGTTTCATCCTTACAATGAGAGGGGAGATCCTGACGAGAGTAAGAGTGGGATGAAACCTGTCCTTGTTCATGTGAGTAGCCATCACTGTGTGGCTTCCTGTCAGTCAAGAGTGCAATTTGTCTGCATGTGTTTGGTGAGGCCTGATTGCCTTATATAAACTGGATATTGTAATTAAGGACATCTTTTTCCAGTACAAAAATACGTAAAATGTGAGAGATCCAAATTCCTTGAAGCAGTGGGAGCTGCTGCCATCACTAACACCAGGGAAATCCAGTGTGCATTGGACTATCCAGATAATGGGTTTTCTGCAGTCTCAGGTCCTCACCTAGTGGGTTGTGTCCTCTTCAGCTGTGTGCAAAGAATTGGAGCTCCTGTTACCTACTCGCTGTCTGGGGGCTTCCCCTTTTTCCAGCTTTCCTGGACATTTATTAGGCATCAAGCTTTTTGGGCAGAGGGGTGGTTCAGGGCACAGGGAGACAGGGGAATCAGGTTGGACACCACAAAGAATTTCTTCACTGAAAGGGTTGTTAAGCATTGGAAGGGGGTGCCCAGGGAGGTGATGCTGATGTTCAAGACAGAATTGCATGTGGCACTCAGTGCCATGGTTCAGTTGATATTGTGGTGTGTGGTCAAAAGTTGAAATTGATCTTGGAGGTCTTTTCCAACTGAATTGATTCTGTGATTCAGTGATTTGTTATACTTCAAGCTTTCTGGGCAGAGGGGATGGTTCAGGCTGTGCAGGGCAGGGAGTATCTCCTGTTTTTACTACAGTGACCCTTCCTCCCATCTATCTGCCCTCCTTTCTGCCCACCCCCCATTCCCTCTTCCCCTGTGTGATCCTTGCACAGTTCCCCGCTCTTGGAAGTGTCCAGACCACCTTGGAGCCAGGCACATGGAGCTCATCATCCTGGAGACCCTGACCCCTGATCACCAGAGGGAATCTGCAGGAAGCAAAGGAACCAGACCCAGCTGTCACCCCCAAGGTTGGTGTGTGAGGACTCCAGTGGCTTCTCTGGTGGACAGAAGTGTTTCCTGCATTTGAGTATTGAGCAGTGGTTTATTCCCTAGGAACAGGATAGTCTGGGGATCTTCTTGGCCTCCTTTACTGCAAAATTTGTGGTGATCAGAAGTGATTGTGGTAGTGGGTAAAACAAAGTGAAATTCAGATGTTCTGCTTCAGAGGCATGGAAGAGGCTGTGGTTTCAAATGATGCTTTTGCAGAGGTTTTAGTAAATATACAAATCTAATGAGGTAGAAACTTGGCTTCAACTTTTAAACATAGACAGTTATGTTTCTTTTCTGTTTTAAAATAAATATTTCCTAATTTCTTGTAAATATTTGTGGAGAGTCCTGTAGCTAGTCCCAACCTCATATGAATTTCCAGGCTGGTTACTTTTGGCCAGAGCTGGATTCATCAACCAGAGCAATGATGTTCACCTGAAAATGCTGCAACTCTTGGCTCCATTCACAAGTTGTCTGTGCTTGTGTGTTTGCCAAAGCTGTTTGGCCTGTCTGGACACTGAATCTTGACCTCTTGACTGTGAAAATCTCCACTCCCAGCCCAGGACTATCTTAAAAAGATTGTCTAAAGCAAGGCAGTCTGAAGTCAGTCCAGGAAATTACATTTCTTTGCTGTTGTCCGTGCTCTTGAGTTTGTTTTCAATTACATGTTGCGTTTTTTAATCTCTTTAGAAAGATTTAATTTAATCTCTTTAGAAATTTCCTATTGTAGAGGGACTAGACTACTAGATTCACTGAATAAAGGAGCAAGGATTTGCTGAGAAGCAACAAAGAGCTTAACCCACCAACAGCTGGTAAGGTGAAATATTTTTCTGTCTCCAAATTTCAAGGTAATCAGAAGCAAAAACTGAAGTAAAGTACTGAAAAATAAAGAAGAGCTTTAACTGTGCAATGGATTGGAAACTTCCCCAAAGCAAACTCCACACAAGATTCACAAAGTTAATTAAATAACCCAAATAAGTAGAAGCTATCCAAAAAGAGGAAGAGGAAAAAACTGAAAAAAACATCCCCCCCTCAAAGACAGGGACTATTTCTTCAGTTTGTATAGGACAGTGTGACTAAGAATTAAAACCTTGTTTTCTAGAATATAAACCTATTTGTTCAAGGAGTACTGAAATCTGTTAATGATCATTATGATGATAGTATTTAAACTGTTGCATTTGGGACATTTATAAGTAAATGGTGTTTTTTCCTGCAATTTACAAGTAGTGATATTTCACTCTAACCATTGTTCTACTTCCTTGATTTCTGAATTTAATTTAGTTTAATTTAAAGAAATAGAAGAGTGTTATCTGTTACAGATAAGGCAAATAAAGGCAGTTCCTCACAGCTGTTAGCATTAAAATATTACAATTTGGGTGGGGCAGGGAGAGTCTGAAACTTAAAACACAGCATGTAGTGTGTTTGATTGTTCATGAACTGCTCAGGAGCAACTGGCTTTGCATGACCTTCCTCCTGTCTGTCTCTTTAATCTTGTTACAATAAAAACTACAGAGATTAGTTCCTCAATTCATGTAAATTACTACTGTCAGCAAGAAATGAAATGGTAGCAAAGGATCTGGCAGAACAGTGGTGGGGGATTTTTGTATCCCTCAAGGTGAATTAAGCACATGTTTGTGCTTAAATGCAAAAAGACGTAATGAACAATATCCAGAGCAGAGTCCTACTGCCGTAAGTGGTTCTACAAGGACAATGCAAAGATGTGGCATGGCCTGGTTCCTTACATTTGCCCTGGTGTCCATTGTGTGAGTGTTGGCATAGGGCACCTGGACATCCCTGAGGTCCAGCCCCCAGCAGCAGCTCTGCTGCCCAAAGGTGGGCCCTGAGTGCTCCCATTGCACCACTGCCACCAAAATGCTGCAGCATTTCTTATCTCATAGCCAGTGGAACCTCACTCCCTCCCAGGGAGCAGCCCTGCCTCTGGCAGGCAGTTAACCTGCCTCCAGCCAGCATAACTCTTTCTTGTCCTCTTTCCCTCCACACCAGATAATTCCTAGGTCTGGAATGACCATTGCTAACCCGTTACAATTCGAATTATCCCTCCTATGCCATACTAGAAAACAGGTTATGGACTTAATTAATGCTTGCTCCTTGCTATGAAATACATCAGTATCTCATGGACACATTCACTTCACTGCAGCAAAACAAGAATAGAGGTGCAGACACCAAGCAGTGGACTGTAAGAAAAGGAAAATGCTGGAAAAAGCTTTCCCCACGGCATGGAGCTGAGGAATACAATCAGTGCAGCTGGCTCAGGGTGCAGCTGCAGGAGCTGCAGGTTGAGTTCTGGGGCACGGGAGCCCCAGGCAAGAACTGGCACTGACCCTTTGCCCCTCAAAACTCACAGGCACCTGCAGCACCAGCCAGGGAAATAATTTGCTTTAAGGATCCAGATGCCTGAGACCGCTATGGGAAACCTGGGGTTGAGCTGCCAAGTCCACAAGTACGCCATGTCATCTCAGGAATAAACATGGGATAACTGCACCATGAAATGTGCAGGGCCACATCTGAATTGCACCAGTTGTGCCATATAAATGTTCAAGAACTCTAGAAACAGTCTTTTTCCAAGGAACAACAGTGACCCCTGACTGATCACATGTATGTTTCACTGATGTTTTCTGGCTAAATTACATATATGTGAAGCAAACCTTGTAAATCTCTAAATGCAAATGCCTCTGTGGGAAATTCCTGGGGTATTAGACATCAGTATCAGCAGCATTAGAAAATGATGGTTGTAGTGATATATCCATAAACAAGGAGTATTTATGCTCTGCTCAGCAGGGTGAGGAAGCTTTCCTTTCCTTTGTTTTACTGCATTCCTAATGGAGTTAGAGCCAGCCCAGACAGATAAGGGATATGTTGTATTCCTGCTGAGCTGCCCTGCAATAAAAACTGTGGGAAAGTACATCTTAGGTAACTCTTGAGCCCTCATTTTTAGTACAGTGGTATGAAAGTTTTAAGATAACAACAACAAAATAAAACCTTTTTTTTTTTTGTCCGTGGGATTGTTAGGCAAGGGATCAGAGGAGTGTACCACTGAACTGGGGTCCTATCTGATGGGAATGTTACATAATCCAGAAGAGGAGAGCTGGGAAATTTACTTTGTTGAAGTTCTCCTGGTATTTAGGAAAGTCCTGTCTCCCAGAACAAGGTTTCTCTGCATCAGAGTCTGACCATCCCTCAGCCCCTCCTTCGCAGGGGGTTCTCAGCTGCCATCAGCTGGAGCTGTACATAGACATGGGGTTAGTGATAAGGAAGCCATGAACTTTCTGTGATCCTGGCCTGTTCCCTGAAATGACACAAAAAAAGCCCTCAGAGTTTATCTATATGAGCTGTGAGAAGTGGGACTCAGCAAAGAAGGAGAGTTTGCTTTAAATCAGTTGCTGTTTATGTGCAGAGCTGCTCCCAGGCCGATGTCGTAGTCGAAGTGAACAGGGATGCAGGGAGTTCTGCTGAACCCTGCACTCCAGACATTTTACATATCACTAATAATCACCAGTTGTTTCTCTGTGCAAGAGCTGTAGCTGTGTCTCTCATGAGCTGCCTCTGCCCCGACGTGGCCCTCCAGGCTCGGCAGGACTGTGACACAAACTGTTCTGCCAAAACAATGAAAGTTTGCTTTAAGAAATAGTAGTAGTAAGAAAAAAAACCCAAAACGCACCAAACTCAAAAATCCCAAAAAATCCCCCCAAAACCTCCCAAAATTAAAAACAAAACCCACCAAAACTCCCCCCAATAAACAAAACAAAACACAGCAACAAAAAAAAAAAACCCATACAAAAAACCCAACAAAAAATAAGACTAGGAATATGAGTAAGAGTGAGATTAAGAGGAATAAGATGATGAAGAGATAGTAGTAGTAAATGATAATAATTATAAGAAGAAAAAGAATAAAAAAAATAAATAAATTGACTGAGAAGAATAAGAAATCATCGTAGTAATAAAGAAAAAGAAGATAAAGAGGAAGAAATAGTAATAATAATAATAGCAAAAAGAGGATAAGAAGTTGAATAAGAATTATGAGAACAATAAGAATACTAAGAATAATCATAATAAGAAGAAATAATACTAGTATTAATTAATGAGTTAGAAAAACAATGAAAAGAACAATTACTAAGATGAAGAAAAAGAAATATTAGTAATAGTAAATAAAGATAATAAGAAGATGATGAAACTGTAGTAGTAGTAGGTAATAATATCAAAATCCACACCTTCTAGAATCTCAGAATGAAGGGAAGGCTTTAAAGATCATCTAGTTCCAGCTGATTGTTTTCTCTTCTCTCTCTCAGACCTTTTTGCTATTTCTTTCTACCTCCCTACCTCCCTAAAATCCATGTTAAATAAAATCCCTACGTTGTCCTCACATGGCCTCCTTTGCAGCTTCATTCAGGCAGAGGCATCTCTCCCTCATGGGCTCGTAACACCTGCACAGGGCCCCTTCCAGCCGCAAGCATCCCGGGATTGTCAGCTCCTCACTTCCCTTTTCTTCTGGTCTCTGCTTTCAGCTGGGAATGTGCTTGAAAATGCCCAGCAGAGAAGCCTTTGCTGCCTGCTCTGGGAGCCCACAGAGCTTCAGGACCTTGTCCCCTGCACCTGCACAGCTCCCTCGAGAGGCACGGCAGATCCAGCACCTGAGAGCCTCGGGAATTCCCTCTGTGGTCCATGGCACGCACTGCAATGCTCTGGAATTCCAGCTCCCAGCAAGGATAAGATGCTCCTGTGCTTTAAGGCAAAGCTCTGAAGGGACTGAAAGCCAAGTGGAGCAAGATCTTGACATTTCACTGCCAGCCTTTGGAATTTCATCAAGGGTTGCTTTAGCATGTGAATTGGGAAAAAAAAATCAGGGGAGGGTCTTTGGCTGGGAGGTGCCACATGTAAAGACAGACCCTGGGAAAGAAACAGAGCAGTAGGCAAAGAGAGGGAGAAAGGAAGCAAACAGCACTGAGCTGAGAAGCTGGCACTCTGAAAGCTCTGTATAGATCTCTGTAGCTGTTCCCACATGGATGTGAAGGCTGATGCCAGACCCCCAAGGGTCACATTAAAGGCTTCCTTCATGCAATTGCTGGGTATTGAGAGGCAGCACGGCAGTTTTAGTCACTGGGCTTTGTAATTCTGCTACAAGCCAGGTGAGTAGGCCTTGGCCTCCTGGCCACAAAGATACTGTGACCTTTCTTTTTTTGGAGGAGAAAGCCAGGCCCATTGGTAGCCAAAGGCCAGTGCCCACAGGTGGCATTAGCAGGGTTCATTATTGCATGAAACAACGTGTGGGGCTGTCCACATAACTCTTTGCAGTTGTTGCTTAGTGTGCAACACTGAATTTGACACTGGTGCCTTTGTCAGGCCATTGAAAGCCTCTCCTGGCCCAGTCTCCCTAAGCAAAGTCCCCCTCATCAGGGGCTCCAAGTGCCCAAGTCTGGGGCTGCTCGGTGCCAGTTCCAGTGGGGTCGGCTGTGGAAGGGATGTCGGGTGTGGCCCTTTGTGACACAGGCGCTGATGCAGGACATGATGGTCCCCAGAGGCCTTTGTGACATGGCAGAGCCCCGCCCTGCCAGAGGGGTATATAAGGGGCACGAGGCCTGGGTGCCCGGTCCCAGAGAGCCGTTCTGTCAGGAGAGAGCAGCTCCCTGAGAGCCTCAGCAGCAGAGCACGATGGAGACGCGCGCGGAGGAGGCGAACCCCAACTCCCCCCCTGCCACGGAGCAGCCGGGCCTGTGCCTGAGGCCCCAGGTGACGGCCAGCCCCGGAGAGAGAGGGGACAGAGGGAGCTGGGATGGGGCTGGAGGCAGCGGCCTGGGGGCCAGGGCTGGGCTGGTGTCTCCTTCCCCCACAGCTGGGGCACAGAGCCAGGGCCCTGCCCCACACAGCCCCTGCTGCCCCCCCAGCCCCTATTCCCCCCCCAGCCCCTGCCCTGGGTGGCTGGAAGCCCTCTGGGAGCAGTGTGAGAGGGCAGTAGGGGGGACAGAGCTGCCAGGGCCACAGACTGTGGGGTGGGACTTGGCCAGGGAGGAGAGAGAGTGGGAACCCTACCTGGGCCAGGGCCTGCCCCAGTGGGAAAAGGAGAATGTCCAAGAGCTGGAGCAGTGGGAATATGAAAGATTTCAGCAGCCTTCCCAATGGGGAAATGAGAGATACCAGGAGCCTTCCCAGTGGGGAGATGTGAGAGTGCAAGAACTCTTCCCTTGGGAATATGAGAGATACCAGGAGCATTCCCAGTGGGTAGTTGTGAGAGTGCAAGAACTCTTCCCTTGGGAATGTGAGGGACACGAGGAGCCTACTCAGTGGGGAAATGAGACTGTCCAAAAGCTCTATGAATGGGAATATGAGAGACAGCAGGAGCCTTCCCAGTGGAGAAATGTGGTAGTCCACGAACTGTTCCCATGGGAGTATGAGGGACACATGATGCCTTCCCAATGGGGAAATGAAAGTGCCCAAAAGCTTTACCAGTGGGAATATGAGAGACACCATGAGCTTCCCCAATGGGAAGGCCCAATTGGCCAAGAGCTGTATGAAAGGGAAGTCAGACAAGACCCAGAGCTGTCCCAAAGGCGACCCCAGAGAGACATAGAGGAGTTGGAGGAGGGTGTGGAAGAGATCACCATCCACACCATATGGATCAACCCCAAGTACCCACAGCTCCTGCAGGACCCCGATGCTGTTCCCCAGGACTCGGCCAAGGCAGCAGCTTCTTCTGCCTTGGCTGAGCAGGTGAAGGCAGCAGGAGCACAGAGCCAGGGCCCTGCCCCACACAGCCCCTATTCCCCCCCCAGCCCCTGCCCTGGGTGGCTGGAAGCCCTCTGGGAGCAGTGTGAGGGGGCAGTAGGGGGGACAGATCTGCCAGGGCCACAGACTGTGGAGTGGGACTTGGCCAGAGAGGAGAGAGAAAGGGAACCGTACTTGGGCCAGCAACTAATCCAGTGGGGAAAGAAGAGTGACCAAGGGCTGTCCCAATGGGAAGATGAGAAATACCGAGATATCTCTCGACTGGAATTTGAGAGAGACCAAGAGCTGTTCCATGGGGAAGACGTGACATACCAGGAGCCTTCCCAAAATCAAGATATGAATGTCCCAGAGCTCTACAAACAGGATGACAAAATAGACCAAGAGCTGTCAGAAGGTGAAATAGACCCAGAGCTGTACCACTGGGAATCTGACAGACACCAAGAGCTATTCAATTTTCTGGACATGGGAATCCAAGAGGTGTCCCAGGAGGAAAACAACAGTGACAAGTTTCCCCAGTGGGAACACTCCATTGACCAAGAGCTGTCTGAAGGAGAAATGAGACAATATCCAAAGGTGTCCCAAGAGAGAGGCGATAGTGACAAAAAGGAGTCACAGACAGACAGTGAATGCATCACCATCCACACCATCTGGGTCAACCCCAAGTACCCTCAGCTCCTGCAGGACCCCGACGCTGTTCCACAGAGCCAGGGCCCTGCCCCACACAGCCCCTGCTGCCCCCCGGAGCCCTCAGCTCCCCAGCCAGGAGCCCAGGCCCTCAGGGAGCCGCCGGCTCCCCCCAAGAAACGCCCGTCCCGCTTCAGGCGGGCGCTGCGGGCGCTGCGGGCGCTGTTCCGCTGCCCCTGCCTGAGGCCACAGACGGACAATCAGTGCCCGCTGCCCGCGCCAGGCCGGGCCCCGCAGGTGGCGGCTGGCCCGGAGCCTGCCCCTGTCACACGGGCTGCCTTTGATGGCCAGGTGTCAGGGACATCAGGTCCTTGGCAGGAGAAGGGCCTGGCTGAGGCTTAGGCCTTGAGAGGCACCAGTGGTGTCAGAGCCACGGGCAGGGCCACAAAGCCTGGGGACAAGGAGCTCCTGCTCAGAGGGGACACCAAGGACACACGAGTGACAGCCACAAGGACGTTTGGCAGAACTTCCCAGATGAGGACAAAACTCATAGAGGCAACTCAGGAACTGTGCTGAAATCGGCTCCAGCTGGGGAAAAGGGACTTCTGGCATGGGGAGACGGCGACCACCAACTCCTGGCCCAGAGACCCCATAACCCAGCGAGAAAAAAGGACATTCTTCAAAAGAAAAGGAAGACTGAGCATAGAGAAGACTGAGCATAGAGAAAGAGTAGTTAGCACAAGAAGCAAAATAATCTTTTATCCCATAGAATAAAATCTTAAGAAATTAATATTAGCTAATTATAAATTACTGTTAATAATATTAGCTAATAATAACCAAAATTATTACACTAATATTTAGTAAATAGCAAAAACATAATACTAATATAACATACAAATTAATGTAATTTGATATTTACAATATAAATATATATTGTAATTTAATATTTTTATCAATATAGATTTAATATTTATATTTATGTAATGTAATTTAATATTTTTAATTTTAAAATTAAATTTAATGTAATTTAGCATTTATAATATAATTTAATATTTATAATAATATTAATTTAATTTTTAATTAATTAAATTTAATATTTACAAGATATTTAATTATGTAATTTAATATTTATAATATCAATATATAATTTAATTATATATAATGAAATATTTATAATATGTATATATATTATTTATTAATAAGAAATATCTTCTGAATATCATAAGATATAGCATATATATGATATAGAACATTATATATGGCATATATATGAATGTAATATCTAAGTATTTAGATATGATACTGTAAAAATATTACAATCATTTTAAAAGGAGATAATATGTGAAATTAGTAAGAGAACCATGTAACTGGTAGCCAGTACACATTAATGCCTTTATTTGGTAAAACGTATAAATAGTGAAATGCTTTGATAGTCGCTGTGCTGGCTTTGTGGATTTGCCCCCCAGCACCTGTTTCTGTGCAGAACTGTAAATAAAAGAAATATCTGAACTCTGTGTTTGGATCGTTTTCTTGCACACGGGGTGAAAGAATCCGTTTTGGGACAGCAACTTTGCCATGGACACATTGATAAAAGTTGCTGCTTTTCCTGCCATGCTCGCCTGTGCCTGCCCCATCTCGGGAGCCAGACGGGCGCAGGCAAAGCAGCAGAGACCTGAAACTCGGCGGCTGCGCGGTCGCTGTGGCCAAGACAATCCCACGTCAGCCACGAGAGCCTCTCTGGGAACAAGCAACAAATCCCAGAGGGCTCCTCTCCGAGCTGCTCCCTGAGTCCCTGTACCGAGAAGTTGTTGTGCAGGTGTTTGGGGAATGTCCTGGGGCTGTTTGGACCAGCTGTGTGGTGTTCCCAGTGCACACCCGGCAAGCTGAATTCCCCCACAGGGACAAGGGTGGCTGATTTGGAGGTGAACCCTGGTTCCATAAAGAATCATTTTTTGGGTCATTGTCCTGGTTGGGTGGCCAAGAGTATCATCCTACAAAACACTGCTAGGGAATTCCTAGGAGACAGGAATTCCTAGGAGATAAAAAGCACAACCACATAGGATTTATCTGAGAAGTACAAGGTTAAAATGTGTATTGGTTTTGGCTAAAACATAGATATTAAAAAATATATTTTGTTTTTAATGAGACCTGCAATGGACACTGGGACAGGCCAAAGGATTATTCTTTGGATAGACTTTGGAAGAAGGAGTTCTTAGTGTCAAGTCTGCATTTTGGAGAAGATACATTTCTTATGCTGCTGAAAACCTTTCTCAGAAAGAAAAACGAAACCAAAGCAAACAAAAAACCAAACCAAAACAATCAACCAAAAAACAACAACCACCCACAACCCAAACCAAAAACACAGCACAAAACCCCAACAAAGTTCTCAGAGCAGAGAATTGAAATCAAGACTTCTGATTCGCCAGAAATGAGGAACTGCTGTCACTCAAATATTATTAAACCACCCATCTCAATCCCCTGAATTCTAGTTATTGTTCAGCATCTCACTGCAGCTAAGAAGAGATCACATAAATTACAGTCATGTATTACTTCCCTGCAGCCACTATGTTTAAGTAAAAGCATCAGCTTCTCTTTCCTTGTCTAGGTGGATCGCTTTTGGTCAGAATTTTCCTTTAAGCACAGCCTAAGAGCATTTCACCTTTCTTTTCCTGACTTGTATTTTTCTTTTAAACATAGTAGAAACTTCCCACTTTGAGTTAGATAACACTACACAAAGAATTTGGAAAAAACAGTTGCCACTGAGAAACTGAAAATGCTACCTATTATTTAATCAATATTTCTAGTGGCTGCCATCAAATTGGACTGCCAGGGATCCAGGGATTTTTAAGACACATATCAGGACCCTGAAATACTTCTGATGCTCTTAAATGGAGCAATAAAAAAAGGAACTCTGCTCAGGTACTTAGTTCTTGATGGGACTGGTTGTCATGTTAACATATGAGGTAGAAATGGAAGCATGTTTCTACACGGAGGTAGGAGGGACCTCTTTGTGTGGAACATTCTGCCCCTGGCAAAGTGTAGGAAAGGAAGGTCTGGCAAGATAGGGGCAAAGCTGCTGCTGTCCAGCCAAGGTGACCTCCACCCATGGCTGTGTCTTTCATTGTCTGCCAGTTACCATGACAGGTAAGCACCAGAAGGTTGGGTATTTCTAGAGATGCAGAGACTCTGGAAAACCACTGCTGCCACCTGCTGTGCCATCCCACTTTTAAATCCACAAACCCATGCCCTGAGTAATGCCAAAGCCTAAAGCTCAAGGCTTCCCGTGGGATTTGCCTACTGGGATTAGAAAAAGATGGATTGCTGTGCAGGTTTTAACCTTACTGCATGATGGTGAACCCGTGTGTGTAATAAGCACCCAGAGGTATTTCCCAGCACTTTCCAGCTTGGGAGAATGCAGGAAATCAATTCCTGCCTGCTCTTTGTGGTTGGCAGCATCATCTGGCATGGAGAACATCAACCTCCACCGCTGCAGCTGTTGTTTGCCACCCAGATTAATTTTTCAGAATTAGGATTCCATGAAAAAGCTTTTTACATCTTACGAGTAAAAAAAAGTGTTCAAAATTGTGGGTGGTGCAAAGTCAAAATCCCACTTTCAAACCAACTCTGCAAGATTGCTTCTAATCTGAAAAGTGATTGAAAAGGTGGCAAGTGATCACTTTTCCACAGTTTCTCCAGATCAGAGGGTTGTCAAAGTACTTGAGAGTCCTCTGCTTGCCCTATTTAAGTATTGTGTCATGAACAAAGGAAAAGAAAGCTGATGATGGCTATTCAGCACTGTGAATTATCAACACACTTCAGTCCAGTCCAGGTGACTCAGCTTCATCTCTGTAAAAGTGAAAACACCATGGTGTTAAAGACCACTTTGCAGGAATTTGTGCTGTGAAAAGTTCTTGGGGTGGTTTGATCTTTGATTTAGATGATAGAGGCGAAGCTTTTACTGTTGCAAAGAGCTGAAGAGTGTGAAGAACAGAGCAAATGGAAAGAGTGAGAATGCTGTACCTCACGGTAACTGCTAAACAGACATTGCAGTAAAATTTAATTGCAATTGATGTGAGATTAATTGTGGCCTGGAGCAGGAGGCAGTGACTGTCAGACTACACAGAGCTCGAGGGCTGTCTCAGAGCTTGGCACTCTTGAAGACTGCCAGCTATTAGCACTGTAATTATGTTATTTTTATAATTCAAGTACGATGCAAAGGAATAAATGTCCTGCCAGTAACATAAGCACCACCTGAAAAAAAATAAATTATTATTATTAAGAAGAATGACTTAATGTGGAAAAACATTGAAACAGCTACTGAAGTACTCAGTTTGTATCCACCTCATCTGCAGCAAGGTGCTAAGGAGCTACCACCGAGTCTGCCAAAGTCAAATTGAGTCAGACTAATTTAAGTGGATTTTTTGGCAGGGTCCCTGGGCTATGGAGCAGTTTGCAAACCAGTAGCAGGAAACTTTAGGGACTGGTGAGAGACACAACACCAGAAAGATGCTGGGAACACAGCAGTGACTACAAGTGTCAGCCACGCTTGGAGATTTGAAGCTTCCAAGCTTCACTTGAAGTTACAAAGGGGGCTTCAAGCAGGAACCACAGAACTAATGTTTCAATGTTGAGAAAAAATGTAAGGAAAGATCAAACAGGTGGGTTCAGTCGAGGGAGGAGAGAGTAGATGAGGACACTCATCAGACTGGTATAAAAAGAATAGTGATGAATTATTCTCCATGTAATTGGCTTGGTCCTTTTGGGTTAATTCCATATGTTTGGGGAATAATTAGAATAACAGTGGAATACTGCAGGAAGCAACTCAGAGTTATAGAATCAGCCATATGGGAGACTTCTGAACCAGAGGGTTCAGAAACATCACTTAAGACCAGTCCAGACACTTGCTGTGCTTCAAAAAAAGGAAAACTGAATAAACATTTCTACAGCTTCCTTTCAATCATGTTAACATGAACAACACTTAGGTTTGCATGAAGTCACTACATTTTTTAAGTAAGCTGAACTTACAGGAAGAAAAAATAATTAAATCAAACTATGTAGATTTGCAGCTTAAATTTGGCATAATAATTCAAGTAATTGGATCTTTATATGTTAGCATTGCTATTCTGTGTTGTCAACATCCCTAAAATCAGCTCAACAAATGTACCTGCTCTTGCCATACTTTCTCTGAACAGAAGAAATGTTATTAATAAAATGACATCAAAGTAATTTGCTGTATTGCAAGTGACTTTATATTACAATTTAGACTAAGTTCTAAGGGGTATTTTTATTTAAAAGGGAACCAAAAGAAAGTATGGACTAAAAAGAAAGAAGTAAAACTAAATCTCTAAAATATTAATGACAATGGATACTCCTGGCATTTTATGACTGACTTCCTAAACATTGCAATTCCAATTGCAAATAAAAATAAAATAGTAGATTATTTTATTTCCACTTCTTATCAAAATACCTATTTGTTTTCAGATTTGAATAAAACCACAGAGAGGAAGGATAGGTTAAAAACTGCACATTTGACCTGTTTTACAATTGGTGTTCAGAAGCTTATTGAGTTCTGGAGGCAATTTAATAAAGTCACAGATATGAAAATATAGAACTGTCTTTATTAATGAGGTATGTATTTGTTCAGATCAGGTTTCTTGGGATACAGCCTTCTATTTGGATTTCAGCTGGCCAGCCTTTGTATCTGTCCTTCGTCTCGTCAGAGTGGTTTATCTGTAAAAGTAAAATAAATTAAGAAAAAAAAATCATCTTTTAGTTTTTTTCTATTTACATACCAGTTTCTCAAACCTTATACAAGAGGAGAGGGTAATGAAGGAGGACTGGGAAGCTGAGGAGAATCTTGCACATCTTGCTTAACATAACAGGTGAAGATTCTGCCAGTGTCTCTCTTACACAAAATGCTTTATTTATTTCACAGATGGCTGTCATGATATAAACTAAATTGAATATCTTTGTCCAGCAGAAGCTCTGAAATGGGAAGAATATTGCAAAAATATTCTGCACCAGCACAAGCTGGGGGTGACCTGCTGGGGAAAAGCTCTGTGGAGAAGGACCTACAGGTCCTGGTGGACAATGAGCTGTCCCTGACCAGCAGAGGCCAGAGATGCCAATGGTGCCCTGAGGGGCATTGGGATGAGCATTCCCAGCAGGTCAGAGGTGATCCTGCCCCTGTGCCCAGCCCTGGAGGCACCTCTGGGCTGCTGTGTCCAGCCCTGGCTCCTCAGCACAGCAGGGACAGGAGCTCCTGGAGCTGAGGAAGGGCCTGGAGCATCTCCGTGCCCAGGAAAGGCTGAGGGAGCTGGGGCTGCTCAGCCTGGAGAGGAGCCTCGGCTGAGAGGGGCCTCAGCCCTGGCTGTGCCTGGCTGTCCCTGGCTGTCCCTGGGTGTCCCAGGCTGTTCCTGGGTGTCTCTGGGGTGTCTCTGTCTGTCCCTGTGTGTCCCTGTCCGTCCCTGGCTGTCCCTAGGTGCCCCTGTGTGTCCCTGGCTGTCCTTTGTCCATCCCTGGCTGTCCCTGGGCTGTCCCTGTCCATCCCTGTCCATCCCTGTCCATCCCTGGCTGTCCCTGGGCTGTCCCTGTCCATCCCTGTCCATCCCTGTCCATCCCTGGCTGTCCCTGGGTTGTCCCTGTCCATCCCTGTCCATCCCTGTCCATCCCTGGCTGTCCCTGGGCTGTCCCTGTCCATCCCTGTCCATCCCTGTCCATCCCTGTCCATCCCTGTCTATCCCTGTCCATCCCTGTCCATCCCTGTCCATCTCTGGCTGTCCCTGTCCATCCCTGTCCACCCCTGGCTGTCCCTGGCTGTCCCTGGCTGTCCCTGGCTGTCCCTGGCTGTCCCTAGGTGCCCCTGTGTGTCCCTGGCTGTCCTTTGTCCATCCCTGGCTGTCCCTGGGCTGTCCCTGTCCATCCCTGTCCATCCCTATCCATCCCTGGCTGTCCCTGGGCTGTCCCTGTCCATCCCTGTCCATCCCTGGCTGTCCCTGGGTTGTCCCTGTCCATCCCTGTCCATCCCTGTCCATCCCTGGCTGTCCCTGTCCATCCCTGTCCATCCCTGGCTGTCCCTGTCCATCCCTGTCCATCCCTGTCCATCCCTGGCTGTCCCTGTCCATCCCTGTCCATCCCTGTCCATCCCTGTCCATCCCTGGCTGTCCCTGTCCATCCCTGGCTGTCCCTGTCCATTCCTGGGTGTCCCTGTCCATCCCTGGCTGTCCCTGTCCATCCCTGTCCATCCCTGGCTGTCCCTGTCCATCCCTGTCCATCCCTGTCCATCCCTGTCCATCCCTGTCCATCCCTGTCCATCTCTGGCTGTCCCTGTCCATCCCTGTCCATCCCTGGCTGTCCCTGGCTGTCCCTGTACATCCCTGTCCATCCCTGTCCATCCCTGGCTGTCCCTGGCTGTCCCTGTTCGTCCCTGTCCATCCCTGTCCATCCCTGGCTGTCCCTGTCCATCCCTGTCCATCCCTGTCCATCCCTGTCTGTCCCTGGGTGTCCCTGTCCATCCCTGGCTGTCCCTGTCCATCCCTGTCCATCCCTGTCCATCCCTGTCCATCCCTGTCCATCCCTGTCTGTCCCTGGGTGTCCCTGTCCATCCCTGTCTATCCCTGTCCATCCCTGGCTGTCCCTGTCCATCCCTGGCTGTCCCTGTCCATCCCTGTCCATCCCTGTCCATCCCTGTCCATCCCTGTCCATCCCTGGCTGTCCCTGTCCATCCCTGTCCATCCCTGTCCATCCCTGGCCATCCCTGGCCATCCCTGGCTGTCCCTGGGTGCAGGAGGGGCAGAGCAGGCCCAGGCTCTGCTCCAGGCCCAGCAATGGCACCAGAGCCACGGGCAGGGGCTGAGCCCAGCAATTCCCCCTGCACAGGAGGCACAGCTTGTGCCCTGGGCAGTGCCCAGCCCTGAGCAGAGAGCAGAGAGGGGCTGGAGTCTCCTCCTGGGGATATTGCAGAGCCCTCTGGACACAGCCCTGTGCCCGCTGCTCTGGGATGGCCCTGCTGGAGCAGGGAGCTGGCACCAAAAAGCCACCGTGGTCCCTTCCAGCCTGACCATTCTGTGATCCAGTGATACTCTGGGAAAAGAGACACACTGTGGAAGTTTGACGTGGCTGGGGAGGGAATCAGCATCATCAAGAGACCTGAACTCTGCATTGGGTTTTCGCATTTCTGTTGGCCCCAGTCACACAGATGAGCAGGGCTGGGCTTACAGAAACTGAACACAACAAGGGCACAGATGCAAACAGAAATCTCTGTGAAAAACAGTATCTTCAGTCCTCCTGTCCACTTTAAATCCACTTACTTGTGGGCAAGTTATTCCCAAAGTTTTTGGTTTTGATATACAGACAAATATAAAGTGAAAATGAAACAAATCTGACCTTTTCTTTTTGGATATTATCTGGCAGCTTGAAGCCTTTGGCAGCTATAAAAACCCAACTTGATCTGAACTTTATATTCATTATTTCTTTACTTCCCAGTTTTTCCACTAATTTTTTGGTGTAATCTTTCAACCTAGGAAAACACAGTGAAAAAGTGAGTTAAAAATTCAGGATGTGAAAAATAATGAAAAAGATCACAGCTGATTCATGCTTTCTATTCAGCATTAAGCCTGCAGAAGCAAAAATGAGATTTAAATAGTCCTGAAAGCTGTGGTAGTAGCATGACATTGAATTCACAGAGAGAATTGAATTTATCAAATTTTTTCCTTCTCAGTAAGTTCCTGATATTAACACAACCTGTTTGTGACAGCATAGCAGAAAGAAAAATGTATCTCAAATGCTTCTGGTGCTTCAGTCCTTCCTAAATAAGAACAAGGGTGTCAAACATGGATTAAGTCTTTTTCCTGGATAATTACCATATCATATCAGCTAAAAACCCCAAGAGATTCAAAAGCACCTGACAAATCAGATTATGATGTTAGAAAGAATGTAAATTAGAGACATCATAATTGGAGGTGTGGATAAATAGCATTTCAGAGTAAAGAAAGCTGTGACCCAGACATAACAGCAGTGCCCTTTGGGGTGCTTTTAACCAATATAATATCAACCCATCTTACAGAGCACCAGCACACAGATGTGTGCAATCATGGAAAAGACACAGAATTAAAACTTTTAGACAAGAATGGAGAGGACAACTCTTGAGTGTAGAATGGAATTTAGCATTCCTTTACACCAATTCACAACAGTAATGCTCTGCCCCTCAGGTTCCATAAACTCCTACCTGGTGCTCGCATCATCTTGAGTGGCCATCAGAAGGAGGGTCCCTTCTGGTGCCTTCTTGATGTATTCTGCCATCTCCCCTGAGTGGTCTGTGGAGTCAATCACACAGTTGGTTATTCACAGCCCACACATCACATTCCTACTCATGCACCCATGGATTTTAAAGGAAATTCCTCAGGAAATCACCTTCCAGTGCCTTCGGAGCATTCTGGTTCTCCTCACAAATAGATAACATTCAACATGTAGAAAATGTGTCAAAAGCTGTTCTTAAAGTAGATAATCTTTCCAGCTACGTGGAAAGATGTTAAGAGACAGATTAGCAAATTTCCTATGCTGATTTTATAACTATGCTGATTTTATAACTAAAATAGAACAAGATATGTCAAGAAAAGGAATTTTGCTGAGTGAAGTAATCTGGATGTCATACCTGGTTAAGTGCTATTCCTACCAGACTGAAATAATGGAGAGCAAAGAAAAAGACAAAACAAAAAAAGGGAAAATAACAAGATAATTTGAAAAAGAAGATAATTAACTATGTCAACCAGCAGGAGAAATCCAGCTTTTCAAGCAAAATTTGTCATCATATCTGGCCAGAACATATTTTATGAAGACAGCAGCTGCTTGTTTCTAGGTGATCCCTGTTGAGAATACAAAGTCAAACAGGAAAGAGGAGGGTAATTACATGAATCTGGCTTTTCTTAATTCTTAAACACTAACAAATGCTCTATTGAACTCTTTTCCTTACCTGCTGCCCACATTCCAAAAAAATTTGTTGACATGTGTTGTCCTGTTTTATCTGTAATTTAATAAAAAAAGGTCTAAATATGAGCAAATAAAATATTATCTTATTCAATAGGAAAACATATCATTTTCAGCTAAAGCTAGGCATCCCTAATTTTGTGTATTTGGCTTCTTTTGTTTCAGTTCTTAAATTGGAAGAAACATAAAACAACAAGTTTAAGATTTGGGAAGAATATTTTGTTTCATGTAGTCTCTGAATCATTAAATGGGACTGAAAAAATTTATTACTTCTTATTTTAAAGCAAAATTATTTTTTTTTTTATATGTGCTTCCATGTTTTTGTGTCTAAATATACCATACTAGGTTATAGATAGGAAAATTGATTAAAATGAAAAAAGATTATTTGGGTGAGCTTCATCCTATTCTGTGCAGTGTTTGAATGTTCAGCCTTTCATCCATAAGATACTTACTGAGAACAGTTATTATTTTGTCTGATCTAAATAGTGCACATGTTAAAAAAAAAACATGTTTTGCTGCAGACTGGTGCAGGATAATGGACAGATTTACCTGCTCCTATTTGCCACCATCTTGCTTGTGCATTCAAGATGAGTATTTCCTCTCTTATTCTCATTTTTAACTCATTTTTATATTTTATACCCAGTAAAGATTTTATGGTTGTTGGAAAAAAAAAGGCAGCAGTTAACTAGGGAAAAATTTGGAACAGATTCTTGTCAGTGGTTAATTTAACCTTCAGCAAATTCATACGAGTTTAGACAAAGTCAAGATCTTGCTTAGCAATAGTGAGACAAAAAAGATTTGAATATATAAAAATACAAGTGTTTTGTGATCAAGCCAGCTTGACTGTGCCTGTGAACTCCCTTTCTTCCCCCTCCTCCACAAGATTTAGGCATTAATTTTTCCCATTATTGAATACACTGCACTTCATCACTGTTCCCATTCATCTAAATCAAAATTTAGGATTTAAACCTAGAATAAAACACACCTGCTGCTTACAGTGGCTTTTACTATAAGCAAATGGCAGCTTAATATTAATTAAAATTTGAGTTTGTCTTTCTGTACCCTGAATAAGTCCAGGAAAGAAATTTGTACCATGGCTACACCTTGAGGCAGAACTGCAACTCTCAGTTCCTGCTTCCCCCTTATCAGTGGAGCAGCAGATATATTTTACCAAGGGAGTCCTACTGCTGGAGATCACAGATATTTTTGCTGTGCTACAAGTCTTTTGTCTAATAAAACACACACCACATCTGTGTGCACATTTTCTATTCTATTTTCCTATATTGATTATGAACACGTTTCTTTTGTTTACCCAGAGGACTGTTTTTATCATGCAGATTTGTTTTTCTTACATTAATGTGAATCAGGTTTGCAATGTTTTCCTTTCCCTTCCATAATATCTGGTGAAAAACCCCAAAAAACAAACTACCCAAGCCCCCCAAGAACACTCATAATTTATTGCAGTACAAAAGTATGTCTCTCTCTAACATTTTTTTCTCTTACAATTCACAATGGCAATGTTTATACCACTTCCAGCTTCATTCTTGTCATTTATAAGCCTGGAATTGAAATAAATACAGTATCAGTAAAATACATCTCTCCAGCAGCTCTTTACCAGTTTACCAGTGCTAAGTAATTTTCTGATATTTATGTTTTCTTTAGTTATGTAATTTAAAACTCTATTGTAAACAAGAGCTTAAAAATCTTGCACAGTGTATCAGCCAGTTTCTTTCAACAATGACTCTTTCAAAATGAGCCAGATCAAGGAAATATTTCATACAAGTGCAGCCAGAAAGATAAAGGAGGGAAAAAAAAAAAGCCAAAAACAAGATAAAGTGGTTTTGTGTCTGTACTGTCTGTGGCTTATGTCTCCAGGAAAGGTCACTGCAAGGTTTTGAAGTGATTTCACCTGTCCAGTTTGAAAAGCCATGAAAGAACCTGACTTTCAGAAGGTGCTGAGCAGTCAGCATTCTGCAAATCTGCTATCCTGAAAATATCCCATGAAAATTAAAAATCTTACTGGAAACTAACAGTTTATATAGAAAAACAAAGAGAATCACTGGAGATTAGAAAAAAACCACAACAATAAAACTAACAAACAAACAAAAAAACCCCCACCCTGAAACAAAACAAACAAAAAAAATGGAACAGGGGAAGAAGAGTAAAATACTGTCAGATAAATTCTGAAGTTTTCCAGCAGAATAGGAGGCCCTGGCAGGAGCTCAGTTGCTGCTGCTGAACCAAACCCAAGCACCTTTTCTCACACTACAAAGCTCTTTCTGAGGTGTAAAGTTAGAGTGGTACTCACTGCTCATCCTCAAAGCAAATTTTAGCCTTCCTCTGTTTGCCACCGCCACTGAGGATGCGATAGGCGAAGTTCCCAGGCGGGCAGGGAGACCAGTGGTCACATTTCTGCCTTTTGGGGGCTGGGGCTGCAACAGCAAAGATGAAAAAAGGTTTTATTGGATGCTGCATGAATAATTTCTACATGGGATGAATCCCCTAAAGTTAACGTGCTAAACTCAAACATCTCAACACAGACTCCTGGCAGTTCTCTGGGATCGTGGCAACTTCATCACAGGTTTGTTTGGGGGGGAAGTTATCACTGATTTCCAGATAGGTATAATTTAAATAAGGTTATTATTATCTGATATTCCATGTAACAGGAAACAAGGGCTACGAGGATGAAGGTTTCCCACCAACAGCTTGAAGCAAATAGTTATCATTCTTAGTTTAAGCCCTTTTTTAATACAATAATTTAGTCATAGAATGACAAAAATATACACATTAAGTCACCTGTTCAGAGTAGAACTAAAAAATAATAAGAATATACTCACAAAGTTTAGTTAGTGGTTCAGCTGTTTATCATAAATATAAAATACATGTAATAGAACCAAAGCTGCAGCTTTGCACTTTTATGCTGGCAAACAAATAAGGTGTTCTTATATCAGTGTTCAATGAATTACCTTTGTACCCTTGCAAAAATAGGCTGACATTGTGTTTCTTCAAAAACAGTGTCTAAGAAAAGGTTTAGCTTTGTTTTAATTAACTTTACAGTCAACTTCATTCTTATAATAGCACATACCAAATAATTTCTTAGCTAACAAGCTGCTTGTCATTTAGCACATAAATACACATTATTAGATGAAGTATAAGAAAGAAAAAAAGGAAATAAATAAAACTACACACCCCTCAACACTGGTTTCTTTACCATCTCTTCAAGTGCAGCAATAGATAGTGTGTTTTGGTCCACATGATCAGCAATCAAATATCCCAAATACCAAGCAGCGAAGGATGTCAACAGCAATGCAAATAATCTCAGAAGAGCTGTGAAGGGGGAAAATAAAAATAAATAATTTAAAAAAACCCAAAACTACAAAGACATAAAAATGTTTTCATAGCAACACAAAAAAATCCTGCCATTTTTTTGGGCATTGCTACCTAAGCTGGCTGGTTTTTGGCTGTTTCACTGTGCTAACCACAGCCTTCAAAGATGTGGCAATAGAGTATTTGTTACATTCCTATCTAGGACAGCTCCTCTTATTTCTAAAACTTGATCTTCAAGCAGAAAATTTCCCCCAACACTCTATTCAATCCACATCCATAATACCTCAGAGAAACACCAAGTTTAGCTCAATCCTAGTAGGATTTTGACTCTGAAAAGTACTACAGAGGTGTTCTGCAGTTACTATTGATTTTTTGAGGCATGCAAACACTCCAAGAATGGATTGAAACACTGACCAAACGGAATTCCCTGTGTTCTCAGCATGCTGGGTTGAAACAGCAGAAGGCCCAAACAATCCCTTTCAGTGAGCTCTGACTGAATTCAAAAAATCACAGAATTATCTGGGTTGGAAGGGACTCAAAGTTAATCCATTTGTCCTCCCTTCAATGAGCGGGGAAATCTTCAACTGCATCAGGTGGCTCAGAGCCCTGTCCAGCCTGACCTTGGGTATTTCCAGGGATGGGGCAGCCACCACCTTTCTGGATAACCTGTGCCAGTGTTTTACCACCCCAGTTGTGAAAAGTTGCCTTCTCATATTGAACATCTGCTTTTCCTCAACACCAAAAGCGCTAACAGGCTTTCCTGATGAAATACAACACCTAATTTATGATGCTAAATGAGGAAATATCATGCTGCAGTAGTGGAACAGGCTGTTTTGGAGGCATGAGTCACTTCCTGATGTGCAAAGAACCATCCTTGAAAACAAGGGTCTGTTAAAGTGGAAAAAAAAAAAGAAATTTATTCGTTTTATAGTCCTGAGAATTGAGTTCAACGGGACCAATGTCCAAAAATATGCAGTATGTTTACTTTGCCAGGCCTCTAAATATATATTATCTAGTCTGAATCTTCCTTATAACAATTTACACTCATAAGATACTTCTTTCCTTTCCTTGTTGGAACTGTCTTTTATAAACATTAAGATTTCTGCCCTACCCTTTCTCTAGAATAAGGCCAAATTTTTCACTTGTCCTCCTCAAGTCCTGTTTTGTGAGTTCTGGCACTCCTGTGAATTCTGCCCAATTGGTCTGCATCCAAATTCTGAAAAATTCAGAATAAACACACTGGTCCAACAAACACATTCCTGAACCTTTACTTCTGGTTATTCATGCCAGAAGGAACTTTGATATTTTTTTTTCCATAAGGGCAGACTTTATTCACTCAGGTTCTGTTGATAATCCACCATAAAGACTGAATTTTTCCTCTCTAGCCACTCCCTGGTTGTATTTGTCCATGTGGTTATTCCTGCATTCTCCCATCTATAAAAATAAAAAGCCCAATGAAACATTGCAGAAATATTTGTGTGACTACAGATATTCTGATAAACTCGCTGTCTTCATCAAAGGATTAAGACTGAGAAAGTAATATAATGGATCTTCAGATATTATAAATTTCCCTAAGTACTACCCATGAGGAGTGGTGCAAACCCACACTAAAATAGTACTGAAATTACTCTGACACTTCATTTGTGCAGTGATGTGAACACAAACACTGACAAAGTCCACGTGCAGAAACCAGGAAGCTGCTGGAACCAAGCAGAATGACCCCAACCTTTGGGGTTTTTTTTTTTAATATTTAAAAAAACCCAAAATTTATACACAAAATACATTTAATTCATAAAGGAGGCCAAGTCACAAGTGTCAAAGACAAAACCCAGGAAGAATGAAGTGAAAATGACAATTTTATTGAGAGATTTCAGTGACTATTTCTGGGGAGGGGATGGGGCGTGGTGCATTGCAAAGATCAGTGAGAGCACCAGTCAGGTTTTGCTCTGCTCATTCCATAGTTAGCTTGGCAGGTTTATCTCTACAAGGTATTTACACTGTTTTCATCATGATTATGCAGCAACTCTGTTGGAAAACGGGCTCAAGAGTGCAGCATTTTACCTAAATAGAAGAGAAAGCACAAATGGCTAACTGCTGTTATGCCTGATGTCATTCCCTGGTGGCTGGGAAAATCCTGGAACAGATCATGCTGGCACAAATGGGATCAGCATGGGTTTAGGAAAGGCAGGTCCTGCCTGACCAACCTGATCTCCTTTTATGACCAGGAGATGTGGGGAAGGCTGTGGATGTTGTGTCCCAGGACTTCAGCAAAGCACTTGCCACTGTCTCCCACAGCATCTCCTGGAAAAGCTTCAGCCCAGGGCCTGGACCAGCACATCTTCCCTGGGTTAAGAATTGTCTGCATGTCCAAGCCCAGAGGGTGGTGGGGAATGGTGCCACTCCCAGCTGTGTCCAGGCACGAGTGGTGTCCCCCAGGATCAATTTTGGGGCTGGTCAGGTTCAATGTCTTTATTGATGATGTGGGTGAGGGGATCAAGGGCACCCTCAGGAAATCCACAGACAAAACAAAGGGTAGGAGTGTTGATCTGCTGGAGGGCAGGAAGGCTCTGCAGGGGGATCTGGACAGGCTGGATTGATGGACTGAGGCTTGGATCAGTGTCTCCAGCAAGAGCAGGACCCACCTGTACTGGGCACTGGTGAGGCCGCACCTCAAACCTTGTGTCCAGTTCTGGGCTCCTCACTACAAGAAAGGCACTGAAGGGCAGAAGCGTGTCCAGAACGGAGCTGGGAAGGGTCTGGAGAGTCAGTCCTGTGAGGAATGGCTGAGGGAGCTGGGAAAGGGGCTGAGCCTGGAGCAAAGGAGGCTCAGGGGGCCCTTGTGGCTCTGCACAAGTCCCTGGCAGGAGGGGATAGCCAGGGGGGTCAGGCTCTGCTGCCAGAGAACAGGGACAGGAGGAGAGGGAACAGCAGGGGAGGCTCAGGTCAGACACCAGGAGGAATTTCTCCATGGAATGGGTGCTCAGGCCTCGGAAGAGGCTGCCCAGGGAGGTTTGGAGTGCCCATCCCTGGAGGAGTTCAAGAAACAACTGAATGTGGCACTCAGTGCTACTCTCTAGTTCACAGTGTGGTGATCAATCAAATGTTGGACTCAGTGATCTTGGAGGTTTGTTTCCAACCTAAATGATTCACTAATTCTATAATATATTCTGCATTTTACTTAGAACACAAGGTTTTTAATTGTTTTTTGAAATGTGCCTTTTAAGGCTCAAGGAATACATTTACCAACTCTCCTGCACAGTTTGTAATCAGTTCTCAAAACTCATGGAATATTTTCACTGTCAACCAACTTTTGGTTTTCCTTTCTGGGACTCAGAAGGCATCAAGAGACCTCACTGACCTGAACTGCTGGGTCCAGCTGGCTCTCTTAGGTTTACTGAAGTTATTTATCCTGCACAACTCCATTCATTTTTGGGTTTCTCCACTGACACATGCACACCTATACACAGTTAACAGCAAAGCTATAAACTCAGGTGAAGTTAAGATAGTGAAGAGGGCTTAATATTTGTGATTAAGCAATTAAGAGTTATAAAGCACAAAGTCTAGCCTGCATGCAGGAAAGTCAGGCTCTGCTTTTGTTGACACAGGAGGCTGTGGTTGCTCAGCACCAAGGAGCAGTGTGGGGATGGTGGCCTGCAGAGGTGCTGCTGTGCCTTCCTCACCCCATTCCTGCTGTGGAGGAGATCCCTGAGGGTCACAGCTGTGTCACTGCCATGAGACAGAGAAGCTCAGCAATACTCACAGCACTGGGAAGAGAGAAGCCAGGAGGAAGGACAGGCAGGGTGGAGGTGTGGCAGGACATGAAAAACAGCAGAGAATAAGGAAAAGATGAGAGAACCACAGAATATCCTAAGTTTGAAGGGACTCACGAGGATCATCCAGTCCAGCTCCTGGCTCACAGGACATCCCAACAATCCCACCCCGTTCCTGAGAGCCTTGTCCAAACCATTCTTGAGCTCTGCCAGGGTCAGGGCCCCACTTCCCCGGGAAGCTGTTCCAGTGCCAGACCACTCTCCGGGTGAAAAACCTCTCCCTAACATCCCACCTAAACCTCTCCTAAGAGATTTCCCTGCCATTCCCTTGGCTCCTGTGTCAGCAGCCCCACTTTCAGCGGCTCCCAATTTCCCTTGTCCCTCAGGTGCCTCTTGGCAGCAACTCAATCACTAAATGTGAGCCCAGGATGGGTTATTCTGTGTTATTCTGTGTTATTCTGTGTTGTTCTGTGTTGTTATTCTGTGTTATTCTATGTTATTCTGTGTTATTCTGTGTTATTCTGTGCTGTTATTCTGTGTTATTCTGTGTTGTTATTCTGTGTTATTCTGTGTTATTCTGTGTTATTCTGTATTCAGCTGATTCCAAACCCCCACGCAGCCACACCTCTCTAAGATACAAACCCTCCCGCACGCAGCTGGGCTTGAACAGAGGAAAAAAAGCAAAAACAAAACCAAAAAAGAATATATTTAAAGCTAGAGCATGAATTATTCCAGACTAAGAGCCGGCATCAGCCCTCTCTCCCCTTCCCCTTGTTGTGGGGGGTCTCATCCCACCCGGAGCGGCTCCGGGGCGCATCCTACTCACAGTGCCGGAGCGTCATTATTCCTCCTCTTCCTCCTCCTCCTCTTCCTCCTCCTCCTCGTCCCTGTCCCGTCCTCCCCCTGCCAGCACCGGGAAGGGGAGCCGCCGCCTCTCAGCGCCGCACCGCCCCGGTTAAAGTTAAAGAACTTTCAAGTATTCTCTGCAGAGAGCAGCCAGCAGCCCAGCGGGCTGAACCAGGGTTTATGTGCCACCCATCGCCCATTCGGAAAGCTGGACTTTTTCTTTTATTCTTTTTCTTTTTTTTTTTTTTTTAATTTTTCCTTTTTTTTTTTTTTTTTTTTCTTTCTTTTTTTTTTTTTCTTTTTTCCCAGTCGCTAAATGGTTTGGGTTGGAAGGGACCTTGAAGATCATCTGGTCCCAACCCCGCTACCATGGGCAGGGAACCTCCCACCACATCAGCTTACTCAGGCTTTGGACACTTCCAGGGATGGGGAAGCACCCCACCACCCTCACAGTGAAGAATTTCTTCCAAATGGCCAATCTAAACCTACTCTCTTTGAGCTTGGATCCATTCTCCAGATAAACCAGTGATTTTTTGAGCCTGTTGAACCCAACCCAGGGCTTTTTCCATTGGAGACCCCTCCTCCTTCTTCCACCCCTCGTCACAGCACTGGGATGACACAATTTCCACCAGGAGCTCCAGCCCACCCTTGGTTCACCTTTCCTTGTGCACCAGGTGTCCTGCACCATCACCTGGAGGTTTCCTCCCTGCTGGCTCACTAATTTTCATTTAGAAAATCGCTCAAACTGCTCTGTGATTCTGCACTGCAGTTGCCCTTAAAACCTTTCAGATTTAGTTTCCACTAAGCTCTTTCCTTCCCTCTCCCTCTAATTCTGCACAGGAATTATGTTTAGCTCAGCAAACAGATGAATAAAATCCCGCAGGAGGGTTCATATAGGAACTGCAGCCAGAGTGGGGCTTTTGCATTCCTCCCAGGATACTTTTGAAAGCTGTAAATGTTTCCAGTCCCTGGAGGAGAGCTGTTTCTTGTCCTTGTCTGCAAGTGGTATATTATAACACCCAGTAAATTGCAGGTAAAACCTAAGGGAGTAATTGCTGCTGGTTATTTTCAAATGTACTGGAGCTTGCAAATGAAAAAGCAATGCCCCATAAAACCTGTGTGTGTGAATAATTAAAGAGGTAACGTGGGACAAATAAACTTAAGGAATGAGAAGCATTGGACAGAAAGGAAAAAGAGTTATGAGACGGCAAGAGGAAGTTGAGGGCAACATTATGTCTGGTATACTTTTTAAAATATGCAGTTATTTCTTTAGGAAGTGTCATCCTGCAAGCTGGCACATCAGAAAATGATGCTCCTGTTAATAAATGATTGAAACTGTTGAAGACTGAACTTGTAGCCCTTAAAGTAACAATAATCCAGCTCCAAACCTGAAACACTGCGTTGTAACCAAATGAAATTTTCCTTTTTATTAAAGCAAGGAATATTAACTAGGACTTGGGATAATTTAATTTTGAAATAAATTTATTGTACGAGTAGTGGTGGCTCACAGATTCCATAGAGAAAACATTTAAGCCCTTAGGAACTTGGTCACCACCCCAATCCAGTGAAAAAATCACTTCACTGGCCATCAGTGTCTATTGGAAAAAATTAAATTTTACCTGTTTTTACCCAAAAGAAAAGTGTAGCAGATTACTTTTCATTACTGCCTAAACTCCATGGAACTACACCCAGGCATTTGCTACAAATCCTGGTTTGTTGGCCTGCCAAATCCCAGGGATTCAGTGGCTGAGGGGATTTTAAGCGCCAAAGAAGAGCAAACTCTAAAATGTTTTAGATACTTCAGATATCTCAGTTTTGTATCTTCAAAAAACACAAGTGACCCTTCTTTCTTTAGTGATTAGTGGGGTGCAGAACCCTTCTGAAGGATCATTTCTGGTTTCATCCTGCAAACATTCATTCTGTAATTGGAAAGCTTAGAGAAAAACTTACAAAATATGAATATTAATAATTAGGCTGTAAAACCCTTTGGTGCTAAGCAGGACAGGAAATCTACTCAGGAAACAAATGACACTGAATGGAGCAGGTGAACGCATCTACAGGGTCTTATTATTGTCTCATCACCACAAAATCCAGCCAGCAGAGGAAGTTTATGGTCTAACACGGTTAAAACAACACCAGCAAGTTCCTGCTTGCTCTTTGAACCATGGCACCAACAGAGAGATTTTCTGCATCCACCTCACTTGACTAACAAACGAGCAGAAGTGTCCTTCCAGCCCTTGTAAGAATTTAATTTACGTGTTTTCTGCTTGCCCACAAAAGGCCAGCAGCGGATTTTCAATCCTGCCAGGACGAGTTTAAAGAAATTTAATGATTTGAAACGGAGGCAGAGTTTGCAAGGCAGGGAGAGAACATTGAACTAGATCTTTGCTTGTGGAGCTCACAAGAACTTAAAAAAGTAGACCTCCTACATAAAATGTGCAGCTGATGTCTAATTTTACCTAAGACTCAGGGCAGACAAGAACATGTACAGGGACAGCAGGGGCAGCAGTGTGGAAGAGCAGTTATTTAACTCACCCATAATTTACCACGTGCCTGGGCCATAATTTAACTCACCCATAATTCACCACCTGCCTGTGCTGTAACTCAGCATTCTGTGTGGTGGTGACATGAAGGGGAACATAGAGAAATAGAGATGTACGTGTCTGTTGTAATAAAATTTTTGTTTGTTATTTTCTGGTTTTTGTTTGTTTGGGGTTCTCCCCCTTTTTATTTTTATTTTTTTTTTCCTTTTATTTCCCTGGTATACCTTGCCTGTCTTTATGAAACTCAGGAACAAAAACTTAAAACAAGATGAGAACTTTTAGATGCTTCTTTTGTGGATATAAAGGATTAAAGTCACTTTCCTCAAGATATGCAATAATGGATCATTTAACAAAGGGCAAAAAGCAAGCATTGATTACTTTCAGCTGACAAGCTGGAAAACCTGTAGATCTTGTGAATCTGGAGCATTGCTGGTCTGCTAAACCATACAAAGGTGGGGCTAACTTGTGTGGTTTTCTTCTGCTTTGATAATCCAGAGAAAATCCAGAGAAAAAATAAATATATTTACCTGCACTTCATCCAGATACAAGATGAATACATCAGCAGTCAAAAATGAATCAGCAGTTAAAAATCAGTATAAACCACCAGCCTGGAGAATGTTCAAGCTGTCCAACAATAAAAAGAATCTCATTCAGTAAGAATACAGAAAGCTGAAAGTAATCTTAAATTTACAATTAAAAAGCACTCGAGGGAAAAGTAAATGGTATTCCTACTCATAGGAGTTCAGTACAATTCTGGGTGCACAAAAAGAAAGAATTTGAAGAATCACAATACCTTGTTTATTCATAGAAAACAGTCTCATCTAGCTAACAGCTTTAAAAATCCAATACTCTAGTATTTGTGTAGGTACTGGCAGCACAGATCACCGTATTCTTTAAAATAATCTGTATTTTGGGAAATGCTATTGAATTCCCCAGCCAAACAGATGATGAGTCAAGGTATAGGCAAGTGGTACTTGTCAGCCTCTAGAAGGGGAAAAAAAAACCCACAAGCCATTTATTTTTAAAGAGTTTGTTTTGGTGGAGAAAAGGGAGAATAGTAAATGTTTGCTGTTTAAGTGGCCATCAGAATTACACACCGTACTGGAAAATTACACAGAGCTCTTGCATTGCCAGTCTTCACGTATTTGTGTACACTTCACTGCCATTATAAAAAAAAAAAGCCATATTCTCACAATGAATTCTTACTTTTGTGTTTCACACACAAACTTAAAAGCTGTTTTGTCTAGACTGGCCAGTTTTCATGGGCAAAGATGAGCAAGGGAAGTGTGATTAAACAGTTTTACAGTTCAGGGGTCAATGAGCTTGAAGTTTGTAGGGTGCTCTGAAGATGATGGCAATTTCCAGAGCGTAAGAGAAGCTTAAGCACGAGAAAAATAATGACAAGTTGTGAGCAGAGCTGTGTAATAAAGGGATCATGGAATGGGTTGGAAGGGACCTTAAAGATCATCCAGTTCCCACCCCCTGCCATGGGCAGGGACACCTTTCACTGGAACAGGCTGCTCAGAGCCCCATCCAGCACCTGGATGGGTGGATTACCATGGATAACCAACACCTGTGGATAACACCACAGGGATACCTGTGGCATTAATGGAGAGCCTTCGCTGAATATCAGGACAGAAATAAGAAAAACCTGACACCTTTGAAGGAAAAATATTGAACAGTTGGTGCCACTCCATCTTACTTAGGACTAATGCCCTAAATTTACAATTTACACAATAAATACACCGTGCTGCCCTTAAAAAGCTGAGGGCTTTAAAAAAAGGGACTTTTTAAAGAGGCGTTTATGTGGAGAGAAGAGGGAGATGATAAACGAACAGAAGAGTTTAAGCTAAGGACCTTAGAGGTCGGATATTCAAAAAAGAAAATGAAAGTAACTTTTAAGGGAATTCGGCCAAAAATATCCAAGAGTTGGAAAACGCCCCTTGGGCTCCACCTGGCGAGGAAAGATTGCGGAGCAGGGATTGGGGACAGGGATTTGTGTCCCTTCTCCATCCTCATCCCAGAGCAAGAACAGCCCTAGGTGTGACCCGATCCCACCCCAAACCACCAGCAGCTTCACCTTCCCAGCTTCATGCTTCCCCTGCTCCGTTCTGCCCCATACTGAAATGAAAAGTTGAAGCAGGAATATCTCTAATTCGGGAATAAGCAGGGGAAAAAAAATAAAAAAATCACCTCGGAGCTAAACTTGGCTGCCTCCCCCTCCTCTGTCAGGGTCAGATGGGATCTACAGCAGCTCTGCTTTCTCTGCCAGAAGCTGGAATTGACAGTCACAGGATGAATTTGGATGGATATAATTTATCAGCTTTGAAGTTCGTCTTAACAGGATTTCAACAGACACACAGAATAGGTTGAAAGAATTAATCATTTATTTTACGCAGCATAAAATCTGATTTTTTTACATAGTGTTTATCTGAAAATGGCAAGACCTGAAAGTACAAAGTATCAGTTTTTGGAAAATTGAGTAATGCGGCTTGACAGTAAGTGGGATAGAGATCCTAACATAACCTGAAGATTGAATTTAGAAAGACTATACCCCTTTATTCAAAGTTTTGATCCCATTTTCTTTTCAGTCAATGTTAAAAACCTTGTCTAATAAAAAAAAAACAAACCAAACCAAAACAACAGGTGAAGAAATGCCTCTCTAAGCTGGAATACTTTCCTTAAAGGTGAAATCCTTTCCACGCTTCCTGAATAACTATCAAGTAACAGTTAATGTAGTGTTAAAAGCTTTAAAAGATCTCTGCATCTCCATATAAAATTTGCAATAAAAAAAGTGAACTGCCTGTTCCAGGTAAGTCTTAAACACTGAACTTTGTATAGTTTCTGCACACACAGAGTACTGGCTACCAAAGCAATTTTTTCCAGCACATATTGCAATAATCCACACCTTTGTGCCATCAAGAAATTGTTGTCTTTTTATTACCTCTAAACATTCTTAACTCAATTTTTTTTTTTTTTAACCACAGAATTTTCCAAAGGACAGCCATGCTGCAAATAGAGCCATTTAAACATTCAGCTCTATAACCCCTCTCTGAGAACACAGCAATAAACATGCCCTGTGCAGGTTTGACTTGGCCCTGTGAAAATTTCCCTCATCAGAGGGGGACGGGATGAGAGGATTGTTACAAACAATGTCCTTTATTGGAGTGTTCTGCCTAAATACACATTGCTGTAAAATCAGAGCAAATTCAGTTGCTCAGCTGGAGTTGTTTTTAGGACAAGAAATGTCATGGATGGAGCTCTCAGAGCTCCTTGTGGTCCTCCTCTCCACCCTGTACTTCCTGAGGATGGAGAAAAATGAGAATATACAGCACCAGGGTGTATTTCCAAGTGGGATGTGAAAGAAGTCCAGGGAATATAGTCAAATGCACAAAGGAGTTCTTGGCACACATTAAAATTCAGGGACCATTGGCACAGATAAAGCTCTGGCTCCAATTCTTCTCCTAATTGCACTGAAAGGATTTTCAACCTACAGTTAATTTTTAAAGCATTAAAGAACTACTTTAAAACAGGTCTGTGAATGATAAACAAGAAAAACATGTCATTTGTTAGAAAGCTGAAATTGGAAAATGGAGATCTTAACCTTTTAGCAACTTCTTTTGGGGGGGGAATGCGAAGGGGTGAATGGCCTAGAAGACAAATCAGAAAAATCAGATTTACAACCAGTGAATTAGTAGGACAGCGACTATACTAAAATATATTTAAGTGATTGTTATCAATTAAAAAAAAAAAAATAAAAAGGAAGAGAACACTAATTGAGAGCTCCTTTTTTTTAAATTTTAAAAATTACCTTTTGGGTTTTACTTTTGGCTAGCTCACAAGAAATTCTGTGTGTGCCTTCGTGGTCTAATCTAAAATTCCCAGTATTTCAAAGACCACCTGACCACAAAAATCTGGCCAAATACAAACCTTTCTTATATTACTACTGCACAGTCATTGATGTCAGCATGTTTTATGATCTCCTGTCCTGCTGCTCACAAGTGCCAGTGCTGGGGGTGAGAAACAGCTCTGTGTGCACTGTTACATGGAGAGGGGAATATTCAGCAGCTGGGAAATGGTCCAGTCTAAAGATGGTCGTGCCCTGTCTTCACCTGGGAGTGGATAATTCCCAGTAGCACCAAAAGGCACCTTGGAGTGCTGGTTTCCAGAATATTCAGGCAAGTGGGCCCTTGCCAAAGGAAATGGGGATTGTTGGATGTTGCACCTACAGCAGCTTCTCAGCAGCTGCTGTCTCACTGTGCCTTTTGTGTTTTGGATCCATCTCACCCAGGGGTTTGGCTGAAGCCAAGTGTTTCTGCTAGCATTCCCAAAGAGCCATTCCCAGGATGCTGGATTACTCACAAGCCTGGATTAGCATCTAATTAAGCCTCAAAATCCAGCAAATCTAACTGGCTCAGAAGAATGCTCGTATCTCATTACCAACCTATCTTCACTTCTCTCAACAGCAGCAAGGACTTCAGCAGCCAGAAATGAACAATTTATCAATCAGAGAGTCAAGTTTGACAGGAACTAATGTCTTGGTAAAAAGTACAGCATTTTATGCAAAGGATCAATCTGTTATGCTCTTGTAATTTTTAATGAAGCTAAAGGCATCCCATTTATTTTTCTTTCTGCAATTCCCTTTAATTGCACCTCCACAGGTCACTGTACCAACACCTTTCATTACACCACTCATATTGCTATTTATATTAATGTCTGATATAAGGATATGACAACCAACACCAGCCCAGTTTCTGGAAACCCCTATGGAAATCAAACAAACTTCCAGCAGCACAATAATTTTGTAATACTGGAAAATTTAAGGATCTCTCTTTCTCTCTCTGGAAATGTGCAGTGCTGTGCAACTCTCACAAGCCTTTTAATATTTAAAAGGAAATCCTTCAGTAAGACAAAGCCAGCCAATACACAAGGATTGGGTACTCATAGGTTGACTTTCGCTGATAAATTTTACAGCTGCTGAGCACAAGAGATACCAAAACCCGTTGCTACATTGCATTTAGGTTGATGCAACATGCACATCCTAAACACAATCCTTCACCTTAAAAACAGAACAATCCCCTCCACCTAACTTCTTTCACAGCACCTGAACAAAAGCCTTATTAAAACGCTTCATCTATTTCTCTCAGCATTTGAATTGCGCCAAGAAACCCGTGATAATATTTCTAAAACTTGCAAAGGCAGCGCGATAGAATGAACCTATTCCCAGGGCTGGGCTCAGGTTTAACCACTCCAACTCAAAGCACACCCCCTGAAATCCCTGGCTATCTCACCGATGGTATCAGATTACCTGCGAGGCTGCAGCCAGGGGAACACAACTTTCTGACACTTTCCTGGGACGTGGTGTTGGCATTCCCATCAGAGGAGAGCTGGGTCAGCAAGAAATATTGATATTTCTTACAAGGGATAGTTTGGAGTGCTGTGATTTGGAGCATCCTGTCTTCTATTATAAATAAAGGATATTTTCCAGTATCATCTTTACTCAATGCTCTGGTTTTTTTCACTCCTCTTCCCTCCTTTCTATTTTTTTTTTAAGGTGTGGTTTATTCTTACACCTGAAGTTGGTTAACAGGAACATATCTCAAAACATATACATTTTTTGAAATATATCAGAGAAAGAGATCACTGTGAGTTACCAAGTGACCACACATGGTTATAGTGTAACTATATCTATGTAACTATCACTGTGTTTCATCTTCCATACAAAACTGCTCGAGAACATTATTTTTCTTAATGTGTTGGAGGCTAAAAATGAACTCTCAAGGGTTTCCATTGCTCTCCTTGTTGCCAGAGCAACAAAGCAATGCTCACCTGAATTTCCGCCAGGATCAATTTACAAGCCCAGATGAAGTTTGTGCTGTGAGCAGGTGTCACTCACAGCATTTTTACCAGGAGCCACATTTTTAGTGTGAAGGAATGCCAGGAAAACTCAAGAATATATCAGTATTTCGTTTGTGCTACTTGATTATCGCTCCTCCTCATTCAAGTGTTTCCCTCAAAATATCTTGACTGAGGACATTCAAAGGGAAAGGGTAATACTTCAATCTTTTATATGAAATCCAGTGCACAAAGAAGACTTTGTTCACCAACTCAGAAGAACTCTCACTAAAGATCCTACTCAGAACCTTTCCCAATAAATTCCTTCCTAAAACTCTGTGTGGTGAGGAGATAGGAAGGTTCTGAGGCGAGGGGAGCAACGAAGTGAAACTTTTTAAGAGCATACAAGTTGTTTTCACTTTCTGAATTGAAAGAGGGTTTATTGTTTAACACTATCCATCCAAAATCCATACTGTGTTTTGGTTTGGAACAAGTGACAGAAGCATAACTTCTATTGCCATAGGGTAGAAAAAGAAGGAATACACCTCTGGAGTTCTTATATGTTAAAACCAAACCCAGGAGAACAATGTGTAATTCTTAATTTAAAGATATTTAGAAAGAGATATGGAAAGTAGAACACTGAGAAAACAGCTAAGCTCTATGGCTTATTTCATGTAATTCACAATTTTTCTCCTCTTAAAAACTAAGAGGCAGAAGAAGAAGGAGACAAGCTCAAAATTCCTTCCTGTTTCCAACTCCAAATTCCACAAGAAATCATTTTCAGACATTGAATCACAGCATCAATTATTTTACTCTACTGAGCCAAGCAATCTGAAAGTGCAAGAATTGAAAAGAAAACCACAGGCACTTCCAGTTATGACGTGAAAGACATAAGTTAGTTAAAAAAAAAAAAAAACCCACAGTGTTTTATTTTCACACACATGACGTGCATCTGTGTAAATGCACCATTCCTGAAAAAAAAATTAAAAAAAAATAAAAAAATCTTTCCTTATTCCACGCAGAGTCAGATACAGAGGCAGTGTGAATCACAGAGCAATATGAAAGGATTTTGGGCAGAAAATTGTCTGGGCAAGGGATTGGGAAATTCAGAGCTAAGCTTTTTTTTTTTCTCCTCATTTCCCATACAGATAACAAACTGCTCTGCTATCAAAATGCAAAGGAATATATTTTCCTTTTTTCATGTATAAAAAAATCCTCAGCCTTGCACTGTTTATCTTTCCAATCCAAACACTTAGGCCAGTGTTACAGAGAAGCCTGCAACTAGAGAAAAGAAAAATTGTCCTATCTGCAAAGAAAACACCTCGTTCTGACCTCAGCATGATGATCTGCGTTTGCAGAATGGAAACCTGGTCAAATACATCCTCCCCTGCCTTCTCCCACTGTTGTTTCCAGTCCCACCACGTGTTTGTTTTCATCCAGGCAGGACAAACACACTTTTCATTTGATTGATGCCAAAATGAACACCTCCAACTGCTGCTTGAGCTGAAAAACCAGCCAGCATAAAGACTTTCACTTCACAGCCTGTCCATACAGACAGGTACTTCTCCTTTGAATTTCAAGGTTGCTGAGCTCAGCCAAATTAAAAAAAAAAAAAAAAGAAAAAAAAAAGTTGTCTTTCTTATTTTGTTTTCTTTTTGTTACACCTTCCCTAGAAATACAGCAGAACACAGACCTCACTTTCTTGTCTGTCCATACATATGCAGATCAGCCTTCTCTAAATATCAAAGTCAGAAAAAACCCAACAAAACCCTACACGAGTTGGGGGAAACTGAATTTTTTGTGCACCAAAGTGGAATGCCATGAAGTATTAATTTTTATAAAATCCAAAAAAAATTCAAAGCCAAGCCGTTACATTTGGTTGTGTGGAGCATCTTTGTGCTTCAAGACCAGTTCTAATCCACACACTCACCAGTGGTAGCATCCTTGTAAATTAAGAGAGGTAGTCTTGTTTTACTCTAAGGCTGAACAAGTTTGATTCCCAGTTTTCACCACCTTGGACTATTTTGTTACAGCTCTCAGGGAGGGTGACCCTCTCAAGTGGCAGCAGTGATCCTGAGGGAAAGAAACCACAAACCAACATTTCTTCTTCATCTCCCTTGCTTTTTCTCTGCTGCTTAAGTCTGGCTTTTCTCCCTCCCCCACATCATAAGCACAGTTTCAAAATAAACTGATGTAAACAGAAAGCAGTATTCATTTAATGCAATTAATAAGAAAGAGTATTAATTTTTTTCTCTTTTTCTACAGTCAGGCTCGATTAGTTAGAAAATACTGACAGCTCCTTTTTTTTTTGTGAAAGAGAGATGGGCAATTTTGTTCAGATAGCGGAAGAACATCATGGTGTGTTTTTTTTATATTTTTTTTTAAAACTTTTTTTAGTTTTGGTTTGCTTTTTTTTTTTTTTTAAAGAAGGTACTTTAGAGAGCATAAAGGCTCATTGTACTGCAGTAGCAAATCCAGTACCGTAGCACTTCAGAGGTGGCTAACAGTGCTTTGGTTCAGAACCGGTGTTAGAAAATAAAGCTATAAAAGTCACGATGCAGGATATTTGGTGGGATTTTCAACAGCGTTCTGTAGGAACATAGAAAGGACTGAGGAGGCATTGGCTTCTTCCCCTTGGCAGAGCTCTTTGTCCTTGGTCCCGTTTTTAAGTCTGTTTTGGGGATCCAGCCTCTCATTTCCACCGGTGGCGCACGAGGGAGGACTCGTCGTTGACCACGTCATTGTCCGTGTAGCGGTGCTGGCAGCGGGGTGGGATGAGCAGCAGGACGATGAGGACCAGCAGGATGACCCCACACAGGCTCATCAGGGCGTAGGAGGCGATCCAGAGCACGGGCTCGTGGAAGGAAACGCTGGAGACGCAGTTGCTGGCGACGTCCGCTGTGGTGAAAGGGCCCTCGATCTCAGAGACGGGAGAGCCGTCAGCTTCTGGGGAGTTACAGAAATTGGGTCAGAGAGACAGAGCTCAGGTCTACAGACACTGTTTAAAAAGTACTTGTGTACCCCTCTGCCCCTGTCACGGCACGTCTCGGCACCCTCGTGTTTTACCGCGTTTCTCATGGCAATAAAAATGCAAGAATCCCATGTTTATAACAAGGGGCTCTGAAGCATAAGGAGACCGTGACTCTCCCACATCTCCACAGGCTCAGAGAGAAGAGGCATTCCAGTCAGTCAAAGCCCAAACCACTGGATCACTTTTCTGCCTCTGCACTAATCTTTCAAAATACCCATTGAAATACCCTACAACACCCACCCTGGTGTAGGGCGGGGCCCGGGGAGCTTTTTGCTTGTTTCTGGCATTTCCAACAACTGGAAAAGCACCTCAGGTGATTCTGTGATCTTCTGTGTTTGCTGTCTTCTTACAGAGCAGCAGGAGGGTTCATCAGCTTCACAGATACCTTAAAGGACTTTATTCTAAACACAAAGTGCAGTGTGGGGAGCAGCACAGACTCTCTAGTGGATGAAAATCTAGAAGGAAGGTGAGGTGAGGCAGGAGAGCTGGGTGACAGCTGTCCAAAAAAGGGGAGTGGAAGAGAGGAAGTGTCAGGAGTGAGGAGCAGGGACATGAAGTAGCAAAGGTGTTGGGCCAGGAGAGCTAACCCAGCAACTCAAAAAATGACAACAAAGTTAAGGCAAGAAGCATTTGTAATTCACTTCTCTAGTCAGCCATGACACATCTGAGTACTTTTTCATGAAGGCCTCAGTTTTAACTGTCCTGCTTGATTTCTCACACATTTTACATACAGGCACACTCTTGCCAGATGGGAAGTGATCCCATCCACTAAAAACCGTATCTCTTATTTTCACATATCTTAGTCACAACTCTGAAACCATGTTTAAAGAGATTACCATAAACTACACCCTTGGAAGGAAGAAGGGAGCTTGAATTTCACAAAGGTGGACTTTAAGGTTCTTAAAAAAATGGAGAATAGGTTGGTTGCTTTATCTGCATAGATTTTGGTCATCATTCAGTCCCTGGCCTCATAAGACCTCATATAATTTAAAGATTTAGGGTTTTTTTTAGACTTAATTCAACTTAATTGTGGGCTGGTGTTGAAAGGGACAATCCTGCACCCTCACTCCTGTCCCTCACAGCCCCTTTCGTGTTGGTGGAGGGAATGGGAGCCTGCAACTCACAGATCAGATGGGAAACCAACCTTCACAACAAACAAAATGCCCAAACAAGGAATTTTCTGTGGAATCACTCATCTGAACCAACCCTTTCTTCACCCCTAAGTGTGGGAAGACTCTTTTAGCAGGAATATGCTGTGAGAGCGAACTGGGGGCACCCGAGGCTGCACCCACGAGGACCCTGGCACTGGTGAATAACCAAACACCCACTCCCCAAACTCATTAGATGGTAAAATTCTACCTAGAAGGTCTGTGGCAGAAATAACTTTTGTCCAGAGCCCCAGGATTGCACTTTGTCTGCTGTGCAATTATTTCTTCTGGACATCTCACACCCTCACACCTTTGCTTTGTCCCTATGAATTTCTGCAGCAACACCAATCTCAACCACACTTAACACCAATCTGAAAAGCAAGGCCTAAGTATCATTACTTAGTTGTATTTTGAAGAAGTTGGGGGAAAAGAAAAAGAGGTACAATTTTGCACCTTGGAAATAGCTTTGAAAATAAACAGTCTCTAATTACTCATTATTTGGCTCGAGCACAATAATTACTCCTATTAAAGAAGACAACACAAAACTGTTGCCATAGTGGCTGACATTTTAAATTGCATTTTGAGAATGCTTGATAGCAGCACAGCCTCTGCTTTCTTCCCTCCAAAAGGGAAAAAAAAAGTTTTCCCTCACACTCTTCCACCCCCAGAGAAATTGAGAGGAAATTTGCCTAAATTGTTCAAAGAAACAAAATAAACTAACAGTCACACACACTCAGCATATTACACATTAACTAAATTAGAGTATTTTGATGTATTATTTTAGACTATCTGGTGACACCTAACTACAATACCTTTATAACTGTAGATTTTAAACTGAGATTTTCTTCATTGTTGATGATTGCAGGACACAAAAAGGTGCCTCTGGAAAAATGCTATTTTCTAACATTTGCATAGAACTCAACACACACTAGCTCACCCACTTGGGTGGTTATAAAGGCAGTAAACCTGGAATTAGATCAAATTCATCATAGAGTTGTAAAATACAGCTTGAAAGGGACCCTGGAAGTCACCTAGACCGGGATCCTACTCAGAGCAGGACTGTCAGGATCAATGGATCAGCTCTGCTGCAGATTTATCCAGCCAGGCCTGGTAAAACCCCGAGGAGGGGAACCCTGTTTCAGTGCTTTAACACCCACCTGGTGAAGAAAAAAAACAACCTTCCTGAATGTCCCTGGTAGATGATGCTCTTACATAATTTCATTTTCATTTACCTTGGCTTCCATTCAGCATAAGGCCTTCCAAAACCCCAGTTCTTTTCCCATAGGACTATTTATATTTATTTATTTATTTATTTATCTATTTATTTATTTTTATTTTTTTGTTTGGAAAGGGACCTTAAAGGTTACCTAGCTCAAACTCCCTGCCCATGGGTAGGGAACTTTCCATTAGACCAGGTTGTTCAAAGCCCTATCCAACCTGGCCTTGAACATTTCCAGGTTGCTTCACTAAGACCAGCTTGTTGATCTGAACATCCTGTCTCAAGAAGGAACCTGATCCAAAAACCTGTCCTATAAATACTAGGTTATCAATAGGCAGCTCAAAATTATTTGTCTGAATAAGTCTTAAAGGCTTTCATGTAACGAGGAAAAGACAAATTTCCTGCTACAATGGAGTAGCTTCCTGCAGCCATCAAACTTTGCTCATTCTTGGTATGAATGAGAATGAAAATGGTCCAAGGAATAATGTGGGATAAACCAGTTCTCATCTCCAGCCAATTCTGAAAAGTAACCTGGAAGTTCAGTGAAATTCAGGCTTTTAGTCCTGTTCCCATAACTTTTTTATTCATCATATGCCGCTCTAACAGCATACAAAAACACAGATTTAATTTAATGCTCACACTAAGACAGCAAAGGCCATTGCAAAAGCCACTGAATGTCCTTTAACATTCCTCTGCTTCTGAAGACTGAGCCACCAGTAATTCAGTTTAATTTATGCCCACAGAAGGCTCCAAATAAATGCCACTGATATCATTGCTATGAGGGCATGGCTGGCCTCCACGGGAAGCCAGTTGGGCAGCTCCATCCCTCACCACCCGCAGCCGTGGCTCTCCCATCAAAGTGCTGTTAAATGTGGAAACCACAGGCTGTGGAGAAGTGAAACTCAGCACAAGTGGCACAATCCAGCAAAATCTCATCTGCCTCGTGTGAGTGGAACCCGGCAGCTCCGCACGTCTGGGCTCAGCTGATTCCTCAGGGAGTTCCCGTGATGCTGGGCTCGGAATGTGCAGAAAACGTGGATAATGGGACAGGGAGGAAATGTCTCGGAGCACCAGCTGGGTGTCACCACACGGCCAAGCTCATGGAAATTCCAATGGCAGCTCTATTCAGCAAGCTCAGCTCTTCCTCTCTGGCAGAACTACACGAAGTGGTCAGACTGTGCTTGCAATATTAACACCGAGGTGTTTTTATGGTTCTCTGATTGCTTCTCTCAACAAAGAGGGGCTGGCAAAGCAGTTCTGAGGGACAGAAGCTGCCTGGTGTCCCCTGCTGACCACATGTGCTCAATGAGTTCTGTCAGATGCCCCTTCCTCCCTCCAGGACAGGGACAGGAGGCAGCTCCACACTTGCTCCAGCTGCACTCAGGAGGCACCAGGAAGAATGAGAGGCAGGAAAACCTGGCCTGCAGGATTTGTCCAGTTACACTCTCCTGCCAGATGCATTCAAAACATGACTTTCATCACTGTGTGCCACCTCACAGAAGTGCCCATAAACCAGCTTGTATCGATATCCAGATTTCTTCTGGGAGAGAGCTCAAAGCTGACAAGTCTCAGCTTCTTAACAATGGAGAGATTAAAAACAAAATAAAAATAAAAAAGCTTTAAAACTGCCCTAGAGCTACAACTCAACCAGCAGTATCTCTGTTTTTCCCCTCTATGACTGCATTAAGCACTCCAGTCCTAATTACCTTTACATTCTCTAAGACCTTGCAGAAACACTGCCAGTTCCAGTCCTTTTCTCATACAAACCTCAGGTGACACAATGTTTTTCAGGGCAGAGACCTGGATATGGATGCACACCCTTCCCTCCTCTTCCACTTGGAGGTTTTTGCAATGTCAAAGGTCAAAGCAATGTCTGAACAAGGAGAGGAAACACCAAAGCTTTTGGGTTTTAGCTACCCTTGGTGAGAAAAGAGAAATAAAAGCTAACCAGCACAGGAAAAGCAGCCAAAAATTATGAGCTTTTTCACATCTCCTCAGCAGCTAGTTAATACATTAATGGCTTTCTGCTTATGATGAGAAAAGTAATTGTTTAGAATTAACACAAACACTAATGTGAGTCACTTAATGTGAGTCCCATTTTCACCTCAGTTCTTTCTCTGCAAATTTCTGAGGGGCTGAACAGGCTCAATTAAGAGCAAAGTGTGAGTAAGGCACTTCACACTGCAGGAGTTGGCTGAAGAATCCATTTATGCACAAGTCAGAGCAGGAACCAGCCAAAAAGGAAGCTGGATTAGAAACAGGGACTCATCTGATGTAGCAGTTGGGGAAACTGCACACACAGACAGATGTCCCAGAAAGATCATCCCTGTGAGAGGGAAGAACCCAGACACATACCCTGAGCTGAGGCTGATTCATTTCATGCCAAAAGATGCTGCAATACAGTTTTGGATTTTCTTTTCTTTTTTTTATTATTTTTTTTTGATCTTCCTTTGGAATGTGAATAGCTTGGAATTTCATTGAAATACACCCTTCACACTGTGGGAGTAACCACACTTTCCACCAACAGGTAAGTGGCAAAGGTGTTTCTCTGAGTTTTCCTCACTCTCCAAATCCTGAGAGATTTTTCTCTTACCTGCACAGGGACTCACTGCAAAGCCCACTCTCCTCTGGGCTCTGTCAAAGATGACATAAAATCCTTCCATGACTGTAGCACCGATGACCAGAGCGTTTGTGGAGGAGGAGATGCCGAATCGGTAGCACTGCAAATTATCTCCTATCACAAGGATGGGTTGAATATAAAGCTGTTAAAAAGAAAAGAAAAGAAAAAAAATTAAAAAAAAAAAAAAAGGAAGCCAGAGTGTAAAAAGCAACACCTCACAGCAGGTGGAAATTCAGAATTTTTCATTTTTATTGTTCAGGCATGCAAATTCCACTGGAAATGGAGAATGGATAGGGGCAAACAGATTTTTGTACGTGATTTAAAACTGGTCAAAGCTAACAGGCAGGTAAGAGGTAAAGTGGATTCTAAAATAAATTTGAACACAGCCAGTCACTACATGCAGGTCAACAGCAAATTCTCAAGATTCTCACTTTTCACCTTATTTTCCATAAGGGAAGGATGGCTGAGGAAGAACCTGGGAGATTAACTCAAATTAAAGATTAAATTAGTCATTAAAAAAATTATTAGGATGGAGTTGATTCAGAGAGCATTCAGTGTCAGCTTCAAGGCTCTTGATTTTATAAATTCAAGGCACATTTCACCCCCTGTCTCCTGGGGGAAGATGAATGATTGCCAAGCTACATGATCAATAGAGAAAAAGCTTATCATAAGGCTTTACTATATTTCAAGTTAAAATGTACTTAATAGGTTCACTCTTTCCTTTGCTCCTGCCTGTCCCTTGAGGTAAAAGAATGTATTAGTAATGTTAGAGGATACCAGCCTGTACTGCAACTTATACTGGGAGGAGAAGGCAGAGAAGAAAAACAAAAGTGGCATATTATATTCTGAAAGTTGGGATGGAATATTAATAAAAGATAAAGCAGGTGAGTTACAGAAACTGGTGAAGAGCTCACAAAGGGTCATTGCCAAGATTTTCATATTCAGAAGAAGTGCTCCAACTCAAAATGCCACGAGAAACAAATCAATTCCCTTCCCAAAATGAGAAGATCAAAACAAGCAGAGACATTCTGTATTGACATCTGATGTGGCCAAAGCTCATGAAAACAAAACAAAACCTTGCCTGTTTTCCCTGAAAAATTTTAAAAAAATAATTCCCAACTAGATGGACTGCACTGAGAGAGAAACTGTTCTTTGTCCCTTTCTTTTTTTGCTTTTAGCTTTGACAAGTTTGTTATTTTCCCTGTTTAAAAATTGATTTTTAAAACTCGATTAAAAAAGGTTTTCCTTGCATGCTATAAGCCCTAATAATAATAATAACCCTATTACTGCTAAAAACAGCTCCTATTTTTAAGAGCATGTGCTTTATAATAGTAAAAATAAATGCACAGATGAATAAACAAAGAAGGTTGAGACCTGTGGTAGGATAGAGATCCGAAACGACCTACTGGAGTTTTCATCCCTCAGGTAAATGGAGAGTTTGGGAAACAAGGACCAGGGTTTTTCAGTTCTATCCCAGCATGCAAGCTGTGAACCAGTCCAGAAACCAGAAGAGAATTCTTGTATCTGTAAAACAAACCAACCAAACAAAATTACACGCAGACATTACAGACATTTTGATAGATTTTTGTGAGTGATCACCACCACTATTCAATACTTCTTTCATTTCCATGGAGAAATTCAAGAACACAAACCTGAGCTGCTTTTTTAAGGACCAAAGCAAAACCTCAAACCCCAGTGCCCAAAACCATGATCTGGAGAATGGGGAAGAGGCAAAAGCAAGTTTAGCTCTCCCTTCCCTAATTTTTGTCTCATTATTTCCTCTACTGCAGTGAGCACATGTGGCCTCCCTGAGCAATTGCTTCCACAATGGGATTTTACTGCCTCCCTCCCTCCCTCTCTCCTCTCACCAATGTTTTGAAGCAGCATTTTCCATTTTATAAAAACCACAAACCAAAATGCAAACCACGTGAATATATAACGTGACACTGAGGTCACCTCCCTTCCTCGTGCACCTACAGCTTCTCACTCAGATTCAGAGTTTTGAAGGCAAGGGCTAAGCCAAAAATCTCCTGGCATCTAAGGCACTCAAGGTTTGCTGGAATGGAAAGAAACACATCCCTCTGTCTCTTCTGCTGCCCTGTCACTCCCTGCCAGTACAACCTGACATGCTTTTGAAATAAAACTGGTTACCAGTACTTTGTAATATATCCATGGAATGAACAAAACTGAAAGCAAACCTCTACAGAGCTTGTTAGGCTAAGACAAACATCTTGCTCAATGTTCCTGCTCCCTGAAGCTGACCTGCTGCCAGACCTGAGCAAAACCCTTCCTCGTTTTACTGCATCACTTTGGCTGGTCCTTGTTCCCTCACCAAGCAGCAGTCAAGGGAGGAGCTTGGCCTGGGGCTGCACAGCCAAAGCTTCCCATCTGGGTGAAGGGAAAAGATGGAATCCAGCCTCTGCACTCTCCTCATTTGTATTTATCTGTGGTATGGATTGTTCTGCAAGCATCAGCTCATTCATTAAAATATGGCATTTTACAGGTGACAGGCGCTCAGCCCTTGCCACACACCTGCCAGTGAAGCCTTTGCTGGGGCTGCACAGAGATCCTTCACATTTCCAAGTGCTCTGCTCTGCTCTTGGGCCTCAGCAAGCACAGACTCATGTGAACAAGGAGATTTACCACCACTAACAGGCCTTTTACCCTTAACTCTCAGCTGGTGCTGAAGTGCATCCCTTGGCACGGGGCAGAACACTCTTCCCTCACAGCGAATTCCCAGGCCAAACCTGCTGAGAAATACAGTTCTCCTCTCTTTCCATTTTGTCTTGAAAAGCAGATCTGAGAAAAATTGCAAGATACCACCCAGCCAGGTCAGGCCAAGCCTATAAAGTGCTCTAAGTGCTTGCTTTAATTTCCCAGAAAGACTGCTTAATGCATTGCATTTCTTTCCCTTAATTCTGTGCAATGCATGTGGGAGATTTGAGTGCATGATAGCCTAAAGGCTATTAAAATAAAGACTTTATGATTATCTAAGCCTTCCTTCATTCAACTTTTTAACTTAACATTGTATTACTGCTGTCCTGACCTCAGCTCAGTGTAGTAGGTGCTCCCCCTTCCCTGGCTCATCTCTGCCCACCTGCCAAAATCACCACCCTTCAACACCAAACTGCATCGAAACTGCTGCTCCCTGAAAGACTTCAGCCCAAATAATGTGAGTTTTAAAAACCATCTGCACCAATAAAGAGCACAGAGCTCACAGCCTTGTTTTTTAACTGAGCTGAATAAAGAAATGTGTCACACACACTTATCCCAGCATATCTGAGGGGGAAATAACACCTGGCTGGGGTGCACATAACAAGCAGGATGAGCAATGAGGAGCAGGCACTTGTTAACCTGGCTCACCTGTGGTCAGAAAAGTGTGTCTGACTACAAAAGATGATTTTTTTTTCTTTTCCAGCGATACATCTCCTGCCAGAAGCACAGAGCTACAGTGCAATTGCTGAAAATACCCATTTTCCTGACATTGCTCCTACACAGCTGGAATCCCATCCTTGCACCCTGTAACTACTTTCTTATTTGGTAGACTATCTCCTTTGTCAAATTAAATTCTGGGGTGTGTGGAGGGAAAGGGGTACAGCAGGAAGGTCCTTGGGATTAAGAAGAACTCAGAAAAAATGCTACTTTCTGCATTTTTAATAGGAACAGAAAATAAACATTAAACAGGGCGAATGGTTCCCTTTTATTTTATTTTAATACTTTATTGATCTGTCCACTGTTTCCTTGTCAGGTGGAGGGCCCCAGTTCAAATGTCCTGGCCAACATCAGAGGGGAGTGTGGACCACTGTGACCCACTTCCCACGAGGATTCCTCACCCACAGGGTGACCTTACAAGAGCTCTTGGAGTGGCTTCTTTCAGTTCTCCCCCACATGCACTGAAATTGTTCCAGCCAACACTTAAGTGTTGTGCAAAGAGAAGAACTCGTAACTGGTACATTTATTTCAGATACTGGACATCTGCAGGCAGTGAAGAACACTTCATGCCAAATCTCTGCTCTCAATCAAGTGGGAAAAAAGGATCTCAATCTTGAATTATCAGCACACAGGCAAACACTCTGTCTTTGGGGCAGCTGCTTACTGTGTTTCCTGTGATTTGCATCAACAACCACTGTCTGATTGTGAGTCCATGACAAAAATATCCAGTTTGTTCACACTGAAATAGCTGGTGTTTATTCTCCCTCTTTAACCTTCTTGGTGCTGTTCCTTGTATTGAACAGAAATTTATGAATAGTTTTTATTAACCAGAAAATGCTGCTTCAGCCACTCCACACACAGAGAACTCCACCATCCCCATGCCCTACTTCTAAAGCCCACTCTGTTTCCAAAGAAAGATGCTTTTGAACATAAATAATTCAATAATGAAGGTCAAAAGCAGCTTTATTGATATGAATAATCCTAATGAATGGCATTTATTCTAGACAGCACTAAGAATTATACTTGGAAAAGAACTGCTTGCAGCAGCAGGTTCTCCTACTTTATAAACACTCTGTTTTGAATGGAAAGACTGATTTTTGCACTCCCAATGCTTTGAATCAGAGCAACAGGGATTATGTCCATGTTTCTGAAACACTTAGAATAAAATACTCTGTCTCTCCCTTATTTCTGATGCATTTCCACACACACATTTCTTGTCTGCACTTGTGTCCCCCCCACCTTTTCCCTCTTCCTATTTCTCTTTTTTTTTTTCCCACTTCTTCCTTTCCATCAAAGGCCATCAGTCATTTCTCCTTTATTAACTGGGCTAGACCAGGGAAGGTTCTGCTCCCCTCAGGTGAAAAACCCACGACTTGCAGGCAGGCAGCAGAGATGACACTCCTTTCAAAGACCCTGTGATCCCTGTGGAAAGGAATTTCACATTTTTTTGAGCAGGTTTCATGGCATTTTCTTACCAGGGACGTGCGAGCTATTGCCTGCACCACGGCACTGAAGACTTTCTCTGGCAGTCGAAGGAGAGTGGTTCCACTGTCTACTATGGCTTTATCAGCATTGTACTGGGGAGGGGAGGGAAAAAAAGAGAGAAGTTGTAGGCTGTAGTTACTGTGAGGCAGATCCCACTGTCTCCTAACCAGAACAAAGCTGCTCCTTTTTGGCAGCTGCCTTCCCAGAACTGCATATCATAACTTGTCAGCAGCTCTCTCCAGCTGACAGCTTCAATTCCAGTGAAATCTGAGAGCAAAAAAAAAAAAGAAAAAAAGCAAGATACCATCAGCCTAGACACAAGAGTGGGTTTATCTGTACCGATCAGGAAATTACTGTGTCACCACAGCTGGTGCAAGTGGTCCCACTGCAGTAAAAAAGTGATGTCTGGCCCCTCTCAGCACTTTAATATTCAGTAGAGAGGTGTTAAACACTCTGATGCTGCTTCCAAGCCCTGAATCAAGGTCTCTGCTAGCATGGGTACAACTCTAATTTAAACACAGAGCCTGTTTTAATGGCTGGCATATTTAATATAAGAATAACCAGAAAAAATTAGGCCTTATTACTTGTCTGTACTGGCTCAAGAGTACAAATGCCACACTGTTATCCCTTGACTGCTGAAAAGCCCTTAAAGACACAAAAAAAACAAGAAACTTGAAGTTTTCAGTCTTGTTGCCCTAAAATCTGCACAAAAAAAAATATAACAACACCCATAGCAAACAGATCTCTTATTACTAAAAATTCAACCCTAAAATGAAGAGATTTCATCAAATTTCAGGTATGGTAAATGAGGTATAAACTTTTTAAAGGGTAAATCTTTTTTCATGAACTCCTTAAAAACTATGATTAACTGCAGGGGAAAAAAAAGGCAAGTAGCAGTGGCAGCTATTTGCATTAACTACTTTTGCTGCCAGCTTAGGCAGCAGGATTAATATAACTGAACTGTGACATGTTTATGGCATAATCATAAGACACAGGATGATATACAGCCTAAGCTACTTAGGAAGAGGTCAAACAGCAAGTGAATTTAAAATACACTGGTTTAGATGTTATCAAGTCACATGGAGCCCCTTTACAAAAATAAAACCCACCAAAAAAAGTAAGAAAAACTAACTCTGACAGTTATTTCCACATTTCTTTTTGGAAGAGCTGCTATGGGGCTGCCACACAGAGCTGAGAGAAAAGCAAACTGGAAACCATTTACTACAATAAATAATGCTTCTAAAGAGTGGGAAGAAATACCAAGGCATTTTGGAGTCCATTTTAACAGATCTGTACCACAAAATATGCAATCACTGGCAGCCTGGAATGCCAACCTTGGAGAAAAAAAGGAGTTTAAAGGGTTGGCCATGGATGTAAACCTGTGCAAAAATCTGGGAGTAGCGGGATTGCTCACACAAAGGCTGAGCACCAGGTTTTGCCTTCTTGGCTTTCCTGGTTAATATTTACCAGTGCAAAGTGCACTGCTGGCAGGACTTCTCCCAGCCCTGGCTGCCAGGCTCAGGGCCACAGCTGTGGTGGAGCTCCGGGCACATTCCCAGCATTGAAGCAAGGAAATTCTCCCTGGCAAGGAAAGGAGCAGTCCCTGGTGAAGGCTGTGAAAAAAGTGTTCCATTTCCTAGAAAACAGCAGAGAGGAGAGAGGGCACACAGCTCCTCATCCCGGAGTGAATCACGCATCCTCTGCGAGCTCCGAACCAGCCAAACTTTAATTGTGCTGCTCTGATTTTACTGCTCTTCCTCTGCATTTCTGTGGGAAGGTCTCCTTTGATCCGGGAAGGTTTGATCCTTCTGCACCACTGCAAGCAACCCCTGGCTCAGAAAAGAGCAACAATTACAGGAAACTTTCCTGACACACCACTGAATTTTTCAGTGAGCTGTTTTCTGGCAACAGCATGCATTACACCACTGAAGGGCTCCCCTTCAAAAACATGTTGACTGTTTTTTAAGGCAAGAAAGAAAAGCAAACATTTACTTTAAAGGATCAGTGGTTTTGCTTTCCTAACAGCACAATAGAAGCATTTAAACAGACCTTGTTCTGCTTATTGAGTTGAAAGATGCTGTGACTCATTTTAAATAATTGATACGGCAATATGATTTCAATATTTTGCATGGAAATATAATATTTATGCACATGTAATATTGCAATAATGGATTTCAGTTAATTTATATGAACAATAATAACTTTAAACTTACCATGTCCCATTGATCTCCAACTAAGAGCATGAGAGTAAAATGAAATTAGGATGTCCAAAGAAATTGGGGCATAAAAAATACAGAACTAAAACCAAAACAGGAGTAGCAACAAGCAAGGTAAGAAAGAGGTAAAACACACACATACACATATATCCTCCACAAAAAAAAAAAAAAAAAAAAAAAAAAAAAAAAAAAGGAAAGAAAAGAAAAGAAAAAATGAAATGGCTTTGGAATAAAAATTGCAACAGCACAGTCTCATTAGACTGATCCAGATACAGCAGAACATTATTCCTAATAGAAACAGAAGGCTTATCCATCAGGAATAATAACTGCCAACCATAAGAGACCAAAAGTTGATTGCAAAAACATAAAATAAAAAAGGAAGCCTGGGATGAGATCTTTAGAAAGCAACCCAGGGTGACACCTGTCCACTGCCATCATGAGCTGTGAGCTTAGACAGCTCCACAGGGGCCAATCCAAAATCTCCCATTTCCTTTGTTTGACCAGAATTGCTTTAATTCAGTTCTCAGGAGACTGCCATGCACATCTGCTTGCCAAGACAAAACTGACCAAGGAGGGGCTTTTTCCTCAGGCAAACCTGGATTTCCCAGAGGAACACAGAAGGGCCGATACCTCTCTGCAGTCCAGCTCCAGGTTCTGTCCCCCGACCTCCAGTTTGAGGATTTCAACCTGGTAGTACCACTCCTCTTTGATGGGTGTGTACCAGACATCCCCCCTGTACAGACTCGGCTCAATTCCACCCAGCACCTGAGGGAAAGGAGGGAAGAAGTCACACGCTTTAAAATCCCACCTGTTTGGTTTTGGGGCACACAAAAAGGGGGATATTTAATTGTGATGCTCAGGGGCATCCAGGTTTTAATTTAACATCATTTATTAGGATTTTACTGTCAAGGTTTCTGTCAATAATAGAGCAGTATGAAACATTTAGACATTTAACAGAATACCCATGCTGGGCCAAATTATCAGCATTTTCACCTACAACCTCACACTGATTCTATGATGAAAACTCCACTGTTTAAAATTAAAACAGTATCTTCAGTGGTTAGAAGAAATCTAATGTATAAAAATGGGGCAGAATAATGAACTTGCATGTGAAAAATCTGCTTTATCAGATCAGAAAAGCTTTAATACTGTCCAAGAAGATTTCAGTTTTTCTTACACATGTCCAAAATGGAATCCCATCCTGTCACTGCCATCACTGTTAGCTTCCATCAAAACCTAGGCTGAGGATGGCTTGGGAGCATTTGTGGACTTTCTGACTCTGAATTAAACCTAAAAAAATTTCTCTCTTGGTCTTCAGTTGTATGAATAACATTTACAATATGTGAATTCTCTTCAAAATAAGTATTTGTGATCAGCTCCTGTGCTGAGATGTTTCAGCATCATTTGGGAACAGTCATTCCATCTCCCAATTCCAGAAGAATCATGGGCCAATTCATGATCCCACTAAAGATGATGGAAAGACTTCCCAGAGTAAAAGCAAGCAGGAGATCTGATCTACAGATTTTTCCCTTTAATATGTTGTTGACAAAATAAAAAAAAAAAAAAGAAAAAGCCCCTTGATTCCTCTCCCCCTTTTCACATCATGTAAAAAAAAATAAATTACTGTAGCATTTTGATGAGATTGAACAAATTTATCAGCTGAATAAGGGACTGCTCAGTTTGAGAAATATAGCAGAATCTGCCCTGAGGAAACAGCACAACATTCATGTTTTTCTTTGTTAAAAGATGAAAAGTTTACTCAAACTTGAGAGAGAGAAAAAAAAAAAAGAATTGAGAATGAAAATAAATAACATTCAAATTTCGCCCAGGGGCTTAGCTTTCCTTTAAAAAAATTAGAAAACATCTTTAAAATATGAAAATATATTTAAACACTGAATTTGGCAGAAGCAGGATAGTCAGAGAAAAGAGGGAGAGAGATGAACAAAGATACATCTTCCCTCTCCTATTGACAGATACCCACAAGACTACCTCCGTTGGTACCACTTCCAGAAACAGGGAGTCCAGCACCACACATCTGCAGGGAGAAAATGTTGGGGATCTTTGCCTGCCTCACGAGGGAATCAAAGAATGTCTCCACAGAACTCGAGGGCTTGAAAAGCAAAACAAACAAACAGGGGAAAAAAAAATAAAAACAAAGAATTGCAGGGTTCATTAGCAAGTTTCTTCACAGAAATCAGCAAATCATTCAAACAAGACCACTTTTCATGAGTAAATTGAATTTCTGACAGGCAGCTGATGAAAGTTCTAGACATAATAAGCCATTAAAACCCCAATATCTGTCATTTTTCTGTTTCTGCTGTTTTTAAAAACATTTTTACTTTTGACCCATGTCAACACTGCTGCCACCAGATCTCTAAAACACAGGAGTAATTTTCAATTGCAGTTTCCAAACCCAAACACCAGTTTCAGGCAGAAACTCTCACCGATAATTTCTCTTTGGAAAAGGCTTTGTGTTTTTAGAACACTCAAACATACCTTGCCTTTCACACCTTTCCATAGTTAAAAAAGCAGGATTTTAAAGTCAAGATTTTCAGTTTTTCAACACTATTGAATTGTAACTCCTCCCTTCCCTTCCCTTTTCCCTTCCCACTGACAGCCCATGAAGTCAATAAAAACTCCCACACGGCTCTGGAATAAAGCAGACTCGTCAGGCAGTGCTGAATCGTTTGTTCTGTCTAGGTAGAACTCACTTTGGGATGTGAAGGCTGAAAATTGTAACTTTGTAGTTTTCCAATCACGTTTCCAGTTTTAGATTTTAAGGTTATACAGTGTGGACTGTAAATTTCAGGTTTTAATTGAATCTTCTACCTGAATTTCCTGCCTCCAGAGGAGCAGGATGTGCTTGGTTCTATGTTCCTGGAAATCCTGTAGCTAATATTTGTGCTGAAATTATCCATCCACCTCAACTTTTACTTGATAAATGGAGAATGTGCAAGAATGAACTGCCAAGGGCTTTGCCTTGGACCAGTTTGGAGAAGTTATCCTCAGAGCTCTGATGCCTCCCTCCACACACATCCCACAACCACACTCTGGTTCTACAAGCTCTGTAAAAGCTCATTCATTCCAGAGGAGCTAAAATCAGCATTTCTGTCAGCAGAAAATCAAAAACCCTCACGTGGGACTGTGGTACCATCACAACCCCATTTATCCTTTCTGCAACAAAGACAGAAGATCCGTAGGAAAGGGTGGCTGGAAGGGTGGAGCCTAACATTTCTATTTCCTGTCCTTGTGAGGAGACAATCAGAGGAGCAGGGATGCTTTACCTTGGCTAAGGCATCGTAGGCAAGACCAAGGATCCCGTGCCATTTAACCCCTGGCAGGAAGAAGTTCTCTGACTCCAGGATGGTGGCAATGTTGATGGTGTAGCTGCCGTAGAGTCCCTTGGGCATGGTGATGACATCTGTGCCCAGCACTCCTGTCCAGCTGCCTTGGCTGTACTTCACTGTCACCTCAACCCCTTGAGATCTGTATGTGCTCGACCTTTGAAAGGAAAGGACACACTGAGGCACCACTCTTCATTTACTGTGCAAGACAGCAGAATATATTCGAGCTCAATTGTGCCCAGAGAGAGGGGGGGAAAAAAAAAAGTAAATTAAGTATGAAAAATATGTATTCGTACTGCTTGTAAAATCAGGAAGAAGCAGAAATTAAAAAAAAAAAAACAAACAAAATTCAAGGTCTTATTTTTATCCAGAAGCCATCAATAACTCAAATCTTCACAATGTGTTTTCTTTATAAAATAAATAATCTAAGGTATCATGTCACCTAGGGCAGTGTCCCTGACTCAGACTGCTCCACAGGAGCAACACTCTTTTAACTGGAGAAGGAATTCAGTAAATGCCACTAGAAAATGGAAAGCTGCTGAATTCAAATCTAAAATTGAAATGCCAAGCTAACTGAATAGCTGTAGACTAATTCCTCATTAATATTCCTAAAAGATCAGTTTTGAGTAAATTGGAATATTATTGTGAGCATTAGCAGTAAGACAGAGGTTTCCTAAATCTGCAGTTTGGCCTATCTGTGAGGAAGTAAGTAGAATTTAATATTATTAACAAATGATTTACTGACTTGGAGGAGGAAAGGAACAAAATTTTTCTAGATCAGGGAAGCAATGGCAAAGTAGCAGTGGAGTATGGTAAGCAAAGGAAGGAACTGAATCCTGTTTAAAAAAGGCTTAACAAAAACATTAGCAAAATCTTCAGTAGATTTTTCATTTTAAAGATGTCTAATCCATACCTATTGTAATAATATCCCACCCACATCTCTACTGAGGAGCTACAAAAGTTCTAGACCCCCACAATTTACTCTGGGTCCTCTCCTTGGCACACAGCTTCCCCTTTTGGAGAGGCAGATGACCACACTCAGTTCATCTCAAGAGACTTTTCATAGCTTTTTGGAAAGTAAATTAAAGGGGGAAAAAAAACCCCATAAAATAAATTTATAACAGCATCTTTACATGTGTGTAGAGCGATAGAAAGTGCAAGGGTTTATCAGGTGCAGATACTTTGATCAATCCTGCTTTAATCTAGCAGACACATGAAGTGGCTCCACAGGCCTTTGTGCCTGAGCTCACCAGCATGAATTTGGGGTGATTTTTGTTATTGTGAGGAACAAACTTCAGATGGCAACGTGGACAAATGCTGTAATTCAAACACTTTCTCCTGAGGGACACTTTGGCCATATGGACCATGGAACTGACTCTTCCTCACTGAGGAAGGGAAGGGGGCAGGCTCTAACCCTAAGCGGCTCTTGACACTCCCAAGGCCTAGCCCTTCAAGGGTTAACATCTAAATCAGCAGAAATACATGAGATAATATTTCAAAATGCAGGGGATTCCAGAGACACTGTTATTACCTGCATCTGATCACTTCCACTGCTCCTGTGTAATTCTGCATTTGTATGACACACAAAGGAACATCTCTGCTCAGGCAGGGTCTTCAGAACACCTCAGTGCCACTGGCAGTACATTTTATAAATCAAAATAGAGTCTGAATAATTAGCAGCATGAGGGAAACTGGGGGGCAGGAAATGAAAGGGGAAATACAGGGTTCTTCATGTAGAAAAGTGTCTGGCTGAGCAGCAGAAGAGGAAATATCTGAAATCAGAGAGAAAATTGAGCGCTGGGAGAATAAAGCGAAGCAAATCTGCAAATACAAGCAGTGCATGACTAGAACAGCAGCAGCACCCAGCTCCTCTTCCAGAAGCAGGAAGAGCCTGATGGATTGAGCTGTGGACCGGGACACAGAAAGACTGGATTCATTTTCCAGCACAGCTGGTGACCTTTCCTGGGGAAATGCAAGGCAAGTCCCTTCCTCACCATTTGTGCCTCGGCTTCCCCACCTGTAGAAATGGATATGAAGACACTCATCTCATTTGTAAAGTTCACAGATGTCATATTGAAGAAAGACTTTATTACTTCCTTCAAGGAGCAAAACTGGTAACGTGGGAAGGGATCTTGCAGTAAATTATATTCTGTTCTGCAAAACCACTTCCTGCCCCCTCTTGCAGGTGATTAGCCACTCTGGTTTTTTTTCACCTTTCCACCTCGCTGATCTAAAGGAAGAAAACTCTGGAGGTCAAAACTAGAGACTTGTTGTAATTCATGGGCCGAGTGTTTTAAAACAAACACACACAGCAGAGAAAAGAAAATTACAAACAAGCTGCTTTGGCTGCGATGAGAAAAGAAAAAATTCACCTCTTCCAGCAGGACAAAGTGTATCTTAGCCAGAGGCAAGGAATAAGGGCTCCTAGATCATGGTGCTGTAGTAACCCTAGTCCCTTCTCCCTCTCCTTCCCATTCCTATCTTCTCCCCACAGCAGCCACCAGAAACTTGGTCCTCAAACCTCAAACAGATCTCAAGCCCCAGCTGAGCAAACCAGCAATGGGGTAACTTTCTCTTGCAGAGCTAATCCTCATTACCAGCCCACAGCACCCAAGGGAACACAACCAAAATCTCATTTCTCATGTCACCATCCCTTTGCAGCAAGCTCAAAGTGGCAACAGCAAATCCACCACATGCAGGGAGCCCTGTAACACCGGCCTCGCCAAACAACTTTAAGACAAAGCAAATGTGAAAATACAGCAGAAATTATTGATTCCTAACCAAGAAAGTCTCATCTAAGCTGCAGGGCTTCCACAAAAAAGTTTATAATTCACCCCGAACCACAACCTGTCCAGTACACACAACCAACCTCGCAGGATCACACTGCAAAAGCAGCGATTTCTTTTGTTTGGTGCTATATAACTTATTGTATTACCTCAATTTATGGCCTGTATTTCTATTACCTCCATATCTCTTGGAAAGATCAACTCCTGAGCAGCTTGCTTTTGAACCTTCAGATGGTGAGGCAGTAGTACTTTTTATTTATTTACTGAAATAAAACTGAATACTGCTCCTGAATACTGAAAGCCCTGAGCAAGTCAGATTTACATACTGCTGCAGAGCCATCACTGATCACTTGGGTTCAAGTGTAAAAATTTCTTTATATGTCTGTTTAAGTAGCTCTTTCATCATAAGTAGAGTACTCAACAAAACTACCTGTTATTTTGAACAGCACGAGAAACAAACACCGTGATTTCTTTTCAGTTCAGGACAAATCAGGTCGTTTTGCAAAACCTCATAGATCGTGGTGACTTACAGAGCATGATTATCACAGCAAAGTCAGAACTTTTCACAGCAAAGGTTTGTCAGAGCCACTCAAAAGCCCAGGTTGTGAAAGAGTGCGTGGTAACAGCTTTACTCGCTCTGCACAAAAAGAGCCAGATAATTAAACAGCAGGATTGTATCACATAGATTATATGATACACAACATCATTTAACAAGTTAGTTCTGGAGTTGCTCCAGGAGGGCTCTTACAGAAAAACACACTCCCTGGGTCCTTTGAAACAAAGATAATGCCTTTCCCGTGCACCCCCCTCAATTTCAATCCAAAAAGAATCATGCATTCAATTTCTGATTTTGATCATATGAATAAAATTAAATTAAGAGTGTGGCATCAGGAAATTAAGACCCATCACTCTCTCCAACACAACATGAATATTCTAATGAGCACACATCTATAACTCATAACCCATTAATTTAACAAATTGCTAATCTTTCTTTCCCCTTGTTTTCAACTTGCAGTTTAAGACGTCGGAAGCACTCCACGGCAATATAGGGAAAAACTGCAGGAGTGATTACCAGATGAGAGATAACCCCTTTATCTAATCTTAAGTGTTCCTCCTAGGAAGGAAGAAAAGTGCCCATAGGTCGTTTTTCTCATTTACACGTGGGCAAAGGTCGCTCTTGGGTAATTTTACAGATCCAGCTGATGTGATATCAATGCCCCTGTTTACCATTCCTGCAAAATCATGACAACCCAGTGCGCTGCTTTGGGCTGGGGACAGAGTTAATTTTCTTCACAGTAGCTAGCACAGGCTGTGTTCTGGGCTTGTGCTGAAAACAGACTTGAAGCACAGAGATGTTTTTGTCATTGCTGGGCAGCTCTTGCACAGAGCTGAGGCCTTTTTTCCCCTCTCAGCCCACCCTGCTACCGCCAGGCGTGGTGTGCACGAGGATTTGGGAGGGGACACAGCCAGGACAGCTGACCCCAGGGATATCCCCAGGGATATCCCACACCACGGTGCCATGCTCAGCATATACAGCTGGGGGAAGCAGGGGGAAATGTTTGGGGTTATGGTGGAGGGGTGAGTGAGTGGCTGTGTGGGGCTGAGCTGCCATCGGGGTTTAAACCACAGTGCCAGGGAAGGTGTTCTGACTGCTGGGAAAAGTCTGTCTTAAGGCCAGTCTCAAAAAGAGACCAGCACCCGAGGAAGCAGAGGTGACTGGGCTTCACCTCCAGTCAGGAAAAGTCTCAAATAAAACCTCCTGGAATCTGTTTCCAAGCAGGTGAAGGACAGTCGTGCAGGCACAGACACTCTAGGAGGGATTTCACAGGCACATCACACCTGACCAATCTCACTGCCTCCTGCAGCACAGCTGGATGCACAGATGAAGAGGACAGTGCCTGTGGCACATCTTGGCTTCAGTCAGGCTTCAGACACCGCCTCCCATGGCATTCCCATTTGGAAGCTGAGGATGTGGGGCTGAACAAACCATCCCTGGTGTGGGCTGAAGATGAGCTGCACCCCTGGCTCCAAAACAGCCACGGCCTTGTGACAAGCACAGAGCCCCAGGGGTTGTGAGTGGAGGAAAAACTGTCCCAGAGCCTGGAGAAAAGGAGGCTCAGGAGAGACTTTCTCACTCTTGACAAGTCCCTGGCAGGAAGGTGCAGCCAGGTGAGAGTCACTCTCTTCTCCCATGCAACAGCAACAGGATGAGAGGACACAGCATCAAGCTGTGCTAAGAGGGGCTCAGGCTGGACACCAGGAGGAATTTCATCATGGGAAGGCTTGTTAAACATTGGAACAGGCTGCCCAGGGAGGTGGTGGAGGTGTCCAAGGAAGGCCTGGGTGTTCTCTGGGCTGGTGACAAGGTGGGGAGTGGTCACAGCTTGGACTCAATGGTCTTGGAGGTTTTTCCCAACCTAAATAATTCCGTGGTTCTGTGAAGGTCTTCATCAAGAGCCTGTGTGAAGGACAGACTGCACACTCAGATTTGCAGATTTGATCAGCACTGAAGGGAGCAGCTGACATGCTGACTGTCACAGCCATGAGTCACATTTTTTGAGGTTCAGGTTGGACAACAGGGAATATTTCTTCCTCAGGAGACTGTGGCATGGCACTGGAACACTCTGCCTGGACAAAGTATGGATTCTCCATCCTCGGGGGTGCACAGGACTTGGCTGGCCTCAGCCATGGCTCACCTGCTCTGGTGACAGCCCCAGCTCATTTGGGATGTGTGACACACAGAGCTTTCCTGCAACCAACATTTTTTGAGTATCTACCTGATTTCACTGGGGCCAGGATCCCTCCAATTTATTTATTTAAGTGTAGTTACAATATTTAAAATGGAAGAAGCATGGTGTACCCAGGAGTCTGCTAATGTTTGTATTCTGAGCACGCTGCAGGGCTCCAGGAGTGCAACCCAAACCAGAAACTCTTGCTGCAATTGCTCTGGACTGTAATGACTTGATTTTGAGTAATTTCACAAAGCACCCTTAACTAACTCTTCAGGGCCTGCACTTCAAGGTTTCATTATTAGCCTTATATCAAAGTTCTCAAAACACAGCATCCACGGAGAACACCGATCAGAGGCTGTAACCTTCACATGATTTCAGTCTGTCTTTCTCCACACACAAGCTCTGCTGTTGCTGTTTCTAATGAGAGAGGCCTTGTCCTTCCAGCCTCAATAACATCAATTAAGAGACAAGGGAGAAAGAATGCTTGTGCTTTTAATTCTTGCAATTAAGTTTTCTCTAGCCACTGCCTATGGAAGGGGATAGCTGGCAGGCAGGGAAAAGCCTGCAGTAGTGCAGAAATAGCTACCAAGTGCAAATTCCCGATTTTCCAGACCTGCATCATATCAGCATGATGTGAAATACCTCCATTAACATCTAAAGATAAGACAGGAGGTGAGGCTACTCTAGTAAGCAGCATGGAAATAACAGATTTCCCTCCATCCCCAGTGCATCTGATTGGAAAAAAAGTGTAAAACCCCATGTTAAAACACAGATGAGGTAGTGAGAAAGGTGATACTCTCCAGTTTCCCAGCACTCTTAGCATTTTTATCCATATGCTTCAGCTAAAGATAGACACTGCATTTTGGAGAATTTTACCTGAAATAATTGAAACTAGAGAAAGGCAGAAAGGAAGGAAGAAAAAGAGCAAGCGTGATTCAGACAGACAAAGCTGAGCTGTGATTAATGTCAGCTTATGCTAAACACAAAAAATTGAGTGCATAACAAACACCAGAACCACCAAGTTGTATTTTATGAATAACCAGATTCATCAGGGTCTGTCCAGATCCCTGACTGATTGAGGCCTGTGGCCAAACTGAACAACAAATTAGGTTTTGACTAAGTAATTTTGCTTCTGGATGAAATGTCAAGTAACTGATACAATTACCGGCTTTTAATTTTTTGTTTTCAAACAAAGGCAAGGCAGATTGAAACTTTTAATTCCTTGCAAGTCTATTCAGGTAAGAAATTGGCTGAAATTGGTGTGATTTTGCAAACAATTTTTACCCTGTAATCAGCTTCTCTTTTCTCCAGTTCTAATTAGCGCTGCTGATGTTCACTCAGAGCTCAGCTGTGTGGGGCTGCTCACGGTGTCAGGTAGGATTTTGCCAAAATTCCCACCAGCAACCAACATCCCACTCCCATGGGATGTCACAGGAGCCCCAGGAGCTGCCTTATCATCCTGTCTTGCATGGAGGAGCCAGGAATCAAGAGACCCCCCCTAATTTCCACCATGGGTGCAGAACAGGTACTTACAGCTCAGGATTGAAGTAGGATGTGACATCAGCATCAGGCACACCTGCTACAGCAAAATTGCTGCTCCCAGTGTCAACCAGAATATTTAACTGCCAAAAAGAAAAAAAAAAAGAGAGAGAAAAGACAGGAGAGGTGATTTGCATATCCAATTAAACAAATGAACAACAACAACAACAAAAAAAAAAATCACAGCTTTTGTCTAAACTGCCTCCAGTTTTAAAATCATGGTGAGCACTGCTCTGAGTAATAAATTTAGTGTCACTTTTGGGGAGATTGCTGCTGCAGCCCATCCAAAACAGCTGATCATGCTGAAATGAGTTAAAATAGTCCTGTTCCTGGAAGGGGGAAAACCCGCCAAGCCCACATTTGCACAGCAGATGAATTCCTGATCATCTCAAATTCCTTTTTGGCCTAAGCCCACATTTGCACAGCAGATGAATTCCTGATCATCTCAAATTTCTTTCGGCCCAACCCATGAGTGTTGGCAACCTGTCCAGGACACAGACTGAATTATGGACTGCTTAGAGCCCTGTTTGTCTTAGAGCTCGTGAGATCTCACGGTAGGGGCTGAGTGCAGCTCTGGACAGAAATAAGCAGAAGCACACAGCTGCCTGGTGGATTGGAAAACACAGGAGCCATGCCCAGCTCATCCTGAGCAGCTTCCACAGCCTTTACCACCTTTAAAAATGAGGATTAGCACCGCCATTGAAAGGTGGTCTAAGAGGGGGCCACTTGTTTGGTTAATTGGGAGGGTGATTTAGGCTGAAAATTTTCACATGGACAAAACAAGACCTGTCCTTTCCCCATCTAGCTCAGGTAACCAGGCTGGTGCATCACAGCTGAAGGAAACTGCAGCCACATGCAGGATCACTTCTTTCAGTGGCACCTGGAAACTCCATCAGGTACAGGGCCATTAAATGGTAAATTTAAGTCAGTCAGAGATTCTGCTGCTACCAAAAGTCATGGTCACACTTCTCCCCTGCTCTTGGCTGGATGCTTCCCAGGCCTCTCTGGCAAAGCCACAGGGCTGGGATGTAAATCAGATCAGGTTCCTCACCCCCAGATACCAAGAAAAAATTGCAATCTGCCATATCAGACAGCTACTCAAATGGGTATTTAGGAGTGGAAACCAGAAAAGGCTGATTCCCTCTTTTGGTGACAACACAGTCTCAAACTGGCTTAAAACACCTGTTCCCCAGAAAAATATTAAAGAATTAAGAATTTTCCTGCAGGAGGGAGCGAGACATGAAGATCTGGTTGCCCATGGCTTAAAGCCAGCTCAAACCAGCCCCTTTGGTAGTCCCCATCACTCCTTAAGATGTGATGTGGCTTGGGATCTACAAAGGGAAGGGGATGTGGGGAGGCCAAGAGAGAACCTGATCAGGGAAACAAGCTTGGTGTTGATAAAGGAAGTGGAGAAGAAGGGCTGAGCTCAGAAATGAATGTAAACACAAAGGAGGATAAAGCATTTGAAAAATATGTGCTGAATCCTTCTCTAATAAGACTGAGCATAGACCAAAAGTGTGAGTCAATGTTTAAAAACATCTTTAGTTTGCTCATAGAGGAGGAGGGAGGTGATGGTTACCCTCCTTTCACCCTTTTAATATAGTATGGGACTGAGGAACTCTGAAATTTAAACAAGAATACAAAACCAACCAGCAATTTCTGAGAATCTCTTCTGAACTGGAGGCACACTCTGTCATTGGTATTCCCAGCCCTAATCTTGCAGAAATTTTAAGACTAAAAAGAAACAAACCAACAACCTTAGCCAAGTGCCTCGCTGCATCCCAGATTTTAGATTAAGCAAAGACAATACATTAAAATTTATTTTGTAACCACATGAGCTAGACAGAGACATCTAAGAACAAAAGGACATCCACAAGTTCACTTGGCTCCAGGAGCTGAGGCTTTAAAAGAAAATAAGAACCTCTGAGGCACTGCAATAAAAATCCAAAGTTTGCTACATACTTCATTTCAATGATAGCAAAAGCCTAACATTTTTTCAACTACCTAGCAAAGTACAAACTATTCACTTCTCCCCCTTCTCTGGCATAGAAATCATATTAAAAATAAACAACAAAGAGATGTGCATCTATCAGGACCGACAAAATTTGCCTCAAAGGGGTGCTGCAGGGCTTGAATTAATTAGCCTTTCAGGCAGCCTGTGATGTTTGAGCAATGGGCACTATAGATCAGCATAAATACATGTAGGTGTTGCCTTAGCCTCTGTGATATGCATGGCACCATACACGGAGGAGGAAAAAAAAACCAAACCAAAAATCACTAAATATGACACACACGAAAGGTATTTTACCCCCGCACCTTAAATACAATGTTATCATCACTGAACCCACAAACCATCGAGGGAAAGGGCAAATTTACTACCCACAGGACGGAGCAAATCAAGATTTCCAGGAGAAAACAGATAATTCCCCAGAAAGAAGGAGGGAAAGCACAAAGCTGGCTGACCATGCGAGCTCCAGCCCACTCGGCCACGGCAGCGCTCACATGACAGATGCCATTGATGCTGACATTCTCCATCCACATCTCTGTGCATAATGAGATGCAGGGGCAGACACTGATTTATTGTAGTGCTCACAATAGCTCCAGTGATCAGCAGCTCATTTTGGGGTGGGTATAACTTACTGAGTTCCCTTTCTCTCCCGGCTACCCTTCGGCTCTGAATTTTCCTCAGTGCCCTCGCGTCTCATTAAGAGCCACTTTGATGGTGTCTCCACTGCTCCACTCCACGCTGCCCAGCAGGCTCCCAGAGCTGGGACAGCTTTGGGAAAGCTCTGGAGAGTCCCAAGGTGGCCACTGAAGGAGCCATGGACCAGGGCTGTCCATCCTTACCCAGCCATGGAGAGCAGCCCTGCTGAGAAGGACCTGGGGATGAACTGGTGGGTCAGAGGTTGGACCTGCCCTTGGAAATGTCACCTTGCAGCCCAGAAAGGCAAATGTGTCCTTGGCTGCATCCAGAGCAGCGTGGACAGAGGTGAGGGGTTTGTCCCTGTGCCCTGCTCAGGTGAGACCCCACCTGCAGAGCTGCCCCAGCCCTGGGCCCAGCCCAGGGAGCAGCTGGAGCTGCTGGAGAGAGCCCAGAGGAGGCTCCAGGATGAGCAGAGGGATGGAGCAGCTCTGCTGGCAGCAAAGGCTGGCCCAGCTGCCATTGTTCAGCCTGGCCAGGAGAAGCTTTGGGCTGAGCTCAGGGTGGCCTTGCAGGGCCTGAAGGAGCCCCAGGAAAGCTGGAGAGAGACAATTGCCAAGGGATGCAGGGCCAGGAGCCAGGGAATGGCTTCAAACTGACAAAGTGTGTTTAGATCAGATATTAGCATTAAAACGAATGAAAAACCACTTTCCTTTTGCTTTTGGAAGAAGCAAAGACTTTTTTTTTTTATTTTTTAGTGGTTTGGTTTTTTGGGGTTTTTTTTCATGCTTTCCAAGTACAATTTCAGACCTACACAACAGAAACTGAGAGCAAATGCACAAAATTGTTTCTTTGCCCTGAAGGTCACCTTAACCAGAGCTGTGGGACATGAAATCTGCACCTAGAAAAGTACCTGGAGATTATTTTGCTGTCTGCATTTCCTATATGCAAATGGTGTTGTTATTATTAACAGGAGGCTCATAAAGATCCCTATTTTACCTTAAGCAAGGCAGGAACATCCACCTCTGCCATGAGAAACTCACAGAGGGAATCTGACACTATCTACATGCCATTAATTTGTGGTTATAAAAAGAAACTAATCCAAACGTGTTTACTCAAAGTCACGAACACTGAAAGCCAAAGCCTCAGAGGTTGTGCATTTTACACTTTTTCTACTCTGAAGGGGTAGAGACACTAAAAAAATCCCCAGTCCTAATGATTTCTTTCAACTGGAAGTCAAACACTTTGTCAATACTTCAAGGATCCCTTAAACTTTCCAGTCCTTGGTTCAGGACCAGCATGAAATAGCACTTACTGTGTTCCACTCAGCTTCAATAATTTACCTTACCACTATGTCTTTAATATTTTTAAACCTTCCATTGCTAAACATTGTTGTATTTTGCTATCAGGAATAAATCAAAAAATGCCTGTTGATGTGTTATCTTTTTCCCACTCAGCAAAGCTTTGGCTGTCTGTGGTTCAGGCACCTGCCCTGGTACAGCAGGTGATGTCAGTGTGACACATCCACACTAGACTGGTTGTTATTCATGCCTCATTTAACTGCCTGGCATAAAACAATTTGCAGTTACCCACCACACATTCAGAAAGTGAATTCCTTTACATTTTCGAGGGAAAGTGAGAGCAGCAATCATTCTTTTTTTTTTTTTTTTTTTTTTTTGTTTCTCGTATCCCTTAGCTGGGACAGAAGTTGTCTCTTTCCTGCCCTGCTCAGGCTTTGTAGAAGTTTCTCTTCCCTATTTGAGGTTGGGAGGTTTTGGTAGCTTCCAGAAAATTATACAAAACAAATCCCACAGGCTGAAAGTGCCAAATGGATTTCTTTGAAGCAGGTGTCTGCATGATTTGGAACCCAGAGCCTTTTCCAGGTGTGCAATCCTAGTGCTTGCCTGCAAACCTGTCACACTGAACTAGGGATATTCTTCTTCATCCCCACAAAAAGATTGGTCCACAGAAAAATCCACTGCATTTGTTTTTTTCCAAGTTCACAGGTCTGAACAATCCTTTTGGGTCAAGCAATAAAGTTCCACCACTGGACAGGGTAACTTTCTACAACTACTTGAAAGGAGTGAGTTGGTGTCAGTCTTTTCTCACAGATAACAAGTGGCAGGATGAGAGGGAATGGCCTCAAGCTGCACCAGGGTAGGTTTAGGCTGGATATTAGGGAAAAATTTTCCTTGGAAATTGTTGCAAAGCACTTGACCAGGGAAGTGGAAAAGTCATCATCCCAAGAACTGTTAAAAAACCATGTGGATATGGCATTTGAGAATGTAGTTTATTGGTGAACATGGTGGTGGTGCTGGCTTGATGGTTGGACTTGATCTGAAAGGTTTTTCCCAGCTTTAACTATTCCATGATTCTGTAAAGAAACCAGACTGCAAAAATGTATTGGGCTCTTGAATCCTGCTTCAGCTGAAGCACAGGGAGTGGGGGGAGAAAGGAAAAGGATTTGCACATAGGGCCATAAATGCAGTAAAGAATCTCATTCAGCCTTACATTTACTCTGGGGTTCAGTCAAAACTGAATAATGAGAGTTGATAGTTTCCTTCACAAGGCAGCAGAGCAAAGAAGCTGCTTTGTAAGAATTCATAGAGTCACAGAATGGTTTGGGTTGGAAAGGACCACAAAGCCCATCCAGTGCCAGCCCTGCCATGGCAGGGACACCTCCCACTGTCCCAGCTGCTCCCAATGTCCAACCTGGCCTTGGGCACTGCCAGGGATCCAGGGGCAGCCCCAGCTGCTCTGGAAATTCCATCCCAGCCCCTGCCCACCCTGCCAGGGAACAATTTTTTTCTAATATCTAATATAAACCTACTCTCTTTTAGCAATGATATCTCTTTTCATGATGGAAACTACAAGCATCATGCCTCCTCTGGGATTTTAACTCGACCCAAGGGCGCCCCTTCCTCTTCCCTTTTCTCTTGTCCTCAGTGAAGAACACAACCATTCCACACCAGTAACATTCATGTGCCACTCAAAATCTCATCCTGCTGTGCTTTCATGGTTTCTCCCAAAGCACCCACTTAAAATAGGGATTGTAATTCTACTCTGCTTGCTGGAGCATGTCACACAGTGAACTATGACAAAGTGAAAAAGTTTTTATCCCCATGCAGAGACCAGAAATAGGAATCATCCCATTACCTGCTCAGGAGCTGTTACCACACAGCATCTTCTACAATGTAGATGCAGAAGTCCACCCCATCTCACCCCTGAGCTTGTACCATCTCTTAATTCTCTTCCTTATTTTGTCCCACACATAATAAACCCTCCAGAAAATAATCTGCTAGACAGTGCTTAAAAAAAAATAAATTAAAAAAATAAAAATAAAAATAAAAATAAAAATAAAAATAAAAATAAAAATAAAAATAAAAATAAAAAAAATAAAAATAGGAGGTTCAAGGAAGTGCTGCTTCTTGTTAGGGATTAGCATCTAGAAATCATTTGGGTAACAGCTCTTCTTTTTCAAACTGGTTAATAGATAGGAAAATTAGTTGGCAATTTAAATGCTGCCTCATTTAACACAATGATTCCTAATTACATTATCAGCCCATCTGGCAAGAATTGCTTACAACCATCACACAGAAAAGAAAACACCACTAGCTATATGCTGTGTTTGCCCACAGTTATTACGTGTTATTATTGGCACTGACTGTCAGTCAGGTTACTTCAGCAATTTGTTTCTACAAATTTGTAATGTTACAGTATACAGTGGCTTTTTAAGCACATACTGTATGTTTTTTTCCTCCCCTGTGTTACTTAGAGTTAGCATTTGCAGCCCACTTTCTAATAAAAAAAAAAGTATCAGAAGGCTAGGCTTTAATATAGATTCTTCATCTGTTCCTCTGGAGGTGCAGAAATAAAAGCAATTTAAAAGATGAGTTAAGAGAAAGTTTAGGAAGCAATTCTAGATGCAGAGGACTGCAAAGTCAGACATAAACCTGAAAAGCCTCCCCAGAGACAGATTCCTGCTTGCAGAGTAAGATGTACTTTGTTTAAAAGGTGAGACTAAAAAAAAAACATGTAAATTTGTTGGGCTGGCACACTGCCCCTGGACTTTGGGGACAGGATGGACTCTCCCATTTCTCACTGCTCACAAGCAGTCCCTGCACTGGAGGAACCCCCCAGCCCAAGGCCAGATGAGCAGCTGGGATGGAATCACACTTCACCTTGGAGGAGGAAGAGGAGGAGGAAGGCAAACCCACATTTTTCACCAAGTCCAGCAGGAGTATTTCCAGTGCTGCCCTGAGTCAGGTCACCTCAGCAGAGAATCCAGACCTATCTGCTGCTGCCTCCAAAAAAAACCCTCCCGTGCTCACAAGAAGGGTTCACCCATGCAGCCAGGATAAGAGAGGCATTGTGAGGAAAGGAAAAAAAAAGGAAAAAAAAAAAGAATGAGATTAATTTTCTAATGATGTTTGTTCAGCAGGTGGTGCCCACATTTTGCTGCAGCTCTGGAGATGCAAAGGAAGGTGATTTATTGCCGCACGAAAACGTGGGCAAACCAGAAGGTCAAGTTTATCACCAAAGATAATTCCTGCTTTCACAACAGCAGAAGTTTGTCACAAACTGTGCTGTCTTTGTAGTCTGGGGAGTTAACAGGAGAAGAAGTGGCAGACCAAGCTCTCCAGAGAGTGTTTGGCCTTTGCTGCCATTCCCCTCGCTCCATTCCCAGATGGTGCCAGAACCTGGGATTTACATTCACTCCCTTCACATTCACTCCCTTCACATTCACTCCCTTCACATTCACTCTCTTCCCCAGCCACGTAAAACATTTATTCCCAAACACTCTCACACCCTCACTGGGCCCAGCAGAAGACCAAGAGTATTTCCCCTCAATCTCTCCATGGTCTGCACTGCTAGACTGGGAGGAATATTTCTTTTTTCCTGCCTGAAAAGCAATAATCTCTTTCTTTACCAGAAGATTACAAAGTGCTATCTGGATTAGCCAATCTCTCCGTGTTTAAGAGCACTGCCTGCTTCTGTAGTGGAGATTTGTATAAAAAACACAAATGCTAAAATGACAGATTGCTCTGAAGTATAAACTTGCTAAACTAAATTGTGAGTTGAAATATGAGCATCTGACTGTGGGACTGATGAATAGTCATTTTGAAGAAAAATATTACAGGAAGTGCTTTATATATATTATCATTTTGACAATAAGGGAAGGCTATTATGGTTTAAAGACAAAAAAAATAGTCAGCCAATCAATCCTGGTAACAAAACAAAATATCTATTCTTCATTTCTACGCTCTCCTTCCTGCCAATGCCCTCGGTTCCCCAAACATTAGCATTCTTTCTGCACATGCCATCTCATGTGCTATCTTATTTTTCAGGCTGAAATTTATTTGCTGTGTCTAGATTTATCATACAACACATCCATCCTATTCATGCTACATGAACATGCTTTGCTGTTGAACATGAGCCATTACTTGCTTATCTTAGAGCTGTGTGAATCGTAGCAATTTTGTCTCACTGCCTTTTCAGAAAAGATTAACCTTTTTCCCCTGTTTTTTATTTTTTCCCTCCCTCAGATATGAGTCTCACACCCTGTAGCAGACAAAACCAGGTGTGTGAAGCAGCTCTGTAGTTCACATAAACCAGCTGCAGCTGAAGTCATGCTCTGCTCTAAGCACTGGGTTTTAAGGAAAAACTGGACTAATTAGAGAGTAACAACAATAATCTAGAGGTCTAGAAAGAAACCACCTGTTGACAGGCTTTAAATGGCTCAAGAAGACGAAGGAAAAGTGTGATAGGGGGTGCCACAGAGACCCCCAGGGAGCCAAACCTTTCAGAAGGAAGGGGCTGCATGGAAACCAAGAGGTGCCTTCATCAGCCTTCCCCAGGGTAGCCACCAACACTTAACCACAAGGAGAGTTAGCAGAAATCCTCCCAAATCTGAGTGAGGAAAATCTCTTTATTTGCTGTACTTGTACCACACATGTTCCTGAATGGAAAGGTAATGAGTGCCTAGATAAATGGGGGATTAAAAAAGCCCCCACAAACACCCTGAAATTCAAGAACGAATGCATGAGACATCAGCTATTCGTGCTCAAGTGCACACAAAGCTCTTGTTAAATCCAAAAGCCTGTTTCCACCTCTTAGTAGGTGTAAAGGAACTAAATTAATAAATTTCCTGGTAACTACAGCACAGCACTGACGAGACAGGGAGGCTGTAAGCCAAATGCCATTGGGAACAACTCTCACATTTAACTGCAAGCCTCGAGAGGAATCCCAGTGCCCACGCAGCCTTGGTTTAGAGGCAGGCTAAGTCTAAGCCCTGTGCCGTGTCCTAAATTAGCAAGAGTCTCATCCAGAGCTCTGCCCTCCCTCCCTGGAGAGCAGGGTGACTTAAGGTGCTGGAGAGACAGCTATTAATTCAATAATTCCATAGCTAAAAAGAGCTTAACTCTTGGAGATGTGCTTGTGAATGGCATCACCCATTTCACAGGCTCCTTCTCAGCATAAAACCCTTCCTCACCTGGAAACCTTAGAGTGCCACCACCACCACCACAGGGCAGACCTTCAGGGCACTGTCCAGCAGGATTCTGAGCTCTTTGGGATGCCACATCAGATGGAGCTCAGGATGCTGCAGGAGGAGCTGAGGAGGGGGAGAGCTTCCAGCTGCACAGTAAAGCAGGGCACTGTGGTTAAATGTCTGCTGTGGCTGTTCTGATCACCAGCACTACTTAGGGCATGATCTTTCTAAAAACTATAATCATTTCAAAGAATTTTAAAAGTTGAGCTTTTTTAAGGGAGTTAAAAAAAAAAAAAAGGAGAAATCATGCTACTTCATTACCTTTCAGAATACAATATTAAGGAGGGCTTTTTGCTTTTTTTTTTCTTTCCTTGGGTTAAGGAAATGAAATCAGTAAGCCTACATAAATGTATTATACCCAGTGAATGATTACAGTTAGAAGCTGCATTCAGTTCAGAATTTCAATTTTCTGAGGCTTTTGCTCTCCAAAATTAGCTTCCAATTTATTTTGTCAGGTCATTCTTTTCTTTTCCTCTATCGCTCATTAGACTCGACGAAACTGCTGTCAAATAAAAAAAAAAATAAATAAAAAAAAGGGCATTTTTAACTCTTCTTCTGTATCTAGCTTCAGAAGTCCTACAGTACAAAAAAAAAAAAAAAAGGTTTGTTTTGAAATTAAATCAACAACCCTCCAACTGCAGTGAGACCAAAACAGTTTTGTACACATGTACAGTGCCAAGCCATGCCAGCAAACTCGAGAAGGCTTGAAGTGACTAATCTTTAAACCTTCCTCCCCCTGTAGGTGAGTCACTGCCCATGTTTACTGTGCCATCTGGAAATAATAAAATTCATCAGGGGAAGGAAGCCCATTCCTAGTGTTCTTGTGTTTAGGCTAGGAGGTGGCCCTAGCCCCATGAGCATCGCTATTTTTCTGGTGATCTCCCTTCTGCCAAAAACTCCACAGCCCCCTTGTCCTTCAGCAGCAGGCAGGAACCCTGCAGGAGAGCTTCAGTCCCACTCCTGTGTTCCTACCTTCTTTCAAAAGTCTCCCTCACACACAAGATCTGAATTTCAAACTCAATTTTAAATAAGATCCCGGATTTCAATTACACTGGAGATGTGAAACCAAGTGCCAAAGTGCTCCTTCAATACTTTAGAAGGTTTTTGTTTTGGTTTGGTTTGGTTTGGTTTTTAGGGAGACTAAAAGAAACATAGGGAATGGTTTCAAATTGAAAGAGAGTAGGGTTAGGTGGGATATTAGGGAAAACTTCTTTCCTGTGAGGGTGGGGATGCCCTGGCCCAGAGAAGTTTGGGATGCCCCTGGATCCCTGGAAGTGCCCAAGGCCAGGTTGGATGGGGTTTGGAGCAACCTGGGACAGTGGAAGTTGTCCCTGCCATGGCTGGGCTGGAACTGGATGTTCTTGAATTTCTCTTCCAACCCAAGACCTTCTATAATTCTATGATTTGAAGGCAGTGAATAACTTTGAAAAAAAGTCTGTATTTCAGAGGTAAATAGAAAGAAAATGAAACTTGCAGTGAGAAAAATCAGATTTTTCCGAAGGCTGCATGCCAGGTCTGATCTCTTACCTCTCCTCCCTGCTTAACCTCACTCTTGTAGTGACACAAATTCTTTCCAGGCATTTTTTTTTCCCCTTCCTCTATCAAAATGTTAGTTTTGGAGACGAGTGTTTGTTAGCAAAGGTTTTTCAAAGCCTGGAGAGCTGTGAGGAGGAGAGGTGAAAGCAGGACACTCCTGACTCATCAAGTCTTTCCCTTCTCCCTGGAGCGAGCTCTTCCCAGCAGCACTTCCAAACCCACACCGTGGGCCACCACTCATTAGAGCATCCCTCTGACTTCCCGCTTCCAGGAATTCCTCCTTACGTTTTCTAAGTGCTTCTCTTCAAGGACACTGGATGCTTAGAGACTTTTTCCAGTCTGTTCTCCTAAAACGCTGTAACAAACCCAAAGTGTGTGAGTTTTCCCTGAGTTTTCTCTATCCACACACCACATCAGTGGCCAACCTCCCCAAAACATGGAAGTCAATGATATGATGCCATGGCAAGACCCAGCTTGCTGCTTAAGAGAAGTTCAGGGCTCTGAAAGCAGCCTGTCCCTCCTGGGGGCCAGGAAAGCCCAGACATTCCCGTGTTCCCCCGGTGATATCCCTGGATTAGCCGGGATGGTTGGGTTTGGAGAGGTAAATAAACAAGCCCACACCTTGGCAAGCCAGCTATGAACTCCCTGTACCTCAAGGCACCATCCTCTGCTATAAAAATGCCATGACTTGTTCCTCAGGCCCGATTTGCAGCACTGCCAGGTTTTATTTAACACGAGATCTGGGTTGTGTCAGCCTGAGGAGCTGAAAAGGCCGATCCCACCCTCTCAACTACCTTGAACCACCTCTTCCTCACCTGTCATAGCAGCTCCCACCTCTTTCCTCCCTTTCTGCCCAGAAACAGCCACCATCCCACACTTTCACACACCTACTGGGCTGCTAGGATGGTAAAGGGACAAGACTGGATCTGCCAGTGCAGGGGAGGGAAGGGAAGGAGGGAAATATCAGGACAGGACCCACCAGTTCATCTATGTCAGGCACAAAGACTGGAAATTGGTTATTCTGATCGTGTTTCCTGCTGGAAAAGTTGTGCCACACCTCTGGGGAAATGGTGTAGGGCCAGGCAGCTTCCCTCTGCTCCTGGGCCATCTTTGGTGGCCACAGGAATGAGCACAGGCAGTCCCAGGTCTCAGAGCACAAACAAGGTGAAGTAACTCCAGTGGTTTTATTTCCCTGGCAATTAATGAAGGGAATACAACAGACGGGAGGCTTTTGCTCCCCATTGCACCTGACCTATTTAGGATATTGCCAAGCAGAGTTTGATTGTCATCATGGGTGTTCCTTGGAATTATACAGGGGAGTTCAAAGGCACAAACAGAAAACAGCTTTATGCTCCATATTAGCAGGGAGGACTATTTGACTGGGGGGAAAAAAAAGAAAAGGCAAAAAAAAAAAAAGCTGTTAAGCAATGTCATAATGATGTATTTGATTAATTAAAAATAAGAACCAAGCTTTTTATTCATATTTGTTCTAATGTTTTTACTTTAAAAAATTGGCAGGACAATTTAAAAGGCAGTTTTGATTCTCAAGTAAAATAAGACACGCTTCTTAAAAAAAAAAAAAATTCTCTTTTTTGAAAGCAGCACTGTTCCTCCCCTGCTATTGGAGTAGTTTATTTCTCTCTCTCCTTCTCAAACATTCATACTTTACTCTTTCCCCTGGCTAATACTGGAGAGGCAGCAGCTCTGGGAAATGAACCAGCTTTGCCCGTGGCTCATACATCATTACAATTGTTAACCAAGTTCCACTATAAAAATCTTGATTACACAGGAGAACACGGAGGCATGCAGGAACACAGCTTCATTTCCAGATACCAGATTGAGTTTGTAGGGCAGGAAGTTAAAGGGCTTTGTTATGCTCTCAGGTTGATAAAGTCTGCCAGGACACACCATAGCAGCAGACGTCAGACAGCTCCCTACAATCCATTCCTCCACACAGCAACAACTCCAGTGTAGGAATGAGCTTCCTTCTACTCTGGCCAGGGGTTACATCCCTCTGTGTGATGGTGGATGGGTGATGGGAGCTGGAACTGGATGGGCTTGAAGGTCCCTGTCGACCCAAACCATTCTATTCATACCAGTGGAGCTGACAGTGCTCAGGGCACTGGAATTGTGGAATTTTGCCCACTGGCAACAGCAAATGCTGTTGTGCACACCTGCCACAGAGAAAAGCTCCCAAACCTGGACAAAAAGCTGCAGGTAGTACCACTGGCATCTGGTCACTTGCCAATGACCAAAGGTCATTCAGGGTAAGCCCGAAGGCTCAGCAGAGTGCAAATGAAAGTTAATTTTAGCTGGAACGTGTAGCACTCAGCAGCGTTCAATAACCACAGCCCCTGAGAAATTTTGTGAACTTTCCCCATCCCCCACACTGTTTATCTCAGCGGTTCAAACGCAAAAATCTGGCACTTTGGATCATGTGAGATGTTTGTGTTATTCCCTGAAGGACTGTGCTTGTGAGAAGTAATGAGAAGATTATTCTCTGACAGTTAAGCTGAAGCACTGTGACTGCATCAGATGTTACATTGCTCCAGCAGCTCCCAGACTTTTGGGAAGTGTGACCACCTTTGAACTCCTCTGTCTTATTTGCAACCTGAGAGTCGCTGAGAAGAAAAATGAATGAATTAGATAAAAATCTCTTTAGTCACCGAAAAGGTAGGATTGATGAATCATTTTCTGACACGCCTCACACTTCACTCTTTCCTGTAGCAGACATCTGCCAGGCAGCACAGTGAATAAAGGCACAGCCTTTCCAAACCATGCTTAAGCAGCACAGCAGTGCTGAAGTGCCCTGAAGAGCTCAAGCTGGTGTTGTGTGCTCTGGCTTGGATCACAGAGCCACGGAATGGTTTGGGTTAGGAGGGACCTTAAAAAATCACCTCCTTCCAACCCCCTGCCACAGGCAGGGAACCTTCCACTAGACCAGGCTGCTAAAAGCTCCAACCAACCTGGCCCTAAAAAGGTGCCACAACTGTTAAATTCTTATACTGCAGACACTGACAGTCAAGGTTTCTGTATCAACAGGTATCACCATGGAATTTTGGAAGTAAAGTTTCTGTTTACATAGGTAAAAAAAAAAGTGAGGGAAAAAACCTCCCTCAAGATTTCACAAAGTCACAATTTTGAAAACACATCCAAATCCTGCAGTCAAAACAAAACACACCACTATTTTATTTTCTATGCCAAAACTATTGCTGCCAGTGGCATTCTTCAAATTCTTTTCTTCCCGAGCGCTGCAATAAAATTTTCAAGTTGGCACACGCAGGACCCAAGCTTCCATATGATGACAAAGCAGGTAAGCCTTTTGTTCCTGTAGAAACCCCAAATCCTGATCTTCTCTGGCATAAAGCTTCTTATGGAAGAAAAGTAGGAAGCAGAAAGAGCCTGGGTGGTGAAAAAATTCTCACATCTGGCCTTGACCTGAGCCTGAGCATTAGGTGGGCTCCAAGGTGCTCTTCTAAGAGCCACTCTCACAGGCAGATCCACTCACAAATATCAAGGAATTATCTGAGAGATGGCTGCCAAAAGCATCCAATTATTTTCCCCCTGTCAAATGGCAGGAGCTGGCCTTTAATCCCTCCCTCAAGTGGAAAGGTGACTTTCGAGTTGTCACGTCTTTTTCTTTAAAGCAAAAATGCCAGTTCTGGAGTTTTGGATCCCTAAGGATGGATTCTTCCCTTTCTTTAGAGAGGAGAGGCTTACCAAGTGTTACTGCAGCATTAATACCTTTTCTCTTTTAAAATAAGACCAGACTGGGATGTGAGACCAGCATTTTCCCTGAACACATGCAATCTAGTTTAACAGCAGTTTTTGCTAGTAAATAGGTACAAAAATAAGCCAACCATAAAGCTAAATAAAATCAAATAATTTTAGTACTTGCAAGCTGAGCAAAGAGGACAAAATCCACAAGTAATTTGTTTTTCACAATATCAAATTATTAGTAAGCAGCGGTGAGGGAAAAAAGCATTGCAGAGTGCAATTACTGTCTTAACAGATTCCCTTCAAAAGGGCCTAATTATGACACATTAATTGTATTCACTGAATTGTAATTTTCACTCAAATAAGATCTTTTTCCCCCACCTAGCTTGCTTTCCTCAAATTCCCTCCCCTTGATACCCCACAGGTTTCGTCTGTTGGAGAAGGACTCTTAAAAAAAACAAATTGAAAGTCTAGAACATTCGTCCCCAGCTGCTCTCCCCGTAAAATACTCTCAGAAATAAAAAAGGCAGTGAGAGAAGTAGGAAAGACAGGTAAACGAAGAATGAGGGAAGAACCCTGAGGGAGGAGTGAGAACAGTGGGGAGAAGGTGCTATTTTATCAGCCTTTGGCAGAAGAGGGAGCAAATATTGACTCTGGCCCGAGGTTTCTGAAGGCTCCAGGGCTGACTTTGCTACGTGGCCGCTCTCGGACGTGCGCGGCCGAGAGTCCATCGGGAAGCCACTCCTGGAGCAAGGCTGCTGGGCAGGCTGGGCCTGTGGGCATCTTTCACCCTAAGGGGGAGAAGTTTTCAGAACTCCCTGGTGAGGCTCTCAGGTGATGCCAGGCTGCTGCACCCCTCGCTGTGCCGCGCACGGAGGTGCCACCGCAGCGAACCCAGCGCTGTGGGGTTGGTGCACACTCGAGATCCCTCGGGAGCTGCCAGCGGTGGAGGAGCATCCTGAGCGCTTCAAGTCGAGGGAAAAGCATGGTGGGCTGCTCAGGCTGAGGTTCTCCTCTCAGCTAGGCTGTTAGCAGCCAGGGTGAGCCGGGTCCTGCCAGCCCAGTTCCGTAACACCGCCATCCATTCGCGCGGCGGGCTGCGATGGGGGCACGAACAGAAAGGAAAATAAAATCTATCTAGTATGGGGCTACTTTAAGTGCTTTGAAGGACACTGAGCTGATGGATACAAATTCAGGTGTAAAACTGACCTCAGAACACATTCTGTGTTTGCTTCATCAGCTTGGACCTACAGAGCAAACCCAGGCTGGAAAGCAGCAAGATGTAGGACAGGCCTGTCAATAGCAGGAAAAAACACTTCCCTTTTTAAGGCAACTGGGAGCTGCCTCCTTTACTTTGAAGATTTGATCTCAAGCCCTAATCTATGCTGAAATAGCAGCAACAAGTTCCTTCACTTATTTACACAAGTTGTTTGTAGGATTAAATCTGTATTTTCCAGCCAGTAGGAAAAGGGGGAGAGAGGTCTGTCCGCCTCACACATGTGAGAGCCATTGTACCAGCTTCCTTTCTCAAACAGACCTGTACTTGACAGTGACCAGACAACACTTCAGGTCAGACTCCTTTCACTTACACTGAGTGAGGAAATTTCAAAGGTAATAAAATGTGGAGGCGATGTAATAGCTAAGGTGTTCTTACATACTCGAAGTCGTAAGTGCTCTTCAGGAAAATGAAGACCCCTGCAAGGTGTAGTGGCTTTTAAATCTGTCTTGCCAGATGCAATCCCTAGAGCTCACAGTCCTCTAGTTAGAGAAGGGGGGAAAAAGGGGAAAAAAACCCCAAAACAAAACCCAAAAAAGAAGAGAAAGATTTCTTCCTTAATAATCCAAATGAACCAAACACATGGAAATTCCACATGGGCTTTCTTTTGTTCACTGTTTCATTTTCATCTCATTTCTACACCAAATCCCAACTAATTTACACTTCATTCAGGCAGAACAGTTATTTGCTCACCCTCTACTTTCCTCTTTCCAGATTTAACTGATGCTTTTTCCTTGATAAGGAATGAAACACAGAGTGATAAAAAATGTGATTCTGACACCTATTTCTACCACCCCTGCTCCTCACAGCCCCTCCTCCCCACTCCTCCTCTTCTGCCCCAACCCACCAGGATCTGAATTCAGAATTGCTACAACCAGAGACCCTGGCTAATAAAGCTTTCATCACTTCTCTGAAGAGGAGAAAGCACCTTTAAAGGAACAGTTGGTGGGGCTCTAATCCCTGACTCTGGGAGAGAAGCACGTCCTGAGGAATGACCACAGTGAGCCTCTTCCATTCAGTGCAATTTGCACTCGTATTTTGGGTTATTTCTATAGTACAGGCTCTACTACCTCCACAAAATCCCTTTTGCCAGGGCTAATTTTGGATGGAAGAAGGTGCCAGAATGCTAAATTGTAAGGGCAGGGACTTTTTGGTCAACCCAAACCTGGTATATTTGCTTGCTTGTCTTGGGTCAAAAACATCACAGCCTGCCAGGCCACGGCCATTCACTTCACTGTATTAGTCCTGAATTACAAATGCCAGGTCCTCGTCCTTTTTATTTTGCAGGTATCCAACGACAACCAAAATCGATTCAAATCACCATTTAAAAACAGGAATATTTTGCATTTCATTGCTATTTCCACTAGGCAGATCTGGAGGGATTTTGAGGCTGCCATCTCAAAACACTCCAATGCACCATAGAACTTGTCTTTGCTTCTCAGCCTTTTGTTTTTTCAGCTGTCATAAAGAACTCAAAAAATAAATACAAAAGACCTTAGTAATTACTAAAAAAAAAAACAACCCAAAAAACCAGAAAGAGAGGCTTGAGATGGAAGCTGCCTTCTGATATTTGAACAAAGAAAGATCACATTTTACAAGTCCTTGTATCTAGGAAGACAGTGAGCCCCTTTTCAGCAAAATTAAGAAAGCGGAGCTGAGCTTGTTGGGGAATAGCACAGTGCCAGAAATCAGATTACAAGAGTGGTTGAATCTTTCCTCACATCTTCATTCCTTCCAACACTCAGGGAATGAGAGCTACCACCAATTATGGAAAAATTGCTGCAAGGTCAGAACTTGTTAATGTGCGTGTACATCACTTTCAAAACACGAAGCCGTAAATTCTGAGTCCATGACACACTAGAGGTATTTAATACATATCCTTCTTTATCATTCCTTCCTTTAATAGCTGGAAGAAATGGAAGGGGAGATAACCTCCCACCAATTATGTGGGAGCTGAAGTTTGTGTTTTGCAGCAGAGGCCGTGAGACCCAACATCCACACTGACCTGAAAACTTGGGAGCAAGTTCATAGAGGGGGTTTTTGCTCACCCCATGCACAGAACAAACTGCCATTAGGATAAACAGCAGATATAAAAGCCTCTTCATGAACAGAATGAAAAAGTGACACTGGAAGGAAGGAGCTGTGACATTCAGAGCACAGGCTGGATCCTTCTGTCGTTAATCAGGAATAACATTTACCTCTTCCCAGTGAAAACACAGCTTGGAAATGCAGTGGGATCAGCAGGACTGCCACCACCTCGTACAAGATGAGGCAGTGGTACTGTCCCTGCAAACATTTAATGCAGTCCAGATGGACTTCAAGAAAGCTGTGAAAAACATGAGGTTTTTTTAAGAGTTTGACTATTCTTTTGGTCAAAAGCTTGTAGGAGAAACAAAATTAATATGAAGAGAACTGCAGTGAAGATAGCAAAAAACCCTAAATGATCTTCGATTCAATTTCTCACAGTGCTTATAATGTCAGGGTAGGCAAAATAATAAAAAATAGAGCAAAGGAATCCCACTGGATTATTTAAAGAAATAGCTAAGAACACTGCACACAATTCATATTGGGCTCTTGCCACCTCTTATTTAAATCTGAAATTGGAAGAAGTGCACCTGTACAGAAAGGTATAAAGCACATAATCCATCAGGAGTAGGACACAAAATAATGCATCCATGAAATAAGGGACAAATACATCACACCCTTCAATACAGTAGACTGTTTTCACCTTTCACATAATTCTAAAGTAGGTTTAAATGTGAATGAATAAGAATTAGTGGGAGTAATAACATTTGACACCAACCTGGTAGCTGGTCTGGAGATCTGATAGGATTAGGAAGGATACTGTACCATAAAACTGGAAATGATCAGAAACACTTTGGCTGCAAACACTTTGCAAAACTGGATTGACTGCACTGAAGTTTCCTGTCTTGGAAATAAAATAATTTTTGACTTCACACAGCTGCTCTATTTTTGTACCATCAGAACAAGTGTTTCAGAACTGCCATTGTGAATCGCAGTTCTGTGCTGTGTTTATCTGCTATATGACAAATCAGAACTGGAACGAAAGCCAAAAAGTATGCCTTAAATGACCTGAAAAACGAAATTCTGTCATAGTAGCTTCCTTCCAAGAACAGAAATTAAAAAAAGGAAAATTTCTAAAAATGCAGCTGAGCAGTAAAGCGAGCCCTGTAGTGCAGAAGCCTTTCACAAATGTTCATTCCCCATTCTGGCACAGCAGCTTCCAACACTTGACGCACACGCTCCCGAAGTCATGGGCACCAACGCTACTTGTAACCACGACATCAAATCTGGTTCCTCTTCTCACAGCCTGCTGCCTGGTCGTGGTCCACCCCTGCCCTGAGAGCATTTCCCCATCCCCTCCCTGCTCCTGTGCAGAGCAGCAGCCGTGCCATCCACCCTTCTGCTCCGGGAGCGCAGCCGCGCTGCGCCGCCGCTCTTCGCTGCCAGCATCCTCCTTCCTCCTTGGCAAAATGTCAGGGCAGCACTCCTGCTCCCTGGGCTGGCCTGGGAACAGGCCTGGCTGAGGCAGGGAGCTGGGGAGCCCCAAGCTGGATTGGTGCAAGAGCAAAGGAAGGTGTCCAAGCATCGCTTTGCAGCGCAGGTTCTGACGTGAAGCAAAGTCAGGTTGGGAGGAGCGTTTAAATCGGGGAAAGATTTTCCTTTTCTACACCATCATGCACAGCCCACTCCCAACTCCAGCAGCGACTTGGCCAAGGAGCTTAACACAATCCAACGCTTGGCACTATCCAGACACTTGCTTTTAGTAGCAGCATGTGAAACATTCAAGTACCAACAGTAGCAGCTTTGTAGCTTTATACTACTCCTTGCAAAGCAGGAAAACAGCAAGCAACATTTGTGATCTTTAAGTCTTCAGGTTTCAGGCAAGGAACGAGATAACAAATTCATCCTCATCAAAAGTACAGAATAAATTCTAACTGTACTCCACTGAGTCATTACACACCAAGATCTGATTTGGGAAATAGAAGCATTTATAACCTTACGTACAACCTCAGTGGGTCTACTTGTGAATAAAACCTCACATGTGCTAAACCACTGGTAGTCTTTAAAATAATTAACTTTGCAAGAAGTCAGAACTAGTTCAAAGTAGTAAAAGTTTTACAATCAGATTCAAAGCATGTTTTTTTTTTCATGTGGAAAAAATAAAAATCAGAGGAAAGTCTAGCTGAAACCCTCCATCACCTGTAATACAAGTGATACGAGCTGTTAAGCATAAGAGAAGCCTCTGGGTGTACTGAGGGCAGCACATTTCTCCCTCTTAGACCTCCAGTCATATTATTAAAGGCCTGTCACATTTTTCCATCTCCATTTCTTCCAATTTCAGAATCCCCCTAGACATGTAAGGAGATAATAAGCTTGATAGTCACTTTTCCTACCTGAAATTATTATTTTTTTTCATCTAAGACATGCTGAATTGGGTGATTAGTCCAATCAAATCTGGTGCCTTGATTCTGGCAGAAGCCAATACTGAATCTTTGAATGTTCCCTGGAGTTATGAAGCACACACCACACCACACTAACAGAACTAGTCAAATATGCATCACTCAACACGGAGGAAAAAATTATTTCATGGCCTCTATGGCTACTGGGCCACACCTTGATACGTCAGACCTAGTTAAGATTTTTTTTTTTCTTTTTTAAATCTCTATTTATTGATCAGAAAACAATGCCAGCCTTTCTCAATGCATGTATTGATCCCAGTGTGATACCTTTTGATTAGAGAGATGATGTGGCCAATCCTCTTACATTTGAGGGGCAAAAAAAGAAAGAAAGAGCTCAGAGATGTCCAGAAATGCAATGACGGCTGAACACTCCCCATTGGCTGCGCATTTTGGCATTCATTGGCTTTTTATTACGTAGGGGACTTAACCAGAAGAATAAAGATTTTTTTTTTTTTTTTCCTTCTGTCTACACTGGGAACCAAAGAACCTAAACTCCTGAAGCAAACACAAAGTTCTGAAGGAAAGCCCCGAGGGCTCTCAGGAAATTAATCCCCACTCAGCTGACCAGTCATCCCCACCAGCAGCGCTCCTCCTGGCATCTCATGACACACATGAAAGAGCGACTACACGGCAAAAAAAACCCAAAAAACCAACCCGAAACAAACTTCAGCCGCGCTGCTGGAGCCAGAGAGGGGAGATTCAAGGCGACACGGTTTATGTGAAAACAATATTCAGAACACACACTTTCTCTGCCCCGTTAATGAGCAACTCATGGATTCCCGGCAGAAGGGGCTGGTTGTGCCCAGCCATCACTTAGTTTAGCAGGAAGATGCCGAGTGATTCTCCCGGGAGCACTGGGAAGATCTACCAAAGCACCCAATCACGATGCAGAGCAGCTTAAAAAAGCAAAGAATAATAAAAAAAGCAGCCTCTGTCTCTAAAACACGGTCAGTTCTACCGGCAGAGCTTCGGATCCAAGCGCCGTGACACAGCCTAAAAGAAAGCCTGCGGGCCAGATCGGCAGATTTCCCGAGCCGGGGCAGGACAGGGCAGCCGGGGGATGCTTTTCTCCTTCCTCCCCTCCCTGCCGGCCCCGGAAAGTCTCGGCTCTGCCGCCGCTCCCCCGCGCCGGGCACCGGCACCGTCTGCCGGGAAGGGAGGGGGAGAAGGGGAAGGGAGGAGGCGCCAGCTCCGAGCACCGGGACAAAGTTGCTTTGGAGCAGGGGGGGCTGCAGAGTCGCTCCCACCCAGGATAAGTTCGGTCCCCTCCTCCCCGTGCCCCCCAGCGCCCCCGGCCCGCTCCTACCGCCTGCGGCGGGGTCCCGATCAGCATCTCCAGGTAGTAACCGCGGCCGGAGTCGCCCTGGAGGTTCTCCACCATGGCTAAAAAGTTGAGGGTGCCGCCGGGATCCGAGGCCAAGGCCAAGCCGTCCGCAGCCCCGGGGGCATCCTGCTGCCGGCTGCCGCTCGCCGGCCGCAGCAGCAGCGGGGCGGGCGGGGAGCCGGCGGGGGCGGCGGGGTGGGACACGCGGAGCGGGAGGGAGAACAGAGCTCGGCAGAGCCCCGCCGTGCCGGCCAGCAGCACCAGCACCAGCAGCAGCAGCAGCAATCCGGGAGCCGCCGGCAGCGTCCCCATCCCGGGAGTCGCTTCCCAAGTGCGGCGGCTCCGGCCGGAGGCAGCGGCCGCCTGGCTGCCAGACGGGAGCAGCCGGGGAGCGGGGGGGAGGAGGAGGAGGAGGAGGAGGAAGAAGAAGGGAGCGGCTTACCCACGCCCCGGCTCCATCTCCCCCTCCCCCGAAGCGAGCTCCTCCTCGCGTTTCTCCCGCACGGCCCCCGGGCAGCCGGAGCGCTCGCAGCTCCGTGCGGGGAAAGTTGCTCCGACCCAGCGGCCACGGAGAAACTTCCCGGCTCGGCTGTGCCCTGCCCGCAGCCCCGCCACCGGAGCGGACCGACACGGCGGGGAGAAAAGTTTCATGGAGGCTGAAAGGGGAGCGGGGAGCCGGGGGCTGCCCGGGGCTCCGGCAGCCTCGGGGGAGCCGCTCCCATCGCGGCCGGCAGCAGCAGCGGGAGGAGGGGATGCGGGGTCACTCGGGGATGCCGGAGCGTGTCCCCGTGTCCCCGTGTCCCCCTCACAGGGCTGCTGTGAGGAGCGGGCGTGTGTGTGCGTGTGGAAATTCATCTGCCGCACCGGAGAGAGCGAGGCACGCAAGGCTTCTGCTCGAGAGAGAGAGCATGCGAGGCTTTAAATGTCTTCATCATGCACGGAATTAATAACTGCAGTCAAGTGCGGCCTTTTGAAAGATGGGAACACTTAGGGTGGAATTAGTCTCGACATCTCTGGAGTAATGACAATGCCTGATGGATCGCTGGATGGAGCGAATAGTCCAAAACCCTTGAAATGGGTTTTAGACTTGCTGGGCAAGTCTAAGCAGAGTCACTCTGTGGTTGTTTCTGGCTCTTCCCCCAGTCCTCGGTTGTAGATAAAGTTGAAAAATACCCGGCTGAAGTCATGCGTGCTCTCGGTGTCCCCTGATCAATTCGCTGTCCTAGGCAGCCACCTGGTCACTCCCTGTGTGTAAATCTGTGCCGAGCTGCACTGAGATCCCTCCCCTGCCAGAGTAAACTGAAAGAGCTCCCCCTTTCCCTTCCTTGAGCTGGAGCAATCGTCCGCAAGATTTCCAGGTGTTTCACGGGTATTAAATGAAGTTTCACTAAGAGGTAGACAGCGTTCATTCCTGGGAAGGCTGAGCAGCCTGTTTGGGGGAAGGATACTTGGGTAAGGCTGTGAATTGTAGCCTTTTTTGTCAGAGCCGCTTAAAGAGTATAATCCTTAAAAAGAAAGTGTGAGCCCACCTTCCCTTGCTGATCACCTGAAAAAGGTGTTTTCGCGTTTTTTTCACTGATGTTTTCCTTACTCCGGCTCTGTCACCTCAAATCTGGAGCCCTTTTGTTCACTTTGTAGGGCCTCCCTTGGATCAGTTCAGCGCTTCTGGTGCAGCTGGATGCTTTTCCTCCTGCGTCCATGGCAGGAGGGGGATGCAGACCCTGTCCTGGCTCGTGGAGCTTCTCTGCAAGAAGGAAGATGCTGCAGGGCAAGCCTGCGAGGACCTGGCTGGGGACCGGAGGAGAACTTGTAAATGAAGCTTCCTCTCAGGAGGTTGTTGTGCTTGTGGGAAACCACACACCTTGGTAAGAGGTGAAATTGTGCAAAGTTCCCCTGCTGCACGAAGCTTTCTATTTGCCTGACAAGTAGGAAGGTGAAATATTGCATCCCTGGTCTGTGTGGTCTCACCTGCTCCAGACAGAGGGAAAACGCTGCTGAGGGCTGATGGCAGCTGAACACCTGAGGGAGTGGCAGCCAGGCTGACACAAAGAGATCATCTCGGGGTGCTGCACTAATGGCTTTTCCTAACGAGCCTGGGATGCTGGCAGGATGCACTGCAGGGCCTGTCTGGTCGCAGCTGAAGCCGAAGGGGAATTAAAATGCTTGGGGCTCTTCATGGGTGAGCTGAAAACTGGAGAAATGCCCCCGCCCCTTTGGAAAAGGGAATGTGAAAAGTAATCAGGAGTATAATTGAACACCCCCTCAGAGTGGTAGGGACGTATTTAGAACAGTCAGCAGCTATGTGCATTTTGTTTTAATTCTTTTACAGTACAGTAAGTCTTCCCCCTTGCCGCTGTTGCTAAGATACATTACCACACTCCTGGCTAAAGCAATTCCAGCCCAAGGAGTGCATAGTTTTCAGAGCATAGAAGATACAGCATAGCCTTTAAGTGTTTAAGAGAAAACTTGTCCCTTTTTTTTCCCCATGCTGTTCGGTAGAACTTCTTCTCTGTGGCTGTTTTCCACAGTGCTGGATCAGACAGGCAGTAAATGCACACGAGAGAGCTGCTGTGTGTGAGATGTCACACAGTGAGGGTGGGAAACCTTCCTGCCCTCCCATGGCATCACCCCAGCAGGGCTGGTGTGCAGCCTGCAGAGGGGTTTGTGCCTCTCCACCTCTGCTCCTTTATTTATTTGAGGATCTGAGAAGGGTTTAGGCTGTGCCCCGTACAGGTGAGGAGTTCCAGCTCGTTTCTGAGCGCTGGCAGGAATGGGCCTTAAAAGTGCGATGTGAACAGCTGCTTGGGAAGGGAGATATAAAAAAAGTCCTCCCAGAGAGCCAAATGTAACCACATCCAAGATGTTCCTAGGAGGGGAAGTCATCTGCATGCAATGAATGCCACAGTCAACATCCACATTTGGGTTTTTTTATGTATCACATACAGAAAATAAATGAAATTCCAGAAACAGACTTAGGTTTAAGTGTCTGTACGCTTTGTATTCAACAATGTTTGGTGAATCTGGCTTTTCTCTATTTTTATGATTCCAAATATGTGTTCTTTGAGTAAATAATAATAAAAGTAATTTTAAGAATCAGTCTCTGTGAATAGGCCTTTTTTTCACCTTCAAGTCAACTGTCCATATATAAATTTTCAGGTAAATCTTGACTTTAATCCAGCTCTTTGTTAATTTAATTTGATGGCAGTGTGGTGTTTTAAACCTTGAGCCACTTGACAGTGAATTAACATTTGTCTCTATAACACAACCTTCCACCAGTATTTACAGAACACAGAGCATCATGAAAATTCAGCTGCTCTCTGCTGTGGACAAGGTGTGTGAACTCAGAGGGGACAGTTGCTCTTGTGGAGATGTTAAATCAGGCCTGTTGAGAAAACAAGCAGGAACAGAAAGGCATCTGAAGATGCAGAGGAAGTGCTGGAGCTGATCTGAGCAGAGGAACTGTGTGTGGCTAAAAAGAGATCCTCTCCTTCCCGAGGAGGAAGCTATTAGGGGACTGCTCAGATCGAAGTGCCTCTCTGCTGAGCTTCTGAAGGAGTCAGCCTGACCTGTGCTAGCGTTGCACAATGATAAGGGCAGATGGGCACAAAGACTTCTGCCCTAAAATTGCTTTGTCTGCTTTCTGTGTCCTTGCTCTTAGCATAATCAATACTTTGGTTTTAAGAGGGGTGATTGCTCCTTACTGTAATTCCACAATGTTCCTGAAGGAAACCCAGCTGGACCTGCAGTGTGCAAAGGGTTAATTCACAGAATTCGGTAGCACAAGGAGAAGAGAGGTTTTGTTCCTCCTGGACCTGACTGGGGGAAGGTCTTCTCTGTCCGTGGTTGTCAGCTATTTCATATTTTGTGCCTAACCCAGTGAAGTATTGCTTGTACAAGCCAAGTGTAAACAACCAAGGGGCAGCAGAGGCCACGAGGTCTGGCTCTGTTCTGTGTCTGCCAAGGTTTGGCTCTGTTTGTCTTCAAAGGCCATGAATAAAACAGCTGGCCCATGGGATGAGAAATGTGCCACCCAGGAGAGCTGTTCCAGTGGCATTCCTGGGGCCCTAAAACATCTCCTGTGTCCAATGGGGGCCATGGACACTTCTGGGACTTTTTGAAGGATGGAGTGTTTGCCCTGTGTGTAGAGCTCCTGCAAAATGAATCTCGAGGCTGAAGACTCTGTGCCAGGGGATGTAGGTGCAAATCCTTATCACCAATTGTCTCTTTATTTTGGGTAGGAGATCTGTGGGGTGGGGGTGTCTTCTTTGGTCTCTGTGCAATGAGTTTTCTGAATGATGACATTTCCCTTGGGCTGCAGTTGAGCACCTTGTAGAGCCCAGATGATCAGAGGGATGGAGCTGCTCTCCTGTGAGGGAAGGCTGAGGGAGCTGGGATTGCTCAGCCTGGGGAAGAGAAGCTTCAGGGTGACCTAATTTTGGCCTTCCAAGAAAGATGGGGAGAGACTTTTTACAAGGGCACGCAGTGACAGGACAAAGGGAATGGCTTCAGGCTGACAGAGAGTAGGTTTAAATTGGGTGTTAGGAAGAAATTCTTCCCTGTGAAGGTCGTAAGGTACTGGAAAAGGTTGCCTGGAGGAGCTGGGGCTGCCCCTGGATCCCTGGAAGTGTCCAAGGCCAGGTTGGACAGGGACAGTGGGAGGTGTCCCTGCCCATGGCAATGGGGATGGAACTGGATGGGCTTTAAGTTCCCATCCAACCCAAACCAAACCATTCCATGATTTTATGTTCCCTTTTTCTCGAACAAAAAGAAACCAACCAAAAGTTGACCAACCAAAGGGCAGAGATGGAAAATGCACCTTGTTTTGTGCTTGTCCCCGTGTTAGAGCAGAGGGGCTGGGCAGAAGCTGTGATTCCTCCTTTGTGGAAAGGAGTGGGAACCAAGGAAGGGGAGGCAGAAGCAGCTGCAGCTCCAGGTAAGGCCTGCCCAGGCCACAGAGTCTCAAAGGGCAGCACAGAGCTGAGGTTAAGGGAAGGGTCACAAACACCCTGGTGCTACAGCACCATCAATATATTCGGTATTATGTTTATTTTGACTGTTTATTGCCTTCAGTTTGAGTATTTCTAACTCACTGCTGCCTGGGGAGATTCCATTTGAGCTCCTGCCCCACGTCTGAGGCAACCTGCAGAGCTCTTGATAAATGCACTGCCCACTCTCACAAAAGTGTTATTCCTCCTCAGAAAGTTCTGCAGGCCTCCTCAGCTCTGTGCTGCAGCTGGCACCAGGGAAGAAATAATTTGTGGGTTAGACTTAAAAATGATCCAATATCGACCTTCTGATTCCAGACCTTGCTACACCACAAACAGCAATGGTTATAAATTCATAAACTATGAAAAATTAAACATGCAGTGAGCTATAGCAGTGCTTTACAAACAACACAGTGAGAGGTGGCACTGCTGAGATTATCCAGATATAAATGTGGAGCTGCAACCCACTTTGCCCAGAAGTGGTGGACTATTAATTTATTGTTAGTAGTAAGAATAATAAGAATAGTTTGTCACTGGGTGTTCAGGAAACCACTCAGCTCAGTTAAGACTTTTCAGAAGTGCTTGGACTCCACAATATCTCTTTGGAAGTGGAGGACTTGGGGTAGAGAACCCTCATGGAATTCTAGGCAATAGCTGCTGAACTGGAAAATTCAAGATGCAAAGGAGCTCACACATGGCAAAATTAGTTCCTGCAACTTGTCTGCATAATCTGCTGGTTTTGTTGGTCCACATTTCTTTATGACCCTGATGCTGACCCTGGCAGAGCCTCTGCAGACCAGTAAATTGTGTCATAATCTATGAAAATCTGCAGTTTCCTTAACTTGGGGTCTCAACCCAGTGGCTGCCATAGATCTTCCTTCTTTTCCTCTCTTCCTGGGCCAGAACATTTCTGGATTCTAGTTTAGATGTGCTGCTGTAGTAACTTAAATCTGAAATGTTGAAGGCTGAGCACAAACCAGATGAGTGATTCTGGAATGAAAGAGAATTAACAGGGAGAACAGAGGTACATGTAATTGGTGGGATTAATTAAAGATATTTTTAATACCTGTTTTGGTGTTTTGTTTTGTTTTTGGTTTTTTTTTTAATAAAAGATTATTTTGGTTTTTCATTTTTGGGTTTTTGGTCTTGAAATGATACTCTGTTTATGAATTTTGACTTTTAATTTTTTTTAAAATCCAAAATAATACTAGAGAAGCACTGTGAAAACTTGTTACACTTTTCCCAGTTATTTTGATCAAAATAACTTATTCTGTATCCCATTTCTTTTGAATTAAAAAAAAACAAACCCCCAAAAAATCATAAAAAAACAAACCCCAAAAATTGAGCCCAGTTTTCCCAAAATTCTTGGAAATGTTGAAGTTTCTCAGTTCATGCATGTGAAGAAAAACATGTGCATGACAAATGAAGATGTCACCAGCAAAGTAGTCCACAGGCACGGAAACATTCTTGGCTTCTAAGCCATGGGGAAAACCTGATGTAGCAAAGAGAGGTTTGCATCTATCAGCTTTGCAAAATGAGGTCTTGTTGTCATCCTCCTGGGCCTCTGGAGATCTCTGAGATGCCAGAGAAAGGTGGAATAGAATTGTGTTTTACAGAATGAACTTCTAGTTCAGGATGTACCAGGGTATATTTAGATTTTTTTGAGTGCTTGTGCTAATGATAAACCCAAAATGCTACTTAAAACTCACACATACCCAAAAAAAAGGTGATAATGAACTGTTTTCAGCTGTGAGTGTTGGACTTTCTGCAGGATAGAGCTGAAAAATGGTTTAGGTGCTTTAAGGTTAAGTAAATCAATTAGTAAAATGGCTGTTATCCTGCATTTACCCGGCAATGATGGCAATGAAATGGTCCAAGAAAAAAAAAAAAAAGAAGTCCTAAGGCAAAATACTCTGATCCTTTTCTAAAAAAAAATGAGTAAAAAATTGTCAACTTGGAAAGTTTGATTAAGTTATTAATGTGTAAAACGTTGCACGACTTTGCACTTCAATTTTTCTCTGTCTTTCCAGCAGTTCATTATTCCTCATCAGACACAGAGGTCTTCTCATAATTTATGTCTCCTGCCATTTGTTTCCAGAACCCAACAATGAGAATAATTATGCCTGCCTCTTGGAATTCTTTGTTTTCAGGAAACAATGCATCAGGGATTGTGTCAGAGATGCAGCCTCTGCCAGGCAGCCAGCCAGAAAAGAGGCAGAAGGCTGAAAATAAAGCTTGAAAAACTTCAGGTGATTCTTCCCTCTTTTGTAATGGCAGGGCCTGCTGGAGTAAACCAGATTGATTTGCTGCTTGGAAGGGCAAGACCCGGTAATTTTACTTTAATTTGTCTTTCCTTCTTGAATAGTTTGCACTCTTTCTTGTGTTGGACATCACAAATATGTTTCTTGGAGTTGTTTGCATGATTTCTGATTGATAATGGACAGAACATCAAAAAAGAGAAGCTTGTAACTGCTAAACTCAGAGGCTGAAGCCTTTTGGGCTGCAGGTCTGCCAGAAACTCGTCCTATTTTCTGCAAGTTTGTTCCTGGCCGTTCTGAGGAATGCACTGGAGAAAAGCATATTGTGCTGCAGTTAAAAAAAAAAAATAAAAAATTAAAAAATCAGTTCATTTGGGGTATTCATGTGTGAGAAGCAAATCTGGGATGTCCAGGTGCTGGAAAATAAAAAAAAACAAGGCTCAAAGGAAATTTACCTGTCTATGAGGTATATATAATAAAACCAAATTGTGAGTATGGTTATTTTCCTGTAAAAATCAGATTACACGTGCTCAGTGCAGCTCCCTCCTTCCCAGGGCCCCTTTTCCACCACGTTCCATCTCTTGGTTGTGCAGCAGCCTCAGGCTGGAGGAAGCTCCTTGGTGCTGGATCAGACTTTGCTGGGAGTTCCTGACCACGGGGACAGAAATCACACAAGTGACAAGAGACTCTCAGGAGAGGGCAGGGATGGAGACAGCTTCCAGCTGAAGTGGCTCAGGGCTGGACAGAAGAGCTGTGACAGCACAAAGAGAAAGGGAGCTGCAGAGTGACGTGACTTGGAGGAGAAAAAGGGCCCTGCTGGGGTGACAGGAGCAGGCTGTGGGCACAGAGCACAGGAGCTCTGGGACACTCCTCACCAAGCGAGGATGTGAGTGCAGGAATCCAGCACGCCTCGGATGAAGCCGTTTGGTAGCTAATTAAGATTTTCCATACAGGAATCTGTTCTGTCTTATTTTGAGAGCAACGAGACCTTTTGGATTCTCAGAGGCCTTTTCCTTCTCAGTCTCTACGGGATGAGTTCACTGACTGCATTTTAACAGTTTCTGAAGTACCACAAAGAAAACCTTCAGGGTTTCACCTTCTGCTCTGGTCCCCATGACAAGGGTTTGGGTGGTGTTGTGTTTGAATATGAATTTCAGGATTTAGTGCCGGTAATCCTATTAGTCTATTTAGGAAATGAAAAAAAACCCAAAAAAATGTGGAAGCTGACTCAGTGTTGGAGGTAATCTCTTTTATTAGACTTGTATGAGAGACTGCATTTTTCAAAGAGGGAAAACACTCAGGAATTTCTGCTTCATCTTTCTTGGGTCTCGAGTAGGCTGAATATAATATCTGTGTAAAAGGACTGAATAAGTTTTTGGTTACCTCATATTAGCAATACTCTTATCCATCTCCTGTGCTCTATTAACACTTGGGCAAACCTCACCCATTTATAACAACAGAGAGCTGTAACACATAGCTTGGGTTCACCCCACCTTGTACAAGCAGGCTCTGCTTTAAATAGTTCATAATAAGCATTTGGATTTGAAGGGGAGTTGGCAGGAATGCCTTCTGCTAGGTGACCTTTGCAAACACGTCTGCTGCTGCTCCATGTAGTACCTAAGGAGATGGTGTTTACTGCACTGGTTCTCTCCTGGGAGCTGAGAAAGAGGACAAAGCAGCTCTTTGAGGCTTGGCAGAAGATAATCAGAAATGTCACTCCCCACTCCATTCCTGCCAAATGCAATTAGGACTTTTGCTGGGGAGAAAATCATTTAGGGGTTGCACTTAAATCTTAGAAGGCACATGTGAAATGCTTCATTTTCAGCAGCTGATGCTGTAAACAGAAAGTAGATACAAGTAATGGAGTAGAATTTGTTTTTCTCTCAATGAATACAAGGTATAAAGTGTTTATTGACTTAAAAAGAAACACTGAACAAACAGAATAAAGAAGAAAGCATTCACGGCTGCTTTGAAGGAAAGAATGTTTTTATTTCATACTTTGAAGAAATTGTTCAAGTAGTTCAGCCGTGTAAAAATGTGACCCCCTCTAATGCTGCCAAGGGCAGTGAGATCAGGGATAATCTGCTGAGGAAATGCAGCTCACGCAAGCCAAAGGCAGAGTTTTAAAATTACAGCACCAATTTTTTTTTTCCAAGAGGGAAGCATGGGCAGAAGGGCTTTTTTTTTTTTTTTTTTTTTGCTTCCTGAAGAACCCCATTACCTGTTTTGATGAATGTTCTCTCTTTGCTGTGGATGCATGTGGATGTGAGGCACAGTCTGACACATCTTCTCCATCCATACCTGCTTTGTCTTCCCAGTTAAAAGCTCCACATAAGAGTAAAGGGGCTTTAGGAAAACTGTATAAAAGTTGCCTTTCATCTTGCATTATTCTTCTAAAAGAAGTGCAGGATAAATGCCAGACAAAGTAGACCAAAGCAGGGACACCTTCCACTATCCCAGGTTGCTCCAAGACTCATCCAGCCTGTCCTTGGACACTTCCAGGGATGGGGCAGCCACAGCTTTTATGTGCCAGGGCCTCACCACCCTCACAGGGAGGAATTTCTTCCCAACACCCAATCTAAACCTGCTCTTTCAGTTAAAAGCTATTTTTGTGGCCATACAGAGATGAATGCTCTCGTCATTGCTGTGGTGAGAGGTGATGTGCACACGTCAGGCCCATCACAGTTCCGGGGATGTGCAAATTACTCTTCATATTTGTGTGGTGCTGTAGCGCCCTCGGACTCTCCTGCCTGAGCCCTCTCATTCCCTGTTTCAGCTGGAAAATTTTGGCAGTGCTTCCTGTCCAGAGGAAGAATGGATGGAGATCTTTTCCTCCCTCCCTGTCCCTTTGGTATCAGTGCTGCCAGGTGTGTGTGGTGCTGTGAGCACTGGAAGTGGGGTTCTGTGACACAAGTGGTCCTGCAGTCCTTGCACTGACACGAGAGAGATGAAATATCCTAGAGCAGGTCTTTATAATTAGAGAGAGATACCACTTCCAACACTCTGCTTCTCCCAAAATGTCACTGACTTCTTGTTCCTGGAATATTATAATATCTCTCTTTGCTATTCCTGTTGTGAGAAAACTCCAGCGCAATTGCTCAGTAGTCCCTCGCAGCTCCAAATATAAAGTCCTATTTAAAACAGGAGCCTGAACCCCCAAAGAGATTTCTGTGCAGTGAAGAGGCACCCTCTGGCCATGCTCTGGACTGGGTTTTCATGGTTTCTGTGTGGATGGACTGTGAACCTGACCTCCAGGATGGAGTTTCCCAGGATAGTGTGGGTGTACATGTCGAGGCCACACCTCGAGTCCCGTGTCCAGCTCTGGGCCCTGGAGGGCAAAAAGGACCTGGAGGGGCTGGAGCGTGTCCAGGGCAGGGAACGGAGCTGGGAAGGGGCTGGAGCCCCAGGAGGGGCTGAGGGAGCTGGGAAAGGGGCTGAGCCTGGAGCAAAGGAGGCTCAGGGGGCCCTTGTGGCTCTGCACAAATCCCTGGCAGGAGGGGACAGCCGGGGGGGTCGGGCTCTGCTGCCAGGGAACAGGGACAGGAGGAGAGCTCAGACCTCAGGCTGGGCCAGGGGAGGCTCAGGGTGGGCAGCAGCAGGAATTTGCCCATGGAAAGGGAGCTCAGGCCTTGGCAGGGGCTGCCCAGGGAGCTTTGCAGTGCCCATCCCTGCAGGTGTCACCTGGAGGTGGCACTCAGGGCTCTGGGCTAGGGACAAGGTGGGCATCGGGCACAGCTGGGACTTGATAATCCTGGTGGTCTTTTCCATCCTTAATTATTCTGTGAATCCTCTCTGTGTATTTCCTTGTAAGCTTAAAATGGTTCCCTGCCATAAGAGGTGGCATCCACATTTGCCTGAGAGCAATGACATCTGAAGCATCTTTCTGTCCTGGGGACAACAGGCTGCTGGAGCCTTTACATCTTGTTCTCATCCTTGCCCTGTAATTTGTTTTGGCTGTCATCACTGAGCATTTCCATTTTCTTGTTTTCAGAGTCTTCCCTGGTGCTACTTATGCTGTAGCTGAAGTCTGTAAGGTCAAAATATCAATTTGCTTTGGTGGGCAGTGCTGCTCTAGCTGCTGTAACACAGAAAAATGGTGGTGTTACGGTTCTCTGCACGTCAGACTTTGTTCCTTCACCCTCCTCTGTTTCTGCTTTTCCCCTTCTGGGAAGAGAACCCCAGACACAAGTCAGTGGAATTTACCAAGTTAGGAGTGCACTGAGTTAGAAAGAAACGCTGCAGGAAAGAAATGTACCCTTAATGATAATCCTCAAGCACCAAGGGATGAGCTGCTTTGTCGCACTTTGCCCTTCAGTGCTCTTGCTCTGTGTCATCCTGCTACCAGGCATCCCTGCTCTGCTCAGGAATCACATCCCCAGCGAGGTGTTTGACTCAACAGTTTGTTCCTTCTCCTTTATCGTGGTGCCTCACCTCATTTCCAGCCTGACTGCTCAAGTTCTTTGCAGTTTTGAGGGGCTGCTTTTAGCACTGTGTCCAGGGTATTGTTTTGGCCTCTGTGTTATCTCTGTATTTACTCTATCAGCAGCACTTTTGCTCCTGGCCAGTGATATTGGTATGCTCACAGCACCCAGGTATGTTCCTTCTTTCTTGTCTGCACACGTACTCATCAATAATTCTGTTTCTGCCTCCCTTATCTCCCTCTTGGAGAGATACAACTGCTTTAAAGATAACAAAACCCAGACATCCTATTCTTCCCCTCTGATTCTCACCATTCATCTTTCTCCCCTCACTAGCAATGCTTGTGTCATTTTTTTGTTGTTATTGCCAAGAAAATACCTTTTTAAAAAACAGTGGTGCTCAGCTTTGGACCCATCTCGCCCACACTATCAAAACATAGCATGTGTATTTTTAGGCACAGTTCATCACAATTCCTAATTTTGGTTCAGTGGATAAGCCCTTCCATGTGTCTTTATTTTGTGCCTCAACATCAGCCATATTATCTGTGATAATTTCTTCATTTCCCTACCCTGCACTCTCCTAAAGCTGATACAAACCAGACTGATTTATTCACTTTTTTTTCCTGCTCCTCATGATCCCCATCTTTTCTGAAGACTACCTTTTGTAGTCTGATATTCTCACCTTATGCTTAGTATGGCTGTTCTGTTTATTTTTCCCATCTTCTTCACCACCTGCCAATTCACTTTTTTTTTTTCCATTTTAGCATACTTTTCTCATTCCTTGCTCTTTCTACATCAAGATTTTCTCATTCTGTACTTTATATTTTTTTTTTTTTATTAACTCCTTTTACGTCTTGTTTACTTCCAAACTTTAAATCCCTTCTTAAAAGGACTTTCTGTGGTTTTCTCCTTTATCCCAAGCATATTGTCTCTTATAGATCAGCATTACTTGTTTTATTTATTAGGCTATATTGCCCTGGAAGATATTGAGCTTGCCTGATGTTTTTATGTTTTTGTTGTTATTTGTTTCTTTATATAATCCTCCTCCAAGTGTCATACTAGAAACCTTTTCAAAGGGTATGGACCTTTTATTTCCAACTTCATCGTTATTCTGTTCCTGCTCAAAACTAGCATAATTTTAAGACTATATTTTCCAGAAAGACAAAAACATAAGAGGGCTTCTTTTCAAAGGAATCAGAGATATAAGAGCTCACAAACAGGTTCTTCAGAGCCTGAAAAAAATACTGCATTGGGCAATCCAACTGTGGAAGAGAAAGGAAAACTTTGGAGAGGGTTCAAGGCCCAGCTAAATGTAACACCTTGGGCTGCAGACAGTTTCTTGGCCTTTTTTTATCCGATGTGTTTTCATCCCAAATGCCAAACACAGTTGGTCACAGATTGCTGAAGTGCTGAATGAGACACAAGGAGAAAGAAAAAAAGCCTACAAAACTGTGCTGGATGGGTGGCTGCAAGCCTGGAGGCAGCATCCAACTCTGAAAGCCAGAGAAAAATAGTTCTGGCTTGGTGATTCAATGTGTTGTTTAGGGTGCTGATTCCATCTCCAGTCTCTCTGTATTTGAAGCAATGCTCAGCTCCTGAAGACAGATACTTTTGGTGCAATTCTCCTCTTTCACTGGAAAAAAACCCATTTTCTATCCTTTACATCTGTAGGGGAAGGTACTTTTGATGTGGCTGTGTCTGAAAGATTCATAAACCAGAACATGTATGAGGTCTTTTAAGATTTAAAAAAAAAAAAAATTAAAAAATTATACTGTGTTTTTTAAATCCATCTTCCTGATTTGTGGGACAGGTGATTTGTCATTTGCCATCACAATCAGAACACAAATACCTCTCAATCCTACCAGAGGTTGGGAGATGTGGAAAGATCAATTCCTTCAGTAGGCCTTTGTAGGAAGAGGGGCAGTGGGGGAGAGGAATATTTCCATGGGAAAATCATGGAAGCTCCATTTATATGGCACAAAACTGGGAAAAGCTCCATCATGTACAAACTGAGAGGGTTTGAGAGAGTTCTGAGAAACTCTTCCATGAGGGGGCATGCCTGGGAGGATTAAGGTCTTTTAGCTGTGCCTAAGCCTGGGGTGGACTTTCACTGCTGTTTCAGAGGTGTGAGGCTTGGAGATGTGTAAAAAAGCTCCCAGGATCTTTAGAGACCTGGAAGGATGGTGCTGTTCCCTGTGCCTTTCAGTGATGCACAGCTGCAGGGATTTAGAGCAGGCCTTGGGTTTCCTGTCTGACTCACAGAAACCACCCCAGGAGAGGGGGAGAAGGTGCTCCTGAGGAAGGGAAAGGTTATGTTTTAGGTAAGGGAAGATTGAGGGATCCTGGTCTTCACTGTACAGAGCTGCCCTGGGCTTTTTATGGGGGAGTTCAGGAGTTTTCTCATAACAAAGTCATGATTCTCCCCATCCTGGAAGATGAGAGCAGCCTGTGTCCACCTTCAAGATGTTACCAAAGCATTGTCTGGCTCAGGGGCTCTGACAGTGAATTTTCTGCTGCCTCCTTGGCACCCCAGGGGTGTGCAGAGCTGCAGGAGTGGTGCTGAGGGGAATTCTCTGGAATGCCAGACTGCACAACACAGCTTTTGGGCCTCAGCCAGCACGTGTAGGTGCTGAAGGAGGCAGATTTGTTGGTCTGGGGAACATCTGCTCAGTGGTCTCCTGGAAAAGTAAAGGGAGAGCTGCAACTTGAAGATGGATGCAGATTAATGGAACTGGTTTGAATCAATCAGGTCCTCATGCTGGACTCCACATGTGGACCTTTTTCTGTTGCCTGCCCTTCAGGGTGTTGTATTGTCCCAAAATAGCTCTGGAAGGAAATGTTGTGCTGAAGAAAACCCTCTGAAGTGTATTTTCTTCCAAGCCATGAAAAAGCTTTCAGGCAAACTCACACCTGGGCTTTATTTTATCAATAAATTATGGAAATTGGCAGCAGTTTATATGGAATGAGTTTAGGGGTGGGAAGAAGAGATTTTGATGTGCTTCCCACCTGCCTGCAGTAGCATGGGAATATTTGAGTTCAAGTGTCTGCCCTCCTCTCTGGGCAAAAGTCACAACGTGGCACTGTGATACCAGCAGTGGATTCTAATTTCCCTGGTTGTTTTCTCACACAGATACATTCCAAAGCCATGAAATCCTTATGTGGATTTTAGGTCCCAACTATGATCTTGAGGACCTTGTTAACATATTAAGCTGTAGATTGCTGAGAGGTTTTTTCATTTTCTCTTTTCCTCTTCCCTGGCATTTTCTCCCCTGAAATACACCTGAGTGACTGTCTCTGCATACAGAGAGACACAATTATTTCCATTTCACAGAATCAGGGAAAGATCTGGTTGAAAGAGACTTCTGGAGGGTACAGAGATCAGATTTTTACACACGGTGAACTCAAAGCCCAGCTCCTCTCAGCTTCTCCTCACAGGTCCTGTGTTTGTGCACCCTGAGCTATCTGGCAGCACTCTGCCTGTCCCTCTTCTGTCTGATCCCTGCTGAACTGGGATCCCACAGCTGTTCCCAGGCTGTTCCAGGTGTGATCTCACCCGTGCTGACCAGAGGGGAAGAGTCACTTCCTTGGATATGTCGTCTTGGCCCTCCAGATGTGGCCTGGTGAGGAGTTTGCTGAATTACAGTTCTGGCTTTTATTCAGCCTGGTGCCCACCATCCTCCCCAAATCCTTCTGAGCCCTTTCCAGTTGTTTCCCTGTGTGTCCTGGTGCCTGGAGTTGTTTCCTCTCCGCTCCATAACTTTAGGCTTCTCCTGGTTGCATTCCAGGAGGAATTTTTGTTGGCCCAATCCTCCTTTTTTACAGGATTCAAGCTCTGGCATTCAGTGTGTGAATTCCTCCTGGTAGTCAGGCCATTTTCCCTGATTGTTGTGGATTTGCATAGATGGCAGACAGGTACCTTGCTATGCCATCAGCCAGCACTTTCAGCACTCCCGTGGGTCTCAGGCAGCTTTTCTGTATAATTTACAACCAGTTGCTCTCCCACTGTTTGCTGTCCTCCTTCCCAGACCCCATCTCCATGGTAAAGCACAGAGGAGTCCAACAAGACTTTAAATTTGAATACTAAGGGGGAAAAAATGAGCATTGAGAGTACGCTGCCACTTTCTCTGCCCATCTCTGTGCCTTTTGCTGAGGTACACGCTGAGGTTCACACTGTTGGGATGTGCTCAGAGGGTTTTTAGTGCAAACTGCCCGTGGTGATTGAGAAAATAATACCTTTGCATTGCAGCAAATTGGCTCTGTTTGTAGTGCTCCAAACTGCCTTTGCTGAGGTGCAGAGTGTTCTGTCTGAAAATGTCACCGGGAACAACTCGGGCAGGCTTCACTCTGATGAAACAATCGTGCCCTACAGCTCCATCTAACGCAGAAGAAAGTGTGCCAGTGTTCAATCCTTCCCCTGAGGATTTGTGTGTGGTTTCAGAGCACAGGAATGCTGGTGTAATGGCCATGGCTCAGCTGGTACGTGGAATTTGTTAAGGTGCAATGTGGTGGAATCCCTGGAGCGCTTTGGAGGGGGCTGCACAAAAGTAATGGGGTGGGAGACAGGCTAGTCCTCCTACTCAGGACAATTTCTGTGTTTGGGGTATTTGTGTGAGGACAAAGGCGACAGGACTGTGTGAGACTGAGGCCTCCTTTGTTTTACTTCTACTGATAGGCAATGGTCCAAGCAAGAGTTGGCCAGTCTTAGAATAACAGAACCCTAGAATGGTTTGGGTTGGAAGGGACCTTAAAGATTGTGTTGTTTCACTATCCCAGGTTGATCCAAGCCCCATCCAACCTGGCCTCAGGGTTCCAGGGACAGCCACACTTCTCTGGGCAACCTGTGCCAGGGCCTCCTCACCTTCACAGGGAAGAATTTCTCCCTAATATCTAAGCTAAATGTCCTTTCTTTCAGTTTGAACCCATTACTCCTCGTCCTATCACTGCAGTTACTGATAGAGTCCCTCTCTTCTATCATTTGAAACAAGAGAAAATCAAATTATCTGAGAGATCAGAGGAATTTGATGAAGGAGGACCAGAACTGCAGGACAAAGCCACGCTGCTGCACAAAATCCTTAAACACAGTGCTTGTATAACTTGCTAAAGAGTTCAGATTAAAAGATTATGAAACAATCCTTTTTTTTTTTTTTTTTCCTCTTTTTTTGTCCCCTGAAACTCTTCCCCACTTCAAAGAATTCGAGGTTTCCTTACAGGAATGAAAGGCAGTGGATTGATAACAAACAAGTCAAACCACAAGTGCTTTGTGTAGCAGGCAGCAGAAGATGAAGGGCTCGTTTCCTTGTGGGAGCTGAGGGTGCCTGGGGAGCTGCACTGCACCAAGAACCTTCTGAGCTCAGAGCCTGGCAAACTTCCACCCAGCGCCTGGCGGGAGCTGGAGCAGTTTTGGGGAAGCTCCAAGTACCTGGATCTACAAACCACGCCACTCCCTGTTGTGTTCCACGTGCCAGCATCATCTCACTGGTTCCTCCCTCGGCAGGGAGTGGGAGAAATGCCAAAAAAAAGAGGCCATTGTGTTAGCTTTTCCTGGTGGAAAAGGAGCCTGGTGTAAAGCCTCATGTTGCCTTGTGCTATTTCTTCCCCTTCCACAACATCAAAAAATCAGGTGTCCATGCTAAAAATACAGCTGGGAGCAGAGTTGATGTTTGAAATGAAGAATTCACGTCTCAGGGAGTGCTTCCAGTCACAGAACTAAACTAATGTTGAGCTGGTTCTGGGTTTCATTTTCTCCTTGGGATTACCTGAAGTTCAGAATTGTCACAAATTCTGCACCTTGAATCACAACTCTTCTCTTTTTGCCTATGTAAGTGTGTGAAGGCTGCAAAATGCTCCCATCTCTTGAATAACTAAAACTTCCCTGACTGTAAATGTCCAACAAACCCTCTGTGGGGCAATTGATGTGCTGGGGTATTTGTTTCAAGACAACATTGTGATGGTTTGTAGTGCCAAACTACAAATCTGAAGGTGAAAACACATCAGGCTCTCACTGTTCTTTGTCACCCATGCACATGAAAAAAAAACCACCTGCATTTAAATATCTGGTAGTTTTCATATCTTTATGCAAAAGGTAATAAGGAATAATGGTCCAAAAAGTGAAAATACTGAGTGCTCTGAAAATACTTCTTGCTATTCATGGACTATTTATTAACTGTATCTGGACTCTGCAAATCTGTTCAGTAGATAATATAGATAAACAATTGTCAATTTGCATGTGCAAACTATCCAGTTTGACTTCTTGCCCTCTTTGATATAGTGCTGGCTGTGTGGCTACATAGCTGTTCATGGACTGGGGAACAGATTTTTAGGCAGTGGAATACCAAATAGCAAATATTTGTGCTGCTGCATTGAAAAACTCAATTATGTGCAGGCATTTTGCAGGGAATAGGTATTTTTCAAGCATTCACATGAATCAAAAAGCTATTCACTGGAATGTTTATGAACTTCAAAGCGGTGCTACATGAACAGAAAAGAGCCTAAGAGTGCTTCAGAATTCAAAGAGACATTCTTAAACATCGTTTGGCAGTGCCAGCCTCAGGCCAAGTGTCAATGCTGTCTCCCTGCTTGCTATTTATTATTCTGGTGATATATGCACTGAGCATTTGGGATGTTCTAAGTTTCTGTTTTGCTTAAAATATTTGTGTCAGCGAGGGGCTGTAATCCAGGGAACTGCTTGGAGCTTCAGGCAAGCAGGGAATCAAGACATTAAATCTCACTGTCACTCTTCATGAGAGACAAAACTTGTTTCCTTATCCTCTCTTCACAAAGGATTCCTGGAAACTCTTTGACTGGGTGAATGATCATGGGATTAGGGAGAGTGTGGATAAATTTTCAACTCTTTGTTGTGGAGGGACTCCTAAAGAAGTCTGGGGAGGAGTATTGGGCTGATTTTTAGTTTGTTTACATGGAATTTTCCAAGTTGCACCAGCCCATCTTGGAGACACAGAGAAGAATAGAAAGTCACCTGAAGCTGGCCACTTACCAAACCAGGTATTCTGGATTACAAATGTCATTCTTGCAGCATTGTGTAGCTGTTTGATTTATAAAAGACCTGCAGATTTATCACCTCACGAGCCTTTGGTGAAGGATGTAGTGGAACTGGGGAGGGATATCCCCTAGAGGGGAGAGGTTCAGTAGTGGAACAGGTGCCTGGAGATGGCTGTGGTATCTGCACCCTGGGAGACTTCCAAAACCCTTCTGGAGGGGGCCTGGAGCAACCTGACCTCCCTGTGCAGTTGGCCATGCCCTGAGGAGTGGGCTGGAGCAGAAATCTCATCTAACCTGAATTTTCTGTGGCTTTAGGTGCTGAGAGAGGCGTCCCCAGGGAAAAAGGCAGAGGGAGAAAGGTGTGAAATTAATATCTGTTTCCTATCTGGGCTGCAGGGCAGAATTCCAGAGAGCATAAATGGCTGGAATCTCATCTCTGCACAGTCAGCCTTGCGTGTATTCTTTATTCAGCCTGGATTTTTCTCTTGTGGATTTTATCTCATCTCTAAAGTCATGGGAACTGAAATTTCTTGTTACAATTTGTCTCCCCTTATCAGAGATGCATTGCTTTGTGTTATCTATTTTGTCTACAACCGTTTCAGCATGTTGTTTTTTTCTTTTAAACTGCATAAATATTAGGAAGAGAATTATTGTGTAATTAGATATTACAGTATGAAATGAAGAGGAAGGTTAAGGGCAGATAACAAGGAAGTCTTTCATTGCAAGAACTTCAATGGATGTGGCAGCATTAAGTCATTTAAAACAAGTCTGAACAACTTATTGAGACTAATATTGTGGGGAAATAACCAAGATTTCTTGTCTGGAAACTACTGAACTCTTGGAAGTCCAGCTGTAGAGGACAGAGCATATATTCAATTCCAGTCTTTTACATATCAATAATTTCCACAGTAGAATACCAATCTGCTGGCCTAAACTCTCAGTTTTCTTATCAGAAAGGACTTGGGGATATCTAAAAGCTCAGCAGCCTCTTAGATCTGAACACACAGGGGAAAAGTCTGGTACTGTTTGTTTCTATTGGAATATAAAATAGGAAAATGAGAAAAAAAACCTTGATTTTTTGGGGGCTTAGACTGCAGTCGCTAGCTTGAAGCTAAAATATTTTTAGTGTATTTAAAATACAGAGCTGGCTGCATTCTCATGGAAGTAAAAGAAGGTACGAGGTGGAAAGTCCAGGTGGGTTCCCTCAGCCAGGACTGGACAAATAAGGGCTGGATTTTTGTGTTGCTTCAGCTGCTGGAAAATTGCAATTGTGAGACCTCCAGTCCCCCTGGGGCTGTGCAGAGTGTGGTCAGCACCTCATCCTGTGGGGTTTTCACTGGGGTGATGATCAGGACTGTCCTGCAGCTGTGCTTGCTCACCTTTACAAGCTCTCTGCTGTGCCAGGCCAGATGCCACCAGGTTTTTCTGAAAGCTGAAATGTTGATATTTAGAGTCCTGGGTGGGGCCAGCACATAAAGCCACAACATCCCCTCACTGTGCCACTGCCACTCAAAAACAGATGAAATTTGAGGTGGTGTCATCTCTTACTTCAGCCTTGAATAATGTTATCAACATTTTTAAAAGAACAGCCTGGAACTCTGTTTTACAAAATATGTGCAACCAATGTTCTTGAGCAGAGAAAGAAATTAGTAAATAATTATCCACTTCCATAGATCACAACATGTTCAAAGCAAAGGGGCCTGCTTTGAGAGGACAGTCATAAATTGCAGGGCTAAGGCAGCTGAAAGCTGATGAGAACTGGGCTTGAACTTAGGCTGGGGTAACTCTGTGATCTATGAGAGTCCTTCAGTGTGACAGTTTCTCCATGCTTGTGCCAAGTATGCTGATGAAGTTTCAAGGGGTTGCCAGTCATGCATAGTGTACAGATATTTGTATTACTGAGTGAACCAGATGTGAAAGATAGCTGTTGTACTCAGGGAAATGACTAATGAGGAAGGTTACCAGGAACTTTGCATTTTAAAGCCTTCTCAGTGAGAAATGGTGTGGGAGACAGAGGCTCCTTGCATGCTGATGTGTCGGGGTCTCCTGCCTCAGCCTCTCATTCACATCATGAAACTCCTTACAGCAGCGCTTTCTCTGATGAGCACAACGTCCTGTGCATGAGGCAAGGTCCCACACCTGGAAATGGAACATCTCCCAGGATTTTGTTACATGCTGTGATTTGTGAAGCAAGGTTTTGGTGAAGCCCAGTGAGGGGTCAATGTGTTGATACAGAAGCTTGTGAAAATTGGGATGGTACCAGAGGACAAGGCTGCACTGGTAATTTCTCACTGATAAAACCTCCAGAGCAGCAGGAGTGTCACCCTGAGAATCAGGCCTTTTTTTATTGTTTTCATAATTTCTAGCCATTTTCCCAGGAAAGTAACTATAAACATAGGTGTTTATACATTCCATTAAGGATCTGCCTTTTGATGGATGTCTCTCACAGCCAGTGTGGTTGGGAAGGTGGTGACCTGACTATCCAATCCCTGATTGTTGTCAAAAACCTATAAATACTGAAAGAACAAATAAACCTTCTTCTTTCATCTCACTTCCAGCTGCATCTGTGTGAATCATTTTGTGTCTGTCAGTGACACAGGAATATGGCCTGATGTCAGGTCAGGGGAGGAACCTGATCCTCTTGTTATGGTCTGAGGTGGTGAAGTGTCTGTGATCCTGAAAATGGGAATCCCACTGTCAAACCCCAAACACAGGAGCTTTCAGTCCCCAGTGCTGTTGATGTGTGTGGGGGAGGTTATAGCTCTGATCTTGACTTTAATTGTGGTCATTTACACAGGAATTTGCTCTGTAAATTCAGGAACTTTCCTTCTCCCTGGAATGTTGACTTCTCCAAGTTCTGGTCTTTCTGACCACTGCTGATCTTTCTAATGGAACAACATCATCCCAAGTCATGTAAATGAGACAACCACTGCAGCTGATAAAGAGCTCAGACACCCATCCTGCAGTCTTGTCCTTGTCACTTGAATGATTTATATTTTAGACAATAAACAGAATCACAGAATCACAGAATGGTTTGGGTAGGAAAGGACCTCAAAGCCCATCCATTTCCACCCCTCTGCCATGGCAGGGACACCTCCCACTGTCCCTGCCCCAATGTCCAGCCTGGCCTTGGGCACTGCCAGGGATCCAGGGGCAGCCCCAGCTGCTCTGGGCACCCTGTGCCAGGGCCTCACCAGCCCCACACTAAATAAAATATTGTACATTTTTTTTTTTGGTGGTTATATTTTACATAATATATGAAAGAAAAACAATTCAGTTCTGGTTGCACCTCGGAGCAAGCTGGCAAGGTGGGAACGATCCCTTTTGTTAAGGTTGTTCCCAGTTTTATTTTTTTTTGCAAAGATGGGAGCACCAGCCTCTGTGTGGAAAAATGTTTGTGTTTGTGCATTGGTTCCTCATAAAAATAAGTAGCAAGCATCATAAAAAAATTCTATTTGACTAACAACCACACATCCTGTGTGCATTTAATTTTTAACTGTGCCTATTCTATCACAAAAGAAAAAAAGATAAAAAAATCCTCTCTAGATTTCTCTTAAGAAATACGTCTATTTTTTTTTTTTAATTGTTGGAAAAAGTCTAATTATAAATAATTTTCACTTTCTGCTCACAAGCTGACACTTCAGGATTTCTGTCTGCAATAAAGCAGGAGCAGCCAAGCTCTCTCACAGAGGTCCATTCATGCTCATGGCCACCGGGTGTCACTATCATATAGATAAAAAGAGGCTCCAGCACAAGGAAAAACAAATTCCAGTTTTCTGCCAGAATTTAGTAGTCGTGGCAGTCTTGTAAAGCACATTCATCTCTTCAGCCCCAGGCTCATGGGGTGGATGAGGAGCAGTTTTGGCTCTGGTGGTGCTGGCGCTCGTTCAGGGTGCCAAAATCACGCCAAGGTTGAGTCTCTGATTTTGAATTGGGGCAGGGTCTGAGTGTTGGGATGTTCAGTAATTAGGGCACGTGGCAGGCAGGAGATTGCATTTGTTTATGAGCATCGTGGGGTTTCTGGTTTTACTGTTTTTCATTATACATTCCTGTGGCCAAAAATGTGAGGGGAGAAAACACCCCAGCAGCCCCACTGCTGCTCCATCTCTCCAGCACCCTTTGAATTTAGTGATAGTTAATTAGAACCTTTTGTCCTTGCAGTGCTCACATTCTCCAGTTTTTCCTGTGTTATTCCAAATTCCCCTTGCCCTGCCTCATCTCTGAGATGGGCCTTAATCTGAAAATGAAGATACAGCTCTGTCAAAGGCCCTCATTTCACACGGGAACTGTGCTGCTGGGAGAAGGAAGGAGGAAGTTCATCTTGAGCAATCACTTGTTTTGTTTGTTTCTTTGATTTTTCTGTTTGTTTTCCAGCCCTCTTGTCCTGTCCTTGGCAAACTGAGTCCCTGAAGGCTCCTGAATTCTGCCCATGTGGGTGACAGCGTAATTCAAGGTGCTACTAAAAATAACATTTTTAGTAAAATACTATTTTTTTTCTTCATGGGACAAGGCTCCTGTTGGCTGTGCCTGGGGTTGGTGGGTGGACATTTACTGTGGGACACAAGAGAACTTTATTGCCCTCCTTGCCATTTGTTTTTCGTGCTTTCTAGGAGAACGTGGCTGCTGTTCTGCAGCCTCACACAGCTTTTGGCTCCTCCCTGTGACAGGTCATGGTTAGAGGTGGAGATTCTTCACCTCCTTCTCACCAAGCTCCATTTGTTGTAGCAAGCTGGGGTTAGAAAGGACCAGGCAGGTCCATCTTAAACAGCTGGCAGACAGCAAATGATGCAAAACCTTCCAGGTTTCACAAAAAGAGAACACAGAGAGACAACTGCACGTCTCCTGACCCTAGGGAAGAGTTCAGGGTGATCTTCCATCTGGAGTCTGTTCAACGAAACACTTCCATCCCCTCTGCTTTGTGGGGAAGGGGAAAATCCAGAGGTGTGGACTGGCTCCCTCCAGATCAGCCTTGGAGTCTGCATCTTCCATAATCCCATCCAGAGCTTGATCCACAGCTTGGTCCAGAGCTCCCACAGCCAGACTGGCTATGGCAAGAGCATGGCATCTCTTGTATTGTGCAAACTCTGACATTCATTTTTCAAAATTACCGAGGAGTGCTGTGCAGCAGGCTTTTTTTATGTGCCTCATTATATATTTTTTTTGGCTGGTGCATTGCTGGTTGCCATACGGCTCAGTATAAAAATCTTTATGGGTATCTGCTGTCTCTCATAATACATAAAGTTATGTTAATTAACACTAATTAAATCAATCTAAAACATATATGAAACATAGCCCCACAATTAGATAATTGAAGTGAGCTGGCCAAGTCCTTAGATTTTTGTTAAATGCTGCTGGTGCCTCATGGAAACACTGATTACACTCTCCTTACTCTGCTTGTGCTGTGCAGGCATTCCTGTGCAGATTCTGCTGCTCCTGAGTTTTCCTGTTTGTTGGAGGTGCAGGGACAGGGAGGTGAATGCCTGTTGTCATTTTGAACACAGCCAGAAGAACTAAGTTGCAGCACAGTGGCATTTCTTGCTGCTGCTCTGAACTTTTTCTCAAGTGTTTGGATTCTCAGCCTAAAAGTGGCCTATGGTGTAGCAGATTCAGCAGGGCTGAATTAAAACCTGAGTTACAAAGTAGGAAACAGAAGGCAGGTTTGTTTGGATGAAAGTATCTGGAAATCTATTCAGAATAATGAGGAAACACGAAGTATCACAGGCAAAATGCCTCTACACAGGGAATTTCACTTCATTTATGCCATTTAAGCCACTAATTGCTCATTCAGACATTGAGAAAAGAAGGAGAGAGAAATGATTAAGTGCTTAGGAAAACACTTTTCCTCCTCTTTCTCAGGATAAGCTTCAGTCCAGCACCTCCCCTCCTTCTTCCCTCTCTCCACCCTCCTTGTCCCTGTGTGCCACAGTGAGTCCCCACCGACTCCTTTGGGCAGGTGATGGGCAGAGGGAAACTTCTTTGGGCACTTTGGGTGTGCCTCCAGCCCTGTTCTCAGGAGCATCTTCCACGTGCCCCTCCCATTCCTCCAAATCTCCTTTTTTTCCCTTCTCTTCACAGTTTTCTTTGGCACCCAAAAAAGTTGCCTTTATCTCCTTTGTCTTCTGCCCTCAGTGCTTGCCCCCATTCCTTAAATATGCCTGAGCAGAGGAGCCAAGTGCTCCTCTGGCTGGTTGAAAATTTAAGATTTAGGTTGTTTTTATGTTTCAGAGCTGTCTGGATGTGGCTGTGATCAGCCCAGGGCAGTTCATGGCCTCCTCCCACACAGGTCACTCCTGCAGTCCTCTGCTACCCAAATCCTGCCAGTGATGCCCAGTACAAGTATTCCCAGTGGGGTGTGAAGAATGTCCTCACTTGCTCTCCAGGTTTCTATAAAGCACTGGAACACAGATCTGTTATCCAGAAAGAAATAGCCAGTGCAGCAGTTAAAACATAAAATGAAAAAAAAAGGTATAAAATAAGAAAAAAAAATGTGGGTTGTTTTTCTGGGGTTTTTTTTTTTTTTTTTTTTTTTTTTTTTGTCTAAAGGATTTCTCCAGCTTGTTTATTTTCTTTCAGATTACTTATTTATTTTAAGGAATAAAGTGTTTGCTGACAGAGGCATAAGACCTTTTATAGGCTAAAATAACAGCAATCTGTCTCCTCCTGTAACTCTGTGACAGCTACTAAATCAATGAAAATAAAGCATCAATGGTTAACACTGTACAGTTTATTCTGGAAAATAAATAGCTGTGAGGGTGGTTATTGTGATCCCACAGTTATGGACAAAACAGGACTCAGTCTAAAACTGGGCACTTGGCATCCCCTTATGCAGAAAAACATGGAAACTCAAACCAAGAGGGTTAGAGCCAGACCCAGACAAAATGTTGGGGCTCAAGGACAAAATTCCTGACCTGGGCAGTGTTTGACTTTGAGAAATGACTTCAATCTTTGATGAAGGCAGGGCTGCTGGTATTTCCCCATTGGTAAAATGAGAACAGCATCAGGTTTTGATCAGTTGTTTGAGGGTGCCTGGTGGAAGGCACTGAGCAGGTATTGGTTATAGGAATTCAGTTCATACCTTTCCCACAGGAATGGGAGGGTCAGCATTGTGAGAGGACTTGCATGTGATGTAAAGTAACTTGGTTTTCTGGTTTGATTGGGATGGGTTGCTTACAGATAAATCCTAGTTTGGAATGAAGTGAAACAGCATTTATTTTTTTGCTAATAACATTACTTACTAGTAAAATTGAAACTTCATAGTGTCTCTGAAAATAACAGAAAGTACTAGATCTGAAAAGGGCTAAAAAGTTCTAGTAAAATATTGCTTCTGTTTAGTTGCATTTTAAACAGGATTATTTATTAAGAGCAAGACATGCACATTTCCTGAAACAAGACTGGTTGAAACACAAGATAGAATTTTGCCAGTGATGAAAAGAGAAGTCATTTTAAAAACTCTCCAAATTAAAAATCAGCAATGTTGATTATTTAGAGGAAGAAGCTGGGTTGCAGAATTTGTTTGTGTTCAGAAGAACATTGATGGTGAGATGTGGAGTGATGGGCAGCATGTCTGGAGCAAGGTGACTCATTAGGATCAGGGTTCATTTGCTGTGGGCAGCTTATAAATGACATAAGTGTTAAGTGTAGGGCACAGAGCTCAGCTAGTCCACTCCACTGAAGAGGCTCAAACAGACCTTGATGATTTCTGACACATTTCTCTAACATATCTTAGACCTCCAGTGATGGAGTGATGGCTGCAGCAGGAATTTCGACTGTGCTCCTTCACCAGGCTTTCCAGTAAAATATTTTTCCTAATGTTTTAATCTTTCTTGCTGTGAATTAAACCTTCTCTCCTAGCTACTATTTCCACAAGGAACAGGTTATTCCCTTCCTCTGTAAGACAGCTTTCTGTCTGAAGATGGCTACCTGCTACATTTTCCTCTGCATATCTCAGTTCTTTCAACGTTTCCTCCCCTTTGGACTATCTTCTTTTACTCCACACTTTCCTGGAATGCAGTGTCCAGCCCAGCTGTGTTCTTGCCAGTGCTGGACAGAACAGAAGGACTGATTCATGTCTCAGAAACCTTATTTTTGTTTCTGTATCTCGGTGTGACACTTGCCATTTTCACAACAGTGTGGCACTGCTGACTCATGCTGGGTTTGTCATTGACTGTAACACCTACACCCATCTTGGCAGAGCTGTTACCTAACCTGCTTCTCCACATCCAGTATTTGCACTGTCTGTTCAGTGCAGGGTATTGCAATTGCATTTATTGAATTTAATTTCCCCCCCCTATTTTGCTAGTTTGCAAACATCATTTTCCCTTCTATTCCCACGTGCCTCTAGTTTCTTCCAGCTTTATTCCATTGTTGTAGCTCTGAATGAGAACACAGGACTGGACTGAATCTAGGTTATGTCTACATAGACAGTTCCTCCTAGACTGGGTTTTGCAACGTGCTTGTGTAAATGTTACATCAAATAAAAAATCTTATTAAAGTCAAAAGAGAGGACACTGCATGACAGAATGGTTTGGCTTGGAAGTGACCTCAAAGATCACCCAGTGCCAGCCCTGCCATGGCAGGGACACCTCCCACCGTCCCAGGCTGCTCCAGCCCCAATGTCCAGCATGGCCTTGGGCACTGCCAGGGATCCAGGGGCAGCCCCAGCTGCTCTGGGCACCTGTGCCAGGGCCTGCCCACCCTCACAGTATAGAATTTTTCATAATGTCCAATCTAACCCTGCTCCCTTTCTGCTTGAAGCTATTGCCCCTTGTCCTGTCTCTACAGGCTCTGATAAATAGTCTCTCTCCACATTTCTTGTCTGTCTCTTCTAAATTCAAAAGACCTTTAACCTTTCATAGTTAAAAAACAAACTGACTTGAAGTAAAAATGTTTATTCCCATTTTTCTAGGGAAGGTTTGATGAAAAAGGGGCATTTACCATTGTGGTCTTCTTGACTGTCTTCTGTCAGTCACTTTCTCTTCCTGTTAAATAGCAGAGTAGCACTCTCCTTGTTTATAGTGAACAAAGCTTTTCTCACTCTCTATTAGTGTATTTATGGAATGTTTCTGGTTACCCTCTATGTCTCCTAATTGTGGCTTCCTCCTTTATCCTTATGTACTTATGTTTTCCTTTTATACTTGTCCTTGGCAATCTGATTTAGTTCCCATCTTTTGGGTTCCTCTGACTTCTGTCTGACATCAGTGAGCAGCTCATGATATATCTTAATTGGTGCATTACGCATGGTAGCAGAATGAAGGATAAACAGTTTCAGCTCCTGATAATTTTTGCCTAAATTGCTGCCGTGCAATAAGGGTCACTCACTGCGAACCTTTCTCATTCATCATTTTGGGAGCTTTGACAAGGTGAATGTCCAGGACTTGGTTTTCTCCCCTCACGTTCCCTCTCACTGCAAAATCATAACAAATGCCTATCCAAAAGTTTCTGGGTGTGATTAGAAGTAGGGTGACCTCTGATTTATTCTGCTGTTCTGCAGAGATAGACCTCTGCTAGTGCTCTGTGTCCAAAGAGGTTCCAAATGTTCTCTTTGCCCCACATATCTTAGTGGCTCATAATTAACATTAAATATCTTTGTCACCAGGGTCAGGACCCAAGGGAATGGCTGGAGCTGTGTCAGGGGAGGTTTAGGTTGGGTATTAGGGGAAGATTCTTCCCCCAGAGGGTGTCTGGGCACTGGAACAGCTCCCCAGGGAATGGTCACAGCACCCAGCGTGATGGAGCTCAGGAAGTGTCTGGACAAGGCTCTCAGGAACAGCGTGGGGTTGTTGGTGTTACCGCTGAAGATGAATAGATCACACGGACACAGGTCGAGGTGTGGTGAAACAAAGAGCAGAGTTTATTTTTCCTCCCAGGATTTATAGGTTTCTTACCATGGCCAGGGATTGGATGGTCAGGATAACGCTTTCCCACTGCAATGGCCATGAGAAATGCCCATCACAAGACGTGTAACAGAAAGAATGTACACATATCTATGTTTACAGTTACTGTCCTGGGAAAGTCCTTAGAGAACTATGTTAGCAAGCTCAGAAGCTGAGTTTTCAGGGCGACAGTTGGGGATGATGCTGTGCATGATCCTTGTGGGTCCCTTCCAGCTCAGCATATTCTATGTCTCTGTGATTAATAACAGCCCTGAATCAGCCCAAGAGCTGCCTGCAGTCTGTTTTGGTTTGAGATCCCCATTTGAATTTCCAGGGCTCACGGTGGTGAGATGATCGCTGTGGTTGTACGCTAATGATGATCGTCTGCAGCTCCCACGGGGGTGAGCAGAGTGCTTTTTATTAAGTGCTGCAATTCAGCATCTCATTGTATATGAAAATGAAAGAGATTAGTGCATTTGTGCTGAACATATTTCCACATCAGTAAAGTGAGGGTGCGGTGACAAGACAGCTCTCCAAACCCAATTAGCTGCAGTGAATCCCAGAGATCTGGTCCCATCTCATCTGAGGAATGTCACCTAACATTGGAACATGTGTTACCAGGAAACACAGAGCCTGATCACATCAGGAGCCTTCAAGGAGGCAGCGTTCACACAACCTGCAGATCCTCTGCCAGCAGGTATGTGAAAGGGAAACACAAGGCAACTTAAGAGAACTCATTTGCAGGGCTTTAAATCAATGCAACTCATCAAAATCCTCCACCAAAAGCCCTTGATAAAATGAAAATAAAAAGAATATGACCTTAGATGACTAATTTCATTAGTTTGACTAATGCTCGTCGGGGATTCTGAAGATTTAAAGCACCATATGAAGCTGAGTATTCTTTTAGACTGCTGCAGGGTTGGATAAATGATCTCACATTTCTCACCTGCCCACACTCTGTGTTTCCACCCCCTCTGCTCACAATCTGGGTTTTGCTACTCTCTCTGGCCTAATGTCTCAGCATGTTCTGACTCCTCCTTCTGGGTGCCAAGACATTCTGAGGAATGGGCTAGAAATAAAGGCAGAGGCAGATTCATGTTTACTTTGTTCCCATACTCAGACATTATGTAATTCCTATGGATCCTAATAGATGCAGGAAAAGACATATTTGTGGGGCATTGGAAGTAGATATTCATTTTTACGTTCTATGTACCTGATATTGAGCTGGAACACGAGCTTGGGTATTTTCTTGGAAGACAGTGCCCAAAGCAAGGACCAGAACAGTCCTTTGTACAGAGGAGGGGGGTTTGTAGCAGAGGTTTCTTGAACACTGTTGTTAAACAAGCGGGAGTGCTGTTTGATACCTCTTAAAGCCCTCATTTTACAGAAAAAAAATAATCCTGCAAGGCCCCATAATTTGGTTAACTACTCAGGCCTGACACTGAATCCTTGGAGACATCATGAAGAGGCCTTCATTCTGCAGCAAACAGATTGGCACTGCAGTGATGATAATTGTAATTATCATGAGCATAATAAATAAATGGCAATGCATTTTGCTAGCTTTAGGTGACTGAGTAATCTGGCAAACAGCTTGCTGCACTCTATCACACAATAATGATATTCACTGCCAGCCCAGGAAGTTTACCTAGGGGCTGTGACTCATGTTTGTTTTGAAAGGCACAGCATTAAAGGCCTGTGAATTATGTCTGTTGTGAAGAACACTGCATTTAAGTAATTACAAATGCAAAACTAAAGCAAATCCACCAGGCAGGGGGAGAGGAAAAAAAAAAAAGGCCAGACTAATTGATCTCCCTGTTCCACATGCTTCCAGTCCTTGTTTTTCTTCATAAAATTTTTGCCTCTGGGGTGGTTTCCTTGGCATGGTTTGATTTCTGGTGCATCTTCTGGGGTCACCCTCTGGTCACTGGCTGCCTTTCACTGTGGCATCAGGGTTGCTCTGGCTCTGGGAGCCTGAATTTGGAGAATGCCAAGGCTTTTTCCTGGCCTGATACTTGGGCAGATAAAACGTGTAAGTGAATTCCTGGGGATGTAGCAGGGAGATGTCAGGCACACATTAAATGTGCATTTGTCTGAGAAATGGCAGATGTTTATGTTTTTCTTTAAAGAGACAGGTTATTATAATAATGGTTTCTCCTGTTGTTTCTCTCACCTGGAGGTTACTTCATCAGCAAACAACAGGTCACCTTGGAGCTCAGAGGATTTCCAGTGCCAGTGTCCTGCAGTTTCTCCTGCTGTAACAAACACATGAAGAGTCCTTTAAAAAAGGTGCAAAACCTGAAAAGACAATAAAATCACAGATAAATAGTTAGTCAAGTATGAATGGCAGAAGAGAAATGCTTTAGTATAGACTCTAATAACCAAGAGGAAAATATAATTTTTTTTTTTTTTTTTTTTCTTTAAAAGTTGCTCCCTGGACTTCTTGTATACAGACCACTGAAAAATTCACTTTTGCTTCTTATCCTGCAAACAATCGGGCAGGCACTTAGCAGCTTTCCTGAACTGGGACCAGAGCAGGGAATAAACAATAACTCCAGCCATTCCTTCTGTGCTGAACTGGAGTTTTCCTGCCGTGGTCCCTGGAGCTGTGGCAGGTGAGCTGCCATGGCAGAGGGATGCCTGACCCTTGGACTCGCTCCAGCAGCTTCTCCTCCCTGCTCTGTGCTCCTCCAGCTCATGCCACGCCATCCAGCATGCCTGGGATTTCACCAGCTGCATGACTTTGCAGATAAACTGGGAGAGTTATTTATTTAATTTTCTTTTTTATCAGCAAACCCTGTTACCTCTGCCAGCCTTCTAATTTCTCACCCAAATGTTGTTTAGAGTTACTGTCAACCTTTGATATTGCCAAGTTTTTAGTCAAGATGAGTCAGGCTAAAATAGGCATCGAAGAGTAATGCGTAAGAGTTTGGAAAATAAGTTAGAACTCTTTCACATTTGCCTTCTAGCTTCTGAGTTATTCACAGCACATTTGTTTGTCTCTTCCATGCAAACTTTGAGGCTGGAAATCGTTTTGGAAAAACGAGTGAGTTAAGGTAGTGTTATGGAGTCATGGAATCCTGGAATGGTTTGGGTTGGAATGGACACAGAACATCACCCAGGCATTCCATGGGCAGGGACACCTTCCACGGGACCAGGTGAAGCAGAGCTCCATCCAACCTGGCCTTGGGCACTTCCAGGGGTGGGGCAGCCACAGCTTCTCTGGGTAACCTCTGCCTCACAACCCTCACAGTCAAGATTTTTTTCCTAATATCCCATCTAACCCTGCTCTCTGTCAGTTTGAAGCCATTTCCCCTTGTCCCATCACTCCAGGCCACTGTAAATATCCTCTCTCCATCTTTATTGCAGGTGCCCTTCAGGGACTAAAAGGCCACAATGAGGCCACCCCAAAGCTTCTCTTTTCCAGGCTGAGCAATATCAATTCTCTCAGCCTCTCATCCCTGCCTCCTGGACTTGAGGCATGATGGAAAAGCCCCAGGCTGACCAGGGCAAGCTGAAAGCTGCTCTTGATGCTGGGTCCCCCAATACCTCTGACATTGACAACAAACCCCTCTCAAAGAGGGAGCCAGTGGCTCAATGGCACCATTTCAGCTCTGTGGTCTGATTTTCTCCCAGGTCTTTGTGATTTCTCAAGGTCCCAGGGGGGTGTGTTCCCTTCCTGCACGAAGCAAGGTACTCAGAAATTCACGTGAAATTTTTGTGCAATCACACAATATGCTATTGCTTTTTTTTTTCTTCCTCTTGCACTTAGAACAATTAATTTGGTGTCACACCTGTCAGGATTAATTAGAGATGTCTGGTGTTTGGTATGTGCTGCCTTCTTTCTCTCAGAGAGGCTGACACAAATATATAGGAATGCTTCCAGGAGCACGATATGTTATTGCTGGGTATCATTAATGCGTGATATCCATTCTGCATATTGCATTATCCATATAAGGCACCTTATTCATTTTGATTGTGTTCATTTTATATAAAACACTGAGAAAGTTTAAGGGTTGCACAGGTTAAGGGCTGCAGTAACCACTGAAAGTTCACAAAGCAATAATGAATTGTCTCTTGTAACCAGGGAGTGCTGTCTGCTTAACTGTAGTGAATGTGGAGTAATATGTACTAAAAGCAATAGTTCAAAAATACATTTCCAGTTTATTGGATGGGAGCTCAATAATAATCCCTTGCTGTGTGTTTTGATTCACAGTTCCATTATGGAAACTGCCAATTTCTCTGCCAAAGTCTTGGCTCAGAAGATTCACAGTTGATCCCCGTGAAAAACAGGTGATTGGATTTTACTCTCATTATCTTGCCTCTGGTTGTGTTGCTTTAAAAATATGATTCTGGCAAAGAAGAAAGGAGGAAGGATGGAGTTTAAAACTCCCCTTAAGCATCAGAAATCAGGAAGAGTCTACTTGGGCAGGAAAATGGCCAATATCTGCCTCTGGAGCAGTTGATGCTGGCCACTGTCAGAACCCAGAGGCTGAAACAGGAGGGCCTTGGATCTCATCAGGCTCTTTCTGGTAAAAGAATTAGCAGAGGGATAAAGACCTAAACCCAACCCTAAGACATCTGCATAAATAAAACTCAGAGTGGAAAGAGTACAGACTGGAGGAGAAGCCAGAAAAGGAAAAAAAGATTGGCATGGAGAAGGGATTTAAGGAGGACAGCTTTTCAATACCTGTTCATGTGGAAAAAAACCCAAAACAGACAAATTAATGACATGAGAAGGAAAGAGCTGAAAATGCATGTGAGTCTTTTTTAGTTTGTTGGCAAAACAAGAACTGCCTGAGACTTTTGATAACATTCACTGTAGACTTTTAGCAAGAAAGTTGCAAAATACTGGAAGAAGCTAATGATATGCTAATTTTTAGAAACTTCAATAGGTTAAACCCCAGAAACTTTAAACTGGCTCATTTGATATGAATTCCAGGAAGATTCCCAGAAAATCTTTTGCCTCACCTTGAGTAAGGCAAACATTAAAATGTTGTGTAGTGCTGTCTCATCCAACGTTCCCTTCAGGCAGAATAAGTATTCTCCAAGTTCATAGTTTTTAATAAAGCAAGAAGTCACTGTTGATGTGATTTACTCTGATTTCTGAGAGGTGTTTGAAAGGTCCTGTGGGCCTCTTTGATAAAAGAAAAAATAAAAGGCAGCAAACCCACAAAGGTGGGTTAAAGTTGTCCTTGTTCTTGGAACATGGGAGTGAATGCTGGTGGTAAGGCTGTTAACATCAGGTTTCTCCAGGAATCTGCTCTTGTTTTGGTCAGTTCAGCATCTTCAGAGCTAATAACAATAAACCCCAGGCGAGGACACAGCCATTAATAAACAGAAAAAAGAACTGGTTACGATCCAGCCTTGTCTCAATCTCTTGAGGAGCAGCATTCACCTGAGCAACACGGATTTTACAAATGTGACATCCAGGGCACAGGTCCAGGGACAAAAGCAGGAGCTCTCTGGTAGGATGGGGCAGCATTCCCAAGGCAGCAGCTCTGGGAAGGAGGCAGAGGCAGGAGCAGGTCATCAATCAAGCATGAGCTGTGGTGCAGAGGCATTGCTGAACAGCAATGAGAGGAGGAGGCAGGGGGCAGGACTTGTGATTATTAGCGAGATCACCCTGGGAATGCCATCTGCTCCAATGTCAACGCCTCCACCAAGGGATGTTGACAACTTGGAGGTGATGAACCCTGTGAGGTCTGTGCAATTCACCTCAGCAGAGGGGAAGGTGCAGCTCTCAAATATTAGTCAAGATAATGAAAAATACAGAATTTGAGGTATTAAATGCTTCAGTCTGTTAAAAGCTGGTGATGTCAAATGACTTGATGTTCCAAAGGTTCAGAATTCCTGTGGCTGCTGTGAGCATAAATCAGAATTGCAGGTGCTCTTCACCATTCAGAGCATTTCTACTTAGGAGTTTAGACATGAAGCTGGGAACATGAATTTTATTGACTGGCTCTGAAATTCCTGTTTGGAATCAGGGAATATTGACCTTGAAGCCATGTCAGAAGAATCTCCCTGTTTTTCAGCTAAAAGCACGTGGGATCCTGTGAGTTATCCTTGCCTTAGCTGTGTGCACCTTTACACAGAAGGACTGACCTGTTTGCTCAGAAAGCCAAACATCAGCTCCAGAAGAGCAATCTGCTCCCTATGCCAGGCTTCCAAGCTAGTCTGAATCCTGCTATTGCAGCCTTTCCTCTCTGCTCTGCCCAAGTCTGGAGTTTTCATCCGAATATTCCTAATTTTGGGGAGATACTTATTTGGCTAGGGGTCCTGAGTAAACATCTTTGAGATATGCTTTGTCAGGATATTAACTGATTAATATGGAAGAATAACTGATTGTGTTTCCTCCCCTCCTAGCACTAAGCAGCCAGACAAGAGAAAATGTCAAGGTTTTGGCCGTATTTGACACAGGAGTTCAGCGCAGCTTTCTGATTTTTTTCCTTCAGATACATTTAGCAGCATCTATTCAAGGAGCTGTGCAGAAATACTGTGAGTACTTTGGCATGTTCTCTTGCAATCCCAACACTGCTCTTGGAGGGAAAGGCACCACAGAAATATTTCAGGTACCGTGCTGCCCATGAATCATGCAAAATGCTCTCACTGCAGTGAGGGTTTCTTTTGAACAGTGTTTTTTTTTCCCTTCAATATTGAACTCTTCAGTGTTTTCTGTTTGAATTTCCCCATTTTGCAGAGCAGGGGTTATAAGAATGGCAAGCAAAGAAAGCAGAGAAGTCTTTTACCCAGGGGTTGTCATGCATGAGGGAGTTAAGCCACACGAAGCAGAAGAGGACATGTCACCCACTGGGGCCACTACAGTGTCACATCTGATAGCTGAATGTCCCCCCTGTTGGGACATACTGAGGGAAACCAACAAAAATGTAGGGAGATTGCTAATGAACCACTTGAAGAGAATTGATAATGAAAGAATGAATCTTTGGTGGCTGATTTGTAAAAAGAGGAATAGAAGTCTTAGCAGATAAAAAATAAAAAGTGATCCCATCTTAGACAGTAATTTTTTTTTTTCTTCATAAAATGATTTTTTGTGAGAATACAACTTGTTTTCCTGCTGTTTTCAATTTCCTTCAAGGAGCTGTAGGTTTGTTCTAGAACTCAAATTATAGGCAAGCCTTTTCTGCAAACCTTTCCATTTTCAGCGCTGAAACCTTTCCTTGTTGAGCGAGGAGAGACAGCATGGGATGAAAAGAAACTCAACTCGCCAAAAAGGTTCCTGGGTGTCAAACTGCATCCAGAAAAATCCACAAACCAACCATTTATTCTGGCCAATTTAAAAAAGAAAATAATTTTCTCCTCCCTTGTAATCCCAATTTCCAAGAGCAAACCTGTACCACCATGGGGTGAATGGTGTGGGTGCCATGAATGTGACAAAGCTGCAGAGGGAGCGACGCTGCAGGGACACTGTCCAGGAACAGGGGCAGGGAAAGCAGTGAGGGTGGAGGAAGGATCATCATCATCATCATCATCACCATCATCACCATCACCATTATCACCATCATCACCATCATCATCACCATCATCATCATCATCATCATTATCATCATCATCATTATTATAATCTGCAATTATTGAGGAGAGGGAAACGGTGTTTTTTAGGAAGGAGTGCAACAAGATGATGGAAGGAGAGAGAAGTAACCTCAGGAGAAGGATGGAGGTTGTATCACAATGAGAGTGGATGTTTCAGCTCTGGGTAATTATTATTATTTAAAAAGATTAAGTAATAGAATTAAAATGTTTCTTTGGGTGAGCTGAACTCCACTATGAGACACTTTCCAATTTTTAAAAAAATTTTTTAAAAATAAAAGCACATTCAGAACTCATATTTTAAAATCTCCTTCAGATGCAGTGGTTGTTTCTAAGCTCCCCAGGAAATCCTGGTTGCATCCTTGATGTCTGCTAACAGCCAAGTAAGGGAGCTGAACATATTTTTCAGGCGAGGAACCATCACCGGGATATTTTCAGGTAAAGGTGAGGGGTTCAGCTGGGAAGACTTGTGAAAGTACTGATTCAGCACCGTAATGTTTAGGTAAATGCTACAACAGCTCTTTAAAAAAGAGAAAAGCGAGACACTTCTTATGTATGACTCACTAATCACTGTCTGTGCTGTGGAGCCTGGAGTACAAATTCCTTTTGTCATGAAAATGCTTGCTCCTTTGATCCCCACAACATCATTAAGCAGTTCTAAAGAGTAAGTAAATCTTTTGGCACATTCTTTGCAAAATAAGCGTTTCAGGATTCAGACGCATGTGGGTGTGTTTGTGATGCTGAGGAGATTGATACCGATACAATTTTTAGCAGCGGGTGCAGACTGCTTTGCCGAAGGAAAGAGGCAGAGAGGTTTTTCCAGCTCCTTTTCTAAAGCAAATATGTCGAAAATTGGAATGTGCAGGGCGGCCATGCAGGATTTGCTGGTGCAAATTAAAGCTATTTATCCCGGCAGTAGGATGGCTGTGGATGTAGACCTTCCCTGTTGGCACATGGAATGTTCTTCCCCAAGGGTTTTGAAGATTTTTATCTTCATTCTGATAGTTCAGGTAAAATACATAGATGGTCTCTCTGGAGCCCCTGATGCTCCAGATAAGGAGCATATAATAAGGATATTACCAGCACTTTCCCAGGAGAAATCAGGGTTACAGACTGGTGGAACTCTGAGTTGTCCCCTCTCTCTTTGAAGAGGACCATCAATGCAGGCTGAAGGCACATGGAGGTTATTTCCTTTATCAGAATTATGCATTATGGTTAATTTATCACTTTCTCAGCTGCTTTAATACCTGGCAATGGTGGCTTTTTCTGGTCCTGTGCACATCAGCCCAGTGCCTGGATCTGCTGCCCTGCTGACTCTTTGGAGCCCTGCATCTAGAAAATTTAAGGGACAGGGGGCAGGTTAGTTAACCATAAAAATTTCACCAATGGTTCTCTGGTATTTATCTATTAACTTCACAAGGCTTTAGCTAAAATGGGAAGAGCTCATGAGCTTGCTGAAAGAATACTGGGGATCTAAACCATTCAAAGACACATGACTGTTTAGAAGTGTAAGAACAGCATTCTCATGCCACATAGCACTCTGTGTGAAATAAGTTTGTACCCTTCCAACACGCCATCTGGCAGCAAACAGCACATTGGTTTGCATCCCAGCCTGTGATCTTGCAAGAAAAATGAAATCATATGTAATAAAACGCACTTTTAAAAGTCAACATTTTCATAATGGTCAGTGAAACTAATGGACTTAAAGAGTGTTTTCAGTTTTCTGTCAGAAAATGTTTTGGTAAACAAGTGCCTGCCCTCGGCTGTGATGTGCATATGAGTAAAGGGATTTATGTCACACTCAGACACGTGTTCTTGGTGTGCATCTGCACCTTGGAGTGCTCAGAACATTCAAATCTGCACTCCTGCCTGAGCCATTGCAGTGGGAGGAATCAGATTATGGGCTTTCAACTGGTACCCAAAATATGGATGTTTGAGAGAAAATGGAGCAAGTCTGTTGATTCAGGAAATGAGAAACTGGTTGGAGTGAGATGCAATCTGTGGAAGTTCACATGCCTGAGTCCCCCTGGAACTGCATCCTCTCTCTTATTCTGATACCTTTAAATTTTAGGGAAGATGATTCATGTCTGTGTTGGGTAAGGCATATCTCCAATTTAAAGCATCGTCTTTCCTAGCACTGTGATATTTCAAGGGGAGGCAAGTCTGGTGAAAAGAAGTAATAGCCACTTGTTTAAAACTCTCAGCAAATCAGGCAAAGAGCTCGCATGTAGCTGGATAATGGACAAGTGTGTATCTTGGAAAATAAACAAGATAAAATATCGACTGATAGATCTCTTCTTATTAGGTTTTATATGGGGAAATTATCTGGCCATTTGATGGACGATGAAATGATTAGGAAGAACCTTCAATCTAGCTGCACAGAGATTTGATTATGTGAAAAACAACAATGGAGGCTCAGCTTTTCAGGGATGAGGATGGGTTAAAATAATCTACAGAGAAATTGCTGTAATTAAAACCACTCTAGCTGGTATTCAGTCAGTTCGTCTCCTTCCATTAAGGGTGCATCCTCAAGTTTGCATTAATATTCTCTGCTCCTCATGGTGTTCTAGGAACTCTTTCATTTGCCACTGGATGTAAATTTAAATTCCAGCCTCCCAGTCAGTGTTTTGAATCACTGGGATATTGAGTAAGTATATAATTCTTAGCTTAGACGCTGAACATCTGTTGCCATTTGTGTCCAATATGTAATTACAGCAGGGGGAGCTGGACAATCGGAGATTAAAAAGATGCTGCTTAATCTTCCACCACATGTTTCTACTTAAAAAGAATAACACACTGGAGAAATCTCATGGCAGCTAGTGGTGTATCTTCTCCCCCTATCCTCACTCAACAGATGAGCCTTCATTTGATCTCTGTCTCAGATTTGCACAGTCCTTCTGTCAGGGCCTGGGAGTGTGTTCACTCAGACCTGCTCCTAGGGCATGTTCTGATGGGCTCCATTCCTGGTTTTCCACAATCAAAATTGTACCTTGTGGCATTCCTTTGGCCTCTAATAATGGCTTTATACAGAGTGATTTTTACCAGCCATTTGGAGAGAATGGGCACTAGGAGAGCCTGTTGAGATGGATAACACAATCCTCCCTCAAGATTTCTGCCTGTGCCACAGAGTGTCCTGGACATCAGACCAGGAGGAGAGTGCGATGTGTTTTCTTCCTTTCACAAGATCAAGCTGTAGGTTTTCCAGTGGGACTACTCAAAAGCTTTTACAGAAGAGCTAAAAGCAGCAGCTAAGGTGCAGTGAAGGCAGAGCATCAGGAAAAGTAACCAGAGGTTGTAGGGTCATAAACATGGCACAGTGTGCTTTATCTTACTGCAAAGCAATGCGACCAACATCCCTTGCAAAAGTTATTTTCAAAAATGTTTTACCTGAGAGCTGAATCCACACAGTGACCTTTAAGAAAGAGAAAGAAGGAAAAATTGGGTGCTCAAGAGCAGGCTGGATGGGGCTCTGAGCAAACTGGTCTAGTGGAAGGTTCCCTGGTCATGTCAGGGGGGTTTGAAGATCATCTTTAGGCTTCCTTCCAATTCAAGCCAATCCATGGTTCTGTCTGGAGCAAGAGATGATGTTGCAGAAACAGTGGGAGAGGGAAGGGTCACAGCAGAGCTGTCCTGCAGAGGAAGGAAGGAGGGAGGCTGTGGGTTTAGATCACTTCAGGAGATGTGGAGACACATTAAAGGAGCTCCTCTCAGGCTGCTGCCCACGTGGACCGGCTGTGGTCGGCTGCCAGCGTGCGTCCCTCCCACGGGAGCCTCGTGAGATGCTGTGGGGGTGTGCGTGATGCTGAGTGAGGAAGTTGTGCCTCTTCATTGACTGGAAGAACTTTCTGTCCTCTGCAAGTCTTTGGAAAATGCGAGTGCAAAGTTGTAAGAGATTGACAAAAGTGTTGCTGTATTTCAGTGAGAAGTGTTTCACTTGTTTTGTACTTGGGAGGGGAAAATGATTATACTGATGGTTGGAATAGCAACATCAGTGAGATGTGCCCAGTACAGAGAGATATCCATTCTAACTAATGCAGTTTTCATATTTGTCTTGTTGGCTTGTGTGCTTTTCCAAGGACATCCTTCCAGTCATTACTAAAACTCCACAAGGCTGGGATTTTTAGGTTTTTTTTTTTCCTTTTTTGTTTTTATTTTGTTGGGTTTTTTTGGGTTTTTTTTAACAGCTAATCTAGTGAAAAATTCATTTTCACTGATTTTCTTTAGGACAAATAGAAATATTTTTTTTCCCCAAAAGAAAATTAATTTGCGTGTCAACTCAAGAGAATTGTGATTTTGTTAGGAATGGGCTTTGCCACTTGAAAGGATTTATTGAGAGATGTTTATGAGACACTGAATTTTAAAATGCCAGATGTATTAGATTCACCCTTTAATATAATGACATGGTAAGGTGGTCTGCCAGACTTATGCCTTTAGAGAGGGTTTTTCTCAGACACCATGTTTAGTTATGCTAGCTGCATAGGGACAATTAAAGAAGCACTATTTACTTGTTCACTTTGAATATAAACACAGATATACCAAAAACATCCTCAGAATTTCTTTAGATGTGAAATTAATAATGGTGACATGGATGAGGTGCACAAGTTTAGGTGTGGGAAGACAGTCACAGGTAATGCTTCCCCTTTCCAGTTTAACTACATTTTACCTCCTCTCCTGGTGCATCTGTAATCCTGGAAAAAGCGAATTAAGATAGAAGAGACCTGGACATGGACTCAAGCCTTGGTGGAAGCAATTGGAAAGAGTCCTTTTGGTTTTGGTGTGACCTGCAGCAGTCTCTGTCCACCTATGTACTCACCCACGCTATGCCTGAGGTTTCTGTCCCATCCTTCCTTCTCCAGGCATGGACATCGTGTTTGCCTCAGCACCAAGGGTCTGCACAAACACCTCCTTGAGCTGCTGGCCTTGGAACAATCCACTTACAGGGTCATGGAATCACAGAATCATTGAGTTTGGAAAGCCCTCCCAGCCCATCGAGTCCCAGCTGTGTCTGATCCCCACCTTGTCCCCAGCCCAGAGCCCTGAGTGCCACGTCCAGGTGACACCTGCAGGGATGGGCACTGCAAAGCTCCCTGGGCAGCCCCTGCCAAGGCCTGAGCTCCCTTTCCATGGGCAAATTCCTGCTGCTGCCCACCCTGAGCCTCCCCTGGCCCAGCCTGAGGCCTGAGCTCTCCTCCTGTCCCTGTTCCCTGGCAGCAGAGCCCGACCCCCCCGGCTGTCCCCTCCTGCCAGGGTCTTGTGCAGAGCCACAAGGGCCCCCTGAGCCTCCTTTGCTCCAGGCTCAGCCCCTTTCCCAGCTCCCTCAGCCCCTCCTGGGGCTCCAGACCCTTCCCAGCTCCGTTCCCTGCCCTGGACACGCTCCAGCCCCTCCAGGGCTCTCCTGCACCAGCCACAACTGGAGCCAGCCCTGGAGGGGCCTCTCAGAGCCAGCACAGAGGGACAATCCCTGCCCTGCTCCTGCTGGACACACAATTCCTCACCCAGCCCAGGGGCCAGTGGCCTCTTGCCCACCTGGGCATCCCTGGGCTCGTGTCCAGCCCCTGGCACCGGCACCCCTAGGGCCTTTTCCACTAAGCCACTTTCCAGCCATTTTGGCCCAAGCTCTTATCATGAAATTAGAGCAACTTCAAGGGCCTGAAATGGAAAAATAACAGTATGCATGGAGTTCAGGTATGTGTCAGACCACTTTAGTGAGGGACACATCAGGGAAGCTGTTCCTCAGAAGCTAAATTCTCTGTTTTCTCCATCCAGGAAAAACACCAGACCCTTTGACATCATGAACTCGAGGCACTGGCCCTGGCCAGGTGAGTTTAAGCCTGTGGAGCATTTCTTGCCTGAATCATTTCTCTGGTTCCAGTAACACAGTGAGTGGAGCAGCAAAATTCAGACATTGAACTTGAAGATGACAGATTATTTACAGAAAATGTGTGGGTGTGTGGCTGTGTGTGTTTGTCTGCAGTTTTTGTGCTGCTGAAATGCCAGTGGCCATTTCCCTACATTTATAAACTTTGCAGACCGTTTAAACCATCCAGAGGAAAATATGGGGAGGTTAAAGAGACAGCAAATTCATGACCTGCATGGCTCTGGATGTAGCTGGCAAGGCTCATTCTCAGCTATTGTTGAATTTGCTTTCACAAACAATACTGAAAAAACTATTCTTTTATTGCACCATTACTGTTTTCTTGGTTTTTTACTTATTCACTTTTTGACTTTATTTTTTCTAGAGTCTATTTTTCCCAAGAACCTCCAACCCACCTGAATTTCACAGAACTCTGATTGCCTTAAAAGTATTTCAGGAGTTTTTGCTGTAAGCTTACATTTTTTAAGGGGTTGTATAATACATTTTTCCATCTTCTATGGCATCTTCAGGAAAACATGTCAGAAGAAACATACTTAACACAGTAGAATTTAATTATGCATTAAAATGCATCAAAATCCATGTCAGTCCATGAACCAGAATAATGGTACAAGCATCTTCACAAAGATTTGCTGGGTTTTGACAATATTTGTTTCTTAGAGTAGCCTGTGCTACTCCTTTGTTTTGGACATGAGTTAAATCTTTATTTGTATGAGTTCTTCAGGCACATTTACTCTGTCTGTATATAAACAAATGAGAGCATCCCAGCCATATGATTTCATGCATTTATCTCAAAGTTTATGATGAAAATGTGGTACTGAAATATACCTAAGTACTTCCAGAACAACAGACATTATTGGAGCTTGATTGCATTTTCTTCTTCCCCTTACTTTAAAGACCTATTTATTTTAGTGATCTGTGATTTTTTACTTCAGTGATAGTGATTTATATTACAGAATCATTTACTGCCAGTAATGGATGTGTAGGCACTCACATCCTTTTGATCATTCTAAGCTGAAAAAATCCTCCCAGTGGAAGATCACAAGGAAAAATCGAGTTCTAGTTTTCCATTGATACATCTGCCCTCACTAGACGATGGCCTGAGTTCAATTCATTTGATATTGTGCAGAAAATTTGTGGCCACAGGTAAGCTGGGACCCTGAGTTTTGGTTTTCCACATTTCCCACAGCAAGATTGTCCCATGGAGGGGGCCCAAGGGTGGTGTAGTTGTGTTATTTCACAAAACAGCTGTTTCAACATGAAAACGTCCTTTATTTTTATTATTAAATGGGCCCAGTTTCTTCAGTGCAGAATGTGTTGTCTGCCCTTCTTCCCTCCTAAACACGATCTTAGAAAATGACTGCAAATTCTCGCAGGATGATTATAGAGTGACAACTGCAGGAAACCTTCAGCTCTGCACAAAAATGATTGATGGTCAGTGGTGGACACCTGCATATTGTGCCCTTCTTTAAATGCATTCACTCAATCTCAGGGGCATTCATTTAATCTAAACTGCATTTTGCAAACTTGAGCACGCTGCTCAAGGTGAAGGGAAGTAGAGGGGTTTTTTTTTTTGACAGTATTCATTTGTGGGAATAGTGTATAACATGGAATGTGTGTTACTAAACCTGTCTCAAAGCAGAAAGATCTGGACATTTGCTGAGGATGAGAAGTACTTCCAAAGTCCTGTTCCTTAAAATGCAGGTAAAAATAACTAAGATCTTCCCTCACAGACACCACTTAATTTGTTCACTCTCTGTGACAGTAGTTTAGTATTTCAGGGGCTGCAGAAGCTGCAACTTGTAGCTCTTTGGAGAAGAAAATTTTATCTTCTGTCTCATTAGCTTCCTTCCAAGTTCATAATTTTTTTTTTACCCTGTGCCAGGCAATGTTTTCAAAGCTTCCAATCTCAGAAATTCCTTATTTCACAGCGCTCTCGCTGTTTCAGTGTGTTTTTCCATTGACTCCACCAGGCTCTGCATCAGGCCAATAATGGCTATTTGTCAGTGTATCCAGGAGTTATATTGACCTGTATCATGCCAAATTTCATCAGTGTGTTTGCAATTCCCCAGCTTTTTTGGCACGGTTAGCGTGTTACATCGTTGGCGACGCTCAGAAACTGCAATTTTGCCGTGCTAGGAAAATAATCAAAATAATTCTATATTTCCTATCTGCTAATGGGAAAACATGAAGTTCTTTTAACAAATCCATAGGCTGCTGTTCTGATGGGGGCATTTGTCTCTCCACCCCCCCACCCTGCCCTAACAAAATGGATTTTCTGACATTTCTGTGACCTCTTAGAGAAAGAATTAGGTGCACAGTTACCAAGCAACAGAAAGTCAGGCAACACACTTTCAAAGCCCTCTAATTGCCCATAATGGTAAGAGCAGCATCCACGTTCACAAAAGCTTCATATTCTTGGTACTTACTCTGCTGCAGGAACTCATTTACCTTTTATTGCCAGTGTGGTGTTAAGCTGGAACCACCAAAGGAGGAGGTGGAAGTCTGAAGGCTCTGGAGCCTTGGAGCTGCTCTGCATATAGAGGACCATAAGGATTGTCATTTCCACAATTCATGCCTCACATTTCACTTACCCAGAATATTTTAAGTGCTCAACTCGCAAGAGAGAAGGCACATTCATCTCTACAATACTAAAACCAAAGTGAACGCAAAAAAAAAACCAAACCCAAAAACCAACTTACAAAGTCTTTCAAAGATTTAAATGAGAGACCAAAGAAAGGCTTTAAAGCACAATGTATTCTGACAACTTATCCTCTGAGGATTTAAAATGACATGTTTCATGAGTCACACAATGAAATCTCTATGGGGGGTGGAGGAGAAATACATGAATGCATGTCTGAGACTGAAGGATTTCAGGTTTTTTTCTCCTCCTGACTGCATGTGAGGAGTCAAACTGTCCCCTGCTTGCATGGCATATCTGGGACACGGAGTGCCACTCCTTCCTGAAGCTTTTCCAAGCTTTTCCATTTTATCCAATGACTGTAGCAGTCTCCATCCACTTTTCACAACCCACTTTCCTCAAGGAGGATTCAGGATTTTCCTTCTGGCACTGAAGAAAAGGCTCCTGATGGAGACCATCATGAGGGCACAGTCCAAGCCTTTGCCACTGGACATTTTGGCTTCCCTGTGGATGGGACAAGTGACAGTCACTGACTCCACTCTCCTGCTGCTGCTTCCTTTCAGTCCTGAGAGGGAGAGGAGCTCTGTGTGCTCTGGTGTCAGTGATCTGCTTTCTCTCTCTCTGTCAAGAGGTGGTTTTTGTGCTCAAAAAGGGCTCCTTGGTACTTCAGAACGTGCTTTCCTTTATTTTCAAGCATACACACATTGTTCATATAAATGTTCAAATAAAGCTCTAGAGCTTCCTTCTCATGTCATTTGCACTGGAGTTAACTCTGGCAAAGTCAGCAGACATTATATTGGCATAAATGAAGACAGGGCCAGAAACTTAAACTTTCTGTCCCAAGACATAAAGAAAACTGCGCTCTAAACTTGGAACTCTGAGCAAGAAAGCACCTTGCACATGAGCTGTCCCTCCAATGTGTTTTTTTTTTTTTTTTCCTTTTTGCTTCTGTCCTCCAGCAGAAATGAGGTTTAATGGAGAGGTATCATAGAGTGGAGGTGAAATGGCCAAGGGCTCAGCCATGCAATCTGTCACTTGCTGTAGCTCAAGCAAAGCCCATAGGCATCCAACGCTTTCAGAGAGTCTCACAAAAACGACACAATTATTCAATATCAGCCATGAATTGCCCAGAAACACTCACAGAGGGTAGGTGGGGACTCAGAATTTTGAACTTAGAAAAAAAAAAAGAAGCTGAGGTTAAAGTATCTACATGTACATGTATAATTTGAGCTGTGTTTTTCTATTTAGGGCCTTTTTACTTCAATGACTGTGCAATTACCACCATTTCCAGTGGAGCTACTTTGAAAATACTGTGTAGCTTCTTGTATCTGTCTAATTAACTTGTCTCATGACTGAAAGTGGAATGTACCACAATTTCCAATGTGGAAAGAACTTCTTTGGAACCATGTTCTGATGATTAAAGAATATTTCTGCTATTTTCAGTTCTAAGGGTTGGAGACACACAGTCTGGAGGCATGAGAGGAAAGTGAGAGTTATAGTGTTTGCCTAGTGCCTAAAATGAAGCTATTTTTCATGGTTTTGGCTAGCATGTTTTTAATAGGAATTGATCATACTGTGAATTAGAATTTCCATTAGGAACTGCATGTTAGAAAAGCAGAAGCAACTCTGGCTGAATTTGGACTTTTATAGCCATAGGGTCTGTTAAAACATGTTTATGCTGAGCCTTGCTGTAAATATGGAAATATAAATTACAATTATACCGACCCCTTAAATCTTGTCCACCTCCCTATTATTATGAATTTAAATATTAACAATGTAATCAGCACTACTGTTGGTAGATACAAGACATAAATATCAAGACTTCTCTGTAGGAACCAGGTTGACAATGGGGAATAATATTGGAAAAGCAAAGGTGTTGTGGAAGACTGCAGAAAAGTTCCCATCCTAATATTTTTTTTTTTTTTTAAGTTTTTCCCTATTATTGCAAGAGTTGTGGAAGCAAAGCTGATGTCCAGAACACCTCAGCTGAATTTCGTGTAACATCCTGCTATCAGCAATAGTTGTCTCAGCGTTTTGATAGCAGAAATACACATAGATGTGGTCCTCTAGGAATGATGAGCCTTCACAGGAAGCTTGCTTTAAAAGAAAAAAAGTTCATGTGCACAAGCATCTCTTGCAATACCCTAATGAAGGCTGAAGGAAATTCCTGATGAAAAATTGCTGTTGACTCCAGTGAGGGCAGTGAGAGAGTGAAAGAGTAACAGATACCTTCGTGATAGAAGCACCCCCTGGAGAAAGATACCATGGTTCTCTCTAATTTGGCCTGTTTTTGTTGGTATAAAGACACAGGCCAGAAAAGTAAGGGTTTTCTATTGGAAAGGAAGGGAAAATTAAGAATGGGATTTTCATTGCTCATTCTTCTCCCTAGTCCAAAGGACACACACATCCATAGGTGTAACCATCCACATGTGTTCTCTCCAAGCTCTTTGTGAAAGCTTTGGAAGCCTAAACCACCACTTCCTCTCTTTCTCTTATCATGCTGTGAGGAATAAACCAAATATATCTCTGATTTTTTTTTTTTCCTCTTAGTGGTTAGCATTCGACTGCCTAGCAGAATATTAACCATCTGCCATGAATTTTCTTTATTATTATTATTATTGCAGCTTTAATAAAGCCCCCAAAATATTATTACTGGAACTTTAATCCCCCCCAACTTACATCCCTGGACATTTCTATGTGGGTTACTTCAGAACACTGAAATTCTGTGTTGCAGCCATAGCCTAATTGCAGGGCTCCACCACATCAGGTTACATGGGCACCCATCAGTCACCTGCCTTAGGAAAATGCCAGGGGAAGTGATCTCTGGGGAGAAATTCCCTTTTCTGCTGCATGTAGGGGAAACAAGAAGTGCACCATTTGGAAAGGAGTTATCTGCAGAGTTAAACAATCCCTTTCTTTGGGCAGCAGTGGTTCACTCAGTCCTCAGAGTGTTTTCAAAGAGGAGCAGGTCACACCCTCATCTCTTTTGCAGCATAAACCCTCCTGGGAAGTTTTCTAGCTCTGTCTCCCACCTCAAGGACCTTTGGCCCTGATCTAAAGACCCCACTTTTTTAATTTTTATTTTATTTTCTCTGCATTCAGTGTGGAATCTAGAGCTGTCAGTAGAGAAAAAAATATGAAAATATCTGTCATTCTCAAATTTCAATCTCCTTTCTGCTGATGGCACTTTTGGATTCTGGTCTAGCAGCCCTCAGCATCTCACCCTCTGCAGACTTCTTCTCCAGCTCTCAAAAATAGAAAATTGCTCTGGGATTTTTCCTGGAAGGCACCATGAGTTTGCAAAAAATGATTGCTGCAGAGAACCTCAACTGAATAGCAACCCTTATGAGTGTGCTCAAGAAAAACCGTATTGCTGTGGAGTGTAACTATAACTGTATTTTATTTGTTTCATGAATACTATGCAATATTACAGGCATAGATTAGTCAGTCAAGTCAGATGTAGGTAGCTGGGGCTTTTGGCACTTGTTATGCAAATAACAAACAGCAGTAGTAACTCACTCCTAAAGGTAATGACAACATATATCTGCTGCCTTATTTTGTGTGCTCAGTCTGCTCCTCAGAGCTGTCTGCACCTTGGGGCGAGTGTCAGGGGAAGACTTACTAGCTCCAGCTATGCACATGTAATATTAAAAAGCCAGGGAGCTGTGAATGGCATCTCCCTGCTCACTGTCAGACCCTCCTCCTGAATGCAGTGAGAAGCATTTCACAGCAAGGAATGGCCTTGTTATCCAGCTTGGAGCATGGCAGCAGTACAGCTGGGACTGATTGCTGCTTGTCTTCATCTGCTTGGCTCCAAAACTGTCACATTTTCACCCCCCCATGTCTGGGTCCTGCCACAGATCATCTTGGATCTGGTCCTAATTCTTGTGGGTGCAGCTCATGAGTAATTTCTGTGTCTGTCTCTAACAGACCCACTCCTGGAGGTGTGATCCTGGGAAGGGGGTTTGAACAGGGGTTCAGAGAAACTGAGGCAGCAGGGGACTGGCTGAGGTCCCCACAGCTGCTTCAGTCAGTGCAGTGAGGAGCTGTCCCTGGAGCTGGTCCCTGTGGGCTCTGCAGAGCTGGGGTGTGTGCTCAGCACAGTGCTGGGCTCTGGCTGCCTTTGTGGAGCTATCTGGAACATCCATCTGGAAAAGGGAGCTTTAAAAGGGAGCCCTTTGGGTTTGATCACCCCAGGTGTCCCTGATCCTGGTGGGGACACAGGGCCCACAGTGATGGAGGACTGGCCTTTACAAAGGAACTGACACTATTTCCTGGAAACAGTTTTTGTTTTAAAAAATGAAAGCTGTCTCTTCAGCCAGGATGAATGAAGATGAAGGCAAAGATTTTTGTATTGGAGAGCAACATTCTACAAAGTTTCCATTCCCAAATTATTTTCAGCTTTGGCAACCAAGAGGCTGGGTCATCAGAGTCAGAGCAGAAATAAAATGGGAGAAAATCTCAAACTGAGGAGCCTTTCTTTTCCCTTCTGAACTTCCCCTACTCAGACAGATGTGGCTCTGTTTAGCTTTTCCTTTTTTAATTTTTTTTTCCCTGAAAAACTTTACATGAAAAGAGTTAGGCAGCCAGCTTTTTGACTTTGACTTGTTTTGTCCTCAGTTCTTTTGTCCTCTCACCTCAGATCCTTACCTGCCATCCCTGTGTACTCCCTGCATGGGCTCAGATCCCTGTCTGGGGACTGGATTTGCAGGGCATTTGCTGCAGACCAGGCTTCCAAGCCTTCAGGAACATTCCTCACTCACAGTTTCCAAGCTCAGCTGGGGAGCAGAGTGCCCAGCCCTGTGAGCTGGGCAGCTTCACCCCTTCTCACTATATTATTTTTTCTGAGGAGAATTTCTCCAAACTTCCACGGGTGACAGCTTTGCTGTCCCTCAGAGGTGACCTTCAGGGCAGGTTTGGCTTGGGGAGGTAATTTTTGTGCACAAGCTTTTGGAGAGTGCAAGCTGTCACAGGGTGACCAGGTTGCAAACTCCTGGGTGCTCCAAATTAGTTTTTAACACTTCAGACAGGCTCTTCAGGTGCTTCACTCAGCTGTTATCTCCATCTCTGTGTTTTTTATGGAATGCTTTGCCAACAGAAAGTAAGGTCCTCTAAATGACCTTTTCCTCATCTCCTGGAGCCCCTCTAAGTAAGAAAATGAAAATATCATTTCTGATGTAAACATGTTCACTTCCTAGATCTGCTTTTTACACCTGTAGGGAGTGAAATATTCAATTGGCAAATGATCCCATATTTAAAATGGGCAAAAGATTCTACTGGCCTCCTCTCATGAAGGTTTGAGACACAGTCTTTGTCCCTTGACTGGAATCCTACACAGGGAAGTAACAAGGAATCCCCCCATTTTCTGGAATTTCTAGTCAGTAGTACCCTTTTCTTTAAACAGGATGTCCTGGACACTGCATGTCCTGGACACTGGCGTGGCCAGAGAAAGGAGCCCACAAGAAAGATGTAGAGAGGCTCCTTACAAGGGCCTGGGATGACAGATAAAGGGGAAATAAATAAAAGAATCATGGAATCACAGCATGGTTTGTGTTGGAAGGGATCTTAAAGATCATTCAGTTCCACCCCCCTGCCATGGCCAGGGACACCTTCCACTAGACCAGGTTGTTCAGAGCCACATCCAGTCTGGCCTTGAACATTCTCAGGGATGAGGCATCCACAGCTTATCTGGGCACCCTGTGCTGGGGCCTCCCCACCCTCACAGGGAAGATTTTTTCGTGATAGTTAATGTAAATCAACTCTCTTTCAGTGTAAAGCCATGTCCCCTCATCCTATCCCTGCAGCCCTTGGCAATTGTCTCTCTGCAGCTTTCCTGGGGCTCCTTCAGGCCCTGCAAGGCCACCCTGAGCTCAGCCCAAAGCTTCTCCTGGCCAGGCTGAACAATGGCAGCTGGGCCAGCCTTTGCTGCCAGCAGAGCTGCTCCATCCCTCTGCTCATCCTGGAGCCTCCTCTGGGCTCTCTCCAGCAGCTCCAGCTGCTCCCTGGGCTGGGCCCTGCAGCTCTGCAGTTGATATCTATTTGCTGTGTCATACTAAAAATACAAGAAGTAAATAGCTGACCATGCAAGAATGATTTGTTCCTGCCCCTGACAAGTGGGTGCTGCTTTTGGTGTCTCTAACAGCATCCTGGAGGAGCTGTTACAAATAACAAGTGAATCAAGAGCGAGTATGGGAATAGAAATTCAAGGCTATGTGGAAGAATTCCAAGCAATGTAATTCAAAGGTTGAGAATGAAGCCTGTCTGTGAGGTCTGTGGGCTAATGGGGGGTGGGTGCTGCCCCTGGCTCAGCCACTGGCTCAGGCACTGATTTAGGATGAGTGGCATTTGGTCCAGAGCCTTAAAGGTCTAATGACATCTCCTGCCGTCCCAGCTAATAAACAAGAGAGGTGTGGACTGGCTGTGTGCTGATTGCAGTTTATGAAATGAACAGCAGGTGGGAGAGAAGCAATAGGCATCCTCCTAGACCTCCAGCTAACAATGCCACCTCTGACAGCATGTAGCCTGCTGGACCCGAAATCAAACCTTGGAAATGAGGAGTGGGGGGCAGGAGCAGAGTGGTGGGGTAGAGGAAGGAGGAAGGTGGGATAATGGGATTTGTGTATGAGATTATTTTTGGTTTCACTCTCTTTGGTCCTTCTTTTCCCATTGCATAGTCATATTTCTCTGTTGCCTGGCAGTTTTGTCATCTGTCGGCCTTTCCCAAGCAGTCTGCCTCCAGATGATATCTGCCTACCTTGGTGGCAGGCACCTCCCTGGCTATTCATCTGTCTCTTGCCTCCTGCCTTTATGTTTTGTCAACCTGTTCATTTCAAATCCGTTTCTCTGTGCCCCATCTTGCTCCTGTCCTTATGCCTATCCATCTATCTCCATTAAAATCTGAATATTGAATATCAATAGAAATAACACAGCCTGTTTGGGGAGGAGGTTGTTTGCCTGATGCTTTATGACTGACTGTTGATTTGTGGTCAAACTCCACGGCCATAAAAGGGCTGTGCATCAGGCAAATGACATAAAATGCACACATCAGCAATTAAAATCAGCTGTATTATCTGGGCACCCAGCAGGGCTGCCTAGTTAAGGCCCTGCCAATGTTTTGATTATTACAACTCTGTACAAGAATTCACGCTGTTCCTCTCTCCTCACCCCCACCTCTGACAGCTGACCCTTCCTCTCTTTCCCTGTGCCTCACTGCTGACCCTGTGCTTGGATTCTCCCTGCACGATGGAGCTTCCACGATCTTCCCTCCCCTCCCTCCAAGTCCTCTCAGTGCAACGCAAAATCCTCTCTGCCCCTCTCCTCCCTAAACGCAGAGTGCATTTCTGCACTTCGGGATTCCTGCCAGCAGGAATGTTGGGATGGTGGGGATGTTTCCCTTAGGGCTGTTAGCAATGATGGGATGTTTTCCTACCTGCCGCGTCCATTCCGAATCCCAAATCCCTCCCTGAAGCCCCAGCTGCCTCTGTCCGTGCGCTCCCCCCTTGCAGGTTCTCATCACCTGAGCGCTGCCTGGGAGCAGCGCACAATTGCAGCAATCCCAGGGATTGTGTGGAGCTGCTGGGCTGCAGCAGGAGCCCCGGCTGTGCCTGGGAGCAGCAGGGATTGTGTGGAGATGCTGGAGTGCAGCAGGAGCCCCGGCTGTGCCTGGGAGCAGCAGGGATTGTGTGGAGCTGCTGGGCTGCAGCAGGAGCCCCGGCTGTGCCCGGGAGCAGCAGGGATTGTGTGGAGATGCTGGGCTGCAGCAGGAGCCCCGGCTGTGCCTGCTCCCAGCTGCAGGGAGAGGGAGGGTGTCCCTTCCTTCATCACCTCCATGCTCTCACACCCCTCCTCTGAGTGCACCTCAGCCCCTTCTCCCTGCTGCATCCCTCCCACAGGCTCTTCTCCCGTTCCCTTTCGGTCTCCCTGGATTTCCAGCTCCAACACGGGAATGTTCCCTGGATGTGCCGCCCTCTGTTCCCTCCGTGCCGCAGTGTGATTTTTGGGCTGTCTCTACCACTTACAGCACGTATTGAAAGGACCTTGTGGTGCACAAACTCTGCGGTTGTATTTGAGCACTCACCTGTCTTTGCATCCCTTAATTGTAAACACTTAGGCTGCTTTTAATGAAATGATTTCAGAGTGGAAGCTCCACTATAGTATTTAACTTAGTGCTGTGGGTTTGTTTTGGTGTCTGGCCAGTAGAGACTCTTTAAAGTAATTCCATGCCTCTCATTTTTCACTATGAGGATGGTCAAACACTGTCACAGGTTTCCCAGACGAGTTAGGGATGCCCCATCCCTGGCAGTGCTCAAAGCCAGGCTGGATGGGGCTTTGAGTAGCCTGGTCTCGTGGAAGATGTCCCTGCCCGTGGCAGGAGGCTGGAACTGAATGATCTTTAAGGTCCCTTCCAACCCAAACTATTTTATGATTCCAGGATTTTGTGATGTCAATTTCCTTCTGGTTCAGCATTTGCAAAAGGGGCTGGAGAAAAGTATCTCCTGCATCTTCTTTGTGGACAAGTCTGGTCATGGAGTGAATCAGGGATGGTGTAACCTAACCTCAGGCAGGAAATGCCATTTGAGACTCTCCAGAGCATCCAAAACACCAGCCAGCAGCTGGAAATGGGAGGCAGGCTCTAGAAGGGGCATCTGTGGGGACAGTGACTAAATGAACTCCTTCTTGATGCTGAATCTTGCAGTGAGTGTCAAAACCAGGCTGGCCTGAGGACACACCCAGATTCCATGCTGCCTCCTTCCCACCTGGTAGGAAATTCTCCTGCAGGGTGCAGGAATGGGCAGGTTTAGATTTTTCAGCTGCTTTATTCCACCATACTAATTATTTGCCTTCCACGTAGCCTTAGGAGGCCAACTACCTGTTGATCCAATAGTTAATGGAATGAGGAGAAGGAAACCTTTGAGATATTTTGACAATTTTTGGATGGATTAGGAGGAACTCTGGAGAAAAACCACCTGCAACCCAGAAAAAACTTGTGAAGTCTATGAGATTTGAGCCTACATAATACCCTGTTAACTCTCCCAATCTTTGTTAAATTATGGTCATTCCCGCTGGCAGACCAGGAGGAGGGAAAATTGCACCAGCTTGTGCTGCCCACACATGCATGAATAAGAGATTTTCTGGGGTGTTTGCATGAAATGCAGATTTTTGCATGAAAGGGTACGAAATAATATTTTTAAGTGGTGAGTTCCAAACTTTCAACTCATGATCTGGCTTGCTTAGACATATATCGTATATAGCACATGATTATAATTTTCTGGCAGAAGTTTTAGAATTATCCAAGGTAATTAAAGGGGACACCAAGGGAAGAATACCTTTTAATTCTCCTTTTCCTACTGTCTAGCATGCAAAAAAAAAAATAAAATCACCCAGGCAGCTGCACACCCCTACCTTTGTAATTGCTGGAAATGAGTTCTACTTACCTAGAGCAGTGATTCCATTTCCAAACACATGTGGCTATCCTGGTCTTGCTGGAACCAGTGACAAAATTCTAACTAGCTACAGTATTTGCCAATATTCATGGCAAATGCTTATGCTCCAGATGGTTAGGAAGATTTCCATTTTCCATGTGCGTTATTTCCATGTTTTGTAGATTCACAAACATATTTTGCTTTAATCTGTGGTTTTTGTTTTATTGTGACAGTGGACAGTAAATTATGCCTTAAAACTGATGCTTTCAAAGCTCTGAGACCAGCCTTAGAAATGTTTCATGGAGGTCTCTGTGTGTTTGCTTAATGTTTAGCTTTAAAACCGCTTATTTGTGTTTAGTATTGTGTGAGGTCAAGCCAGGAAGGTGAGGCTGCTTGCTGAGTCACCACTGAGCAAACAGGGACCTTTCTTAAATTCACAGAATCAGAGAATCAAGAATGGTTTGGTTTGGAAAGGGCCTTAAAGATCATCTCATTCCAATGCCTGCCACAGGCAGGGAACCTTCCATTAACCAGCTTGCTTAATGTCCCATCCAAACTTTGATTGACAGGGATTTATACCCTATCAAAACATATTTCAGTCATTTATTCTGGTGTCTTTTTCTCCATTCCTTAATGATGCAACAGGCCAAATGAGGTATATTTCTCTTGAAGGGAAATAAATGTTGGTTTGCCTGTGCATGTGGTAAAAACCCAAACAAGCATTTGTCCATGTGCTGCTTGGAAAAGTGAAGGCAGCACCTGACCACGAAGGGAATGTGTTAAAAAGTATTAACTGAGGTGGAAAAGCAGCTGCAAGGCCCACCTGGCCAAAAGGATTTCCCACTCCTTTGGGACATGAGTGTGGCCTCACCCTCAAGGGTGTAAGCAGGGTGAGGCATCTGGGGCTGGGAGAACTTTTCCCTCCTGACAAACTGCTCTGCTGCTGTGAAGACGGAGGAGATGGGGGAGGATGAGGAGAAAGCACTGCACCAGAGTAGGGGATGAAACTACAAGGAAGAACAATTCCAGGGCTTAACTGAAGTCCAGGAAGAGGTCAAGAGGATGGCACAGGGGGCTTGTTGCTCTTACCATGCAAGAGGCTGCATTCCATGAGCTGTAAGGGTTCCTGCCTGGGGAGGCAGGCAGGGAAGTGACACTTGGCAGGGGTTATCATCAGCGTGGCAGGCACGAGGCAGGAGCCAGCAGCAGGCTGCTTCCAGGAAACCTGCCTGTCTCTGCAACCTTTAGCAGCCTCATCTCCCCTCGGTGGCAGAGGCTGGAGGGATGTGAGGTGATGGTTCTGCTGATGGGGAGATTTGGTGCTGAGACTCTTCTCGTTGGTGTGCAGGTGCCTGTTAATGCTCCTGGCTGCTGCTTGGGGAGGGGTGTTTTGCTCCCTTTTTTGGTTTTCAGAGGGGTGGCCAAACATGGAACAAATTAAACATCAAAAATTGTGACTTTCAAAAATGCTGGGAGGATCTGAGATAAGTTATCAAAAGCTGGGAAATTTGGGGCTACTTTCAGTTTAATGCTGTGATTTTTACCAGCCTGAGAAGAAGAGGGAAAAGGGTAGTCCCAAGGTCACTTCAAATTACAGGGCTTTGAGAAGCATTGCTACTGCTAACAGAAGAGTTGGCAGAGGAGAGTTGCAGAGGTACAGGCCTATAAAATGCATTATTAAAGAAAATCTGAGTGAAATGGCAACCAGAATGGAAAACAGCAAATAATACTTACAGCATTAGAAATTCATTTCAGTTTTATGGCCTATAGCTTGGGTATAAATATAAAGCATTGCATTAAAATTCATGATAACAGATTATAGTCTTCTCCTCTGTCTGCATCACTGCAGGCATTGTGCTTGCAAGAGAGTTGTGCTGAGCAATCTGGGGACAGGATTGATAACTCCTGTGGCAGTTGGTGGTGGCTTCCTCCATTCACCATCTCAAAAGCAGCCATCAAGCAGCACCACCATGCCTAGTGACAGCCATCCAGACAATCCTGACACCAGGAGTCAAATTGCTGCAGGTGCTGAGTGATGCTGAGAGGAGCTGTGCTGCTGCATGGCAGTGGGGGACATGGAGGGACATGCCTGCCTCCCCCTGTCACTGCCAGCTTTTTGATCTTCTGCAATCTTCATGAGCTATTTTCTACAGTTATAATGTATTCTAATTCTCTTTAAGATTATTCCAGCCAAACTGGACACGTATTTATGTGAAACAGAAGTAGCAGCAACACAGCTAAGATTTTGTCACGATTTTCCTTTTAAGACAGCTTTACTAATCTTCTCACTCTGTTGCTACTGGAGGTTTTTTTGGTGTCGTGTGTGAGAGACAGAGATTGCTTTCTATTTCCCAGAATTTCCTGGAAAGCATCATTAAAATTGTCAAGGTGGGATGGGGATGGATGGTGTTACCCAGTACGTGGATGCAGCCAGGAGAAACGTGCTCAGCAGCCTCTGACGGGACAGCATTTCTCAGTCAATTGACAGCTTTGAGAAACTTGCCTGAGGTATTTATTATGTTTGAACAATATTGTAAAATATGTTTTATATCTCAGCTTCATGATTACTGGCCCGAGCTCCAAGTTCATGTGATGTTTCTTGTGAAGCTAATGTGCAGCACAGAGCTATTTTGCATTAGAATACTCTTTGATTTAGCAGTGTGATCAAAGTGCTGCTGTAGGAGATACCTGGGCTGAGGAGTTATCTGGGTTTTCTTTCTCCAAAAAAGACAGCAGGGGTCTTCAAAAGACAATGAACATTTTGTAGTAAACATTTTGTGAGACGTGAATGTCATTAGGATTGTGATTTGGAGTGAGAGAGGAAAAACTCTCAGTTCTGATTGCTGTGGTTTAAGGCTCTGTCCATGCCTTTTCACTTCCAGTTTCCTGTCCAGATTCACTGTCAGACTGTCCAACGAGGGTGTGGAGAGTCCCTCACTGTAGATATTCCAGAGCTATCTGTGCCACGTGCTCTGGGATGACTCTGCTGGAGCAGGGAGGTGGGACCTGCTGACCCACTGTGGTCCCTCACCACCCATCCTGTGATTCTGGTGATTCTCAGTGGATGTTAGCCCAAGAGAGCTCCAAGGAGCTATTTAGCTATTTAGTTTTTATTTAGCTTCTTACAGCAAGCCACTGAGGGTTTCTGGAAAGCAAAGCAACTCTCTCCTGCCTGTGCACCATGTGCCTGCACAAAGCTTTGTGTCTTTGAATCAATGTTTGATGTGATAAACTCAGATTTATCCCTGTCAATTCATGCATTTTTACCTCCTTCATTCAGTGAGGAAACTTCTAATAGTCACCAGTTTTGTGAGGGTGTGTTTATCACCATAAATAAAAATATTTAGCACTGTTCATCAGCAGGATGAGCTCGGGATGAGCTGCCTGGAGGATCTGAGCTCCAAGCGGGTGGACAGCACCGTGCCGAGGAGGAGCACGTGCAAGTGGAAATGTCAGCTCTGGCTGCAGCTCTGGCTGTGCAGCTGGCTGCATTTTACACTGGACAATGCTCCTTTCTCAGAGAGGGACAGGGAATGAGTTCATCATTCAGGGGCTGCATTCAGCAGCACACAATCCCCAGTGAGTCACTGCTGAAATGATGGCAGGGCAGGAAATCACAGCTGCCTCCTGTGCAGTTATCAAATATTCCCCACTGCTGGCAGACACAGCCACGGCCAACACGAGCAAGAGGTGATTTTTACCCTCTCCTTTGTCTAGGTCTGAATCAAGCCCAGCACTTCTACCCCCTCTATCTGTACAGAGATATTTTTTTATAAAAAATGACTTGAGCCATGTGTGACTGGTGTGGTGACAGCTCCTGCAGGCAGCGGTCAGGCAGCAGCAACAGCTCTGAGACACATGGATTGCCCAAATCCATCTTTTGGCTCAACTTGGAACCTAAAGTTGGGAAAGGTTAATGTAGCTAATTCTACTGCTAATCAATTTAGCAGAAGCATCCAGTTAACATAGTTGTGTATTAATCCTAAATAATTTCCCTGGACTTTCCCAAGGGCCTCCAGTATGATGTTCTTTGATGCTAAAAGCTCTGGTTTTATGCCTTTCACTTGCAACTTGGAATGTGCTGTTCTGCATTTTCAGAACAAAACTCTGCAGCATGCAGAACACTGATGGTATAAAGCAGGATAAAATAAATTAAATTTACTGCAGTATAGATAGTGCAGTGGACATTGCAATACTTTATTTCTTTTCATGATTAATTAAAAAAAATCCCTCCACTGAGATTATCTGATTATTCTTCTTTGGATGGTATTTTGTAGTCTTTTGTCAGATTTCTAGTCTAGTTTGCTGGGCATACACAATTAAAGAAAAGCCTTGATTATAGTGTTAGAAATTAAGTAAATATATTTGAGGCCAGGACTGGGGATAAATTCAGAAATACTGTGAAGTCTCTGGGGGAGAGGGACTGGATGCAGTCTGGGTCAGTAATTTCTGTGGAGGGAAAGCTGGACAATATGAGCCTTTCTCTACCACTCCTGTATGATAATGTACAGATCAGCTTCCCTGAGGTCTTGGGTGAGTGGGGCTGCTCCCACTGACAGGCAAATTCAAGTGATGGGAAGGATCTCCAGACCTTCTCTTGTCCTGATGCTCTCCAGCAGCAATGGAATTAAGAATGAGCCTTTCTGGACCAAGTGGTTCGTCCATTTTGGAGTGACTGTACCCACTGACCATGTAATTCCCATAATTTTGAGCTGTGTCTCAGCTTGCACTGCACATACAGGATTATGAACATCTGACCTCCCAGGTCCACTGTCAGTGAGAAATGAAGGACTTGTTTAACCATGGTCTAAGGAACTTCTGATAGTCCTTCACAGATTCACAGAACCCTTTGAGTTGGAAGAGATTTCCAAGATCATTGAGTCCAGCCTTTGACTGATGCCCACCTTGTCCCCAGCTCAGAGCCCTGAGTGCCACGTCCAGGTGACACCTCCAGGGATGGGCACTGCAAAGCTCCCTGGGCAGCCCCTGCCAAGGCCTGAGCTCCCTTTCCATGGGCAAATTCCTGCTGCTGTCTACCCTGAGCCTCCCCTGGCACAGCTCAAGGTTATGTCCTCTTGTTCTGCCTCTGCTTACCTGGGAGAAGACTCTGACCCCACCTGGCTCCAGCCTCTGGGGTATGGACAGAACTACGAACCTGTATAGATTTGTTATCTTCTGTATTTTTTTTTTTTTTCAGTGTTCTGCAGGAATGGGTAGAGAAAGAGAGCAAATTAATTTGCTGGATGTTTGTTTTGAAGGAATTCAGATCACCTGTCAGCCTGATAAAACAGCTTATGAATCAAAACTGGAAGTTTAAAAGGGAGAAACAAGTGTAATGTCATCCCATACTACAGAGATGGGCTAAACACAAGGAAATGAAGGGCTTGGGAACACAACACAGCACGAAGGAAGTGTTGCAAAAATTGCAGCTGGGACTTTTCTCTTTGGATGATCAGACAGGAACAGGACAGGATGGGTATGCACACACACTCTGAGCCTTAAATCCTCTCTTTTAATCTTTATCAGACACAACAATTTCCAGGGAATGACGGCACTTGGTATAAAGAGAAGAGTGACATGACAGGAATACCTGTAAGCAGAAGCTGTCATGTGGTTTTGATCATTTTGCTGCTGTAAAAACCCCACATCTTCATGCATTTTTTTTCAAGAAATAACCATAGCTGTGTCTCAGATTCTGTCTAGTTACTTGTTAACACTCACCTCTCTGGATCTTTATGCTTTCCAGCTGCTACAGATGGGATAAGCTGTGGTGCCAGGCAGCTTTTGCATGTTTTGGGCTTTCCTGTGTGGAACAAGAGAATAAACTGAGCTATAAATGGGGAATATAACACAGTCCTGTACGGGAGACAAAGGTGGGATTGTGGGGTTGTTGGAGAGGTGTTTATTGAGTCTTAGAAAGTAAAATTGCAGAAACAAACCATACACTTCACATGGATTCTGGATTTTTTTTTTCATATTCTTTTATTACTCAGTAGTTCTGAAATCTTTAAGAAAACCAAGAGAAATCAGCAGGCTCACCAATCCAAGAAGCAGTTTTTTATAAACATGTCAGATGGTGACCAAACTGTGTTCAGTTGCAAATGCACCCAAGGAAGCAAGAACACACCTACGAGAGAAACCACAGGCACCATCTGTCTTTATTTAGGAAGTGCAGTCTTCCCACTTCTTCCCCTTTCTTTCCACTCCCTTCCTCTCCAAATGACTTCCAACTATCAGAATGTCCTTGAATAAAGCTCTCTAACTCTGTCAACAGGTTTCAGTGCAATAGCAACAAAAAAGCCTCATTTTTTTCCTCCCTTAGCAAGTTATTCAGCTACTATTATTATTATTATGTGAAGTTATTCAGCTACTGAAATGAAATGTCCACCTTTTGTATGCTGTAAATTCCCTTTTTCTTGGTGGGGAAGTGAGTTGTGGGAGACAAGGATCACAGCCAATATTTCTTAGAATTCTTATTATTCATTAAGCTGCTATTAGGGGTCAAAACAAGCTGATATTGTTAATGGCAAATAACTATTCAGGGAGTGCACTCACTCAGCAGTGGACTTGCACCACCGTGGAGCAGAGAGCTCCCAGCTGGAGCAGAAGATTTGGGGCCATTTATCCAGAAGCAGAGGCTTGTTCTGATGTCCTGTGACCTTGAACAAATGCAGCAAACTCTTGGTCCCGTATTTATCAATTCTTGCATGTTCAAAAAAAGATCATTAGTCCCCAGGGCTCATCACTTCTCAGGAAGTTTTCACTCCTTACATTCTCAGCATGTATTTTTATTTTTGGCATCATGTTGTCTTGCAACATCTTCTTCCATCCACATTTATAGGCACCTACAGTACCCACTCTCATGGAAAGGGCCTTTATGATGCTGAAGCTTTTCATTGTAAAGTTTGCTGCATATTTTATTAACCTTAAGAAACAATACAACAGTGACATGCAAAGAGAAATTGTGGCAGTCATCACATTCACCCATCACCTCTGCCAAACACTGTGCTGCAATAAGCAACATAAGCTCACAAAACATTTCTGCAAGCTGTGCCACCTGCAGGTTTGAACTGCAAGATCAAACCCCTGACTGCTTTCAAGGGGCTGGAGCTGTTCTGGGTGAAATGGCCAGAGCAAACAGATCCACCATTACCTCAGAAATTTTCTCCTTCCTCAAAAGTGAATCAAAGCCAACACCATTTTTAAAGGCTAAAATCTAAGAATTGATGTGAAAAGACAGACATAAGAAATAACATCCACCCTACCCTGATGATACTCAATTATTGGAAGTTTGAAAAAATGGTGAGAAAATAGACAGAAAAAATATGTGTTTGTACTCTCTGAATTAGGGGGTTAGGGTTGGTTTTGCATCTTTCTCACTCCCACAGTTTTTCCCCTGTGCTTGGCACTGATCAGGCTGCACCTTAAATCCAGTATTCAGTTTTGGGGCTCTCCCTACAAGAAAGACACTGAGGGACTGGAGCCTGTCCAGAGAAGAACAGTGGAGTTTGGGAAGAGTCTGGAGCACACCAGGAGAAGCTGAGGGAGATGGAGGTGGTTCTTCTCCTGAAGAAAAGGAGTCTCAGGGGAGATCTTATTGCTTCCCATGACTCCTTTGAAAGGAGGTTGTATCCAGGTGGGTGTCAGTCTTCTCTCTCAGGAAACAATGTCAGGATGATAGGGAGCAGGGGGAGGTTTAGACTGGATATTATGAAGAATTTCTCCATGGAGAGGGTGGGTAAACATTGGAGCAGGCTTCCCAGGGAACTGATAGAATCACCATCCCTGGAAGTGTTCCAAAAACATGTGGATGTGGCACTTGAGGACATGGTTTACTGGTAAACATGGAGGTGGTGCTGAGTCAATTGTTGGACTCGATGATCTTAGAGGTCTTTTCCAACCTTATAATTTCTGTGATTCTAAATTGCTCCATTTCACTTGTAAAACTCTTTCCTATGTGAAAATGCTTTTCCAAACATCTCTGTCTTGGCTGGGCTTCCTCAGCTGGAACAGGGGAAATAAAGGTGATGTTGAGGAGACCAGCAGGTGACTTTCCATGGCAGAAACACTGCACAAGGTCAGAGAAAATCTATTGAAGGATGAAGTGACTCTGATCTGAGTGAATCAGCAAAGGGAGGAGCAGTCCTGGATGAACCTAACAGAACCCCTAGCCATCCTTAAGATTATTGTGGAAACTGAGGGCAAGGAATGCTTGCCTTGTTTGTCGTGATGCTTATGGTGAAGGGTGGTTGTGCTGCATAACCCTGCAAAGTACAAACACAGCAGCTTTCTCCAAGGCCTTTCAAGGTCCTTGAAAGATAGACTTTGTGCCAGAGTGTACTTTGGAGTGCAGAAGGAGGGAAAAGGGTGCCTGTTCCTCTGCTGCTGGGGTTCTGCACACACCCTGGTAGAAGCCACTAGTCCTATTTCTGTGAGTCTTTGTCTAGGAAGAAAATCAGAGAAGGCAATTTAAGAGGTACTCCTGGAGTGTTACCAGAGAAAAGAAGAGAGGATTTGTCTACAAAATAGAGGTGATACCTGGAATTGGAGAAAAGCACCCCATTTAAGCCTGGGAAAACAAATCCCCATGGCACATGTGAGCTGCTATGCTTGGTGAACACTGAGAGACACGATTTGTATCATGTTTTCCCTGAGATTTGAATGTCTACTCAAGCAACATATGTCTCACTGTCCTTGTTCATCACCAGAGCATCTTGACAGAATGATGGGCTACAAATCATCCAGTCCCTTCCCTGTTACCCTGTTATGTGGGACATGTCCTTCTCTGCAGTTTTAGAGTCACCTAGGGAGTGAATATGGAACCCACTGCTTTCCCTTTAGGCTTTTTCCTGCAGTGTGTTTGCACATCCATGGGATGATCTTGGATAGTCTGATTCAGAAGAGAAGGTTCTGCCTGTGCATACACATTGTGATGCATATTCCAACATTTTTTGAATTTTACAACATCCACAGCTTTTGAGTGACATTTGTCATCTCCTCAGTGAGGTGGGAACAGAGAAGACAGTAGAATTAAAATGAAAATGTTTTCTCATTTTGAACATTTTCTTCTTTTAGAAGAAGAGTCCAGGTGTACCCAGTGAAGTTCTGGAGAAATACAGGGCAACCAAAGGAATGCAAAAAGTTTCAGTGATGTCCATAGAGGAGATTTCTGCCTCATTTTTCCTTCCTGCCTGCCAAACAATAGTATATTAATATTATTAGTATAATAGTAGTATACTACTATTATATATATAGTATATAATACTATATAGTATATATAGTATTATAGTATATATTATATAATAGTATATACTTTTATAATAGTATATTAATACTATTAGTATAATAATAGTATATTACTATTATTATTACCTTAGTAATAAGGCACATCTTTACCACATGAGACTCATACCCAGACTAGAAAGGAAAGACACTATTTTCCCAAAATTCCGTTCCAAACTAATTCCCCAGCAAAATTTATTATAGTTATTCCAACAGACCACCAGAATGAAGCAGTTCACAAAAAGCTCTGAACAAGACAATCAGGGGTGTTTGTGCTCTTTTCCAGGTCTTTGTTTTCCAAGCCATTTGCATGAGATTTACTGCAGTCATATTTCCTGAGACCCACCTCTTCACAATAATTTACATTCTTCTCCAGCAAACCATATACCACTGGGAGTCTTGCAGAAGTTCTGAAAGCAAATCCTACATTTATTGACTTTCAGCTTGTGGAATTGGCTCTGTTTATCTGCTAAACTGGTTCTTCCTCATTGCTTTTCTAGTGAGTATCCTTTGGTTTCACCAGATTCAAAACTTCCAGAGTCTTTGCCTGTCTTTTCAGTTTGATACCTCTGCTCTCTGCATTTCTTCCACAGTGTCCCAGATATCTGGCTTTTAGAACTTGTCCTTCCTCAGGAACCTGTCCTACTCTCTTGTTCACTCTTTTTCCTCCAAAAAGCCTTTTTATCTTAATGCAATTTCACTCCTTCCAAGTGTTGCCAAAACACAGAGCCATGTCTCTGAAATGTGACTTGCTTTGTCCAGAGAATAACCACACTTTGTGATATTAATTTTTCCTTTAACTTCATCCGAAGATGAAACTGAACCACAGAACTGTAAAAGTGTTTCCTGGAAGGGACCTCTGGAGATCACCTGGTCCAGGCTCGTGCCCCTGCAGAGCAGAATGATCACCACCACTGAGTCAGGGAAGCTGTGGCTTTGCCCATCCAAGCCCTGATGAAAAATATGTGGTACTTCTGGGTGACCTTTCCCAGTGTTTCCCTGCACTCCTGGAGAGATTTTGGCTATGTCAAAATGCTCATGAAATAGTTGTTGACTGACAGATGCAAGGAGTGTTAGGACAATGCTCTTGGGCACAAGTTGTGACTCTGGGGGATGGTGCTGTGCAGGGCCAGGAGCTGGACCCTGCTATCCTTGTGGATCCCTTCCAGCTCCACATATTCTGTGGTTCTGTGATCTACTGCATGATCCCAGATCCTCCCATCATCAATTTAAGCAAGCTTAGTTCCTCTGGCTGATGTAGGCCTCCCTCAGCTGATGTAGGCCCTGGGTCAGTCTTTTGTCCTCCACTGGGCCCCCTCCTTTTTCTCCTTTTGAACTGGGGTGCCCCAAGCTCAGCACAGTAAATTCAGCTGTGCTCTGACCACTGCTGAGCAAAAGGAGATTCATAAGTTCCTTTGATTCCCTGACCTTGCTCCTCCAATTCAGCCAGGCACTTGGATTGTTTTATTTGGATTGAGGCCACACCAGAGTCCACCATGACAAATAAATTTCAGCTGCTGCAGAGCCAGTTTCTCCTCTTTGGTGCTGATGCACAGGGTTACTCCATCCCAAACTGCAGAGCTCTGTGCTTCTTATTTAAGCCCATAAGGTTTCTGTTCACCATGACCACAAGTTTTTCCCAGCCTCTCTTATGGGAGGACTACGAGGAAGCCAGACAGGAACCCTTTTTCAGGAACTGTAGTGACAGGACAAAGGGGAATGGGTACAAAGTGAAGCAGGCCAGGTTTAGATGAGATATTGGGAAGAAAATCTTGACTGTGAGGGTGGTGAGGCCCTGGAACAGGCTGTCCAGGGAGGTTGTGACTGCTCCATCCCTGGAAGTGTCCAAGGCCAGGCTGGACAGGACTCTGAGGAACCTGGGACAGTGGAAGGTGTCCCTGTCCATGGCAGGGGGTAGGAATAAGATGATTTTTCAGGTTCCTTCCAACCTAAACCATTCTGTGTTTCTGTGATTTCTCTGCTGCCCACACAGCCCTGCTGTGGATGGGTTTAGCAGGAAAGGGGAAGAGGAAATGTTCTACATCTACTGCATCCCTCCAAAAACCACTCTCCTGTGGCCCAGGCTGCTGAAGGTATTTTTGTGTCCCAGAGTCTGGCACTCCAAGCTGGTGTCTCCTCCATGGTTTTTGGGAGCACAGGGCTCCTGGGTGCCATGCTCAGATGTTTTAACCCTGCACACTGTCCAGGCTGAGGGAGCAGGGGGATTACCCAGCTGTGTCCTGTCTGCATGGGCAGAGATGTTTGTGCTATCAATAGTCCCTGGGAAATTCAGCTGTTAGTGAGCAAAATGTGGCTTCTCTGTTGTGCCGCGGGTAATACACTCTATTGATCAGAATTTTTCACTAAAGCACTGGTAAAATGTCTAATGACATGTCTGAGAGAGGAGTGCCTGGTGCCTGTGGTCCCTCCCACATTGGACTGAAATGCCCTCTGCACTCAAAGAACCTAAAGCACTTTTGACAGCTGAACACAGTCTATGCAGCTCTTCCAAAAATGTTTGGGGTGTGCGTCTTCTTGTGATTCTATGAAAAGATCACGAGCAGCTTTTTAATGAGGCCTTTGTTTTGGATGCAGTGTGTTGCATAATAAAGCTGAAAATAGTCGTGGGGTTTTTTTCTGGGTCAGCTGTCTGTCATTTCTGCTGGTTTCCATATTTCTGCTGATTCCTCTGAGAAAACTGAAATTATAGAAAGCACACTATATGAATAAACAGATCAGTCAGGTTGCTTTCATTAAAGTTTTAAGGGGTTCACTGGCCACAGGCTCTGTAACTTTTTCTGGTAATGTATTCTACAATTCCCTGCTCTTGGTTCCTCTTTTTCTTTCCTTGGTCAGCCTGGGTGAGTGATCTCCACACCTTTGTTTTCCTCTGCTATTGGAAATATACTTTTCCACCCATCCTCCAGTCAAGATGTTGCTCAAACCAACTATTTAGAAGTCTTCCTCTCATTTTAAAATCCTCAGTTTAAAATTCCAAACCCCTTCTCATCCTCAGCTTCCTCCATATCCTCTTTTCCTGGTACACGGTTCTCATGGAAAAAAATCCATTCTGATTTTCTGTTTTCTGGGGTAAAAATCCTATGTCTATAAAACTGTACTCTGAGAGAGAAATCCTGCACAGTGGCCTCTATAAAAAACCTTTATAAAGCTTTTATGAAAAAAGCAAGAACCAGAACAGAGAAATGTGGGGGTTTCTGACTATGGCTCAGCCTTCTGAGTGAATAGAAATGAAAGAATAAATGCCAAAGATGATGAGTATGAAACTACAGTACTTAAGATATTGTTAAAAGAATAGGTGAGGCTAAAGTAATATATGTGTTTCTCTTCTTTGTATACAATTATTCTACACAAAGAATGTGAGATGCTGGGCAGCAATGTCATGGTTTGACACAGAAGAAAACAGGGATTTTATTTTTAACCGCGCTGCCTCTTGATCCATTTGTGATAATGTCAGGAGTTCCAGGAGGGCTGCAATTCCATGTGGTGACAAACAGCCTGGCAAAACCCTGCTGCTGCCTATTCTGCAGCAGGAATAGATGTTGGTGTCTATTTGGAAACACTGCACTTGTGTAGTGCCTTTCAAGTGGCTTTCCCTGCATCCCTGGGAGTTGTCCCCATGCCCCATTGGGGAAGTGGCCTCACGCTGCCATAGGAGGAAATGTGAAATCAGAAAAGAAAGTCTGCCCTTTCAAAAACGCTGCTGCATCAGGCCTTGATCCTGTAAATTCTGTTGAGGAGAAACTGCAGGTGAAAATAAGGGATTCTTCATCAAAACGAGGTGATCTGGTCCACAATAAAATTGATTTGTCTGATTTAGGAGGTGCCACAAGGACTATGCATTATAACGTGCTAGAGAAATTTATGCTTGGCAGGAACTCCTAAAATCTTAGTTCTAAGGAAGCAAAGGCTGTAAAAAAGATGAAGGCACGTGTGAAGATTTCTCAAGTGAAACTTAGAATCAAGTCTTTATAGGATATTTGTGTATAAAATAAAACATAGTATATTTTATTCCAGATGTGATTTGCAAGTGTAATACAACCCTGAGTTTGCTGAGTCTCATAAGGACTCTCATCATGGAGCATCTTTGCTGTTTCTATAGATTGTCTTTTAAAATTGATTGAAATTTCAGTCAGACCAATCTGAAAATGCTTAGAAAAGATTAATGCAGTCCTTTCATTGTGTCTCAGAAGCTGACTGAAAATTTTGAAATAGTTTTCTTGTTTAAATGCAGATACCAACAGTTTTCCTGAGGTTGCCAAGCAGTATTGTAGAGAAACTTGTGCATTGATCCTTCTTCCTACAGTCAGTGACTTGAGGGCAGTGGGTTTTGTGAAATAGTATTCAAGACCTCTAATTAACACCACGATTGCCTTTTGATGTTAGAGAAGGTGATGTCTTCATTGCTTTATATTCACAATATCCACAGTGCTCTTCCAAGTTAATGGCACATGGGATACTTAAAATCCAAAGGAACAAATTTTCTGTCTATTTTTCATATGTTGGACAAGTTCTTTCCAGCTCATTCTGGATTATGTCTGTGTTGCTCCTTAATTTTTGACATAGTTCATATCATGTTTTGAAATACTTGGATTTTCCATACTTAATTTCTAGAACTCCACCTGCTACTTTTATGTTTAAGCATATTTGACTGGATGAATTCAGTCAATGATATAATCACTACAGTTAATTGAAATGGTTGGTATTTTCAAAATGACTGTGAAATACAAAAGTTTGAAATAATAAAAACCCCAGAGCATTTTCCACTTTTTTTATTTTTTTTATTTTTTTGTGAACATTTCTATCCATTACCCAGTACCTCTGGGGGATCATTTTGAATTCTTAACAATTTTGTTGGATAAAAAGGAAACAACTCAGACTGTAGATATTATTTTAAGTGACAGCATTTTCTGTCTTTCTAACAACCCTCCTATTTGCAATTCAGGGATGGTATGGATCATCAGCTTTTACTTTTTGCACAGTAGACTGCAAAACAGCCACTCTGTGTATTGAACACAGAAAATTCAAGCTGGTGATTGTTTTTATAGAGAACTTCATTTTGAGATGCTGTGCCTACCCACTGGAAATTTCTGTTTTCCCTAATAGTTCACAATTCATGTATCCAGTGGCTATGGATCCCATTTGCTTTTTCACTTCTGCAAATGCAAAAAGACTCCAGCATCCTCTCCCTCATTCACATATCTCAGGCTTTACTTCAGTTCTTGTCTTAGGAGATACAAGGGTCTCAATTTTCTCATTAATACTCTTCTAATTTTTCAAAATGCCTTTCATTCACTGACTGAAGAGATTTTAGAGTATTTACCAGAACCTATACTAAGAACATTTATTTCAGAAGAGTATAGGAATTCATGGATGAAAACAATGAACCAAATTCTTAGACTCTCTAGCCCACCTTATCAATCGCTGCTGTTTTCATTTTGTAAAAGGTTAATATACATTACTGTGTACATGAACACAGATAAAATCATAAAATAGTTTGGGATGGAAGGGATCTTGAACGAAATGAACAATATCAGTTGGTTTGTTCCACATCCAAGGAGCCATTTCCCTATTTTGAACCACTATTAATCACACTGGTAATACTCTAGAGTAACATTCTTACATAGTATACAGATTATTTCTTCAAATACCAAAATTTCCTTGTTACCCTATTCTTGTAGCTTTGACTTGTATGTTTATCTAATGCACCCCAGAACTAATCAAAAACAGTCCTAGTGAGCAAAATTAAAACAGCAGAAGCAATCAAACTGCTGAATTTTGTAATATTATATTCCCATTTCTTAGCATTTACCTTTAAATGAAGGGGAGGTACACTGAACAAAGTCATTCAAAGCTAACTCAAATATTGGAAGCCTGCTGTGCCTCTTCTTTCCCCCAAATTACAGATAAAGTAGCTTTCCAAACAGCGCTACTCACTGAAAAAACTGAAATCAGATATCCCTACAATGTGTTTCCCTTGATAATGAGTGTGTCCCATCTGAAGGATGATGCATGCTCACATTCACATTTTCCCAGTTTATACCATTTTTTTACTATCTTTTTTTCCTAATGCCAGAAATAAGGTAGATAAAATGTGGCTATAAGTGATTTCAGAGCGTTTGTGTTACAAGAACACATTTGAGGAGGTTGGGTTTAACTGTTCAATATGGACCAGATTCTGCTGCTCTATAAATTTCCTGCTTTCAAGGGTAGACATCAGGGTCCTGAGAGTGCTAAAAAGCCTGAATAACCCTAACTGGCCTCGTCTTGGACCTATGTCTGTGGGTATGGAAATCAAAATTCAGCCCTGCAATGAAGTGATGTAAAAACCTTTCACAGTAAGGAGCATTGTTGTTAGCTGATATTGGCAAATGTTAATTTGATAACCATCATGAGTAATTGAAATAGTGCAAACTGCTCTAGTTAAAATATTCCCTGTTATTATTATTATTATTTCTGCAGCCCCCAGAGGTTTAGATCAGGGCTGGGTACTGCTTACTCTGTGGAGTGGGAGACCAGCTCTGATCCTGAGGTGTTTTGTGCTAAATAATGAAAGGCCGAGGAAAGGGAAAACCATCACCTTTGCAGGGAAGGAACATCAAGATGTAAAAGGTCAAACTGATGCCAAACAGAATTATACAGACTGAGCTGATCCAGCAGGGGCACGAGGAAGAAGATGGAGTGAACTTTAAATTTCCTTCTGGCACTCTGTAATACTGGGGGTTTTTATTCAGTTTCAGCTGTTTGTGTGTGTGTGTGTGTGTGTGTGTGTGTGTGTGTGTATTTTTGTTGTGTTTTTAGGGTTCATATTTCGAGTTCTCTAGATTAGGGAGGTGGTTAGGGTGTGGAAATGGAAATGTGAGAGGAAACATGAGAGTCTGGGATATGGTGAAGATCCTGGGTTGCTGTAGAGCTGTTTGCTCCTGGAGTGACTTTAGCTCCACAAGTGCTTCAAGAAAGCCATTGAGTGATCACAGATTTGTTGCATTTATTAATTTATTCATTCCTATTTAAAGCAGATTTTGTTCCTGATTTGTCAGAAAACCTGAGATGACTGTCAGCTTTTTCACAAACATGGTAAGACCTGCCTGTGACACAGTGCACCAAAACTGAAATGGCAGTAACCTGTCACTGGAAAGTTTGAGGTCTTTACTTTCTCTGCATGTTTTTGGTAGCAAGGCCTGGGTTAAGGACATTCTGCATTGTTTCTTTCTGCAGACCCACATTCTGTAGAAAAATAGGTTTCTCAGATCCTTTTCCTCTTAAAGACCTCCCACAAAACTCTCTGGTGTCCACAGAAATACCTGTGAACAGTGCACACCTGTCCCCTTTTAAAACGTTTCACTCACCCATCACTCAAATATTAAATCCCCCTAAACTTTCTCCTAAAAATTCACTGTTCATAAAGTTTCCACTGAAGATTTTCCAGTGCTTAGAATCCTCCTGCACTCCTGTCCTGGCTCAGATGAGGAGACACCTGCAGGCACAAGTCAGTCAGAAGTTTTTGGGGATAATGGTAAGGGATTATCAGTGCTAGAGCAGAGGGATTTGATATTCCTACATGTAAACCTGAAAAACTCCCTGCAGCTGCAGCAGGATAAAATTCCAGTCAGCTCTGGTGCATTGGTGGTGGTTCACAAGGTGGTGGTGAACCATTGAATATTGAAACAGAAATACTGAATTATTTCTGTTGCACAAGGTAATTCTTTTCTTTCATAGAGAAGGAAAAGGGTGGTTTAGAGAGCTGGTGGTGATGCCTTCTCACGTTTGGGATATGCTTTCTTTGCCAAAAAAAGAAAACATAAATAACTCATTTTGAAGTAGATTTCTGAAGATAAAGCTCTGTTTCTCACCTCAGCACAATGAGTCAAGCTGAGCCCTGCAGAAAGGATGGGGCAAAGCCCTTCCCAAGCCCACAGACCTTCCCACAGTCCAGGTGATCCTGCTGGAACTCTGCAAGACCTGGCCAACACCTGCCCAGCTGTGGGTCCTCCTGCTGCCCCATCACAGCTCTTGTCACTGAAGATGGATGTGGAAAATGTGCTGGCTGATGGAGCAAAGCTCATTTGGCACACATGGCAGGGGAGCTGCTTTACCTGCTTGTCTGGGGCAAGAAAGGAGGTGTGACTCTGCTGCATTCACTCCTCAGTTCAATCATCAGTGGGGTGACAACCCCAGGAGCTGCTGGCTGAAATTCCCCCCAGAGGCTGCCATCATTCATTCACCCCCTGGTGATGGTGTTTTTTCAGTATCACATCCCCTTTGATGGGTGTTTTCAGTATCACATCCCCTTCCCTGAGGTCTCTGCTGACCCCACAATCTGGACACTGCTCAGCCTGTGACTCTCCAGCTTTTTTTTTCCTTTTTTCAGGGGTCCTGAATTTTCTAATGAGAGGAGAAAGCTCTGTTGGCTTGTGGATTCACAGTTTGAGTTGCTGCCATCACATTGGCCTGTTCTTTCCACAAGCACTAAATTTATTTTAAAAAGAGCCAAAGAGTTTTATGAGAAAAGTCCATCTTTTCATGGGTGTGCCAATACACAGAAACAGTTATTTCCCATCTGGGATCTCTCTACATGGTAAGTATACATAATTTTACAACTCATCCACCTTAATAGATGCCCAAGAATGCTGAAAATAGGACCATAAATTTGTAAGAGATAAAACATTTTCATAGAAAAAGAAAATTCAAAAAAAATAAGCAAGGTCTGGGATGTTCTGGCACCCTTTCGAAAAAGATATTAAAACCCCCAATCCTGCCTTTTATTTTATGACCATGTATAAGAAAGCTGAAAAATTCCCAACTTCCAGTAAAAGATAAAAGATTAAAAATATACTTCTGCTCATTTTGTAGAAAACTGCTCTGTTAAATCTAAAATTTAAATCACAGTGTTTGATTATCAGCGCTCACCAAGAGGATTACAGAACAGTCATTAAATCTTATTACAAAGCGAAGTGCAGAAAGTAATTGCACATATTTGTAAGTAGCTCAGAATTGATTAAAAATGCATAAAAAAAAATCTGGAAAGTTTTCTGCAGGCTCAAGGCTAACCCCTCTGGGTAAACACACAGCATCTCATCCCACCAGGAACCTTCTCTGCATCCTCAGGGTGTGGCAAGGGGAGGATTTCTCCCTGGTTTGAGGACGAGGGCTCTGCACATGTGATCATTTGAGTTGCTGTGAGCTACAGGAGACAGGGAAGGCCTGCAGTCATGTTAAAGCCGGGAAGCTTTAGGAGAAGTTTAATTTAAGCTGTTCCTCGGGCTAAGCCTCTTCTTCCCCACCCTCCACTGAAGGCTGCTCCGAGGCTGCATTTTCAAAGCGATGTGTGGGGAATTAAGCGCTCCGCTTCTGTGGATGTTAATGTGATTTTGTGAGCAAATACCCTCCACTCCAGCGTGGCGCTGGGCCTGCGCTCTGCTCCGAGGGATGGAGTGCTCCTCGTGAGCAAAGGAGCTGTGCCAAAGCAAGAAAACTTTAGAAGAACATTTAAGTCTGGGTAGGATTGAGGCACGCAGGGTTTTGGCTGTTTGTTGGTCCTTTGGGATGGCGGGTGAGGAGCCTTCCCTGCAGAGGCTGAGCAGGAGGCTGGGATGGGTGAGGTGAGAAGGACATTGAGGGCCTGGAGAGAGTCCAGAGAGGGAAACGGAGCTGGGAAGGGTCTGGAGCCCCAGGAGGGGCTGAAGGGTCTGGAGAGTCAGTCCTGTGAGGAATGGCTGAGGGAGCTGGGAAGGGTCTGGAGCCCCAGGAGGGGCTGAGGGAGCTGGGAAAGGGGCTGAGCCTGGAGCAAAGGAGGCTCAGGGGGCCCTTGTGGCTCTGCACAAGACCCTGGCAGGAGGGGACAGCCGGGGGGGTCGGGCTCTGCTGCCAGGGAACAGGGACAGGAGGAGAGCTCAGGCCTCAGGCTGGGCCAGGGGAGGCTCAGGGTGGACAGCAGCAGGAATTTGCCCATGGAAAGGGAGCTCAGGCCTTGGCAGGGGCTGCCCAGGGAGCTTTGCAGTGCCCATCCCTGGAGGTGTCACCTGGAGGTGGCACTCAGGGCTCTGGGCTGGGGACAAGGTGGGCATCAGTCACAGCTGGGACTCGATGATCTTGGAGGTGTTTCCAGCATTCTGTGATTCTGAGTGTACTCACCCTCTGGATGACACAGGACAGAACAGCTTGAACACTTTTACACCCCCCCTTGTGCTCAGCTGTGGGATGGTGAGCACCCAAGTCAGTCTTTGCCTGAGGATAGTCTGATCCTCTGCAACCCTGGCCTCAGCATGCAACTTGTTCTTTTTGGCTTTCCATTTCAGCTACTCACACATCTTCCCTGGCAGCATGCACAATATTCCTGAAATGCTGCATTGTGTCATGGTTTGCCTTTCATTTGGGATTCTTTTTTTTTCTTTCCACAAGAGTGGTAGGTGGTGTTTTGGAGGAGATGGAGGTTTTTCCTTGCTTGCTGTTTTTTTTTCTCTTTTTATAAACAGTGCTTTCTCTGACATAAATCATACAAACCTCTTATTTTTCAAACTTTTCAGGGAGAGAGCAGGGCCTGTACATGGGAAGAGAAGGGATGTGCCTTTTCCAACAACTGTCTTACCACGCAGTGACTGGACAGTGACAGAGCTGGGGCTGTTACCTTGTGGGAATGAGGCACAGAGAGTCATGGCCTTGAACCTGCAGCATAGTTTCTCTAAGGGGACCTTTTTGATTCAATTCCCAGAGAAAAGGCACTTTGGTTATTCCCTGCAGTGTCCAAATCTGGGGATGTCACAATGAGAGCATGTTGAGTTTCTAATTACCAGTCCCACACTCATAAATTTACACCAGTTAATCTTTTTTTCCTGTTTCAGCTCTGATAATCATGTGAGAAGTGGAGAGATTACAAAAGATTTTGCTGTTCTGTATTCATTTAGAACATCTATAAGGGCTTTTGGATAATCTTTATTTGTAACTAGGAGAAAAATGCACATTTTGTCAACTTATCTTCAACTCACTGCATGGGACTAGACCAAGGTAACTGTCCTTCAAATTTATACAAACATAGCAACTAAAGCATACATAATGAGCTGAGAATATATCCATCAGAGTTTACTATTGATTTACTGTCCCAATATCAGCACATAATCTACAGAACCAAATGATTTCTCTGCAAGTTTGCTGTTATTTCTTAAGGTTTCATCTAAAGCCTTGAGAACTGATGTTTTTTTCCCAAAAGCCATCTAAGAATCTTAGTTTTCCTTCTGTACCAAGAAAGTTTCTTGCTACAAGGAGTATGGAGAAAACTCCCAGATGTGAATGCCAGGGAGCAGTGAGGGTGTAAGGACCGGGGAGCTGGACATGGAGATGACCCTGGCACTGGTCACCTCACTAACATGGGCTGGACATTGACACATTAGATACACCAGGACCTCGAGGGGTGCCAGCTCCAACAGAGAAAACATTTTGCTGCTCACACAAAATTATAAGGGAAAGACAAACCACAGAAGTCAGGCAATTAGCAGCATAGAAACCATTAGGTTGCTATGATTGCAACGGGGTAAAGTCCTGAATTAACTCCCCAAGGTAGCCTGTAGGCCCATCTCAGACCCTGTGGGTTTCTTTAGTCTATAACATCAGATTCAGTCCATAACATCAAATTTAATGCTGTTTCCTCAAAATAAAATGTTGTATATGTTAGTGAGCTTCTGTGTGGCTCCCATAGAAATGCTTCTCCTTAAAAACCTATTTACTGTCCTGGAGCTTAATGCTTTCATCAAAATCCATAAGACAGAAGTCAGATGTTATCCCACATCTTTTTGCGTATTGCTTGTTACAGGTTCTCCTGGACAATCCTGAAAAGCACCTGTAAAAATGGCTTTTCCTTGAAGTTTCTTCATTTTCTTGCCATGCTGGTTTTTTTGTGACTCAGGAATGGGAACTCCTGTAACAGGCTGGCTTGTTTCTATGTACAGAACTCAGAAAACATGTCTGCTGTATTTCAAATTTGTCCATTTGTCCCTTTTCAGAAAGCTCCACCTTGACTTGTGACTTCATGTTTTGTAGCAGATCAGAGATTTCAGTGGCCCTTTAGCACTCTCAGATTGTTACTCAGCTCAATTTCAGATCTACCTTTCTCCCTTTCCAGTCAAATCTCAAAGCAGTGAAAGAAGTTCCACAAAACCCCAGAACTGAGTTTGCCCTGACATGCAGCTGGGAGAAGCCAGAGACCAGGTGTTGCTATTGAAAGGGATATTTTCAGAATGCTTTCAGTCCTGATTTAAGAAATCTTTTCTGTCCAGAAACATCACTTCAACATGTTTTAAACACATGCTGAAGCCATGGAAGTCAGAATGTTTCTGTTCATATGCCTGAGTGTGATCCTGAATTTTGTCCTTTGCTGATGAGAAGGATTCCTTGTTACTGTGTTCACTGCTCTGCATTTTTCTATGCTCACTTACACCATCATTTGTTTATCAGCAGCAGAGTAAACTTAAGGCAAGCTGCAGTTTGTTTAATCACTGCCTTGAGAAAACTGTAAGCTGATCCCTGTATAAATGAGCAGGCACTAGAATTTGCTTTAACAGTTTTCAGTCCCTTTGGTAATGCAAAAATTTTCTTTGATTTTTGCCAAGTAGATATTTTTTTTTTTTTACTCAGTGTTTTTAGGTAATCACTATTTAGCTGGCTTATGTTCTTGGATTTTCCTTTTTTTTCTCCTTCCCAGGAGATAAACCCAGTAAAATCCTCCCCTATTGAAGTCAGTGGCAAAACTCCCACTGAAGCCAGGGTTTTATTCAGCCAAAGAGTTTCTTGAATATAAGGTATTTAGATACTGCACTCTGGGGTGATATTCATAAATTTAATGCTGTTTCTTCAAAATAAAAATTCATATTTGTTAGTGAGCCTCTGTGTGGCTCCCACAAAAATGCTTCTCCTTAAAAACCTATTTACTGTCCTGGAGCTTAATGCTTTCACCAAAATCCATAAGACAGCAGTGAACTCAGCTGCCCTGACTGCTTTACACGGTGCCAATAACATTGTCAGTAGTTTGAACAGGAAAATAAACAAAAAAAAAACACAAATAGGAAGGTTGCCTTCCTGCCTGGACAGGAGGGACACGTTCAGATATGTTACACTTGAGTAAATCTCAGCCAGACAGTGGTGCCAGACATAAATTCTGAATCTGTGGGAGCCTTTCAGGTCCCAGAATCACTGAGGTTGGAAGAGATCTCTGGGATCATCGAGTCCCAGCTGTGACCCATCCCCACCTTGTCCCCAACCCAGAGCCCTGAGTGCCACCTCCAGCCCTTCCTTGGGCACCTCCAGGGATGGGCACTGCAAAGCTCCCTGGGCAGCCCCCTGACAATGCTTAACAGCACTTTCCATGGGGAAATTCCTCCTGCTGTCCAACCTGAACCTCAAGTGCAGCTTGAGGCCACTTCCTCTTGTCCTGTCCCTTGTTCCCTGGGAGCAAGGTCCCACCCCAACCAGGCTTCAACCTCCTTTCAGGCAGAGAGCAACAAAGTCTCCCATGAGCCACATTTTCTCCAGGCTAAACCCCCTCTGCTCCCTCAGCAGCTCCTTATTTCACTTACAGGTAGCTTTAATTAGGTTCTGACCCTGGAATTACTCCTGCGTGTGCCACACTTTGTACTTAGCTCAGAGAATTTTCTGGTGCTGGTCTCACAATGCCTGCTCAGACCTTTGAGTTTCTCTCTGGCCCCCAAGTGAAGATCCCCAGCCCACCAAAAACCTCTTGTGGATTAAGCTGGCCAACAGGAAATAATTTATCCCTGGGCAATGGAAAGTTCAGGTTTCAGGGTGCAACAGGGACCTGTTTTCCTGTGGCAAGGTCCTTTTGGGGCAAGTTCTCACATGTTGGCACAGAGCCCATTTACCTGTGCTGAAATAAGTAATTTAAGAAGGAAGCAGAGTCACTTTGTGTTTAAGAGTACCCCAGGACTTCCATGGTGATTTTTATTTTTGTGTTACCTGGGTGACATTAAACAGCCAGGGTTGCATGGACCATGGTGCTGTTGATTGAAAGGAGAACCTTTAAATTTGAAGAGATTGGGCAGTTTTCAGCTTTTATGTCTGTGTTCCATGCAGACTGGTTGTTCCACACAGGGAAATGCACAACTAGAGATCTGTGATATGACCTAACCTTTAAAAAATGACTGCTGATTTTGAATATCTCTGCGCTTCCAGGCGCCTGTGGGCAACGCTCAATACATCCTGAAAATTATTCCTCTTAAAGGTGTCTCTGGATAGGCATCCAGGAGGAAAAGGCACACAAAATCACAAGTCAGCTAGCTGAGATCAGGAACTGCAATTAGAGATGTGCATTCTCATGCATGCCAACATGCACAGACTGCAAGTCTCACTGCAAAGCAAACAGGTAAATTCTACCTATTGTAAAACTGCATGCCAAACCTACATAAAATGTTCCTGATTATGCTACATGAACTCTAAAAATAAAATATTAAGCTGAAATACTACCGTAGTCTTTATACAAGTACTTCAAATGGAATGCATAATACAAAATATTGATTCAAGAGGGGTTGGCGTATTGAAAATCAAATGAGTTTTTGCCATTGCTGAGAGCACAGGAGCCCAGTGTAATCAGCCTGTTCAACTAATCATTACAGCAGTGCTGTTTGTGGCACTCTACTTAACAGTCTGTCAGCAATTCTGTGAAAAAAAAACTTATTTTCCAGGGATTTTTATTTCGGCCATAAAAGGCTGCTCCAATGTGAAATTAAAAATACATATAGAGATGTGAAAGAACAGAGCTCGCCCACACCTCCACCCAAGTGGCTTTTGAAAGGTTTGATGCTGGGTCACCAAGGACAGCAAGAATTTTGCCTTTTATGTCAGTAGGAGTAGAATTGGGATGAAAGGATCTTCTGGTGATTAATTGCAGTCAACAGGAGCTTTGCTTTTGACCTTAGCTGAGCTTAGTTTTGCCAATATGTTTTAATCACCACTGTGTGGAGAACTCTGAGGCACCTTTCAGAGGTTTTTTTTTTTTGCCTAAAATCGTTGTTTTCTCTCTTGGAAAAAGGGTGCTACACCTTTTCTGATGTAACACTTTAGTCAATGAGGGCCAATGCTGCAGCCCAGGTTTCAAATCCAGTAAAAGCTGTTTCCTTCTGTGCCAAAATGGAGCTTTTCCACCACAGTATTTATGCTGAAAGCTGGCAGCAGAGGCAGCAGACTTCAGGACAGGGGAACAATGTATTAGTTTGAACACCCCTGACTACCCTGCAAGATAAGATTTGACACTCAGCTGGACCAGATCCTGAGCAACCTGATCTGATCCTGATTCTGGACCTGACTGAGGGGGGTGAGGCTGGAGCAGGAACCTCTGAGGTCCCTCCCCACTTCCATTATTCTGTGTCTCTGGGAAGTTCTAGCAGGCTCTGTAACTCTGCTGATACTGAGAGCTGGTCAGATCCCAGTTCAGGGTCAGCTGTAAGGACAAAACTTCCTGTTCAGGACATTCAGAGTCCTAGTTTGCTTTGGGCCCTTGGCACAGGTTGCCCAGAGAAGCTGTGGTTGCCCCATCCCTGGAAGTGTTCAAGGTCAGGTTGGATGAGCCTTGGAGCAACCTGGAATAGTGGAAAGTGTGGTTTGGACCTTGTTGATCTTTAAGGTCCCTTCCAAACCAGGCCATTCTATGATTTCAGATCATAGATGTGCTTAAACTTGCTGGAGAAATGTCACGGATTGCTGTTCCATCTCCAAAATGAATGATTTATCTGACAAGATCTAGATTCAAATTATTCATTTTTTTTCTCTCTTTGGGGACCACTTAAAACTTTATTTAAACAAAAATTAACTTGAATTCAAGTGTTGAAGTGCTTCTGGAAATGTTGCCCTGTAGAGTTACATTAGCAGCAGCACTGGAATTATTTTTCCTTTCATTTTCTCTGCACTAAGCTGCTAAAGCTGCATTGATGTGGTGGAGGTTATTGAAAGGTATCTTTTTGACATTTCTTAGACAGTGACTAAGACACAGTTTAGTAGCTAAATGAAAATTATCAAAATCAGGGGATGTGAACAAAGTACACCACAATGCCATAAACCATGCTAGATCTTGAGGAGATGCTAATTCACTATTTGCAGTCATATAATATAAATCACACCAGTCTCTTTGTTCAAAAGAAAGTAAAACTATCAACGTGATGAAAGAAAAATCAGTTGCCAAGTAAAAGTAATGAGTTTTTTTGGAAGTTGGCAAGCTCTCTGAGGCAGAGAGGAGAATATAACCCTGGGGAAAATTGGAAGTATGGTGACTTGGTGAACACTCTGACTTTACTTCTATTCCTAAAATGGGACAGCAGGCTTGTATTCAAGCTGTGACAGATAATATCCAAGTGAGAAGGTAAAAATGAGCAGACATAAAACTCTGTCATTTTGCAATATGAAATGTATTAACAAGTTTACCTATGGTACAAAAATAAAACAAAAAAATCTGTATTCACATTTGTGGGACCATTCTCTAAATATTTTGCTTTTATATTGGCTTGTTTATGAAGTTCTCTGCATGCAGAGAAGACTTTCTCAAATTCCACACATCCCTTTCCTCCTTGTTTCCTTACATTCAGACAATAATCCCTCAGTTACTGGGAGTTTTCAGCCATTTTATCCACCTTTAAATACTTATTTTCTTCCATCTTTGCTGCCATCCTTTCACTGCTGTTTGCCTTTTTTTGATGTGATGCTATCCTTTGGTCAGCAGTTGAGGTAATTTCTAAGCATGGAAAAATTGGTTGCTTATAATGAAAAAAAAAAAAAAAAAAAAAAGTAAAGGTTGTTCTCTTGTGTGGATTTTAAAAATAAATAAGCAAGAAAAGAAACAGTAGCTTCTGTGCTCAACCACTTTGCAGCCTTACACCTTCCTCCTGAGTCAGCTACTGTGCTTGTTTGCTCCATCATTATCCTGGTGGAAAAATGTCAGAGTGATGGAGTACCTATGAGCAGCTTCTCAGAGAAAAAAATAAAGGGATTTGCTGAGCAAGCACAAGATGTGCTCCACAGAGAATCCTAATATCTGACAGCAAACCCAGGACAGGAGCAGGTCCCCTTGCAAGGAGGCACCTCTGGTGGAAGCATGACTGTCACAGGAACAGAACTGCTTCTTACAGGTTTTATTTTTCTGATGGGCTGTGGAGGGCCCACAGATGTATATATACACACACACATATATATATATTACAAAAATGCATATATATATATTTATTAAAAATATATTTAGTCACACATATATTTATAAGTAAAAGCACATCCCTAAAATATTATAAAATTGGTAAGGCTCCTAAGCCAAGGCCCCAAACCTTAGGGGATGCCAGAGTGAAATTCTAGTGGTATGTATTTTAAATTGTGTTCCCCTCTGTGGGTGGAATGATATAATCTTTAATTACATGACTCCATAATCATTTTTCCATAGGCAGGCTGTGCCCTTCAGCACATGCAAGAGGCAGAGCCCTTGGAATGGGGTGAAATTCTTTGTGACTCGGCTGATTTTTGTGGGGTTTTCTGTCTGTATTGCTGAGCAAAGCTTCGCATCTGAAAAAACAAAATAACCTCACTGAATATTTCCCTTCCTCAACCCCTTTTCTGCCCTTCCTACAGACAAGTGGGGCAGCTGCAGACAAGTGAAATTTTGAGAACAAAATAGAAATATTCCTCTTGTCTTCTGCTTCCATTCCTGGTATTTCTGTAGGAGGGCTAGAAGTTTTAGGAGGAAACCCCATTCAGCACCTTCATCCCTAGAGTGGTATTTTCTCAGAGGCAATGCAAGAATTTATTTTACATGACACCAGGAACTTGTAAACAGATGGAACATGCCCGGCCCCATCATGTAGTTGCCCAAATAAAACATGGAACATGCCAGTCTGCATTAGTGAACTGGAATTTTCACTTTTCTCTTGAGGTTGACCCCTAGCCAAAATCAACCCCACAGCACATCACTGGGGTTTAGACCAGGTCAGCCTTCCTCTGCCTCCCAGTCATGTTTCAGGTTATTGAGATTCAATAAAATATCTAGAATTTCCAAAGCAAATGGTTCTGATGAGGTTCTTTTCCTACGTGGTCAGTTGTATTTTGCAGAGAAGAGTCCAAAAATCTTTAACTGAACCCTCTCAATGGAGACTGTGGAAGCTGTAGGTTGGTTATTGCAGTTCAGTACCAACAAAAGCTGCTGAAATGAGGTTGGTTTGAATGGAAAGTTCTGGAAAACCTTTAGCTGTAATGTTGCATTACCAACCTGTGTCCAGGACAACATCCATCCATCCATCCATCCATCCATCATCCATCCATCCATCCATCCATCCTCCATCCATCCATCCATCCATCCATCCATCCATCATCCATCCATCCATCCATCATCCATCATCCATCCATCCATCCATCCATCATCCATCCATCCATCCATCCATCATCCATCCATCCATCATCCATCCATCCATCCATCCATCCATCCATCCATCATCCCTCCATCCATCCATCATCCATCATCCATCCATCATCCATCCATCCATCATCCATCATCCATCCATCATCCATCCATCCATCCATCCATCCATCCATCCATCATCCATCATCCATCCATCATCCATCCATCCATCCATCCATCCATCCATCCATCCATCCATCATCCCTCCATCCATCCATCATCCATCATCCATCCATCATCCATCCATCCATCATCCATCATCCATCCATCATCCATCCATCCATCCATCCATCCATCCATCCATCCATCATCCATCATCCATCCATCCATCCATCCATCCATCCTCCATCCATCCATCCATCCTCCATCCATCCATCCATCCATCCATCCATCCATCCATCCATCATCCATCCATCCATCATCCATCATCCATCCATCATCCATCATCCATCCATCCATCCATCCATCCATCCATCCTCCATCCATCCATCCATCCATCCATCCTCCATCCATCCATCCATCCATCATCCATCATCCATCCATCATCCATCCATCCATCATCCATCATCCATCCATCATCCATCCATCCATCCATCCATCCATCCATCCATCCATCCTCCATCCATCCATCCATCCATCCATCCATCCATCCATCCATCATCCATCCATCCATCATCCATCATCCATCCATCATCCATCATCCATCCATCCATCCATCCATCCATCCATCCTCCATCCATCCATCCATCCATCCATCCATCCATCCATCCATCCATCATCCATCCATCATCCATCCATCCATCCATCATCCATCATCCATCCATCCATCATCCATCCATCCATCCATCCATCATCCATCCATCCATCCATCCATCCATCCCATCCATCCTCCATCCATCCATCCATCCATCATCCATCATCCATCCATTCATCCATCCATCCATCCATCCATGCATCCATCCATCATCCATCCATCCATCCATCCATCCATCATCAATCCATCCATCCATCCATCCGTCTGTCCGTCTGTCCGTCCGTCCATCCATCATCCATCCATCATCCCTCCATCCATCCATCCATCCATCATCCATCCATCCATCATCCATCCATCCATCATCCATCCATCCATCCATCCATCCATCCATCCATCCATCATCCATCCATCCATCATCCATCCATCCATCCATCCATCCATCCATCCATCCCTGCAGCCCTGGAGGAATAGAGGAGCCTTTAACCTCCTATAATGGTAGCTGTAGGGCCTGAGGTGGTTCTGCATTATCAAACCCACACCATCACAGCTGTGCAGAAATATTCACGTGTGTGCAAAACAGGGAAAATCCCCAGATTAGGGAGCCCCAGAGCTTTCTCACCCAGTTGGAAACCAGCAGGACTCGGCCTGCAATTCCCACTGCACTGGAATATGTTCACATCCTCAGGGAAGAGAGTTAAGGTTTGTGCCCCACATTGCTTTTAAAAGTAAAACAAATCAGCTTCCTGTCCCTACTCTGATTTGAAATGGAGATGTTCTCCTGTGTACTGTGTCCTGTTTTCTCACACATTAGTTTCTCTAGGAAAACTGGCTCTTTTTTCACTGATAGTTATTGTGTTCCACTGATGACAAAACGGCCAAAATTCTTTGTGGACGTGGAGAAATTAATTATTTTTTAGCTCAGGTCTGAGAGCATCAAAAAAGGGAAACTTGAAACCTTTGTTCTGTGCAGTTTTATTCCGCCCAGCTCTGAAGAACACAGAACGACGCCGTTCACTGGAGAGAGATGTACTGTATTATTTCAGGCGTTTATTGTTACCAATATAATTTGGGAATGTGCTTTGCTCCCCATGGAAAAAGAACTGTTTCACGATGTACTGTACTTTCCTCTTCTGAAGTTCTGGGTCCTGCTGGATGCAAGCGGTTTGGAGAGGACATTCATTCTCCTACAAAGTGGATAAAAATTATTCAGTGGATGTCTCCTGGTCGCACACTGATCCTGTTGCTCCCACAGTGGAACCCACAAATAGCTCTAGCAATGTCTGCTGTCTCCTGTTTCTCCCTATTTTCCATAAGGCCTGGAATCATGCAGGTGAAGGAGAGCTGGCTCTCAAGCTCAGGGCTGAATGATTACACAAAGGGGGCTTGAACAGTCTTTCTCTGTCCCTAATACCTCCCAGGCAAAAACTGGCATAAAAACCCCCCTTTTTTTTTTTTTTTTTTTGATAGGAATTCTGTGCTTGGAAGTGCCATGAGAATGTGTCAGTAACATGGGATGGTGTAACAGAATATGGGATGTGCTGAACAAAATATGAAACCCACAGAGGCTGACCTGGCCACTGGGAACACCTGATTCAGGGGTGAGACCAAAGATTTGACCACTGATCCCACCTTTAGTCAGGAACTACAGCAAGGGATTTCTCACCACAACACCATTTTCAGAGCTGTCCTGCCAGAAGAAATGAAATGCTCCATGAATTGATGTGGGTGGGTGGAGGTGCTCAGGGATATTTTTGTGCTTCTGGAGATAGAGGGGAGTTTTTGGCTTCTTTTTAGTCACATTTCAAACAATAACAATATTTTTGGTTGCACTAGTTTGAAGAGGCCTTATTATCTCAAAGTAGGGAAAAACATGATCAATACAAAAGAAAAGAAGATAAAAGAAGATAAAAGAGGGCTGTTCTTTTATCTCTTTCTCAAGAGGAACAGAAAGGAAATTTTGGAGGAAATCTTACTTTCAACCAAAAAAGAGAAGGTCCTACACTCAGCAGCTGGCAGGCAGCTGATTTTTGTGCCTCATACTCACATCTCAGGGGTGTTGCACGCTGTAATGGCCATGGTGCCCTAACGAGCAGAACCTCTCCCAGTGACAATGAGATGGTGACAACCAGAAACATCCAGCGAGGTCAGATGTCCTACCCCAGACTTCTCCTTCTGAGCTGTTAAAGTATCACAGACTCCAGGAGTGACTGTGCGTGTTTGGGGTCGAATAGCTTTCTTTTTGCTCAGGGTTGAGTGGTCTTTATTAAAAGTTGAGAACAGTGTTCTGACCCTGCCAGCTTTTCCTCAGTGATGTGGTTTGTTTAGGATGGAGTTATTTTATGGGAGAAGTTACCTCCCAAAAAAATGTTTCTTATTGAATGCAATTTTAGTTAAAATGGACAAGTGTTTGCCATCCAAATACACGCTTTTGTTCCAGAAATGACTGGATGTGACACTCAGTGCCATGGTCTGGTTGATAAAGGGGTGATCAATTGAAGATTGGACTCAACAGTCTCAGAGGCCTTTTCCAACCTAAATGATTCTTTGATTTTTTTAATGATTGTAGTAAACTTTTAGCCCAGCTTTTTTGTAACCTAAAAAAGCTTACAACTATAGGTTATACAACTTACTTACTATATTTCCATATACTCATTTATCAAACTCTAATAGAACAACCAATTTACCGTTAAAAACCTTAAAAAGAATAAATATGGCAATGAAAATTTTCATACTTCTCTAAGAGGGGGAAAAGTCATGTTCTTTTAAAACCTGAATTTTAATAATTTTAGAGTCAAAGTTCAAATTAGATTAAAGAGAGATTTTAGAGCAAATAGATGCAGAAACCAGGTCGGGAAAGTAATTTAACAGATCCCTTAGTTTCAACTGGAAATTTTGTCACACAGTAAAAGCTTCATCCTTTCCCTGACATAAAGAGCTTTGTCAGGAAGGTTTGCAGAAGCAAAATGTTATGCTTTATTCATCTCACAAATGGATCGCAATCTCTTGTAACCTTAATAGCAAAGGTTACATAAGGATTGTTCAAAATTCAGTTTTCATAAGGAAAAACCCTGGAGAACAAATGATATTAGCCCCAAGGAAATTACTTTTACTGCATATATGTGACTGTAACAGACTGAGAGCAAAAATCGATGGCTTATCCGCACACCAAGTACCCTGGAGATTATGAAAAAGCAGGGCCTGAATAACTTATTTCACTTTCTGAACAAGCAGTGGGACAAACATAAAACAAAAGCAGAAAAAAAAAATAATAAAAATTCAACCCTTTCTTTGTGCCAGGTTCAGTGCTTGAAGGTCTTGGCCTTATTTTCCCAATGTCCATGGCAGTGCTGCAGAGAACCTGGGCCTCAGGGAACACCAACCCCTTCCTCAGGTGCTCAGCAAGAATATGAAAAATGCAGTTTTTTACTCCAGTGCAGATTTCCTGAGTGATCCTCAGGAGTCTACTTAATCTCCTTGTGTATCAATTCCCTATACTACAAAAGGGGGCTGCTATTTCACATCTTTTTCAATGGTGTTTTAAAAATGTATTGTAAAAAATTTAGAAGGTAAACAGACATGGAATGAAAATATGACTGTGTGTCTATATATATATATATGTATGTATGTATGTATTTCTTCCTCCCCTTTTCCTGTTTTCTTTTACTTGCCTTTATTTGTGATTTTAATAGAAAATAATGATATAGGAGCCTGTAGTGTCTTGAGAACTAATTACATTGAGGTTTTTTCCTACATAAAGCAATTGTGTTTCTCTCCTGGCTAGAGGCAGTATATTTACAGTGGAAACTGCCCTACACAACCTGAGTGGCTTGTTGTAGTTTTATATGGTCATTTGACAGGGGAACATTGCTCTTCCAATTGCTGTAATTTAGCTCAGTTTCTATCATAAATTCTTTGTTTTTTACTAGCTGATCTGGGCAACAGATTAATGTTGATTTGGAGTTGCTGTATGGATGACTAAGCTTTGCCAGAGTAATTTGCAGTGTCCTGTTTCTAGGTTCCTATAAGTCAAGACAATGATTTTAGGGGTTCTTAATGTTCCCAATCTGATTCTTCTACCCAGAAGATTCACAAACAAAATCCTGGCATCTGCTGTTGTGCCACGGAGTCGATAAGTCAGAGTTACTCAACCTGCAACTGGTTTTACTATAAGCATGTGAGAAAGAGAGTGTAAAAGTTGGCAACTCTTCGTGTTTGACTCATGTAGGTGCAATGGATATAGATATAGCTATAAATATATCTACAGCTATAAATATATTTATTATTAAGCAATACTTTTTTCCATTGGAAGTTATTTTGGTGCTGGGGGATGGCAAGCAGCTCCTGAGACTTAGAGCCAATTTAAGCATTTGCGATGGGCACCACGTCCGCACCAAATGATCGGAAATCTTTATTCAAACCCCCCCCAAAACTAATTTTCAGCCTATGACAGCCCAGAAGCTCAGGGCACTTGTCCACATGGATGAGTGATGTGGTGGCTTGGCAGGGTGAGTGGCAGCTTCAGTCACTGGAGGTGATGAGTGTGTGTCAGCTTGTCACTGCTGGGTCCCGCTTTCCTCCCTATTTCAGCCGTTCCCTTTTCATCACAGGTTTCCTCTTTTGTCTTTCCCAGGCAGCATTGCCATAGCAACGGTGTCTCTTGACCACCCTGCCTTCCTCCCACCAGGGCCACCCCTGCCAGCCTCCCACCTGGGAGCTTTCAGCCACCCCAGGAGCTCTCCCTTAAAGCCGCTTTCCGAGTGCTCGCACGGGAAGTTGACGTCCTCTGCTGTTGAGGTGTCTCTGGACAATGCAAGTGGAGCCACTGGGCTGGAATCCAGTTTTGTGTTGCTAACTGGCACAATTTTCCATGCAAAGTGTCTGCAGGAAGCTGCTCTTGAGCTGTTCAGCCAAAATTGAAGGGATCTGTCAGCGTTTGTAGGCAGGGATGTGGCATGGTAGACACAATACTCTGGTAGCTTCAGTGTTTGAATCTGTCTTTTCACAAGCCAAGAGCTTTTCTGAAGTGACTAACTTATGATTTTGATTTGCAGAATCCTTTTCTCTTGAAAGAAACACACTTTTCCAATATCCTTTTGGTAGATCAAATAGTAAACAGCCCCTTTCCCCCACCTGAAAATCTCCTCTGTGTTTATACTTGACCTGAGCCTGATGCTGTCCAGCATCACTTTACCAAGGCTAAATCCACAACTTCAAACCCACTTCCTATTTCCAGGACAGAACTTTTTTCCAGAAATATTATACAAATAGAATCATGGAATGGCTTGGGATTGGAAAGCACATTAGAGATCATCTAATTCCAGCCCCGTGCCGTGGGCAGGCACACCTCTCACAAAACAAATTAACTCAGTGCTCCATCCAAGCTGGCCTTGAACACTTCCAGGGATGGGGCATCCACAATTTCTCTGGACAACTTGTTCCAGTGCCTCACAACCCTCACTGTGGTGAATTTCTTCTGGAAAAGCAATGTTACTGGTTCCTCCTCAAGCACCTTCCTAAAACCTTTTTGATTTACTGCACCTTTGAACAGGATCCATTCTGCAGCTGTAAATATTTTTTCTCAACAAGACCTCAGTGTATAGAAGAACCTTTTATAGGGTTTGATGAGTGTGTTGGAACGACTAATTAAAAAAAGGTTTCCACAAATATCTAAATGCATAATCGAATATATTTTTAATGAATTATGTAACAGTCTGTCACAACAGGCTATTTATATGAGACATTTCCATTTGACATGAAGAAATGCAGCTGTTTATTAAAATAAGGATTAATATTGTGTGTGTTACATGTGCATGCCATTTTATACTTTATCACAAAGAAATGCAAGATCAGACTTATAAACTTCCATATGTGGTGTAGCCAATGGAGAAATAAATGGGACTGAAATGGATGGAAAAGAATATCTAGAGAGAAAATATCTAGGAAGAGGCGATATCATCTATTCTGGAAAACCAGTTCTTTAACAATAATTTGCCTGAATCGAAGCTGAAACTTTTACAAGGAACAGAATTAAGACTGTAAGAGAAAATTGCATGGTAATGTGTTAATAAACTGAATTTCCTGGGTGTGTCATGTAATCACTGTATGTCTGGGCCAAGGATTCTGCCTGACATTGCTAAAAATACTGTCCCAAGATACTGCTGCATCTATTGCCCAGTGATCCAGTAGCTAATAAGTGGAAGGGTAGTGATAAATTTGGTGAAACTTGTAGTCTATTACTCTAAATGGTGAAGTGGATAGGATTGTACACAATATATCTAATAATTTTAAGCAGAAGCATAATAGACTCTAAATTAGCTGTTACTAAAGAGTCCTTAGGGAAATCATTGTGAATAATCCTCTGAAAGCATCATCTCATTGTCTGTAGGGTTCAAAGAAGCAAGTTGGATCATGAAAAAAAAAGAAAAAAGAAAGAAATACAAACTGGAAAGGAAAACCTTGTGTCTGTGCTAAACTCCTTGGTGTATTTATATCCTGAACATTTTACAGTTCTGGTCATGGTTCTTCAGAAAGAACCTCAGAGAATAAAAAAGGTATAGAGAAGGGAAGGAAAGATGGCCAAGGATGAAGAGTAACTTGTCTGTTGAGTGAGAACAAAGTATGCTGTATTTTTATCTTGGAAATGAAATCAGCACTAACAGGTTTAACATGGATATTGTGAACAGTGTGAATAGGGAATAGGTTCTGGGATTTCTTATCATACCAAAATTAGGTGATACCCAGCAAGATTATAAGGTAATACATTAAGACACACACACAAAAAGTAGATTTTCCTTGAGTGTTTCATTTGTGTTGTAGAGTTCACAGCCACAGGATGCTGTGGAGGTTAAACTAAGTCTTGAAAGAAAAAAAAAAAGTGGATCAAAAATTCATGGGCATAGCTTTGTCAAAAAAAGAAGCTGAGACGCAGCTGAGGATGAGGACCTGTGTGGTTTGTTGGGACAGTGGGGACACTGCTCCGTGTCCTTTCCAGGACATCCACCACTTGGAGTGGGAGAGCTTTCATCCCATATGAGCTTTTGATCTGGTCAAACACAGCTGCTTCCAATGTACCTTCTGATATGATAAGAAGGAGAAAAAATGTTGCTCTTTACAGTTGAATGTGGTTTTTTTCAATTTCTGTATTGGTGGATTTATGTAGACATAGCCACTGCCCAAAACATACATCTAATTGCTCTTTGGGGATAATTTTCTCACTAGAAAAAAAAGTATTTAATCTAATTTAGTATTTTTTTTAGTAAGGAAATTACCAAACCAAGTTATTTCAACAATTTAAAAAATTTAAACAAGTATTTTAAAAATAAATTATTTCAATAATTTCATTTAAATAAGAGAACATAAGGTTTCTAGTTATCATATCTTAGAAATACCCCAACCTATCAAGTACCAGTAAAAAAATGAAATAGAATAGGTCAAATTCCTGTAGAACTATATAGAGGTTGAATTTGATTTTAAATAATGCTTCGCATCTTTTCTGTTAGAGCACTTAGAGTACTTTGGACTTACATGGCTTAAATCTCAGCTGGGTTTTGGAAGTTTTTTATGTATCACCACAAAATGGTATTTTTTTGAGTTCATTTTATAGACTTTTTTTCTCCCTGTTGCTTTGGGCATGAATTACTTTTCCATTCCTGATAACTAAAGTCCTGGGTGGCATTCACTGCCTTGAAGTAGCAACAGGAAATGAAAAAATTGCAGTTTATTGTGTTGCAGTTGGGTACCTTTAAAAACGTTTGTAGACACTGCAGTTCTATTGAGACTTTTGGTGAACTGTTGCACATTCCTTAATTACAGAGAAAATCAGGTCAAGGAATGGATTCTATCCCCAAAGATTATTTTATTCCTGCTAAAGCCACGCTGTGGTGAGAAATAGCACATCCCTTCTTTTCCCTTTAGATAAATTTCAGTTTGCACTGTCAGAGACCAGCATGTGATGTGGAACCTAAGCCAACCTGTGGGCAAAACATCTCCAGGCAGACATAAAATTATACCAGGAACAAATCCCCTCCATGCATATGTAAGAATTCCTCTTTTGCTTGGAATAATCGTGACATAGCTTCATCATTGATACCTGCTTGAAGATGTGGATTGCTTTCTGATACAATTGTTCTCTGAATGAAGATGTGAATGACTCCTGGTCTTCATTTTACTTTCAGTTTCGGGGGAGCAAAGGAACGAGGCAGATGGGAGCTCTTATTATGTTCCCACTGTTTATGCTGGGGAGCTGCAAGTGGGATGTCACATCCTACTTCATCCGTCACAGTGAGTCAACGCATGTGAAGAGTTCAAGATGTTCCCTTCAGCAAAGCGAGGCAGAGCGCGCCAGGGAGAGGAACTCGGAGGTTTTGTGTTCACAAATAACTGAGACTACTTCAGGAAACGACAGAAGTGCAAACCTGAACAACACAACTCTCTCCCAAAGTCGGACAGCAGCGCTTGGGGAAGAACAACAAAGGGTGAAATGTGCCCAGCCCGAGCACTGCTCTGTTTTGATTGTCCCACCCAAGCAAGGGGGAAGAAGTAGGAATGACTCAGTAGAGACAATGAAAATGATTAGCAGCATGAAAATGTTCCTTGACAGAGTATATTATACAGAGCAAAAGTAGATCGTTCCTCAAAAGTATAATGGGAAAAATGGCAGGTGTGTAAGAGGAAGTCTGATGGAGATGATGGTAACAGCTTCAAAATCTTCTAGCAGGTTCTTTTTCCTCATATTATTCCACACAAAAACCCCTGATGGAACTTATAACATTACAGAATGGTTTTGGTTAAAAGGACTTTAAACTTCATCTCATTCCACCCTCTGCCATGGGCAGGCAGACCTTCCATTAGACCAGGACGCTCAATGCCCCATCCAACCTGGCCTTGGACACTCCCAGGGATGGAGCATCCACAGCTTCTCTGCTCCAGTGCCTCACCACCATCACACTGAAGAATCTCTTCCTAACATTAAAAAAGCTCTCTGCTTTTCTTTTTCATAGAAAAACCTACTGCTACAAGATATTATTAAACAGCATGCTGATAGCAGTGAAAAGAGCTACAGCAGAGTATGAAAAATGGAAGCATTTGTTTTGTGAAGGATGAAGTTTTATGAGAGCTCAACACTCACACTTCAGGATATAAATTAAGAACTAATTAACTTTCATCCTAGTCGTGAGGGCATTTATTTCTTGCACTCTGTAGCTCTTGTAAAGCCTTGTCAGACACTGGCCAAGACTGGTGACATGTCTGACGACGTGTGACAATGCTCAGTTGGTTGGATCATGGTGCAGTTAACACCAAGACTGTGGGTACAATCCCTGTATGGGTCATTTACTTAAGATTTGGACTCCATGATCCTTGTAGGTCCCTTCCAACTCAACATTCTGGGAATCTGTGAATGGCCTGGCTGGATATGGCAGCATTCCCACAATTTGGAGAGCATGGGGTTGGGTTGTTCCTCTTGTATTTTATCTTAAATGCTTGTCAGTCTCCATAGTGATAAGTATGAAGAGGTTATGTTTTCAGCAAGCTTCATGTACTGAGCTGAGGCTGAAATACAGAGCAAAGCTCAGAAGGCAAATCCTTGGAATCTGAAGTTTAAGGAAAGAGAGTGCAAGAGGTGTTGTGTTTGGGATCAGACCCCAGCCATCTGATCCATTCTGCATTACACAGTGTTATTGTCAATAAAATATTCTCTGAAGTGTTGTCTCATGATACTGTCCAGGCCAGAAAGGCTCTTAGTTGCTCAACACATATATACCAGAACTGTGGTCCATAAAAATGTGTGGAATTGTTTGTATGACCTCACAGCTCTGTCTGTTCAGTTTAAAAACCTGGGTGTTTACCAGGTTTGTGGGCAGACTCTGCAGCCTGCACTGAACCACGTTACTGCAGCAACATTGACACATCTATGGAAAGCAAAAAAAATCTTGGGGAGAGGTCGAGGTTTTCCAGTGGTGTTGGCAAAGCTGAATGAGGGCAGCCTTGGGGAAGATATGGCCAGTTCTGATGGCACTGAAGAGTGGAGGAAGGCTAAGATGAACCCCTGAGGAGAACTGGATGATGTAGGCTGGAATAGGACCACAGCTTCAGGAGCTTGCAGATAAAAGAAGGATATTTGGATGGGTTCCTGAAATTCCTGTGATCCTGGGAGAGATCTGTGGGGTTTGTGGGGGCTTGTGCAGACTTTGGAATGCTGTTGGTGTTCATAGGATTATTTCCCTCTCTTTCTTATCCCCAAGATTATAATTTTCTGGAAGAAAACCTCCTGCTTCTTCATCTGTGACGGCTTCCCATCTGGTACAGGAGATTTTCCTTCTTGCCCCAGGTGTTGTGAATGAATAATTCAGGTTAATTAAAGAATTGCTATCAAAGGTATGGGCAAAAGCAGGTTTAATATAAATTTGACCACGTTATCTGCACATTCCTGACCAAATCCCCTCTTCCTTCTGAGTAGCATCCTCCTCCTGCTGTGGTCTCAGGAGCTTTTTCTCACCTGAACTGTTGCTGCTGTGTGAGGAGGAAAGGGGACGGGGCAGGGGCAAGGCCTTCCCCTGCAGCACACAAAGGGAAACAGAAGTGAGCAGTGAGAAACCAGGTGGGAGAGCAGTGGCAGAGGACTTTGGAGGTTGTTCAAATGCTGGACCTTGTCTCTCCTCTCACTCTCCAAAGCAGAGACCCTGGGGTGCTCAGCAGTCAGCTGCCTAAGGCAAATGTTGATTTTGGCTATACATAAATCCGGCCTGTAATTGCCTACATTTGTTTGAGCTACACTCACCTCTATGGCAATACTCTGAGTTCCCCTCATGCTGTCTAGGCACTATTTCTGGGGTGTGTGGGAGGATTAAAGGGAGGAAAATTAAAGAGAAGGGCTCTGATGTCCCCAACACAGGAAGGACATGGATCTGCTGAAGTGAGTCAAGAGGTCACCAGGTTGATTAGAGGAATGGAGCAGCCCTGCTGTGAGGAAAGGCTGAGAGCATTGGGATTGTTCAGCCTGGAGAAGAGAAGCTTCAGGGTGACCTAATTGTGGCCTTCCAGGTGGAGAGAGACTGTTTACAAGGGCCTGGAGTGACACAAAAAGGGGGAATGGCTTCAAACTGACAGACAGTAGGGTTAGATTAGGTATCAGGAAGAAATTCTTGTGAGGGTGCTGAGGCCTCAGCTCAGACTGCCCAGAGAAGCTGTGGCTGCCCCATCCCTGAAAGTGTGCAGGGCCTGTTTGGAGCTCTGAGAAACCTGGGACAGTGGAAGGTGTCCCTGCCCATGGCAGGGGTTGGAACTAAGTGATCTTTCAGGTGCCTTCCAACTGAGCCATTCTATGATTCTGTGATTACTGCTGCACCCACAGAAAGCTCCTTCACGTTGCCAAAGTTGTTTGTCTGAGACTTAGACAAACATCTTGGAAAAATACAGTCTCTTTTCTTGTGAGCATCCCACAGTCAAAGCGCAGGCACGTATTTATCAGAAACCTATCATGTACCAGATGGCAGAATAAAGTGGTTGTTTAAACACACTGTGACTTAGGGTAACCTGGCATAGCACATTCTCAAAATACGCCGCATGTGTTTCTTCACAGATCTCAACTTAAGTATAGCAATGAATAACTTCTTCAAAATCCTGGTACAACAACATGCCTTTTGTTTCCTGCATGTTATCTAAGAGCTGCTGCAGCAAATGCTGGGAAGGAATTAGGCCTGGAAATCAGCTTTGCTGAAGACAGTGCTGGAAGTTTTCTTTTAAAATGTAGGCCTGCACCTGTGCTGTGGGTGAAATCCCGATGGACTTGCCTTCTAGAGTCTACCCAAAGCACTCAGCTTCCATCAGGCTGTCTGGCTGTTCTCCTCCATTGGCCAAATCTGTGCCTTTCACAGGATCCTGGCCCAGGACAGAGCTCTGCCTGTGCATGGAGCTTTTGGTCAGGTGAGGCAAGAACATGTGGGAGAAGAACTGGGAGCTGTGGTGGGTTCTCATTCCCCTGTTTCAGGACTCTGTGAGGAAGTTCTGTCAGTCCATGTGGCCAAAATATTCTTTGGCCAAGATCTGGCCATGAGGAACAGCCCTCACTCCCTGCCTTAGGGGTCTGTGTTCCACCTGATTCCATTCATGCATTATGGAATAAGCTCAGCAGTGGCACAAGACAATGATTGTGGTAAATCTCCTCAATAAACAAAGCAAAATCTTTTCAGGGAAAGGCAACCTTCTCTCTGTTTGCTGTGTATCACTGCCTTGTACTGATGTGTCAGTGTTCTGGGACGCAGAGACCTGGATGAACTCCCCAAAACTTTAATCATTGATAATCTGCACCGACTTCCTCAGGGTGAGCTTCTCTGAGATTTTGACCAACCCCAGCACTTCATAAGAAAACAGACTTACTGAATTTTGACTCCTATCTGTCCATGGTTTCCTAATTACCCTTCTGAGTTCCTAAATCTTCCTAAAGCAGAGACAAAAATGGAAAAATGGAAAACATTTCACACAGAGATTTGCTTCAGGTTTGATTGTTTTCCCTTCTCTCTCTGTTACATAACTGTTTTTCCCTTCACTTGGAAGAAGTGTTATTACTCACATGTGATGCATAATCCTCTCCCACACCTCCCATCTCTGCTTTCCCTCCCGAGCATGATCTACTAAATTTCCTGACAATATTTTTTGAATTACTTTCCATGTCTGCTGATGCTGTGAGGGGAATAAAGGCAGCAGAGAGCAAGGGGGTCTCTACTGTCACTCACCTGCTGTCTGAGGAATATGAACTAAATTTTGCTTGCAGAATCTCCACCTCAAATAGAGGCCAAAGAGATTTTTCAGACCTCAGCTGGTCCTCCTTATAACAAATGTTGTTTGCCAGATTTATTGGTTGGATGCCAGTGAGAGAATCTGCAGTCGTGGCTCTCAGAATCCAGCGGGTGACAGTCGGAACAAACTGAGTGGGCTGGATCTGAACGTGACTGCAAGACAATCAACACAGAACTCTCAGTGCAGCTACTTGCACACAATCCCTCTCTAGAGAAAAAAAAAGCAACTTTTAAATCTGTCAACAATGGCTTTATCAGGAGACAAGATTTCTTGTGAGAAGTACCCCGTTCTGTTAAGCATATGGTCAACAACTTGCTGTGTCAAACGAGCAGTAGCACGTGTCTGGGAAATGCAAAACACCACAGGATCAATGAAAGCAGAAGAAATGTTCAACAACCAAAAATGCATTGGAATGTTCTCTCCTCCTGTCAGTGCGGGGCCCAGCAGAAAATCTCAATGTTCTTCATTCCATTGTCTTTTAACCTGCTTGATCATGTTTCTATCATTAAAACAACTTAATCTTTACCTTACTTATATTATTTAACACAATTCTGCTTTGTTTCTTTTTTTTAACCTGTGTGTCACCACTGCTCTTCCCCTGTAAGCTAAGCAGATGTCTTGTAAAATGGTTTGCCATTACCTGAAGGTTCCCTTTCCTTCTTCTCAGCTCTGAGAATTAAAGATATTTCCTTCAGGTGTTTGCCAGAAATATACAATGATTTGGGACCAAATGAGAAGGAATGGCATTTCAGTTCTCTCTCAAGCCTTGTACTCCATGGCCTTTTGCTTTAATTTTTCTTTGTGATAACAGGATGGTGAGGGGGTGAAAAAAAGGGGGGAAAATGCAGTATTTTTGTATTTATATTTTAAAATGATGATGACTGGGCTCTGCAGACTTTTCTCATGCTTGTGCTTCCTAGGACAGAATTTTAGGGGCTGAGTAGCCTCTGGCAAGAGAAATCCTATGAAACTTTGGAAGGGTAACCCTACAGACACCTGGGATCTGATGTCTCCAAAACAGAAAATCACAAAGAGGAGAATAATTCTTCAAGTGCTATTCAGTAGTTAATTTCCATGTCAGTTATACCAGAATGGAAAGAAAGCAAGTCAATAGTCAAGAAATAGTCAAGAATAGTCAAGAGTAGTCAAGAAAGCAAGTCAGGGTCAATAGTAGGATGGGGTCAACTGAGTTTTTTTCTTCACCATCCTAATTCACAAAAAAATATACGCCTGGGATTAATAAATGGTGTTTGTGAGACTAATAGTCCATTCCTATCCTTTGAGGGTACTAAATGGGGTTGCTGAAATAGAAAAATAAAACTACTCTTTAAAATAAATCAATGTTTATTAAAGTAATTAAAAATAAATACTTGAAAAATTTAAACCAAGAATAATTTAAACCAAGATGAATAACATTTCATGAGGTAGAAAGGTGAGTGAAAGTATGTGTCTTATTGAAATATATCTGTCACCAGTTTTAACAGTATTTCCATTTTTATCTGAAAGAAGAAACTTTTTTTGCTCAATATTCATTCAGTGCTGCCCTTTCTGGTCTATGACCAGGTCTCCTGGGCTCTGCAGTAATTAGTAATGAATTAGTAAAAGAAATAATGAGTAATGTGGCAGCCAATGACTTCAGTGAGAAACAGGATTTCATCGTGGCATTATTTAGCCTATTATTAAGAGCACAGAAAACTTCAAAGGATATTTTTATCCCATAGTTGCAAGACAAGAATAAATTGTTATTGAGATAATTTAGTTATCAGATTTAAAGGGATAATTCAATAATATGTGTTTATTTAGTGAAGAAAAATTGTCTCAAACAATATTGTTTTCTACTTGATATCAAAGACCCTTAAAAATAATAATAATAAAAAAAAGAAAATTAATAAAATGGATAGTACAATACAGTTAAATTAAGACAGTTAAATCTCTTGAGAAATATTCCTACTAAATCAATATAGGATTTAGAAAGAATGTTCAAGGTCATTTGCCAGTGAATGCTCAAGGTCATACAGCATCTTTGTGCATATTCCAGAGAAGGCAGAATAATTTTCAGGAGGGTTGAGTTACAATAACTCTGTTTTGTATGACTGTCAAAATGGCTACAGGAGCTCCAGTTTATTACAGGATTAGTGTTAAAAAGAATGGAAGGTAAAAAATGAGTTCAGTTAAGTACCATATAAGGAGAAAGTTGAAATTAATTAGTATGAATATGGATTAAGTGCTTTCAGGAAGTGCAGTGAGGTGTAGTGCTGGTGTTGTACTGGAGATTAGAGATGGTCTCCCAAAGCACTGTCAAATGCAAAGCCCACATGACAAAAATGAATAAATGCTGACCAATTTAAGGTGCACAAAAGAAAAAAAAAAAAAAGAAAATCAAACCCAAACTCAGAGCTTTTGGTATTTATTTAGGGTAATCACTATCTGTTTTAATTATTGAGCAAGAATGGAAATACAGCAGGGTTCAAAGGAATGTGGTATTTGCACACATTGAATGGCTTCCATAAATAGAAATGCAGAACACATTTAAAATGAATGTAAAAATGGGTCCTACTTCTTTATTCAACACAGCACGAAGGTTTAGAGCAAGACTCGGAATTATGAGGAAATTCTCCTTCCTTTGCCCCTCAAGCACACAGATGAGAGCTATTATAAAAGGCAGTGAGGTGGTTTTTTCTTTTGCACAGATCAGAAGATGGGTTGGGAATGAGCTAAGCTGAACTTGTAAAAAAAGAAGGACAAAGCCTTGTTTAAATTAGTAATTAATTGCATTATGGTTAATGTCACAGTAGTCACAGTACTATGACTAAGGAGTATGGCTTTAGCAGGGTAACACCTTCACTTTCCTGATAATTCTTTGACCTTTAGAATGAAACACAACCCTAAGACAATAAACCCAAAAATATGACTTCATACAGAGTACTCTAGGGTGAATACACTGCATATTATTGCCTGGCAAACATACTGCAAGAATTGTGACTTCTTTATACTTTAGCAATAATAAGACCAGTAGAAAATGTAACTTAGTAAATCAGGTTATGATAAAATTGAGCTTAAAAAACAAAATGCAAAACATGTCTTCTTATGGTTGCCACACACTCCATGTGTATTGCTTGTGTGAAACAGACAATTGAATTATTTACTAGGGAAAATTTGTCTCAGATATCAAATGTAAATCCCATTATTATCCCAATTATTGTTTTCCAGGTTGCTTTGGAGTAGCCTCTTCTCTCTTTTGCTTTTCTCACAGTCTCCTCAGTTAATACATGGAATGAGAATTCTGCACAGAAATCTGTGAGACCATGCTAAAGGTATTGATTTTGGATATTCCTGAACTTTTAGAACTAGGATTTGGATTCCAGTCAGGCCACTGTTCTAGAAAAGCAGTTTTTTTCACTCCTCAAGGACAAATTCTTGCATCCTTTGAAGCGCAGAAATTCCCAGAAGAGTTTTTTAGTAATAAATATTGATTGATCTTCTCTCTGTCCTTTGGACTGAATTGCAACAGCCCCTCTCTTACATGTCCTTGCATTTTGTCATGTGATTGTTGGTTTATGTGGATACCTTTGGCAAGAAAGCACCAAACCCACAAATCTCTTTCCCACCAGTTCATCTTTGATCACAAGGGAACAAATTCCTGCTGTGCCTTGAAGATTTCCTCCTTGAAGAATCTCCAGCCTCCCTGAATTTCTTTGTCCTTCAGCACAGCCTCTTCTGTCAACCAGGCTCCTAAAAAATCTGAAGTCTGACATTTGGAAGGTCAAGGTAGATGTGCTGATCCCACTCCTTACTTATCTAAGAATTGAAAAACTCTATAATTTGATTATCTTTGTGCCCCAAATGGCCTTCAACCATCACATCCCCAGCAGTCCATCTCTGTTGACAAACAGGTCCAGCAGGACACTGCCCCTGGCTGGTTCCCTCACCAGCTGTGGCAGGAATTGCCTCCCACACACTCCAGGAACCTCCAGGACTGTTTCCTCTCTGCTGTGCTGTATCTCCAGCAGGAATCTGGCAAGCTGAAGTTTGTAGAGAACAAGAGCTAGCAATGGTGAGACTTCTCCCAGCTGTCCACAGAATATTTTACTCATTTCCTCACCCTTTCTGGCTGGTCTGTAACAGAACCCTACCACATCTGATCTGATCTTTCTCCAGCTCTTACCCATGAACACTTGACCCTGTCATCACCATCATATAGCACCAGGCAGTCAAAACTCTCCCTAACACACCCCACCACCTCTCCTGCCTTGCACTTCCCTTCTGAAGAGTTACAGCCATCCACACCAGCACTCCAAGTGTGGAAGCCAACCCTCCATGTTTCCAGGATTGCAGCTATATGCTGGTTTTCCAGCTGTGCAGTGTCTTCCTGCCTCTCCTGGAGCAGGAGCGTGGTTTGTTGGCCACGCTGTGTAAATGAATGTCCCAGGGTGACTTTATGACGTATCCCAGTTGTCTGTTCTGTGAATGACAGTGAATTTCAGCTGAGCTGTTGATGCTCCCACCCTCATTTGGTGGTGACCATTCCCACACATGAATAACCCTTGTGTCTTTTCTGCCACGTGGATTTCCGTCCCCTATCTCCACTGACATGGCAGAGAGCAGGACCTCATCATCATCATCATCATCATCATCATCACTCCAACATCGATGTGTCACCCCAGGCTTAGCTCTAGCCAGCCTGGTTTATCTTCTTCCTCCATCAAATCCAGTTTAAAGCTCATTCAGTGAGCCCTGCTAACTCCTGCACAAAAGGTTCTTTCCCCCTTTTAAGACAGGTGTGCCCTGTCTGTCCCAATCCACGATTAAAATTCTGACAGTGACACCAGGCTTGGAGCCAGGTATGGATCTCTGGACTTTGGATCATTCCCTGCAGCTGGAAGGATAGAGGAGAACACTGCTTGTGTCCCTGATCCTTTAATCAGTTGTCCCAAGGACCTGAAGTCTCTCTCTTGAGCTTTCTTGTTACAACTTGCTCACTGCCTATCGAAAAAAGTCACCATGGACAATAATCTGAGGGCTGCAGCAGGGTAGGAAGCTTTAAGCCTGGTCCCAAGGAGGCAGCAGGCTTTCCTTAAAAAACAAAGTCTGCATATTGGCCCTTCTGTTCTCCTCAGGACAGAGTCTTCTATAACAATGACCTTTTTCATTCTTTATGGAAGTAGTTTTGATGCAGGACATGGACAAACTTCACCTTGGAGACTCCTCCAACTTAGAGGAACCATTGTCCTCATCATTGTCTGGTTTCCCTTGCACTGGAATCACTTTGCATTGATTGCCACTCCTGGAATTCTCCTGGATAGATTTGAAAATGCCTGCAACAATATTCTTATTTATATTGCTAACAAGAACTCAAATTCTCAGATTTTACTTCTCATTTTTACAAAATTCCTCTATTTGGTAGCAAATTGTTCCTGCTGAGATTCACATTCATCACTTCTAGAAGAAGCCCCATGTTTTCTGCAGTTTGATGGGCCCTTCTTGCTGAGGCAATAAAAACATGCAAGTCTCTGAGGTGAAAGGCACACAAGAAGTGATATAACTGCTCTCATAACTCCAGAATTGACAAGTCTGGAGTAGATTTGGGTATAAAAATGAGAGTCTGTCCATAGCAAGATGTCTTCATGCTCTACATTTGTATCCTCTGCCATATCACACATGAAATTGGTAAGATAATGTACAGAGCTTGCAAGACTTCCAGCAATATTACATCGTGGAGCTTTGCACAAATGTAGAGTTGCTATAGGAAAATAATTTGGGAGTGTTGGCTGGTCTCTTAAAAACAAAAACCATCTGTGCTTCCGTGGCTGTGTGACTGTAGAACAAAAAAAAATCACTGCAGTGTTTACCAAACTAATCTCAAAATCTGGGAACTTGTGTGGAAATAACACTTCCTTGCACGTGTTTTGAGTCACAAAAAGAGTGGCAGACTGGATGATTGGTTCATAAACAGAAAAACTTTCTCCCAGATAAAGTAGAACCACTGTGTTAACAGTTCTTAGTGGTTTGGAGGCCTGCCTGTAGCCAGGCACATCATTTGTGGCTTCCTGGGTGTATTTGAGAGTGCTCCTCACAAAAGGTCTCATTCATTTTGGTGAACAGAAGCTTGAATCAAAGCATTCTTTATACAGCTCTTGAAAAGATGCAGTTGAAGTTGTGCTTTAAGAATAATTATGGTTGAATCTTTGGTGCATTATATCAGAGCATAAATGGAACAACACAACAACCTAAACAGCCAAAGTTTAAATTTGGGCACAGAAAGGAAAGTGGAAGAGTGAAAGAGTGTCTTTTCTGTCTTCCAGAATATTTTGAAGAGACTATTTGTGGTCAACAACAATTGAGTATTTTTCGCCTAGAAAAGAAGATTTGCAGACATCTAAGGGCTCCATCTGAGGTTGCAAAGACCCAAAATAATAAAAAATCCATACTAACTTTCATGTAAATGAGACAATGGCACATGAGATGCAGTTTTTTACAGGCACATGTGATTTAGATCTGGTTGTTTTCTTATGAGGTAATTTTTTATGAAGCGAAGAAAGGCAAAAATTTCATACTCAACAAAAGCTTTTGTCCCAGTGACATCACAGGAGCCTGTTTCATGGCAACTTACCATCTTCTTGATTTGTGTTTTTCCATGACTCCATACCCACTCTGCATTCTGAGCACTGGGTGGGCTGAAACCCCTGCACATGGAGACATGACAAGGACAGGGCCTGATGGAACACGGTGCAGACAGCCTGGGAGCCAGGCAAGATTCCATCCCAGACTTGAAGTGAAATCACAGAATCCCAGAATGATTTGGGTTGGAATGAACCTTAAACCTCATCTCATTCCACACCCTGCCATGGCAGGGACACCTTCCACTGTCCCAGGCTGCTCCAAGCCTCATCCAGCCTGGCCTTGGGCACTTTCAGGGATCCAGGGGCAGCCACAGCTTCCCTGGGCACCCTGCTCTAATGCCTCACCACCCTCATAAGAAATTTTTTCCAAAAACACCAACTTCTCCTGGGTCATCTCTGGTGGAAAAAAGCCTGCTGAGCCGGGTGTGCCCACAGCAGCCTGTGGATAATCACTGGCTCAACAAACTGGGGAACCTGACTTTTACCAGTGCAGAGCCTTTGAAGCTGCAGAAGAACCAGCCCCTGAACAAATGCTCTCAATAGAAGAAGAGGGAAGTCCTTCAGCACGTCCGTGTTCTCTCAGCAGCATTTTCGCTTTGCCTGGGCTATGGTTTGACCAACTGTTCATTTGTCACACATTGCATCTGGAGTGGCTCCAAGGAAACTGGGAGATGGTCTCGTTGACATCAGGTTGCTGACATATCAACGAGGACCTTGGCCTCCATTTCTCACTCCACTTCCTGAAATCTTTATATATCAAATGGCACCAGCACAAGGATCAACCAAACTTTAAAAGTTCCTGCAAAATCAGGAATTGTAAGAGCTGCTTGCAATTCACAGGGTGGTTCTACTCTATTGCATGATAAAATATACTCTTCTTCTCTTTTCTTTTCTTTTTTTTTTTTTTTTTTGTGCAAATGTTGGTAGAAAAAGAGCCTGCAATTTGATTCCTTCAAGTGTTTGTGTTGGGAGAGCTCTTGTCGCATATGTTCACAGAGAGAGAACATAAAAGGGGCCCGAGGATAGACAAAAAATCTGTTTGACTATCTGACAAATAGTTACAGAAACATTTTGCATATTTACCCATCTTCTAAGAGAAACATATTGCTGTGCAACAAAAATGTGTTTACTGTAAAACGACATAGACAGCGGCACTTAGAACACACTTGAAAGAGTTGGATTTTGTAAGCAGCTCATTTGCATAGAAACACAGGAACATTTGAAGCCTCAGAGACAGCATCAAGGAATAAAAGACATCCACTGGGACCAGTCTGCATTAACCTTAGGTTTGTATGGTTTTCTTTTCCTCTTAGGACTGAATATTCCTTTAACTATTAAATCAATTCATGAAATTATTCCATGTCCTTAAAAGTGCAGTGAGTTACTGCCTTGCCACCAGATTACTCTAAATTCCTCTTGGACTGGTGCTAAATTTATATAACTTTGTTATATCACTGTCAACTTATATTTCTATAATTTCATGCAAAATAGATTCATTCTCACTTATGGGGTAGTGCTCCTTCTCAGTTACAGCCTGAGACCTGCTGATTTTTACTGAGTTATCCCAATAGATGGTTGGCATTCATATTCATTTTTTTCTCTCCCCTCAGCCAGGCTGTGAGCCTGAGTGAGGCATCAAACAGAAGCCAAATTGATGTAGCATATTCAAATTTCAACCTTGTTACTGAAGAGAATGCCAAGAGTTTGAAAAATGTCAGGCCCTTGAGATGGGAGAACAAAATGCTGGAAAAGAAAACTTTCAAACTCAGCAAGATGATGACTTCAACCTCTGGGAGTTCTATGTAAAAACCTCTAAGCAGACAAATGAAAGATGTCCTCAAGCACTAATGATAATAGAATGGTAAACGTGGCTAGTATGATGCACATAAAAAACCTGGAAATAATTTCAGTGTGCAATTGAGTGGCTAAAATCCTTCTTCACCATGCAATACTTTAAACATGGGAAAAGAGGCTCTGGAAACCTAACCAACATAGCAAGTTTCAGTTACTGTTAGCTAATGGGAGATTAGATATATTTTACACAGGGATTTATTAGCAGAAAAAAAGGACATTTTTCTGTTACTGTGTAGTTCTGTCTGACCACACCTGAGTTTAGAGCTGAGAGCTGTTGCCCTTTCCATGTAGCTGTGTAATAGTTTCTCTAATTTCCTCTGTGTTTTTGTAGTAAAGACAAGATTTTTCTGTTGGTTGCAGTGCAAGAGGTTAAGGTTTCCTGTTGATTTGGTTGTACAGCTCTCAGACTTGAGAATTTGAACCTAAAGGTAAAAATAGAAATCTCTCTTAAATATTGCTCTCCCAGGAAGCATCTGACAATGTTTCAGTGGTACTTGCAGAGGCTGGTGCTGTCCCTGATTTCTGTCTTAAAAAGTGACACTAGACATAAAAAGTGACACTTGAGCAGTCTGAGGTTAAAAGGAGACTTGGAGCCAACCAGGTCTGGCAAGGCCAAGTGCTAAAATGGTGCATGGTCATGCTGGAGAAGGTGAGAAACAGAAAATTAATGTAATCACAAGAAATATTCACATTGGTGTGCATGATACGGGCACAATGTTCTGCTGACACCCAGAATCACTGCAAAACCTGCAGCTTTTCCATGTCTGTGGAGAGCTAGAAGAACAAATTAAACTATCACCTACTAGAAATAACAGAATATTAACAGTGGTCCTGTTTTGGGATAGGCACAAACAACAGGGTTAGCTTCAATGCTGCTTTAAAGTTGTATTTTCCTAGGATTCAAGGTAATTTCTGTCTACATCTGTGCTTCCTTAATCCCTAATAACCACATAATAGTTAAAAAAAGACATCTAGTATACCTGATAGCAACTGTTCTATGTCCAAGTAACTTCATGGTGGCTGTTTAACTCATAAGATAGGAATTTATATTGATAATGATAAAGATGAGACATTGGTAAGCTAAAACCAGGCCAAGGAAGGGCAATTAACACTTCTGTTACCAGCAGCACCAGCATCCCAAGGGGCTTTCTTTTTTTATTTACAGGGTACATCTCGTCTGCACCAGCAGTGCTACATGAAATGGAGTTCTAGCTGCGAGACATTTCATTTAGAGCAAATATTGAAAGTTTACAGATGCTTGCCTGCAGCTGTACAGAAAAGACAAACAGCCTCGAGACAAGCCAGCTCCTCAGAGCTTTTCCTTGCTTCGTTTCAGCAAGGTAATATGAACATCCATGCAGATGGGAAGCCAGAGCTCAGATGAGACATTAATAGAACCCACTGGGAATCAGGGCCCTGATGCTGCCAGAATCAAAGCCCCTTCAGCTCTTGGTGCAGAGGGGGAGATGTGAAGGTGCACGAGGCTCTGCTGAACCAGAACAAGATCTGTCAAAGCCCCATGTCAGCAGCGTCACGAGCTGGAAGGAGGCAAGAGGGCTGTGCCAATACCTATAGAAATAATGTGGGGGAGGAAAAGAGGAGGGAAAGCCTAGCCTGTCACTAGATATATTTTACAGATTAAATTTTGCTTCTGTAGAGAGAATCTGTGTCTCAGAAGAGGAAGTGACCCAGGAGTGTGCACTCACAGCCCAGAAGGCCAGACCGTACCCTGTGCTGCATCCACAGCAGTGTGGGCAGTGAGGGAGGGGTGTTGGAATGGTAGAATTAGAAAGAAATTATAGATATGACTCCTTAACCAGAAAGGCTAAGGAAGAAATACAAATGAAAGCACGATTTGAATAATTCAAATAAACCAGTCTGGTATGCCAGAACACATTCTTTCCCCCAATAAAACTTAGCTGAGACTTCTCTCCCCAGTCTTATAAGGAAAAGTCCAAAGTACCCCTGAGATAACTAAAAATATGCAAAAGTGGGGATTTCTATAGGTCGCACACAAATGTTGCTGAATTAGTATACTTAGAAAGATTGGTTAGTGAAGGAATAGAATATTCAATGTATAGATTATATAAGCAATTGTAAAGGAGAGCTCGCTCTCTTGCTACGCTCTCTTGCTTGCTCTTACCTCACTCTTTCAACGCTCTTGTTTCTCTTGTTTCTCTTGTTACTCTTGCTTCTCTCTTTCATCCTCTTTTTCCAGCTCTCTCATTTCTGTTCTGTTACTCTCTTTCTTAGCAATCTTAACTCTTAAACTCATGTATTCATATTTTACCCCCTTTTGTCTTGTTCCCTCTGAGCCTGCTCTGAGCTCTATCTGCTGGCTCCTAGCAGGGCTCTCTCTCTCCCCCACACCCTGAAATAAACTATTAACATCTAACTTGACTATAGAGGTCTCTGCCGTGTTTTGGACCGTCCAGCACCCCGAAAGCATCTCTTACAGAGGGGGGTTCTGCCTCTCTGCAGGAAAATCCACCTGCAGAGCTGCCCCCAGCTCGGGTGCCAGCAGCACAGGACAGATGTGAACCTGCATGGAGCTGGCCACAGGGCTGGAGCACCTTTCCTACGAAACCAAGCTGAGAGAGCTGGGGCTGCTCAGCCTGGAGAAGAGAAGGCTCCAGAGAGACCTTGGAGCAGCTTCCAGTGCCTAAAAGGGGCTGCAAAAGAGCTGGGGAGGGACTCCTTTACAAAGTCATGTATTGATAGGGGAAAGAACAATGGCTTTAAGGAGAAAAAGGTTTAGATCAGATGTTGCTAAAGGACACAGAATGATTCACATGAACACATCTCAGTGGTATGACAGGAAAGGAAGTAACTTTATTTTCTGACTCCAGTATTTATAGATTCTTGACTATGACCAGGGGTTGGATAAATAAGTTACCACCTTCCCAATCACACTGGTCATGAGAAACGTCCATCAAAGGACGTTTCTTAGAAGAAATGTGTAAACAACTTCTGTTTATAGTTACTTTCCTGGGAAAGTAACTAAAACTATGAAAACAAGATCAGAAGGCTTAGTGTTCAGGGCACCAATCAGATATTAGGAAAAAATTCTTTACTGTGAGGGTGGTTTTGGCAGAGTTTGCCCAGAGAAGCTGAGTCTGCTCCATCCCCATGAAGTGTCCAAGGCCAGGCTGAAGCTCTGTGCAGCAGTGGGAGGTGTCCCTGTCCCTGGCTCTGCACCTCCTCACTGCTGTGAAGATGTGCTCTGGGCCCAAACAGCTGCCAAAGCCCTTATCAAAAGGGGATGACCCAACTGCAGCTCCTGCCTTTGTCCTTATTGACAGTGCCATTCTCAAAGCCACCTCTGCCTCTCCAAGGAAAGAGGATGCTCCAGGAGCCTTCCTCCTCTCTGCTGGCCACCCCCAGTGTGGGCTGGGGAGGTTTTAACCTCTAATCTGGGGTGGGAGTTTGATAGACAGACTCCAGCTCTGACACAGGAAGCCAAAACCCTTTGAGGAATACGACTATCTGCTTATCAAGCCTGTCCTATTCCAGCCAAGGAGTGCTCAAACTAATCTCTGGTAATAGCTACAGAAAGGGTCACTGCTTAAAAGAAACAACGTGAACAAGTGTTCCCTTGTGTTCTACTTTTCCAGCTTCCTTTTTCTCCCCTTTGAACTGGAAGACTTTGGGCAATGGGGATAATATTTTTTCATCTATGTGGAAAACACCTTACTAGGAAAACTAATTTATTCAGACAGAAATATCTTCCTTTTCCTAAATATGCAGAAAATCAAATGCACAGTGGAGCAGCAAAAAGGAGGGTCTTCCTTGGTTACAGTTATTGCAGTGAAATTCCCTACTGTGCCAGAAGTAATGTCACAGTAATGAGTAATGTCACAGAGGTCCTGGGTAAGTACAAGTTTTGGGTGAATATCATGCCATATTTATTGTGAAACGGAATCACTGCTTTTAGGAAGGTTGAAAATGAGCTTTTCTACAAAATAAAATAAAAAAGTGTTTCGCTGCCTTGCAAGTATCATGTATTTTGACATGTTGAAAGTTGAAGGAAATAGAAGACTTGTACATGGGGAATATCTAAATTGATGATATCATTTCTGCTAAGGAATATTCTCTATGTCAAGGATAGCCTCTGGTTGGTAAGGGTCACAAAATGCCTCAGCTGAGTTGGGAATAATCCGCTGGAAGATTTCTTCACTGAAGTTGGTGTCAAACAAAAGTATTTTGGTTTCAGAGACAGTATAGAAAATGAAAACATAATTTGAAGTTCTACTGGTTTCCTGCAGTGCTCCATAGCCCTATAATATGCATGTAGGGGGATTTTGATTTTCCTTTATAAACATGCCTGGAAAATCACCATTCTCTGCAGTCCCAAATTCATCATTTCCTCTGTGGTCAGGGATTTTCAGGGTTTATATAATTCCAGCACAATTCAATGACCCAAGTGCTGACACTTATTTCTCTCTTATGGATAATTTAAAAATTGTTTGATATGAAGCAAAATCAAATTCTGAAACCATTGAAAATGTTTATTAGCCATTCAGCATCTTAAGAACATCCTGTTTGCTGTTTCCCTGAGATGCTGGCATTTATTTGATGGTTCAGCAACAGGCTCAGTGGTCCAACCCAACAGATATTGTGGTGAGCTGGCTTCCCAGCTGTTCTCTGCATGGGTTTGTGTGCAAACCTGTGTGTGTGCACACCTGAAAGTATCAGCACGTTTGGTGCTGCATCAGCAGAAACATAATTCATTCTGTCACCTATTTGAGAAGCAGCTGTAAATGATGTGTAAAAAACCATTGGATAAATACATTTTGTGCCATGAAACTGTCACCTGCAAAGGCAGGTGTTGATGCTTCAGGAATACACACACACACACACAAACCCAGAGCGATGCAGTCTGCAGAAACCTGGAGTGTGTTTGTGCTTCTTGTAGCTCTTTCTTTAACATTTGATTATTTGTTCAGGGCCAGCGTATTGCTGCTGCTTATCTATATATTGACAAGATTGGTTCCATGTAGAGCATCTGCCTGTATCTAACTTTGTTTGCAAAGACTATTTCAAGATGATGCCAGTGGGGGTGGGGAAGTGAGGGGAAGAGAAGGAGAGAATATTTTTAATTAGTTTTGTGTAGGCAGGAGGGAGAGGACAGACGTACACTGTAAATGTATCATATATTTTACATTTTTCTTGCGCTCTCAAGCAGCAAACAGACCAATCACAGCAGCCCAGCAGCTTTATTTCTGCTGCTTTTGGAAGGCTTGGCTCTGCTAAGCACCCTTATTGTTGTTCCTGCTTGACATTCCCTGTCCTTGACATCTCCCTTCCCTGGAATCGATGATGACTGCCATCTCAGCCCTCAGGCTCCTCCACGGCTGCTTTCAACTGAGATAGCCTCATCCCTTATTCCTTGCTGCCCTACTTTTGCCCCTCACCACCCCCTCTCTCAAAGTCTACAGCAACTTGAATTCAGCTGGCTGCGGAGAGAGGTTTTGAAAGGCGGGAGCTTTGCGCACCCGGCTGAATCCCTGGTGGGAATTTCTCCGCTCTGGTGCTCGGCACTGGTGGGCCATTGATGGGGCTGGCTTCAACCAGCCCCTGCCTTTCTGCCTGCTCTGACCCACTGTGGGGTAAAACAGTTCAATGTAAAAGCAAACCATTTGTGGCACCTCTGCCTTTCCCGGCGGGCGCGGTCAATCCCCAGGAAATCGCGCCCATGGGGGATGAGAAGCTCTGGTTTCTCCTTGGTGCTTGATTGCACCCCAAGGACACGATTATCCCATGCCAGTAGTCATCCTTCTTGTTGGATCTCATTGCTTAATTGCAACAGCACAGCAGAAAATAGGGGAAAAAATGGGGGAAAGGGGAAAAATACAGAGATCAGGTGGGATACTGAAATCATCGAGAGGGTGATAGTTTGGGAGCTGCTGGCTGTGTATGTTAATTAACCCTTCTCAGAGGAAATCCACAGAGCTGCACTTTCCAGAGAGATCCCCCCCCGCCTCTCACACACGCAGAGATGTGGTGGAGTCTCTCTCTTGGTATCTCATGCACTGCTCCAGGCTCTTGATGTCAAAATATACCAGCTGAGAATGTAGGATAAGAACAGCCGTAGGCTTTCCTCTGGTCCTCAAGACATTTCAAATCTATATTTTCCTGATTAGTATAATACCCTGCTTCATCAGGAGCACAAATATTTTTTTTCTTTTCCTGGTTTCCAAATGGGCAACTTTTACAGCAATACATGAAAAGCCTTGAAATAAAGAAAACACAGAAACAGAAAATTCACTTGGGAGTGCGGAGCTCTAACCTATATTTACTTTTCCCATTGTGAGAAACATTTAAGCAATTCCTTAACATTTATAACTGCACATCTATTTGAAATAATTGAAACGGAAACGTTAAAAGAAATTACATTTCGCTAATCCATTTACAATGGTATAAATTGCTTCTCATAGCCAACTGCCAGACTTGCTGTTTTATTTAATAACTTTAATGCTGAGGTTCCCTGAGGCAAGGAGACAGTTATCCCACCAACTGCAGGAGGTTTTACTGAAGTGTCCCCCTGGCAATTGTCCAGGGACTGTGGAGGAGCTCAGCTAACAGGTTCACTTGCATTCCCTGTCTCTGACAAAAATATGTTTTAATGCAAACTAATACTAAGTGAAAGAGAAAAAGGTGTAAATGATGCAGCCTAGAAAATCATAATAATGTTTTATTGGTATATGATTTTGGCTGGGTGGCAAATAATTTATCACTATAAAATATGTTACTACATTTTGACAGCCAGCAACTGGGCAATGTCTTACTCCCCAGCAGAATCACAGATACATCTCAAATTTAAAAGTTTCAGGCAGAAAGAATCCAGCAGGAAAAATCCCAAGCACAGTCCCTTGATCCTCATTGCTTTACAAACTACAACTGTTTCTGCAGCCCTAATTCTCACATTTGGTTGTGTCATGGGAGATAATTCTTTCTCCTCTCTCTCCATGATGAGCTGCTGCATTAGGCTGACTTTCTTTCCAGGCTGTGAGTAAATATGATTTTCCTGGCTCAGATCCCCTTTTTTCTGTGTTGGTTTGAGTGGAGTTCCTCAGTGCAGGGATGAACAGGACACAGCCCATTTTCCCTGGTGTGGGTTCTAAAACACTCTCAGTCTCTTGCTCATCCCATGAAGGACAGAGTTAGGCTCAGGCACAGTCAGTTCCTGAAGCTTGAGATATGTTAGAGGAGCCTCAGGTTTCTCCAAAATCGGAAAAAATTGCTGACTAACAAAAATGAATCCACTTTTCAATAGACTCTGCACATTCACATGCTGCCAAACATTGCTTCTGAGCTTAGAGGAACTTGCACTTTCTTATAATGTGGAAGACTGCAGAACAACCTGTGAAATAAGTTTTTATAAGTCTTATAAAGAGAATGTAAGGAAATTAGCAAAATGTACTAAAATATGTGGAATCCATGCTTTTGGTTAAGAATACTTGAACACTGTGGAAATAGCAGAGACATTCCCAGCCATGCTTGTGTTTTCAAATTGTATTGATCAAAACTGCTCACCGTCTATGACTTCTATAGGATCATGGCTGCTTTCTTTCATCATTCCTCTCAAAGAAATACATTTTTATTTTTAGGAAACTTGCCCTGAGGCAAAGGCTAGAAATTGTTCTCAAGCAGATAGCATAATTAAGGATTGATCTGCACAGTGGGGAGATGTTGGATGAATCAGACACTGACATTTCCTTCTTTCCACTCTTTCTTACGACTGAGAGCCTGGATTCCTTCCCAACAAAACCAGACACTTAAATATGTAGAAGATGTGGCATTAGGAGTTTAGATACCCTTGATTGTCAAGGATTGTCAAAGCCACACAGGTATTTCCAGCTGGCAATTTATTCTCTGTCCTTTCATTGGCTTTAGCAGAAGCCTCAGGCAAATATTCTCCTGACACCTCAAGCAGGTGCCTGAGGTTGGATGTGGGATGAAAGCAGGCTGAAAATTTTGGTTTAATTCAGCAGAGAATAGCTGTTCCAAATTTCCTGATGTCAAAACAGTGATAAATATTCACATAGCAAACCTGTGGTCACACAGGGAGGTCTTTGGTTTATCTCCAGTGCTTTGATTCCCTCCTTTAAACATATTTTTGGATTAAGAATTGCTGAGCAGCATGCCATGATTGGGATCCCCACTGAAGGGATGAAACCTTTTATTTAAATGTCCCAAGTTTAATGCCAGCTCTAAATAAATTTAGTGAAAAAAATGTGTCAACATTTTTCCCACAGCAAAGTCTGAAGTCATTGCATTTCTGCACACAGGGATATAAGAGGTGGATATCTTGTCCTTGCTCCTTCATGCTACAGTAGAAGACAGGAAATGGGCAATTAAATCTGCTTTGCCATGCTTGATACTTACTTTGCTGAAAAATTATTTCCACAATAAATCAATTAAAGTGTATATTTAATGAACAACAGGCATTGAGAAAAATTATAAAAAAGTCTCTTAAAATAGTACCTGGTTTAGAAGGATTAAAAATACACCCCAAAAAAAGCAAAATTAATTTGGGTTTTGTGCCACCTATCAAGCTCTTGGTGAGTAATATAAAACTATCTATCAATTATGTATAATCATGCTGTCACATACAACAGTGAAATGCAAAAGGCCATAAAATAACAGCACAGAATATCATCAATAACACTTGTGTGCCTTATCAGACCCAAGACTGAGATGATCAACAGAGAGATACAGGTCATTATCTACAAATCCTTATGAAATTCATTTTGGTTACAAGGAAGAGGAAACAGGAAGATAAGTCTCAAAATAAATTGGAATTTAATCCAAGAATTATGCAGATTGACCTGAGTCAAGACAGGAAACATCTTGAGCTTGGTAAAGCCTCAAACAACATCTATCAGCTTGATACAGCCAGTGATATTCCTTAGCAATATATCCAATTATTGAGTGTTATAAAATATTTATAACATATTTATTCTATATATTATGTTTTATATTTTATATTTGATATTTTCATCAATGCAACTAAATAAGCATTTTCCTCTAATACTTCTTCTTTTATGCTGTGAGAATTGATTGTATCAAAATATACTAAATCTGCCAAGAAAGAAGATTCATGAAGAGCAGCCTTTGCCCTGGATGAAAGGGCATCATCTGTAATGGGCTTTTACAGGAAATTGAAGGAGGAACTGAGTTTATAACTCTGCAGATCAAAGAAATCAAGGTATCCTGAACCCCTTTTGTGAACAGGACGAAATTTTGGTATTACCTGACTTGAGGATGCTCTGTGAAGCTTTATGAAACCTCTTTAGCAATACTTTTTGGCACCGCTGATTTTTAAGTTCTGAGCTTTCTGGCTTTGAAACAGGTCAAAGTTTTTATCTCTCAAAGCAGAGAATTTACTTAAGGGACTACAATTACAATTTGGAAAATTAAAATCGTGGTCAGCTGATTCATCATTATTCAGGCAAGGGTTCTCTTCAGTGCCTGGCCAAGCCATCACTTGTAGAGTTTCCCTCTGTTGCTGCCTCTCTGGCAATACAAAGTTATTTGCACTTTCCAATTACAGTTGGGGCTGCCACAATGCCCAGCTAGAAAATCCTCCACAATATATTTATTTGGTGCCATGGTAGTTTTTCAGCCTCTTACTTCATGTTCTCACATTGTTCCTTTGTGTGTTTAGACCAAGATCAAGACCAAGAACCTCTCTGGCCCCCGAACCCAAAAGAAAATCCCCATTTTTGTAACTTTTCTTCCACACTCTGGCACAACACATCATTCTGCTATTTCCACACATTAATTCCTCTGCCACCTCTCAATGTCCAAGCTCCTTCTGACTCTACAGATACATAACATTTTCCAAAATGAGCCTGGATACAGCAAGATTTAGACCTACAAGGTAGATGCAAGCCCCCTAAGAGATCACCTGTGTCCCACTGCAAGCACAATTGCTCCTTTTGTCTGTTGGACTCTTGGTTCATTTAATTTGTGAACCAAGAGGAAAAATTAGTTGTGTGAGAATGATCCAAGTAGAAGACAAGCCTCACTTCTGTGCAGGAAGGAGGTGGTGGTGGGAATGTTGAATCAGGAAGGTAAAGCAACAGACCCCAAAAATGGCACCTGGTGCGTCACTGCCTCTAACACTCACTAGCTTGTGAAGCTGTCAGCTCTGGAGAAAATAAACTGAGGTGGACTTGAAGAGCCCTAGAAGTCCACATTTTTATGTATTTTATGGCTATAATGCAGAAGAAATATTTAGCAGCTCTTTTTTTCCTCCTGAAGAGAAATAGTTCTTATATACTAATTTTAGTGATTTTGTTGTTTTGCACCTCCTTTGTATTATTCAATGTCGTCCTGACCTTCTGAATATGGTGAATGGATTTTGTAGCTGTGCCTGTATGACTGCTTCAAATGCAGGGCTGTATTTCCTCTTTAAATCTTGTGGGAGAAAGAGACCAGAAGAAACCTGATCCATTACAAAAGCAGATGTTCTGAGCCACTACACCAGCAAAGACAAAAATCTGAGGCTAGAGCAGGACAAAAACCTGGTCACAGATTTTTGGAATTAATTATTTCAGGGGGAGTTTTCCTGGAATTCTTTGATAAAATGGAGTTCCAAGTGATATGACTTAAGAGTTGTTTCTTAATCAAGAAGAGTCATCAAGAAGATGTGGCAAGGGCAGAGAGGGGTTCCATGGGACTGATGGGAAGGTCTGTGCCACAGCAGTCTCTAAATCACTCTGAATATTTTGCTGTGGAACAGGCACATTATTCAGTGGGGTTTGGGTGTCGGATGTCTTTAAGTAAAAGCTCAAGATTCTCAAAAATCAAAATAACCTTAAAGCAAGCTCTTCTTTACTGATGGTGAAAGGTGTTCTAACGGGTTGTTTTTCTTGTTCATCGAAAGCCAAAACTTTTTCAGGAATCATTACAATAAATCACATTTCTGGAGTAAAAACTCAGCAGGTTCCTTTGTTAGCACCATGAGCAAAGCACATCTTATTGATTTTTCCAGGAGTCAGGATAGAATAAACTTTCATTTTTAATATTGCTTCTCATTCTAGTGTCTTATTTTTATTACATGTGGATCAGCCTCACCCAAAACATTTTCTAAACTTGATCTGCAAATAACATCTCTGTTATTGAAACTTCTATATATTTTTTTCTTTTTCTATTACTTTTTGGAATGGGGAGAAAAAAATGCCAATGTTACAACATTCTTGGTGTCAAAAGCATTAATTCTCTTAATAAAATTATTCAAATTCCCTTTCAGCTAGCCCATGATGAGAAGAGGGGAAAATCCAGTTTATTCTACCTGAGTTTCAGACTTCCCTGAAAACTGCTTATGACAAACAAAGGTGGTGTGGGAGTGAAACTCAAACCAAGGACTTTTTTGGGAGCTGTTCCATCACCAGGGGACAGAGCACAGGAATTTCTGAGGAAATTCTTTGGAGCATCTGGAAGTTTCTCACCCAATCCACAGGGGGAAAACTACTGGGGAAGATGCTCTGAATCCCACCATGCTCAGGAAGGCACATAAATTTACTGTATTAGTGAATTCTTTTGCCTTTTGAGGCCTTTAGGAGGCAGCTTTTAAATCTGCACCTGGTCAAATGTGTAAAATCTTTAGAAGAAATGATGATCACCTGAGTGAAAATGTTCTGACATCATTAATAGCCCCAGTGAAGGCAGACCCAAGGTCACTGACTCCTTGGGTATTGTTGCACATAGGATATTAATGATAAAAACTCTGCTCATGGAACAGCTTGAAATTTGTTCTGCTGGACCCAGCGACATCAGTTTCCTGGGGGAAAAAAAAACAAAATAAAAGAAGGTATCTTTTGGGCTAGGTGAACAATCTTGTTTGAATTTTGATAATGAAAGTACCATGTGGAAACCAACCAACATCCTTTGGAATGCCATGGAGCCAAGAGCAACCAAATCCCAGAGAAGGAAGGAAGAGAAAAAAACGAGGGTAAATATTTTCTCAGTCCTCCTAAGGCATTGGAGGGTATGAGCTGATTGAGAGATCACCCATAAAACTGGGCAAGAGTGATGAGGAAAATGCAAAAAACTGTGTCCAGCCAATAAACTTTGATATTTTTGTGGCTACCAAACAGTTATCCAGGACTGGTGACAACATTTAATGCCATTTTCCCTCTCAGCTCTGTGGTCTGAAATAGAATTCTTTCTTCTTGCCTCTTTTTTATTGCTAAAAACTGGTGCTGGAAGAAATTAGGATTGGTCTGGATTTGTGTATGTTTTGTGTTGTTTTGTTTGATTGGGGTTTTTTTAGTGTTGTTTGGGTTTTTGTTTTTATTTTAATTGGTGTGATTTGATTGCAGTTTTTGGAATGAACATTTTCCTAAAAATATGTATTTCCAAGAGACATTTGAAAAATGTTGATATTTAAATGAAAATTAAAAAAAAAATCAAATAAAATGTTGCTGACTTAAAAATTCTATTTTCAAGGTTAACTCTTCCCTGAACCCAAGAATTCTTGCTGATTTTCAGTGTTTCCTTGAACAGCTGAGTTTGAAGGCTGTCACCTCTAAGGAGAAAGATCAACCCCTCTCCTATTAGACAAAGGCAGAAAAATGTAAAATATACTGATTTTTCCAACCTTAACACGAAATGCATTTGCTCTAACAGAAAGAGAGACTCAGTGCAGACTGCAGGGTGTGATTTTCAGTCACTGCCAGCTTTGGCCAAACTTTGCTGCCTTTGAATGAAAATTGATTTTCCCCTGTATCCTCACTGAAAGAAAAGTTTAATCCACTATTATCAGCCATGGGTTAGAACCAGATTTCTTTTTCCATGGCCTCAAAAGGAACTCAGGAAAAGTGGTACTTGTCATACATTGATTTTCTTGGCCAGAACAGGGCTTTGGTTTATGTTTATGTGTTTATGGCTCTCTGCAGGACGCTGGTGAGCAAACCTGGGGCAGCTCGTGCTGCCCGCATTGATACCTGGCTAGAGAGCTCCTGTCTCCTGAGATGTGGGACTGCAACCTTTCAGAGGCACTAAAAACACATAAAAACACTTTAATGCAGAGTTCTGAGATGGCTCAAGCAGCCTCCTCACTGCCCTGGCATCTCCAGGGTCCTCGTTTGCCGCAGCTCGGCGAGCGACCTCTGCGGATCTCAGGAGAGTTTCCTTCCTCCCCTGGTGTCCTGCCAAAAATCAACCCTGAGCAGCTTTTTGAGAGTGGTTCAGCATTAACAAAACAACCAAGGTGGGAAATTCGATGGTTTGGGTGTTGTTAAATTAGAATTGTCTTGGCAGTGACAAATAAATTAATTGTAATAAGAAGCGTGCTGCTCGAGGAAGAATTTTTTGTGGTTTTTAATGACATTTTTTGTCATAATAAAAAAAAAAAAAAAGATGATGAAATCCCTTAATAAATATTTAGAGCAAACCGACCTGCTTGCAATGTATGTTTTAGTTCCCATATAAGATTATTTTTTAGAACCTACAGAAAAATTGCTGAGAGTTTAAATCCTTAAGGACGTTCCCCACAATGGAGTGAAAGCTCAGGGTTTGCTACCATTGTGAAATTTGATTTAAGGGAATTAATAAAACAAATGAATACTTTTTTTTTTTTTTAAATAACAAGTACAGCATTCACAGTCCCAGGATAAAAACAAATTGTCCTTAAACAGAGTCACAGTGTCTCAAGACAGAGATGAGATGTATTTCTCTACTGGTTTGCCAACAGGTTTATACATTGTTGGTGTTTTTCACACTGTGAATCAGCCAGATAAAAAGATGTTTATTTTTCAGGGAAAAAAACCCTAAGAAACAACAAAAAAAAAACCCATATCAGACATCAACAATTGTAATTCTATCAAAAATTCTTAATATTTATAGAATTGTGAAGTTACTGATAAAAACCCACTATTTTTACTCAGATTCTTTTCTTTTACCTTTTCCATCATTTAATTACCTCGTTTTGATTATTTGAGTGTTGTTTAGTAAAGCCTGTAATCTCTAGACTTCACTAAGTACTGAGAAAATCATAAATACACTGTTATTTCAGAAGCCACACCTGAATAGAAGTTAATTATTTGGATGCTAAAAACGGGTTTATCAACAAAACCAGACAAAAATAAATATCTCAGCGGTAGCTTGGTGAGCTTTCATACAAATTCTTTACACTTTATGTATTTCTGGGGGGAGGTTTTCATTGCCATGTGAATACTCAGCCTATTACTCAGAGTTTTTCACACATAACCTTTCATCTCTTGGGTCTGAGCTTCCTCTGAATTACTGGAGGTTTATGTCACAGTGACTCCATTTAGTCACTTCCTCATGGAGTCCTCTGGATTTACAGAATTTTACAGAAAAATCACTTTGCTGCCTGGGGAATTCTGGTGGAAATGCATCTTGCCATGGTGAAAAGTGCAGGGTGTTTGACCCTGTGACAGTTTTGGAGTTCTGTTGCTGCTGAATTTCAAAATATGTTTCAACATTTGCTTGTTTTTAATTGTAGAAAAACCCCTCATAAAAGCTCTGATAAGAGAATTTATTAATCTAATATTTGCTCTGAGCTTTTTTTATATCCTGCTTCTCTTTTGTCATGTTTAATTGCTGTCATGAAATGCACTTCTGGCTGGTCTTTTTTTCTTTTCTCCTTGGTATTTATAATTATATGAACATGTGTGTATTTGTGTAAGTGTTGGTATTCAAGGCACCAAGAATGGATTTGTGCATCAGGCAACAGAGGAGAGACTGTGCAGCCTTCCTGTCACTGATAAAATCACTATTTCCATCCCTATTGCTAAATATTCTTGGTGTATTCAGAATAAAAATAAAATGGCTTTTTTTGATTTTTTTTTTTCGTTGAAGACTCGTTGGACTTTTCCCTTTCAGGAAAACACAGCTCTTCTTTTTTTTTTTTTTTGTAAAAATGCACATTTTTCCTGACCTTGGGGGTTAGTACTTTCTTTTACATGCTTTCAGTGAAATCATGCCCTTTAGATGAAAATGTTTTTCAGTATTTTTCTATAAAGTTAAAAAAAACAAAGTACAGATAAAATGCAAAGCAGCTACAGAACAGCTTTGCACTCAGCAATATTGGTTTTGCTGAAGTTTGTGTATTTTTTTCCTTTTTCACATTACAGAATCCTAATACAAACTGACTCTTGAACTCCAGGGGGAGTCAAAATAAAATAAACTTCAGTTATTATTAATCCTCTGCCTAGAAAATGGAGATTTTCAGGTGATATCAAAATGGAAGTGTAAATTATCATGTAACTGCGAGCTGATTTTCAAATTGTCTCTGAGTTTTGGCTTGCAAATCCCTTTGTGTTTTGTAGGTTGGGTTTTTTTCCCTTTAGATTTGTAGTGAAAAATTCTCTGCCTGCTTTCAGATGGAGTAATTAAAGAACCAGTATTTTAGTTGATGCAAGTCTATTGTTAAAAATAAAGAAAAAGTGAGACTATAAAAGGAGGCTACATTAGAAAGAGGCAGAAACAAAATTAACAGGTTTCTAGATCAATGAACCTTCCCATAAAAAATGATAATAAAACTTTTGGAAGTTTCTATTTTACAATGTGCTTCAGTACAGTTACTCTTTCTTGAGATTTTATTTGTTAAGCAAGATAAAATTGGAAAGCTTTTCTTTACAACACACAGATAAATCACTATTTTAAGAGCTGGGAGACACTCACAGTTTTAACCCCAAACCTGAACTGGGGACTGGGGTAAGATTTATTTTAGCTTGTGATTGTTTCTGCTGTTTCTTCTGCTGCAATAACATGATTTTTGCCTGTGTGCTGTTCCAGATTGTGCTTTTTGAAATACACACAGTAAGTAAAGTGATGCCAATTTACAATCAAGCACAATCTTTCCAAGCTGGAAGACTGGACCATGAAATGCTGACCATGAGCTGCTTGTGCAGTTTCACTGCAGCTTTTCCATGAAGTCCTTCCCATCTGCCACTCACTCACACTCAGGGCTGCCAAAAAAGAAAATACCCAACCTCACTCACCCTCACTGGGAGGAGTGCAGCACTGGTAAAACCATTTATAGTAATTATTTCTTTGTTAAATAATATAATATAATATAATATAATATAATATAATATAATATAATATAATATAATATAATATAATATAATATAATATAATATAATATAATATAATATAATATAATATAATATAATATAATATAATATAATATAATATAATATAATATAATATAATATAATATAATATAACTTAATATATAATATATATAATGTAATGTAATGTAATACAATACAATATAATATAACACAATACAATATAACACAATACAAAATAATACAATACAATACAACACAATACAATATAATTAATATATTATATCAATATAATATATAATATACCAATATAATACATATAATATTATAGATATATTATATAAAATAATAAATTATGTATTATATAATGACAAATATATTATATTTAATATATTATATTTATTGATTATATAATAATGAATATATTGAATATATTAAGATTATCTCTTATCTATCTTCATTAAGTGGAACATTTGTGTGGCTCTCACAGTTTCCATAGGAGACTCAGATGTGGTTTTGGGCTTCCATTGGGCCATGTAAAAGGATGGAAGCCCCAAGTGTAGGCAGTGATGATGTGGTGTCAGAACACCACTATCACTCTTGGAAATGGGGTTAAAAATTCACAGATCAGTGAGTGCTGTGTGCCTGAGCACAGGACCTGTGTGTGAGCCCAGCCCCACATCCAGCTGGAGCTTTTAGTTAACTTTCACATGATGGTCCTCATCCTCTCCTTCAAATACTGGGCTTGTTTGGAGTCCTTGGAGGAACAGAAGTCTTCCAGGGCAAACACATCTTGTCTTCCCTTCACAGACTCCTCAGCTGCATGGCAGTCTCAGGAGGGGGAAGATAAAAAGCACCATGTTTGTCAATAGCTGCTTTGATAGGCAGGATCAGGCTTAATCTCACACCTAAATCCTGCCTTCCACCTCTGATCTGCTGGGGAAGGGGCAGCTCACTCCAATATTGGTGTGGGTGTCTCTGGAATGTCTCTGACAGAGAGATGGGACTGATTTTGCAGCTAAGGGTGAGTCTGAGTAGGAACTGTCATGGGTATGAGGAATATTCTGGGGTTTGAATGGAAGTTTATCTCAGAGAAAGCTTTTTTGTCTGTCTGATTGACGTGAGTGCGTGGGAAAACTTTACCTGGAGGGTGCCAGAGCAGTGCAGCAGGTTAGCCAGAGAGATTGTGGAGTGTCCTGGCTGTGCAGTCAGCTCCAGGTAAACCTGGTTTAGCAGGGGAGTTGGACTGGGTGATGTGCAGAGGTTCTGTACAATCCCAGTCATTCTGTGATTGCTTCTGTAACTCCCTGATTCTGCAATCCTGTGGTTCTGCAATCCTGTGGTTCTGTATTCTGTGTGTTGTCCTGGCAGAGGAAATATGGGGCTGTCAAAGACCTCGGTCTGAGGCTCTGCTTCTCCAGCTGAAGCTGCAAATGCTGCTGATTTTGGTTTTGGAGCTCTCCTTATCAAATCTTGAACCTGATATGGGTCATTGGACAGACCACACATTCCACTTATGATTATAAACATTTCTGCAAGATTTTCACTCGTGGCTACAGAAGACCACAAAGTAACAATGCACTTTTGAATATCTTAAATATGAATATTTACTGCCCACACAAACCATGAGGGCTTTAACAACTGTTTTAATGAACTGTGGCTCTCACTGCTGCTGTAACCCCTCTGAAGTCAAGCCATGGTCTGATCACTCTAAACTGAAGCAGCAAAAGTTGTGCCACTGAGTGGCAGCTCTAGTTCCTATTCCTACCTGTAAACATATGAAATATGATGGCCCAGATCCTTTAAATATTTGTGTACCTGTGTAATCTTACTCACCTGAGACAAGCACACAGAGAAATAAAAGAACCTAAGCAGCAAGGGAGAAAATACAGAGATAAAAATAGCCAAGTACTTCAGCAGTTATTGGTGTGTCGATATTAATGTGGAAAAATCCAAAAAAGAACAGTTTTCCTTTGTCTCTTTGCTGGAGTATATATTTTTGGATTTTAGCTGTTCAGCTTTCCCTCGTGCCACAGCACAAAATAAAGTGTCAAGTCCAAATATCCAGGCATTCTCTGTGTTGGACAGTTGTGGATGGCTCCTTTTTTTCCTGAGTGATTACCAATAAATATTCCTGTCACAAATACCAACTTGAATTTTCAGGGAAGTAATTAATTGCACAATCAATCCTCTAACAGTTGCAGCTGCAAGACACAACTTAGCTTTTTTTTCCTCACTAATAACAGGGCTGTACTTAACTGTTCTGAATGCCACCACCGTTCTGCACATCTGAGAATAACGTTTTCCATCCCCCCACAAATTAATCCTGGCATTTTCTGGGAGCATCTTATTGTGTTGTGAGGAAATTTAGAGAAATGGTGTGGGAAGGAACATTGTGGAAAGGGGGAAGATTGCCATTCTTCTTTCCAAGGCAGTCTGCAGTTATTTTGCTGTTGTTCTGCAGATTGTTGGGGACAGAATGGCTCTCAGCTTTCAGCTTTGATGCTGGTGTGCTCCAGTCCTGCCTGGAGGTGAGGAGGTGATGGCAGGGATGGAAAGAGAAGTTTATCTGAAGAGAAATATGTAATTGTGCCAATTCCTTAAAAAAAAAAAAAAAAAAAAGTAAAATGCTCCTTTTTGGTGACCACCAGGACTGTATTATTAATATATTCACTCCCTCTATTATATGAACATCAACTCAGTATTACCAACAACAGATCCATGTAATACTTGCCTCTTCACAGCACTTTGTGTACAGCTCTCCTAAAATACTTTGGAAAATCAAATGGAATTTCTCAAATTTAGGGGAAAATGTGAGCTGCACATTGATTTTGAGGCAACGATATTGTTGCATGTCTTTTCTGTATGTAGAAATAGTAAATATTTTTTTATATATGATATTAAAATTAAAACTATATTATATATACTTATTATTTGTTATTTATATTCTTTATGTTATATATCTTTTATATATTATTATTTATTATTATATGTACTCAATAAAAATTAACTATACTATACCAGTATACATTAATATATACTATATATTAATATATATTATATACTATATATTATAGATTATAGATTATAGATTATATGCTATATGTTATATATCATATATTATATATTATATATTTATACTATATATTATGCATCATATATCACATATCATATATCACATATCATATATCATATATTATATATTATATATTATATATTATATATTATATATTATATATTATATATTATATATTATATATTATATATTATATATTATATATTATATATAATAGATTATAGATTATAGATTATAGATTATAGATTATAGATTATATATATGATTAATGTAAATTAGCTATATATTTATTATATAAGTATAACTATATAAAAAATTATATTTAATGAAGATGAATGTAAATTTTATTTGCAGCCTTTGGGAAAGTATAAAGACCAGAGAGATTATTTATTCCTTTTCCCTACAATCCAGCATCTATTCCTACTCCACATTAAGGAAACCATTGCTGAAAATCAACCTAAAAAAATGAATTCAGGTCCCTTATTGGCAGTCATTCTTCCATCAGCCAGTACTGGCGTGATCACAATTCTTTTCTCTGCTTCAATCCTCTCTGCTAATCAAATGTTCCCTTAAATCTTAAATGAAATAGCTGAGGAGAGCTACAAGAGCTAGAAATGCATCCTGGAGACAAGATCAAGACAGCTAGAGATGAAGGCTGGCATGTTTAGGGAAAGGGGAAAAAAACACTGGAAAAAAACCCCACCTCCTTAAATGACCCTCAATCAACCTGAGCATGACTACTTCTTCACTAAAAATACCCCCCAACTGTGAGTTTGCTCTGCTTGCAAATAGACAGGAAACACAATTCAAATTGACAGTCTGAATGGCACGGGCAAGGGGACAGCAAACAGCTGAAATACAGAAATACAGAGATAATCTGAAAACACTTCCAGGAAAACAAGCATCTAGTATATCCAATATGCTTTCTGATTTCTTTTTTCTGGAGAATTAAAAAAAGAAAAAAAAGGGGGTGGGGATAGGGAAACTACTAAAGAAAAAAACTAGTGAAGTAGTGAAGGGTAGTTATCAGAGAGAAATAACCTATGCAGAGCACTGCCAGACATCTGTGAGAAACAGAAGCTGTTGGAAATGCAGGTAGGACAAGGTGCTGGAAGCATGTGCAGGGTACAGGAGTAACCAAATCCTGCAAAACTCCCCGTTCCTGAAGGCTGCTGAAAGCACCAGAAAATGTTAACTTTGCAAAGTGAAAAATAGCCCTTCCACATGTCCATAGTTTAACCCAGAAAGGTGAAGGCTGCCTGTTTGATTAAATTAGAAATAACTGCAGTGCCTTGTGAGAGAATGAGCAAAAAACTCACTGTCAAAGAAACAGTTCTGCAAGTTCTGTTTGCTCAAGAGACTCAGACAAGAGGCAGGTGCAGGTGCTGCCACAGTGGTGAGGAGAGCCAGGATGAAATTGTTGTGTCACCAGCGAGACTGAGCAGAGAAGGTGAATTAGAAACTGTAATTATGACTCAAGTCTTTTAAAATATTGTTCACAGTCGATGGTAAAGGGATAAGTCCTAAAGCACTGTTAGTCAGGAAGTAGTTCTGCTTCCATTGAAGTTACTGGGTAAAAATCTCTTTAATTTTGGTGGTACTGAACTCGGGCATATTGATCATTGTCAATTCACTTTTAATTCCTCAACACTCCCAACACAGAGCTGTGTGCTCCAGGTGGAGCTGGCAGCGGTGGGGAGCAAACTGCTGCTACATTTCTCTGAGGATTGAAATGAGAGAGGACAGAGGGGACTGGAGGAGAAGGTGTCTGCACTTTCATGACTGCCACGTTTCAATCTTTGGCTTTCAAAATCGGTATCTCCTCCTTTGTGCAGCAGGTCCCTGAGGGAGAGCCACAGGGCTTCTGTTCCACGTCTGGCTCTGTCCTGCTCTGCCTTATAAATGGACTCCAAAGCAGATTCTCTCCTTTATACACCGTGCTTTGAATCCTGGGACTTGCCTTCATCAAAGCTGCCTGAGCCTGGCAGTGAAATCACTGCTCAGCTCTCGCTCCTGCACTGCTGCTCAGGCCAGGGTGGGGGACAGGGACACCTCTCTGCAGCCCTGCCCTCCCCAAAAACCTGCCAACCACCCTTCATGCAAACGAGTTTCCTGCTGACAATGTGTGTTTTTAATTTAGCTCACATGGTTATACATGGCCAGGTGAGAAAGGCCCATTTCCCTTTTTCATTTCTTTCTTTTTTTATTTTTTTTTTTTTTTTTTCTTTTCCTCCTGAGCTGGTAAATGTATTTCATCTTGTAACTCTTACTTTGGATTAAAAAGCTGTTGCCTTTGGCAGTGAAGCAGCACAGCAGGCTGAGGAAAGTAAAGCTTCCTTTCATTGCCATGTTTGAAACTAGAGGAAGTCATCATATTACTTTAACAAGCAGAAATGAATGAAAATGTTTAATACGATTATGCAAGCACGAGGAGCTGTTCTGGCTGCCACAGATTTTGCTCCGTGTGATTCATCGCGCTGGGGGATAACGTGATCCTCTATTTTCCCCTAACAGTCAAGTCAGGATTTTGTTGTGAAGACTCTTGCAAGGTGAGATCTCTCCAAGGATCTGTTTCTCTCTCTCTCTTCAGAACATCGAGTCCTCAAACACCAGGCTGAGCTGCAGATCTGGGTTTTTTCTTTTGCCGCTGAGCATTTCATACCTCGCACTGAAATATCACAGAGGAAGGAGCACCCCTCTTCTCCCCCAGCTTCTGCAGGCTGAAAATCAGCTCCTGGCCCTGCCTGAGCAGAGCAAAACCCTCAAAGCAGAGCAAACCTTCTGTGAGAAGGGCAGCTGTGAGGTAATTGGGGTGCTGTTGGAGTCAGAGGCACAGAGAGTGTGCCCTTATCTCTGATACCTGGCTCTGACATCCAAGAAAACACTGAATTTCTTATAACACCCTGAAAACAGCTAAAAGTGTGTGTAGATCAGAAAGTTTTCTTAAGTCACTGGGTGAAAAAGTTTGGAGTTTGAGCTAGTTTAGAGAACAGGAGACAAGATGGAGGATTTAGGGTGTTGTCTCTTGTCCTTCTTCTTTCTTCTTCATCTTCTTCTCCTAGAGGTTTTTGGGTAGTAGTGGGTGATTGGATAGAGAATGATGCAGTGCAGCACTCAGGTGTTGGGTCATTGGGTCATTAAGGAAAATAATTTACTTGGCATTTGTTAATTGGGTAAATAGACATATAAAAGACCTTGAAGAAGATCTTTGTTGGCCATTTTGCACCTTTCTATCTTAGTGCACACAGCTCCTTGTACTCAATAAATATGTAATGCAGATAAAAGAAGAATAAACAACCAAGTCTGAACAAGAGAAAACTGCCTCTCTCTCATCAGTCTCAGTCCAAGGGAGAAAAGAACCCAACCACAAATGTCCTGTCAAGACAGGGTGCCAGGGCCATATTACCTCACTGGCATGGTGCTGGTTATGACTTGGTGGAGAACACTGGAATTCATCCCAATTTTGGATGTTGAAGTGAGAGCTGGCTAAACTTTGTTCCCACTGCAGAAAAAAAGGTGCAGCTGATCTTACCAGCCTCATTCCTGTCTTGGCAGAAAGTGTTTTTATTTTCTGGGGTTGACTGCTTTTCTCTAAGGACTGAACTCTTCCTAGAAATTATTATTTTTCTTTAACTGTTTTGATTTTGAAGAAGTTACAGAATCACAGAATATTTGAGGCTAGATAGGATCTCTTGAGATTGAGTCCAGTCCCTCTGCTCAAAGCAGGGCCAACTACAGCACATTTCCTTAGGATCACATCCAGACAAGTTCCTAACATCTCCAAGGATGGAGATATTAGATGTACTCAACAGCTCCTCTGGCAAGATTGCTCCCAGTATTTGTTTACAATTACAATTTTAAAAATTAAACTTTTAGGTTTAAGTGGAATTTAATGTATTTCAGCCTGTGCCCATTTTCTCTTGCCCTTTCACTGGGCAGCACTGAGGTCACAGCATCTTCTTTATCCCCCATCAGCTGCTCTCACACAATGGCAAGGGTTCCCCTTGAATCTCCTCTCCTCCACACTAAGGAGTCTCAGCTCCAGCAGCCTTTATTCATATTTATCAGCCCATTAATTGTGCTTGAGGTAGGTTCTTTCTGTGGGCCTGTGTCTCTTGTAGCAGAGACCTTCAGACTGTGTCTGCATCGCCCCTGGGCAGAGGGGAAGGATCACCTCCATCAAACTGTCAGCAAGGCAACCAAAAAATCAAAAAATAAAATAATAAAAATAAATCAAACTATCCTAATGCAGCCCAGGCTGATTTTGCCCTACAACCCAAACCTCTTTTGAATTTTTCCATAATTTAATGTTTTTGGTGGTGCTTCAATTTTTAAGGTGACACTTTTTTAATGCAGAGAACCAATTCTAGCAACGAACTTGGCAAGTCCTGGTGGCATTAATCATGTTTCTCATACCTCTGTTCTGACACAGACAGCCCTAACTTCATCCAGACCCAAAGCTGCCCTTGTTAGTGCACTAATTGGCCCACGGTGATAAGACCTACCCCTCATTAATGAGGTTTTATGGCTTTTGGGCTGGAGCTGACTCACACCTGGCCAGATCAGAGGAAGGATGGAATTAACACACAACTGTCTGCATGTGGCCATGGAGACAGGCCTTTCCCCTTAGGCTGTAAATAAATTAGGGAGAAAATGATTAGTTACTGTGATATTGGGCCACTGCTAATAATCAGGTCTCTAATGTGTGAATTTAGTTTGGATAATGCATGAAAGCACAATACCCCTGCTAACATCCTCACCATTTGAGACTGGGCAGTGATTTTGTTAATTGAGCATTTTTTTTTTTAATCTTGGGCACACAGATATATGTGATCTAGTGCTCTTATTAATCCAGCTAGTGGTGAATCTCTGAGTGATGGGTGGGTATGCTGATTTAGCCTTGTGACTTTTCCTAATCCTCCACCTTCCTTTCTTCCCCTTTGATTTAAGTTACTCAGAGATTGGTACTCAAAAGCAGAGTAGAAGAGCTGGGTTTCCTATTAATCACTCATTCCTATTTTCTTTTCTACCATTGCCAGCATCATTCAAAGCCATATATATATATATATATATATATATATATACAGGTTTGTTCCTGTAATCATTTATTGTACTGTTTGAGCCTTAATTCAGAAGCAAGCTCGTGTTGTATTCAGCTCAGTAGAGAAAACTACAGATTAAAAGAAAAAAAATTTCTCAGTTTCAGAGAGAGCACAAAGTGCTTTAGGCAGAGAAAGGTTGGTAAGAACCAAAAATAAAGTTGATCAGGGTGTTTTGGAAAGGTAAGGGAATGCTTAGGAAAAAAATCAGCAAAAGTTACAGGTTGTCCATCTCTTAATTCATAAATGACATCATCCAGATACAGGGACAGAGTGAGGACCTGAGAACAGATTGAGGATGATTCCCTTCAGTCCTGCAGGATGTTATTCCTTCCATGGAAAGGAGAGTGTAAGGATACAGCCAGGTGGCATCACACAGGGATGAGCAGGGGAGCAGGAAAAATGCTGTCTGATTGTTTGCTGCCTGGAAATCTGCCTCCAGATTCAGGGCTCTTGTTGGGAAAGGAAAGGAGAATCTTCTGTTTGTATGGTTCTGGGGTTTTATTTGTGTTTTTTTATTTTTTTACTAGAGGGTTTTGATGTACCACAGTTGGTTCCTGTGACCTACCTTTGGGGGAGCGTGGTACTGAAATGTTCACTTGAGGACCATTTTATGCTGTGAATCTTGGCTCCTTTTCCTGCATCTTTTGTGAGACATTATTTCACACAGGCAAATGCATTCAGAGGAGATTTTTAATTTTTTTTTATTTTATTTCCACAATGTATTGGATGGCAAGTTTCATCTTTTTTAAAAAGAGTCCTGAAGCTTTCAGACACCTCTGCTGAGAAAGAAATCTCTGCATCTTGTGATGCTGGAAGGTATTTCTAACGATGAAACACGAGCCTTGCTAATTTAAACGATTCATTTGGATCTGAAAGACTGTGATTTTCATCACTAGAAACACATTGGCTTATGTAAAAGCAGGTGCATGTAAGTTTAGCAGCTACATACATCCTACTTTCACTTCCTTGCAGATGAATCCTTGGTTTCTAAAGGTACAGCACATTTTGAGAGCAAGCAGTTGTTCTGGTAACTAGCAGTTGCTAATTACAAAAAAAAAAAAGGAGCACAGCTCTTCCTAGAGATGTTGTAACTAATCAGGCACAAAAAGAGGTTTTCCATGAATGTCTCTACAGCCATGGGAACCCAGTGGAAACAGGTGTTTTAGGGATAGCACCAAAAGTTTTTTTAATATACAGGAACATTTCACAGATGATTTCTTTCAAAAAGGTAAAGGCATGACATTTTATCATCAGATCTCTTTCAAAAGCCTGGTGTTTCTCTGTTTTCCCCCAAGAGATATAAATTAAGACATTATCTCTGCAGTACTTGCAGATGAATCTCTGCAGCATTGCCTCGCAGAGGTGAAATAAATCCAAGCCATTTGGAGAAAACTCAGCATTCATAAATATTATCAGCTCATCCACAGATAACAATACAGGATTGAACTCTTTAGTACCAGGTTACAAATCCTTAGCAGCCTGAAAATCAGTTTTATTTTATTTTTTTAAGTAATGTAGATGGCTCTGTTTCGATGGCCTGATTTCTTTGGATTGACATAAACTGGAAATAAATTCTGCCCTTTTTTGTGACAATATGATTTTTAGGAATATATTATTAAAGGAAACAGAACTTGCAATACTTCTTGAGGCAAACAGCCTGCCCCCATGCACTGTCCAACACTGAGCAATCAGTGAAATTCTGGAAAAAGTGAATTTCAGCCACAAAAACTCAGCTCTGGCACTGAGGTGAGGCAAAGTCTTTTGTCCCTTCCCTGTCATTCCTGCAACTTGTCACTTTTTTTTTTTCCAGGGTGCAGAATAATTCAAAACAATTGTGCTGCAGAACATGGAATAGAGAGGCACAGAGCTGATTGTGATCCTGAGTCTGATTTCACAGGCTGGAGGGAAATTTTATTTTATTTATTTTTTTTCTTTCATGCCACCACATGGAAACTGTCAGTATTTAAAATTCTTGGTAGAACACTGGGAATGTGATGAGCTGTAAGTGTGAAACTCCTGTTTACAGATATCTCTCCAGTGGAAAAAAAGAAAAAAGGAGAGACAAAATCAAGAAAATATAGGTGTAAAGGAGCCTCCTCAGAGTGGAGTGACCTTAATTTCATCCATGGTCTACTGGGACACAGTGTAAGGTGCAAAGATAAATTTTTTCACTTAAGTATGTCCCTTTGACTGCGAATAATTACAAATGCTATTTAGACTGTGGAATTATTTACCTCAGGAAGTCATTAAGGTAATTCTAAGCCTCATACTCCAAAGTTTAAGTCTATCTTCAATTATGGGAGAGCGAGGCTTAGAATTCCTGAGCTCTGTATGAAGTTTGAACTCTGGGGTGAACCTAAGCTTTGCCCCTAATGACTTCTTGGGGTGACAGCTTTCATGGTTTAATAACACATTGTGTAAAGAAGAATTTCCCCTTAGTGGTTTTAATCATATTGACAGACCCAACTTTCTAAGCTTGATCTTTTTTTTTTTGATATTCCAGGTTCATCCTCATTTGATTTAGCAGGTAAAATCCCAACAAACCTCCATATCCTTCCACACATTCACATTTATTTTATACACAGCCACTTTCTCCTTGAGAAGGGAGAACAGGGGTACAAAGCAATTTTAAGAGCAAGAAATACAGTTTTAAAGGGTTGATCTGAACTGAATGACACAATTATATATTTGGCAAATGTTTCTACCTTTGAAGCAATCAGTGGAAGCCTGAGGGAGACAAAGTTTTTGGAAGATTAGAGCCACAAACTTTGTTTTTAATAATACATGAAGTTGCCTTAATAAATCCTTATGGAAACTGTAACAACAGAAGGTAATGGCTGGTTTTATTTAATGACCCATTAAAATGTTAGCAATGCAACACTAACTGTGATATTTGCTGAGAATCAGTTTCAAAGGGACAATTAATATTAAAATCTGATGTTGATTTATTAACCAATCCATTTTTAAGGTATTACTTCCTACCTGGAGCACTGAGTGCACGCTGCAATGGCAGTGTTGGTAAATCAGTAATTCCATGAGGGTTAATAATCTCTTTTGCTCCAATTAGGCAACAGAAGAAAGAAATAGCTGTCCCTTCCCATGGATGTTATTGCTGAGGTGAATTTCTGTCTTGGGTGATGCTTTGAAATAATGTTCCTGCTGTGGGTCTTAACTGGACACCCACAAACCTGAGCCATCCAAAAGCAGCAGAGGTGAAGCCCCAGTTTTGCCTAATTAGGCTGGGGGAAAGGACCTTCCATCAACTCTAAGAAATAACAAAAAAACCCCACAGGCCTCTTGCAACTAAGAAACTGCACTGCTTGAGATAACCAAACCCACTTCCTTGATGTAATTACTTATTAGTTATTTTTTGTGCTTGTATCACGGGTCCAAACTTCCAGTTCTGCAGTTTTCAGTTCAGTTCTGCAGGGCTGCACAGTTCTGCACAACAGGAGACCCAGAGGCTGCATCCTTTGGCTGTGCCTGTGTTGGAACCAGAGCTGTTCTTTGCATTTGTTATGTGGGGATAATTCTCCTTTTATGTGTATTACAGGTTTGTGTCACCCATACATCTGCTTTTGCTTTGTTTTCACCTCAGATAAATAAGGTAAAGCCAAAGAAATCCATTCAACTGAAGGGTGGCAAAGACTGTGCTGGCACTTTTTGAGGAGTAGGTTCCATGTTCTGGGGTAAACTTCATGAAATTGCTGTGTTTTGTGCATTTCTTGACGTGTTCACTAGCAAGCCTTGCCTGCCTGAGCAGTCACCTGCTCTCAGCAGCCTTCCTTCCCTCTTCCCTCTCTCCTGTGTGTGTGCCAGCCTGTGCCGTGCCCTGGACCCCTGTGGCCTTTCAGGAGAGCTTCACTGCTTTGGAAAAATGCAGTTTTTTCTCCTTCAGCTCTGCAAGTGGAGTCACTGAGGTACAGAGATGTAAAAAGCGTGGCTGATGCCTGCCAGTTCCAGCCCCTCCAGGGCTTTTTGGTGCTGTGACACTCAAGTGGTTCCATTTGGTTATCAGACCCCTTTTTCTTGTCAGTAAATAGCCCTGGGGCAGGGCTGAGCTGCTCAAACATTTCTCTGGGGGGTGGAACTGCAGTCACAGCACAGGAACCAAGTGAGAGGCCAGCTCTCACATCCATCACGGGGTGGCAGATGGCAAAGCCATGCCAGGAGGTGCTTTCCTGCCTGGACATGTCCAGGCACAATCAAACACGATGCAGAGGTCATTTAACAACCATTAGAAGCCAGTTATCCTCTGGCTGGACTCCTGCCAGAGATATTTTGGCTGGTCACCTGCAGAAAGCATTCATCTGATGTTGACCCACGGCTTTGTTTTCCACTGTGGTTTCTGTGTGTGTGTACTTCTGTTTTTTGAACACTTGGGTTATTTGCCAATCAGTTTGAGATGCCTGTCTATGAACAGTTTATTTCTGGGGCCACTGGCCTGAGAGGAAATGAGCCTGACTTGCCACAGGCCTCCCAGGTACAAGGCACTGCCAGGGTGGTGAGGGAAGATGGAGCTAAAAAGAAGGCAAAAATCAATTTGTCCACGAAGAAATGTAGGGAAATGCGTCCAGTGGAGGGACATCTTTTGTGTAATCCAAAATCCTTTGTATTCCCTTGAAAAACTAACAGCATCACTGTAAAAAAATATTAATAAAGGCAGAGCTGATTCACGAGTCAGTGACAAATCCACCAACCTTTCACCACTGATCTATTGCTACGTGGAGTTTTCACAGGGAGGTTTTTTTCAGTATGACACTGGAACATGAAACAACTGACCCCAGTGAAAGGTTCCCCAAATGCAGCGCTGTCTTGAGCTTTGCCTCTCTGAAGAGAAAGCAGATTTATTTGGGGTTATTGCCATGTCAGAGGAAATTAGTTCAGTCCTGCTGTTTCCTTATTGGTGCCTCCTACTGTTTGCAGTTGCTGGGAATCACTGAAAACACTCTAGATCTGCTTTTAGTTGATACAGTTAGTGTTTCATTTCAGGAGAATGAGGCCTGCTTTTTTTTTAGGAAGCATTATTTAAACATCTGCTCAAGAAACTGTCTCCTGTCCAAAATGTCTTGCCCTATTTTTGAGCCTTTCTTTCTCTTCTCCGCGGGTGAACTGGGGTAAGACACAGCTCTAAAAACCTCAGGAGTTCTCTGGGATGATAAAGGCAAGTGGAGCTGGGCCATACTCAGAAAGACAACTTTGCCTTTTAATTTATAGCAGTATCAGCACCTCAGCAGCAGTTCCATGTGACAAAAAATTCTGATGCTGCCTTGCCTGGCCCTGAGAAAACCTTCCCTTGTCGGTGACAGAGCTGTGAAAGACACTGGTCATTTTGATTTTGGCTTGGGTAAAGCCTGAAGCTGAGCTCTGAATAAAAGCAGTGGCCAGGTAGAGGTGACAGGGGGAGATTTTTATTTGGCCTTGGGGTTTCTTTAGATTTCTTGACCCAGTTTTGTATAGCTGATGCAACTGATTGTATTTTAATTTTGTTAGGGAGTGCTACCAAAAATCAGGGAGTGATACTGTGCAGTTCCTCAGCTGCCCTGAGGAGAGGATTCACAGGTCTGGAGTCACCTCCCCACTTTGTACATTGAATGTGAGATAAAATAAAAGCCCAGGCCATGCTACCTTAAGCTTACTTAAAACAGCCACCTTTGATGTTTACCTAATCCAGCTCTGACACTCGGAATGAGCACTTTGGTTGGAACTTGAGCGAGGCTGGGGCTTGGATAAATGCCAGCTTGCTGATCCTCTGACTGATGAAGACTGAGGAAAACAACTGGAAGATTTGGCAGAAATGATATCAGCATCCCTGATTGAGAGTGTGCACCTGCCACTCGCTGTTCGAGTCTGTAACTCAGGTCTTTCTAAATTTACACCTGCTCCTTTTTCATGTTTAGTTAAAAGTTGTTGACAAGACTGTGTTTTATTATCTGTGCATCTGTTTATTTTCCCTAATGTGGGATGTCAGGGCTCAGCATGAGGCTGTTTGGAACTTCAGCTGGCCTGGATATGGGGATATGAGCCTGTCATGACCTGCCACGTGCTCAGACACATGGAACCAGACCCAGATGTTCTGGGAAGAGGGAAAAAAATAACTTGATTATGAGCAGAAACATGGTTGCTGAAAATATGATCATTTTGGGAAGGGAAGGGGCCTTGCTCACCTACTGAAAGAGGTTTTGTTGCATCTGGCTACAGGTTTCAGATGCCCCCATCCCTCTGGAAAGGAACTAACCCAGGAGCTGTGGCATAAATCTCTGTGAGAATGGATCTTGTGGAATAATTGTAACTAGACAGACTAAAATATATCACACCACAACCAGATGCTGAGAGGAGTTACCTGGGCATGCACTGCCCTTCCTTCCTTCTCTATTCTCTCTTTCCCTCCTCCCCACTCCTCACATTTTGTTCTTTAACATGCTCAGATTCAGAACAATAACTGAGATAACAGTTCTGCATGTTGTTCACCCAGCCTGGAGAGAAGGTCGAGGTAATTTCAGCTAATTACAGAGGGCAAAACGGATCCTCAGTTACCTCTGGTGAGGTATTAATAAAGCTTTCACATGAAGATAAGATCTTTCATAAGATCCTTCATAATGTTATCTCTTAGAACTATCTCCATAACAATATATATAGTATTAGAGAGATATATATAGTTGTACTTGCATTTTTAATGACTTTGGATACTTGTAGAAAAAAAGAAAGTGCCAGGCAGACGACAGAAGGGCTTGAGAACAAACTGCAAGGAGGCTTTCATGAATTAGAAATCGAAAATCATGTTTAAAAAATCAGAGGGTATGGAAGAGTCTCTGCAAATTCTCAGGTTATTATGTACATTGCTCTATGCAAAAAACCTTTCAGCAGCAGAGTATCACTGTGGGGCTGCCTCTAGAGCTGCCTCCTGGCATGAAGATGGTGATTTTGGAGGGTGCTGGAGGCATGGAAACCCCATCTGGCTCCCCAGGACATGCTGGGCTGCTGCACTCCTGCCAACAGGAGTGTGGAGATGGAGCTGCCCCCATTTGTCACCCTGTGCTCAAATCCCACGAGCACAGGCTTTGAAAGTGGGAGATCCACAACCCAGTGCATTCCTGCTTGCTTTGCAGAAGGACTCCAACACTTTTTTTTGCCTCAGAGAAGATGAGGTTAATGTGGCATCACGTGGCATCTTCTAAGTCACAAATGGTCTGTGTGAAGAGAGTATGGGAAAAGACTATTTTGGAAAAAAGCAGGTGCAGGCTGTTAAGTCTCCTAGGCAGGAGACTAGTGTTGAACTGCCACAAGAAGACAGGATAACTGGATTCAATCAAAGCTTTGATATTTGTCAGGTGATAATCCGAACCCAGCTCTCTCTCTGCTGGGTGTAGAATGAGTGCAGAAGTCAAGTGTCTCCTCCTCTGCCTCTCCTGAGGGAGCCCAGCCTCCTGTCCCTCTGGGCTACTGCAGGGTGAGTGCCAGCACTCTTTTCTTAGAGGTCTTTCCCAAAGTGGCTCTCCACTTATTTCCCTTGAACCACATTTTACAGTACCAAACACTTTGATATCTGCCACCAGGACACTGGGTACTGCATGAAGTGAGTTCCAAAATTATGAGACCACCTAAAACTTGGGTTTTTTGCAATATGGACCATTTCAGTGCCTGAATCTCTTGGTGGATTAGCCCTTGGCTTTCCTGGGCTTTAGCTCTCCTTTGATACAGGAATAACAAAACACTCCAAACTTACAGGGATGCTGTGGGATCAATGATTCATTTCAATTCATTTTGTGCAGAGGTCAGTGCACAAAAGGTTGTCAAGGATTCTGAGGAGGGAGTAGAGGCAGCTCTGACTCCTGAGGAGGAGTCTGGATCACATCATTTCATGTCATTAAAAAAAAATAAATATCCTATGCATAATTATCCTGTTTTAGCATTGATACACAGCTAAATATTCACTACTGGTCCTCATGAAAGCTTTTTCAGTAGAATTTCTGACTTAGACAACGCTCTCAGGCACAGGGTGGGATTCTTGGGGTGTCCAGGGAGAGCCAGGAGCTGAACTTGGTGATCCTGATGGGTCCCTTCCAACTCAGCCCATTCTGTGAATCAGGAAGCCAACAGAAAAATTATTTAATATAACAAATAACAACAAAACCATCTTTTTTTCCCTCTCTGCTGGTTTAAGAAGCCATTTTGATAATATCAAATCAACAAGAGAATATTTGTTTCACAATGTTCTCTTTGAGGAGGGTATATGTAATATACCAAGGAAAATGTTTCTCAGCACAAAACACCTGCTGTCCATCTTATAAGAAAGAAAATGGCACAGCTCTACAGAATTCTTGCTGAGATTTTTGTTTATTATGCAACAAGTGAGAGGAAGCCAAGCCCGTGTTTAGAATCTCACAAACAATTAAGTCAGTGTTTTTGCAGTTTGCCTTAATTTGAAAATTGATGATTTCCCCTCCCCCTTTTCTTCTTCTTTTCCCAAAGGTCTTTAGCAGGTGTTATGAAGTATTGCATTTCCTTGTAGAATCAGTAATAAGTTCTCAGAAGATGACTCAACTCAGGGAATTACACTCAATTCATAACCAATGAAAATAAACTTTGGATTACTGATTTAGGTAATCAGAGAAGAAAGAACTGAAAAACACTTAGAGAAACATCTTTCCTCCCATTCCCAAGACCCAAGCTCAGCCCTCCTCCCCTTCCTGCCCTCCTCTGGTTGCTTTGTTTGTTTGTCTTGTTGCTTTTGCCATTGTTTTACAGCTGCTCCAAGCCAAATTTTGGACTTGGCTTCTGACATCTCTCTCTTTCTCCCACCTCATGTGCCCAGAACTTGCTGCCTTTACTCAGCATGAGCGTGGTCTGACATTTTTGCCCCCCATAACCCCACAGTGTGTCCTCCACTGCAGATATTCTCTCTCTGCAAGAGCAAGTACATGTGTACAGACCTGTGTCATCCCCAAAGACAGAAGATAATTTGCCTTTCCAGGATAAAAAGTAAACCAATAAATATTTCCATATTTTAAACACTTTGGTAACTTTGCATCTACTACTCCGTCTTATTCATCAATTCAAGTGCTCATGTACTACATGGCCCATCTTTTTTATTACTTATTTTTGTTGCTGCTGTTTTATTGAGGAGCTTTATGCCTTTATCACAGACCCTTTTTCAGCTCCCCATAAAACCCCCTCAGCCTTTCTTTCACACAGCTTCCTTATGGTGCTGCTGACTTGATGGAGGATCTTGAAGATCTCTTCCAACTTTGATGATTCTGTGGTTCTGCAAGTCCTGAAGTGCCCAAGACCTCTGTGACCGCTTTAAATGCCAGTTTCCAAGTGTGACTACACTTCCCCTTGAGGGAAAATAAAGATCTTTTCATCTTGAGCTGCTGCTCCTCTGTGTGATCACCAAAAGATGATGTTTCAATTTTCACGCAGAGGATGAGCTAAATTCGTGTTGGCTCCCGGTCTAGGGTCTCTGGTGTGGATCTCAAGCTGAGCCAACACTGTCACACGATCTGGGAGAAAATACTACATTCCAGAGAGCTCCAACACACCCTCTCTGAGCTACACATGAGCGGGGAATGAAGCTGCTCTGTTCACTGGAAGATTCGCAACTCGGCAAGGATATCTCAAGCAAGAGAGGTCAATATCCAGAATAAATTATGTACAATACATACAATCCCGTATAAACGATGAAAAGTCCTATGAAACAAAGTAAACACTGCTTTAAACATAGCCCAGCCGTAGAGTTCCTCCAGCCGGTCCCTCGGGGGTGCCACCGAGGGGTGATGGAGCCGCACACCGACCACCTTACAGCAGCACCCCGTGCTCTGGCTCTCGCTTTCCCCCGCTCTGTGCGGAGCCGGCGGTGCTTTAAGGCAGCGGAGGGCTGGGGTTAGCGCTGGTCCCTGCGGCCGCCGGGAGCAGGGGAGGTGAGCAGCGGGCTCCGAGCGCTCCGAGCTGCCGAGAGCGAGCCCGGGAGGGCAGCGTGTGTGCTGCCCAGAAAGATGTGCCCGCCTGCCGCCGGGCCGAGGGGAGCCGTGTGAGGAGCAGCAAGAGGAGGAGGAAGAAGAGGAGGAGGAGGAGGAGGAGGAAGAGGAGGAGGCGTGCGAGGAGCCGGCTCGCCGCGGCTCGGGGCCGGCCGCCGCTGCTGCTGCCGGGGATGCTGGTGTGGCCGCGCCGGAGGATTTTGTCACCTGTGGCCCTGCCCCCGCCGCCCTGCGGGCGCCTCCCCGAGCCAAGGACACACCTGGGCCCCGGCGCGCAGCCGCCCCCCGCCCCCGCCGCCGGCCGCCTCTTCCCCCGCCCGAGCGCCGGGCGAGTGTCGGCGGAGCCGCGGGGCTGCAGGCGGGGCTGAGCGCTCGCTGGGCGGACGAGCGGCCCCGCAGGCTCCGAGCAGCCACCAGCCGAGCCAGGCGGGCCCGGAGCGGGGGAGCGGCGGGGGGCATGCGGATGCTGGCTTTGCTCCACAGCATCTCGCTTCCCTTGTCCCCATCCGCGCTCCCCGGGACACGGCGGTGCCCGGCGGGGATGGATGCGGGGATGGATGCGGGGATGGATGCGGGGATGGATGCGGGGATGGATGCAGGGATGGATGCAGGGATGGATGCGAGGATGGATGAGGGGATGGATGAGGGGATGGATGAGGGGCTGGATGAGGGGATGGATGCGGGGATGGATGCGGGGATGGATGCGGGGATGGATGAGGGGATGGATGAGGGGATGGATGAGGGGATGGATGCGGGGATGGATGAGGGGATGGATGCGAGGATGGATGAGGGGATGGATGCGAGGATGGATGAGGGGATGGATGCGGGGATGGATGAGGGGATGGATGCGGGGATGGATGAGGGGATAGATGCGGGGATGGATGCGAGGATGGATGCGGGGATGGATGCGGGGATGGATGCGGGGATGGATGCGGGGATGGATGCGAGGATGGATGCGGGGATGGATGCAGGGATGGATGCGGGGATGGATGCGGGGATGGATGCGAGGATGGATGCGGGGATGGATGCGGGGATGGATGCGAGGATGGATGCGGGGATGGTGCCGGCTGCGGGAGCCCTTTTTGTGGCTTTTTGTGCGAACTCAGAGCATCCTCGGCGGGGGGAGGCACGAAGGACATCTTCTTCCCCTCCCGGCCCCCCCATCTGGGGCTAAAGGACGTGCTCTGAAACAGCAGAAATAGCCACCCCCGTGCCACCCTGCACGGGAAAGAAAACTAATATAAACTAGTATAACACACAACTACATGGTATTTGGAAGATCTTAGTTTGCATTGTATGTTCTGAAGAGGTTTGTATGTGGTGGCCGTATCTGATCTGGTTTTAATGCTGGGTTCAAAAAGTTTCCTGTTAATCTTTAGAGAAATATCTCTTCCAATAAGCTGAGTTTGTCAATAGGTTTAAATAATACGTGTTTCACTCGTGGAAGGGCATTGGGTACAAGAAATGATTGGGGCAGACTTCCCAGTGCACAGAGGAAAATTCTGTGTCATGATTAGCAAGTACTGACTTATTGAGAACTCATTTCTTAATATTAACTATTGAAGACAATTGAGATCTCACCTCTCCCTTCCCTCATCTTGTAAAGGCTATTTTGGGGGATCTGTTTATCCTTATGTGAAAACTCAGTGACACTCGTGCTGGATGTACACATGTAGGCATTTTGCCATTTTCCAACAAAGCTTTGCCAGCTCCCATCAGTCATGTCCTGAAACAGCTGCTGATCACTTTTGCAAATTCTGGGGGCAGAGATTTGTCTGTGCCACGGTCTATGATAATTATCCGTTAAGGATTAAAGTCAGATCACCAAACTTCTTTTCCTTTGTGTCTGGAAGAACATCTAAATACAGAAATACAATTAGAAAACCACTCCATACAGTGAAATCCTTGGTACGTGTATCAAAACTAACTGAAAAACAGAAGTTTGATTTAATGCAATGTCCAATGACAAAAGCCAACCTGCTATAATTTCAGTTCTAAACTGACAGGAATCCCAAAATTCATGTGGAAAAAAATGAAATTACTATGTTTTTCTTATTCTGAAAAAATCCTTGTTGACATTTGAACATGTTAGTTAAGAAACTGTATTGAAATTTTGAGCTCTTACAGCAGAATGTTTCAAATGTACTGAATTCAGCTTTTTTCCAAAAAGGAGGCATTATATCAATTAACTTTTTGGTCAACCTTAAACTTCTAAGTAAATGTGAAAATTAGTACAGTTCAATAATTCTGTGCCTCAGCATCTAGCATATTCTGTGAGGTTTTTTCTTTAAATAAACTTTTTTTTTTTTTATAGAGTATCTTCTTGGTTAATTTATTGACTTGTAACTAGTTAAGCACAGCATTATTTTTCCTGCCCTCATTTTGAACAATAACAGGGAGACTGAAACAGTAAGAAGTTATTCTCTCCATGCTGCTGTGCAGGGAAGACAGGAGATGTTATGCAAGAAGAGTGTACCTTATTAAGATTTCTGGCTTAACCTTCAGCTAAAAAATGCTTAAAGCTCATTGTGGTGTGGTGGTATCTTTTCAGAGAAGGAGATAGCAGGAACAGACAGGACCCAGATATGCAGGAGAGTGCTGGGAGCAGGGAGGGATCCTGTGTGAGAGGGATGTCAGGCGGGGAGAGGGGGAACTGTGTAGGGAAGGGATGGATCAGCAAGGACGCGATCCGTGCGGATGGAGCAGGGTGCATGGAATCCCTGTGGGTTCTGCAGACAAACAGCATCACCCTGTGCCACCTGCACATGCCAAAGTCCTTCCTGCACCACACCCACCTTCCTTTACAGGGAAGGCAGGAAAGCTCTTTTTTATTTCCCCATTTTTCCTCTCTCACAGATGATATTGATGCTGCTTACTCAATAAACTTTATGAGCGCTTCAACTCAGAGAAAACTCAACTGTGGTAACTTAGTAAATTTTAAAATGAGTCACCATTGCCTAAAAATAGGTGTTGGTAGTTAAGAGACCCCTTTTGACAGGCAATACTAAAAAAAAAAAAAAAATAAAAGAAGAAAGAAAAAAATTAACTGTCCTGGGGTGACAAACCAACCCAACCCAAAAATTAGTCCCCGAGGAACTGAACAGGAAGTACCACAGAACCAGTCTGTGTTGGACCAGATCAGCTTCTCTGGAGAATGGAATTGGTGCTTTTGCTAGAGAGCTATGAGGCTGACCTTGGCACGTCTAGACCAGCCCTGCTGCCCAAAGCAGGGCCAGCTATTACAGCAGTGGCTCAGGACTGTGCCCTGTCAAATACTGAATAACTCCAAGGACAGACACCCTGTAGGATACCTCTGCCAGGGGTTTTTACCTTCACTGAAAAAGTAAATGCATTATTTACATATACATGAAATCATATCTTTAAATGGAGCTGCTTGTTTTCTGTTCATGTCTGTTGCCTTTTGTCTGTTCACAGAATAACACTGAGAAGAGTCAAGCCACAGCTTCTCTGCACCATCCCATCCACTGTTTTTACTCATTACTAAGATCCTCTTGAGCCTTCTCCAGCCTGAATAGTCCCAGTTCTCTCAGCCTCTCCTCATGGATGAGATTCTCCAATTTTTTAACCCTTTTTGTGGTCCTTCACTAGACTCACTCCAGTGTGTCTCAGTTTTTCTGGGTCTGAGAAGTGCTACACAGAACTCCAGATGTGTTGTCACCAGTGGATGACATGACAATTTTGATTTTTCTCCTTTAATACCATTTCAATGCATTGCTGTCACTCATGTTTCATTTAAATCTGAAACCCTTCACAGGGCAGGATATCCCATGGTTTCTCCACCACATAATTCTCTACTGCTAAAGTGCTCCATTAACACATCCCCACCAAACTTCTCCCACGAAATACTTGGAGTAATTTTCCATCTCCAGCCAGCATACGAAATTCCACTTGTTTGCCAGAATTACAGCCAAGTGCTTTTCTGCTCTCGTAGAAAAGTTTCCTCCCCAAAAAACAAGATCTCCATTAGCTGCCTTCAAATCCTGCCTGTGGGCTTGCTGCTATTTAAAACCTCAGCAACAGTTGGCTGCTTTGGACATTGCTCATCTCGCTTAATTTGAAGTGTTTATGGTGCAATTCACTGTAGCCTCTCCACACAGCACTTGGAGAGAGAGAAGAATGGGAATTTCCAAGGTGTTATTTCTGTTCTACCTTGGCCAATCACTTCAAATGGAAGGAATCATCTCTTAAAGGTGTTTTCTCCTCTCTTTTGTCTATTAAAGGCGACCAAAATAGATGGATGGAAGAGAGATAAGTGTCTGTCTTCTAACCTTTTGTGTTTCCCTGCATGATTTAATGACCTGAGATGCACAGAGAAGGTATCCATCTTACCCATGAGCTATTTCCATTGGTAAAACCTATGTTCTGTACTTAATAGTAAATACAAATGCAGTTTCCTTTGTAATAATTTGTTTCTTTTGTCTGTAAATAGTGATAAGTTATAGAAAAAGCAATATAAAGTCAAAATTATTTGTGCAGTGGTGTATAAGCACAGTTTGTTGGTACCAATGGCTATAAAGTGTGGACAGGCAAGAAGGGGTTAACAGAAGAGGGAGGGTCACAAATAATTTTTGTAGTTAAACTGGAAATCTTGAATTGCACCAGGGAAGAGGCAGAGCAGCACAGGAACAGCTGGAAGCAGCAGCTGGCTTGGTGAAAGCTGTGGTGTGGGGCATGGCCATGAGGAGCTGGCCTGGTGGGAGATTGTCCTTGCAGAGAGAGAGGCTTGGGGTCAACCTTCAGAAAAGTCTTTCCAGCATCTGTGGTCCAGCCCCCTGAGTTGTCAGGAGTTTTTTTTTTGTTTATTCCATCCCCTCTCAATCTGGTCCCTCTTCACCAGAACAGGTGAAAGCTGAAAGCTTTTACGCCCTTGACCGAAATCTTCTGGAAGATCTCCCCTGATGGCACACCCTCAAATATTTATGTCCTCACAGAATGGAAACAAGAACTTTAGATGGGAATAACACAGAGGCTGCCCTTGTTGCACAGAATGGTATGAAGGAAAACATCTCCCCTAGATTGTGCTTCTGAGACACAGGATGGAGCATCCCTGGCACAGATGTGTGAGTGGGGCAGCTCTGCTTTCACTCTGTGCTCCTGGGTCTTGGGGCAGGCTGTCTGGAGAACCTACAGCAGCCTGCTCCTGCTCTTGCTGCATTATCCATGACAAGTTGGCAAAGGCAATATTTCTTAGGGCTCTCCCTGCTGCATCCTCCTGGAGGAGCCTACAGGAGCTCATGGTGCAGGAGACACGTGTGGCCAAACCTTCTGGTGAAATCCAGACCCACAACTCAATGGGAGCAGGGGGAAGAGCAGATGGGAGGGCTGCTGTGGCCCCACACGACCAAACACAGTTTATATCCCATTTTAACTCCCCCCTCCCGTGGCAGGCTGTTGCTTGGCAACCCTGCATCCTTGCTCCATCGCTGCTCCCCGCCGTCCTGCTGCTCCCCTGCGGCCCCTCCTTTGCACCAGGCTTGGGGAGAGCCATGCTCACACGTGCTCCCAGCAGTCTGCAAGCAGAGATCTCATCTCTTCTCCAGTGCATGGAAGCAGGTGGGAGTCAGGAAGATGAAAATGTGGAGGACACTGTGCATCGCCCAAGGCATGGAGAACTCTGCTCTTCCTGATGCCTTCCCTGTACTGACTCTGGCCAGGGGGGTATTGGCTCCCAATAGTCCAATTCTTGTTTTGTTTATGTGGTGGCTGCTCCTTGTGAGCCACTGGCATGCAGAGCAGGTATTAGAAATCAGTACTTGGCTCAGGACCAGGGATAACCTTCTTCCCACATAATTACAGTCCTTAATGGATTGCACTTTAACAATTATTAAAGAGAGGTCTGCAGAGCTTTGAAGCCATCATTAATACATTTTTTTTTTATTAAAGCCTTGTTGAAATGTTGATATTCCTTCAAATTTCCTCTTTTCCTACAACTTTTTTTTTCAATGAGAACAGTTGTGTGTATACAGACATGCCTGCATCCAGACCCAGAGGAGTTCTAGATCTGTTGCTAAAACGCTCTGACTCCTAACCCAAATAATGGAAAATCAGATTTAGAAATGAAATAGTCCTCTTGACTCATCCCTTTCATGCTGCAAGGTTATGATATGTTCAGTGTGGCACAGCTGTGGCTCTAATTTCAGTGTCTGTAATTCATTCCATCCTATCTTGGCATTACAATTGTTTGATGCCGTGGTCTTTAATGCCTTGTCTTTGCACACACATCAGACACACAAACGGGGTTCAGTTCATCTTCATCTGGAGGCTTTCAGTGGACATCTCCAGTGCCATAATGCTTGGGGTGTCATGTTATCCTACATCCTCTTGTGAGAACCAGTTAGCACTGAGGGAAATCTCTCTGCCCTTCTTCAAGCCCACGTTGCCACCCTGGAGAGTTGGCTGAAGGGTTCTGTGCTGTGTCCCCACCTTTCTTATTTACTTATTTTACCTGCCACCCTCCTCCCCTACCTTATTTCATATGTCAAGCACAAACTTGTCTGTATGAAGATGTGAAAATTAAATATATATATATATATATATATATATATATATATATATATTTCTCCTGGCTTCTCCCTTCTGAAAGGAAATATTTTTCTTCAGTCCTTGAAGCAGTGAGAATCTTACCTTCTCTGTTTGTTTGCAAGGTGCAATGCAAGGAGAAGTCTACAGCATCAAAAAAATAATCACTACCCTATGTTTTGATGATGTTGCTTGAAATAGAAAAATCTGGTATTCTCTGAAGAAAACATGAATCATACACAGGCTTTAAAATCCTTCCCACAGACTGGATTTTTCCATGCCTTACTCTAGCATGGATTTCTAAGAAACATCTTTGTCAGCTGCTCTCCTCTCTAATAAGTTTTGAATCTGCTGCCCAGTTTCAATCCATTTTCTTGCTGAGTTTAAGTAGAATATAATTAATTCATTGCTTTAGTATGTGTATAAGAGTATAAACACTCACCTGGGAAGAGGAGAGAGAGACTAATCCCACTCCAAGTTGTTCTAAAAATGGGAAGAATTCACAGAGATCTGACTTAGGTCTTCAGTCATCTGACCAGGTATCCAGAGGAAATTCCTTTTCCCACTGATCCTGTGCTCACAGAACCACCTAATGGGAAAAGCTGGCTTGTTCCCATCTCCCAGATGCCACTGGAACCCCAGGAACGAGCTGCACGAGAAAAGAGTAACTTCAGGCAGGGTAAAAAGAATAATCCCCATTTTATGCTTTAAAGCTCAGTGTGCATTAAGCCATCCAGAGTGTTTTGAAAGCTGCTGCTTTAATTCATGAGCATATCAAGACTGAATGGCTAATTGTGTGTGTACTGTAAGAACAGGTCATGCGAGAGAGCACGTTTTTTTTTTGCCAGATAACAATATTCCTGCACATTATCAGCTTGGAGCAGTCAATGGCTTCAAACGAAGCAAATTGTAGTTATTCCCTTGCATTTTTGGGGTGGAATAGATAGGTATCAGCAGCACAGATGCTTTCACAAGTAGTTGCACGTGGATGATTGAGATTTTGTTTCTCCATCTTGAGCATTCCCAGATGCGTGGGAAACAAACAGGGCTTTTCAACTGGTATCTCCTTGATGGTACTTGGAGAACCAGAAATTCCTTTTCCATTCTTAAGTGTCTCATGGAAAATATTTAATTTTTTGCAGCTTGCCCTGATAAAAAATGGCTGACTGTGAGCTTATAGATATGAGCATTAAGCTTGGTAGCCAGTGAATATCAGAAGGTTTAGCGATTGCTTTTGACAAGCATTCAACATTTATCTGAATCTTTCCAGTATCAAATCGGGCATGAAGTCTTCTGAGGAAAAACCTGTTCTCACAAGGCTTTTGATTCTCCTGTTTCCAGAGTGATGGAAGCTACTAAAAAGCTTTCCCACTTCTGCTCCTCTTCCCTTCTTAACCCCTGGTCCCTTTATCCCTCTTTGAGTTTATCTCCCTTTATTATGGGTGCAGTGACAAAGCTTTAGTTTACCTGAAAATTTGGGCAAGAGTGGTTCAAACTTGTCAGCTTTAAAATAAGATAAGAATCAGACAGAAGATGGAGAATATTGCCCAGTTTGTTCCAAAATACCAATATTTGAATGCTTTGGACTGTATTTCAGCCAAATATTCATAAATTATTTGCATATTTTCATTAAAAAAAGGATAAAAAAATGCTTATTGAGCTGTTCCAGGTTTTGTTTCTTTATTGTTGTTATCTCAGAGGTGTATGCTGCTTTCTTTGGTTTTGTTTCTAAACTGACTGGGGCTACAATTCCTTTCTTAGCAGAACTGAAAAATTTCTAAATCTTATTAAAATGAAAATCATGACTAAATGTAGAACCAAATCAGTTTTCTTAGTTACATCCCTCTGTGCTTATCTTCACCTAGTCTACAAGATAATAGCTCATATTTTCCTTTCAAATTGCTGTGCTGCAAGAAAATAGTCAAGAAATCTCCAGTCAGGGAAAGAGGTCAGTAATGAGGAGAGACAGACTGATTTAGAAACTGAGGGATGACTGAGCCAAGGTGTCATCTCTCCCAGAAACTGGGCTGATCATTCCCTGAAATTCTGATTTCAGGCATGTTCATTTTTTATTGTTTCTTTTCCCCAGGTCTTCTGAGCCTTGAGAACTTCCTCTCTCACCACGTTTTCCCTTCACTTCCTCTCTACTTCCCTCCCATTCTTTCTTCCTTCAGGTAGAAGGAAGGTCCTTTTAAAACCACTTTCAAAGCTGAAATTGCAAATGAGTTTTTTGCATTCTGAATGACAATGAGGGGCTCTGTTTGAATAGCTGAATGCTTCAATGGCAGAAATTCGACTGAGTTCCCTAAAGCCCAAAGCCTATGAAACCATCCACGATCTGAATAGAACCAATTACCAATTACAAGGAGCTGCTGCTGCTCCTTGGAAGATTTTTTTTTTTCTTTTTTCTTTTTTTTTTTTTTTTTTAAGGCCCAATCAATGCAGACTTATTGTAGACAGATCATTTTATCTTTTCCTTTGAAGAAAGAATTTCCCTGCAAGACTGGTTATAGGAGTCATCCACCAGATAAATCATCTTCCAAAGTGGGGATGTGAAAACCACTTGGATCCTTAATTTTCAGCTTCCTTCATTCTCACAAAGGCTTTCCAGGAGGCAGCTCTCGTGTTGGTTTGCTGTGGTCACTCCTTGTGTGTCTGCTCACTTAAGGTCAGAACACGACGCAGGTGCGTTGCAAAATTGGTGTGCAGACCTCACCATTTAACCCTTCTCGCGGTTTCCAGTTGAAATATTTCAACTGCAAGCTGATGGCTGGGTGGGATGTGGTCAGACTGATCACGATGGTGACGTTTCTGCGTGTTCTTCGTGCTGGTGGCTCGGGGGAGAACTGGATCTTGCGCTGCCAGAAAAACTTTGGCGTTCTGGATCTCCATTGGAACCAGATGGCTCAAACACTTCAGGGTTTCAGTGAGGTCCTGATATCAAATCTTCTCCTTGTGCCTCCTGCAGTACAATGTGACCTGAGAAGTTGCCTGAAATGCATTCAGGGTGATCATCAGCTGATTTGAATTGCGGCTGTATCTCTGTTAACTTCCAGAGGTCTTCCTCACCAAGCTGTGTGGTTGCTGCAGAAAGCAAGGGTGGACAACCCAATAAAGTCAACCAGTAGATGATCTAAATCCAGATTAAGAATTTGAGACTATTTTAGGATTTTTGATCCTCACAACTAAATCAATAACTTCAAGAGCTATTTCTTTTTTCCCAGAGAAGATATATGTAGTGTCTAATTGGGATACTTTGCTGGAAAATTTGTTTTAGGAAGAACTAAATAATTTCCAGCCACTTAATCTACGACATTCTATTATAATCAGACAAAAAACAACCACAAAAAAACACATAAATGGAGATTCTCCTTCATGACCTTGAGTAGCCTTGATTGCAGCTGAAGTCTGATCATGCTTGATTTTCCAGACTTGAAAAGCAGCATCCTGACTGGATTTCATTTACTCTGCGTGGAAGTTATCATACAGTCTCCTTTCTCCATTTTGACAGATTGTTGAATTTGCTGAGCAGCAGGACCAGTGAACCCTGCTCTCATGCAAAATTGCATCCTGTCTTCCTCCTCCCCTCCTTAAACCCAGCTCAAGACAAGGATTATGCTGCCTAGTTGGTTGGATTCTGCTAAAAAATGTTAAATGCCCTCTGGAAGTTGGCACCTTTGCCTTTTGGTGCCATTGAAGAACAAATTAAAGATTTACTCTTTTAGTTTGCAGCTGCTGTGGTTGTTTTAAATTAGCTGAAATGCACAGAAACTTGTTTGAGACAGCCCTACAGGAAGCTGAAATTTTCCAAGGGCTACCAGAGTTATGTAGATGAGTAAAGGAGGGAGAAAGGTACAAGAAAGAGGTTTATTTATTCTGTCACTGTAGAATGTCTAGAACTTTGTAACTCTTAAGCCCCAAACATGTTTTGGGCTTCAGAAGAGGAAACAAAGCAATTCTTAAAGAGCTGTCTGAACAAATCTGTCATGAACTTCTCCCAAATGCTCTCAAATCTATACTTAAACATTTCTGCTAGTCACCAGCTCTCTTCTAAACAGATTAAAGTATTGTTATTTTTAACAGAACTTCACTCCCAATAAAAACAAATTTCTCTCTTTTCCTTTTCTTTTTTTTTTCTTATTCTCCCCTAAGACATTTGCATTTCTCTCTTTAACTTTTGTTTAACAGCATCAGATTCTATTTTCCCCTGAAGAGTTTCCCTGGTTGCCCACATCTTTTTTCTTAAACACAGCCATGACTCCCTGCCCAATATTGGTCTCATCTCTCCTGCTTTCCCTTCAAGGCTTCAGTCTCCCCTGGCTGATAGCCCAGCCCAAATGGGATGCAGGGAACTGAGCTCTCTCCTGATGCCTTGCCCTGTCCCTCAGTTTGGTTTTCTCAAGAATTAAGAAGAAGGGCCTTATATAACGCCTCGGGGATGTGTTCTGATCTGTCCTCTGTGGCTTCAGAAATATCTCCAGACAGATCTCCTTCCCTGCCCAGTCCTGCTGCTGCTGAGCTTCCCGCAGATGTCCATCCCAATGTCTTTCTGGGAGATGTCCTTCCTTGGATTTCATTGCCATGCACAATTCCTGGCAGCAGGGCAGTGTCTGGCGCTTTAAAGCATTTTCTTAAAAAAAACATTGTCCCCCAAACCTGAAGTCGTCCTGTTGGCAACACACTGGGGATTCTGCAGGCTGAGATTCCCTACTGCTTTGTTGTGCTTGCTTTTCATCTTACAGCTTAAATCCAGAGTTGCCCTAATGCTGTTATGTATTTCACAATATTGATTTTTTTAGCTGTCTTCATTTAATATTTTCCCCCCTTTTTTCTTTTCCTTTTCCTCTTTAGACCAACCTTCACATCACAGATGTGAAGAAAGAATAGGCGCAGAAATTGCTTTTAGTTAGAGAGACTGTAATTTGCTCTTTCACTACGGGAGGAAAAAAAACGTCTCACCACAGAAAGGGACGCAGATGAAAGGCCAAATATTATCCGGACCTGTGTAAGCACTGCAAGATGTGTGTGTGTGTGTGTGTGTACTCTCCTTCACTGGTGCACAGAATCCCACTCAATTATTTGATGCACTCGCCTGTCTGGGCTGTGACCTTCTAGAAGGGCCCCCTCCTCCAGTCCCCCCACACGACTTGTCAACACATTAGTCATATACAACTCAGCTGATGCCAAACGGCCGCAGTTCAGCCAACTATCGAGAGGCAGGAAATTCTGCTGCCTTCTTCTATTGGTCTTGGCTTTTTCCACTGTGCGGAGCCGGCGGTGCTTTAAGGCAGCGGAGGGCTGGGGTTAGCGCTGGTCCCTGCGGCCGCCGGGAGCAGGGGAGGTGAGCAGCGGGCTCCGAGCGCTCCGAGCTGCGGAGAGCGAGCCCAGGAGGGCAGCGTGTGTGCTGCCCAGAAAGATGTGCCCGCCTGCCGCCGGGCCGAGGGGAGCCGTGTGAGGAGCAGCAAGAGGAGGAGGAAGAAGAGGAGGAGGAGGAAGAGGAGGAGGCGTGCGAGGAGCCGGCTCGCCGCGGCTCGGGGCCGGCCGCCGCTGCTGCTGCCGGGGATGCTGGTGTGGCCGCGCCGGAGGATTTTGTCACCTGTGGCCCTGCCCCCGCCGCCCTGCGGGCGCCTCCCCGAGCCAAGGACACACCTGGGCCCCGGCGCGCAGCCGCCCCCCGCCCCCGCCGCCGGCCGCCTCTTCCCCCGCCCGAGCGCCGGGCGAGTGTCGGCGGAGCCGCGGGGCTGCAGGCGGGGCTGAGCGCTCGCTGGGCGGACGAGCGGCCCCGCAGGCTCCGAGCAGCCACCAGCCGAGCCAGGCGGCGGCCGGACCCGCTGCGCGCTGCCTGCCAGCTCCGGCCCGGCCGTGGGCGCGGCGGGCGAGGGCGAGCCCGGAGCGGGGAGCGGGGGAGCGGCGGGGGCATGTGGATGTTGGCCGTCGCCTTGCTCCACAGCATCTCGCATGGTGAGCCCCGCCGCGGGCGTCCCTTCCCTTGTCCCCATCCCTGTCCCTGTGCCGGCCGGGAAGGGGAGCGGGTCGCGGCCGTGGCTTTTGTGCCGGGAGCGCGGCGCTGGCTGCGGGAGAAGGGCGAGGAGCGAGAGCGCCGTGATCGCTTAAAGTCGCTCACCTCGCAAAGTGACAGCCCGGAACCTCCGTGCCTGCCTCCTTCGGAATGAGACGGTGCCGGCACAGGCAAGGAGGCAGAGAGGCGCTTTTTCTTTCTTTCTCATCTGGAAAAGTACAGAATTTTTTTGCCAAGTGCCGTAGAAATCCGTCAGAGCACACGGGGATAATTTGAAGGGCTTTCATCCTAAGCGGTCGCATTGAGATATTGCTTCCTTTCGCGATATTTTTTTTTTTAAAAATTCGCTCTCTGCTTTCACCTCGCGTTTTTACTTATATTTAAGAAGCGGTATTTTTAATTTATTTCACTTTCATCATTTCTCCGTGAAGGTACCTGCTCTGATTTTTTTTTTTTTTTTTTTTTCCCTCACTCATATATGTAAAAATATGCACGGATAAGCATTACATCATCTGGAAAGGTTGAAGACTTTTAGTCAATTTTAAAGTTAGGAAGGGGAAATTAGAGTGGGGATAGAATAAGGGTAAACCTGTTATTCTTTAATTTCTTTTTTTTTTTTTTTTTTTCCTTCTGTCAACTCTTTGACTGACAAACATTTATTGCAGTTTCTGTGCAGTTTTTAATAGTGGGTTGGGGTATTTTGGAACATTTAGATATACATGATTGAAAACCATGACATGTGTAAAAATATGCTCGAATTGCTGAAGTTTTATTAAAAATGCACGTTTGTCATTGCAGTTTTAAGGACAGAAAACAAATTCTTCTGGGGTGCCAGCTATTCTATTGCACTGCCTCCTCCGATCCGAGAACGTAACATTGCCTGTTGTGCTTTCCACCCTGCCAGATAAATCAGATTAAACACTCAATTCTCAAAATAGGCAAAGCAGGTAGAACAGGGAAAAGGGTTTCTGGTGTGGAATGAACGAGAGAGGAGCACAGGGCAAAGTGTGAGGTTTTCCTGAAGGATGGAAATAATTAAACCCCTGGCAGAGGGTGAGGGATGAATGCTGGATGAGGGTGCCTTCACATCTTCTTAAGTAGACACTGGATGAGAAAATGCATTGACAGGCATGGCTGGTCCAGTGTGAAGCGCTGGGGAGGGCAGAAATCAGGAGGTGAATCTTAAATGTGTGGATGTAGAGCGACCTTAGAAACATTTTTTTTTTTCTGTCTCCTGCGTGCCTCAGAATACGAAAGGATCGAAATCCCCCAAAGTGTAAACTTGGAAATTTTTGGCATTTCTTAAGGAAACTGCAACAAGTTTTAACATTAAGAAATTATCTATCTATTTATTTATTTATTTCTGTCAGGCAGCAGCACTGTGCATTTCTCTCTGTCCTCTCCAGCCAGATACCTTTGGGAGGGAGAGGTTTGCTGTTTATAGGACAGAAAGCATCAGCCTGGAAGTGCACTCTGACCAGTGCTATGCATTTAAAACTAGATTTGCATAGAAATGAACCGTGTTTCTCTCCAGAAATCTTCGAAAAAAATTTAAAAAAACAGATTTTTTTTTTTTCTACTGTACTGATGCCTTAAATTCAGTGTTCTAACCTACTTAGTCCCTCTTGCAAGGGTTTTTTGAAGAACAGAATGATTTTTGCTTTATGAGGTCGAAGTACCATGAAAATCACTCCCATTTATTCCGTGATCTATGAAGTCAGCAGTAATTTCACTTTCAGTTTCCATGTGTTTTTGGATCACAGTCAAACCTGAATTTGTCTCCCAAAGACTGGAGTGTGTAATGTGTACATGATAGATGCATCTGCATGGATTCTGTGCTGCCATACAGCAACATCTGTACATTTGTGATTCCAGGGGGACTAAAATTAAATGTTTTTGTGTATAGCAATATTCCAAGAAGAAAGCATTGTGAAAACATGTAGTGGGTGGTTTAACGATTCTTTGCAACTTAAAAAGTCTGTTTGTTTTTGGCATCATACTTGATGTAAAAATGCAGATTTTTAGGGTCTTTTTAAGGGAAATCTTTGAGGAAAATGGCACCTACCTTCATGTTAAGTCTGGATAAGATGGTTTTATTCATTGGTAACACTTCCTAGGACTTATTAGAGCCATTTTATCAGAGTCAAGAGTCGGAGAATAATATTTTTAAAGGACTTCAGATTTTAATGCAGTGTCATATCAGATATGTATCTCTTTGAAGGAAATGACTGCATATATAAATAGATATGTCACGTACACATTTATTTTCATTATTCTATCTATAACTCCATCTGAACTCCATTGTGTGACAGGCAGGGCTCTTTTATGAGTGTGTGTGCTGGTGGGGGGACAGTTTTCTGCTTGGCTTTTGCCATTGCCTTATTTCTCCCCTTATAGAACCACATCATCACATTTGCTTAACACACCAGCAACACACACATATATATATATATACACACCATACAGGTATAAGTGGTTTTTCATTGTGTTACATCTCATTCTGCTTTTAACTTTAAAATATGTGAGATTGTTCATGTTGATGTTTTCTTTTTGCCTTTTTTTTTTCTTTTTTTTTTTTTTTCCTTGGGGGAGAAATAGGTTAAAAATAAACCCATGGGTTTAACCCTGCAGTTGTAGTTTTGGCCTTAATTTCTGTTGGAGATAATGGGAATCATCTGAATAACAATAACAAGGTTGGCCCCCATATTTCCCCACAGTCACTCAGCACAAATACATTTTGTCAAATTAGATAGGAGCAGTGTCACTGGGAAGGCTTTATGTTTGTGAAATAGCTTCCTTCTGGGGACAATAAAATACTGACACGCTCTTCCATCCAATTAGTATTTCTGAAGCCTGAAACAAAAACCTCCCCAAATACCTGGTTAAAGTTGATATATTTCGTGAGGGTTTTAAACTCTCTTTGCTGTGAGTTCCTTAAGAATACAGGTAACTATTAACCATAAATGCATTGCAGCCCTGGAAAGTGCGTGGGATGATATAGACATCAGTGGGAGCTCTGCAGCTGAATTCACTACCTTGAAAGCCTGAGTCATGCAGTTCTAATCCTGAGCAAGGCTTTTGAGTTGCCTTTCAGGGTTACTCCACCTGCACCACCTTCCCTGTTACTCTGAGTATTCCAGAAGTGAGCATTTCAAATGAGCAGCAGAAGCCTGCTGCAGCCTGCTCATAATTAGTAATGGGGCATTTCACTAATTACAGTGAGAGAAGGCAGGGGAGGCTCTGAGGGGAGAAAAGGCCTCCAAAATCCTGTCTCTTTTTGGTAATGACTGTCACCAAGCTAGCTCAGGTGCTGCTTTCAGAAATGAGGATCTTTCAGTGTCAGTCTGTGCTGTGGGTATGCTGAACCCATTTCCAGGCTTCTCTCTGGCTGCATTTCTTGCATGCCCGTTGCCCATAGATGCTCTGCTGAAATCAATCGAGCATCGGGAGGCACCAATGCAGCACAGATGACACTAAAAATACATTTCCATTAAAATGATTTCCTGTTTGAATCCTCTCCCCGCCGTTTATCTATCAATATGGGTTTTAGCAGCGTTTTGGAAGATGGAGAAGGATCACACTGAGCTGGGAGCAGGCTGGAGGATGAGCAGCAGCAGCGATGGTGGTGCTGAGAATCCCCCAAGAAAATGCTGATTCTCAGTGCTGGGGATGCAAGACCCGAGCAAAAGAACAAGCTGCTCTCTTTGTAGAAACGTTCTGAGATACCTGCAGAGCTTGTGTGGAATTGTGTAACCAGATCCTCACCTTGGGAAGTTGACTGGATGTGCAGGAAGCATTCAGCTTGGTGCTTGTGTGTGGATGGGGTGTTTTTAATCCGGTGTTACCCGAGCTATGAATAGCTGTTAATTAATCACCAAATGCCAAGGGGAGAAAAACTGTTATTGCTGGGCAGTCAGAGGACATGGGGGTAGCTATACCTGTTTCAAAAGGTGTGTTCCTCCTGTGCTCGGGGTGTGCTGCTCCCTCTCCAGCTGCTGGGGCTCTCCGGGGGGATTTCCTCCCGTGCTGTGGGCAGTGGCTGAGCTGGAGCTGGAGCTACAGGACACTAGTGGGCAGCAAACCACAGAATCTGTGTCTTCCTAAGCTGTGGGAGCACACAGAGAGAGCTCAAAGAGGCTTTTTGACTGTGTTTTGCTATCAAGGGTCACTACAAACTGGTGGGCGCTGCGTCTTCTTCCCCCAGCAGAGGTGTGTGACAGTGAGGGTGTTTTTGGGAGCGGTTCAAAGAGAGGTTGTTTTCTGCAAATTGTAAAAACAAACCTCTAAACCATCTTCAATAGGGCCTTAACCAGCTCACAGCTCTTCACTGTGATTTCGTACAACCACAGAATGGTTTAATTTGGAAAAGCTCTTTGTGCCCAGCTGTTGCCCCTGCACTGCCAGGTCCAGCACTGAGCCCTGTCCCCAAGTGCCACATCTGCAGGGAGGGTGACTGTTCCAAGGCTGGAGAACCCTTCCCATGAAGAAATTTTTCCCAATATCCAATCTAAACCTGCCTGGTGCAACTTGAGGCCATTTCCTCTCATCCTATCCCTTGTTCCAAAGTGAAAAGACCTTGACCCCCACCCGGCTTCACCCTTCTCTCATGGAGTTTTAGAGAGCCACAAGGGCCCCCTGAGCCTCCTTTGCTCCAGGCTCAGCCCCTTTCCCAGCTCCCTCAGCCCCTCCTGGGGCTCCAGACCCTTCCCAGCTCCGTTCCCTGCCCTGGACACGCTCCAGCCCCTCCAGGGCTCTCTTGAAGTGAGGAGCCCTGAAATGAAAACAAGATTTGGGGTGTATTTCAGTGGAATTTCCTCAGTGCTGCTGAATCTGGAAAAGTTCAGAAGTTGATTTTAGTTTTGTTTGTTCTTGAGTAAACTTTTGTCATATAACATACTGCTAATTTGAATTATTTGGGGAAAATCTCATGGGTTTTGGTGGTTAGCTCATCCAGAATGCTCCTCCAGCTAATGAGTTGTGCAGGTCTCTGAGCTGAGCTCAGGTTGAGCCTGAATAAGAGACTTAACAAATACCCTGTTGGAGTGACAAATAAAAGCAGAAAACAACAAAATGAAGCATCTTTCTGGGGGTGGGAGGTCGGGGCAATGGATTGAGGAGCAAAATATATGGAATTTCCTGTTTTCTCCACAAAGTTTACTCTATTTTAAAAGTTAAGATGTGTATAGGATCAAGGCCTGTTTGAACATACCACTCATTTAGCCTTTAATTTTATTTGGCACATGCCATTTATCAATCTCTTGGTCTTGGTGCCTTTTCAGATTTGCAGTAGGAAGGACTATTTTAATTAGAATTAAGTAGAAAATTCCATCTTCTACTTTAAAAATTGAAGATGGGAGTGAAACAGTATATTAATCTTTTATTCTAAGGTACATTTTTTTGACATCTTTAAAGTGTTATTTCTTTTGAGCCATTGAAACTCTAAATATACGAAAAAATCCATTTAAGCAACATACATCAGAATACTTAATTATTTCAAGGTGAATGTATAGGTGTCTGCAGTTAAATTGCTTTCCAATATATTTTCAGTTATTTCATAATCTTATTCAATCATCACTTTCTTTTCATTTAAACTGTTATGAAATCAATGAAATTAAGATCTGAAATTGTAATTCTTCAAAAGAAGCTTTATCTTCTCCATCTTCACCTCCCTGCCCCCTCAGAAACATTTCATCGGTGTTGTGGAAAATAAAATAACATAAAATGAGAGGTATTTAACAATAAAAGCCTTTTGCAGCTCAGTATTTTAGGCCATGGAAGAGAACATCTTCAAGAACAAGCCACTGATTCCTCAGGCACTTGTTGGCACTGGGAGCTTTTCTTGTCATTGCTTGTCTTTGGATACTGCCATTCAGAAAAAAAAAAATCTTATTACCTCATAAATACATTTTTTAATTTTTTTCCCCCCATCAGAGCATTGGGTTAGTCACCAGCAAAATAAAAATTAAGGAGGGTATGTCAATAAATGCCTTTCACAGTGGAGTGGGCAATAAATACTATGATCTGTTTTGAAGAAGAAAAAAAAGACAAATGGACGGACAAACAGGCTGACAGAGATTAGCAAGTCTTCCCAGCATCCCTATTTAAGCTATTTTTACTCAGAAGGCAGGGAGTAAGACTTAAGAGTGAGCCAGCAATCCTATTTATAGCAATCCATTTTTAAATGCAAAGGCTCTGAGAAGGAGAGTCACCTCCATCCTAAACACCAGCCTCCCTGGAGCTCCCTCAGCAGCGAGGGCTGGAGCAGCCCGGCCAGCCCAGCTGCATCCCTGATGTGCTCCTGCTGAAGCTTCCAGAAGGACAGAGCCCTTGGCAGTGCAGGAATTTGGGCCATGGGGCAGCCCAAGAGCAGGGCTGAGAACAGCTTTGCTCCACATCCACGTGGCACAGACAAAGGCACACACAGAGGGATCACCCGAGGAATTTTTTGCCTCTCCGTGTATTCCCTTGGAGAGAGCGTGGCTCTCAGTGTAATTTGTCAGGGATACAGTTCCTTCTGAGATTTTAAAATAAACATATATATTTCTGCACATTTACATATGTAAATCTGCATAGCTTGTAGTTGCTTAAAAACTACTGCGTATGGAAAATTTGGCACTTGCTTTGCTGCCGAAGTGCGCTTGATGCTATTTTCTTCCAATTAATTACACTGTAATCCCGTGCAGAAGATTTGTGCCTTAAGATTTATGTTTTTCGCCAGGCTAAAAATTATTCTCAGTAACTTTCTGCCATCTAAATTTCTGGAGTAACTTTGGGGAGCCCTCCAGTGTTTTTTAAGAATATCAGAAGCATATTCTTGAAATGACCGGCGCTATTTCAGCGCAGCTAGAATATAATTATACTGCACTGTAGCTGCAAATAGTTGCCTATCTACATAATCTACTCAGAGTGATTCTATAGATAAGATTGTAGGGTTGCTGTGTCTATATAAATGTCTGTTGGCGTGAAATCCTCTCATGTGGTTTTGCAAATTGAGTGGCTCACGCTGAGCCTGCACGCTCGGGGCGTTCGTCTCTCGGCACTGCAGAGCGGCAGCCCCCAGTGGCTCCAGGTTTTGGGTTCCACAGAATTCAGGAATTTGTGGGGGAGCTTGCTCCTTGCTCTGTTCTTTAGGAGGTTCTCCATGATAACAACTCGCCCAGTAAAGTTTTCTAGAGGTTTAGTGTGGAGTTCAAGTAAGGAATGTCAGTCTTGGAAGCGTGGTTTTTGTTTAAGCTCTCTGGGAAGAGTTTTTGGGATGCTGGAATGAGTAGGCTTGGAGGAATCCATGTGTTGTTGTTACACTGCACTCCACAAATCTCATGGTAGGATTTGAGTGCACCCAAATCTCCATGGTTGGTTTTTTTTTCCCAGGCCATGGCAAGGTGATGCATAAAGTGCAAGCTCTGGCTTCTGTTGAATTCTCTTGTACAATTGTTTTTTCTATCATAAATCACTGTGGTTCAGGGTTTGTTTGTTTGTTTTTGTTTTTTGGTATTACCTTCTGAAGTCTTTGGAGTTTTCTGTGTGAGTTTTATTAGGAATTTTGGCCCTGACTCAGGAAAATACTGTGAGTGCATAAAGTCAGTCCCTTGATAATTATGAGTTGAGCATGTGACAAGCTGTTAGAACACTCCTGGCTTGAGCTAAGGACAGAACAAGTCCTTGACAAAGTCCTTTTTGTTATGAAAAGCAGATTCAGATGTCCCTGGAATGGGATCTTGCTGGAAAAAATGACATTGAAGCAGAATAGGCTTTAGGTGGACCTCAGCTCAAACAGGAAAGTGGTTCACCATCCACACTACACCCTGTCCACCTGAATCTTTTCCTCCCATTAAGTGGCTTTTCTGTGGGGCAGTTTAAAAGCCAGTTCACATATTATTTCTAGACAAGTCAACTGTAATTTGTGTTGCAACTGCAGTTGTGAAGTACAAAGCAAAGTGTTTGCTGTGTCATGATATGAAGGAAGTAATTTGGGAAGCTGTCAGTGAAACAGAAGTTCTCCAGTTATGTTTGCAGACATCCAACGTTGAGAGTTTGTTGCATAGTTAAGTGATTTTCAGATGTCTGCAGTAATATTTGCATTACATTTCTTTATGCTTTTAGCTGTATTTTTTTAGGAAGCTTTCTTTTGTATCTTTCTTTCTAATTTTGTAGCGTGACCTCGAGGTTTCTCTTCCACAATGACAACCTTTTCCACAGCCCTGTGGTGTAGGGGCTCTAGAAACCAGATTTTTTGTCATTTCAAGCACAGGGAGTGAGGTTCCTCTCACTATGGGACTGATGGGTGATGATTACCATGGTTTTTGTTGTGTCAGATGTGGCTGAGGCTTTTTGCTCTGAACATTTTATAAATCTGTATCTATAAAATGTAGAATGAATGCTCAGGGGAGAGGGAGGGATGGGGGCACAAACACAACTTTTTGTGGGGAGGGCAAAGGAAGTGCAAAGGGTGAGCTGGAACTGCACAGGTGTCCAGAGAGTGATGTAAGGCGTGGTGAGAAGAGGGAGGGCATTCACAGGGCATGGATCCCTCTGGGACAGCAGGAGGGCAGCCCCTGGAGGACAGATTTGAGCTGGACAGGTTATGGTGAAGGACCCTGAGGTCTTGGCTTCAGTTTGAGTGGGAATGCAAAGCTGAGCCTGTTCCCCTGTGAGCTGTGGGTGGAGAACACGACAGAATGTGGCTTTGGGACTACCCAGTGCTCTGTTTTGGCTACTGGTCTGTGCCAGAGGAAGCTGGCATCCCCATGGATCCTGCTGTGTGCCAAGGGACAGGGAGCTCAAAGTCCCAGCTGCCCTTGTCCTTCACTGCCTGAGCTCAGATTTTTCTTTCATTCTTATCTACTCCTGTTATTTAATCCCTGCTCTAGGCTTAAATTTGAGGCCTACTACCTGTCTTCTCTCTGCATTTTTCCTAGCTATTTCTATTTATTTTGCCTCTTCCCCTGAGGCAAATGGATTTGGGGGAGTGGAGATCAAGGATGGACAGCAATCTCATGAATGTCAGTGTGGCTGTAGGGTAGGAAGGGCAAGTTCCTCATCTGAGCCAAGGAGGAAGGAGCTGAGCTCCTTTATTGGGCAGGAGGGAGATAATTAATCCCCAGGAAAAGAGGCTGAGCTGTCAGGCTCTCAGAGGAGCCCTGGCAGGGGTGATTTGCTGTTCAGCTGTTGGGAGCTGTCAGGTTTGCTGCAGTGGGGTTTGCTCAGAGCAGATCTCCCAGCCTGGCTGCCGGGGCCTCTCGGGGTGGGAAATTGTGGGAGCACTCCTGGAGAGGAGCAGCTCCCCAGTTCCCCACTGGAGAGCAGATCTCTGTAACAAACTGGAGAGATCTGAGTCCTCACTGAGTCCTGAGGAGCACCAAACAGTCATGGTGGGAACACAGCCTGCAGTAGAGAATGTTTGCTTTTATTTTATTTTTTTTTCAGGGAAATAAGGAAAAGATTCGGTTTTAGCTTTTCTGTCCTAGTCTAGAGTAAAAATTTTGTCCAAAAATCTTCTGTTCTTCAGCAGCTTTTGCCCTTATCTGTTGTGTTCATGCTTGAGGGGCAGTGTGGCTTCAGAGATGTGGCTGCATGTGCTCCAACTGCTTGTCCCACTGGTGATGGAGCTGGAGGCCTTTTGGAATATCCAACCACTGGCACACATGAAGGCAGTGCAGGGCAAGAGAAATGCCTGTCTGAAGATTCTCCAGCTGCAGCTGTTCAGTGCATATTTATTAAGTCCAAAAGTTAGTCCCTAGTGGATAAAAGCAATTACAGCCTTTCTACCACATCTCAAAACGCGTTTCCATAGAAGAGAATAATGCTGGGCCTTAGTAATTTCAAAAAGACTTAATGAGATTCAAAAAAAAAAAAAAAAAAAAATTCTAAATAATAGTAATCTGACTGCTACTTAATTTCAAGAGGTTTTGAGAACTTTTGGTGTCAGTAAATTGAGCTTCTGTCCTGTCTGTGTTCCAGGATAACAGCCTTGTTTGCTCACCATGTGATGTAGTTGCTCTCCTTCCCCACAGTTCCTGCTGCTTTCAGTCCCTGGCGTGGACACTCATTGGAATAATTGGGGTGGGGGTTAAGGTCAGCTGAGCATCTCAGCTCTGCCATTTCCTAAGGCATGTGCAGCTGGCCTGGTGCTCAGAAAATTTTACACAAAATAAGTAGCACGTATGAAACAGCTTCCAAGTGGAAAATGAAGGCATCATGGCATGGCACAGTGCTGGTGCTCTTACGGGTTGGGACGTGGCAGATGCAGGGAGCTGGGCTGGGTTTGCAGCAGGGGATGCTCTCACTTGGCTCAGCACCTTCCAGAGGGCAGGAAGAGAGATTTAGGGGTGATTCTGGGGGGATGGTTGCTGTGTTCCATGTCTCTGATCATGGTGCAGTCTCAGGTGATGTTCCCAGCTCTGCATCCCTCCCCTCACACTTTGCCTTGTTGCAGCTTTTGGGGTGAGGTGCAAAATCTCCTGAGTTTGCTTTCAAGCTGTTGCTTGGAAAGAAACAAACAGGAATTTAAAACTAAATGTTTTAAACAAGTAACATATTTTAGACCTCGTAACTTTTAAATCTTAATGGAAGCACTTTCACTTTTTAATTAAAAAATTGTCTCCATATTTGGTGGTATAGGATCTCTCTGAGTCAGGAGTGTGTGCAGTATGGTGGTTTTACCTTCATGTCAGTGAGAAACTGATTTATTGCCTTATAATTGGGCAACCTGAACAACCTGGTCTAGTGGAAGGTGCCCATGGCAGGAGGATTGGAGTTGGAGCATCTTTAAGGTCCCTTCCAACCCAAACCATTCCATGTTGGTTTTTTTATTATTTTATTATTTTTCATCTATCAGTGACTTACTGGAAGCGTGACAATGCTTTAAAGGAACATGCAGCTCTGTTGCTGGGAGGTTTTCTGGCATCATCCCCTGCAAAGGAGAGCTGCTTCCTGCTTTCTTGAGAGTTTCCATGCTCTCAATATTGATTGCACGTAGGAGGGTGCCCAATATGGGCAAACCCCGAGGTAAATCTTCCCTGTGCTGTATCTGGCTACCTTATTTTATTAGTGTACACTCATTCTGAGGAGCTGAAAGGATTATTAGTAATAGCTCTGTAAGAGGGATACAATCAATTTAAATTAGCTCACGCCTGAGCCTGTGTGATCTGGTGCCTTTAAAATGTAGGTAAGCAGCTCATCATTTTGCTCCCTTACATAACATTGTAGGAAACTTTTCCCAAGCCCAATCCTGTGGCACGTAGGCACATGGTTAATTGTGGGCCAGTGATTGGATTCCATGATCTCTGAGGTCTCTTCTAATCTCAGTGACTTTATGATCTTCTCTCTATAAATGTTGCAGTCCATTACATTTGGATGTTTTTTTATGTCCAGAATTATCCACTTGAAAACATAAACACTTATCCACAGTAATTCAGCTGCATTATTTTGTGTAAAAAAAATCAAACAAGACTCTGAAGATTCTTTTCCCTGTCCAAGTCCTGCTTCTCCCTTTTCTCCTTTCCATAAATTCTTCCCATCCATATATCTCATCCTAACAAGTGTCATTTGACTGTGTGGGTAAACACCAGGGGTGATTTTCCTGGTCTCTCCAGATTTCTGCCTTACAAAAGTGGTATGAGTTTGCCAGGAAAGCCAGACAGTTTTTCACAGCAAAGCTCCCTTAATATCTCCTGCTTTTCCATTCTCGCCTGCCCCGAGCCAAAGAAACCCAGCTGATTTAGACTAATTATTTCAAATGCAGTTTGTAAAAGGATGCTAATACTTTGCTGTATCCCTGAAGGTCATCTAAGCGATCCATAGTTAAACATTCATGTGGGAGACTCTGGGGGAAACAGTAAGGGATGATTATAATGGAAACACAGTGGGCTGAAGTGTGTGCTCGTGCTTGAGCCTTCACAAGGCAAACCAGGGTAGTGGAGTGCTCCTGTGCTTTTACAGCTCTTAAATCTGAATAAACTAAAGCCTGCAGACCCTGCTCCAACATCTTTCACTGTGTGATCCAGCACTGCTTCAAACTGCTTCTTCAGCACCACAATCCTCAATCTCTGTTGTGTTTTATTAAGGGGGGGAAAAAAAAATAATAAAATTATCTGTGCACGATCTCACGTCATTAAAATGTGCTGGGTGCCCAAGGTGTTTCTTCGTCTGTTCCTCTGGCAGCTTTTCCCCTCAAGTGATTATGCTAATTAGTGTTTGATCAGATGATTAAATTATAATTCGATTAATCCTACGTGCTAAACGCTCTGAATGCATTTCCACTGCCTGAATGCCTTGTGCTTAAGCATTCCTGTTTGCAGCTTGATAGGAGGCTCCTGCCTTTCCCCGTGCCTAATGGATTTTCTGTATTAAACCCACTACGGTTCCTTGTAATACTGGGATGCAGGGGAAAGGGCTTTTTGTTTTCCTCCTCTGCTGCACAGAGCCAGAAGTAGGTAGGTTCCTCCTAGAGGATTTGAAGGTTTCCAGGGGTTACAAAAAAATAACAGAGGGGAAAAAGGTTCCAAGCTTTTTATTTTCTGTTGATGTATACTCACCCCATGTCCCATTCATAACTTACCAAGGAAAAAAACTGGTACAGTTAAATCCTCAGTCTGTTTGCATTCTGAGTGGTTTTTTCCCCAAATAATTCCCTCATTTTCAAAGCAAAAATGTATTATTTTGGTCCAGAGACTCTCTTCTTTGCAGAAAGAATTTTCTGTCTGTGTGAGAGTGGGGTAGAGAGAGAGAGAAGGTTGTCTCTACTCCTACTACCTGCTTTGCCCTCCTTTTTTCCACCAGGTTTACTTTTGCGTGCCATCTCTAGGAGGTAATCTCCAGCAAGGGTGTGGAATGAAGAACACACTGAAATTACAACCTTGGTGCTGCTGAGAGATTAATTCTCAGCTGCAGCATTGCTTTCTTTGTCTTTGGGGTCCTGCATTTTTAGGTCATCTAATTTCATATAAGTCAGTTCTACAATGCTTGAGAAAAACAAAAGAACCAATAATAACATTAAAATTTCTTAAACACGAGGTGGTTTGGCTTTCAATATTAAATATTTACAGGTGTTACATAGCTGAACATGTTAACTGGCTTCTCTGTTTTTATGGAGGTAGGCACCAGTGTCTCCCTCTGTCAGTCTGATAGTAATGAGTGGCTGGAGTTTAGAGGGAGGATGTTAAATTTAAATCCCTTGGTTTGTTTCCATCCTACGGTGCAGAAAACACTACCATGGAACAGCCTCCCTCCCTCTTCCCCTCTCTCCCTCTCCTGCATTTATCTCAGGGGAAGTGTGAAACAGATTGAGCACAGGGTTGCCAAGACCTGTCTAGGGGGATTTTGCTTTTTTGTACCCCAGGTGTGGGAAGGTAGAGCGAGGGAATAGGGATGTAAAGGATGTTTTCTCTTCCCTCTCCTTCCCTTTGTTTACCTGAAAAGCTGTCAGAGATTCATAGAGCTCCTTTAACATCTTATTTTACTCCTTTCAGACTGTCTAGGAAAGAGATTTTACCTGTGAGGTGACTGGCATGCTACAATCTATTGCCAGTGTGGGGTAAATGAGTCCTCTGCTAGTAAAGCCACAGAGGCCAAAAGCACCTTCACTCTCTCCAAGTGTAGGTGTGTGGCTGTGATGGAATACTGAGATCTCGTCATTTAATAAAATCTATGCCCTGCCAATGATTTCAGCCTCGTCCTTTGCCAGAGACCCCACCCTGGGAGCCTTCCCTCACCTTGGCTCACCAGTTTGCACTCTTGCCTCAGTGCTACTCCCTCCAAACAGATCGTGGGCAGATGTTGGTTCTGCCAACATCTGCGCAGATTTAAGAAATTAAAACCTATGGCTGTCTCCTGCTACGTGTTTGGGAGGGGGAATTGCCCCTGATCCCACACAGGATGGATGCAAACCCCCTGCTTTATACTGCAGCTGGGCCACTCTGTGAACCCCTCTGCCCTCAGGGTTTGTGGGGTGCAATGCTCCATCTGGAAGGCAGTGATGAGAAGCTGCAGGCAGTAATACCTTCAACCCATGCAGATAAATAGATCTGGAAGTAGGCTTGTGTCACCATCCTCATTTTAGAACTGAAAGAATTAGGCTAAGCTGAATTAAGGCTCTAATTCTAAATGAAAGTGCTAGCTTAGGATGCTGCTTAGCTCATTCTTTTTAAAAGTTTAATTTCAGATTCATTTCCTGAGTATCCCCATGTGGACAGGTCCTCAGACTCTGCCTGGCCTTGGGTAAGCTACTTAAGCTTGTGAGCTGAGGACGTTACTGCAAAATACACTAAAGCATGTGTGGGAAGTGCTCTGGGAATTCCATGGGAGATAACTGTATGCCTGCCTTTTTGTTTACTTATTTATTTTATTTTTTGTTTGGTTTTGTTTATTTAGCACCCTCAGTGTGGTCCTCCAGACAGAAATCAGCTTTGCAAAGGTGATCTTGGAGTAGGGGAAAGATGTGGAAAATGGCTGTGCTGAATGAGGCACTCCAGGCTATTCCACTGAAGTCTCTAACTCACCTCCCTGCCTGTGCAGTGGGAACACATCCCCTGCCCACCTGACAAGTGCTCTTTTGGGTGGATATAAATATCCTTAGAGCTGTGAGCCTCTGGAAGTAGAGGAATCCATGGTGAGCAGCGTGAAGAAACCTTTGGAAAATGCCATCTCCGTGCCACTGAGTCATCCTTGCTCTTTCCCTGGGAAGAACACATTCCAATAGTCCAGCAGCAGAGGTCAGTGCTGATTTGCATTGCAGAGGCAAATCTGAGCTCCCAAGGAAGGGGTAACCTATCCACATCCCCTGTGTCCAAAAAAAAACCCCACCACACTCTTCACTGCCACTGGTGTCACAGTCGTGTTTCCCCGTGGGTTCCTCATGTAAAAACTGGGAGCTGTTGATAGGATATCACCATCCAGGTGCACAAAGTGCTGCTGTTGTAAGCATAAAATTCCTAAATGCTACCCAATCAGAGCTCAATAAATCTGGAACTTGTTTGGCTTCCCACCTTCAGGCAGCTACAAATAGACAAATTTTGAAGAGGGTCTTTCTTTGGGGGAGAGACACATGGTTGACACGCAGCTCTGGCCTCAGTTAAAGTCTCCTGAGGCTTGCACAGATATTTGATGGATTTCTTCCTCCTTTTTAAGCGTGGCATTGAGTGTTTTCATCCTCCTTTTTCCCTGAGCAGCAGCAGGTTTGTCAGAGTGCTGGTGTTCTGCCTGGCACACCTATTGCCTTGTCTGGGGGCAGTCACGCTTCCCTGGCTGGTTTTAATGGGTGTAAACCTTTCTCTGCTTCTCTCCCTGACCTTCACACTCTCTCAGCGTGTTTGGGGTTGGTTTGGTTGCTGTTTGAGTGTGCTGTTTTAAAGGGAGGATCAGCTCAGGTTGTTCTTCCTGGTCAGGGCTGCACACAATTTCACCTGATAGTGGGGAAAGGAGAAAGAACAGGTTCACAAGCTGACCCTTTCCTTTTTAAGTCTTTGATTCTGAGGACACCCTCACCTCAAGGTTATCCCACTCTCCAATATCCCTGTATCTCATTTGTACCACTGACTTCTAATTTTTCTTCTTTTTTGTCCCCCAGAAATCAGCACTTACATGTTGGACAGTGAGAAATATTGTCAGCTGTCTCCTTGTCTTTTTTTTTTTTTCTTTTCTTCTGGAAAATATGGCTTGTATCAGGTGCAGCTCCAGACTGCCCCCAAACCCTGTAAATAGTTTGGAACAAGTACATGCAGTTAGTCCTGTCCAGTCTCTGAAAAAATCCCTCTGTCTTGCAGGTGTCTCAGTCCTCTGCTGTTTGCAATGTCTATTTTTTGTATATCTCAAGAGGAAAGGAGGTACAGGAGGTTATTAGAATGAGGAAATGATCCTCTGGCACTAACCTGGATATTTTTCTCTTAAAAAAAAAAAAAAGGAAAAAAAGAAAAAGAGCCTGCAGCTTCCTCTTGGAATTGGGTCCGTGAGCAGCTGACTATGTTTGCCATGAATGACAATTAATAATGCCTAGCAACAACAACCAAACAGAGCAGAAATAAGATTGTCTGGGGAGAGGGGAAAAAAAAAAAAATCCCGGCAAAAATCACTGGATAACCCATATGCTTTATTTTCAAAGTGGAATTAATGAATCCAAACTATTTAGCTGCTGTGTGCACTTCAGCTCTGGGCCACCCATGTGTGGAAGGTTTTCTTGGCCAGAGGGCAGGAAAATTTAAATTTTTGTGTCTTTTGCCTTTTCCTCTTGCATTAACAGCTAGTGCAGCACTAGCTCTCACCTCAGGAGGAAAAGCTGCTTCTTCCTGCTGTTCTCCCTTCTCCTGCCCAGGGCTGTCTCTGGTGCCATCTCACAGCACTTGCCAGTCCCAAAAAAATTGGTTTGGAAGTGAGGAGAGTAATTTACCCGTGTTTTAACTTATTTTTCTCCCACTGTTCCCTTTTCTGTCCTTCCTCAGTCGCACCAGATATGTAAATATTCATCCCCAGAGATGACTAAAATTGTATGAGAAATTTTTCTTTAGCTCTGCCAGAAAGAAGTTTGGATTCATACACCTGGAGTGGATCTCACTCTGTCTTGGAAAAACTGACTTAATGATAATAAATGTGCTTCTACAAAGTCAATATTCCTTTCAAGTTCTGCCTGTGCTTTCATCAGCTTGGGGTGTGTATGTGGGAGAATGCTTAGAAAGAGTATTCACAAAAATGCTTTCTGGCAAAGGAAGAGATCACAGATCAGATCAATGAGATTTCCACAGAAAAGAGAATTGAAGTGATTTAATTTTATCAGCCAGCAATCTTACATTTGGGACCAGTTATGTTTTACTGGTATCTCTAGAAAATAAACTTCTTTGAGAAAATATCATAGAAAAAAAGTAATTCTATAAAACCTCAAAAACCAAAGCCTGGCACGCAATTTCAAGATGAGCACGTGTACTTCTGTAAAACCATTAACATCCATGGCTTTTGATCATGGCAGACTCTAACAAATGTGCTGTTCCTGGCACATTTAGTTGTGCTCTGGCATAAATGTGTAAATGTTGGAGAAAACATGTCCTTTCAGGGCTGAGCTTCTCAATGGACCAGACACATCAACAGCAAGGAGTAAGCCAAAGAGTGGAAAAGGTGTATCTTGAATTATTTTTCAGAATACCCAGACCATTTTCATCCTCTCATAAATGAGACCCTGTCCAGTTCATTACACCTGATTAAAAGTGGCTACATTAGCCCTCAAACCCTGCACAATTTGACCGAAACCACACGAGGAATTGGCCCCTAAAAAATTCTGTTATTCCTGTTTTCTCTGTCCTTGCCTTTCAGGAATTACAGAGCTCTTCTGTTTCTGCTGGGTCTGAGCAATTGGTGAGGATCTAGTCTACAGTTTTTTGTGTATAAATGATCTTTTGGGATTATTCCAGGATAAGAGTGTTAGAACCACAGTTAATGAACTCTGAGTACAGAAATTGAGACTCCTTTCTGGATGATGGCTGTGGCAAATATTAACACCTGATGGACACATAATTGTGCTTCTGGAAAAAGGACTCTACAATTTTTTTTCCCCCCCACTAAACTGTAATTGCAGTTGGAAATGCTATTCAAATCCTCCTAATATTTGAATTTTTACTGTTGACCTGTCATACCTCAAAATTCCTTCTGTCTGAGATGGACAATTCACAATTTATTCCTCATCATAAATAGAGTTGTGGTGCTCCAGAACCCAGGGAATAAAAGCAGCATTCCAGCTTCTTGAGACCTTCCCAGGTAATAAACATTAATAAAGACACTTTGTTTTATGCACTTAAAAAAATTCCTAAATATTCTAGCACATGTAATAAAGATTTACTTGTTCTTGACTGTAGCTCATTGCTTTTGGATTTGGCTGGCAATTCCAGTTGCCTTTACACTGCTTCCCAATTCATTAATAGATTGATTAGAACATGAAACACAAGATAATATAGGATTAAATAGCAGCTCACATTTGCCAGCCTGCTCTTCTCTTTATTCAGAAAAGAAAGAAAAAATCATCACTGAGCCATCACATTGGGCAATAAATAAAAAATGTTGTTATATGACCCATTCCTAGAACTATTAATAAAAAAAAGGCATATAGACATCTTCAGTTTTGTGTTCATAGTTTGTGGTTTAATGTATGTGATGGAAGAAAAATCCCATCACTTTCTAGACTCCTGTTATACTTTTAGACACACTGATTGACAAGTCATAAGTAGTGCTCCCAGCAACATTTGAGTTCTGTGGATTTACAGCTCATTATCACTTATGCTCTCTGGTAAAGATTTAAAACTGCCACATTTTTAGAACCTGAAATAGGAATAAGAAAAAAAAAAAATAAAAGACTAAAATAATTACCTCTGAAATGTGTATTACTGGCCTTATCAAATCCTTCTTTTAGCAGGAAGATGTACTGGTGTTTTAAAACTCAGCAGCAATTGACATAAAGTTTCAGTGGAAATATTTCTGCCAGGATTTTGAAAGTGTGTTAGATCTTAATAGCTCCAGAATGAGGCAGAGGAACAGAGTTACGTGGTTTAGCATTAGCATAGAAAACCTGAGCTCAAATCCCAGCTTTGTTACCTGTTTTCAGGTGCAGAAGCAGAAAAATCTATTTGTTTTTCATGGGTTCCTCAACAAATGAGAATATCCCGTGCTCAGGAACACGATAGATGCACTCCATGCTGCTGGTTCCTACATGGAATTCCAAAAGGAAAACCAAATTAATTTGCTGTTGAGTGAATCATTGCTAAAGAAAATAGCCTGCAGAAATGCTTATTTTAAGCAGTGTTTGCACTGTTCAGCAGGCACTTCAGAAACCTTGGGGGTGATTTGGAGAATGAGTCGTGGGATGCAAATAAATCAATCCCTCCTGTGTATTTTAGTGTGGAAATCACAAAAAACCTGAGCTGGAGTGCACACACAGCCAATTGCAATGCAGTCCATGGTTGAGAAGGAAAAATGTGTTATTCAGGTGAGAAATCAGCTCCCAGGTATCAATTTTATTTTTTCTTCCCTGGATCAAGGGAGCTCTTTCAAGGTAATCTGATTTCAGCATTCTCTGTGAATTCTGCTGGCTGCCTCTGGAAAGCTGTGCTCTCTGTGCCAGGCAGTAATTGCGTTAATCATCCATTTTTAAATAACTGCATTTGAAGTTAAGTTGAGAATTGCTTTTCAGATCTTTAATTTGCTTTGGAAAAGTGAAATAATTCCCACAAGGGTTGTGCTAATCAATATTCCAGAGGCAAGTAACCTTTGCTAATACTTGAATGTGGGATACTCTATATTCTTCTGCTTAAAGGATTCTAGGGGAAAAAAATACACCAATTCCATCTGTAATTTGGCAGGTTAATAACTTTTCTGACTGCCAGGCATAGGGGTTTTTAGTCAACAGGAGATTCATCAAGTACAAAATTGCATTATATTATCTTCCTTTCATTGTTGTTGTTTTTATTTTAAACCTTCTTGCTAATATAAATGATGACAAATTGCAGGGCTGTAAATTTGAAAGTCCCTAAATGGCATTTTTGTCAAAGCCTTTCCGCTGAAATGCTTACTTGGAAAGATTTTTAAACCTCAGGAGCTGGGGGAGGGGTTTTAATTATTATTATTATGCATCATGACACAATGCATTATGCATCATGGTTGTTTTTCTGCTTTTTAAACACTTGTTATGGATGATGAAACTAATCCAAGCGGACATCCAGGGAGAGCTTCTGCAAAACCTTCCTGTGATGTCATATTCTGTTTCCAAGGAATTGCACAACCTGGAAATGAGAGGATGGGCAAACTCAGAGGCACTTAGAAGCACACTAATAATCAGCTGACAGGTAGTCATTGAGGGAAAGTCACCTTTTTTTTCCAAGGAACTGGATGAAAACCTCATGTTTTATAAACTAAAAATGGTAGAATGTGGGCGTTGCTGCCTTAAACATGGGAGTGTTTGACCCTGCCTCCTTTGAGGCCACCTGCAAATTACTGCTGATGCTCAGAATTTGCTTTCTTTACCTTGGTTTTCCCCACCCAGACATGCACATAACTGAAAAATAAATTGGTAGTGAGGCTGTTTGAAAAGCTGATGGGATACAATAGTGCCGGAGCTGCTTTTTCATCTTGCCTCTCTCCATCAAGTAAATATTGCCTGTTCCCTTGAAATCAGTTTGATATTTAGGTTCTGCACAGGTACAAGAGGAACAAAGGAGAGAATTGTGCATTCATTTCTTTAATAAAACCTATTTTGTAAATAGTCATAGAGCTTGCATAGGCTGCATCCTGTAAATAAGGGAGAGAGAGAAAATCTGAGTAGGTTTTTATGGAGACACAGCAGGCAATGGATTTGAGAGAGGAGGGAAAAATAAAAATACACTGCCTCCCCAGGAGGCAAGTAGAATCCAATATTTTGTATTTCAGGGTTGGGGAAATGAAATTTCAGTGTCACTGTGGACATTACAGATGATACTGGTGGTGACCCACAGATAATTGGCAACTACATTTGTTTCCTGAGATGCTGATCATGAAAATCTGAAATCTGTGTGTCCCCCCCATCCATATACTCAGAATAATTGTCTGGTAGTCGCACCCTGCTTTTTTAAAGGAAAAAAAAACCCAAAATCCCACAACAATCTCTTCTACCTCTGTAAATGCTCTGTACCTCCAGGCTGGCTCCAGTTTCTGCCTCAAGTTGAAACCTGTGGTTGTGGTTTGGGGGTTTTGCCAGGAGGTTTTTTAAATGAATTGATTTGTTCTTTTTTTTTCTGTATTTACTCTTCCTTCTTATGTTTTTCCAACTTTGTGGTTAGAGAATGATAATTATCTATTTTCCCCTACCCTATAGGGCCAAATTCAGTGAAACTGTAACAATACCTTTGGTGTTGCTGCTCTGGGGAGGATTTGGGATATGAAATCCTGACACTTGCCTCCATGCCTGGTCAACCTTCTGCAAAGATGTAGAAAAAATTACTCATGTGTTCCCTTCTCTGCTGCCAGGGCAGGGAGCAGCAGCCTCTGCTCAGGGTCACAGGATGGTCTGGGTTGGAAAGGACCTCAAAGCCCATCCAGTGTCACCCCTGCCATGGCAGGGACACCTCCCACTGTCCCAGGAGCTCCCAATGTCCAGCCTGGCCTTGGGCACTGCCAGGGATCCAGGGGCAGCCCCAGCTGCTCTGGCAATTCTGTGCCAGGGCCTTGCCACAATTACAGGGAAGGATTTTTTCCTGTTATCCCAGCTAACCCTGCCTTCCTCCAGCTGAAGGCCATTCCCCCCATTCTGTCACTCTTGTGAAAAGGCAATACCTAAAACACCTGATGTCTCCAGGATGGATTCTCTCTCACCTTCCCTTCTAGCAGGAATGGTGTTTGTCACCTTCCAGCAATTTCTGCCCTGACACACTTTGCTAAGCCTGAGCTTTCTGAGTGTATCCCACACAAAACTTAAATCCTTACTATTCTCAGGTGCTGCCAGCTGAATCAAAGGGAATTTTGATGTTATGGAGAAATTCTTGCTGGATCATTCCCTCTCCACTGTGCCCCTGTTGTTTAGACAAACCTTTCAGGCATCTCTTGAGAAGAAAGCACAAGGAGGTTGTGTTCTTGTGCTGCTGACTCCAATCTGAGCATGTTCAGCACATGTGCCTTGTTAGTTTGGGCTCCCTCCTGTTGAACTAACAAGGTTCTTTCAGTCACCTTCTGCAGGAATTGGAGAAAGCTGGTGGTATTAAATGGTTTTGCAAAGATCTCTGCTGGTTTTGTTTGTCCTTATAAATATTTTATGGCATCATGGCTCTGTAAAAATGCAGTGTTTTTGTGTAGTAAACCTAAATAAGGATAAGCCTGTGCAAGGTATCTTTTTTTTTTTTCCTCTGTGCATCAAAAGAGAAAAGAAGAGGAGAAAGTAAAAATGCATAATGAGGCACAGCATGTTTCTAGTGCTGGGTAACCTGTATTGTTGTTAGAAGATTTAGTAGAAATGTTTACTAGAAAATACAGTGTTCAGGCTGAATTTTAACAAGGAATGTTAAGCTATTATTTGTATTTGATATTCAGGCTGGCAACAGAGAGAGCTGCAGGTAGTGGTCAAAGATTGAGCAGCAAACCTTGACTCACATTTGGTTTTTTAACCCTTAAAACTTTCTCAACATGGTCAATTAGCCTTTTCCATTGCAAAAATGGAGTAAGACTTCTTGTGATTATTTTGTAGATTGCTTAATTCTTTTTTATTTTTCCTCTTTGTGTGTGTGGTTTTTAGGTTTTTTTTTCTTTTTTTTTTTAACCAGGTAGTAAAAAATTCAGTTTTAATGAATTCTTGATTGCATTATTATTAATATCTTTGTTTCAGAATCTGCCTCCACTGAGCACAGAATGGGAATGCTTGACTAGAAGTGAGGGGAGAAGAAAGACTCAATCTGATTCTTAACAATTAACCAAAAATATTCACAGTACTTGTCTTTAAGGAAAAAAAAAAAATTAGAGAGGAAATAATTTGGAAAATTCATGCCCCTTTTTGTTTAGTTAGAAACTTGGTCTTGTGTAAAACAAAGCCTCCTATTGCTGTTAATTCCTGACTGAGAACTCTCTCCCTCCATTTTAAAAATACTTCCTAAAAGTTTCAGTCAGACAGAAATGGCATTCTGGGTGGAAGTGCTAAATAGGCTTGTACATAATTAAGAAACGAGCAGCAGGCTGTGACTTTGAATGTTTGCAGCACAGAATGAGGATTTTCCCTTTGCTGAGATTCTATTAAATTTGACAATGAGAGAATTCATGGTTGACTTGCTCTTGGTGGTCTGTCAAGGCTGAAGCCAGTGGCATATATTGAGGTTTATAAACTGTTTATAAAGAAGAAGCTGGATGTCCCTTTGCACAAAAACACTGTCTGGGACAGTAATTCACCCCCTTTTTCTCATCACTCATCTGTGCAGGTGATGGCTTTGGGTGTTTAATTGCATTAATCCAGTAGCAACATCTTGTGAGCACAGTAGCCATGGAAAAAGCCCAGCCATGTGGTTTATTTGAATCAAAAGGTGGGTGCAGGACCTGTGCCTTGGTCAAACACACCTGATCATGTCCACTTTGTCAGGTTAAACAAAACATTATCAACAAGGGGAGATAAAGGTGGGGGGAAAAGCTGTTTTTCAGTGTGAAATAGCTGGATGCCCCAGTTTAGCAGACAAATGCCATGACAAAGTGGAGGAGAAGGTATTTTCTAAGAGATTTCCTAGTCTCTTTCTCCATGGAATGGATTTTTTCCCACAGAAAAAATAGGTTAATCTTCATTTTTTTATTTACTTACGTGAAAGTCTCGATCCTGCTCTGGATCCAAGGGTGGGGCAATCTCTTATTTATTACTTAGGATTTTTTCTTGCTTGTCAGATGTTGTAAACAATTATAATTGACCTGACAGTTACTGTAATTAAAGTTTTAATCTGGGTACACGTACGTCTCCAACAAAACTCGATGTTATTCTTTAAAATACAGAGTTATCATGACTTCTATTTTTTATCAAAAGAATTTTTCTTCCCTGCTTTCCTTGCACTTCCTTTCTTTTGATCTCTTTCCTCTTCCCCAGAGAAAAAAGGCATTGAAGATGAAGTTAGAGGACACTCGTGGAATTTGAGGATACTGAGTGAGATAAAAAGTAGGCAAGAGGAAAATTTTGTTTGTGTATCAGTGGAAATGGAGAAAAGTACTTTTTAGAATTAGAAAGGTGTTGAGAGAGTTAAAGAGGGTTTGAAGTATTTATATATTTTTTAAAAAGTGCTGTCTAGTTAGCTGATGTTTTTATACTTTAAAAACAAAGGAAATCATGTTTAACTTTATATCAGTAAAATTGTTTTGCAGCTTTGCAGTGTTAAAATGTGGCAGAAAGGTGTACATGGATGGCTGCAGAGAGGAGAGGAAGACAGGGTAAAACTAAACTGTACTTTTGATTCACAGTAGCTAATTCAAATTATATGTGTTCTGTAATTATGTTGCCTCGAGCTCCCATTAACGTTGATGAGCTAAATGTATTTATCAGTGGAAAAATAGGCTTCATTTTATACATCTAAATAGTTTAATGTTTTTAATGCAGATTGCCTGATTTGTAGAGGCAGCATCATCAAATGACAAGGTGGATGAGGGATGTGTGATTTTTTTTTTTTTGGAGCCTGTAAAATGCTACCAATTAATTCCTCCTGAGAGTGACTCTCAGCAACCTGAAGTCGTTGCTGTGTGATAGAAAGTCACTGCTCTGCATCTTTATTTGTTGTCTTCACCCAGGCTGTAGCTTGTATGACCTTGTGGGTGCATCCTGAAAAAGAAGGACAGCGGGGAAGTTGCCCCTGGTGTTAAAAATGTGTTTAAGCCCAGTTTGGATGGAGCTCTGAGCAAGCTGGAGGAGTGGAAGGTGTCCCTGCCCATAGCAGGGGTTGGGCCTGGATGCCCTTTAAGGTCCCTTCCAACCCAAGCCATTCTGTCATTCTGTGTTGCTGCACTTTAAAACAATGGGTTTTCTTCAGTAAAAGTAAGAAAAAGCCTGGTTGGAGTGCTGTGGTGTTTCAGATATACATAGTTTTATATATATATGTAGTTTTATATTTAGTTTTTAGATTTTTTTATATCTAAAACTATTTAGACTATATAGTTTTAGATATACTTGGGGGCAGGAATGTGGAGAGATCCTGGCTTTTCTGGAGGAGTGGAGTTCTTTCCCATCTTCCCCTGATGCTTTCCTCTCCTCCTCCTTACACCACACATTTTGAGCTGGCATGAAGCATCTTCTTTTTCCTTTCAGCACTACAGAATCAGTGAGAAGAATTAAAACCTGCCAGTTGTGGTCCCATCTGTATCTGTTTGGACTGCAGCTCAACTGTGTGATTGAATTAGAACAAACAGAGCCCCCCAGCAATTGAATAAGCAACAAAAGGTGTTTTCCTCTGAACTTCTCTGCTGGAAGTGTCCAGACAGGCAAGAGGGAGCTGCCCCTTCCTTCCTACAGGGGATTTCTTAGAACTGGGCCATCTTCTGCAAATGCTTTTTCATAAAAAATAGGGAATTGTGCCATTAAGTCTTTTTCATCCAACTAAAATGATGTTGCCTTCAACCCCAGCCCTGCTCCCCCTTAAATTGTTTCTTTTTTTTTTTTTGACTGGGAGGTTTGCTCTGTGAGGGTCTGAGGCCAATACTCAGCCCCAGTGATTCAATTCCACAGCATCATCTCCAAGTCTTTAAGAAAAGTCAACTCTGTTGGTGAAATAAATCTCGCGTAACGGAGTGAAAAATTAAATTCTTCTTTCTCATGTTATTTACACTGTTCTATTAGTCATTGCTATTATCTGTTTCATCATTCATCAGGACTGAAACAGCAACTCATTTGGCTAGCATTGGCTTTGGGCAGCACATGAGGTTAATGCACCTTTTGATCAGGTGCTTGTTGAGTTCCAAAGATGAACCTTGAGAGGTGCAGGGGGCTCAGAGTGACTGCTCAGGTGCACAGTGTCATTTTAGTCTGTTTGTGTTTGGGAGTGTCTTTTAAAAGCTGAGGGGTGAAATGTGCTACAGGTTGAAGTCAGGTGCCAAGATCACAAGACAACTTATTATTTTCTTTTCTTCCATCTTGCCCTCCATTGTTTTAATAAATTCTTCTTTATCTTTTCCACTTTCTATTTATTTTAAATTTTTTATTTCTGTCATGAGTGGCTGCTTACCTTGAGATGCCCCTTTATAACCACAGGATCACCTGTATCACCTACAAATCTATATAAAACATTAATCCTCTATATAAGGCTACTACTTCTCAGGGATTTTCTGTGGGGAGAGGGCAGCTAAAGTCTTCTTCCCCATCTTGGGGTCCTGCTCAGTGTCTGAGGGTGGCTCCTGAAGCTGTTGGTAGAACATGGGGTTGAGAGTCAAGCCCTAAATCTGTGACAGCAAAAATACCTGCAAGTGATAGGAAAGCACTTGAAATCCCTGCAGCATCACCAGGCAGGCTGCCAAACCCACAGCTTTTTAACTAAACAAACAAACAAAAGAAGCCCTTAGGCCAGAGAACAAGAAAGTTTGTGCTTCTGACAAAGAAAAACAAAAATGGTTTTTGGAAAGGTAGGGTTTGTGCAACCAACTGAATTAAAACATTGTAGTACCTGAGGGCATGGGAATCCCTCTGGGGTTTTTTTGCTTCAAGTTTTATTTGCATGAGGATTTGTAAAACTATTCTTGACTTACATAAATCATCAACCATAATAAGCCTTTATTTTAAGAGGGAGATTCAATAGGAGATTGTCTGCTTTGAAAACATTTCTAAAATGGCGAGGGGAACATCCAACAAGATTAAATCAAAAGGTGAAATAGAGCCTCTGTAAGGAAGGAAGAACCATGTGCAATCCTATATAACTTTCATATTAGAAATTAACAGTGCAATATAGCAGCTTTACATAGAAGGGCTGAAAACCATATTTATTTTGGGGGAGAATTGAATTGTTCTTGCATTTTAAGAATGCAAGAATCCTGTGGCAGGATGGTGTATTGCTCACCTTGGGTTCACATTTAGTTGTGTCTCACAGAGTTCCTCACATTTTCTGAGCTGGATGTGCCACTAAAACATCCTTTGGAGAGGAAGGATGGGCCCCCCAAACTGAAGAGATCTGTTTTATTTGCTTTTCAGTTTATATTTGTTTTGGCTGCTGACTTTCAGCGTCCTGACTGATTCACTCTACCCACAGGACGTGTTAAGGTGATGATGGTAGGTGTGTATGGAGCTTTCTCCCTCTCTGTGTTTTGGGGAGGTGTGAGATCTGTAAACTTTTTAAAATTTGGTTGTTTTCAGTGTGAGACAAGGGTGCAGTGATCCTTTGTGAGCAGCAGCAGCCAGGGCTCCAAACCTGAGGAGGATCCAGCAATCCCTGGTGATGGTGATGCTGGTGAGCATCTCTGGAGCTCCCATGTGGAGCACCTGTGGGAACCCTGATGTGCTGCTGAGCCCTGGCTGTGCTGAGGAGCAGGGAGGGAGCTGCAGGAGGTTTGCTGAGAATTCCTCTTGGTTCAGCTCCTGGGACCATGGAGGTCTTGCACAAAGAGCCCTGGAGGTATTATTAGTAAATCCTTCCCTGGCAGGGTGGGCAGGGGCTGGGATGGAATTGCCAGAGCAGCTGGGGCTGCCCCTGGATCCCTGGCAGTGCCCAAGGCCAGGCTGGACATTGGGAGCACCTGGGACAGTGGGAGGTGTCCCTGCCATGGCAGAGGTGGAATGAAATGATCCCTAAAGTCCTTTCCAACCCATTTTGTGATTCTATGATTTTGAAGCCCATGTAGAAGTGGCACTTACAGGCACAGTTTAGTGCTGTGCTTGGCAGTGCCAGGTTAGTACTCAGAGCCAGAGAGCTTAGAGGATTTTTCCACCCTAAGTGCTTCCATCTCAGATGTGGCAGGGTGAGATCTGTGGTCTCACAGAGCCAGTGCACAAATAAACAAGATTTTCATAGGACAGAGTGGTTGGGAGGGCATCAGAGGGGTGGCACAGGGAGTGCTCACGTTATCGTGGCTCTCTGCTGGGTTGGCACTGCCAGGGGCCCTCTGGGCTTGCTGCCAGCTGGGCCCCATGATCTGAACCCTGTTTTTCCTGCTTCCCACATAAATCTCTGTGCTCCAGAGCTTGGTGAGCTCCCTGGGGCCGTGGAGGACACCTTGCAGCCCCTCTGGGATACCCCACCTCCCTCAAGCTGGGTGTGCACAGGGATGCTGCCACTCTCCCCCTCAGCTGGGGTTTGGGATGAAGCAGCTCAGTCCTCCTCTCCCCTTCCATGTGGCAATTCACTGCTGCAGATTTCACAACACCTTTCCATTATTCTTCGTTAAAAGTCTCATTGTTTCTTAGTCAATTGTAAAATTGAGGCAGGGTATTGTAAGAGTTGGAAAACATAAAATATCTGTTAGAGCTAGGGTGTTACTGCATGCTGAGATCTGACTGCAGAGTTTTGTGCTTTCTTGAGGCCTCACATTCTGAGTTTTGTGATTTATACAGGGGAAATGCAGCTTTTGTTGCACTGTCACCAGGTTTCTTGGGAGAAAGTGTGCTTCAGCAATTTCTTAAGCCTTCGTTAAAAATAATACATTTGTGAAAATTATCCAGTCCTAAGGGTTTTTTTTTTTTTTAACATTTTCTTTGTTTTATAAGTGCAGCACCTTTTATCTCTTAGAATAAAAAAAAAAATAAATCTTCTAAGTTGCCTTGGATTTTATTGAACAGCAAAATACTTTTTCTTTTCTTTTAAAAGGCCCACCTGTACATGGAGCCCTGTGATGGCATATGCCTGTCAGCCTTTGTTTAAAAAGAGGGATTATTCTGACTCTTGAGACCAGAGAAGAAATCTTGAATCTTTTCTTTTCTACTTAGGATTTTAAAGCTAATCATTTTAAAGCTTATAATTTTAACCAGAGACAAAAGGAAACTTTGAAATCTGGATTTTTTTATTTTTTTTTTTTACATTTTTTATTTTTTAAGACACCACTCTGAGAGGGCTTCCACTCCCCGCTCCTGCCACTTATTCACTCAACACCGGTGTGCAAAACAACCCCAACCCTTCTCCCTGTTTATTTCCAGCTAGGATAAACATGGTAGGATAAAAAATTGTGTTCCCTTAGGCTGTGGGGAGGGTGGTTTGGGGCAGGCAGGTGTGAGGAGCAGCTCCCAGTGCTCCCATCAGTTCCCCATGGGGAAGTTCTGCTGCTCCTCCCTCTGTGCTCAGAGTGGGATGGAGCCATCCCTGGAGCAGTGTCCTGGTAAGAACAACATGGACCATCTTATTCCTGTTTTCCTTCAGAATTTCTTGCCTCCCATGCCTCTTGTAAGCAGTTTCCCTTCTTTTTTTTAGGTGAAGGAAAGAAATTGCTTGCCTTGCTGAAAGCAGAAGTGCCCTTGGGGGCTGTTCACTTGCTACAACTTTTTCCTCTTGTCCTTCAGTGGAAATGAGGAGGAAAGACCTGGGTTAAACTGGGATTGATCCCAACCTTTCCCTCCTCACCTCTACACCTCCAGCAGCTCGTGCAGGTGTGGTCTGGGCACAGATTTGCCCAGCACCTCTGCCTGGAAAGGTCCTTGCTGTCCTTTGTGTCTTGAGAGGGTTAATGCATTAAAGCTAACCAAGAAGCCAACGGGGGTTGTCTGAATCTCTGGTGCAAACTAAAACAAAAGTGACATGAGAAAAGCAGTCACCCATTGTTGCCTGATGATAGAGGAGTTTTTAAAAATCAAACGCTCTGGTATAGCCTGGCTGTGCACAGAGAAAAACCTAATTAATTATAAATAAGATGGATAAATAATTTAAATGTATCACTTATTTCTCCTTTATAGTTTAACTCATGAAAAAATCATTTCAATTAGAAATTTCAACTCAATCTGAAATGCAGAGAAGCATGATGGTTCAAGATGGATGTGAACTCCTTTATGATCTTGATGATTTTCTTTTAAAAATGTGTGCTTTCTTTTTTCTTCTCTTTTGGCAACATGGGTGATAAAAAAGAAAAAGGAAAAAGATTGCTGAGAGAGACAGAAACAAGCAAAATTTCCTTTGATAGGGTAACAGATTATATTTTTAATTTATAAATTAATAAGTATGTTGTGTGCAATGTCCAATTTATCAAAAATGTCTCGGTTCCCTTAGAATTCATGTTATATGCATGAAATAGATGCAGTTTTCCCCCATTAATTATAATATCCCATTTCCTCAAGAGTAACGAAAGATGATTCATTCCTCTCCTCTGGCCCTAACTGGCTCCTTGGTATTACTGATAATGGGTTTTCCCATTTATTTTTGACCTTGTGAAACTATTTATATTGGACTCAGCCGTGATGGATGGAGTGGGAACAGGGAACACATGGAATTAGCAGGTTCTTTTCCTCTGTACTCAGGGACAGCACCTCAAATATTGCCCCAAACATTCTCAGTCTCACTCTGCTCCACTGAAAGATCTTCAGCCTTGAAAATTATGTCTGTGGTCTATAAAGATAAAAAATAATTCATGATCCTGATATCCCTGATGCTGATTTTTCACCCTCTCTGCTCCTGTGTCTTGGTTCTAATAATTTCAAGGGTTCTACATTTAGGGCTACATTTATTTCTCCAGAGTTCTGCGTCTTTATGTCTCTGTGTTTTCCTCAAGTTTAAAGATGTGTATATATAGTAGCTGTATGCTGATGGCTCTCATCTGAAGCACAAAATATGTCCTAATTGCTTCAAATTACTGCTTTTGCTTTCAGTTAATAGTCTCCTGTTTTGTTTCAGTTTCCGCTATGCAATTTTCCTGCTCAAAATTGTATATGCAGAGTACATATATGCTTACATCTGCGGATGGCTGCGAGGGAAATGTATTGGATGTGGTGTGAAATGGGGGTTTTTACTAGAACTTGGTTGGGGATAATGTCAGGAGGAGACCAAAATCAGCAGAGATGGAATCAGAGCAGATCTGGTGACGGTGACTGAGCAGGAAGGTGTAAGGAAACGATGAGGTTTGATTAGGCCAAGAGCTGGTGCTGCACCAAGACTGGGGAAATCCCAAATTTCATTTTTATTGTTCAGCCTGGAGAAGAGAAGCTTTGGGGTGACCTAATTGTGGCCTTCCAGTGCCTGATAGAGCCAACAAGAAAGATGAAGAGAGAGACAATTTCCAAGGACAGGGGGGAATGGCTTCAATCAGAGTAGGGTTAGATGGGATATTTGGAAAGAATTCTTGACTGTGAGGTTGATGAGGCCCTGGCACAGATTGCCAAGGAGGCAGTGGCTGCCTCATCCCTGGAAGTATCCAGGTTCAGGGGGCCTGGAGCTTTGAGCAGCCTGGCATAGTGGAAAGTGCCTTCCCATGGCATTGGAACTTTATGATCTTTAAGGTCGCTTTCAACACAAACTGTTCTGTGATTTTATGATAACTTTGATACCTAGGAAAGCAAGATGAAATTAGCTCTACAGCTGTCTTCAGGGCAGTGAGTGATTAGCATACACACGTGCTCTTGAGGGAAAATTTTAACACCAGAGTAATTTGTGTTAGTTTTTCTATTGCTGTATTTTTTTTATCAGCAAGAGTGAATTCCTCAGCCACTGGTTCTGTCCTCTCTGACCCTAAAACAGAGACCTTTTTGATTATTGAGGAGTTTCATTACTATTAAAATAATTTTATGGTTATTTTGCTGTAACTCTTAGAAACCAAATGCTTTGTGCAAAAGAATTTAATATTCCAGTTTCCATTTGAATTCAGTTTTTGTATTTTCTCTTCGTGATACACAGAAGTCCTGATGCCCAACAGGTCAACTGTGCACATCTATATTTAATGATTTGATAAGCTTCTTCCACTGTTTTCTGTTCTGAATTTCCTGAGGAGAGCTTGTGAGTATGCATTTCTGATGAAGCATTTCATGGGAAAGCATTGGGACTTTTTTTTCCCCCTTTCCTCATTCAAAGTACATTTAATGTACGGATCTGGAAAGCCCAATTTTTTTAGCCTAATAAAAGAATCAGAGAGAGGGCGGTGGAGGGAAACAAGGTTTTGGAATTAAGTTGAGGCTGAAGGTGTAGTAGAGAAGTGCTGAATAAAAAGCTCTTTGGTCTTAGGCTTCTTCACATTCCCACCCGATCAGTCGAGGCTTTTCACTCCAAGGGTGTATTTGGTCGTTTAAGATTTTAGCATTTTCCCAAGGCTGTATTACAGACTCATGGATCATGTGTTAATGACACAGATATTTTGTTTGGAGGCTAATAATGCACATGTCACTTGTGGTAATTATCCAGTACGTGGTGTGTCCAGGGATTGTCCCTCTGTGCTGGCTCTGAGAGGCCCCTCCAGGGCTGGCTCCAGTTGTGGCTGGTGCAGGAGAGCCCTGGAGGGGCTGGAGCGTGTCCAGGGCAGGGAACGGAGCTGGGAAGGGGCTGGAGCCCCAGGAGGGGCTGAGGGAGCTGGGAAAGGGGCTGAACCTGGAGCAAAGGAGGCTCAGGGGGCCCTTGTGGCTCTGCACAAGTCCCTGGCAGGAGGGGACAGCCGGGGGGGTCGGGCTCTGCTGCCAGGGAACAGGGACAGGAGGAGAGCTCAGGCCTCAGGCTGGGCCAGGGGAGGCTCAGGGTGGGCAGCAGCAGGAATTTGCCCATGGAAAGGGAGCTCAGGCCTTGGCAGGGGCTGCCCAGGGAGCTTTGCAGTGCCCATCCCTGGAGGTGTCACCTGGACGTGGCACTCAGGGCTCTGGGCTGGGGACAAGGTGGGCATCGGCCACAGCTGGGACTCCATGGGCTGGGAGGGCTTTTCCAGCCTGAATCATTCTGTGATTTATGCAGTTCAACAGCTGCTTTTCTGTTCCCTGACATTTGTCTTAGCCCCCACTACTGGCTCGTGCATGGAAAGCTGCAGAAGCAGCTCTCCAGAGGTAGCACCACCCCAGGCCTTCTGTTCAAGGGCCCCTGTGCCAACAGGCTGCACTGTGATTGTGGGTTTATTATGTGATAAAGTGGCTGGGGAATAATTTTTCCCTCTAAAAATTCTTTTTTTTTTTTTTTTTAATGAAGTAAAGTAAGGAAAAAGAATTCTTCATTGAAGAACATAACATATAAAATCAGGTAGCTGAACTTTGATGAATTAGTTTGCAACCCTAGTGAGCACCACAGTTACAGAGCTGGCCTCTTCACTTTTGGGTTCAGTAATGATTTCTGATTAGCTCTATTTGAAAATGAGCTTCAGCTGGTGATTTACACAAACTAAAGCTCATCATTCTTGCAAATCTAGTCAAGTAGTCCTAATATGGCAAGGCTCCAAGTGGAATATGTTCAAAATGTGGTGGAAACCCGTGATTTGTATCTGTGTGTTGAAATTTTGCTATAAACAAGGAGCGCTGTGATCTTGCTAAATTTCACAGGGGAATCTTCCAACAGCCTTAAAGAGAAACAACAGTGCTGGTTATACTGGGATGGATTGACAGATTAGGACAGAAATCAGAAAATTGTCTTGTTTTTGTTTTGTTTTTTTTTTTTATTCCCAACTGAATTTAAACCAGAACTTCAAAGTGAAGATGGAAAAAAAAACAAACCCAAAAAAACAGGAAAAATAAGATTCTTAGGAGAGTGTACAGGCCAAAAACTCTGGGACAAGATCTTTTCTATAACAAACATCAAATGTAATGGCTAAAATAAGAATGGAGGAAGATTTGGGCAGCTGGGATAGGAATAGGAATAAATAGATGTGAAAATTCCAGCAGTTTGGAAAAATTCCTAACTATTGCATTTCACCTTTTGATTTTCTCACTTCTGTTCAGTTCAAGCATCATTTAAAGGAAATCTTGATGGCCTTGTGGCACTGGAGATTTTGTTAAATTTTGGTCTATACCCAAGCTCCCAACCACTGCTGTAACTTCCATCCCCATTATGTTCTTGAAGGGTTTTTTTTTCCCTCAAAACCATGCTCTGTTTATGGAGAAGCAAGATGATCTCTTATTTGTATGGAGAGAACCTGATTTGTTTTGCTTTAAACCAGCCTTCTAATTTCCCACCCTAAATATTTTCACAGCCAGCTTTGTTGTTCTACCAGGATTATGCTTCAGCTTAAACATTTCTCCTACTCCCTCAGTGTGCACCTCCCTGATATAATTATGCTTGGAGGAGGACAGTATTTATATCTTTCCATTAACTTCTGTGCATTAGAAATCAGATACAAACATAATTGAACAAAATTAGATGCATTTTCTTCCAAAGAATCTCATAGAGTAAAAAAATGAATCATCGAGCATTTTATTTGAGTTCTGTGTGGGATTTGCCTGGCACCTTTTGACACTTAATTTAATTTTGTTAAATTTGATATTGCAATATACATTATTTGATAAAACACTGCTCTCCTCTGCTTTCTTTCAATCACACCTTTTGAAAGAAGCAACTCTTTTGTGTGTGTAACAATCCCTTTTAAATCAGCTGTTTCAAAAATGCAAGGGAAAACACTCATTTCATTTAGCAGCAGGATGTAACCACGCTGTTGTGGCTTGGAAAGGGAAGTGTCAGTGCACTTGTAAGGATTCCAGTGCTCCCCCTGGCACTGGGGCTCACCTTTTTGGTGCAAGAATGAATACATAACCTCAGGAAATAGGGTGGAAAATCTGCCTGTATCACTGTATTATCTGACACTCTAATCACATAAGCAGTTCATCAGTGCATGTTAAGGTAGTGGCTGATTTTTTACCCAAAAATATTCCCAGTTTTACATCTTACTCAGTTCCCTTATCAGCCTTCTGCTGTTCTGTAGTTGCACTCTCCCTGATATGACCATTTTTTGTACACTTAGAGAACCAGCAGCAGCCTCTCTGCCTCCTCCTTTCATCCTCTAAAGGGCACAGATGCTGCAGGAGTCTGTGGAAATACTCCTGAAGATGAAAAATGACGTTTTAAAATTATGTCATAAAATTATCACTCCGAAGCTGTCCTGCTAAGATCATTTTACATCTTGGAAATGTGCCCTCATCCCTCTCCTGCTCTTCCATGTCACCATTTCGCTTTTAAAATAGCAGTAAATGTTATGTTAATATCTCCTTTAAAATCACTCCTTAATGTATGTGTTCATCAGGGTAAAATGCAGTACCCTAAAATATTGTTAGCACTGAGCATTAACATCAGAGAAAAAAAATGTCTAAATCCTACTTAAATGAGCATTAAAAGTTGTAATATTCTTTTAAAACAAGTCACTGTTGGATATTCCTTTCTGGTGCTTTGTATCTCCAGCAATTTTTGTCCACGCTCTGCTTTGAACTGAAGCAGAATTTTTGATGAATTTTGCTGTTAGTTTTGACATTCAAAGGTCAGTGAAACTCTCTATTAAGGTATTAGGCATAACATATGCTCATTATATCATAAAGTAACACTTATCTCACTTTGATAATGCAGCAGCATAATGGTGTAATAATATTCTGTAAATCACAGCCAGGTATCCAACATCTATATGTAAATGGAATTGGGAGCAGATGGGGGTTTTTGTCTTTATGAGCATTTATGGTGGTGTCTGATATCCTGGTTGACCTATCCACGTGTCCTTTGCAGTGGTAATCACATTTCTGTCACCCCACATCTGCCACATTCACCCATGGGCCTGGACTTTATTGGGGTTGCCTGTGGAGTTTGAAAGCATGGAAAAAACACATATTTTAAAGGTTGTCCAGTTCTCTGCTCCAGGTGTGCAGTGTTTCAATCCCAAATGCCTCCCAGCCACAAGAATTCATGTGGAATAAAGGATATGGAATGAAAGGTTTTTAAATGAAGATCTTTTAGTGGCTTTATACTTTTAAATTGTTGTCTCTGCACAGTGTAAGAGCACTGATGAATATTTGATGGTGTGGTGAAAGCTCTAGGTATGCAGATTTATGGAGGCCACAAATGGCTCACCTGGGCTTAAACATTCTTTCTCCTTATCCTTTAACCAAAACCTGGAAGATGTAAATTCAAGGTGATGAGGCAAATGCATCACTCAGAAGGGGCTTTCCATACGTGGACTTATTCTAATTAAAATATGCTCCATTCCATATTTACTTTGATAACTTTTAGGCAATGCTGATATGAAATGAAAGACTTTTTAAGCTTTTCACTTAGTGAGCAATACAACACTTTTGTTTTGTGTTTTTGTGTGTGTTTGGTTTTTTTTCTTTAATAGTTTGGCAAAGCTTTGAAAGATTCTTTGCAAATGTTAACTTGTTGCCTGAATCTGCAAGCTGAAGGAGGGATTGCTGGGTTTTTAACAGCTGGCAGTGAGATCTGTCAGTATTTTTGATGGGGATGGGCTCTGATTTTTCTAAGCTAATGATTTGTAAGAAATTAGATTTGGCATCTGGAAAATTTGGGTTAAGGAAAGGTCAAGGAATTAAAAGATTATTACAGGCAATAAAAACCAGATGGAATACAACATTATGCAGTGAAGAGGAACTTCTGGCAGGGCAGGGCGCAGGACAAGTGGAGCAAAGCCAGGACCAGCAAAGCAACTGGGGTTTCCACATAAAGCCAGCATGAGACACCCTCAATCTTTATTTCCTCTATGGGTGCAGTAACTGCTCTCAGACTGACACCTGTAGCAGGTGCTGCCATCAGCCCCCTTGCTTCCCTGCACTGCTGTTTCCACCTCTGGTGGGAAATTGAGTTTGGAGGTGTAAAACCTGAGCTGAGGCAGCGCCGTGGGACAGCACCAGGGAAGAGAGCTCAGGTGCCACATCTCCTGTGGCCAGGTCAGAGCATCGTGCCAGCGCCAGCCCAGCCTTTCTCCCTTTGGGAGAGGAGGATGAAGGGGTGGGGAGGGGGTGCAGGGTGGGGAGGCAGCTCTGGGGGCCAGAATTCACATGCAGGCAGCCCCAGCCACCCCTGGCCAGACCCATTAATCTGCTCAGCCTCGCTGCCTGCCAGAGATGTAAGTCAAACTTGCTGTGGGAGCAGTGCCAGGCTCAGCTCATCCCTGTGCATTTGGGCTGCTCTGGAGGAGATTGTGCCTTGTCCTGGGAGGATTAGGCAAGAGGGTGACACAGTTATATTTTTATTGTGGCAGTGCTACACGAAATATTGTCCATTACACATTTGTCCTGCTATTTAATTTGCTCTGGTGGTGAGGTGATGTGTGCATCTCATTTTTAGTGGCCGTGTGTCCTCGGTGCTGCTGCAGGAAGTTCTCAGGACAGTGTCCCTCCAATTATGTAATGCAGGTTACTTAAGCTTATGGATGTGTTGTGGGCTGTAATGAGAGCAGGGATTAGGAGCAGCATGTGCTCCAGGATAAAGAAAAAAAAAAAAAGCTTTGGGCTGACCCAGAAATTGGTTTTTTGTGACCTTATCCCACTGTAAGAGAATTTAGGTAAAGGTGAACTTTGGCTTGTGATGGCTCTGCTGAGTTCTTGCAAAATGTGATGTTGCTTTGAACAGTGAGAGGAAAAACTCTCTAGAGAAAAATATCTTTTTTTCTACAAGGGAAAAATCCATAAGCTGAAAGATATTACAAATTTGCATACCTGTTCATTTTAAAGACTAGAAGATTAGGTGAGGAGCCCCCAGAATGGGGCACGTGGGGTGCACAGGGGTGTGGGGTGAGGGTTCCTTACCCTGTAACACACAAACAGGAGCATCTCGGGGGGTTTCAGTGTGGGGAGCTGCATGTAACTCTGCCCACAGAGATCCTTCAGCTTCCCCATGGCATCTGCAAAACCAGACCCACATCCCTGGACAATCCCTGCATTTTCCGTATTTACGGAAGCAAATCTAAAATCTTCATTTTCTCCTTTCCCTAGCTACCATTTTCTTCTTCGTTTTCTTACCATTCCACTTTCTCCTCTTAACTGTATTTTCTAATGAGACTTGTTCCAGGTGTAACATGTCAAAACTTTGTTTGTAATGAGGAAAACTATTTTGATGAAATTCTAATTCTACAACATATTCAATAAAGTTGCCAGTTTTTTATATCACCAATTTTAAAAGTGCAATGTAAATTAGTGCAGGTGAACTCTTACATGTGCTTTCAGAATAAAGTTAGCAGGCTCCGTTGTGCCATCTTTAATACAAAACTTTTTTTTTTCTAGTCAGAATAAAATTGTTCTTTATGATTTCTTTTTTTTTTTTTTTTTTTGCTTGAGAGAAAAATAACATTTTTCCTTTACACCCTCATTTGGGGGGAAGAAGAGGTCATTTTAAAAGTTGTTACTGCCTCTTTCATTGTTAAATAACACAGTGGATTTATTTCCTGAGCAGCTTCAGGCCTCCTGAACACCCTTTTATACTTATTTTTCCCCTCAGATTCATTTATTTTTTTTAGATGTATTTTATTTCTTGCTTGAATGTTGCTGGCTGGCACTTTTGGGGCTGTGGCTGAAACGAGTGGCACCTCCTTTGCTCGAAATTCCATGGCTACAAACATATGGAGCAGCAGCCAGGTGTCCCTCACAGCAGCACTAAATGTCTCCAGAGTCATTGCTTGGGCAGTCACTTGGCTAAGATGAACAAAAATTGGTTTAAAATACATTTGTCACTCATTTTCACAGCAAAGCATTGAGGTTTTAGATGCTGGTGGTCTTATTTTTTGAGGACATTTTGGTTTGTGCTTGAGAAATGACAGGGAAGTAAAGATTTTGGATTTAGTTCTGTTGGAATTGTGGTCTCTTTTAGAATTAAGGTCTGATAGAAATGCAGTGTGCATCTTCATCAGGTCTTCTCTTGCCCTGCTTTCATTTTCACTTCCCTCCATCCCATTTTCCCTCTTCTTTCCTTCCCTTTCTTCCTCTTTTTTCACCTTCTTCCCTGTCTCCTCTGAGCTTAAGATCCCTCCTGCCTCCTGATGAAGCAACAAGAGAAAGAAAACGGGTGAATTTTGAGTTCTTTATAACACAGTAAATTGAATGTTGGGCATCAGGAAGCAAAGTGTGATTACTTTTTGTGGGGAGACTTCTGAGTTAAGAAATAGGAGGTGAACTTCATTTACAGAAGAAACATTAAACACTTCACCAGGTTCCATGGATTTATGTAAGTCTTGTTCATTTATGTATTCCCTGGCCTCATCCTCTTCCACCAAGGTCTTCCTGCTCCAGCCTTTTTCCATGGTCTCTGGGGAAAGAGTTTGGGATTCCTGAGGCTGCTCTTGCAATTAAATACTGAGGTGAATAAGGCACTCAGTGCCTCAGCCTCCTCAAATGAAAATGAAAAGTATTTGACAGCTTTTTTTCTGTAGACATTCAGCTTTGACTTAAAAGTAAACATGTTTTAGGTGAATATCTTTATCTGGAAAATATCTGTGGTTAGAGATTCTCCTGGAAAGAGGACACAGCAAATGGTGGCCTTGGCAAATTCTTTCTTCCTGTGATATAAAAGCACTTGCTCTGCTGTGCATTTATTTTGGGTTTGGGTATCTTTTTTGGTCTTAATTCCCTCCTGAAGGATTTTGCACTGCAGGACTCTCAGGTGTGACACAGGCCAGATTTGGTACCTTTCTGCCTCTTCTTTGTTTTCTATTATTTCCCAAACAGAAACCAGCACCATTCTGACCTTTCAGTGCTTAACATAATGAAAAAGAATAAATCTGTTCATTTTCTGGCTTTTTGTTTCAACTGCTAGTAAAATGAAAGCAAAATAAGGGTCAATTTTGGCAAAGGAAGTGTAGCTCCAACAATGTGACACTATTATTCTACTCTGCTGTTTATTTCCTTTTAAACACATTGATTCTGTTTTCACCAAGTACTTATTTCTACTTAAGTCTTTCCTACAATCCCATGTAAAATCTCCATGCTTTACAACACTTCTGTAATGTCAAATGCACAAATATTTGATTTTCCTGGGACGTTTGGCCTGCTAAATCAGTCCCTGTGTTTTGTCTGCTCATACTGAGTGGAGACTTGCTGACTTACACCTGCTATAAATATGATCAATAGCTGTTTGCATCCTATTATTTTTATTCTGGGCACATTCCTGTGGTCAGGATGTCAGATTCAGTGTAATGCGGTATGTTGTCTAATCAATAGTAATAATGATAAGACAGCTTTTTTATCCTGATGGCAGCTTCATGGGGGGATTTGGAAACCATTTGTTATCTGGATGGTGATATGAAACCTTAACATTAATGCCAACCATGCTGCATGTTCCCTCCGAGTTTCCAGTGCATTGTGTGTCACTTTCCATTAAGTTTTATCGCGTCATGCAGCTGCACTTTAAAGTGCTTTACTTGTTCCTACCTTGAGAATTTGAGGCAGAAGGATGTGTTTCGGCTTTCCCCGCTGCCAGTGCATCACAGGAAGCATCCAACTTTCCTCGGAGTTGGGGTCTAATTGCTGCTTATTAAAAATAATGAACTATCTTACAAGTTGTACTTTTCTGCTGCGGATTTAATTAGCGTTCACCTCCCTCCCCCCGCTTTCTGTCCCCACCCCCCCTCAACTCCTTTGCTAGGCTGACAGAGCTGAGAGGAGGGAAACTGAAGCAATTTGAAACCTTGTTAGAAATTTATGAAGTGCTAAAATGTTTTATTCCCAGAGGCTGGTTTGCCAGCTGTCACTGGTAAGCCATTCGCTGCCTGTGATAGCAGGGGGAGGCAGCAGGCCACAGCCAACACGAGCGTGTACATCGTTTGGCAGATTAGACACTCTGTAATTAGCAGGAAGTAGAGTGAAACTAATTATTTTTCTCCTCAATTGGGCCAATGACATTTGAGAGGAGGACGGATGTGGTGCTGGATGGGGAAGTTGTGGAGAGGCCACAGATTCCCTCCTTCCCCCGCTCATGGTGACCCCACTTCCAGCTGGGAAAGGCAAGGAAAAGCACCTGTACCTCTGCCTTGCTCACAGCCTGTGGCCAGCAGGAGAGGAGCTGTGTGTTTGCTCCCCAAACCTTTCCTGCTCTGTGGGAATGATCCCTTTGGAGTGTGGAAAAGCTGGGCACGGTTTGGTGCCTCGGGTGTCTCCTCCAGTGATGCTGTGCAGGGCAGGATGCAGGTCTTGGGAGAGGAGGTGCTTTTGCATCCTCTCACTAAACCTCCAAAGGCTCTTAAATGGATGATTTGGCTAAAAAGTGCACTGCCAGTTGGCTATATCCAGGCAAGTCTGTTTGTGACAAAGGGGTAAGCAGTCTATTAGGATTTCCAGATTTGATTTCCTGAGCTAAAATGAAAATCAGTCTGCTTCCATCTTACAGTTCTCATTTGCAAGCAACGCAGCCACCCCTTACCTGCACATATGAGCTGCAGCCTGGAAACCGGATCTTTTCTCTCTCCCCTCTAAGGCTGACCTTTAAAGTTCATTTCTATCTGTGCATTTCCAAGGGAAGACTTTCACAAGGTCAGTTCAAAGACCTTATTATTTGAGTGGAGTCACTTGAAGTACAGTGCACGAGAAGCATACTGCTAGAATATGAACCACTAGAAAGTGCATTAAGGGCATTTAGAAACACAAAAATAGCTGCTGCTTCCTGTCTTGAACACTGACTGTTTTAAAAAACCACTAACTTTGGCTTTATGTTTGTTTCCCATAGCCTGATAAAACTGCTGCTTTATATTTTAGGTGCTGGGCCTAGATTCTGTTCTCCATCTCCTGGGTCATTTGGTCAGTCCTTTAATTAGGCCAAGAAGTGTGTGCTGGGTTTTTTTTTAATTTTAAATTTTCCTTTTTTTAATTTTTTTTTAATTTTACCTTTTCTTTTTATCTTTCTGTCCCCCCACCTTCCATCTTGTGGTGGTCCCTTGAGTATTGCACTGATCATATTCATAACAGGTCTAATGACAGTCCCTCAGTTCCCTCCCTGAGCAGATAATTTCTGTGCCTAGCTGCTGTTAAAGTTAGTAAAAGCCCAATGTGTGTAGCCTTATTATTTTCTTCCCCTCATTTGGTTTCAAAGCCTTTTCTCTTCATTATGCCAAACAGGAGTGAGGAAGTTCTTTTCAGTGAAATGTTAAGACCAGGAAGAAGTGGGTGTTTATGTGTGCTCAATAAGGGAATTCAACAATAACAAGGCATTTTAGTGTCAGCTGTGTATAAATTAAAGTGCATGTTCCATGCAGACAATGCACATCCTTTAAGAATGATCTATTTGTAAAAAAATAGGTTGGATTTTTTTCTTAAACAATCGTGTCTTTCCTAAAAGCACTAGGTATTTCTTCAAAGTAACAATGCTTTTGTGTGAAAATTGCTAGTTTAGGTTGACTCTACATTGTAAAACCACAAAGGAATCTGAGCTCAAGTCTGGAATGCATCAGATAATTCTGCATTTGCATTAGGGTGATGTTTACTGGGCCTTCAAAAGCCAGGAACTGAAAGTGTGCTTCAAGACTCTTTGCCTTCTCCCTCTTTTCCTGCCAGCTCCGTGTGAGCATCCTGACAAGCCTCGCTCCTGGAATGCTCTTGTTTGGTACAACTTTTAAATTCTGTTTCTTTTCTCTTTCTTGATTCTGCTGCTGCTTCTTCTGTACTTCTCTCCTGGATTTCTCAGCTTCTCTGAGCTGAGCTCCTTGGGGATGCCCCTTCACGGGGAGTCCTGTTTATCTCAGTTCTCTGGGTCAGGATGAAAACTCCAAAGCCTGTTGGGATCTTGTTCCTTGTGTTTATTGGGATGTTATCACAAAACTTGGCAAGTCCTTCCAGACTTTCTACACAAGTTCAATTTACTGCAACCCTTGTGGCTCACTTTGGGCTCTGAAGGCTCAAAATGGCCCTGAACCACACAGTTCTTTTATCTTTATACTCATTCTTATCCAATTAACCATAGACACATATATTATTTTTTTTAATGACCCAATGACCCATCACTTGAGTGCTGCACTGTGACATTTTCTATCCAATCACTCACTACTACCCAAAAACCTCAAAAAGAAGAACGTGAAGAAGAAAGAAGAAGGAAAAGAAACAACATACTAAATCTTCCATCTTGCTTTCTGCTTTCTAAACTAGCTTAAACTCTAGCCTTTTTACCCAGTGACTTAAGAAAACTCTCTAATCTACACACTCACACTTTTAGCTTTTCTATCTAACTTTAACAGTTGTTTTCATGTAACACTGTGAAAACATGCCCATAAATTTCATGTTGTGTGCAATTCAGTGTTCTTCTGGATCTCAGAGCCAGGTGCCAGAGACAAGGGCACACACTCTGTGTGAAAACCAACACTCATTTTTCAGCTACCAGTGTTTGTTACCACTGCTGACAAAGGAGCCTCGAGGTTCTTGGGCAGTATGGGCAAAGCCTGAGTGCTGAGTCCTGCTCCAGGCAGGAGGATGGAGTTTTGTGTCTCATCATCTCTCAGACACCCTCACATTCCAGAGGGGAATTCCTGGGGCAGCCTGTGGTTCCTGCTGCTCTTTGTCACCTGGCTCCTGCCAGCACAGGTGGGATGGAGAGTGATGGCCAAGCAGGGGCTGATCTTCCTGCAGCAAGGCTGCCCCTGGAACTGGGCAGAGATTCAGTGCAGGCATTGCAGAGCAGAATTTAAAGCTGCTTTTGTGGCAGCAGAATGGCTCAGTGCTTGCAGAGCCTCTTGCACGACCAGAGGTGCATGTCCCTGGCAGAAGGGGCAGTGCCCCCAGTGGAGTTTGCTGCTGCCTTAGGCCTCACAGTAAATAATCATATAATTCATACCATTTTTGCCTGTCTGCTTCCATTCCCCTCCTTTACACCAGCCCCAGATACTTCATGTGGACCTGACACCAGTGTTGATTCTGAGGGTTTTTTCCTCTTAGATGGTTTCTCTCAGACTTCTTGTGAGGGAAGTTTCTGCTCTCTGCTGCAGACAGTTATGATGTCTGAGTAGGTTTTCATCCCCTTATGGGACTAAAACATGCATTTGCAATTGTAATAAATACTGTAACTGTAAATACTTCATAAAAATATTCTGCAAACATATGTTTTCTTTAATAATGAGGTCTACAGCAAACCAACTGAGATTAAGGCTGTTTCATATATTTATTTATCTTGCTCTTGTACTCGACACATTAATGAATCATCTCACCATTCTAATGAAAGTTATCACACATAAGGCTTTCAGAAAGTCAGAATGTAGCTACTGAATTTGCTGGTTTATTAATATTCTGGGATCCCCATAAACTCTTATTTTTTGTCATGAGTATTACCTGTGTTTTGCTAAATCCAAATTTAATCTACAAATTATACCAATACTATTGTATACAGTAAAACTGTACTTTGATATCAACCAAATAGTGATAATGTAGAGAGCTGTTTCTGCTTGCACAGACCTCCCTTGGAAATCTGGGCTCTTTTCTTTCTGATCATTTTTAATTGCTTGAATGCAAGATCTGTTCTTCAAATTTAATATTTCAGATTGAGACACGTGGCATCATCTGAACTGCTGGGAAATACAAAGTGGGACTCACCATCCCCAAAACAGTTCTAGGACTGATAGGATATTTTGTGTATTTTTAAGAAGGAGAAACTAATCATGTTTTTAACAGTTAAAGGACTCAGCTTGGTGTAGTACTTGTGACCTGTGTGGCATAATTTGCTTGTCTCTTTTCCCACCAGATCAATTGAATTTGTTTATTAGTGAGTGATATGCACAGAATAAGGATCCCAAGGAATATGGAAGAAAGAAGTTATTTCCAGTCTTCTTAAAGAGAAGGAGCTTAGAATTTAAGGCTATTTTAAATGCCCTGTTGAACCTGTTATATCAGCTGAACAACAAAAGCATCAGGTTTCTATGTCATGGAATTACAGAATGGTTTGGGTTGGAAGGGACCATAAAAATCATCCCATTCCCACCCCAGCCATGGCAGGGCCACCTCCCACTGTCCCAGCTGCTCCCAATGTCCAGCCTGGCCTTGGGCACTGCCAGGGATCCAGGGGCAGCCCCAGCTGCTCTGGCAATTCCATCCCAGCCCCTGCCCACCCTGCCAGGGAACAATTCCTGCCCAAGAGCCCAAGATCCAGCCCTGCCCTCTGCCCCTGGCAGCCATTCCCTGGCTCCTGGCCCTGCAGCCCTTGGCAATTGTCTCTCTCCAGCTTTCCTGGGGCTCCTTCAGGCCCTGCAAGGCCACCCTGAGCTCAGCCCAAAGCTTCTCCTGGCCAGGCTGAACAATGGCAGCTGGGCCAGCCTTTGCTGCCAGCAGAGCTGCTCCATCCCTCTGCTCATCCTGGAGCCTCCTCTGGGCTCTCTCCAGCAGCTCCAGCTGCTCCCTGGGCTGGTCCCAGGGCTGGAGCAGCTCTGCAGGTGGGGTCTCACCTGAGCAGGGCACAGGGACAAACCCCTCACCTCTGCCCACCCTGCTCTGGGTGCAGCCCAGGGTTGGTTTTGGGGGTACAAGTGCACATTGCTGGGTGTCCCCTCTCTCACCCACCCACACCCCAAATTCCTTCCTGGCAGGGCTGCTCTCCACCAGTTCATCCCCAGCCTGGATGGGAACCAGGGGTTGCAGCGCTTTTCCCTTGGCTTTGTGAACCCAGGGAGGTTCCCATGGCCCCTTCTCGAGACACACACAGAGCATTGATCTTTTAAATGATGTGAAAAACAGCTCTGATATTTGTGAGCACCTTGTTCAGGATGGGGAGGTGCTGTGCTTGTGAGTGCTGGACTAGAAAAACCTAAAAATACCTTCTTGCTACCGTGGTTCTTCTGCAGGCTGTTCCTTAGGGTGGCCTTTTGTTTAATTCAAACACAGAACCACTTTATTTTCCCATTTTCAGGGCTGATATTCTGGGAGTCTAAAAAGAACACCTAAGCTCATGAAAACTGATACAAAGGTCAGTTTATGCCCTTCCTCCCTGACGAATCCTTAATGTAATTAAATGCAGTACTTGAAGCTTACCCTACTTGCAACTCCTTTTTTTGTTTTCTTGATTAAACATGACAACAGATCAATGAGAGAGTTAAAACAGGCCATTAAAAATAGGCACAGGCTTAAACCAAGTGTTCAGTTTCACTCTGGAACAGCAAAGCAATCCAAAATGTTCAAAGGGTGTTTTTAATGGGACAAACCTGGATGTGAATTATATAGGCGATGGGATGGATGGGTGGCATATTTTTAAAAATTATTTAATTTTAAAGCCAGAAACCTTGGAACAACCCAAGTGGAATTTTACCAATCAGCTCATCTTATTGGTTTTGTTTTTTTTTTTTTCAATTCATGAATGGAAATGGCTCAAGGTCATCATAATCAATAAAGCCAGATACCTTTCTTTAAAATCTGAGTGAAGGAAGGAAGAAATGGAAAGATGAAAAAAGTATTGCTGGATAAAACCCCAAAATTTCTCTGCTACATCAAGTTCTGTGTTAGGAAATGCAAGCAGGTCCCAGGGATACCTTGGTACCAGTCTATGCCCTGAACTCAACTGCTGCTGCTGCACAATCTGATATTTCTACAGATTACATAAGGTCCTTTGTTTGATTAGTGTGTCCTTTGTGTCCTGTCCCCTTCACATCAAATTTTGGGTGAAATAACATTTGGAAGTCAGGATTTTTTTTTTTTTTTTTTTGTCTCTGACTACACCTGGCCTTCTGTTTTATTTATTTTGTTCTTCTCATGCTACATTTTCAGTGATGCATTGGAATATTAGTGAGGCCACGTTCAGGACTGGATCCCCTGAGAAATGTTAGATATAGAAACACCTTTATCAAGAAACCTGTGCAAGACAATGATGTTTGCCAACCTACTGTCCTGATGATGGACAAAACAGACTCCTGGAGTTATCCTTTGAACTGGTCATAACATAAAAGTATTTACAATTACATAGGAAATTTAAAAGCGGACAGAATATTTTCTCTCTTGCTTCTTCTCTCTGAAGATTTGCTGCTTATCAGGCTCATGGGAGCAAAGGAATTTTATTCCTCATTCCTCTGCCTCATCTTTACCCCTTTAGTCAGGTTTGTGTGTCACTGTCACATCTATTTGAGGTCACTTCTGTATCTTAGGTACAGATCTGTGTGTGTGACGGGATTGCGGTTTCCAATCGTGGCTTTCCAGTCTTAATATTGGTATTTAACACATAAAGCAAGATTAAAAGGATAAATATTAGGATCTTTGGCACACACAGCATGACATCCTCACTTTTCACACCCAGGCCACTGCAGCTGGCTTGGGTTCTGTGTTCATCTGCTAAGGACTCGAGCAAAGACTGATGTTTTGGTAACTATTTGGAACCAACATGGAGTTAAAAAGAAAAAAAAAAGGTAGTAATATATATGAGACACTTTAATTCCCGTTCATATTCCTATTCTAGCACAAATGTCATTAAATTGTAATAGTGATTACACATAATGACTACTTGATACTTTGATTTTGCTCAAAAGATCCCTTTTATCTCATCATTATTTACACTTTAAACTCTGCTTCAGAATCTACATGGCTGTCAATTTGTATGATGCACATACTTAATTAGCTCTGATTAGGAGAAGAAATGTGTGTGGGAGAAACTATTTTGCCAAATACAGTGATTGTATTAAGCCTTAAATATTATGGTTTAGTGTGACTGATGAATGAAAAAGGTGTATTTTCAGCTTGGTAGAGTTGGCTCATGAACAAGAGAGGTGAAAGGTGGATGCTGTGGTTTGGAGCCTCCTGATTTTGTCTTGGTCTGGCACAGGAGATGCAGCTGGAACATTCCAAGAGATACCAGCTACACAAGAAATAATAGAGAAAGACTTGCTTGAAACAGATTGTTCCAATAAAAGGTTGGATTTTGGGACCTCTCTGCTCAGCCATCTCTTGTAGGATCCTTTATCCATCAGCCCAGCCCCAAAAACTGAGTTTATAAAAGAAATAGTGTTGAGAAGAAGGAGTAAAACTTACAGGAGGAAAAGGAAATATTTAAAGGTAAGTTTGGATGTGATACAAACCAAAACAGGACAAGCAAACAGATGGTTTCAAACTTAAAGATAGGGGGATTTGACAAGTGTGGGGGTAATTGGCAAGAAATTCTTGTGTAATTGGTGAAAATTTGTCTTCTAGGGCTGAAATCTTGAAGAAAAAACATGTTAAATCCTGCAGTCTTGGATAAAACAGTGAAGGTGGAAGATAGTGAACCTAGAAAATTCCCAAATAACCTCAGTGTTTGAAAATGGGCATCTGGGACAAAGCATCTCCATCCCTGAGGAACTGATACTAGAAAATTAATTTAAAATAACTTTTTAAACTTCTGAAAATGCCAGACATCAGACGTGTTCTTGCTACTTTATTTTGGGTACTTCATGTCACAGGTTTTTGTTGACTTAAAGGAGAGAATTATAAGTTATCAGGCCTTAAAGAACAAAGTTTTTAGAGCACATAAATAAATGCAATGCACTGGGGAAAGGAATCTGACATACTTAGAAAAGAAAAAAAAATTGTGCTTGGCAAATTATTACGGATTTTTTCTTTGAGGGAATCGAAGCAGGTGGGCAAGGAGAATGGAGTCATTATAACATAACTAGATCTTTAAAACAAGTTCATCAAAATGTCATATCAAGCAGTATGGAAGAAAGATGCCATGGGGTAAGAGAGGTCCTCATGTAGATTAATGATAGGCTAGGAAAGAAATAGGAAACATATAATTGATTTTTCTGCTGGAGAGAAAACACTGTCAGTGATCTGTGCTGGTTCATGGGTTGGTTGACATAAATGAACTGAAGAAGGTTATAAATATTAAAATCTTCTGATAGAACACTGTTCAAGAGAGCCCAAAGTGCACAGAAGTAGAGCTGCAAGGAGTTAGGAAGATCATGCAATAATGGGGAATAAAATGGCAGCTGGGGAAGAAAATGAGTGCAGAGCACTGCAACCAGCAAAGGCAATTCCAGTTATTTGTGTGATACTGGGCTTAAAATTAGCTGTCACCACTAGGAAAGGATGGTGACAGACCTTCCCTAAACATCCTTTATCAGCCACTGCTGGAGCACAGGTGATGGGTACTTGGACATCTGGAATAACACCCTATTCTACTGCTATACAAAAAGAAAGGTTATTTTCTTTTTTAAAAAAAAGGAACTTGAACACTGAAGAATTCTTTTTCCTTCCACTAAGATTTATGTTGGACGTTGTCATCCTTCTCCCAAAAGTGATAACAAAAATAAATGAGTTTGTGCAGTTACTCTTGAGGCTTGGTCTCTGTGAAGTGTTCCCAGGGAAAACTGGAAGGGAACAGGTTTGTTTAGGCTGGAGTGACACCAGTGTGGTCAGAAATACCATCCTTGGCTGCAGGAAGGTGCAAGGATTTTATTTTCATTGCACTTCAGTAAAAAAAAAAAAGTGATATGTTATTTTTTAAAAATCTGATGGAGAACACAGGAAAGCTCAGGCTGTCACTGGTATTTAAGCATTCAAAATTCAATGAAATTCGAAGAATGCTGGGTTTTGCTGTTGGTCTTTGAGGCTTGTGATTGCCTTGATGTGACACAAAAATCCTGATGGGGGGAGCAAAATGCAAACCAGGGTTTTCCAAGTAACAGCAAGTCCTGTGCTTATTTTTCATGTAAACAAAGAGGCCTTCAAGGCACCTTAGTCTTGTATTTTGTCAGGAGTAGATCATATATAAATCTGTGTTACATACTCATTCTGCACCATCTTCATAATATTTTTATATGTATTTCTATTCCTATTCTGATTAACAAGCTAAATGTGCCATTTCCAAACTGAATGTTATCTTGGGATCATTCAGAATGTTAAAATACACTTTGATAACTTATTTTTACATTGGTAGTGTCGCCCCTCCATTTTAGATGTGATATTACTGTTGAGTGATGTTGTCTTAATTTATTTGAGATATACTTAATTTCTTCTTTAAAAAACCTTTCCTCCTCCAGCAAAACCCAAATTCCTGAGATCTTGTCTCCCACTGAGAAAAGAAATTCCTCATTGACTGTATCTATTTTGCAATAATATTAATACACGTTTTTCTTTGTATACTATGTTTTATGAATTATACAGTAAACCCATGACAAAGAGAGTACCAGATTGCAGTTGTTAAGGAAGTGATCATTCCATAAGTTGCTTGTTTGGTTTTCTTAAGAAACAAAATTAAATCCTGAAGACTTGTTTTGCACCTACCCTTTTTCTCTTTTTTATCCTCTTTTTCCTTTTACTCTTCAAGTGATAGGTGGAATGAAAAATCTCACCTTTTTGGTATTCTTTTTAATTAAGATTGCAGTAGCTTGTCATAGCCCTAGTCTTCCATAAAAATAGCCATGAATGCCAGGGCATTTTCCTTTCCTTTAATTTAGTGAGATGCAAACAAAAGTCATCATGGTGATCTTGGAAGCAGTTTAGGAAAAAATGTGAGCAATAACTAAATGGTAATTCTGCTTCTCTTCTTCATTATAGAATGGAATCATAGAATGGGTTGGGTTGGAAGGGAATTAAAGTTCATCCAGTTCCAGTCCAGCCATGGCAGGGACACCTCCCACTGTCCCAGGTGCTCCCAATGTCCAGCCTGGCCTTGGGCACTGCCAGGGATCCAGGGGCAGCCCCAGCTGCTCTGGCAATTCCATCCCAGCCCCTGCCCACCCTGCCAGGGAACAATTTCTTCCCAATATTTAACCTAACCCTGACCCCTTTCAGCCTAAAGCTGTTTCTTCTTGTTCTGTCACTGCATGTCCTTATATTCTATGTACACTTACATTATTTTGTAATGTTCTGTTCTATCTTGTTTTGTTGCACTGAGTTACTCTCTGCCTCTGTCAGTCCTGGGTTTATTTTCCTGATTAATAGAGCCAAATCACTTTCAGAACCTAGCAGCAATTTCATGATGAAAATAGTAACTTTGCACAACTTCTGTTTGCTCTGCAGCAGGGGCTGCTCAGATCTGTCTGCCCTGGATGTTTATGCTGAGCAGAAGCAATTGCTACATGGCTTTTTCTTTCTCCTTCTTTTCCTCCCTCTCTCCCCCCATTTTTTTTTGGGGTGTTCACAGAGACCCATCCCCTGAGCAAGCTGTGCCCTCTTCTCTCGTGTGCTGGTGCAGGGTTTGCAGCACAGTTCTGCTCTGTGACTCAGCCCTGGCAGATGTGACGGGCGCGCTGTCAGGAGGAATCCATCACACTGAGGGCTTGTCCCCACGGCTGCAAAAACCCTGCAAGGGTTGCAAAGCAGCATTAGGGCAGCAAAATGTTTGAGATGTGTTCTGCAGGGGCTTGAAAACCTCCCCAGATGAGGAAATGCAAATGCCAGGTGGATCTGTGGTCCTGGAGGGATTTCTAATCCAGGCAAGGGGTTGCTCCACAGAGCCATTTCTAGATCCCAAGTGTCCCCTTCCCTTCAGATTAATGTTCTGGGGTGTTTATTTTCTTGCCTGTGACTCAGGAATTTCTTCCATTCCTGCATTTTCATGTATGACCTCTTCCTCTTCTGCAGATTTTGGGAATAAGGACTTGTTCTTGAATAAATCACTTGCATGATTGACATGACATGAAAGAGGAAGAATCATAGTGGGGAAGTGGGGGACTGTAAACTTAACACTTCCAGAGTGGAAATGCTTTTATACCCCAATATCATATAAAGTTGATGCAAAAAATACATCACACTAATATTAAATTTTGTTCTTGATTTGCTGGTGGTGATGGTGATGAACTGGGACTAAGACTACAGTCTCTGTTCAGCATTTCCCAGCTAGAAAACCCAGTAGGGTTCAGTGCTACTCCTCTCTTTAGCAGTTTCTGGAAGAACTCTGTTTTTCAGGAAGTGCTACAGAGGTTTCTCTGCTTATTATTCCCTTGGAGGGCAGATTTTGCATTTTCCTTTAGCAGGGACTACATAATGCAGTACCTAAATGGTGTCAGTGTTGGAAATACTGTGCCACCAAAGCTTTCACCTAATTCTCCCTGCATTTTCCTTCAACACCCAATGCATTTAGCAATGTCTGTGTGATTTCTTGCAGTAAAACCTCCTGTTTTGTATGCTGGTGGCTGGACATGTTTCAGATTCTCCTGCCTGTCCTTGCTGGATGAGCTCACTGATGGTGTGTGGGAAGAAGCTGGGCAGGCTCAGCCAAACCCCAAACCTCCATTCTTACCTTCCCCTGGGGAAAAATGTTGTTTTCCCTCCATGCATCCAAGAAAAACACTTTTCCCCCAGAGTGGCTCAGTATGGAGGAGGAGTGGGATAAAACCAGGCATCATCCAGATCTCCCCCTCTGTTTTCCTTCCCCCTTCTCTCCTCTCACAGTTTTGGAGCAGAGCTTTCTGTGTATGTTCAGCCCTGCTTTGGGCTTATTAAGCTTTTAAGGCAGTCAATTTTCAGCTGTGACAACATTTGCATCCAGTTTGTAGATTCAGGAGCCTGTTGAACTTGCCATCATTACTGGTGAGAACTCCTGAAAGCTTCCTGAGGGCATAAGTAACATTATGGAATCATGGAATGTTTTAGGTTGGGGGGAGCCTTAAAAAACATTTCACCTTCCACAATCCCAGGCTGCTCCCAGCCCTGTCCAACCTGGCTTTGAACTCTTCCAGGGATCCAGGGGCAGCTGCAGCTTCTCTGGGCACCCTGTGCCTCTCCACCCTCACAGTAAAGAATTCCTTCCCTAATATCTCAATAAGTTCTGCTTTCTTTCAGTTTGAAGCCATTTTTCTGATCTGTCTTTTCTGGGCCTCTTTTGTAGGTACTTGGGGATAAGAGTGGTGTGGAATAACAGAGCTGAGAGGTTGAGGTTTATAAATCCCTTGACATTTTTTGGGTTTTTCTCCTTCAGTTTCCTAGCTGGGTGGTTGGCAGGACTGTCTGCTCTGCCAAGGGGCTCTGGCTGGAGGGTTCACTCACTCAGCACAAGCAGAACTCACCCACACAAAAACCCAAAGGATAAGGTCCTGCCCCAGAAGGATGTCCTGGATCCTTCACCCAAATGAAAGATCTTTCAGGCTCTGGCTTGCATGAGTGGCAGATTCTTCACCTGGGATGTGGGAAAGGTGACAGAGAAGTCACCAGACTGTGAGACTCAAAATGTAGCTGCTCTTCTCTAGAACATACCCTCATGGAATTTTGTGAAGCTGACCCTTAATTATTTTCACTGAAAATTTTGATTTATTTTGCTTTAATTTTTTTGTGTGGAAGAGATGATTTTTTTAATTTTTTTTTTTTTAAATTTGTCTCCTTCCTTGACAGTTCTAATAAATATTATGCTCAGTTTTGCTGCTTATTTGCAAAATTCTGTTGTCCCATTAGGATCTGAAGTTGGTGGCAATCAGGACTCTCTCAAAAACATTAGGTCAGCTGCAGCATTCTGAAGACAAGCCCCAAACTGAAACCTGTTCAATCTCAGCCAATAAATCATTGAAATTATTGGCTCTGCCAATATATATTGGCAAAATAATATATTTCAATAATTGAAATTATTGGTAAAAGTGATGGTTTTATAAAGCAGTTAAGAGAAAAGCTATACAAATATGGATTAATTCCATTTTTCAGAAACCTGAGACACATCTAATCATCTTTATTTCTCTTAATCATAAAATATTTTTGAGAGAAAAATAAATCTGAGCCTCTTCTCTCATTTCTGTTCTATTGCTTTTGGTGTTCTTGCAGTGTGTTCCTTAAGATAGGAATGTTTTTTTGGGTTTTTGGGTTCAAGAAGCACAGATGCATATTTTTTGCCCATAGATTTACAATTATCTGGGGTTTTTGTTTTGGTTTTTTTAAATTTTTTTATTTTTTCAACCACAGATTATTTCTTTTTAGCTGATTAAAAGCTCCCATCACCTGCATCTATTGCATTTACCACTCTGTATTTGTGCACTCCACCAAAAACCACACTCCTCTCCCTGTCTTGTGAATTCTTCTTCTTTTTATGGTTTCACCTGAGGACTTTTTCTTTTAATTGTAGAAGCCTGCTTTGATTTAATGGAAGTTTCTGTCCTCTGAGAATGATAATGTAACACTGAGTGCTTTTTTCTCCATAGTGATTATTATTTGTGGGCAAAACCAACTGCATACTTAATTATCCTCATTAGTGGTTCTGATTTTGAAACTGATTCCAACAATTGGAATAAAAGGTTGAGCACTGGCACATTGAATCAGAGTAGCAATTTGAAAAAGCATCAGTTTTTTTTTTTTTTGCTGGACATGTAGCAAATTTATATTGTTGAGCCCTAAAATATTGGCTACCCTTACACAACACACAACATGGAAAATAGTTCTGCATTTTGAGATTTTGTACTGGGGGAAGAATTGTGCTCTCCTTTGTTGACTTAAAACTGTTGTGGGTGGTGGTGCTTAACTGGTGTTTTTGTAATTGTATTAGTTTAATATCTTCATCTCTTTTCTAATTAGATTTGCAATATCAAATTATTTTTGGCAATTGATTTAATTTTGTTTTCCATATTAAAGCTATTTTGATTTTAGCATTCTCTCATAATTCTTTATGGCTGCTTTCACTTTTTGTTATTTTATTAATGCTCTTTTAGTAAAACTTACTTTGGAGTCAGGTCAGAGCATCTTTATCCAGTGCTGTTTTCCTGTTCTTGAAGTTCCTTTTTTACTTCCACCTGAAACTTATTCCTTATGTGAGCTCTGTTTTACCCTCCTTCCCCTCAAACAATGAGGAATGTTCAATCCCCATCTATATATATATATATATATATATATATATATATATATATATATATATATATATATATTTATATATATTTATATTTATATATATTTATATATATTTATATATTTATATATTTATATATTTATATATTTATATATTTATATATTTATATATTTATATATATATATATTTTTTTTTTTTCAAGATTCTATACTGGATCACTATGACTGAGATTGAAAAAGGAGAGATTAAAAAAAAAAGGAGGCTAAATTAGCCTTTTTTCCTCCAATACATCTCCCCTTGATGAACTAAAAAAAGGCCTTATTTGAAAAAGAATCAAAACCTGATTAGACACTTACAAACAAGAATGTTATTATCACTACTCAATTATCCTGTAACAGGCTATGCAGAGTGATCCAGAGAAATATATATATATATATTTAGAGGAGCAAAATAAATTCCTGTCCAGGGCCAGAATCAAAGCCAAAGTTGTGAAAGTACATTTGCTTTACCCTAGCTCTAATAAAATTTATAATATTTATCAGCCTGTGTGTTAGTCATTAGATAAAACCCCTAGAGGGAGACACGATTATTGTAATGCCTCATCACTCTGATCTTCCCACAATAGCTGCAGTAATTTCTCTGGGTCACTTTGCATAGCCTGTTACAGGATAATTGAGTAGTGATAATAACATTCTTGTTTGTAAGTGTCTAATCAGGTTTTGATTCTTTTTCAAATAAGGCCTTTTTTTAGTTCATCAAGGGGAGATGTATTGGAGAAAAAAAGGCTAATTTAGCCTCCTTTTTTTTTTTTTTTATATTAATCTCTCCTTTTTCAATCTCAGTCATCCAGTCATCAGTGATCCAGTATAGAATATTGAAAAAAAAAATTAAAAATGATCCAAAATAATGACACAGCTCATCAGCCTTTCACCCTCCCACCCACCCAGGCTCTCTCTCCCTGTTCTGCATTGAGTAATCAGCATATTTGTGATTGCATTTGTAATGTTTCTACTACTGGTTTGAAAGGTACAGGAGTGCATTCAGAAATGTTTCATTTATCAGTTCTCTGTGTGTGTGTGTGTGTGTTTATGCAAAAAAGATTATCTTAGCATACTGTATTGTTTGAATGTCAACAGGGTAATTAACCTGTGGTATGATCTTGGTAATTCAGTTTCCTGAAATATAATTTATTGTTTAGATGGCTTCAGCCATTTTCCCACAGAAGTTGGTTTGGGGTTTTTTTTTGGACTGCTTTTTAGATTAATTCCATTAAATTGTTTTACAAGATATTTGTATTTACAGTGAAAATCAATATTTTATTTTCCTCTCTTAGTTAAAACTTTCCTTAGCTCTTAAAACTATCTCAAAGGTAAAGTCACCCCATGACATTCCACCCCTTCAACTTGTGAACACCTACTTAAAAATTATTAATTATATTCAATATACAACTTAAAACAATAAAACTAATCAATTGACAGAAAAGAAGAAACAAAAATTCACTACTTTCCACCCCTAGACCTTTACTATCACTGCTATATAAACTTAAGACAATCATGCTTTGCTCTTAATTAATTTTTTATCTCACAGTAACACTATTACTGTTTAGTTTAGGATTTCAATATTTTTTCACTGACCATATGAAAAATGAGGATTAAATTCTCCCTTTAATTTTTTTTTTTTCCAATTGTTTTTCTATATTTGGGTCTTTTGTTCTCTCTAGGTCTCTACCTCACAGCCATATGTTTTTAATGACTGTGGTCACAATGATATTTTCTTGCTTTTGCTCTGATTTCAGGCCAGTGAAAAAGGAGCTGTCTGGTTGAGGGCAGATCTTTCAAGAGAGATGAGATCCTGAGGAGTTCCTTGAGTCTAAACATCCTTCTGACTTCTGCCTATCCTGATACCTTGTTCTTCCACTTTTCCAAATAATTTCTTTTGTTTAATCTCTTCCCTGTCCTCTTTTGGGGATGAAAGGGAACATCTGCTGTGGCTCTTGGGGATGATCCTGTGCAGGGCCAAGAGCTGGACTTGATGATCCTTGTGGGTCCCTTCCAATGCAGGATAATCTGTGATCAGATTATTTATTATTTTATATATATATTATATACTATATCTATATCTACTATATCTTTTATCATGCCACCTCCCTCACCAAAACAGAAGAAAATCAATGAGAAAACCCCACCCTGTATTTGAATTTTCTGAAGCCTGGAGGTGCATTTAGGAATTGCTGGTGTAAGCACAGGTAAAGGCTGTGCTGCTTTTGGGCTCGTGCAGGAGCCAGACAGGCTGAACTCACAGGACAAACATCTGTAAATGGGGACAGCAAACATCCACCCAGAAGCTAAAAATGCTGGGTGAAATTCTTGTTAACTGAGATGTTTCAGAAAGCTGGAATTTATCCTAATCCCTCTCTTCCTGCTGGAGATGGTAACCAGGTGAAGTGAGTGATTTTCCCTGTCAAGGCAAGGACTCAGCTGAGCCCAGGCTGGTTTTTTCCTACATTTCCTGTGCAGAAGGCTCAAAAAACCTTCTCTCTTACCCAAGGCATGATGGCTGAGGTCTTTTAGGAAAAGGCTTCTCCAGAAGGAATGCAGGATATTGACATTTTATTGTTAAACTTTGATCACCTTGATAAGCTGAATAGAATACATTTTATTATTATTATATTATAATATTATATTTATTATAAAGAATGACTTTATTAAATATTGCCCATTCTTGCCTTTATTTTCCTTTTTCTGTTTTTATTATACTCCTTGGGTTTGCCTCTATGTGTCCTGTGTTTAGGCAGATGTATTTGCAAGTGAGAAACTATTACATTTTAAGGTGGCACCTTATACAATCCAAAAAATCTGAAGGAAATACTTGATTGTTGCCCAGTTCCTCAATCACAACCTCACTGAGGAGAAAAAGAGAGGGAGCATTGATGTCCAAAGCTGTGGCAAAACTGAAGTTCCACTGTAACACAGTTCAGGCTGTTTCTGCAAACCTGCTGTAGTGCAGGAGTGCAGTCAACTGCCAAATTACATCATTTATCTTTTCTGTTTTGATTTTTATTTTATCTAAATAATCTCAGTGGTCTCTTGGCTCTGGACCTTTACTTTGATTCATATCTTTTAATTTATCTATATAAATATTTCATGCTGGATTTGATTAATCAAATGGATGAGAACTCATTTTTCCCTTAGTTTGAAATTGTTATTCATTTAAGACCAAACTTTCCACTTGCAAAGATTTTACAGGAATAGCATTTAGTCCTTGAAAAGGGTACAAAAGGTGAATTAAATATAAGTATCTATTAATTGTTCAGAGACATTTTATTCATACTTTTGAGTGTGCTGACTGGTCTCTCAACCCAAAATATTTCAGTTCTTTCAAGAGCTGAAAAGGAAAGTGTGGCTTCAAATGGCCAATTGCAGAATATGGGAAGAGGGCTTTGGAAGAACACGAGGCCCAAAAAGACAACTTCAAAATCACAGAAGTGTTATTTAAACTTACTAAGAGATGAAAGAGCACATGATGAAAAGGAATTATGTACAACACCCAGGCTCAGCATTTTGACACTCAGTTGAAAAGGTACAAAATTTTCTTTTGTTCCCTGCAAACTCCAGGAAAGTTTTCACTTTCAGCATCTTTAGGGGAAACTTTCTTGCAGGTGAAGCAACCCGAAGGGGGTGGAGGAAGGGAAGAGGACAGATGGTTTCATGGTTTGCTTTTGCATTTCTTCTCTCATCTCTTGGTTAGTGCTGATCCCTCCTCATCCCCAGATCCAGCAAGCCCAAGCTGGATGCAGAGCTGTCATTTAAATGTTGGAGCTTCTCTCTTACACCTCAGAGACATCCTCTTCTTCCCAGTAAAGAGGAGGATTGAGAAACAGCAGTTTCAGCCTGGTTTGTCTTGTGAAGCCTTGCAAAATCCCAGCCTCATGAGCAAGAAACGTCTCTGTCCCTGCAGAGGACCTTCAAGTGCTCTGCACACACACCAGTAGGAGCTGGAGACCTGGAGGAGTGACCTGCCTGAGGAGAGAAAGGGCCACCTCTGTAAAAAAATAAAAATCAGTCTGTTCTGTAGCTATCTGCTGATAGCTACAGGTGTTGGAAATGCCAAACCCAGCCTAAATCTTCATAGCTGTGTGTCCATCCTGGTTACAGCTGCCCAGCCTGGCAGTGCTCAGCCCCCCTTGCTGAGGGAGATCAGCTCACAGCCCCACTGAGCAGCTGCTGAAGAATTAGTGTGGAAATGTATAGCTGAAAAAGAGATCTCTCAAATGCCAACAAATTTTGCATCTGGCTGATGTATTCAGTGCTTTGCTAAGCACAGCAGCGTTGTCTCCCCTGAAAATCAGGAGGAACTTCCTTGGCTATAATGTTTATCACTTCAAGTACTTGGGAGTAAGGAATATTGATTGAGCTTGCAAAAAAAATTATCCACTTCCCATCTCTCTCCCCTTCCCCTCAACTTTTCCCTCCCCCATACTTCTCTCCCCATTCCTGTAGGAGTGAGATCCTGGCATCTATTGAGCCTTAGACTCCAGAAGTCTGATCTTTGATCTGATAAACTGTTGATGTTCTCCTTTAAGCACTCAGTGGAGGACACAAATCTGTGCCTTCTTGCCCCAAAGTGCTTGCAGGTGCAGATTGTTTGTCACCTTTTCATCCCAGCTGCGGCCCCTGAGCACTGCTGAGCTGCAACCTTCCTCTTGTTTCCCTCAAGAATTATTGGTTTGGTAATAAATAACCCTTATTCAGGAAGAATATTTGCTTTTTCTTCCCTTACATTGCAAAATGATGTGATCTCTGTTCAGGCCAAGTTCAGTCACTCAGCTGCAAGAGTTCTCAGTTCTGCCTTGGATGTTATTTTCTCTTCCATGACTGCCTTTTCTTTTTTCATTCTTCAGGTATTTCTCTTTTCAGTTTTAGTTCCATAACTTGTATCAGTTTCCCTTACCAATCTCCCTTGCAACTCTTAGTCTGAGTTGCTTCTGCTTTCTGAAAAATACAATGTTTAGTTGGATCATGTTCTATCATTAAGCAACATCTAATTAATTACACATCGCTTTCACTTGTCTCCGTTTCAAATAGGTTTCAATAAATCACTTGTTCTGTCATCCAGCCAATCCCTTTCTTCCCATGGAATGTTGAGGAGAAATATCTTTTTAATAAAAGCTTCCAAAATCCCATTTTTGTCGTTGGGTGTCTCCAAGCAGCTCACACAGTGAATTCCACCAGAAAAAGCATCTGGGCTGTCAGCATTGTGTAGAAGTGTGTGCATTAGAGCACTGTGATTATTTTCCAGGGATCTTGGTGTGTTTGTGGCTGCCATTAGGATGAATGCATAGCAGATGCTGGTTTAAAATGAAGCACTATTGTAGTGGCTGATGGATGCAAAGTTTGTCAAAAGTAGTGAAAGCTTCTACAGGGGATACAAAGCAGCTGGAAAAATTCATTGTTATGTGCTGCTAGTATGAGTCTCTGGTTCAGCTGTGCTGTGTTTGATTGGGAAGTTAGATTCTATGGAAGTGTCAAACAGAGTTTCTGATATTCTCTATTTTCGTGGCATTCGTAATTTGGTATTTACCTCTTTGTTCTTGGCAAGGAAATCTCCTGGATGTGCTAGAATATCTGCTAAGAAGCAGCACAGCATAATAAAAGCTGGCAAATGTGAACAGTTTTTATTACTTCTACGTGAATGTCTTGCTGGCCAATGGAAATTTAAAAGCCTTGTTGATTGTTTCATTTGTATTTGTAGAGAAAAGCTTGTACAGCAGATGAACAATGCTAAATTGTTTTTTTTTTTTTAGTTCTCTATTATGTTACCAACAATACTGTTCTCTGCTTCAAAGTACAGCTATAATTAGAAATGTGATTATGTAAAAGTGGCACCATCTTATTCCCTCTTTCTGAATGAGGATTCAGCTTCTCCCTGTGCTTAGTCCTGTTGTGCCTATTTTTGCTTTCCAGATGCCCAAATTCCTCTTGGGATTGCACCCACTAGGTGGAACTTTTCTTGTGGAGAACTTTATTCTGTGCTGGCACCTGCCTCATCCAAATGCAGGAGCTCAGCTCCAGAGCTGAAGTTTCTCCTTTCTGAATCTCCAAGTGCCTTTCAACCACCACTGTGCCACTCATTTATCTGTCTCCTGCATCCCAGACACCTTTCCCTACTGGAGAGGATGCCTCTCTAATTTCCAGGGATTCCCAGAGCCACTTTTGCTTTCTTTTGAGTCTCTCCTGTTATTTAGAACGAACAACTTCCCACCTTGTATCTCTGCAAGGTATCAAAAGAGAGAAGGAGAAAACAATCTATTTTGTGCTCCTAACGATCATAAAATGCAGTGGCAGAGTTAGACAAGAGGGTTCATGGCTTAGCATTGGGATTGCAGTTTCTTTCTGCAGGACAATAGAATCCATCCTGTGCAAATGAAGGCTGCCCTGAAATCTGTCTGATCACTGCTTGCTGGGATCTCCTCCAGAGGGGTCACCTTTTCCAAAACTGACCCCTTACCAGCCTTGCTTTAGAAAATCCTGTCAGAATTGGCTGCATTCAAGATACAGTGAATCATCCAAGTCTCTGTGTCAAGCAAAAGTGACCATTTTTTATTTTTTATTTTTTTTATAAGTGAGCACTCTATGCAGATATAAAGCACATTGGTGGTATTGGAATATATCCTTCCATTTGTTGAAAAACAAAAATCACATGTAAGGATTATCAGCTCTCCAGCAGAGGTTAGGAAGGTACTTTAGAGGAAATGTTTGGGGTATTTTAAACCACCTGGAGACATCAATCCCTCCAGTGAGGGCTGAACAGCCCATGGCAGAAGTGGTTAATCTGGTGCTCTGACTAATATAGACTCTTTCCAGTGATACAGAATCTTCAGTTTAAGGCTGGCAGTGGGACTCCATGGAGTCCCATGGATGGCAGAACCAAGATCATCAGAGGCACTTAGGTTTAGAGGTCTTTGCAAGAAAAGACCTGACCAAATGATATAAAGCATTTACTAAACTGTATCTGTATTAGTATAGATGTGTATGCTATTAAGGAGTTATGGGATTTTTATTTTTTTTTCACTGTTTGCTCTGTTCTTTTTATTACTTCATAAATAATTCTTGCCATGGAAAGACTGTAAAAATAAATTTCAGGATGCTAACAGAAACTTCCTGTATTTCAGGCAGAAATTTAGTTGCTGGAAATTTCATAAAGGCAGATTATTGATAGATTTTTGTAGGCTGTATGAAGAGTGCAGCCTCAGCAAGCACAGAAGTGAGTGGATCTAGATCTCTTTACACCAAAAGGGGTTTCTCATTTTACTTTTGGGTCTAAACCACTTACTGTGCTTAACCTGGTGATATTTTCTTTGAATGATGCCTTTTTGGGCTTACCTAAAAACAGAGGCCAAACAAAATTAAGGGAATAAGAAGCAGTTCTATTTACTGAAGGGCCTTCAGGTACATTTAGGGCAGACAAATTTCCCCAGGGGCTGCACCCAAAACTGGACGATGGGTCACGGGTTTTCACACTTTTATAAGTCTGGTCCATTTTGGGGGTGAATCTTCCAATTCCAGCTGCAGGTAATGAAGTCATTTACCCCAAGTTTGCTCCCCTCAGCTCAATTTTGTTTCCATTTCTCAGGGCCTGAGGCAGTGAGGTGTCCTTGATTCCCAGGCCTGGAGAGTAATTGTTGTATCTGACTAAAATGGGAAAGCAGGAGCTCGCACTGAATATGGAGTTCAGAGTTATCCACTAAAGAATTGCAGCATTACAAATAGATGGAAAACATAAAAGCTAAAATCCTTAGGCATGATGAAAACAAGAAGCATTTTATTAGAGCTGCCATTAGCATCCAGATGCTCTGATTACCTTCCCTGGGCGCCGCGTTTGACTCGGCGTCGATTCGCTTCGCACGCTGCCGAAATTTCTCAGGTTTTCAAGGTCTTTTTTTTCTCCTCCTTTTTGTCTTTCAGTTTTCGGTGAAGAGCTACACGCCAGTCTCTATTTTGTCAATGCATCTCTGCAAGAGGTAGTGTTTGCTAGCACCACAGGGACTCTGGTCCCCTGTCCAGCAGCGGGGATCCCCCCGGTGACGCTCAGATGGTACCTAGCGACGGGCGAGGAGATCTACGATGTCCCAGGGATCCGCCACGTCCACCCCAATGGCACTCTCCAAATCTTCCCCTTCCCTCCTTCAAGCTTTAATAACTTAATCCATGATAACACTTACTATTGCACAGCTGAAAATCCTTCAGGGAAAATCAGGAGTCAGGATGTTCACATTAAGGCTGGTAAGTTGAGGCTTTTATTGGGTTTGGAGGTGGGGTGAGGAGGGAGGGAATTGGGGTGTTTCAAAGAGGAGCAGCAGGTATCAGTCAGGGATGGGTGGCCAGAAGTGCAACCTCTAAACTCTTAACAATATTAAGTAATATTGTGAATTCTTTCCTCTCCTCCCCTCCCCAGCTGGAATTATTTTGGTGCTAAAAAGTTAGTTTTTCCAAAGATCTCCAAATATAAGGAGAAACAAACTGATAATCAAATCAGCAATCAAACCATGCTTGCACATTAAAGAACTGTGTGAGAAAAATTTTGTACATGGGCTGGAAGAGAGGAAGAATGCTTGGCCTGAAATCACACCTCTCCTCCCTTGTTTGTGGTCACTTTGTTTTGAGAGATGTTTGTGTCCCCTGCAATGATTCAGCAGCTGATGTGGGTCCAGGGGCAGTGCTTTCTCTTTAAGATAAAATATGCAAATAAGCAGAATGGTTTTGCATCTGTTTTCTGTACTGGCTGGGTCAGCCAGTGGGAAATTACAGAGGGATCAAAATCAGGCCTTTTGTTACAGCACACAAACACATGGCTGCACAGCTTTTGAAGATTCTGGTCTATCTGCTTCAGTTAATTAAAATATTCAAACAAACAAACAAAAAATAATCTGGGAGCTGACCCCTGGAAAATGCAAATCTTTGGAAGCTCTTTATTGTTGGTGGAACTGTGCTTGGCTTTTCTCAGAAGAGAACAACCTTTCCTCTGGAGATTTGTCTTCACAGGAGTTTCACAGGGAAAAAAAAACAAACTGTGAACAGTTAACAAGTAGATTTGCCTAAGACTTTCTTTTTAAATAATAAAAAGCATTCTCTTCTTCTTAACAATAAGTTAATACATTCAGAGATCTGTAGTTTTTAGGCAGATGGGAAGCAAGAATAAAAACCAGGTTTCCATGAAATTCATGTCACATTAAAATTTTAGTCTAGAAAAGTGGGTTTTCTTGCACAAGAAGCATCCAGTAGAAGGAAGTTATCATGTTACATATATGGGGAGTTCTATGATGGTCTATGCTTCTTATGAAATTATTTAGATGTCCATTAAAAAAAAAAGCTTGAAAATCAAATATTCATATGAACACATCATAACCAACTTTATTTGAAACTCTGGTTCTGGTTTTTGAGCTTTTGGTTTTACTTTCATGGATTTGTGGGCAAACTCTCTGCTAGAATTATATTTTTAGACAACATAATATTTACTTTTGTCTTTTCTGGGTTTGTTAATGTGTCTCCATTTCAAACACCTTCTGGGCACTATTTTTTCCCAGGATTGCTTTCCAATTTTTACTTTAGGTAAGATAATGTGGAGATACAAAGGAGACTAAAACTTCCAGTGTTGCTGGCTAAGACTCTGAACTGGTGTTCCTTTAGGTGTAAAACATTCATCCATGGAACTCCAAAACAAGATTTCTCTCTGTGTTTGAGAAATGAAGCTTGCAAATAGAAAAAGTGCCTTAAAAAAGGACTTTGCAGTTGGTAGTGTAGCTTCTTGGCTCAGAAGTTAACAACTCCTTTTATTTTATTTTTTTTTTCCAAGTCAGAAATGCCCCCTTTACCTCTTTTCTTTCCTTTTTTAACCTTTTACCCCATATCCACTCATTTGTCCATTTAACTCAATTTCTCAGTTAATCTGAGCTTTGGATAATGAGTTAAATGAGTTCCCTTCCTTCACATGAGCTGATGCTGTGTGTCAGAGCTGTCCCTGTGCCTGATGGACAACCACAGCTATCAGTCAGAATCTTTTCCAAGGGCTTGTGGAACCCTTCAATCACAGGAAAACACAATTTGGAGAGTTCTGTGCATGGCAGCCAAGTGTATTTTATGCTCCGATGATAAACACTGGGTTGCTTAAATTTGAAATTAGAAACTTCATTTCTTTACATGGTCCTTGCAAATTATTTCTGTCCACGTGAAATCTAGAAAATATTTCAGATTGGCACTAATTAACTGGTTTTGAGGTTGTCTTTTTCTAATTTCCTCCTTCCAATGCTCTCCAGTTGGTTTCCTAAGAATTCAGAAGAAACCAGTGGATTATCTGGTCATAGCATAAAGGCTAATATGGTTCTGCCCATTCTCAAAGTCAGCTTGAAAAGTCTGGAGCTCATTTACCTCTTTTCCCAGGAACATGGGCAGCAGATACAAAAATTCCAACTGACAGATAATTCAGTATTTGTGGTTTTGCATGTAATTTTGGATGTAGCACAACAAACATTGCCAAACTCCCCCCAAAAATCACAACCCCCACACTTGGACACCCAAACTTAATCCTCTTCCATGCCAGTCCCACATGGGAATAAAGGTCTCCATTTTATCTCCAAGCTCTCCTGTGCAGTCATGGCAGTGAAGAGTCTATTTTATTTTATTTTATTTTTTTCTTTAGCAAAGGCTGACATTCTCATATAAATTAATGACCTGGGGACTTGTGATTTAAACAAAAAAAAAAATAAAATAGAGAAAGTAAAAGTCAGCAATTTATTCATGGAAACTACCAAAACTATGATCTGGAAATAGCTGAGGAGCCTTGTAAATTACAATAATGTAAATTATTTTTTAAGCAAGGGAATGAATAGGCCTCTTTCCAGTTTTTGTGCCCTGCATGGTTGCTGTCTCAGATTTTATTGACAAGATCAGTTGGGCAGATTTTCAGAGCGGCCAAGTGTTCTGAAAAGTACAAATACCTTCAGCAGTGAGTTGGGATATTGCTGCTGGGCAGCTTTTCCTGGGAATGGTGGCTGGAGCAAGAGCACAGACACAAATCAGCCTCATTGAGATGCCCCTTGTGCCATTCCCTGGGTGCAGGACAAGCTTCACCACAGGGCAGCCAATGCTGTGAAATCCCTGCATTAAAGGTGCTTATAATGCCAGTTTAACAGTCAAAACAGGGTTCAGAATCCTGTCCTTTGATCAGAAATCAATTACTGACTTTTTAAAAGCTAGCCGTGTCTATCTTGTAATAGAAAATGGATATTTTTTCCCTTTAAAAAAAGATATTCCATTTTTAATTAAACTTATTTATTTTTGGTTAGGGCTTCTAAAAGTTATATTGTTATAGAAATGTTTGGGATGGAGAACTTCAATCTGACTTTTTGCAGTGGTAACAATGGACCTGAAAATTCAATGCTGTCTACATTTTGAAGACTGTGGTTACATTTCATTACTCTGCCTTTTATTTCTTGACCCTAACTGGGGCAGGTATTTAGAAATTCCAGTGCTCCTGGTGTTTAGAAACACTTTTGTAAACTCTGAAAAGAATTTACTGACTTTTCAGCTGGAATCAGTGGGGCTAAATGTATTTGTATAAGAGCTTGGCCTGTGTTTGTGGGCAGGGAATGTGGGCAAGAAGTGTCCCTGTAATGTGGCAGCTCAGAATTGTTGTTCTTCCCAATAACTCTGACCCTCAGGCCTCAGACACAAGGAAATTTCCAAAGCCCTCATGCCTGTTCTGATGGAAATGGTTTCTTTTGGCTGTGGTGATTCCTGTTTTTTGCACCTTGACCTTGTGTTCCCATGGAGAATCTCTTGTGCTTTTCTGTCCCATTTTGTCACCCATTCACTTGCTGCAGAGGACAGCATCTCTCTTCTCTGCCCTGCCACCTTCTCCATGAGCTCTTCCTCACAGAAATGCTCATCCCTCACTCTTTGTGGAATTATTTCAGGATTTCCCTTCTTTCCATTCTCATACCCAGTGCAACTTCATCTCATCCCAGCAATATTAGTTCTGTGTGGTGGGAATGATTTTTCCAGTTGTATTTTTATCCTACTTGTCCATCCAGTTGTTATTTTTTTCTCTTTTTCCATTGAGTTAATTATTTCAGACTCAATACCATGCTGATTCTAAACATTTTTTGAATCATGTTGGATTTTATTATGACGTGGTTTTGTTTAATAATTGTGGTTTTGTATCTGGGGTTTTTTTTCCATTAACTGGTTTCTTTCAGGGCTGGTCAATCAAATGTAGCTCCCCTCTTACTCTCATTTCTCTGTGTTCCTGACACACCTTTATTTTTTTTCTCTCTGTCACCTCCATCGATTTTCTCCTTCAGTTCTCACTTCAAAATCCTAAATGACACTGACCTCTCCCCTCTGGATGTCTAATTCACACACAGCACCTGCCTGTTCCTCTGTGCTCTTTGGCACAGCAGAAAACCCTTTGTGAAGGGAAATGTGGCTGGGGAAACTGCACAAGTAACATAAAACATAACACCATTTACCCACATAAATCTTCAGCTCCTACCTGAGCCACCCAGAATTCGGTGAGGAAAGAACACAGAGATGCAGACTTGGAGCAAACAAGATGTGGGAATGCTTTTGCAGCAGCTTGCAGCCTTGTGAATGTGATTCACTGAGACAAGGGCTCACAGCCTGGTTGTGGGGGGCACTTTGCCAGGAGCTGGGTGAGATGTGGGGCTGCAGTTCCTTTACCAACCCCTCCTGTTGTCCCTGCAGTTTTACGGGAACCCTATACAGTCCGTGTGGAGGACCAGAAAGCCATGAGAGGCAATGTAGCAGTGTTCAAGTGCATTATCCCCTCCTCTGTGGAGGCATACATCACTGTTGTCTCATGGGAGAAAGACACAGTCTCGCTTGTCTCAGGTAGGCTCTTATGGCTTTTTTTTACTTCTATTTTTTTCCCAGCTGGCAATGGCAGAGATGTTTGCTGTTTCTTTCTTTCCCCCCCCCACAAAAGGCCTGATGTTGACTTTGGTTCAATTATAACTGAGTGGGATGTCATCCTCCCAGTAATGTATTTCACTCCAGCCTTGCTGCATCCCCGTGGCTCTGTGTGTGTGACATGAAGGCTTCAGACAGCCCTGCTTTTCTAGCCTGCTTGAGGGGAAAATAACATGTTTTTTGTTTTATACCAGACATAAAACCAGCTTTTGGGTGCTGTGGCAGTGGGTTTGCATTTTAACTTTGATGAAGAACTCCTGCATGCCAAGGAAATTTGAGTGTTGCAAACATGTGCTGGGTTGTAATTGTTTTTAGCAGCAATGTTACTCATGGATTAGAAGAAATCCCGAGACTAAATTAGTTTGGTTGTGTTTAAATGAGGTTTGCAATCAATATTTATAGTTTCATAGTATTTTAATCCCAAATATCTTCACAGATAACAGTGGAGGCTTAAGCAGTGCCATAAGCTGAACATATTGAAGTGAAACAATCTGTACTAAAGCAGTTCTGTGCATTAATCTATTTACTGACAGAGGGAGAAAATGTGAGCCATTGTTCAGGAACTTGGGCGAGGAAAAATCTTAATATTTTAAAGCATAAACATTGCAAGAAATTCATGGGAGAAAAAATAGGAGAAATATTTTCAGTATAGTACATATCTGAATTATATATAATGCAGAGTGCAGCTGTTGTTACACATACAAATGATTTATGTGTGCAGAAATTGGAAATGTATTGTTCCAGGACTTACAGAATGGAAAAAAAATAGTTTGAGTTAAATGTTTCTACCGAGTCTGCTCAGGAATTTGTTTGTGTTTATGATGCTCAAGTGTGTGGAAATGTTTCTGTACACCTCCTCAATATATTAATAATTTTTATTTTCTCACAAATTGTGGTATTGATGGAAACACCTGTGTTTTTATATGACTCATATAAAAGATTTTAATTTCTCACCATGTTTTATTGGTTCCTGGCATCACCTTGCAATTTTTTTTCTGCCAAAATTATAATTCAAAGAACTTTCTAAGAATTTGGTAGGTATTTAAAAACCATGTAATTGATGATCAGTTGTTCTGCACTGTTTAAGCTTGGTAAATTCACTTCCTTATTATGCTCTTTGGTTTTGATAATATCATAATTTTTACCATAATTTATCATTTTTATCGTTTATATAATTTATAATTTATCATAATTTTTTGTCATTGAGCAACTGCAGCTGGGTGTGTTTGCACAAAGAGGTCTGTAATATCTGAGTTGTTGGACTCAGCAGCACTCCAGCCAACAAAGGTCAGAGTTGTATTTAAATGCAAAAACCTTTCCTTTATCCTGTATATATTGATGCAAAATTATGCTTAAGGATCTCTAAACTATGATTGCAGCTATTTAACAGAACAGTGGACAGATGTGTTTATTTTGCTTCATCTTAAACTAATTTTTATGTGGTACATGTACATCTGTATGTGTGAGTATTGGCTGGAGGAAAAGAAGATTAATTTCTTTATGATTAGCTACCTTAATTTTTTTTTTTCTAAGCTTATTCATTCTGTGTTGTAAGAAAATATTCATGTTTTCTCTGGAAACTTATCTTGAGAGGACACAATCTGAGCTCTTTCTACCTCTGTGATGTTTGAGAGTGGCTCCATCCTCCCTTCACCCTGGAATCAGGAGTAGGGGGCACCCAGGTCTCTGTAATCTCCTCTATTGGGAAAAAATATAGCAGTTCTTCAAAATATCATGGCTGCCACTTACAGATAATCTACTTTTTATTAGCCTATATTGGTTTAAATCCCAAATTTGGGGGGATAAAACTGTGTAATAACATTTAACTCTATGGATCAAAATCTATTTTTTTTTTCCTTAATGCACCTTCTCACAATGGTTGACAAGGCCACAATCATTAAAAATCTATGACAAACTTTAGCAAGATCCTTATTATCTCACAATCCCTCAATTCTGCAGTTGGGAATTTAAATGAAAATAAAACATATTTCATTAGAATGGACTATAAAAAACCCATATATTGTATTTTTTTAGCATGCAACACCAGAGTCTTTGATCTTGCACACAGAAAAGTATTGGAAGCTATTGAGTATTCAAAAATATCAAGTTCTTATTAATTTTTTTCTTTGTTTTTTTCTTCTAAATAACTCATTTATTGGTTGTTCATTAACATCTTCAAAAATGAGAGCCAGCTTGAGGGGAAATCTCTGCTGTGAAAGGGAAGAATATAAAGGGAGTTATAAATATATCTGAGAGTGATGCTTATCATGGTTTGAACAGGACAAGGTTTTTGTGGGAAAAAAGAAGGTAATATTTACTTAAAAAGTAAGAAAAAGCAAAGAGAAAAAGGAAGTGTGTGAGTGGAGAGGATAAAGGTGAGAATATTTTCTGAAGGGAGCTGACAAGAAAGATGTGGAGAGACTTTTTACAAGGGATGGAGTGACAGGACAAAGGAGAATGGCTTCAAATTGTCAGAGAACTCAGGTTTAGATTGGATATTAGGGAGAAATTCTTTACTGTGAGGGTGATGGGAGCTTGGAACAGAATTGGCAGAGCAGCTGGGGCTGCCCCTGGATCCCTGGCAGTGCCCAAGGCCAGGCTGGACATTGGGAGCACCTGGGACAGTGGGAGGTGGCCCTGCCATGGCAGGGCTGGCACTGGATGGGATTTGAGGTCCCTTTTAAACCCAAACAATTCTGTGATTCCTTCATTTCCACTGTGATGATTCAACCATTTCAAACAGAAGGCAGAGAAGCTTTTATTTCTTTTCTGAAGGACTTAAACCCCAATGCAATTCTTCCAGCAACACCTTGAAGGTAAATATTTCATGTACCTGTCTATCTGTAGTCCCATTCTGACTATAAGATGCACCAGAATCCTTTATTTCAGCAATTACTGTTGTAGATGCCAATTTTGTGGGTTTCTTTTGTTTTGTTTTGTTTTTTTTTTTAATGGCAATGCAATATTTAAAAAAAAAACAAAATCAAGCAAAGAAATCACAACATTCTCACTTTTATAAGGTAAAAATATCCTGCCTTTTTAGAAAGAGTGTTTTACAAGGGTGTTCCTTGGTTAAAACTGTACAATGTTTTTGGTCTTGCCACAATGTGCTATCCTGGGCATATCTGTATATTTGGTTTTCAGGGAGCACAATGATGTCCTCAGTAATCCAAGTGTGTAATAAATATAGCTGGGCAAGAGCATCTTCTGTTTCCTGGCTGTAATTTTATGTCGTGCCTCCAGGTTATTGTAAAGTAATTGGGAGCTGAAACACATTGAGACCTATTACCAGAGCGTTTCCAAGGGGTATCCCAATAAATCACCCTCCATGTTCAATAAAGGGGAAGGTGCCCATGTTTGGGGCTAGAAATACCAATTTCTGTGAAGTTTCTATGTGCAAGGACAGCTGCAGCCTGGAAAGGTGTGCAGGAGCTTTTCTGTCTGGAAGGGAACAGTTGCAGAATTGGGGTTTTGCTCCTACACTTTCTCTTTTGATGTGACAGCAAATCTGAGGCCAAAAAGATTTTACAGTGTCCCCTCCAGGGTCAAAGGTAACAAGAAAAAAAAAAAGATCTTTAAAGCAAGGGAAAACCAATTATTTGGATGAATCTATTTTGAGGTAAAGGAGAAAACACTGAGCTCCAACAGCAAATACAGAGAAATCTTTCCATACTGGAAAATTTGAAACATAATGGTGAGATGGCATATTCAGCTCTCTCCACTGGATACAGATGTTTAACAAACAATCAAACTTTGCAGTGGTGGCTGAGAAACTCTGAAGAGTCAGGAAAATTGAGGATTGGTGGTAACTCTGAGAAGTCTAAAGGGGCTCACCATGTGCAGGTAACTGCTGTACCAAGCTCTGCAGCTCCAGGGTTTCTTTTCCTCAAATCTGTCCTTTCTGAAGAATTTTGCATTCTCAGTTGACTTGAAACAGAGCCTGAAATTTGAATTATAAAAGGGAGAGCGAGGCTGTGCAGTTTGCTCTTGTATCTGTAACCAAATCCTAGATGTTTTTATTAATGGCACTAAACACAAAAGCTTAAATCAGCCTAGAGTATTGTGTTCATCCTAAAATATCTGATGGATAGCTGCACATGGCTTGTTCAAAGGTCAAACTTCCTTTCCCTCTTCCTGCTTTCCTTCACAAACCATGCCCAAGGAAAGAGGCTTTTGGAATCTCTGATGACTTTGTAACCATTGAATGCAGCCTAAACCCTGCAGGATGAAAGATCTCAGCGAAGTACGTTTTGTTTTTTTTTTTAATAACAGCCAAAAAAAAAGAATAAAAATACAAATAAAAAATAAACTAATAAAACCAAGGGACAATAGGATAGGAAAGTGCCACAGCACAGATTGTGCTTCTGCTCCTGTTGAGCAGTTGCAAGGCAGGGGGGAGCCGAGTGCTCGGCTCATTTCTTCTTCACACACAGAACTGTGAAGCTGGACTAGAAGGGAAAGTGAACTTAACTGCTGATTGTGCTGTGGCCAGGTGAGAGCACAGAGCAGAGCCCACTCATGTCTTAATTAGTCCCAGAGAGAGCAAAGGATAGGTGTGGTTTTAGGGGAAGCAGGGCAAGAAGGGATTACGGGAAGTGAAGGTCAGTGGAAGGGATCAGCAAAGAGAGAAGAGCATGAAGAGAATGAAGAATGGATGTAAACAAAGACTGAAGAATTAACTTGGGTCTGTCACTGCACTCTGTATTCCTGTTAGGAATGCCTCCTATCCTGATCCTGATAATTGCAAGGGATTTTGAGTTTTTCTGTGTTTCTGAACAGTGCCAAGAGCAGGATCATGAGTAGGTTTGTGCCCTGACCTTTCTGAATTCCCCTTTTCCTGTCTAATGACACACCATGGAAGAATCTCTCTGATTTAAACACGGACTGTGACTGCTTTTAAAAAAAAAAGTAGAAAAGGGGAGAGACAGACAACACCAACTGTGCACAATTTGAGTGTGCCCTGGAAGAACAGCAGCTCTGAGGAAAGGTGGGTGAGCATGGATGGAATAGGCTTCCCTGAAGGGCTGTGACTGATGTGCTGGTGACAACTGATGAGCCTTCCAGCCAGCCTCCTTCCCATCAGCCAGGAATTAGTCACACTGGACCACAGCTTGAGAAGTGTCACTGATGTACACTGACCTACATTTGGCCTAATGAATTGCATTATTTATTTACACACAGTTCCTCAAGTCTTGTCTCTGAAAGGCTCAGGGGCTCTTGGATCTCTCTCTGCACAAAGGGCTTTTCTGAGCTGCTGTGGCTGGCAGTAAGCAGTCAGTGTTTGCCAGGAGTTATCACATGGTGACATCTGAACACACAGCACTGCAGTTTTGGGCTCTACTGGGGTTTGGGGATTACAGCAATGGCTCAGTTTGAACAGAGATTTTTTTTTTCAGCCACGAGGTTTGTACATAGTGCAAGAAAAACCAAACCCATTGTGGAGAGTGGTCCTGTGTGAAGTCTTGTGATCAGAACTAGATTATTGCTGGTGTCCACATGTTGGGGTCCCAGGCACGGAAAATGTCCCTTTATCTGTGCTGACAGGCTCAGACACTCAAGAGAGCACTGGGTTTAACTTAAGACCATGGAGAAGTCTTCTAAAACTGAGTGGAGAAGCTGGGAATGTGAATGTGTGAATGAGATAGAATTATCTTGAGTCATTGGGTGAGAAATGTAGAGTTTGAGATTTAGTAGTGAATAAGAGACAAGATGGAGGTTCTTGGACATTGGTTTGCCTTTGCCTTCCTTCCTTCTTCTTCTTGGATTTGGGTGGTATTGGGTGATTGGACAGAAAATTCTGCAGTGCAGAACGTGGGTGTTTGGTTATTGGGTTAAAAGTAAAAATAAATTAGTGGGCATTTGAAAATTGGATAGTTTATGCTTAAAAGGCCTTGTGGATGGAGCCTGAGGTCACCATTTGTAGTTTGTTAGGTTAGTGTGTAGAAGTAATTAGTCTGTAAAAATGTAATACAGATAAGGTAAAATAGACATCCTAACGTGAAAACCATCTCTGCTCATCAATCCCAGTCCTGGGGAGAAGAACCCAGAGAATTTTACAAGCACAGGGATTAAGTCCAGCCATTGGTCTGAGGCTGGGTCTGGTGGAAATGAGGAATGTTGTTTCTTGCTTTGCTTTGATGTCAGTGCTTAACCAGAGCTGCCAAAACCCAAGCATTCTACATCTGTTTAACCTATGCCCCTGAATGCTCTATGTGCAAGATTTCTTCTGCTTCCAGATGGAATAAATAAATATAGATTTTATTATTATGATTAAATGTTAGCGACATATATAAACATATATAAAAATTTTAAAAATCTGAATGTACCTTCTACCAAAAATGTGTCAGTGAGGTTGAATTCTTCTCTTCAAAGTTGTATCAGGACTGAGGAAGTACAAATCTCTCCATCTGCTGAACTTCCTTGGCTCCCTGGAAAGCTGCTGGGAGCAGCATTCAGCCACGCTCAGGTCAGGCTGAAAGTTTGCTCTTAGAGTAATGTGTTTTTCCAGCTTCCTCAAGACATGTAAAGTGCACTTGCCCATCTCTAAAGACAATATATTGCTTCCTCACTTTGTCTTTCAGCAAGGTTATTTTCCTGAGGGACCTGGGAAAAAAAATATTTGCTGCATTATTTAAGAAATGTCTGGTTTTCCACGTTTTTCCAGGGAGCTGTGCTCTTTTAAGAGGACAGTGTCTTATAGCACCACAAAGTGGAGATGGTAAAAAATTAGCACTTCCTGCTTGTGCAAACAAATTTTCACATTTTCCTCTTTCTCATGAACTAAAATTGCAACTGAGCAGGCACTTCAAACTACTCATTGAAGGAAATTTCAAGTAACAAACATTAGGACAAGAGGAAATGGCCTCAAGATGAGGCAGGGGAGGTTTAGGTTGGATCCTGGGAAAGATTTCTTCACTGCAGAGGTGGGCAGATCAGACTGCTCAGGGGAGTGGTGGAATTGCCATCCCTGGAAGTGCTAAGAGCACACCTGAATGTGGTACTTAGGGACATGGATTAATCATTGGACTCAGTGATTTTAGAGGTCTTCTCCAACCTAAACAATTCCTCTGTCTTTCTCTGAGCTCCATTTTTGCTTTCTATTCCATTCTATTCCATTGGAGTATTTTGATCAGGTAAATCATTTTAAAGTTATGTCTGTGGTATGGGTAGCATTGGGTGCAATTGTGGGAGTCAGGAGTTGGGAGCCACTTGAGGGGATGAAGATGGAAAGCATCTGATCCACATGTCAAAGAATCACTTATTGGTAGCACAGAGGAAAGTGAGCAGTGTGGTTGTAGCACAGGAATGGTTTCTGATCATTTAATCAGCACAGGGAAGTGAAATGGAGGTGTTAACATCACAGAGACTGGTATTTCCCTGTAGAGGGAACTTGTGGATTTTCCTCGGTGTGACAGGACATTTTGGCTGGTCTGAGGGCAGAGAATATTGGTGGCTGTTTGTGAAAGATAGAGAAAAACACCTTTGAATGCTCTGTTGTGGAGGTTAAAATCCAGGAGGTCAGAATTTGCTCTGTCTCACCATATCGTGCAATTTTCATTCTAACAGGATTCACAAATAGTAGCAGTGGCTTTGACATTTCAGTAACAAAGCATGTCTAGGAGAAAAGCATATCATAATTTTTCTTTCCCCTCTGTTGCTGCTGAGTTTTGGACAGCCCTTCATTTCCATCAATGGGAGGGACTCTTTCCCTCTTTTCACTTTAAAACAAACCAAACTAAAAAACCCAAACCCAACAACCCCTGAATCCTCTTTCTCATTTTTTCCCCCTCAGCTCTTTAATTTATTTCCTCCCTACTTGAATTAAAGCATGTGAAAAACTTGATTGGATTCGGGTCCTTTTTAGAATTGCTTTTACTTTCTTGAGAATTAAAGAGAGAGAAAAGCGAGAGGATTGCAAGTCTGCTTCTGGGTAAAAGCTTCAAATATTTATTTTTTTATGATTTATGCCTTTCTCCCTCTTTCCATCTCTGTATCCATCAGTGTGTGTATACATGTACACATGCCTACAAATATATGTATATATATATATACATATATACACACACACATATGGGCACTTATCACATCTCTCCATGGGCCTGAGGCTCTGTTGGACCATGCATAACATTATCCAATCTGATGCCCAAACTGTTCTGTTTTACCACCTTGTTATTGATGTTGCCAGTCATGAAGAGGTTTCTTTCAGCCTGGTTGAATTCAGTGACACAGTTAGTCTTTCACTGGAAATATCTGTGTCACATTATTTTCTCTCCAGATGTGCTGGAAATTTCTTTCATTTTCCTGGGTGAATCCCATTTTATCACCTGGCCAGCTTTTTCTAGCCCATACAGATCCTGTAATGTTAATTCTCTCTGGGGCTTGCAGAGCCTTCAAATAAATATGGCCTGCATTTAAATGAACTCGATGTTTACCAGCTCTTTATTAAAGGTGAAATAAGAGCAGACTGACTGCTAACCTTCCCAGGTGCTCACTCAACATTTCCCCATTGTTTCCTTTGCCCTTAGCTTATCATTCTTCAGGCAGTTTTTGGTTCACAGATATTTTCTTGAATACTGAAGGCAATATTTTGGTTTGATTGCAGGATTTGGAGGGGCATGGTGTCTGATTTTATTGGCAGCAAAGCCCAGTATTGTCAGATTTGGTATCAAAATTCCACGAGCTGGCACAGGCTTTGATGAATCAGTGTGCTGGATTTAGATCCAGTTTTATGATTTATTTTCATTTTTGCTTTTGAAATAGTCATTGCAGCATTGTTTTCTTACAATTCTTATATAAAATATATATACAAAATTCTTATATAAATCTTCCTTACATTTTCTTCCTTCTCCCCTGCCAGTAGCTTGTGATCTTGTCACCTTCCTGAGCAGCAGTGGATAAGTAGGTGATCACATTAAGCACTGTGTGCTTGAGGTTTCCCATCAAAACCCAGCCTATCCTGAGCAAACACCAACGAGCCCTGACAGCTTTGATGTGAGGGGACAAAACTGATGCATGAGATTCATTTTAATGAGTGTGTGCCTCACTGCTGAGGCTCCTTTATGGCTGTGGATGTGGTTTAGCTGCACTCTGAGGGGAGCAGAATGGCAAAACTGCCACCAGCCATGACTTTTAGGTTATTTTTAATACATCCAAAGAGATATCTACAGGTGACATCAGGGAAAAAAAACAGAAACAGAACATTCTATTATTGTGTGTTGTAGCAGGTAAATAATTTCAATTAAAACATCACTGTGGAGCACAGTGCTTCTAAGCTGATAAATTTACAGTTTTTTAGGGGTGTAGATGTTCTTACTAAAGCTCATTTGGTTTGCCCTCCCTGTCAAGAGTCCAATTTTAATTGAGAGGCTCATTAGAAGAATGACTCATTAGAAGGAATTGGAGGTGCCTGTCTGGTAGGGCTTTGTTTCATTTGCTGTGACATCAGTGTTGTACCTGGGCTGCTGATCTGTAAAGCCACATTTTAATTGCTTGTGTGTTTTCCCTTTGGAGGAAGGTTACGATGGAGGCCAGGTGACCTTTTAGTCAGAATCAAGTGAATTTTTAAAGCCTGTGATCTGGAGTGTGAGCTCAAGCTGTGCTGGGGAAGATGCTCTGTCCTGCTGCAGAGAGGTGGTAGATGCAAAGACTAAACATTTTATGTTGTGAGCAGTTGCTGTGCCAAAAATATCTAGAAAACTTAAAGGCAGTGAATTTTTTATAAAAGCAAGAGTGCAGAAAAAAAGATCAAACTATTTAAATGTTCTCCAGCACCACCAGAATTGCACTGTAATTGCAATTACAGATGTTTTTCACAGCAAAAATAGCCTACCAGCTCATTTTTTAATTTAATTTTATTTTTTTTAAATAAATCCTGCACGTTTTTGCCACGCAGTCGAACGCTGGTGGTGTTGAATGAGTTGAAATGTTTCCTGTGGGCCATTGGAGACCGACGTGATGCCAGCGCTTTCAGCTGCCAGAGGAGTGTGATCCACAGAGACCTGTCAACAAAAGCAGGTCAACAGGATTGAGCAAGGCAAAAAAAATCAATAAATCTTTGAATTAATCATGCAGCTGCCAGGGAGAATTATGGGTGCATGAAATGAAGGCTGTAGGTATATGTCCGTGGCAACTCATTCTCTCCTTCCTCATTGTGTCCTTTTCTGTGCCCGCAGGTTTTTCCTCCCTTTGCTGCCATCAGAATGGCTCTGGTTTATTTGGGTACCTTCATGGGTTACTCACCACCCACTTTAATCAATTCTGTTTTGATTACAGAAATTCCCCTTTTCTTCCTCTCTGTCTGTACCTCCACTTTTCTCACTGTTGTGTGCTCTCAGTGTGAACTAATCCCGGGATTTCACCTCCAGGATTGCACATCTTGTGCAGTGACTTGGACTGAAAGCCCCTGCTGCCTGGGTGAACAGAGGAGTTAAAAATCCATGCCCATGCTGCAGGTGAGGGGACACCCTTGTGAGCCCTTCTGCAGCAGCAGGGCTGGGGAAGGAGCACTGGCCAGCTCTGCCTCCCTGGGGAATGCCCAGCTCTGCCTCCCTGGGTGATGCCCAGCTCTGCCTCCCTGGGGGATGCCCAGCTCTGTGTCCCTGGGTGATGCCCAGCTCTGTGTCCCTGGGTGATGCCCAGCTCTGTGTCCCTGGGTGATGCCCAGCTCTGCCTCACTGGGGGATGCCCAGCTCTGCCTCCCTGGGGGATGCCCAGCTCTTCCTCCCTGGGGAATGCCCAGCTCTTCCTCCCTGGGGAATGCCCAGCTCTGCCTCCCTGGGGGATGCCCAGCTCTGTGTCCCTGGGTGATGCCCAGCTCTGCCTCCCTGGGGAATGCCCAGCTCTGCCTCCCTGGGGGATGCCCAGCTCTGTGTCCCTGGGTGATGCCCAGCTCTGCCTCCCTGGGTGATGCCCAGCTCTGCCTCCCTGGGGAATGCCCAGCTCTGTGTCCCTGGGGGATGCCCAGCTCTGTGTCCCTGGGTGATGCCCAGCTCTGCCTCCCTGGGTGATGCCCAGCTCTGCCTCCCTGGGGAATGCCCAGCTCTGTGTCCCTGGGTGATGCCCAGCTCTGTGTCCCTGGGGAATGCCCAGCTCTGTGTCCCTGGGTGATGCCCAGCTCTTCCTCCCTGGGGAATGCCCAGCTCTGCCTCCCTGGGTGATGTGGCCACTGAACACTTCTGCCAAGGGGGAAAGTTCCACACCTCGCTCCCTGAAGCTGGACAGCCACAGGATGCAACCCTGGGCAGCTAAAAGTGCAGCTCCAGGGAGGAATTTGACACTGAGGACATGCTTGGGAGGGATGTGTGGAACTGAGAATTCAGAGGTGCATCCCGTGTGTATCTCTGTGGTTTCAGCTCTGAGCTTTGGTTTCGTTCTCTCCTCCTCCAAAGGATTTATCTCTCGTTGTGCTGCCCTGGAGGGATTGTTCTCTACAGCTTCCCCATGCAAAACTTGAGTGTTTTATTAACTGCTGCAGCTTCTGGGCTGGCAGCAAGAGAGGATGGGGAAATGAGCACCTTGGCATCTTTAAATCTTTGTTTCCGCTGCAGATGATGCAGAGGTCCCTCCTGTGTGCCCAGCTCAGCTCTCCAGCTGCAGAACTTGGTCCTGCACCATGCCAAGGATGTCTCCTTGGCTCCCTGCCCAGGGATCAAGACTGGCTCTCTTCCAGCTGGGGTACAGCCCAATACTGGATGCTCACTTTCACTGCAAATTCAAATTCATTTTCCTCTTTCCTCCATGGTTTTCTTTGCAAATAGACACTGATATTCATAAAATCCCCAAGAACAATTGCCCTGCTGCTTGTGGAAGGTCAGGGCAGGCTCTGTTCAGGGATTACATATTCCAGCTGACATACAGCACTCTTGTTTTTCAATTGCATGCCTAGGGTCTTTTTTTCCCCTAAAGGTTTTTCCTCCTTCTCCATTAAAACAGAGAGCCAAATTCCTGACACACTCAGAAAATACATTGTGGTCCAGCTGTGGAGGTGATTTTTTGATTTTTGAACTAACAAAGAGACAAATATATTATAGTTTTCCAGAGGAGGCAAAGATTTTTTTTGTTTCCACTCTGCTTTTGTAAAACATCCTGCTGGTTAAATACCATTGTTTAGTAAACCCACGTTTTATTCTTTAGAGAGACATAAACCATAGGAAAGAAACATCTTTTTTCTTCTGATATTTGTCTTGCAACTGATCCTCCAGGCAATACCTGAGTGATAATGATGGAAGAAATATTTCCTTCTGTTCTTTCAGACTCACATTTGTTTTGTGCCTCCAAGAGTGCATTTTCTGTAGTGAGAACTGAGAATCCTTCCATGTATTCCATTTTCCCATCCAATTTTAAAACTGTTTCTCACAGAACACTGACTAAAATGTATTTGTTTAAAAGCTAAAGTTTTCTGATATGAAAAAGGAAAAATTCTAAAAAATTGCAATGTGAGTATATACAACTAGACAGTAATAAAACTCATGTCTTAAATGTACAAAATATTCTACAGATTTGAAAAAATAATAAAACTATACATATATTCAATTAAAGAAATGCTCATTCTATTCAGTGTCTTCTGAAATCAAAACATTTCTATAAAATAAATTTTCAGTATAAAGATTCACATAAATCTCCATAAGCACAGACAGTTTTACATGTATGTGCAACAGAATTTAAAATATTTTGATTTATAGTGTATTTATCTGAAATATAATTAGGAATGTATTGCAAAATAATAAAATGTGGAAGCAGCTGTGAATGTAGTGCAGAGGTTAGGAAAAAACCAGTGGGGATAAAAGAAAACAGGAAAATAAAAAATACTGACTTTGTATTGTATTTAAATGGAGAAATCTTAGGGAAGAATCCAGAAGAATAAGGGGATTGATCATCTACATAATACTTTTTTTTCTGCTTAAATGTTTTATGAGTTCCTAAGTGTGCTGGATATCATGAAATCCTTGTCCTGAAAACAAATAAGACATGAATTTTCTTGGAAAAGTTCCATTAGGGCAACAGAAGAAAAGCTGATCTGGTTTTCCTGCTTTTCAAAATGCACATTTATGACCTGCTGAAAGGAAAATTCAGGGCTGGGAAACAAAAGTGCACCCATAAATAAGAAGTGATGGGATAATGTGTGTCACAGCAGCCATTCAGCAGTGTCATAGAAGGGGTGAGGAAAAGAAAACCCCTCCAAATGTCAGCAGCCCAACAAGATCTTGTGAGATGCTCTGTGTGTTTTCAAAAGGGACTTCAGAAAAAGAAGTTATTCACTGGATTTTTGCCTTCCTTTTCTTTCATGCATCTTCTCCCTTCTTGCATGAGCTCTGTTTATTATTAGGATTTCTTTACAGCCTTATCAATGGTTATTCATAGCATGTTTTAGGGCTGACTTGTTAAAGAAATTCTGTATCACAAACTCTGTCAGAGAATCAGAGGAACCTTTATTTCTGCCTATTTTGGCATCTCTCTTCCTTTATGAAAAGCCCAAAAGTTCTTTTTGGTTAATTGGAATTATCACTCTCATTTTATATCGAAGGAAACTGAAAAGCAAAGAAACAAGAAAGACTTCCTCAGTTTTCTCACTGCAAATCCTCAGGCAGGATCTCCTAAAACCTTATCCTTTCTTTGGATCCAAGGTTCCTGCTTCTTCCCAAGTACTAAAATATGAAATAAAAGAGATTAAGTGTGAAGGAAGCTTAGGAACCCTTGATAAATTGGTGGGAATGATTCATATAATCAGTAATAAACCCACAAACCAATGCTTTAGATTCCTGTTTGTGCCTTGGACTGGAATTCCCTGTGTGAGGAGGGAGAAGAGGAAGTTCAGTGGGGGAGCTGGGATAGTTATATGCTGCTTGTCCTTACAAAAATAGCTAAAAATAGTTAGCTAAAAGAAGATGAAATGTGTTGTTTTTTTTTTGTTGCTTTCGTTTAGATTTTCTCACTCCATCTGAAACCTGATGATGAATTGTTGGAAGGAATCCACAGGAACAGAGGACCATAATTATGAATGCCCTAAATTTTCCATCTCCACCACCTCCAGACCTTCATGTTGTTTTAATTAATGAAAATTAATTGCATTTAGAATCAAAAATCTCTTCATCCTTACTGTCTTGGAGTGCATGATTTTCTTTCTCTCAGGATTGATATCTTTCCTGCCAATTCCTTTATTAGGAAAAATGATTATGTATTTTGGCTAGAAGTGCTCTCTTCTTATTGAAAAAGTTATGTTTCAGCCAAAACAAATAAGTAAAAAACTTCAAGGGATGCAGAAAAAGCCAGAGCTTTTCCTTTCAATATTTTCAAAATTGCATATTTTCCTCTTTTTATTTCAAAGTGAAAACTGTTTGAAAACTACCCATGTAATTCTCCAGGAAAAAATTATTTCTTAGGATGAAGAAGTTGTGTGGGTTTTTATTGATTGCTCGGTTCCATTACCAGTCTTAGCAGGTTATTTCTGTTGCTTGGGTTTCCAGTGGTTTTGTTAATTTTTTTTGTTGGTTGTGCTTGTTATTTTTTACTTTCCTCCACGAATTCCTGTTCTGGGAGAAGGAGTATTTTCAGCTAATTAACATATGGACATTAGCAAACTCTGTCACATCCAAATAGGACATTTTCTGTGGAAAGAAATCGCCAGAGCTCAGAAAAATTTTGCGCGTAGCCATTTAACCACACCATTTATCCGGGATGCCCTTCTTAAATAAAATCAATGCTAATTTTGCATTTCCCTAATGGGAGCCTATTAAGCTGAGTACACAGGCGTTTTTAACCTCAGACACGTTCCAGGGGCAAGTCAGCTCTGGATTCAATCTGGTGTATTAATGAGGAACAGGGAAATTCTGTGTCTGGATGACTTGGTTACTGGATTGGGAAGGTTCCAACACTTCCCCCTCTAATAATTAACCCAGTATCTCTTTCACAGTTATTATGGAACATCATTTAATGCTTCTGCTCAGGGTTCTTCGTTCACAGATGCCCATAAAATAATAATCTGGGTTGAAACTTGGCTCCAAATGATTTTTATTTGAGCAGCAAACAATCTATTAGGCCACTGAAGACCTACTGGCTTTCAAGGCAATATGCACAGGAATTTCCAAGCAGCCTGGGCTGTATGACTGAATTCCATCTGAATAGAATGGAAACTGAAAGAGAGGGGAAAGAAAGAGTAGTTCAGATTTATTATGATTTGTGAATCGGCTTTTTGCAAGAAGGAAGAGAGTAACGGAGCTGAGAGTTGAACAGTGGCAAAATGTGTGGGTAGAAATGAGGTGACTTTGTGCTCCTCACACTGTACTCAAAATCCCATTGCTTTTCTGTCCTGTTACCCTGGAAGCATTGGGGAGACACTGAGGAGAAGCAATTAGGCCTCAGCACAACCAGCTCTCTCTGACACAGTCCAAACGAGTCCATATGTCCCCAAAAGAAGAGGGAATGTTCCTCTCCACTTCTAAAACACCAGGGGACAGCTCAAGCCATGAGTGCTGCAGGCTCAGAGGAGCAGGGAATTCAAGTAGAGTTGTTTTCCAGTTCAAACCTTTTCATTGGGAACTTGAATATTTAACATTTTACACTTAAAAAAAATAAATTGTAAATCCCCACTTCCTTTTTTCCCCCCCCCCCAGCTCCCAGTGTCATTCACCCCTTTTGTTAGAATAAAAGTCTGAATTTAAATAAAATCAAATAAAAATAAATAAATAAATAATAAGTAAATAAAACATCACCCCCCAACCCACACCCTCTAATTAAAGAAATTTTAGAAATTGCACAATGTCTGCAAATGAGAAGTTGTGTAGGAAAAGGTTGGGAAGAGCAAACAGCACAGCTGTTCTGCTGCATTCACTAACTTAAAGCTGGAGGGGAAAGGTGGGATAAAATCACTATATTATCCAGATTTTCTCCCCCCTGTTGTGTTTTGCCTGGGTGAGCAATGCTGGACCGAGGGGCTGAGGAGAATGAATTAATTCTTTCTATGATTTCCCTTTGGTAGCTCTGTGCAGATTTAAAACTTTGTTGCCTATCACTCTGTTAAACCAATATACTTCATCTCCCTTTTCTCCCAGGGCACAGGGACAGGAGGAGAGCTCAGGCCTCAGGCTGGGCCAGGGGAGGCTCAGGGTGGGCAGCAGCAGGAATTTGCCCATGGAAAGGGAGCTCAGGCCTTGGCAGGGGCTGCCCAGGGAGCTTTGCAGTGCCCATCCCTGGAGGTGCCACCTGGACGTGGCACTCAGGGCTCTGAGCTGGGGACAAGGTGGGGATCGGGCACAGCTGGGACTCCATGGGCTGGGAGGGCTTTTCCAGTTTTATGGATTGTTTAATTCTCTTCTATCATTCCAAGATCCAGGATCACTGCCAGGCCACAAGCTCTGGTGTTTCTCTCAGCTCTTTCAGGTGCCTCTACATCAATGCAGTGGGTGAGAATTAATTTTTTTTGTTTTCCCATCACCCTCAGACACCAGTGCAGACACTCCTTGGATGTATGAAATGTTGAATTTTTAGATGTGGGAAAATGTTGTTCTGATAAATCACAAGCATCTTTCAGTGGCTCAAAGGATATTAAAATGTCACAGCCAAGCAACTCAGCATTCTCATTCTTTATTCCTGCCTTTGAGGACACACTTTGCAAACTGTGGAGGAAACAGATAATTCTCTCTAGGAATTAAGAGAGTCAGAATATTGCTGTACTGCAGTGAACAATTAATGATATTTATCTCTCACATAAGGCTTTACCCTTTTCCTATATAAATCTTTTCTGCAGGAGCAATTTAGTGAGGGATATCTCCATTTTGCACATTCAGAAACTGAGACTCTGCATGAGCACAGGGAAAATATCAAATCTACTTCAAAGCCTTACTACATTTAAAGTTATGGAGGTATTGGTGAGGCCCCTGTTGTGAAAACTTTAGGTCACGCTTTCAAAATGTTTATCTAAGTTCATGGTTTGTGTTCAAGTCTATAGAACTTTCCTAATTTTGGTTATTTTGGGATCTTATTTAGAATGTTTTAAGACTCAGAAAAAGGAAAAAAATCACTTCTTTTATCTTCATAATCATTTGGACCCACCTATAAGCTCTATAATATTTATCTGTCTACTTAAGCATTGTAAAATACAATACAAGCAAAACAAGGTATTATGAAAATGAAACTTAACTGGGAATTAAATGGAGGGAGGAGGAAGTGGGCAAATTAAGGAAACACAGTTTTATATTAATTTTTGCTGTCTTCTTATTTGACTTGAAAAATATCAAATCTAAGTCTATATTTCATGGTTTTGTGAGCACTGTAGAAAAAATCCTTGGCTCTTTAAGACCAAAGGAAGCTTCTATGTTTCCTTAGCACTGAAGATTAACATTTTTGTTATTCTGAAGATGAATAACACCTTATTTCTGATAGCTCTGCTTGGCTGCAGCCTAAAACCTGTTTTAGGGAACATTAGCCTGACAGAGCCAAACTTGAAGAAATGGAAGATATTTAAACTTTGACTTTTTTCAGGAAACTCCTTCTAAAACACTTATTTTATTTTATTTTATTTTATTTTATTTTATTTTATTTTATTTTATTTTATTTTATTTTATTTTATTTTATTTTATTTTATTTTATTTTATTTTATTTTATTTTATTTTATTTTATTTTACTCATAGTACCTGAAATAAGCAAGAGAGTTATTACTTCAGAAGACATAAAAGAGTAATTTTCAGTCTAAAAAATGTCCCTACACGTGATTTATTTCTTTTAATCAGCACTGACCTTTTGAATTGATTGTCTGTGATTTACAGGAGGACCTGTATAAGACCAGACACCCATGACTGGACAGACTGAAATGACTTGCATTTCTAAAATCAAACAATTTACAGTACTAATTGAAAGTTCTGCAGCAGAAACAGAAAGCTGTGACTTAAACTTTTTGCCATTTGAAAAACACTCAATGTTGAAGCCTTTTTCTTTGTTTTTATCAATGGTGTTAAATATTTCTTGACACTGTGGGTGACATAAATAGTGATACGTGGTTTAGTTGAATTATTAGACTAGAGATGTATATGCATCTGGAAGAGCCTTAGCTTGTAAATAAAGACAATAAATCAGATTTTTCAATAAGCCTTCCACCTGTTAAACATCCCATATAAAGCTACCCTGGCTACAGTTGAAGATCTAGCAGTGCATAGATCAGAAAATGAATTTTTTTTTTGCTACAGCTGTTTGTCATTTGCCCTCAAATTCTAAGTGGATGATGGAGCTGCTCAGTTTTTATGTTTGGGGCACTTTTTATGTTTACGTGTCTGAGGAAAAGCAGCATGTCCTTTAGGTGTAGGATAAAGAGCCTTTGGGGGATGCTTGGTAACTGAGGTCAGAATGTGTGTGTCCCTGTAGAGAAGAGCAAGTCTCCTCCCCAGAAATTCCCATGACAAGAGATGAAGATAATTTCTGTGAAATTCTGAAGCCTGTCTTGTTTCTCTCAAGTGGAAAACACTTAGATCAGAAAACAATGCTGAACAAAATTGCCCGGTTGAGTTGGATTTTAGACTTTTCATACCTTGTTCTAAGTTGGTTGTCTGCTGTCCCTCAAAAGAAAGGTTCTGTTCTCTGAGGGAAACAACAAAAATATTGTTTCCTTTCAAAGAATAAAGATCTAGAACAGAAAAGACAGAGAGATTCTGCAGTGGCCTTAACGTAGTGGAAGGTATTTTATTCCCCAAGCAGCACAGCCAGCTCCTGCTCATGGGAAGTCACAATTGGGACTGTTTGTTCTTGTAATTATAGAATGACTTGGGTGTAAAAGGGACCTTAAAGCTCACCCATTCCCACCCCAGCCATGGCAGGGACACCTCCCACTGTCCCAGGTGCTCCCAATGTCCAGCCTGGCCTTGGGCACTGCCAGGGATCCAGGGACAGCCCCAGCTGCTCTGGCAATTCCATCCCAGCCCCTGCCCACCCTGCCAGGGAACAATTCCTGCCCAAGATCCCAAGATCCAGCCCTGCCCTCTGCCCCTGGCAGCCATTCCCTGGCTCCTGGCCCTGCAGCCCTTGGCAATTGTCTCTCTCCAGCTTTCCTGGGGCTCCTTCAGGCCCTGCAAGGCCACCCTGAGCTCAGCCCAAAGCTTCTCCTGGCCAGGCTGAACAATGGCAGCTGGGCCAGCCTTTGCTGCCAGCAGAGCTGCTCCATCCCTCTGCTCATCCTGGAGCCTCCTCTGGGCTCTCTCCAGCAGCTCCAGCTGCTCCCTGGGCTGGTCCCAGGGCTGGGGCAGCTCTGCAGGTGGGGTCTCATCCCCTTTCCTGCTCCCCACACTGTGGGACCAGCCCAGGACGCAGTTGCTTCATCTGTAGGTTTTGTGTTACCATCACTTGGCAAAGCTTGTAGAGAAACTCTGCTGATGTCAATTGAGGAAGGTGACATTTTTCATCTATAGTGTTCTTAATCTAACAGATTTACTTGTCTTGATTTCACACCTAATTGCTGAAAATATTGTGACTAGACAGGGATATAAAAGCAGTATAATATAATACCTGTTGACAGAACTGATTAAGACTGAAAAAACAGAGGAAAGCATGTACCCTATTATGTGCCAGAGGTCACTGTAAAAGTGTATTTAAAGCTGCTGATGTAAAGCAGCTCGATATTCTGTTATCTATGGATGATTTTAAAAGCAAGTTGTTCTTTAATGGAATTCCCTTTTCACTGGACTGTCACCACTGACTGCTCTATTATGTATTCAATTACTATATCTTTATAGAAAAGTACTTGTTCTATAGAATGATAGTTTAAAAAAAAAACGAAATTATGAAAGTTTAAAAAAATGTGTCATCTGATTTTCTCAATGTTCACAGAGTCAGTTATTGTAGAGTTCCTATTTTATGCAAAAGCATGTCCCTTTTATTTTGCCTCAAAGATGGATTTCTGTTTTAGGAGGAAACACTTGACCTCTGTAATTGTTTTGTGTTGGAAAAAACTGAATCATCCAGATTTGGATCTGCTACTACCACTTCCTTTTTCACAAATGTGTGGATTCCTCTCTTTTCTAAAACACAGTGTGCTGTATTTTAGTTTGTGCATGACCAGACTTTGCTAATATCTAATATATAACCTCAATGACAATCCCTGTGTAGTTCCCTTTTTACTGGAAATGCCAGACATTTCTTCCTGTGTAAAAGCCATGATACCTTATTTCTGTTTTGCTCAATTTCATCTAAAAAAGAAGTCTCAAAAAAAAACCCTCCTTGGGTGCTTAACATTTGTGTCAAGACCATGGTTATTAATCAGAGGGAAAATGAAGAGAGTGTCCTCCTCTTGCAAAGCTTCTCAATAGTTTCATGGAAAATAATTCCAGTGGTATTTTCTTCCCGTGGCAAGCGTGGGGATGTGTTTTATTATTCACCTCAGTATTCTGATGAGACAAGGCAGTCTCCAGGCTCCAGCAAATGAGGCAATTGCCGAAGGCAGAGCCTGCCAGAGGGGTCTGAATGTCCTTGGCCACACTCTGTGATTTCCCACAGCACAGGGGAGCCTCGGGAGGGTTCAGTGACATTCTGCATTCCACCACCACATCTGGAACCCAGGATCTGCAGGGCCAGCTGCTGTTTGGTACTGCAGGAGGCTGCAGCAACCCCCTCAGGTGCTGCTGCCTTGGTCTGGAGCAGGACCTTACAAGAAATTTCTCTGGACTCCACCAAGGTGTCGGCAGCGTTGTCCCCTGTGGTTCCTTTGGGATTTCTCCTGAATATCTTTGTCCTACCCCTAAGGAGCAAACACAGGATGCTGCTGCATCTCTCAGCCCAGCAACTGCCTGCCTTTGGGGAGGGAGCTGTCATTTCCCTCTCTGCTGAGCAGAGCTTGAGGATAACTGTCCCACTAAAGATGGAGCACCCTGGGACTGTGTCCTGTGGGACCGTGAGCTCTGTGTGGGTGTGAACACACAGAGCTAAAGAGAAGGCAGAGGAGAGAGAGGAAGATGTCTGGCAGAGTGCTCCCATTAACTGCTCCTGCTCCTCCTTGCTGCAAAAGCTCTGCTTGGAGAGATGCTTCAGCAGCAGGTGACTGCAGCAGAATATGAATGGGGATTGTAGAATCTTTATGTTGCCCTTTCTAAATGGATTATTGCCTTCTGGCTGTGGTTTACTGTCACTGGCATGTTCTGCTCGTAAGCAGAAGGTTTTGCCTTCCAAGCAATTGTCTAAAAATGGAAAATCTCTCTTCTGGATTTAAAAAGGGAGGATGTTGGCTGGTTTTGTGCAGACAGAACACGTACAGAGGTAGATGGTGGCTTTGTGTAACGTGGTTATCTTTGGCTTTTGCTTTTAAACAAAGCAAGTGAATTTTGGAGCATATTTCAGCGTGGAGGTCAGAGAAATGTGTGTCTTGTCTAATGATAAGCAGAGGACATCTGGTTATACCATCCATCAGTCTATTGCCTAGAGCAAGAGATATCCAAGTTTGACATGTCTGTTTTGGGAGGGGGGGGGAGGAGCACAGAGATAACAGACTGTTTTATTAAAATTCAGCAGCTGAAGTTGTTGGTTTCCTTTGTTTTGGTTTGTTAGGCCCTGGCTTTTTGTTTGTTTGTTGTATCCTCCCTTTTCCAAAAATCACTTTTAGTTATATTTACTGTATTCACTCCTTGTGGGTGCTACCCAAAAAGCTGATCACCTAACATTACCCAAAGGATGAACATATTAATTACCAAAAATATTAAACTAATTTGAGCATTAATATTGGAACACTATTTAAAAAAAAATAATTCTGGCTTTAAGTTGCAGAGGATTCTAAAAACGAGAAGTTCCTGCTCAGTAATATTAAAAAAAAAATTAAAAAATTCTAAAAAGTAAAATCCCTTTATTTACCCTCAAGGATACTGACAGTGCTCTCCTAGATTTGAACATGGGTCAGAATGTCAGTCCAGCTTCATTATGATTTTAAGTTGCTACTATTTTGTTGATTTCACAACCAAAACATTTTAATTGTGAATTCACAATATTCATGTTGTGTTGCTAATCCTAAAGAAAATAAGAATCACTGGGAATTAAAAAAATTGGTTCATAGTTCTTCAGCAGTATTGTGCATTTCTAAAATACGAGTTTGATATTTTTCATGCAAACTGTTCATACAGATTTCTAACTGAACACTCTTTTCTTTCTTTCATTTTTCTTCATTTTTCTTTTCCTTCACAGAATATTCAGGAAAGTGCTATATTGTGACATTTCTTTCAGATTTTGCCACTTATATCCCTTTTAAAGTGATCTTTTGACACCAAGAAAATTACTTCTTGCCTGGATTTTGTTTTCTCCTCAAAAGAAGGATTCCTATAGAATGGGCTTTTTGTTTTCACATTTAAATATCTTTGAGTGTTCTAAATCTCCTTGAATGCTCCTGATTTATTTTATGGAGTTGCAGCCTGCTTTGTGTACCTTGTTTGAAAGCAAACTTTGGGAAATTTAGGCCAGGTTGGACACCGGGGCTTGGATCAACCTGGGATAGTGGAAGGTTCCCTGCCCACAACAGGGTTTGGAACTGGATGATCTTCATGGTCCCTCCCAACCCAAACCATTCCACGATTGAAAATCTGCTGTGTTCATTTTTGTGGAAGGTTTGGTCAGAAACTGATGTCTTTCATTTTAAGAGGGATTATAATTTTATTATAAAATTATTAGTATTGAATTTTAGCTATAAAAGCATTTCTAAATCTAAGTGAAAACTTTCCTGTGAAGTTAAAACCTTCAGCACCAAAACATGTCTAGGTCAAGAGAGATGCAGTTTTGAAAATCTTGTTGTTTAAAAATAACTCATTTTTTTACAGAGAAAATTTGTTTTCTGTCTGTGTCTTTGTAGTAAAGGGCAAATATAAGTTTTTATTTAGCATTTAATAGAATTTAATAGAACTGGTTCTGGCAATGACTGATTTGGTTGTTTTATAATAGGTAAAACAAGTCACTGACTGGGCTTTTATAGCAGCTGCATGAATAATCAAATTTCTGTTCAGTTTGGTTACAAAGCCAAATAAACACATCTTCTTTCTTTAACAATATGAATAAAAACTCCCTTTGTCCAATTTTCCCCTGGTTGGGGTATAGAAAAGCTCAAACTATTCCTGTGAGTCTCACAGCACATTTATCACACTGAAGGAAAACCTTTGTTTGCACTATCAGCATATATTCAGCTAAAGCAATAAACGACCAAGGATTAGATTTGAACACAACTGATTGATTTTGGTATCTAACACTGAATGTTTTCCTGGATATTATGCTCTTCAGAGCTGTGCTTCTTTTCCCTCAGACCCATTTGGAAACCTAATGCTCTTTTGAACCCTACATCTAATCAGGTTTCTCTGGCTCCTTAGGCAGATGTCTGTCTGTCTTTTTCTTTTTTTCCCCATTTTTTATAAAACTCATGGGACCATTCATACTTTTTCCATTTGTGTTGTAGTGAGCACCTTATCCTGTGGGAGCAGTTCCATAATTGTAAATATTGTGATTTCCTATTTTGCAGATGTAAAAATTAAAATAAGCTAGGACCAGAGCTGGTCTGCTTTGTTTCTATTCACCACTTGCTACTGAGACAGGGATTTATAAAATCCCCACAAAAGATAAGTAACTTAATTTCTGGCCTTTCAAAACTTAATCACTGCAGTTTAAATGCAAATTTCATGATTTCTTCTATATTTAAATGAAAATTAGCATTTTAATAATAGGTGCTGCTTGGGAAGCTGGAGTTTTCTTCTGTTTATTTTATTTTTTTTTCCAGTGTCTAAAGTGACAGAACTAAAATCTTGTAGAAAACAAATGTTGAAATCACCCAAAAACATTAATGCTCTATGTAGGTAATGAAATCATAATTTTCATAATTATGAAATCATAATTTTTGTGATTCATATCTCATGGAAGAAGAATGATTTTCATAAAATTATGTGTTTTAAAGTACATATTCCCATTTTTTCCAAGTTCAGGTTTAAGCTGCAGGAAGTACAGCTTTGGCATTTCTCAGGATGTTAATAAAGTGTTAAAACTTGACACTGAATTAAATAGAATATAGGAGTGTGTGGAGTTGTTGGTAGGTGTTTTGGAGGATTTTTTAAAAGATGTAAAGCATGAAGATAAAACCCCTCCAGCTGGCAAAAGAGAAAAAACATGACAAAAATCTTACTTTCAGTCCCTTCTGAAATAAGAGGATTTATGGCTGGTTCTTGCAAGCCACCTCTCAGACGTGTAGGCATTAGTTGGGATTTTTTGTTCATTCAAAGGTGTGGTCTGGTGTGCAATTCTTTTCTGAAATTGCTTTATCTATAATAATGTAGAGAATAATTTGTTAGTTACATTCTAAATGAGGAGGTTTGAGCCAAATTCATAGGAAAAATAGCTCTAAATACTTCTCAGTTTTTGTACAGACAATCACTTTTCATGTTAATCTGCCTGGAGGATTTTCTTGAGAAGGTAAAGAAGAGCATCTTTCAAAACAAGCAAGGTGGAAATACTCCCTTAGGGGAACAAGAAATTCAGCTTGTTAACCACAGGCTAATGAAATGCAGATTTAAATCTCCCAGTACCAGTCTTTTTCTAGGACCAGAAGTGCCTCAAAGAGATTATGTAGATATTTACTACTCAAAATCATTTTCTGCCCAGAGATGGATGGATTGTGGAATTAGGATGGGTTGTAACATTTTTATTGGTTTACTTGGCCACTTGTCAAGTGGTTTTCCTTGAAATCACTTGTATAGTGACGATTTTCTTCTGTCCCACCTGAAAAAATGGAAATGACAGCATCTCAAGCAATGATAAAAACTGATAAATCACCAGGAATGACATAATAGACCCTGTTTGACCACTGTTTCAAAATATTTGGCTTACAAAAAGTCTGTTCCTATTTGCTACTGCTCCTGGCAAAGAAATGTGTATTCTTTGTCCCCTAATGTTTTGAAATCCCTCTGTTCTGTGATTTATTTGGTGGGGTTTTTTTTGTGGTGATAGCCATGTAACAAGAAGACCAGCTGCTGTAGACCTTTTATACAATATTTTAAACTCCCTACATTCCCAAAGGAATGTTAATTCTTTCCTTGGCTGCTGCTCCAGTTCCTCCATGTTATAGGATCTGTTGATCTGTCTTTTTTGATTTTTGCTTACATTTGTGCCTCTGCACATCTTGTAGAGGCATCTCCTGGGAAACATCTTCTCTTTGTTCATGTTTTAGTCTTGAAATCAGTACTTGAACGTAGCTGTATTTTACAGATTGGTTATTTTGCTATAATTAAGCCTCATGAATATGAAGATTCATGTAGTATTCCCATGGTGTCCTAGGGAGTTAGGTTTAGCAATATGATTTCATTTCATCTCTCTGTAACCCATCATCATGTCACTTTTGCTAAACTGAAATATCACATTGGTTCTTAGGAAATACAGAGGATGTACTTGCCAATTTCTGGATTTATTTTTAAGCCTAAGTAGAGGGACTTCAATAATTCTTCTCTGGAGAGCTGAGACAAAACTTTGCTGGGGGAGAGAGAAGGGGAAATAAGGTCAATGAAAACCTCAAAATAATTCTATTTGGAAATGTATCAAAATACTGACATTTAATAGAACCTCTAATAGTTGATAGTATAGTTTACTGAACAAAGCCACTAATCAAAACTTTTGAGACTTAATTGTATTTTTAAAACTATCCTTGGTTTTCTGTGTTTGTTTTGGGGAAAGGCCCTACAGATCCCTGCTTCATTCTTGTTCCCACCTTGTTCTCTTTTTCTATTTTTGCTCTATTTTTTATTGTTTTTTTTTCTTTTTATTTGTTTTTTATTTTTATTTTTTATTTTTTTAAAGAGTAGAAGATTTTCTGGGCAGGTACCACCTTTCATGTCATGAATTCACAGCATGCAATACAAAGGGACACCAATCTCTTAGGTGTCATGCATATTCTGATAACAACAGAAAGATAAAAAAAAGATATCAAAACAGATATCAAAAAAGATAAATAGTTTGAAAAGTATTTCAATATTTTCTAAATAGTGGGGTGGTTTTTAGTTTATTGATTGCAGCAGAAGAATGAGTAGAAATAAATCTAAGGTGGAAGGAAGACATCTGAGTCCTAACAGAAGTCTTGCTGGACTCTTGTTGGTGATAAATAATGAAAATCTTATATTTTGCTCTGTCATTTTTCCTCTATAATTGTTTGCTTTGTAATTCACTCTCCTCATTATGTATTAGTGATTATGATAAGCTCTGACTTGAAACTTAAAGCTTTGGCTCTTTGGAAAATTAAGCTCACTCTATAGGTGGCTGAAACCTGGACCATATATTAATATTTTATATTTAACCTTTTATAAAGAAAATTACCTCTGTGACCAAAGGCTGGTTTTAGTTGTTTTACTGAGAATGGAATTCCTTTCTTCAGGTCCTGGGACATTCTGCTTTTCCAGACAGATGCAGTGACTTAAAATTTTTTCCTTCAGCAAGTGATTTTAACCATCTAAAGATAGCTAGATTAAAAATAGGCAATCTTTTTTTTTCTTTTTCCCTTCAATAATATTTCTGACTCAAACCCTTCTATAATTAGTCAATAGATAATTATATATAGTTCTGCATAACTTGCTGATCACTTTCATAAGTTTCATCTCGTTCACATTCAGGATGTAATTCTAGCTTTCAGCAAAGTGCAATTGCAGTGTAAGATAGGGAGGTCTTGTGCTAATCAGATTTACTCATTCCCTCAAAATATAGTACAGAACATTAATTTCATGCTACTTCAAAATGTATTAGCCAAGTGGCAATCCCATTCTGAATCACAGAATGGCTGATCTGGAAATAAAAAAGACCTTCACAAGAAAAGAAACCCATCCCCTCAAAAAAACCCCTAAAACCTCAAAAGATGCCAACATAATTTTCAGTTTTATGGAAAATAGGCCTTGTCTGAAAATTATTTTTGAAGACTCAGAAAATATTTTAGAGAAGGAGTACTGTGATAATGGACTGCAACATTAAGTCATTGACTTACTGTCATGAAAGTAATTAAAAACATTTATCAGCATACAAAAACGACATGGAACTTTATTAAACAGATTACAAAAACAACCCCCAGGTCACACAGGGATACCTCAAAAAAGATGTTTTCTGTGGGTCTGTTCTTGGATTAGTCAATATTTTTTTCTACCACCCAGAAGAAAACATGAAATGGTCCTTGTCAAATTGCTCAAGGGGCTGAATGTCAGGCAGAGAAGAAATCTTGCCCTGACAGGGTGGCACTCGATCACACAGGACAGGCTGGGCACAAGAATTACCCTAAAAAAAGGAGAATATTATTAACTCCTAAATAGAAATATCAGCTCCAAACTTGTTTTGTCTCACAATATCCCCTCCCCTTTGGGAACAACCTTAAGGGTCAAGCAGAGAGGCCAGAACTCAGGTGTCCATCTCCTGCTCCACATCCCAGGATAGCCCAGTGAGCAGAAGGGAGTGAGGATTTGCCATTTGGATGTCCCACCTTGAAGGGGAAAGGAGCACCCAGGGGTTGTAAATGCTCTAGGTTGAAAGGACCAACAAAAGCCAGAGGGTCTGCAAAATAAACAGAGTTTTACAACTGAATTATGCATTTGGCATGGAAATTGGTGTGCTGGTCCCTGATCTCTTGGTGTAAGCACATGGGCTTAGGTAAAGATAAAAATATGAATTATAGAGTGGGACAGAGAGGGAGAAAAAGAGCTCACCAGTGTTAATCCAGTGTCCAGGTTTGGGTAAAGAGAAAAGCAAGGGAAAAATATGAATTATAGAGGGGAAGACAGAGAAAGGAAAGGCTCACTAGTATTAATCCATCGTCCAGGGTCTTGAGATTCACATGCTCCCAGGCTTTGTGGCATTTAACAAATAAGTTTTCCCTGTCTTGGAGATAAAGTTCTTGCTTTCCATGCAAATGAGTTCTCATTCTTCCAGACCTTTCTAGAAATGGGTTGAAGCCCTTTGGGGGGTCTTTGGTGGTCTTGACCCTCCCCAAAGTCCACACCCACTTCTCAACCTGCTCTTGCACTGTGCTGTGCTGATCTCCAGGAGCCAAAACAAGGATGTTTCTCACAGAAAAGTGCAGCCCTAGCTCTGAATGGCCTCTTCAGCCACATCTGGTTCTCTCCAAAAGAGGGTTCTCACCACAGTCCTTCTAGGAACCATGGATGGAATGGTTCCCCCAGTCCAATGGGATCCCCCTTGGAATGTGCTCTGGGATTGTGTGGGTGCAGCCTGCCCTGCACTGCTGAGACTACTGAACTGCCAATGGATTATGTCAATATTGAGAAAAACTGAGGAGATGATAAAACTTTTGCCTTTAGCTTTGCTAAAATGAGATGCAGCTAAATAAGAGATGCAGCTGAATTCTGTATTTGTATATGAATTCTGAGGAAGCGCCTGGGTGAGTCTGGAAAATTGTCTGAGTTCTGGAAAAAACTATCCCAAAGTGAAGACTGTAGGAGTTTACTCTCCAGCTTCTTACTGAACAGCTTGGCAGAAATTATTTATTCCCAGCTGACACGGCTGGAAGGATGTGGTGATACAACTGGAGCTCGTTACAATGACGGGAGGAATAAATGCAAGGTTTTCAGAATGACAACAATCCTTTAACAATTAGTGTTTACCTCAAAGTGCAGTGACTTGCATTAAAATGTGCTGCAGCACAGGCAGAAATGATCAGCTCCCATCACTGGAGAAGGTTATGAGCTGAGATGACACAGATGATTATTTCTCTTCTTTCGAGCTGAGTCTCTCTTTAAAACCAAATTTAAAGGAATTCCCGAGCCGTGTGTGTGCTGTCCAAGGTACTGACACGAAAGGATTCTTCTGTCACTAGACTAAGGAAATGTTCAAAACTTTAAATATGTTAGCTTAATACAGGAAAACTCCACTGAAAACAGAATTAATAATAGCTGTGCCCCCCACCCACAGATTGACATATTTACTTCTGGGAATGTTTTACTCATTGTGGGATATCCCCACCATTCCCAATCCCCTTTCCACCTTTCTCCATGGCTTGAAGTATTTAATTCTGTGTAACCATTTCTCTATTCATTGTCCAGGCACAGAAAAATTTTGCATAAATTGTGCAAAAAATTTAATCTCAAAATAATAATTCTGCCCTTGAGCGACCAGCTTCTCGAGGGCTACTTTTGATATATTATCCATGCCAGCTGCAGAAAAAGCTTTGTAGAGATGAGATCATCCAGTGTGTCATTTCATAATAAAAATAGTTATTTTTGTGATGTGCACCAGTGTTCTGGAGGGGTGGGGCTGAGAGTCCCTCGTTCTGCTTCTTTGATGGTAAATTCCAAACTGGATTTCAGAAGTGCTGAAATATCAGACAAAGATTCCTCCATGCAGGTTGGAATTCAGGATTAACTCTGCAGAGTGTTACAGTATTCCCGTGTTGTCCCATCCTGCAGCTAATTTTCCTTGTCTTTGGAAAGTAATAATTTTCTTCTTTTCAGAGCTATTTGTAAAAAACCATTCTATTGCTGGGTTGTGACCAAACATGTTTTGCACTGCTCATATTTGCCTTTTCACTTTGTTATTTCTCTTTGGCCTGGGAAGTCACAACATCTGAGAGCCCAGAGAAGGTCATGCTCTGTACATGTGTCAGGCCTGATTGTATTTCCATGCTTCATTCTTGGCTTTTCTTTACCCTGAGGACAGGCAGGCAGAAGGACAATATTTAATATCACAATTAACTCTCACAAAGCAATCATGCTGGGAAAAAAAAAATAAAAAAAATGCAGACAATTGTTGGTGGCAATACCGTAAAAATAAACTGCCCTGCTCTCAGAAAAGTGTGTGGAGGAAAATGCAGGAATTGCTCAGGCCATCTTTTTGCACTGAAGTATATGATAATGCAATTTAGTTCAATCTAGTCAGCTTGAGGAGGTATTAAAAAAATAATGCATTACTTGACAGCCCAGGGGCTGATGGAACAAGTGATAATCACTTTTTGCTCAATCAGGGAGTGCCCAGAAACTTTTGGAAAATAGAAAGGCAGAGATATCAGTGGATTGTGGAGCTGCAGGGACTGGTGCCATCACTGGGGCACAAAGTGGAAAAAAGCCTATGAAAAAGTGAAAGTGATTAAAAATAACCCCAAAACAATGCATGAGAACACCCTGCACTGACCTGAGTTTGATCTAACTGGCTTGGACAGTCACTAGTTGTGGATGCAGTTCAGAATAGCAGCAAAATTAATAAATAGATTGACTTCATAGCTGCTGAACTTTTGAACCTGTAGCTTAATGGAGATATTTTCCATGTGTCACAGATGGTTTATTTTTGTGATTTTTTTGTTTTATTTTGTTTGTTGTTGCTTTGTTTGGTTGGGGGTTTTTTGGGATTTTTTTTTGGGTGATGATGTGAAGAAAGCAGAAATTTTTCCTGAAAGAATAAGGAAATGGATCTTGATTGTTGCAAAATGCAGCTCTATAATTTTGATAGAATTATTTTGAGGGATTTTGTTTTTCCAGCTAACCATTTAGTCCAGTGACGTAATTTAGGTCCAGAACTTTACACGTTTCCTGATATTTTATTAAATTCAGCATGTAGAAGTTTACTGAGATCTATTACAAGACTTGGTATGTGAAAGTAACACTTTGCCTCACCTCATGTACGTAAATTATGTTATTTTCCTTCTTTCTTGGACAGAAAGGGGCAAAGTTTAGTCACATAGACCTAAATCCATCCATCAAAACAGACATTGGATAAGCAGGCTTGATATAGCATGGAGACAGCTTAGCTCTTCTAAAAATAAAATTTTGGGGGGGTGGGGGGAATAGATCACAAACCAAAAGCAGTTCTTACTCTTGTGGAATTTTCCAATGTATTTGAAATCTATTTGGATGGGACTAGAGAGCTTTCACAGACGTTTTGCAGCACCTCTGATCAGACAGCAAAAAGCAGTTTTCGTTTCAGTTCCTTCCCAATCACACTTCCAATGTGACACGTCCCCAACACATTGCCATGGAGTTTGAACAGCTCCTGTGATCTGGTTACAACCCCAAAAAATCTCTGCAGAGCACTGAAGAACATTTTGTACTGCTCAGTGTTAGGAATGCATAATTAACTTTCAAAAGCCTAAAAGGGCTGCACAGTCTCTAAACAAAATGGATCCTCATTCAGTTTATATTCACTGTGCCAAGCCTTTTTTGTCATTGCACTACCAATTAAAAACATGAGGTCACTATGACATGAGCTTTGCATTTGCTTGTAGACCTGAATTTAAACTCCTGTCCTTGAACTGCAGATATTTTCATGTTAAGAGTTTAAATACAAGTATAAAAGTGGAAGTTCATGTGTGCTGATGGGGATTCAGTTTTTCCAATGGCACCACTGAAATCATAACTCCATCTGATGTCTCATGACATTCTTGATATAAACATTCAAGATATAAACCTGGTAAGGTCTGAGGGTACAAATCATGGGCAGCTGAAATTTGGAGTAGTGGCTTGTGGCTCTCATCTACCACTGACAGGGGACTGGCACAGATGAGATTTTAGGAAAGAGAAACCTTCCTTAACTCTTTTCCTAACTTCCTTTAGTTAAGGAAGAACAGGGAGGTGTAACAGCCAGGTGGGAGGAAGGATCCTGTGACTGCTTTGGAGTGTGCAGTGGGAAGGGGATAAAGAGCACGAGGTGAAGAATTGGGTTTGAAATGCTTGGGAAGAAATATCAGGATGGTGCAGACAGAGCAGACTCTGATAAAATGGTGGAAGTTCTCGTAGGGAATACAGCTTGGGTGTCCCTGTATTTACATAGGTACTACTAGGTCCTTTCTATTTCACCTTTTCCTGTGTCTGGGATAATGGGATCACAAATAATTGTGCCTGAGGGGTTTTGGATGTGAGTAGGATTTTTGTGAGCAGTTTAACAGATCTCTTATCTGTACTTTGGTATTTCTGGGAAGTCAAGCAGATTCACTCTTACTGACAAATACTTACTTAAAATCACCCATAAATCCACAACACTCCTATTTTCTGCCATCAGTTCAGTCAGTGTGTGTTATTTACCTGATAGTCAGCCCTTTCTTTTTTTCCTTCACTTAACCTTGTCTGTCTTGCTCAACTCTTTCCATATGAAATATATTTGAAAGCTGATTTATTCTGTACTGGATAGGGAGTACATGGAGGCTCCTATTCTATGCATCATCCAGATTCTTTTTATTAAATCAGCTACATACACCAATAATCAAAAGAAAGACAATTTTCCAATTCTGTGGGCTGCTCAGCTGAGTCCTCAACTATATAATCCAGTCTCTGTGTTCAATTTCCCAAGCACTCATTGCCTTTGAAACTCACAATCCTTTCCCAGCTTTGCATCTTTATCTGATGTCAACCTTTCTACTTATCCACAGCCCTGTGTAAAATATGGAATACACTTTGCCCTTTCAAATGGACTTTGTTTAGCTTGGCTGTCTCTGTGTTTCTTTAGCCACATATTCTATTTACCCAGACATGTAATATTTACCAGGTAAGCATTAACAAGCCACGGTTTCCAAATGATGGACAGGGAACATTGTGACTAATTTAAAAATACCTGATAATTAGCTTCTGTGTGGCTCTGCTGAATCAACAATAACCCCTTGCTTTGTTTTTTCTGTTAAGGCCTGAAAAATGTGTGACATCTCTGGCTTGATCTGGTTTAGATCTGCTCTGTGTTTCAAATTTAGTTACAGTATTTTTTTTTAATTGCAACCTTACCAAATCGATTACAAGCAACATAATCCATCTTTGATACAATCATCTTTGCTTTTTCCCTCCTTGCCCCCCAGATTAGCTCACCTGTGACAGTTGATGAGTTTTGGCAACAAAGCTGTGAAGCCACCAACAAAACCTGTCATTATGAACTTTTCTAAAGCATCCCTAGATAAAGACTCTAAGAAATCAGAGCTTTTAAAGCTCAATTTGAGCATGACTCTGACCTTGCCTTCCAACTCTTCTGCACAGAAAGTGTGACTGAAATTTCATTTGTGCTTTCCAGGGGAAGTATTTGTTCAGCCATGATTATTCTGTTTTAACCTTGAAGAGCAAACGAGCTATATATATACATATATATATATATATATATATATATATATATGTGTGTGTGTATATATATATATATTCACAAAAAATCTCCATGAAAAAACTTCTGATGATAATTTCTTTTTCTTTTCTGAGACAGGGCCCATAATTCAGTTTTGATTGGCAGCAAATGAATCAGCAAAAATCTTCCTTGGCTCTTCCTGGAATAGATGCTGCCTCTGTGACAAAGGCCTTGGTTTATTTAATCAGGCTGGAAAGTTCACTCCTCAGGTTGCTTTTTGGACTCCAGGATAGAAGTGGGGGGTTGTTTTTCCTTATCCAAGAACACTTCTGCTTATAATCCCACCAAAACAATGACCTTTAATGCTCAGCTCTATTTCTTAGCAGTGTAATGCTGATTGCAGGGAGAATGTACCAAGAGGCATCCCCAGGTTCAGATCAGCTCAAAACTGAGTTCAGCTCCTGACTTTTCCACTGGTCTTCTCTCTGACCTTTAGGAAAGGAGTTAAGTAAAGGGGGCACAAGTGCATTTGTGACCTCCAGCTGTTTTGAAAACCTTGCTGAGTGCCAGCCTCTATCTCTCAGGTGCAAGGTAGGAGGATGTTTCTGAAAATGTTGGCCATCACCCTGTGGCTGATTTCTCCTTGGGATCTCTGCCTGCTCCTGTCAGGAATGTTCTAGCTACTAATAAGTGGAATGAAAAATGCCTCTGTTCTACATTTTTTTTCCTGTGTCTAATTATTTCTTTTAGTTTTCTCTCAGCAGCCAAGGGAATGAAATGCTCTTTTGTGTGACAGTGGACCAGTTCATAATGAAGCAGGTTTTTCAAAATACCTTCGATTTTGACATATTTTTTTCCCCCCAGAGAATGGCATGTTAAAATGCTACTACCTGGCTGAAAAGTGTAAGTAGTGTATTTGTCAGAAATTCCTGCAGGAACCTGACAGAACAATGGTGCAAAATGTGACACAGTACAATTAATAACATCAATAACTTTATATTCGCTGTTCTGGTGGCGTCTGGTTTAGAGCAGCTGTTATAAGAGTCACTTGGCAAGGCTGCATCTGTTCAGTGAATGTGTTTAACATTCACCTTCATCCAGCCACCTTACTGATAAAATTATATCTTTTCTTTAGTAATTTTTCCTGCTCCAAATCCTTTTTGTGTGACACCTATTAGTATAACCTGTGCCTTTTTCAAAATTTACCCATGGAGAATTTTTGCAGGCCATGAAAGCAAACACATTCACTGCTGTCATCATCACTGTTTAGCACCTCTTTGTTCCTCACCATTACCAAGGCCCTAGGTGGAAGACAAAATGGGGGAAAAACGTTTAAAAAAGGTCAAGGGGAGCAGGTAGATTAATACTTTATGAAGGAAAGCCTATGAAGTGGTTATACTTGGTGAAAATTTGTTTTCCATTTGTCTGCTTTATCAGAGACTTTTCTCATATTGAAAAAAGTGGAGTAAGAAGGCAGCTTTCCTTTGCTAAACTTCCCTCTCCCTCAGCAGTGACATAGTCCCTGCAAAACTCATTTTTTGGGGGGTTTGTTTTTCTCCTTGGCTTCACTTCACACTGAACATTTCTAAATGTGCATTTTCTAGAGAAGCTGTAGAATGAGCTGGTAAAGATTTTAATTTTCTTCCTATTGTTAATAAAAACAGGAGCCCACTAATGAAAGCTGTGCTGAGTAATTGGCCTGGGGTGAGCAGGACTGGTCAGGCAGCAAGTGGCTGTGAGGAAGTAGAAATGTCCTCTCATACTGTCTTGAGCTCCAGGGATGCTCTGCAGAGGTCAGTGCTCAAGGGAAAGGATGATGGGAACAGGCAAACCCCAGGATTTCTGGATGTAGTGTAAGAGAAATTATCTATGAAGGCATGAGGGAAAGGAAGATATGTCAGCTCAGCAGGGCAGGTGTGCGACTTTTCTCTCTAAATCTGGAGATGGAAGCAAGTTGTAAACGTCCTCTGACTTCAGTGGGGCCATATTTTAATCCTATTTTTGTTAGTTAAACACTGCTATTGGTTCACAATGAGCTCACTTGCACTTGAACCCTGGGGTAATTAAACTCCGTGCTAATAGCTGCCCTTCACTCATATACACACTTCAGCTGAAAGGAGCTGGCTTCCTTGAAGGGAAAAAAACCAAAAGATAAAAGATTTATTTATCCAGAGAAGTTGTGGCTGCCCCAGGCCTGGAAGTGTCCAAGGCCAGGATGGATGGAGCTTGCAGCAGCTCCATGGCTCATTCCACTCCATAGTGGAAAGTGTCCATGGCAGGGGGTGGCACTGGATGAGCTTTAAGGGCCTTTCCAACCTATGTAATTCCATGATTTTATGATTTACCCATCTGGAGTGGCAAATAGGATTCAGCTCAGCTGTCTTTCCACTTCCAGCAGGTTTCCTGATATTGCCTACTTTTTAAAAATAGAGCAGTATTTAGATATATTGGTGCAAGAACTGCTGCAGCACCGTCTGAGCCTAAAGCTGTTGAAACCCTTTACAAACCAGCTCCTAAAAATGTGTGTTGAAATATTCAGGGTTAAGGCACTTTTTTGTGATGATCAACAGAATTTTTAAAAGTTGAATTTATCAGTAATGAGCCTCTTTTTTCTGTAAAAAAATCAAAACTGAAGGGCTTGTTGTAGCACTTCCAGTTATGTCCTGGTTCTGAGGTAAGGAGCCTTCTTTAGTCCCTCTGCATAAAGTGGGAGAAACAAATATAACAGAATGACATTTTCCTCAACCAACAAGGCATTCCAAAGTCTTCTCCAGATCTCCAAGGAGTTTATGGATATCATCAAGAAGGCTTTCTACTCTTTATATTGATGATGATTCAGTGTTGGTTTGGGTTGCAGGAGGATTTTAAAGTGTAACCTCCCTGCCATGGTCAGGGGTATCTTCCACTAAAGCAAGTTTCTCCAAGCCCCATTCAACCTGGTTTTGAACACTTCCAGGTATGGGACAGCCACAGCTTCTCTGGATAATCTCTTTGAGTGTCTCACCACTCTTATAGTAAAAAAATAATTCTTCCTTAGGTCCACTCTGGATCTACCCTCTTTCACTTTTAAATAATTGCTCCTTGCTCTCTACAGGTCCTGGTAGAAAGTCTCCATGTTTTCTATAAGTCTACTGCACCTTGCAGACATAGAAACACTAATCTTTCCTCAAATCCTTCTCTTCTCCAGGCTGAGCCACCCCAACTCTCTCTACCTTTCTTCACAGGAAATGTGCTCCAACATTCTGACCATTTCTGTGGTCCCCCTCTGGACCTGACCCAACACGTTCATTCTGTTCTTGTTCTGTGGATCCAAGACTTGGATACAGACAGAAGTGGAAGGGGAAAATCATTTCTCTTGACCTGCAAGCCACACTGCTTTTCATGTAGCCCAGGATACAATTTGCTTTCTGGGCTGGAGAGCACATTGCTGACTCAGGTCTGATTTTTTGTCCCCAAGTCATGTAAAGAAGATGAAACTAAGCAAACCTCACCAGCTAGATGTATCTTGGGACACAGAAAAATGCTGAGGAAAAGTTGAGCTTCCCTATCTGCCAAAAGATTTTTAATAATCACCTTTGTTTATAAAATAAATGCACAAGTAATTGTGGGATGCTTTTCTTCTTGTTCACTTCATTTTAATTTTGAGAGGAAAACCCTTAGGACAGAGTCCTCATGAATAGTGGTTAATAAAGTTGACAAAGCACATTACTAAAACAACCCATTAATGGATTTGGATCGATGTTTGGAAGAAGTTGGCAGTGAAATCGCATTGTTTGTCTGCCTCTTTAATACCTGGAGAAATTATTTCACTCAAAGCTGAGTCAGAAGTGGGAAAGGGAATATATGCTTTAATATTGGAACAACAATTAAGTTTGCTCAGCAAAGAAGTTGGAGTTCTAGCACAGTCAGCAAGAACCAGTTCATAAATACCTGCTCTGAGCCCAGGTGGGTTTTGCTTGGAAGAGTAAAAGGAAATTTAATTGTGTTGTGCTTCTGCTGAAGTAAACCTGCTTTGTAAGTGCTGCTTCATCGATGACCTCTTGTTTTCTCTGGTCCTGCTTTTCTGCCTAACAAACTACTCTACATTCAGATTTTCACGCTATTCAAGGCAATTTTCCACATGTTTGGGTTTAAAAAAATTAATCACATTTTGAAAGTTTGTGCTAGGAAGAATTTCTGGATGGAAAGGGTTGTTAAGCACTGGCAGGGGCTGCCCAGGGAGCTTTGCAGTGCCCATCCCTGGAGGTGCCCAAGGAAGGGCTGGACGTGGCACTCAGGGCTCTGGGCTGGGGACAAGGTGGGCATTGGGACTCCATGGGCTGGGAGCTCCTTGACAATATTAATAATTCTTTGATTCTATTTGCCAGGGAACAATTTTGGGCTCTCAAAGGTTGTTTAACTTTTCGCACTCTTTGTGATGGTGCAGCTGTAAACTGTGACTGGAGCTTCCATAACAAGTGAAATCGAGGGGGTTTTCACTTTTTTAAGCTGAAATATATAGGACATTTTTGAAATCCTTGCAAGGGAAAGAGAAAGAGTCTGATTATTTCTCAAGAGCTTATTTATCAGCTAGGTTTGATCTGTTTGCATATTGATTTATTTATTTTCTACCCAGTGGGATTCTTTGACTTGAGCTGTAGATGGAATAGAAATAAAACAAATTAGTTTTAGGCACCTTTTTCTTTCAAAAAACCCATAAAATGATCTTCATAAAACTATTCTGTGTCACGTGGTGGAACACAACACCAGAACATAAATTCATTTATTCTTATGAAAACCAGATGCAAGAACTGAGCAGCCCAAATCTCATGCAACTGAAAACAAAATCTGTACTCTAGAGTAGAATTTCAACTTTGTTACATGACCCAGTGCTATTGCAAAGTCTTTTTCTAAGACTTACTGTTGCCATCTATCTACATATATATCCATATATTTATATATCTATATATCTATATATCTATATAAATATATAGATATTTAGATACATAGATATAGATATAGATATAGATGATATAGATGATATAGATGATATACATATAGATATAGATATAGATATAGATATAGATATAGATATAGATATAGATACAGATATAGGTAGATATAGATATATCTACAATTCCATCCTGCTTGTACCATCTCTAAAATAAAAAACCTCTGGTCAAAACAGGCCACTTCTTATGGACCTCTAATATTCACATTTATCCTACAGGACATAAGTGGGATATTCTAAAAATTGCTCCAAAAGCCATTCAGGAATACTATTCAAATGTTATATAATGTGTAATTAATAATTCAGGCTTCTGTGGAGACCCTGATGAAGCACAGTTCTGATGCTCTGAGAATCTCCATTTACAAAACTGCTACATATTGGAGCAGAATAGAAATTAGAGTTATGATCTATAAGAAAAAAAATTAGGTGAGAGGTGCCTTTGGTTCTGCAAGGTAAGAAGAAGTTTGTCATTCTTATTCCAGGTTTATTGAACGCTATGTTCAGCACTCAACTCTTACAGCACATTTATAAAAAATGTTATTTTGCTTTAACTCTCCCTGTGTAGATCAAATAAGAGTGTCCAAAATCTGTACTTCTGCTTGGTTTCCTGGTGAAAAACCTTAATTGGGGGGAAAAATATAAAAGATTCAAGAAAATGTCATAGGACAAGTTTTTTTATCCCTCTGTGAAATGTATCTGTGTTATCAAAGTACCTTTGTACTGATAAAGTGCAACAAAGAAATGGAGCCCAGCTATGGGCGTGCAGATGCTTGAGTTGGCCATGCTTTAGTGCCAAGGTTAAGCCCCAGCTTTGAAATTTTCCACACTTATATGCACATTAATCATCTAACTAGGAAAATCCTTAGGAGCCAAAGATGGAGAGTGCCAGGTGTAATTAAGCGTGGGTAATTAAATATCATTAACAGCACAGCTTTACAAGGAGACAGAAATTCTCTTTCTTCTGTCACCATGAGGAAAGTGCTGTTTTCCAAATTTTATAGAAAATGAGAATAGTGAAGCTGCTAGTGGTTTTATTTTATTCCTTTTAGGGCACAGCTAAAGGCTTATTATGATTTATTATGAATTATGAGTTATTATGAATTTAAGATATTAAAAGAGAGTGCCTTGACCTTGGTGCTATACCTCATGGTGGCCAGGAGTGTGCTCCCAAGTGTTCAGGGAGTGAATAATATTGCAAGGACAATTTCCAGCTGCTGTTTGCTGGGCAGAAGCTTGGCTTGGTGTAGTGTCTCAGGTCTGTTGGATCACATTTGTTCCAACTTGAGAAATAATAAAAACCAGCTGGTTTCCAGTTCCCCACCTACTTTAAATTGCCTAATAAGGCTGGATAAAGACAACCTAGACAAATGCTGGACATGAGCTGGCAAAGGGCGTTTGCAGCCCAGAAATCCAATTGTGTCCTGGGCTCATCTCCCAGAGGGGGAAACAGGAAAGGGGGAAATTCTGTCCCTGAGCCCTGTTCAGGTGAGACCCCACCTGCAGAGCTGCCCCAGCCCTGGGACCAGCCCAGGGAGCAGCTGGAGCTGCTGGAGAGAGCCCAGAGGAGGCTCCAGGATGAGCAGAGGGATGGAGCAGCTCTGCTGGCAGCAAAGGCTGGCCCAGCTGCCATTGTTCAGCCTGGCCAGGAGAAGCTTTGGGCTGAGCTCAGGGTGGCCTTGCAGGGCCTGAAGGAGCCCCAGGAAAGCTGGAGAGAGACAATTGCCAAGGGCTGCAGGGCCAGGAGCCAGGGAATGGCTTCAGACTCCCAGAGAGTGGGGTTAGGTGGGATATTCTAAAAAAATTCTTCTCTGTGAGGGTAGTGAGGTCCTGTCATGAATTTCCCAGAGAAGCTGTGGCTGCCCCATCCCTGGAACTGTTCAAGACCGGGCTGAGCAACCTGGGATAGCAGAAGCTCTCCCTGTCCATGATAGGGCATTCGGAGCCTGGTGATCTTTAAGCTCCCTTCCAATCCAAGCCATTCAATTTTTCTTTCTGTGATTCTATGATAGATGATATTCCATTTTTTTCTTTCAGAAATTTCCACAACAGCCTTATAAGTAGGAATTGCCTCACGCACAAAAGCACCAATGCCTTGAAGTGAATATTTTGCTACATCAATTGAAGTCCTCTGTTATTGTCTTTCTCTTTCAGCAATTTTTTGTGAAAAGAAATTTTCCATTTATTTGCCATTACTATTTTGTTGCTTTCTGCTGCTGTAACAACCAAAGCCTCTGTCTTGTTCCTGTAGTGATGGTGTTTTCTTCCCCCCATCATCTCTACCTCTAGGGTCTGTAGAACCTCTGGTTGGTCCTTCGGCTGGCTGTGTAGAAGCAGTATCCACTGCTCATTATTCTGGAGAAAAAGTTGAATTTATAACTAAAGAGCACCCAGAAAAGTCTTAAAAATAATATGCATTCAAAGACAATTTTGGGTTTTTTTTGCATGGAAACATATTTCAGAGCTACTATATGTTTCTGGCCTTAAAAAAGCTGCTTCATGTGATGCCTTGTGCTGTAGAGTTCATTCAGGTTCAATTGTGGCATCAGAGAGAACATTTATTTAGTGTTGCTGAGAAAACCATTGGCTATGAAATGTGAGAGGTGGATACAGTGCCTGGCAGCTTTGTACCAGGCAAAAGGGCTGGCAGTGGGAAAACTTTCCCAATGGAAAGGTTGTCCCAACCTGACTAATACAGGATTTATGAGTCATGACAAAATTTTGTTGCCCTAAAGATGCTACCATAAAGCCAGGAAATTTTTCCAAGGCATTACATGAAAGGGAGATTATCCACCGGTGCTTCATGTAAAGTTTGCAGCCAGATTTCATAACAGGACTGGTTTGGATTTTCCTAAGACTTCATTACCATTGTTATTCTTTCAAGTGGTATTAGGTTCTGTGTGTCAGTGAATTGAAATCAATTTATCAGTGATGCACCCCATCCCCAGCATTCAAATCCCATGATATTTGCAGGGATATTAATCATCCCTCAGGTTTGTTGCTTTGAGCCCTCATTTTTAAAGAAACCTAAATGTTAAAGAAGGCAGAGGTGGTTAGAAGGGTGATAAATAAAATTGTGCTGGAAATATTTGAAACAAAGCAGAGGAAATCTTCCCACAGTGATTGTCTGGGCCTTGTCCTTCAGACCTTACACAATCACTGAATGGATTCCTGAGGCAAAGCAGGATTGATTCACCCCCCACCCCCCACACCTTGTCACAAGATCTGTTTAGTCTGTAATGTCAGAAGGATGTATTGACAGGAACATTCATTTGCTTTTTGCCCCTATCCTATCTATAAAAACTGCCAGCAATATCCAGGAGTCTGGTGCAGGGCAAGCAGGGGCTGTGTGAGGATCTCAGTGATGCTGCAACTGAGGAAAAAATGACCTGCACACTTAGGTTTGTTTTTCTCTATGTGTTTCAGGCAGGAGCTTAGAAAAACCTTGTCCTGAGTAGAATTAAAACAGGAAGTCTTTATCCCTGGTTCAATGCTTTAGTATTTAGAAATCTCTCCAAGTGCCTGGTTTCCTTGGAAATTTTGGATTTGCCTTTGGATACTTTGCTCTGCAGCTCAGTTTAACCACAGGTGACAGCTACCTACTCCCTTCCCTCAAACTGTCCCTAAAGACTGGGAGTAAGGCACAGTTTGTGCAGTGGAAAGCCTCAGAAATCCAGAATTAGGTGGGAGGGGATAGGGAAGCCAACTCCAGCAAGGTGGAAAACTGAAGGTCCTGTCTCCAGCCTCCTGTGTTTCCTGCCTACCTGGGGTAAGGGCACTGATAGTTCCCTGCAGCTCCTGCTGGCTGGGATCTGGATCAGATGCCTCTTTTGACTAAAGCCTTGTAGCTGCAATAAATATAAACCAATTTATGCAATAGCTTGGCAATACAGAGCAGTGCCCACCAGGGAAGCTGCCCGTGACCCCAGCAGTGTTTTATCAGCCGTTCTGGAGAGGATGCTCTTTCCTGCACTGCCTTACTTCTTCTTCTCACCAAGCCCCACAAGGTGCAGCCTGATTTTAATGAAGTTTTAAACAGAGAGCATGTTCATCTTGGAGAAAATGGGGGAAGAAATGGCTGTATCACTTTAAGGATGTAAAAATGAAAAGGCTGTTCATTTCTTTCGTATTTTTCCTAGCCTGTAATTATTCCTAATCAAACTACAACAAACAGTAAACACTAAAAATGAAATAAACGCAGTGACAGTTTGCCAATAACGAGCAGAAAATGTTCCATCTGTCTAGCAGTGAGTAAAATGTGTGTAATTACTGCTCATTTTTCTTCTAATTACTGAGTTATTAGTTTAAAGCTTACGCACAACTGGTGAACAGTGCCGACTACCCATTCTCTAATTACAGCCCCTGCTTTGCTGTGCTTGAAATCAAGAAAAGCAAAAAGCAGAAAATTTGCATTTGAAAAGAGTTATCTGAATTAACCCCTCTGGTAAGAGCATCTTTTCAGTTTTGGCGTCACAGGTCAGCCACTTGGCTGACAGAATCAGTGTCTGCTTCTATCAGCTGGAGATTCACGTCTCAGTGGGATTATCATCTCTCTCTTTTTTCCCCCCCCCCTTATTTTTCCCAAGCCTACATTACAATTTCTAATTTCAAGAAGGTTAACGAATGCTCTGAAGTGGATGGTAGGTCAAGGGCAGTAATTCCTGTGAGGGAGCAAAGGTTGTGACAGCCACTGGTTAGTAAGACTTGTTTCACTTTGTGCTCCTTCTTCTTTATCTGATTATCTCCAGGTGGGTCAGATGTGGGTCTGTCTGTGCTTCAGCCTGCTCTTTAGCACAGAGAGAGCTGAGCCACCTTTCTCTGTCCTCCTCAGGCTCTCTCAGAGCCAGGCTGTGCCTGAGGTGACAGAGATGGTTGCACATCTCGTGTGTGATCTCTGTTGGGTGTCAGAATCCATCCCTTCACAGGGGCTTTGGGGTCATCAGAGAAACACAGAATGGTTTGTGTTGGAAGGGATCTGAAAGTTCATCTGATCCCAAACCTCCTGCCATGGTCAGGGACACCTTCCACTATATCAGGGTGCTCCAAGCAACATCCAGTGTGGCCTTGGGAACATCCAGGCATCCAGGGACAGCCACAGCTGATCTGGACCTCTGCCAGGCCTCCCCACCCTCACAGGGAACAATTTCTTACTAATATCTAATCTAACCTTACTCAATCTGAAGCCATTCCCTGGCTCCTGGGCCTGCAGCCCTTGGCAATTGTCTCTCTCCAGCTTTCCTGGGGCTCCTTCAGGCCCTGCAAGGCCACCCTGAGCTCAGCCCAAAGCTTCTCCTGGCCAGGCTGAACAATGGCAGCTGGGCCAGCCTTTGCTGCCAGCAGAGCTGCTCCATCCCTCTGCTCATCCTGGAGCCTCCTCTGGGCTCTCTCCAGCAGCTCCAGCTGCTCCCTGGGCTGGTCCCAGGGCAGGGGCAGCTCTGCAGGTGGGGTCAATTTGATTTCTGGGCTGCAAACGCCCTTTGCCAGCTCATGTCCAGCCTTTGTCTAGGTTGTCTTTATCCAGCCTTATGATGGAAGGCAATTTAAAGTAGGTGGGGAACTGGAAACCAGCTGGTTTTTATTATTTCTCAAGTTTGAACAACTTTGGGCACAGGGACACCTCCACTCATCTGCATCCCAGCCCAGCACAGGGAGGTTTCTGCACCCCAGCACCCATGGACAGGGCATTTCCAGCCTCTCATCCACCAGCTGATCCCAGGTGGGTTGATTTCCTTTGTGGGCAGTTCAGTGTGAGAGGTGAACAACTGAGAACAGCCCCAGTTTGGTCGTTTTAAAAAGCCTGGTGATCGTGTTATTTGCCATGATTTTTTTCTTGAAATAGATGAAAAGAGGAAGAAGTCTGGGGGAGATACAAATAGCTGAACAACAGAGGTTATCAGCTAAGCAGTTTCTGGGATTGCACCTCAGAGGGATCTGAGAAGGACAGCAAGGCAGATTTCCTGGCCAGGAGAGTGATATTCACAGCATGGGATCCACACTTCTACTGGGTGACATTTAGAGGCTCATGGGTGCAAGTTGGGCGTGCTAGGCTCTTGCAGGCAGCCTTTTAATCATGTGCTGTCTTTTTAGGGTACTGGTATTGGGAAGAAGAGTGAAGCCACAGGTGAAAATTATGCAATAAGACACCAGAAAAATCTGATGTAGACGTGCAACAGTGAAATTCTTTTCTCTGCATGAGCTCTGCACTGGTTTAGGTGGGGAAATCTCCTGCTTTAGCAGCTCAGCATTAAGTCAGAGCAGTTAGGATGTGCCTTGTCCTCTCATACACCAGTTGTTCCAGCTGAGGCAGCATGGATTTCACTGCAGATGGCAAAAACCTCTCTGGAAGCTGAGGAAGTGTGTAGGCTTCACATTGTCTTGACTAGATTGCTATCAACACATGAACTATTCAGTACAAAAACTTCTCTTTCAATTTGCCCCAAAAGAAAAACTCATTTTTCTCTAGCTGGTGTCACTGCTGGCGCACAAGGTGTGACTTAAACTCTGTGAGGAGCCCAAAGAGTATAAAAATATAACAAAAAGCTGCCATTCCTTAACACAGGGATCCTTGGATGACTTTGAATCCTCAAATTTTAAACCCAGCTGTTACCAAAGTGGGATTTAAGGGAGGATGTGCCCACCCACATTTACATTCCTTGAGGACTTCTGGCAATGGATGCAAACACTTAAACAAAATTAAATACTAATTTTATTAGTATTTAGACTATAAAAGTAGGAGTCTGGGCCCCATATTTATGGGATTGCCCTAGCTGTGGAAATAGTATTTTTAAAACAGTGATGAGCGATGCAAAATATTGTTTGGGATAAACTGTCATCAAAAAATCAACACTTTTTTGGGTTTGGTTTCATTTTTTTTTTTCTTTAGGTGTTGCTCCTGGGTTTAAAAGAGCATTTGCACATTTTCTTGCCTGAGGAATAAGTCTGAGGAGAATGAATTATTCTCTTGCATTCACACCTGCCAGTATCCACAGCAGCCTTGTCTTGATGGGAGCCTGCAACTCTCATAAATGTCACTGAAAAATGCTTACCTAAGGAGGAGGGGGGAAGAAAAGATTCTGTACGTCCATCTAGTTTTAAGAAAAAATCCAAATACCCAGAATCCTTAAATGAAAGACTTTTCCAGGTCTGCACTGGCTGGGTGGGGAGCAGGGTGGGTTTGGTGATGCTTTTAACCTTGCCATGAAAATGGAGGTGCAGGTAGCAAGAGGTTGGGATTTGAGGAAAAAGATGGATGAGAAATAGAAATATATTTAAGCCATTTTTCTCTATGACTCGGGAACTAAAGCTTTCCTACTTCTTTTCAGTCCTGAATAAATGCATTTGCTTCATGGGCTCACATGCATATTATGCATAATCCTTTAGATATGCTTGCCAGCTGTGTGGTAGAGATATGGGCTGCTGGGACTTTGCTACATTAAAAATGGTGGCGATACTTCACCAAAAAAAGAGCAGAAATGGAATAATTATTTGCATAATCTTTCTAGAGTCACCTAGATTTCTTGAAAGCAGCTTAACATGTTTGGAATAATCTATTAGGGAAATATTAAAGGAAAAATATCCCCTTTTCCTATGGACCATATATATTTTTATTTTTTGCACTTGGTCTAAAGGATTGGAATTGCTTTATTCTCATTTTAAGAATGTTTTATTTCATAACAATAGCTTGCATTTTAAATACTGTGAGTTCATTTGCTTCCTACAGAATAATAGGGGAAAAAATTAAGTTTTTCTGACAAATGAGCTCACAGCAACTTATTTTTACCACACTTTTTGTTTTTTTTCCCCCAAATATTGTTTATTTTCCGCTTGTTATTTATGACCTTTTGTTCTTTGCTTTTAATGCTTTACCTAGAAGAGAATGCTTACATCTCTGCAGAATGTCAGGAAGAATGTGAACACTATGTAGATATGTAACCTCCACCATATTTAGTTAATTTACGTTCTTACAATAAGAAAGACTTTATTTGTGTAAGACTTTTATTTTTATTGTCTATTTAAAACATCATTCTCTCCCATGTTGTTTTGTCTTCCCCTCACCCCCCTCTTCCCCTTCCTCCCAGCAACTGAGATGAAAATTAAGTCACAGAGGAGAGATATTTTTTCTCACAGATTTTTAGGTCCCTGTGTAGTTTTGGCTCAGAGAACAGATGTTCTTCCAGAGAAGGAACAAAAAAATCCACTTTTTCTAATATTTTCAGGGTTGATTTTTTGTGCTTGCAATGTAAACATCCAATATTTACAATCTAAATGTCCAGCAGAGCAGTGTAAATATCCAATACCAAATCAAAATTGATGCACCTCACAGATGTTATTTTTTAATAAAAAGGTGTTCAAACACTTTGGTGAATTGATAAGATGGGGGGCACCGTGGATAAATAAAGACAAAATGTTTTGCACAGAAACACCAGCACTTTAATCTGTGTTTCTATTGAACATTATGTTGTGGCATTTAATTTCTATATTCCCATGAAAATAAGGATAAAAAGGGCTGGTTGGTGCTTTTTAATCATCTCAGTGGGTTTCAAATCAAACAACTCTTTAAGAGTACTTGGAAGCATGAAACAATTGTCCTATCTCCATCAGATAAATCCTTTCGTGTTTTCAGGAGCTACATCACTCTCTCCTGCACCTGCTAAATTTGTCAGGGTTAATCTATTTATAGGCTACAGTTTTTTTTACCCAAGAAAGATGCATTTATTTTAATAACAAGCATTTTTACACCCATTAGCTTGCCCCGTGTTTAAGACCATTTGAAATGTGTTTATTTCTGTTCCAGCTTGAGGAGATTCTTGATCGCTTGGGAATGAGAAAAAAATAAATCTGATTTAAATTTTGCAACCTCAAGTTCCTTGCACTTCATACAAAACAGTATGAAATAGTAAAAATAAAAATAATAGTAGAAGTCTATGATATCATCCACTAAGAAGAAAGCTTTGAAAATAACTATTTCAGTCATTTAGTGCTCTTGGAAATGGAGGAAGAGTGAGGAATTTAGAGGCAATGAATATTCCTTTGCCAACATAAAAAAACCAAAACCATAATTTTTTTTTATTAAGGCTTGTGAGATGGTGTTACAAAGCATACAGTAATGAAAACAAAAAGTAAAAGCTGTAAAGTGTAGCTTCGTCTCGTCATAAAATTTAAAGAAAAATAAATTTGTGGGGTAGTTAACATCCTTTATAATACAAAGATAATTATCGCTTTTATTGTAAGTGTAACATATGTGAGGATGTTTGTTTAACTCCCCAGTTGTCAGACATGAGGTTGAAAGTTTTTAATAGCCTCTGGGTATCAACTCTACAGCCTCAGGCTGCTGTTTGTAATTTAATATGAGTAATTTATTATGAAGAGAGAAAAAACAAGAATTGCCCAGTAGCTATGAAAGCACATTTACATTATAATTATTAGGCACATAACAGCTCAAAATAGATAAAAGGAATTTTAGAGGAGCATTGGCAGTAACAATAGTATCATCTGCTAAGATAAAGCAGGGAAATGTAGCTCTAGAGAAATTACTTGTGAGGGGAGCAGTGGTTATAGTCGAAAGGTCATCCCCATCTCAGCTGCTGACTTGGTGTTAATGCAAACCACTCATGGGAAGTTGTGTGTAACTTGGAAATATCATCTTTCTGAGCTCTCTGAGGCTGTGTGCTGATAGGTATGAATGAGAAAGGAAGGGTTTTCAGGGCACACTGCTGTACTGGCACCAGTATATCTGAAGGTGATTTCTAATTTTGCCTTTTTTAATTGAATGTTTCCATTTTTGGTAAGCTCGTTTTTAATTAGGAGTTAATATTGTGAAGTAGGTAGTGGTCCTCCCCTGACAACTCAGTCCTGTGAACCAGACTTCCCAGAAGTGCTTGGCTGAGGAGCAGCCACCTGGATCCCAAGTTTGCAAAGGATTGGTGTTCACTGCTCTCAGCAGAACAGCTTCAAAACTCCCTGACTGTCTCTGCTGGGACTGATTACTCCCATGGAGATGCTGGCATCTCCATGTATTTCCTCCACATTTTAATGTCTCAAAATCTGAGATAAAATCACACAGCTGGCCTTCTAGGCAGTTTAGAAGATTCCAAAGTCTTGCTTTCTGTATGTGACGCAGATTTACCTCGTGTGTGGCATCCTAAATAACCACAGGCATGGCAGCCTGAGAGTTCCTAGGAGTGTTCCCTGTGGTGATTTCTCTCCTCTGCCTCCCCCAACATTTTCCTTGTAGTTTCTTCTGTACCAATCATACTTCCCAGTCCTGTGCACATGTCCTCAACAGACCTCTGAATGCCTGCTCAGGGTCCTCATCCATCATGGTTTGTTGAGGGGAGTTATTTACTGGCTTTCAAAAATGTCTGGACAATGTTTTTAGGCACAGGGTGGGATTCTTGTGTCTGTGTCCTATGCAGGGCCAGGAGTTGGCCTGTGATTATCCTTATGGATAGCCTTATTATCCTTATGGGCCCCTTGAAAATCAGGATGTTCTAGGATATTATGAAAAGTCTCATTGTGCACTTCCACAAGTTGATGGAAGTTGATGGTTTTTGTCCTCTTCCTGCTCCCTGCCCTGGATACCCAGCAATTCATTAGTGCCAATCTTTCCTGTGGGTCCTGCCTTCTGGAGCAGCTGTGCTCATGGATGTGTGCCTGTCCATTTTTAACAAGTTTATCCCATCCCTGGTGCCCTCAGAAGGAATTGCATCCTTTTCCAGGTCATCTTATGGAGGCACTGCTGACCACACTGCCGGAACGATGTCTGTGCTGAAACTCTGTTTTTTGCTGTCACTATGAATTCTGCAGCCTGCACGTACCTGCTCCTGTCAGGATCCTGCAGAGGAAGGCTTGTAAGGTCTCCAGGTCCTGTGTGATTCCACGATTCCTCAGGGGTGTGGTACACAATGACACGTGGCTGTGCATTACCTGGTTACAACACAAACAGAAACTACTCCTTACCCAGGGGATTTAAGAGTCGCTATCCTTAGAGAGTATTATCACCAGGATACCTCTTAATTTTGTTTTATTTTTGCACAACCATACGCTGAACACATTTTTTCTAAGGCTTGAAGAGCTTGAAAGTGTCCCTTTCTTTCCTGCAGTGAGTCTGTCCTAATGCAGCAGTGACCTAGGGGAAAGCACATCCAACAAGGCAGTGAAATCTGCAAGTGCACATCTGGGGATGCCAAGGGGGCAATAACATCCAAAATTGCTGGAATAAAATAGGAGGCTGTGGCAGAAAGATGATGCATGCAATTCAATTCAAAGTGCAGTGGAACTACAAAGGAAAATCCAGGAGCAAATAAGATTTTTAAAAGATGCTTATCATAGCAACCTAATCAAGATAATGGGATTACTGAGCAAACCCTTTAAAATCATTCTCACAGATATTACACACCATTTGTCATATCATTAAATGCAATTTGAAAATGGCTGTCAGGTATACAGCAGAGTCTGTGTTCTCTCCCTGTGTGGAATTCTCATACAATTTAAACAGAAAAAAAATAGAAGTGCTGCTGTTCAGGACATAGAATTGGACTTAAGGAAGCAGCCACAACCACTGCAGACCCTCAGTACATGATTAAGTGCTTCCCTGCACTGGAATCTTCATTCTTTAATTCAACTTCACCTTTAATAACATTTGCAAATTCTTTCATCTACTCTGCATCTTTAATAAGAGATGTCGAGTAGTAAAGCAATCACTTTTGACAAGAATTAAAGCATATTTGCTTCAGTTTAGGGTGGTTTAAGGTTACTCATGATGAAAATGAGCAGCATGGAAAGGTTTTGCTTGAAGTTCTTTCTTTTCTTCAAGTTTCCAAGGCACGTCTGTCTTGAAAACGAAGTCACATAACTATGTCATGTCAAGCAACTGTTTTCTAATTCTGCTAGTAGAGACGTGAACATATTTAAGTGAGATAGAAACAATTTGAATTCATGTTGACTGGATGCTTCAATTACTTAATTCACAAAAAATATGAAAAAAGTATAATAAAATTGTGAAAAAAAATATTATGCACCCTGATGCAATGAATTTTTTTAAACAGAACATGACACCTAAATGAGATGAAACAGTAGGGGAGAACGACCAATAACCATTGCTACCTTCACTAACTTCTGTGGAGTTGTTATGTGATTTGTATTTTAAGGGGCTGACTAGCAGAGATTTTAACATTTGAGTTGCACTCTTGATGAGTGATTTTAGTGTATGCTGCACTCAGCTGAAACTCTTCCTCACATTTTGGGGTACATCTTAATGCCATAGATTCACTTGAGTTGCCTGCTATCCTCATTCCTTCCTTTTAAAATGGGAAGAGCATCAAGAACAAGGTGGTCAGATATGTGTGTTTACTTCAGGGTATTAGGTTGTTTTCTCGTGTTTGGTAGAGGACCTGTAATTCCCTATTTCCTGAACCCTGGGAATCTGTTTGGTGGCCCAGGCTGGAGAAGAGAAGGTTGTGTGGACACCTCAGAGCAGCCTTCCAGTGTCTGAGGGGGCTCCAAGGAAGTCAGAGAGGGGCTCTGCATCAGGAACTGGAGTGACAGGACAAAGGGAAATGGCTTCAAATCGAAAGAGGGGAAATTTAGGCCAGGTATTAGGAAGAAATCCTTCCCTGGGAGGGTGGGCAGGCCCTGGCACAGGGTGTCCAGAGCAGCTGGGGCTGCCCCTGGATCCCTGGCAGTGCCCAAGGCCAGGCTGGACATTGGAAGCACCTGGGACAGTGAGAGGTGTCCCTGCCATGGCAGGGGTGGCACTTTCAGATCCCTTCCAACCCAAATCCTTCTATGGTTCTGTAATTTAGCATCCTCCAGTCAGCTATTGGATTACTGGATTTTGTTTGCTTGCCTGATGGTAGGAAAGTCAGCCATGACTTTTTTGTTCACGTGTGCTGTGAAAGAGTCTGGAGCCACCAACTGCTCAACTGAGTGGTGTCTAGGAAAAAAAAATAAAAATTTGTAACCCTCTTATTAGCACTATAAATGACTTTACTGGCAGCATCAAATTTGTTTTAGACATCCCAAGGGATATGGAGTGTGCCTGTATGTTATGGGAATAAAGTTTTTGTGTCACCAGCCTTCTTCAAATTCTGTTTGAATTCAGTTGTAGTAGTTCTGTGAGCATCTACACACAGAAGGTCATGCTGTTGCTCTAATTAGGGCCTGTCATGTAATTAGCTGCAACTGTTTAGAAATACTGATGTCAAGTCTCTCGTTTGATATGGGAAATTTGTCACTGCTGAATTAACTGTGGGCAGGAGAAGCTATACAAAGGTAACCTCCATATTACTGCTTAAAGAGTGCTTGAGACAATTTTGAGGAAAGCAAATATGCTTAATTACCAAAAAATCAATTACCAAAAGAAGCACCTTGGTGCCCAGCACAGTTTTAACAGGAATGAAATTGTCTTGGTAGAAGAAACCACTTCAAATATGAGAAGATTTTTTATTTTTTTTTTAATGTGAATAGCTATGAAAATAATTTACCTGAACTAATCATTATAGGTCAGGATCAAAATGTGAGATATACTTGAGTATTAAAAAAATAGATTAAATTATTAAAAAAGGAGTAATTTGTGTAAGAGCAGCTCAGGACAGAGGAAGTTGACTAATGTAATACCGCAGAATTGCCATTATAGAATGATTGCTGTTAATTTTTTGATTACCCAGTAATGGAACAAGCAGTACAGTGATTAACTGGCTCATAGAAGAATAGGGAGCAGTTAATCTGAAGCAGTGCTGTCATAAAATCCAGAAAAACTCTGAGCTGGATTGCTGCAGATAAGTGGCTGCTGTGGATGCTATGTAGGGCACAGGAACCAGGGCAAAAATGAATGTAGGCCCAGCAGGGATCCAGAGCAAGAGTTAAACAAATAATGCCTGGCCATTATAGTGCATTGTTGTGTCAGAGGTTTGAAAGCCGTTGTGTAACAAGAATCTTTGGACAGCCTTCCACGCCTACTGTTTTAAATCAATCTTTTGTTGCAGAACTGAATGGATTGTATATGCAGAGCTAATTCCTCTGAAAATCTGATTGTTGGGATTTTTTTTGCATCCTGATCGGAGGTGGCGTGACAAAATGAGTAATTCCTACCTGGCCATGGTTTGATAAGCAAGCTGGGGAGAGGAAAGAGAAGAGGTTTATTTTTGCTTTCTTTCACATCATCACAGAATGGTCAGGCTGGAAGGGACCACGGTGGCTTTTTGGTGCCAGCTCCCTGCTCCAGCAGGGCCATCCCAGAGCAGCGGGCACAGGGCTGTGTCCAGAGGGCTCTGCAATATCCCCAGGAGGAGACTCCAGCCCCTCTCTGCTCTCTGCTCAGGGCTGGGCACTGCCCAGGGCACAAGCTGTGCCTCCTGTGCAGGGGGAATTGCTGGGCTCAGCCCCTGCCCGTGGCTCTGGTGCCATTGCTGGGCCTGGAGCAGAGCCTGGGCCTGCTCTGCCCCTCCTGCACCCAGGGACAGCCAGGGATGGACAGGGATGGACAGGGATGGACAGGGATGGACAGGGATGGACAGGGATGGACAGGGATGGACAGGGATGGACAGGGACAGCCAGGGATGGACAGGGACGGACAGGGATGGACAGGGATGGACAGGGATGGACAGGGATGGGACAGCCAGGGATGGACAGGGACAGCCAGGGATGGACAGGGATGGACAGGGACACCCAGGGACAGCCAGGGACAGCCAGGGCTGAGGCCCCTCTCAGCTGGGGCTCCTCTCCAGGCTGAGCAGCCCCAGCTCCCTCAGCCTTTCCTGGGCACGGAGATGCTCCAGGCCCTTCCTCAGCTCCAGGAGCTCCTGTCCCTGCTGTGCTGAGGAGCCAGGGTGTGGACACATTACCCCAGACTCTTTTATTTTAAGGAAATACTTTATTTTAAAGAAATATTGTGACCACCAAAAAATTTATTTGATTGTGTTCAAATTAAGAGGACATATATTGGTCATTGCAGCATAGCTGAGAAAGCAGCAGAACTTCTGCATACCAGAGGTATCATTCTGTTGACAGTAAAACATTCTTGGTGTCTGTCATTTGAGACCAACTCGGGGGTGAGAATCACCTGAAACTATAACCTTGCCTGATTTGTGGACTTCGTGTAGCTGTTATTTAGTTTTGGCAGAAGATATTGCCACCTTTCTCCTCCCCATTGCCATCCTCACTGAAAGAGCAGAGATAAATATTCCTCCTCTTGCTGCACATAATAGGACTATAAATCACTCTGCCCCAAATTTCTCCTGAATAATGAACCCCCTGTTAGAAACATCTCTGAAACTCTCACCTCTAAAGCCGAATTTTGGGAATACAGAAAAAATACTGGCTGATGGTGACAAGGCAACCAGGATATTGTAGAACACAATTCTCAGTGGCCAAATTCCCCCTGGCTCAGTGACACTAACTTGCAGTAAGGCAAAACTGAAGGGCCCCAGCTGATGGCAGAAGGTGACACTTCAGATGTGCTCACCACATCACACCTGCCTTGCTCTGGCAGCTGCAAGTCTGAGGGAAGGTGCTCTAAATGAGCCTCACGTGGTTTTTAATTCCAGGCAGCACCAAGGGCAGCTTTGAGCACTGTCAGCTTCAGAGGTGTTTTGTGCTGGTTGCTCAGGTGACTGTTAAATACTCAAAAAACTTCTCTGTCTGTACACTCCAAGCTGGTGGCAGCTGTGGGTCTGTTTATCGAGCACTTACACCTGTGTGCACTGGAGATAGAGCCTGCTTGCACAAAACTCTTTCAGAAATAGTGCAGATTTCATATTTACCTTTGCTAATCCGTGTGCTTGGGGGTCATATTGGAAAAGGGGATGAGCAGGTGTTGGTGGGAGCAACACCACTCATGCACAAAGGAACAGCCTGGAAGGTCAACACACCCCGTTTTGAGGTTCGTATTTTGGTGGTATTTACTTTTTATGAGCCTGTATGAAGGCAAGATTAAATAGCTTTGATTTTGAGACTGTAATTTATATAGCTTGGCTCCTATCCCCTTTCTAACACTAAAATTTTCTTTGAAGAGATGATACATTTGTTGTAGATGAAGTCTCTATTAATTTTTCTTTGTTTAAATCAGATTTGTGGAACATGGAGCACTCATTTTATCTCAAAGTGATGCAAAGTATTACGAAATATATACAGTAGCTAAATATTTACCTTTATTAATTGTTTTAAGTAGTACATAAATGAAGAAGGAATTGCTTTTAGCAAACTATTTAAAAAATCTCTGCCTTGCAGCTTTTCTTGTTTATTCTCTAAGACTCTGGACAACTCTTATGTTTTAAAAGTACATTCTCATATTCCCTATTTATTCCAATAAACTGTGATTTCCATCTATAAACACCTTCAGGCCTTATTTTCTTATAGTTGCAAAGTAAAACAGAATAATATTGTAGTAATGGCCAAATTTCGTATGCTAAAACAGAACAGTATTTTGAAGCACTAATGGCACCTAAATTTTTCTTAGTTTAATGGAGGAAATTAAAATTAAGATGGAGTTTTATGGAGACAAAACTGTTGAGGAGGCCTTGTGTCAGTGGTGCCTCTTGAGAAGACTGAAATAGGCTTTTGAGCATCCCTGCAAAGACAGAAGGAAAATCAGTGTTCTGCTCCTTCTCTGATCTCCTCTGTTCCCTCAGACTGATTTTGATCCTTCACTGTTCACGATGTTGCACCTTTAAACACCACATGAAATAGTTTTATCACCCAGCTGCCAGTGCCAAGAGTTATAAAACCATTTAAAGTGGTTGGAAGGGACAATACAGATCACCCTGATCCAGCCCTGCTGCCATGGGCAGGAAACCTTCCACTGGATGAGATTGCTCAGAGCTCCATCCAACTTGGGCCAGATTTCTAAAAATGAATAAATTTCTAAAAATAAATAAATTTCTAAAAATAAATAACAATAAATAGTAACAATAAATGATAAACCACGTGATAGGTGCATATAAGCCACATAGAAAAAGATACTTTTAATGTGTAGTTAGCAATATAAAAGAAATAAAAATAAAAAATAAAATTAAAATTAAAATTAAAAAAAAAAAAAAGAAAAAAAAAAAAAGAAAAAAGTAAGAAAATCAGTACAGGATGAAAATTCAGGGTAACACAGAGAACTTGGTGGCCTGGCAGCTGCCGAGTGGGGGAATAGCAAACACACTTTGCAGCAGGAGCAGCACAGAGCACTCTTCAGTAGTGTTTGCTTTACCTTTCCCAGTGTTTGTCAACAGCAGATGTGTTCAGGAAGCTCAGAATCTTGCCTGGAAGGGGAGAAGTGTGACTCAGTGAGTGACAACTGGTTTATAACTTTGAATAATAATTTTAAAAAAGCCATTCCCCCAACAAAAACAGTGTTAGAGGAGAAAAATCAGACTGAGAACAATGTGTCCTTCCTTATGAGCTATTTATTTCATACTGCATTTATATTTTTATTTAGAAGCCAATGGTTATCACAGACTTGTCTCACCATTCAAATTACACAGTTTAATCTGTATATTTAAAATTTCTTTACTATGCTATACATTGAATACTTAAACACATTCATATATTTTCAGTTACTAAAACCACAGGAATTTCTATTGCAGTCTTACCAAAGTGTGTTAAAATAGACAGTCATTGTCCCCATCCTTGCAAAAAATTGTAATAGCTGATATTTTCACCTCAGAGACTCTTTCAGGGAAACTGAAAATTTTGCAATTTCCTTTTAATTATCATATAAATTAGCTATGCTTCTGGGAAGGGTGGAGTTGGAGAGTAAATGGTAAAGGTTTTGGTTATTTCACTCAGTTGTTAATATTTTAATGTTAGCTGCCATCTGTAGAAGAAAATGAGAGTGTTAAAATTCCTGCATAGTCAAATGCCTCAGGGACAGGTCAGGAAATAAAAATTGAGGCGATATTTAGCCATTGCAGGGCCATGCTATAAATTACAAAATATTAAACGGCACAATCTTCTTTGTGGCAAGGCAAGACTAAAATGAAGGCAACAAAAGCCTACTTTAGCATCTCATACTGCAAGCAGGGACATAAACTTTTTCATAAAGTGTCATCAACTTTATTGAAAAGTTACCATCCTTGCAGGTTGTAGCACCTAAATTACAATTTTCAGTACCTCATTTTAGAATAACCTGAACAGGGGGTTGGGGAGCTGGATATATTCCTCACTCAAAAACTTCAAAAAAGAAATAAAATATGGAAAGAAAGAGCAGGGCCTGCATCATCTTAGTGGTTGCCTCTCTGATTGTATTCCCAAAACTGGAAGTGAAAGCTTTTCTCTTTTCTATGTTTTTGAGTCTATTTTTTAACAAAACACATAGTGGAAAAAGGATCTTCCTCAGTTTCCTATGATCAACAACAAACTCCATGTACAATTTGAGGCCCAACATTAATTTTGATTTATGAGTGTGAGGAATTTTCCAACTACACACTTGGGGTGCTTTTGCTTTTTTTTTTTCTTAATTTTTGCATTGCACAGCTGGTTAAAGCAATAGCAATGCTCCAGTCCCCCAGGGAAAGGTAAAAGGACAGCTTTGTGCCTTAAAGAAATTATAAAACTTAGGGTTTTTTCTCCTTATTCTGCCTCTCTCCACATTTTTTTGTAGAAATTTCTTCCTCCAGCATCCTCTGAAACCCTTTGAGGCAACTGAAGGCTGAAAAAGGGAAGAAATAGAAAAAAAAATAGAGACAAAAAGGATTAGGAAAATTTAAAAGGGATGATGGGAAAAAGAAATAGGCAGGTCTGTCCTGTCAACACATCAACAAAAATATGAAGGTTTGTAGTTCTAGAGCAGAAAATGGTATCCAGTTCCTGCTGGAAGCTGATGGCAAGTTTGGAGTGGAGAGCTGTGCTAGTGAAAAGTCAGTTTTCAGAGAGACAAGGGAGGAGAAAAAAGAACAAATTTAAAGAGATTTCTTTTTTCCTGCGGATTTGTGAATTCTCTGGGAAGGCTGCTATTTCCTTTCCCTTTTGAAGCTGTTAAATTGCACAGAGAATGGCAGGAGCTGGCGTTCAGATGTCACGTCACCAAAACTCAGCAGTCTGCAAAGCAGGATCCCTCTCAAGACTGTCAGTGTGGGATTTAGCCCACCACACACAAACATCTACATGGAAAATGTGTGTCCCTGAGCCATGTTATCTTCTCATTACAAAACAAGAGAAACAGACATTTCTATCATGTGATTTTTTGTTTTCACGAGTGTGACACTTCAGTTTGGTTAGAGAAATCATTCCCTAAAATCATGTGTGTTTATCCATCTGGTGTCAAGCAAGGCTGGGCTGAAGAACTTCACACATAGGTATTAGCAGTGAAGACATGGAATATCAGGAGAGATGAATCCAGGTTTTGTGCATAATTCTGAGGGCTCATGGTTCCCTTCATGAAGAAAGGATCTCCTGACTCCCCTCGAAGCATTGTGAGGGACAAGATTTCCTGATTTCCTTTCTGGCCCCTGTGGGAAGGCTCTTGTACCAATAAAATTCTTATGGAAAACCACATTACTCCTGAGAAAAAGACACTATGGAGAACAGAGTAGTGAGCCTCAGCCTGCCTGAGTTTATGTCAATAACTTTATCAGTAATCCCCTAATGAATGCCGTGGAGAAAGATTTTGTCTCCCGTATCATGTTCCACGGCTACCCCAATTGCACAGATTTTGGTAATGGCTGCAGGTGATTTGAACTGACAGGTTTAGAGGCACTGATACTTTGTGAAACCAGGACTTTCCTTTTAAAAGTGTAATTTGATTGTGTAATCCAAAGACAGCTGGAAGATATTGAATTTCCTTGCTACTTTAGAATGAACTATGAGGCCATGTGGTGGCCTCAAGCCACTGTCATTGCTTGAAAAACAAACAAAAAAAAAAGAAGTCCAATTCCCCCAAAATTTGGAATGTGTTGTGGTTATTTGTAACAGGTGTTTGTTTCCTTAGCAGGAACTTTTAGGAAATGGTTTTACTTTAAGAGAATCTTTTGAGGAATGCAGTGGAGAGCAATGAACAGTGGCAGGAACATCTGATGAGCTGTCCATAATCCCCATTCCCTGTTTCCCTGCACTGCTGTGAGGGAGAAGGGAGAGCTGGGAAGGAGGGAAAGGTGGGGGGAAGGTGTTTTTAAGGGTTTATTTCACTTCTCATTATCCTGATGTGATTTGGCTGGTACAAAAAAGTACAATTAATATCCCCAAGCTGAGTGTGTGCTGCCCATGATGGTATTTGGTGAGTGATCTCTCCCTGTCCTCATCTCAACCCATGAACTTTTACTGTGTTTTCTCTCCCCTGTCCAACTGTGGAGGGAAATGATAGAAAGGCTTTGATAGGTGTGGAGCATCCATCCAGGGTACACCCACTACACCATCCCTCATGGACAACCACTGATTAAATAATTAATGAACTAATTAAATTTAAACTAACTTAAAAATTAATTAAATTGTTCCTTTTTTAATGAGAAGACCCTCCATGAAAGACCCCCTTCTCTTTAGGTTTCTTCACTTCCAAGCAGAAAACCCAATCCAAGCCAGAGCCTTTGCATGCAGAAAACCATTTGTTTGCAGAGAATAATTCCTCCCCGGTGTTTGTCACATATTTATTTTGTCTCAGCACCATAAAAAGGGGTCTTGTTGCTGACTCAGAAGGAGCTCATTACAGAAAGACTTCACCTTTCAGCTGCAAAGGATGTTTCCTTGAAATGATAATGTAATGAGTGTTAGATCAGCCGTATGTAGCCGTTAGGCGATTCTTTTGATCGGCTGGAAATGCATTTGTTAAAAAGCTACTTTATTGATTTCCTGGCTGGTTTTTTGTACTGTTTGGATCATCTGTACACACACACACACATCACATCACATTTTCTACCACTTCAAAGCTGTTAATAAATTCACACTACTCAGGAGATTGAGCACGAAATGGAGTGAACTCTTTCTGTGGAGAACGATATTGTTCCAACTTTGATGGAAGGAGTCTTAGCAGCATGCTGAGTGTCTCCTTTAAAATATTTTTAAAACTATCTGCCACAAAGAGAGCAGAGTATGCTAAAGCAAAGGAATATTGCTCCTGGGGATATAAACATAGTGAGGGGTTGTGATTAAGCTTTGAGTAAGTCCAGAGAAGAAAATACCGCTGAGCTTGTAGAGGCTCAGTGTAGATCTTCTTCCCTGCTAACCTGCCCACATTTACATTTCCTACTTCATTGTTTTTATGATGTATTTGCAGTAAAAGTTTAGACACGCTGAGAGTTAAAGTGAAATGTGCTTCTACTGCTAGTACGATGCAAAATACCTCTAGTTAAATCACAGAATCAGAATCCCAGAATCCCAGAGGTCAGAAAACACTTCCAAGACCATCAAGCCCAATCTGTGACCCATTCCCACCTTGTCCCCAGCCCAGAGCTCTGAGTGCCACGTCCAGCCCTTCCTTGGACACTCCAGGGATGGGCACTGCAAAGCTCCCTGGGCAGCCCCTGCCAAGGCCTGGGCACCTTTTCCATGAGGAAATGTCCTGGGCTTTGTTGGCTTTGAATCTCTCGCAATTCCAGAATTCCAGTGATTGTGTTTAAGTGTGTTTTGTTTATTAGTTTTAAGATACTTTATCGTTTTATTTTTTCTTTCATTATGGCTTCAGTTTTGTTTGCTAACCTGCTGATATTCTTTTGGGATCACAGATCTGGGGAGCTCTTCTTGAATTATTTAGATGGGTCTTGTGACTGAAGCTCTTATGGAACTGTTCTAACTTCTGTGTTGGAATTCATCATTGGTTCTCTGGCTAAGGACATTCACACATCATTTCCTCCCTCTGAGTATAGTTACTAACCTGTATTTCATACCAAGGTGATGCCAGCATTATCAGGAAACTTTTACACCTATATGAAATAAAATCTACAATTTGCTGATGTATTTACGAGGCCATTCAAATGATCATGCTGCTTAATTAAGGGCTTGGCTTTGGCTGAGTCCAGGGTGCATTATCAAATAACAAGATGTTGTCCTGACATGAATTTTAAAGTTTTTTTTCAGGTGTTTAAATTAAAATGCCCAAAATAAAGCTTTCCAGTCCTGTGAAATTCTTGCAGATTTCAGGTATAAAATTATGAAAATTAAATTACTCAAGAGGACTTAAGCATATTTTTGGTATTTTTTGCATAAGTGTTCACATATGTTCAGCATCCAAGGAACCCTGAGCATGAGGAATAAAATAGAAATATTTAGCAGAAACCATTTAAATTTCCATACCTGACTCCTCTATCTATAAAATAGGGATAATAGACTTCCTTGCCTCTCAAAAGGATTGTGAAAATAAATATATTAAAGATTGCAAAGAACTGGAGTATTATGGTAATTGATACCATATGCCCAACTAAGATAGCTGGGGACAATTTCTGAAGAGGCAGGAGTTTTATTCACAGATTCCCAGAATCATTAATGGAGTAAAGGACCTTTCAAATTCTCCTGGTCCAGCTCCCCACAAGGAGCAGGGCTGATAAATCTTCCCCTTCTCAATCTGAATGTATGAATAGTAGGTATCTGACCTTGGAAATTATTGAGGGTCATTAAATGTGCTTTTCAAATTTTATTTCATTGGCAAAATCAAAAAAAGCCAGGTAAAAAATAGAACAGTCTTTTCAATTCTTGAAAAGGTACAGTGAGCAATACAGGACAGAGTTTGATGCTTTTTTTATTTCATTTGTAAAGTCTTCAGTATTGAAGTTTTTAGATTAATGACTTGTGAAATTTGTTCAATGTTAAAATCCCTTGTTTATTTTTTCTTCAATTTGAGGAATATCCAGCCTGATGATTGTAATCCCAGAGCATTTTGATGTCAAAAATCAGTATTTGTCACTGGGAGATAAATATATTTCACAGAAAAATATAGGGGACAATAAAAGAAAAAATAAAGGACAGTCTCTGTCCTTTTGTTTATTCTTTTCCTTTTAAAAATAATTGAGATCTCTTTCTTCTAGGATGCTTCTTTAGTTTCCTGGATTTAGATGTATTGATAGAATGAAGAAAACCACTGTTATTTCTGAGGGAGGAGTTTTATTTCTGGACTTGTGGCAGCTTTTTAAGTAGTTGAATTTCTTCTTATAATTCCTCCTTGATCCCAGGAGTTTTATGTTAAAGCATTTACAAAAAATTTCAGATTAATCTCCTAGGCTAGTGGATGACTGAAGCCAGTCAGTCTTTAAAGTTTATCCTTTTGTTGGTGATCAAGGTCATTTTTAGGTGAAGTCTTTCCCAAGTGCCGCTTGGGGACTTAGTTTAGGGGTGACCATGGTGGTGCTGGGGTGATGTTGGGACTGGATAATTGTGAGTGTCTCTTTTAACCTTGATTCTCTGATTCTGTAAAAACAAAAACAAAAAAGCAAACAACCCCCTACACCCCAAAACTAATGCTGAGTTTTAATAACTGAATATTTATATTTTATTTCCTGAATATTTATATTAAATTGTGATAGTTTTTGAGACAATTATTCACCTGATAGATGTACTTTTTTAAAAGGCATGGTAGACCTATGATATTTTGATCAGTTGATCTGTTTGTACAGTTTCACCTTTCAGGGACCAAAGCATCATTTTTATAACTGATATTTTACCCTTTGATCATCTGTCACTCTCATCTCCCTGTATTTCTTTTCAGATCATTGAGTCCTTCAGATATTTAATGGTGTGCAGAGAGCTCCTGCCCCATGTTTCTCTCTTTTAGCTAAGCCTCATTAAGCATATAAAAATATATTAATATATTCTCACTGTTACTTTTCCATATAAAAAGTTGCTTTCTCGTGACAGGTATGTCAGGAGCATAAGTTTAGTATATAAGGTGGGATTAATGCCCCATTTCTCTCTCTCTTGCATGCCCTGGACAATACCCAAACTGGAAAGGTTTTTTAAAACCTGTCCTTCAAAGCAGAGGGGTTCATGAGCTTTGGAAACTCATTCAATGTATAATAATTCTGAAGCCAAACAAAACTCATGATCTAGCTCTACATTTTGTTTGTTTGTGGCAGATTTTTTGTTGGGTTTGTGGTTTTTTTTTTTTTTTAGATTATGTGCTACTGACATTTCATCCTCTTCTTTGGTCTCTTCACTGTTCTAACTATGTGGGGAATGTGCGCTTCCCACTGGAAATAGGGGTGGCACAAGTGTTTGTTAAAACTGCTGTCCATTTTGTTCTGACTACTGAAAATTGTCATGTGTCTGATCAGGTTAAAACCACAAGGACTGTTCATGAACGTGCACTGTGGCTCAGAAAAAAACCAGAAGGAATGCGGAGTGGAGTTTCAAATGTGAGAGGGGCAGGGAGGGAGGAGAAGTCACCTGCTCTCAGTGATGTGTGATGACTGCTAAAGAAGCTGGAAGGTGGCACAACCAGCAAAGCACCTGCAGCCCCCCAAAAGGGTCTGGATCTCAAAGGTTGCAAAGGTCTCAGTGCTCAAGAAGAGATGAGAAATTAAATCATGGAATCATAGAATGGTTTGGACTGGAAGAGACCTTTCAAGGTGATCTAGTCCAACCCTGCAATGATCAGGGACAGCTTCAACCAGATCAGGCTTCTCAAAGTCCCATCCAGCCTGACCTTGAATGTTCCAGGGATGGGGCATCCACCAACTCTCTGGGAACTATGCCCCAGTGTTACAACACCCTTGTACAATTTTTTCCTTATATCTAGTCTATTTTAGTTTAAAACCATTATCTCATGTCTATGACTCCTAGCTCTTCTCTGGACCTGCTCCAACAGGTTCCATGCTTTTTCTTGGACTGAGGACTCCAGAGATGGATGCAGTACTCCAGTGGGATCGCAGTAGAGTAGAACATAGGTGCAGAATCACCTCCTTTAGGAGACTATTTAAGTCTCTCTACTGATTTCTTCTGCAATAAAAAGGTTTTCTTGATCTACACTAAGTTTCCATTTCCACTTCAAACTTGGGACCAGAAGGAACAGCTTTTGTTCTTGAACTGTTCCCCGGTGTATCCAAATCAGTAGTCTGCAGTCAGCACGGGTGAAATCATGGCTGAAACTGTGTGTCACTCAGTCTCTGTGCCAAAAAGATTGTGGCAAATTAGAGCTCAGATAAAAACGTTAAAGAAAGCTCCCAGGTAATCTGACATTCTGAAAATGCACTTTGCTGTGAATAAATAAAAGAGCAGGATCTATCTTGCCTATCATAGACAATGTTTAGGTTTCAAGAATGATTTTAACATGAAATAAGTATACACTCAAGGAAAAGCTTCGATAATTTCAGGAAAATATAATAAAATCTGTAAACTATGGCCATGAATGTTAGAGTGCTTAAATTTTTTTAATTTTAAGAGTGTCTCCTAGGTCAAAGGTAGCCTGGGCTGATATAATTGTTATAATACATTGGGAAGGGATGTGGTCATTTTCCATTGCCTCTCAGTCTACTCCTCAGGTACCCTTCTAAAATGTAAGCTTAGGACACCTAAGGGTAGTGAAGACAATGCCAAAATCCCTGAGGCAAAATTCCTGCACCCTGTGATAGGAGAGGTGAGGTTAGATGCTGATAATGTTCATGAGAAATGTTCTTATGTAGGTTAATCGCTCTCTCAGAACAAGGGTAAGAGTGTTTTCTATTCCACCTGGCCTTTTTCCAATTTGCTTAATGTAATCAAAGTTGCATCAGAGTGAGCAGAATGATTGCAGCCAACTTAAATGGTTGTTAGATAGGGCTCAGTGGCCACATCTCCTCTGGTAAATAAAACAGGAGCAGGGAGTGAGGTGGAGTGCCAGGCTGTCCTGTGCTGACTGTGCAAACACTGCCTGGTTCTCACTGGGCTCTGGGCCATGGCTTTGGCCAGGGCTGGACAGATTCTACAGCTCAGAGGAGACCAGCTACTTCCCAAGCCAAAGTAAGGACAAGACTGCCCCAGGGATGGGTCCTGTCATCCTTGGTGGTACCACTCAAAGTGCATGAGAAATCCCATTTTTCATTGGTTTCACTGAATCCCATTTGTGGACTCCCAGTCCCTGGAGGTCTCCAAGGCCAGGCTGGATGTGGCTCTGAGTAACCTGCAGTACCTTCAGGTACTGAAAGGCCATAATGGTCTGGTGGAAGATGTCCCTGCACACATCAGGTGTTTGGAGCTGGATAGTCCTTAATGTCCAATCCAAACCATTCTATGATTCTGTGAGTATCATTTATGACCTAAATGATAAAATGGAAAAGGGTGACAAAAGTAAATGAATTCCTGTGTTATTTGGATAGAAAGCACATTTCTGCTGGTGGGCAGCAGAGCAGCAGTTTGCCTCAAGAGCTTTACCAGCCCATGTCCTGCTGACTGAGTATAAAGACTGTGTTTGTCCAGCATTATTCTCAATTTGTTTCCTTGTGGAGCCACTTCTTGCCAGATAAGGAGAGAAACGATGGAAGTCTAAACAAATATATCTTTGGGAGAACAACCTGATGGCTCAAAGGCCTTGCTACAGCCAGTGTAGCATGTTCTTGGGTGGAGAATTATTATTCATATCTGTCTGAATGTTTTTCCTTCTGTGCCTGTGGCCAAAGATGGGCAACAGGGCTGGGGAAGGGTCTGGAAAACATCTCACCCTGTGAGGAAGAACTGAGGGAGCTGAGGGTGTTTATCTGGAGAAAAGGAGGCTCAGAGGGGACCTCACTGCTCTACACAACTCCCTGACAGGAGGGGCACTGAGATGGGGCTTGGCCTCTTCTGCTGCGTCCCAAGCGAGAGGATGAGAGGAAATGATATTGAATTAAACCAGGGAAGTTTCAGTTTAAGTATTAGAAAGAAATTTTCACTGAAAGAGTGATCAGGCATTGGGACAAGTTGCCCAGAGAGCTGGAGTCACCATCTTCAGTGTTACAGAGGTGTCTGGATGTGCCCCTTGGGGTCCATGGGGTTTTTTGGGGGATAATGGTGGTGATGAGGTGAGAGTAGAACTGGATGATCCTGAAGGACTCTACCAACTTTGATTTTAGGGAGCACTGAGCAGTTGAGTTGCTGCCCAATTTTCAGTCACAAAAGTCACTTAACAAAACACTGCAATTCCATCTCTGATTAGTCTTTAAAGACTTATGAGGTATTGTCTAAATTCATGGGATTTGACAAGGGGTGAAGCTGAAATACCTCATTTAAAATGTTAAAAAAAATCCCAGATGAAATAAGCTAAAAGTGACTCAGGGAATCTGATACATTTTCACTATTCCACAGAGACTTCTTAGTTGGAGAAGATGATTTATTAATGAATATGTGAAATCCTGGGACCACTCCTGTTTTATAGACTCCATTTTCACACGTTCTTTTCACACACAAATGTGTCGTAAACTTAGTTTTACCTCTGCCTTTCAAACCCATAGGAAATGCTTACTGAAAAGAAAGAATAGAGCTCAAGGCCAGAAACCTGTCAGTGTTATAATGAGGAGATGTTCTGTGCTTCCTAACCCTTTCTGTCTCCAAGGGAATGTTTTCTCCTCCAAGGTGAAATTTTGGAGGGCAAGTGCATGTGCATGTGCACACATAAATGCTAATGACAAAGGCTCAGCACAAAATCCTGTTCTTTCCCCCCACCTCCAGCTAAAGCACACTGGATTCACAGGATTCAGAGTCTGCTGCCGTTCATACTTGCCTGGAAAATGGCCACGTTTTAGAACTCACTGACCCAGAAACGGGAGAAACAAAATCAATCAGTAAGTCAGTGGCAGTGAATCTGACAGATCCCAGTGCTCTGCTGGCATGGGTGATGTTCTCTGCTTGGAGGTTCAGCCTTAATGATAACACTGCTGGGGAGACAAAATGGGAATGAGAATGTTGTATCCCCATGTTCTGCAATCACTGGAAACAGATCTGGGTAAACAAAATTCTCAGTGCTCGTTTAAGTGGTTGTGCAAACTTGAAAGATTTGCTAAAGGAGGACAACAGCCCTTGTGCTTAATACCTTAAAGGATCAGTGAAACTAAGTGGTAGCATTCTCAACATCTTAATCCTTTCCTTTTTCTTAATTTTGTAGAGGATGTTTTGGTTTTGCTTTTCTGGGATTGTTTTTTGCCATGCAAGTGATTCAGAAGAGCATATTGTGCAGTATTTATCTAAGAATCAAGGAAGGACTTGGCTTGGAAGGGACCTTTAAAATCATCTTTTTCCACCTCCCTGCCATGGGCAGGGTCACTTTCCCTATCTCAGGTTGCTCCAAGCCCTCTTTAACCTGGCCTTGGACACATCCAGGGATGGTGCAGCACCATCTTCTGGGAAACTGGTTCTAATGCCTCACCACCCTCACAGGAAAGAATTTTTTTCCTAATACCTAATCTAACCCTATTTTCTCTCAGTTTGAAGCCATCCCCCCCTTGTTCTATCACACCAGGACCTTGGAAATTGTCTCTCTCCATCTTTCTTCATGGCTCCCTTCAGGTACTGAAAGGCCATAATGAGGTCAGCCCAAAGCCTTTTCCATTCTGAACAATGGCAGCTGGGCCAGCCTTTCCTGCCAGCAGAGCTGCTCCATCCCTCTGCTCATCCTGGAGCCTCCTCTGGGCTCTCTCCAGCAGCTCCAGCTGCTCCCTGGGCTGTTCTCTGCTTGTTCAGAGAGTAACAGAGCAGGAAGGTTCCCACACCATGTACTTGGGAGCTCATTGAGAAGGTTCCTGGTAGAATTAACCTGAGCTGTGCAATTTCATGCACCTGTACAGCAAAGCATGGCTGGTGCCAAGAAGTCATCATTTGTACCAGGGAAGTTGAGGAACTGCAAGTAGTTAAATTATGTTGCCAAATAAATGCATTAAATGCCAGAAAGAGGAAAACACACCTTTCTAAAAAGTCTGATGTGTGTTTTGATGCAGATAAATGTCCTTCCTAGCTCCCTGAGGAAAATGCTATTGCTGTGTTGGGTGTGAGACTGGGATATATGGCATGTAAAGATCATGCACTTGTGTATGAACTTTTTTATCTCCGTGCCATTTTCTTTTCTTTCTGTCTCTTTACTCTCATTGTTTGCTGCCAGGACTGAATGAGAATTTACCCTGCTCTGATACATGATTTATGGACTTCTCACAGCTTTTTGATTTCTTCCCCCAGTCTTATTTTCTTATGGTAAATTTTGAGGAGCTATGTGTTTTCATCTAAGTTGAGTAAATGTGCACACAAGATAAAGAAATGACTGATGAATTTTGCAGTTTCAGTGTAAAACTATTTCTGACTCAATTGTTGTGAAAATGGAATCATTCTTCTTTCTCCATTTCCCTAACTTGAAAATGTTGACTCTTTTGAAGAGCTGAATCCACCTCTATTTGAATATTTCAACTTTGGGGGAAAAATTAACTGAATTGAGTGCCAATGTAAATGTTTTCACACGAAACAAGGTGGATGCATGTGCAGGGAAAATGCATTAAAGTGACAGTAGGTGACTGAATGCATCAAATGGAATCAGATTTGACGTACACTGAATTACGACAGCAGTACGTTAACTTTTTATATTGTGACTGGAAGGGGAAGAGATCTATCAGTATGCAAATTGACTTCATGCTAAACCAAGCATCTTCTGGTATGCAAAATTAAAGTGTTTGTATGAGGCTTGTAGTCCAATTCAGGTTCAAAGGGTTACTTTGAAGCAACATGTGGTGTATCAGCAGAAATTGTCATGGGCAAATATTGAGCGAACATCTGCTGGTACTGAGTTGCAGGAAAGGTGGGATATGCTGGTCTTGTTTTATGTTTTATGTTTTATGAAGAACCCAAAGAGTAACTTTTGACAAGATAACCAGATGCTCTTTAGAAATATAGCAATATATCTAGAGAGTAAGGTAACTAGGGGGTGTTGGGAGGAGGAGCAGGCTTGGGATGAGCAGCAGAGGTAGCACTTCACACACAACAAAAATAGCTCTGTGTTCACGGAGTGCTGCATAAACTGGCTATGGTCACTCAGCCACATGGGAAATTCTGTGTACAGGGACTTCCTGAGCAGGGAATACAGAGATGGAATCAGGATGGGGTGGAACAAACTCTACATCAAAGGAAGCTGCAGCAGAAATAAGCACAGGAGCTTCTGCACTGTTCTGCCCACCTCTGCAATCACAAAGAAGAAACAGAAATCAAAATGCCCTTTGGAGCTTTTCTGGACTTGCTGATGCTAAAAGACAGAGGTGGGGGAGCCTTCCAGAGTCTGAATGTTTCTATTCTGGGGGTGGCAGGGGAGCATTTCCTCTCAGCTTAGCACTGAGGAAAGCTGGGAAATGTTCTTGTGCTGGCCACAGGAAATATAGCCCACAGCCAGACACCATAACTCTCTTTAACTCAGGGATGTTATTTTTGGACCTGTCATGGTATCTGTCTCTTCTTGTTCTTTACCATACCTAATGACAGGAAAATGGCCACAGGGTGCCCTGCTCACATGTTTTTCAGTGTCAATGCAGTGCCCTCTGTGCTCTGGAAGCCTCTCTGTGCCAACAGGAGGATGTTACTCACCTGTGGTTTATTTTGCAGCCATAGGTGAGGGGGGAAAAATGTGGTTTCAGTTTGATACTGCTCCTTCAGCTGGCCTTCATTCTGGCTTCAGAATTCACTTTGTGTAGAGAAAGGAGGACAGATGCATCCAGCTGTGATTTTTAGATGCCTCTTTTTTAAGATGCCTCTTACAGTGCTCAGGATTCTGGGGGGAAGGCGTTTTCTCCTGCTTCAGTTCTAGGACAGAGAAGAGTTGTTATTCCATTTGGTTCCTTTTTATGCAGTCAGGAATGCCTGTCTTCCCTGGCAATAACGATTTGTTTTTTTGGCACCTGCTTTGGCAGGCAGCCAGATTACTTTCCTATTGCCAGCTTAGAATCTCTGCCTTAGTGTGCATCACAATCAGGTATCAGGTTTGTTTTCTGGAATCCTTCCTTCCTTCCTTCCTTCCTTCCTTCCTTCCTTCCTTCCTTCCTTCCTTCCTTCCTTCCTTCCTTCCTTCCTTCCTTCCTTCCTTCCTTCCTTCCTTCCTTCCTTCCTTCCTTCCTTCCTTCCTTCCTTCCTTCCTTCCTTCCTTCCTTCCTTCCTTCCTTCCTTCCTTCCTTCCTTCCTTCCTTCCTTCCTGCCTGCCTTCCTGCCTTCCTGCCTTCCTGCCTTCCTTCCTGCCTTCCTTCCTTCCTTCCTTCCTTCCTTCCTTCCTTCCTTCCTTCCTTCCTTCCTTCCTTCCTTCCTTCCTTCCTTCCTTCCTTCCTTCCTTCCTTCCTTCCTTCCTTCCTTCCTTCCTTCCTTCCTTCCTTCCTTCCTTCCTTCCTTCCTTCCTTCCTTCCTTCCTTCCTGCCTTCCTGCCTTCCTGCCTTCCTTCCTGCCTTCCTGCCTTTCTTCCTGCCTTCCTTCCTGCCTTCCTTCCTTCCTGCCTGCCTGCCTTCCTGCCTGCCTTCCTGCCCTCCCTCCCTCCCTCCCTCCCTCCTTCCCTCCCTCCCTCCCTCCCTCCCTCCTTCCCTCCCTCCCTCCTTCCCTCCCTCCTTCCCTCCCTCCCTCCCTCCCTCCTTCCTTTTCTCAAACAAAACCAGGAACATATCCTGAGATATTTTGATATCCTTAATCAATTTACAAACAAGAAAGTTTTTAGCAGCTAGTGAAGTGCATTTTCTTACACATATTTCTGGTGTGGATCTGTGTTCACTAAAAAATGCCACAGCTCTGCTAAGAATGATAAGCCCCTTCCCTGATATTTATTTATTTTTAGAAATGGCTGTCTTCCTGCTGGGTACAGGATCTGAGGATCTGGAGTTCTGCCTCCAATAATTGCCCCAAACACTTGGTGTGTGGATTTAGCAGTGGCAACACAGGTTAAATACAACCTGGGTAGTTTAATCATTTTTCATATTACCTGCTCTTGCATTTTAAATAGTACTGACAGTGCAGAATATTATCTATCCTCCACATTTGATAGAGTTGCTCAAATGATGCTTTGTGATCCAAGTAAAACTGACAAGAGCATTACAAAGTAGGAAAGCATTACAAGTAGAAAATAAACCTTCACTGACCACAAATTGGGTGTGAGTTGTATACAATTTGAGGGAGTCTTCTCTCTTGTTGCAAATGGTTTGCACATTCCAGTTTCTTTCTTTTGCCTAATGAAAAATGCCTCATCAAACATGCTTTACATCTGAGATCAGTGCACGTTTAACCAAGAGTTAATTAAGTTAACAGGGTTTGGAAACGAACATAATGCACAGTTTGGAATTTTCATTCTGGCATGATTTGCATTTGGCTGAAACACCATGTAATTGGCAAAGCCCCACGAAGGTGTGTTGCTCTTTTCATGCTCTAAATGAATGTTAACTGTGCTGGGGGCTTTGGATGACTTAATTGGTTAATTTTTTCTGGACATCCATAGAATGTGGGTGCATCCAAAGCTAAAAAGAATCTGGCTGTGGAGGCAGTCAAAGGAAGAAGAAAAGAGGTTACTGGGTTAAAAGCAGTTTGGGCAAAGAAGGTAGGGAAGAGATGCTGCATCTGTGAGCACTGAGTTGCAGAGGAAGCAGTAGGAAACCAAACCCACGCAGACTAAGCATTCAAACTGCCTCGTTTTGCCAGGGGCCAAAGGATGCACTCTGATTTACTCATTAAATGGAGGCTTTTACTCACTTCTGAATCCTTAAACAGATGAAGAGTGCTGGAAAAAAAAAAAAAAAAAGTTTGAAATTCCGGACAATTCTCTTTTCAGTGTTTGCCATGTTCCACCCTCTTTTACCAAACAAACTAAAAATGAAATAAAGAAATGGTGATGCCTTGCCAAGAGCTCTGCTGTTAGAAACAACAAGAACATAGCATGGGATAGGCATTGTGCTTCCAGGAGTGCAGAGGAAGGCTCAGAAGGGCCAGGCTGCCCAAGGGAGCAGAGGACATGTGAATGTGGCCTCTGAGCAGGGCCAGCACTGAGCAGTGGAGTTAATGTCACTCTCTGCCTGTAGTGTACATCAAGAATGCCCAGCTCAACAGAGCACTTGGTAAAAAAACAATAAATCCAGGCTGTCAGGACAGGTTCCAGTTTCTACTTCCTACCAATGTCTGCTTCCTCAATTTCCTCCTGCATCAATGCTCTTCTAGCAAGGTCCTGACCTGCTGTCCTTCCCTGTCTTCTCTCACCCAATTCAGAACTGTACCAGTTTATTTAGGAAAAAGAGAGATCCAGTTTTCTTCTGGGACATTCTGGTCTAGAGCTGGTTTTGTTTACCTGTGCACACTTTGGCCAGCTCAACTTGCAGCCAGCCAAGGGTGTTCTCCTGGCTTCTTCTCCCAGGGAATAAGGGACAGTGCAAAAGGAAATGGCATCAAGCTGCACCAGGGGATGTTCAGGCTGCACATCAGGAGGAATTTCTTTGTGTTGACAAGCGCTGGAAGGAGCTGCCCAGAGAGGTTTGGAGTCCCCATCCCTGGAGGTGTCCAAGGTTGGGTGACAAGGTGGGCATCAGGCACAGGTTGGACTCTATAATTTTGAGGGTCTCTTCCAACCTCAATGACTCTGGGATTCTTTGAGCCTAACAGCTGCTGTGCCCTTTCCAGATGGGCTGCAGGCATCCTGCAAGGGTGTCACTGTCTATGAAGACATTTCCATCCCTGGAGAGGAAAACCCAGTGTGGGGGATGTCCCATGCTGTTACTGGGCTGAACGAGCTGCTTTGTAAATCCACTGTTGGCATAGGCAGGAGTGAGTGCCTCATGCCACTGGGCTATGTGTGTGGTTATATTTAGTTTTTTGGGTGTCTGAGAGTAATTTTAAGGATTTTCCCTAGCATACAGGCTTGTAAAGTTTGAAAAAAAAAACCCAACCAAAACCCAACCCTTAGAACAAATCTAGTTTAAGGTGCAGCAACGCTATTTTTGTGCCGCGTTATTTGTTGTTTATCACTTCGCATTTCTCATTGGCCTTTTTATTTCTGGTTTCTTTGTGTTTACGGTCTCCCAGACTTATTAACTCCGCAGTGCCATCCTGCTTGGCTGGTGGTGACAGGCTGTCAGAGCGCTGCAGATCTCCCCGCTGCAGAACCCCGTCAGTGACAAACACTGACTCATCGCCTGGCGCCGGCCCAGAGCCACCACTGGCAAAAATCACAAACCCGACCTCTGAGGAGTGCCCAAAACTCCTTCAGCCTCCCCTGTGCCTGTCTCTTCCACTCACCCCTGCTCCCACAGCCGCTGCTCCCAAGGTGACTGAGCCGTGTTCCCCGGGCTGCAGCGGGTGCCGCGCTCCGGCGCCACCGAGGCCTCCTTGGGGCCTGCGCAACGGAGCAGCCATTAATGGATCTTAATGTTTTCTGCCTTTGCCTTCTTCCCCAGTTGTACTTAATCTCTCTCTCCACGCAGCTGTTGATGCTTTTTCTGCCTAAAAGCAGAGGCCAGACAAAATTTATGGAATAAAAAGTAGTTCTATTTATTGGAGGGCCTTCAGGTACATTTTGGGCACATGAAGCCCCCACCAGGGGCTGCACCCAAAATGGACCATGGGTCACCATGGGTTTTCACACTTTTGTAAATTTGGTCCATTTGCATTTTGGGGGTGAATCTTCCAATTACAGCTTCAGGTAATGAAGTCATTTGCCCCAAGTTTTCCCACCCCCAACTCACTTTTGTTTACATTTCTCAGGGCCTGGGACAGTGAGGTGCCCTTGATTCCCAGGCCTGGAGAGGAATTGTGTCTGACTAAAATGAGAACAGCTTGCACTGAATATGGAGTTTAGAGTTATCCACTAAAGAATTGCAGGATTACAAATATATGAAAAGCATAAAAGATAAAACCCTAATGCATCACTGTGTTCTCTAGGAATCCCGTTGCTCCCAGTGCCAGCTGTGCACTTGGGGAATGCTGGAGGAGCAGTGAATTCTGCACATCCCTGGGAAGGGTTACAAACAGGGACATTACTGGTGCTGCTGCAACTCAGAGCAGCTGGAAAAAAAAATCTGAAAGCTTCATTGCATTCAGCGCCTTAAAAAAAAAAATAAAAAAAATTAAATCAGTTGTGTGGTTATTTCATTGCTGAAAGGTTTGGAGGGTGGTCACAGTGCAGTGAAAAACACTACATCAAGTTGATGGGAAGAACCTAGAGGAGGTGAGCGGTGTCACTTGCCAGGGGAACTAATTTTATTTTCCAGAGAGGGAGGAAAAAGGAAGGTCATGCAGTACAAAGCTGGGCAAAGGCTGAAATTGCATTTTGCCACTTAATTAACAAGCAGCCAATCTATAACCTGTAGCTGTCCTGCAGCCCCATAATTGGGAGCTGAACCTGTTTTCTCCACCCCTCAGAGCTGCCCACACATGGCTTGAGGTGTCAGTATGTGACAGATCACCAATGTAGGACACCTGTGCTGTCCCTAGCTGATCAGTTTAATTCCCTAATTAATTATTGATAGGTTCCGAGGCCTCCATTGCTTTTATTTTTAAAATTTAATTTTCATTAATGATTGGAGGAATTAAATGGTTTATTTGAAATAAAAAAAGTAATAAAAAAAAAAGAGGCATAAAAGAGTTATCCTTAATTATTGGGGATTTTTTTCCTGGGAAATATTTGAATTAATATTTCAGAGAACATCATTAAAAACAACAAAAAAAGAAACCCACAAAACATCAGTCTCATAAAATGATGAAAATGGAAGAAATGCTGATGAAAAACACTAAGAAAGAGAGGGCAGATGAATCTGGGGGAAGAGCATTTCAAGAAATGGATGCCTGCTCTCCTCAGAAGGTCTGCTTCCTAACCTGCATCTGCAGGAAGCACTGACTGGAGAAATGAGATGACAGCTTCTCCCTCCCCCCTCTGACTGTGCCCCTGAGGACTAGAAGATGTTTAATTTGATATGCTTTTGAGTCCTCCCTCCACCATCTCCAATCTCCAGGGATATTTTATCACTCAACACTGTTAAAATTTAGATGTTGTTATCCCAGTACCTCAGCTGAGTTTGTGTTTCATTTTTTTTTTTTTTTCCCTTCGTCAAAAGGTAAAGCAAGTGGAGGATCCAAAATATGCACAAACCTAAGCTTTTAAGGGCAAGCTATAAGCAAATACAGGTTTCAGGAAGGAAAGGCTTCTGCAGGCTGCAGGTTCTGCTTTTCCATGGATCAGTGGGTTAACTAAAGCCTATGAGAAGGCTCTTGGTGCTGTGATGGTTGTGACAGGTATTAGATTGGAGGGGAAAATAGACAAAAAGGACTATCATTCAAAATGACACGAGGTTGGTGCTTACAAAGGAGAAGAAAAATCCTGAGCTTAGGCAGAAAATATTACTCCTGGTTTACTGCTGCTTCAGGTTTGCCATTATCAGTGGGCAGTGGTAAATCAGATGCTCAACCTTTTCTTCTAAAGTTTGTTTATTAGTATAATTTTTTTAAAAAATATCAATTTTCCTCTCCTGTAAGAAAAGAAAAGAGCTAAAATTAAACCTAACATCCTCTTTGAATGATCACAGATAGCTCCTGATGTTTATAATTTTTCAGGACAAATGGGAATGACCATGAGATTCAGTGTATGGATGCCCTTAATGTTCTTTGATGAGCCAATATTTGGGAGGGCATTTCATTACAGGAGGAGTTGATGGTAGACAGGTGAATGATGTATTGTAAAAATAAGCTTAGTGAAGCTGCCAGAAGCAGCCCTGGTTGTGAAAAGCTGGCAGAAATTGCCCTTGCAGCAATTAAGACCTGCTTGGTTGTCAGTGGAATATCAGCCCCATTAACCATTGTTTTTAATGCTGCTGCATTCTGATAGGAAAGGGAGAAATCAGTTCCCTGGACTCAAGACCTGCATAAAGGTGCCTATATTGTGTGGTTTTCAGCTGTGGAAAATTGCCAGCTGGGTTTTTTTTTTTACCTTAAATAGGAGGGAAGGTGGAGGGGAATTGTGTAGGAGAGGGTCCTGTGAGATACCTGAGTGTTCAGTTCCACTCTGGATGTCGTGATTTCATAATTTCAAGTGTCAACACTCTGAGGGTTTTTGCTTATTGATGATGCATTGCTGACTCCTATAAAACCATGAGAAAAACCTGGAGAGAGGGAGCTTAGGGCTGTCCCTCATGGAGAAATCCTGGATCAGCATTTTCCTGGTGCTCTTTTGTGGGGACAGGCTATCCACGATGCTGTGGCAAAGCTCACATTTCACTACCATCCTTCCTTTTTAGATTTAGCACCTCCAAGAAGCCCATGAACAGTCATGTGGCTCAACTGCTCTTAATGAAATAGAAACTGAGATCCAGGTTGGCATTTCACAAGTTCATCACTACTGGTTTCTGTATTATCTACAACAACACGGCCTCGTTTCCCGGTTCTGCTGCAATCTCGGAAATGCCACTGCCTGGGTTTATATTCATGTTTCATTTTCAGGGCTGTGCTTGTGGGCTAGAAAATAATTAAATAATGAAGCTTCAGATTTAGATCTGCTCTTGCTGTAGGGGGAAGATTAGCAGCAAATTCTGCAAGTGTGGGGTCAGAACAGACAAGGTTTTTTAGTCTACGCCTAATTTTGGGGGAGCATAGAGGTGCAGGAAGATATTTATAATCCAGAGACTAAAAGGAGCTCTTTAATTTGTCTATTAGTCTTCCAAACTTCTGCTAGAGGTTGAATCTGGGTGGGTGCACAGATTTCTTTTTTATATAGAGCTCAAATGTTAATTTTTAGTTGAATCCAAAGGCTCTTTTGGAAGCACTTGGAGTGCAAGCTGCAAGCAGCCACAGTGCTGAGGGGGATGCAGAGAGGAAAATCTGTATTTGAATTCCTCTGGCTGAGACACTGCTCAGTGTGAGCTGGTTTAGGATTTTTCCCTTTTCCCTGGAACATTGCAATAAGGAGCCTCTCTCGTTTTTTGATAAGATTGAGTTGCAAATGGATTAGTTTGAAGAACTCAAAATAAATGACATCTGCAAAGGTTCCTCTTTCCTCTTAGGGTTAATCTCCCCCCCTTCCAATTTCATTTTCATGCTGCAATATCAACAAAGACTTGACTACACTAAAATCAAAGCAGCTGGGGAGGGGGGAATAGAGGAAAGCAAACAGAAGGTCACTCATTGTATTTATCCCTGCACATATTTGCTTATTTTTTTCTCCCCTTATGCCTCCTTTATATGATTTTTAGCAGTTTCCATCAGGTGGGTACATTATCTGATGTGGTGTCATTACATTGTAGAGATTGCAGCACTTCTGCAGTTTCCTGGATGTCATTCTGCCAGATATGTGAGCCTACAGCAGTTTGCATTTGTTACCCTTTCTGGTATGCTCAAAATATCTCCCAGTATTCATGTACAGATATGAAAGATTGCTTCCCAAAGAGATGAATTGAACCAGCTTGTCATACCTATAAAAATCAATGTATTTTTGGAAAGGCTAGACATATGAGGAATAAACCAGAATCCAGATATTCTCAGCATTTTATGGTGCTGTCAAAACTCTGAATTATTGCGACGGAAGCCATGGATCTTAAAATGAGCGTTTTCACTATAGTCTGCATTTTGGTGGAGGGGATCTCCAATTAGGAAAGCTGGGATTTGTGATTCCACTGGTAATGTCTACATTTCACATACAACTTGTGCTATGTGTCTTGTTCCATGACATCTGCCTGTGATTAATCACCGCTTTTCTCATGACTCAGAAAGAAATACAAATGTCTGACAAATAAAAGATTTTTTTTTTTCTCTACCCTTCTCCTTTCTCTGTAGGTCTTTGCAGAACACCTATGTCTGCATTTTTTTTTATTTTTTTCCTGAGCTGTGTTTTCTATTCCTTATGCTGTTTTAGAGTGGTAGTGAATGCATAAATGCTGCAAAGCACCTGGGGAAAAATCCTCACCTGCAGCATTCTCAGCTCCTGCACCCTGCCTGGCATAAAACTAGAAGCAAGCTGAGGCAGAGGAAATAAAGAAAATCATGTATTTCACGGGAGAAGGCAGTTTGCTGCAACAGATCTATCTCATTAGTGCTGTGATGACATTAGATGCCAGGATATTCCATTTTAACTAGATCATAAATTTGACTTTGCATAAAGGATCCATCATCAGTGATGTCTGTGTTCCAGTAGCTTCTTTATGGTTTGCCATCTCAACTTTGGCCTCTCTCCTCCCAAGATATGTTTTATCCAGAAATGGGAACTTGGTGCTCTTGTAAATTAGGACTGGAGAGCAAAGCTGGATTCTTGTTGCCTCCCTCCTGTTGACAAATGTTCTTTCTTTTAATCTAGCTAGCTGACAAGGAAATGAATTAAACATTAGCTGAATTGGTGAACTAAGTGTTGAAATCCTTTCCTTGTAAAAGGAAAAAGCATTTCACCTGGCAGGTGTTTAACAGCCAGTTGGTAGGTCAAGATTAAAGGAAAATGGGATAATTTTATTTTATTAAAAATGGAAGAAACCAGCAAAATTTTTCTTTAACATCTTTTCTCTAGCAACTGCTTTCCTAATAAAAATCTCATTCTCCAACTGCAGCAATCACAAATGTCATTTTACACTCTTCAGAGGGAAAAGCAGACAGGCAGAGACAGAAGAATAAGTAGTCAAAGTAATTAATCAATTTAAAGAGAAGTGATATGGCAAACTGCAGCATACTGGTAGCTTTACCACAAAGCTATTAATAAAATTGTTGAGTATTTATCAGTATTTTATATTATTATTATATAATATATATATATTTATATGTATAAAAATATTATTTATATTATTATGAGAATCCCATGGTAACACTACTTTTTAACTGCACACCTGCTTGTATAGCTCCCTCACAGGGTGGAAGTCAGGTTTATGGTGGGATTTGCCTCTTGAGTGGCATCTCAGTGCTTCTAAAAATTAAACATTTGAGTAATTTCAGATGATTAATGCTATAAGGTGCCCACTTCACAAGTTAGGTAAGTACAGATGTGGATGAAATACTCTAAAGGATATATGGCATTACCCTCACAAAACCAAACTGATCTTCATTAAAAATTTCCTGTACATATGGGATATAATTTTTACTGCTGTAAAAATTCTGTCATTAACTTACTTTTTTTTTTTTTTTTTCATATCTGTGTGGAAAAATGTGCTGAAAAGCAAAATTGAAATGGTGAGGTTAGTAAGAGTAAGCTGAAGACGCCAAGGTCTCAGTTAATACAAAATCCTTTACTTTTCCTATAAGCACAGCTGGATAATTTTAGGATCATAGATACAGCATTAAAAAAAAAAAAAAAAATATAGCTGCAGTGGCCACTCTCACAGTAATGAGTTCAGAACTCCTCTTTTTATCCGTGGGATTCCTTACTTGGGAGTTCCTCACCGTACTTGCCAGTTCACAGTTCAGTGGGGCTCTTTTGGGTTTGTTTTGTTCTCTCCTCGCTTTGGCAGGTCTGATTTTTCCAGCTTGTGTCAGCCCTTCTGATCCAGGAAATCCCAAGAGATGGAAGATGCACTTTAGAACAGGGGATAATTTTCACTCCATAACAATCCTGGATAATATAAAGGGAATTCTTTGAAGCAGATCCCACCAGAGTATGAGGCTGTGTGAGTTAAAGCTGTGGCACCCCCTTGCAGACAATATCCCTCTGCCAGGAACTAGGACAGGATTTGTCCCTGCAAGGAAGCGAAGCAGTGCCTCACTTCTCCATGTGTGAAAAGTAGCCTCCAATTAAGATATCAGACAATATTTCAGAGCAAACACTGATGTCTATACATAAGGGAGAGAGCTCTTGGCAGCTGAATAACAATACCTCCTCAGTCCACTGCCTTTTGAAAGGGAAGCAGAACTTCCCTTCTTGTCCTTATCTGAACTGTGCTTATGAGACAAGAAACATCCTTCCTGCTTTTATTTTCTCATGTACTCAGCATAATCTGATAAAAGTGAAAGAATCAAAATCCATCACCTGATGTGAAGAAGTATCATTTACTGCCTTATTGAGCTCTCAGTTTGCAGCTGCCTAGACAGGCTTTTCCTTAGGAGGGTTTAACCTGAGGCAGGTTGGTCTTTTCCCGCCACATGAGAAATGTCCTGTAGTGTTTGGAGCACAATCAGTTCTCTTCTCTTCTCTTCTCTTCTCTTCTCTTCTCTTCTCTTCTCTTCTCTTCTCTTCTCTTCTCTTCTCTTCTCTTCTCTTCTCTTCTCTTCTCTTCTCTTCTCTTCTCTTCTCTTCTCTTCTCTTCTCTTCTCTTCTCTTCTCTTCTCTTCTCTTCTCTTCTCTTCTCTTCCCTTCCCTTCCCTTCCCTTCCCTTCCCTTCCCTTCCCTTCCCTTCCCTTCCCTTCCCTTCCCTTCCCTTCCCTTCCCTTCCCTTCCCTTCCCTTCCCTTCCCTTCCCTTCCCTTCCCTTCCCTTCCCTTCCCTTCCCTTCCCTTCCCTTCCCTTCCCTTCCCTTCCCTTCCCTTCCCTTCCCTTCCCTTCCCTTCCCTTCCCTTCCCTTCCCTTCCCTTCCCTTCCCTTCCCTTCCCTTCCCTTCCCTTCCCTTCCCTCCCCTCCCCTCCCCTCCCCTCCCCTCCCCTCCCCTCCCCTCCCCTCCCCTCCCCTCCCCTCCCCTCCCCTCCCCTCCCCTCCCCTCCCCTCCCCTCCCCTCCCCTCCCCTCCCCTCCCCTCCCCTCCCCTCCCCTCCCCTCCCCTCCCTTCTACTTGTTGATCCAGGTCAATACTCTCAGCATTTATCTACTCAGTTCTCATGATACATGGCCAGATTTAGACATCTCTTCAGGACATATCTAAAAAGAAAAAAAATTCATATTCATCCTGATGTCTGTAGTTGTCTCTGATATGGTTTTCAAGCCCTGGCATAAAAGATTCAGATTGTTGTGTACCCTAGCACAGAACTGCTGCTGATATAAAACAATTTTCTTCTCAGGGTGGTGGTAACCAAGCAAAACTTTTCATAGTCAGTGGCACTTTGGTTTCTTGGCTTGTGCTGTGGACCTTGTGTTCAGTACAGGATGATGACCTTTGTGTAAAATAATTTGACACCCTGAAAAGTATGTAAAAATGCCACCTGCCTTTGTTCCGTCACTCCCACTGCTCCTGCACTTAATACAGAGGAGTTCTCATTCTGCTTCTTTGAAATCTCAGACATTTTGATACCCCTGGTTGGGCTCACCTGTCTTCACCAGCCTTTCCTGGTGATGGACTTGGATCCACGTTTGGGTTTAAGAAGTTAATTTATAACTGGGAATAGCTGGCTCTGTTGGTTAAGCAGAGGAAGCTGAAAAAGGAAACAATAGAAAAGGAAACAATGAAAAAGCATTTACTGAGGCCTGCTGGGGGATTAGGTAGGCCACAGACATGAATTAGATTTTAAACTCTTATTTTTAGAGCCCTGGACATTTGAGTCGTGGAGATAAAGCTCTGTATCTTCAGCAAGACAGATGCTCGCTGTCGAGAGAGGGATCATGGCAGTTCAGCAGGGAGTGCTTTAGCAGCTTCTTAGGGGCAGTCAGAATTCACCTGGATGGCCAGAAATCTACCTGATAACCACAAACACAGGGCTCAGAAAAGAAAAGATTCTTAGTGGGACTGAGTTTTTAGCTGGCACGCACTTTGATACCGTGGGATTGTGTATAGATTCCAGAATATCTTCACTGAAAATCATAAAGATGCTTTAGTGTGGCTGCTGCATTCACAAAAGAATTCCTTTCACCATTAAATTTTTAGGCTAATATTTTATTTGATCATCTGCAAAACTTAATGCAGCCCTGGAAAACAAACGGCAGATGACATTTTGGTTGTTCTCAGATACAGTGCCTTGCATCTCAAAAAGATGGTAATATTGGAACAAGAAGTGTTTGTTTTTGCTGTGGTTCTGCTGTTGATAAATGTTCTGTCTTTTCATCTTGCTTCAGGAAGAAAGCATGAATTAAACATTAATTGAACTGTATTGACTGCCAACATGTAGAAATCTTATTGTAGACGTTGGAGAGTGCAGAAGGCTGCAGGGCAGATTGCTGTTCCTTCATTGATTATTTCAGTGGTAAAAAAGACTTGTTGACAGAGTGCTGTTCTTATGTGAATGATATTTACTTCCCAGAGTATTCCTGCAGAGGTGAGAAACACAGCAAAGACAGCGTGCAATAGATGTTCTGTGTGACACAACAGGGCAGGGAACAGCGATCTCACCTTCCATTTTCATTTGCCTCTAATAACATTAATGCTTTTGGCATTCCTAAGAAAAAGATATTGTAGAAAATTACATCCTGCGAGCCACTGCCAATTTTCTTAGCTGTTTGCCTTTATTTTTTGGGGTTTTTTTTTTTGGTTTTTGGGGTTTTTTTTTTGTTTTTTGAGGTTTTTTTTGTTGCTGCTGCAAATCTCTGTGCTTTTCCTTTCTCGTGGCTCCCACCCTTGTACAGTAATAGGCTTTCCAGTACCCATAGTAACGCAGATTGAAGGTGACGGGCAAAGAATCCCAAAGCTGAGATTCCTGGCCTGGATGATGGCACTGGAATTTAAACAAAACACAGAGTAGGTTCTGCAGGAAGACACCCCCTAAACACTGGCTCAGGGGGGTGAATGGAGGATTTCAAGACATGCTGTGCCTTGGAGATTTCCATAATGTACCTGTGGAAAGGGATGCTTTTGCTTTTGGGGCTGGACAGGCGGTTTTTGCAAAAAGAAACAGCCTAAAAATAAATACAGCTCTGGCAAACTGCTGGTGCTCAGAGCAGGTGGTCATATAGTGCATATGAAAAATAATGAATCACCCACAAAAATCGCACTAAAAGCCTTTTCTGGAGGAAATTTTTGCTTCTTTTCAGATGATGTTTGTTGTCATTAACCCTGTAGGATGCAGTAGCATTTTAATATAATAAATCACACACAATTTTCACTGTTTCTCTCTGCAATGCAGGCCACTAAATAATTTTATTTTCCCGTTATTTTTTTTTTCTTTTTTAACATAAATATGTAAAAATTAATACTTGAAATTCTGCAGGAGTTTTGATTTTAGTGATACTGAGCATTCAACATTTGTGCTGACAAATCCATTGCAGCCACAGTAGGTACAAATCCTGTTTTAATCTTCCATTCCAGTTGTGTTCATCATCACCTTGCTTAAGTTTTAACAGTTGCTAACAAGTGTATAATGCACCTTGTACATGCTTTTCATATTACTGAGGCTGGGTTTTCTTGCTTCTCCCTCCCACACATTTTCTGATTGCATTCACTTCTTGCTGAGTTGCACTGGCTGCAAACACCTGCTGTTATTCTCAGGGCAAGGGTGATGCATGAATCAGTGGATGTAAATCTCCCTGGATCTCATGAAATCAACCTTAAATATAAGCAAACACCAGTAGGGATAAGAAAGAAAGATTAATTTATCCCTTCATTCAGAGAAGTCCATCCTCCAGGATTTCCAATCAGGCTGATCGTTGGTGAATTACTGATGGAGAAATTCAATAGTTTGCTTCAGGAATATAAGGATTGAGGTTTTGATAAGCAAGAGCTAAGAAAAAGGGCATTTTTGACACATTTTTGCAGGATCTCTTATGCCTCTTGCTGGATGCTTCAGGCATCAGGTGCTCAGAAGAAGAATTAAAATAGATTCTTGATTTTGCATCATTTTGGGCAAATAGAATGGATGGCCAGACCCAGCTAATTTTGTTAGGAGACTATATGAGATATTTGGAGTCTGAATGGCCTCCTGCCTTGTATCTTTCTCTGCTAGAGGAAAGGGCACAGATTACAGTGAATCCAAAGGTACCTGGTGAAGACCACGGAGTAACACATCAAAACACATCCAACTCTGCCTAAAGCACTGCAGTCTTCTTCCTCAAAGCATAAATCCTTCATTGATGTCAGGTGGTTTGGCTTGGATTAAAATCAAATCACAGAATCCCAGAATTCCTGAGGCTGGAAAAGCCCTCCCAGCCCATGGAGTCCCAGCTGTGCCCGATGCCCACCTTGTCCCCAGCCCAGAGCCCTGAGTGCCACGTCCAGCTGACTGCAAAGCTCCCTGGATATCTGAAGGATTCTCAATCTAGAAAAAGTCTGAGCACTCTGAGCAGTAAAGCACTGCCACATCTCTCAGCCACCATTTACCATATGGAATTTTTTGTTTAAAACAGAAGAGTTTGATGTGAGCTGCAGAAAACCGTGGCACCCTCTGCGTCCAACCCTTATTTCAGCCTTTGTGCTGACAGCCTTGCTGGTATTCAAATTAGTATTTGTCTGATGGCTCTGAGCACTTTGCTTACTCTGGCTTGTAAAATGCCTGAGTTCATTCAATCAAACATTAATTCAGTCCTCAAAAGATCCTTCTGCTCCAGATTGATTGTAGAGTTTGCATTAAACCAGCACACTGGTGTAATCCCAACTGCTACAAGCAGCTGCTTTTAATTGTCTCCAATGGTGACCTGTCAAAAATTGATCCTCATCTTATTCTGAAACCACACTCACTGCTTTCTAATGTAATTACCCAGGTGAGAAAGATAAGAAGATAAATGCCTGGTTATAAATTCTAGCATACAGAATTGAGTAATTATCAGTATGAAGCACAAAAACCTGAACTTTCCTTCCTTTTGTTTTGGCCTGTGTTTATGGTGGAACAGTGGTCTGGAATTAAAGATCCACAGCAAGGACCATCTTTCTTGTTTGAATGAGAAATAATACCCTGGATAACTTTGAAATCATCAATGTATGTTTTTCCTTTAATGAAAGCATGAGGCCTTTTGATTTTGCAGAGTAGTTATTGCATAGAGGTATTTTTTGTCTGTTAACTGCAAATACTCCACATGAGCTTTAGAAAGGATGATTCAAATGCAAAGTCACTGCTCTGGTTGCACTTTGTGCAGGACATGACTCTTCATCCTTCAAAGTCAACAACTCCATGGTGCAAAAGAGATTGGGAATGGTTAGAAATTTTGGCCAGCAGTAACTTTTACTTGAAGGAGTCATTTGGGCTGTGGTATTTCCTTCAATGGCTTTGAAATCTATGGCATGTGCTGTACTCACTAGAGAAATTAAATATTTTCTTTTGGGGGGTTATTTTGCTCTCATGAGTCACAGTTATTGTAAGAAAGGGTGGTAAAGAAATTATACATATGTTGTGGGCCAGAAAGACTCCTCTCCAACTGCAACTGGCCAGGCCATTCTAAATACAAAGTCATGAATAATTGAAAGGCAAATTAGATTTGTTGGGATTTACTGAGCATTCTTATCAATGATGTCCCCTATGTTTCTATATCACAGAATGATTTGGGTTGGAAGGGACCTTGAACATCGTCCAGTTCCACCCCTGCCATGGGCAGGGACACCTTCCACTGTCCCAGGCTGCTCCAAGCCTTGTCCAACCTGGCCTTGGACACTTCCAGGGTGGGAATAGTCCTCTAAATATGTATTTTTCTGCTAAGACCTTTCAGCTGAATTCTCCAGTCCTAAAAGCCTAAAAACTGCAGAAATTTATATTTAGGAGACACTGGATCAGTGAGCACTGAAGTTTGCCAGGATTTTCCTTTGTGCAAGGATTAATTCACCTCCACATAGGAACAGTGTATTTGTATTTACTGATTAATTTAATAAGGTTCAAATACCAGTTTGTCACTACAATGCAATGTATCATTAAATATGAAAAATGCTAGGGATAAGTGCCTTTGAAACTCTTTCTTGGAAGAAATTAAATTAGGCTCTTACATTATACTTTTTGTATAATCTGCTTTCTGTATATATCTAATTACCACTAATGTGGGGGGTTTGTGTGTTAGGATATAAACAGACACATTATTGCAAACCCAACATGGATGGATTTTACAGCTCAGTGGAAAACATTTAACTTCAGTGGTGCTGAAATTTTCCTAGTGTCACTAATCTTTTAACCTCTTTAGCAGTTAGAGCATTCCAGAAAGCCACACTACCTCTGCAAGGAAAATGTCCTTGTGTGAAGCAAATCTGCTTATGATCAATGCTTTTGATCTGCTTTTCCCCTTTTTATTACTGGTAGCCTTGAAAAAATACAACTAATTTCCCATTTCTTATATCCTGATTTAGACATTCCCTTATATTTGCATTTTACTGCATATTCATTGCAGTAACTCAGTTTCACTCTGATGTGTCTGCAGTTTATTGTCTCACCTTTTATTATTTGAAAATAAAGCGTGATTTAAACCTACAGCACCCTTAATTGGCTAAACACAATCCATTGTTTTGTCCTGAAACATTATTCTTTGCTCTCTAGATCAGATTCGTTGCAGGCATGCAACTTTTGCCTGTGACAGTTGAATATTCCTGATACTTAATATTTTTTTTCCTCTGCACGCTAATGCTATTAAACCTGGGCTGGGTGGTTTTGTAGGGTTGTTTTTTTATGTTATTATTATTTTTTATTCTCTTCTCTTTTTTTCTTTATTTTCTCTCTTTTTTTATTATTTTTTTAATTTTTTTTTTTATTTTCCCAGGCAGCTTCAATTTGCAAAGACTGAACAGGTCAATCCATTGTCCTTGCTGGCGGCCCCAGATGCTGCTGGGCTGCTGCACAATAGGCAGCCTTTGGGGGTCAGAGCCTGCATGAGGCTGATAACAGAGCTGTTCCAGGCTGGAAAACACCATGATTAGCCAGCTTCACTCTGCCTCAGCGTGGGGCTGGAGCCCAGTGGCAAATCCTAAAGATGCCACCTTCTGGGATCTCTTCTGCCTCATCTTTTTCTTTAATGGTGAAGGCGGCAAACTGAGAAATCAGAACACTGCTGATGGGATTTTAATATTTTTTAAAATTATTTTTATTAAAATCAATGACAAATGAGATTGAAACCTGTAATAAATAACTCTGTGTGTGTGTGTGTGTGAAGGGCAGATTTCAGATCTGCTGCCTCATTTGCAGGTGCAGCATCTGCACAGTTCTGCTGTCTCTAACATGTGGGAGCTTCCTGATTTCCATCCACACCAACCCACCTCCCTCTCTCTGGCCCTGGGATGGACCAAGCCCTTGGCAGGGCCTGACTGGGCACTGAGAAAGGTGGGAAAAGCCATGAGGGTTGGGACAACGAGCTGGACACGAGGCCACAGCATGTCCTGGTGCTGCAGGTCCTACAGCAGGTCCTTCTTGGGCAGGAGGATGAGCAAAACCACGAAATGAGCTTGGGTGTGAAGGAACAGGGTGAGAAGATCTGGATGCTGGTGTGGGTTAGAGTTTGTCCTGTCTCCATCCTCAGTGGTTTTCTCCTTGTTCTGTCTCCATCCTCGGTGGTTTTCTCCTTGTCCTGTCTCCATCCTTGGTGGCTTTCTCCTTGTCCTGTCTCCATCCTTGGTGGTTTTCTCCTTGTCCTGTCTCCATCCTTGGTGGTTTTCTCCTTGTCCTGTCTCCATCCTCAGTGGTTTTCTCCTTGTCCTGTCTCCATCCTTGGTGGTTTTCTCCTTGTCCTGTCTCCATCCTTGGTGGTTTTCTCCTTGTCCTGTCTCCATCCTCAGTGATTTTCAAGTCCCATCTGGATCAATGTGTCTCAGAGCTGGCCTTGTTTTGAGCATGAGGTTGGACTGGAGGCCCCTGTTCTCATCTCTTTCCCCTTCAAATATTGTGAGGATAGTATTTGAAAACATGATTTTGAAATCTATTTGAAATAATTAAACCCTATGGAATAGTATTTAAATATAAATTAAATACCAGCACTAAATACTACAAAATACTACTACTAAGCTACTATGAAAATACTAAATACTATGAAAATACTACTACTAAATACTATGAAAACAGTTTTGAAAATAATGTCCTTGGGACTAACTAGCATCAGTTGCAAAAAAAATTCTGGCGAAACTCTAAGTCAAAAAATGAGAAAAAATTATTATTTCTGCAGATTTAAAAGAGAGTTTCAAGTGCTCAGATTATTTTCAAAGTTGTGGATGGCTCTGGATCCCTGGCAGTGTCCAAGGTCAGGATTTGAAGCTGCCTGGGATAGTGGAAGGTGTCTCTGCCCATGGCAGGGGGTGGAATGAGATGATCTTTAAAGGTTTTTTTCCAGTACAAATCACTCTGTGATTAAATTAATGAATATAGGGAGCATTTCTGATATAGTGTAAACAAAGCAAATATAGAGTAACCTCAAATACTGCAATTTGGTCATTTGTGTTACTACAATTTAAAAAAAAAAATTAAAAAAATCAAAGTAACTTTATGAGGTTCTGTTGTGAAAACAAAAGATCAAGCAGGAAGGAAATAAAGTTATGTGATGAAAAAAAAACCAGAAAGGGTTTTTTTTTTTGAAGTCATATATGGTGAAAAAAAAAGAGTAAAGAGGAACAGTTTTTTTTACTGGTGGGGAAAAAAGATCAAAAAGGAGAAAGAAAAAAGATCAAAGAAAGATCACCACATTCTAGAAACCTACAAATGCAGAAGTATATCCTACAGAATAAGAATCAATCACTTCATATGAACAAGTATGCCAGAGGAAAAATAAAGATTAAACTGAAAATAGTTTCATTAATGAAGGAAAAAGGAAAGGTACTGTTGGTTTTAGATGTTTTCGCTAATTAAGCACTTCAAGAAGTATTTTCATGTGGAATTATAAGGAATACATACAAGAATGAACTCAGTGTTTTAGTCAACGCTGACGCAAGACTGAAAAAGTATCTCTATTTTGTGTTATTGTCACTCTTTGATTCTCTTCTCCACTTCCCAGAGAAGGTGAGAGAACCCAGTTTCTCTGCAGGAATGCATTCCCAAATTCTTGGTTATTTTGACAAAACCTACAGTGTTCCTACCTCATCACAAAGCTGAAAACTGGCCATGCTGTCAAATAAACAGGGGGTGAAATTAATGTTTGCTGGGTTATTACTGCCAGGTACACTGTAATTTTAAGATGCAGATACCTTTTCCTTGTGTTATATGTTCAATAAAGCTCCACCATCATAAATTAAAGGAAAAAAAAGAGGCAGGATTACTGCAGATTCCTCAGATTGAGGAGAGGTAGACTGGATACAGCTTATAAAATTTTTGTAACACTGAGAGCTGCTTAATAACAAATAGATCTGTAAAAGAAGAATTAAAAGGTATTTGCTTCACAGAACTCCTGCTTTATTAAAACCTTTGGTACACTCATTGAATAAATTAATCTTAGGGGAATTAAATCAGAATTTAACAGCCAATATTCTCACAGGAACAATGTACACATGAATCCCTGGAGTTGTTTGGTTTTTAAACAGTCTGTTTTCTTTTGATATTTCTTATGATGTTTCATTTTCAAAAATACTGATGAGATACAGTTTGGTATTTTTTGAAGTTGGTAAAAGAACAGGAAAGTTTGTTTAGTTGCTCTCATGCAAATTTTTATTTATTTAAATGAATGGTGGTGAATGGAAAGGTACCTCAGCCATTTTATATATAAATAGACTTTTTGTCTGACTTAGTTTTATACCTTTGCCACTAGACAGAAAATAGAACAAAAATTGTACTTCAATATCCTCCTCAATCTAGTTTATTTAAACTTTAAATCAATAGATCATTACAGTTACTGACTGGGTTATTTTCCATCTTGAATAGCAACTCCATTAAAAGTTCACCTGAAGTTCTGCACCTCTGAATTCTTGTCCAGTTTCAGTTTCCTGGTTGGATTCCATCAGTTTCCTTTGGGCTGCCAAGAATCAGCAAGGAATGCAAATCCAATTTTATACACATCCCCACCATATTCCACTTCCCCATGTTCTTCTTTGGATCTCCAAAGCAAAATATCTGCTGAAGGGAGAAAAGTCAAGTTATATAGAAAGAATATAAATCCTTTTAAATGGCATCTTGGGAATTGTTCAAGTTTTCTGAGATATAAATGAGTCTAAAGCACTCAACCTGTGAGGGGTTATTTACTGGAGAAAGGAGGAAAATGCACAATAATATCAATATTCAACTAAAGTCTCATTTAAATAAACAGAAATAACAGTATTTAGGTGAGGAAATAATGATTAAATGGTATCTAAACTCCTAGAAATGAAGTCTAGGAGGGAAAGAGCAGTAGCACAGGAAGAAAGTAAAATATCTTTTATGGAGCAGAAGGTGCCTGATTATCTATTATGAGGAATTTTGCTATACTAAATTTGATTAAATATAATGATAAATTAATAATATTCACTTATAATATATTATAAGTTAATATATTTCTATTAATATAATTACTATATTAATATATAAATTAATATAAAAATCTGGGGAAAACAAATTGGGACATAGCTTTTTTTTTTTTAATGAGAGCTGGAAAAAAGCAGTCAATAAATGTTTTCTTGACTGTGTCTAGATAAAATCAGCACAAAATCTGTTGCACAACCTCAACTGAATAATTATGGTATGAATTTATGGGTTTCAAAACCTCAGGTCTAATAGGAGAAGAACATAAGGCAAAGACCAGCTGGGATAATTTTGTTCTCCCTGGCACGTTTCTTTTTACACAGGACTAATTTCATTATTTCTTTGGAGCTATTTGCAAACAGCAACAATGAGAAGACAAGGAAGCCCATAAAGCAAAAAATACTGTCAGATGCCTCCCAGTCAGATCACAACCTCCCTTCTGCCTGTCCAAAAACACATTTCACGTGCAATTGTGGAGGGAGGATTGTGCAGTTCTGATACAGACAATGCTCTCAAGTGAAATCTTAGCACTGCTGAGGCTGTAGGATGTGGATGTCCTGAAAACTGAATTCAGATTTACAGAAATGTTTGAATCTTATTTAACTGCATCTTTGACATCTCAACAATAAATAAGGTATTTTGTCCTGCTTCCCTCTGTTCCCAGTAGTTTCTTAAGCAGAGACTTTGAGTTTCCAGGTGAACATTTTGAGCAGGCAGGCAGAATTTTTCTTTTTAAATTTTTGTTTCCTTTTGTGAAGTCCTTCAGATGTTTAGAGAAGGATGAAAACCATCTGTGTGGGAAAGAAAAGCACTCATTGGTAGGACTACGAAACAGCTGCAGCAGCTCTAATGTTCCCAGAATACATCTCCAGTTTGTTGTTGTTGTCTTCAGTAGATGTTTAGGTTCACCTTACTATTCAAATTTGACCCAAGTCCAACTCCACCTGACACAATTTCTTGTGAACAGTTGGGTGCTTTAGCAAAACCAAGTTATTTGATATGTGGTGAAAGTCTTCTCAACCAAATCTGAGAAGAGCAGAGAAGATCCAGATCCCACAGATGATCAAACACCAATCCTGCCATCATGGCAGTGAACAGTTTTGGAGATGAATTGTTCCTCTTGTATGATAGATAAGACATGAAAAATGAAATTACTCCCTGAAATACCTCAAGCTGTATATCCAGGTTAGGTTCATTCTCTCACCTGATCACTCCTCTCACTTTACAGGAGGGTATGGTCATCTCTGTTATCAGCTTTGCATGATGAAACTCTGGATATTAAATTTTTCCTTTTAAGCAATAATAAAAAAGGGTTGATTTGGAATTAGTTTTTGGGATGTGACAGTCAGTAGAACTCTTCATGGACACGGCAGGGAGAGCATAAAACCATCTGATGGGGAGGGTTTAGTAAACTAGATCTAACAACAGAGGAACTGAAAGGTAGAAATGGCATTTGATGGCTGTGAGGGGGGTGGTAATAACATTTTAAGCTTCCAGGTCATCTCTTTTTTCTCACTTGTTGCTGATGAGATTGTCTTTTTCCTTAAAATTTCCCCAAATTCCTTCTCTCTGTGAAAGTTCTTTTGTGGTGAGTGTATATTGTTATTTTTCTCTCTATTCCCTGTATATTCCTCTCTATTCTTCACATTATTATTATAAAATAATCACAGGAAAACCCCTGTGGTTTGTTCACACAGCAACACGCACAAGAACTGGAATAGTTAAAAGAGTTATTTTAGGATGTGTCCACCAGGTTCTGATGAATCAAACCATTCCTTAAGGGCAGCAGCAAGGCATTTTAATTACCACAAGCACACATTTTGAAAGAAAATATCAGCTATCTTTATTAACAGCTGTAATAATGACACCTTTGGGACTACCTTGATTAGAAATGTGACGGAAGGAAAGTCATCAAAAAAAAACTCTTGTGACTCTGAGTTATTTTTGAGTCTTACCTACATCACCTAAGTAGGTTTCAATGTTTATTTCACAGAAAATATTTTTGTCAACTTGGCCTTTTTTATGAAACATGAAAACTGAATACCCATTGTGTTCAAGTTGTGCCTTAAATTCTCAGGTCAGTCAAAGTGAAAACCTCCATAAAATTCACTAAAATCGAGCCCCACACTGCAGGCTTTCTTCTCTTGTCTAAGGTGTTGGATTGGTTGTCATCTTGAGAAATGCAGTTGTCCTTTAATCCAAACACCATTTTATGCACATAATAAAAGTGATTTCTACCCAGTAGTCACATCCAGCCATTGCTCCATAAATTCTCACCAACCCCATCTTGTTGTCCCTGATGAAGGACGTTCCTTCACTGGAAGCCAAGAGCAATCAGGTATTAAAATTGCTTCCAGCAGGCACTCACGTGGTGAATTATGAAACAAACAACTGTAGGCACCAGAATTAACAGAGAACTGACTAGAACAGCTAAACCACAGCAGACTTAGCAGCCAAGCCTTTATCTTGCTGTGATGTCTTCTGAAATAAAACATAAAGCCCCTGTGTGTGTGTGCATACCTATATAAATAAATGGGTGTGCACATGAAAGAGCAATGCTTCTCAAAATATCTTAGGAAATAATTTCCCTGTGAAAGACAGATGAAAGTCTTTTGGCAATTTAATTTTTTGGGGGATGATGAATAACCTCAGCCATTACTAAACGAAGGGTGAAATCAGGTGATAGTAAATAATAATAATCCTACTGCAGGCTGATTACCAGACAACTATTCAATAAACCTGGTTTATTGCAGCAGAGAAACCACTTTCCTGGAGCAGTTATGACCGCTGCTAAATCAGATTGCTATGTAACATGTCAATTCAGAATCCATAAAACCATATTGCTCTGACTCTGAACACGGTGGTTTTTAAGGACTCAGTTAAAACATGGCCAGGTGGGGCTGCCTTTCCCTCCAAGTTCTTGTAGGGTTCTCAGCAGTTTAAACTGGGCTCAGAGGGTCCTCACTGTCATTGCCTGAAGGTTTATTGTGTTAAAACAATGTATAAAGTTCTCTTAATGCTTCCTCCCCTATGTTTTTCCAACTTGGAAAACCAATTTCTGCTTTCCTTGGAAACACTGTAAGGGAGGAGAGCTTGCTCTGCTGGGACAGGGAAGGAAATGCAGCCTCTCTGTCAAGGGAAGGCTCCATCTTCTCCAAAAAGAGCTGTGTAGGTCTCCTCTCTCAGATGGACTCTAGAAATATGGGACTAATTTCACCTCCCTGATGGAAGGCATATTCCTTGGAAAAGCATAACACTCCCTTCTGGAAAGGTCCTACTCCCTCCATTGATCAGATGGCCCCCACCTGATCAGCTCAAAAAGCTGATGAGGTGGATCTCATCCTAGATTTCCATGTTTTGGAGGTGGATGTCTGATGTAACTCCAGTTGGAAGACTTTGGTCTGAAGCACTTTGCTGAAGTTTTCTGTGTCTGATGTGGTCCTAGACTGGTGTTGGTCCACAAGGATTTTGGCCTTCCTTCAGGATATTCAGCTGACCCAGCTCCTGATGCCACTTTTTGTCTGCCCTTGGTCTACTATCAGACAAAACAAAGAGAGGTCTGTGCTCTGGTGCTCTTTAGTCCCATTATTTAGGCTGGCTGTACTTCCATTCTGGAAAGAAACGTTAACAACCCCTTTGGTTCCATGAATTCCCCTGTGGGTGGATGGAAAGGAATGGGGAGGAACAGCCATTCCTCTTTTCCCCACCTCAGTAATAAACAATTCCTGAGGGCAACTGAACAACACTGCTCAGAGATTTATATCCCTAGAGATCCAGATCCCATTTAGGGAATATGATATAATTGGTGTGACAGATGTGGCAGGGTCAGGGAGAGGCAGAGAGAGTTGTTGGGAGCAGAACTGTGAGTAAATACTTGTGGGGGAGGGAATTCAGTGCACTGGAAGAAAATGCAGGAGTACAGGGGAGAAAGGAGTGAAAAGAAATGGAGAAGAGTATTTGGGAAAAACAGAAAAGTGGGAGAACAAACTCTGAGCTAAGGCCAGAATGAGCTGGTGGGGAAAGGAAGAGTTTCAAAGAGGAGAAACACCTTGGAGGTGTAAGAGTTGTAGGGTAATGACAGAAGTTCCTAAACTGAGGAGAAACTAACCTAAGTGTAAGGTATCTCCTAAAAAAAGGAGAGACGCCTCACCAAAACACACCCTAAATGGAAAGGAGAAAGGAATGAAATTAAAAGGTGACTTTCTGATTTGCTGGAGCAGTTAATGCCAACATTTTATAGTAATTTGAAATCTGTATTAACACATATCTGTGTCTTAACAAAATGCAATGAAAAGTTTCCCAGACAAGAGCACTCTGTGCCACAGATGAAAAGACAGCCCTGAAGCTTTGGAAGATTTTTAGGGATCCCAGCTGTGCAACATTCCCATCATGAAGGAAGGATTTTCCCATCCCAGAAGAAAGCCAATTTAGGGGACAGGTGCATTATATCCAGGCTTTAGCTTCCTCTAGGCTGAGAGTTTTATGCTTAGGTTGATTGTTTTAGGTCAACCAGGAGATAGTGATGACTTTCATAAATCTGGAACCTCTTTTTGTTTCTTTTTTCCTTTTTATTTATTTTTTTTTTTTTAATTTGTGAGGGCAGAGGTGATATGAAGATACGAGCTGTGACTCATGATAAAAAAAATGCCAGTTGTTGTTTAGGGATTGTAAATTCAGATCAGGAGCAAATCCCAGCTGCTTGGGGTGGTGTTTACATTGGAGTTATGGTACAACCAGGTAATTTTATTTATTATTTATTATCTTTATTATTTCTTAATTTTTTTTTATTATTCTTTCTTTATTATCTATTACTGTTTAAAAAGATGAGCTGTATGTTTCTGTTGTGCCATTTGTTCTGCTTTTTGGAGGTTTTTTTCTGGTGTTATTTCACAAGTTTCCAGTCAGAAAGAGACCTCATCTCTTAATTTCCATAAAGATGAACTTAATTTCTCCGTGGCATTGGATTTAAGAACCTAAGTGATAGGGTTAGAAAGAATACCATATAAAAAAATCTAATAATTAAATTAACATTGATGTTATTATGGTGCTCTTAAGAAATACCTGCAAAGCTTTCATTGCTATGAAATATTTTGCTCACAACAAATACTTCCCTGTTTGTCTCAAACTTCACAGATTTGTATATTTTTTATAAATTCTGTGCTTTTATCCCCCCACACATAAATAGTGGCTGTATTTCCTCTGGTCTACAGGATCAGTCATTTTACGACCTCAAATGTCTGTGTGTCTTTGTATGGCAGAAAACAGAACAGGATCTGGCTGGCAGAGTTAGGAATTATAAAGATTATAAGATTATGACAATATTTAGTTATTACAAGATTTAACTGCCACAGTTTAACCCTTTCAAAGTGTCACATGTGTCGTGGAGGACCAACTGAGCCTGGCTCATCCTGGGAGACATCCAGAACTGCAGCTCCTGCCTTGGAAAAGGAAAAAAAGTCATGAAAAACCCTGACTTATCTCAGAGCAGCTCCAGCATGCCCTGAACAAAGCACTTTGCTTTGACAAGAATGGTTCAGTTGATTAAGTTTTGGGTTGTTGCGTTTTATTTCTGTCAAAAATTTGAGCACATCTTTCATTCAGAGGAGCTTCAATGAATAGAAGTTCTGGGAGGGTTTAGCTGTTGGGGGATTTTTTTCCCCCCAGAGACATTTCTGGTTTAGAGTCTCTGCTATTCCAAAATCTTTGATGGGAAGTCAATGTTTATCTGAATTTTGGGGATGCCCAGCAGTCCTGGAGTAACTCCCTGATAATAAATAGGGATTTTTCACCGTGGTCATTGTGCATCTGCACTGAATCCTGAAGAAACTGGGATTTGCCAGTTATTCCTGGAGTTTCTGACCCACTTTAGGCAATCTAGAAAATCTGGAATATCCTTGATTTTGAACATAATGAGCAGATGTGCAAGACTGCATTCACTGGTATTTTTATATTTTATATTTTTATATGCTTCTCCTCAGAAATCAAGAGGAATCTCAACATTTAGAGGTTGGGAGCCAAACTCAGCTTGGTGTTGTGGCTCTCACATTTCTTTACCCGTAATTTTTTATTTTCTCTTCCCCCTGTGGGTTGTAATAATTTCACTGACAGAAGTGTGGCTTGCACATATGGGAATTATAACATTATTTGGGATGATCTGGGAGAACAAACCTTAAAATACAGACAAGAGAAAAGTTTCTGTGTGGGTTTATGTGAGCAGAATACATTTGTGAGCTGAGTTTTATTAAGCAGACATCCAAATTAATTTTATTTTGTACATTAACTCATACAAACAGCCATTCTCATAAATACAAATGATAAAGAAATGTAATAAAATGAAAAAAAAAAATTCTAAGAAATAGATAAAACAGTTGTTCATTTTGGCCAGATCTTGCCTAACTAGAATTACTCAGTGAAGTTCAGTCAGAGCTACACTAATAATCAGAACTGAAAAAATACCTGAATGAAAGTTACTTTGTATTATTAACTGGTTAATAGCAGGCATGAAAAATTAAATTCATTATTAGAATAAATACCCTACAGAGCATTAGAGCTTCTTTTTTAGGTTTTTTTTCCCAAACACAATCTCAATTTTTTTTTTCCTTGAAAATGCTCCTAGGTACAAAATGATCATCTTCTCTATTAATGATGGAATAAGATATTGTTCAAAAGCCTGGAAGTATAAAATTAGGATTTTAAATATTAGAAATGATTCTACTGAAATGTCCCATTCAGGAAATGCCACCTTGCCCAGGAGGTATGCACATAATGCACTTCTTTAGCACATCTATATGAATTTGCCTTTAAAAGATTACTTCTAAGAACAGCTAGGCATGTGTACAGATATAAAAGTGGATAAAAAAATCAAATTAAACAGCTTCATTTGAGACAAGGAGGTTGTGAGGCCACAGGCATTTGCCCTCGAGGACGTGCTGTTTGGAGATTTACACATTGACTCTTCAGCTTTTAAAATGCAGCCTGGTATCTTAATTGGATTTATGAGCTGGCAAAGCCAGTAAGGCACTGGGCTTAAGGACAGAACTAATTCTGAAATAATCATCTCAACAAAGAGGAATATGTGAGACTGGATCCCTGTAAATTTTCATTTTGTCATCGTCTCAAATTATAAGTAAAATAACATTTAAGTGTAAGGCTGTAGAGCATACCTTTGCCTTAAAAAAAATTAAAAAAACCAAAATGGTTCTGCTCTATTTTTTGCTAATTTATTGGAAAGCAAGTAGCTAAAATGAAAATAGAGATGTTAATAACAACTGGTAATGAAAGGGTTTGAGGAGGGGACAAAGGATGTGATCTTCATTTGCATGAACCTCTAACATAGTGACCTTAAAAATATCTTTTAACTGACAAAAGGTAGAGATGGTGGTGTTTACTGACTGTCCTAGATAAGATTTGGCCTTTTTGTGTTAAAAAATGTGTTGAAGACAAACTTTTAATTTGGACTTGGCCAATATCTCCATCTTTTCAGAGTTGGAGAACCCGTTTAGAGCAGTCTGTGTGGCAGGCAGACAATTCTAGATACCTGTATTAAAAAATGTGCATGTTTATTTTAACGAGTAGATTATTAGTTGTAACATCTCACTCAACTTTAAATATTTTACCAGTTATTTTTAAAGCATCTGCATTTCATTTAGTGCATAAGAAGTCCCAGGAGACACGCCACTAAGCTTTTTCAGAGTTTTTGATGTGTTTTAGAGAAAGACTGAATTTTTTTTTAAAGACTTTTTTTTCTAAGAGAATAGAAGAAATTATAGAGGAGCTCAAAGATGAGAAAAAAGAGGTCTAAAAGGAATTTTTTGTTGGCAGATGTGCAGGTTTTTCCCTTCTGCAGATATGGAGTTCTCTGGGAGATGCACCAAGTGCTGCTTTAATGACGAGAGCTGCAGTTGGCAGTGGGCAAAGCGCTGACTTTGATGGGTCAGTGCTGGTTCTTCAGCTCATGAATTGTTATTTGGTTGCAGAATATTACCTTCTGGCCATTGATTGAAACAAATCAGGGCTGGCAAAGGGAACAAATTAAATTAAAAAGAATGCAAGCACAGCTGAATGAGCCCAACACAAAGCATTTTGGAGGAGCTCAGGGCGCTGAAGTTGCTCATCAGGAAGAGACGGACAAAACTCCATCCACACCAAAGACTCTTGGGTGACGCTTTTGGTGCTGACAATTCCATTTCTCCCTTCCACCCAGCAGCAGCCAAATCTCTGTCCCTCACTCCACATAAATGAAATTATTTTCTCTGCTACACAAGAAGCATGACAGGCAAAACATCTCCCACCTTACCCCACTGGCCCAGTTCCTCCAGCTCCAGGAGTCAGTGGAGCACTGGAGCTCAGCCCTGCATGAACTTCAGGGCTAAATGTCAGCCAGCTCTTAAGCTATCAGTGGATTTCTCATCAAAGTTTAAGACCCTGATAAACCTCTTTACTGCTGCTGTGGCAGTGATCAACGTGCTCTATGTATTTCCATTTTGGAAGATAAACACAGGGGCTTGACCGAAATAAAACAAGTGCAGAAGAAGTGCTATGATCTTAGAAGTCTTTAAATTTCTCTAATATCAACAGTCCATAAGAAGCTTTTTCCTCTTAATCCTCGCTGGTTTTTAGACAATTTGTTGTCTTACAATTAAGTACAGATGGTTTGGAGCTGTAATGCAGATACAAAAAGAAAAAAAAAAAAAAAAGAAAAAAAAAAGATGCTTAGGATTGCTTCAATTTCCGGGTTGGATTTTAACAGTAATCCATGTCTGAAACATAAGAAATCTGGTTTTATCTGATCTTTAATGCTAGTTTACAGATCACTGACATATTTCAGTGATTACAGTGCGTGCATGAAATAATACTATTATCATATTTAGAGCAGGAATGAATCTGTGGGAAGGCTCTGGAGCAGCATCCAGCTCTTCAGTCTGTGCTGTTTATGGCATAACTTGCTGCTTTCATTTAATCATGCAAAAAGGGGCCTTGTGACACAGGGGAGGTTTGATTTTACAGCTGGAATAGCACTGTCAAGGATTTGGGTAACATGTGGGCAGCTCCTCAGTATGATTATTTAATGTGGAGAAAATAGCTGAAGACTCCCAGAATGACTTCCTTGCCAAGATCTTTTCAGGAAGTTCTGTCTTTCTGTTCTGAAAACACAGACATGAGCAAATGTAGAAGTTGAAAGGCTGTGGAACAGTTTTAACTGTGTCAAAGCAGGATGGGAAACGTGTGGTAGGATTCAAAAATCCACTTTGCCATGAGCCTATAAATTAGACATTTTAACCTGGTAAAAGAAGTCCACTTCTATAAACTATACAACTTCTATAGTACTTATTTGCTCCTCTAAGTGTAGATAACCTGTCCCCCTTCAGCCTTTTTTAAAAAATACTCATGGCTTGGTCTTTATTTGTAGCTGAGCTGGTATTTTGCTTGGGCCTGATGGGTACCCTGTGAGAAGGTATAAACTACCTGAGATAATAAAAGCTGATGCTAAATTAGTTCTCCTGTTCAAAACATTTTTTTTTGGTGCCCTTTGGTACAGGTGTTGAAGGCTGTCTTTTCTGATGAAGCAAAAGGCTTTTAAGGTAAAAACTGCAATTTTTATTATCAATTGAATATCCTACTCTTTAATGCCTGGACATCAAAATTTAAGGGACTATTTGCTGTGAATTCACTTTTGTCTGTTAACTTGCAGCATTGACGCAAGAGGAATTGTGTGGCACTTTTCTAAGTTCCATGACACCAGTGATTTAATACCATGTAAAACACGATTATTCCTCTGTGTGCTCCTGGATGAGAGGAGCAGGGAGTTGCTTAGGGAAGGAGTCAGCAGAGGATGGTCCACAGATAAACAGCCAAGACCATTTTGAACAAGCTGTGCTGGGTTTTCCCTGCTCCCTGCCCTCTCCTGGCATCTCTCCACACTGACAGGAGCTGAAAAGGCAGAAAATGTGGGAGTTTTCATTGGTGCTCTGCATCCACCCTGGCAGTCTTTAGGTTTGCTGGTTTAAGGTCTCTTCCTGCTGCTTTGGGCATTCCTGCTGGCTGCACTCTTCCTGTGTGCTCCTCAGCTCCAGGTTTGAACACAAGAAAAGAGAGGGAAGCCACCTTTCCCTCCAGAATGAGGGCACTAGGGATGTCTGTCACTTCTGTCTCCACAAGCATCAACCTGAGGGAGCAAGCACTTCCAGCTTTTATTCCAGCCTTTCACTCCTGTCCCACTCCCTTGGAGTGGTGAGTGCAGGCTTTAAGAACCATTTATGTCAGCCACAGATAAAGCCCCAGAGATAAAACCCACAGAAATTAATGCCTTGGGAACAGATTCAAAGAGAAGCCCTAAGTGACAACACACTCAGGGGCAATTTCTTTTATTACATTTCTTATTTGAAAGCTGAATATCATGGAGGAATATCATCAGGAGGAAAGCAATGGCTGATCTGAGCTCAGGATCCCTGTACCTGGATATATTTGTCAGTATTTGCAGCCTGGTTCAAAGAAGGGTTCTGGCAGCACAGCCCCTGTTGTGATGCCATTCTCCAAATCTGCCAGAGAAGGATCTTCTCAAAGAAATGGGAAAAGTCAATGTTTAGGCAAAATTCCTGTAAATAAACACATTCAGAGCTTAAAAGGCGTAAAGAAAGCAGTAACCATGTCCATTCCAATTATTCATAATGATTTCATCAAAGGAAAAGGAAAAAAGAAGAGGAATCACTTACCTGGCTTGGCTTTGCCACAGTAGCTAAACAAACCCTGCAACATTCACAGGTGGAGAAATGTGTGCTTAATTTTCATTTTAGTTAGTGTTTTCAAAGGAGGGAGTGGTCATGTTTGTGAAATATTCAGGTGCCCTGGCAAGGAAAACAATAGAAAAATAAGAGCTTAAAGATGAGGAAGCACTGGTTTCATTCAAGTGCAGTTCACACCTTCAGAGACCAAGTAAATATTTTAAGAACATTCCTGGGTTTTGATGCTTGACAGTTTTCCTTATAAATACAAATAACAGAAAATCAAAAAAGAGAAAAATTAACATTATAGCAAAATATTGCCAGAGGCCTGCTGCCACATCCATAATTCATAGGGAGCCTGCAAGAAGCTGCAGCTTTCTGCTCTCTTCTGAAGATGGTGATGTTGTGCACTCTGTTTACTTGATGCTTGCATGTTTTTCCAATCTGATGCTCAAACAAAACAGTATTTTGCCCTCTCTAGGTTAAACAGAAGTACTTTTATTTGGTCCAGACCATTGTGATTAGAGATTTTATATTCTGAAACACAGAGGAAGAAAGGGATTTCTTGCAACTTTACAAAAATTACCCCATTATGTTTATACAATGATATGATGGAAAGCTTGATTTTAATTTCAGATCCTCTGCTCTTTAAAGCCACTGAGTTCTGCATTTTGTTTCCCAAGCCAGGGACAGCTCCAAGAGGCACATTCACAATGTGATTTTACGATCATTTGCAATGTGTGCTAAACAGTGCCTCAGAAAGCACAGCCCATGTCTGATGGTGTGATTACTGCTCTGCTGGGATCTGCCCAAAGTGGGTTATTTTCCTGTTAGCAGAGAAGTCAGGCAAGACAGATCCCCTGCTCTGTTCCTTTCCAGCTCAGTCAGAGCTGTGGATGCTGTCCTGAAATACAGTTTGGTACTATTTGGGTATTGGGTTCCAAGATCTGGGATCATCTTTACTGTACCTGCTTTGTAATACTCCTGCATTTCTGAAACCACCCCTGGTTGTGCACATTTTTATTTCCTTTATCTTAAAAAAAAAGTATCCTTAAATTCCTCTTTCTATGGACACTGTTGAGTCTTTAGCCTCTGTCTGGCCCAGGAGCTTGAACTGTTACAGAATTAAATGCATCTGTGGTGACCCATTATAAGTTTTGGGTATTTATTTCAAGGGAATGAAGTACTTCATAATACAAATATTCTAATCCTGCAGATAGAGGTAGTGGAAAGAAATGTGGGAAAATAACTGGGAGGAGTACTGTAGGACATCAAGGTTGTATAGAATGTTGTGAGACACAGTTGGTCCAGCTGGGTACAGGAGTCTCTTGTTTCAATGATTTATGTCTGCCTAGAGGTAATGATGTGGGATAATCGAACACAAGACATGGCAGAAGGAAAAAAAAAAAAAATTGCCATTTTTTAAAGATCCCCCTTTCTAGATGAGATTTACAACTGAGGCCTCTGAATTCAACATGGCTTGCTGCCAGGGAGACCCAAACCAGAGCCTGGCTCCTGCAGCATCAGAGCTGGGCAGGGAACAAGCCACTGCATCTTTAAGAAGCGCTTATTTGGCATTTACTTATTTAGTTAAAGATCATTGCCAGGCAGAACTCCCGTGGGAGGAGTGGATGGTTCACTGGGCCTCATGGGGAGGGCGGTAATTAAACTCTGAAGGCAAGCAATGATGTTAAGCTAAAAGCTCATCTTTAAATAGTAATACACTTGCAATGTAAAGTGGAAGGCCCTCGGGTGCCTGTTGACACAGCGTTAGGAGCTGGCACTTTTTTATATAAAAGCTAAATTGAAGAAACTGTTATGAGCTCATCTGCATAAAGCAATATGATTCTGCCTGAGGGTGTGGGCAACAGGGAGTGATTAGCAAAACGTCTTTTTCCCTGCTACTCTGTTGCTCTGATAACATGCCACTTGTCACTGAGAAATTTGAGATACCATATGCCAACCTGCATCTACAGAGACCCCCTTGCTGATTGCACATCGAAGAATTCCTCTTCAACACATGAGGAGCTGTCAGAAAGAATTTCTGAGGCTGCATGAGACACGCTGGAAAGGAAAATCTCGTGTTGCCTTCCTGATTCCTCCTCTTGTGTTGCACCAGCCCTTCCTAGTGAACCTCAGATGGGAAGCAAAACACATTTACACAGGAAGAACTGGGGATCCTCTGCTGGGTTTCATCTTCTCTTCATCCCATGGGGGCTGGAATTGTTTATACAAACTCACCGGGAGCAGTTTGAGGCTCTGCTTCCAATAGAGAAGCTCGATTTCCATGGAGATGTCGATGGGGGCATTCATTTTGCTAAGCAGAAATTTGGGTTCCTTGTGTCTGTGCCTCCTGGGACAAGGTGGGGCTGTCCAATGGAATGGCATTGATAATTAGGAAAAATTAACATCAAGCAATAATATAATTTCCTCTCATGGCAGTTGCAGAGATCAATGACTTAAATGAAAAAAGGAATACCATAAACTTTCATTCAAGTGGCAATTTTCTCTTTTGAGGTAAAAAGCATTTTTTTTTTCCTCAGCATTTTGATTTTTGTGTCTTTAATTTAGTATGTGTAGTAAGTGTTAGCCTGTGCAAGTAAACTTTCTCTTCAGAAACATAATGCATCCTAAAAAATTTTGTTGTTCACATGCTGTGCCTCACTGTGCCTGTTTGCTGTGGAAACACTGGTGTTGGTCACTTCTGATTTTCATTACATGGAAAGAGATTGGCTTCATTGCACTTCATACACTGAAAATAATTTCCTAAAAAAGAGCCCCTTGGGACTTTGGAACACCTTTTTTCAGAATACAAAGAAAACCCCTCATTTCTTTGCATGGACATCCCTGCAGCTGAAATCCCAAACACAGTGTGACTCAATAGTCAAACAACTCAACATTAACTCATTGATTCTCATAAAAGATTGACAGGGAGCAAAGCCATTTTCACCTCTTCAGCATGAGGTGAACAGTCTAAAATGATCCTGTCCATAATGAAAAGATGCCCAAGTCTAAGATCCACTACTTGTAGGCTTGTACTGGTGATGATTGTTCCAGTAATAAATTAAATTTTGGCAGGATGCTGTGGGCAAGCCAGGCTTTCAGCTTAGGCAAGTTTGGTTCGAGCATTTAGCACCAGTTCCCAGAATTTGGGGCATGGTCAGTCTGACAGGAATGTGAAAGAAGATCCCCTGGTGGAAAAGGACTGAAGCAGAGTGACAGGCTGGGTTTGGGGAGCTGGTGAATGTATTATGGCACTGCTGTTCCCAGCCTGTGCATCCAGGGCTCAGTGCCCCAGGCTGGCTCTGTGCTGAGTGTGAGGGGGAGGCTTGTTTATTCTCCTTCCCCTGTCATGCCACTCATGACAAGAAGAGACATGAAAAGCTCAAGGGGCTAATCAGGTTTTAGGCTCTGACCCATATTTTGAGTTGGCAGTAATTATGAAATGTAGGAATTCTCGTGTCCGATTGTACCCATGGAACTGCAGCGCTCCCACAGTTGCTCCAGACTTTGTGTGGATGAGAAGTCAGCAGGGACTGTATTTTTGAAAGAAATTAAACTGTGGAAATAAATGAAATTAAGGTGATCATGGAAGTGAAAAGACTCAGGAGTTTGGGGGATTTGTTTGTTTGTTTGGGGTGTTTCTTTTGTTTGGTTAAGTTTAGTCTTTAAGCTGTGCCAGGTTGTTGGAGGTAGCAGAGGAGAGGAAGACAAATGCACAGCCTGACCTGCAGAACTTTGGAAAGATAAGACCAAGCTGGATTTGGCACCATGGAAGAACATGCCTGATGGCTTAATTTCCACTTTGACATGAGAAACTCCTGCATCTCTTGACCTCTGATGCTTTCATTGTCAACAAGGAGCTGTTTTGCCCAGCCAAAACTGGAAAAGACAAACCTGTTGCAGTTCCCAATGAATATCATTGCTGCAACAGTAAAATTGCCCATTTTGAGACTCTGTAAAAGTCATGTGAATGTAAAAAGCACAAAATCCACACAGTCAGGTGGACTCACTCTCTTTAGCTGTGCTTCAGTTTTTTTTGCTGTTGATCCAGAGAATGGGCTGAAAAGTCCTGAAGTAGGAACCAGAAGTGCTCTTAAACACAACAAGGATGTCTCAGCTTCATTTTACTCTGTAGAGCTGCTAATTTCTCATCTGGGTAAACAGTGGGAAGAGGCACTTTCTGCTGTGGCTCTTCTTTGTGTGCCTTTAGACTTGATTTTAATGCAGATTGAGAAGGGCATCTGCTCATAGCACTTGTAAGCCTAGGACATTATATTAAAAGAAAAATATCCTTTAATGTATCATGAGACAAAGCTTAAAAAAATCCTGTTAGTGTCAGTGATGGTACTTATTTCTCTTGTCCTCCCTTTCTCTGTTCTTCTTTTGCTCTAGTGGCTTTGACCATTGATGCTAATTAGTACTGAAAAGGACATTTTTGGCAAGGCTTTTAAATACAGCTTTTATCTTCTCTAGCAACAGACAAACTTGTATTTAATGGTATTTGACATCTAAGAGTGACTGCAAGGTCTTTTTTCTGTTGATTTTTTTTTTCCTAAAGGAGTTTCTTATTCTTCTAATTTATTAGGAAATCAGATGTACTTTCATTCTCAACAAACTTCTATACTTAGCTGAGAACATGCTGTGTTTATAGGGCTGTACAGGATTAAAAAGCAAATGATAATTACGTCAATGTTGCACTGAGTGTTCCTTTTATTAGTTTTTCTCTGCATATTCTGTTGAGCTACAGCATATCTTTTCAAATAACAAAATTATATCTTTTCTTTTCTGAAAGGTTTTAAGGCATTTACTCTCAGCACCAACTACTTATTGGCTTGTACAGAATACTTGATATATATTTGCAGGAGGCTCTTGGGAAACAGTTGATCCAAATGATTGCTGTAGGTGTTTCCTACTTGTCTCTCACTGCTGTCTTTGGAGGCAGCATTACCAGATGTAGCTGTGCCAATGTTAGGTGATAAGAGCTGCCACTGGATCAAAATTTCTAGAAGCAGCAGCAATTAAATTACTACAACCTTCAGAAAGTGCAGTGTGACTGGGAATTTAACAAGAATCCTACAAGGAGACGTCTTTCCTTTTCTCTTTCTTGATGGGTGTGCCCCAAATGGAGGCAATCTTCTGCTTCCCCAAACCATTATTTTGTCACACTTTTAATCATTTTTATTTTAAACTGCCAAAACCCAGCTGGTTGTGAAATAGAGGATGGAAAGAACATGTCCTGTAAGATACCAGGCAAATTTTAGATTCAGCTGGTGTGTAGGTCTAGACTTGGTCACGGGGTGCCAATCAATAGTCTGCAGAAATAAACGATCATTTTCCTCTTTCATGGCGGTAATTCTCCTAAACCGTTACAGCTCCCATTAGGACTGGATTTTGGGATGCAGGGAAGGAAATCCTTCAGCCTGGGACTCTTGGGAGCAGTTTTCAGGCTCCTTGTCCTCGGAGTCCCTCCGGAGTGCAGCTGCCTGGACCCGCGGCACGCGATGCGGCGCAAACCCTCCCGTGGACTTCCGTGAACTTTTGGCTGGGGTTCTTGGTCCTGCAGGGTTTGCAGCCATCTGTCACCAGAGAGTGATCTAACCCAGCCTGGCAAACTGGCCCAGGGGAAGGCAATCTGAAGATGAGCTTCCTCTCCTTTTTTGTGTTTCTCAGCTGCCCAGCATGCCCTGCCACAGCCTCGAGGAGTGATTGTGGCCCTTGCTGTTGGACTAAATCATGGATATGGCATGTCAGCAAATCCCAAGATTCCCCCCCACTCCAATCCTCTGTGTGCAGATTTAACTTTTGAGGCTGGTTCCCCTGAAATAACTTGCAGTTGCATTCCATTATTTTTTTTCCAGAAATAATTTTTGTTTTCCAAAGCAGTTAAATGAGGCACAGTTCCCCAGCCTGGCACAGCCTTATTGGAGTCACAGCCTGGATGTTTCCCCACAGGTCAGGTTAGTTTGACATCCACATTTCTCAGAAGACAGGTAAGATTTATTTTGGACAGCTTTTTGCATTGGAGCAGGTACAGCTGGATTATAAAGCTGTGCACAGGAAATAATAATAATAACAACAACAATAATAATAATAATAATAGTAATAATGTTTTTTTCTTTTTAAATGCCATTCAGCTCTCAAATTTTATTCCACATGGGGCAACATGTAGGACCTGTTAGAACAATAATTCATTGCCCCTGGGAAGGGCATATCTTCAAGGAATTGGTCTGTTGGTGAAAAAGATGATCCAAACCTCAGCTTCCATGTATTTAGAACAGACAAAAAACAAGAGTTTAGCATCATTTTCCTCAAAAATTGCTTTGGGAACGCTAAAATGTTTCACTTTTATTGGAACATTAAAATGACTTACTTCAGAATCTAAACTTATTTTCCATGGTCTTTGAAGAACAGCCTCTAGCTTCTAGCCTCCATACAAAATTAACTGATGATGAAATGTAATAATTTCTCATGATCTGAAAATTCAGTATTTTGTTTATCATCAGAAGTGGGATTTTTTTTGTTACATTTCTTTTTTGTTTTCAGTTTAAAGGTGTCTGTAGGAAGTGTGTGCTGCATCAGGAGCCCATCCCAAGTGATGCACATCCTAAAAATTGGCACGGTGCACATAAACCTGAATTAGACATAAAATATTTCCCACATGAAATGTAATAACCATGACTCAATAATCAGTGTGAAAATAACTGTTTTCCCTTTCTATATATAGAAATTTTCTTTGGAGGTGAGAATAATAATCAGCTTTTGCTGGGTGGGACAATTCCCATATTCTGGAACTGAAATTTGCAGCAGTTACATCGACTCAGGTCTTTAAATGTGTTTTGCATTGGCGCTTTGGGGAACAGCAGAATTTGGGATAATGCTGTCACTAGAGTGACATTATGTCATGAAAGACCTTTAAATTAAGCTTTTGGAGCCCAAACCAAGAGTCTCTGTTTCATTCTCCCATTGGGGTGAAGAGGCTTTGGGCCATTGGCTTTCAGAGTCCTGAAATGGAGATTCTCAGGGGTGTGGGAGCTAAAAAATTATCAGCTGTCAGATTGTAGGGCCAGCTTTTCATCCAGGTTTTAGCTGGGATCACATTTTCCAACAGGTGCTTAAAGTGTTCCTATAAAATCAGGGGCAGAAAGAGTTTTCATCCCCAGTGTTGGTGCCTGCATTTAAAGTTAAATTAAGAGTATGGGAGGAAAGGAATACAAAAGTCTTTTAAAGGCATTTAAGGAACTTTATCCAATAGCAAAATGTTGCATATAATCTCAGATAAGTATGCATATAAATTTCTGATTTTCTGAATCTTTGCCAGAAACACCTGAGTTTTCAGTGAAGCCATTACATGAAAGAGTTCTAAATATATGCATTATGTGTGTACCTAAATTCATATATAAAATAAGAGGGAAATGGGATTTCTCTCTGAGAAAAAAAAACAACTTACTTTTCAAATGTTGTTGATTATTTCTTCTTACTGATAATACCTAAAATTATTCTTAATAGTAATGAGAATATTGGCTTTCTCTAAAAAACAAGATTTCTGCATGAAGATGAGTCGAACTATTTTATATATTTCACACTAAAGATGAAATATAGAAGAATGTTCATTACTATCAGAAATGTCTGGTCTAGAATGAGCAATAGTTGCACTGAAATAAAAAACTCCCACCACCTTTTGCCCAGAGCCAGGGTATTATTTGCAAGTTTTTTGTTCTCTACAATGTTACCATGGCCTTATCTCAGGGCTCTTTAAATGGAATTCCACTGCTTGTAGGAAGTAATAAAAGAAAGTACAAAGCATGAAGACCAGTGTCATATCAATCAGTGCAATTAACATGCAAGAAAGAAAACATGAAACATCTTTAGTCTGCATTTAAATGAGGCTCACATTCCAAGGAGACAGAGACTGGCTTCTTCCAGCTACTAACAGCCACAGAAAATAGGATGTGGTGGAGGGAAATACACCAATATTGTATTAGATCCTTGCTTGTTTGAACTTGGACATGGATAAAAAAGTAAGAATAAGTTCTCACCACCTATTTTTCCAGTCTTGTCCAACTTCTGGTTGCCTGCTTGCTTTTGTAATCCAAATAAATCTCAAATATAAGATTTTATGTCCATTTTCCTATGTAGAAAGAGTGATTAAATAATATCTTTTTCATATGTACCTCTTTAGGTCCCCTATGAATTCTCAGTTGGGTTTTGTACATGTAGCATTGTCATTGGAAGGAAGAGTGGCAGGAAAAGGATGCTTTTCTTTATTTGGCTTCAACAACATCTGGGTTTTAGGAAAATTCTGTGTACTTATCATTTCAGAGAAGAATTCAAAGCTATATTCAAATTTCGACCTTATTCAAATTAAGACCTTTCTTAACCAGTTTTAGACATTTTCCAAACCAGTTTATTTTTTAATTTTGAAGCATTTTGGCCTTTTTACTTTGCTGGTGCCCTTTCCATGATCCACCTGCTGTGAGACCTTCTGTTCCCCAGACCTTTTTATCCAGGTTGGGTTGTTTTTCCCTTTCCCACATGTCTGGAATGGGAGCACAGAGGAAAATCAGTGGCACAAACTCTGAGACCTCCATCTGACCAGCTGATACCCATGGAGGAGCAGCCACAGGAATTGCTCTGTTTGTCCCAGGATTACAGAACACCCAGGATATTTTGGAGTTAATTTGAGTGCTGGAGTTAGTTTGTCACTAACTTCTGTTTGATTGGAGTAAAGAATAGCAAAAATTTATTTTTAGTGACAAAAATATAACTGTAAATAATAATCCAGAAGTAATTACATTTGAAAATACTAATTTCTCAGTCAGTTTTCAGATTTGTTATTTGTTATGTCATATTTGTTATTTCATATTTGTTATTCAGAGAAGTTATTGCTGTGTTTCAACAACCTAAAACCATATTTTTGTTTCCTTGTGGCACTTCTGCTACGTATTTGTTGGCATCTTGGTAAAGACACATGCACAGCACACATAACTGAAAAAAAACCAAAACAATGAACCATTTCAGGATATTTTCTTGCTTTCTTGTTGCATATAAACAAATATTATATCTTGGACGTACCCACTGCTTCAAAGCTTATCAAGAGAGTTTGTGAGAGGAATGTGTTATCTTGTAGAAATAAGAGAGAGACGAATCAGAGAGGGAGAGAAAGGTGAGTGGAACCAAACCTTAGGTTTTTCCATTTTAGTTTCTTTGTCCCTGCATTCTGGTTTTGTTGCTGATGTCTTGCTGTCCTAATTGTCTTTGGTTCTCAGAGTAATTATTATTTGAGGCCATGCAGTCATATTAAATAAATAAGGATGTCAAATAAAGGAGAATTTAAAAAGCTAGGCAGGAGGGAGATACAAAAAAAAAAAATAGTTCCTTTCAGTAAATCTGTTGAGTAAAACATTGAAAATTAATTTGCACCAAGGTTGTGTTTGCACCCAGATATCCAAGATGCTCTTATTAGACTATAAATGGATATCTTCATGCATCCCATTTAGCTCTGATTTCCCTTTTTTTAAATTGCATGCTTTAATCATTGGAGCCAAAAGCAGTGATTTTTGCTATAGGTGCAAATTACAGCAAATGTATTTTTCTCAGAGTCAAGTGATATCACTGGGGTGTAACAGTGCCAGAACTGTGGAAAACTGAGAGCAGCTAAATGACTGAAACACCAAACGTATTCTCGTTCAGGCTTGTCTGAAGAGAGTTCACAATATCCAGAGATGTTAATAGCTGTTCACAGCTTGGTTGTCACTATTATTTGTTTCTCTTTCACTTGTGAATGCATATGGTTTCAGAATGTCAAGCTTGCTCCTAAATGCCTCCCAGATATGATGGCATTTTAGGAAAAATGAAGCTTATTGCAGAGGAGGGGAAGATTTCCCTTAGATCTGGCACCAGTAAAGATTGCTAAGAGTAGGGAAAAGAAAACCAGGTCAATTACCTATTTATTCCCTCTTTTCCTGTTCAGATTTTGTTTGAATTTCTGTCCATTTAGTTTAAGTTTTCAAGATGGTTTTATGTGTATGTTCCTGTTAGATATGCAAATGTTCATAGCAGCTTTGAACTTTGAACCAGAGGTTTTATCATCCTGACAAAGTGCATTTCTTTTTAAATGGGTAATATTTTAGATAGAGATCTCTCTATCTCTCTATTAGTTTGGAAATTAGGTTAGAGATGCCAAGTATTTCCCTCCCACTCATGTCTCACTGTATCATAAATTGCATTTAAGGGCTTGTCCAGAAGCCAATCCAATTCAACCCCCTGTTCAGAAAAGATCTAATTTAGATCAGGTTTCTCAGGGCCATGACTGGCCAAATCCAGAACACCTCTGAGGACAGAGGTCCCACATCTTCTCTGGAACAGGTACAGCTGGATTATAAAGCTGTGCACAGGAAATAATAATGATAATAATAATAATAGGAACAGTAATAATAGTAACAGCAATAGTAATAGTAACAGTAATAGTAATAGTAATAGTAGTAGTAGTAGTAGTAATAATAATAATAATAATAATAATAATAATAATAATAATAATAATAATAATAGTAGTAGTAGTAAAAATGCCATTTGGCTCTCAACTTTTAGTCCCCATCCTCATGGAAAAAGCAACAAAAAAATGGTCTTAGCACACCTGTAAAAACCCAGAGCTCCTTTATGTGTATATCCTCTGATGATACAGGTCTGTTTCTGCCTTCTTTCCTGGTGCTTTGGGAACCTCCCTTGACTTTTATTGATCTGGCAAATGACAAGGTCCATCTGAGAAGAAAAAAAATAAGTTGTATTATATTTGGTCCATGTCCACGAGCAAAATCTGTTGCCACACAGCATTGCACTGTGTGTAGGTGGAGTAAAGCTTTCTACCTGCTGGGAAAATTTCCATTAAATCCTCCAAGCATATGAGAATTTGCTGCTTTATTGCCATAAACAAATAGCATCTCCTGAACAGCAATACCGATTTCAGGACTTTGCATTTAAGTGCAAAGAGATGAAGCAAAACTTTACTGCAGTTCATCTTTGAAGAAGCTGATGGCAATCCCTGCTTTTCATCTTTCAAGGGAATTGCCTCTGACTCCCACTTCTCTCCTTTTTTTTCTACTCAGCCAGAGGTGTAGGTGAGTGGTTCAGAGTTTTGCTGACACACCAACACCTATAAAATAATATGTTGTACTGATGCGTGAAAAGCACTCAGCATTAAGTTCTTGAAATAATCAATTATTTAGCAGCTCATCACATTTGCTGTCCACAGAAGGATCTTTAGAGCAATAATAAGGTCACTGCAATCAGATTCTCTGCTTTTGGCATTTCATCTGCAAAGCCTGCACGTATCCACCAAAAAAATCCCCCCCCCAAAAAAACCTTGGCTGCAGTTTAGAATCTGCTCTAGTCTCAGCAGGAGATGATTGCTTTTTAATTCTCCCTATCTGGATATCTGCTTGTGCAGTAAAGTCTTCTGGCAGGGGGATCTCTGGTCATTAGAAACAGTGGCTGTTTATTGGCTTCACTGGCCTTGAGTCAGGTCTGGGGAATGGTGTTAGAAAGCTTGTTGGAAAATTGCATTCAAGAAGGTTTGGGAAGCAGCCTTTCTGGGTTAAAAAAGAATCAGCAGTAAATGAATCTGAAATATTGGCATTTACAAATTATTGGTGTTTCCTCATTTTAATTATTTTTTTTTTCATCTATTATTTTTAAAGCAGAAAAGAATAATCTTCAATGATCTCTGATTCACAGCCATTGTTTATTTTGCTGGTCTTCTCAAGCAGCCTACATCCAGCGTTAGTGACACTGTGTGGGATTGAAGAATTGTCCTTAGATAATTATAAATAAGAATAAAAATAGGAATTATTTCATACTGATCATTAGATGAAGGGTGTGAAAATCAGAGAAATTTGGGGAAGGGTTCTGAAATGACAAGGGCATTTGCCATTGGCTGTAACTTTGTGTTATTAGTTTAGTTATTAACTGAGGTGCTGACAGTGCCCACAGCTGTGGAAGTGATTGTCCTTCTTCATGGTCACAGCCAACTTCTGCAGTCCTACCTTCACTTGTTAATGGTCCAAAATTCCTAAACAAATCTTAATGAGCTAAAAAACTGGGCATTTACGTCCTTTTTTTCTCCTTCCTGTGTGTCCTCTGCTATGTATGAGGGGAATTTGAAACTCAGTTTGCTCTAAGCCAAAGTTTTCTCATCTCAAGTTGAAATGTTTGATGTAGCTTCAACTGCTTGATGTAGCTGATGATGGCAGCAGGAGAATTAGAAACAGAATGAAGTGGGATAAGGAAATATGGAGTTGTTAAACTGAGAAGAAAGAGGAAAAACAGGCATTATTGGAGTTACTGTTCATTTTTAATGTGCATGTGTTAAATACCAATAGCTAAAAGATACTCTAGATGAAAATTTGTGAAAATTTTCAAAGGAATCCAAGGGATTCATGCAGAATAAGTGAAGCCCAAGTTAGGCTCTGTCAAGGTTATAAATGCCAGCAAAAACAGATGTATTAACTCACAGAGAGACAGGCTGCTGGGTCGACAAAAAGTGTGATGTGTGGCTGTGGAGAGAATCCTGCACTCAATGTCAGCAGAGAAATGTTTATTTGCACTACATTGCATTTGGGGATGCAACACCATGGCCTAAAAACAGTGTCATTTAAAAATACAGGGCTAGAAGTCATTAAATACAAGTAGGGTGCTTGAAGTACAATTTGTTCTTAGTGGTTTCTTGTTATTAATTTGTCCTTCATGTTGACATTGTATAAAAATTGGAGGCTGGATTGAAGTTCATCACCACAGAACCCATAAAAACTGGTGAATTTACCATAAGGTTATTTTGGCCCTGAATCATTCAAAAGCAACGAGGGGTGTGGTAAATGTCAGCTCAAGTTTAAAGGCCACAGTCCTAGAACCAAAGCAAAACATTTAGGCTGATCTGAGAGAAAAAAAAGTGACCTTGTTGATAGTAAATCTGAGGTAGTATGGTTACTGTCGAGGCCTGAAATAATCTGAATATTCTATAGATGTGATAAATGCAATTTCTTGCTGTACATAATGTACTGAGATGGCCCAGGATCCTGCAAGGTCAGATCAGCAGTAAGTTACAGCTCTGCCTCCTCTTTACCCTTTGTAGAAAGCAAAATCTCTTATCTGCAGTATTAGAGTAGAAAAAAAACCCCTAAACTCTTAAGTTTGTGCAGGGTAAATGCAGGCACGGGGCTTCCTTTGTCCTTGATGTGTCTGATAGAAAATTTAGGCCTCATTCACATGTTAGACTGAGGTTTCATACTTTGCACTGGGAATATAAAAGAGAATTATAGAACCCAGCAGGAATGCTCATTTATGGGGAAAAAATAAAAGCAATAATTAGAACAGGAATGAAATTCTTGTTCTGCTGCAGATCGTGGCGGTTTTCCTGTTGATTCTAGTGTGACAAAATTCCAATCAGAATCACAAATGAGTCCATAAAAAGCTTTCACAGGGAAATAGCCTTTCTTCTTCTTTCTTTCAATATTTCCTGACTCTCAGGCTGATATGCTGTTGTGAAATCTTCTATCCCATTAAGCAAATCAGGTAAACATGGGTCTGCCTAAATGCATGTATGGACAAAATGATTTTTCCATGGTTTTAAGCTAAGATGTTTCCTCAGATATCTACATTAATCTTTAAGCTAAGGAGAGAGTAAATGGGAAGTGCTGGTGCATGTGGTTAAATATTTATTAAAGTAGAACTGGAACTAAATGAGGAAAGGTAAAGAAAATGTGAAGACCTAGAGGGGCAGTGGTGTTTACATTTATCTAAATCTGAAGAATATCAGCAAGAAGAAGAAGCCTCATTTTTTTTTTTCCTTGATTGGTCTGTAGCTGTTTAAGTGTAACTATAACAGTAAATTGGAAGATCTTGCCTCTCCCCTGAGGTTTGAGTGGGAGATGAAATAACAATATAAAAACCAGTGTATTCAACATCCATAATAAAAAAAAAAAAATCCAGACCAACAACCCCCCCAGAAATCCTCCGTGCTGTGCCACAAAGCGCTTATCAGTTTTTAAGTTCTTATACAAAGGACACAAACCCTACTGGCTTCTGGCAAGGCTTGTGCTTCTAATCTGTGCTGATGAAAATCCCAACCTGCTGTGGATTTATCTCTCACCAACATCCCTCTTAGTGCAGAAATCACTTGTACTTAACCCGTGTGTTTTTAACTTCTTATTGTGTTTTTTCTGTCTGCAAGGAGCGTGGTCCTACTACTCAGACATCTCAAGTTCTTGGCTTTTTTATCAAACTGAGGGAAATTCTGAGGTTTTCAGCTCCTTGGCTTTTGGCTGAAGTCTTTAAAGGCGCACAGCAAATCAGCATGACTGCCTGTGCCAGTGATGCCACCCTTTTGTGAAATACTCCCTCTGTGAAAACATGATTTGCAGCAGCTTCAGTGACTTCATACTCTGGCAATTTGAAGAGTGCAGGGTTCAGGCACTGTCTCATGAAAGGACAATTATTCCATGACTGTATGGAAAAGTGTCCTGGATTTTTTTTAAAGATGGAGACAGGCTGGGGTGGGGAGGTCTCTCTGGGAGCTGCATCATCTCAGGGCACATAAATTTCACTGCTTGGGCTCCTGTTGTACAGCTGGAGAGTCCTGTTGTATGTGCAAAAGTAAAAATTCCTTTATTGCACATTTGTAAGCCTTATCTGAGTTTATTATGTTCTTTTATGCTAGAGATTGTGTTAATAAAAATGTTGGTGAAAGAGAACAGAGCTGTCCCTGCTGCCTTTTGAGAGAGGCTCATTTTAGTGAAGTTTGATCAGTATGAAACATTCAATGGAAAATATATGGCAGTCATCAACAGATGAGGATGAAATGTAGATTTATTTTTTATTATTTTTCACCTTCTTCTTGTTTAGGAAGAGAAACTCAAGTGGTTTGTCCATAAGAGACCATTGTATGAAATAGCTCCAAATCACTTTTGAGCTTCCTCCAAGAGTCCTCCTTGCCTTTCACTCTTTTGGAGATTGTTCTCAAACTGATTTCTGTGCTTGGACAAACCCAAATATGCAAAGACAGGAAGGAAAAAAAAAAAAGTTATTCTATTTCCATGGCAACATCAATTCCCATTCTGCAGGTAAAACAGCTGCCAGTTAGTCCAGTCACTGAAAGAAAGCTCCTGAAGGCTCTTCATACTGCAACATTTGGCCAAAAATAACTTGGCATGCCACAGTTTTCCCACAAACCCAGAGAGAGAGTGAGATTAAACTGACTGGCAAGCAGACTGTCAACTCATTTAATGTCTTTGTGCTAGGAGGAAGAAAACAGTCTCTAAACATTTGAGAGGGAAAAGATGGGATGTTTATGGCTGGCACATTATTTTCTTGACCTGAAATGTAAAATATTTATGCTGTTGAAAGTAATATGAAATATCTTCTGTGTCATTCACCCCAAAGGCACCAGGTAGTTTTTGGGGTTTTTTCAGCAGAAAACTGTTATAATTACATACATTCTGATTTAGAGTTAATTAGCATTTTTTGAAGTTATGGTGACAAAACTAGGCAGCTCCTTGAAATTAATTCTAATGAAGTAAATCAGTTTCCCTTAGACTTTGTGGTGGTGTTTGCTGAGGAAGAACGAAATTATTACTTTCATAACCATTTTATGATGATGTTCTGTCAGTAATTAGGTATTATCACCCAATACTAAAATTGGTATCACTGTTTCCTGTCTTTAGGAGATCTTAATGTGGAGCAGGTGTTGCTCGAGCTCTTCATAGGAGAATTTGATAGGAGGCAGTGAGAAAAAAAAGTAAGGCTTTTTTTGGCAAGTGCAGAGGAAGTGTTTAGACCTGTAATTACAACTGATTAACTTAATTAAAAACTGAGACAAGACAATCCTGAGTTGATTTTTTAGAAACCTGTGCAAATAGGCCGTCAGGAAGGGAGTTGGTGTGATGGTTTATTAATGGTTGTCTTGGGAAAGTGAAAATAAACTCAGGCTGGAGGAAAAAAAGTGTGCATTTCACCACTTAATCCTGGGTAGAAATGAAAGGATTCCTGAAGGCCAGTGGTTACAATCAGTATAACTTAAATTAAGAAAGGAGGTCATTTAAATTAATGATTTTTTTTTTCTTCTTTATTTTTGAGGGAGAGATTCTGCCTTTGTTTATTATGGAAGTGGTGCAGACAAACCAAATTGAGTTTACTGGTGGGTTCTTGCTTCATGAAGTAGCTGACCTGCCAGGTGAGTTAGATTTGGGTATAAATTAGATTTAGGCTCAGAAAACAAGCTAATTTAGGCTTATGTAGCAATTAGGGTTTTAAAACCTCTCTGCTGATTTTAACAGATTTATGCAGCATTCTTCCCTTCAGTTCTAATCACCATGAGCATGCTCAGGTAGTTAAAAGGTCACATTCACAGACTGAAATGTTCTAAAACTTCAGAACAAAAGATTGTTTACACACAGGCATAAAAAAGTAGCCCCTTCCCATGTTGTTTTTCTTTTTTCCACTGATCAGCACTGTTGGATGATATTACAGTAAAGCATGTTTAAACCATTGGGAATGACTTTTAGCACAGTAACGTATTCACTATGTGGTTTTCACCTTAGCTTTTGGATTTCTCACTAATTTTTTTATATTGTTGGATGTTTTGATAAATTAATTTTTCAGTTGTAATAATGATTAATTCACTTTTGTCCAATTTGTGTTAGTTTTAATTATTTTCTATAACATAGCAAATGGTAAGGCACCCACTTTGATGATTTGAAGATGCAAATATTGCCACCCAAACACCATCCCATTCCCTGGGGAATCCTTTGCACTGGCATCATCTTTCAGTGAGTGCCTTCCTTTAGGAAAACTGCTTCAAAACTCTTCTGACACACACCTTGAGAATGCACCCAGCAGTACTGGTGTGGCTTATTTTGTTTTTGGAGCCAATATATGCAATGATTCTGTGTTTAAAGGTGATCATGATGTATTTTACCTGTGGCCTGTCTTCCAGGGAGGGTGTTACAGATCTTTTACTGTGAGGTATTCACAGGTGTGTCTTCAACACAGCCCTTCCAGTGGGCAATCCACACTGGGATTGGTTGGAATGCTCTTCCCATTAGGCCAGGGTAATTAGCTTTTACCAAACCCACAAACACAGCACGTGAGAAGGACATTCAAAGAAGGTGTGAACATTTCCAGGGAATCCTGGCTGCTGGCAGTCCTCCTCTCCATGACCTGTAACTCCCCACTCTTCTGTCATCCAAAGGAACATCAGGCAGTTCCCATCTTGTTCACACCATTAGAACACACATCAGTGCAAGCTGGATGATTTTAATGGGATCTGTAAATACAGCAGCAATTCAGGGAAGGCAGCTCACATTTTGGTAATGCGCCATTAAAAGGCAGAAAGAAGAATAATAGGGGAAACATCGGGGCCATTCATTCACCTCATTTTCATTAGGAAACACAATGTGCTGCATTTCTGGTCATTCTGAGGAAAAAACACCTTGCCAAGGGAAGTGTTGGTGCTCCACTCATTAAGCAGAAGCAAATTTAATTCTGCAGAGGGCTCAGAAAGTTGCAGCCTCTTTGGTTTCTACAAAACCAAAATCTGTATAGTGTTCTGACCCCTTTCTTTCCTGTTTTCTGTAGAAAATTTTCTGTAGAAATTTGTATATCCTACCAGCACTATTTGAGGGACCTTACTATATTTTGTGTATTAGTGCTTGATTTATCCTCCCAGTGTCCTGACACATAGAGGTGAGCCATGAACTCTGCTGGAAATTACTCATTTTCTTCATAAATGTTCAAGCAATTCAAAATGGCAGTCAACTGCAGATATTAAAATGCATTAAAATATATATATATATATACATATAAAAGAAAGGAAAAGAGCTCTGTGGTACCAGTTACCAGTAACAGGAATTAAATGAGTGGAAAGCCTGTAGGAAGGAGTTCACATCTGGAATACTCAGAAGTGGGGCATGTTATGGAGATTTAGCCCCTGTAACACGTTCACCCCTTGGCTGGTGCTGTGCTGGGGTCGAGTGAGGATCTTCTGCCTCTCACACAGAGGCCAAATATAGATTGCCACTACTGCTGAGCAGTTTGCAATCTTCAGTGAGTGGCTGACCCAGATTTCCTTGTGGATCTTCCTGCATGGCATGACTTAAAGGCTGTAACCTCATCCTCCCTCCCCAGGCCACCCATCCCATCCTCTCTGAGGCAGAATGTCGGTCTGAATTCCTCTAATCTCCAACCCACAACTTTGCAAAGCCATTTTTATCTCCTTGTCTCTCTGCTGCTGTGTAGTTCTGTCTCCTCCAAATACAGGCAAGAAAATAAACACCCCAGGTCAATGTACTTCAAAATTTGTAGATTGTTTCAATGGAATATATGGATTAGAAACAAGGCTTAGCTGATTAGGGGTACAATTAAGCAATTAAAGGGGTACAATTTACAATTGTACAATTTACAATTGTACAATTTACAATTTACATACATAATATACATAAAAATACATACATATACATAAAAATATAATTTTATGCCTGGTAATGAGATGTTAGGCATGAGATAAAATGGACATATATAGAGATAGGAGCTTGTTCCATAAAAAAATGCTCCAGAAAATGAGCCCTTTGCTTAAAAAATAAACCCAAGCAACACATTGCATATGTTTGCTTTAATAAACCTGAACAGCAATTTTAAGTGTATAAGTCCTAGGAATCCCAAATAGTCAATGTTCTATAGTCTCTACCAAGCCTCTCGTTTCCACTCAGAAAAGATTTAATTTTCACTGGTATTTAAAGTTGTTTTTCTTTTTTTTCCCAGGGATAGCCTAATTGTTGCCAAACTAACAAGTCACTTTTTTCCCATGGGATATAATAAAATGATCATAGCAAAATCATGATAATACATGTTCTGCAAAACAAGAACACAGTTTAGTTTAAACATAGGAAGAGTGATTGTAATGAATAGGAAGTAAAATATATTGTACTACAGCCTTCACTATTAACAGAAGGCAGACATTTAAAAAATTCTACTGGAAAAGCAATTACAGTAAGATATTGGATTTATAGGAAAACTCTGATTGTGTAACTGATTTGATGTTATGTTTCTATTCAATACACTTTCCAATATAGCCATCCTTTTTCTTGACAGAATGAAATATGTTTTTCTTTGGAATCTACTTTTCCTTCCATTTTTGACTGCAGAAAAAGTGAAAAGGTCACTTTCTTTTATAAAATAAATATCCTGGTAATTTGTGACTTACTAAAACACTATTTCTGGGACTCAGTTCCAGCCATCTCCCAAGTGCTTGTTAACAGGACTGTGCTCCACGTTGAGCTGATGTGGACACACATCTCGAATTAAAATTTGTGTTGGTAGAGGTCAGCCTGTGAGAGTTTGATAACTTTTCCTCACTGTGAAGCAAGGCTGGAGTTGTAGACAATGAAATGTATTCCCTGAAGGTTTCAGTTCCCTGCATTCCCAGCAGAGAGAGCCTGGGGATGGATTTAAAGGAGCTTCATTCCCGTGTGGTTGAACAGAGCCCATTTTGGTGTTGGCCCAGCCCATCCTGGCCTTTGAACAGGTCCCTGGTGGAGACTGAGGCAGAGAGGTGCAAGTTTGTGACAGGACAATCACAAGAATTCAAATGCAGTCTGCAAACCTTTCCTTTTCCCCCTCTTTTGCAGAAGCATCGTTTTAGGAGTACATTAATCTGATCTGACAAGGAGTCAAACTGAAAATAAAACAAGTCCAAGCATATGAACATGGCCATTAAACCAAGTTCTCTGCAGAGCAATGAGCTTGGAAGTTAATTACAGCTGAATCTTCCTTGACCCTTGACCTTTTCGTCTCCTGGCATTTTTGTACATTTGTTTCTGGCTGAAAGCAAGAAGCTAAAGAAACTGGTTACAATCCCACAATCACACAGTATCACTAATTGCTTTTCCTTCAGGTTAAGAATGTGCAGGTTAGCACTGGTGTTTGGCACTTGCAGTGTCTCATTAGTGAAACCTACAGGACCAGCTCCTGGAATATCAGATCAACTGCCTAAATTGACTATTCCTAATTACTTGGAATATTCTTTTTCCCCATACTCGAGAGCAAGTGGAGTGTTGCTGTTATTGTCTCAGTGCACGAGTGTTGGTGGTAGAGATAAGTCTGTAACAAAGCCCTGACAGGAGTAATTCATCTTCAAGATAAAGGGAGCAATTCTGCTCGTTGGTTATGTATTAATGAAACACGAGTGTGGTACATGGTAATGAATGTTCCCCCAGCAGCCTGAAAAGGTGCTCTGCTGCAGCACAACTCCTCTGAGTGTGGTTGTTTCCACTCACCCTGAGAGCTGTCACCAGTCCTCCTAATTTATATCATTGTGTGTTGCTGTGCACTTGAATGAGACTAAGGCCAAATGTTTATTATTGCTTATTCTCATTAATTGCAAGTACGTGTTTATCTCTTAAAAAGTGTGGCGTTAAAATATTTTTTCTCGCTGGCCCCTGAGAAAATGCAAATGGCACTAAGAGGGTTTTGGGTTTCTGTAATTGGAAGCACTGTTTGTCACTGTGGCTGGACAGGCCCCAAGTGACCTTGTTTGGTGGGTGGAAGTCCCAGGGGAAGAGTTTAATTGGAGTCCTGGAAACTGAAAGTTGCTCTCTGCCCACCATCTGTGCATTGGGCTGGTCCATCACCAGCACGGGCTACTGCAAGGAGATTTGAATGTGGGAAACTCAACCAAGACAACAGCATCAGAGTCAGATTTTAGTGCTGTGAATTACAGCACCAGTGAAACAAAAAAACCACAAAAAAACCCCAGATGTTACAGTCGGGAAGACTGCCATCTTTTAAAAATGATGGAAAAGCAATTTAGGTTAAGTCCCTTGTTTCTAGAGATTACAAAGTATGCAGTGTGAAATTCATTAACAGCTTGGGGAAACAGCTACCACTTCTTTTGGCCCAAAGGATTTCTGCAAAGTATCGTAGCAGTAAGCAACTTTTAAAAATTAAAGAGGAGAAATCTCCACAGCTTTAATTGAAGTTCAATATTTTCCATGGTTTCTAAGGGATTTGTCTTGCTGATTCTACTCAAACCCTCTACCTAGTTTTAAAGATTATATATATATATATATATATATAATGCCTGTACAGCATGAATGTTTTGTTGCTCAAAGGTGTGATTTTTCTTCTTTTGTAAAGAAGATAATTTCAGAAAGAATGCTGATTCAATCACTGGTGTTACATACTCAAACCTGTACTTATCACCAATGAATATCACTCGAAAAGAGTATTTTCAAAATAATAAGGATGGGAAAACTCTTGTCTCTTGCCTAGAGTTGGCAGATAATATAAAAATACACAGCCAGGTTTATCACCAAATCAGCTTTATCACTGCTAAGAGTATCTGGGGAATGCCTGTGCAATACAGACATAAATTGTACATCATGGGCAGGAGAAAGAAAAAATCCTGTAACATGAAAATACCTTTGGTTTGTAGCTGGATGAGTGAGACAACTTTTGGAAATTAGGGATGAGGAGATTAGAAAGAGAGAGTGAAAGACAAACAGGCCATCCCCATGTTATGAAAAATGAGCACCTGCCTTCCTTTCCCTTCACTGATTTACAGATTCACCCAAAGTGACAGAAACTCCTTGAATTAGGCTGAAGAAGAGCTCATTGTTTTAAAGGGACATCCTTGACATTGTATAACTGAACTTGGGCAAATATGGGAGCACTTTGCTGTGTCTGGGTAAAAGTCACTGGGGAAGTCCTGCTGGCATCATTTTTATTTGAATTGTGATTTTTCAAGCCTTGATTTACTTTCAGTTTAGGAAAATTTCCTTTTCCTACAGTTTTTACCTATTAGCTGTCTGCAGCCTCCAAAATGCCATTTCTGCAGGTGTAGAACATCACAGGGTTTTAAACTGAATTGGAACTTTCTTTGGAAAAGTTTTCCACTTTAAATTTCATGTTTTTTGTAGGTACATGACATGCTAAGTATCAAAGCTCTGCTGGGTAAGACTAAAGATGTGTCAGCTCAATGAGAAAATGAGCACTTGCTTGCTTGCTTATTCTAATTATTGCATGACAGTGATAAGAGGCAGCACTTTCATGTCAGAAATTTGTTAATAGTTTTCCTTTGGTAATTCAGAATGGTTGATGACTAAAGTAACTGGAATTTGCCTGTCAAAGTTGTAGTCCCAGCCAAGGCTGCTGTGTCTGCAATAACACAGAGGTAGATCAAGTCAAAATAATTCATGTAGCAAGTTATTGATGTCCTGATGTAAGCCTTCAGGGCCAAAAAAAGACAGAGAAAGGGGAAAAAAAGAATTAGAAAAAGAAATTAGATATTATGATATGTGAGAGGACTTTGTACTTGCAGAAATAATAAAGGTGGGAGGAATAAATTGTGATTCTGGACAGCATAAATCATATTATTTAATGCAAATTACAATAACTAAACAGTTTAACTCAAGTATAGAAATATGTTTGTTTTCTTGACACTATAAAAGTTGAGATAGTAACTATATTTCACCTCATATTTCAGCGTAATTAAGTTTGAATTTACATTTTCTGTTTGATACACATATATGCAAATATACCCAAATCTAACTTATAGTGATAAATAATGATCAAGTGGAAAAACACTGAAGGAAAAAATTGTTATTTCTTCCTTGAGAACTATTGAAATTTGGGCTGGGGAAATAGCTGTCTCTTGGCTTGGCTGAAAACTTAAAAATGGAAGAGGAAAATACCCCAAATCGAACTGAAACTCAGAAAATGAGTGAGGAAAGTGAGACTCTGCCTTTCCCAAAGCCTTTGAATCGTGGTGTTATAAAATAGGTGATGTTGGTGTGAGTGTGAGAGGAACAGGGTTAATTGACATTGCTAAAATATGTGAGGCAGGCAGGTTGGAATGTCAGAGCAGGATGGGAATGGCAAGGCTTACAACAAACTGGTGGAGGAAAGCCAGGGAGGGAAATGGCAGCCTGGCCTCCATCCTGAGGGGTGCACAGGCCCTGCCCAGAGTGCTGTGGGCATTGAGGGGCTCCCTCCCAGTGACCAGGTGGCCCTGTTACAGAATCCCAGAATCACTGAGGTGGGAAAAGCCTTCCAGGATCACCCACTGCCACCCCAGCGCCACCCCAAAGCCTGTCCCCAAGGGCCACATCCAGACTCCTCTGGGACAATTCCAGCCACTCCAAACCTCTCTGGGCAGCTCATCCCAAGGCCTGACCGCTCTTCCAGGGAAATTTTCTTTCCCAATCTCCAACCTGAGCCTGCCCTGGCGTCATTTCCTCTCCTCCCTTCCCTTGGACACTTCCTACCCCCCCGGCTGTCCCCTCCTGCCAGGGACTTGTGCAGAACAATGAGGTCCTCCCTGAGCCTCCTCTTCTCCAGGCTGAGCCCCTTTCCCAGCTCCCTCAGCCCCTCCTCTCAGGACAGGTTTTCCAGAGCCATCCCCAGCTCCATTCCCTTCTCTGGACATGTTCCAGCCCTTCAATGCCCTTTCAGAAATGAGGGGCCCAAAACTGGCTGTGGGATTGAGGTGTGGCCTCACCGGTGCTGGGAAGAGCAGGGCAGGAATGACAGAAGCCAGCCATCACTTCACACACATTTGATGGCAAAAAGGGAACTCCCATGAAAAATGAAAAAGCATTTTTAAAAGGGAAACCAAAAGGGTCATCTGAGAGTACAAAATCTTTGCAGGCGTCATGGCTACGGCTGAAAGATCATGTACTGGGGACAATGTCATCTGTTAAAAAGCTCTCATCTATCAAATGCTGCAGTGGTCAAACAAGAGGCTAGAGAAGGATAACAAAAAGAAAGAAAAATCATCCTTCAGAAACTTAATGTTATGTCCAAAACCAGAAAACAGGGAATAACTCAACCTCTGGTAGTTTTTATTCTGTGGAAATGCCGTATGTCAAGCCACAAAGGTTTTTAGAAACAACTCGAAAAGGTATCAAGGAAAGAATGCATTTATTTACAGACACAACAGAAATAAAACTTCTGCCAGAGTGTACAGAGGGCCAAGATTAGCAATATGTGAAAGAGCTGCTAAGAGAAGATAAGGCCTTACCAAAAAAACCCCTCAAAGGATCAGTTGCCAAAAAAGAGGTCTATGGAACAAATAGGCAAAATGAATGTTAGCAACCAGATACTCAAAAGTACTGAAATATCAGAAAAAAACAAAACAAACCAAAACAAAATTACATAAAAAGTGCCAAAATGCATCAAGAGAAACTCAATACTGTTGAGGAAGAAGGGTTTGCACTTGTATAAAAACCTGTCTAAAAAGCAGGTCTTGGTTTTAAGAGAGTTCTTTGGGAAGTCATCATCATGAGTATGAAGGGTGTGAAGGGTGAGGTGACAGAGGCACAGGATAGATTCAGAGGAACCTGACACAATTGGTTCTTATGGATCTGCTAGTGCAGAATAATCCTGTAGTGTAAAACTTAATTATTATGTAGTGTAGACAGGAGACAACAAAATCCCAGGTGCCCCAGAAGATGTGGTAACAAATTAATATTCTCTCTCCTCCCTCCCCAAAAGAACGAGCTATCAGATTGCATTATCTGGTGGAAGATTGGAATGAGCAATGGCATGCACGTCCTCACACCTCACATAATTAAGCTGAGAGCCTTATTGCACAGAATGTCACAGACACTACGAATTTACATGGATTTAGAAAGTGCCTGGACAAATTCATGGCAGGAAACATCCCGTTGGGGACTGTTCAATGCAGAGGTGGCACCAGAAGCTCAGGAGGGCCCTAAGCTGCAGAATTGTAGAAAATGGGAAAGTATTGTGAAATATCAGTATGTGCCTGCCCTGTTCTTACAGTCCTTGTTAGGCCATCCACACCATTCACCATCAGAATCAATGATCTGGTGCAGTCTGGCAGCCTCTTTTTAATGTATATAAAAATATAAGAATATAAATAATAGAAATAATAATGTAATAAACATATAAGTATACAAAATATAATATATATATTATAAAAGATTATATAACAATTATATAAATAATATATAAATTATTTATTTATATTTTATAAACAAGTATTATACAGACATATATAGTGTATATATTATATAAAGAAAAATATAATATATAAAATAATAATATGTAAAATTATATTATTATAATATAATAATTATTATATTATAATATATTATATTTTATTTATATAATATATAAAATAATAATAGAATATGTAAAATTATATATGTATATATATAAATATACTTTAATGAAAATCCTGGCTTTTATTATTATTTTTAATTTTTTTTTAAAAAAATTGCTGAACAAAGGTTCTCCTTTTTGCAGTGGATCGGATATAAAACATGTAAGAGACTCAGATCCAGGTCATTCCATGTCAGAAGGAAATCAATCCCATATTTTTATTAATTTTTTCATTTTTTAATCCCCATAGTCACAGGTACAGGTTATTTACATTCACAGAATATAAAGTACATTTTTGTTTCACTTGTTGACACTTTCAGTTTATGTAAATAAGGAAATATTCAGTTATACACATGCTGAAACCACCCAATCCTCTTAAATAATTTTTGAAACCACTACAACACCTTCCCTCTCCCCCTCTCTGCTCCAGTTGCTATTTGAATATTTTGAGACCAGTGTGAAGTCAGAGCCACCTTAAAAAAAATACCCCACAAAAAACCTAACAGCAGTGGACAAGAGGTTTATTGCAGATGTGGAAGAATTATCAACTTAATTCAATCAGTTATGCAAAGCAGAGAAAAAAATCCAAATATGCTTACCAGGCTGCTAGTCAGGGTGCCCTCCAAGGAGGGGAAGATCTGTGTTTTGAGCTTATTTAGGCAGAAAAGAAATTGATCATCTGTGTATTGAAGTGTTCAAACCACTAAACCACAGTTTTGTGAAAATCAGCTTTTAACACTCTTTTTCATTTATGAGAAAATCTTTGGTGAATTTCAGTCAAATTTGCAACGAGGCTGAGTCTGACCAGATTGTCTTGGCTTTGGCAAACTGCATTTTTAGAAAATCCTTGCTTAGATCTATTCAGAATTTTCTTATTTGGTGGTTCCAGGAAGAAGAAAATCTTACTTATTTTATTAGGATTGGTGTGCAAATCTAAGCTTTCCCATTTCCATCAGGAATTTCAAAACAGAGTTGTGTCAAACTGGTGGAGTTGTAATAATGACACAGAAAATTTGCTACTAAAATTTTCAAAGATATAAACTGGGACAGTGAGTAATCCTCAGAATTACAAATTATTGCCTTAATACTGATTTCACAGCTTGAAATTCACCATCAGGTTGTTAAAGGGTTTTTTTGTTTGCTTCTGTATGAACAATGCAAGGCTTTGCTCTTTCATTTTCTTCAGATTTTGGTTTATGTTATCAAAATTTAAATTAAAGGAGAAACTGGCTTCAGGCAAAAGATAAATTACATGTAATTTTCGATGAAAGAATCTCAGCATAATCCAGGACATTGAACATTGCCCATCCACAGCTACTTTGGCTCTCCAAGGTCAGCCAGAACAAAATCCAGCACAATCCATGCCAAGTCAAGTTGGATGTGGAATCATACATAACAATCTGAGAAAGGATATTCCATCCCTGTGTAATTTTATTTTTGGATTTGAAGTTATGTGCTCACTAGAAACTGCTAAAGTGAAAACTCATTTCCAGAGCTGGACATTGAAGTGCCAACATTACATGGTGGAAGTTCCAGGGGGAGCTTTCAGCCTTCTTAGAAGGTTGCTGGTGACAAAATTCCTGTGCTGTTTGAAGGACTTCTGCATCCAAAGCAGAGTGGGAGGCAGGTCAGGGGGGAATTCTGTCCCTGTGCCCTGCTCAGGTGAGACCCCACCTGCAGAGCTGCCCCAGCCCTGGGAGCACCTGGAGCTGCTGGAGAGAGCCCAGAGGAGGCCACGGAGGGACTGGAACACCTCCCCTTTGGAGACAAGATGAGAAAGTTGTGGTTGTTGAACCTAGAAGAGAGAAGGTTTTGTGGACACCTCAGAGCACCTTCCAGTGTCCAGTGGGGCTACAGGGAGTGGGAGAGGAACAATTCATCGGGAACTGCAGTGACAGGAGAAGGGGGAATGGCTTCAAACTGAAGGAGTTGAGATTAGGTGCTAAGAAGAAATTGTTTACTCAGGGGGTGGGGAGGCCCTGGAACAGGGTGCCCAGAGAAGCTGTAGCTGCCCCTGGGTTCCTGGAAAAGTCCAAGGACAGGCTGGATGGGGCTTGGAGCAACCTGGATGTCCTGGTTTAGGGAAAATTTGGGAGGAAACCACTCCCCTGGAATTCTTTTTCTCTCAGATCTACTTTTAAAGGTGCAGAATTTATTTCTGGGCTGAACAGATGAATGGGGGATACAATTCAGCATCATAAAGTCACCCAGGACACTGGGATAGTGGAAGGTGTCCCTGCCCATGGCAGGGAGTTGAATTTGATGATTTTCAGATCCCTTCCCAACCCAAACCACTCCATGACTCTGTGACTTTCTCTTTCACTCCCACCACAGCACTCAGGCCTCAATGAGAAGATTACTAAAACTCTGCATTATCCAAGCACTCTTCTCACATTTTTTATAGTTGTGTTTGTCCCTACCCAATAGAAGAAGTTACTTTGTGCCTCTTTATTTTGAAGACTTGGAGAAAGGAAGCTTGATCCCTGTGAATGCTCCCTGTCATGGCAGGGTCCTGGTACTGATGGAGCCCTTCCAGTAATGAAATATTTCCACAGCACGACTGATGTTTTGCTCTTCAAGGGATTTGACATTACTGTACAATTTATGATGGTGTTTTTATACTGATTCTCCAGTATATTGACAAGGAAGCAAGAGAAAGGGTTTTTCATGCTCTGAAGTTTGTAGGTGAGGAAGATGAAGGTAGGAGACAGTCAGAGCATGGTTGGGAGTGGAGGGAGTGTGAATGAAGGTTCTACTCAGGGGAAGGAACATTTTTACTCTCTTATCCCAAAAAGCCAACGCATTGTTCTTGCTAATATGAGGAAGGTTCCTAAATAATCTCACATTACCACAATGCTTGGAGTCTTTTTTAGTAAAGGGAGTCAATAAAACAGGAAAAGCAGAGCTTTATTTGCACACATGGGCAGGCACAAAGCAGGATTTCAGCTGGCACTGGAGTGATGAGAGAAATCCCTGAAGAATGCTTCCTCCAGACCAGACCTTGAATATTTAATAATGGTGAATTACCAGAACCCTTCAACCATAATGAAGGAATAAGCAGGCAATTAGAGCAAACTGCAAATCCCTTGCCCTAAAAACCCTCCAGCATTTTAACTCTCTATGTGCATCTGCCATTCCCTTCTGATTTCTCCCACTTATTTAAAAATCACAGTGAGAAAAGGCTTTTTACCATCTCTTAGAAACCCTCCTCCATCCTCCTCCTTCTCAGAAACAAACTGTATTGGTGTCTTCTCTTGCAAAATTCAAAGCCACTGCTGTGTATTGAAGCTTCCTGTAGCATCTTGAGTTGGTATCACAGCCATTCTCTCATGAAACGTGAGATATAATTCAGAAAGCCTCTTTCATGTGTAGAAAGTACAATGTTTAATCCTTGCAGAATGTCAGAAAAACAACTCAAGTTGTCAGGAGCATCTGAGGACATGAGCAGCCAGTGGTGTGTTGGCCTCCTTTCTGTTGGTTAGTGGTTCATTGGTGTTAGACAAACCCAGCAAAGCTGAGAAGAAAATTATTCATGTGTGCAGTGCTAGCTCCATACTTCTGAAATATCTCTAAAATCCTTAGAAATTTGGAACAGGCAGAGCAGATGAATGAACATCTGGACCTAAACTTGAAAATAAGCCAGGAGTTTCATATATGGCACCACTGAATGGTTTGGGTTGGAAAGGACCTTAAAGATCACCTCATTCCACTCCCTGCCATGGGCAGGGACACCTTCCACTATCTCAGGTTGCTCCAAAACCAATCCAGCCTGGCCTTGGACATTTCCAGAGATGAGACATCCACAACTTCCCTGGGAAATTTGTGCCAGGGCCTCACCACCCTCATAGGGAAGAATTTTTTAATATTTAATCTAACCCTACCCTCTTTGAGTTTGAAGACTCGTCCTGTCACTACATCCTCTTGTGAATAGTCCTTCTCCATTTTGGTTAATATCATCTTTTATATCATCTGAAGAAATAAGTGTCCTGTACATCAGATTTGGAATATTCTCCAGTGGGATCTGCCCCCCTAGATTACAATCTTAAGATCTATTGATACAGAGAAAGAACAGAAAAAAAGCCCTCATGGCTTATGGATGTTACTGAAATGGAATTTAAAAGGAATAATGAGAAACTGCAACCAGACTGAGGAGGATTTGGATCATTTAGATAATTGGGTCAACAGATGGTAAAGAGTGTGGTATAGAAATATGTAAAACAATTAGTCTGGGAAAAGGAAACCAATCATTCAGCACACTGATGAGGAAACAAGTGCTGATTATTGCGGAGAAATCATTGAAATAATCAAGTTGGTGCCCAGCAGTAGGGAACAATGCAAACAAGTCATTAGACTGTGGTAGAAAAAGGATAAAGAGATAACAGGTGATCTAATTTCTGTTTGCAAGATCTGACTTTTACATCTGGTCATAGGATTAAGAAGCAAAATCAGTGTATCCTTATAAGTGATGCTTAAAGCCTTGTCTTAATAGAGATGTACTGCACTAAGTATTCTCTGCTAAGATGGAAGTACCAGCACAGTAAATTTTTGGACACCATCTCATATTTTTATGTGGCATTACCCTATGGATGTTAGGAACAATATCATGGCCTTGGAGGGAACATTTAATGCAACAGAGTAGCACAAATATTACAGGATATTATGCCATGCACAAAAACTAATTTTTTTTTTTTTTTTTTCAGTGTGGTTCTAATTAAAGATTTTGAGATACTCAGTATCATGTTTGTTGTTAGGAGTACCTTGTTTTTTACACTGACAGGTGGCAAACCTCCACATTTAAAGATACAAATTAGGAGCAATAGTTTGGCAATTGCTAATATTTGTGTACCTCCAGATGGACAAAGTGATCTGAGTTCTTAAGCTGTTGAGAAGATCTGTACTTTGCTTTCTGTTGAGAAGATCTGTACTTTGCTTTAGCCCAGGCTTGGGCTCTGTGCCTTTTAACAGATGCAGAAAGAGGGTTTTTTATAAAACATTCCTTTTAAGCTTCATCTTTAAAGTCTGGTTTCCTGGATAACACACTAAAGAGATCTGTGCCAAAAGTCCCTGTCAATACCTATTGTTTCTAGGATTTTACACTAAACATGGGTAGATATCCCCCAAACTGTACCCAATTCATCTCCAGCTGGATGAAAACATGGACACACAAGCTTAGGTTGCCCACACCAATCTGAAAAGTCATTTTTCCCAAGAAAGAGGAAGGTGGGGAAGGCTGATGTGGAAGATTAATTCCTTTTTATTGAAAAGGACGTGTTTGCCTTCTAATTCATTCTGTACAGGAGCTGGCTTAAACTGCAGTTTCTGTAACCTGGAGAAATAATCATGACCATAAATTCCCTGTGGATATATAGTCCTTTCGGTTCTCATGGGAAGTTGCATTTCTCATTGTATTATTCAGAAGAGAAACATGCTATATTTGAAGTCAGACAGAACGATGGCATATTTGAAGCTTTTTCAGAAACTGCAGGGATAATATTTATGATATGGGTAATCCAAAGCATGGACCACATTTATTAGAAATTTTTTGTATCAGGCAGGACATTCCTCTAATTAAAAAGTTGGATTTTTCATCTTAAACTAGCACTGATACATGAACCTTATCTACAACCTTCCACAAAACAAAGGGCTTTCCTTCTCAGCTCATCCTGTTGATCTGTAACAGAAAAACCTGTTCTAAATCCTGTTGTTGCTGTTCTAGGAGTGAATCTTTATGTCTGCAGTAACTTTTCTAGACAGCAGATACAATTCTTTTCCCTTTCTCAATCTATTAATGCTTCCCATGGGTTTATTGTGTGGTGTTATCTAAAATCACGTGGCTGACAATGTTGTTTCCTCTTGCTTTTATAGACTTGAGGGAGGAAATTGTGTTTCATTATCCACACTTCCATCTTCTTTAGACAACTAGCAGAATATGTTGAAAGGAATTATTTTCAAGTAACTTTTTTATTGTCATACTAAAGAATTTCGAGTTCTTCTGTTTAATTGACCTCAATTTGATATCATATTATCGTGTTTTTTTCCACACATTTCTGTAAAAGTATTTGGCTAGAAATCATATTCCATCTAAGATTAAGTGTTAGGTCAGGGTTTTAAATTATTATAATAATATAAATATAAAATATAATAATATAAAATACAATAATATAAATAATATAAATTACATATATAATACATTATTAATATAATATAATATAATATAATATAATATAATATAATATAATATAATATAATATAATATAATATAATATAATATAATATAATATAATATAATACAATATCATATCATATTATGTAATACAATATCATATCATATCATATTATGTAATATAATATAATATAATACAATACAATATAATATAATATAATACAATACAATATAATATAATATAATACAATACAATATAATATAATATAATGTAACAGTATAATGTAACAGTATAATATAACAGTATAATATAATAACATAATAAAATAATATAAAAATAATCACTTTTACACACATGTGCAGCTTGCTTTCATGTTACAATTGCTATCAGCTTTCTTGCAGCATATTTAGAGGTTTTGCCCATTTCACTCTTTTGACCATTAGGTACTGGAGAGAGATTTTGACTGGTTTTCCTTTATTCCTACCCTTTCCAATCTTTTCAGCCTTTGCACAGTGGAGGTGTGAATGAAGGCTCAATAAGGAATAAAGGAGGACCATTCATGAGCCTGTTTTAATGTTGGCAACACCTCTAGGAGTCCCTTATTGCTTGAGATAAATCAGTTCTTGAATCTGAGTTCTGAGGAAGTTAATACTGCTCTGTAGCATTTCAACACCTCCTCTTTTTTCAGTAACTTGTCAGACTGGAATAACAATACTTAAATTGCAAGAATCCTCCCATCTTCTCTTCCAGTGACTAAACCTGCTCCGTGTTGCTACTTGCAGTGAATGTAAAAGCTGATGAGCAGCGTGGTCCCATGGATAAAGTTGCAGTTCAAGGTTAAAAAAGATGAGAACTTTGAGTGGTGCTGCCACTGTGTCTCTGTTGTGTCGACACAGTGACTTCAGGCAACTGCGGTGTGACCTTGGACAGGTCATTTTCTGGGTAATTTGGTTTTCTCTCTATTTCTCTCTGTCTTGTCCATTTATATTGTCCATTTAGAGGCTCTGGATAAGGTTCTGTGACAGGCTGAGTGTGTATTTCCACAGTGTGGATGATAGCAGTGCCCTGCATGGCTCCAATGCCTGGGAGCTATTCTGTTATAAATATTAATGTTTTGCTTTCTTACAATTCTAGAATTTACAAAAATAAGCATGACCTGGTCTTGTTTTTTTCCCCCTCAGAAAACTACAATGCAACTGTACTGGATATAGTAAAAACTGAGGAGAAAATAAATAAGTTTTTTGTGGCCCCAAGTAATAATATCTAAGGCAGGGGAAGAGAAAAAAAGACATGTGGAAACTTAATGGTCATGGCACATTCCCCTGTGCCACTTGATGCATCTACAGGTACATGTTGGCCCTAAAACCTCCTAACATCCTATGTAGCACAAGTTTTTTCAGCCTTTTGGATTATTTTAATTATTATTCATTTCACACATTTGTTCTTAATGGTGAAAACCCAGCTACCCTGAGGTAGAAAACGAATTTCTCATGTGTAAGTTTCAGTCAAACTAGAACTGTACTGGTGCAGCAGCTCTGTCTTCAGGTGGAATATTGGGAAGAGATTGAAAAGTTAAATTATTTTGGCAGGGATAAAACTGTGCTGTGAATGTATAGAAGGGGTCATTATAAAGGAGGGATTGTTGGTCCTTTCATTTACAACAAGCAAAAGGAATCCCAGTTGGTTTAGGTAGAATATAGAATGACAGAAGGGTTTGGGATGGAATTTCATCCCATTCCACCCCCCTGCCAAGGGCAGGGACATCTTCCACCATCCCAGGTTGCCCCAAGCACCATCTAGCTTGGGCTTCAACACTTATAAATCTGGGATAGCCTCAGCTTTTCTGGGCAACTCGTGCCAGGGCCTCACCACCCCCACAGTAAAGAAATTCTTCCTAATATCCAATTTAACCCTACTTTTTGTCAGTGTGATCCATTCCCCCATGTCCTGTCACTCCCATGAAGGGTCCTTCTCTGGATATCTCACTCTAACTTATCTTTAAAACCCTTATAAAGAAAAGATTTAAAATCTGTGTTTGAAAATATTTGTAGGGAAGTGTTTGTTAAATTAATATACACAAACCTCAGAGAGTCCTCCTTGGGAAGAACATTACCAGAATATCCTTTTGTAAAGGGTAGGGATGGAATCACTCAGCTTCATATTTTCACAAATGTGATTAAACATGTCACTATTCTTAATTCAGTATCAATGGTGAAATAAACTCAGTATTTATAAAATAAAATCCTTAAAGTTTTTGATGTCTGTTGAACCAAAACCCCACAATGGACATTTTAAGGAAATATTTTAAGGAAAAAAAATGAACAAAACATGAGTAGAATCACAGTCAGCAGCAGGTCATAAAAAACAATTACCTCAATTTAAAAACGTTTCAGAGGCCATAATTATTTTTTTTTTTCTGTAAATGGTCTTGCAGCATGTTTTATTTCCCTTCATTTGGGGAAATAAAAGGAAGAAGAAAGGCCCAAATAGAAACAAGTGTGAAATATGTTGGCTTTTGTACAGCTTGTTTCTCATCCAGTCAGTACAGCAGGTGGTCAGCAATACCTCTCAAGAAGTGCTGTTACTCCCATATTTTTTTCCATCTTGGCCATTTTCTCCCTCACAGGAAAATTTGAGATTTTCCATGATCACAAAAAATATTTTCAGCTCACTTTTTATAAAACCAAACTTGCTTAAATTCGCTAGTGAAAGACCATGTTTAACATATTTATATTGGGCATAATTCCTTTGCAGGATCCTGATCATTCATAACAAGGAGGAAAATTTATAGTTCCTTCTGTTCTATTTGTCTTCCTAAGTGCAATCTTGGATGGCAATATGGGGATAAATTATAATTGCAAATTAGTTTTTCTGCAAAATGGTTCTTGAACATTGAAATTTTCTATGCCATAAAAGGGAACTGTACAGACTTATAAGAAAACAAAAAATTATTTTTATTGTGCTCACCACAAAGAACCCTAAGGACACTTTTCCAAAGGAATAAATCTACAAAAGGTTGATAATTGAATGTTGGATTTCATAATCTGCTTGAAAAACCTGGTCCACTGATGGACAACTCTGCTATTAATTTTTTTCCTAAATGAGGAGTTACTTTACTGAAGCAAACAGGCTCCTAATTGGTACAAATGACCAATGAACTGATGCTATAAACTCTGCTTCTAAAAGGAAAGACCTTATGCTAAAGCTGATGTTACAGGATCTAAGGCCATTGTATTACAGAAAATCAGTGAATCTGGGCATGAAAAGTCAGAAAATGATTGAGAATGGCCTCAATTGTGAAGCAGGATCCTGAAGTTCAATTAAATTCTATTATGGACATGATTTTTTGTTTGGTGTTTGCACCAGGGGCTGTTCAAGCAGAGTTATGGTGCACAGAGAAACCACCATTACCAATAATTATGTTTCTAAATCAACTCCAATACTGAAAAAAGAAAAAAGAAATATTGTCCTAAGTTAGTAAAAGGAATTACGAAAAAGGTTTTTTACTGTATGACTTTTTAACCTTAGAGCATTTAGTGAAGTGGACACAACAAAATGCATTCTTCCCTAACAAAAAACTGAACTCCTACTGTGAATAAAGTAAATTTGGAGTTGTGTGAGGATGATCATGGTCAGCCAAGGGAGGGAAGTTATTTTCCTCCTCTAGCTGGTGCTGGTGAGGTCACAGCTGGAACACAGCTGTTGGGATAGATGTGGAGATGCAGGAGATACTCCAGTGGAAGGTGAGGCAAAGAAATAATTTCACCTCTTAAGATAGAGCTTGAATTTCTTCAATTCTAGGAGTGTTTCACACTTGGCAATAAAATATTTTCTTTTCATCACCGGATTTTATTCAGTAACTACGGTGTAATCACCAGTATGTAAAACAATGTGAAAGAAAATTAGACCTTGTGTAAAAACCTTAATGCATTTTATATCTTTACAAGTAGGGTGTTTTTTTTTATGTTGGAGTCTGTATTCTGATTCCAGTCCTTTTAGAATGTGCAGAAATTAATAACAGATCAAGACTGGTCTAAAGTTTCATTTATTGATAAACTGACAGCAATAAATGTTACTTTAATCATGTCTTGTGATTAAAAAGAGATGAGTCACCATCAGGCTGGAAGAAGGAAAACAAACCCAAAGTACTGACACCAACAGAAATAAAAGGCCATTTTTCTGTAGGCAGCAATGATTTAATGAGTTATGTCTAATGTGGTCAAATTAACAGTACCCAGACTTTGCTATGGCGTGGGCCATCCCTGAGTTTCACAATGGTCTAAACTTTAATTTTGCTTTGGGTGGTCACTTGGAAAAGATCCCAGCTGACTGTCCTGGAGCCATAACTGGAAGCTGTGAAAGCATGCAGAGATTTCTCTCCTCCACTGCATTTTCTGCACACAATAATCTTGTTTTTCCACCAGGGCTGCCCTTTGGAGCAGAGCCCTCAGCGTCAGAAAGGGATCTGAGACTGCAGAGATCACAAATAATACAAGTTGGAGGATGGGTTCCTAATGTGGTGGTGTTGCCCCAAGGTGCATTTTGCCTGCTGGTTTCAAACCCTACAAATGGGATTTTTATTTATCTTTATTATTTTTTATTTTTTTTTATTTTATTTATTTTTATTTATCAAACCCTACAAATGGGATTTATTTTAATGGGAGAGATCTCACAGCCAGTACAGCCACACATCTACAGAGAAATTTGCAGGATCAAGCCATAGTGGAATCACAGAATTATTCAGGTTGGAAAACACCTCAAAGACCATCTTTGACTGACCTCCAGGGGTGGTGACTCCACCATCCTGACAAACCTTGCCATAAAGAATTTCTTCCTGAATTAGCTTAACTACAGCTGAATACTGAGAAACAGTAAAACTTTGGTTGAAGGCTCATCCTTCTAAATTTATTGTGAGTTTAGTTATTTATATCAATGAAGCCCTAGTTCTACCTTGCAAGTAGAAGTCATTGTGAGTACAAGGACATCCTGTGTCTGTCACTTGTTTTACAGATGAAGAATGCAGTGGAGCAAATTTGGTAACAGTTGTGTTTGGGCAAATTTGGTCAAAGTTTTCTTGGGAAAATTATCCTTTGATAAAACCAAGTAGTTTGTTTCATAAAACAACAAATAAAAAACAAAACAAAACAACAAAAAAATCCAACAACAACAAAAAAATACAACTATAAATCTGCAATTTCTCTGTAAATTTACTTTGCATCTCTCATTTTTCTCCATCTCCAGATTTATTTCCATCTACCTAATTCTGTCTTTCCCGTTTCCATGTGGAAGTGTTGTCTGAGATAGACAGGATGTCCATATTAACACTGAAGAACTATTTAAGTTGTTTCATCATTTCATTTTGTGGTTGTAGCTTCCCACAGAGCTTTTAATAGTTCCTGGGCTGAGGGGTGTTGAACATTGTATAGAGGTGATTATGTCCTTTGTTTTTCTGGAAACAGGGTCATTTACATTTGGAAAAGGGAAGTAAAGTGCCAGGAATCTTTTTTTTTTTTCAGTCTTTTGAAACAGGAAGGTTTTTATTCTGTATTCTCTTTGATATTTTAAATTCCATTGTGGTTTTACCTGTAAGCAGAAATGCTTTTTTTTAAAAAATACATCTTCCTTCTGCCAGTACAACAGAGGTAAACCCAAAAAAGTTTTTTTTAAGAGTTCCCTGCTCTGCTTTGGCTTAATCAAATCCTTCTTGACTTTCCTCCTCAAATCTCAGGGGAGTAAAAAATTTGCTTCCCATCAGAGATGTCCTGGAGTTTGATGCCCTCAGACATCAAATAAATAAAGTCTTTGTGAATTTGCTAACCCTTTCTGGGTTCATAGTTTGCCAGTGATGTCTTCTGAGAGTTTTGATGACTTCTAGTATTTTCAACCATATTTTTAATTTTGAAAGATCTCAGACCTATTTTCAGAAGAACTGGTGAGCTGGAAAAGAGGAAAGCGAGACGAAGAAAGAAAGTTTGAGTGTGAATACATTGAGATTTCATTCAGCTTTGGAGTGTGTACATGTTTAAAAGACACTAAGCAGTGCAAGACGAAGATTTTTGTAAAACATGAGCAATTAAGGACTCCTTTTTTGTAATTTCTGTTTAGCTCAACTGTTGAAAACTAATTCCACGTTTCTGAGACTCATGAAACTTAATTTGCACAATCTTTTCATGCACAAAACAGCCTTTAAATCATGTTCTCCTTGGAGATAACATTACTGATGCTGAAAACAAGATGTTTTAACATTATGCAGAGCTGGAATAAATTGGGATGTACAGTCCTGGTGTGAAGTGTTGAAGGAGTGAGGAGAGTGTGCGTGAAGGCAGAACAACGTCTGACAAGCTGAAAATGGAGGAAGCCTTAGGGGGATGTTCTTTCTAATGTGGGGGATCAATTAATACAAAACACAGAGTAAACAGAAAATATCAAACCTGTCTGTTGGGGAGGAAGCACTGGAAAAAAATCACTGCTTAGGAGGCATGAATCCCATTACCTGTTTGCTATCTTAAGCCAGTAACTCTAAATATAGAAAAACAGTTTTAAGTTACTTATGTGGCCTAAGTAAAATGTTGTGTTTGTCCCTTTCCCTCCTTGGCTATGAATATTGTTTTCATAGCAACTGATCTGAAGCAAACCCAGTGCACAAGTCAGGAGCACAGCTATGTGTTCACTTCTGGCTATTGGCTGGAATGGGAAATGCTGAAATAACTAGGAAAGATAGAACTGTGAGTGGAAGGAAAAACAATGGCAATGATGTATGAAAGGATTAAAATAGACTTTGAATGACTATTGAAATGACTAATAGTTTGCAAACCATCTGCTGTTAATTTTTGTTGTCGTTTTGCGGAGGGACAAGGGAAAAGATTTCCTTCAACTTGAATTTTGCCTGCTTTGAATTAGACAATGATAGAATTGATATTATTTCTAGAGTAATTGCATTTGGGATACATTAAACAGTCCCTCAGAGATGTTTTTATAAAGCTCTATTTTGTCCTTCAAATTTCTGAGCCATTCCATGAAATACTGCAAAACAAGGCAAAGTGTCCCTGCCTTACAAACTGAAGAGCAGGATTGGGAGCACAGAAAGATTGTTCCCCATGATTCTGCCTCCTTCCTGTATTTTTTGCTGGTGGTCCACCTGTAGAGAAAAATCTCAAGGTGAACATATAATTTATAAGAGTATTAAAGAGGGGAAATTTCATGGTGGGCTGAGCTGTGTTTGTCCTTCAACCACCGGTCTGTGGAGATGGTGTGAGATTTTTGGACCAAGTATTGGGCTCTCCTGGTGTGGAGGAGCACAGAGCTGCCTGTCTCCCTTGTTCCTGCACTCACCCATTTCTCAGAACAACCTCAAGCGTGGATTTGGCAGGAAAAATCCCCCGTGGCACAATGGTATGGATGGGCTCGGACAGGGTGCAAAAATTGACTCCCTGTGAATAAGGAAATTGGTGGAGGGAGAGGAAAGGGTCATGTCTGGACTTCTGAGTGCCAGGAAGTGGATCTTGTGTGTTTTAACACTTCCCAAAGAGAGATGCTGCCCGAGTTCCTTGAGCACAGCAGTTACTGAGCTCAGCATGAAGAGGAAATTGAGGAAAAAGGGGATCAAAAGGAGAAAATACAGTCCCTGGAGCAGGCACAAAGGGCAGACATACTAAGGTGACAGCAGATACAGGAAAAATGCTTTTTGTGACTTGGCAAACCGATTTCAAGCAAAAACTTATGGGGATTGAGGTCAGGCCTTTTTCTCTCCTTCCAACCCCATGTCCTATATGAGCCCCCAGGGAAGACTGGACATTGGGACTGGGCTAAAAGGAGGAATAATGAGGAATTCTTTCCATCTACCTCAGTTTCTAGACCAGGGTTTCCTAAGATAATATCAGAGAATAGAGTCACAGAATCATTAAGTTTGGAAAAGACCTCTCAGACCATCGAGTCCAGCCTGTGACCCATTCCCACCTTGTCCCCAGCCCAGAGCCCTGAGTGCCACGTCCAGGTGACACCTCCAGGGATGGGCACTGCAAAGCTCCCTGGGCAGCCCCTGCCAAGGCCTGAGCTCCCTTTCCATGGGCAAATTCCTGCTGCTGTCCACCCTGAGCCTCCCCTGGCCCAGCCTGAGGCCTGAGCTCTCCTCCTGTCCCTGTTCCCTGGCAGCAGAGCCCGACCCCCCCGGCTGTCCCCTCCTGCCAGGGACTTGTGCAGAGCCACAAGGGCCCCCTGAGCCTCCTTTGCTCCAGGCTCAGCCCCTTTCCCAGCTCCCTCAGCCCCTCCTGGGGCTCCAGCCCCTTTCCCAGCTCCCTCAGCCCCTCCTGGGGCTCCAGACCCTTCCCAGCTCCCTCAGCTGCTCTCCTGACTGACTCCCATGGCCCGGCTCTAAATTATTAGGAATTACTGAAAGGAGTTTTTAGGTTTTCACTGATGGTTCAAGGAGCCTCAGGAGAAATCTGCTCTCTCCATTCCTCTCTCACAAGTCTGGTTCTGGTGTCTAACACATTTTGGCTAATGCCAAATACCATATGGTGCTAGCTACAATTGCAAATATAATTCAGTGAGAAAGAGCTGAGAGCACCTTTGGAGCTGTCACAAGCCACCTAACCTTATAATAAGATGTTGTTGCGTGTTTTGCAGCTTGTCACTCATCCAGCTTTTTCATCATTCATGCGATCTTGTTTACAAAATTTTCAGACAATAAATGTGTTGCAAAATGGCAAGGATTTAACAAATAATGTGCTGCTGAAGTACCTCAGAAATACCTTTTTTTTTTTCTCAACTCCACTTCAACACGAAGTAAACACATAGACTGAAACATTTTTATGACATGCTGGTATCTAGACCTTTTTAAAAGATTTGTAAAGGTCTAGATGATATTCTTCTGAAACATCATCTTGGTCTGACACAGAAATCCAGTCTCTTAACAACTGCATCAGCATCACAGCAGCTCTGCTTTAATTAAATCTTCACAATTAGACAGGCTTGTTATTGTATGTCATTAGTCTTCCTAATACCTTTTTACCTATTATCACCTCATTTTCAAGCACGCATCTGTTGCAAGGAAGCTGCTTTTCCACCTCACTTCATTGCTTACTGATTTACACCTAAAAGGCTTTAGGCAGTTATGTTAACAATTATGAATTGTCTCAGTGAAAGTCTAAGGAACAGATAAAAAAAAAAAAAATGTGCTGGAGCAGTGAGCTGAATATAAATGTGAGGAACAGATTCCGTAATTCAGGAAGTTTTGGGGCTTGCATTGCCATTTGGCTGAATTCTTTCTGAAATGTCCCTTTCAGGAGATATCTGCATAGGAACTCTTCTCTCAGTTTGCTTTCTGGACACAGGGGGTGCAGGGAAATTGTTATATTCATTCCCTAGAATGCTGGCTGAGCATCAGTGTTTTCCTGTTTTACATCTCTGAGAGCTCAGTTAAGGTCTTTCATAACAAAAAAAAATAAAAATTATGATACTTTGACTTTTGAGAATGTAAAATTCCACATAACCCTTTATTTTTCCTTGTGTCTGATAATTAGTTCTGCACACCTCCAAGATGTTTGGGATATGAAAACTGGGCTGTTATTGTGAGCCAGTTCCTACATCTTTTGGGTTTTATTATCTTCCATTAATGTTCATGGCAAAGTTACAATGCCAGTTATATTTTTTCTCTCTCTTTGTTTTTATATATATATATATATATATATATATATAATATATAGTAATATTATTATATTATATATAATATATATAATATATTATATATAATATGTAATATATATAATATAATATATATAATATATAGTAATATTATATATTACTATATATATATATATAATATGTGTATTTGGCTTCTTTGGTATTAACTGGAGCCTCTGGCAGATCAGAATGGTTTTCATCTGATAAATGAAAATGCTGATAATTCTTCAAAGACAAGATTTGTGCCTTTCTCACGTCTATTTCTTGTCTTTCTCCCTCTTTTAAATTTGAAACAGTACTACAAATGCAATTTTACTTCTTTGTCTGGGCAGTGTAGTAAGAAGGAATATGAAAATCAACAAAAGATTAAATAAATCCTCTAAAAAGAAACAAAACCAACCTCATTGCAATTAAGGACATTCCATAAGGAAGAAATGAAAAAATTGGAGGGAAGCTGGAGAAGCTCCACAGTTTTAAAAGTCCACAAGGTCATAAAACTGGATAAAAGACAAGGGATAAGGGAAATATTTTTATTTTTATTTTTGGATATTGCATGATTTGCCATTCATTTACCAGCAGTAGTGAACAATACGCTGGCATTCCAGTAGTCAGGTTGTCAAAGTGACCTTTTTTAATGTCATATGTCACAGAATTTCATGTCACGCTAAGACAACATGACAGGACAGAGCCAAGCTTTCCCAATGCTTCCCTTTCACCTTCTCAAAAGTGCTGGCAATCTAAGGAGGAAGATGGGGGTATGTGATATTCACTGCTTGATGATTCAGTGACCACTCTAAAGAGAAAGGTCATGCAGCAAAGAAGCTTGTGCCTTATAATTTCTTTTTATTTTTATTTCCATTTATTGATTTATTTTTTAATAAAGAAAAGTATGAAATTGAAATAAAGTGGCAAAGCAAGTAGAGGTGCTTTAACATTCGGTGACAAGCACAAAGTTGAAATGTCAGTGCTGATTTGGGGTGTCTCTCAGATGCTTTGTGCAGTTATTGCTGTGCCTCTGACAAATGCAGACTCATTGGAAATGCCCCATTCCAGCTCCAGTTTGCAGCTGGTGACTGTGAGAACACAGAAGGGCACAGAATTTGCAAACAAATTCCTTCTCAGAGGCACCCAGGGTGGCAAAAATGATCATAAAATGGGGAAACTTGGTCTCATGGAGATATCCCTCTCCATAACAGGGAGGTTGGAAGAGGAGACCTTTAGGACCCCTTTCCACCCCAAATCATTCTGTGCTTTTATTATTCCATAAAATCAGCTTTCATATGTGCCACTCTTGGCACTGAATAGAATTACAGATAACAGATTACAAGAAATCCTATTAATGATTTCTCAAATCTTTTTGTTGTTCTTTTTAAAACACTAGCACTGAAAATATGACATGGAGAGGACCCTTGATTTGTTCATTTTTCATGTTCTTCATCTCAATGTAAAGCACAGCAGAACAGGGTTAAATTAAAAAAAAATATATATATATAATAAATTATTAGTGCTCTAAATGAAACAGGCACACAGTCATTTTTATCCATGATTACTGTTATCACTATGGCCAGTTCTTTAGTTAATATAAAAGCAGTTCATAATTCATGCACAGATGCCTTTTAAATGTGTCTTGTCAAATGTCTGGGTAGAAACAGATAAAGCAGAGATAGCCTGATACTGTTTGCTACTGTTTTCCAAACCTAGCTTGGACTATTCAATTAATTTTTCTCACCAACATCAATCCACATGAAAAAAAAGTCAAAGAGAAGCTTTTAAAGATTAGCTTGCAAAGAAAACAAGAACTATCTGATCTTGTTGCTGGTGTTTTCCTCAGTGCCCATTTCATAGAATCACAGAATGGTTTGTGTTGGAAGGATCCACAAAGATCATCTTGTTCCATCCCCCTGCCATGCACAGGGACACCTTAGGAAATTCCAGAACCTGCCCTGAGTGTACAGTAATTCCATTTTCATGGAACCATTGAATGGTTTTGGGTTGGAAGAGACTTTTGAAGATCCTCCAGTCCAACCCCCAACTTCTTTTCACCAATTTTTTGACTAAAATTTTCATTCCCTGTTCCTTGTACCTGTTATCACTTCCCTTCCTACACAGCATTTTGGGATATTTGCAAATGCTTAAACATTGCCAGAGCAGAAGCAAGGAAATGTTTTTAAATCATAACAACTGGCTTCCAGCTGGTTTGCAAGGAGGGGTGCCTTCCTACATGTTTATCCTTATTCATCCTGTAATTATAGCAGACTGACTAGAGGAGCTTTTTAAAACACCAAAAAGAACATTTTGCAAGTGTAGCAAATAATTTGCAGACCTTAAAGGGAGTAGCTTTAATGATCTGGATTGGAATTTGAATTGTGGTATGGTAGTTAACAATAAAACCCTCAGAAATATAGTGAATTTGGATAGGTTTGTGAGTAATTTGAAGGAGAATTGGACAGATACAGAGTTTTAAAAATGTCCTTTGCTTTTCTGCCTTTTGCCTTCAGCATCTGCATTTCAGTAGAGATTCTGCTTTATTTTGAAATCAGTGGTAAACTCTGGAGAAACAGAAAATCCACCGTGTTTATAAAAATCTGCACCGAACTGAAATCATTCAGCAGTGGCTCAGCAGGCAGTCCCAGAAGGCTGGATCTGCTTTCAAAAATTTGATTTCAGGAATAGATGTTCTGGGGTCCTGAAGGCAGATCTCAGTGGGCTGATTGATCTCAGTCCACTGGATGCCACAGATGAGGAAAGACTGGTGGGAGTCACTGCCAAGAAGAGCTTCTTGAGGTGAATTATGATTTTTTTTCTTTCTGTGCTTGCAAGAGTGGGCAGAAAAGCTGATATAATGTAATAGTTTGGGTATCCATAGGTATGTTCTCTCCAGTTTGATAAGAAATTTCATGGCTGTCAGGACCATCGAGAAACCGTTCCAGGAATGTTTTATCGCACCCTTTGCAGATGGCCACGCTCTGAAAATGGCTATTTGTTGGACAGGTTGCAGAAATACCATTTCAAAATATGTATTTACGCTGCTGCCTGTAAGGAGTTCACATGTTCTAGTACCTGTCCCTCTGTATTTTCATCAGAGCAGGTGTGAATAAATCCTGTGTTTTCCAGCACCACTAATTCAGGGGAGACTTGCCCTTGGAAGATGAGCAAACCAAGCCCTAAATCACACAACCACAACAGCTGGGGCAGCCCAAAGCAGGACTGAAAAGATGTTTGCAAATTTCAGTGCAGCACTCTGAGGGTTAGATTTGCAAGTTCAGGGTTTGATTAGAGCCTGGGATGATTTATAAGAACCAGCTGCAGATGCAGCCAGACCTGTGTCCTCTCTCCTCTGGCTGGTGAGGAGAGTGTGACTTTCCCTCCTAATTCAGCCTCTCTGTGCTCATCTAAGGCTCAGCTGCCTCAGGGCTTGGATAGGAATCTTGATTGAGCAGGATTTGGGATCACAAATGGATGATGAAGTTGGAGTTTCCTGCTTGGAAAACGCAATGCCAATTTTTCCAGTTTTTGTATCAATCCAATCAATATGATTCTGGATCATTTCTTAGGTGCCACAGCCAAATCATTCATTTCTTGGTGATCTGGGAGGTTACTGCCCTCTTCCTGTAATGCCAGCTCAGCTGGAATTCACTGACATGGGCAAGAGTCTTGAAACTGCTTGGAAGATGTTGTCAGTCCCTACTCCCTCATCTTCTCTCATTGTTTGAACAACCATGGGGCCATGGAGTGGTTTGGGCTGGAAGGGACCTGAAAAATCACCCAGTGCCAGCCCTGCCATGGCAGGGACACCTCCCACTGTCCCAGGACCTCCCAATGTCCAGCCTGGCCTTGGGCACTGCCAGGGATCCAGGGACAGCCCCAGCTGCTCTGGGCACCCTGTGCCAGGGCCTGCCCACCCTCCTAGTAAATAATTTCTTCCTAATATCCCATCTTTCATTTTGAAGCCATTCCCTGTGTCCTGTCCCTCCAGGCCCATGTGAAAAATCTCTCTCTATCTTTCCTGCAGGCTCCTTCAGGCACTGGAAGGCCACAATGAGGCCACCTCAAAGGCTTCTCCTTTCCAGGCTGAAGGATCCAACCCTCCCAGCCTTAACAATAGAATGCTACATTTGCAGTGCAGTTTAGAAAACTGAGATTCTCCCTGGCAGAACTCTGAGTATGGGCAAGGAGGAGCTATGAAATGAAGGGGAGCTCAGGCAGTGTCTTATGGCATGTCTGGGATTCTTACCAGGACAGTCTGTGCAGTTGTAAAACTCATGATAAGAATGGGCATGAAGAACTGCCATTGCACTATGAATTCTACAAAAGCACTTCCTGGCCAATAATAACCTTTCCATGCTCTCAGGGATCCTTGTGGATCTCTTTTCCTTTATCCACAACTGTTAGGCAGCCAGACAAAACTCCTTCTTGTTTTTTTTTTGCCTTACAAATGTTAAAATTTCAGTCATGAAAGTAATCTCTTTGGTACTGCACAAGCAGAGCTTCATGAAATACATATGTACTGTTCCACTGCTCTGTAATAAAAGCATTTCCCAAATAACAGTGATGTGCAAAGAAGCAACGCGCTGCTTTCTGCGGTGTTGTTTTCAGTAATGATATCCTGCAATTCCTCAGTGGCTGAGGCTTTTGCTTCAGTCTTTTGTAAGGGAGTTTTATGCTCCCAGTTTGAGAAGGACAAGAAGGCTGCCAGACTCCCAGGAAAGAGGAGCTCAAAGCAGCCACTCCTTTGTGTATTGCCATAGCTTGGAGGAAGCTTTAGGCACGGCAGTAAACTGAGCAGAAGTGAATTCTGCTGCTTAAAGATGAGGGGCCTGAATCACAAGAAGTGATGAGAGGTAGGAAAAAGGGGCAGGTGACCTCAGAGAGTGCTAAAGCAGTTCTGGCTGCAGCAGGGGAGGAGGCAGAGCAAGGTTGGTCCCAGCACCTCTGAGGTTTCCCTGGGAGTGGCCTCCCTGCACTCCCCAACGTGAGGATTGCCAGCAAAAGTTATGAACAGCCCCTGCTTAACATTAAACAGGACTTAAACTACATAAATATCGTGTTCTTGGTCCCAAAGACCCCAAGATGTAAACAGCCTTTACTAATATTAATGCTCAAGCATGAAGCAGAGTTGAATTTAGCAATTCTGATTTTCCATGGTGCAGACTTAAGATGTTGGAAACAAATACATGCTTTGTCACTTCAGTACTTTAATTCTTGAAAGCAGTTTTCACTCACCATAACATAACTTGAGGTGTTCAAATAGTTTTTAGTATAAAATGTGGGAAAAAATATGGCAGTGAAATTGCACTGTAAAATTTGAACGTAACTGCAATTCTCATTTGCTGTCAAAGGTACTTGGATCCTCATTTTGGCTTATTGCTCTTTTATAGAGGAAAATCAAGCTGAAAATCACATGAATTTCTTCCAATCTCAATTTTTATAAGTGTTTTAGCTAAAGGAAAGAGAGTTCAGAGTCAAGGGAAAAAAAAAGTTCCCTTACTCCTTACTTTTTCTGCATGCATATGTATAGGAATTTTTACTTAAACAGCTGAAAGGCTGTACTGTACTTCATGTGCCCTTCCTTTTTTCAAGCTTTTAGACTTGTAGCAACCCGTGAGAGGCAGCATGATGTCATTATAATCACAGAACAATTTTCTTCCTACTGGAAAGAAACACATTGTTCCCCCTCAGTGAAAGAAAATTGAAGCTTTCAGTGTTGCAAATAAGACACATCTAAGTTGTTGTTTATCCTTAATTACGTTCTGAGAAGAAAGAGATGTTGCATTTCAAAAGCAAATACCTTTCCTTAGCCTTTGTTTCATTAAAAAGCTGTGGGTTTGGTGCTGTTGCTCCCCACCAGCTGCACAGGGGTTGTGTTTGTGTGCATGTGTGTCAATTTTTTGGTTGTGATCTGGGCAGCACCAAGGTGGCTCTCTCAGGAACCAGGATTGGCTGGTCCCTGGGGGTTTGTGTGGCAGGGAATCTCCATACCTGAAGTCCCAAAGTTCCCTCCTGGCGTGACACGTGGTGTCTCATCAGCATTCAGAGCTGGAGTGGGAAAGGGAAGGGGCTATGGGGGGAAAATCACTCAGGAGCAAGACAAGATAAAAGGACCATGCTGAGAAGAGCAGACAGTCTCTTCCTAATTGAGCTGGGGAGGAAATGGAGCTGCCTGTGGCACCCTCCCTCTGATGCACCCTTCCTTTGCTCAGCTGGGGCTGTACCTGCTCTGTTGTCAGCCCAGGGATGACAGGGAACAGCAATCACAGCTGCCTGATGTTGCAGGGGATTAACAAACACTGCCATCCTTTGCCACAGTGGCTATGCAAGCACCAGAGCTCACTAAGAGAGTCACACACCTGCTGGACCTCTCAGTCTGAGTTCCAGCTCACTTCCATCCCCATCCCAGTTTTTGCAGGCCCTGTAGCTGGTACATGAGGTGTGGGGGAGTTCCATCTCCCCTTCTGCTGGGGTAGCTCCATGCTATGAGGAAAACTGAGAGCTGGGCTGTCCACATGGTGATGTTTTGACTGCACATCACCTCTGGTGTCCTGATGGCTCTCTGAACTGGAGCTCCAGGTGGGGATGAGCCAGCTGAGGCTGAGTTCTCCATGGTCCCTGCTGTTCTCCTTGCCAGAGCAGGTTCCTTTTCATGGGGCATGGGAGATCTGCCATTCCCTGGCAAAACACAGCTCTAGCACCTCCAGTTTATGATATTCGTGAGTTGTATTCCTATGATATGCTCTCCTTGGGCTCAGATTTGTGGTTGGCACTGAAAGGCTTTCTGCTGCTCTGAAAATCTGTGGCCTGACTCCTGCAGGAGCTGAGCTGCCTTGATTAGAAGCTGTACCTCTAAGAAAAGGTTTGATTTCTTTTCTAGGTTTCTCTCAAGTTCTCCAACATTTTTATATGGATGACTGATCTAGAACCTCATAATTTGACTTGCTGTTCTTGCTTGATTTTAGAAGGAGGTTGGAGAGCTGTGGAACCTCGTTTTTACTAAATCAGTTTAATTACTCATTCTCGGTGAACCTGATTAGGTTAGAGTAGGTTTAGATGACATATTAGGAAGAAATTCTTCCCTGTGAGGGTGGGCAGGCCCTGGCACAGGGTGTCCAGAGCAGCTGGGGCTGCCCCTGGATCCCTGGCAGTGGCCAAGGCCAGGCTGGACATTGGGAGCTCCTGGGACAGTGGGAGGTGTCCCTGCCATGGCAGGGCTGGGATGAGATGATCTCTAAGGTCCTTTCCAGCCCAAATCAATCTGTGATTCTTTGATTCCATGATTGCATGATTACTTGTTTTCTAGCTGTCAAAAGGGATCAGTCTGGGAACCTGTTTCTTTGTGTCTGAAATTAATTTTTACAGAGTGTGTGGGCACTTATTGTAGGGAGCAGACGAAGATTAAGAACTTGCTGCTTGTGCAGAACAAGAAAGGGGGGCTGTAAACCTGAAAGACAGTGTGCATGAAAGGGGACTGTCTGAAATGTTATTTCAAAGGAGGAAATAAGGCTTATTATCTGCAAAAATTAAAACCTACTTGCAGTAAAACCCCTGCAGTTCTGTGCTCGCTCTGCAATGCAAAGCCTGCAGGAAACACTGAACAGGGAGCAGAATTAGGACCTCGGTGGAAAAAGCTTTCAATCTCTATTCTGAGAGTAGCCATATTAATTAAATCCATAATATGCTTTGTAAAAACCAAAAGGAATCATGTTGTATCTCAGCCAGGCCAACAGAGTGACTAGTTTTACATGAAGTGTGAAATTAGGTTTAGTGTGTCTGAATTTTACCTCTGGGGGAAATGTGCTGCAATTGCAAGTTAGTAGGGCACAGGTCATGGTGTGTGTATTCCAAACTACACAGGCTGCTGTTCTGGCACTAAAATGCTTCTATTTTTGTACTTGCCATGACATACTCGGTTTGCCAAATGTACAAGGATCCATCTTCAAATAGAACAAATAGCTCTGCTTGTCAGAAATGTTCCTGCTGTAGAGGTGCTGAATTCAGATTTATGATACAAAACTGAAAGTGTTGAATGCAAGAACGTGTAATCTCTTGGACCACATAAATAAAACACATTTGTGATATCACTTTGTTTAAATGCAGAACCCAAAATATGAGCTCATGATTGCATAGCACTGATTTATTTTCCTTGTATTGTATTCAAATTCTGTAAAATTCCTGTGGAATTTGAGCATCATTTGCTCTTTCCCTGCCTGTAGGAAGTTTTGTTTAGTTAAACAACTGGTTTGCAATACAACCCATCACGAGATATGTTTCAGTTTATCACAGTGTCTTGAATACTTCTGTTTTACTGAGAATAATCTAAAGTCTACAAGACAACTGTACAGAATTATCTGTTTAAATTGGGCTCATGTTTTAATCCCTTAGTTCTAAGGTAAGAATGCTTGACACAATGAGGCAAGCCACAGAAAAAATACTGTAACTAAATTTCCAATTTAAAAAGACACAAAATGGTTTGATTTGTATTTTAATGGGTCTTTGAAAAAGCACTGGTTTGTAAGTACAAGCTAAAAACTGCTCAACACGGTTAAATGGAATTTTCTTTCATATTTTTACCTTTTGTTTTGTCTTAAACTTACAGCTACAGCCCTTTCTTGAAACATGCCTAAAAACACAAGAGCTCTACAACCATCCCTACCTTTGAAAAATCAGTGTTTTTAACTGCTTCCACCATGGTGCACCTGCAATTCCAGCCCCAGTCTTGAATTTGGGGGAGGTTGTTTTGTTTAACTGGTTGGTGGGAAGGGAGAAGAAGAGGGAATAAACATTCTTTTTGTTATTATTGTCTCTAAACCAGAGCAGACTGCATTAGGGAGCAAGGAGGTTGGAGAGAGCTGGCTGCAGCAAGTTACTTGTTGCCTAGTGACACCATCAGACCTATAAACTCCAGTTCTCTTAACCCTCTAAAGTCCAGGATCAGCTGGATCTCATTTCTGGGCAATTTCTGTTCTTACCAGCAAAGCATTTGCTTTTTTAGACAAGAATCCTGCTGTACCACTAGATGCCAGTAAGAATCAGAGAGAGAGAGAGAGGGATGAACAGTTTACAAGTGAAATTAAAACTATTCTTGAATGTGGGGCTGAGATAATTGTTTATGTCCTCTTCCAGCACAACTGAACCTGAAAATGTCACAGAAATATTGCATATAAATACAAGTGTAAGGCTGTTTTTACAGCCAGGGAAAGATGAAGGGAACATCTGGTTTGATTCCTGATATCTGTTTGTAGAAGTTTCTCTCCTGGACAAATGAGTGATAAATTCTTTTCTGGTTTTTTGTTGCTTGGTCATAATGTGTCCCTTGTTAATGTGTGTGAAATTTTTGTTTCAAAGGAGTTAAAAAATGCACTCAAACCCCAGCTAATGGATGAGTGGAATGGACATTTGGTGACAATTGCCAGGGGAAGGTGACAAGGCAGAGGTGCTCAGAGAATCATGGAATATCCTGAGCTGGAAGGGACCCACAAGGATCAGCACAGTCCAACTCCTGCCCCTGCACAGGACACCCCAAAATCCCACCCTGTCCCTGGGAGTGTTGTATCTCTGCTTCACAGGGATATTATTTAAAAACAATTACCACTGCTAGTTAGGCTGCAGCTAATTGCAAGAAGTCAGTAATTTTATAGGATGGACTTTCATAACAAAATAACTTCAGCTTTTGGTCTTTTTCCTGATTTTTCATTTTTTCTATGAAGCTGTATTTTGAAAAATCATAGAAAATTAAGAACCATAGCAAAAAGCTCAACTCCTGTGTCTCTGCAGTCCAGTGGACTTGTAAGTGATTTTTAGCATTACTAACTTTTGCAGCAATTAGGTTTGGAAATTCTTTAAATCTAAAACAAAAAATGTCAGGCTGTTACTGTAAGTGAGATCTTTTTTTGGCAAAAGCAATGAGGCTTGGAAAAAATCTCTCCTGTTGGAAAAATACATACAAGATTAATATAAAAAATTAAAAAATTATGGGTCAAAGGCAAATAAATGTGTTGATTTGGACTGTCTTTTGCCAGTCTGTTCCTGTCTCCTGTAGAATATTCAAGTTATTCTATTGCTCTTTCTTTCAGGGCAGTGGCAATAAGAAACCCAAAAAGAAACCCACTGTGGTCTCAGTGGAATCTTAGGAATTTGGGATAATTAAGGCTGGAGAAGACCTCCAAGAGCTCCAAGTCCCAGCTGTGGCCGATGCCCACCTTGTCCCCAGCCCAGAGCCCTGAGTGCCACCTCCAGGTGACACCTGCAGGGATGGGCACTGCAAAGCTCCCTGGGCAGCCCCTGCCAAGGCCTGAGCTCCCTTTCCATGGGCAAATTCCTGCTGCTGCCCACCCTGAGCCTCCCCTGGCCCAGCCTGAGGCCTGAGCTCTCCTCCTGTCCCTGTTCCCTGGCAGCAGAGCCCGACCCCCCCGGCTGTCCCCTCCTGCCAGGGACTTGTGCAGAGCCACAAGGGCCCCCTGAGCCTCCTTTGCTCCAGGCTCAGCCCCTTTCCCAGCTCCCTCAGCCCCTCCTGGGGCTCCAGCCCCTTCCCAGCTCTTTACAGAATCCCAGGATCCCTGGTGCTGGAAAAGCCCTCCCAGCCCATGGAGTCCCAGCTGTAACCTGTCCCCACCTAGTCCCCAGCCCAGAGCCCTGAGTGCCACCTCCAGGTGACACCTGCAGGGATGGGCACTGCAAAGCTCCCTGGGCAGCCCCTGCCAAGGCCTGAGCTCCCTTTCCATGGGCAAATTCCTGCTGCTGCCCACCCTGAGCCTCCCCTGGTGCAGCACCTGCACTGAGATCAACCTCTGTCCTCCAGCATCCTTTGTCCTGAAGGGTTTTTTTTCCTCTCCTGAGGGACCACAGGAATTTTCTCCCCATGTGCCTCTCCAGTAATTGTTGTTCTTCCCTGATTTTTGCCCAGCACTTAATTAGAAAGATTTCTGATCTTCCTAAGAGGTTGAAATGAAACTCCTTTCCAAGGCTTTTTGTGGGCCAGAGGAGCTCTCAAGGGTTCAGAAATAACACAGAGAACCTATGTTTGGGTAGAAATAACTTGCACCTGGGCAAAAAGGACAGGGCAGCTTTTTTATTGATTGTTTTACTTCATTCTCCTGAAAACTTCTCTCTGTAGGATTTCTCAGGAAAAGGGGCTTTCACTACTTTCCAAATCAGAGGGATGAAATTCTGGTGCTTAGGGCTGAGTGAATTGCACCAGTGCTGTGCCAGGGCTCAAAAACTTCTCCTTCACCACATCTGGAAGTCGTGCTGTGGCACTGATTTGGTGGTTTAGCTGTGAAAACAAGCCCAGGTTAGACACAGTCAACTTTGGAGACCTTAAGCTGAGAGCAATAAGCAGCAAAATTTTTCTGAATCCACCCCAAACCTGATTGGAAGTATGAAAATCCAAAGTTATTCAACTGAAAAAGAAATATTTGTCAGATAAATTTTTCATACAATTACCTGATCCAAGGGCTTTGAGCTTCCCCTAAACTAATGTAGTTCTCACATACACAGGTCAGATTAGTAACTAATGGAAATTAAACATGAAAGCAGAGACAAACTGAAGATTCTGCTTCATGAATTTTATTTTCTGCTTTTGTAGCCTGTTCTTTTCTGGTGGTGGCTGGTTAGCAATTAAAATGTGATTAACATATAATGGTAACTGCTAACGTGGAAGCATTGAAATTCTTTGTCCCAGTGATTGCTTTCTCATTAGCATCATGAATTATTGGGTGTTTTAGCTGCTAGCCAAACTTGGAAGCCATGGGACACTGAAGTTTCCTTTAAAGTCATGGAAATCAGTGATTTCTGTCACAGGATTTAGATTTGTAGAAGAAATAAAAATATTTTCCAGTTACTAGCAGGCAGTCACTAGAAAGGAGAAATTAAAATAATTTCCAGGCCTGGAAATGGTAGCAGGGTAGTACAAGGCCATTCAGCTCCATAGGGAATAATATTCCAGTAAAAATAAATCTTTTTTTCTTTCTTATCTCCAGAAATACTGGGAATTCCAGACACTGGATAGCCTATGCTGAACTTCATTCTGAACTTGCATAAAGTCAATAAAGCACCATCCAAATGGAATAGTTGGGAGGGGTTGTATTTTTACTAAAGAGGTGGAAGCTTTAGCATTGTTATATAAATAAATTTCACCCTTCATTTGGAGCATTTTCCTCTTGGATGGTCATCCACAGAGATAAATTCACACTGGGATAAGTGCAGAGAAGGCTGGCTGACAGGAATCAGGGATAAGGAAAATTTCTCAGGAAGCAATGCTAAAAAGATAGTGATTGGTTCAATATCATTACAATAAATATATCAGGGAAATACCACGGCCTTCTCTAAAGAAAATAATATACAATATCAGAGAGGGTGAAAAGCTGTTAAAGGAAAACATCAATATCAATTGATCCTAAACACATTTAGCCTGGAAAATGGAAGAAAGCTTCCAGGCATCAGCAGAAACTAAGTTCTGAAACTGCCTTTCAGGAGAGAGCAGTGTGGATACAGAAGAGACCTGTGTGATGCTTCCTGGGTCTGTAAAAATATTTACATCTTGGTTTCAGAAATCACTGGTGGCTCATGCAAGAAAATCCCTTCACCTTCCACTTTCTCTTCCAAATAACCTTAAAGAACTCCTGTGTGACCTGAATGAAAGTGCACAGGAAGGTGAGCAAAGGCATTGCAGGTTAAATATTTTCTTTATTTTCTTTAATTATTATTTATAATTATTATTTAATTTTATTAATATAAATATTATTTATTTATTATTATTATTAAATTAATTATTTATATGATTATTATTATTTAATTATAATTTATTAATTTCTTTTTAAACATTTTCTTTATTTTAACTGCAAGGAAGAACCTGGTAAAGTTCAAGAGTTAATTTACTATTTAAAGTAATGAAATAGTTGGGAACTCACTACATGTAGATTACATCATTAATTAATGAGTGAACTCTACAGCTATTGCAAGTTTAGGATTTGACTTAAATGTTACCACCTTGAGGTGGCTTTTTAAAGGAATTACTGACATGGATTATAGCTTTGTGTACTAATAATAGACCTCCAAATTATAAATCAGGTAATTCCAATATTTAACCATGATTTCCCAGTTAGGTATTTTACTCTATGTCATGATTATTTCTCCCCCTTTCCCTGGCCACATGAAACCCTCTTTTGAAATAGGAAAAAACAAAATTATGTCCTAGAAAAAATACAGTTTAAAATTTCTTCCCTCATCCTGCAATAAGGTGCCTATAGGATATATATCTGAAACTACCCTGGCTTGAAATGTGTCTGTCATCCCAAGTTTACCCCACCCAATATTTGAAGAAGTTACTGAAGTTTTCCAAGGTTTCTAAATTAAATAGCATTTTGAAACGTGGTTCACATTAGAGTGAACCATTCAGACAGGTTAAGAACACCTTTTATTTTTTAAGGGAAAAAAACCCCAAAAATTATTCTATATAGTTACAAATCAGTTTATTCCAGTGAAATACCATTTTCACTGCACACTTCCTAACTGGTTCTGTCTGTATCAGTGAACAACTCACGTTCCTCAAATAGTTCTGCCTTTTTTATTGTCTGGACCATCTGCTGTGCTGTGAGCAGCTACTATTTTGAGCCTTTTCCCTTTAAGTACAACTTTCAGATTAAATAAAGCCATTGTAAAATCTGGAAATATTGCCAAAGCATGTTCAGCAGTGTTGATGTGCTTTTGTGGTGGTTTTGGGTTGTTTTTTTTTAAAGCCTTTTAAAAAATTTCAGGCAGTAATGGTGGCACATCCCTTCTAATGATAACAGCACGAGGGACAGGATGATGTAACCCTGAACTGCCTCTGAGGATGCATTTCAATAAGCTCGTTATAAATCTTTTGCTGAAAAAAAAAACCCTCACAATCAATAGCTGAAAATAATAAAGCAAAACTTGAAAAAGTGTTGTGAAAACCTCTCAAGGAGTCCAATTATTTGTGGCATCATTAACATAACGGAGCAGAAGCAGAGAAATTAAGGTTGGCACAGCAATTGTCACACGTTTCTGATGGCTTTGGGGCATTTGAGGCCTCCTGGCCTTCCCCACAGCAAGAGAATTTTTGTCACGAAGATCTTTGATGGATGATGGTGAGTACAGCAGTTCTGCTGGGAAGTTGGAGAGGTTTGGGATTGTTCAGCCTGGAGAGGAGAAGCTTTGGGCTGAGCTCTCTGTGGCTTGCAGGGCCTGAAGGGAGCTACAAGTTGGAGAGAGAATATTGGCATTTTAGAGATGCAGTGACATTGATCACAGCAGGTCCTTTTAGGCAAAAGAGGGGATATATTGAAAGGAAAGAGAGAATTCAAGCCTGTAATGTGAGTTAAATTTCAGGTTTAATGTTTTACTTTAGTTCAAGCAAGAAACTGGATTCAGCTGTGATAAAATGTTGTCATTGCCTAACTCCCACTCTGGTAAACCAGACAATTTTTCATATTTCAAACCCATTTGATTGAACTGGAATTGTTCCAGTAATGCCAGTGATGTTTGAGAACTGACATTTAAGGTCTTTTCTATACTTTTTTTTAGCTTATAACTTGCTGTAGCATAACCCCCAAATTTCAGATTTTGTTTGCTAATTCAAGTGTAAGACTCTTGATTTTTGCTGTTTCTAGTTGTTTGTTCTGTCTATGGGGAGCTTCAAATTGCAGATAAGAGCAGAGCCTCTGCTCTTCCCCTTTCCTTTGCACTTTCCAGTTGCACCCCAAGGCAAAGAGAGAAAACTTGCAGAGAAATCTGAATTATTTTATGTTTGGACTTGATGATCTTGGTCTTTCCAACCTTAATAATTCCATGATCTCACAGTGCAACTGAAGCAGTGTGGAGGATTTGCTATAACTCTTGTGGCAGTGTTTATTTTCTGAGAGGAGACATCTGGATAGGAATTTGAAAGTCAAATAAGTATTTGCTTTTCATTTTTAGCTAATATTATGTGATAAAGATGCCATGGCATAAGCATTAGTTCTGAGCATGAAACTGAGGAAAATATATTCATTTTCCTGCTCACCCTTGGAAATGCAGGACTTGTAAGCAGAAGAAATGCTCACTGTAAATCACACTTATGGTTAATGCCCAACCCAGGGGTAAAATGATGTCAGCAGAATTGTTTTAATGAAAAGTGCTCTTTTTCCTCTGGATTTTATTTTATTTTATTACAGGTTCCCTTCAGATTTCTTCAGTACACATGGATGTGTTGATTGTTTTCTATTTGATGCATTAATCTAAAACACAGAGAAATACTGCCTGTAAATTGGGTATATCAAGCAGTTCTTCCCTTGCTTGAAAACTCGAAGATTAAAACTGTGAATTACCCAAATAATATCAACTGATGCTCCTTTTAGCTGTCTGTGGGCTCTGAAACATAGTGTTAATTTATCCCTCCCTACTTGAAAACTTAATGCATTGTGTCTTGTTTTATTTGCCCCATTTGTGAAATTGTCTTGGAATGTTTTGCAAATAAAATGCTCTGTCATTGAGATTTCAGTATCTTAGTGGTGCACAGAAACTTAATGGAATCTTTTCTATTTTCTTGATTTATAAGCCAGAAAAAAATAAAAAAAAAATACAACAAACAAGTGGGAAAAATATATCAACCAATGTGCTACACAGTAAGTCTATTCTTAACATCCATGTAAGCAGGTTAAACTACTTTAGTATTTGTCATTAACGTGGTGGAAATTAGTGCAACAAACTCACTGAGTGGGAGGTTTTTTTGGAGTATCCCAGCTCTGTTAGTAGTACATTAGTTTAGGGGAAGCTCAGAGCCCTTGGATCAGGTAATTGTATGAAAAATTTATCTGACAAATATTTCTGTTTCAGTTGAAGCCATAACTTTAGATTTTCATACTTCCAATCAGGTTTGGGGTGGATTCAGAAAAATTTTGTTGCTTATTGCTCTCAGCTTAAGGTCTCCAAAGTTCTCTTGCTATTCACCTGTGAAACTGTTGTTGTCATTGTTGTCCCACCTGCACCTGAACGGAGCAATGCACCTTTGGTTCTTCCCAAAGCCTGCATCTCTTGGCATTTCATCATCTTCAAAGCCTCAGCAGGCGTGGTGGTGCATGTCAGGACGTGAGGAAGGAGCTGGGGAAGGAAATCAACACTTGTGATGTCAGTGGAGCTGCTGGGTTTCTCCATGGCTCATAAATACTCCTGTTCCCAGACCTACTCCATGTGAACCACGAAACCTCAGCGAAAGCCAGAGCACAGCCACAAACTCTCCTCGTTTTGGCTGAAGCTGTTGGGCCCTAATTGAAGGGATTAACTCCTCATCCAACAGCTTTGCATTTTGTGACAGCCACTGACTTCTTGATTTTCCCATCAGTTCCAGCTACTGCAGCTTTCTCAAATTCAGTGTTTAATTTTAAAGGTATCCTGGCAGAGGAAGCACTTCTTCCAGATGACAGCTTGAAAATCATGATTTTACTGGTGTTGCTAATGCTAGCTGTAGTGTAAAATACTGCTAATTATTGGGTTCTGGCAAATTATGTTTTGTCCTGTCTATGTGCATCACACTTTAGCAAGCAGTTAAGGTCTTCAGAAACAGGTTTTTAGGTATTTTCTGTGCATGGTTTTGACTGTGAGAGAAATGTGACAGAGATGGATGCTGGGGCTGTACAGCAGAAAGAGGGAGCCCTTCATATTCTCCTTTTCTCGTGTGATCTGTGAGTTTTCAGTTTTCCTTTCTGTTTGGCTTTTGGTTTTGTGAGATAATAAACAGATGATATCGAAGTAAATAGCAGCAAGTGGATCTTGACAGCTTTATTATGGCTATTATGTTACGGTACATTAAGTTTTTAATGAAATAAAATATGGCAGATTGCCAAATTATGTGATGATAATTTCAGGAAGCTGTAAACAGGTTCCTCAGTAGATCATAATTGCTGCAGGTAATTTAACATTCAGGGAACTTCCACCCACTGATAGTAATTAAGATTGTGTTTTGGCTATGTGCATTGATTATGAATATCTGATCAAGAGAACCACTCTTTTTTTTCCTTTCATGTGGTATTTCACATTTAGCTTTTTACCCTGCTGGCTGCAAATCTTCCCTTTTTTATTTCCCATCGTGGAATGCATCAGTGGAAAAATATTGTAACAATATGTAATCTACCTGTGAATAACCCCGCTGCTGGACTCCCAGTGTCAGAGAAAGCTCAGCTTCTGCCTGCAATGACAATTCCCTTTATGGGGCTGCCTGGTGGAAAAAGGACACCTTTCAGCTCGAGTTTGGCCAACACAAAGCCCTCAGCATTTCTAAATCTCCCATTAAGGCTGTGTGGGAGAAAATCACCCAGCAGGTGTGTGGGGATGCCGTCAAAATATCCAGAAATTGCAGGAATTTCCCAGCTGCCACGGGGCCTGTGTGAGAGCTGGCTGCAAGAGACTGGCAGCAAGGTGGAATGATCCAGAACATCCCAGAGGATGCTCTGAGGTCGCTGCCAGCAGGGAAACTGAGGCAGGCTAGAGGCTGAGGAATGGCAGAGCTGAGCCCCAAACCGAGCCCAGGGAATGGCAGGATGGTTAGCATCAGGGAATCCCAGCTGGGGAAGGGGGGAACTGGGTTATCCCAGCCGAGCATCCTCTGCATCCCACACTTGTGCCACGCCGGCAGGAACGGCGCTGCCGCGTTGCCACGGCAACGGCAGGGACCTGTCAACACCTCTCTCCCTAATAGTGACAAATGGTACTTATTACATCAGCACTAATTTCATCTGATCCCTTTCAGATGAAGATACTTAGTCCTTGCTGATCAAATTGTGTCGCTGTAATTACTGAGAACAGACCTTATTAAATGACAGCGCTCCTTACTCATTGCCTCGTCTCCTGCCCGAGTTTATCTCTTTCCCTCTTTCCCGACTTTTGGTGATGCTCCTGCGGCACACTGCCCAGCCTGAGGCAGCTCTTTGGCTTCTTTCAGGGATACTTTATGTGATGGGGAGGAAACTGTGTCTGCTTTCCTTATTTTAATACACGTGAAAGGATTCGTGACCTTCAGAGCACGTGAAGCAAAGCTGCTAAATGTGTGTGGAACTGCACAGCCCTTGCTACAAAAAAAAAACACATAAAAATAAACCAAAAGAAGAGAGAAAAATTGTCTGTTGTTTGTGGAAAGTAGCCTAACTTCAAGTTAGGCTAACTGCATCCTTTGGAGAGCACATGGCTGCAGTTATCTTCTTATTGCGCTGCCAGATATTTCAGGTTTAATGAAAAACTTTGCACAAGTGCAGAGAAATAATTACAGAAAATCATCTAGGGAGGGGGAAATTAGACTGGAAATGCAGAGGATGCAAAGCATTCTCTCTCACTGACCTGCAGGCTGGTGTTGGGTGTATTATTTTCCTCCACACCTCAGAAAAACACAGAGAGCTCTCCCAGTCTGTGAAGTCCTGGGCAGTGAAGATGGTGACTTTCAGGGCACTGAGAAGCTCCAGTCTCTTACTAGAGAGTCAGAAATATGAGGAATGGCTGAGAGAGCTCAGGGGGCAGAGCCTGGAGCAAAGGAGGCTCAGGAGGCCCTTGTGGCTCTGCACAAGTCCCTGGCAGGAGGGGACAGCCGGGGGGGTCGGGCTCTGCTGCCAGGGAACAGGGGCAGGAGGAGAGGGAATGGCCAGGAGAGGCTCAGGATGGACATCAGGGAAAATTTCTTCAAGGAAAGTGTTATTAAGTGTTGGAATGGAGCTCTGGAGTGCCCATCCCTGGAGGTGTCACCTGGAGGTGGCACTCAGGGCTCTGGGCTGGGGACAAGGTGGGCATTGGGCACAGCTGGGACTGGATGGTCCTGGACATCTTTTCCAGCCTCAGTGATTCCGTGATTTTGTCCTGTGATTCTGTGATCAGGACCTCCTTGTCACAAACAAATTCGAAAGAATGTGCTTTGCCCCTGAAGATGTTTGAATTTAAATTGTGTTCATGGTCTTCCTGCTCTGCCTGGTGGTGCCTGATGAAAATGTTTCTTTCTAGCTTGCAGGTTTGCTTGATTTTTCCTGAAGCTGGGGTGCCAGCTTTTCATTTGATGCACTTCTGCTTGACAATAAACAGAGCAGTGAATCGAAGGAAGGTCTTTTGTTGTGGAATAATCAAACTGGCAGGAAAGGGAAGTTCAGTGGCATCCAAGTTAGCACTCAAGCTCCCACACTCTTTTGAAAAAAGATTACTCTGAAAACTAGTGTGACAAGTGGCACAGCAAGTCACCGGGCAAAGAGAATTTTAAATCAAGGTGTCCTTCATTTCTGTTGTCATTTTAAAAAGGAGAATGACTTCTCTTTAATAGATGGCACATGACAATGTATGTGCAAGTATGATTTTGCAAATTGGCATCATACAAAAAATTCAAGATTGCTATTGGTATTATTTCTTGATCTTCTCATTAATTGACCACATAATTCAAGACTTCTGGGTTTTTCAAGCCTATGTAATTCTGAATATCTCCTTAAGGGATAATAGTATTTTGTTATTATATAATAAACAAAGGATAAAAAATCCATTCCCCTCATCATCAGAAAAAGCAAAGTCATTAAAATTGTGGCAACTTGTTTATGTCCCAGCTAACAAGAGGTGGGAGATGCCAAAACAATTCCTTCCCAGGGTGTAGATAAGTTTATTGTTGCTTATTTCAACTTTTGTCAGAGACTTTTTAACCAAGTTATAGTTTTGGACAGTTGGAAAATATTTAGTTGGTCTCAGGATAGTAAATTAGCTGTGTCTGATTCCTATGTAAAGGTTAAAGGGTTATATTTTTTCTTTGTTTGTTGGTTGGTTTTGGTTTTGGTTTGGATTTCTTTTTGTTTATTTTGTTTGTTTATTTGGGTTTTTTTGGGGGTTTAGTGTTGTTATTTTTTTTTAAATTTACATTGGGATTAGGTCTTTTCCTGGACTGAGATCACAATAGATTTTTGAGCCCATGTTGACTGTACCTGATGATTGCATTATTTTTTAACTGCCATGGGTAAATTGAGTGAGGCAGAGAACTTGATTTTTCCAAATGTCTGAGAGGCAGAAGCAGCTGTATTTTGTATTAGGTCAACACTTTCAGAATTATTATGTGGCTCATTTTCATTCACATTAAGGAAATTCTCTTGTAAGGAAGTGTACAAATATTCCAGATTGCTGCATACCAAGCACAAATTCCAGGGTTACCATGCAATTTTTTTTTAATCTCCATTTAATTACTGGAACATAACTGGTAGTTTTTCCAAGACAATGACATTTGGTGGGTCCTCTGGGAAAATGCAGCTACAAATCATCTCAACACAAGAGTAGGTCAAATGGTAATAATCAAGTCATATTCATAACTCATTGGAAAAAGACTATTCAGAAATTGCTACCTGATACAGAACTAATGCCTCATTAATCAGGAATACATCAACCTAGGAACACTGGTTATGTCAGCTGGAATTATGAATGAGGTTGCAAGGATTGCCAAGTGCAGTGCTGCATTTGGGTAGCTGCAGTTTTGTGCAGGGTTGTACATGCTGAGAGGACCTGCTTTCATCATGGAAATGAGCCTAGAATTATCTATAAATGTGTTGAGTGAGAAAGAAGCTCTGCAGCTTTACACACTCAGTGTAAATAGCCCAATAGAGGAACCCTCTTTATATCTTAGAGCAGAGTGAAAGGTTCAGTTTTAAATAAGTGAATCACAAAATTCTCCTTGTTGCTTGGAGAAAAGGGGAGATTAACGAATGCAGAAGACATATATACACACACACATCAACAAAAAAATATATATTTGTCTAAACTGGAATGTAGGGAGATGATTCTGTCCCTGTGCCCTGCTCAGGTGAGACCCCACCTGCAGAGCTGCCCCAGCCCTGGGACCAGCCCAGGGAGCAGCTGGAGCTGCTGGAGAGAGCCCAGAGGAGGCTCCAGGATGAGCAGAGGGATGGAGCAGCTCTGCTGGCAGCAAAGGCTGGCCCAGCTGCCATTGTTCAGCCTGGCCAGGAGAAGCTTTGGGCTGAGCTCAGGGTGGCCTTGCAGGGCCTGAAGGAGCCCCAGGAAAGCTGCAGAGAGACAATTGCCAAGGGCTGCAGGGCCAGGAGCCAGGGAATGGCTGCCAGGGGCAGAGGGCAGGGCTGGATCTTGGGATGTTGGGCAGGAATTGTTCCCTGGCAGGGTGGGCAGGGGCTGGGATGGAATTGCCAGAGCAGCTGGGGCTGCCCCTGGATCCCTGGCAGTGCCCAAGGCCAGGCTGGACATTGGGGTTGGGAGCACTTGGGACAGTGGGAGGTGTCTGGATGATCTTTAAGGTTCCTTTCTGCCTAAACCATTGCATCCTTCTAATTAATCCAGACCTCTCTTTTCTGTGTTTTGGGCATCTTGCTGTTGAGTTCATGTGCACAAGCCAGCCACCTACTGTGTTCTTATGTGCTGAGTCTAATTTAAAATCCTTCACCACTCAGCAAAACTTCATCTCCAGGCTCAACAAAATTGCACAACTACAAGTTCAAAGGCAGTGGAAGTCCAGAAGCCTTAAACTATAGGTATTATAGGTTTGTGTTTCAATCCAGCTCTGAAACCAGCTCTGAAATCACCTCTGAAGTCCCTCAAATATGAAACATGCAACTTAGAAGTGTGTATTTCAAGTTTAAGATCATTCCAGCTGTTAGGCACTGAAATAGCAAATTCCTTCAATTGCTTAGAAAGATTTTATGGATGGAAATACGGTATAGCAATTGAAAAAACTGTCTATAATAGTAGCTTGATCCTTTTGCAAAAGGTAGTAATCAATAAATCAACCACTTATTTTCAGTCCCAACAACTAAATGGGTTGTCTAGTTGTGCCATGTTAATGCTTCAGTCTTCCCACCAGTGTGATGGCTCCAGAAATATTTGTACCAAAAATTAAACCTTCTCTAACTAAAAGATTAAGCTTCTGAAATTCACACACCATCCCATTTCTTATGTATTCCTGCTTAATTATTTGCAGTGTTAAGTCCGTGGATTTTTTTTTCCTGAGATTTTCATCCCTGGTTGACTTTGAATATGAAAACATTTTTGTGTAGAAGGAGGTAAAAACAGTTTGTGCTACATACTTTAATGCTGATTTTCAGGATACAATCTTTAAAAGAGTTGTCCTACCTGACAGAACTTCTAGACACAAAAATAAGTGATTTTGGGGGCACCTGTTCTAAAAAAAGTGATCCTTGGGTGTTTTAGGTGTTGTAGCAATGCTTTTTTGGTTTCTTTTTGTTGTTTTTTTTTTTAAACCTACACTGTCTTGGTAACAAAGAAGTGAAAAATTATGGAGGGCTATAAAAATTTAGAAGACCTGCTGGCTTTCCTCTTCTCTATTCCTTTGGTGGCATATATCAATTTAATATGTGCTTTATGCACCTACTCTTGATAAGCAGCATTTCTGAGGAAGAGGCATTAAGTATGGCAAATACATACTTTGTAAACTACACAGAGCTTAGTAAATGTAGTAGAAGAAGAAAAGCACTAAAGGTAGCTTAAAAAATGCAAAACCATATAAGAAATAGTTCTGAATATGCTGTCTCTTATCTGAGTGAACAAGGTGGCTGATCTGTCTGGGTTTTGGCCTTAATTTATATTGCAACACACAATGAATTTTCTGTCATTTAATATGCATTCTAATAGTGACAGAAAGTCAAAATGTTAAAAGCAGTGTTTTATGCCACAGGCGGGATTAAAGGTATCCTATTGTTGAGGAACTAAAATCATTAATATTGCAATAGATTTTAACACTACTTCATAAAAGAAACTGCTGATTAAGCTTTTGCTAGAGGTCCTTGGCCGTTGTCATTTTTATAACACAGCTTTCAGGAGAATCTTCAGAGTTTTGTTTCAGGCTCTGCATTGCCTGTTCTGTGCTCCATGACGTGGCCCAGCTGTGATAGCTGCTCACACAAAGAGTTTGGTTTAAATAAGTGACTTCTCAAATACTAAATTTGGGGATTTGTATCCATGTACTGCTTTACATCAACACCTAACTCAGGAGCTGCAGTTACAGGAATGTCACTTGGGTCTGACACTGAGTTACCAGCAGGAATTGTGTTCATTGGGATGAGCATTCCCAGCAGGTCAGGGGTGATGCTGCCCCTGTGCCCAGCCCTGGAGGCACCTCTGGGCTGCTGTGTCCAGCCCTGGCTCCTCAGCACAGCAGGGACAGGAGCTCTTGGAGCTGAGGAAGGGCCTGGAGCATCTCCGTGCCCAGGAAAGGCTGAGGGAGCTGGGGCTGCTCAGCCTGGAGAGGAGCCCCAGCTGAGAGGGGCCTCAGCCCTGGCTGTCCCTGGGTGTCCCAGGCTGTTCCTGGGTGTCTCTGGGGTGTCTCTGGCTGTCCCTGTGTGTCCCTGTCCGTCCCTGGCTGTCCCTAGGTGCCCCTGGGTGTCCCTGGCTGTCCCTTGTCCATCCCTGGCTGTCCCTGGGCTGTCCCTGTCCATCCCTGTCCATCCCTGTCCATCCCTGGCTGTCCCTGTCCATCCCTGTCCATCCCTGTCCATCCCTGGGTGTCCCTGTCCATCCCTGTCCATCCCTGTCCATCTCTGTCCATCCCTGTCCATCCCTGTCCGTCCCTGTCTGTCCCTGTCCATCCCTGTCCATCCCTGTCCATCCCTGTCCATCCCTGTCCATCCCTGTCCATCCCTGTCCATCCCTGGCTGTCCCTGTCCATCCCTGGCTGTCCCTGTCCATTCCTGGGTGTCCCTGTCCATCCCTGTCCATCCCTGTCCATCCCTGTCCATCCCTGTCCATCCCTGGCTGTCCCTGTCCATCCCTGTCCATCCCTGTCCATCCCTGTCCATCCCTGTCCATCCCTGGCTGTCCCTGGGTGCAGGAGGGGCAGAGCAGGCCCAGGCTCTGCTCCAGGCCCAGCAATGGCACCAGAGCCACGGGCAGGGGCTGAGCCCAGCAATTCCCCCTGCACAGGAGGCACAACTTGTGCCCTGGGCAGTGCCCAGCCCTGAGCAGAGAGCAGAGAGGGGCTGGAGTCTCCTCCTGGGGATATTCCAAATGTCTGCAGTCCTTCCAAACTATTCCCTAAAACTCCCTGCTTATTTGAAGTACGCCTTTCAGGAAAACATCCGTGCTGTAGAGCAGAAGTGAAGACGCCCCTTGTTGGGTCTCTCAGAGCCATTCCACAGTGCAAGGGAAAGTTTAAATGCAGAAAATTCTCTCATTAGGAAAGGAATTCACTAAAAAAGACAGGCCCCTGGGAAAACCTGATGCAAAAGTCATTGGTAACTGGGGAAAAAAGATCTGGGTTTCAACTTTCAACAGAGAGAGACTTTCAACCAGGAACTGTAGTCATAGGACAAAGAGTAATGGGACTGACCTAGACCTGTGTGGTACTTAGACATCTGATTTGCTTAAAATCAGAGTGAAAGAAATCTTAACTACTTACCTAGCATTACTGAAGTATCCTGCTTAGAAAAGTATCTTTAAAAAAACCCAAACTAAACCAAAAACGTGGTTAAGCATATTGTGACACAAGATTAAGATCTAAATACTTTTCAGTTTTCTAAAGCTCAAAAAAAGTTGTCTTATTTAACTCTGTGTAATTTTCAAACCTTGTAAATTCTTTTTGAAAAGAAAGGAGAAGACAAACCTTTTTATCTTTAAAGGGGAAAAATCATGAATAATTTCAAATAAAAAGTCAGTTCTAGGACGCTGGGATGGTGCTAATGCATTGTGAGCAGAAAAAAATGGTGAAATTGGATAAATAAATGATTTGCTATAAATTATTTGCAGGGAATGGTGCATCTTCTAGTTACCTGTCTATCTTGCTGTCTTGCATTTATAATGACTTTTTTTCTGCTTTTGTTGCTGCAGGACCTCTTCTTTTCGTGAGGATTTGTTATGGTTTCTCAATCAGGTGAAGATAAATAATCTGGACACATTATGTTCCAATTATAGAATGAGAAGCCACATGAAAGACATTTCTCTCACAAATAAATGAGAAGTTGGTCATTTGCTCAATTTACAATAGGAGGAGATGGTAATATGTCTGAGAGCTGAATTTCTGTCAGAATATTCATGAAATGTCCAGTTTCCTCCATTTTTAGTCAGGATGAAATTAAGGAGGTGCAGGTTGTTGAGCTTTTCACATTTATGTTTGGTGTCGAGTCCTGACTATTTCAGTTCAATAGTTGTCGATATTTCTCTGTGAGATGTTTGTATTTGTGATTTTGTGTGCTCTTGGAGTGAAGGCTGGGCTGGAAGGAGATGCAACACCTCAGTTCAATCCTAACTCTGTGCAGAAAACCATCCATCAAACTCACGAGTTTGAGTTCTTAAAATCAATCTGTGGCAAATATAAACATAAATAGAATTATAAATATAAATATAAATAGAACTATAAATATAAATATAAATAGAATTATAAATATAAATATAAATATAAATATAAATATAAATATAAATATAAATATAAATATAAATATAAATATAAATATAAATAAATAGAATTATAACTATAACTATAACTATATAACTATAACTATAACTATAACTATAACAACTATAACTATAACTGTAACTATAAATATAACTATAAATATAAATATAAGTATATTATTTATATATATATTTATAATTTATATAATTATATATATAAATATAAAGCATTTACCACTTTCCTACAGGATATTTCATAAAGGTTCTCTAGGAGTCATCTCATCCAGTCCTGCTCAGACAGAAGTGCAAAATAGCCACAATATACTCCTTAAAAAAGGGATGTTTGGTAAATACTCAGAGCACAGTTTGATTCCAGTCTAATTGTATTTTTCCAAGTAAATCTCTTTTGCACATACCAGCAGAACATTTTAAATACATAATGGATAGAGGCACAGAGAAGAGAGAGGAATGTGCGGGCCTAAATCTGAAAAAGTTCCCTTAAATAAGGAGAATATCTGAAAATGGAATGAATTCTGACTGGTGTTGGAGTTTTAACACCACAAATGCTATTCAGGAGTGTAATGAATCAGCACACAAACACAGGAGCACCGGTCTGGTGGATTTACACGCACTTGGGAGGAAAAGAAAGACACAGCTTTTGGGTCAGACTAATGGCTTGGAAGTAGCTTCAGGAGGAGTGCTGGTAATCGCATTTGACGGTCTGAATTGATGGCTGATGGCTTGTAAAGGGCAAAGCACTCCAGTGATTTCAGGGAGCTTTTAATAATGCTTAGCAAATGATCAGGCTGCACAGTCAATCGCTTTGCAGATGCCAATATTCTTTTCTCCACTTCCCAGTAAGTGCAAAAGAAAAAAAAAAAAAATACAACTCAAAAGGAATCATAGAATTGTAGACTTAGTCAAGATAATCCCAGTGCCCAGAAGAAAGAGAAACAAAAAATCAGATTTAAGGCATAAAGTTGATCTAGACAAGGAATAATTGTAATTTTTGATTTGAGATTTGAATGCTGCTGATGGATTCTTCTAGGGTGCAGTTGTGTTTATAATTGCATTCTAAATCCGAATTCATCACTAATAATAAGGAAGGTGCAATCAAAGGGATGTTTTCCACAGAAGGTTGTTGAGGAATTGACTCCAATCTCTGCCTCTTGTCCGTGGGTACGATATTTTCAAGATTTTTCATCTCCTTGTCCTTTAGGGGTGGCTGGTACAGCTTGTGGATGTCTATCAGCCCTTAGAAGGATCCACACTCTCTCTCCTCTCTCTCCTGAGATCTGGAACGAGCTTTTTCTCTTTTTTCCTTCAGTTGCAAAACTTCCTGGAGTAGCTGAAAAAAACAGACTGAAGTAGGTCAGTGGCTTCTCCAGAAGATCCAAGGTCAAGAGTAGTTAAAATATTAATGACTTCTGAATGCCTCTGCTTCAGGATGACTTGTAATACTCCAAACAGGATTTTTAGAAGTCATTATGCTCAACAGGATAACAATTAATTGTATGCATTATGACTATTTCGTAGCTTGCTTTGCTCTCACAGTCTTAGTTTTAACTTTTTAAGTTCCCTGTTGCCAGGAGCAACATGAGAGAGATTTGCAGGTACTTTATGACCTGTAAGGAATGGTTTTGGGAACAGCACTCAGGCTCCCAGCTCAAAGGAGCTTTGGGGTTATATACAGCAGGTAACAACATTTTCATTGCTAATATTCAGGATTTTCTAAATGATCAGCAAACTGGAGCATTGTCTTGGAGTGAGGTCTATTATTCATCCACCTGTGAAGAGTTGTGCCCATTTTCTGTCTTTAAAATCAGCAGGACTGGGCTCTCTGGGTCATTTATTTAGAGGATGGACTTCTGGGACATCACATATTAATTATGTCCAGAACCTCACAGGATTTATTTTTTTTTTATGATCATCCATTTTGCATATTTTGCAGCTTTGTTCTGACGATTCTGAAAGTGAAGGAGTCTTCTTCCTGGGGAAAGACCTCTTGTAGATTCCCTGGGTCCACTGTAGATTTCAGTTCTCAAGGAAATGATTGTGAATATTTATGAGACAAAATCAACCAATATTGTCCAGGGATCCATTATGAAACTTCAGAATCACCCATTCCAGCTCTTGGTGTTATTGCTTTGTCTGGATAAGCATGATATTATTTTACACATGCTTTATGTGTCTGCAGCTCCAAGAAATCCTGAAAAACAAACCTCTGTTTTGTTGCATTTGCATTTTCCTGAGGTTCACACTGGTGTTTTGGTGATGAGATTCATTCATTTTTGCTTCCTCAGGTGTTCACCTGCATTTCCAGCAATGCAGTGGCATCAATCATTACTAACCAAAATCAAGACACCTGCACTAAGAACAGTGACCAGCAGAAATATTGTGATGGCTATTTTTTTCAGTGACACTGTGACAAAAATAACCACAGTATTCAAGGTGTAATTTGAAAAAAAAAACCCCGATGGTTTTCACTTTGTGCAGGCTTTTTTTTTGTGTGTGTGCATTGACAAATCCTGAATTTTGCAAAGCATGATGTAAGGCAGGAACAGAGATTCTTACAATCCTCCTCTTGAACAGCCTTCACAGTACAATCTTCATGTGAAGATCTTAATTTCAAGAAGTACAAAATGGTTTAATTTTCTGTCTTCAGAGTGCATCACTGTTAACCTACTGTAAATAAATGTGAGAACTGTGCCAAATTAGACATTCAATTTTTCTGGAAGGAAGTGAACTTCCTCAACCAAGTTCCAAATGGGTTTTGTCCTTGTGATTCCTTGCACAGAACTGGGGAGAAAAAAAAAGAGAAAAACCTCACAAGAAAAAAGAAAATTAATCTTTTGCTTTACTCCCAGCTGTGACACTTTCAGAAACTCAGTTGAAATGGGGACATAAAAGCAAAAAATAACTGCAGCTTCCATTAGAATTTAGGAAAAGAGTGACCTAGGTCATCAAGTTCAGTTCCATGAACATAAATATATATTCAGAAAAGTTCACAGAACATCTATTCTTAATCTCAAAAAAAACCACAAAACTAAAAGCACTCCCTAAGCTTTTCCTCAACTAATCTTGAAACTTGTGCTGTTCAGAATCTAAATTCAGAAAAAAACCAAACCAAACCAACACCCAGGGAGCTGCAAACCAAAACAACCTGCTCAAAACATTGTGGCACAACGAAGGGGAGGGATGATAAACTGATATCCTGTAAATCCTATAAAATATCCTATATAATCCTATGAAACTCCCAAGTGACACAGAGAAAAGTAAAAGAGCCCCTGGACCTTTGCCAGTCTGGTTGGTACCATAATTCTTTATTATTCCAAAATTAGGAGAGGGTTCATAATCCTGAGCATGCAAACAACAGATGCCAATTAAGCACTTTAGGTTTTTCTAAGCCTTTGCACTTAGAATGTTGCTGTTTTCTGCCAGGCAGCAAGGGGAAGCTCAGAAGAAAATAGATACACCAAAGAAAAGCCCAGTGGACAAAAATTTCCTAAACCCTACAATTAATGATTGGATTTTAATCATGGTATCAAAAAAATATGTTAAGTTCCAAGAAATCTTAACAAATATATATATATATATATATATATTTTATTTTTTTCCTTGAATTCAATGTCCAAAGCTTCCCAAACTCCCAGATTGTGTTACACAGTCATGGCAAATTCCATCCCAGGCTCCATCTTGGGACAAGCAGATTTCTCCATGCTCTGTTTGGGACATTCTCCATCTTCCAATCTTCTAATCTCCTCCAATTGTCTAGACTAAGTTTTATTGATGGCTAGCTCAAAGCCATTAAATCTCATTCCAGTAATGCTCTTTAAGTTCTCCTCTTTAATTCTCCTCTCCCTCCCTGGCATATACACCCAAACATCCATATTTTGTTATTCACTGTAATATTGTTATTGACACATCTGTTGCTGCCTTTATTTTTGCAGAAGATATAAACCAATTTTTCAGTGTCTCCCTAAAAAATAGACTTTTTTTTTTTTTTCTGAAAGCAATTATACATCTGATGTTTATTTCTTAGATTACAGATGATATCCTAGATGAGCTCTTATCTTATAAAATGATGCTACTGCTACATGTTATATCTTCAAATCCTTTTAGGTTCTTTTATGGCTGTGTCTCACTGGTAGCTCAGAAATGCCCACCATCCATCAAAACATCCATAGTCCTCTCTTTCTCCATCCCTTCAAACTGATAGAATTCTGTCTAATTTTTAAAAAATGGTCACTGTACAGTCAGTTATTTGAGATAATTAGTAAGCTGATTTTTGGACTAATTTTAACTTCTGAGCTGGAAACAGTATTACAAAATGTTTTCCTTCTTAGATTTATGATACTAAGAACAAGGGCCAGAAATAAAGGAATGATTTCATCGTTTCAAAATTAAAATTTCCTACATTTGGGGGCAATTCTAGGAATAAATATAAATATAAATAAATATAAATAAAATATAATAAAATATATATAAATAAAAATAGATAAATTAAATAAATTAAATAAATCAAATAAAAATATAAATAAAATAAATTCACAGAAAACATCAAGGTTGCTTTAGAGAAAGGGAACCAAGCACAGAGCACTCCTTTTTTTTTTTTTTATTGTGGTTTTGTACACATTCTTGAAGAGACATCTGTGGGCACTTCACCAAAAAAAAACAAAAATAAAAAAAACCAAAGTGAAGTGGATCAGTGTGAAAAAATGAGCATAATATAGATTTATATGAACATGAAAATGACCTAGCTGAAAAAAAAAAAAAAAAAAAAAGAAGGGAATTTACACTTTTGTAATTCTGAAAGAATGAAATTGTAGGAAATCATAAGTACCTCTACTGATTTTCTAACATAGATTAGGTCCTAATCCAGACTGGAGCCAGGAATTTCAGAAATTAGGGGAAAGACTGATCTAGATCTAAAATAAACATACATTTCTTATCCTGATTCTTTGAAATCTCATGTTTTTTTGTGATGCTGGATTGGACTGTCAGCACCTGTTGAGAGCGATTCTTACTCTGTGCAAGTTTGTCACTATGTGGAAATTCCCATAGGAAATACAAATATCTTGGATTTTTTGGGTTTTTTTTTTCCCCTAAAGAACCTTTTAGGCTGTTTTGGCCTTCCACATTTCTGTTTGGAATTTACCAGAGAGCTCCTGCATTATGTTTGCAATTTCTGCATCAACTGGGATATTTTTTATGAATATCCTGTTGCCTGAGTTTTCCATCTCCTCCTGCGCTCAATCAATTCCACTTTCTGATAGGGTATGAAGATATGAACTCACCTGGTAATTTAAAAGTTTTCTCCCTCATGCTTCAGGCAGTTGTTATTTCTCTTTACCAGCTCCTTTTTCATATCTGAAGGTCTTTGTCTCCTTAGACCACTATTTTAAAACTGGGTTTCCATCTCTTGAATCATTTCTGCAGCTCTTCCTTGAACCTGCCAAATTCTCAACAGAATTTCAGTCAAGTGACATTTAATTTTTTCATATTTATTTTTTCCCCAGTTTCTTTAGCAGAAAATGTTTCCAGAGACAGAGCAGAAAAATCTGCACAGTTATGGAATCCTCAGATCTGCTTTTCTCAACTAAAATGTGAATTTCTTGCCACCTCTCTCTTGCAGGGCTTAGGTCCTCCCCCAGCTTCTTGTGTGTGAATGATTTTTTCCTGCTGTTAGCTTTAATTCATATATTATACATCTCATCCATAATTTAACATAAAGAGGGACCTTCTATTATTTATCACCCACATGATGGGGACATGCATGTGCACACATGCATATATAGGATATTTTCCTACATAAAAATAAAGATTAATGTATAAATATTTAACAGATGTTATAGTCTAAGGAAATATTGCTCCTAAAAGTGTTGGACAATACTTTTTTCAGCTCTAATATGTACCAGAGGGTACAGTCTGGTAAGAAACAGGTGATGCCTCTCCACAGAGTATTATTTGTTTGAAAGGATGAATTAAGGCAATTTAAAATTTTAGCAGCTTATTAATGTTCTACTTCCATGTATTCTGATTTCTTCTTCAAAACTTAATGTCTTTTAAGAGCCAGTGTTGACCTTAAACATAAGTCATATTTTATAGAGACAGGTTTCTTCTTATAATTAAGCACTGGAGACTCTTCCAGTTCTATAGACCATGGGATTAGAACCCAGTGAAATCATCAGGACTGCCCTGAACAATCAGATTTTTCCATTTAAGTGGTGTTAAGAAGATGAGTTATCAAACAAACTTTGAAATTCTCACCCTTACTCAGTCAGTCTTTCCATACAGAGTAAAACTGGGTGAATTTTGTCTGAGTGAGGGGAGAGAGAAGCTCGGCTCTCACTTTAAAAGAAAATACTTTTTATTAATCACAGAGAGATTCTCAGTTTACCATTGTAACCAGAGTTCACAGCAGCAAATACTCCTTCAAAACACAGAATCAACATTTAACTACACATTTGCAGACCTTGGGCAGCTTGAAATAGTGGTCCTTCCTTCTCTCATTTAAAGAACTTTAGCAACCAGAAATTATTGGGCACCCACTCCTGTCACCCAAGAGTGGTGAATGAGTTAAACAAAGATTTATTGTGCCACCTGTACTTGAGGGCTGCTGAGAAAGCAGCATCTGAGTTAAAGACAACGCTGAGGTCGTGCATGTTAACATATTATGTCCCTATTAAAAATAAATGCAGATTATGTTTGAGTTGGTGTTCATCATTTGACTTGGCTCAGAATGTTCAGGTGTCTGCAGTTTCTATTTAAGTGGGAATTCAGCCTATGAAAAGTTAGCTAAAATGTCTCAGAAATGAAGTGAGAAGGGTGTTGGGGTTATGAATTATTTTTATTTTTTTTTCTTTTGCAGGGGGTGGTGGTTGGGTTTTTAGGATTCTTTTATTAGGACTTTATTTGGTTTGATTTGATTTGAGTCTTTTTGGTTTCTGGATTTTGGTGGTTTTTGTGGGTTTTTTTGTTTGGTTGGATTTTATTTTTGTGGTAGGAAGAATTTAATTAGTGAATAGCTGTTACCTCTGCTGATGCCACTTCCTTTTCCCATCTTTGTTTTTTTTTAATTTTTTATTTTTTTGATGGCTGCATCTACGAAATAGAAATTAAAAGTACTTTTTAGAGAGACTAGGCAGGCTTGGAGCAGAGAGTCCTATTTACCCAAGTGAGATCAGGGTTCTCCTTCATCATTTTCCATCTCGTGGAGGGCACATCCTGCAGGCTCTGCCACAGAGAAAGAGACAACCAGGTAATACGAAAGCAGCATAGCAGAGTTTTGGCTTTAATATCTCATTTTGAAAGATCAGGTGAAAGCAAGTCGATGTAACAGGTTGGTCACACAATCAAATCACATCCAACCATTCACAATTAATTATTCAAGCCTTTCTTTGTGGCCTTGTCAATTTGAACAGAAGAGCTGTCAGCTGTTGAGTCTCTATTGAAGACCAGCCTTAGATCGTTATTATTGAGCTGCCCCTGACCAGGCTCCAGGGCCAGAGCTCCTGTCAGAAAGAAAAAGAAATGAAACACAGAGTATTGACTTTTGGATCTTTTGGGATATTATTTATTTAATTTCTTTATTTCTCCCCTCTCTCCCCCGGTCTTTGCGGCGTGCTCGGCTTTGTACGGTGCTCCGCAAAGAGCTAAAAAAACTCCACGAGGCTCAATTGACAGGGATTGCATGTGTGTTCCACCTTCCTAATGGAAATGCTCCAGGGAGGGAGATAGTGTGTCCCAAGCACTGACATGGTGTAGAATGCAAATCCTCAGGTCATTGATACAGACTCTTGGGGCTCCGCCTAAGAGGATTGGAGTGAAGGAAAAATTGGCTTTCTCCCAGGAGATAAAGACTGTGAACTATGAAAGCAATAATGTTGACCCAAATAACAGTTGCTCCAGAGATTGAACCAGTGCAGAGTTTGCTTAGAATAAATGCCATACAGCTGTCAGATTTTGCCACGTTAATTTTCTTTTTTTAAGATTCATTTATGGCTGTTCACATCCCTAAGCCATTGACTGCATAAAAGAGTATACCCAGATTAAAGCTGGGTATCAGGAAAAGAGAAGAAAAGTAGTTTTAGTTCAGAGTTTTTCTTCATTACTTTTCCACTGCCTAGTTTTGAAAAATAGGCATAATTAGTATGAAATGTTCTTATCTAAGTGACACCAGCATTTTCTGAATGCTCATGTAAAATGTCAAAACTTTGCTGTGTTTTCTCAGGAGAAAGAAGCACATCGAGGCAAATTGGGTGAATATCCTTACTTTAGATTAATTTGTGCAAAAAGGAGTACTTACAGACCTTAGGCATTGGAAGCACCACTTGCAGAGAGTCACATCTCTTTTTAGGGAACTGACAAGCATATAAATAAGAAGAACAGACCACTGGTACTTAATTTAAAATCCCTTTGAACCCATGGTCCCGTGCTTAAACAAGACACATGTTTGGTTCACAGGTTTCATAGTGTGCCTCTCCTTTGAGGTGTATTTTATGTCCTTGTGGTAATCATAGAATAGTTTGAGTTGGAATTGATCTGAAAGATCATCCACTTCCACCCCTGCCATGGCAGGGACACCTCCCACTGTCCCAGGAGCTCCCAATGTCCAGCCTGGCCTTGGGCACTGCCAGGGATCCAGGGGCAGCCCCAGCTGCTCTGGCAATTCCATCCCAGCCCCTGCCCACCCTGCCAGGGAACAATTTCTTCCTTATATCCAATCTAAATTTCCCCTCTTTCACCTTGAGCCCATTCCCCCTTGTCCTATCACTCCAGTTCCTGATGAATTGTTCCTCTTCAGGTTTCCTGCAGCCCCTTCAGACACTGGAGGGTTCTGTGAGGTCTCCAAACAACCTTCTCTTCTCCAGGCTGAACAGCCCCAGCTTTCCCATCCTCTCTCCATGGGGAAGGTGCCCCAGTCCCCTTCTCCACCTCTTGGCCTCCTCTGGACTTGCTCCAACAGTTCCACATCCTTCTGATGATGGGACATCCAAACTGCTCTGGGTGGGATCTCATGAGAGCAAAGAGGAGAATCCCCTCCCTGGACCTGCTTCCCACAGGGCTTTGGATCCTGGTGGTGATTCCAAGCACAGTTTTGGCCATTGTTCCCCTTCTCCAGGGGTGCCAGAGTATGTGGATGTGTCTGATTGATGCTGGGAACGCTGCTCCAAATGTCTTGGGTGGCCGGAGTGTGCTGTACACCTGGGGGCTTTTCTGTCAGGTCAATCCTGCTTAGGCAACTTTGTGCTGCTTGCAGCTTCTGGGATTGCAAGAAATGTCAGTGGTATGGGTTTTCAGATGGAAATGTCATTAACAAGGTCAAGGCCATCTGTGCTAGGGTCACATGGGCAAGGTCATCCTGTGGCTCAACACCTTCTTTAATGCCCTGTGGAGATAAAGAGGGAAGTTCTTAGGGTCCTGGCAGTGCAGGTCTGTGTCTGCTTGGACATATTATTTGGTTGGTTTTTATAATCTAGTGAAATGTTTCAAAATGCTTATTTTTAAACAAAAAAAAAAAAAGTTTTAGAACTTATCTTTAGTACATTCAGAAAAAATGCTTTGTGTGACTTTCAGCCTCAAGTCCCATATGTAGAATATGAGTTTGATGGGCTTGTTTTTTTTCCTAAAACACCTCTGTTTCCTTAACATTCATCATTTAAAAGACACAACAGAACACATTATAGACTCTAGCTGCTTAACAAATGCTGTAATGCAACCCCTAAAACAAATCTAAGCGTTAACAAAACAGATGCTCTAAATCATTTGTAGAGCTAATTGCATCTGTAAGTACAGGGAAAGCTCAGGAAAAGCAGAAAAATGTTTAACACAGCTTTCCTGAAACATTAATCTGGCCAAAGGCTGTATTTAAAAAGTATTTTTTTCTGAGGACCTCACAGAAAATGAGCACTGGTGCAAACAAAACATGTCCAGCCCACTGGTGAACACTGACAGTGAAAAGAGAACAACAATAATAATATTTAATTTATTCAGAAAGATTTACACATCCAAACTGTGCCCTTGTTGTGCACCTACATAAAGGACTGAATCCAACCTGGCAGGTTTTCAGGCACAGCATGTGAAACAAGGCTGGAGAAAGGATGTTTGGATGCTCAAAACCCAGAACTGGTATTCCCAAATCTGCCAAAAAATCACAAGATAAAGTTAGGCAGAAGAGTTTGCTTCACTGTGCCTGAATTTCCCAATCCAATAGAAATTGGAAAATGATAAAAATTATATTATAAATTTATTTGGGCATATTTGCATAACCATCCTGATATTTGGACAGGTTATTGTCATGATTCAGGGAATGAAAAACCTTAAAATATATTTATTCTAAAGGACTGATGCTTGTTGTGTTTATAATGATATTTTACTTGTTCTTCCAGTCTAAGGAAAGTAATAGTGCAGAATCACAGTAATCTTTGTGAGCTTGTATGGAATTACACATCCTTCCTCATTTTACCTCACATAGATCTTTGAAATGAAGTTGGATTGAAATATCCCATAATCTTGAATTGATGCTTGCATAAATCACACTGTGAATTTACTCCTTGCTGTAAAGTTATATTTACCGAACCCTTTTCATTGTTATAAAGTTAGTTTGACAAAGATGTCAGCAAACAGAAAATAAATAGTGTGAAAACCACATCTATTCACTCTTCTGTAATAGGTCTCTTGTTCAAAGTGCTTCTGTTTATTGAGAAGTTACAAGAATTATAAAACTTTGTAACCTATAAAAAATGAGCTCTGCTAAATCCCCATATACTGATGGAATTCAGCCTGCAAACAGATTCTCAGGAATTGCTTGCAGTTATCTCAATTTTAAATTAGTGTGGGTTATATTTTTCCTCCAGCAATGCTGGTAATACACATGACTTGTGTAATACTTAAATGCTGTTTTTCTAATATTCCTTTATGGAATAATTTCCTTGGATCAGGGATTGCATGAGTTTTGTTTATTTTAAGGTATAGAAAAGTCTTTGCATACTTCTGCTCTTACTATTGTTATTTTTTTATTTAAAACACTTCTTCATCTGTTGTTCTGAAGCAACACTGAGTACAAATGGTTTTGTATGTTTCCATAATCAGGGAAATGTGTATTGAGTCAAAAAATATGGGAACAGCTCATCAAGAAACCATTTAAAAAAATTAAAATGCTAAGTGTGTGAGTGGTAATGAGAGCTGAATGGTTAAAAACACAAAATTCACAACACAGAGCTCTGTGCCTGTGTGAAGAGTAAAGAAGTAGGGGCCCATCATGTAACATAGGTGGTTCTGTTGAGAATCAAGATTAGTGTGTATGAGAGAGAAAAAAGCAGAGAAAAAAAATGTTATTGTCAGGGGAAATTGTAAAAAAATATTTTAATTTTATAGAGCTGTTGAAAAGCAACACCATAGAATTAATATTTTTGTGTTGTTCAATAAGATTAAAAAAATGTACATCATTAGCAGCTTTTTTCCTTCATTTTAAAAATTATTCACTGAACATTGAATTCTTTTCCCAGTAGACTGACCAAGAGTCTCCAGGGGAAATTATTTGTTTTATCTCCAATTCCTAGTGGAGCTGCTTCCTACCCACAGTGAATATTCTGAATAATTTTTTATCCAAACATAGGTTTACTTTTTCAAATTGAGCGAGGAAGATATAAATTCCTTCCCATGTCATTACCATAAAAACAAATTAACCTGTTTCACTTTCCCTCTTATTTTGCACTCTCAGAATAAAAATACTACACTAGTATGTACCACACACATGCTTTAAATAAAAATTCTGACTGCCCAGGTGTCTTGGGAAGCTTTGAATAGATCCTTTAATGGAAGGGATTGGTACAATGATAAATTTCTCATAAAACTGTTCCTTCAGGTTGAGATGCTCCATTACCTTCACAGTTACCTGCAGAATAAATGTGGTTAAACATGTGGGGCCAGAGAGCTGCAGCTGCTGTAATTACTGTGGGGTAAAATTGGCTGTTTGCACTCAGTCAAAATAATTCTGCTGCTGTTGGAGCTCTGTGTCTGCAGGGCTGGGACTTATTCAGATCATATTGTCCATAGCAGTTTATATCCTGGAAATACAATCACTTCAAAGCTCCAGAACTATTAAGGTGTGCATTTGATGGTGGTGACATAAAGCAGCTGCTGTTCAGGCCAGAGGAGATGGAGCTTTTCTCTTTAATTAATGAGCTTGTGTTTAAATTTGCATGCAGATAGGAGGGGAGATGGGTTATGGTCCTTGATGATATAAAGAGCAGAGAATAAGTTTATTTGTGCTAAGCCACTGGTCAGCTGCAGGCTATTTATTTATGTGGGATGCACCAGTAAAAGCCTGAGGAAAAAGATTTTAATCCTCCAGACAGCTCCATGTATCATGGGCAAAGTTGAATCCTCTTTAATCAGAGTCCCTAAAACTAGCTGGTGATTTAAAATTATCTGCTTGCTTCCCAGCTGAAATGAGGGAAGCAGCTTCTACAGCAACGTATGCAAGCACTCAAATCATCTAAAACTGAGGCATTAAAGATTATGGGAGTTTTATTCAATATCCTGGAGGATGAAAGTTAGCAACAGCAAGTAGAGAGCTGTAGCTGCTCATGCCTAATAAATTTATCAAAGATTAAGAGGGGGAACAATTAAATAAAAACATTGTGTGATCAGTCAGGTCTATACTATTCAATCATAAAATAGTAACCATTAATAAAACCTACCCTGTGTACACAAAAGCACAGCTCCTGCATCTAGTTATGGTTTATTTGAAACAAACAAAAAAAGCCAGCACAAAATCAAAACAAGCATGTTTGTTCTTTCTTTATAAAACTTGAAGATTGCATATGTAACATAAGTGGAATTGGTGTGGACAGTTGGCATGAAATACATTTTTGCAGTCTCAGAAACAGACAGGGAAACAAAATATGTTCTGATTTGGGTAATTTACAGTCTCTTTTTCAAAATGGCCAAACTCATTCAGAAAATTATAGCACTGCACATATAAGAGCATAATGTCCTTCTTATACTGAAATTACAGAAGCACAAATAATCTCATAGTACTGTTGAATTTAGAGCAGCTAAAACCAGGAGTGCAGCTGCTCTCATTCAGGCATTCAGGACCTGCCTGATTTTGGGACACTGGGCTCAGGCCTCATCCTGTCTCAATGAGAAACCAGCAGGGAACCACAACTCTTGTTCCTATTTAAAGCTGCAATTGACTCAGCAGATAATCAGCTCAATTTACAAAGCCAAAACTGCAACTTAATTTTGTTCAGTCTTCCTTTCCTTTCCTTTCCTTTCCTTTCCTTTCCTTTCCTTTCCTTTCCTTTCCTTTCCTTTCCTTTCCTTTCCTTTCCTTTCCTTTCCTTTCCTTTCCTTTCCTTTCCTTTCCTTCCCTTTTCCCTTTTCCCTTTTCCCTTTTCCCTTTTCCCTTTTCCCTTTTCCCTTTTCCCTTTTCCCTTTTCCCTTTTCCCTTTTCCCTTTTCCCTTTTCCCTTTTCCCTTTTCCCTTTTCCCTTTTCCCTTTCCCCTTTCCCCTTTTCCCTTTCCCCTTTCCCCTTTTCCCTTTCCCCTTTCCCCTTTCCCCTTTCCCCTTTCCCCTTTTCCCTTTCCCCTTTCCCCTTTCCCCTTTCCCCTTTCCCCTTTCCCCTTTCCCCTTTCCCCTTTCCCCTTTCCCCTTTCCCCTTTCCCCTTTTCCCTTTTCCCTTTTCCCTTTTCCCTTTTCCCTTTTTCCTTCCCTTTTTCCTTCCCTTTCCTTCCCCTTTTTTGGTTTTTTCCTGTTTTTCTTTCTTTATTTCCTTTTTTTTTTTTCTTTCTGTCTCCTTTTCACTTCCAGTTGTCTCAGATTTGTTGTCTCAGGCAGTAATAATTCATGCAAAACATCAAGGGAAATCTGGAGAGCTACAGCTATGGCAAAATCCCCATTTATGAAACAGAGAGACACTCTGGAATGGAGCAAACACCACAGCATCTGAATTACTCTAGATCCATTTTCTTTGGAAAGATGCAGAAGGACATTGCTGGTCTGTGACATTCCTTAGAGACAGAGGTGCCAAAATTACAGAATTGTTTTTATTTTTTTTTTTTTTTGCTCTTTTCCTCTTTAATCCTTGAAGAATCAAGTGGAAATTGTTCCATGACTTTGCTCGGTGATGGTGGCTGTGTTGGGCCTCCCACACTTTATTCCACTGAGGGGCAGAGTGACTGATCAGGAACAGATTTATTTACAATAAACCCTGATTCAGACTGAGCTGCCACCAGAACAGCTGCTTCTATCCCTAACTGAGGTAGAGGAGGTGAGGGAGGGTAAAGGGTGATGATATAACAAATAATGTCTTAGTTTTGAGCTGAGTTCTGCACAAATTTTGCAGAAGAATCCATCTCTGTTACAGCTGGAACCACATCAGGTCATAGGACTGGAGATATTTATGAATGTCCTTAGCTCTTTGCAGAGAGATAATCTCAGTTTTTCTTTATTGAAGTCTAAACAGATTATGTATGTAAATAAAACCAAAAACATCTCTTGTAAGGCTGTTTGTTTTATAAATTCTCAGATTTAATTCTGGGGTGAAAAAAGCTCGTGACAAACGACAAACCAGAAGGGAAAGGGAAAACCAACTGCTTTGGAACTGAAGAAAACTTCAGACCTGCAAGTTTGGCTTTATGATAAAACACATTTCTCTGAGCTTTGTGGAGCCTGGAGTTACAGAACAAATACCACAGCAGCCTCCCTCACTTCCTACGGATTTTATGGCTTTTTCTTTCCTTGTATCAGGAAAAAATGAGAATATACATTAATAATTCCTCATCAGTAACATCGTACTGTGGTGGCACTTCAGAAGCTTTGCCACTGACTTTTTCTCCTAGGAAATGAGTAATGATGGCCTCTCAAGGTGTCTCAGGAATGCTGAGTGCACCGAGTGAGTGATACTCAGAAAAGTGAAATCCTTACCTCTCCTTCCACATCTCCTTTCCTCTTTTCCTCATCTAAACTTTGGGCTGGGTATCCAAAACCCTCCCAGGACTGTGACTGCAGGGCAGAGTTTAAGCAGGTTCTAGCACACTTCCCATGCCCTGAGCAGCGGACTGGTTCCTTTGGGGATGGTGTTGTAGCAGTGCCATAAAACTGAGTTCTAGGTTTCTGTCCCCTTTGTGAACTCTGTGGGGAGCTCTCTCCCCTTCCATGCACAGGTCACACTGCAAACTTGCTTAGCAGAAGCAGTTCCATCCAGTGCAGGTGACAAGTACCACTGGCAAGAGTTTATTTGTTCTGTATTACCATTTGGCACACGATTAGAACAGCCATCTGTTCTCTTAATTTCGATCAACCCAATTTAGTCTGCAATAACACAAGGCCATTAGATGTGTTTCCAACAAAGGAAAAATCAAATATGATTTTTTTAAATCATCTTGAGGGTAACATTACCCCTATTTAAAGACTATCAGCATGCTGGGGGAAAAGAGCATGATAAAAGAATAATTAACATTGTGATTTTAAAATAATCTCATTTTCATACAAGAATATGATGCGCTAATTCGACAGGAAAGTGTTCCCATTTTCTTATGAATTATACATGAGAACAATCTCACATAGAAAACCTAAACAGAATTTTATTTTAATCTCTAATATTATGCAGTCTAATGGAAAACATTAAAACCTTACATAAGAGCAATTTCATAACTGTTAAAGTGACCTCTTCTCAGAGAAACACATGATTTGCTAATGCCACTCAACTTTGAAGAAGTCAGTAGGTTATTTAGGGCACTGGTCAGCAGACAGTAAAATGAGGGATGTGTTTCAAAAATATCATTTTTGGGGTCCTTGGTCAAGCCTAGCTATGACTCAGTTTCCTCCACCTCTCCCTTGTTTGTTTTTGGGGTGCAGCTCTTTACCTCCAAACCAAGTGATTTGCTAATATCTCAGATGAAGACATGAATTTGGAAATTAGGGAATGGAATTTTGTTAAGGAAAGCTGTTGGTAAAATGTGCCAGCTGTTAAAATATCGGTGTAATGGCAGAAGACGACACAGCTTGGTGGGTGGTGTTAAAGAGGTTTGAACACTGAGGTTTTCATACCAATAATTCCAGGTTTAGGACAGTCTGGTGATAAGTCACATCTACAGAAGGAGGGAAATCCCTAAATCCTTGACTCTGAAAAAAAGATCACAATTTTCCATGGTGGGTTCAATTATTGGATGGGTATGTTGAAAAAAATTGTACAGAGGAAAATTGGTGACATTTTGCATTCACTACAACCAGAACCAGAAATTTCAGAACTGAATTTATGTGCATGATCCAGGCTTGAAGAAGAACTTCAAAAAGTTGTTAAGGTGTCAAGTGAAAAACTACAGGAATATTTCAAGATATGAATAATTCACAGTAAATGATTTAGGAAGTTCAATCTGTATAACTAATTAAGGAGAAAGATGGTATAAGAGGTAATTTCCTCATGTTCTGTAAGGACTTAAATGGGCAGAAGATTTCTGACTGTGGAGGAAATCTTTAATGAAAGCACAGTAAGATCCAATAACTGGGGCAAAGGCAAGTGCACCCAAACAATACACTAATTTTCAAAAGTAAGAATAATTGGAATAATTTACCTGGGGCTATCACATGCTCTCCACTTACAAGAAATCTTTAATCATGACTAATGTCTTTTTAAAAAACCTATAGTGTAACTTCCAGATCTGGACTTGGGCAGGAGTTAATGGCAAAAGGATGGAAGGTGAAAATAAATTACTCTAATGGTCTTTCTAGTCCTTGGATCTATATAATTTCTTTGCAGTCTCACTGTGAGGCAAAGTTATGTATTATGTTTGATGTTGGGGAAAGAGTTATAGGTTCCATTCCCTGGTTCTCCACTGACTTGTATGAACTGTATAAATCCATCTCAGAGAGCTTCTCTGTAAAGAATTCAAATTTTCCTAAAATCATAGAATGCTTTGTCTTGGAAAGGACCTTAAAGGCCATCTCATTCAAACCCCTGCCATGGGGTTTCCACTAGGGCCCCATCCAGGCTGGCCTTGCCTTAAATTCTGTTTTAAAGTAAGTTTAAATACTATGTTAAACGAAAATATATTACTATGCTTGCCCACACTATGGAGGCAAGAGATAGTGAGGGCTCCTGGAAGCTTTTGAAGTCTTTGAATGAGACACATATTCCAGATACTGAACCAGCTTTTCAAAGGCATCAAGCATTGAAAGCCAAAAGAGATTTCAACATCTCTGCAAATCAGATGCTGAAATTATTATAATCATGTATTGAAGGCATTAATACAAACACTGCTGAGGAGGAATAATAAATGGGAATTATGAGCTATATTTTGACAGTGTTTTTTTTAATTGTTGTGAAGGAGGCTTCTCTGTCTTCCTCTCTTGAAGCCTGCTAACAGCCAAACAAACAAAAAGCTTCAGTAGATCTGAGAGGATTTTTCACTTTAGAAAAATCTTTATTTGGCATATTAAGTAGATGACTAAAAAAAAAAAATTAGACTTTTTTAGAGCAAAGCAGGGGCGATTAAATTAAATGTGCCTGAAGAAGAAAGCCCTCCCCTGGATCAACAGGGCAGTGGGAGCTTCTCTGTCCCATCCTGGTGCTTTTCTAAACACTTTTTGAAGTTCAGAACGCAGAACACTCAACACTTCAGCTTTGTCACAGCTGACAGCCTGTCGGGTTTAATGAAAATGCTCCCCGTTTAGAAGATGACAGAAATTACATGCATTTCCCCTTTTATTTCTCTGTCATCTTTTTCTGTCTCGTGTTTCTACGGGAGGAGGAGGGGTTGGTTATTAAAAGCATTACATAAGTATGCAAAATATGTTAAGAAGAAAAGAGGAAAAGGAAAATCTTTAGCCCTGCAATTATACACCATGTCTGTTGGTGGGAAATGTGGGATAACATCTGATGTGTGGCAATAACTATTTACTTTTAGCTATCTATGAAGAGGGTGAGGGAAAAAAAAAAATCTCTAGATAATGCTTTAAGTGAAGGTTTTATTGTACAATTGCCTGAGTAATTTCCAACAGGATGATCTAAGTAGTGTTAGATAGCTTGAGTGTGTTCATAACTTCTCAAGAAAATACAGCAAGATAACACTGAGCAATTTCTTGGCTCTGCAAAGCTTTCACATTCCTCTTTTATTAAGTGGCAGGCTTTTAATAAGTGTGTCTGCTCTCACAGAGGAGCCAAAAGTGTAACTGCAGCTGAAGGAAGCTCTCTGCCAGAGCTGAGCAGGGAAGGCTTCACCTCCAAGTATCACTCAGTACTATGAGATCTTGAAATAGCCCATAAATCCATTAAATTCATCACCCAGCCACTCCACATCCTCATGCACAATCCACACCCCAGTTGTGATTCCAGAACTGAGAGCTAGAGTTTAAAGGGAAGCTCTGAATTTGATCTTCTCATTTAATTTCTGTGGCAGTTTTTTCCATGTTTATCCTGAGAAGAGAGACAAATTTGATTACTAACGATGCCCTGTGTAGACCAGCTCTCAAAACAGTGCAGAGCATCTGAAAATAGTGAGAGCTGTGGAAGAACACAGAGGAAGGAATTTATTTTTAAGCTTTGCCCACATTTGTGTGATCTTAAACTTGTGCATACTGGTAGTGTCCAAAGGTGTGAAATGGAATCATGGAAAAATGGAACTATGAAGAGAAATAGAATTATATGTGTTTAGCAAAGGTGAAAATGGACCAGAAAGAGGAAGCTACGGGAAGCCCTCACATGCATGAGGGGCAATTTCTGCCTCCCAGCTACTTGGGCTCCATCACTTGACACAAATGCACAGCAGTGCAGATTTCCTGGAGGCACCAAAACAGACCCAACCATCCCATTAACAACTTTTTATCTGTTCCTGGGCCTGTGATGTGGTGGCAGCCTCTCTGCTGCCATCCTCCCTGGCTTGGTTTGGTACCAGACTCAATCCCAGCTGGAAAAAGGCGATGTAAGCCTTGCCTGGGCTGCAGAGGATGTGTGTGCAGAGCAGGCAGAGCTCAGGGGCATTGCTGTGGGCAGGGCTGGACCTGCTGTGCTGCCTGAACCCACAGCTGGCTGATGCTCACGCAGCTGGAAACAAAAGCAAGGCAGGGTTGTCTTTGCTGCATCCCCCAAGCCAAGCCTTTAAATGTGATTCCCATCTCCTGAAGCTGTCATTTTGTGCTGCCCACAGAGCATAAGGGAGAAAACTGTGCCTCAAATACCTGTAGCTCTTATAGCACACTCCCTGGGAAAGGTAGATTTGCTTCATGAATATTTCAGGAGTGAAGAAACTGATTGTGAACTGAAGTCTAACATCCTGTGGTTTTCGCACCAAAATTCTAAATATCCTTCTAACCTAAATTTAGGGATAAAGGCAAACCTTGTTAAAGGGTACAGATGTTGAATGGCACTATTTGATAAGAAGTTAGGGTGGCACAAATGTTTTTGAGCAATGTATACACTCACACAGTGTTCTGAGTAATTGGGAATGTGAAAGGAAAAGGAAGAAACACTCAGCATAGGGCAGAACATTACATCAAGGAGTTACAGCATATCTTATTGGTTTAACCTATTGCTACTACATGTCTACAGCATTTCATCCAAACATTACAACTAACATGTTAAAATATAAAGTGAAAGATAGCTTTGCTTTTTTTCATGTGAGCTTTTCAATGCCATGTTTCAGACATTTGGCTGTGAAACTGAAATATTACCCATTCAGGTGATTTTACTACCACACTCCACAATATCTTTGTTCCTAAGTCTTCTCTATGCAAACAATTTAAGCTTTTAGAAGCATATGAAGTCAGTATGGCTTCTGTGTAAGAAAGAACCTGTCTAACCTGTAAATCTGTAAATCCACCTAGGCTGGAACACAATGTTGCTCATGGCTGAGGAGAAAGCACTTCCCATCCAGTGATCCCTCCTCCTTTACACCTTCCCTTGCTCAGCTCTTCTTCATCAGCAAAGGAGCTCAACACCTTCTATGCCTCAGTTATGGTGATTTATTTTCACAGAATCCCAGGATTCTGGTGCTGGAAAAGCCCTCCCAGCCCATGGAGTCCCAGCTGTAACCTGTCCCCACCTGTCCCCAGCCCAGAGCCCTGAGTGCCACGTCCAGGTGACACCTGCAGGGATGGGCACTGCAAAGCTCCCTGGGCAGCCCCTGCCAAGGCCTGAGCTCCCTTTCCATGGGCAAATTCCTGCTGCTGCCCACCCTGAGCCTCCCCTGGCCCAGCCTGAGGCCTGAGCTCTCCTCCTGTCCCTGTTCCCTGGCAGCAGAGCCCGACCCCCCCGGCTGTCCCCTCCTGCCAGGGAGATTTAGAGAGAAATATCATCACCTCTGCACCTCTTTTTCTCCATGCTAAACACCCCCACCACTTATTTAACTTTGGTGTGGTTATTTAATAATTCTGGATACTTCCAAGGATGGGAGAGGTGGGCTGGTGTTGTTTAATTCAATGTTCTCTGCTCTGAGGGTCAGACCAGTCCTGTGACATTGAATGGTTGATATTTTTTTTCCCCAATTTCTTTTATATTACGGTTTAAAGGATATCACCCGCTGGAATGAAACCATTTCCTTTCTGTCTTCTCTCTGTTGGATTGCTTTCCCACTGATGCATCTGTGAGCAAGCATCCTGACTACACTTAATTATTAAAGAGTCATTGCTCAAAGAGAGCTCTGAAGAAAAGGAATTCTTTCTTATTGCATGTTACTGGATATTAGTCCATAATGGGTTTCACCCTTGTGTATTTCTCCCCTAATTCTGGAGCCTGATATATTTTATAATACCTAGGTACAGGTACATGTATTGTAAGAGCTGCCAGCTACAGAGAAATTTAGCAGACATGAATAGGAAAAGATATTCACATTTACCTCAGTGTTAAAGTTTTGGAAAAGCACACACAGCTTAGACTACAGTATTCTTTAAGTGGAAATATTAACCAGGTGAGGCTTAAGTTTGCAATGCATTCTAAACACATTATTTTAATTTATTGCATTATGGAAAGTGCATTTGAGCAAACATGTACTGGGTCAATTTTAGGGGGCTTTGTGTCCTTGCTTTTAAAGTGGGCATGAAACAGAACAGGAAGAGTTTTGTGGGTGCCAAATGGTCAAAACTGCACACTTGACCATATAAACCATGGCATTTTCCATATACTCTAGGGCTAATCATAAAACAAAAGTCATAATTAAAGAAAATACTTTAATTTTTAATACTGTAATACTTTTCTTTTGAGAGAACAGTGGTAGAAAATCTGACATTGAACCTGTCAGTCTGGTTTGGTGTTAGGGATCATGGCTTTGCTGGGCAGGGTGGGGTGGGACTGCTCCTCACATTGGAGATGCTTAACTTGCAGGCATTGCAGGTGGGAGCAGCTTCGCTGCCTCTCTTACCCCTGCAGCTCTGCTGCTGAATTGCATCAGATCATCCCACAGCACTGAGCCAAACTGGGTTAATGCATTGGTTCTTTACCCCATATTTTACTTCAGATGCCCCTTCTATATTTTTAATAGTCATACAGACCATGGCACATTTCTTTCCTTCATTCCTCACATTTTCCTTAAAGATCCCTCCGTTTCTGCAGATGAAGTGCAAATAAAATATACACAGATTGACACCATTTATGCATTTCCAGTGAGCACTTGGTAAGCTTGGAACTGACAGCTTCAAACCTGTCAAAAAAAAAAATAAATACAAAAAATCTTCAGGCCCTGTGTCCTCCATCCTTTAGTGTGAGAATAACAACCTGCAGATATTTTAAACCCTGCAAATTCTTGTGTCTTTCAGGACCTAGATTTCTCATCACATCCACGGGAGCCTTGTATATTTTAGACGTCCAGAATGAAGATGGACTGTACAACTACCGATGTATCACAAGGCACAGATACACTGGAGAAACACGACAAAGCAACAGCGCAAGACTTTTTGTATCAGGTGCTCCTTTTCTGTATCTTGCTAAATGAAACTCTGGGTGTGTCTCTCTGGGGTGTGCTCGGCTGGCAAGGCACGTCCTTGTGTGGTTTTTAGTAAATGGAAGTGGGGAGCTGCTTCATTTTAAAACCCTGATTTTTTTTAATCTGTTTTTTTCACACCTTGGTTGCTGTTTTCTGAAGGCCTGGAGTGTGCACCTGCATTTCAGTATGGTGAATTTTAGCAGGTTTAGAGTAATTTTTACAGAGACTGTGGATGGGATTCATCCCTCCCAAAGCAGACTTGTGCAGGGGAATTTAATCACCTTAACTTCCCTATGTAAGCAAAGAAGAGGAACACTTTTAGGGGTGGTGTACCTGTCCTGGGGTGATCTGAACTGCCCCATGGTGCCTGTTCCTCTCTCTTGACCTCAGCAGGAGCTCAGGACATTGCACACAACGCTAGATATTTCCACCTTGGGATTCTCAGGTTATCTGAGGTGCATTTCAGCTTTTCTTTTCATTCATCCCACTCCTACCCTGGGGAAAGCAGCATGTTCCCCTGCTTCCAGGAGGGATTTCCAGCCAGAAGGAGAAGGTGACCTGTGCCAGTGCATCCAGGGGTGCTGCAGGCAGGCAGGAGGGCTGGCTGGCAGCTCTCCATGCTCAGGGCTGAGACCCAGGGCAATTTGTGCAGCAGGTGGGAAGATGAGAAGGTGGATGGGCTATTTTAACTTTCCCTTGTGGTTTTAAATGAACTCCTGATTGCTGTGTGTGTGATGGACAGTTGGGCTCCTCACAGTCACCACATCCTCAGGGCTCTCACTACAGTGCTGCTCCAATACAGATTTTTCCCCATTTTTTGTCAGTGAGAGGCAGTGCCAGTTCTGGGTGGGGTAAATGAGGAGCTGATTCCAAGTCTGGGTCTGGAAGTTGCTCTCAAACCTTTCTGTGTAGGTTTAGCACTTCCCCACCTCACCTTCCCATCTCTCATTTGCTGCTTGTCCATAATTGCTCCCTTTGTTTGCAGGTGAGAAAATCCAGAGTGGTTTTCCTACATCCACAGAGCTCACTGAGGCAGGATCCCAGACTTCCTCCCCACATCCTTACCCTACATAAATCATCCCCACCATCCCACTGAAAGCCCCACGTTGCTTTTTGTCCTTTTCCCTGCTGCTAAATTTCCTGAAAGTTCAGTCAGAATTTGGTGACTTTGCCAACCTGGCAGTCAGTGGGGTCATTCCCCTTTTGACCCTTTCCTCTCCTGTTTTGGTCCTTCTGTCAGAATAAAACTCCAGTGGTCAGGTCTCAGCTCTCTACCCATCTGATTGAGACCCCTCAGGGAGACAGAGGTGAGCACAGGGTTTTCTGTCTCGTTAAGGACTTTTGGATTAGGTTCTTTTTCCCTTTGATGAGAGGGAGGCAGTTTTCTCTTGTTCGGTCTCAGTTGTTTATTTTTTCCTCATCAGCATTACAAGGTACAAGCAGCTATGTGAACTATGATAGAAAAGGGGTAAAAATGGCTAACAAAGATCCTCTTCAAGGTCTTTTATATGTCCATTTACCCAATTAACAGATGCCAACTAAATTATTTTCCTCAGTGACCCAATGACCCAACACCTGTGTGCTGCACTGCGGTATTTTCTATCCAATCACTTGCTACTACCCAAAAACCTCTAGGAAAAAAACATGAAGAAGAAAGAAGAAGGACAAGAGACAACACCCTAAATCCTCCATCTTGTCTCCTGTTCTCTAAACTACTTTTTAACCCAGTGATTTAAGAAACTTTCTAATCTACACACTTGCACTTTTCCTATCTAACATTTGTTTTCATGTATCGCCATGAAAACATGCTCATGAATTTCATATTATATGAAACTCAGTGTTTCTTTGAATCCTAGAACTAAGTATTAGAAACAAGGGCACACACTCTGTATCTCAGACTCCAACAGTTTTCCATTATTAACATGCTTCTTGACCTCCTCCAAAATAGACATTGTTGAAGTATTTTGGAGCTTTCTGAACACACAGGCCAGTACTCAAATAGAGTAATGATAAAAAAAAAACCCTAAAAACAGTGTGATTGTTCAGGTTAGAATGACTTACCAGTCAGTTCCAGGAGTTTCTCCCTTTGATGGGTGGCCCCTGTGGGTAGAACTTTTGCCTCAGCTTTTCCCAACCAGATGAAGAAGTTCTCCTGCACAATAATCTGCCTGCTGTGGTCTTAGGGGAACAGGCAGGATTCTCCCCTTCCAGCTGGCTCCATAGTGTGGTCTGCTTCCATGAGAAATCACGTTAAGGCTGAGCCAGTGGGAACAGAAACAAAATCAGGCTTGTGTCTTGGTGACCACACGAAAAATTCAGGTTATCTCTCTGAACAAAAGAGGAAAAATGAAAGCTCTGTCTTGTTTGAAATTGAGGACAAACACCCTAAAGGATATTCTCTGTCTGGAGCTGCCTTTTCTATTCTCCTCCACAGACCAAATGGAAATAGAAAATTTTACCTGTGTGCAATAACTGTTGTTTTTTTTTAAATTCAACAGGGTTAATTATTCTTGATCAGGGCTAGAGCAGGCTCTGATTTCCAGTCCTGTTAATTTACTGAGCACGTGCAGCAATTAGGGGCAGAGTTTGTCTCTTAATATTTCTCTAACAGGTTTTCCTTCTTCTTTACTGGAATTTATATATCTAAAGAGTGACTCCTTTAAGAACTGGGATCAGAGAATCAAAGAACATAGTTCTGAAAAGTCTGCTTGCATGGGACCTACATTTTTGCCTGTCTTTTCCACGCATATTCTTCACTTGTTTGGTGATGAAATAGTTTGTGGTGGATATTTCTCATGTTTCCTGGCCACATTTAACACAACTTAAACTTCATTATTGCTTTGAAACAGTGTGAATGTTAACATGCAGATAATAGCAAATAATATAATAAACATAGTGAATAATTAATATGCCTATGACCAAAATGAATTTCCAAATTTCATTTGGAGTAGAGCATCTCCTTGAAATCACATGGTTTTCCTAAATCAAATTAAACCCAAATCCATTAACATGCAATAGAATATATTTCTAAGACTCATTATAGTGTCCTTTTCCAACAATAATTTTGTCCTGCCATGAATCCCATCTCCTAAAATCATTACTGCTTTTTAACCTCTGCACTCTGAAAAATCCATATGATTTTTAAAGCACAACAATTTTCTTCTTCTGTCCTTCAAAGAAGGTCCAAAGTAGAATATATTAAAACAGTATCTTGCCTCAGTTTTTTTATCATTGTTCTTGCTGGAATCCATTTGCAGCTGACTGTTAAAGCATAGTAAAATAATAATTCAAAAGAGGTTAAACACATATTGCAACTGGGTGACGTTACTTTGCTATTTTTTGCCTCATTGCAGGTGATTGCAAATGAACCCTGGGATTTCTTTTGTGCTTGGCTTGGGGTTTTTGTGGGGTTTTGTGTTTTGTTTTGGTTTTGTTTGTTTGTTTTGGGGTTTTTTGTGGGGTTTTGTTTGTTAGTTTGTTTTGTTTGGGTTTTTTGTTTGGGTTTTTGTTTGTTTGTTTTTGTTTGTTTTGTTTGTTTGGGTTTTTTTTCCCTTAAGCAGAATATAAGAACTGTAGGAGTCTGTTCCAGGGACATATATGAACCTCTAAATAGGAGTCTGTTCAACCCAAAGAAATGTTTTTACTGTCCATTTAAATATATAAATACAGAGTGGAAGAAAACAGATCACTGGAATCATATCTTGTGTATCCCTGAATATATTTGTAAAAAAATTTTCTTCATTATGTAGTCAAATCTCAGTTTAGCTGTCCTGCAACTGGGACTCCAGGCTGTGCTGCTGCTGACAAAGTTCAAACTGAGAAGGAAAAAAAGGGAATTGACCCTGGGATAGAGAATCCAGGCTCTGCTGTGCTGCTTGAGTAGGAATGCACAGACAATACCTCTAAAAGACAGTTATGCTTTGTTATTATTTAAATATTTAATCATTATTAGCAACTGAAGAAATTGATTTCATGTAGATGTAACCTTCTTAAGAGCCAGAAGCTGTAATTTCTTGCCTGCCTGTGGTTTTACTCTCAGTTAATTCCCCACGAAGGAGTCTGTGCGTGGTAACAGGGACGAGAGGAGAGAGGAGCTGGCTGATCAATTAGTCAAATTGACATTGGCCTTCCCAATAGCATCCTGGCAGATTGTGCTTTCACTGAGCCAGACACAAACAGCATGGCAAGCTGGGAAATTTGTCCCATCTTGGTGCCAAATATGGACCTCGAGGCCACTGATTCATCCAAAAATCACTCATTTAACCACCACCACCGCCTTCCTAATGAGACACTCAGCAAGCTGAATGTGGCTTTGGCCTCAGTGGCTCAGTGTTTTCCTGGCACCTAGAAAGCAGAAAAACCTCTGCTCTCACCTTTCACTGGACTTGGAATTTGGGGGGTTTTATTGAGATACAGTCACCCAAAAAAAAATATAAAATTTAGTCCTTTTTTTTTTAATATTGCTGGTTTGGTTTCTGGATTGATAGTTTAACTTAAATAGCCTTAAGATGTTTGCTCTCCTGGATGTCCTCCCAGGTGTGGCTGCAATTCATAAAGATATATCTAAGCTCATTTTAAACCAGCTAGCTCAGGCACTGATTACTTTTGGAAAGGCTTGAATTCAGCATGAAGTGCTCCTTTAATCTCTCCAGCTCCTTACAGGAACCTGCTGCAGCTGCCCTGTGAGTTTGCTAAGCTAAAATGCCTCTTGAAAAAGGCAGAATTGTGGCAATTGCACCTACATGCAGTCAGCTATGATTAGATATACCTAAAAAAGAGGTCAGTGTGTCAGGTAGGAGCTGGTCAGCACGTGGAGTTTCTTTGTGAGACAGAAATCTCAGCAAGGTGCGTGCGTGTGGTGAGAAATTACTTTGATGAATATTTGTCCAGCATTTTTGTGGCAGTAGCTCCAGGATGGGCTGCACACAACTTTGAATTGTGCCAACCTCTGTCTCCAAACCGAAATTACAAACCCAGCACTATTTCTAATGGGTGCATGCACCTCTGGTGAAGGCAATCCTGCCAGACATCTGTGAGATACATAAATCCATGCCAGGTGCTGCACAAGCGAGGGCTGCGGTTGTCAGCAAATTGAGCACAGAAAGATGCACTATTAAGCTGTAAGTTGGTCTTGTCACGTTAAGTTCTTTTCCCACAGAAGAAGAAAAGGCTTGTCTGTCAGTTTGACTGCAGATAGAAATCCCTGTGCCTTTGCCCATTTGTCTCCTGACAAGGGAATAAATTGCTCCTTTAATTCAAAGCCTTCAGACCACCGAGAAGTAGGGACAACGTGTTGGCTTCAATCTAGTTGAGAAGTGGCAATAATTGCTAAGGCAACACATTTCTGGCTCTCCGTGTGTCTCAGAGGGAACGTGAAGGATGACCAGCAAAACGTTTGCCACCTGGAAAAGATCCAGTGAGAGGATTTCCAAGCGGCGATGAGTTGCTTCAGCAGCATGTGCTGCTGGATCCCAGCCACCCCAACTCAGACTGGTGGCTGGGTCAGAGAAGCAAACTCTAGTGCCCAAAACACTGGGCTGGCGAGTCAGGAAATGCAGGAGAAAAAAAAAAAAGAAAATATTGACACGTTGCCTAGCGAGTTAATTTTAAGGCTCTGGCTGAAAAGAGTTTCTCTGTGTTTCAGACCCAGCGAATTCAGCTCCATCTATCCTAGATGGGTTTGACCACCGCAAAGCCATGGCAGGACAGCGAGTGGAGCTGCCTTGCAAAGCATCAGGGCACCCGGCACCAAAGTACCGCTGGCTGAAGGACAACGTGCCCTGGGAGCCCGACAGCCGCTTCCGACAGACGGTGACGGGGCTGCTGATCGAGAACACGCGGCCCTCGGACTCGGGCAGCTACGTCTGCGAGGTGTGGAACAACTACGGCACCGCCGAGATGATCGGGCGCCTCCACGTCAAACGTAGGTGGTGGGGTGGTGTTAGCAGAGAGAGCTTGGACAAGGCCCTGCCTCGGGCAGGTTTCTGGCAGCAGCTTTTATTGAGGTGGCCAGTGTTACAAATGGATGTGGGGGTTTAGACAAGCCCCTGCCTTTTGCTCAGGCCTCTGGCAGCAGGCTGTAGCTCTGCTGAGGTGGCCAGCGCCCCAAAACCCACTCTTGTTCACAAGTTCTTTAATAATGGCTGATTCAGCCTACTATAGAATTTATTTATTTATTTATTTATTTATTTATTTATTCATTTCATAGACATAAAATTAACACACATAGGACTTAAAACAGACTATATACCACACAGGAATAAGGGGAAAAGAGACTACTTGTAAATAAATACAGCCCGTGTTAGCGTTCAGGAACGCACATAACCACGAATGGTTATATGAAGGTGCTTTATTTAAAGAGCTCTGGGTGTCAGGGGTACACATACCCAAATCTGACCCGATTTGGGTTTTCAAGTTGAATATATTTTATACTCTATCGTTATGCAACTCACATATTAATTATTAAACTTACATTGTTCTATTGTATGCATTGTTTTTACCCAAGCATGAATTTCTCATGATCCTCCCTTAGCCCCCTAACATGGTTCCCCATGTTCTCTAAACAATAATTATATCTAATCACATCTAACAATTGTATGATTTATCATACACTGATTACACAGGTGCAACTTGAGCTGATCCTCAGCAAGCACTAGGCCTAACATTTCCATGGCCTGCTTTTCCCAGGGCTTTCCAAACCTAACTTTCTTTCTAAGTCCCTGAATTTTCTAAGATTTTAAGGCCTTTTACTATCACCCGGGGCTAAAGGTAATTAATTTTGCAGCTAGCGAAGAAACAATTTAACTTAGGATCCGAAGTTACTTACCAGCCAATTTGTGATGGAGCACACATCAAAATCCTTCCCCTCAATTCCCAGGAAAGTATGGGAATCTGCATCCAAACAAACTAAGGGAGTTTGTTCATCAGGGCAGATGCTTCTGCCTCTGTCATAATTAGTGTGTCTTTTATAGTTTTTGTAAAACAGTGTCTCTCAGTGAAGAATATTTATTTTTCTGTTATCTTTTCCCACATCTTCTCTCCAGACTAAGATGTTGATTCTTAGCTGAGGCCTGAGCTCTTTTGGCTGCAGAGATGACTCCTTTGGGCCTTTTACCCACCTGTGTTTTCCCTTTCATATGCACCAACCCTGGAGAGCAGGAGGACACATCTCCCTGGAGAGGGGAAGGACACATCCTGCAACAGCCAGCACCCCAAAACCCACTCTCACTCACAAGTCCTTCATAATGACCTCTCAGGTCGACTACAACATGAATTACTTAGAATAAACACAAGGAAAACAGACACAAGACTTTAAACAGACTTACTTGCTACACATGAAAACAAAAAAAGAGCTACTAATAGATAAAAGCACCATGCATGATAATAAAGTTACTTGTGTTACAGTTAGTGAAGAAATAGTTTTGATCAGGAGCCAATGGCATTCACCAGTGAATGACAGTGATGTGCTGAAGTCTCCTAATTTCTCTCAGTCCCAGGGAAGTGTCTTGATACCAACATCTCAGCACTGAGGAGAACTCTCCACACACTCAGAGAGTGTATAAGAGATTCCTGATTTTATGAAAATCACAGCAGTCTTTTATAATGGCAGAAGTAGTTGTCTGTCAGTCACTTATTTCTGCTTATCCTCTCCCACGCACTCAAGGCAGGATGTTTGTTGTGCCTAAGAGTGTTTTTCAGCTGAGATAATTCATCACAAAGCAAACTGTGAGGGCCTAGTTTAGATTTGGGGAAGTAGATGAGTCTTTTTCTGTGTCAGGGGGTGAAAAGTCCTGTCACAGCTGACTGTTGGTGCTGTTGCCTGATATTGAAAGGGAAAAACCCTTGCAACAGTGCTGAAATCGTGAAATAAAAAGCAGACCTTGACTGGAGGCTTCCAGATGTCCCAATGATCATGGACACATCCAGTACTGGATCTCTACAAATTTATAAGTTTAACAAATTACTATTCTTAACAAATATTGTCCAATTAAAAGAGCAGTTAGTTAGGTAATTTTTGGAGTTGGTCCAGGGCTTCTTTGCCCCACTTTTTGTTATGTTTTCTCAGATTCTGGTTGTAAAACTGTTCTTCTTGTGGGTCCTCTACTTAAAAATATGGCTAAACAGTATTTCAGGAATGTGTTAGAAGGTTTGCTTATTGTACTAAGATTTGAGAGAAAGGGTGGGAAAAGTACCAGGAGTTACATAACTCTGCAATAATATTCTTCAGAGCTACAAATATATGAAAAATTCATAAAAGCACAACTGTTTAGGCACCAGTACCAAGTTATTGCCTTACCTTGCCATACCTTCTGTTTCTTTAATTTATCTAAAATCCTCAAAGTTGTGGAACAACACAAAGCAGGCTCTGTGGAGATGAGTTAGTTGGCCAATTGAGCGATCAGAAGTGCAAATGGATGCAATTTCCAGTGTAGCTCTATAATTCATCACACGGAGGATATGTAATTTAGAAGCATTAACTGGGTGCTGGAAAAGAAATTGCAAATGTTCTCATAAATAAAGCTGCCAAATTCTCATTGCCATGACTCATGGTGCTTCAGTAATATTGAATACTCATAGTTCCCCTCAGTTGAGTATTCATGTGTGAATATTCTGAACGTTTCACAAATTCTACAAAGATAATTATTACTTCAGGAGCACCACACTGGAAAAGTGTTATGCTACTACTGTTGAAAAAACCCCAAAACTATTTCCTAGAATAGAAATAATGCTCTGTGAACTAACATTTCCACCTAGACAGCAAGACTAGCAAACTGAAAAAGGAGAAGTTTGTGAGCAGTTCAGGCTATAAAAATATCCTCACAAATAATTGCACGTAATGTTTTTGGGCAAAACAAAACTGAGGTGAAAAATCTGCCATTCATGTGTTATAACTGAGGAGCTTTGGTTCTAAATGTATTCATCAAAATAGTCATAAAAATGAGTTGAACTTCGTCTTGTATGACGCAAAGTCAAAACTTGCAGAGACATGATGACTGCTGATGACACTCAAAGCATCCCCATGCCTGATAATGTGTTTTTCCTAATGATTCTGCACCCAGCCAATGGAAATTCTCTGCATCAGGCTGGCAGGAAATAAAGCTGGGCAAAGAAATTTTACCCTTCTCTGCAATGGAGGATGTGGCTCGCTTGCATCATCATGGCTCTGGGATATCGATGATGTGCTTGTGTGTGACTATTTTGTTTATTGTATTGTTGCCAGTTTTTAGCTTTTGTAGTCTTTTTATAGGAAACAGAGCTATTCAGTGACTTTTAACATGCATCTGAGCACAGATCAATTATTGCTTTGGACTTTTGTCTGTAATTCAGAATGTCTGAGGCTGATGTGTGTTTTTCCCAGGCCTCTATTCCTGATTAAACACTATAGATTAATTCCAACTTTTCTGTTATAAAATATTTAATAAAGTGAACAAGTTGGGGTTTTTTTAAGTATGTGTGTGTGTGTTTGTGCACATGTGTGTGTATGTTTGTATGCAAGCAGCTAAAAGAAAAATGATGACGGTTTTTATTTCATGTCAGAGATAGTATCAGTGTTGACAGCAATCCCTTATCTTTATGAAGAAGTCAAACCAATTTATACAAGTCATGAGATGAGATCTGTGTTCTGCAGTGCTGATAACTCTGAGGTAGCAGGATAAAGATTGTTTTCCTTGAATTTACATTTATGACTTTTCTTCAGTAATGTTCATCCTCTGTTTTTGCAATGTAAAACTTGCATCCTCCCATCCCACTGTTTCTTTCAGCTGACTTGAAAATGTTGTACCCACATCAAAGCAGAAAATCTGGTGAGCCCACACACTGATATGTCCACTGTTCCATGTGGACATATCAGATGGATATCCATGGGTCTACCTGCATTAACATCTTCCACTCTCAAAAGCTTATCTTGTATTATTGCACTTGTTCACACTAGGGAGTGGTTTGGGAAAGTGTAAATTTGGTTCCTTTTGCCAGAAATTAAACCGGAAAATGAGTTTCAGGAATGCACTTAATGCACAAGATTCAAAGGTCCACACTGAACTAATGTGAAATAACATCCTGCCCTCCCAAAACCCATGTAGTGGCATGTTAAATCCCACAGCACTAATGGTGTTACTTGTAGGTCAGATCCTACTGTTCACCTGGCCATGGGATTATGTGTTGAATGGGTTATCCCTATAGATCTATTTAGATCTAATTTTTTTTGCCATGTGTATTGGTGGCAAAAATGTTTTTTTTTTTAGAGCAGCACTGTCATCTGTTATTTGTTTTGGTGGTTTTTTTAAGAAGGGTATGGCTGTGATTTTTATTGTTCTCTTTAACTGAGAGTTGATCTGTGACTTGCACACAAATGCACATTTATAATATCCCCCACTTCCCTTTCTCTCCCCCTTATTTCACCTCAAACCTCCAGAACCGCTAAAAGCCACCATCAGCCCACGCAAAGTCAAGAGCAGCGTCGGCAGCCAAGTGTCCTTGTCCTGCAGCGTGACGGGAACCGAGGACCAGGAGCTGTCCTGGTACCGCAACGGGGAAATCATCAACCCCGGCAACAACGTGCGCATCACCGGCATCAACCACGAGAACCTGATCATGGACGGCATGGCCAAGAGCGACGGCGGCGCCTACCAGTGCTTTGTGCGCAAGGACAAGATGTCAGCTCAAGACTACGTGCAGGTGGTGCTGGAAGGTCAGTCTCCACCTGTCTGGCAGTTCTGGTTTCCAAAATTACGCACAAGTCGTCTTTGGTGCCGTGGTTTTAGAGTGGTGGTGCATTGAAGGTCTAGAAATAAAGCAGCGCGCTTTCGGGATGATATTGGTAGAGGAGGTAATGGCAGAGCTGGTCTTTAATCTGCCCCTTTATCCTGGGGCAGATTATCTTTAGCCAGGGGCAGATATGGAAAAACACCCACCCCACAGAGGGCAAATATAATAGAAACTTTTATAAGTTTAGCAAATCAGCATAATTGACAGGAATTCCCAGCTAGAACCTCTAGTAACGAGGTAATTCTCCCCCTTGGTTCCACCTCTTCTGGAGGCATCTTTCTTGCTCCTAGCTGTACTTTGTTTATGAGAAAGTGTGTGTAGCTCATCCTTGGTTCCCAGGAAAAAACAAGAAAGGATCGGGACCGTCGGGAATGTTTTTTGTCTTTCTGTCTATCAGGGTATGAAAAGTTAGCTAGGAACTTTGTAACTATACAGTAATAGTCTACAGAGTTATGAATATATATGAATAATATATAAAAGCAAAAATCATTTTGGCATCAGTGGAGTTTACAAAAAAGCGGGTACTCGTGAAATGTCCATGGGGTTTATTGTGCCCCACTCATAAGAGAATGGAAAAATCAATTTGGAAAAAAAAAATAAATCCTTCCCCAGCAGGTCTCTATTAAAAATCCAAACATTGCTTTTCTGGTTGGGTGTATTGGCTGACAGCTTAGAGATCATCTTAAATAACTGATATAATGTTCTACATGGTAATCAAGTGAGGAAAGTCATCAATTTGCACAGAGGCATCTTGCTAATGAGGCTGTGGTGCAGGCATGGCATGGCCACTATTTTTAGAGTCTTTGCAGAAGAAGAAGAAGAGATTACCTGCCTGGACCGAGTTACCTCGGCAACCATCTCCCATGAGGAGGAAAGCCTAAAGAGCATATTGATAATCTATCATGGTGTTGGGAGAGTGCAGGTTATCAGAGAGCAACAGCAGGGAAGATTTCAAAGACACTCAGGTCTCACTGGGAAAATAATGTCTGCTTTCATCTCAAAAAAAAAAGCCTGTCACTTGAATTAAAAAAGGGGGAAAAAAAAGAGGAGGAGTGTCAGAGGTACATAGTGTGCACACTCACAGATTCATTGGTCCTGTGTCAACTCCCTTTCAGGATAAAAAGCTTTTCTCTTTTTTTTGTGCTGCTGCTGTTCTGTTTTCTGGGGGGTGACAGTATCCAGTACACCACAAAGGAAAGGAAGGGAGTCAGGAATGAAAATAAATAAATTAGAAACTGTCACATAACCAATGGGACAGAAATGAGAGAGGGAGAGGGGGCAGAGGCAAAAAATAAAATAAATTAATAAAATCAAATGATCTTCCAGGGATGCTGAGGCCTCTCAACATTCTGAGAATGCCAGTGCTTATCTTTTTACCATGTGGCAAGCAAGGGAATTTTGCAGCCCTGTTTTTAAAATAACATTTTCAAAGGAAAACAAACACACATTGCATGACCACAGAAAGAACTTCCTAACTAATACCAGGGTGTCAGCACTCCTAAATGTTACCCCAGTGAACTCTCTGGAGAGGTGGGTATTTAACCCTGCTCCTTGCTTATAAAGTTTCTGTGCCTACCCATTTCTTTATTCATTTCCCTGGTACAGGCTGAGTGTTTTGGGGGACAGTTCACAGGATAAAGTGTTTGAATGCTCTCATTCAGAGAAATATTTATCTGTAACACAAAATGACCACAGAAAGAAATTGGCATCGCTGCTGTTACTGGCAATCTGTATTCAGAAAAGCTTAATTTAATACTTTCCTAAATGGGGCATTGCATGCCAGGACTAAACTGCTGTGTGAAATCAGCCTATGCAGGTTGTGCCTGGCTCTTGGCAACAGGATTCATCCTCAACTTCCCAAGGAACTAAAATCTACCAGGAGAGGAGAATCTCCAAATGTGTTGAGGTTTTGCTGTATGTCTTCTATAATGAACTGCATATGGTTTTAAAACTTTTCTGTGTGAACACAGCAGTTCACAGAGATGCCAGATCCTATTCAAGTGGTTTTGCTACAGCAGAACCACTACCGGGTTTCTCAGAAGAAGTAAAATACTTGCCATAAGCAAAGGGTCATTTAAGTCCTCTACTTAAATGGCGGAATTTATTTCCCTTTCTCATTAATTAGGGTTGCATCCTGGAAAACAATTGCTTGTATTGCTTCTAAAAAAGATCTTGCCTCATGGCATATGCTCCAGGCTAGAGGGGACAAACTTTACACCACGTAAAGCACTGTTTTCCTGCTTTTCTCTCCCTCGGCAGACGGAACTCCCAAAATCATCTCTGCCTTCAGCGAGAAGGTGGTGAGCCCAGGAGAGCCAGTGTCCCTGATGTGCAACGTGAAGGGGACCCCCCTGCCCACCATCACCTGGACACTGGACGAGGATCCCATCGTGAAGGACGGCAGCCACCGCATCAGCCAGATCATCACGTCCGAGGGCAACGTGGTCAGTTACCTGAACATCTCCAACACCCAGGTCCGGGACGGGGGCGTTTATCGCTGCACCGCCAACAACTCTGCGGGAGTCGTCCTGTACCAGGCTCGAATAAACGTAAGAGGTGCTTGTCAAATCAGCTCCTCAAAACAAACACACATAACTCATTGTAGTGGAGAAGAAGATTGCTGCATGTGATGAGATTTCTGGAATGCCGAAAAAATCAACTTACTGTTTCTTTTCCCTCTTCTTTTCGCCCCCGCTCTCTTTTTCCACCCTGCCTCTCCAGCCCCATCTAGAAAGTGTATGGTATGGTTAAATGTTGGAAGAACCCTTTGGCTTGTGTCCTTCAGTCTATTTTTCCTATGCTCATCTCTACTAGTTCACCGTCTCTTTGCTTTAGTCCTATTGTGCATGTTTTGTTTTTCTTTTCCTTTCCTCCTTTACTTGTCTAACATCCATTGTAATTATTCATGTATACAGAACTTAAGCTTGAATTTCTGGCTCTACATGGCATAATACCCATCCTCGTGGGTATATCTATACTTTATATACATAGCAAATGTAAAAGCTAACTGTTTCAGTGTTCTCATGTGTAACAGGATCCCAGCTCCGTATCAGTGTTGGTATTTCACATTAATTAAATCACACTCAGCCTTTTAATTTGTAACACAGCTAAGATTTTATCAGGCAAGTGTTGGATAGCACAAATACATACCCATATAATTGGTATGGATGCTGCAGGGTAAGGAAGAAGCTAGAGCATACAAAGATTAGGGAAACTGCTCGAGTAGCTCTTAAAAGGAAGAATCTGCCAAACGCTAAGAAGTGTGGTGAGAGCCACATCTGTTAACATCTGTATATCCAGAAATAACCACACACGTTCCCTCCAGCAAGCGAGCCTTTAAATTGTCTTCAAGAGTTCCTTCCTTTGCCTTGGCAGGGCCAGCGAGCATCCGGCCGATGAAGAACATCACAGCCATCGCCGGGAGGGACACCTACATCCACTGCAGGGTCATTGGGTACCCCTACTACTCCATCAAGTGGTACAAGAACTCCAACCTGCTGCCCTTCAACCATCGCCAAGTGGCGTTCGAGAACAACGGCACGCTGAAGCTCTCGGACGTGCAGAAGGAGGTGGATGAGGGCGAGTACACCTGCAATGTCCTGGTCCAGCCCCAGCTGTCCACCAGCCAGAGCGTGCACGTGACAGTGAAAGGTGAGGATGGCTGGGAAGAGCAGAGCCCGGCTAATTGCTGGGTGGTTTGTGGAATTGCACACGTAGGATTGTCCTGGCAGCGGGATAACGAGCGGTTCGAGGAGGTTAATCCAGATTTGTGTTTATTTTTAATGATGACACGGAGCTAATCAGTCATTGTGTCTTGTTCTCTCCTGACTTTTACCCTCCTTGGCTCAGCTGGCAAAGTATTGCCTTGTTGCTCTTTGCTATGAGCACTTTTCACTACAACTAAATCAGGAAATAAATGGTTTGTCACACACATTTCGCTGGTGACTGTTTCTCTACTGGACAACAAAGTTCCAATTCTCATTAGCCAGTGACTTTCTGGCTTTTAAAACATGAGATGAGAATTTTAATGTCTATGTTTTTTGCCACTAAGCAGAGACAGGAACTAAAAGCATTAACCTTGCCTTCCTCTTATTAAGTGATTATCTGAGTGCTCTTCATGCTTAGAAAGATAACGCTGTAAATAAATGTGACTTGAAATTCTAGTAGGATGCTTCAAATCTATTCAAATAGCCCAAAACAAGGATATTCAGATGGCCCTGAAAGACTTCAGAAAGAGATTGAGAATAGGAATTTTTTACCATTGTGTCCTGCCTGTTCTGACATTGGCAATGTTCAGACCTATTCATGAGGATACAAAAGACAGAAAACCTGATTGCAGTAGCACCTAGTTTTGAGCAATGGGGCCACTAAATACTGCACTTCATGTGAGCCTGTAGGAAGAACTGGGGTATAATTTCACTGTTCCTGAAGTTATTTGAAATTTTTCCTGGGTTGCTTTTTAGGGTTTTATATTTTTGGAGGCAGAGGAGAGGAAGGAAGGCAGGTTGAATCTTGTATCCATTCTCAGATAAGATGCAGAGAACAGTAAGGTAAAATGACTTTGTTACAGACATCTGATCTCTTAATTTCCTTCTCTGTTAGTTTTGCCCTTAGCAGTCTGGAGTGATGCAATTGCTATTTTCTTTCAAGAGTTTAGGGGATTAGCTGTAAGCCACAAGCAATTTGGACTCTGAAAGGCATGACACCTCACACACCTGAGACCATCAGGGACACTGGTCACAAGCTATGGCATAAAAAGCCAATGCCACCTTTTGTTTTCATGTGTGCTGTGCTTTGCTTGACATTACAATGATATCACAGATCTGTTGATAGAGTTTAGGATCTGAATGACAAATCAGTCACTGTGCTGCTGCTTCACTAGGAGGCCACTGTGGAAATTCTGGTGGGGAAAAGCTGCCTCTTAAATGATACCATTTCTCAAATGACTGTCAAAATCAATGTAGCCAGGCAAAACAAATCCAGCAGTCACAGGCATTGGGACCAAAACAATACCAGTCACTGAGAACACTAACTGGTATCTCAGGTGAAATACTGCTTTTTCTTCCATTATGTAGCAGTTTCCAACTTGACAATTCCTCCCCCAGAAAGCAGATTGCCAGCTCTAGCAATTGGAATTGAGCTGTAACTTTAGTCAATGATTTTACTTCCTTGATGGGTTTCTACTTCCCACTAGACTAGGTTGCTCCAAGCCTTGAAAAGGCACTGTAATTTGAAAATAAAGTTAATAGCCTGACCTAAACTACAAAGCCCAAAATGTCACAGGTGAGGTTTTTAGGTCAGAGCTGAGCAGTTCTCAGTGTTCTGCTGGTTGAGCTTGAGGTCAGCAGTGCCACAGTGGATTTTACCTAACATATTAGTGCAGAGTCAAAAGTGGCCTGGTGTTTTAAAATATTATTAATGTGTGTGTGATGCCTTTTCATTTTATAGAATCCAAAGTTAATGGGTTGAGTTTTTAAGGACTTATATTTGATACTAAAAAGTACAAAACATGGCCCAGTTTGCATACCAGAGGTTAAAAGTACTCTGAAATATGACATTGTAAGGGGGGTTAAAACCAATGCTCAAATATCCTTATTTACAGTTCAGCTTCTCCTACCATCAGTATAATTTGTTTTTTTCAGAGAAACAGAGGGAGAATTATTGTCCATCTTCAGTACAAGCCCTCTGCTTTGCTCTCAGTTCTGCTACAAGCTTTGTGGGTGACCTCAAACCAGTCACCTGAAGGGTGATTCAGAATAGATGACACTTAATGAGTTCTTAATTAGTGGGATTTTCCCCCTCCATGTTCTCTTTTGAGGACATAATCACTAATTTCCTCATGAATTTATCATCTCTGTGGTATCAGAATGTTTCAGAAACAATGTATTCATTTTCAAAAGCCACCTGGGTCACCAGGGGAAGTGGCAATAAGGCACAAACTAAACTCAAAAATATCCACACATTTTTTTGGTGTGTTCAATTTCAGAAGCTTACAGCTTAATTTTTCCAGTTCACCTGCCATTATGTAGCATTTATATGCTCAAAGCTCTGCTCCCATTGAAATGAAGTTGCTCCTGAGAGTTCTGTTTCCTCCTTCAGAGCAGTCACATCACCAGCTTAGCAACCCCCTGGGAATGACAGATTTAAGTAATTTAATTAGCTTTATCTGACAATCTGTGGCAAAGGTAACTGCAGAATTTGGCTCTGTGGGGCAGCATTTATCTGCATTAGGCAAAAAAACTGGTTTTTAAAGCTGGCAGCCCTCTGCCACATTTACTTTCCATTTTCCAAATCCTCCAGCATGTGAAGCATCCTGGTTCTGTCTTGGATGAAAACTTGCTTAAAGCAGCATTTAAATAAAAACATGCAGCACCATGGGCGTGCCTTCAGATACAGGAGTGCTGTCCACTCTGCAGAGCATTTTGACATTTACAAACATCCAAATGAAAGTGAAACCATCCTTCAGAAATCACGGTAAGGTCACAGACAGGAGAACAGAACATTTCTTGACAATAATTTTAAATGAACCCCTGGCTGCCAGAGAACCTGACTGGGGCTTTCAGAGCCTTGCTGTGCATCCTCCCACCTGGCAGGCTTTGGGAGAGCCAAAAGCTTGGGAGCTGGGCATTTCTTTGGTGTTTGACCTTAAATCCTTTACTTCTTTGCCCTGCTGATCAGAAGAATCAATGAGCCACCCCATGAGCTCCGCTGTCCCATTTTTTAGGAATAACAGCTGTCCTCGTCACCTATTCCAGAGGTCTGCAGGCTCCAAATAACTCTGTCCCACAGAAACATGGCTTGTCATTCCTGCCCTGCCCTCTCCCCCCAGTTCTGGCATTCCAATGTCCCCAAATCTGGGTTTGGAAGGCAGCAGTCCCCTGAGCTGGCTGCTGGGAGCTGAGTGCACGAGCTGGCAGGAAAACGTGCGGGTTTCTGCTTGGCAGACAGAGCTCCCGTGGAACCATGCCTGAGTCCTAACAGGCTCTTTGGAAATCGAGCCATCTTGGCATTAGTTTTTTTGTATTTAGACAAATGATTTGGCCAGTTCTTAGTTCTGACAAAAAAGCCATTCAAACTCCCCACCCTGTAGTGACAAGTGACAGAGGGAGGCTACAGTTGTACTTACATATTTAATTTCTGTATCCATACCTGCTGAGCACTCACCTTTGCAAATGTAATAATACCTTTTCAGCACGTTTTGCTTTGGCCTATGTTAGGTGTAATTTTATTTTTAGCCTTTTTTATTTTTTTTAAATAAACTGAACCCCCTTTCCCCTGCCTCCTGCAAAGTGGGAACAGTAGTTACTGCCATCATCAGAAGTAATTGAGATTAGCCTTGCTAAGGATACTGCACACTGTCCTTGCCAAGAAGAGAATTATTCTTAGCAGCACCAGTTTTTTGCTCTGTGTTCAGCCCAGCTCTCATGGTTTGCCAGAGGGGTTTGTACAAATTTGCCAAAAGCAGAGGACTGTTGGAGTCAGACATCCTAAAGAGAAGAATATTCTGTAGAAAATGTAGATTTTCTGTTCATTCCTTCTCAGAATGACCTGTCCTCCTCCAGCTGGAGTTTTCTCCAGCTCCTGCTTTCCCAAATCCTGGATCTTCTTCTCTGGGCTCCAAAATCAATCTGAACTTAGTGTTTATCATCTCAGCTCTCATTTCCACACTGCCTGGTTCTCAAGACTCAAAACTACCCTTTCCCTTTGGATACCCCAACCTTTTCCCAGCCTCCAGTTCCAATCCATCCTTCAGGTTCAAGCACTGGAGTGACAAATGTGTCCTGATTTCTGAATCTCACCAGACTGGCTCAGCCACTGAAAGGTAGTGCTAGGATGTGCTCAGTGCTGCTTGGACTCTGTCACTGCAAAGTGTCCTCTCCACATAGGATGGAGGGGATAAACAAACGTGGGGGTTTCATTTATTTATTGACTAGGTTTTGCTCAGACTGCAAAATTTGGGCACCGTTGTGATGACTTTTTATAGGTAAAGCAAGAACATCTGAGGCAGGTGCCATCACCTGCTGCTCAATCCATGGGGCAGGTGGGACTTCTCAGGTTCTCACAACACCTTTTTGTTTGTTTTATGCTAGAACTGATATTTATTTAGAATTTATATGTCTCAGTTTTCCCACTCCCCCACCTTATTCTTCGAAATGGCCAAAGAATTGTAGCTGAAAGCTTCCAGCTGGAGTGACTCAGCCTGAGGCAGACACCTGGCCTGGAAAACTGCTACCCAAACAAAAGTCAAACTGCAAGCAAATGAAAATAGTCTTGTCATGGGAAGTGTTGGCAAACAAAGAAGGAGGTTATATTACCCACCCTATCTCTAATTTTCATATTTCCACTGAAAAGGAAACCTACATTAAAGTGGAAAGATGTTAAAATAATAATAGCAGCATCTCTTTTACAGCATTTTAGTAGATCTCAGAGCATTTTAAGAGCAGGAGTGAGTTATTATCTCCATTTTTTTATTATGCAATTTATAGTAATAGTTTTCCCAGCTACAGTAAAAGCCATCAGTAGTAAGTGATGATTTTCTTGTCATCAGTCTCATGGGACACATTCTCATGTAAACAGCCTGCTGCTATTCACACTTCTCCAACAGGAATTAATTGAAAAAGAAGCCCCTGAGAGGGAAGGGTACAGCATCATTAAAATAAAAAGTGCAGTGTTCAAAAGCACTGGTTCTGATCTTGTAGAGCTTATGTATTTCATTGATTTAGAAAAGTTCTTGTATTTAAAGTGAGCACCTCACCTGTTGTGAACCACAAGCAGGAACTGTACCAGCTTTGTTTCATGTTAGAATACAGGCAAACCAAACAGGAGCCACTTCTAAATAGCTTCATGTTTGTAACTGTTTGAATAGATTCTCCTCATCCTTCCTGGGAAGTGTCTAGCTCTTTCTAATATCTGAAATACTGTTGGTGAATTTGCATTGCAAATCAGTTCAGGGAGAGCAGGTTTAGATAGTGAAAAATATGCAGCCACAGAAGGGAAAAACCCATCACTGGTAATCTTTGCAGGGTTCTTGGGACCGTGGTGCATTCTGCCATCAATCAATCTGCTAATCTGTGCATGCTTCAGCCTGGAAGTGTGGATTATGGCAAGTGGGAGTTCAGCTTCGTGCACATATCTCAGATCTTATCTATCCTACAGACTGACTTTGCCAATAGATTGAATCAGAAAAAAAAAACCCCAAACAACTCCTGGTCTTGGCATCTTTTAGATACTTCTTTCATTATATAACTTTCTGCCTTTTTTCCATTCCCCTGCGCTGTATGGTTTTGGATCCCTTCAAACTTGTCACAACTTCCTTGGGAAGAAATGCTCAGATCTCTCAAAGTGACTGAAGTTGTCGTGGCCAGGAATGTTCCCTGTGGCCAGAGTGAAAGAGAATGTGCCATCGTGCAAAACATCCTGGAAAAGGCACTCAGGAATTCTTCTCAGGTCACATCATGGGCATGGACAGTAGTTCTGGGGGGCAAGCAGATTGCAGGGAATGTGCACTTTGATGGGGATGTCTCAGGTGTGTCCAACCTGCAGAAATTCCTGAAGGTAAGGCTGAAACAAACTGATGTTCTTGTCAGATCTGTGTAAATTATTTTTGCCCTTCAACATACAGCAGTTTAAGGTTAGCTTTGCACTAAAATGCCTGATTTACATTCTTTGAAGTCTCACAAGTACCATGTGGATGTGTCTTGGTTTGCACAGCACACTTCTAATATAATTACTGTAATGACTTCACCTCTGACACTGCAGAAAATGGTCACCCAAAAATGTCTGTTAAAGTTGTTTCACCACTATCCCAGTATTCCTGACAGGGAATTAATATGCACAAATCTAAAACTTCTCACTTAAATCCAAACTAAAACTCCCTGGATTTGTGCACAGTCTTACATCTTCTGTCTTTCAAACACAATTTATGTCTGTGTATGGATGCATTTATCTGTGAATTATGCAAACAATGTGAAATGAGCCTTAATACTGTAATAAGTGCCTCAGTTAAAGAGTTCAAGGTGCTTTGTATATCATATATGGGTTTATCAAGAGCTGGTCCTCTTCTCTCTCTTACAGTGCAGATTTGTTTACTTAAGATTTGTAAGGAGGCATGTTCTTGCTCTTTTTTTGGTGTTTATTTTGTCAATTACCTTTTGGCTCCAGTGATTTAGTTGGTTTTGACTTTTCCCAGTGATACCTGAGGACAAAGATCACTTTAGATCAGGTAGGGGCTGAACAAGGGCAGTATCTCTGGAGCAGGTTCCAAAACTGAGGCCTTTAATCAGGAAGCACTTTACCAATGAAAATATGAGTTTGTTGCATGAAAATACTCCTGCAGCTGCTGTCTTATCTTCAAATCAAGGTTTTCTTCTCTTACAAATAAATAGCAAATGCATCCCCATGGGCAGGGAACTGAGCTGCCCACCATCCCAGCTTGCAGGGTGTTTCAGGATGATAAGGGCTTGCCCTTATCCCCTCACAAAGGAGGCTGAAAGGAGATGGTTCCATTGATGGATGAGAGGTGACTTAAAAGCACTTTTGGGCTCTACACAACATTTTAAATCTTCTCTCCTTATGGAGCAGCTCCCACTACAGCTCAGGGAGCCTGTGAGTGTTGGATGGCAGGAAAGGGGAGTGGGGACTGACTGTGATGGCTGTGGAAACTGAAAAATTGCTACACCATGGCTAGGGTTTGTGCAGAGACAAAATAATATTGGCTTTTTCACTCCCAGTGCATGAAATCTGGGTCCACACAGCTGCCCTAAGAGACTGCATAACTTGGTGGTTGGGATTTTGCATCAGCCATAAATATTAATTGCCAAAAGTATTTTATATTGGAGACACAGCCCCTGCAACAGTGCTGGTGCAAGAAAACCCATCAGGGAGCTGTTTGGAATGATAAAGCAGGGGATGGCTTTTGTTTTGCTGTGCACAGCACCACGTTCAGCAGGCTGCTGCAGGAAACAGGAGATCTGCAGGGTGCTCTGTCTGGGTGAATCATCTCAGCAGCTCCTCAGCAAAACTCCTGTGGAGCAGAGGGCAAGAAATTAAGGATGTTCTTCTGCTAATGGAGAGCAGCGTGGAAGCCCTCCTTTCCCTCCTTTCCAGCAGTCCCCCAGAGGTACAGGAGACCTTGCTAGGGCACAAAACCATAATTTAAATCTTCCTGTAAAAGCACTAATGAGGCTGGCCCATGCTCCTCTTCTTAAATAGACACTTAATTCAAGCTCTCATCAATAAAGCATTCCCAGGACAGCACTTGGTGGCGTGAAGCAGAGATTTTCACTCTTCTGCCCCTTGTGGGTAGAGAAAGAAACATCCCTTCCACGTACACAAGCACAAAGAGTATTCTCTCTCTAGTTATGATGGAACAACTTGTATATAAAATAGCATAGCTTCACAAAAAAAATCAAATGCAAGCTCTGAAATATGGTCAAACTAAAGCAATGTATAGGGAAGAAAAATACATAAACACTCCTTGAAGTATTTTAAACAGATTTTAAATACATCTGTCCTACTGTAAATTTTCTCTCTAAGTAGTAATACCACTCTTATTTTTTGTGCTGTTTGGCAGTGGTACAGCTTCAGTGTGCAAAAAAACCCTCCTCATGTTGGTTAATCAAGCTTGATATTTTCCTGTCAAGGGTATATCTCAACTTTTTACTGCAAATATCAGTAGAGACAGAAATTTTTATGTTTCAGAAATTATTTGCTGGATATCATCACATATTTTTAATTAGTGTTGTTTGTTTTGTTTTTTTGTGGTCATTTCCTTCTTCAAACGAGCAGAAGGAAAGTTTATCTCTCACCAGAAGCTTCCTTTTTCAACCCAAACTGGTGAATACCATAGCTGAAAAACATTCTTCAACACTTCAAAGTTTTTGCAAGACTATTTACTTTCTTCTAAGTACTGATCTTAAATTACACACTGGCTTTTAAAATAAGCTCCTTGTCAGGACTGCAAGCTGCTGCAGGTTGAATATTCATTATATTTTATGATGCAGAAATGCTGGTTTCCTCTGTATCTTAAAAACCTGAGTAGAAGGAAAATGTGCTGCCTAAAAATATTTCAGCCAATTTCTGAAATACTCTGCAGGCTGCTACTTATATTTTAGAGCAGGTAAATGCAGCCTTGCAAATCAATATTTTCTGAAAAACATTTCAATGTCACTTAATGCTCTTTCTCCCAGTTTTCTTCATCAGGGAGATGGAGAGTGAAGATGCACATTATAATCCTTGGGCAATATTTTGCCTGACTTTTGATATCATTTTGTCTGTGAAAGATTGGCTCAAATTTGTTTCACACTCAGCAGAAAATACAGAAGTAATTTGCCACCCTGTTGTGAATTTTAGCATATTTTTCAGTAATGATGTCTGAGACAAAGAGAAGGGTTTTGGCAGAAATGTGCTGGGCACCACAGTAAGGGGAGGACTTGGAATTTAACAGGTATTTACACTCATCAAGGGGAAAAATCTATGGCAAAACCTTTTGAAAGACACATTCAGTTAATTTTTCATTCCCATTCATATTATGAACTGCTTGTCAATAAATGCTAAGAGAATTTTTTTCTGCTGATGTACAAAGAATTTGAGATGTCTCATGTGAATGAATTAGCCGGGCTAAGGCAATTCCAAGAGGCTGCAGATATTTTGCTTCACTCTGCGACAGCAAAAGTCCCCAAGTGATCAATCAGGTACTTTCCAGTGCTCAAAGTTCAAATAAACATAGTAATTTACACCAAGTTTATTTTTTTCTGTGCCTGATCTACCAGATTTTCAGAATGCCAAAGGACAGGTTTCAGCAATTAGAGAGATGGCAGCCAGGAAAGAGTCTTACAGCCTGTGAGAAAAATGGGTGGTAGTGGCACTTTTCCCAATCCCAGACAGTGAGACACTCTTGGGAAAAGCCAGTGAAGGCCTGAAAGGATAAATTGTGTTGTCCTGTCCCTGATGTCACCTCTCTGTGGCAGCTGAGCATGGTCCTAACTTCTCCTCAGCAAATGGCACCGTGGCTGTGCTGGAAACTGGAGTTAACACCAAATTTGTGTCAGCCTCTTGTGCCATGAGGTGAATGTGCACAAACATTTGAACACAGCTTTGAACAAGGTCTTAGTCCTTTGGGGGGCCTTTAATCATGGAATTATAGATCACAGAGTGGTTTGGGCTGGAAGGGACCTTGAAGATCATCTCATTTGTACCCTATCATGGCAGGGACACCTCCCACCGTCCCAGGAGCTCCCAATGTCCAGCCTGGCCTTGGGCACTGCCAGGGATCCAGGGGCAGCCCCAGCTGCTCTGGCAATTCCATCCCAGCCCCTGCCCACCCTGCCAGGGAACAATTCCTGCCCAAGATGCCAAGATCCAGCCCTGCCCTCTGCCCCTGGCAGCCATTCCCTGGCTCCTGGCCCTGCAGCCCTTGGCAATTGTCTCTCTCCAGCTTTCCTGGGGCTCCTTCAGGCCCTGCAAGGCCACCCTGAGCTCAGCCCAAAGCTTCTCCTGGCCAGGCTGAACAATGGCAGCTGGGCCAGCCTTTGCTGCCAGCAGAGCTGCTCCATCCCTCTGCTCATCCTGGAGCCTCCTCTGGGCTCTCTCCAGCAGCTCCAGCTGCTCCCTGGGCTGGTCCCAGGGCTGGGACAGCTCTGCAGGTGGGGTCTCACCTGAGCAGGGCTCAGGGACACAATCCCCTCTCTTTCCCTGCTGGCCATGCTTGATGAGCTTTTCTTATTCCTAATGGAGAACCCAACATTTGGACCAAAGGAAATGCCTGGAGCTGACACAGTGTTCACCAACACCTGGCCCTGCATCCCAGGAACAGGACACTGGCAGGAGGAAAAGTGGTGCTGGGGAATTCCATGGGCACACACTGCAACCACTTGTGAGATCTTTTTTTTCTGCTTCAACTCTGGGGAAACCACAACTTTAGAATTTCAGAAGGGAAAAAGGACAGAAGAAATACAATTAGATAAAGCCACCAACTCCATTTTCTTCTGGAGTTCAAACATATCGATCACTATAAATGTTCTGCTCTCACTATCCTTCCATCTTTCCTGTTCAAATGTAGTACAGATTATGTGCAAGTGGTCTCCCAGGCAATAGGAAAATGCACTTCTATATCTGAGGTATATAACCTCTAGGAACCTTCTCTTTTGATAAATCAGTATTTGAGTACTGCTTGGAAAGTTGGTTGTGCAGCCCTTTCAGGAGTGATTGACAAAAACCTGTCTGAGATCAATGCCCTGATTGTTTGAATGCTCCCTTGGGAAGGGCAGAAGATTTTGCTTCCTTCATCTGCACAAGTAGTTGAGTCTCAATTTACCAATTTTTTTAGTAAATATTCCAACCACAACTAAAGAAAACATGTTTATTTAATCTAACCACCTCTTTCATTAGTTTTTATTAAAAATACCTGAAAACAAAATTATTATAAGGAGTAGAATTCTTTACTTTGGTAGAAAATATGGCAATTACTTTCATGTTTTTTGGTTCAGACAGAGAATAATATGAGGAAAAAAGAAAAGGAAAGAAAAAATATTTTTCAGGCCAAATATGCTTAGCAGGAATTAAATGCCAACTCGAACATTCATGCCTTGCACCATCCCTCTGATTAGAAATCATTTTTACCTTAATTTGCTGTCCTACAAGTACTGTACATATCTTTCCCTTCCTGCAATCTTAATGAGAATTGTGACTTGAAACATTAAGAAATATTAAGAAATAAGTGTGAGAGGCAGTTGAGGAAGCTCACAGTCCCTTTCATCACATCCCAGAAGCAAAGCTGAAGCCTCATCCAGGTCTCTTCCATGACTTTTAAGCAAGGCCCTTGCTCCAGACCTGGAAAGCTGCTGAGCTCTTCCTGGCAATGTCACTGTTGGCATCCCTGGAGAGGCTCGAGCTGGTGGTGCTGTGATTTCTGGAGGAGCAGCTTGATCCTTTTGCAAGTGTCTGCCAGTGAGGTCAGGCACCTCCAGGAGCCAGGACTTCCACAGCTTGTCATCTCTGCTTGTGCACTGGGTGGCCAAGAAATGGGAAGGTGTTTTTTCAAAAATCACAAAAATGTGACTTTGTCTGCTAAGCAATGCTTTATGGCTGTCAGAGGTATAAAGTCTCCACATCCTGATGCTGTGTTGGGACTACCTAAAAGTAGAAGCTAGACAAAATTTAGGGAATAAAAAGGAGTTCTATTTATTGGAGTGCCTTCAGGTACATTTTGGGCAGAGAAAACCACCCCAGGGGCTGCACCCAAAATGGACAATGGGCCATGGGTTTTTACACTTTCATAAGTTTGGTTCATTTGCATTTTGGAGGTGAATCTTCCAATTCCAGCTGCAGGTAATGAAGTCATTTACCCCAAATTTGCTTATCTTCAACTCACTTCTGTTTATATTTCCCAGGGCCTGAGGCAGTGATGTGTCCTTTATTCCCAGGGCTGGAAAGGAATTGTGCTGTCTGACCAAAATGGGAAAGCAGGAGCTAAAACTGGAGTTTAGTTATACACTAAAGAACTGCAGGATGACAAATGCATGAAAAACATTAAAAGCTAAAGCCCTAAGACACCAACCCCACGCTGCACATCTGCCCCGTCACGTTATCTCCACAACCGCGCCTTCAACAGCTCCCTCTTCCCCTCTCTCGTTCCAGTCCCTCCTTTCATCCAGCCCTTCGAGTTCCCACGCTTCTCCATCGGGCAGAGGGTCTTCATCCCCTGCGTGGTGGTCTCGGGGGACCTGCCCATCACCATCACCTGGCAGAAGGACGGCCGGCCCATCCCCGCCAGCCTGGGCGTCACCATCGACAACATCGACTTCACCAGCTCCTTGAGGATCTCCAACCTCTCCCTGATGCACAACGGGAATTACACCTGCATAGCCAGGAACGACGCTGCAGCCGTGGAGCACCAGAGCCAATTAATCGTGAGAGGTACGGAGGTGTAATTACTTTGGAGGGCAGCCAATTAAGCTGGGTTCACCAGAATTTTGTGGTGATTTGTTTGATGGGAAGGGTGAAAAAAAGGGGAATATGGTAATCCCTTCTCTCTGTGGCAGAGAGCACAGAGAGCAACGAGGCACAGAAAAAAAAAATGTGATTTTCCTACCTAAAAGTCTTGAAACTAATGAAAAACCCTGGAGTGTGTGGGGTGGGTGGGGGAGCTGCAGGAGAGACTTCCTGGAAAACTTTGTGATTGGGATCAAGCCTTTAAAATGGTATCAAATTATTCTCTGCTATTGTTTTAGTCTGATTATACCCATTTTTTATTTAGACCTACAACATTGTGTCAGTAAAAAAGCAGAACATTGATGTTGACTTCATGGGGAAATGACTCTGCTGTTACCTTGTTCTTTCCCTGGTTTGTGTTATTATGTAATTTAGCAGAATTCACACACTCATGATGACTTCACATTTTGCCTCGAAATAGATGTGAATACACATTCAGTAACCAGGTATTTTATGTGGAAAAAAAACCTCTCTAGTCACACCTTAGCCAAATTACCTGGAGATTATGCCTTGTGATGTATTTTCAAACTTACTGTGCACAACTTCAACAAAAACATGTTGCTTCCTTTTCTTTCTGGGAGTTTTTCAAAGTGTTTCAAATTTTTATTTTTAAAAACTCATTCAGATCCTTCCCTCTCCTCCATTTCCTTCTTGCTACCAAGACACTGGGATTCTCAGAGAAAGAATAATCCTGCAAGAAACCTCAGCAATTTCTTCTTGCTGCACATTGCTACATTTTATAATCCCTCCTGTAAATTTGCCAAAATAAACCTTAAAATCTTAATGGGGCTTTTGCAATATTTCCCTGTTTTTTTCCCCACCCCAAATTCTGAAGAACCTTTTTTAAGTCAAATGTTCCCAGTGTCCTAATGCTATCCTTAAGGAATTATTTCCTAGTTTTCCAATATGCTTACTTTTTAAATGCTAGTATTCCCAGAACTCAGTGGTAAACAGATCCATTACTTTTCCACTAATTTTGATATAAATATTTCATTACTTTTTTTTTTTTTTTAATTTCACTGATTTTAATCTTGCCTAAAATTATTCAGTACAGGTGTCTTTTACTTTCCTCATTTATTTAGTAATTCTTAAATGGAGTAGTCTAATTAACTACATGCATTTAATTATTCCTTTCTAAGCTTTTCTGCTAGATTTTAACCCTATTCCTCACTCTAATAATGAGAGATTTTCCTCATCCTCTCTTTTGCTGGAGAAGGGAAGGTTGAAAGCCTCACATCACTGTCTGTGCCTGCCCTGCTCAGAAATGCTGTACCTAAGGCCAGCTGGGATTTTTCCTGGTTTTCAGCTGTAATTCAGCTCTGGAAGTGAAGGGAATGGATCTGCAGCAACCCTGTGTGGGTTCCTTACAGGCATTTCTCACACCCAGGATGGTTTTACCATCTGAGAACAGGTTCTCTGTCACCACTGTCTGTCCTCGCCATCACTGGGACCCATGAGCGTAGGGATTTCTGGTCTGTGTAGGGATTTCTGATCTGTGTAGGGATTTCTGCTCTTTGTAGGGATTTCTGCTCTTTGTAGGGATTTCTCATCTGTGTAGGGATTTCTGTCCTGTCCCCCACTGATGGGGACAAGCCCTGCCATGCCCTCACTTCTCCTGGCTTTGCCTGAAATACACTTTCCCTGTCTCCTGCTGTCTGTGGGTAATTCCTCCCCTGACCTCTGTTCCCAGGACACAGCTGCCTCTTGCTGCCTTTTCAGGCATTAATCAGTTTTCCCTTCTTGTCCAGCAGAGGAGTTTTGGGGAGCCCTTCACCTGTCCCTCACCCCAACACCCCCATTTTCACCTCCACTTCCCCCTCGAATGCTTTCTGCTCTATTTACACCTCCTGAGGAGGGCTCTGTCTTCATAAACCCATGAGCATGATAGAGAGGAGCTTTTCACTCTCTTATGCCCAAGAGCAATTCTGGATCCTGCAGTTTTTTAGGAGGTTATGAAGGCTACATCACATTCCCCCCTTGTTCATCTTTCTGCCCAAGCGATGCTCTGCAGAGCCTCCTTAAATCCTCTCCTCTCTCCTGCTGCCACTTTAAATGATAATGTTTTAATCAGTTTTGGATGTGCCTCTGAGATAACAGCTCTCACTCAGAGGAAAAGGGGAAAATACCATATAATGTCTGACCTGAATTCTCTGCCAAACCCTACCCTGACCTCTGTCCCTTGTACTGAACTGCTTCAGCTGCCTCATCCCACAGAGGTCAGAACTCAAACAGCCTCCAGAGAGGCACCGTGGTCCCTCCTCCTCTGCATCCCAGCCTGACCTGTACACATTCCAATTAAGACTTGTTTTCCTGCTGTCTGTTTATTCTCCAGGCTTTCTGACCCCTCCTCATATTTTTGTTCATACTGTACTGCATGTATAACTGAAACGTTAGATTTTTCTAAATAATCTAAGTAGTTTATCTCCAAATACAGGGAGAAGAAGTGGTGCTTTAACTCCTCTTTCTAATCCCCATTGTTTGAGGGTTTCTCAGCCTTGTGCTTTAAACTTAAATGTTTGCTATCCTATGGGAAAGGAAAATTAAGTAAAATATGACAGTTACCCACACAATTCCTTTTTCCTTACTTGGTCTGTCCTTGTATTCATTTCAAAAGTAGATATTAAAACAGTGCAGGCCATCAAGTTCACAAACCAATGGGAATCCACATCATTTTACATGGGGAGGACTAGAAGTGGAATCTAAAGTCAAGACATTCCTAAGGTGAATGAAGAAACACAGGGCAACTTCTCATTGCTTCATTTGCATTATTAGTGAACACACAAACTTCTGCAGATTCCATACACAAACATAAATTTACATCTTCCAATACTTTTTCCTCAATATTTTCAGTCAGATCAGATCAGGTCAGCAGATCAATAGATCTGCTATTTTTTATTATCATATATTCCTGTGAAGTTTTAAGTGTGTTAAATAGATTTCTTATACTCATCCTACAAATATTATTTTTCATATCTGAGCTGCACTGCCATTTTCCCCAGGTTGTTAAATAGCAAGAGGAAAATGAGCACCGGTTTCTTAAATTCTGTGGGCACTTCATGGCAAATCTTCACTGTTCCAATTACTTTGTGCTTTATAAAAGCAACCAAGTGGTGATGAGGAGCCATAAAAACACCTGGCTAGCAAGGCTGGATTCTCCCTGTGTTAAATATCAGGGGAAGGTGTTAAATATCTCTCACACAGGAGACAGAAGGCAGCAGCTGAGATAAAGTGAGGCATTAAAGCTTTGCAGCATCTGGGTAAAATCATCTCAGGGCAGTCCCAGCTCTCTCTGCCACGAGCTCCTTGGTGATAACCTAGAATGAGACACAGCCAAATGCTCTGGACATGGGGCTGTCAGTGCTTAGCCACAAATTATTGGCTAATTTTAGACTAATTGGAAGAGGGAAAAACACCTCCAGTGGAGCTGAGCTCTGCAAACTTCATATTAAGAGTTGATTGATAAGAAACATTGGGTGTAATACCAGAGAATCTGAACAGGCAAAACCTTCTGCCAACACAAGGATTGTTCCAACTGGGATCTCTCCTCAAGCACGAAGATACACATCCACAGAAAAGCAGGCTTGATTAGCCCCAGTGTTTATGGAATATCTGTTGAAAGCTCAGTAGGAAGTGGAGGTGAGTGAGAACAGGGCTTTCCTTCTCAAAATCCTGGGCTCTACTAAATCCTGGTCTGCAGATCTTCTGGAAATGCATTAAAAATTTGGCAGCTAGAAGGGCTTCTCAAAACCTTATAAGTTGTTTATATTATTGTTATTATTATTATTATTATTATTATTACTATTATTACTATTATTATTACTATTGTTATTACTATTGTTATTATTATTATTATTTATTTCTTAGCACACCCTTGGTTTGCTAGTCATGCTAATAAAAAAAGGAAAGGATAGGATCCTGTCATGAGAGCCATAGATAGAAATAAGGAAAATATCTTCTCTGTCATCTACTTAAATCATCACGAGGAATTAATCAAGGCTTTACTCATTAAGGCTGTCATCTAAGAGTGATTAAAAATCTATATACACTTTATCATGCGTTATTCATTTCTGTAGAGTTTCCTAAAATGAAGTACTTATGAAATAAAAAGCAGTGAAAAAAATTCTAATGGGTAACCAAAAAGGAAAAAAAAACCTGATAAATGTATTATGAGTTCAGAATTTTTCTGATACTACCAGAAAAGGGAATTCAAAGATAGTAGTGGATGCATAAATCATGATTTTATATCTGCTGTTAGTGAACACATTGTAAGTGAAAACTGAGTTAAGATCTATAGAAACCTACTAACCCCCCATAATGCTTTTAGTGCATTAAATGTGTTTTCATTTTGCACTTGCCGGGGGTGTTGAATATAATCAGATAGTTAGGCAACCAATGAGGAGTCCCTGAATTATCCAGATAGTAAGAGAGTTTCCACATTTTTTGTGATGTATGGTGGTGGTGCTGGGCTAATGCAGCAAAAGTAGTTTGGGACAGAAGAGCAGGGAGGGAAAATTTAAGGTCAGAGCTGATGTCAAAACTCATTTACTTTCTTTGCTGGTGTTTACATTGTGGCTTTGAAGATGACTCCTAAAAGATTCCTTTATTTAATGCATTCATTAGACAAACCTGATCAACACAAACCACTGGGCACAGTCTCATTTTGTAAAAGTACATCTCTTTTTCTTGAGCTGCAGAGCAAGTGGTTTCACTAAACCAGCTAAATCGACCCCTTAGGTCCAATGACCAAATTTAATAACTGTTCATCTCTGCTAAAGTACAGTGTTTAACGATCTCATTCATTAATACATCAGCTGTTGCTTTGGCTGATTAAATTTCCTCCATCATTTTGACAGTGAGACCTAAATGTGAAGCACAAATATTCCAGGTGAAAATGAAAGGCTGCGTTCCGGGCCAATGCCGTAGATTATTCCTTAACTCACTCCAGTAGCCCACCAGAGCAGCTGGTGTTAGGAGCTCCAGAATTGCTCCCCAGAGAGAGTCACTGGTCACTGGACCTGGGAGCCAGAAGGGCTGGCGTGGATTTGAGGTCCAGGAAGGAACCCAGAGTTGGGCCCTGGCACAGTCAGAAGGGATTCCTGCATTTACACAGAGCAAATTTAAATCAGGGAGTGGATGTGGGACCACAGGGATCTCATGGGCTTTAACAAGGTCAGGGAATCCCTGGGATCGATCCAGGCTGGGGGTGAAAAGATGGAGCAGCCCTGGGAGAAGGATTTGGGGGGTGCTGAACCCTCTTCTGATTCATCCTTTGTTTTCCCTCAGGGAAAGACTGCTAATCATATTATTGACAAAAAAACCCACGTTTTTTAGGTATTTAAAATCCTTTTAATCTTTATTTTTTAACCTTTCAACTCCTTTGAGTTCAGCCATTAACATGTTTGCATCTGTCAACTGATGGCTCTCACCCTAAACAATTCAACAGCTCATTTCTCATCACACACCTGTGGGCTGCATGAAATGAGAGCCCACAGAAACTCACAGTTAAAGCAATTTTAAATGCCCTCCTTCACAGGCTCAAGGAGCTGTGCAGCTGGGACAAGGAGGATGGTAAAAGCAGAACTCTTCTGTCACATTTGTGAGCAATTTCAGAGTTTCACTTCGAAAAGAGCAGAGGAGTCTCACACTTTTACAACTAAAGAGAGAGGAGGAACTAATTGTTTACTTTTTTTCTATTAACTCAAATATATCAGGCAAATTAGCTTGGATAAGTTCTTGCTAAGCATATTTTATTTAAGGGCTAATGATCTCCTGGAAGATAACAAAAAAAGAATGTAGTTTTATCATCTAAATCTAAGAATCAAAATCTAGAACAAGTGTTTAACAGAATTGTGTTCTGAACTATGGCAGCACATAGCACAGAACAAGTTATTAAATTGATATAAAATTGAGAAGCAAACAAGCAAGGAGGAAGAAAAATGTAAAGGTCTGCTCTGTTTGCTTTTTCATCATTTATATAAGAAGAAAAATCTTGTGGCTTTACCTAGACAGCAATACAGAAACAATTGAAAGGTCAATGAATGAGTAATTTTATTTTGGTGTAGCATCTCTTCAGATTTCTATTGGCAGTCTTAAGACTAAGTGAAAACAGTCTGTGTCTTCAAAACCAGAGCAGCAATTGGCATTTTTATAACCAGTCCTAAAGGATGGCCAAAGCTTTACTGAACATAGAAACTGTTTCTATTACTGGCTGTGGCCTGAGTTTTTCAAGTAAGTTTTGTTTATGGATCCAAAGAAGGAAATTCTTTGATACAACTGAGACCTGGGTAATATTTAATTTCTGCAGTTACCACTCTAGTATTTTTCTCTACTGAAAGCAATAATTAGAATTGACAATATCAAGAATATCTGAGCAAAAGGTTTTATACATACCCAAAATACAGTGATATTGATGTGGTGAGAAGCCTTGTTCAGATCTTGTCAGTGTTAAAGGCACAACACATCACTGACATCTTTGTGAGTTATTGAAAGATGTGGAAGAATGTGGCAGAATTTCTTCTTAGAAAAGCCCAAAGAATATTTCCTCTGTGCATCCATCCTTTTTTTTTCTTTATGTGCCCAATGGGATTACACAAAAAGTGTGTATTGGCAGATAACTTTAATGCAAATAGTGTTTTAAAGACTGATTGCATTTATTTTATACTAAGCAGTCTTGCTTAACTTTTTCCAGCACTTTCTGCATATGCCCACTCATTTAATAAAACAATTTCCTGAAAATTCAGCATTTCTTGCCAGTGTCATCCATAGCAAATGAAGAATGTAAAAAAAAATGCTTTTCAAAGAGAAGGGAAATAAAACAAATTACAGAAACTTTGTATTGGAAGACAGATTTTGAAAGGCATTCTGCTCTTCACCCTCTTCAGTGGTAGAGGACAGTAATTATCAGTCACTCCATTGCATCTTCTATAATCATTCACCTGTAAGAATGATGAGTTCGTGTTTTGCATTGGCTTTTTTATCCCTCTTTATGGATAAGCAGCTTGTAATTGATTTTTTAGAAGCTGAAACACACATTTACTCACAGCTACCGAGGTGAAACAAGCCGATGCCACCGTGCCAAGCCGTATGAAATCAAATCTATTTGTGCAACTCACTGTGCTTTCCACCTGCCTTGGAAAATGCCTCATTGTGTGTTTGGGGATGAGACGAACACAGGACAGTGAGAAAGGAGCTGCTGGAGCAAATGCCTTCTCTGAGCAAATGATTAGAACAGGATGGGTGACGGCCCAGAGCTGCTGCTGCTGGGATTTCATGTTTTGTGTTTACCTATTGTGAATTAACATAGCCTACAATAAATGTTTGTCAGCCATTTGGAAAGCCAGAGTGTTTGTCAGCAGTAAATATATTTTCTAGTAGAGGTACCCCTTGCCTCTATCACTGCTGGTTCCTTCTGTTTCTTCTAGCTGTGCTCCAAACAGCTTTTCTGTGGTTAGGCAATAAACAGCTTTGCATTTTGGCCGTGGGATTCAGAGAGGAAAAGGTCCAGCTAAGAGGATTATTTGCCCTCCAGAGGATTGTTGTCCTTTTTTAAAAAGCAACTCTATCTAGGAATGTGGAAAGAGAAAGCTGGAGGGGAGTGTGGATTGTGAAGGCACAGGGAGGAAGGCTCGAGGAGGAGTCTCTGAACCCGCAGAGAGAATTTCCACAGACCTTCAACTCTGAGCTGTCCTGCCCACACCAACACTGGCAGCTCCTGTTTCTCCTCCAGGAAAACTTGGGATGCTCTGGCACAATGAGAGCTAATATTTGCATGAATTATGAGAGTGTTTGTGCTGGAAAAAACTTGAGGGTCATATATTAGAGCATTGGTGCTTCTGCTGTGTTTCTGCCGCACAGATTTTCTCGATGGATAATTAGTCCCATATTCTTGGCATTAATAACTATTTCAGGCCCCAGGGAAAATATTTACAGTACTGAGGTTCCCCCCTGAGCTCCCCTTCATTTTCTTGTGCTACAACCTTCTGCCAGACTTCCTTTCCTAATTTCTGGCATTTCTGGAGAGGCAGCTCGTGGCGTGGATCAGAGCAAGGATGGATGTTTGGGTCCTTTGTTTAGTTTTCTCCAACCCTTCAGACAAATTCAGCACTGCCTGGACCTGGAGAATCTATGAGGCTTCAAATTTTACAGTGGGATGAGGAGAGCAAGGAACTATTAGGATTTCTCCTGTGCTGCCTTAGATATCAGTGTGTTGCTGAACTCAAGTAAAAAATAAAAAAAAATTTAAAAAAATTGAGAATAAAAAATTCTGTCACATGTTCAGTCACTCTCTGTGTCCCTGTGAGAAATGATAAAATGAAAAACATATAGAATAAAAACACAATTAATTTACTTTTTTTTTTCTTGGATATTTACACTTTCATGTTCTGAACCAAAGAACAGGAGGTCAACAGAATTCTGTGACCTTAATAAAAACCACTAAACACTTAATATTCAAAATTTTCATGGGATTTTCCACAGTCTTCACAACTTTCAGCCTCTTTTTCATGTTTTTGCCAAATGTGTAGGTTTTACTGAGACTGTGACATTTAGAATCAGGCTTTCATGTCAAATTTTTGGACCTAACATTATCACAAGCTGTTTTCTTCACTGTGTACCTGTGTTTGGAACATGTAGAGCTTTTTCTTGAGATAAGCAGCTCTTCTTTTATTTATGTATAAATAGGTACGTGTGGAAGACTCACTGCAGTGGTTTTATGCCACTTTGGAATACATTTAATAATATGTGTACATTGATGCACTGAAATAAGATTTCTTTTCAATTTTTCTGGCTGGTTGGAAAGCAAAGTCCCATCAGAAATTATGGTTCAAACAGCCTCAGTTTAATATGAAGTGATTTGATTGCTAATAAAAGCATTATTGTTAAGGTAATTTATATCAAATTATTTAATTCTCTTTTTTCTAAAGCTTGCTAGTTCAGTGTTATAAAAATCAAATGGAAAAATTCAATTGTTCTTAGACATCTTACAAACCTGCCTTCAGTAGAAAGCATTTATTTTCTGTCCACAATAATATGATTTATCTATTACTCTGTTTTTAGCCTCTCCCATGAAGAGATCTTATAAACTTATTTTGGTATCCTGTAAGGACCAGTGATTTGTCATGTCTGGCAAGAAATACATCAAGACTTTGTACAGGAAGTGCACTATCTGCTAAAACCAACCTCAGTGTGTTCATGGATCAGCAAAAAACTGCTTTTAACTTTGGCTTTTCTCTATGAAATGTTTTAATTCTGTATATGACTGCTCTGCTATTCTGAGATACCCAATGAATTTCTGGAATTCTCATGGCTGCCTCTGCTCCCTCCCCATCCACAGTGCCCCCCAGGTTTGTGGTCCAGCCCAGCGACCAGGATGGGATCTATGGAAAAGCCGTCATTCTCAACTGCTCTGCCGAGGGTTATCCCGTTCCCACCATCGTCTGGAAGTACTCTAAAGGTAGGATTCCCATGGTGACCACTGGGGACAGGCTAATTCTGCCCTAATTACATCCCACTCACCCCTAAATTGCTGCTTTATTCTCCAAGTTGCCAGGGAGCAGCAGGGTCCAGTAAGGGACAGATCAGCCGTGGTTTATTCCTCATAAATCACAGAGTGCTGGCCACTGGCCCACACAAGGCTGAGCTGGATGGAATTTTGCTGTGCCCTGGAGATGTGCCTGTGAGCCTGTGTCAGCTGTGGCCTCAGCAGGCAAGGGATGAAAGGGATGGCTGGGAGAGAAGAGACACAGCTTTAATTGAAACAACCTCAGCACAAGGTTCACCAGCAGCTTTTGGCTGATTTTATTTTCTCCTCTGCTTCAAAATTCATGATAGCATGGCCAATCACATCTTTTCAGCAAAGAAGGAAGGTCAGGTAGCATTAGCATAAGCAGTAATTCAGTATGAGCTTTACATAATGCTTTAACATTTTCTCCTCGTGTAACAGAGCATTAAAAGTGGCCCCACTTGACCCTCAGTAACCATAGGAAATTGAGTGCTTTTTAATTAAAATGTGCTGCCTGATAGATTGCGTCTTCTGGCCGGTTGTCTTCTGGTAGGCTTTAGCAAAAAACCCACATTCTGCAAACTCTGTACACAATCTAAATGAGTTAACTCCTTATAAAACAAAATGAGGTGCTGACGAGAAGAAATCTATGTAATCCTTCGTGTCACTTTTGGTTTTCTTAGGATCTAAGTCCAAATTGTATTTGCAGAAAAAAGGGTGAGAGAAATGTTCATGTTAAAGACTATTTGTGCTCTTATTGATAGATTATGTTTTGTTGCAAGAAGGGTGCCGAGTTCCAAATTCCATTAATCCCAGTGGTATGTGGGATTTTAATTCTGAAAAAAGGCCCAAAGGGATAATTCTGGTTTCTTCTGTTTGTGTGCTGAAGGAAGGTGCCAAGCCAAGCTAGATGAGCTGTAATTAACTGTGAGGAGATAAATAACCCATCTTGGAATGATAGAATAGTTGGATGTCCCCTTTCAGACTCATCCATGCAGATGGATGGGATAAGATTCTCTCCTGCTCAATTTGGCTGCAGTAGCAGTAAAAACACGTGTGAAGATTAAGAACGCTTTGCAAACCGCTGCACAATTTTTTTTTTTTCCTGTTTTTCCAGCAGCTGTCCTCAGGAGTATCAGCCCTTTCCTTTCTGTGAACACTAAATTGTTCCCACAATTTTTCATGTGAAGAAGCACAGGAAGTGAGTGGGCAATCAGCAGCAGGCATCTACAGTTAGTAAAGCATAAATGTGCATTCCGACTAAATCACAGGAAAAAATGGCTTGGTAAAGAAAAAAAACTGGCAAAAGGAAAAATGGACATGCATATAAAATAGGTGAAAAGTCATCAATGGCAACTGAATTTTTTTTTATGAAAACATTATCATTTTAACATTAAGTTCATAGTATTGGTCACCAGACCTTCAGTATAGCCATAAGTTCCCAAAACTCTTCTAGGGTTAGAAGTGGTTTTGATATGCATGTCTGTTCTTTTTTAATAGTCTAAATGTTGTATTCATAGGTTGTTCTAGCTCGCTATGTCACACTAAATAATTCCCCATAATATTTATTCACCTTATTTCCTTCTGGGTTGACTCAGCCAACTGTTTATAGTGATTAATGCTGACAGATATTAAATTTGTGTACAGAAAGTGGTATAAGAGAATTCCATTGAAGAAAACCAACTTTTGACTTCTCTGGAAAATCCCCTGTCCTGCTGCCAAGGCAGGTTGAAAACCCCCTTGTTACTAGAAATGTGCCTTAATATACATTTAGGGAGTCTTTAATGTTGGAGGAACGTGAGTTTGTGGTGACAGTACAGCAGGATCCTGTTTCCTGTTCCCTAAAGCACCCAGTACCTTATTTCCAAGGAAAAGTAGTTTCTTTCTTAAAACCAAATGATACAAAAATCTTTGGCTTCCTGTTTTTATGGACCTTCCATTTCTACAGTGCTACCAAAAGTGTCTGATCGGTGATCTGAGCTTTTTGTTGCTTTATTTGTTTCATTTAGGGGTTTTTGTGGATTTTTTTGGAGGGTTTTTTTTAATAGTCTCAATAAATACTGGCTTCAAACATGGGAGAACAGAGATTTTTTTGTGTCACCTGTCCATCAGCTGTAGGAGGAAACAAGAGGAACAGTCACTGATGTGGTTTTCCATGTTATCCAGGGTTTCATAAACAAGGTCCTAGAGGTCCCCTGAGTGTGCCATGTTTACTACAACAGACATCCCTCTCTGTCATAAGAAATTCATTTGCTGTTTGCATTAGGGATGCATACTGCCATGACTGTTCAGCTGTAATTGTCAATAATTCATCAGCCTCTAAATGTACAACAAATGTGCCTTTTCACCCATGAAAGGGCTGAAAGTCTTCATTTCCTCTCTCCCCCTTCCTGGTTCCTCTGCTTTGTGTCCCTTTTGCCCCTTTAATATGGGCAAATTATTGCTGCTGCTGCATTCCACAAGCCTTCCTTCTTTTCATGCAACGAATTCAGTTTGGATAAAGAACCATTCTGTTCGTCCTGCTGATGTCAAAAGCCACTTTAATTGCATGGAGCCTCTAGGAACAGGAATCTATAGCTTGTGCCTTGTTAAAAATAAATATATGAGATGCTTTTTTAACCCTTTTTTCCCGGGTTTGCCGCTTCAGGTGCCGGGGTTCCCCAGTTCCAGCCGATCGCGCTGAACGGTCGCATCCAGCTGCTGACAAACGGCTCCTTGCTGATTAAACATGTGCTGGAGGAAGACAGTGGATACTACCTCTGCAAGGTCAGCAATGATGTGGGAGCAGACGTCAGCAAGTCCATGTACCTCACTGTTAAAAGTAAGAACTGAAACGCTTCTCTGTGATCCAGATATTGCCATTGAGTGAAAAAAAACAATGAAAGGTTTTTACTGCACCCTCAGTTTGGAGGGAAGGGAAGGGGGTTGGGAGGGGAGAGGTTGGATTTGTTGGGTTTTGGTTTAATTTTGGCTTTTGGCTGCATGGTAGCACCTGGAAGTTAGGATGGTTAATAAGAACATTTGTTTGGTAGAGGAAGGAAAGAAAATTTGTACCAGGTCTGAAAGCTACCTCTGAGTCATGAAGAGAAAGTAAGAAAGTTGGCCAGGATTAAAAAAATAATAACAAAGGAGAAATACCCACAGCAATTTTCATAAATCTCAGAAGCTGAAAGCCATGTGGATTAAAAAGATACTTAATCAATTCTCAATATATCATAGGTGGAAAATACAGGTACAATTACTACAAGTAGATACCACAAGATATTACAACATACTCTTAAGATTTTATAGATACAGCCACAGTAATTATTTTGACTTGCCCAGGTAATATTCAGAAAATCCATCTAATTGCAGAAGCTCAACCTACCTTTCCAGGCACAAGAGACAAAAGCAGTCCAGTTTTCAAGTGCAAGTTGGCTTTAATTCCTTGAAACATCAACAAAGTTTAAAAAAGAGAGGAAATATACGGAAAAAAAAAAAAAAAAAGCTGTAGAGATAATATAGTTTCTCTCACAGGAGAAAAAAAAGAGACTGTTGACACATCAGCATGCCAAATGTTCCTGGATGACCTGTCAGACCAGTACTGAAGGAGGTTACCACACTATGTACTTTCATGTTTGTAGGGTTTTTGAAGATTTACAGAATGCTTTGAAGTTCTGGGATGCCAATTAGCTTGAAAAAGTTTTGCCCTTGAAAGTAAAAAGATTTTATTTTTTTTTTTTTCAGAAAGGAAGAAAAATAGAATTTATTTTCTATTGGAGAGTGCACTTTAGACAATTAATGTTTAGGCTGAAGGATGTAGTTTGTTGTTCAGAATTAATAACTAAGTTATTTTAAGTGTCAAAAATTTGCAAGCCCCAGTATCTCAGATGTCCCCTCCACTCTAATTTACCGTAGTGACTTCATCTCCTAAAAAACAACATGATGACCTCTCCAGCAAGGAAAATAACTGGACATTTTTTCTGCGGGCTGGTAGAAGTTCCAGCTTCTGAGGTTTGCAGAACTGGTCGTTTTTGGGCCAATCTTCAATAGCAGGAGCAAGGCACTGCTGCAATATCCTACCAAGAGCCAGCTTCCCTCTGCTTGGCAGCCGTGCACGCTGCCTGTCTGATCACTGCATGCAGTTTCATGTGTGATAAAAGAGCATCCCTTATCAAGTAAGAGCAGGAGCTTCCCTGGGGAGCCAGCTGCTGTTTGAATCTAATGAAAACCCCTCTGGCTCTGAGACAGGAGGGAGCAGCCTGTGCCCCTCACACACCCACGCTGACACCAGTCCAGCTCCAGCGTGGCTGCTGCAGAGAGCACTGGGAGGGTGTTGGGGTGTGAGTGGAAGGGGCAGAGTTTTAGCTTCCATCAAACACTCATTAAGGACAAGATGCTCTGGGGAGATGGGCTGCAGTTATGGCTGGATCCCCTCTTCTGGTGGTGTGCTTTTGGTTCATGATATTTACACCTGGTCAGGTGGACCGACTCCAATGTGAGGGCCTGGATTTGCTTTTGATCTCTCTTGTCATTCACTGTTTCCCTTTTCTGTGTGCTTATTCGGGATCCTTCATTCTCCCCTCGAGCCTGGCCCCTGGTCCTCAAGTCTAGTCCTCATCTAGATAAAAATCCTGGTTTTACTTCATGAAACTCATGGTATTCTTGATTAGTTGATCCTTCTCCACAAGGTCACCCTAAATGCCTTCTTTAGGCAGAGGCAGAGGGTGAGACCTGGCCCATGCAGTAGTTTCTGGGTGACAGAGCTGGTAAGTAATAAACAGCTTCCAAAACTTAAACAAGGAATAGCATTGATGAATATTTTTGTGGCTTCCTTGTGACGAATTGCTTTCCCATCTTCCTTCAGACTGTTTATGGGTTATCTAAGAGCAGTAGCTCAAATCTGATAGAAAAAGCAGAGTGGCTTAGATGGATTTGGATTTGACCATGAAATTAGACTGGCCTTCAGAAAGAAAAACATGGCAGCAGACCCTTCACTAATTCCTTCATTCACCTAATTCCTTCACTTCTCGTTCCTTGTGCCACAGATACCTCATGCATGCAGGTGCTAACCACTGATGGCATCACTGAACTTGGAAATAAACCCATCAGTGCACAGGAGACTCTTCTCTTCCACTTCTCACAGAAGTTTTTACCTACTCTGTTAGTAACACTGCTGGATAAAGTTTAACCTTTCATAGATTTTATTTAAAAATCTCTTAAATGAGCTGATGCTTTAGTCCTCCGGGATTTCCACTGTCACCTGTACCCAAACAAAAAGATTAGACTTTTGTGTTGACATTTGTTGTCTAAAGAGAGTAGGAAAATTTTGGTTCAGTAGTTCAGAAGTGGGCAGGATGAAAATTGATTTAATCTATTTCCATGACTTCCTACCTCTAAAATTTTTTCTTAGTGAAAACTCTGTTAAGCTATAAAACAGCATGGCTTGATTAAAAAAACTCTTAGTGCTAAGGGGGAAATTGTAATAATTCCAGATATACATTCATTTAGTGCCTCAGTGTTTGTTGAGTGACACCTTCATGTCAGAGAAACTGATCGAAATTCTCATTGTGAGACTGCATGAGAATGGAGTGCAAAGAAAGAGAAAAAGAAAAGAAAGATTAAAAAGAAAAGAAAGAGAAGAAAAGAAAGAGAAGAAAAGAAAGAGGCTGTAGCAATAACATCAGAAAAGTGAAAAGAGCAAGCTGCCAACATCAATGCTGAATCAGGAACCACAGTGCAGAAAATTTTCATTTAGCAGCTATTATCATTCTCCCTTTCTTTTCAAGGGATGGACATAAAAATCATGACCAGGGAATTTTTCTTTTCTTGTGAATCAAAGATAAGTAGTTCCCAAATTCCATATCCACCAAGACACACAATATTAGAAAGTTATGAGAGATCTGGAACAAGGAATCCAGTGCTGTCTTGAGAAATGACTCCTGGTGCTTGGCATGAGAAGACTTCTGAAGAATTTCTATAAAGGATAATGAGCCTTTAACATGAAGGGAGGAACTAAAATTATTTAAAGGTTGCCTGAGAGTCACAGGGGAAGAGATGATTGCTTAAAATGGACTGTCTGCCTGTCTTCCTCCAAATAAATGTCACACTTCCTAATTCCACTTTAGGGGCTATATATAATGTGATAGAGTGGTATCCTGAAGAAATTACCTCCTGCAAAGCAAGCTTGCATTAAGGCATGCATGTTCCTGTGTAAATAATCTGTTGGAGGCAACCATGTTAGCCCTGCCCCTTCTTAAATCTATCACTTCATTTCTCGACAGTGTGGAACCTAACAAGTTTTAATCTGATCATCAAAACATTTCCAACAAATCCTGTCTGCCAAGAAAACAGAATTGCTTCATTCACTTTCCCTTCAAATATGCTTCTTAGCTATTGGCACTATATGTGTTTAATACATAAACCTAAAGCTGTCAGTCAGATCCACAGCTCCTTCCAGCAGGAACATGCTAATCCCAGCAAATTCTTTTAATGCCAATTTACACCACTGAGGCTTTTTTTAAAAAAAAATTAAATTAAAAATTAAAAATTGTTGACTATGACAAGAGCAGATGGGATAACAGGAGAAGAGGCTGGTAAAACTGGTAAAACGTGGAACCTGTTCCTGCACCAGGTCGTGTTTCTGCTGCCTCTGCCTCTCTTGCAGTGCTGCTTGCCAATGTTGACCATGACCTCTTCTAGGCCAGATTTGTTTCTCACCATCTTCAGACAACTCTTGGAGCAAAGAGACCTCAATCAGACACACTACTGCAAAAGAAATAAAATAGAACATTGGTTACAGAGACAAATAAACCCAGAAGATGCTTATGGATGGAGACTGAATGGCGTGGAGCTCTTTTCTCCACTGCAAGCTAACAGTTGCTGCACCATATGGCTGAAGCACTGCAGCATTTGTTTATTGAGATGGATGGAAAACTCTGCCTGTGAAGCTTTATCCAGGCAGGATAAAGGGACAATTTCCATGTGACCAGGCAAATGAGTTTGTTCTGCTGCGACACCAGCAGCAAAGCCAGCAAGCTGTGATGGAGAACTCACTGTGCTCTGCTCACCAGGGTGCCTCTAAATGCTCATTTTAGTCTTTGGGAAAATAATTCCTTGCTGAGAGCACAGGAATGTTGAGATCTGCCCGACTGCTACTTTTGTTTGTGTATAAAAAGCCAATTTCTCATTAAAATGCATGTATCCCACAAGGTGTCAGGAAGGGTGGCATTGCCTGTTCTACATTTGCAAAGATAGATTATCCATGATATGTGGTAAAGGAAGCTTAAAATCACTGTCTCTAATACCTCCAAAAAACACTTGTAAGAAGGACAGCAATAATGCTATGTCAAATTCACCTGAGCCCAGTTATTTTGATATTTCTTAATCTTTCTTTGCTCCATTTTTCTCACAGTCCCATGGTCTGTAAGTACTATTTTCTGTGGAAAAACAAAACAAGACAAAAGCTCCCTTCTCTTTTTGTGTGCCCTGATTTCCTGTTTTTTCCTCCTGACATTCTGCCATCTTTTTTTCTTTTTTTAAAAAAAGGCTTTTTCATTTATTTGATTCTTCATCCCTATTTTGCAGTTACCTCAAGTAGGGTATACTTTTGTAAAATGGACAAATTTAGCCAAAATTGGTAAAAAAGTCTAGCTAGATAGCTTGCACGTGTCCTGAGAATGAAAGAGTGGGGAAAAGGCAAAGAAAACAAAAAAGGATTTCCTTGAATTGCAACTCCTCTCATGTCCCAGTCATTCCTTTCTACTGAGCTGGTGAGCTGCCCTTGCCCACCTTTGCCCTTGCCCTCATGACTGGCAGCTCTCTCCCTCTTTTACCACCAATTTCTTGGCAATCAGAGGTGAAAATTGTGTTAAAGATGAGATTATGAATGAACTGTCCACGTCCAAGTCAGTGGTGATGAACTTAATGCCTTTATGTTTTAATTTTGTGTCCTTGCCCATAGCAGGGCAGTCGGAACTCGATGATCTTTAAGGTCCATTCCAACCCAAACTCTTACACGATTCTATGACTCTAATGGTTTATTTTCATGAAATGCACAGTCTAAAAGATGCCGTGAGTGAATCCTGGAGCCAACAGAGATCTCCCTGGATGCAAGCGCTCCCTCTTGTTAACAAAACAGCCCATTTTTTACCTAATGAGGTCCTCCCACAACGAGAAAGGAACAGGGCTCTAAATGCTGTTTTCTGCCTCTTCAAACTGCTGGCACAGCTTTGATTTAGGGACTTGCACTTTAATCACCCATCATGTGTCATTACCCCGACAGGCGGCGGCAGCCGCCAGACACGAGCCCCAATAAATTGCGCCGAGAATCGCTGGAGCGATCCTTTGTTGATTTTCCTTTACAGCTATTCCATGGCAGATCAGCTGTCATAACAACACAGCGCCTCTGGCAACAGAGGGAAATTAAACATGAAGTATGTTCAAGGTAGCTGGTAGAAGGCTGGAATATCCCTTTTCTTCCCTGCCTTCAAATGCTCCCTGCTCCTCTGGGTAACGCCAAGCCCGTGGCAATTCTCTTGTAAGATAATTGCCAGATGTGCTGCAGCAAAAATACTCAAGTGGGTTTGTATGCAAATCTTTGCAATGCTCTCATTTAAGGAGAAAAGGAGAGGTAAGAACCTCTCTCTCTCTCTCTCTCTCTCTCTCTCTCTTTTTCTTTGTCTTTTCTTTTTATTTTTTAATAAATATTTTTTGAGCAAGAATATAGCAGCCCTTTTTCTTCTCTTCAAGTCTGGTTGCACAGCAATGTTACCAGCAGAAAGGTGAAGTGGATTTTTCTCCTACAAAGGGCACACAGACTCTGCTGTATTAACAGAATCATATTTATTGCGGTTTTTTGTTTGTTTTTTTTCCCCCCAAAATTGCTGTCTCTCTCAACTTTTTGATGCCTAAATGGTAACATTCAAAAGGGAGCATGGGTGAGGTTTGTTTTCAGAAGTTTTCTTTTTGGAGAAGTTTTCATAGTGGGTACAGATTATTGAGGCTTTCCTGAAAAATAATCAGTTTAAGAAAATAGTGATGATATAGTCTTTTCAAATGTCTTCACATCTTCATGGTTTTTAGAAAGCCTCATAAGAGGTTGGATTCAGAAGCTGCTGTTTTATTTTCTCCCTTTCTTGAACAGATGAGTACTATAAAATCTACAGATACTTTAGCATGTTCTCCTTCCTCAACATTAATATTTCTCGTGTCCTCTTAAATTATCACTTTATTTAGAGGTGTTATGTGGCTCTCAGATTGCAATGAACTCTGTGTCCAGGTTTGGCCAACTGGGGTCAGAAAACTCTGTGCCACAGAGATCATTTCAGATCAGGGCTGCAGCTCCTCCGTCTCTGAACACTGCTGAAACAAGACTTGAAAATAATATCTGATCTGCTCCTTCAGCTGAGATGGTGGTGTGGCAGGGATTGACACCAGCTAGACAGATAATCCATTCATAATAACCATCACTGAGAAAGGACAAATGTCATTTATTGTATTTGGCACGATTCTTCAAACCCTACTGTGCTCAGGTGAAATAAACGGTAATCCCAAAATGTTCTTAGTTGGGGGGAAATATTCTGCAAATTATTCTTACTGGTGGTTTAGAATCATAGAATCCTGAGCTGGAAGGGACCCACAAGGATCATCCAGTCCAAGCCCTGGCCCTGCACAGGACAGCCCAAGAGCTGCACCATGTGCTTGAGAGAGATTCTCCAAATGCTTCTTGAGCTTCTTGGCAGGCTTGGGGCCATGACCAGACTGGGAACCTGCTCAGTGCCCCAGCACGCTTTAGGGAAAGAACTTTTCCCTGATATCCAGCCTGAGTCTGCCCTGGATCAGATTCAGGCCTTTTCCTTGAGTCTTTTCGCTGTTCACAATTCCTCTGCCCAGGGCACAAGTTGTGCCTCCTGTGCAGGGGGAATTGCTGGGCTCAGCCCCTGCCCGTGGCTCTGGTGCCATTGCTGGGCCTGGAGCAGAGCCTGGGCCTGCTCTGCCCCTCCTGCACCCAGGGACAGCCAGGGATGGACAGGGACAGCCAGGGATGGACAGGGACAGCCAGGGATGGACAGGGATGGACAGGGATGGACAGGGATGGACAGGGACAGCCAGGGATGGACAGGGATGGACAGGGATGGACAGGGACAGCCAGGGATGGACAGGGATGGACAGGGATGGACAGGGACAGCCAGGGATGGACAGGGATGGACAAGGATGGACAGGGATGGACAGGAACACCCAGGGACAGCCAGGCACAGCCAGGGCTGAGGCCCCTCTCAGCTGGGGCTCCTCTCCAGGCTGAGCAGCCCCAGCTCCCTCAGCCTTTCCTGGGCACGGAGATGCTCCAGGCCCTTCCTCAGCTCCAGAAGCTCCTGTCCCTGCTGTGCTGAGGAGAGCACAATAATTACATTTGGACATTTATCCCAGAAATTCTTGTCAGAACACACTACTCTTACAGAAGAAAAATTTTTTAAAATATATTTATTTCTGATGTTTTCTTAAAATTACAGAGGGGCTCAATATCTCAGAGTCAGCTGCACAAAATAATTCTTAATACAAATAGTGTTAGGACAGTGTTCTCGAAGTTATTTACTTTTTCCTTCAATTCCTGTGGTACAGGAGTAGTGACTAATCACTAACCACAATCAACTGTTGATGTTTACTGGTTCATTGGAATCAAATGAGATTCAAATGCAGCATGGATATAGACTCACAGTTCTGATTTTTCTTGAATATTTACCTTCAGGGACATTTAATGCTTAGATTTGTATATTCACCTGGATTTTCATGCTACTAAACCTACTAATTTTTCTGAGTAATATTTTAAAATACAAATGCTGCTGTGAATACATTAGTTTCATTTGTGAGGTGGGAGTTGTTTGCAGTGTGTTTGATGGGTTTAATATTGGCTTCTGGGGGAGGAAGTGAATGCAGGATCTATTGCAGCTTATTTTTATATTTGCAATGTCATCAAAAGTTGGGTCTATGTCATGCTAACAAAGATTAATTAAACTTAAATCAAGATATCATTGTAAAGCAATATTAGGATGTAAATTACTTTAGTATGTACACATGTACAGTACACATGACTAGTTCCACTTCAAAAAAACTCTCACAGTATTTTCCTTTCCCTTTCCCTTTCCCTTTCCCTTTCCCTTTCCCTTTCCCTTTCCCTTTCCCTTTCCCTTTCCCTTTCCCTTTCCCTTTCCCTTTCCCTTTCCCTTTCCCTTTCCCTTTCCCTTTCCCTTTCCCTTTCCCTTTTCTCCTTTTTATTTTCCTTTTCCTTTTCTCCTTTTTCTTTTCCTTTACCTTTTTCCTTTTTCCTTTTCCTTTTTCCTTTTCTCCTTTTTCTTTTCCTTTTCCTTTTCTTCTTCCCAATCTCTTTTTGTCTGTGTCAGTCTTGCTAGTTTTAAGGTACATCTCATCTAGAAAGCAGTGTTGTTCCAGCAGGACAAAGCCTTAGAACTCCCCATTATTATTTTGATATGAGTTTAGGACCTGCAGAATTCTCTCTGAGCAGCCTAAATAGAGGGCAGAGTCTTAAATTATATTTCTTCTTATATATCAGCTTCTTCTGCAGGTTGAATTATTTAGTCACTGTCTTTTTCAGTAAAAAGCCTAAATTTCAAAAGGTTATTCATTCTTTTTTAAATTATTGAATGTTGTCACAGGACCTGCATCATAATTCTTTATAGTTTTTATTTTGTTTATTTATTTATTAATATTGTTTATCCTTATCTTTAATTTGAAGAATAGAAAACCTAAACTGAGTTGTAACAAAAATAGCAATAACTATTTCACAATATCTGAATATGTGGTATATAAACTACATTTGAGTATCAAGTGACATCAAGAGTCAGCTACATTTTCCTGTATACTTCTCCTGCAAAAGAAAATTGTAAGAAAGGTAGTTTATATGCAAATATTTAATGCTTTGGATAAGAGTTTATATCTTTAAAAAAATAATATAACATGCCACTATTAGCCAAAGATGATCTCTTACAGCTGCTTCCATGATTGCAACTTTAAGCTTTTTTTTTTTAAGGAAAGCAATTTTGCCTTTTTTTTTTCTTTTTTTTTTGGTAGCATTTTCTTTTCATCCTCAAAACAGTTTTTCAGAAATTGTGCAGTGGATTTGTTCACATCCCTCTGTGAAAATCCTACAGTGGTGCTCAGTGTGAGCACAGAGTCTGTGACAATCAACATAAACAAAAATTACATTTATATCACAAAAGGAATAGAAATGCAAGGTAGGAAGAGGAGCTGCCTGCAAGCTGGAGATGCTGCACTCAAGGCAATTTAAGGCAGTGCTTCCCACCCCTCTTCCTGCCGTGCATGTCAGGTGCAATCAGAAGAAAGGATTTGCAAATGCAGATTTTTTTATCTTTCAGCAATCTGTTTGCTTTGTGGGAAACAGATTTCCTTCACCCCATCACCCTCCCTGACCCCTGGGATTCACCCAGAGCATCAGCATGTGAGCTCCCATCCCACTGCACGTTCAAATATTTGTAGGGTACGTGATGCTTGAACAAATCTGAATATGTTGCTTTTCTCTTTCTTGAGAAAAAAGAAAATAAGAAAAAGGAAGTGTCCACTTCTGGCCACAGCAATTGATTTCTGAGTGTCTTCACAGTATAGATAACTAAAGAAGCATGGCTCCATTTTTAGATAAATCTTATTAGAATCCTGCAGGGCTGAGGAATGAATCGATTTGGTCTGTCAAACCAGGAGATAATGAAAGAATGAGCTCTTACTGTTGGCCTAATTACTTATGATTAATCTAACCCCATCCATTTTTTTTAACTGTCTCCATTAGGCCACAGAATAATTACTCTTACATCCAATTTTTGTTTTCTTTTCCAATTATGAGTTGGAATATTTGATCATGTAGGAACTGTGTTGTCCAGGCAGTTAGGTGTCTTTGTGACAATAATTTTAGATTCTCTATCATCAATTATTTGGTGTTTAATTTCCACCTGAACAAATTCCTGACCAGGCAAAGCAATGTTTTGTAATTTTGTGGACATAGGTGTGCACAGCACCAAATTCAGAAAGGAGAAACAATCCTTCAGGAAGGGAATAAATTTTAAAGCTCCAACCACTATTCTTGACTTGTGAAAGAGGTTTTTCCTTTAAAATTCCCTTGGACAAGGTGATGTGTTCTCAGGTGATGGTGGGAGTGGCCCAGGGTGTGCAGGGATTGGCAGTGACACTTAAACTCCCTGCTTTTACAAATGAAACTTTTGCTAAAAATTTTCTAATGATAAATGATAAAAATACCATTTTGCAAAAAATGCTATTAGGCTGTAAAAGATCTCTTGCTGTGTTTGATCTATGGAAATGAAAGGCCTCAATTACCAATATTTCTGTGTCCATGTGAATGAATGTGTGGCCACTCCCAACACAGAAATACGGAATTATGGAATGACTTGGATTCTGGGGATGATTCAGTGAAATTTAACCCCTAAAGTTATATCAACCTAAAAAACTGCATCTTAAATACTTTGCTCTTACAGCCATTTTTTAATCAGAGCCCTGCTTTATAGAAGGAGTCTGCACAGTTGTCTGTCATGTAATCAGTGGTGTGTTGAAGGATGCTTAGCAAAGGGGATGGCTATTTAGGAAATTAAACCAAGGTTGCTTAGATCTGGTTTAGGTTTGGGAGTTCTGCTGTTGTTGTCTTCAAATTTGGCTTAAACTTTTAAGAAAAAGTCCTCCAGCAAAAGTTTTAATCCTTTGGGAATGAATGGTAAAGCAGCAGCTGATGTCAAATGCCTGGCTTTCCATCAGCACTGCAAGTTCTCTCAGTTCTGTTTCCCCATCCTGAACTTTTCTCATGTTAAAATAAATTAAAATCACATCATCAGTGGCCTAACAGGAACATTTTTCTACCAATAGACATGCCATATTGATAGATAAGCAGCTGAGAAACAATCCTGTCCTCTTGCTTCCATTTCTTTCCTTGCAAAGGGCAAAGGATTCAAGGAATCTAATGTCATTTCTGAAAGTGAGATGGTATAAACTTGTGATCCAAAAATCAGAAAGAGACAGAAAATGGAACTATTGCATAAATCCATTTTGCTGCAAATCATCACAGCAGAAGAAAGAGCATCTGCCAGATGATTATTTTTCCTGGCTTTTAATTACTAGCCATTGATTTGGGTAATTGCCCACATGTACACACACAATAGTGCAGCAAGATCTCACTTCTGCAGTCTTATCTCAAAGCTGGCTTTTAAAATGAGTGCCTATTGCTGTAAGTGCTCTGCAAGAAAGCAGCAATATGCCCTGGTTTTGTCTCTACTTTGCAATGCAACCTAAATGTTGCATTTACAACTGGAACAAGCTGGCTTTTTGCCACGCACTTACAGCCATAAACCCACACTCTGAGCAAGGCAAATCTCCTGCTATCAGATTTTTAAGTGGTGACTTGCCGAGCTGGAATAAGGGAGAACAGATTTTCCATAAGTGGTTGCATATTGTTGTGGAAAATCCAATTACCACTTGCTAAATGCCCAGGTCTGAGATTTAAATAAGAGCTAAATGAAGTGCCTGGCTTTTAAGGAAAATGGGAATGCACCTGAACAGTGAGGAAGACCATTTCAGGAGAGCACAGTAATCCCTGGGTGCCCTCAGGAGTTTTTGCTGATTCCCTGTAGCAGCTATGGTTGTTCCCAGTCCTATTTCAGGGAACTCCCCAGTGAAGAGACTCCTGTGAATGAGGACTTGTGAGTTTTATTTGCATATATAATGAAAATAATGCATTGCACAGAGGTGCTAGCTCTCTCCCTTTGGGCTCTTAAACCTTTCAGTGTGGAAGACCTCCCAAAACTGCTTCAAGAGGTATTCAAAAACTGAGAAAGAAGAGAACAGCCTGGCCAGAAGGAAAAGGCTGGCACAAGCACTATTTAGCTTGGATAGGATGGCTTTTTCCTTATCTATGATCTGCTTTTACTCCCTGTTACCTGCTTATTTCACCTGTCAAGGTCCAAGAGCAGAATAAACCAGCCTCTCTTCTGAATGAGGGGGCTCAAATGTACAAACCAGGGGCTTGGCAGCTGCTGGCCTGTGCTGGGTGTCCCAGTGTCTGCTGAGCCTGGGGGATAGGCAGAGTAATTACCTGACAATTAAAGAGGTTCAATTTCCTCTCATTTGCTGTAGGGTTTGTAGGCCTGAGCAGTTCCCAATGTCTTGCTGACAACCAGCAGGCCCTTCAGATGTTACAAATGTGGTTTTTTAATATAAATATACACATGTAATCTGCTGCATTTCCCAAGAAGTTCCTTAGATCTTGTCCATATTCAAGATTCCTTTTTCCTTTGCTGATTATTCCAGCTTATTCCAATGGCATCATGGCTTAGATGTATAACTATAAACTTCTCACATGGACACTGTTTCTGGAGCAAGAGTTGACTTTTCGCAGCTTAGTTACAATTACTTCCAAAAGCAGGAGACAGGAGAACAGAGAGATGAAGCCCAAAACATAAACCTGAAGCAAAATTTTGCTTCACCTCTTGAGTTAGAGCGAGCTGAACCTGAGAAATGCAGGATCTTGGAAGCACCAGGGATTTAACTTGGGGCCATCCAGGGATATTTTAGCTCAGAATGCACAGGAGTTTGAGTGCTTTTAAGGGATCTGTCACACACTCCCAGCTTGCTTACACCAAGGCAGCTCAGCCTGACAGTGCATTTTCCTATTTCTCATGCACAGTGATATAAAATAACCCAGGGAAGTGTTTCAAAGATGCTGAAATGTGAGTGAACTTGAGGAGCTCCACTCTCATATGAGCATAAATTGCTTTCATACCCAGAAAAGGGGAAGTCAGAATATAGCAAGTGTTATCAACCATCCAACTGGCTTGAGTCAAGGGTATCTGCACTCCTTTTTGTCTCTCCCCATAAAACAAGTGGGTTTTTTTCCCTTCCCTTCCCTTCCCTTCCCTTCCCTTCCCTTCCCTTCCCTTCCCTTCCCTTCCCTTCCCTTCCCTTCCCTTCCCTTCCCTTCCCTTCCCTTCCCTTCCCTTCCCTTCCCTTCCCTTCCCTTCCCTTCCCTTCCCTTCCCTTCCCTTCCCTTCCCTTCCCTTCCCTTCCCTTCCCTTCCCTTCCCTTCCCTTCCCTTCCCTTCCCTTCCCTTCCCTTCCCTTCCCTTCCCTTCCCTTCCCTTCCCTTCCCTTCCCTTCCCTTCCCTTCCCTTCCCTTCCCTTCCCTTCCCTTCCCTGTAAAATGCTCTAATTTACTATTCCTGAAATTATTGCTCTAATTTACTATTCCTGAAATTCTGACTTTGCTTTTCTTGACTTTTAAAATATTTTGTAGCTTGCATCATGAAAATACATGTTGTTATTTTATTTACTTTAACTAAAAAAAAAAATCTACTGCACCCTGAATTAGACGCAGTGATGATTATTCTGGAGGTGAAATGTGAGAAGGGCTACTAAGTACACCCATGTTTAGTGTTTCAAGCCTCAGAGCAAAGTTAATGGTGCATATAAATAATTATTTGTGCAATATACTCATAACCCATATGGTCACTCTACGGAAATTCTATGTGAAGTCACAGAGATTGCCTTTGCAGGGTTCTGAAACAGCTGGACAGGAGGGGTGTGCTTGGGTCCTCTGGACTGCTGTCCACAGAGAGAAGGAACAAACAGGATGCAGCAGCATCTCTTAAAAAAACCCACTTTGATGATTTTGTTTTGATAATATCCCACCACCTCTCTTCTGGAAACATCTGGAGTGCATCTTTGAACCCCATCCAGAATTTAGGCTTTGGGAGGAGCAGCTCAGCTCATGGTTCCCTGGCTCCCTCCTGCCCTGCTTTCATCTTTCTGGAGGATCCAGCATGATCCATCTTTCATCAGTTGCAGATTTTCTGCACAACAAAGACCATTTTCAAACATCTTCCCAGGGATCCAGTCTCATCATAATTTCTCTAGACACATTGTAGGCAGCTTTCCTGAGGACTCTATCTGTGGCAGGTTGGAAATTTCATTTACCCACGGCTATTTTTGTGTGGCTGCTCCTGCATGCAAATATCTCTGTGAAAATGTTTTCCATTCCCAAACAGAACCTTCTGAAAATCCGAGTAACACAAAAATATCTACGTGCAATTTGTGTTGCCTCAAGGGAGAGGAGTGGATTATCAGGCTTGAAAGCAAATTTTGGCAGTCTGAATATATATTTTTTTCTTGGGAAGCTCTATGCAGTGAGAATTGAGATTGTGGTGACATTACACCTAAAGCATGGCAGGACTTGTATCAGGACACTGAACCATCAAATAAATTGGCAAAAATATGATGGCAAAAATCTGTGAGAAAGCAGAGAGGGACAATTCATCAGGAACTGGAGTGACAGGACAAGGGGGAATGGGTACAAACTGGAAAAGGGGAATAACAGCTTAGATATGAGAGCAAAATTTTTTACTGTGAGCTTGGTGAGGCCCTGGCACAGGGTGGCCAGAGAAGCTGCCCCTGAATCCCTGGCAGTGCCCAAGGCCAGGCTGGACATTGGGAGCAGCTGGGACAGTGGGAGGTGTCCCTGCCATGGCAGGGCTGGCACTGGATGATCTTTAAGGTCCCTTCCAACAAAACCACTCTGTGATTCTGTGATTCTTACATAAAAAATGCTTCACTTATCTGAGCTGCCTTTGTGACAGTCTGCTTTCTATGCAGACAAGGATGCAAGGAGAGTGTTTTCTGTCTTGGAGCTGCAGGAGCAGGAGGGGACAGCCTGAGCTGCAGAGGTTTGCTCTCCACGTCTCCAGCCCCATTATTTCACTGTGCACACTGATGAACTGTAATTGTTTCCTGGCTCCCGTTGGTAGGAGATCGGGTGACAAAGGGGTTTGGAGCACTGCTAGGTTCCTGTTTCTCTCACTGATCTCTATTAGAACAATCATTATGATAATGATTCTAATCCAAGCTTCTGTAATATAACTGAGAAATAAATGCTTCTTGGTTAATATGCCTCAATTAACGGGTCACCCAGCATAGCTGCAGCAGGTTGCAAGTAAGTAGCTTTCAGGATCTGAGCCCAAATGATTATAGGTTTTCTTTCCCTTTTTAGATGAAATGGATTCATAAGCCTTACTCAAATGAATCGCTCTTGTAGTCATTAATTATAGTATACACATGTTAATGACATCATTATCAGGAGATAACATAATGTCCCAAGGACCACGTGCTACAGTTGTTTCCTGTGCAAACAATTGTGCTTGATAACACAGCCTGTCACAAAATGTCAAAAGAAACCACATGGTGTTTCAAAATGATTGTGAAATTATCATGTGTCACAGCTATGTGTATCATAAAAAATACCACCACGACAGAATTTTTCATTAGCTCTTGAGGGATACTGAAGAGAACAAATAATTAATATCTTGAACATCTCAAGTGCAGCACATAATGCAGCACTGAACTGTTTAAAGCATATCCTGTGACTGAATTAAAGTGCATTAGTCATGAATTCAGGATATGCACAGTAATAGGCAATATAAAGCACCTTGGGAGATTTTATTTTCTCTTATTTATCAAAAATAGACAGAAAGGAATTACTCCTTCTAATATCTTACAGTTTACTTCTTTAGCACCTCCCTTTCAGCTTGAGTGAGGATTTCGTATTAAGACTGTAAGAAACTTGCCAGTCTAACTCTTATTTTAGCAAATTAAATCCTGCTCAAGTTAAAGTCAGAGCCAAAGTTCCTCAAGGCCTCTGTGGGAACAGAATTTCAATCCCAAGGCCTCTTTTGAGAAATCTCATTTTCATCCTTTCCATGATGCAGCAAAAATTTCAAGCCCCTGGGCAGCCTGTGGGTTTTGCTGCAGACAGAATAGCAGAGCTAAGTCAGAGTTCAGGACTGAACTCCCCCTTTTTGCCATCCATGGATTTTGGCAGCGTTACCATCTTCTGCAGTTTTCCTCCTGAACTCCGTGGATTTTCCTCCTCAACTCAAGTGGTGATTTATTGGGCAATATATTTTTTGTTTTCCTGTTTTTCTTTCACCACCGAACTGCAAAACATAATTATTCTCCTGCTGGAAGGAAGCTGTGCAAAATCATTGCCCAGAGCCACGGGGTTCTGCAGGCACAGAAAGGTGGAACAGTTCTCCCCAGGACAGCAAAGGCTGCTTCTAACAGAGATGCCAGAAGTTTTCCTCCTCCAGGGCTGTCTCCTCTGTAGGGTTATGTGGGACCTGCTGGCAAACAGCTCCCTCAAAGACCCATCAACACCCTCACCTCCAGAGCTGTGCTTTGGGGAACCCACAAGACTCTGTTTCCAGATGCTCTGATGGTAACTATAATACTGCTTTAGTCATGCAGCAATTAGCAATTTAGTAATTAGCCATCAGCAGCACTGCAGACAAAGGGAGATAGCCAAACTTTTCTCCATCAAGAGTTTGTCCCTGTGCCCTGCTCAGGTGAGACCCCAGCCCTGGGGCCAGCCCAGGGAGCAGCTGGAGCTGCTGGAGAGAGCCCAGAGGAGGCTCCAGGATGAGCAGAGGGATGGAGCAGCTCTGCTGGCAGCAAAGGCTGGCCCAGCTGCCATTGTTCAGCCTGGCCAGGAGAAGCTTTGGGCTGAGCTCAGGGTGGCCTTGCAGGGCCTGAAGGAGCCCCAGGAAAGCTGCAGAGAGACAATTGCCAAGGGCTGCAGGGCCAGGAGCCAGTCTGTAAAGGAACATCTTAGTTTACATGTTTGGACTTTGTGGTTCTAAGTGATCCCAAAGGAGAAAGAGAAAACCATCTCAGAGGCTGATTTTGAATTATATCTTTCCTTACCAGTAATAATGGCATGGGAATTCTTGACAGATGACTTGGTTTTACATTTCCAGAGAGGACTCAGTAAGATTAAATAAGGATTCAGATGCCTCTCTTTCTTCACCTGGAGTTCCAAACCTTCCAGTGCTCCCTACACAAGTCATTACTCAGGTTTACAGTGTTGCAGTTACCAGCTCGCTCAGCCCTGGAACACACAATAATAAATTACCAGTGACCCTTTTTTCACCTCTTTGCCTTAAATTCCCATTCCTGCAAAGAACACCACCCAATTAAACACCACAACAGGGGCTTTCTCAGGCAGGAGGGGGAGATGCCTCCTGACATTACCAGAATTTATTCTGGCAAAATCTGAGGCAAGGAAGAGCCTGGAGGCAGAGGTAGAAGAGACCAGTGAGATTTATGAGAGACTGGCAGAGCTGGCAATAGAAATTGGAAGAGTTACTGGAGCTGCCAGCAACTTTGCAATCTTCAGGACAGAAAATCAAAGGATTATTATTTGTTAGCAGCAGTATTAAAAATGTATTTAACTGACAGAGGGCTGAGAAGGCTTTTCCTTTCTTCAGCGCTGCAGATTTGGTTGCATTTATATATATATATATATATATATATAAACATTTTTTTACAGTTCACCAGAGCTCAGCTTCTTAATGAGCTGTTCTTTTTAATACCAATTCTGGGCACTCTGTTGATGCTGCTCATACAGAGCAACTGAATCAAGAACAGAGCATAAATACAGGGGCATTTCAGGAACTACACACTTTAAGATGCTTCCAAGTTATCCTTGGAAAATCTTTGTGAAGTATGAGTTTAAATAAATGAAATTACCCCAAAAGACAGCGAACATACCCCACATATTATCTGAGGAATGATTTACTGTGGAGACAATCAGGGCATATTTTTAGGAAGACTTCTATAGCATTCAGGGATGTTCAGCAACTCTGCAAAGTCACTTAAACACTTAAAAATAAGTGAAGGAACACAACATCTGTCAAAGAAGGTGGGAGGTAACAGTCTAGAAATCCTTAATTTTGACACAGAAAAAGTGTAAAATGAGAATATCCAACGTTGCATTCATCAAGGACTAGTGAAAGGATTTCTTTTCCTTTCATTTACAATTTTCTAGCCCAGTGCATCATCAAAAATAAGGCAAAAATAGAAGTAGCATCATTCACCAACTTCATAACCTTGAGTACCGTGTAGTCCCCCCACTAAAGAACTTCTCCTGTGGGGAAACATTTGTGTAATTAAACAATATCACATCAAACATGATCACAAAAGTCTCGCTGGAGATGTCTCAAGATACTGAAATTTTGGATGCTTGAATTTGCAATTTAAATCTTCTTTTCTTAAAATCCACAGAAATTAATCCAGAGGAGACACCTTATTGTTATATATATATATATATATATATATATTGTTATATATATATATATATATATATATATATATATATATATATATATATTTCTATATATACATATAAATATATTTATATTTATATATATATATATATATATAAATATATATATATATTTATTTTTTTTTCTTCATAAGGCAACCAGTAGATGAGAGATTTAATTGGAGGTATTTTCCAACCTAGATGATTGTGATGCAGTAGAGCCTCAGTAGTTACTCCTGAAAATAGACTTCTGTAATTCAAATTGCAGGATTCCATACCAAAGGGAGATGGAACAAACTCTTTTAGACAATTCTTGCATCTGGAAACTCAGACAGAGCATTTGAGCAGTCCCCTATTTTCCTTCCTAGGAACTGAGAGGGCAAAACCTGATGTCCACATCATCAGGAGTGAAGTTGCTCAATGTTATCAGTGACCCTTTTATTGGAGGGAAAAGAAGGAAAAGAAAACAAATTGGGCTGGAGAAACTGCTTTTTTCACCCTTTTCTTTGCACAAGTGGTTGAAATGCTGGGAATTTGTCCCAGTTTGGAGTTGTAGTTGCAGCTGCTTTGACAGTGGCAGCATCTTCCTTTTTAGAACATTCATATCCAGTTATTAGTTTGGCATCCTGCTGATACTGTTATTACTTCGATTTATCTTACTGGTAAGGAAAGTTTAAAAGTCACATCATTTTCCAGCGTTTTTCCACTGTGAATTCCCAGTGAAACTCTGTAGGACAAAGGTGCAGCACTTCAACAACGAGAGATTTTTCATGCTAAATTCCAAAGGACAGACAGATTTTCCATCACTCAGGAGAGAGCAGAAACACAGGAGCTTCTCAAGATTGAATCTCAGGATGATTTTTTCCCAAATCTTAGGTAATATGATCAATTTTTCACTGCAGCTAGAGAAAAGGGGTTGATTAGAGGAGTTGTTTGCAAAGGAGGAGCAGCGTGGATGTACAACACGAGACCATCCTGCCCATCACTCCTGCACTCTCTTTTTAGCAAAAAAACACAAGAAATGGTGAAACTCATTAAATAAGAAGCTGACTAGAAGATAACTCTAAGTGAAAACTTTGCTTCATGATGAATAAGGAAGTTTCTACCTTTGCTTCAGTACCACAGCCTTCTGTTTTATATTTCATTTGTCAAAACTATTCCTTCAGTTCCTCAGAGAATTAAAATTTGGGAATGTATTTGCAGGTGACCACCAGGAAATCTGTGTCACTTAGAGTGATTTCAGCTTGCATGAATTTGGATGGTTTTGCCAGTATTATTTGGCTGAAAAAAAAGGACTCAGTTTTGAGACTTCTCATCAGTTTTCATAGCTTTTTCTTTTTTCCTTTTCTGCCAAAATATGCATTTTTAGAGATGTTTTGAGCATGTTGGTTTGATTTTTGAATGCTGAGCTAATAAAGCCTTCTCAGAAACACCTTTTGTCACAGACCACATTCTCATAAAAAAAGTTTTGGTTTAAAGAAATTATCTGTTCTCTAAATATAAAATAACTTACAGTTCAAAGCCTCAACAGGATTGGTTCTAAAAACCTTTCTACCAACTTATAAGAAACTCTAAAATGTATCATAAAAAAAGCAATAAAATTTGAACATAAAATCCCCCTGGGGATGTGACTATTAAGGCTGTTATGGAGTGTAAAAACTCACACTATACCTTTGTCATTATTCTTTTTATAATGAAATATAATTTAAAACGCTCAAAAAACAAAACCCAGAATGACCAAATTAGCCCTTAAACCTCTTGGATTTCCTAAGGCCAAATGAAGATAATTTAATAATTGAGGTACAAAGCTTAGATCTAAGCACAGATTTTGTGTTTGTGTGTTTCAAGAATCTGATTAATAAAGAACCACTTGACAATGTGACAAAAACAAAAAATCAGAGATGCATTTTCATATTGCCCTTGTAACCAGAAGCTTCATTTATCACACTCAGCATTTGTCATCTACAATATGTCAAACCTTGCTTGGAAACACAACTTTCTTCTTCCATTTCTGGTGGTTACATTATCAGCAGTGCCATTTTGGCCTCTGCTTTTGGGCACATGGAAGAATGGGAGTTCCTATTCCCTTAAAACACAATTTAAGGGGGGAAAAAGAATTATAAACCAAGTCCTTTGAACTCCTTGTAACGTGGGAAAGGACCGTGGAGGAAAGTGACCCCCAGCCCTGTGCCACACTCTGTCCAGGAGATGGATGGCTATAATTTACTCCTGCCTCAAACACAAGTATTTATGGTGCCTCCCCTTGGCTGAGGGGTAAAAATGGTCTCCAGAGAAACAGACACATTTCTTTTTAAGAGCATATTGAAAAGAGGGATGAGTGGGGCAGCTGAAAGTCAAGGGAAGGAGACAATGAGGGTAGCTTTGTCCTTTTTTTTTTCCCCCAGGTAATAAAATAATTCTCCTTGTTTGCCTTTGTGTAAAATATTTAGTATTTTTTTTCCTGTTTTTTTTTTTTTACTCACTCACACACATGTGCCTGTGCATGTGCAGGCACAAAAACATCTTGACCTAAGTTATAGAGGTGATAAATCTCCTGTGCAGCAAAGTACTGTCAACATCAGCACTGTAAAATTTAGCTTTAAAACTCCTTTTCAGCTGTTCTCTGGCTCACAGCTGGATGAGCACATTGGCAGCTCTGAATGAGATAAAATAACTATAATCCAGGTTCAAATTAGGGTCCTCTTCCTCTGGCCTCAGACGTTTGGGCTCTGGAGCCAAATTATCAGCCACTGCTTTTGTCTGCAAGTGTTAACAATTCAGTGAAACAATCCCAAAATACTCAGCACATAAGGCCTAGAATTCAGATTTCATAAAACACTGCAATGGCACAATAACAAAGAATGTAAAAATCACAACAAATTCCTAAGGAAGGTTCCTAATTTTAGATTTCATAAAAGTGAGACTTGCCCTTTCTGATTTTTTTTTTATGGGTGATTGTGTCTCAAAAAGTATTACCTTTAATATCTTTATGAATATTGTGCTTCTCTAAGCCCTCTTTGTTTCCCTTTGCTAGTAATTCCCTCTTTCCATGAGACAGGTATTAATAAATGGTTAAATACACCAGTTACCCATCAGCTTTTCCTAGGCTCTGCAGCCTTTAGGATGGTTCCCCACTCTTCTTGAAATTTTCTGCTTTTATTGAGATTTGCTTCCCCTCTAGAAACTCGTGGTCTGCTGAGCAGTAAGAGTAGAAACCAGATTATATAGAGGAAAAGAAAAAAAAAGATTGAGAATTAGGGTTTTGCTTTTGCAGAAACAAGCAGACCAAGGTGATCAGACTATTCCCCAAATGGTCTCTCTAAAAAGAGGGAGAATTTTTACTGGATAAACCAGATAAAATTAAAATAAATATATTCAGAGCTTTTTATTAGGATCTTATTCTCCCTCGTCTAATCTCCTTTCCTGTCTCTCCTGGGTTTGTAGCATTTATTAACATTCTGAATCTCTTTAGTTGAGAGAATTTGGAGTTTGAGATCACACATTTTCATTTGATTTCCTTGACTTTAAGCTGGACTTCTGAAGGATGGTTGCAAAAGTCTGCTCAGCTCACCCTGATGTCCTTTCATCATCAACAAGAAGGTGTTTGTCATCTTTAAGATCAGTGACCCTCTGGAATGCCTTTTTTTGTCTCCTCAATGTCCACTACAGAAATAGTCCTTAATTTTTAGCCACCTCAAGACCAGTTGTGGTGAGGCACTGATGGGTTTCATGACCATGCTTGACCCCTGTGTCCAGGTGAATGCTTTAAAATATTCACCCAATGCAACAACACCTCTCTGTCGGTGTAAATATACAGAATATATATATATTAATCTCAGTTATGCTAATAAACTCATATAGAGAATGGCTGATAAATATAGAGAGAGTTGTATCTTGCTGATTTAAATACATTTGATGTGATGTTCCTGCCATCACAGCATCAGATGATCTTGGTCTATCTGCAACTATGTAGAAAATAAAATTATAATTCCCTTTGAACAGCTAGAGGAGACTGGTTCTACCAAAGCCCTCTTTCTTATACATCAGCAGATAGTATTTCATGGCTTTTTAGCTCAGAACTGAGCTGTTATAGACCCAGGTCACCGTGCTTAAAAGTATATTTACTTGCATGAGTGAGCAGTGAATGAAAACCATTAATGTCCCAGCATGCCCCACTCCCCAATTCTCATTTTTGTTGGAGCCAGAGTTTCTTCTTCGTGTGTTTCTGCTTCATTTAAACCTGTCAATACCCCAATTAATGTTTGCTTCTCTTCCCCAGGGAGGGACATTTACACATGTCACTTCACAGCCTCCCAAATATAATAGACTTACAGAAGCTGCTGGGTCATAAAATAAAGCCTGATTAAAGCTTGGGCTTTCCAGTGACTTTCTGCTTTTTTTTTTGTTTGTTTTGTTTTTCCATTTAAACTTATAAACTGTTCTGGTGATTTTAATGAAAGGAGACAAATAGAATATTTAAAGCATAAAAACTTGTTAAAAAAAAAGCAAAACAAACAAAAAACCTCACTCTCCCGTGGGATTCCACAGTCTCTGTTTTTAGCTGATTTGCATTCAGTAAGTCACCAAAAATTAGAGTGCTGTGCTTTACAATTATGATAGCTGTAACCCTCTCATTTCACATTAAAACTTGATGCCATCTTGATGGCAGAGTGAATTCAATTTAAGATCAAAGCATTGGAGAAGTTATCTAAAATTATGTATTGCTAGTTTTAACTATTTAACATCCCTGCTCTTTCCAGCCTGGCTTTTATAACAGGCTGATGAAAGATCCTAATTGATTTGGAATAGAAAGTGGCCCAAGGAATTTGTAATTAATGGAGATGTGTTTCTGGTGCTGATTTTTAGGCATCCACACTTCCCAACAATGTCAACGGTGCTAAAACTAATACTGTCCATAAATTTCTTCTGAGGGAAGATGATCTTTGTCTAAGTCTTTAGAATCAAAATTACATACATGGTAATATATTGGTTTTTTGCTCACTAATTTTTGTTTTGACAATTAGCCAAGCTTGGATGAGACTGAGTACTCAGGGCCTGATGTGAGTTCCCACAGTTTGTAACTAATTTCCACAGGCTTTTACTACAGGTGACTTCAGGGGACAAAGCTTTCAGCTTTTCATCCCCCATTCCCTTCCCCTTGCTTACTGGGAAGTGCAGCTGGACAAAATGGGAACAGAAGAATGGAAAAGCAAGAGAAAGTCACATTCATTTCAGAACCATGTCAAAGTCAAAGGAAGGAGTGAGAAATAGCAGCAGCTTCTGGTCTCCTGTGTATCATCAGTTTGCACTGTACAAACACAGAACTAATGCAAGGAAAGACCTCAGGAATAGGAAAGAATTGCCTTTGTGATTTGAGGGAAAAGCCCTTTTTTTATTTTATTAATGTGTCTTTTGGTTCAAATTCATAGTTGTCATGCAAAATAAATCAACTTCTCTTCCTCTAATGTGACCTGAAACCACTTGTGAGTGAATAAGATATGAACCCTAAATGTTCACAGCCTTTGCCCTGACACATTCAATCAGATCAGGAGCTGCTGAGGACTCAGGATATCATTGCCATTTTATTCAAGCTCAGCATCAAACCAGGCCTGCTCAAGCTTGGCAACACATCTTGGAATAGTATTTATAATCATAGTTAACTTCCTTTCTACCAGGGGAATAGTTGGCTGAAATGCTATTTTAAGATGTACAGAATCCATATTCATTCACACTCAGTATTTATTTATTTTTAGATTTTTTTTTTCCCCAAAGATTACTTTGTATGGGTGTCCTAGTAATTCAGTTTTTACAAACCACTGAGTGTCTTGGTTTGAGATGGGATTTGTAATGCAAACTTATGAAGCTGGGACAGGACCTGCCATGCCTGTGCTTAATTTCCCTTTTTATACACAGCAGTGCTGGTTTTTATACTTTTCTGGCAGAAAATTATTTTGCTAATAGAACTGCTAATGAATCTCTTTCCTTTTGTCCAGCAATTCATTTGTATAAAAAAGCTACTGGTCTTCCTTTAGGGCAGGTTAGGGGTAGAAGGTAATTTGCTTTGTTCAGTTTTATTTTAAAAATATTTTCAGGAATATATTTATTAACAAATTTTTGGAGTGTATCTCCTATACCCTACAGACTCCTTAAACTAAAGCTGAGTAAATAATTCAATCTGTCATGTGAATTCATCAAATCTTTAATTCTCTCCTCGAATTTCTCAGGTTTACATGTTTGAAATTACTTTTTTCTAATCTGAAACATCAATGGCTATTAATTTCAAAACACTGGCTTTTTAAATTTGAAATTCATGTACTGGCACAATTCACCCAGAATGGTTTCTAAGAGTTGCATTGCTTGGGCAGCAAATTCTTTACTGATTCCAAGCAATATAATAAAATATTATATTTTAAAATCACCTTTATGAAATGATTGAATAATTCAAATCAAGTTTGGTTTTTTTTAATATTTATCCTAAGAAAACCTGTCTCTGAGGAGGTTTTCACAATTAACAAACACAAGCAGGTTCCAAATGTGAGGTTAATTTTCAAAATTAGTGAATATTGGTAGAAAGAAGTTGTCATTAATTATATGCCCATTATTATTATATATTATAATCTGTATAGATAAAAATGGGATGCTTTTTTTGTGTTTACATATTTCTTTGACCCTCTGAGACATGGAATTTGTTTTCTAATCTTGGACATCTCCTGAAGATGAGGATTAAGACCATGATTTCCACCTGCTGAACAGTTTTGACTTTTACCAAACAACTATGAGTTTAAATTGAAGTGTTTGGGAAATCCCACTGATTTTAAATTCTCTTTTCTTCACTATTTGAATTTCAGAGAGTAGTTATTTAAATAAACCCAAAGGTCTCTTATCAGAAAGGAAATACTGAAGTTATGAATTTTAGGAAAGCACTTGCTGACTCCTTAAAGTCTACTAAATGTGAAAATAAATTAACAAATATATGTATCAACAAATGCAAGTGTGACAGCTAGGCCCCCTTAAATATAAGTAATATATTTTCATGGGCTTTCTCTGCCTGAGCAAAAGTGGATGGAGGAAGAGGGAATTTTTGAGGTAGGGAATCCCATTTGTCATGGAGACTGTTCTCACTGTGGCTGACCAGAATGAAAGGACAGCTGAATTTGGCTTAAATGTTAAACTCAAATTTTAATTCATTTTTGCAGTATTTTTTTCAGTGTTTGCAAGATGAGTCTCTCATGGTTACAGATATTTCCCCAAGCTGGCCAGTCTGAGCATGATCCAGCGATGGAGCCAAAATATGAGAACACTCTGCCAGGACAGAGGTCTTCAGACCAGGAGAATCCCAGGATCTCAGAATGCTTTTGGCTTAGAAAGGGCCATAATTCTTAAAAATACTGAGTACTCTAATCAGTCTTACAATCATTTTTGAATGGTACATGGATATTTAATGTTTAATTACAAACTGAAAGGCAGGGAGAATTTTAATTTGCTTTTTCCAATGTGGCTATTCCCATCTATGAGCTGAAAGAGAGAAAAAATATCTCCCTCCATCCCAGCTCTCTACATTATTTTAAAATTGATGTGAATTTTTGTTTTGTATTGATTCATAAAGATTTATTCTAAAAGGCTTCAGAAGTTTCTGATACCTTTCACAAGCTTTACTCAATTTCCTACGGTCTTGTTATTCTGGATAATGGTCTTTATCAAGGTAATTAAATATTTTCCTTTTTATTTGTACTCAGTTCCTAATGAAACATTCACCAGTAGCAGAGAAAAATAAGTCAGATTAGGTAATTTTTACTGAATCTTAGGAAAGATCACTGAATCTAGATTCAGTTTCCTTCAAGAGTAGGACAAAAAGTTCTTTTGTCTGAGCAACTTTTGCAATCCTTAAATATAATCCTGACTACAGAATTTTGCACTTTGATTTTAATGATAGAGTTAACACTATAAAGCAATCATTATCTTAACAAGCAATATAATTGCTAATTAATACAATTGTATAATCTAATATTTTGATATGCATTAGTACAGCAATGATATTTAGTGCTATAATAAAAATGGTTATTATTACTATTACTGTTATTATTATTGTTGTTATTATTATATATAACATATATTACAATATATATAATAATATATAATAGATGTTATAATATAATAATAGTAATAATAGTAATAATAGTAATAGTAATAGTAATAGTAATAATAATAATAATAATAATAATAATAATAATTTATTTTTTTCTGGCTGGGTTGCCATGAAGAAAGGGGAAAACAATGAGTTGACATATAAAAAGCAGCAAATAAATCAGCTTTCCAAAAGAAAGCCCAACTCTAAACGGGCAAAACTCCTGAATTAATGCTGCTGGCAGATACATGCATACCTTGAAAATGGAAATTGCTATGATTTATAAATTGTAGCTCCTGCTTTGTCCAGTTTTGACCAATAGATCTCTAACTGTGCCCAACACCACACAGCTTCAGACAAAGGCATGGAGAACCCTAAAGAAAACAGAACTGGATTAATTTGTCCCGTGGTGAAAATACTCCAAAATTGTGGAATATGGCAATATCCATTCCTTGAACCTGCACAGCAACATGCCCTTCCCTTCCAAAATTCTCTGATCTAAATGTATATATATAAAAATATAATTATGTTTCTGTATATAATGCACATTTGAAGGGATATAAGGCACAGACACACTTAATATGGCATCTGAATCATCTAAATGCATTTCTAAATGCTTTCGCTTATTTTTAAGATTTCCTAAGAGAATATCTCATGCATATGTAGTGCAGATTTAGCTTGCTTATTTACAGTTTTCTAGATTATTTTGTCAGTAAAGAACCAGCATATTTATCTCAGTTATTTGCATCAGTAATTTGATTAAAGATAGTTAGAGGATGAAGAAATGCATTGCCTAAAATATCCTTGGGAATGTGGCTTTGTTACCAGAAATCTTTTGACATAGAGGAAGATAAAAAGAAGAGCTTATGGTCTAGGATCATTGGAGATAAATTGTGAAGAGTAAAAAATCAGCTTTGGAGGAAGGGGAAATATTTAGCTGTGAGGCATTGCTATGGCAATAAGGAATCCGTGTGGAAGATTATGTGAGGAGAAGGGAAGGATAAGCAGGGATAAAGCAGTATCTGAGGAATAAAGTCATCTTTCTTTACATGTTTTTATGCTGCTCTTATTAAGAAAGTTTGTTGTGGGAAAAAAATGAGCTTTGCAAGGTGGCATCTGGTTTTTAAAAGCAAGGCAGGGAGTCATGGGATTTGGTTTGGCACTGTCACCCAGAGCAGGACCTGAAAGGGAGGCAGGAGTGTCTGGGACAGGTTCCTGGATATCTGTGGGATTTCAATCCAAGTCCAGATGTCCCATTTTCTGTGTGCTCCCACTGGAGAAGCAGGGCAAAGCAAGGCTCACCTGCAGAAGTGCTCTGGTACCTCGTGGGGAGGCACAAACCCCTCACCCCTCATCTCCTGTGTGGGCTCAGAACATTCTCACCATCACCAGGGAAACTCCAAGGAGGAGATCTCGATGGGAAGGAGGACTGCAGCTGTAGGGGGAAACCCTTTAGGGGGCTTGGGAGGTTGGCTGAGTTAACCAGGGACAGGAAATGAGGCTGGACAAGAAAAATATAAAGGATTAGGGGACATGTGAAAACCTGAGGAGGTTGAAGCAAGAAGAAAGAGGGACAGGTGAAGGGGTCTAGAGCCTGTTGTGCTGAGGGGAGAGAGATGTGCAGAGGAAGGGACATATGGGAGGCTGGGGGCATCGTGGAAGGAAGAAAGGAGGTGGAACAAGCTAATGATGGTAATGTGGACTCCTCAATAGCCTGGCACTCTTGTGAATTTGGTGTCCTATTTAACAAAATGCCTAAAAGGACGTATGTATTTCAGGAACAAAATTTAGGAAAAATTTTCTTCACTGAAAGGGTTTTTAGGCCTTGGCAGGGGCTGCCCAGGGAGCTTTGCAGTGCCCATCCCTGGAGGTGTCACCTGGACGTGGCACTCAGGGCTCTGGGCTGGGGACAAGGTGGGGACAGGTTACAGATCGGACTCCATGGGCTGGGAGGGCTTTTCCAATCTAAATCATTCTGTGATCTTGCACAGCACTGGTTGTTCTGGGTTTGGAGGAACAAGCAGATGGCCACAAAAAAAACAACTTTCTGAAAGTAACCTTGTGGGTATGTAGGCACACACCAGATGAAACTGAGACTATTTCCATTCTTTGGAATATGGAGTCAGACTCATCCTCATTTTCTATTTTGATTATTCAATATTTCTTCTCTTCAAATTCTCCTCTTGGACAACACTGATGAGTACCTAATAGCCAAACAGTTAAATAAGATGTACTTCATTACTAGTGCAAGTGGAGCCTCCTGCCTCTCACAAGACCTTTCTCAGATTCCTCCTGGAATTAGATCCCGTTGGTAACTCAAACCCACGGCTCCACAGGCCCTTTTAATCCCCAGGTCGGTTTGGTTTGGTTCAGGAAGCCTTTGAACAGAAAAGGCTGCATCCTGACATATTGTCATATCCAAGCATTAGCAGCTCTGGCATGTGAAAAGGTCATGCCACCAAGCATTAACATTACAGGCTGGCAATTAAAGTAATTCATTTAAATAAGGGTTTTTATTCTGCTGTGCGGCAACAAACACAACCCATGCAAGGGCAAAGACTGGAAGGCCTCAAATCAGATCCTCTGCCAGTGTCATCTGATTAAAACAGGGACCCAGAGAAGCTCAGATGGAAGGAGTGAGTTGTTCTGATAGGAAGAGGCAACCATTCATGCACAAAAACAAGGGAGGGCAGGAGCTTTGGGAGGGGGTTCATTTCTGATGCCTCATGTACTTTAGAAGTGTAGACAGATTCATTCAGAAAGAAAAGCTCTGTGTGCTGTCCAGGGCTTTCCAGCTTCTCCTGGGCCTGAACTGAGAGACTCGTGGGCTTTGATGCTTTCCAGAGACAGAAATCCAGATGCTGTTCAGTGGTGGACAAACCATGTGGGGATGACACCCAGCAAAGGACACCAAAGAGATCATCCCATTTCAAAGATGCCATGTTTGGGGTTTGCAAACATTCCAAGCATTTTTTATTTATTTATTTTTCCTGTTGGCAGGAAATTTTAATTCCAAAACATGAAAATACTTAAGGTTTAAGACAATTCTTTCTAAGAAGATTTTTCAACATTAAAATTTAAGTCATTTTTAAAAGAATGGTTAATGAAGTTGACAGGTATGTCCAAACTGTTCTGCAAATACCTTCTGAGTACAATAAAAACTCAAATCTAGCTAGGTTTATTGTCAGTTTAATTATACTTTCAGTTCAGCACAGTTCAGCTACGCACTCAACACATCCATGTAAGCTCCTTGGTGCAGAGCCTTTCTTTTAATTTTGTGCAGCTCCTGGTTTAATTGAGCCCTCATTTTGATAGATCATTACTGTCACACACACTGGTAAAACATGTAGCAGTCAGCAAGTACAACAGCAGCCCATCAGAAAGATGCAGACATTTTTATCAGTTCTTTATTGTCCACATATCTGAACGCTTATTAGTTCAGTCCCTTTATGTGCTGTGAATATTGAATATTGAATTATGTTGCAAGTTGTCCTGCAAAAAAAATGAAGACAAGCCTCCTTTGGATTCTCACCTTCTACTGTCCACTTCCAACTCCTTTCTGCTATGTTCCCTCTGTGGCCCATCAGTTCTCTTAACACAGGAATTAAAATAAAATACTTTTTCACGTTTTTCTCAATCTGGTTAAAAATGGACAAGCTGAGTGAGACACAGATTGAAGAGCCAACCTTGTACCATCAGACCCTTCAGCTGCCTGAGGAACAACCTTTTTTTGTTTTGTTTTGTCTGTTTCTAGTTCCAGCTATGATAACCTCCTACCCAAACACCACCCTGGCTACTCAAGGCCAAAAGAAGGAGATGAGCTGCACAGCCCATGGAGAGAAACCCATCATAGTCCGCTGGGAGAAGGAAGACCGGATCATTAACCCCGAAATGTCCCGTTACCTGGTTTCCACCAAGGAGGTTGGGGATGAAGTGATTTCTACCCTGCAGGTAAGAAAACAAATTGGCCCCCAAATCATCCAGATATGTCAAGGTGTGCCTGGTTTGGTTTTGATTCAGGTGCAGGGCCCGCCTGACAGCACTGGAGCCCCAGCACTCGCTCTGTGCAGGGTGTGGAGAGCTGGCAGCAGGAGGAGAGGAGGGAGAAGAAACTTCTGCAATCCATCCCTAATGAAAAATTCCCTCTTCCCACACTCCAGAGGCAGCTAGAGGAGGGAGCCAGGCTCAACCCTCCATCCCTGTCTCAGGAGCAGTGTGGCTCACCCCTTAGCCTGTCCTTCCCCAGATCAGTTTGACTGAACTGCTAATAAACTCTGGCAAAGATATGACCCCAAGTTCTGATGTGTCTCACACTTACCAAAATCACTAAACTGCTTTGAGAAAAAATTCTGCCTTTTTCGAGTTTTCCTCTCCCTCCCTTTCACTTGGTGAGGCTTGTGAGACCACTTTACAAAGTCAGGAGTGAAAATGCTGTTTTACGTGTGTTTTTATGAAATCTAAAAGATTTTTTCTTCTTTTTTCTCACTCCAAAATCTTCATTATCCATTTTCAGTCACATTTGAAAAGTATATTTTTCAGGCCCAAGGAACTAATTCTCTAGATGTCTGGTTCTTGTCTAAATTTTAGTGTAGCTCTTATGAAAGATTTCGTTCTTTACCAGCCAAAAATGGTGTTGGACAATATCCAGTAAAATTCTGGTTTGCTCTCTGTGAGGGACTTTTTTCATTGATTTCTACAAGGAAGAATAAATTCTATGTGTGACTTTGTTCCTATTAGTATTTTTGTGATACAAATAATATTTAGTTATAGGATTGACCCCTAGGCCTGTCTGCCATCATTCTTCTTGTTGATTTTAAGAAGATAACCCTTGGATACACAACAATACTTCTATTTGGAAGGCTGGAGTCCTGCTTGGAGAGTTTTCTGAAGCAGCTGTGTCCATCAATGGTGTTCTACATCCATGTGTTAGATATAAAACCTTTCATTTCTGAGAGATAAAACACCCCAAAAACCAGAAAATTCCAGATTAAGGCTGTCTCTGAAGCTTTGAGCTCAGTGATTTTGCATGATGATGTGATCCTTAGTTGTGTACTCAAGCTTTCATTTTTTTCTGCAGGACCCCTTGTATCAGTGAGACAGGACTTGGATTTTTGCTGGGGCTGAATTAGGGTTGAGTAATGAATGGCACTGTGTGATGCAAAGCTGATTTTTGAGACCAGATTTTTCACAGGCGGCCAATAATTGTTTGTTCTTTGTTTTCTGGACACTGGCCTTGAACCCTTGGGGTCTGATTTGCAGAAGTACTGAACCCTTGGGGTCTGATTTGCAGAAGTACTGAGCCCTCCTGGCTGCAGCTGAGCTCAGTGGAAGCTGTTATGAACACATGAAAGGCTACTTGTTGCTCAGGACTCTGAGGGAAGGGGAGGAAGGCCCCACATGTCTCAAACTGGGCTCTGGAAATTTTTGTTTCCCTGTCTCCAAGCTCAGCCACATGTGCAGGTGAGCACAGCTTGACAAGTTGCCACATCTCGGATGATAACTCTCCCATTTCCTTCCAGCAAGTGGGAAATTAATCCATTTATCTTAACCAGTGGTGACTGGGAGCTGTGCTCACATCACCTGGTTTTTGCTGAGGAATAAAGAGCACGTGGAGTTTCCATGGCTCAGCTAATATGTGGCAACTTGTCAAGCAGCCACAAACGTTATCATGCATCTGCTGCCTTAATTCCCTACATGAGATGGTGGCAATGCTCTCCATGGTGTTAGGGCTGATGTAAATAAATTCACTTGTGTTTCTGCAATGGGTGAATTCACAGCAAAGTGCTGTGAGAAAATGAATGTCTGTTTTCAGGGCACAGTTTGAACAGTGTGCTGTAAATAATTTGTGGAGCAGCACACTGAACAATGAGAAGGAAATAGTGTTTCAAATATCTGCTCGTTTAAAAAAAATTATTTCTTTCTTGTACCTTGAATGAAGCAGTGGTCCTGCAGAAAAATATCATTATGATCATGGTTGTAAATATTATATATAAATTTCCTTGCTGTTAAACAACAAATTGAAAAGAAAGACCACACAGAACTTTATTATGAGGTACCATGCTGAACACTACAGGGTTCACACCAGTGTTTGAACCTTTGTTTCCTCCACACAGACTTCAGCCACTTGAATTATTTTCAGAAATAGCCAGAAAAATTTGGAGGCAGCAGGAGGCAGCATTTTGTATGGCAAATTTCAGCCAACAGTTAAATACTTGGCAAACTTGTGAGGAACTGAAAACAAGGCTCCTAAGGAGAAGCTGCAGGAATAGGTGGAACTCCAGCTCCTGACTACACATGTCGAGCTGGTAGCCTGTGCCCTCAGCCCAGGTGCTGCTGGCTTTGATAATCTCAGCATTTTGGAAGTTTCCCTACGCAAATGTATGTGTGTAACCTGCAGTATCTATTTATTGCTGTCAAGGAGAACAGTCTGTGCGATTTTTCTTGCGCCACACAGACAAGCTGTTGGTTTATTTTCTCTGCGTGCTGTTCAATCCATCACCTCTTTTCCAACTCCTATAGATTCTGCCAACTGTGCGTGAAGATTCTGGCTTCTTTTCCTGCCACGCCATCAATTCTTACGGGGAGGATCGTGGAATAATTCAGCTCACTGTGCAAGGTAGGGAGAGGACAACACAAGGGAAAAAAACCACAAAAACACAGCCATTGTAGGACAGGAATTGTAGAAAACTGCTGGGGGGAGGAAGGCTCTGATTCCTAATTAAATGTGTTCCACATTGTCAAAGAAATGAGGAGCTGCATTAAGGTTCTCAGTCTTTCATTTTCCAGCATCACAGATTATATCAAAATAAAATATGAGCTTGAGTCCTTCTAGATTTGTACAAACTCATTAGAATTTTTTTCTTAAATACTGTAGTTGACAATTGCCAAAGATACTTAAAACTAATCTCTTCAGTAAGGACTATGGATATGGAGGATTGAGGGAGAGCAGGTTGCATTTGATTTTAAAGAACAAATGTGCTTCGAACCCAGGTCTGAACTAAAGCAAAAGTGATCTCACTTCATCTCTAGAGAAATGTTAAACCCACTGTGGAACTTCAAGCAAAATATTTCAAGTTTAATCAGTCAAAATAAATTGTGAGCAGTTTGCACAATCCAAACTCTAGGAATTTATGTTACCTGGGGCTGGGGTTCCCCTTGCACAGGGCAGAAACAACAAGTCCTGAGAGGTGACAATATTTGAGGTGCAGGGCACAGGCAGGACTCAGCCACCGGCCACTGCTCATTCCCACGTGGTGCTTGTTCCTCCTGTGCCTCTCACACAACAAATTCCTGCAGCTTGCAGATTTCTCTCTCCCTGCCCTTGATTCCAAGTAGCAGCAGATTCCAGAGATTGCCTAAGGCAGCGCTGTTGAAATATTCAGGTGGAGTTTAGGGACAGGTTCCCAGTTCCACCACTGCTCATCTAAGCTGCCATGACAATTTAAAGGGACATTAGAATGGGTGTTGATGCTGGTTACTTACAACATTAACTTTGGAGGAAGAAAGAGCTTTTAGAGTGATTTAATCAAATTATTCTGTTATTAAAATAAGACTTTCAAACATGCTTAAAGAGACAGAAATTTTCCTTTCTCTCCCTACCAAATTTAGCACTTTTGTTTAGTACTCCCATTCCTACAATCACTTCTTTAGTAAAATCACTGATAGAAGTATCAGGAAAAGATGGTGTTTGAGGTAAAACATCTTTCCTGGAGTGAAAGTCTGAGCTGGAAATGCAACCAAGAAGGTTAAAGAGGAGCCAGTATTCAAGATGACACCAGTGACTGTGAGTTGAAGAGTGCTGATACTTCCAGCAGGTGATTAACAGGATCAGGGTCCCCATGAGTGCCCAGAGAAACAGCAGGAAGGCTGAGCTGGTTGGTGTGCCCCTGTTCAGAGGATGGGGTCTGTTCTGAGCAGAGCTGTGTGTGTGTGTTTGCCCAGAACCCCCCGACCCCCCTGAGATAGAGATCCGGGAGGTGAGAGCTCGGAGCATCGCCCTCAGGTGGACCATGGGCTTCGATGGCAACAGCCCCATCACTGGCTACGACATCGAGTGCAAGAACAAGTCAGGTAAGGAGCAATCTCAGGAATTCCCCTTGCTGGTCATTCACCACCAGATTGTGTTGTAAAAGGTAACTCATAAATTGAAACTGCCTGATGGAATTTTTTATCATGGTTTGTTTAATCTTCCACAGGAAAATTTATCTTCATTTGTTGTCCTTTTAGTTTGTTTTGTGGTAAAGACATGAGATTTCGCAATTGCTGCTTTTCCCTTTTACCACTTCATGCTATATTTACTGAGGCAAAACTTTTGTGATGTTTTCATTAGATATTTTCAAGGGTGTTGAATCATCAGTAATCATTTTAGCCCTGGCTTTGTAGATGAAATCAATAATGTACAGGAGAAATTGATAATGTACCTGAAAGATGAGAAGAGGAAATTCTCCACTGAAGTCAGGAATTGCAGTTTTGGAGATGCAGATTGGGAAAGGAAGCCTTAAAGGGATATGCTCCCCTAAAAGTTTCTGGGCTCTGTTTTCTTTTTGTTTTCCTTTCTTTCCAAACACCCATCTGCTCCAGAAAAGTTTTTGAAAGTCATTCTTGCCTGACCAACTCTTTTCTTACACTACAACACCTCTTGTATTTCTCAAATACAATTGCAAATATTTAAGAAAGATATAACCCAGCACAACCCCATTTAGGATGACAGAGGTGCTTCCCTTCTATTGAAGCAGTGACAAGAAGGGATTTCAGAGCTCTAAAACATCTTTGTTAGATTTAGTTTGTTATTTTCAAGTGATAATGCAGAATGCAGGCAAAGATTAAGTGGGTGTCACCATGAACGTGCATTGAAAAATGATTTCTCTCTAATATGGAATGATAAAACAAGAGCAAGACAGCAAAAGAAGCATCATCAGGTTGGATGGAAATACCAAGACACAATATATTTATAAAGTTTAAAAACTTAAAGAAAGGAAAAGGAGTGGCAGAATTGGTATCAAAGAAAATATTTCTTTGTATCTGAAGACAAATCCTGGAGGTCATGTCCTAACAAGAGCAGATTATCTTCTTCTTACTGCAAACAACAGAAATGTCATTTTATAGAGTCTGAGGCAGAATGTTTGGAGAAACTCGGATCAGGTCTTTGAATTCTTGCTTATGAATTCTGTCATTAATTAAATCACCAAGAAGGTGAAATACCAAAGATGGTTAATGGAGAACTTGCATGGGGTAGTTGGGGGAATTTAGAACAAAAAGGAAGAATTAAGAAAGCTTCTCAGTTTCCAGATATTAAAGGGATGGAACAAGATCTAGATTATATATTCAAGGAACATCCTGCCAAGAACAAAGTGAAGCTGTAAATTGCACAGCTGTGTTTTGTGAGAATTTTCCACCTCTGTTTCCTTTCCTGAGGACTCAGGAATGAGTTCAGATCAGATACACAATTCAGGCTTCTCTATCAGGAAAACTTTTCTGTTCCGGAGAAGGTGCAGCTGACCACAAAGAAAGCATGGACTATGTTTAGCATCCCTCACATATCCCATCATAAAATCATAGAAATTAGGTTGGAAAATACCTTTGAGATCATTGAGTCCAGTGTTAGCACCTTTGAGATCATTGAGTCCAAGGTTAGCTCAGCCCTGCTGGTATCTACCCCTTAAGACACAAAAGATACATTAATTACCCCGATGGAATTAGTTACTTTATGGAAGGAGTGAGGAGTTGCCTGTCCTGTAGGGTCAAGTTGCCGTTGCAGAGCACTATGAATAGCAGGAACTTGGTGTTTCAGCACGTTTTGGTACTTAGAGACATCACCTACTTGTTCAGAAACGCACCTGTGGCACTCACACCTGGCCCTTCATGGAGAACAGCCCTGTGCAGCCTCCAGACTTTCCATCGGAGGTGTGGAAAGAGCTCTGGAGACAGGAAAGGGGGTCCTCCTTTGTGTCTCTCAGCATCCTTTTGAGGTTTTTATGTCATTAGGGCAATCTTAGGGGCAAGCTTTGAGCAGTTCAGTTTAATTGCGCTTTCTTGTGCTCTGGTGTGATCGGGGCATCCCCCGGGTCCCCGCTGCTTTCGCAGAGTTGGGTTTTCCCTAAATCTTCCCCGGGAGCCCCGGGGCCGCTGCAGTACCAGAAACGGCCACGGGGTGGCAGCGCCGGACCGAGCCTGCGACCGCTTCCCCAAATCCCTCAAAACCCAAAATCCCCAATTCCCCGTGGAAGAGCCCAAAGCTTCAGCCTTCCTTTTGGGAACGGGAGAAAGGCTGATAGTTTTCGCTAAAACGTGATTTTTAAATAGATCATTCCGTAAGCATGTAATTTGTGTAACAGTGAGAAATACCAGGACTTAACATTTTATGAGCATAATAAAGAATACAGTTAAAAATCCTTCCTTCCTTCCTTCCTTCCTTCCTTCCTTCCTTCCTTCCTTCCTTCCTTCCTTCCTTCCTTCCTTCCTTCCTTCCTTCCTTCCTTCCTTCCTTCCTTCCTTCCTTCCTTCCTTCCTTCCTTCCTTCCTTCCTTCCTTCCTTCCTTCCTTCCTTCCTTCCTTCCTTCCTTCCTTCCTTCCTTCCTTCCTTCCTTCCTTCCTTCCTTCCTTCCTTCCTTCCTTCCTTCCTTCCTTCCTTCCTTCCTTCCTTCCTTCCTTCCTTCCTTCCTTCCTTCCTTCCTTCCTTCCTTCCTTCCTTCCTTCCTTCCTTCCTTCCTTCCTTCCTTCCTTCCTTCCTTCCTTCCTTCCTTCCTTCCTTCCTTCCTTCCTTCCTTCCTTCCTTCTTGCCTTCCGCCACTTCCACCACTTCCTTCCGCCACTTCCTTCCACCACTTCCACAAGGAAATAAAGTTAATTTTTTTTCTTATTTCTTATTAACACAGATTTAAAAAAAAAAAACCAGAAACTGGAGAGAAATGGTTTTCTATCTGGACTGACTTAATTTTAAAAGGATTGCACCTGGTTTACTTTAACCCTCAAAAAAAGGGGTACAGGTATCAAAAGAAGCTCCTGTAAGTCCATGCATATCATAAGTAGACAATAGAAATCCATGTTTAGATGGAGAGGACACTGGGTTTTCATCTTATTCTTTCTTTATGGTGTCATTACTTAACCTACAAAGAACCATCAGAAATTTTAAAACATCTTTCTTTCATTTCAGTAGCCAGTAAGTAGTAATTTCAGTAGCTACAGAGTCCTGCCACTCTGAGGTCATTATTTGAAACAACCAAGTGAAAACTACAGGAATTTGACTACATTTAAAAAAAAAAAAAAAATTCTCATCATCCTCCAAGGAAATTTTATACAATCTCCATACCAAGCAGGTCTTTTTTGAAATTCCTTTCCTGAAAATATCCCACAGAGGAAGCTGTGACAAACTCAGTTACCAAAGTAAAAATCCATTTTAGTACTAACCAAAAGAACTTAAATGTCGATTCCTAAATATTCTGTGTTTAAGCAAAGCCACCTGGATAAGGAAACAAGCCCTGAAACCAGCTGAGTGCAGGTGCCACTGTGACAACTTGTGCCACTTCCTTACAAAAGAATTCACACAGTTTCTGCAAATACTTTGTATCTGGGTGAGCTTTCTATTTTTAAACTCATCTTTGTTCTCTGCTGAGCTTTCTGCAACCCTGCCCACAGTGACCCATCTGTAAAACACTCCTGAGAGCCTCCAGGGACATCCCCACAGAAAGCTGCAGAGGTTAAAGGGGGAACACTGCCTGCAGTAAGGCAGAAATGAAGGATGCCAACTCACAAAGACACCAAGATGCTTGAAACTGATAAATTCTGGTGGTTTTTTTTTGTAGTAGCAGCAGCAATTCAATGCTCGGGTGAAAAAGAAGGGCTAGTATGTTTAGATGATTTCCATCCCTTTTCCTATTACATGTCTGGATAATTTATTGTAAACACAACAAGCAGATGACCCTGGAAATGACCTGCAGGACCATCAAGTCCAACCTGTGGCTGATGCCCACCTTGTCCCCAGCCCAGAGCCCTGAGTGCCACGTCCAGGTGACACCTCCAGGGATGGGCACTGCAAAGCTCCCTGGGCAGCCCCTGCCAAGGCCTGAGCTCCCTTTCCATGGGCAAATTCCTGCTGCTGCCCACCCTGAGCCTCCCCTGGCCCAGCCTGAGGCCTGAGCTCTCCTCCTGTCCCTGTTCCCTGGCAGCAGAGCACAACCCCCCCGGCTGTCCCCTCCTGCCAGGGGGTACAGAAGGATTGCTCTTTTCCTAGGCCCTCTCCTTCTCTCTGCTTTCCAAAACCAAATAAGAACGACTGAAGGATGGCAAAGAAGTCCCACATAACTGTTTGGGATGGGATGTTCACTCATTTCTTCTATCTATAGGGACAACCAGGTGTTTCCCTTCTCCCTTGCCCAATATCCAACAGCAGAGTCCCTAGGCCAGTGTTCCTCTCTGTGGGAACAGCAGGAATGAAGTTTGAGCACTTCTGCAGCCCTGAGAGAGGGGAGGGCAGGAATTCTCCTTTCTTTCTTTTCCACACCAAAGGAGACTCCCACAATGGGAAAAGGAGTTGTTCTTGGTGGAGCTGCCCTGCAGGGCCAGAGGAGAGGCTTGGGGGACATCAGGCATGGTCCCACCTCCAGGCTGGCACTTCAAAGCAGTGCTAGGAGTGGGAAAATTTGAGAGAAAACACATTATCCGACCCACACTTGATCTGTCTCCTCTCCCTCAGCGCACTTGGAGGAGGCTCTGGATAAACGATGCACTGCAAGGCGATGAAATCAGGAGTAACTCTGATTTTACTCCTTGTGTGCTGCCGTGCAGCCTCGGAAGCGAGAGGTGCTTTTGTGCACAGACAGGTCTGAAGCGTGTGAATCCTCCGGGAGTTCCACACCAAAGCATAGCACCCAAATATTGATTTTTTTTCTCAGATGTTGCTCAGTTTTGCTACAATGTTTCCAAAACAAAGACGAGCACAGGAAACAAATTTAAAAGTTAAAAAACATAAGGACAACAAGAGACAAAACTGTCTAAGTTTTTTATAGTGCGGGTTTTCTTTAATTAATCTTTCGTGTGTAGAGATGTTGCTCCTAACAACTCCTCTATGACTTTTGAACCACACACGTTCATAATTATTTATTTATTGAATCTTTTGAACTCCAGGTACAACAGACGAGTGCCATCGAAAATAGTTTTGATCCTCAAGGAGGCTAAAACACTCCCAAAGTGCGTTTCTTTCTCCCAAAGAGACTAAACCCCGTGTGTTCGGTGCCCCATCGCACAGCCCCGGTATCTGCACAGGGGATTTGGCCCGGGGGCAGTCGTGTGGCGATGCTGCCGCTGCCGCAGCCGAGCGCAGCCCTTGGGGCCGCTGTCCGAATGCATTTGGAAGGGCACGGACACACTTGGAGCTCCGTGTGTCTTTGTGCTCCGTGCTTTTATTGCCCGTGCGGGCGGAACGGGGCCGGCGGGAGCCGCGCTCCCCTCAGAGCCCCTGAGGGCGGCAGCAATGGCGGCGCCGCTCCCTCAGCGGCCGGCCCCGGCCCCGGCGGGCGGGGAGCCCTCGGCAGCGCCCTGCTGGCAGCAGGGAGCGAGCCCCGGGCCCGGGCTCTGGCCCCGTGGCGCCGCACGGCCGAGGGGAGAGCTGCGAGAGTCGGGGCCGCGGCCATTGCCCCGAGCCAGGTGGCCCCGGCCTCGCGTGGTGCCCCTGGGCCGCTGAGCTCCCCGGGCCCGGCCGAGGCGCCGCGGCTGCGCTCGGTGCCCCTGCGTGTCACTGCTGAAGGCAGCCACGAGCCCCGCTGGCCGGGCAGAGCCCTGAGGGCCAGCCCTGCTCCCCGGCCTCCCGCGGCACCTGCAGCCGCTGCCCACGGCTCCCTGGCACGGCGCTGCAAAGGCCAATTGCTCGTGGCCGGCGCAGCGCAGGCTGCAAAGGCCGGGCTCTGCAGTGCGGGGCTGGGGCTGGCACACGTGTGCCAGCGTGGCCAAAGCCTCTCAGGGCTCTGGGCACAGCAGGGGCCACAAGGCCACGGGTCCGGGGGCTGCTCCGGGCCGCTTCCTGCCCGCTGCGCTGCTGGTGGGCTGCCGGGGCTGGCCCTTTGTGACACGGGCGTGTGGGGTCAGGGCCCTCTGTGATGCGGGACACGGTGGTGGCCAGAGAGCCTTGTGACATCCGGGAGCCCCAGCCTGGCTGAGGGTATCCAAGGGCCGCAGAGCCCTGGGGTGCCCAGTCCCAGGAGAGCTGCTCTCTCAGGAGGAAGCAGCTCCTTGCGTCTGTCTGTGCTAGATGCTGACAGTGATAGACGCTGATAGTGACAGATGCCAACAGCAACAAGGACAAAGCCAGCCCCAACTCCTGGTCCCCCAGCCCTTTGCCCAGCTGGCTGGAAGCCCCCAGCGGGCAGTGGTCAGGGGCAGTGGTCAGGTCAGTCCTGCCACTGACTGGGACTGAGGAGGAGGAGAAGCTCTTCACCAATATGGACCGAGAGCTTTCCCAGATGGAAAGTGATAGTGATGAGGAGCTTTCCCAGAGGGAAGAGATGACAGCGAGAAACAGGTACCAACAGCAAGTAATGACAGTCCAAGAAATTTCCCAGTGGGAAGCCAGGAGGAGCCAAGAGTTCTACCAATGCCAGGTACATGTGAGAGTTCAAGAGGTTTCCCAGTACTGCAGTGAGACACACCAAGAGCTCTGTGAATGGGAAGAAACTACAAGAGTCCAAGAGCTGCACCAGTGGGAAGAGGATGGTGAGATATACCAAGAGGTGCTCCAATGGGAAGAATGTGTCACAACCCAAGAGATACTCCAATTGGAAATAGATATGAGTGAGCAGCAGGAGTCGGAATGGGAAGAAGACGAGAGATCCCATGAGCTGTCCTTACGGAGACATGCGAGTGTCCCAGAGGATTCCCAACGGGACGACATCCAAGAGCTGGACCAGAGGGAAGGTGGGAGGTACCAAGATATCTCATCTTGGGAAGATGTGCGCTCCCACACCTCTCAATGGGACAATGCCCAGGAGATGTCCCAGAGGGCAGATGAGAGGCAACAAGACCTCTCACCGAGGGAAAATGTGCACTCCCACATTTCTCAGGATGATATCCAAGAGCCATCTCAAAGGGAAGGTGAGAGGTATGAAAAACTATCACCATCGGAACAAGAAGTGCGCTCCCATGACTCCCAGCTGAAAGACAGCAGAGAAGCAGAATTGTCCAAAGTGAGAGACAGCAATGTCAATAAGCTGTCAAAAAGACCAGATGCCGGATGTCAAGCGTTGCCCCAAGGGGCAGATATGAGTGACAGAAAACTGTCCACACAGGAGGAGCGTGAGAGCAGCCAGGAGCTGTCCCAATCGAGACATGACATCAGCTCCAAGATCCAGGAGAGACCCTTGCAACCACTGAGGAGCAAGGAGGCTGAGCCTTGTCCCCTGGTGGGGACAAGCTCTCCCAGCCCTGAGGGCACAGGGCTGGCTGCCGAGGCAGCACCTGCCCTGCCCAGCACCTCTCCTGTCCTGGGCAGTGCCATGGAGGCCAAGCTAATAGGTGCTGCCCTGTCCAGAGCTGATGAGGAGGAAGAGCTGCCTGAGCCTCTCACTCCAGAAGAGGTAAATACAGCAGCTTCTGTTGTCAGTGAAGAGGTGCCATCAGCAGGGACACAGAGCCCACCCTGTGTCCCCTTCGACAGCATGACCAGCAGCCATGCTTCAGCAGGCCAGGATCAGAACATCACAGAAGAGTCCGTGATCCTGGAAGTGATGGAGATGTACAAACTGAGACAGAAACTGGAGGGAGAGTATAACGTCCAACAGTGGATGGCTGTGGAAGAAACACAGCCGAGTTCACCCAGCCCTGTGACTGTGGAGGTGGAAATAGAGACATCACCTGACCTACCTAGTGCCTCTCCTGTCCTGGGCAGTCCCATCCATCTGATAGAAGAGAAAGTGAGGCATAAGCTAGAAGTAGATTATGAAGTTCAACAATGGATGGCTGCAGAAGAAACACAGCCAAGGACTCCCAGCCCTGAGGGCACAGAAGTGGCAGCAGAGGCAGTGCTTGCCCTGCCCATCATCTCCCCTGTCCCTGGCAGCACCATGGAGGCCAAGCCAGCAGCTGCTGCCCTGTTCAGAACTGATGAGGAGGAACTGCCTGAGCCTCTCACTGCAGAGGAGGTAAATGAAGCAACTCCTGTTATCAGTGAGAAGGTGCCATCAGCAGAGACACAGAGCCCACCCTGTGTCCCCTCTGACACCCCAACCAGCAGCCAGGCTTCAGATTGGCAGGATCAGAACATCACCGACCAGCTCCTGGTCCTGGAACTAGTGGAGGTGTACGAATTCTGGCAGAAGCTGGAAGGAGAGTATAACCTCCAACAATGGATGGCTGTGGAAGAAACACAGCCCAGTTCTCACATTCTTGTGGTCACGGACATGGTAGTAGAGGCAGTGCCCACCCCGCCTATCACCTCTCCTGACACCAGCAGTTCCTCAGAGGCCAAGCTGGCAGCTGCTGCCCTGTCCAGAGCAGATGAGGTGGAAGAGCTGCTTGAGCTTCTCACTTCAGAGGAAGTAAAGGCAGCAACTCCTTCTGTTATCAGTGAGGAGATGCCATCAGCAGGGACACAGAGCCCACCCTGTGTCCACTTCGGCACCCCAACCTGCTGCTATTCTTCAGCACGGCAGGATCAGAACATCACCAAGGAGTTCCTGATGGAGGGGCTGGTGTTGTATCATCACCCAAGTCAGAAGCTGGAGGAAGAGTATGATGTCCAACAGTGGATGGCTGTGGAAGAAACACAGCCAAGGTCTCACAGCCCTGGGGTCATGGAGGTGACAACAGAGGCAGTGGCTGCCCTGTCCAAAGTTTATGAGGAGGAACTGCCTGAACTTCTCACTCCAGAGGAGGAAAAGGCAGCAGCTTCTTCTGTTATCAGTGAGGAGCTGCCTTCAGCAGGGACACAGAGCCCACCTTGGGTCCCCTTTGAGACCCTGACCAGCAGCCAGGCCTCAGCATGGCAGGATCAGAACATCACCGAGGAATTCATGAGCTTGGATCTGATGGAGGTGTACAAACAGAGGCAGAAGCTGGAGGGAGAGTATGGCCTCCATCAATGGATGGCTGTGGAAGAAGCACAGCCCAGCTCTCCCAGCTTCAATGGCATAGAGGTGGCAGCAGAGGCAGTTCCTGCCCTGCCCATCTACTCTCCTGTCACAAGCAGTCCCACAGAGGCTGAGCTGGCAGCTGCTGTCCTGTCTAGAGCTGATGGGGTGGAAGAGCTTCCTGAGCTTCTCCCTCCAGAAGAGGTAAATGCAGCAGCTTCTTCTGTTTTCAGTGAGGAGGTGCCATCAGCAGGGACACTGAGACCGTGTGTCCTCTTTGACACCATGACCTGCAGCCATTATTCAGCATGGCAGGATCAGAACATCACCGAGGAGATCCTGCTTCTGTCACTGGTCATGTTCCATCACTTGAGGCAGAATCAGGAGGAAGAGTATGACCTCCAAATCCAGGTGGCTGTGGAAGAAACACAGCCCAGTTCCATCAGCCATGTGGCTGTGGATGTAGCAGTAAATGCAGCACCTGCCCTTCCCAGCACCTTTCCTGCCCTGGACAGTGTGATATACTCCGAGCCAGGAGCTGCTGCCCTGTTCAGAACTGATGAGGAGGAAGAGCCACCTGAGCTGTTTGCTCCAGACAAGGTAAAGGCAGCTCCTCCTTCTGCTGTCAGTGAGGTGGTGCTGTCAGCAGGGACACAGAGCTCAGAGTGTTCCCTACAACACCATGGCCTCCAGCCCATCTTCAGCATGCCAGGATCAGAACATCACCGAGGAGATCATGATCCTGGAAATGATAGAGGCCTACAAATTGAGGCAGAAGGTGGAGGAAGAGTACGACATCCAACAATGGATTGCTATGGAAGGAACACAGGCCAGCTCTTCTGGCCATGTGGCCATGTAAGTGGCAGCACCGGGAACTCTCCTGTCCTGGGCTATCCCACAGAGTCCGAGCCAACAGGTGCTGCCCTGTCTAGATCTGCTGAGGAGGAAGAGGTGTCTGAGCCTCTTACTCCAGAGCAGGTAAAGGAGCTGATGGGAGCTCCTTCTGTTGTCAGTGAGGAGCTGCCATCAGGAGGGACACAGAGCCCACACAGTGTTTTGGGGGCCCAAGGGCCTGTGGTTAAAAAATCCATACCCCCATTTTGGAAAGGAAGCAACAAATAGCCCCTCCTGAGGTGGGGTGAGAGAATGCCTCTCTCCCACAGGTCTTTGCAACTATATGTTAATGCACTGTTAAGCTGATTTCTGCATTGGTTTATCAAGTTGATGTCGCCCCAGTTCAGCCCCCATAACCTTGTATGGTTAATCCCTAGAATCTTCTCTCTTCTCTTGATCCCCATCGGCCTGGGTTTTCCACCCCTGTTTTCCTGTTGGTTGTTCCTGTCCCTAACCCCACCTCTGCACTGTTTTCCCCTGTTCCCACTGGACTCTGGTCCACCCCCTCTTACTCACATATAACCCTGGATCCTCCACCCACTTTCGTTCTTGTCCCTGGACCCCCTTCAAGGCAATCAATAAAGCTTTTGGATATCCAAACAAGGACCTGTCTCATCTTCCATCGTCAACTTTTAGCAGTGCGCTCCAGATCCGAACACACAAGCAGCCTCAGGGACATGGTCATAGTGCATTGCTACACAGTGTCCCCTCCAACACCCCGAGCAGCAGCCAGTCTTCACCATGCCAGGACATCACCGAGGCGTTCCTCATCCAGGGATTGATGGACTTCCATCACATGAGGCAGAACCTGGAAGAGTATGTCTTCCAACAACACATAACTGTAGAAGAAACATAGCCCAGCTCTCCCAGCCCCATGGATGTGGAGGTCACAGCAGAGGCAGCACCTGCCCTGCCTAGCACCTCTCCTGCCCCACAGACTCCCACAGACCGGGGAGATCCTGAGCCAGGTGCTGTAGGAGATCCAGGCACTGAAGCAGCAGCTGAAAGAAGTCTATGCCCTTCAGCAGTGGTTGGCTGTAGAGGTAGAATCAGTAGTCACAGCCAAAATGGAAGAGAGCTCAGTGCCTGCCTCACACAGCCCCGCCAGCTGGGAGCCAGGGCCCCCAGGGAGCAGCCGGCTGCCCCAGGAGATGTCCCTCCCGCTTCATGTGGGCACTGTGGGCACTACAGAGGCTGTTCCAGTGTCCCTGCCTGAGGCCACTTCCGGAGGAATAAAACAAGGAGACGAAGAAGATGAAGATGGTGATGAAGAAGGCAGTGAAGATGACTGCCTCAGTTTTGAAACAAATTTAAGAGAGGACACTCCACAAAGAATAGTCTCCTCCAAAGGGTTTCTACTGTCCCCCTCCACAAACAGAAAATGAATACCAGTGGAGGGAAGTGAAAAAAAACAAAATCAATAGTTAATTAACAACAGAATACTCACAGAACTCTCCCCACTGCCCTGCAAAGAGCCAAAAACTCCTGGAGAATTGGGTAAACATTGAAGAAATCCCCTTTCCTGACACGGGGTGTGAGATGGCGCCATCTTTCACACTGAGGGAAGTGGAGATTCCATGGATGAGTTCTGGCAGCAGGAGGCACAGCCCTGGTGGCTCTCTGGCACTGACCTCCTGTCCAGGGCAGTCCAAGCAGCTCGGCTGGAGTCTCTTGCTGTGCTTTCTCTGCCCGGCTCGGCTCCCTGAGGCTTGGGGCTGGAACGGGACGGCCCCACTCCTGCTGGTCCCACTCTGTGGTGTTGGAGCAGTGGCTGTTCAGTTCAGCTCGAGGAGCTGAAAGAAAGATTGCTGCTGCAGCTCCTCCAGGCCAGGGAAGGGAAAAGCTTTTTACAGGCCAAAAAAGCCAAGCAAGCCCAGCCAAACCCAACAGTGCCCAGAACATCTGGGCAGTGAGGCTTGGAAAATGTTCACCCAAAGAGCCCAAAGCTCCCCCTTCCCCAGCCCCGCACACACCCGGCCCTGGGCCTGGAAGGTGCAACAATTATTTCTTGGGCATAAAATAGAGCCTTCTGGAATGGACTTTCAGCATAGACCACTCCAAGACAACGGCAAAGAAGAAAAAGACAATGAAGATGAAGACGACAAAGAAGACAAAGAATAAAGAAAATGAAGATGATGAAGAAGATGAAGGCAAAGACAATGAAGATGAAGACTAAGAAGACAGAGAAGATGAAGAAGAATAATTTTAAAATACATATAAGAAGAGTAATAAGAATTTTAAAATGGAAGAAGGATATAAGGATAAGAATTTAAAAATACATAGAAGTAATAGGAGTAAGAATTTAGAAACACATGGAAGAAACAGAGAATAGTTAGAATAGCGAAGAAGAGTAAGAACAAGGAGAGTAAAAAAAAGAATACTTTAAAAAATGAAAAATTTAATTAAGAAGTAAAACCAGCAAATTTATTTTTATTACATATTGTATATTTATATTACAGTCTGTGATATAAAAACATGAATATACAGTATGTTGTAATTATGATACATTATAATTTCCCAGAAAATAACTGAGGAAAGACAGAACTGTTCCAATTACTGATGAATTTGTGTATTTTCTAATAAAGTTTGTAAGACACAAGAAAAGAGTCTCCAGATTTGATGTCCCGTCTGTGCGAGGTGCCCATGGATTCTGACGCTGGGTGCCAGTGAGTCCCCTGTGAGCAGGGACTGCTGAGCTCCAGTGGCAGCGGGAGAGTTCCCGGCTGGGCCGGCAGGGCAGGGCTGGCCCTGCTCTCTGCAGGCAAACGAAAAGCTCCCGTTAAGGCCGGCTGGGAAGCCTTTGCAGCAGGGCTGGAGGGAGAAGTGTGCTGGGAAGCCTTTGCAGCAGGGCTGGGCAAAGCTGTGCCAGCCAAGCCAGCCCAGCCCCATGGCCAGGGAGTCGGGCTGGGTTAGGAAGGCAGCACGAGTGGCTAAAGAGCAGCGGCTGCTCCTTCCCAGCCTTGCTGTGGCTGTAAAGGTGCTGCAAAGGCTCTTCCCACCATCCTCACTTGTGTTTTGCACACTAAACCTCCACCAGAAGGACCTTGAAGCGGACCCCATGGCTAAAGCCACGCACCCTCTACTCCCCTGTCCCTGCCCAGGGCCTGCTCAGCAGAAAGCAGCTGTGGAGTCACTTCTGGAGTCCACACAACTTCTACACTGACAGGACAGCTGGGGTTAGCAGGGGCCTTAAAGCTCGTGCAGTTCCAGCTGATTATCTCCTTCTCTGTGTCTCCCTCTCTCTGACACATTTCCTGCTTATTTCTCTCTCCATACCTCATACTTCCTGTGCAATCAAATCCATGCTGTTGAATAAAATCCCTCTGTTGATGTCCTATGGTCTCATTTTCCTCTTAATCAGGGCAAAGGCATCTCTCCCTCATCACATTGTGACACATGGGCAGGGACACCTTCCACTATCCCAGGTGTCTCTAAGCCCCAGTGCCCAACCTGGCCTGGGACACTTGAGTGATGGGGCGGCCACAGCTTCTGTGGGCACCCTGTGCCAGAGCTTCCCCTCCCTCACAGAGAAGAATCACTTCCTGAAGAAAAACCTCTCAGAGTTCTGTCCCTGGAGCCAGGCTGGGTGTGTTCCTCACCGGTCCTGCCTGTCTTGAGCAGCCTTGTGCAAGGAATGCCCCAGCTCTGCTCCAGCTGAGGCAGCTCTGTGCTGCTCCTGACAGATCCCTGCTGGAGCAGCTGCTCAGGCCTTTGGTGCCCCCAAAGACCCCAGATGAGTGCACAGGCAGCTCTGGCCCAGCCCTGCAGCCCTGGGGCTGTGCTGCTCCTGCTGGGCAGCCCCTCAGGGCTCCGTGCTCAGCAGCCGTGCATGGAGCCCACTATTGGCACCTCCAGCCTCAGGGCTGCTCCAGGGCAGGAGGTTTCTACAGGATTTATTTTTACTTCTTCTGGGGTAACTTTCACAGAATTACAGAAGGTTGGAAAAGCCCTCCCAGCCCATGGAGGCCTTGTCAGAGGCCTTCCTTGGACACGTCCAGGGATGAGGACTCCAAACCTCTTTGGGCAGCCCCTTCCAATGCTTAACCATCCTTTCCATGAAGAAATTCCTGCTGATATCCAACTTGACCTTCCTCTGGCACAGGTTGAGGCTGTGTCCTCTCATCCTGTCACTTGTTGGCCAGGAAAACAGGCCAGTCGCCACCTGTCTGCACCCTCCTGTCAGGGAGCTGTGGAGAGCAATGAGGTCTCCCCTAAAACGTTCCTGTTTATTAACTCCCTTCTCTCCCTTTCTTTTTGAGCACAACCAACTTTCTCACTGAGTGAAGATCCCTTTGGGGCAGCAACTCCCATTTTTGTGCAGCTGTTCCAATGTCTCAATGGTAAAAAAATCACAAAAACTGGGGAATCTTTGCTGCTCTCACCACCTCCTCAAAGAGTAGCTATTTCTGTGGATTTGCTGATGACCCCAGAGCTAAGATCTCATTGTTCTCAGCAGAACCTTTGCAGCAGTCAGGAGTGCTGTCAAGCAAGGGATCACTGGATTTGCTTGGAGCAAAATGTGTTTTCTGGATTAACAGATCGACAGCATGAAACAGTGTAACTTCGCGCTTGTATTATCCACATGAATACCATCATTTATTTGTCTGTTTCTACTGATATTTCTTATCAAACAGACTCTTGGGATTCTGTCCAGAGAACCAGAGATGTTTCCCCTCAGCTAAACCAAGCCACCATCATTGACCTTCACCCATCCTCCACCTACAACATCCGCATGTACGCCAAGAACCGCATCGGCAAAAGCGAGGCCAGCAACGAGCTCACCATCACCACTGATGAAGCAGGTATGCCCTGGCTTTGAAACCTCTAAATTTTCTGGGAATTATCTCTCTTTGATGACAGGAATTGTTGCATGAAATGCTGTTTATGTGGCTGCAGCTGTATCAAAAGGAACACTGAGTTATTCCCATAGAACATTGTGACTTTTGCAACTTCATTGTGCAGGGTTGTAATTAAAGCTGTTCAGTGGCATCTAGTGGTCAAAGAAGACATTGTGCTCCAAATTTTCAGCTTGAGATCTTGGAATAACACACCTGTATCTACAGTGAGGCTATTCAATCAGCAACATCCTGTTTTTAGCAGTGGTGCTTACCCTGTGGGTATCGTGGCTTTCCTTACATGTTTATATATTAATGTACATAAATAATTTAAATTTCTCCCTTTTGAAATCAAGTCTTCCTTTGAATATTCCCTCACTCAACCCAACTTTAATTTGATTATTCCCTCACTCAACCCACCCACCATTTCTTTTTCTGGCCTCTGTTTGTCTCTTGGCTTTCACTTGTTAATGTCATCCCCCTGATCTTTGTTCTGTTGTACTACAGAATCACAGAATCATTTAAGTTGGACAAGACCTCCAAGATCATCAAGTCTGACCTTTATTTTTACCTTTAACCTTATATTATTCTGCATCAGCCCCAGGAGTACTGTGTGGGCATTTTCCCTCTGGTGGCTGGAGCCATTCTCATGTATATGAAATTTCTGCCTTATGATAAGTCAGCACTGCTTCCTTCCTGGGAGTTTAGAGACAACAGCATGGTGAAAGTGTCCCGGCAGTGAAAACTCCCCTTCTCTTTCAAGATTCATGTCAGTCTTGGATTTGAACACCCAGAGACTGATTTTTAGTTCAGCTCCTTTGAACAACTGTATAATTCCCACTTATTTTCTCTGGGAATTTCCTACAATGAAAACACATTCCTTGTCAGGACAACATGGTTTTCGTTCTGAGGGATTTTCTGAGTAGGAACAGGACACAAGGGCTCACAGTGGAAAGCAGAATAAGCTGGAGACAATGTAAGCTGCATTTCTTTTATCATCATTCCAACAGAAGGAAAGCTTGCAGTGAACAGATTTAAGAGTGAATAGTTTGTTTGAAAAATATTTATTTTTTTTATCAGAAATTTTCTCTTCCTTTATGCAAAGAAAATGTGAAATCACTGATGAAAACAGACTATGCATTCTTCCAGCCAGAGTCATCTATAACCCAAAAATGCCCATCCTTCCTTGTGCAAAATGGAGAGCTGGGTCTTGGATCAGCTCTCTCATGCTCCCTTATTCACCCATGCTTGGAATGTTTTTTACTTGCCAAGTTTTTCCTGACTGGTAATTAAGTTGTCAGGATCAGCAGCTGCCCTTGGAATAAAAAAATACAGCTTCCCCATGAGCAGGGTGGAACGTTAACATCACATTTTATTCAGTTCTTTGTAACCAGGTTTCAGAATAAATGATCCTTTTGTTGCTGTCTTTTGAGGAGCTGTTTGTTGGTAGAAAAAGACCAGCAGTGTGGAACTGTATTCAAAAGTCACTGATCTACCTAGGGAAGGACTGGGAGAGAGGAGGTCAGGCTTAGGCAGTTTGTGATGTTTTTCTCCTGGGTTTTTATTTCAGGGGATGCACAAAGTATAGGAATATAATTTTTTTGATCACTGTTTACTTCTGTTCTCTCCTTTTACAGCAGGCAGTAGAGAACAGCATGGGTGCAGGGGCTGAGAGAGAAGGTAATGAGCAGGGAGCAAAATAAAGGTCCAAGAAACACAAGATAAAAACCAAGCAACTTGGAAAGGGGGGGGAGGGCACAGATTCTGTGTTACATATTGCAAAGAAATGTCTCTATTATAAAGAAACATGTAAAAGGTCTCTGTGGCAAAAAGATAGGTAAGGATGGAATGATTTCAAAGCTTGCAGACCATATCCTTCTTTCCATACAACCCCAATTAGCTCATGTGTTGGAAAATAGATGCCAGTACACACTTGCACTAATGCCTGTCAGAAAAAAAGAAGCATTATGGCCATTGCTAATACTGAAATCAATAGAGGAAATGGGGATTATCTGGGTTTTCTTTATGTCCTTGCCACAAACTCTGTATGACATTAAGTATGTAAAACAAATGACTTCTTATTTAACATCTCCATATGGTGTGTTGGGAGCACCTAAGTATTCAGGTCTGTGAAAAAAAAAATTGGTTTTTTTTGAGGAAAAGTCAGGAGTTTTAGGGGCACATTTTAAACCCCATTTTTAGGATCAAATGCTTTGCTCAAATTCCACTACATTATAATGTACCCCGGAGAAGTGGCATTCATTTTTGTCAACAGGGGGACAGAATCAAGGTCAGGCTTCAAAAAAATCATAGAGATCTCATTTTTGCCAGTGGGCTGTGTCCTCTTCTCCTTCCTTTGTATTAATGCAAGGAGAATGGAAATAAAGTTCTTTCAAGCTTTGGAAATTTCCCATATGAAGGACAGTCAGGAATGGCAGAGAATAGGGCATTTTAATAACTTAAACATATTATAGGCTGTATTCTGTGTCTCTGCTTTCATCAGTTAAAGCAAAATGTTCTGGTTCCTTTCACCACAGCTGTCATTTATTGCTGCTCCACCTCTAACAGCCCCATCTCACCCTTTTTATTGCTTTCCTTCCTTTGTCCTGCTATTAAACCTAATTTAATACCTTTTACCGAGGACGTATTCTGCATCAAGGGAACCCTCTGCAGCAGCTCAAGATGGCTCCATCCCTCTCCTCAGATCTTCCCTTTGCACTGATTTACCTCTCTGAGCAAGCAATTTACTGCACATCTCTCTGTTCAATCCCAGCTGATCCTGATCTACTTTGTAGCTGCCCAGCTGATGAGGAGCTTCCTTTTTTTCATTCACATTTAAAGCCTCCTGCCCACCTTGGGCACCGTGTTGATGGTCCATGAAACTTTCCCTGGCTCGGGCAGGAGCTGAAAGAAGGTTTTTCCCATCTACCAGTTATTTTCTGTCTGATTTCCAGGCTGGAGCTCTTACTGGGGAGGGGATGAGTGTAAAGTGTGCAGGACTTTGTGTAAAATAGCTGATACTGGACTGAATATGCTCAGTTTCCAGTGAACAAAGGGGATCCCACTGGAAAACTTGAAACAGGTTGAAAGGAGCTCCTGGCTCACTTGCTTTAAATGAACTCTGCTGCTTTTCTGTCACCAACAGGGAACTCCTGAGAATTCCTCTTGCACTATCTCCAGATATGCAGAAACAGCACTGTGAGAGCATCTCTAGCCAAGAAAACCACTAGCATCCATTTTATTGTATTCATTAGATTTACCAGCTTGGTATTGTTTGGCACATATTGTATTTTGCTGTTGGCCAGAGATGACACCTGAATTCTGAAGATTCCTGTCCCTACTTTTATTTGGTGAAGCTTTCCATGTGACACTGACTCCAGCCTCTGTGGTTGGTTACTGAGGTGTAAAGGTGGTGACATTTTATGTGAAATGCAGAATTCCCTGGGCTATGAGGGCCAGTTTTGATGCATTTTCCTTCTCTTTCCAGCCCCTGATGGTCCACCTCAGGATGTGCAGCTTGAGCCTATATCTTCACAGAGCATCAGAGTCACCTGGAAGGTAAATACTCACACATCCATGGACAAGATAGGCTCTGTCAGTATTTGCATGCTTTCAGGGGAATATTATAACAACTGTGCCATGGTTATTTTAGTTAGGAGAGACATTGCAGATGTCTTTGCCAACAAATTTTAAAATATTTGCCATTTAAGGGAGCATCCTGCAAAGAAAGCCTTCCATTGGCTACATTGGAGAGTAAAGTAGCAGTGGCTTGCATTTCCTTCCTTTTTCTGATTTCAGACATAAGGCCACGTGTTTAGGAAATGAACACTCATAAAATTTCACCATGGTTCTTCTCAAAACTTCCCCAGTAGCCATTGGAACCAATGGGATCTTTTTACTATTGCAATAGACTTTGGGACAGATTTTTGCTGCAAAGAGAGAGCATTATGAGTGTCTCAGTATAGGCTATGAGGACTGATAAAGAGTAATTATTATAAAAATATCATCAGTTGGTATAATTTAAAAATCTGGCATGTCGTGTGACTCAATTTTTTCTAGGTTTTTCCCAGTATTTTTACAATGACAGAAAGTTTTAAATGCCTTGGTATGATACCAGAGGTACTTAAACCATGTATTAAATGGTTTTGTGATATATACTGCTTGTATATTGTGTTGATAATTCCATATATTTACAGTTCTGAAATATGGAAGAGCCAAAGTGGTATAATAATGATTAATCTCTATATAATTACTCTTGCAAATGTGAGTGACGTGGCTTTTGTCCTATTATATGGATTATTCAGAAAGGCAGGAGCAGTGAGGTTCTACTTATTAACTAAAAAAATATGGGTGATTGGTTATTTATTGCGTAATAATGAATATATTGTAGGTTTAAGCCAGTTCCTTAAAAGGTAGGTTCAGAACCTCTTCTGCACAGGTCACAAAAAATATAAGTGCTGATTCTTGGATCTTGTCCACATCTTAAATTGATATAAGTCTTGCTTTTCATCAAATGGTTTCCAAAACAAAAAGCTTTGTGGTCACAGATTTACCTGGAGTGAAACACAACAATGTACTTAGAGAAGGCATGGATTTAAATCCAACACACGGTCAGTAGAGCAATGGAAGTAGTTTTTGAAGCCATGCAAGAGTGTACAGTTGTTCTCAACAACTGAAATAAATTCTTAATAGTTTTTTTTTTCTTTTTTTAAACCACTTAAGAACTGTGACTATCTGATCAAGTCAACTATAATCTTCAAGCTTTTATGCCTGAACTTATTTTTATGGATTTATGGGTGGGCAGATCGAAGGGCTTTGTTTGCTTTTTCAGAAAGTTCACTTTGGGGGATGTTTTTAAAAGCAGCAAGAGGAGATGGGCACCACTGCCTCATTGCTGGAGTTTATATCTGCTGCTTGTGAAGTTTTGCCATTAAATTTTATAGATGCAGATGTGAACAGGCAGCTACAGGACAAACAGAATTCCCATGCCTACATTTCAATAACTGCCTAAAATATAGTTCAATTTGTATTTCGAGGACACTTCAAGTACAGCTGAGAGTGTCCTGGGCTCTGGGTGTTGTCTGATATCGAAGGATCTCAAATGAAGGTTGTGTTTTCAGGATCATGTTTGGAATTTGATTTGAGAATTCTTGTCAAGCAAAGCTCAGTATCTAATATAACAAGACATTCACAGAAATGAGTTATATATTGAATACATACTATATTTCCCTGGTTCATGAGCTGAAGGGAGAGATGGATTTTCACCATTTGGAATGAGCTTAAGGTGAAGTCACAGGGCAGGGTTAGAGCTTGTGTAGTCCTACCTTCACTGGAAGAGTTATTTCCTGAATTACAGTTTGTAAGCTGATTAAACAAAACTTCTCTTCCCTATTAAGAAGTCCCAAACCAGGAGTGAGCCACTTATTTCCCTTGATTTATTGCAATTTTCTCCAGGTTAGAGCAGTTTTGGTTCATTACTAAAAAGGGAACTTTAAGATGGTCCCACAGACATAATCCAGTTTTGGTTCCATGCTGAATCCTAACCTTGGGGTAGATTCCTATGATGATGTGCAGAATCATTGAGTGTTTAATAAAATGTAATTAAGAATAAAGAAATACCCCATAAGATCAATCCTACGTTGTCATGGAAGCCAAAAAACAAGAAAAGAACCTGACTTTGGTAATTTTAATTTTGGAGGCATGTGGAGCTTTAGCCATGAAAGGCTATGATGACATTGAACAAACAGGATTGTGGTGAAAACCATGGTTATATTTAAAGCTGGCAACCTTTATTAAAATACAGCGTCAATAACAGCAAAAAGAGCAGGGAATAACACATTGATTATCTTTCATCTTGTATTAAATCCCATTTCTGCAGCTTGCTTCGGCTGTAAATCTTCATTTAAAGTTTTATCTGAGCCCACTCTTAGAAAATCCCAGTTAAGCAAAGTTGTACTGGTCTGTGATTTGTTTAATCCAGTATCTGTGTGTCCACGCAGGACATGTGGTTTCAGACTGAGCTGTTAAATAAAAATCACTACATTTTGGTAGTTTAAACTGGTGCAGACATAGTGGGAATTAAATTGGAATTTTCATTTAGAGAAAAGCATGAAAATATTCTCTTTTTTTGTGTAGTACTTTACATTAGGTAAGTGAAGCCATTAAATTTAGACATGGGGAATATTCCTTTTCATCTTTATTCGTTTTTACACACACAAAACTATAGAATGTCATACTTTACAAAAGTCATTGATACCTTGTTTTACAAATATTGAATGTTGTGAGAAAAGCAGGTCATGGACTGAAACTTACTTTTTCATAATTTTCTGTGGCTACTGACAAGGTTTACAATATTTTTCCCCAAGAACACTAAGTTGTTTCACTCAATTTTCTACCAAAAATGTGTCTATACACCAGAGGAAATATTTATCAAATGAGTTGTGTGCAAAAAGTCAACTCAAAATGCAATATTCAGGTCATAGTAACAAGGAACGTAGGAATTGTTGTGAAGAAGAACATTCTAATATTTTGTCCTGAAGTGACTTGTTTTATATTGTTTCAAAAGGGGGAGGAAGTAAAATGTTAATATTTTATTTAAAGAAAGAAATCCTTTAACTTAAAACAATTATGAAGAACTTCATAAAAATTTCAAAGTTTGTCATTTTATTCCGAAGTTTGTCACTTTATTCAAAGTGAGAAAGTGTAATTGTAGAATTCCCAGTGAAGAGTCTGTTGTGGCTGCTTTGTTCAAACTGTCTGGAAGTCAATTTGTCGTCAATCAAGATGATTAAAGGGAATGAGCAGCTCTGCTGGCAGCAAAGGCTAGCCCAGCTGCCATTGTTCAGCCTGGCCAGGAGAAGCTTTGGGCTGAGCTCAGGGTGGCCTTGCAGGGCCTGAAGGAGCCCCAGGAAAGCTGCAGAGAGACAATTGCCAAGGGCTGCAGGGCCAGGAGCCAGGGAATGGCTTCCCAATACCAGAGGGCAGGGCTGGTGTCACAGTGAGGGTGACAAATCTTTGGGTCTCCTGACTTCAGGTGAACACAGCGTGAAATAAGAAAAAAGGAGCAGGAACGATGGCGTGCCCAAAAAGAAAATTATTTTACTGAGAAATAAAAATAGGAACTAAGCCCAGAAACCAAACATAGCATAGGGACAAGCTCCAAAGAGCAGAAATGAGGGAGTAGTAAAAATATATAATCTTGGGTGTGGAACTTTCTGGAAACAATACCACATATGGAACACAAGTAACCAATAGGGGTGTAGAACTTGGATTAATTAACATAACAGCTCCAAAAGGCTCTTGGGAGGCGATTTCAGGTTTATCCTGATTTCTGAATGTTTCCCAGGGCTTGAAGGTAAGGCTTGGTGTGCCAAGGATGTAGTCTGACTGATCCTGTGTTACAGTCAAGCTGGCTGTGGCTGGCTGCTCCTGGAAGTGTCCAAGGCCAGGATGGATGTTTGGGCTTGGGGCAGCCTGGGACAGTGGAAAGTGTTCCTCCCACATCAGGGGATGGAACTGGATGAGCTTTATGGTCCCTTCTAACCCAAGCCTTTTGGTCAATATATCTGAACTCTAACAAACAGCAAAAATCTGACCTTAGTTTCTACACAGTTTAAAAGTTCCTCCTTCTGCAAACATTCAAAGATCAGAAAGCCGTGGAATTGTCCAGAATAGGTAAAACGCTTACAAAGGGCTTTGATGTTTCTAAAGCAGTTGAGGAGTTTTTGACCAAAAAATCAAGAGAAGTGTTCAAACAGGAAACAATTATACTCTTAGATTCCCAAAACACAATCCTTATCCCTGCTGTGTGACTTACAAGGATCTCAAGATCTGAATCTGCTAATTCGATCAGCTACATCTGATCAAAGTTATACAATGGGAATTGAAATTATATCATCACTTCATGTTCTGGGTCCATTTCTCAGGCAAGAGGGAGGAAAAAAAACATCTGAAGAGATTATTCAATCAATCAGTTGCATGCAGTGACACACATTTTAATTTTGAGAGGGGACTGGCTTTTGCAGAGCAATGGTTTTGATGGTAGTGAATGAAAGACAAATCTCACCCTGGTTTTATTACCTCCAGTGGACTATAAACTCCCCAAATCAGGCAGGTCCTGTTTCAGAAATGAGTGTTTTTCTAAGAATCTGTAGCTCAGGAGATTTAATGGGATATAGAAGCAACAGAAGTTGCTGCCTCTGCCAGTCCAACCCATTGCTGATAAATTGCGTCACAAAAACCTTTTTTTGTGGGGCACTGGAACAGATGAGCTTGTGGGCATCTGTTGGGAGTTTGAAAGAGGTTTGGAGGATTGGAAAGAGATTTTTGCTCCTGGATTATAAACTGTGTCCTAAAACACTTATACTAATTGCACCTTGTATAGATAGAAAATCAGGCAGGAACATTATCATATATGGAAATCAGTCCAATAATATTTAAATAGAATTTTTATAGGTATTGCTGTCAATAACAGGCTTTTTCCCTGAGCTGAAAATCTCTGCTTTGCACTAGATCACATTTTATATTGCAGAGCACACAAAAGATTTCCACTAGTCAGGAGCAGGGAATCTTGCACTGTGACTGAGAAATGTGGCACATAATTATGACCAACCATTTTGTGCCGTCCCTATCCCAGAATCCCAGATATATTGTAGCTATTCAGTATGCAAATCCCTGCTTTCCAAATCGCTGTTGCCTTCAGCACTCATTATCTAATCATCTTTCTACACTACACACAGGATGAACAGAAGCATATTTCAAAGCACAGCATAAATTTTTCCTAATGCGACGGGAGTGAATAAACTCCTGTGGCTGCCTTGCACTGATCAATAAATGCCCTCCTAAAGGTTCAGTGAATGGTGGGGGCTCCTGGCAAAAATAATTAGTAGTGAATGGTGGAATGCAAATATACCCTTACCAAGCTTGGATTGATTCACCTGAAAAGAGAACAGAACATAAATTCAAATACATGGGTGTCGCATTATTGGATTTTTCTGTGCATGAACCATTTAAAGGTCTTTCAGCACAAATTTGAAAAAAACACACTTAAAATTTATGTGATTGAAAAAAGTTGCTGTTTCATGTGCAGGAAGTATTTTTTAATTGTTTCATAGAAAAAGACTTGCATTCAATAGGAAAAAAACAGAAGTTAAGCTTGGGGTTTTTTTTCAAATACTTTAAGGGGAACAACTTGACTTCAGATGTTTGCACTTAATGTGTAATTCCCCATTTTCTGTTTAGGCTCCAAAGAAGCATTTGCAGAATGGAATTATCCGTGGGTACCAGATCGGTTATCGGGAGTACAGCGCGGGGGGAAATTTCCAGTTCAACATCATCAGCATCGACACCACCGGTGACAGCGAGGTTTATACACTGAATAACCTGAAAAAATTCACCCAGTATGGCATGGTGGTACAGGCCTGTAACCGGGCTGGCATCGGACCTTCTTCTCAGGAAATCATCACCACAACTCTTGAGGATGGTGGGCAAACAACTCTCATGGGACATATCATGAATGTTATCATTATTTGATGACTTTTTATCTTGTTGCATGCCTTGTTTGATTAGTGATGATTAAAGTAGGGATGATAAAAGACCAGGTGTAAGAGAAGAGCCTGCTCAATGAGCTTGCCTGATTTTTATTGCAAGAGTGAATTTATTTTTACCAGGTAAATAAAAATGACCCTACTAATGTGATGTATCCTGCTGTGAATGATATTGACTGAGACCAAAACTTTCATTAAGAAGCCAAATGCTCTGGTGTTCACATATTTTCAACTTCTGTGGTCTCATCGTTGCTCCAGAGTGATCTCATTGTAGTTTTGAGAAGTGAAACTCTGGAAAGTGGAGCATTATTGTATTTTCTGTTGGATTTCTACTGTTTTCAAATGAATCTACTGTGTAACCAGAGCTCTTGTACTGCACTGTTTTGTCAGTCTTAAGAGAGATGTGTGCTTTTTCAAGGATATCCAGTGACAGAAAAATCATTGCTTTTTCAGGCAAAATTCACCCTGTTTAATCCAAGGAACAATATAGATTTTTTTTTTTAATTTTTTTTTTTTCAAACTGCATACAAAGTACTTCTCAGACAATGAGAGGGAGTCCTCTAGTGGAGAAAGAGAACGATACCATATCCAAAAAAATGAGTTCAGTATTTCAGAGGAGTATAACAGCAAATAATAATCCCAAAGGCCATGCAAGTCAGATTTTCAGCTCCTGTAAATCAACATCAGTGTCCTGAAACCAATGCCAGCTTGGAATCTGACCTTTACATGGACAAAATGGAATATCACACATGTGAAATCCTCAAGAGACAGAGATTTTGAGGCAGACTATTTGTGAAAGACTGACAGCTTTATTTTAACTCTAAATGTTTCTAGGCCTAGCTTGCTGCAAAGTGTTCTCACACAAGCATTTATTTTATATTATAATAAATGGGATTTTTTTTCCTTCAGAATCCAGCATGCTTACTTTTCTTGGAAATTTTTTTTGGTTTTCACTCATTTTTGGGTCCCTCTTAGAATTAAAGATGCCAAGAGCTTTAAAAGCAATGCCAGTTACTAATACTTCTGTATTGCTTTGACAATAGATGCCCAACAGAAAATGCCTTAGATTTATTTTTTTCCCAGTTTTTTAAACATCAGGGAAAATATATTATGATCATTTTTTCCTATGTTTTTTAAAGATGTGCCCAATTTTTTTGTGCCTCCATCAAATTTAAAGGATCATTAGAGTTGTCCAGAAAGATGCAAATTTGGCTGCAAACTTTAACAAATATATTTAAATTGCTTACAGAATGTTCTGCACATTTCAGTGTCAGAACACGCTTCTATTTCAAAAGAAGTCACAGAAAGCCTATTAAAAGACAAGTCAGCAAGTAGGGAAACAGTACATCAAAACTCATTCCAGGGAAAATAGCTGCACTTGCAGAAACATGTGGATTGTAGCAAGAATAAAGGATTTGTGTTGTTAAAATATGTAATGGTAATTAAATATTGTGTGGTGAGATAGAGGGGAAAATAAAGGGTTGCTAAAAGATGAATATTGTTTTCATTGTGTTAAAATGGTGACTATCTTATTCCAGTGCCCAGTTGCCCTCCAGGGAATGTGCAAGCCACTGCCACGTCCCCAGAAACCATCTCCATCTCCTGGTCAACGCTGGCAAAGGAAACCCTGAACGGGATCCTGCAGGGATTCAGGGTCATCTACTGGGCCAATCTCTTGGATGGAGGTGAGAGACACCAATCTATCCACCATCAAAAAGCTCTATGTGGCCTTCATGTCATTTTCTCTGTGCTGTGAAAACATTTTGCTCTTTTTTCTTTGTGGTTTAGAGAAAACTTTGTCTACCTGTGAGGGAGTAATTTTTCCTAGAGCTTGAGCAGAGCAGCAAAGCTGCCTGGAGGAACCTCAGGGAAAGCTCCCACCATGGGTTTGCAACACTCCACAGGCCTCCCGTGGTACCCAACATGACCTGAGCAAATTTCACCTCAGTTACAGAGTCCAGAATGTTGTTTCATTTTTTAAAAAAATGGTGACAAGGATCTAGAACAAACCCAGCCAAACCTGGTTTTCACTATACTTTGGTTGGTTATCTCCTTGCCTACTCGATATTCTATTTATTTTTGATAGGATGCATTGCCTCTCTGTAGCTGAGAGCAAAAGAAGGAAATGTCTCTGGGAAAAGCCTGTTATTTCCATGCCAGCTTCTTCTGTTGTGTTCTGTACTCTTAGCATAATTCCTGGGGAAATAGGTTCCAGAGCAGAGACTGAGTGAAAGGATCAAAGGGGAACTGTGATGCTTTACTAATCTGCAATTTATTGTGTGATGATAATTCCATGTGTGGCCCTTTCTTGTAAATTAAAAAAATTAGTAGGTTTGAGATGCACATGATTTTATTCCTGCTTGCCCTGGGGGTTTTTCACAGCTGTCTCCCTTCTTTTGCTTTCATCCATCAGAACCACAGTTCACTCTAACCTGCAATTGTGCTAATTCTGGCCTCTGTTAGTGTGGAAAGGGGAATTTGGAGTGGAAATGTGACCCAGAGGCCCATTGTCCCTGCTGGTAATGGTAGACTCAAAAATATTTGGTAATCAACCACCAATTCCTTTAAAAATAAGGATTAAAAAATGTATGAGAAGCATACAGAACAACAAAAAAAATGTATATATGTAGGGCATAAAATTAAATGTTTACAGTGATGCCTGTAGTTTTGGATCAGATCCTGTGTGGATATTATCCCATCTAAGCTCCTGTGTGATGTCTCACAACATGATGAAAAAAGATGATGTTCATGCCATGCTTAAAACTGGATTTTTTTTTATTTATTCAACTTTATTTGCTGCCCTAAATATGTTTCAAGCTTTTTTGCCATATGGGTTGTACTTCTTAGCTTGCTGAAAAAAAAAAAAAAAGATTCATATGAAGTGCACCATCTTTCTGCAAGTAAATCGGATTTTACTGTGTTTAAATCTATTGTTAGCCAGTATTGCTGCTATCAAGTGCTTTGCAGCAGCACTTGCTGCATATTTTAAAATAAAGGATGAGTTTTTCTTCATTTTCCTTATGAGAAATGGTCTTTCTCATAACCAGAAAATCTTTATGAAGATAACTGACGTTCTCATTTTATTCCCTTAGGGGATGTTTCACAATAATCTCTTTTTGTTATCTGTTCCTTAGGAAAAATCTCATTACTTGTAGAATTTCTTCAATTCTCTTCATCATATTTTTTAAAAAATGGCAGCCAAAAAAAAAAAAAAAACAGTTTAAAAATGAAAAGTTGGTCTGCTTCAAGTGGTAAGAGGTTGGGACATGAATGAATTCATTTTAATTCATTATAATTCATTGTTGTTGTGTAATAATGAAGCATTACTTGTCTGGGACATGTAAGATTTCCACAGCAGGTATCAACACCTGGACGAGGAGTGAACCTGACAATAAGTCCACTATTATATTATATTATATTATATTATATTATATTATATTATATTATATTATATTATATTATATTATATTATATTATATTATATTATATTATATTATATTATATTATATTATATTATATATTTTGTTTTAACTTTAATTATTTTATTTTATATTATTTTATATTTTTATTTTATTTTATTCTTTTATTCTTTTATTTTATTCTCTTTTATTTTATTCCCTTTTATTCCCTTCTATTCTCTTTTATTCTATTCTCTTTTATTCTATTATCTTTTATTCTATTCTCTTTTATTCTCTTTTATTCTATTCTCTTTTATCCTCTTTTATTTTATTCTCTTTTTTCATTCTATTCTCTTTTATTCTGTCCTATTCTAGTCTGTTTTATTCTATTCTAGTCTATTCTATTTTATTCTAGTCTATTTTATTTTATTCTATTTATTTTTTAGAGCTGGGAGAGATAAAGAATGTCACTACTACCCAGCCATCCCTGGAGCTGGATGGCCTGGAAAAATACACCAACTACAGCATCCAGGTGTTGGCTTTTACCCGGGCTGGGGATGGAGTGAGGAGCGAGCAGATTTTCACCCGCACTAAAGAGGATGGTAAGGAGGGAAAGCACATTCCATTCCCACTTCCAGGAAATGTTTGTTTGTCTCAGGCAAATATTGTACACAGGCATGCAGGGATAGAAAACCCTGAATCCCAGCCCAGGGAGCAGCTGGAGCTGCTGGAGAGAGCCCAGAGGAGGCTCCAGGATGAGCAGAGGGATGGAGCAGCTCTGCTGGCAGCAAAGGCTGGCCCAGCTGCCATTGTTCAGCCTGGCCAGGAGAAGCTTTGGGCTGAGCTCAGGGTGGCCTTGCAGGGCCTGAAGGAGCCCCAGGAAAGCTGGAGAGAGACAATTGCCAAGGGCTGCAGGGCCAGGAGCCAGGGAATGGCTGCCAGGGGCAGAGGGCAGGGCTGGATCTTGGCATCTTGGGCAGGGATTGTTCCCTGGCAGGGTGGGCAGGGGCTGGGATGGAATTGCCAGAGCAGCTGGGGCTGCCCCTGGATCCCTGGCAGTGCCCAAGGCCAGGCTGGACATTGGGAGCACCTGGGACAGTGGGAGGTGTCTGTATCATCCTGGCACTGGATGATATTTAAGGTCCCTTCCAACCCAAACCATTCTGGTAATCTATAAAAATGGGGAAAGGAGATGAGACTGTTCTGGGACTATCTTAGATCCTACAAAGAATATTATTTTCTATATATATATGTATATATAGATATATCTTCCAAGTATCTCTTCCCTCAAAAGCAAAATAAAGAGCAAAAATGTCTCACCTTTGTTCTTAGACCGAAGCTTGGAAAATTCAATTCCTAGTGCTGGAAGTTTAAAAACTTTTAGTCATGCACAGACATATGAGATTCCATAATCACTTTATTGTAATTGTAACTATTATAATCACTTCAGGTCACCTCAGTAGGATGCCATGCACGGATCTATTTCTGAAGCACTAAAATTCCAAATTCAGGGGAGGTTTTGTCCCTAACCTTTTTTAATGCCTTGAAAATGCTATGAGATGTACAAATATATTTTTGGATCCCCCTAAATTCTTTTGAAAAACTGGATCAAGAATTTTTGTGGTACAGATAAAAAGGCCCACAGTTCTGTCAATGAGGTTACTTGAATACTGTTTTATTTTTAAATTCTCCTATGAGTTCTACAATAGGTTTTCAAGGAGATTAGTCAATAGATTTTTTCTTATTTATCCACTTTATTGGTCACATTGGTTATATTCAATATATATATGAATATATTTGCCAACTTTTTTTATTTGTAATGAGATTTACAAAAGTGACAAGAGAGCAGGTTCAGTAAATTAACCAACTTGATGAATTTGCAGTGCTTTTTTGCCAATAAAAAATTACATGGTGAAAGTTATTCAGTTTTGAAGTTATTAAATTTTTTCCAATTAAATATTAAGGGACTCATTCAGAAATTTACATACTTTGTCAGGTCACCTGGCCCCAGCTGTGACTGTGTCCAGAGGATTCAGTAAATGAAGATAGCTCAGCTCTAGACTTGTGTGTCTCAAACAGTGAATGTTCTGATGTCCTCATGTCCTTTAGCAGTTACTTTGGAGCACCCAGGTCCTTAATCAGATGCTCTTGGGACACCTAGTGCTTGAAAGTAGATGGATTTATTTCAATGAAAAATATCTAAAGTGTAAAATCTAAAATGTAACAGAACTGTAAAATATATGCTGCCTTTTCAAGTTACTTTTTTTCAAGCTGATCCCAGCATAGCAAACCTTCCCTGAATTCTCTCTGAACACAAAGGCTTTCAGCCCTCAGCCTTGGGAGTGGGATTTGAGCCACCAGGAGCCAGGAGTAATGTCCCACAGTGTTCCAGGAGCTTGGAGACAGGCTGGTCCTGGGGACATCTGGTTCATGTCAGAATCCTCTCATTCCTTCTCTTCCCTTTTCTTCCCTTCTCCTCCCTTCTCTCCTTCCTCCTTCTCCTTCCTCCTTCTCCTTCCTCCTTCTCCTTCCTCCTTCTCCTTCCTCCTTCTCCTTCCTCCTTCTCCTTCCTCCTTCTCCTTCCTCCTTCTCCTTCCTCCTTCTCCTTCCTCCTTCTCCTTCCTCCTTCTCCTTCCTTCTTCTCCTTCTCCCCTTAGCCCATCTTTTCCTCATTTGCTCATCCCAGTTCCTGCTGGTGGCTCTTTTGCTGTGTCCATCCCTGGGATCAGACATGCCCTGATGAGGGGAGCACATCAGACTGTGTTTGGCAGTGCAAAAGCTCTTCTCTCACCGTTAATCCTCCTGGCAGCCCAGCAGTAACTCACCCTAAGGCGGCCTGACGAAACTTTCCAGAGATTTTCTGATGCCTCACACTGGTTCCTTTCATTAAATCTTTTGTCCAGAAAACTAAATGGAAAGGTGTTCCAGAAAATACAATGATTTCATGTTCAGCTTCAGCGTCACAACTTTTTATTAAGGGCAGGAAAGATTTGGAGTGGAATATACAGAGATGTGCGTAAGCCAAACTCAAAATCCTGGATCTAAGCATCCTGAAGGGTGTGGAAGTTAAAGAGGAAAAAAGCATTCACACTGCCAAATTCCATGCACCAAACAGGTGCCTCATTCCTCAGAAGAATAGATATTTCCACTGTAATTTTCTAAGGAAAAGTGTTCAGTAGAAGATTATTCAGTAGGACTAATTCCAGTGCACCTAAAAGATCCTGCCCTGAAGTGAATTTAAGCACCTCTTGGCATGGGAAATAAATTAATTGTAATCCTAACAGAGCTTAGAAGTGGAAACCTTCTATCTCTTCACTCAGACTTTCTCTGGATAAAATTATGACCCAAGATATTCCACCCTCCTCTAATAAAATCTGGAAGTCTGGGATATTTTTAAGTGGCTGCCAAGCCCTCCATGTCATTATTGCTATGAGGCCATATCACCTCATTAATTCCTTTCTCTTTTTTTCTTTTTTTTTTTTTTTTACATGAGAGGAAACTTTTCTTTGTAAAAGCAATGGTGCAGCATTTTCCACAGCTGCTGGAAAAGCCAGTCATGGCCTCCTGTGACTTCTCTGTTGCTGTTCAGCTAAAGACATCTGCCCAAAATTTCTTCTGCAGTCTTGAAATCTCCAATGGGGCAAAATAAGGGTTACTCAGGGAGTGAAGCACTCATCCTGGATGGAATGAGTTGATGCTTTGATTTCTTGTAATGTTTGATACTGATTTTAGACACCAGAGGTCAGACACTGCTGCTGAGCAGCAAAGGAAATGGGAACAACTCGAGCAAATAATTGGAAATGAGCTTTCAAGAAATGAGCTTCCCTTTCAATGTGATCATATTTATGGGTTTTATCTAGCATTCCCCATCCCCCCTTTTCTGAAAGCTTACTTCAGAAAAAGATGCTGCTCCTTTTGGAATTCCTCCTGGTAGAAAAACAAGCCAAGAAGAAATGTCCAGTTTTTAAAAATACATTCTGGTTTTGTTACTTTTTCCATTTTACAGTTTCTAATAAGCTGCTCATCCTCTTCACCTGGAGACTTGATTTAATAAACCATTAAAAATTAAAGCAGCTCTTCCAATTCTTTTCCCTGCTGTGATCAAAATGCAGTTTGAAAAGCTTCTCAATTTGGAGCAAGAGGGAAGCGTGTGTGACAAATTCCCTCTCTGCTCATGTGCTGCAAGTGCAATATGAGAAAACTAAGGCTGAAACAAGGAATTTGCTGTCTGAACAAGCCTAAAACATGACACAGCACCTTGGCTGGGAACAGTGCCCCAGCCTTGAGCAGACCCTGGGAGGACACAGATCCCAGAGCCCCCATCCCAGGGAAGCTTCCTGCAGCTGGGAATTTGTTCTGGGTGTCTGTCAGAGGTGGCATCTGGGCTGCCTGTCACACAGGAGGATGCACTTTTCTCTCTTGTGTCTTTTTATTATCTTTATTTTTTTAAAAAAAATGCATTCCTGTGCACAGCAAGCTGTTTGTGTGCCACAGAAGGCTTTGCAGCAGTGCCGTGCTTCCAGCTCTCTGGAATTCAGAGCCAGGCAAAAGCTGCAGCAGGAAAGAAGGGAAAATAGTACCAAATCCCTCTGCCAGCCCCACTCTGCAGGAACCCAGAGAGATTTTCTTCCTCTCCTTCCTCTCCCTGGACACCCAGCTTCCTGACCATTGGCACGAGAGGCACAGACAGCATCTGGCAAGCTTTTCCTTTATTCTAAAATGATTAAGCAGAAATCCAGTCAGGTGCATGTTCAGTACTCCTTGGAGCAGAGCTCCACTTGGGCTTGTTCAGCTGATGAGGGTGACGGCTCTGTGATGAAAAATTGCCCTTGATGACCCCTTAATGCACTTTTTTTCTAGTGGTAAAAATCTTTAATTTTATCTTTTTGACTAGGAAGGAAAATGCACAGAATAGTAAATGTTCCCCTTGGGAAACTGGCAGGATTTGATAGAAATGGTGCACTTAATATGAGGCCAATTCAGAGTAAATTCACGTGTGGATGTGTTTTGGCTGGCACAGATCTACATTTTAGGTGGGATATCTACATGAGCAAACAGGCAGCAGTCAGGAATTGTGTTTATTTTGATTTTTCTAAGTGCAGCCAGCAATGGAATAGTCTTGTGTTGTGCAGAATTAAAACCTTATTACAGAACAAGGCTCAGATTTCTGATTTATTTGCGATCTCACTCTTAAGTGCACCACAGTCTGTGCATTTGCTTCCCTGCTGCTCAGTACTGTGAAGAAAAATGGTGATAATCTCTCTGCTTATGAAAAGGAGAATGAGAAAGTTCCTGGAGCTCCTCCCCATTATCTGGCACATCTAAATGCTGTTTCCCAGCCCTGTCGTATCAGGATAATTGCCTGCTCTGCTTTAGCATTTCACTTGCACTGTCAGGAATACAAAGTGTTCTCCTCCACATGAAAGCAGGATGCTATTTCTGTGTTTTTCAAAGCCTTGCTAGCTGGAGAATGAGGCCATCTTTGATCTTAAATTTGCCACATCTGCTCCCTGGAAGGCTGCAAAGTTGTTTAGAAGCAGTCCTCAGCTTCTCACAGTGCTCAGCCCAGGTTGTCCTCTGGGTTCTCACCATAGCTTTACCCCTGGTGACCATGGGGGGGAAAAAAGGGATCTATGGCATTGTGCAAATTCAGTTTGTCTTTCTGGGAGCTGTGGGAGTCAGTGTGATGAATAAAGGTCCAGGGAGAATTCAGTAAGACAGCTTGGGTCTCCTGGTACTGCTGGCTTCTAATGACTGAAGCCATTGGCAACGAGGGAAAATACCTTGAGTTTGCTTGGCAAAACTCAGGATTTTCCTCTCCAGGATGAGGCAGGCACCACATTCCCCAGCCACAACTTCTTCAGATGCCCAAGGAACCCAGATGAGTAAGAAGTGCTTCAGTTAATGCTGAGAGAACTCATATGGGTTTGACCAATGGCTTTACCCTCTGGACAGAGGACAGTGGGGGTCTGTGGAGCACCAGGTGAGATTCTGCAGGATTCCTGCCAAGGGAATGTAAACACTTCCACACAAACAGTGGAATGACACAGCTTTCACAGGCACAACCCAGCAGTGCAGCAAAAAAGAGGATTAATAAACAAGTATTCAGAATAATGTTTGCAAGACTGCAAGAACTGCTGCCTGATTCCAACCCAGTGAGGTGGAGGTTGGGTTGAAAGTTTTACTGTCTGGCTTCCTGACTCTTACTGGCCCCTCTTTCTGCTGGTCTCACACCAGACATCAACACAGCAGTGACAAGGAATGTTTCTCACATAGCCCCAGTGACTGGAAAGTGCCAGATGAATTCTGAGTTAATCCCTCAACAATCACAGCCATGACCAATTACCATCAGAACCTGTCCCTATAGATCACACCCTAATTTAACAATAAATTGCATTAACCTCATCCATCTATTTGCAGTGATTTCCAGAAAACGTTGCTATCCATAAAGGAATCCTCCTGTGGGTTAGGTAATTACCCTGGAGAGCCAGCTTTCACTCCTCAGCAGCAGGAGCAAATAGCATTTCTAATGAGCTGGGTATAAATAACAAGTTGGATGCTGTCAAGCATCAATATTTACTCTGCATTGGATAGAGCTGCTAACTGAATTAGCCCCTTTGCAGCGAGGGGCTGGGTTTGCATGCAATTATCATGACGTTCTCACTTGATGCCTAATTAGCTCTCTCAGCACACTATAAATAGAAAATGCACATCCAGAGATGTTGCACTGAGTGGTGCCTGTCAGTTTTCTCACATCTTCCAGGACCACCTATGCAGATATAAAATTGAGGGTCTCCTCACATTATTTTTACACAAAAGAGGAGCAAATTTAGATGCCAGGCTGGCTGACTTCTCTTTATGGGCAAAGTTCTGTAGCAGCATAATATCTGCTTGCTGAATTGAGGTAAAACAGAGATTCAGAATTTATCTACAATTATCAGCTTGCTGGACAAGGGATTTTGTACCTCTACTGCACAATAACTGTTTTCTGTGAAAGTAAAGAAAGCTGATCAAGCATTGCAATGGTGATAGCACTAGAAATTGTAGCATTTTGGTAGTTTTACTTGAAATCAGACAAAATTATCAGATTCCTCACAAAGCAGTAGTTCTGTAAAGAAAAAAGTCCAGAAAACTGTTTCATTTGGTCTTTAATGTAGCAATTCTCAATACAACATATCTATTTCAATATTTTGACATAAGTATTGACTACGTGCAGTGTTAAAATATATTTAAATTATTTATTTTCACAGGTTTTAAAATATATTTTCCATTATTTTGACACAAGGTGTGTTTTTTTCAGGAAGTTTTAAACCCATTTATTCTGATGTTAAATGTAGCCCTCGTTTTGTTGTAAGTGCAAGCTTATGTGTAATGTTACATTCCAGCATGCCAGGAAAAAAAACCCCTAGCAATTTTGCACATTAGTGAAAGAGTGTTTCCAAAGCTGGAGAGCATCACACAGTGTAATGTGTGTTTGAAAAACAGCATATGCTCATGAAATGAAAAGCCTTTCCCAAAATGCAAGGCTGCAAAGGGATGTAGTTAAGATTACGCAGCAAGATTTTAGCATTTCCGAGCTGAAGCTTTTTCCACGTGGTTCTAAGACAGGAGGTTTGGAGTTTTTTAGCTTTATCTCCGTGATAATTTTGATGTTTTATATAGATAGGTGCTGTAGTTAGAGAAATAGATACGCTGCAGTGCCAGAGAGAGGTGTGAGCTGCTGAGGGCAGGGCAGGGGACAGGATTCTGTGTGGGGAGATGTCTGCTCACACATCGTGGCACTTGCTGGCCTTGGGTCACATCAGGCAGTGTTCATTTTTACTCCACTTCATTAAATTCACAGCTCTACTCTGGATGTCCATTAAACTGTCCACATGTGTATTATTTATAACACTTCAGCATGGGTTGTGTGTTCAAAGCTGGCTGTTTATAATCATGTGTTGTTTGGCAATTTCTGTGACCACGGACAAGATATTTTCATGTGTGTGTGTTTGGATTCAAACTGAAAGGGGAAAATCAAATTGGATGTAGGGAAGAAGTTTTTTGCTAACACAGGTTTCTCAGTGGATGCCCCATCCTTGGAAGTGTCCAGGATGGATGGAGCTCTGAGCAACCTGGTCTAGTGGAAGGCGTCTCTGCCCATGGAAGGGGTTTGGAAGATATTTAAATTCCCTTCCAACCCAAATAATTTTTGTGTTCATTGTATGATTTTATGCAGGGGATACTTCACAAAAGTTTGATCATCAGTGGGAGGGATCCTCTGAAGAAGAGTTTTTCCCCTCTTAAGGATGGGGCCACAGCCCCCAGAGCTCCTCCCTGGCATGAGCTCCCTCACACAGAGCATCCATCTCAGTCCATGGGGGCACAGCCACCAAAGCAACACACTCCTCTTTTCCTCTCAACTCCTCTGTTACACTGGGATGATTGAACATCTGCCGTGGGCCACTCTAACACACTTTGCTTTTCCAGTTCCAGGTCCTCCTGCTGGAGTTAAAGCAGCTGCTGCCTCGGCCTCCACAGTTTTTGTGTCCTGGCTGCCTCCCCTGAAGCTGAACGGCATCATCCGGAAATACACGGTGTTCTGCTCACACCCCTACCCCACAGTAAGTGCCACAGCCCCTCTGGGTAGGGCTGACACTGAGCACTTGCAGGCACCAGCCCTTGATCTTCTCCCTGCTGCTTCCTCTCCCACCCTGAGCAAGGCCAAGGGGAGATCCTGGAGCTACAGAGAGAAGCGAGAGTGGAGTTTGGTTTATTCCACCCATCCATTTTTTTTGTTTCAAACCCGTTGCAGAGCATTAGCCCACAAATAATTTCAAAATAGACAGTTGGAGTATTTTTCCAAGGTTTGGTTAGTTTAGAATGTAACAAGTTACATTTTCCAGCACCAGCTGCAGGAGCCCTGTTGCAGCTGGAGGCATGTATTTATTTACCCTGTTTTCATCTAAGTTCCTGCCTTTTTGGCTTGGGTATTCATGTGTGAAAGAACATAATGACTTATAAACAAACATATTTGCTTGTGAATAGGCTTATTTATGCCTGGAGTATTTTCCCACTCTAGCTCTATGTGATTTTACTTGCTGAGAAAGTGACAGGAGGAAATTTGAATTGAGCATCAGGTTGTCTTTCTTCCTTTCTGAATCACAAAGAAATTTAACAATCTTTAATCACAAGGGCCAATTTGCTCTCTCTAAATACCCCTACATATTTATTTTCATGTGGATTGAAAAGAATACTTATTTATTTTACATCTGAGGTTTGGATTTGGGTTTTATCCAAGGTTTGGATTTCAGTTCTAAGCAGGATTTCCCACCAAATGTGAAAAATGCAATCTTGGTTTAATAGGCAAGGAAAATATTGTTCCAGAAATTTCCAAAAATGCTTCAGGCATGTGGGAATTTCCCTTCCCCCAGGCAGGGAATTGGAACAAGGTGGTCTTTTAGATCCCTTCCAGCCCAAACCATTGTGTGATTCTCTGATTTATGTTTTGGGATTACTGTCTCCTAAATCCATGAATTTCATACCTGTAGCAAGCCAAACCATCTTTAGCACACCTTTAAATGTAAACTAGCTGGAGATTTTCCATCCCAGTTCATAGTGTGATGTGCCATTTCTGTGGCACTCAGTGGGTTAAAGAGGTCAGAGTTTAGAGGACAGCTCTGAGTGGAGATCAGGCACCTCTCTGAGGGCTTGGAGAGAACACCAGATGGTGCTGCTGCCTTCTCCAGACACTTTCCATGCACAAAGCTGCAGTGCTTCTTCCTGGGGCTTTGTTAGCAACAATTTTTCCTATATTTACATCCCCAAGAAAATAAACATCCTCAGCTAAAAACATTATTCTTTACCATGTGAGTCTCTCACATACTAAACTTCCTATTTTGTGGTTACCTTTTGGAGCACCTCAGAGATGGACAATATGACAAGAAAAGTTGCTTTTTTTTTTTTTTTTTTGCTGCTCTCGGCCTGAACAGAATTTCATTGCTGTATTTTTGTGGTGTTCATTATGCAGGGGTACGTATGAACCATCATGGAACCATACCTTAGCCTCAGGTAGAGGCACTTGGAGATGTTTGTGCTTTTTATTAATTGCTGATGTGTCCATAGAGAGTTCTGAAAGGTGTCCCTGCCCCCAGGACAGATGATCTCTAATGCCCCTTCCAGCCTGAACCAGTCTGTGATTTCATGATCCTGCTGTTACCTTCCTGCAGGTGTGTGTACATATAAAGATATATATGCACACACAGATAAATGTATAAATATGTTCTAGATGTATCTGTGAGTCCCAGTGTTCTGCAGATCAGCAGGAGCTGTGGCTTGCAGACATCTTCTGTATCAGCCCTGTGTGCTGAGTGAGGCAGGGATCACACTGGGGGGGTTTTTCCAAAAACCAAGCTGGACATTTTTAAACAAATGCAAGCCCTCAGGACATATTTAATATAGGACACACTCCCTCAGCTTAGTTTCTAACAAAATGCTTTGTTATCTTTTTTTCTGAAACGGATTGTGAGCTAAAAAGCTGTTTTATTCAGAGCTGCTTTGCAGTGAAACAATCCTGCTGCAGAGCTGCTCAAATGCCAACACTGCTGTGCAGATACACTTAATATATCCAGGGAAGTTCTTGTTTGATTCACTGCTGGCAGAGACAAGTATTTGACAGAGGGAGAGGTCTTAAATTAGGGTGAGGAGGAGAATAAATAAAAGACCTATGTCTTTATCATCTCTTCTGCCACCATAAGTAGCAAGTGCTGTAGCTGCAGGTATGGAGCCCTAAAAACTCCATCTATCAGTCACAGCCCTGGCTGCAAAATAACTTTGCCAAAAGTCTGCTGTTCAAGCAGAAAGGCAAACTCAGTTTTCAGGCATCCATCAGTGAGGAGAAAGAGAAAAGGACAGGGGTAAAGGTGAACTGATGGAGAGGCTGCATTCTTTTCAGGTTGCATTTTATTGCTGAGAACAAAATACAATAGAGTTTAGACAGGTTAACAGTCTTTTACACAAGAACACTGCTTTGGTGTTTAAGTCACCAACAGGAAAAATAATTAACTCTGTTGGTTGTATTGTGCATATTTTTATTACAAACATAACACTTATACAACCCTGCCATATTATAAAATGAAGATTTCCTGCCTCTTGCACTGTTCAGTTTGCTTGTCAAAGGCAGAAGCTTTTAAAACTTCTGCTGCCTCTGTATAGGACAAAAGGCATTTCCTCTTTAAATATTTTAAGCCCCAAGGACAGTATTTGCCTGGGATGTTTCAAACCACAAATATGATTAATGTGTGAAAAATGGAAAAGATTCTCCACTGCAGTCTTTTCTCTGGCCAAGATAAAGGGCAAGCAAGGATCTAATTTCACACTGTTTAATTGTTGTGTCTGTAGCATTCTACAGGCATAATTAAGCAAAACTTTCCCTTTTTAATTCTGAAAATGTAGGAAAAAATACAGAAATATGAGACTTCACAGATCCTTCACTCTTCAAATATAAGAAACAGAATATGCCAGAATTTAAGTTAGAAAAACTGTCCTTTGTGCTAACTCATTGCTTCTACCTATTTCCTACCACATCTATGTCCAACTTTTTGTAGGATCTGGCTTCTCAAGACCACCTCTAATGGTCCCATGGTGGCCAGACTCCTTCTAAGAGTGTTTTCATTGTCCTTGTACTGGCAGGATGCTCATGGCACTCACCCTGCCCAGGTCTCAGGGGAGTGCTGGCACTGCTATCCCATCCTGGCAGGGGGATTTTCCTCCCTGATGCCACACACTTGGAATTTCTGTGCTAGTTTGAATCCTAGCACAGAAATTGGGCTGCCTCAGTTCCTACTGAACTCAGGAGGCTGCTCCAGCACTTCCTGCCTCGGGCTGTAGATGTGCATTGCCAGGGGTTTTCAAAGTGCAACAGAAAAGGAAATTTTGGGGGTTTTTGAAGAGAAAAGAACAAAAAAAATAAAAAATAATAAAAAAAATCCTTATAAAAACAACCCTCCCAAAAAAAACCCCACCAATCTCTTGTTGCATTCAGGTCACTAGAATGCTTAAGGAAGAATCAATGGGATTAGATTAAATAAAATTGAGATGTCAAAAAGTGTCTGGAGAAGGTTGCTGTGACACACAGGTTAGCCAAGCTGGGAAACTTTGATCTCAGAAGAGGTAAAAAGCTTCTCCTAAAGAGCAGCAGAGTGCTGAGGGCAGGAGAAGGAAGGTTAAGGATCAGAATTTCTTGATACAGGAAGGGATAAGAAAGTGCACAAGGAGAGGGAATTTTTGATATGGGAAATTCTGATCTGCTTGGGGAAAAAATTACCATGAGATCCTGGTCAAATATTGAAGCTGAGGCCCAGACTGTGGGATCTCCATGAATGGAAAGCTTCAAGACTTGATTTGACACGTCCTTGAGCAACTTGATGCAATTGAGCTTGCTTTAAGAAGGGAAGTTCCTCCAGAGGAACCTTCCAACCTTAATTCTTTTATTATTATATGGCAGTTTAAAACTGGAAAATTTGGTTAAAATCTGTATACAACAAGGGAAACCAGACAGTGGTAGAGTTAATGTGCAGCTCTCTGAGGAAAAGAAACATATCAGAGTGACACCAAGATGTCTCAGAAGTTTAAAGTCTCCAATAAAACTCAGATGACATTATAGGCCAGTGACAGGATGGTTTGTCTTTCCCATCTGAACATATTCTGAGCACAGTCTCCCAAACAAGTTCTGCTTTTAGCTCTCACTATCAGGAAATCAGAGAGTGGGAGTGAGGTCATCTTATTTCACATCTTAAGTGAGTTCCACATGAGTGGAGGAAAGACAAGAACCAACTGACTGTGTCCTGAAAAGGAAAATCACTGAGAAAGGAGAATGGTCTCCATTTATTATTCTTTTATAGTGCACTTCTACTTACATGACTCCTTTCCATTAATCTCCAGGCTTTCCATGGAGAGGAAGCATAGAGTGATGCACAAATTAATGACCTGCTTTGCTGGAAACAGCAGGAAAATCCTGTTTAATGTGTTTGCTCCTTTTAGTGAGTGACCCACCAGCAGATTAGCAAAACCCAAACAGCAACAACAACCCTAATGACTACACTTTTCTAATCAACAAGTCAAAATAGACTTGAATAAATGTATTTCTGATTGGGTGATGTCATGCTATTCATTGACACCCAGATGATTTTACTGGTCTGTATTTTCTCAGCTCTTTACCTCCATTTCTAGCACACGTACCCAAAGATTGACAAATATGACAAGAAGCTTGCAAAACATACAAATTTATATTTTAAACCCAACATTTCTAATAAAAATAATCAGTTTATTCTCTGGTCTTTAATCCTGACAGTAGTTCTGAAATGTTGGTTGATGAAGTTGTTGCTTAGCTGTGGGATTCTGCTAAGAGACAATTTGTCCCTCAAACCCACCTTTGACTGAAGTCTCAAAAGACCAGAAGCCTGAGGACTGGAAGGAGGAGGAATTCCAGAACAGTTGAATCAGATAAATGGAGTGAGAATATTCCTGCAAAGATCCCAGATGATGCTGTCAGGATAAACTGGATTAGCTGGATGAGGAACCAGAGCACAAAGCAGACCTCAGTGCTGAAAAAGGGCTGATGATTAGGAATTACCTCATAGTGCAAACCCTACAGTCAGCCCTAGGTATCTGTGGTAGAAAGAATCTTTGAAAACTCTACATTTCTGGACTTCTCCAGAGGATGTAGAAAGATCCAAAAGCTGACAGCCCAGCAGAGATTCATGTTGGCCTGGAAATATTTCTGTGAAACAGCTGGGTTTGGAATGGGTGGTAGATGAAGAGAGGCAAAGCAGTGATGGAAAGAGGGAAATGATCTTAGATTTGGCCACAGCCTAAGTCAATTTACGTGAAAACATAATCAATATTGGAAACTGACCAACATGTGAGGTAGACAGTTACTGATCCTTTTGATTTGCTTATTTTACTCCAAGAAAGATACTCTTAAGCCTGTTAGACTTCTATATTTGTTTCATTTTATTGCTTTTATTTAAACCCGCTAAGGGGAAAATATATTATGTGATTTAACCAGCATAGACAGGAGACTCTGGGGTTGCTCTGTGGAAGAAGAGAGCAATTGCTGCTCTTGGTCTGTAATTCATAGACTCTAAGTGGGATTTAATTCATCTGACTTCAGACACCTTGAATAGAGTCACAAATATTTACTCTGGGGTCATCAAGGGTTTCCTTTCATTAAGGAAAGAAGCTAGACGTCTCTGATAAACTGGATAAATCTTCTGAAAGTTTCCCTTCTCTTTGTTTAGTCTAGAGAAATTATACATGCTTATCTTAAACCAGCTGATCTGCAATATAAACTAGATGTGGAAGTATATACAATTATCTTAAACCAGATCTTTAAACTATTAGCTGTCATAAATTCCCATCATCCAGGTGTTTTCCACTCAATTCTTTCAGGCAGACACAAGTTTTGTCTTGATTTTGCATAGTATCTGTCTAAATTCTAACTTTGGGTTTGCACCACACTTTCTGATCCTCATTTCATCTCCAGATTAAAGACTTGGATAAAAGAAAACTTTGGAAAATGGAGTTTGTTGCTGCTAAAGATCGATAGATCACGCAGACACAGGTTGAGGTGTGGTGCAAGAAAGAGCAGAGTTTATTTTTCCTCCCAGGATTTATAGGCTTCTGACCATGGCCAGGGATTGGATGGTCAGGATAACACTTTCTCACTGCACTGGCCATGAGAAATGCCCATCACAAGACGTGTAACAGAAAGAATGTACACATATCTATGTTTACAGTTACTGTCCTGGGAAAGTCCTTATAGAACTATGTTAGCAAGCTCAGAAGCTGAGTTTTCAGGGCGACAGGAGTTGATGCAATTACAAGGCAGAAATGATTTGTTGTTACATACTGTGGATCTTTCAGTGATGAGGAAGATGCTGAAAGCTTTTTGGAAAAAAGGGAGAAGTAGCTGGCAGAAGTTGGCTAAGTAGATAAAGTTAGTGTTGAAGTGTTGAATGGAAGTTTATTTAGAATCAGCAGATTCTGTAAGGTTGAATTTTAAATATGTGCTCATTGATTTGTGTATTAAAAGCAGTATTTATCACTGTATCTATATAGCACGTTTTACAGCGTGAAGATATTTATGCTTATTAATTCCTGTGTGCTTTATTTAGCATAGAAATAGTGCATAATTTAGGGGTTATTTTAAAACCTTATATTGAACAGTATTTTAAATGTGTCTTTTTAATATACCACATGTTCTATTTTTAGCCTTTTTGTCATTGTTTCACATCTTTGGTGCCAGCTCCCAAACACAGTACATTAATTTTTTTAATTGCTTTGCCAACTTTACACTTTTTGCCTATCTTATTTTTGTCAGAGAGCAGACCTCAGGAGGGATGTGACAGAGTATAAATTGATTCTGAAGATGTGCTGGTTTATATGATTTTTAAAAGGTCTCCTTGTAAAGCCCTACCAAAACAAATTTGATATTGATTTTTTCATAAACCTCCCTTCTTGTCTCACTAGCTCGTCTCACACCCAGGGATATCAATACAGTCTGACGATAAGTCCTTGGTGTCCTGACCTTCCCGTGGTCACCAGCCTGTGACACCACACGCTGCTTCCCTCATCAAGAGCCTGAGGGACTCTCCAGGAGGTGCCCCAAAGGGACAGGCAGGTGGTGGACCCTAAGTGGGATACCTGGAAGTCCAGAGAGTGGGTTTTCTTCCAGGTGTAATTCCTGGAAATGAGCATTCCAGAGCAGCTGATGGTGCTCTAGGTGTTTATCCTGGAGAAAAGGATGCTCAAGGGTGCCCTTCTGGCTCTCCACAACTCCCTGAGAGGAGGGAAGAGCCAGGTGGGGGTCAAGCTCTGCTCCTAGGACAAGAGAAAATGGCCTCAAACTGCACCAGGAAAGATTCAGGTTGGACATCAGAATTTCTTCATGGAAAGGGAGCTCAGGCCTTGGCAGGGGCTGCCCAGGGAGATTTGCAGTGCCCATCCCTGGAGGTGCCCAAGGAAGGGCTGGACGTGGCACTCAGGGCTCTGGGCTGGGGACAAGGTGGGCATCGGGCACAGCTCCATGGGCTGGAAGGGCTTTTCCAGCCTCAGTGGTTCTGTAGTTCTTTGGATTGACAGGATTTTCCTGCCAGTGGGAAGGCAGGGAGCTGCCTCTGTTCTTCCCAAAATTTCCATCTGAAACTTTCTAACATTTTAGTTCTACAATTAAGGTGAAAAAGTTACAAAAAAGTTACAATATTATAAGGCAGCTGCATTCACTTTTGTGCACAGCTTCTGTTTCCAACAGTTACCTTCAATAATGCTGAGTGAAAAATAGGTGCCACCTTCCAAAACACAAAAACATGAGCCAACACCTGAACAGAAACCATTGTTAGACCAAAGTGGCAGCCAAGAGCCTTACTGGAGACCATGTCCAGGATCAGTGGTTATTTGGAGCTTTGAGAGTCTGTCCGTCTGTGAAAGGAAGGCAAAAGCCAGCAGTCCTCAAAAAAAGTACAATTCGTGACCTAGGGCAGGCTTACACATCTTTAGGGAGTTCACTGAGAGGGCACAGCAGTGATCTGTCTGCTCTTCTCAGGGATGGAGCACTTGAAGTTCATTCCCTATAAATACAGACATGTATTGATTTTTTATTACCCCAGTTTGCTTCCAAGTAGAAAGAACTTAGTGAAGCCCCCAGTTCTGGATCACCTGTGAGTCCAGGAGACTCTCAAATATGACTTTTAGAATAAAACATCTCAGTACTCTCTGCCTCTTGAGTTCTGCCTTGAGTTTTGGGTCTCCCACATCACAAAAGGACCTTGAAATTGTAGAATGTGTCCTGGGAAGGGTCTGAAAAACAAGTCTTAGGAGCAGCAGCTGAGGGAACTGGGGGTCTTCAGTCCCCCAGTTCAGGGGGACCTCATTGTTCCCCTGAAGAAATTCTTCATTGAAGAAAGTTCAGGAGGGACCTCATTGTTCCCTACAACTCCCTGAAAGAAGGTTTTATTGAGGTGGGGTTGGTCTCTTTTGCCATGTCTAAGGTGAAAGGATGAGCAGAAATGGCCTGAAGTTGCACCTGAGGAGGTTCAGATTGGGTATTAGAAATGGAAATTTCACTGAAAGAGCGGTCAGGCCTTGAAATGAGCTACCCAGGGAGGTTTGGAGTCACTGTCTCTGGGAGTGTTCAGGAGGAGTCTGGATGTGGCCCTTGGGGACAGGGTTTGGGGTGATGCTGCTGGGGCTGGGTGATAGTAGGACTTGAAGTTCTCTTCCAGCCTTGATGATTCTGTGGTTTCCAGGAGCAGCAATGCCTGAGGTAGGGCGAGGTCGACAGTTCTGTGATGGAGTTGTACGAAAAGATGGAGATTGTTGTGTTTTTACAATGTAGAAATGAAGACTTTAATTATTCATGAGGCTCAGTGCTTGTTCTAGGCCTCATCTCCACCAGTGATTAAAGAGGGCTCAAGGAGGAGGTGATGCTGACTGATGTCAGTCTACACTGCTTATCACAAGCCCCTCCAAAGCAGAATTGTTTTGAAAAGAGCTGTTCAGAGCAGCAGAAAATTGAGCTAGAAGCCAAGTTAAAAATCAGTGTGGATCACTGGGATGGAGCGCTCAATGCAACGCCAGGCTCTCTCCCATTTAGCAGAGGAGCTGAGCCCAGAGGATGGATGTTTGTTTAGAGGGACCCAGCTATGCAAACACCATTTCATTGATTTAACTCAGGCCAGATATAACAAATTTAGTGCTGTTCTGTGGCTCGTTGTTGTGGGCGGGAGGGAGCGGCCTAAGTGTCTCTCCTGAGCCCAGTTCTGCTCAGTGGCTCCATTACTGACCCAGGTAATGAAATAGAGAGGCTGCCTATTAAATTAGCAGGAGATCCAAGGCTGGGAGGGGTTGCATGTTGCATGTACACAGGAGACAGAAGCAGAATTCAGGTAGGTCTTCATGAACAAGGAAATGGATCTGGAAAAAGTTGGATAAAATTGAGCAAGAAAATGGGTATCCTGAATAACCAGCTGCAAAAGTACTGTGTAAAGAGCAATTCTCCTGTTTCTTCAGAAGAGGATTTTAAGGTTATTGTGCCTCCCAAGATGAACATTAACAGCCTTTATAATCCTGTCCTGAAAAGCCAAATGAGAATCCCTGGAATTGTTGAGTGCAGGTTTGGAAACGATGAGAAAGCTATGGACCATCTTTAGACAGTTTGAAGGATAACAGGAGATATTATTAGAGAAACTGATAGAGAAAATGGGATTTCTGGACAATGTTGAAAGCACCAGAGTTATTTAGTTGTAAAAAGATAAGGGTACTGGTGGGGAAAGGAACGATAAAACTTCATGTAGATTAAAGGCTGGTGCAGAGATCAAGGTAATAATCTATTCTTCATGTTCCTAATAGACTGGAAAAGAAGCTGTGGGTTGAAACTGCAGCAGGAAACTCAAACTAGATTAAAAAAAAACTATTTCTAATCATGAGATTAGTTAAGCAATGGAATAGGTTGTGCAGCATAGGGAGTTGCAAAATCTCCTTTTATTGCAAGTCTTCAAAATCAGGTTGGGGAAACATCTGTTTGAAATTGTGCAGACAAGGTGAACCTGGTTTAAAAAAGAAAGACTCAGGTGATCTCTCAGAGTCCTTTCAGCTCCATTTATAGATGGTGCCATATTTTCGACCTAAAATTGAAGTGAAAGCACATACCCACTCTAGGTAATTGAAATATTATTTATATTTATATTTAATTTTCAACACGAGGCAGCCAATACACATGTATTTTCACTTCACAACACAAACCACAAACCTGGGCTGTTTCTTCCTTTTCACTCATGTCCTTGCAGTCTCTATATGGCTTTCCCTGTTCATTTCCAGGTTTTCTGCAACTTGCAGAGAGCAGAGATGGAGATCTGTAGCTCACTTATCTAATCAGAAGTTGTGTGGAATCAGCTGTAAGCAAGGTTCAGGCTACCTTTCACTAAATAACCTTCCAGCCCGTGGTAAATTCTATTTGTTGTCTTAACTCCCTGCTTGGGGATCTCCCTGGCTGCTTGGCAAACTGTTAGAAATGTATTTTTTTCTATAGCATTCTTCTGAATTTTTCTCAGCTTGTGTTAAAAAACACAGCAAGCGAGCCAACAAATAGAACGAGCAATTAAAAATAGAAGCCAGAGGGATCAGTTTATGCACAATGCCTTTTAAATTGTGCTTTCAAGGAGTCAGAAATGCCAGGAGATGGCATGCTGCTTCAAAGTGTACAAAGAAATGCACACCAATAGGGCTGGAGTTGCAGAGGAAATTGATGTTCCCTGCACCAGCTGTTCCTCAGCATCTCTTGCCATTGCCTGGTTGGGGAAGTAGATTGACTGCATCCTGATAAAGGACTTTGATTTCATTTTACTCTTCACAGCCCTTGCTGGATTTCAGAGACTGATCTCTGTCTCTCCTTCTTAGACATTGAGCTAAAGACAGAAGAAAAATTAACCCATCATCTATAAACTGGAAAGAAAAAAAAAAATAGCAGTTAGGAAAAAAAATCCCTTGAGCAAGCATGTTACTGCTTCTAAGATTGAACAGCAGTTTATGTTTTATACTGGCACATGCACAGGCCAATATGTGACAAGGTGACATTCCTTTAAATATTTCTTATTTCAATTGTTTAATCTTCTCTTTGCTGACAAAGCTGCCTTTTTTTTCTTCTTGTGAAATCAAAGTCTCTGGCATGTTAGGCTAATTGAAATGACAGGCAAAAGTTTAAAGTGAAATCGATTCTTTGTCACTGAAGCATCCCCAAGTGTTTAAAGGGGAATGTGAGCTGAGGAAACACAAGATGTATGTTAACCAGTTAGAAACCAAAATCTTTTGCTATAGCAGCTTGTTTTAAGAAAATGAGAGTTGTTCATTTAGTGAAGATGCATTTACCAGATTCAATTAATAAATTAAATCTGAGAATAATTGATTTTACATTTGAAATAGCCACAGATGCAAATGGGTCAATGATGCTGGGAGAAAGAAAGGAGTTGAAAACAAAGCATTTTAAAAGCCTTGGAGCAGAAAATCCTGCTGTTTGTCCATCTCTGGAGTTCCAGTGAGAAAGATCTGATGGTTGCTGGAATAAAAGTTAGCACTAAGGAATTTTGTGATGTTTAGCTGTTCCTAAATGCTCTATCCATGTCCCATGTCAGTAGGTGGTTTAGAAGGAACCTGTGCTAGGTAACTGCATTAATGAGTGGAGCCTTAGTGCCAGAGACAGCCTGGCCTATTTGACTTTCCAATTAACTGCAGGAAATGCTGCCTCAAGAATATTACATTTCAGCCTCCTCTGCAATGATCAATACATTAATTTTTATGTATGACCTCACAGAGATCCAGCCTGTCAAGCTACGGGCATTTGTCCAATATTCTTGTGTAAATGTCAAGGCAGATGGTTCTCAAAACCTGCTGCAATATTTCAGGTAATAAAAAGGTGTCTGCCTGCACTGACCTCTTCATACCAGAAGTGGGAACCCAGGCAAACACTGGCTAAATGACACAAACTAATTTGGCATTTTGACAAGCAAAGGGGCAATTAGTTTGGCTAGAAAATGTGGCCAGTTCCCCCTCTGGGCTTGTTCTGAGCCTGGGGAGCTTAGCTGGAGCAAGCCAGTCTTCCCAGGAAAATCACTCTCCGTGGAAGGAACAAAATGTGTTTTGTAGAAGCCTTTGCATGGTCCCTGAAGGGAGCTGAGGTGCCTGGCTTGGAGACAGATGTCTTCACTCTGGATTTCAAATGTGAGAGGAGATGAACTCCCCTCTTCCCCTGGCTGTGGGAGATGCCAGCTCAAGAACAGAGAAGTGCAGTGGCCCATTCAGCAGCTGAGACTGTCTGCCAGTTCACATGGAGAAGTGTTTAATGATATCTCAGAAACATCTCTTATTTGTTTGGAATTCACTTTGAAGGACTAGTATTCCAATGTTTTCAGGTCAATGTGCCTTTTGAAATGCTAATCAGGTGGAATTGGCCTTTACCACAAGCAGATATTTGTATATCAAAGAGTTTCCTTGCACACTTTGTCAGTCTGAACCAAGTTTAGATTTACATTGATGCGTTATTTTTAATGCTGATTCCTGCTAAAATCTTCTTTTCTACGTCATTAACCTTCTAATTATTTTTAGCCTAGTGTTAGTTAGCCGTTACCAGGCTCAGCACTGCACAGGGAAGTGAGTATTATTCATTCCAATGGTTCATTACCCTGCTATTTTTACGTGCAGGCATCACAAAGCCCATGTCAGAAATAAAAGTGGCAATATTGAGCGCTGTAACACTGTTCAGAGCTGAGATTTCCCTCCTCAGACTTCCTGTGGAGGATGTGCTGAGGCTCCCAAAGCCCCTTGGAGGGATCTCTATGTTCCTCCACACCTTTCCCTGCCCAGGTTGCTCCAAGCAGGATGCAGAAGCTGTCGTGGAGGAGCAGGGAGTGCAGAGCAGCTGGTTGGCTCTGCCACAGCCCTTGGGCCGAGGCACTTGAGTGACAGAGGAGAGACTGAACTGGCATTTCTTCCAGCACTTGTCCTTCCCTGCTAATGCAGCCAACTGGCTGAGATGACCTTCAGCTGGGAGTCTCTGAATGGAAGTAATTTCGTGATTAAACAAAACTAGGCTTGGGGGAAGTTTGAACAGTCTATCACACAGCACAGTTTTATTCCTTGGTTCACTCCACTGCTGAAGGGATAAGCCACCAAAACCCAGGAATAAGGAACACCAAAGGTTCTAGGTGACAGAAATAGTGAACTCCAGGTTTCCCAGCAGATGCAGCACCGAATCCTCCATTGGGAAAGTTTTGTGTAGAGCTAAATCAGTTTGTCAGAGCTATTGATGGTAAAATTTAGGCATATTTATTCATTTCCATTGTTTATCCAACCCTGTAAAAATAAATGGCACATAAAAGTCCTAATCTGAATAAAACCAATCTGTAAACAAGGCACAGGCACAAATTCACTGAATATGAATGGATTGCAACAAGTTCCTGTGCCTGCTCTGTTTATTGCCACGTGCCATCTGTTTGGAGCAAGCGATACTCATCCGAAGAGCCCTGAAGTAACAGGCTTTGTAGCACTCACATTTTCTCCAAATACTGCTTATTTTAGCCTGGAAATATTTGTCTCTCCCACCACAGGTGATCAGCGAGTTTGAAGCCTCTCCCGACTCATTTTCCTACAGAATCCCCAACCTGAGCCGGAATCGCCAGTACAGCGTGTGGGTGGTGGCCGTGACGGCTGCGGGAAGAGGCAACAGCAGCGAGATCATCACCGTGGAGCCACTGGCCAAAGGTACAGGGACACAGCTGCTCAGAGCCAGCCAGGCTTCTGCCATGCTGCTTTCTGGCACAATTGGCACGTGGCCTCTCCAGCGAGGTGACAATTGCTGGAGGTTTTGCTGGAGTCAGCAGAGAGGGGATGACGTGCTCATCCAGCCTACCTTAGAAGGGAATAGATTGCTTTTTGGAGCAATTTTTATCTTCAGTTGTTGGGAACAGGGAGGTTTGCAGATGATGCCTCTCCCCCTCTGAATATGTTTCTTTTCCTTGCTGTACAAGGTAACTTCTTTTTCATTCCTTTCCTTAGTAATATCTCTTGTGTACTCCACAAGTACCATCTTCTGTATAAAATGGTCTGATTAACATATCTAAACTCTGAACAATTGTTCTCTACTTGCATTAGCTTTGAAGTTTGCTGCTTCTATTTCAGATATGATGAAAGGATAATGTGCCTCAAATCTTGAATATTTATTTCCAGCTGTATTAGTTGTTCTATTAAAAGATATTGCTGGGGCCTGTGAATTCTGCTTTTTTGAGATGTTATGCTTGCAACATTAGAGCACCTTGGCTTGGAAATGGAGGCCTAACAATTTGAGCTGAAAAGTGAGAAGAGTCCCATCATAATCAGTCTCTACATGGGGTTTTCAAATTGATTTTTTTATTTCTACTCAACCTGGTACCATTACAGCCCGTGCCAGGATGGGCAGAGAAATGCTCAGACCCCTAGAGCTGCAAAATTAGATACATTCAATTGGCTTTGCAGTTTTACAAGCCTGCTAAGTCTTCACTACGACGTTTAATGATGTAAAGATGTAAAATAAAGTGTCCTAGTGCATTATGATGACAGGTTCTTTCTGAAAAGGCTTTGCTGAACTTCAGCCCAGTGCCACCGACATGAAAGTACTTTCTGCATGGAAGAGCAAACTCCATCACCATGGGAAATCTCTCTGTTCCTACCTTTAATGATGGTACATTAACATCAGAGCTGTTACCCTGGACTGCATCAAAAGAAGTTTAGAAAGAGAGATGAGGGAGGGGATTGTGTCCCTGTGCCCTGCTCAGGTGAGACCCCACCTGCAGAGCTGCCCCAGCCCTGGGACCAGCCCAGGGAGCAGCTGGAGCTGCTGGAGAGAGCCCAGAGGAGGCTCCAGGATGAGCAGAGGGATGGAGCAGCTCTGCTGGCAGCAAAGGCTGGCCCAGCTGCCATTGTTCAGCCTGGCCAGGAGAAGCTTTGGGCTGAGCTCAGGGTGGGCTTGCAGGGCCTGAAGGAGCCCCAGGAAAGCTGCAGAGAGACAATTGCCAAGGGCTGCAGGGCCAGGAGCCAGGGAATGGCTGCCAGGGGCAGAGGGCAGGGCTGGATCTTGGGATCTTGGGCAGGAATTGTTCCCTGGCAGGGTGGGCAGGGGCTGGGATGGAATTGCCAGAGCAGCTGGGGCTGCCCCTGGATCCCTGGCAGTGCCCAAGGCCAGGCTGGACATTGGGAGCTCCTGGGACAGTGGGAGGTGGCCCTGCCATGGCAGGGGGTTGGAACTATGTGATCTTTAACCTTCTTTCCAACCCAACCCTTCTAGGATTCTATGATCATTGTGGATGGTATTGCTGATTTTGGAGGGTACTGTTTGAACACATGACAGTTTCCCAGAGTGGAGAAGGGTTCTTCAGATCTGAGAAGTCTGGAGTTTTTCCATTGTAGCATTGTAAGTGCACACTGCATTATGGACATCAGTGAGACCCAAAGCTGAGATCCTAAAAGGGGGATGAGGAGTGTAAAGGACAGCAGTGAAGGGAGATCAAGAAAGAAGAACTCAGGGAAAAAGGGCAAAGGTTTCAGTGTGCTTCTTTTTTTTTTCTTTTTTTTTTTTTTTCTGTCATTTGTGTGTAATCAATGTGAGGTGGTGAAAGATAAAAGCAAACCAAAAAAAAAGCATTTAAATAGATGCTTGAATAAGAGCAAAAATTGTTAGGCATGGTGCAATACCAACAGATGAAGGCTGCAGGCAAGCCCTGCACAGAAAGCACTAGAAATTCTCTTTTTCCCTGCCCTATGGATTTTAAAAAGAGGGAAATGTTCAAAGATGAACATGGATCAATTCAGGCTTTGCAGGCACCAATATTCATGACCTCAAGTTATGAGGAATTGCAGTGTGCAATTGCTCTGTTTGCCAAAAATTGAGAAGTTGCAACTTGACCCACATGTACTTAAACTGATCCAGCTTACCAGAATTAATTCTGCTCCTCTGAAGCTTATGTAACATAATCCATGATGACAAATAAGTGAACTTAAAAATAACTTTTATGAAAAGGCAAGATGACTTAAAAGAAAAAATAATTAATTACTTCAATATAGACAGGTCAGTCTGAAAAAGACTTTATTTCAAAGGACAGTAGAATTCATCCAGTCAACCTCAGAGTTTGTAGTGATACTCCAATATAAAGCCTGCATTAGATGATGCTCAAGAAAAGCCTCTTACATGCACTTAGGACTGTAAAAGTAATGAATAATCCATTTGTGAAGGGTTTGATGGGTGCTAGGAATACTGATAGATAGCAATTTTATGAACTTTGGATGTAGCTCAGTTAGAAATTATTGTATCACATACAAAAATTTCCTTTCTGAATGCATCACAGGGCTTTTTAGGGAGCTGGGAGAAAGTGGTGATCAGTGCTGAGGGCAGTGGCTGCACAATGAGGAAGGATGGGCAGAGCTCAAAGCCTCAAAGACCTTTTTCACCCCCCACTATATCTGTGGCAAACAGCACATCCCGGGGTTAGAAGCAGTTAAATCCTGATTTTGCTATAAGTTCCCAATGCAAAAACATCCTGTGGGCCATTATTTTGTAGTTGTTTGCTTCCTTTTTTTTTGCTTCTCTTACTGCACAGTAACTGTCCAAGTAATGATACCATCATGACAGCTAATAAGAGTTAACTTTGAATTGAATTATGTCAACTTAATTATAACCCCTTTAAGAACTCCTTTGAGAACAATGAGAATGTCTAGATAGGGGTTTGATGTGAAATGGATAGTCCAATTTAAATGAAAGCTTAATTCAAGTTAACATTTCTTTCTTTCTTTAGTGTCTTCATTTCTCAGAACAGATTGTTATTCTCTGTAATTAACTGACAGAAATAATAAAAAAAAATCCCCAACAAACAGAAAATAATCATGGCAATGAAAGTTCAGCATCCACGTAAGCAAGCTGTGCTCCTGCCCCTCAAATTACTCTTCACTGCTGACTTGAAAGAAGTGGGTTTAGCCTATCAAGGATAGTCAGAAGACAAAAAGCCTTGCATGCACTTGTCCCTCTGATTTACTGACCATGACTGATGGGGAATGGCATTTGCTGCCAGTGTGACGATAATAGATCCAGACCCCTGGCAATCTGATCCTCTGGGGACAACTCTCGGACTTTGGAGTTTCCCCTGGTTTTCTAAACTACCTGAGCATTTATTATGAACAGATTCCCCCCTAGTCTATGTTGCTTTGGGTGTTTAATGTTTTTAAATAACATGTGGGGTTCACGTGACTTTGCACACTTGCTCTGTTTCTTTGATGGTTCATCAGACTGGAATACAGGGGATATTAGACACAGAGAATCGTGGAATGGGTTGGGTTGGAAGGCACTTTAAAAATCATCCAGTGCCACCCCAGCCATGGCAGGGACACCTCCCACTGTCCCAGGAGCTCCCCATGTCCAGCCTGGCCTTGGGCACTGCCAGGGATCCAGGGGCAGCCCCAGCTGCTCTGGCAATTCCATCCCAGCCTCTGCCCACCCTTTTCTGTGAGAAATTAAATGAAAGAATCTCCTGACCCAGGATATTCACCGTTGGATCTTTTATTTGTTTCAAGCTGAACTGCAGTGAATTGTCACAGCCCTTGTTCAGTTTCCTTCTGAAGCTCACCTTTAAAACACAGCTGTGTCCTCCAGAGGAAGAAAAACCCATGTGTGTTACAACCTCCTGCAAAGAATTTCCGCCCATTTCTATTTCTGTGACAGTAAATGTAGGATAGAGGATTTGTAATTTAAACAAACAAACATGCAGAAAACTGCATTATCATAAGAGAGTGCACTGTTCTGTGAAGGAACCTCTTTATCTTCAATTAATTATTGGGTGATTTGTAAAAAAAACCAGGAACAGACACAGCTCTAATGCAGTGCCATGCCATCAAATGTAAGGCTGGAGGGAGGTGGGTAGGCATGTGGGTAGCTTTGATAACAAAGAAATAAACCCATATGATTCCAAAAATTCCCATGGCTCAAAAAAAAGAGGTCTGTGAGCTTCTAGGCTTTTTTACCTCATGAATGCCTGCTAGAATTTCAAACCTATTGCTCTGAGGTGGATTTCACTTGACATTTATTTTGTTTCTGGTTTTCTTTGTGCACCTTTTAGCAGTCTCAGGACATCATTTGAAGTTCAGCTGTAAAGAAAATTGGGCTTGAAAAATTTCCTGCTGTTTTACCATTTCTTTTAAAGCACTCAGTACATGGAAGGAATAAGAAAATCCATAGAAAGCTGTGGATATTTTCGCAAAAATAGTGCAGTGTGCTTTTCTGATAATTTTCTGAGTCATGGTCTATCATCTTACCAGTGGCTTAGGCTCCTGTGAGATTTATGTTACTTCCACACATTTCAATAAAATGAGGGATACAGGATATTGAAAACCAGGAGCTACAACATAAATGTTGCACTTTCAACATCTGATGTCCAGCCTATGACTTCTTAAGGAAGAATTCACGTTGAAATAACTATTAAAAACAAAGAGATCACACAGAAAATTTGCTAACAGTGGTGCCATGCCTCAGCAGGATTCCTGTGTTCCACATGTTTTGTCCTACAGGAGCTGGCAATAGTTGGGAGTAGCTGGATATTTCAAGAAACTGAAATTTCCCACTGCAAATATGGGAAGGCCATGGAGAAAATGATTAATAGTCAATTCTAAATGAGTTTTCAGACTTCATGTTGCAGAGGGAATTTTGCACGGGACAGGAATCTGAGCAGTCCAGATGCTCACAGATGTTTTGTAGATGTAGCTGACAGCATCTCCTGCTGCTTTTTAAAGATGGCATGAGAGCCACCAAGTGCCTCCTTCAGCAAAACCTGGCACCACTGAAGACAAATGTGATTTCTCACACCAACTTCTGCAGAGTCAGCATTTCACTCTGTGTCTCTGGGTGCTCTGAGCATTTTTCTGCTTGAGTTACTTTGGTTAATTAGCCCATGGTGTGGTGGGTTGAGGAGGCTGGGTGCCAGACACCCACCAGAGCTTCTCTATCCCTCCCCTCTGCAGCTGGGCAGGGGAGGGAAAATGTAACAAAGGTTCTTAAGTTGAGCACAGAGACCACTCACAGAGTACTGTCATGGGTAGCACAGACTCAAATCAGAGATATTAATTGAATTTATTGCCAACAAAATCAGAGCAATAATAAATAATTACAATAATATAATAAATAAAAAGCAATAATAAATGAAACAATAAAATAATGAGAAGAAAAACTAAATCTTTAAAACACCTTTTCCACACCCCTCCCTCCTCCCCAGCAGCACAGGAAGATGGGAATAGGGGTTACAAGCAGTTCATCACATCTGCTGACGTGGGGGAAGCTTCTGGTGAGCTGTAACCTGCTCATTACCAGAACCTGGCCATCCAAACCCAACACAGCTGGCTTGTGGCAGCCCTGTCTAAGTCATTTCTAGGAAATGTTATCTTAGGAGTGCCCAGGTGGAAAACCAGTCTGATCCATGAGAGCTTCTGACTGCCCAGGGTCTTTGCATCACTCTGGTGTCCTGGCAGGGTGAAACACCAGAGCTCTGGAAGGAAGGAGCCAGGGATCTCCAGCTGCCCTTTAGCCAGGACAGGACATGTTGATGCTTGGCTGTTAGGAAAGCAGTGCTGTCCCATTACCCCTTCACTTTGTTACCTAAATCTTGTGTTTTAATTAAAATTTTGACCAGAGGGGAAAAAAAAAAAAATCTCTTGAGAAGCTTGGCTTTCAACAGTGCTTGAAGAGAACATAGGCAACACAGTCCAAACTGATTGTATAATCTGTGAAATCTTTTCTTTTTGTGCATATCTCAAGTCCCATTGCAGCCTACTCAAGTAATTTTGCTTAATTTTTCAAGGCCTGTTCTTTTATGCATGAATCTTTTTCCAGATTAACTGTCCCAGTTATATTTGATGCCAAGTCTCTTTTTCATGTTTTCCTAATTGGTGCAAAATGGATTATTAAGTATAAATTCTGATCGGTGTGCACGACTGAAGTAGATCAGGACTAAAAATACAGTATTTTGTCTATCTGTATTCAGGATGTGCCTTTAAAATGTATATTTAGAGGCCAACAGAAAGTCTATTTCTATCAAGGGTCATTCTTGAGGAATAACAAATTAAGTTCCAACACAACCTATAAACTGAAAATACACTAGTGATAATTTTTAATGTATTTAGGTGAGAGCTGATAAAACCTGATTTTAGTTTTTTTCACATTTGTGAATTTCAGATAGACTCTACAATGTATTAATATACATGAAGGTTTATTATGCTTAATATGAAAATTGTTGTAGGAGAGATGTACCAATAATTTAGTTTTTGTAAGACTCTTGTCTACTGTGGACAATTCTTGCTGGAAGTGTTGAGAGAAGCATCCCTTGGACATAATTTTCATCCATAATTTCTACTCCAAAATATATAAAAGCCAGTAATGATGATAAATAACTGGGTTTGCTCTTTTTCCTCTACAAAGACTCTTCCCATCCCTGGCCTCATCTCTCTTTTAGTTACTTGTCTTCCAGGTACTGAAACTGATATTTTGCTTGAATAAATAGTTAATATTATGAGTTAAAAGGAATTAGTACCCGAAAAACACCATTTTTAGATTGGTTTGGTTTTCCCCCTTTAATTGTGGGTGACTCTATGTCCCTTCCAAGGGCTGTATGAACAGACACCTCACTTCAGTCTCTCTTGCTCTCTCCCTCCCAGCTCCTGCCAGGATCCTGACGTTCAGCGGGACGGTGACAACGCCCTGGATGAAGGACATTGTCCTCCCTTGCAAAGCCGTGGGGGACCCGGCTCCAACAGTCAAATGGATGAAGGATAGGTAACCAGCAACTAAATGTACAGCTCAGATAAATCCCATTTCCTTTAAAATCCTGAGGGTTGTGGTGCTGGGTCACTGGCAGGAAGGAGAAGGACTGTTCGTGGTGATTTGCACGTGGTCACAGTAGATGAGGAGTTCAGAAACTCCTTCAGCTGATTGGCTGTGCTGATTACAGGGCATCAAAGGGAGAAAAAATAATGAAGAAGGGCTAAAGGTAAACATTCAAAATGTAAAACTTAGGAGGGTTTTTGTTTTATCCTCAGGCAGACAGGAAAGTTTTATTTGGAGAGAGCAAAGTGCCTGATACAGTGATTTGTGCTGAGGTGGGCAGTAAATGTCTTGCACATATTTAATTTTCCATTATTCTGTTTTCAGCTTTAGTTTCACAGTCTGACAGAGCCACTTGGAAACACACATGGACAATAATTTTCATGCAAGCACTGTGTAAGCAGGGAAGCCACAGTGCTATGAAACAATCTTGTGCATTGATATAAATACCTATGATTTCATAAGGATGAACTCCAAAGCCAGGAACCACCTATTCCCTTGTTTCAGCATTTTTATGAAATGACAAGGAAGGAGTGAATTTCTGTTTTCACTCACACTAGGTCCAAATGCACATAAAAAATGCAATTTTAAGTAAATCATAGGTGTTTCCCAACAGAAAATCCTCCTTTGCTGCCTTATTGAAGGGACACACCTCGCCCCACACCTTTCTTTCTCTTTCCATCCTTAGCTGCTTCAAAAAAAAAAAAATCCACTTGTGAGTAATTTTGATTGTAACTTCTTTAATGTATGCACTTTGTTTCCTGTGAGGCAGTAACGGGACACCCAGTCTAGTGATGATTGATGGGCGAAGGAGCATCTTCAGCAACGGCAGCTTCGTCATCAGGACTGTGAAAGCAGAAGACTCTGGGTACTACAGCTGTGTGGCCAGCAACAACTGGGGATCAGATGAAATCATTCTGAATTTGCAGGTACAAGGTAAGGCTGCTGGATCTACCTCGGAATTGTTACCATGGCTTTAAAGTGCTGCTGGTAATGCAGAGGTGTGTCTGTTTGAAATGCAAAATATTAGTATTTATGTGTATTAGTGCAAATCTGATTCTTCCAAATTAATACATAAGTCATTCTGAGTCAGGCATGGGCATTTTATGATCTAGAAGGTGGTGCTTCTGGTGAAACAATTCACATACTCAGGTAAGCCTCTGTGTGAGTTTTTGTAAGATTGACAACCCTGTGTTTGCGTTCCGTTATCTTCTAGTTCTTCACACAGAAAGTATCAGCTTCTGCCTTCTCCTTACAAACATCACATGTATCATTTTAATGTTACAAAATTCAGAAAGATGTGAAGGCCTTTAATTTAGCTCCTGGAAAGCTATCAGCAGAAATTTGCCTCTGTACTGAGACCTTGCACAAAAACTTCATTATGCGGGCGCAGAATTTTATTACGAGGTGAATATGAGGAAGCATTGGAAATGAAACATCAGTACCCCTTCAGCTAATGCATTTCTCCAGCTACATTTTATATTCATGTTGAAAAGCACAAAGTGCATCCAGGATGGTGTTGATACATACAAAAGCAGGGACAATATAAGAATATAAACTAAGAGTAAAATGAAGCAGAGCCTGTGTATTTACATACCAAGAATTCCCTGTGCAAATTTCCTTTCTCATTTGCACTAAAGCAGATCCTACAAATGCTTCAGTTGACTGCAAGTTATTCTACCAGAGTGGACCATCACTGTCCTGGATGTGGAATTTAAACTTCAAGTGCAAGCACATGAGAGCACAGAGAGAGGTTGTTTCCACTGCAGTCCCCCTCTCTCCCTGCAAAAACCATTCCCCTAAGCCTTGGAACAAACATCATGGCAGATATTGGCATAGATCAGCTTCCCTACAATCCAACAGAAACTAAAGGTGCTTTTCTGCAATGTTTGAAGCATGATCACAACAGGAAGTAGGGAGAGAAAACACCATCAAATGGAAACCTTATATGTCACTAAGTACTTCTGTAATTGCATATATTTGCTTTTATTGAACTTCAGCTACTAAAAGCAAATCAATGTTACTTCCCTAAGGGACAGACAAAGAGTGGCTTTTAATATGTGGGACCACCATTTTTTGTAGATAGGGTGAAGCTGTGATGAAAGCTTTTACAATAAATCTTTTCCAGTGCAGTGTGTGCAGTCTCTCCCCATGGAATCAGCCAAGTCACTCAGAATAAGAGAATAAATCCATCTCACAAAGGGAATTTTCCTTTAGAGTATAAACTGTCTCCTTTGTTTTCTTCAGCCCTGTTTGGCCCTGTGAGGGCAAAAAGAATCAACTTCTCTTTGAACTAATCCATAGCTGGAAACCATCAGACTCTGCCTTGTATCAGCACCCATTATTCTGCAATCTGATGACACAAACAGGAACAGCAGTGAGGAATTTCACTCTGCAGGGAGAGCTGTCCCTTAAGCATAGGCAAAGCAGACAATGTTCCCTGGCAGCAGAATGCTGGACACAGCAGAGCATTTTAGATTTCTGTCCTGCCTGGTCATGGGACTGTGTCAGGGCAAGGGCAGCTCCTGCCAGCATGGGTCACTGACACCACCACCTTCTTCTCTCCCATGTCAGAGGAGCTGTGGCCATCTTGTTGTCTCTCCTCCACATATTTCCATCCCATCTTTGCTGCTGTTTCTTGATCCTTTCCAAGCATGGACACTGTCCATACCTCACTCCTTATTCTTGAGGCAGCAAAGCTCAATTTTGTCCATGTTTCTGACAGTAGAACTTTCCCAGAGCATTTCCAGTCCCAGTTCCCTGTGTCAGTTCCTAGTCCCAGTTTGCCCTGTCCAGTGCAGCATGTTGGCATGTGGCATGGCTCCTTCTCTGCCCTGCAATGCTGGAAGAAATTCCTCCAGTGGGGGTGGTGAGGGCCTGGCACAGGTTTCCCAGAGAAGTTGTGGATGCTCCTGGATCCCTGGAAGTGTCCAAGGCCAGGCTGGATGAGGCACAGAGCAATCTGGGATAGCGGAAGATGTCCCTCCCCATGAGAGTGGATTGGATTGAGACAATCTTTAAGGTCTTTTCCAACCCAAACTACTCCATCATTTTCTCCCAAAGGAAGCTGGGAACTGGGAAGTGGATGAGAGTTGAAACCTCTGTCTTATTCCTGCACTCAGTCAGCAGCTGGTCCTCGGAACCTCGCTCTTCCATCCCCCATAAAGTTTATGGGCAGCAGCAGAACAGAAGTGTTTCCAGTCTTTGCTGATGGGGTTGGGAATTCTTTATACCAAAAACTTCAGTGGTTTGGAAGAGGACTGGATCTGCCTCCAGTCACAAATCTATCTATAATACCTAATTAACTCTCGCTTTTGAACTTGCAGAAGCCCTTGATTTGCATGGGGTTTTTTTCATTTTTGCCATAATAGCCTGCAAACACAGGAATGAGTGGGGCATCATTTGCAACAGCACATGTTTCCTGCCATTAAAATCTTGTCTTCTCCCCAGAACAGATACCAAAATAATGAAAATTAAAGTCTGGGTAGCTCATGTGCCGTTGAGGTCCAATGGGACAGATGCAAAAAAAAATCAGAGAAAAAAACAAAGGTTTAGAATTGAAAGACAAAATTGTGCATAAAATTAAATTTAAAAAAGGAGAGCTTGTCTGTTCTTGTCTTAACCAAGGATGTCAGCTAAACAGACACTTTGACAGAAATCATTTGCATTTTTTGCAACTCATAACAGCTATTTGATAAATGACTGTTAGAAGTGATTAAGATCGTGTCAAACCATTTGATTACATTTTCTATTTTTAACTATTTCCCATCTAGTTCCACCAGACCAGCCAAGACTCACTGTATCCAAAACTACATCTTCCTCTATCACTCTTTCCTGGATACCTGGAGACAATGGTGGCAGTTCTATCCGAGGTAATGTAAATCAGGTTAATTGCTGCTTCTTTCTGAATTATCATATGTTGATAGGATTAGTATACAATTATGAATGGCTCAAAAAAAAAAAAACCAAACATTTTTTAAAAAAGAAAAACAACCCAATCTGTATTGCTGTCAACCCTTAATGTGCACTATCATTGTGATAACATCTTTCGGTAAATTGCAGTTTGTCTTTGTGGTGGTTTATTCACACATTTAATCACTTTCTCCTCAGCTGTTATGACAGTTGCTCTAGCTGATTTTCCAGATGTGTAATCTCTAACCACTCATTTTGGAGTGTCCAGGTTTATCATCTGGTTGTTGCTGATTGAAGGGTCCTTAGAAATATCCATCCTTTTCCCCTTGAAGGCATCATAATAAAATGTGTTAAGCTGTTGTCAGGGTAGGCAAAATGCATTGCCTGGTATCTTTCAGTCAGGGGAATGCTGTACGTTTCCCTGCACATTTATTTATTTTTTTTTTTCAGTTTTATTGGGTTTTTAAAATGCCTCCTTGGGTTACCTGAAGAATTTGTGACACCGTTGCCATCCGTGCTTTCTCCCCAGGTTACATTCTGCAGTACTCAGAGGATAACAGTGAGCAGTGGGGCAGTTTCCCCATCAGCCCCAGTGAGAGGTCCTACAGGCTGGAAACCCTGAAATGTGGCACCTGGTACAAGTTCACCCTGACTGCTCAGAACGGGGTGGGGCCGGGGCGCATCAGCGAGATCATCGAGGCCAAGACGCTCGGCAAAGGTGCGCTGCTTCCCTCCCCTTCACCCTCCTAAAGCTCCTGCATTCTGCTGCAGGTCTTGGTTTAAAACAGCCTTGGATATTTTAGTATTACTGGCTTTGGAGACATTTACAGCTCTGTCCATGGCTGTGACAAAAAAGGCTGTGGCTGTGGGACTTGATGCCCGCACAGGCTGATGTTCTTTCTTTCTCTAATAATTTTTTTCTAAGATGGGTTGGCAGATATTTGGTAAGACGATGCCTGCACTGTCACAGAGTATAGCAATTCCAACTATTTCATTGCCATGAGGAAATTGTCTCTTCTCTTCTTATAAAAATTCAGGGGTTTATTGGTCTGGATGCTGAAGGAAGACAGGGAGTATATTTATGTAGAAAGGAAATGGAGCCAATGTCTGATTTCTGCTGCAAGCCAGTACTGCAGGAGTGTGCAAGCAGCATCCTCTGAACTAGATAAGTGTCAAAAATAAAGGCAAAGTTTGCATAAAGTTCTGCAAGGCAAAACAAACCATGTTTGGATATTTTTTTCCACACATTGATATGAAAATCTGGGTTTGTGAGTCCAGCACAAAGTGGGAAAAAACATTTCAAAGGACGAAGGGTGGGAAGTTGAATATGTAGATACCGAGTTTAAGCCAGAGTCGAGACTGCCCTAGAAATTATTCCCTAAACTTTATATTTTGGAAGGTTTTATCTGCAATATTTAAGCATTTTGTCTGGAATATCCCACTGCCTCTAGAGCCACAGTTTTCCAAGGAGCAAGAGCTCTTTGCCAGCATCAACACCACCCGGGTGAGGCTGAACCTGATCGGCTGGAACGACGGCGGCTGCCCCATCACCTCCTTCACCCTGGAGTACCGACCCTTTGGGACCACGGTCTGGACAACGGCCCAGAGGACATCCCTGTCCAAATCCTACATCCTCTACGACCTCCAGGAGGCCACCTGGTACGAGCTGCAAATGAGAGTGTGCAACAGTGCTGGCTGTGCAGAGAAACAAGCCAAATTCGCCACGCTCAATTATGATGGCAGTAAGTATTCCCTTTAATTTACGCCTCAGTTACTTTTTTACTTTAGTTTCATATGTGATTATTTTTTTCTTTTTGTCATCTTCCATTTTTTCCCCTCATAAACCCCATTTTGAATCTGCCAGCCATGCTGTCAGAGAGGTTAAAGTCTCGAAGGTATAAAATAGCTCTTCATTTCCTGACAGTAGGCTGCCAGGCAGAAAAGAGGAATTGTTTATTTGTCCCCACTTTGGAAAAACTCTGAAGTCAATCAGCCATAAGACACATAATCATAGGACATTAAAAGTCATTAGTTCCAGTGGTTACAGGGGCCTTTCCTGGTATTTAATGTATCTTTTCCATGAAATTTCAGTCTTCCATGGAATGTGTTCCTGCAGCCATTCACGGGGGTGTCAGGCCTCGTTGCTGTTCCCACAACCCAAAACCCATTACGGGACACATTGGAGCAGCCAAGCAGGTTGTCCTCTGGGAAAGCCTCTGGATAACATCCTCCAAGGGCAGAGCAATGGCAGTGCAATGATCCCTGCTTACAGACAGGGGACAGTGAAACTAATGGCCATGACAGATGGCTCTGTCCTGCCCAGCAGCAGGACATGCACCATGAGTTGTTGCATCCCGCCCTTCTGCCAGGGGTTGCTGCCCACCCTGCAAAACCCAGGACACGAGGGCAGGAGCAAAGGTGCCAGTTTGTCACTGTCTGCAGCTCAGGTCCTGCCAGGCTGATTGGGAGGGATGGTGGCACACGTGTGCTCCCGGTGGCTCCGCAGCGGGGAGCGGCTGCTGCGTTCCTGGCAAAAAGGCAGCACAGATGGCTCCAGATGGCAGGCTCTTGAATTGCTCCAGTGGGAATTGCCAGAGCTTTTCTGGAGACATCCAGTGTAAAATCTTGCTGTGTTGCCAGGGATGTTGTTCTGTAGTGTTAAATTAAGCTCCAGCACTGGTGAGCAAGTTCAAACAGGAGCTGATGGTTGTGACAGCACCAAATTGGTAATTTTTTGTAACACTGTGCTGGTAACACGCCTCCACACGAACATCACCACTCATGTACAGTTCAGGGTCATTCCCAGGCAGAAATGTGGGATACGACTTAGGCAGAGTTTAAACCTCAGCACCTGACACATCCTCTACTTCTCTACCAGCCTTTGTGCTGGGTACTCAGCAGTTCTTGCAGATAATTAATCACACATGCCCTCACCCTTTGGAAAAATATCATTTTTGGTAAGCTGCCACGCAAGTCCTCGTGTTATTTCAGACAGTCTGGAAAATTAAGAGAAAGATATTGCCTCAGCACTCCAGAGGCCCACAGGAAAACAGGATCTAAGCAGTTACTACACAAATGTTTTGGGTCTTTCCAGGCAGATGAAGAGCTGTTTTACTGAGAACTGTAGCTGTTGTCAATAATAACTCTTTCAACTATAATGAGTTAATTTCTTGTTATTTTACTTAGCCTGTCCTGTTTTTGTTTTGTTTTCCAATATCTTTCTACAGCAGCATCCAACTTTCAGTTTTCTGTTATCATCATATTTTATTTGATTGGGGCAAACAGTTGTAAGCCATACCTTAAAATTAATTTATATCAAAATGCAAGTCCAGAGCCTTCAATTTCTGCTCATAGCACTCAAATCAAAGCTATTCTTACAGTGATCTGATCTGACATGGTGTCAGGCTCTGCTCTGTGACTGGGTGATGATACTTACCCTGGTGCCACACTGTGACCTGCACACCCTTTGATTTTTTTATGTTGCTGTATAGCATCTTTAGAAGGGATAAAATGAAACAGTAAAAAATATTTGCAGCATTAAATTTCTTGCCACTGCTTCTGGTCAGCTAGAAAATTTCTCATTTGTGATACTGCTGGGTTTGTTTGTGAAGCATGCTTTGCTAGGACTGTATTGTGCCTTAGAGAGGCAGAACGAGCTCAAATACTGACCCCAAGGTTATGAGAGGAAAACATGGATGGAAAAGCAAAATTCAGTTTTCAGGTTTTCTAGATTTGCTATGTTTGACTCAGAACTGAAATTATAAATTGATGATGATGATTATCATTATTAGCATTCTTACCAGTACATGATGCAGAAATTTTTGCTTCCACAGACAGGGAATTTTTTGTGTGCAGAAAATATGCCAGTGGAAACTTCCTGGCCAGCTCCTCTTTTGAGTGCTGTTGCTACATCTACATTTGATTCACCCTGTGATGTGAGATTAGCCCCTTCCAGCTTCCAGGGGCCACAGCTGCCCCTCGGATAAAGCAGATACAAGAGCAGCACTTTGAAGATTAGATAATACAGTGTATGAAAGTTCTGGGATGCCAAATGCTAAGAACAAGCTTAGAAGCTTTAACAGCCTTAAGATAAAGCCTTTGTAAAGTTTGCAGAAATCCCAGTTACGTGGGTTTGGGTCACTTTGCTGCTCCTGAGGAATATCATGGCTCAGCATCCTTCCCTTCAAATCTCTCCGTGCTGAATTAGGTCAGAAGGTTAATGACAAACCTACGTGCAGCTTTTTGCTCTCTGTTTGTGGGCATTTCAGGAACGATTTCCAGCTTACAGGTTTGCTGACCTCCCTGCCCCTTGTTTTTTCAGAAGCACACAATCCATAAGGAGATATTTTTAGCCCTGTGCAGCTGCAGTTGTGGAGCTGCAAAGGAGCTTCCCGGCTCAGGGATCAGCTCCTCGGTAGCCCTGGCATTAAATCGGATCAGCTCTAAACTCTGCTAATTGATTCTGACCCAGGCAGGCACTCCCTGCCGTGAAGGACACAGCAAAACACTCCAGAATTCAGCAGTGGCAGAGGAAACACTTTGTTCTGCAGTGGGAGATGCTGAAACCAAGGGGAAAAAGGGGTCAGAGATATTCAGATTGCAACTCCTGTGAGGCACTAATCAGGCTAACAAAGGGTGATGGTGAATCAGCCTGGAAAGCAAAACAAACCCTCCCCATCCATCTGGGATCTAGTCCTGAAAATTAACTTTGTCTATTCCACTCCCAGCCAGCGCCTAGAGTGACAACAAGTGTTGAAATGGCGTTTTCTCAATGGATAGCAGCATTGAGTTTTGGTAATTTCTAATGCAATTGCTGAAAAGCAACAAATGGGTGATGGCAAAACATGCAGTTTGATTTTTTAATTAAGCTCCAACTGCCTGTTTATAATGCTATGAGGTTTATATTTGCCTAGAGAGAGGTCTGGATAATGATAATCACATATCCAAACACTTCAGGTTTAAGTGAAATAAAGGCCACTCATCATTTGATTTTCATCAAAGTATTAAGGAAAGCAAGACATAATTTTAGGCAATCTTGAACCTAATGGTCTCTGTGACAGTAATTCAGAGGAAACTTTGGCCCTTTAGTATCCAGGAGGGTTTAGGAGGATTTAGAGACAGTTATTGGTATTACCTTCAGGAGCTTGAAGTTCTTTTCATTTCCTCATCTAATAGTTTTATTTGCCTTTAGAGTAGTGCAAAATCTGCGTCTCAGGGCAAGATGAAAATATCCTGCTGTGTGCTCAAGAAATAGAAAATTAGAAAAAAAAAAAAAAAAAGAAAATTATGGGGAAGAACTGCAATGGAACATTAGAAAAATATTCCAAATGCAATTGTAAGAAAACAAATTTTCCAAAGTACCTAATATAGGTTTGGATAGTTGTAGCTGTTCTTTTTATCTTTGTCCCTTTAGGGAGCTGCTCTTCTCTTTATATGCAGCTGAAATAGCTCTTCTGAAAAAAGCAGGACCTAGGATTCTACATTTTCACTGTGGTTATGGCACTCACATTGTACTGCATCAGATCTCAGTTTTTTATTCTGATACTGTATAGCACATAATGAGATATTACTATATCACTTAATGCTGCAATTAAAATGTAAAAGAAGGATGTGCCTGTTTTTCTCTCTCACCCTCCTTTCTTTTTAGCAAGTAAGTAGCCACTTTTATGTTTCAGTAGCTGGTTAAAATTTAATAGCTTCCATCCAAAGTCATCACAGTTCACAATACTTACGTGTTTCTACGCATTTCAAGCAAATCTTCATTTTATAGCCTCATTTGTGGTTGCATTCAGCAGTTTAATAGTAATCAGGAAATGAGTGAGAAGTCTTCCATGACTAAACAGCCTTCCACAGAAGGTGCTGCATTCTTCTCACGTCCCTTAGAGGTAAAGAAGAAAAGAATTGAAAAGTTCAAGTATTATATATCACCAGGAAGCCAGGTATATTCAAAATGCAAATATGTCCCAGAATGAAAAAGTGAGCTGCCTGCCAGTAGTTGGTAGATTCATTTCCCTTGTTTCCCTCTCAAAATTTGATTGTTTCTATCCAGCATTACTCCCCTGTTTTACTGATGAGTATAATGTCAGACAGTCTTTAGCAGATTAGTATCAGGTTGGCTGTCTGAATTTCAGATCACTATCACTTCAGAATTGATAGCAGAATGTTTCTGTGCAAAGGATTAATCTGATGTATGTGGCACAAAATGAGCTTTGTCAAATGAGTTCCTTGCAAAGAAAAGCCCAGCAGAAATGTCACAGTGATCCTATTTCTCCATAATAAGGAATAATAGACAGAGGGAGGAATTCTGAGGTCTCTTACAGCTTTTTGAATAATTTAATCGGACTCAAAATTAATCACAGTATTTGACTGCATATCAGGTATGGTTTTCCTTAATCAATGAATGCAATTCTTCTGGATTTCTGATAATCTCTGTCTCTGCAGTCAGTCCCTCATTACCAGGAGCCTGGTTATGTATTCACAAATAGCCTCCAACCCAAACAGAGAAGTCCTGGTGAGTGTTCTGCCCACAGCTGAAGAGAAAACGTGCCTTATTCCGTGAGAATTCCATCTTTTGTCCTGGTTAACAGGCCTCTAATGCCATGACCCCGTTTCCAGGTACAATCCCTCCTCTCATCAAGTCGGTGGTGCAGAGCGAGGAAGGGCTGGGAACCAACGAAGGGCTGAAGATGCTGGTGACCATCTCCTGTATCTTGGTTGGGGTCTTGCTGCTCTTTGTGATGCTGCTGATCGTGAGGAGGAGGAGGAGGGAGCAGAGGCTGAAGAGGCTGCGAGGTAAGGTGGTGTTTGTGGAACTTCTCTCTACCTGAACATGAAAATACAAGTGGGGCTGCACGTGACCAAAGCGTGCAATCCCCAGCTGGGATCATTTTCCTGGAAAAAAAAAAAGAAAGATTAATATATCCATTGTTACTATTTTTCATGGAGGAAAGGAAAATATTTCTCATTGGTTTGCTTTCCTTTTTTTGTTGTTTGTTTGCTTCCCTTGACGACCCAAAAGTGGATTTTTTTTTTTTTTTTTTGAAGAATGAAATAAGATATTCTGAAGATGAGGAAATCTCAGTTTTCCAGCAGATGCTAACCATGATTTCCAAATTATAAAGTGGAAGTAGCCAGATATTAAAGAGCAGCCAGATATTCTCAGATTTGTTACCACATTTTCCCCCATGATGTTTTATAATGGAACCCATAAAACACTTCACTGTTCAGTGACCTTTCATTGTCACTGATCTGTATTTTCCTCTAATCCTTATTCAAATTCAGTTGTTTGTTATATGAATAAGATTTAGATCTGTGAATTCATTCAGCTTTATTATTTTTCTAGCAAAAACCCCTGGCTGAGCCACAGCCAAGGTTTTGACCCTTGCAGTCTGACACTGCTGCCCTATAGCTTTTGCACTGGCAAAAGGTATTTTGGGAAGGTATTCCCAGAAGATATTTGGGAAAAAAAACATTTCAAATCCAAACCTGAATTAATAGTAGAACAATTTATCATCTGAAAAAAAATAAGCCTAATTTCTTCCAGAAGCCACCAAATTGATTAGTTATTTGTATTTTATCCAAAATGTGATCATGGTTCCTAATAAAACCAGGGCCAACCCTATGTTTTCCTTCTGACCTTCATACTTATCTCTCTTTTGGGTCAAATTTTGTCCTTTGTAGCAACATTTTGGATATAAAAAAAAAAAGACAGAGGGCATGGGTAAATTCATATATAAAGGAAGAAACCATCATTATGGTTCATACACAGCCCTGGAAATCAGGACATCTGGATGCTTCAGCCTGTATAATCACTTTTTCTTCAAAACCTTATACCCCATTTACCTTCCCAGTTTGTGTCTTTTTTTCATTAAAAAAAATGTACTAAAGAAAAAGAAGGTGTTATCATATCTTCTTAGAAATACCGTGGGATTCCATCCAGTAATGAGCAGGGTATCTCCAGCCCTTTGGCTCTAGAAAATGATGTCTGTGCACATTATTTTTTCATGGTTCATTTACAAGTATTCATAGAATCTTGAGTTGGAGTCCCTTGAGGAAGGCTGATGATCACTGACCAGGATGCCTTTTGCATAACATAAAATTTCTCTGAACTATTTCCTTTCAGAAATGAGGAATTTAGAAAATTATCAGAGCTTCATTTAAACAGAGGCAGTGGAAAAGATTTCATCAGTACTTTTGATAAAAGAAATCAGTATTTAACTACCATTTCTGTAAAAGTTGTGTCTCACTTAGCTGAATTTGTCACACTACAGCTCGACATCCCATCTGGTCCTGTTTTACTTCTCTACAGTACAGAACTTCTTTTTTGCATCATTTTCAGTCTCCAAGGATATTCTTTCCACATGGTGCTAACTAAGTAATTTCTTAATGAGTTAATTGGTAAATGAAACAGATTAATATATTTTTATTTTCCTCTGTTATTTTCCCATAATTTATATCCTTAACATTTTATCCATTGAGATCATTTGCCAGTTCTTTGATTTCTCTACAAAATAGAAAATATTCCCTGTTCTACAGCCCTGCTTTGTGTTCTCAATGTACAACCTTATGATCCAGGTTATTTTCTTAGTGATCTGGTATTTTCTTTATATTTTAGCTACCAAGTTCTTGTGTAGTTTTTAAACTTTTATCAGATATTATTTACTCTATACCACTGATAAATGTTTCAGACAAAAAATACTGAATAATGATTCTCTGCTTGAAATTGGGGTTTGAATATGTTGAAATCCACATAAAATGGCTGCTGCGTTAATTTTTGCATCATGCGACTTTCTTTTAAAATACTTTGAGTCACCAAAACTTTGTTTTACAGAAACATAAATATGATCTTGACTGTTAGATCACAGTGTGAGAGTTTTTTTCAATGTCATTCATTCTCAGCAAATTTTAATCTGATTTTAAAAAATCCACTTTGTTTGACATGGCTGCTTCACCACAGGTCTGTAATGATTGGCCTCAATTATCCTTTTAATTTATTTCATTAAGCTTCACTAATTTATTTTTTTATTATTATTATTTTGTGCATTGCCAAGATCAGACTGATAGGACTTCAGTAATTCAGAATTTATTTTTCTCATTATTTTTGAAGACTAATCCCATGGTCGACATTTTCTGCTCTTCTGGATGTTCTAAAAATTTTCCTGATAATAAATATTTCTGTTACATAGAACTCATTACTAAGCTCTCTAAAACAAATGTGTGCAAGTTTTTCTGATGTCCTAACTAAAAAATAAATGGTTTGCTGTAGTAATTGTTGTGATTAACTTTCATGTAATTTTTGAAAGGGAAATACCACATTATCACTTGGTTTTTATGACCTGTTGTGGTTTCTTTGAGGCACAATATTCTTTTTTCCTAAATCAGGATTTCCTCTAGTCTACATCAGAGAAATAATCTCCACAGTGGGACCACCTAAAATAATTTGTGCAAATTACAGATGTAACTCTTATTTTTATGGCTGCAGATGTGGCTTTCTTGAACCTGTTTGACAAAGAGGAGTAGGAATTGCAGGTTTATTTGCAGTGTTGCATGCAAACATTTGTACCCCTGCTTTATGGACAATGGCTTTGAGTTCCCAGTTCTGTTGAAGAACAGCAGCCTCTCCATTCTTGATCCTTTTACCACTTCTCTGGGTGTAGGGACAGTTAAACATTTTTCTTCCTCCTTGACAGCAGAAAGCAGAGCTCTCAGCAAAGCCCTGATTTTTGCCCAATTTAGTAGTTCCACCAGCCAGGTCACCAGGAAAGGTCACTTGGCTGCTGGAGTTCATGCAGCCATTCAGGAGTTCAGCAGATATTCTCAAAGAGAAGCCTGATGGTTTAATGCTCCTTCTGCTGGCTATTGACCCAGCTCTGCTACTCCTGTAATGGTTTTCCCTTTGTTTTTAAATCCAATTCACCTTAACACAAGCAGAAAGGATCAGCGTGGCGTGATAGTTCAGAAGTGGCAGAATGCAATTTAAAACTCTATCACTGTCCCTGATTTCCCAGGGGGAAAACCCAAGTGTGTTAAGAATTTTAAAGGTGGCTGCCCCAGCAAAGGAAAGTGGCTTTTTCACTGAAGTGATGCTTGGCTGGAGCAGAGATCAGTCCCTTCCCTCTGTCATCTGTGCCCCCTTCCCAAGCCCTGCTTTCACCACTTGAAAACTGGGAGGTGACAGGACATGGCCAGGGATGCTGGCTTATTTTAAAAAGTATTGTCATTTTGCTGATCTAAAGGGTACTGCAGGAAAAGCACATTAAAATCTCTGGTCATTGGTTTGTGACAGTAATATCTCTCCTGGAGCTGGTGTTTTGGACACATGATGTTGTTGTAGTGGGGTCCCAGCCCAGGGAGCAGCTGGAGCTGCTGGAGAGAGCCCAGAGGAGGCTCCAGGATGAGCAGAGGGATGGAGCAGCTCTGCTGGCAGCAAAGGCTGGCCCAGCTGCCATTGTTCAGCCTGGCCAGGAGAAGCTTTGGGCTGAGCTCAGGGTGGCCTTGCAGGGCCTGAAGGAGCCCCAGGAAAGCTGCAGAGAGACAATTGCCAAGGGCTGCAGGGCCAGGAGCCAGGGAATGGCTGCCAGGGGCAGAGGGCAGGGCTGGATCTTGGGATCTTGGGCAGGAATTGTTCCCTGGCAGGGTGGGCAGGGGCTGGGATGGAATTGCCAGAGCAGCTGGGGCTGCCCCTGGATCCCTGGCAGTGCCCAAGGCCAGGCTGGACATTGGGAGCTCCTGGGACAGTGGCAGGTGTCCCTGCCATGACAGGGCTTGGATGGGATGATCTTTAAGCTCCCTTCCATCCAAAACCATTCCATGATTCTGTAATATTCAGTTACTTTTAGGCTTCTGGATTTTGTTTTGATGGATACAGAAGAGGCCTTTACATTCCTGCCACCTTTGTTTTTGTCCCATCCCACACCAACCTGTGTGCCCATCACTAACCCCAGCAGTTCTGCTCACCACTTGAACAATCTGCTTGGCTAATTAGCAAATTTAAACTTAGCTGATGGAGGTTTTTTTTCCCTTCAGTGCTTCCTGATTCAGCTTTTGACACATTACATGGTCTTGCTGATGCCTCATGTTATTTTCTACTGAAGATGCAGAGTGCATCTCTTTAACCAAGGATCAACAAGTGTTAACGAGCACTTATGTGCCACACATGAATTGGTGTGAATTTTTTTCCAGATGCAGCATGGAAATCATCATCTGTGTGCTGAGCAGCACCTGAGAACATGTGAAGGAGATTGTTTGTTGTTTAAACATGATAAATAATTATGAAAAGCAAACTGAAGTACATTGTTATAATTTTCAATTCTGTCCCTTCTGCTTTTCTGCAGTTGTGGATTCCTTGCAGAAATACCCACAGACTTCACTTAAGGAGGCAGTGATTGCTTCAAGAAGCTGCTGGCTGAATGAAAAACAATATTTGCATATTAAAGCACCCTGATTATGTGTGCCAGAGGGAGAATGTGTGCACAGTGTCTTCATGATGCTGGTGCTGCTAGAATAGCAAGAAGCATCATAAAATTTGCTGGAAAAAAACCCATTACTTGCAACCAGTGTCATTATTATTATTATTATTGTGTTGGGTTTATTTGGCTTTTTTGTATTCTTCTGAATAAATTTGTCCCTTCTCGGGTTTTTGGAAGTCAATAACAAATCTCCTTTGGGAGCAGCAGTGTTGTTCTTTTGTTTTATGACTGATGGCAAAGACATTGTCATTTACCAGGCACTACCACTTACAAGTGTTAATGACAAAGGCAATCTCATTCCAAATGAAAAACAGGAATGCTGAGTGCCCAAATGAAGCACAGTTTGGTTTAGATGAGACACCTCAGATGAACCATCCTTCCCTCCACCAGGAATATTCCATGCTTTGTGCTGGAAAGGGATGGAGGAAGGTTAAAAATGAAAGAATGGAGCAAACAGACCTAGAGGGAGCAAAGAATTCCAGCTTCTCCAGTGGTAGGTGAGGAATAAAGCTTGAGAGAGGCAAGCTGGCACTGTGTCAGATAAATACAATTCAGAAAAGGGGATAAAAGGGGTTTTGCTGAGTTTTTGTGGTTTTTTTTAATGAATAAAAGGAGCCCTCAGTCCATTCCTTTTAAAAATTAGTACAACACAAGCTATAGAGATGTGTTAAGATCATGTTTCTGCCTGCATCCTTGGAATTTTAAAGGAAGGGTATTTAACAGGGTCAGAAGTAAGAAAATTGTTTTAGGTGTGGAGACCCAAGAGGTGATTGAGGAATAAAAAATGTGGGATGGAGAAAACAAAGACAAATTCAGTAAATGTCTTGGCAGGTGCTGGTAGATTTACAAGAAGCAGATAAAAGAAGAAATGTAAACTTCCATATAAGAGTTGTTTGAAGACTTAGAACTTGAAATTGCTTTCTTCTCAGGTTTGCTTCACTTGGTTGCACAAAAGGCTGTTTTGTTGCTGTGTGATAAACTTAAGGACTTGGGAATCCGAATTTTAAGTGAGTTTGTTTAGCAGCAGAGTGCAGGAGAACAAAGCAGAGCTGTTTTTGCTGGATATCACAGAAATTAGTGTATTATGTTGGTAAAGTTTTACAGAAGCCTACCTGAAAAACCAAACTTCAGCTGTGCCTTTTGAACTGAATAACTATTGAAATAATTATAGCCCCAAAGGATTTTCTGCTAATAATAGCAGCAATGACAAGAACAGGAGGAATATTTTTCCTTCAGCAGTATCTTATTTTGCAGGGCTGATCCATGTGGGAATAAACCATCCTTTGTTTCATGTGTAGACCATACTCTGAAGACCCAGCATTAGTTTTGGATTATTGCTAGTGGAAAAATATTCGTATTTGAGTGCAAGCAAGCAAGTTTGTGCTGGGGAAGGCTCAAGTTGCACATAAGGAACAATTTGCCCATGGAAAGGGAGCTCAGGCCTTGGCAGGGGCTGCCCAGGGAGCTTTGCAGTGCCCATCCCTGGAGGTGTCACCTGGAGGTGGCACTCAGGGCTCTGGGCTGGGGACAAGGTGGGCATCGGGCACAGCTGGGACTCCATGGGCTGGGAGGGCTTTTCCAGCACCAAGGATCCTGGGATTCTGTGAAGAGCTGGGAAGGGGCTGGAGCCCCAGGAGGGGCTGAGGGAGCTGGGAAAGGGGCTGAGCCTGGAGCAAAGGAGGCTCAGGGGGCCCTTGTGGCTCTGCACAAGTCCCTGGCAGGAGGGGACAGCCGGGGGGGTCGGGCTCTGCTGCCAGGGAACAGGGACAGGAGGAGAGCTCAGGCCTCAGGCTGGGCCAGGGGAGGCTCAGGGTGGGCAGCAGCAGGAATTTGCCCATGGAAAGGGAGCTCAGGCCTTGGCAGGGGCTGCCCAGGGAGCTTTGCAGTGCCCATCCCTGGAGGTGTCACCTGGATGTGGCACTCAGGGCTCTGGGCTGGGGACAAGGTGGGCATCGGGCACAGCTGGGACTCTTGGAGGTCTTTTCCAACCTCAGGGATTCTGTAGTTCCAAACTGACTCCTTGGAGACCTCCCATGCTCAGATCTCGTGCAGTTACCTTTGGTTTGGCAACTGCTCATCCAGCCTGGCTTTGGCTCTTGCCCAGACATGGATATCACAATTCCTATTTTCTTGCCTTTTCTTCTTTCTTCACCTGTTCATTTGCTACCCATAGCACAAAAGAACTGAGATCCTCATTACTTGTTAAGTTGTTCCTATTTCTAATATGTTTGTGTAGCTTTTTTCTAGTTAAGCCAATGGTAACTTGTATTTCTCTAACCATCTTTGGTGCTGCTGAGGAACTTCATAGGGCTGTTTGGAGCAGAAATGCAATTTTAGCAAAAGTAGGGACTTTTAGGCACTCTTTTATTCTTGCCACTGATCTGAGAAACAGCAGTGGTCTTACACATGGCTGACTCAAATCACTTGCTAATAATGCATCTCTCTAACAGATTCTCATTTGTGATGACATTTCTTTTATTTTCTTCTAGATGCAAAGAGTTTGGCCGAAATGCTTATGAGGTAAGAACAAATTGCATTTTATTGTTGATTTATTTTTTTTTTTTCAAATTGAAAAATGTCTGTCAGCTACAGCATCATATTTAAGTATTGTTGTAGGGACAAATGGAGAAGGAGAATTTTTATTCTTAAACCTTTTTCCAAAACACACCATTTGTCTGTCTGTTAAGAGCTGTGATGCACTGATGGTCAGACATGGGAGAAAGAAGACATTTTGTGGACAGTGTGAGGGGCTACAGTGATAAAAAACCTGATAACTCATGTTAGTAGATTAAATCATAGAAGCTGTGGCTATGTAGGTCCATTTGGACATTTTTCCTAGGCTGAAAAACATTTTCATAATACGTATCAAAGTAATTGCTCTTCAGAGATCATCTGATTAAAGGCAATAAATTTCTGGCTCTGAATATCTCTAAACTTTGCAGCTCTGTTTATTTGTTAGCTGCTTATACCCAAAGGTATAAAAGAGCAGGTAAATCCATTTATTATTTTTCACTTCTGTTCCATCAGCTCAGCATTCAGAAATCTAATTCAGTTGTTGAATTGCATCATAATGACTATTCTGGCACCACAATTCTTTCCAAGACGGAAATTTCATATCTTCAGTTTTTATTGTTTTGTCTAGGGAAAATACTGAGCTTTAGAACCACTGCATATGTTTGAAACTGGGATTGCCAAGGGATTATTCTTGAGTTCAAATGAATTTTGGGTTGCTAGAAAATATTTTTTATATTCAAGCAACAAATTTGACAAAGTCATAGATACTTCACCACATGAACCACCCTCCAAACTTCTATTGTAAGAATGAGCTCAGCAAAGACAGGGTGGCAGATGGGTTGGGTGTAAATTCAGCTCTGTGCCATCATATCTGAGTGAGCCCAGTGATGATAACAGGACTGGTCATGCAGACCAGGTCATCTCCTCCCTGGCTGCCCGTGGTAGCAAACTGTGGTGTTCAGCAGCTTCAGGAACATTTGTCCTGCTGGTTCCTGGTGCCACACAGGACAGCACAGGTCAGCACACACAGCAAGTCTGTTCCCTGCCCTGGATGGAGACTTTCAGTGCCAGTGACAACCACTCAGAGCCCTCTGCAAAACTGGGAACACTCTCCCCTAACTCTGCTTGGCTCCACAAGCCTTGTCACCACTTCTGCAAGGCCACTGCAGAGTCTCACTCCTCTGACACTTAGAAAATGTCCTCCAAACTTCCAGCAGAAGTGCCCAGGTTTTACCCACTTTTTCCTTTGCTGATGGTTACCAAATTAAGGAACTTTTGTCCTCCCTACCTGATGTACTCAGAGAGCAGCCAGGTCCCCTCTCAGTCCTTAGTTCAGAGCTGTTTTTCCAGGTAACTCACCTGCCAGCATTTCATTTGGCTTTTCCTTTCACCAACATTAAAACATGATCATCAAACCAGTCCCTCTCATTTCATTTACTAAGAAATTATCTTGGTTTTATCACATAAGTATATTTTATATTTCTTTTCTAAAAGTTTGGACAAAGGCAAATGGCTGTTAGATCAGAACTTCAGAGGAAGTGGGGGATATAGGCTTACATGTGCAGAACTGGAAACTCATTTATGACAAATACCTTCAACCAAAACATGAGCTACCCACAAACAACAGATGTTCCTGAAGATTTAGCATGTGAATAATCAAAGGATAATAAGCCCTCTCCAAAACAACAGTCACATATGATAAAGCCCCTGATACATTTTTATCTTTAAGATTTCACCAAAATCTGCTATAATAAAAATATCAAGAAAGGGGATATTTGGGGAGAGGGCAAAAGAGATGATTCCCTGCTTGGTAGGAAGGTGTGAGGCCTGGAGAGAGCTTTGTGTATCTTTCCCTTTGAGGAGATTTTCATGAGTGTTTGTAAAGTGGATTAAAAATGGAGCTTTAGTCTTTGCTTTGAGAGTCACTGGCTAAGTCAAATGTCTGTGGAGCAGGATAAGTCAGCAGTTTAATGGGAGCTGCAAAACTCATTGATACCTTAAACTCCCAAATAAAAATCCCTGCTGCTGGATAAGCACAGATGTTTTAATGTTTCCTTTGGGTGAAAGCATCAGTCCAGCCACGCTCTTTGTCACAGTTCACTGACAATCAGTTTAGCAATTCACTGAATTCTTAAATTTTGAACACAAGGTGAAGAATCTTTTATCCCCAGATATTCTGATTTAGCTCCCTGTATGTTTTTACAACAAATTGTGGACACTTTCAAAATGCCCTGTACAATGTACTTGCTCTGGAAAAGGCCCTTTTATCCACAGACTCAACACAAAAGCTGTTGTCAGACCAAAGTACCACCTGCCCAAATATCTGCTTTAAACAGTGACAAAAGCAGAAGTTTTAGTATAGTAAAAGAATACAGCAAAATACTGAGAGCTGGAATTCCTCAGAATGGAGAAACCCTCCTGGAGATCTCATTGAGGCATTTCAGTCCCTGGAAGGAGCTTAGGAAAAGGAAAGAGACTTTTAATATGGGCAGACAGTGACAGGAAAAGGGACAAGGATTTTAAATTGAAAGAGGTCAGGTTTAGGTTAAATATTAGGAATTCTTTCCTCAGAAGGCAATGAGGAACTGGAACATATTGTCCAGAGAAGCTGTGGATCCCAATCCCTGGAAGTGCCCAAGGCCAGGCTGGACAGGGCTTGGAGCACCCTGGGACAGTGGGAGGTGTCCCTGCCCATGGCAGGGGGTAGGAATGAGATGATCTTTAAGGTCTTTTCCAACCAAGACATGATTCTGTGATTCTGTGACTCAGTTTCCTGACAGCCTCCCAGTGCCTAATGATTTGGAGCTCAGAGATTCTTTGAAGCAGAGGGAATTAATTCTATTACAAACAGATCCTTACAAGGTCTGACAAGTAAAGAAAAGCACATGCTTATGTTTGGGAATTTTATGTCTGTAAATATTAAAAAAAATAAAGATAGATACATTTCATCCCTTTAAAGAATTAATCATTGGTCTCCTAATCCACCAGACCATTAAAATATCTTTGCCTGAATTTAGGAAATACTTCTAACCAAGCTTCAAAACTGAAACTTTAAAACTCTTTGCCCCGTTTCCAAGCCCTAGAGGCACTTCATTGCTGTTGGCACTTTAGGATTTTATAACTTAAAAGCTGAGCTGTTGTGGTCTGCACAAAAAGAATTCAAAATTCCCTGAGCCAGAATGAGCCAGCATCCTAATCAGCAGCAGCCCCCTTGCTTCTGCTCACTGCCTGTGCTGTGTTTGGACACCCCATGTCACTGCTGCATGCAGGGGAATTAATTAGATCAGCAAGGAGGAGGAGAGACAGCCCACAAACCAAGGAATAACTCTCAAGGATAGCAGGGAATATTCCTGAATCTAGAGAGGCCTGGGTTCCAGTTCTGGCTTGGAAGACCTCCCACGTATTTTGCATGAAGCTGTCCCTGGAGCCAGGGTTGGGATTGGGAATTCTCTCTCATCAGGTGAGCGGTAAAACTGAAAATCTGGGGAAACCTCTCCTCCTGCTCCCTGTGGCCCAAACACCGCTTCCTGTGCTGGCTGGGTACTTTCTAATAATGGAAATACAGAGCATTCATCCTGCTGAAGGGGCTCTAGCTCTGGCATTCTGGGATCTGCATTCTCTGAGCAGGAGTCTGATCTCATCCCTTTGTCTCCTGCACCCCCAGGGAGTGCAGAGGGGTGCACTGAAGAATTTCCCAGGCTCAGTTAGGTACTGCACAGATTCCAGATGTATCTAAGTCTGTGCATCCTCTAACTATTGCATTATTGAAACTGGAGATTAAAGCATCAGTTTCCTTCTTTAAACTGAAAAGAGGGCAGGTTTAGATTAAATATTAGGAAGAAAATCTTTACTCAGAGGGCAGTGAGGGACTGGAAGAGGTGCTTTATGTTTGCTCTATGACCCTGGGCAAGCCCAGAGCAGTCCAACTTTCCAAGGGCCTGTATTCAAGCATATTTGGCAGGCAGATAAAATATTACTGTCTGATTCTCTTAACATTTCAGCAGTTTGAGTGGCATCCACTCCATGCAGAGACTTTGAGAACACCAGTGTGGAATTTATCTGCATTTGACAATACTAAATATCTTTGAAAATGTGTGTGCTTAGTAAGACCCTGTGATGACCATTCTCCCCTGATTATATATGGAGAAAAGTCTGGAAGCCCTTGGGAGGCTCTCCTGATACTTTGCTTCCATGATGACTGAATGAGGCACCAGCTGGGGCCTGTTTGAATGCATTCCAACTATCCATGTGATGGGAACAGCACCATCTAATCACCCAGGAGCAGAGAGACATTAAATTTGGGATGTACAGATGGTGTCAGTGCTGGGGACCACAACAGGTGAACATCAGAGAGAAGCTCCCACATGCCTTGTGGGTCTCACCCTTGGATTTGGAGCAGAACCATTGACCACAAGGCTAAATAATCCCTCCAAGAAGGTACTCCAGGAGAACCTCCAAACCTGAGGTGATCAGGTCTCGCTGGCATGGAGATACAGCAGGAAGTTAACACAAATTTCCCGGAGATGTGGGCTCATCACACGTGGATAAATCTCCCCCCCTCACCGAAGAGCTGAGCTTATCACTTGAGCAGTCCTGGCTGATTCCATTAACAACAATAATTCACTGCCAAAGCAGAATTAGACTGAGTGATCTGCAGCTATTTTACACTAGAAAATGAGCTTCCACTCGGATCTTGCAGCTCTTTGAAGCCTGAGCACTGAGCCCAGTGGATCACACTGCTGGCTGATTTGTCTCAACTCTCCTCAGCTCCCCTGTGTGAAGTATTTGCAAATACTTCATTTCATCCAAAGAGTAATTACATCTAAAAGGGCAAAATGTTCCTGGGTTTTTAGTGCAATCTGAAGGTTTCTGCTGCAAGCTCTGTGCTAGAAATGACTGTGGCACTTGGTTTTTACCATCCATTTTCATTTGCTTTTGGTAGACAGCTCATTTAAGAAGTCATTTTCTGGTACACAAACTTCAAAATGAAATTGTTTCAATTTGCATGATGATAAAATAATTGGTTTATGTTCTTTTTTAGATTATTGCATCAATCAATTAGACATAATCCACGAATGTAAACAAGATTTGCAATTTTTGTCTTGGAACATCAGTGGGACTAAAGCCTTCATTTGTTTTATGCAATCTATTAATAGTATGCCTAGTTATTAATTTGCTTTTTCATTTATCAGGCAAAGTGATATTTGGAACTTAGCTAATTAAAAATAATGAAAAGATAAAAAAACAATTAGAAATTACTCAAGACATCATTTTCCTACCAGCCTGTTTGATCAGCTGTGTGTTGCTGTACTCAGATTCATGAGGAGTAAAAGAAAAGGTCCATCTTCCAAAGTGTTTTTATTAATTTTATTATGACAACACTTGAAGAAAACTGTGTGAAATTTTCAGATTCCTACTGATGGAGGACAGACCACATCCCTCCACACTGTGCATTCATCTAATGCCTTGCCACATGCAATAAATTAATACCATCCACTTATTCTGAAGAGGGCAAAATCAGATGTACGAGTGGTTTTTGCTGAGTATGGTTACATGGGGCTTTTTTAAGCTGGACAGATTGAAAATGAGGAAGTTTGCAAATACCTTTTCATTTAGGCTGAATGTTAACTTGTTCACTTCTCTTTTGTTTTTAGCAAGAACACCAGGACATCAGACACACTTAATAAGCAGCAGCAAACACTGAGGATGCACATAGACATTCCCAGAGCACAGCTGCTGATAGAGGAGAGGGACACCATGGAGACCATTGGTAAATCTGAGCTTTTTTCCCCCTGGTTAATGTAACAGGTTCTTTCTGGTGGAATTCCTTTGCTCCACACCTTTTCCTGGCTGCACACACCAAGAGAAAAGAGCTACAAAATAATTTGAAAACAGAACTGGGCTTTTTTTCCCCTTCTCCTTTGAGTCATTTCCCAGTAAAAGTAATCTCAGTATAGGACCTAAAATAATGAAGGACATTAGGAAAATGAAACTGTTGGAAAGAGTTTCTTGAAGAAAATGTAATTGAGGACTGGCAGTTTTATGATCTTCATTCTGATTTCTCATTTGGCTCTTACTAGGCAGTTGGACCACTGACATTACTTAAAGGGAAATGAAATTCTGAAGCTGCACTCTCAATGTCTGAAGATTTGCTACAGCTAACTTTTAAAACTTACATGGTGCATATTGTATCCACCTGTTCACAGCAGATGATATTTCAACATTTTGATCTGTTTTCAGGTTCTGTGTATCCATGCAAAATTTAAATCTAAACTGTTTGACACAGGAGAAAACAAGATTTCTCATGGGGCTGGTACTTCACTGAACTGTCACGAGAAATAGAATTGTTTGCTGTTGGGTTTTTTCCCACATAATTAAAAAATATCTGGAAACCCAGAATAGAAATGCAGCCTGATGTCTGGACTGTATGAGCACACACTGTGGCAAGACACTCCTGACTGACCTTGTTAGACTTCTAACTTTCCTTTTTTTGTATAAAAATCTGTATAAAAGAAGCTGACAAAGTAACAGCATCCAGGGATGGTGTGGCCAGAGAGGAAAATCATCAAACTGAGAGCAGCATCTCTGCACCTCCTGCTCATGCCCATTCCAGGTTTGAAAAGGAGACCTACAGACTTTTTAAAATCATTATTTGAGCTTCCCCAAGTCTGCCCTTTGTGCCAGGCTTCGTTCTAAAGACAGCTTTAACTTTTGAGTGGCAGCTGCTGAGCAGTGGGGGGGTTCCAGTGAAAATACTCTTGGAGCCTGAGCTGCAGAAATGTGTTCAGGGCCTTGGTAAGAGGCAGCTTTCCACCCAGAATAAGCAGGGATTTTGGCAGGGTTTGACAGAGTTTGCTGCCAAGAGGCTTTATTCCCAACCTGAATAAGAGCTCATCTTTTGCCAGAGACAGAGTGATTTGATTCCTAATGTTATTCTATTTATAGCCTTCTTTGGGTAAAAAATGTGAGTTCTGTTATTGTGCAGAACTGTTCACCCTAATGGTATCTTGTCAAGTTAAAAAAAAAAAAAAATCCAAAACAAAACCCAGGAATTCTTGAAAGAAGTGGATCAGCCTCTGCTGACTAGTAAATGCCCAGAAGTCCTGCTGCTGCCAGTCCCTTAGAACACATTACAAAGCTATATAGCACAGCACAGCCAGAAATCCTTGAGGCTTTTATTGCCATTCTGAATGGATAAAAACACTGTAAAGAACACAAAAGAAAGTCTGATAGCACACCAAACAGTTGTTCTACAAGCACAAAGGCAGTAAAAGATTTATTGCTATTAAACTATCCATGATCAAGTGGACCAGATTCCTCCTTGGAGCAAAAACAAAAAGTGACACAGAGATCACAACTGGAAAAAAAAAATAATTTAAAAAATGAAGCAAGTGCTGTATAGCACTGCAGTGATCAAGGTCTGTGTAGAAATTTGATGAATATGTCTTACCTCTCAGGGAAGAAAAAGAAACAGAACCACACAGCAGTAAAGGTTAGAGCTCAGCTTTTTCTTCCTTCCCAAGGTCAGGCTTAACCTCACACCTTTATTTGAAGCTGCAGAAAAAAATAGTCCTGGGTCAGGGCTATCCTTTCTGCAATATTCTGTCAGCAGAAAAAGGGAGAGAGGGTTGGGTAGCAACACCCCCAAACGACCTCCTTTTGGGAAGATAGGGGTGGTTTCACTGAGGATATTGCTAACCATGCTAGCAAAAATAAATAAATGGAATGTGTTGTTGAAAAGCTCATCTGAGCTCTCTGAAAGTGAAGGGGAAGAGGACAATGTTCAAAGGATGGGAATGAATTAGGACCACAAATGATGACACACAAATCAGCTCTTTGTGAGGATGTTTAACACTCTGCCCCACATCTCAAAGGTGAAATCACCAGGAAAAATGGAAGTTATTTAGTTTTATATGGGCTTTGAGTTTAAACCCAGAGGCTCCCTCCCTTCCAAGCCCCCTGGGCCCTGCAGAGAGCAGGGAGCCACCACCTTGCTGTCACTGTGGGCACCCAGGGACTCACTGCAAAGCCCCAAGAAAGGCAAAGTCAACATTCTGAACTCATGATGTGATTGTTTTTCCACTCACAGACGACAGATCGACGGTTCTGCTCACTGATGCTGACTTTGGAGAGACGTCCAAGCAGAAGTCCCTGACTGTCACCCACACTGTCCATTACCAGTCGGTGTCACAAGCCACGGGGCCACTGGTGGATGTCTCTGATGCCCGGCCAGGAACAAGTAAGCACATCAGAAAACAGGTTTTTATAAGAGAGGAGAAAGCTATAACAACATAAATACTCTGCTCTTGCATTTGCATCCTCATCCTTCTGTGTGAGAGTGGAGAGAAATCTATTTAGGTCAGCAGAGGACATTTCTTAAACTATTGCACTTAGTGATTCAATATGGGGAAAATTGCATGTGGGTCTGAAATGGAGGTGTAATTTGAAATAATTCATACCTGGCCTTCATTAAACCAAATGCATGCTAGATTTTAATTTACAGAATTTATTGGGTAAATTACCTTAATGGCTTTTAGTGTTTAATATAGGTTTTTTTTTCCTCTGTGATCAATCTTTATTGTATTTCAAAAACAGCTTTCCTCCTACCTCTCCATCAGGCAAAAAAAAAAGCAATTCTCATTATTACTTTTTCTGAAAAAGTTATATTTCTGGCTTTAGCTATTATGGTAAATTACTTTTCCCAGATATATTTATGCCAAGTTATTCTTCTAGTGATTAAAATACTATCATAAATTAATATACTGATGCAATCCATTCTTCTCATTCCTCTCATGAACATGTTCCATAGCTATGTAAATGGGTAAATACTACATTGAATGATTAGTTATGAGTTAGAAATTTTACCAAAATGTGGTTGATTGCAGTGTGCAGTTTCTGAAATCTCTTGGATTATTTCTGTCCCCTGATCATTTCAGAATTTATTGGTTGAGTTTGGTGAATGTAAATGCTGAAATCTCAGTTGCTAGAATGCAGATTATTTGAAAAATCCATTTCCACCACAGTCTTTTGAATAACAGGTGTTCTAGTCCTGGTCTTGGTGCTTTTTTAGCTCTTTCATCTTTTTTCAGGTCATTCCTCAAGGACTAGATTTTCTAATAAGGAAAGTGGCGTCACCCAAAAACCTCATGCCTGTGTAATTCCACAGAACTTTATAGCACCCTTTTTGCTAATGCCTCTTTGTGTGCAGCTCTGTGCTTCCTTCCTCTGCAGCCAGGGAGAGAATTCCTTCAAATTAAATGTGGATTTAATTCATGTGTAAGAATATGATCTGTGTCCAGCCCTACTTGGAAATAAAAATCCACCAGCACTTTTATTAAGCAATACAGATCTGATGGCAGCAGTGCACAGGGCTGGCTCAAAGACTTCCAGGTAATGTTCTCTGGACTTAAGACACTAATCCAGCTTTGCTGCAGGCTGGGTGATGGGATTTTGTCTAGAGACACCACTTGTGCTGTGAAGAGGAGAGCAGAGCCCAGCTGGGTGGCTCAGGGGTTATGGACCCTCCTGTCTGAGGGTCAGGATCCACATTCACTCCCATTCACTGAGTGACAAATATTCCATTACAGAATATTTTAAGTTCTTCTCTTGTGCTTATTTATTTATTTATGAAAGAGATGCTCTGTGAACCTTTGCCTTGCTGACCTCAGCTCTCTCCAGTTGTGTTTGACAGCAGAGCTGGCATAACCAGGGCACCAGCTGTGTTTCCATCCACTGCCAGCTCTGGAATTGCTGTGCCTGAGCTGCTCCTCACAGAGGACAGCACGGCTGGAGCAGAGCTCCTGCTCCTCAGGATGAACACTCAGCTCCTGTGTGCTGCCAGAGGCTCTCCCAGCTCATTCCCATTCCTGAGATCCTCCCAAGGCACAGGATCAGAGGCTGAGGTCCAGAGGGACATCTGGGCACTGATCAGTCCAGCCCTGTGCTTAAAGCAGGGTCAGCAAGGGCTGGCTGCTCAGGAACAGCCCAGATGGCTCCTGAATGTCCCCAAGGATGAGCTCCACCACCTGTGTGGGCAGCCTGTGCCAGGGCTCAGTCTCCCTCACATTAAAGATGTTCAGGACAAAGCTCCCAGGTTTCTCCTTGTGGCCATTGCCCCTGGTCTTCTCACTGGGCACCACAGACAGAAACTTGGCTCTTGTCCTCCTGCCCTTGGGGCATTTCTGTACATTGATGGCATCCCCCAAACCATCTCTTCTCCCAACCAGGCAGCCCCAGCACTGTGCCAGGAGCTGTTGCCACCAGCACTCTCCTTCTGCTCTCCATGTTCTCCCTTGAATGAGGCTCACTCCTGGCCACACCACTGCCACGTGCCACATTCCCAAGTGTTGGTTTGTACCGCACTGAGCACGGATTTGGATGTTGTCCATGTGCTGCACTACCAGGAGGATCAATTATCAATGGCACCAGGTTCTAATTTCTCCACTGCTGTGGGGAAAAAAAGAAAAAAAGGATCAGACCATTATTTGTAAATAAATGCCTTGTTTCTTTGAAGCAGCAGAATACAAATTCTCACTGGGAATGCTTAGGCAGAAACAGTGCTCAGAGTCATTATCTGGGTATTGCTTTTTCTTTCAATTTCTTCTGCTAAAGTCTCTTACCTCAAAGACTGACAACTTCACCATTTGAATGTCAAAGAACATTTTGAATAGATTTGAATTTTTCATTTCTAATACCCTTTCTATTGTTAGTGATATCCTTTCAGAAGCTTTGAAGAGAAATCCTTCACTGCTGATGTAGTCGGTCTCTGTTTGCCACATAATGATTTCTTCTCTTGCCCTTGCTTTGTTAGACTCATTTTTAGGACAGAACTCTTTATGAATATGTTCAAGGAGGTCAATTTTATCACATATCTTGCTTTTACAATCTCGGTCACTATATTATCTCTAGGTTAATTTATAAAGTACAACACTGCTGACCTTAAACCAGTAGCAGACGATTTTTAAAGTTTGAGGAATTATATTAATTTACTAATTGTTCCAAAGCAGTCAATTCTTTATGAACCTGTTCCCACTGAAACACTGATGGCGCTATTACAGCTTGTTTTATGTCTTGGCCACTTGTTAAAATAGGAAATCTGTAGGTGATCAATACTGTGATATAGTAACAGGATGTCCAGAACAGGGAATTAGAGCCCCACATTTCTGAGGACATCTATTTAAAAACTGGCAGCAGGGTGTTTCTGATCTGTGCTGATCATTTACCTTGCACTTCACTTGAGGTGTAGAGTGAAATCCCTGACCCAATCTACTTGCCTTGTGCTCTTTCAGTTCTCAGGGTGGTTTTGGTGCTGGAGAACTGCTTGTCTTGGAGTAAAGGGATAATGAATGTGTCAATGGAAGAATGATGGGGCCTTCAGCTCTTCAGTTCCACCCCTGATAAAATATAGAGTTTCATTAGAAAGAGAGTAGTTCTAGAAAAGCATCATCAGATTGGTAATGATCAGCATTAATACTGTTCATTTTTTTTCTCAAAAAAGAATGTCTTGAGTTTGGGTTTTTTCAATAAAGGTGATTTCAGTGGCCATCCCTTTCTGGAAGGGGGAAGTGAAGGGCCAGGCACTGATCTCTCTGATGGCCAGGGACAGGATATGAGGAGCTGTGTCAGGGAAGGGTTGGGCTGGGTATTAGGAAAAGGTTCTTCACCCAGAGGTGCTTGGATGGATATCACAGCCCTGAGCTGCAGGAGCGTTTGGGCACAGCTCCCAGGGATGGCCAGGGTGGGATTGTGTTGGACTGAACGATCCCTGTGGTCCCCTTCCACCTCAGAACATTCTAGAACTCCGTGATTCCCAATCCCTCCCTGCCATCCCTCGCAGATCCCACCACGAGGAGGAGTGCCAAAACCGGACCCACCGCGCGCAACCGCTACGCCAGCCAGTGGACCCTCAACAGACCCCACCCCACCATATCAGCCCACACCCTCACCACAGACTGGAGGCTCCCCACGCCCAGGCCAGCAGGATCAGTGGACAAGGAAAGCGACAGCTACAGCGTCAGCCCCTCGCAGGACACAGGTACGGACAGGACAACGGGACAGCAGCAGCTGCAGGAACCCTCCTGTTCCTGGCTGGGTCCTGTTTGCAGCTCAGGTGTGAGCTCTTCCCTTGCCAGGGTGTTTTTACTGTAGGTTATTTATGAGGGATGCCACAAATGCTTGTAGTGATAATGATACCAAATATTGTGCCTCTGGTTCCTCATTCCACACACGTGCTTTGAAGGACATCCTTCCTTTAAAAGATAAGGTGGTAAAATGTTGCTGTAGCTTACCAAACCAAAAAAGCAAAAGTAGAAGAATTTGAGTAGGAATGGACAATATTAGTCAGCAAGAATATCCTTGAGTCATGTTTGGAATGGTTTTAGGATTTAAACAACCTTCAGGTTAGGATTTTTATTTTCCTGTTCATGTAATATGTCCATTCTCATTGGAAAAAAAAAAAATAAATAAGGAAAACTCTGGAATTATAGTCCAAGTAAAAATCCATTCATAGCACTGAATTCTGAAGCAGCTGGCCAGGATTTGCCTGAGAAGCAGCAAAGGGTTTATTCCTCTGGATGACAAGCGGGGAGACACTGAATACATATTCTGCCTGCAGTCCTCTTCTCTTCTTGATACCTTCACATCATAAATGCAACTGTAACTGGAAAAAAAAAAGCTTTCTCCACTGCCCTATGCTGAAAAAGCAAAAAAAAAGGCAAAAACATGAGTAAACTACTAACTAGAAAAACAATCATGAAGTAAATCTAATAAAGGTTAAAAAAACCAGGTAAAATATTTCTCAAAGGGAAGTCCAACCAAAGTGAATCCAGGCTTGCTCTGGCTTCCTCAGAAGGAATTGCCAACTGTCTCTCCTGATTTTAGGAGAAAGGTGTTCATGATGTGTTGGAGCTACAAAGCAGTGGCCTTTCACCATAAAAACCAGTATGACTGGTTTGTTTTCTGTATAAGAACAAGTATCTTACTTCACTCATATTTAGTAATTTACAGCCTGGAGTTCTCAACGTTTCATGATTCATCCCCTTAAACCCCAATGTTGTCTCCATGGGACCATGGCAGTCACAGATACCTCCAGCCAGCTGACAACCTTTGGGTAGAATTACCATTAATTTTTAAGATTATTAAATATAAAAATCTAAATATAAATAGAAAATCTCCTTTTAGAAACCCTTTCTGTAGATGCTCCAGATTTCAGGTGCATTTGGATGTATTCCAACTTGTTGTCACCCAAGGATATTTTCCAATGTGTGTGGCAAAGGGCAGAAATTAAATTTACTGTGTGGTTTAGTAGATAAACTACATCCAATTATGTAAACAGACTTCATCATCTATATTTTAACAAGATACTTTTCTACTCTGTGTCTACCTTGGAGCTCATGGTGATTTATGTAAGGGATAGCAAACTTCAGATCAAGAAAGGTTTTCTTGTGCCAAAAAGCAGCTCTATTACGCCACTTGGTTTCTGGGAAAAGAGTAGAGTCCATTTAATTTAAGTGCTTCAGAAGTTTAAAACTTTCAAATAAACATATGTAGCCAAATGATACGTTCAAGAATCAATTGAGCTAATGTGCACATTTGATCACTTCTCCAGTCTGGAGTTCAGATTTCAGGAGCTGGTTGATGCAGTTGATATTTGGCAGAATTCAGCACTTATCAAAACAATTCCAGGCTTACAAAGCAGTAGCTTTTGAGCTTAGGAGAAATGCCTGGCAGCAGTTCATAGCTGGGAATCTAATGTTCTAACTAGAGGCCATTAGAAATTTCCTGATCAATCTGTATTCATGAAGTTCAAGAAGTTTCATGAAGTTCACCCTGGGCTTGGATGAACTTTCATCAGATCTGAAGTAGGTGTTCAGGCAGGCAGGTTCTGGAATATTCTCCCTCTTGGCATGGGGTATGGGAAGCTGTGGGTCCTGAGCTTCAGTGGACCAAGCTGTGACCTTTGCATGAGCACAATATTCACACACACTGCTGCATGGCACTGGTCAACTGCTGCCTCCTGGGAGTTTCCAGCTGACCAGAAATACGGGAAGACATCACTGAGGTCTGATTTACAAATCAAATGTGAAAAACAGAATGATGTTTCCTGTGGGTGGACAGAAAAAAAAAAAATTAAAAAGAGAATAAAAGAAAAATCAAAAGAAACTCAACTGTTAAGTTCTGGTCAGCTCCAAATTTTAAGCAAGTTACAGCATCTTGCAGAAGTACTTGTCATTTTAAATAATGGATGGTCGTGTTTGAAAGTGGCAGGAGTATCGTTCTTCGTGGACAATGAAAACTGATGCAGGGGTGCAGGCACGCAATAAAAAAGATAAAGATTTGCAATAACGACACACTTGCCTCTGGCTGCTGCAGGAGGTCCATTTTTATGAATTAGCTATTACACTGTGTCTGTTTATCCAACATCACCAACAATGTCTGAAATTGCACAGATCTATTGATGAAACACGACTTCTGCCCACGGAACTTTTCAAAGCCCTCTGTTTTAGAAAGGCTGTGGGTGCAACAGCCCAGCAATTCTGTCCCTGCAGAAATGAGCCCTGCATTTCCAGAGTGCTTTTTAATGTATCAGTAGCCATTTACATCTTCAATAACAGCGTTGTTTAAGAAATATTGATATTCTCGGAAACTCATCAGCAGAAAAGAACAGCTTGTAGGTCATAATAACCTGTGTGTCAAATATGAATCCCCTCATTAGCTTCAGCAGCACTGAGAAAAGGCAACTTGAATGACTGCAGGCTGTAGTTGCCAAATATTGCTTTCTGAAGACCTTTGTTCCGAACAAAATGAGTTTGTGTTTTACCTGGTGTCTAGAGAGACAATATCTGAGAGCTACTGCCTTCCTATTTGACCTTTGTTCTCAGCACTTTCCAAAAAAAAAAAATATATGTTGGATATGGACATATGTATGATGAAGACATAAAGACTTTTCTTTCTAGCCTTTGTGTAAACCCAGTGAAATATTTCTGAGATGCATTAAAAAGATAATGTAAAGAAGCTGTTTCTTATTTTGCTAAATCTGGTTCATGGGTTTGAAACCTTTTGAAGGCATTTAAGATTTTGAGAAATGTGGGGTTTTTTTGTCAAAAAACTAATATTTTTCACATAGTAAAGGTTATTTTTTACAAAAGGAACATGAATTTAATGCTAAGGCACCTAAATGCTGCTCACAGGATAAGGCTTCCCTTTAGATTATCTGCAATTGTCGAGTTCCTGACTAAACTAACACTTGTGCAGTCATTTGAAGCAGGTTCATTTAAATCACCTTGATAATTCCAAGGGCTCTCTGCTTTACTCTGAAATATCTTGCTCGTGGCTTTTCTCTCAAAGAAGGACTGTGCAGCTGTTTTCTCTCTCCCGTTGTTGCCCTCCCTGGCGCTCAGACCGGGCGAGGAGCAGCATGGTCTCCACAGAAAGTGCCTCCTCCACCTACGAAGAGCTGGCGAGGGCCTACGAGCACGCCAAGATGGAAGAGCAGCTGAGGCACGCCAAGTTCACCATCACGGAGTGCTTCATCTCAGACACCTCCTCGGAGCAGCTGACGGCAGGGACCAACGACTACACGGACAGCCTGACGTCCAGCACGCCGTCCGAGTCGGGCATCTGCAGGTTCACCGCGTCCCCGCCCAAGCCCCAGGACGGAGGGAGGGTGATGAACATGGCAGTTCCCAAGGCACATCGCCCAGGTGAGGCTGCAGAAAGAACCTTCTGGTGGCTTTGGGATGGATTTCACCCCACAGCCAGGCTGGGAAGCGGGAGAGGGTGGGTGGCAATAGCTCCTGTAGCTACTCGCAGACGTAACTGGGGTTTGTCGTGATGAATTTTGGGGTACCTAAAAGCAGAGGACAGACAAAATTAAGGGAATAAAAAGTAGTTCTATTTATTATTAGTTATTAGTAGTATTATTAGTAGGAGTTCTAAGGGCCTTCAGGTACATTTAGGGCAGATGAAGCCTTCCCAGGGGCTACACCCAAAACTGGATGATGGGTCACGGATTTTCACACTTTTATAAGTTTGGACAATTTGCATATTGGGGGTGATTCTTACAATTCCAGCTTCAGGTAATTTGCTCCTCCCCAACTCATTTGTTTGCATTTCTCAGGGCCTGGGACAGTGAGGTGTCCTTGATTCCCAGGCCTGGAGAGGAATTGTGTCTAACCAAAATGGGAAAGCAGGAGCTGACACTCTGTATGGAGTTTAGAGTTAGACACTGAAGAATTGCAGGATTACAAATATATAAAAAATACAAAAGCTAAAATCCCAAGGCATCAATCCCAGCTAATGGAACATGCGAGTATATTCTCCCATGTACGGAAAACATGGGAATTTAGGAGCAGAAAGAGGCTGGCTGAGCCATCAAATCCACTTCTCACACTTGCAGCCATCAGGCCATTGACCCTTCTGGGATAAATAAGACCATATGTGTGTGCATCTGCCCATCTCCAGCTCAAACCAGCCTCTAATAAACCACATCTCACCGCGGTGTTTCATGCTTGGGAGCAAAAGTTGGCTCTCATTAACTGCTCAGAAGGACAGATTGCAGGAGATGTGCTTGTCCCTTCTGCCTTGTGGCTTGTCAGACTTGGAACAACCCTTTGGTGATGTCCTGGAGCTGCTCCACTCTCTCCCTTTGACATCACCTAATGTCAAACTCGGGATATCTAAATCAGGAGGAAACAAAAGAAAGGAGAAAATTAAGTCTCCAGCTCCTTGCAGACTGAAGGTACTTGAGGTACATCCAACTCTTGGGCTCAATCAAATTTCCAGGTCACAAATATGTGATACCTTAGTTCCCAACAGCACAGGCATGTGATTTGTGGTACTCTGAGATCAAGCAAGTTATAAAATCTCGGAAGATTTGTCAGTCTTTGTTACAAGATACAGGATGTGACACAGGATTCAAATAAGAAAAAGGCATAATTATATTTATTTTCTTTTTGAAAACATGCTTATTTTATTTTACTATTTTATTTTATTTTATTTTATTCTTATTCTATTCTGTTCTATTCTATTTTTATTATAGTATGTACATTTGCCAGTGTGAGTGCTGCTACTCAGATCCACACAAAGTAATCAGTGGTGCTCATCTATGTGAAAAAGAGCAGTGAATAATCTATGGAGGGTCTTTTGCACAATATTCACCATAACAAGCAGTGGTTGTGAGGACTGAGGAATGGAAGGGAGACAGTGGGATCAGGAAGAGTCATTCAAATGCAGGAGCACTGAAAAGAAAGCATCGGAGATCTGGCTGGAGAAAGCCTAAAAAGAAAAATGTGGGAAGAAAAAGCCCAAGCAGAAGGTAGACAGTTATAATACTCAAGGCAGGAAATTAGTGTGTCACACAGATAGATAAGAGGGAAAATAAGTAGGAAATCAAGCAGTGGCAGAAATTGAGGATTTCTGTGTAGTCACAGGGTAGAACCACAAACCCAGGAGCTGTAGAAATAGATAAAGATAGAAATACTTTTCATTTCTAACTCCAAAGAAGTAAGATAAATATTTGTCCCTGCTCTGCTAAAGGGAAGCATCTAAATTCACAGCTAAGTCAAAACTGAGCTCTTTCCTTCCAAGCAGTCAACAGATATTTTTTATCATTTTTTTAACAAATATCTTGCTCTCTTTCCTTTCATGTTCCAAATACATTGCTTATGCATATTTAGTATTTGGAAATATTCTAATATATTCCATATAAAGCTGATTTTCTTGAGGGCAGACAGACCCAAAATTTGGTCCCTGTGCTAGAGTAAAAAATCTTCCAGGGTTGGAACAACCTTAGAGCCCCTCCAGTGATTTACAGACTTGTAGTCATGTTTAGCTCTGTTAGTTTTAATGGCTTTATATTTTTTCCCTACTTTTCTTGATTAGCTTTAGCCTTCCTTTTCAAGAAAATTAAATATATTATAAAATTAATAATTAGCTTCATTACCTTGAAAGAATAGTTGAGTGTTCCAATGGGACAATTTGAATGTTGGCCCATAAATATTGAATTAATAAATTAATTATTAAAGGTCACATTATGAAGGGTTTTAAACAAAACCTATGGATAGAAAGAACTTTCTGCAATGGCAGAAAGACCAATATTTTAATTTTCAAGTCAGTGAGGAAACACTGACTGGGCATCTTTCTTCTTTCATCCATCACTTCAGAAATTTGCCAGAGGTAATTAGTAATTCAAACACAATTAATCAAAGTCATTCTCCATTTAAGGATGTGGCGAAGAAATAAAAAACCTTAAGGTATTTGGTTTCAGTAGAGGAGGACATTTGAGATAAATCACTGTGCTGCTTCAGCACACCTTTATTCTTCCTTGAAGTAAATCTTTTCTTTCAAGAGAACTTTCACCTGTTTTCATGGTGCTTTGCTTTTCTTCTCAGCCAATTCAATCTTCCTGGGAAAATGTCACTTTCAATCACTTCTGACCTCCCTTTTCAATCTGCTGCCTGTTGCATCTTACAGTTGCAGTAAAGTTTCAAGAGTTTGCAATAAATACTATTTGTTTTTCAAAATATTTCCCAACAATTATAAGGCAGACTGAAGAAAGACTGTTAGAAAAAGTTATTTTGATATATGGGGCATTTGGAAATGAATCCATGTGATGGCAAAGCTGAAACTTAACTCACAGAAGGTAAGGATGGAGTTTGCTGGTGAATTCCCAGGGATGGAGATGAGGCTGAGGGGCTCCTTGGTTCCTGCATCCTCTTTTTTGCCCTTCTTGAAGACAGGAGTGGCATCTGCTTTTCTCCAGTCTTCAGGAACTTCTCTCAATCTCCATGATCAATCAAAAATTATTGACAGTGGCCTCAGTGGCATGTGCCAGTTCCATCAAAGTCCATGGATTTACATATATCCACTTTGCTTAAGCATTCCCTGACCTGGTCCTTGTCCACCAGGGGTGAGTCTCTTGCTCCAGACTGTTCCTGGGACCTGGGATTCCCTGGGATCTCTGGGATCTGGGATTCCCTGGGATCTCTGGGACCTGGGATTCCCTGGGATCTCTGGGACCTGGGATTCCTGAAGGCTGCTCTGCCTAGTGAAGACTGAGGCAAACAAGGCATTCAAGGTCTCAGCCTTTTCCAGGTCCTGTGTCACCAGGTTCCATTCAGCAATGGGGCCACATTTTCCCTGGCCTTCCTGTTGTCACCTAAAAACTTACAGAAGACTTTCCTGTTGTCCTTGACATCCCTGGACAGATTCAGCTTCAGCTGGGCTTGGGTTTTCCTAACCAGGTTTCTGAATGCTTGGACTGGGTATTCCCACGGGGTTGTTCTTGCCTGCTTCTATATTCCCTCTTGGTGTCTGAGTTTTGCCAGGAGCTTTTTGTTCAGCCATAGAGGACTCCTAGAATTTTTGCCTGAGTTCTGCTCACTGAGCTTGGAGAAGGTGATCCTTGGATATCAACCAGCTCTCCTAGAGAGGAGGATTCTTCAGCTGATGATACAAGCAGCTGTAGATGTTTTCTGCATCATTCTCCTCACACCAGGCCAAAACTTTCAAGTATATGGAAAACATTTTTTAAACAGTCTTCAATTAAATAAAAACAACTTCAAGAGTTTCTCTGAGTTTTCAAAAGTCATAGCTACAGGAAATGGAACATGGAAGCAAGATTTACTTTTTTTTTAATTCCTGCATTTGGTGTTTTGAAAGCATGCTCCAGACATCCTTGCGTTCTGATCTTTACAACAACTCAAGCAGATTTTTGGAAAAATACAAGAACAGAACAGATTGTTGAGAGCAGCTGGGGCTGCCCCTGGATCCCTGGCAGTGCCCAAGGCCAGGCTGGACATTGGGAGCTCCTGGGACAGTGGGAGGTGTCCCTGCCCTGGCAGGGCTGGGATGAGATGATCTTTAAGGTCCCTTCCAAACCAACCCATTCTGAGATTCTGTGATTATTTGTACCTCATGCTTCATCTTTAACAACACCACCATTATTTTCCATTTTCTACTATCACATTACAAACCACCAAGCAAACTGGAACTGCTGCTTGACAACAGCCTCTGCAGAGCTTCCAAAAAGTGAAGGGATGGATGCAGACCTGCACATGAAGTTTTGTGGACTGACAGAGCTGTCAGACCTGATCTGCCCAGACCTTGAAGGTGACCGGCTGTAGATGGTGACATTTTTCAGGAAGCCATAGAAACAGTCATGTGTCCCAGGAGGCACCTTAAAAGAGGAAATTGAAGCAGTAAAAACAGCCCAGTAGGATTTTAAAGCTGTGGGATAAATCACATCCTTTACAAAAGTGGGTCTTCTTAGCTCCTGCTCAGTGTTAAAACCCTTCATGCTGTAAAAATGGTGGCAAAATGTTGTTTCCATTGCATCTTTCTCAGCACCAAAACTCCCAGAAGTCTGGGATTTGGATTATTGTTCTCCTCCCCACAGCTGTCATTAACTACAAGTTTGTTTAGTAAGATCAGGTCCTCAAGGAATCATTTAAGCAGAGCAAAACTGAGGCAATTTTTCATATAAATATTCATAAATTACAACAATTGTAACCCCAAGTTTACCTGTGAGGTTGACAAATGAGTCAGTCCCTCATCCTCCAAAAAAGGGACAGAAATTGGAAAGAAATGCACTCTCTTCCTACCTCCCACTGTGCCATCAAAGAGTCTGTAATGTAGAAAAATGGAAGATAATTGTAGAGGTTCAAAGAGTTTTATAATAATGTTCCTTTTTTCTGTTTTAAGAATAATAATCACAAATTGAGTTATCATAACAATTATTCTTCACTGCAATAAACATTGCTGGAGCAGTTTATTAAAAATAGATTCCCATTATTATAATTTTAAATCTCAGTAATAGCCTCAGCCAAGAAGCCTGTTGGGTTTTTTTCTTCTCTTTACTCCTAAATTATTGTGCTGGAGAAAAGAACCACTATTAACTGGGAAATATTTTGATATTCTTTGCATCCCAAGTTCTATTTATGTCTGGGGTTCTTTTGTGGACAGACCACTTACTTGCATCCCCTGGCAATGGAGTTCATGCTTGGAAGGAATAACATCTGACGAGGGCTTGAATGGGAAATATCTAGAAAATTTTAATTTCTTTCAGTTTGCAGAAACCTCCTTTCCCATGGGGGTACTGCAAAAGTCAGACCCCCAATTCTATTTTCCACTTTTGCTAATCAGCACTAAAAAGAACCTTTGCTCATATATGACATTGTCCTTAAGGGTTCATTTGACTTGGACCAGGAATTTCTCTACCTAATGTCACAAAACAAGTTCAAGGTCATTTTTGACCATCCCACCTCCTCAAAAGTGGGAAGAGATCACATGAATATAAAACCACTGAAGGATCCCAAATATGATCCCAGAGAAGAAATGTCTCTCAGGGGTGTATCAGACCAGCAGATTTGGAAATCCATTTAAAGCATCACAAGATTTTATATATTTCTTCACAAACATTCAGCTGGTGAAAGGAACCTGCTCATGAATGGGGATAAATGGCATTTTTGGAGAGGCAGACTGAAAAAAAGATTTTCCAGGGTCTGATTTCACAGCCATGAAGATGTTCAGGGAAACCCCACTCCTCCCTAGGGAAGCTGAGTGCTTTCCTGGGTCAGGATCCCCCCTTTTCCACGCCCCTGCTCCCCTAAAAGCTCTTCACTCCTGCTGTCCTTGTGATCCTGGCTGGTGGGCAAGAACACCATTTCCCTCCTCTCCATCTTCCAGCCCTTCTCCTTGGCCCCCATGTCCCAGAGGAGATTTGGCCAGCTGGCATTGCCTTTTAACCATACCTGCTCTCAATCAAGCCCTCCCCATCCAGATCTGGAGACCTTTTGGGTTTTTAGAGCTGGGCACCTCAATCCAGCAGCCCAAGTCTAGCCCTTAAACCTACTGCATATTAACTAGGAAAAAATACTGATTTAACCTCTCTAGCTCTGCTGAATGATCAGGTCCTCTCAGTTTTTCAAATGCCTTAATTAGCATTTTTGACCCAATTTAGAAGTTTCTTGCTGTTTTGACTAATCCTGATGATTGAACAGCAAAGCCTGTAACATGTAGACAAGCCTGGAGCTAAAGAATGCAAGTACTTAATTAAAAGATTTACAAGGGTCCCTTAAATGCAGTCTGGATATCACCTGCAGTGCCTAAATGTTGTTTTAAACACCCAAGTCAAGAAACAAATCTTCTTTTCCAGAATTCAGTCTCTGCAGCTAAAAATAAGCTGCTTATCATAATGAGAAAAATAAGGAGCAGGCAGCAAGAGAAGGCACAGTATTTTTCCAGTGTCGTAACCTGAGATGTGAACTCTTCCACTGCCCCATGAGTTCAAGGGTGAAGGAGATGTTTCCCTGTGACCCAGTGACTGGAGTTTATTTAGGGACTGGATTTCTGCTGGCAGAGCCCCACTGGCCATGGTCGTGACTGAATCCAACACAAATTTGGCCACGGGGGATTCAGCAAGGGCTGGGACTCCTGACACCTCACCTTTAGCCTCCTTTTCCCATGCTTATTATATTATCCTGCCTTGGCTGAAAATGGGGAATAATTTCATTAATTCCATGCTTTCCAGATCCAAAACTGAATTTGTTGAAGATACAGAGTATAATCTATGTATGTTTCTGTTGTTGTTGTTGTTGTTCAGAAATTCCACAGCAAAGCACACCAAGGCTGAGATATGGGTTGTTTTCTGCTTTAGTTTTATATTTGCACTGTCTGGCATCAAATACAATAGAATACATATGAAAAAACATGAATATGTATAGACACACTGTATATAATGTGTACACAGAACAAAGAAATCACCGTTCTGACTTTACTGTGGGAGACAAAATCCACTTTTGAGAGAAGTACATAAGGAGACAAATCAAAATAAGCAGGTGGAAAAACAGAAGGACAGGCACAGAGTGGGGGAAAAACCTTCTTGCCTATATTTTTAACAGTAGTAAATACTCTTAGCATGACTGTTAACTCGTATATATTCTTATGTGATGTATCCTGAAATCACTCCCCTGGATGAGCATCTCTAATGTTTCCATATTAAATCCTTCTGTGCATGGAATACCTTCTTTTTATTTTCTGCTGCACTGTTGGAAAAGCAGGAGCTTGTCACAAAGAGACAGACTGTGCCATTTTCTGCTTATCCTAGAAATGGCACATCAGTGATGAGAGGAAATTGCCTTTATCTTGTCTCAGGTTTTATTTCTGTGGAGTATCAGGAGCTTTTTCTCCTTCAGCTGAAGGGAAAAGCTGAATGTTCTTCAGGGATGAAAACCATTTAATTCTGCATTTAATTGATGTGACTGCATACTTGATACCATTGGCTTTTATTTTAATTCTGGTGGATTTGTGGACAGGAAGGCTCACACTGCAAGTTTTTTAACCTTGCCAGTACAATAAAAATGAACTTAAACAGGTTCAGATCAGAAGCTGAAATATTCTGAGATCAGAAAGGGAAACAATAGCAGTGTGAATCTTGAGTTTAAATAGGGCAGCTGTTCAGGTACAAGGTTTCTGTGCAGTAGGGATGTGGAAGTTCCATTTTAGGTACTATAGAAGATGTTTACAACATAAATTCAAGTCATTGATGGCACTGGAACAGGTTTTCCAGAGAAGCTGTGGCTGCCTCATCCCTAGATGTGTTCAGAGCCAGGCTGGACTGAGCTTGGAACAGCCTGGGACAGTGGAAAGATTTGAAACTAAATGATTTTTAATATCCAACTCAAACCCCTCTGTGAGTCTATGATTAAAGTAATCTAAATTATTTTTACAATTGTCACCTATGAATCAGTGATGTTGGTGTTAGGAAGATATTTTTTGATTAGAGGAGAGAAACAAGTTAACTCAAATTAATTTGAGTTATTGAGAATCAATTCCTCAAAGATTCTGTGAGGAATGTGTAGCAGCAAAATTACCTTTTCCTGCTGCTTCTTAATTTATTCTTTATTTTGATTTGAAAATAACACTGACTTTGGGGAAAAAAACAAAAAAACAGCATCCCAAACTGTGCTCTTGGGATCCTCTTGGGGTTTTTTTCTATTTCTTCTAGACTAAAACTTGCATCTTAAGGAAACCTCCTTCCTCCTTCCAAGAATGTCCATTTCCCATCTTTTGATTAGCAACAAGATCTTTCTCATTAAAAGTGAGGGGTTTTTTAAAATTTAATTCTAATTTTGGTTTTCTAAAGTGAATTATTTGCTTTGTGGTCCATATATATAGATATAGACATATATAATAGCTGCAGCTATTAGACTCCCCATGTTGTCTGTAGCTTTAGACACATTTAATTGAGCTGTAGTAACTGAAGAGTTTTATGCCTTAAGCAAGGATTACATTTATCAGTAAATTTTCAGCTACTTTCATGTTCTTACAGTCATAACTTCAACATTAAATTGTTAAAACTCCCAGCAAAAGTTCCAAATCAAACCAAAGATGCTGTGCCCACTTTAATTAACATGACAGATATTTTAGAGAACTTCTGTTAAGTGTCCCTAACTCGAACCTCACTTCTACAAAAAGTAGATTTTTAATTCTGAAAATGCCAAGTAATTTCACCTTCAGTGCTGGGATACAGTGTTTGTGATTTTTGCTGTCAGCCAGCCCAAGGGGTTTCCACACAGACGAGAGCAGATCCAGCCCTGCTTTAAAGTCCTTGCAGACATTTACAGCCATTCCTGATTTATCTGATGTCCAGCTCTGTTATTTCCCCCCGTGCCAAGAGGACCTGAGTGTAATCTGAGCTCTACAGGAGAGCTGGCACTACAACACCTGAAAATGGAAACCAAATCTTACCTGCAGGAAAGGTCATGCTTGTGCTCTTCTCGGGAATTAAAGCAGGAAATCATATCACTTGAGAAAAAAACTTTAGTTTTAACAATTCTAATCTGACTGTAGTGATGGTCTGTGCCACCCATGGAAGAGCTCCACGTGCTGGCCTTTAAAGCCTGGCTCTGCAGATGAGTTTCAGTGCTGAAATACTCAGCATCCCTAATTTAAATGTGAGAGCTGTGAGAACCTCTGGTCCCAGGGGATTAATTAACAGAAATGCAGTGCTGCACCTTGTCAGCATCCCTCAGGGGATCCAGACTAATGGGGAGACAGAGTTACATCATGCCCCCATCTCAGCAGAGAGCAGGGCACTGCTGATATTGGTTTCCCTGCTGTGCCCAGCCCCACGAGCAGCGTTCTGCTCTCCCATCGCCACAGCACGCTCAGGTTTATCCCCAAATTCAGGAATGCCTCAGAGCCTGGAGAGGTCAACAGAGCATCTGTTGCTGACTCCAGTGACCCCTGAAAGCTCCTCACCTCTCCAGCTTCCGTGCTGAATCCAGGCTCCCAGCATATCTCAGGAATAAACCTGTTTCCATGGAGGCACGATCGATTTGACCCCCGGCTGAAGTGATGTATAATTGAACAGTTTCTGCTCTCTGCACCCAGGACCAGCAAATGAGTTTTAAAACTCCACCCTTGCTAACCAGGGGCACCTCACCGAGGTTTTCAGCACTGTTTTCCAAGTTTTCCCAGCCACTGGGCAGGAGAGTGCTGTCTCAGAACTTCCTAAAAAATGCATGAAGCCGCTTGCGTGACAAGGCGCGGACGGAAAGGGAGAGCTCCTGGCCTTACCTTTTCTGTCACCATTTCATTATTTATTGACAAATTTGCTGGCTTTAGTCCTTCAGTGGGTATTGATTTAGACAGTGAGGCCCCTTTTGCATGTTTTTATAACTTAGACCCCTCATTAAATCCCAGCAGGAAGGGATCAGTTGTGTGGGGTCACCAGCCCCGTGAGGCTGGATGTCCACACGGCTTATCCATAGGGTCTAAATCTATCTGACCCTTGGAGTTAATCAATTTTTCCTTCCTCACTCAGCTCAGTGTCAGAGAAGCCCTTAAAAATACATCAGTTCTCCTTAAAGTTACTTCTTTAAGGACAAAGCATCTGGCAGGTCTTTTGACAGCGCAGCGCCGTGTTAGAGACCCAAGTTCTGCTCAGAGAAACGCAAACCAAAATCATGCTTCAGTTCCTGTTCCCCTGGATCTTCCAGGAAGAGGTAACAATGTGATAATCAAGGCTCCTGCCGCCTCTCAGGCAGCTGCACAGTCTGTTATGTCAGTGGAGTTCAGATGGATGATCTCAGTTCAGCTACAGCAGTCATGCCTTTGCTTTAAGACATCTTGATCAAAGGCTTTTTCTTGGAATCAGAAGGCTTAAATCTAAATAACAAAATGAATCACCTTTAAAAAAAAAAAAAAAAAGGAAGAAAAAGAAAATCCACATTAGTTGGAATCCTCATTTTCAGTCACTTAAACCTAATCTCCAGTAAGTAGAAATCAATTTATAGTCTTGCTGAAATCAATAGAGTCAGTGATTTATAGCAGTAGCAAATTTGGCTCCTGGACTACAGATTTACTGATAGCCTGGTGTTCCTTAAGAGATAACTCCAAGGAATGTAGTCAACAGCAACTGTTGTTTTTATTTTGCTCTGTGAATCACAGCTGGTATTTTGAGTATTTTTTTTGAAAATGACAGTTTTAGCAGACTGCAACATGAAACATTTAACTAGGTGTTATGGATCTCCAAACCATCTATGAGGGTGCAGTTTTTGTGTAGAAAGTTATGAAATACAGCAGGGCTGACAGGGAATTCTGATTTCTCCAGCTAGAAATGGCAAACCTGGCTATTCCTCTAACATTTTTTTCACCTGTTTAGGTGAAAAATGTAAACAGCATTAGGGTGGGGTGTTTTTCTGCCTGCTGCAACACAGAGGATGTGATGCTGTGGGTCAGGGAGCCAGGAGGGGCAGGCTGGCAGCTGAAATGAGTCCTGCAGTCACTCAGTTTAAAGCACACCCCAAATGCTGAGCACTTCAGTCATTTTTCCTGGGCACCTGAGCAGAGGTTGGAGCTACTCTGGAAAAGGGAAGGGCACGTGCCTGCTCTCACAGCAGCTTTTTCACTAATGAGGAAGCTGAGCCTTGGCTCTTCCCTCCCTCCTTTCCCCTCCTGCTGCTTGGCTGTTCTCAGACCTTCTGCCATTTATTCTGGATCACCTCAGAGAATTATTCAATCCAGTTTTTGTCCTGAAAAAGTGGCCTCAGAACGGGCCAGTGAGCTCCTGAATGTGCTGAAAATTGTTTGCTGCTGTCCACAGAGAGCGAACTGAGATTCTCATTTGGCCAGTCAGAAATTTGCACTTGGAAATTCCACCTCCATTTCCATTACTGATCAACACTAGCTCTACAGAGCGGAGACCTGGCATTCAAAGCACTCTTCAAAAATTTTTACTCTCGACTTGTGGCATTTTGCTGCAAGAAAATTACAATTATCCAACGAATTGGGAAGGCATTTCCACACTGAGCAGATCCCAAGACCTGTATCAGCCAAGCGAGGAGGTGCAGGACTGCTCCTCTTCACCCCTCCTTCTGAGCAGGGCCAAGCTAACCAAATAATTGGCTTTATTGCTCATGAAGTGTGTTAGTCCCTGGTGCTGCAGAGCCCTGCAGGTGAGGGGAAGGTTTCGGCGCAGTGCGGACGCGAGATGGGCAGGGAGGGAGCAGCAGCAGGTTTCCACCACTGACAGCAGCAATTGTGAGAAATGTTACTGCTGCTCTCAGCCTGGCTCCAGACCAAGCTGCTGCTGTCCAAGAAAGCTCTGCCTGCTAAGTTTTTAATGGTGACATCTGAGCATCACTTGCACTCCTTCTTTCAGCAAACCTCTCACTTTGTCTTTGCAAACCCTCCACTCTTTCCTCGTTTCTAATGGAATTTTTTCTCTTATAGGCTGAAAAACAGCCTGTGAGTAGCAGCAAAAGCTTCACTGATTTATTTGCTGTGCTAGTGAGCTGGAAAAACCAACTGAATTTTTTAATCAGCATAAACCTGAGCTTAGAACTAAGTCAGCAGCTCTGTCTCCTTTTGCCTCCTTTCAAAGGAAAACACAATATCCCATCAGTGCTTCCCTTCCAAAGTCAGCACAAGCCAACAGAGTGGGATTCCATCTACACCAGCAGTGCACAAGGTGATAATCTGCTCCTAAATCAAGATAATTACACCAGCACCTTCCCTGAGCTAACAGGGCAGTATGGACTCAGCCCTGGCAAGGTTTCTGACCCCATGGAATCATCCCAGAGAGGTTTCTGAGAGCTGGTTTTTTACCCACTCACCCCCTGAAGCAGGATGTGTGAACGCCCCATTCAAGCAGTCTTATCCTTACCTTTGTTAAATAAAACACCCTGTCATAGTCACCAACCCTACTTCTCAAAACTTTCTGAGATAATCTCTCAAATAGCACCAATTTCCTCCACATGGCAACCAAAACTTGAAAACCCTCAGGCTGTCACCCTCACTGATGGTATCTCTGTTGGACTGTTGTGAAGACAAATTGCTTTTCCTTTAGTGGAGGTTCTGATTCATGAGAAAATGAATAGACCCCACATGTAAAAACTTGGTAAGAGCATCTTTTTTTTTTTTTTTTTTTACAGTCTGTGATGATCCTTGTATTGAAAATAGCACAAATCCTTAGAATTTTTTATTTTTTTCTGGAGAAGATGAAAGAAAAAAAAAATCAAACCACCATGTAAGCTCTCTGGCATTTGAAAGAGGAATGAGGTAAATCTTTTGGGAGAAAGGAGTGCTTCTCAGCTTGGTTTTGTTCTGTAGATGAGACAGCTATCTTGAATAAAATCCAAGAAAAATTCAGCAGTGATGCTTTTCCCTGCATGTAGCCTGTCAAATTCATCCCAACCCTTCCCACACCTGAAGCTGACCTCCAGAATACAGCTAAAAAATGTTGTTTATTCGCAAAGTGTTTTATATCAGCTTAGTTGTACTGAAATAAGGATAAATTATTTTTATTCAGCAACACATTAACTCAGAAAATGCTCCCTTTTTGGTAGAATGTGTTGTTTATTATAAATATCTCCGTGATTTTTAGCATTTGTTTACAAATAGTTATTTGAACTAACAGTTTCTTAAATGTACTATACTAAATAATTTATTAGAGGGTTGGCCATTAAGGAAAAAAAAGAAAAAAGACTGAGGGAGCTCTGGCTTAAATTGCAGCATTCAGATTTGACTGGATGTTTATTATTTCTGTACAAACTCAGGGTCTTATACAGTGAATTCTCCTTTCCTAAAAACTGCAGAATCACTGAAAGGTCAGGATGGGAAGGGACCTCTGAAGAGCATCCAGTCCAAACCCCATTTTTAAAAATGCATCAGAAAACTATAGTTTTAGAATGTCTTTTGTACTAATTAAGCCAAAATGCATGAATTATTAAACATGCTCATTTGCAGTGCTCATGCACTTGAAAGGTCTGCTTTCATTACTAATAAGGCACAAACATAGCTGAAAAGAGGTAATTAGAGCATCAAAGGCAATGAACCATCCTGAAACTTCATAATGTTTTGCCCAAAAAAAAAAAACCATCATTCAGCTGAATAGCAAGAAACCAAAAAAATGCCACACTTGTGTTCAGAGGATCAGAACCAAAGTCTTCCCAAGCAGCTCCAGAGATACAGCAGAAGCTTTTTTTCCTGCTCAAAAATACCTTCAGAACTGATGTAAGAATGGCAAAGGTGAACCCCTGTGGTTATATTTCAAAGATTGTGTTTTCAAGTCAGAAACCCATTAGTTCTTCTAAATCAAAGACTTTTTTTATTATTTTATTTTTTTTTTCCATCCTGCGAGACTGTAGCACAGAAGAAAAAGTTCCATTCTCAGAATTTTTCTTGGCTGGTGATTTTAATAATGTGGCCTGTTTTATAAGCAGGTGCAGGGAGAGACGCTCCTTGCAGATGAGAAGGAGCACTGACACTTTTTATGGTGGGAAAATGTGTGTATCACATCAAATAATGAGGGCTCTGCACAAGCCATGCCAGAGATTGTGCTTTGAGTACCCAGCTTTGGAGAACAAGTTACACTCTGTGGTTTCTCATTACTGAAATCCTGCTGGAACTTTGCCCCCAGACATTTAGAGAATTGCAGTAAAATGACTGCATATTGTTTACACAGATTATTGACTACGCTTTCTTATGTAGATTTAAGGAAGGGGGGGAGTGGAAAAAAAGATCTTTTTTACATAGCTCAAAGCTCCTAAATACACTTGAGAAATGTCTAGACAGCAGCTTGAAAACCATCCTCCATCTCTGTAAGGTTCAATGCTCATCTTTTTTATAGTCCACTCGTAGCTGTGGCTCTCAAGAAGCAGCAAATGTGCCAAGGCACAGAAGCAGCTCGGTGAGGTACCCATGGGGAGCTGCCAATGAGCCACGCTCCAGCTGCTGCTCCACACCAGCTCCTTCCTGGAAAGCCAACCGAAAAAAAACCCAGAAAATGCAGCAGAAAGAGGGAGAGGGTGTAAAATTCCCTGGCTGGTGTTAACAAAGCAGTGGCAGCCCCTCACAGGCAGTGCTGGGTGACAGACACCTTTGGGAAAAGGCTGATTGTTGTGGGAAGTAGAAACGTGGAGTGGTTTGGGTTGGAAGGGATGGCAAATCCCATCCAGTGCCAGCCCTGCCATGGCAGGGACACCTCCCACTGTCCCAGGAGCTCCCAATGTCCAGCCTGGCCTTGGGCACTGCCAGGGATCCAGGGGCAGCCCCAGCTGCTCTGGCAATTCCATCCCAGCCCCTGCCCACCCTGCCAGGGAACAATTCCTGCCCAAGATCCCATCTACCCTTACTCTCTGTTAGTTTAAAGCCATTATTCCTTGTCATATCACCCCATGCCCTTGTCCCCAGCCCCTCTCCAGCTTTCTTGGAGGCACTGGAAGGGGCTCTGGGGTGTCCCTGGATCCTTGTCTTCTCCAGGCTGAACAGCCCCAGCTCTCCCCTCCTGTCTCCTCAGTGCTCCAGGACTGGGTTCAACAGAGAAATTTTTTCCTCCTCTGCTGGGGCTGAGGGACCCCTGTGGAGCATGGGAGTGGGAGAAAAAAAACACCTTTCTGACCCCAGCAGTCTGTAAACCTTCCTGGAGAGAGGGAAGTCACCATTGTAATTAGTCACACAGCTCTCAGGCCTGCTGCTGCCATCTCTGAGGTGCATTTTGCTGGCCCTGATGGTGAAACCCCCACACCTGAGGCAGCCAAACCAAGCTCCTCCCAACCTTCATGAGACAGAGGGCAGAGAGGTGTGAGGAGCATCACACTCATTCCTACATCTCCCACTGGGGAGGAGCTGGGCAGGAACAGGGCTCCTTTTCTGGGATGTTGCAGTGCTGAATGAGACACAGCCACAAGGAGCAAGTGTCACAAGAGCTTCCCATCCTGGCCATCTCCTCCCCTCACATTGCTCTTTGGAGCAAACCAACCCCACAGCTGCATTCTGGAAGGACTTGGACTAGAAGGGGAAGCAGAAGAACTGGTGTCACCAGGGGCTTGGGGTGCCAAGGGGACAGGGCAGGTGCTGGACAATGCTGATGTACCCACAGCAGCTTGGCTCAGTGCCTGTGGAGAGGTGCAGTGAGTTGGTGCCTCCCTGCTCCTGTGTCCATGTCCTGCTGTCCTTCACCCCAGCAGCAGCAGCAGCAGCGTTGCTGTCTCAGCTGAAACAGGTCTGATGTGCAGAACTGTGCTTGGCATGAGAGGTACTGTGGGAGAATCAGGCAAACCAACGAGTAAAACCAATTAACATGACTCCTTTTGCAAGAGGCAATCAGTGTGATTATCATCACAAACCTCCCCCTCTCCCTCCAACTCCACCGTGTGTGTCAGCCTCATCTCGAGATCCTCCCATCTTACTCCACGGGGGTAAAACACCACGTGAGCCTGTGCTGGAGATGCATCCAGAAAAAAACATATGGTGTTAGACTGTGCCTGAGGGATTTCTGTAGGAATAAACACAGATCCTGGCCAAATGCAACTCCTCAGCAGTTCTCTGTCTGTGACCTGGAATTACGGATAGAGCAGATGCTGTTGGTCTTTTAGGTAAGACTTGCAGTGCCTTGACTTACGTGGGAAAGCAGAGGACCTGTTTTATTTTAGGTCATTGGACAGCTTTTAGCTGGGCTAGAAAGAACAGAATTGTTATACATTGTTTTATTATGAAGAACTTCTTTCCTGGTCTGTTGTTTATGCCACTGGCACAGGTCAGCCTTAATTTCTCCTGCTGTAAATAGCTCATGGAGAGCTACACAGGTGGTGTGGTGCCAAGAGTCTCCTACTTTAAACATTCAGGATCCATCCCATCTGTAGATGAGACTCTGGGTTTGACATCAACCATAAAAAACAAGCAAGTTCTTTACCTGCAGAGATCCATAAAGAAGGGAAAATACTGCTCTGAATGCTCCTGTAACTGTGCTCTTTTTTTTTCCTCCATACATAGGTGAGGTTATACCATCAAATATTTTTAGAAGAGAATGTCATTATGTGCCTGATTGCTTCTCATTTCCTTGAAGGAACTTCATGAATGCCTAACAGGCCCAGGAGTCAGGGGAAATAATGAATAAGAGGTTTTCTTGACAATAGAAAGCAGAAAGTTGATGCAAGAGCTCAGGTGCCAGTCCCAGTGTATTGTGTTACCACAAAACCAGCAGCAATCTTGTGGTCACAGTGGTAAAAAATTATTGGGGAATTAAACACACTGATGATGGTTGATAGTTAAATTTGGTTATATGAGGACAAGAGCGTTGCTGTTTTATTCAGAAATCTCTTGAAGACTACAGCCTTAACACTCCTGGATCCATTTTAAACAGTTGAGTCATTCTACTCAAGATTGGGGATTGTTAATTGGAATTGTGAAGGTTTCCATTTAAAATGAAAAATAAAAATCGGAAATTTACTGAGCCTCCACGTTTTCCAAGTTTTTGACAAAGGAAGCCCAAGATCTTTTCAGATTTGGAGAAAAATCTCCAGGTCTTTACATTTTATCTCCTCCATGAGTATATGTGAAGAACACTTCACTTCTCATTCCATTGTAAAAACAAATATGAAGAGTAAATCCTTGTGGATCTGCCCAAAAGGAATTGGTTGCACAGTACATAAGATTGTAGCACAGTAAATGGCTGTTACAAATAATCTGTCAATTATAAATTCTGATCACAGATCCTCCCCTTTGGCAGCCAAACCCGCTCGAGTCGCTCCCGCCGGGTGAGCGCCGCACAAGGCACGACCCGAAATAAAGACTCACTTCTCCCTTTTGCCTCCCCAGGTGATCTCATGCATCTGCCACCCTACCTTAGGATGGACTTTTTATTGAACCGTGGCGTTCAGGGCACGAGCAGAGACCTGGGTTTGGGGCAAGCCTGCTTGGAGCCACAGAAAAGCCGAACCTTGAAGCGTCCCACCGTGCTGGAGCCGATCCCCATGGAGACATCCTCCACGAGAGATGTCCAGTCATGGCAACCTGGTGCTGTGGCAACGTTACCTCAGCGAGAAGGAGCTGAGCTAGGACAGGCTCAAGCAAAAATGAGCAGCTCCCAAGAATCCCTGCTGGACTCCCGGGGCCACTTGAAAGGAAACAATCCCTACGCAAAATCCTACACCCTGGTATAACGAAAAGAGCATGGCTGGACAGTGGCTGTAAATATTTACACTGAAAAACAAACAAACAAACAAAAAATCCAATGAAAGCTACCTTTTTTTTATTGAATTCCAATATTTATAATTAAAGAAGAAGATTGCCAAAATATTTGACAAAAAAAAAAAAATAATAATATGAACAACAGACAGTGCAAAGACTCTCTTGCTTTTTTTCTGTCTGAGTGTGAGCTTCATCTGACTGGACATCTGAATTTTTGGGTAAAAGAGTCCAGTTTTCTGATCTTCACAAGCGTTTGTGTTTTTACTGATTTTCTACGAAGTGCATGGAGACTTAACAAAAACATTTTAACTGGAAGTTCCATCAGACAAGATTTAAAAGGGAAAAAATGTCACAAAAAAAAAAAAAAAAAGAAAATCACCCTCTTTGTGAATTCAACAGGAACATTGATTTGGAAAAACAAAAAGTCTTTTGTCATGTTTGCACTTTTTTTTTTTTTTTAATTAGAAAATGGGTCCTTGATTGTTCTCTTTTTGTTGTTAATTAGGATGAGTGATGTCAGTGGAGTGAGGAGATTGATTTGGGTTTTTTTTTAATATTAATTTAATGAGACACTCTTTGCATTTTGTCTATGCGAAATAAAAGGGTCTTCTGCCTTTATTTGTGATGTCTGCTTCCATCACCTTTTGCTGTGGTTTTCCCAAAGTGTGATAACCATGCCAGTGTCATCCTCTGAGTAATGTCTTCTTGTGCCTTGGGAAAAAAGAAAAGGAACTCAGGGGTCAAATTTTTGGAAGAAAATTGGGGTTCACTCACCTTTTTTTGCTACCATGGGGCAAAGAGGGTGCAAGCCCTAAGTGGTCTGAACCAAACCCACCCAGGACTGTCAGCATTTGGTCCATCTCACACCAGGAGGCTTTGGTTCAGCTTCAATATCTTTTTGGATCAGAAGAAATGCGTTGACGTTACTTTACTTCCTCCTTAGAAATGGATCTTTAGTCCATTTGGGAGCAGCTCTTATGGAAATTCTTTGCTTACGTAAGGACTGGGGTGGAAAAAAAAGACAACTTTTCCCATAATAGGAAAAATGAGAGGAAAAAGTTATTCCAGGTCTTTCTCTAGAGGAAAAAAAAAGCTTGTTACGTGGGAGCTGTCAGCTCGTATTACTTTGTTGCATCCTCTGATTCGGTGAGAAGTGATATTGCTTGTTTTATGCCGAGCATAAATGATTGAATACCACAGTCGGTGTTTTTAACACAAAAACCCTGCAGCCACCTCGCTAAGTGCCTCATTGTGTGTGTCCTGGCCACTTGTGTGTGTGCCCTGGCCAAGGGGACACGGAGCAGAGCATCCCAAATTGGTGCCAGACGCTGTTCAGCGTTGGCTGGAGGTGCCAGCGGTGCTCCGGCAGCAGCAGAGCTCGGAGTGCTCGGGCAGGGCGGGAACTCCCCGCGGTTTTCCTGGCTGTGGGCACTGCTAATGCAAACGTTCCTGCACCACACTCAACTGGAATTGTTCTAAAACACAAAAGTGCAGCAATGCGCGGTTGTTCCGTCGCTGTTTTTAATGGGATTACGCTGTTGGAAGGGCACTAAGAGAGCAAAGTACTTTAAGTGTCTTGAAATGAGTCAGGTTGCGCTTGTGTCCATAGCTTTGCCAAGCCCAAGGGCTAAAGGGCTGCAGAGTTGAACAGAAGAGACCAAATGAAGACTTCCTCAAGGTATGTACTCCTTCTAGACCTGCAGAGTGTTGAGATGTCGCTCACTTGAGGGATCATTTCCCATCTTGTCTGACCAATATGGTCATAAAACATTAATTTATTTTTTTTTTAAAGTACACCAAAAATTAACCAAACTAAACCAACCCCCTCAAAAACCCCAAACAAAAAAAAAACCTATCAGCCAACCTTTTGCTTCCAAACCAGAAATTAAAAATAAAACATTAAGAATTACCCATGAAATATTTCCAAACAGAATGAAGTAACTGTCTGTTAGCACTGTGTTTTAGTTGATATGGGAGTGCTTGGTCAAAGGTTGGGTTCAGTGATCTTGGAGCTCTTTTCCAAGCTTAACAGTTCCATGAAAAAAAGATTAAGCTATTCATTTGCTTTGGTTTGATGTGTTATTTCTTTTTTTCCATAGAGAAAAATGGTGTTAATAAGAACCTAATTAAAACATGCAGAAAGAAATTTCTTTTACTATTTCCCATTGAAAAAGCACAGAAAATGAAACTTTTATAGAAGATTTTGGGGCAATTCAGTCCTATTTTATTTCCTCAAAAGTCTTTCTGCTGTGCTCAGCTTGAGGTGGATGGGGCATTAGCACTGCATGTAGAAATAAAAATTGATTTACTCAGTAGCATTCAAGACTTTTGAGTCTCCAAACACTTTCATATTCTATATTTAAAGCTTCCTCCTTGTCCTCTGTAAAAAGGTGAAAAGCTTTTGGACAAAAATGAGATTTGATGCATTTGTTCCTGTGGCTCTTGGCTTCCCTCAAGCACAGGGCTGGTGGGTCCTGTGGCTGCCCATCAAAACTGCAGTGACAGGCAAGGATGAACCAGCAATGGAGGCAGGAAATAGCCACATTTTAAACTCCTGGTGCCTGCTGATAGTGGAAATATTCCAGCATCTCCTTACATCTACATTTGGCTGATGATCTGGAAAAGTGTCAACCGTCCTTGACTTAATGAGACTTCCTCCTCATCTGTATTCAATGTGTCTGCTAATACCCATCCTCCTACGAACTGAGGATGCCTTTGGGGGGCCCATATTCAAATAACTTCACTGCAAGTCTCCTGCTGGTTGAAATCAGCGTGGAGCCAGGCTGCTGCTTCCCACTGGAGGCCGGGAGCTGTGGGGAGCCTGGCTCCGTGCCCGCATCCCGGTGGATCTCCAGCGTGTGCGGCTGGAAACATGAGCACGGTCCCCTTGCCTTGGGGCTTTTATTGGCTCTTCACCTTCCCAGCAGCGCTAGATAAACATGGAACAAGGGCTTGGAGAGGCTGCCTGTTCTGCTCCCATCCAGTCCAGTTAGAGGAATCTTTTCCTGGATCGGTGCAGCCGGGAGCAGCCGAGCCCCTGCCGGACGCACTGATCCCATCCTCAGGATCAAGGTGACAGGAGAAGAGCTGGTGTGTCTCTGCCAGCACCATTTTAAACACTGGAAAAGAACCATCAAAATCCATGGATCCTGTATGCCTGTATCCTGGCCTGTGATATGCTTGGAATTGTGGAATCAGTGAAGCTGGAAAAGCCCTCCCAGCCCATGGAGTCCCAGCTGTGCCCGATCCCCACCTTGTCCCCAGCCCAGAGCCCTGAGTGCCACCTCCAGGTGACACCTCCAGGGATGGGCACTGCAAAGCTCCCTGGGCAGCCCCTGCCAAGGCCTGAGCTCCCTTTCCATGGGCAAATTCCTGCTGCTGTCCACCCTGAGCCTCCCCTGGCCCAGCCTGAGGCCTGAGCTCTCCTCCTGTCCCTGTTCCCTGGCAGCACAGCCCGACCCCCCCGGCTGTCCCCTCCTGCCAGGGACTTGTGCAGAGCCACAAGGGCCCCCTGAGCCTCCTTTGCTCCAGGCTCAGCCCCTTTCCCAGCTCCCTCAGCCCCTCCTGGGGCTCCAGCCCCTTCCCAGCTCCGTTCCCTGCCCTGGACACGCTCCAGCCCCTCCAGGGCTCTCCTGCACCAGCCACAACTGGAGCCAGCCCTGGAGGGGCCTCTCAGAGCCAGCACAGAGGGACAATCCCTGCCCTGCTCCTGCTGGACACACAATTCCTCACCCAGCCCAGGGGCCAGTGGCCTCTTGCCCCCCTGGGCACCCCTGGGCTCACCACTTCCCCCATTGCCCCAAACACCCCCTTGGAAAATATTCACAGAAGTGAAAACAGCAGCTGGCATCAGCATGAGCTCTCCAAAGAAAAACCCTGGAGGTATCAGAACATCAAGGTATCAGTGCGAGCACATCTTGCACAAAACTGTGACTTCATCTTAGTCCCGAGGGCAATCGGAGACTTTACTTCAAAAGATGAATTTAAGGGCTAAAATTCTTCCCTGTCTTCTGTCTCCTAGAAATTGTACCTCCTGAGAGAGACTCACTCTTTTTCACATTGCACTTTTCCTCATACCCCAGCCTCAGCTAACCCTTTAATGACTCACAGATAGCAATTAAGTCTCCCTTTTTGTCTCAAATGAGTTAGCAACTCCCTCACTCCTGCCTTTTCTAAGAACCCTTTTATCCTTTATTCCATTACTGTTTCGTTTAAATTGTCTGATTAACACAATTGCAGTTTAACTCAGTAGAGTTTTTTCCTCTCCTTGTTTTCAGGTTGAAACTTGCTTTCCCTATCCAGAACTGAAGAAATTTTGGCTGTTTAAATGTTTATCTTTTGATCATTTAGTTTTTACCCAGGTGAGCTCCACAGCAGCGGTACCATAGCTGGGAAGAGTTAGGAGCAAGGGGAGGTGTTATTACACCAAATAACAAAGTTGAAAAACAAACAAAACAACCCTGGGCTGCCATTTGGGACAAAAGAGACTCCAGAGGAGCTTTGTGCAACCAGATTTCCCATTTTCCCAGGTAGCTGGAAGGATGACACCCATCCCTGGGGTGGGCAATACTTTCATTCAGTGGTTAGGGGTAAAAATCTCCAGACTTTGACACCCAACACACTTTGGCAGCACAGCCAGGTGTGTGTGAAGAGGGGGTTTTCCTTGGGTTTTTACTTTGGGAGGTGTCTCTTTTATTCTGATGATATGAACAGCCAAGAAGTGGGAAAAAGGGGCAGCTGGAAAGGCAAACCCTGCCAGCACTCCTGAGCAGGCTGGAAAACTCTCCCAGGGAAGGAAGCTTTATTTTAAAAGGAAGGAAAAGTAAAAAGAAGGGAAAAAAACCCATCCAGCCTGTTCATAGTTTTAGTGCTAGTCAGGTTATTTTAGGTCACAGCAGCTGCTTAATGGGCTCTCTTGGTTGACTATGAAGCATTCCAGCAGGGAAAAGAGAGTGCTTTTCACCATTAATTTTCTCTGTGCTTGCCTGAGCCTCCCAAGGGAAAGCTGCCCTCCCTCCCCAGAATGGAAATGCCTTTGTGGGAAGTGCAGGAGCCCAGCACACGCTGCTCACACTGCTGGGAGGGTCATGCAGAGCACCTCCCTGGGGAGGGGGTTCTACTTCCCAAACTATCCCTCCTTTTTCCACAGCGAGGGTTCTGCTCGGTGGTTTCAGGATTTCAGGACAGAAGGTGCTAGAATGGACACCACAAAAGGCTCTGGGACTATTTTCAGGGTTGACAAGGGCCCTGCAAACTTCCCAGCAGGAATTCAGCGTGGGAGAGTTTGGCACACCCTGCAGCACCCTCCTCCTGGCTCTGCCCTCCCACATTAAGGATTTTCCCCTTCACAGGTGTCTGATTTTCATCATGCCAGATGGTGGGCAAGGGGACAAGTGACAGGGAGGACCCTGAGACAGAGCTGACCAAACACAGCCACGGTGAGAGGGAACAGATTTCCCTCCTGTTGGAGCAGCCATCTGAGCATAAAATGCAGACCTGTCTCCCTGCAAAGTGTTTGTCAGGGGAAAGCTGCTGTGGGTATTTGTTCTGGTGCTGCTGGACACACACTCAGAATTTCTAGCCACTGATTTTTTAATATATAATTTTTTTAATTAATGGGAAGTAAATGCACATAAAAGATTTTGAAATCTCTGTGACTGAGCCTGAGAGAAAGTGATCCTTGCCCTTGCCCATGGGACTGCAATGCCAACACCAGTTTCTCCCAGTACCTAAACTAAAAAACTTGCTTTGAGAGAAATTGTCACTGTTTTTACATTGGAACCACCAAGGCTTCATCCTCTGAGCCTGTCAGAAAGCACAGCCCACCCCCTCCAGAGCTCAAACCTTTGGACTCTTATTTAATTGGAAGTGAGAAAGATAGGTGTTTCATAAAAAGATAGCACATAATGGTGAGAGAAATCCACAACACAATGGCAAGGAAAGGTGGAAAACCTGAAGAAATGTTGTCATTAAGGCACCTTGTCATCACAGCAGTAACATGATTTTGGAATATTGCCCAAGCTCAGTCAAGCCACATCTCTGCACCTTTTCTTTGCACCTAAAGTTTCCCTGTATGTTTTCTTTGGGGGTTCCAGTCTCAGTAGGATAGGAAAATCACCAGATTCAACACTTGGATAGATAAAGCAGATGTTTCAGGGCTGTTTGTAGTGCAGTGGGTGCTTTGGATGGTGTGGAAGAGAGCATTGCAGCAGGGGCTCAGAAATAATGAGCACATATCGAAACATGCATTGCCATAATTTCCCCACTGCCTATGGTTGATCCTGCAGATTTTCCCTGAAGAAGACACATGAACAGCTTGACAATCATTTCTCCTCCCACACCCTTCCAGGTCTCATACTTTCTCCCCATCCCATCCTGCCCTCAATTTTCAGAGGGTTGAAGAATCTCCGTGCAGCTGCCTCTGGATCCAGGGATCACCTTCATCCCCTCATCTCTGCTGGCATCTCCAGCATCTCCCAGTCCCCCTCACTCCTCAGGCTGAGCTCTGGCACCTTCCTCTGGCACCCACCACCCTTCTCCTGTAAAACCAGAAAAGTGGGGCCTGGGGCTCCCCTGTGGCCAGGCCAAGTTTCAGTGCAGATCATCCCCAAAAATCCTGAAGACTGAAGCACAGACAGCTCAGCTCTGATGGATAAGGGCCTGTCCAGAGGCTGGAAATCAAACAGCCACACCCTGCCTGCAGTGCCTGCCTTGCCCAGCAGCTCCCAGCTCTGCCAGGTAAAACACTCCTGGTTTTTTGGGGAGGATAAATAGCCTGGCAACATCAAAAACCTCCCCTCTATTCCCAGGTGGGGGCAGGCCTGCTGGAGCTCTCCCAGCTCTGGGAAGGTCCCACTGTCACCTCTGGTCTGCCTGGTGAGCCAGAGACATGCAGAAAAAGTGGGAGCTCCCTGGGACTCCAGTGGATTTAAATAAAATTATACCAAAAGCAGAAGGCAGGGACACTTCTGCTCCTGAAGAGAAGCATTAGAGAGCTGTAAGGCTCTGCTCTGTACCAGATTCTTCACCTCTGTGTAATTGCTCCAACATTAGTAATAGTAAAATTATATGCTTCCATAAGGAAATTTAAATTAAATGTAACCTAAATCAATTTCAACTTTAAAACACTGAGCTCGTACCCCTGGTTCTACCTATAGAACAAATTACATTTAAGCCCCAAGGTCAGCAGCAAAGGAAAAGCTTAATTAAAGTTGATAGCAGACTACATAATCACACCTGAACCTACATACAAATAGATGAAGAAGCACCAGGAGCCATTTATTTTATTCTGATATCCTTGCCTGGGCTCTAATAAGATTTTCCTTTTAAAATGGCAACAGCTTCAGTTGCATTTCATCTTACACCGTACAGGAGGGAATGGATACCTTGGCAAGCTGCTCTCCACCAAGCCCAAAAGCTCCTTCATTAGTCTCTGACACGTTGGGCCATAGCTCTTTGCACTTGTAATTAAAATATCATCTCTGAAGGTGAACCCTCTCCAGTATTTGTAAGCAGAATCACCTCGGGTGGAGGAGCCAACGCGCTCGGGAACACAGAATTGATGAGGTGCTGCTAAAAATAACTCTGCAGCTTTCCTGTCACTTCAAAGAGAGCCAAGACAACACTCCAGAGAGAGGGTGAAGCTCGTTTCAGATTTTATTTGAGGAGGATTTGGGACAGAGCAGCTGGAAGAGAGTGGATGTGACCCCACAAGGCGGGCATGCAGGGTGGGTTTGGGTTTAGGATGCTCTTCCCTGCGCCCAGAGTCCAGCACAGCTGGATGTGGTTTCCAGAGGAAGCAGGGGGAGCTGGAGCACTGGGAAGGGGTGGGATTGAGGGTGGTTTGTGGTCAAGCTGGCATCACAGAGCCAGGTGCCCCCTGTGCCACGAGCGGCTCACCTGTGATTACGGTGTGGGCACATCCCCACAGCACTCGAGCTCCTGGCCAAGATCAGGGTGAGAGGGACCAGCACAGCCCTTTCACCTCTTGGCACATGGGGAAAGGAGCAGGGAAAGATGCTGGAACCACAGCAGCAGCTCCTTCCAGCCACATCACTCTCCAGGGTTTGTCTCAGCCCTGTGTGTGTGAGTTTTTCTGGCCTGCCCTTTAGCCAGCATTGTCCCATCCAGGAGACAATGTCCCCTGGTTGTTTTTATAAATTTTTTATTCTATTCTTTCCCCCTCACAGCAAAAAGTTGAGCTCCTTAATCCATTCATTCAGTGGCAGATCACAAGTCAGGGACTTGTAGAGGCAAAAGCTCAGGGCAAGGTGAAGGGAGGAATTTTCACTGAGTAGAACTAGAAAAGAAGAAAAAGAACTGGATGAAGTCTAAATGATAGAAAGTCTCTGCATCAAACCTTAGAGGTGTAGAAAGCCCCTGATCTCCCCTCACAGCTGTGAACCACTTTGATCCCAGCAGTTCTCTGGGAGCTCCATTCAGAGCTGTCCCATCCCTTCCAGAGCAAACAGGAACCCCACAGCCACTTCCATAGGCAGCAAATGGAAATGGTCAGTGTTTTCCACCCCAGGAAAATGCAGAAAACTTTATGCCAGTGTCAGGAAGAACAGGTTTGGTGCAAAGATTACTGCTGCTAATTATGATTATTCTCAGTAGATTTGTTCCAGCACAGCTGATGTTTAGGGATCTCACTGGAAAAGTCCACACAAAATTTTCATGCCGGTCTCCCATCAGTAAAAACCAGCTTGAAAACAACCTGCAGGCCCAAGATGGAAACTGTCTTCATCTGAGGTTCTGAGGCCAGCAAAACCTCCCCTGGCATTCCAAGGCATCTGGCTTGTTGGTAGCCTCTTTCTCCTGGATTTGGGGTCCAGCAGAGGCTTGTGGGGGTCCAGCTTCTAGGTGGGGCCTTTGAGAGTCCCTTCCCAACACCTGGGCAAATCTCCACCCTTTGGGTGCCCTTGGCAGCTTCCCTCTGTTTCCAGGAGGGAGCCCAAGCCACCACCTACAGCCACAACCAGCTGGGATTGGAAAATAAACATTTGCATTTGTGGTTTTACAGGGTTTTGTTTTTTTCCTTATAAAATGAAGCAAGGCAAATTTCAGGATTTCCGTTCTCCTGGGAAGCTGCAGATCTCTTTTCCCTGAGAGGCAAACAAAGGATTTCCAGCACTCCCATTATCTAAGAGAGGTTTTGGCCACATCCAATGATGACCACACTGGCAGATTTTCTCTGTGCTGCTTTGTCTGGGAACCAGAGCAGCCAGGACAAGGCTGAGGCTCACCAGCCTTGGTGAAATCAGCCCTTACTGAGCTCCAGGAGCTTCCCTGGAGCTCACTGAGGGTTCCCAAGCAGCACCTTTCTGTTAGCTGCCCATGCTGGGCCTGAGAGAGCCCAAATTTTAAATTTTAGCCATGCAAATTAACAGCTGCCCAAATGAGCAGGCAGCTGAAGCAGCAGAGCTGGAGCTGCTGATGACACGTTTGAACTTAGCTGGGAGATTGAGATCACAGAGCTCAGGGTACATCCCAGTCCCAGGGGCACGAATGAAAAGCAGTTTCTGGAGGAAAACAGCACATTATGTGCATGAGAATGAAACCATTTCCAGCCCATGAGATCTGAAGCAGTCTCTGCAGCTCAATAAAGAGCATTAGCCAGGATCATGTAAGAAAAGAGCAAGTCTTGCCCATTACCTAGCAATATATCGACTTGTTTCTTACGTGGTTCCATAACAGAAACTCGTCTCCAAAGCCTGCATAACTTCCAGTTTTATTTCCCAGTAAAACACACATCTAGTTCTGACAGGGCAAAATCCATCTTATTTTCACAGTCACTCAAGTCCCAAAGTCTTTAGTAGGGGTTTACAACGAGAGAAGCAGGCAGGTAAGTGGGTGATAAAGATATAAAGTGACCCACTTGGGGAAGAAAAATGGCAGAGACCAGGAGTTAAGACATTGGCAAAATTTACCACAACTTTAAATTCACAAAGGTGTGCACAGCTGATGTCTGTGTCAGGATGTTGCTTGACAATACAGCTTCTATCTTTTGCAGTTTTAATCAAAATTAAAACTCAAAAATTCAGCATTTAGTAACAAAGGCAGTGCTAAATATTAATGTGACCCTGAGAGTGACTTGATGCAGCCTCCAAGACAGCAAAACACTAATGTCAGATGTCTCTGAGCTTTTAATTTGGTCTAATTTCCACTGAAAAAGGTGGTACTCTCCCCACTGTGTAGGTACAGCAACACTTCCTGTACTAAAGGCTCAGGAGCTGCAGAGCTCAGAGGGGAAAAGCTGCAGGTGAAGTCTCTGTTGGCTCTTCCACCAGGCATTATCAGGGCTATAACCAAATAAAACTCAGGAGCCTCAGTGATTTCCAGGCCCCCACATCACAGTGGAGGGAGGGAAAGCTGCAGGGACCAGATGATTTCCCCAAGGTCATTCTGGAGACACGAGATTTCAGCCTCCAGTGCTTTACACAAAGGGGATTTGGCTCAGCCTGAACCTGGTGGCAGGTTGCCCAAATAAGTTGTGGAACAAAGAATATCAGGATCTTGGAATGCTTTGAGTTGGAAGGGACCTTGAGGATCATCTCTTAAAGATCAACCTGGCCTTGGACAGGGATGAGGCAGCCACAGCTTCTCTGGGCACCCTGTGCCAGTGGTTGCTTAATAAATGGGGAGGGGAGAGGAGAGGAGAGGAGAGGAGAGGAGAGGAGAGGAGAGGAGAGGAGAGGAGAGGAGAGGAGAGGAGAGGAGAGGAGAGGAGAGGAGAGGAGAGGAGAGGAGAGGAGAGGAGAGGAGAGGAGAGGAGAGGAGAGGAGAGGAGAGGAGAGGAGAGGAGAGGAGAGGAGAGGAGAGGAGAGGAGAGGAGAGGAGAGGAGAGGAGAGGAGAGGAGAGGAGAGGAGAGGAGAGGAGAGGAGAGGAGAGGAGAGGAGAGGAGAGGAGAGGAGAGGAGAGGAGAGGAGAGGAGAGGAGAGGAGAGGAGAGGAGAGGAGAGGAGAGGAGAGGAGAGGAGAGGAGAGGAGAGGAGAGGAGAGGAGAGGAGAGGAGAGGAGAGGAGAGGAGAGGAGAGGAGAGGAGAGGAGAGGAGAGGAGAGGAGAGGAGAGGAGAGGAGAGGAGAGGAGAGGAGAGGAGAGGAGAGGAGAGGAGAGGAGAGGAGAGGAGAGGAGAGGAGAGGAGAGGAGAGGAGAGGAGAGGAGAGGAGAGGAGAGGAGAGGAGAGGAGAGGAGAGGAGAGGAGAGGAGAGGAGAGGAGAGGAGAGGAGAGGAGAGGAGAGGAGAGGAGAGGAGAGGAGAGGAGAGGAGAGGAGAGGAGAGGAGAGGAGAGGAGAGGAGAGGAGAGGAGAGGAGAGGAGAGGAGAGGAGAGGAGAGGAGAGGAGAGGAGAGGAGAGGAGAGGAGAGAGGAGGATATTTCTCAGGACTGTTCTTGTCTCTCTGGCTGACAGTGACGTGCTCTTGGCCAGCCCTGTTTGACTGTTAAATCCATTTACCTTGGCTTTTCACATACAGAATGCTCCAAGTATTTTCCAGCTATGACCATAATGTGAGGTTCCAAAAGCCAGGTGGGATTTTGTCCTCCATGTGCAGGCATTTGCTGCTTCATCTCACCGTGACCCCGTGCAGAGAAGCTCAGGAATCTTTGTGGAACGCTTGGACAGCGTCCGTGAAATGAAATTAGAATCAGGAAATCTCCAAGCACACAATGAATAATTTTATGTTCATTTCAGCCTCTCAAAAGTGAATTCTGAATAAAATACAGGTAGTAGAAAAGAAAAATGTCCCTTTTCCTGTGAATAGGGCTGGGGGAGGGGGGACAGAGGGTGGTGGAGTCAAAACCTGTGTCATAACACATTTCATCATGGAAGAGCAAGAACCATTAATACTGCAGGGGGATCTAATTCTGGCCTTTCTCCACTTCAGATGGCTGCCTTTGCAACCCAGTTATTTTTGATGTGCTTTATAGTGTGCAGAAACTTTCTGATGGGTTCCTAACCAATGACCTTGCCTGAAAAGATCATTGATGGTATTTTAATGACTTTCAGATAACTTTTATAGAGCTGAGGTTTTCAACCAGCAGGGTAGGCTTGGGTCTATACCTAAATATATTCTGTCTGAAGAAGTGTCAATTTTAAAAAAGCAGTGAAGGATGCCAATTACATCTCAACATTCCCCAGAGTGCTGGAAAATATCAATACATATATACATTTGTTAAAAAAAAAAGTCAGAACAAAACAGCAACAAAGTATGTTACACTGGAGGAAAACTTGCAAGCTTGACTTATTTATAAAAATGGAAATATTTTCCGTACTTTTAGGAAAAGGTTGCTATTTATCCTTCTTTATTTTTGTTATGGTATTTACTACATGATTCCTACAGACATTATTTGCCTTATGGAGGTAATTTTTTATGCTGTCTGAATATATTCAGAACATTCAGTATATGAACACAGCCAGAATATCTTGTGAACTTATTCAGGATATATTCAGTAGGCTTTTACTGCACGACACCTTTATTCCAGTACTCTTCATTATCAAAATAACATTTTCACGTGCACAGAAAACATCCCAGGGTTTTCAGAAATTGGTCACATCAGAAGATTTCAGGTATAACTTAACTCTTCAAACAGCTGAGCCATCGCCTTAGAAGAAGATTTAAAGGACAAAGACAGAAATTTCTTTGACACATGCAGCCCAAATGCCTTCCAGAGGCAGAGACAAATCTGTATTTATGATGGCTTTCCAGCATTAAATGTCCTGCTGGGGTGGTGCAGTTGGCTGGCAGGGCAGGGCTGGGCTGGGGTGGGCTTTTCCTGCTCCAGGGATGCTGGATGGGCCAGTGGTGCCATCCTGCACTGGCTGCTCCCTGCTGGGGATGTTCCAGATGCCAGCACAGGGCTGGGGGCTGCGGTGGGGAACTCACTGAAGTCATGGAAATGCTGCTGCAGGCTGCTACAGCCACTTCCCTCAGGATTTTTATTTTTTTTTTTTCTTTTTCTTTAAATGCAAAAACATTTTAAAGGTTACCATCTCTGTGACATTTCCATGTCTCTGCTCTTGCTGCTGGTGGTGCAGCTGACAAATTGAAGCCAAAGTGTAATTTGAGTAACTGTTCTCTGCAGTTCCCTGTTTTCTTAGCTCCCTCTGAGAGCTGGGCCCTGTTCCTGGGGCTGCTCACAAGTGCTACAGAATGCTGAATGCTGAATTGGACCCCTCACAGCCCAGAGAGCAGCTGGAAAACAGCAAAAAGCAGCTCCTAAGAGAAGAGCAAATAAAAATCAGGGTGTTAGGCACAGCTTTTAAACCCATGTGATCACATGAGAGAATATCCAACGAGGCTGTTCCATGTTTTATGAAACCTTTAATAATTGTCATTACACTTTCAGGGGGCCTGTTCACAGCTGTTTTATCTCAAATTTAGCCTTCAAAGAAGCCATAATTTCTGCAAGAAAGCCTTCCCTAAACAGCTGCTGCAGAGAGAGGTCCCTGCCTTCCTTCCCTGTGTCCCATAAAACAGGAGCTCAGGCTGCAGGCCACTTCCCCAGCTGGTAAAACTGAGCACTTCTTGTCCAGCTGAGGACAATTTATTGATTTACACTACTAATAAAACCAGTCTCCTCCTTTTATTTTATTTTTTTTTCAGTGGGATCTGCCCACAAGTACGGAAATATTTTTGTATCTCTGTACAACACATACTCTTTTAAGTTACAGGCACCCTATGTGTGCACACACATTTAAATTTATGTGAGCTTGTAATATAAACAGCAAGTCTTCGGTTCAAATATTCAGATATTAGATAATGTATAACTTTATGCATAAACCTCTTTGAGGTAAAGTGTATGGGGAATATTTTTTGTTAGACCAAAGTCTGGATAAACCAGAGAGGTTTCAAGGCAGGTGAGATTTTTCAGGTCATTTTCAGGGCTCATGTACCCCCAAACTTGTCTTTCTTTTTTTTTTTTTTATGTTAGATAAGCTAAAAATAATTGTATTTGTACTCCCCAAGCCTTGTTTCACCTCATAGCCTTAACTCAGTTTATCCAGGGCTGAGCACAAATTGGTGTTTTCTACTGGACCTGAGACCTGAAACAGCCCCCATTTCCTCTCTTTTTTACTTTTCTGCGGTGTGTTTGGGTGGTTTGTCCTCTCACGACCCCAAAAGCTGCAATGCACAGCACAGCTCCTCTGTCTGGGGCCTGAGATCTGCTAATTTCTGTGGTGACTGAGGAGAGCAGGGTTAATTAAATCTGTCCATCAGGAGGTGAAAACTTCCCTTTTTTTGTTGCCAATGGGAAGATACACGAGTAATTGCCTGTTCCTCATCTCCTGTATTTGGGCTGCTGGCACAGAGCAGGGAGGAATTGTCCTCTGGGGCTCAGAGAGAGAAGGGGAGAAAAGGTGGGGAATTTTGGAATAACATCTGGGAACATCCTGGGAGGAATTCAACAGTTCTGCAAGATGAAGCTGAGAAGCTGAAGCCTTTTTTCCTTCTCTAAGAGCTGGCTAAAAGTAAACCAGATTCTGCTGCAATGAATTATTAAAGGAGTTCATTTAACATCATTGTGATTTGGCTGAAGTACAGACAGGGCCAAGTGGTTTCCCAAATCTTATTGGCTTCCCTAAGTGTCCTATTAGAGGACAAAAATGTGAGCTTGTCAGCAAAAATATCTGCTGGACAAAACAACACAGAGTAAAATGTTCTTTGGAGAAAGAAAATTGAATTGGAGCTCCTGGTGAACAAACAAACAAACAAAAATTTTTAAAATGGCAATTTCTTATTTTTAAGTGGCTTGATGAATAAAAATGTGCTCTGACAGTTGTGTCATACATCAGATTTGCCCTCTTCTTCCCTGGTCATTATTTCAATGAGTCTTATTTCACCATCTGACCCAAGATGTGCACGGCAGAATTCAGAGGAGCATTGAATGGTTTGGGTTGGGAGGGACCATAAAGATCTCCCAGTTCCACCCCCTGCCATGAGCAGGGACACCTTCCACTGGACCAGATTGCTTAGAGTCCCATCCAACCTGGCCTCCAAGGTTTCCAGGGATGGGGCATCCACCACCTCTCTGGGCATCCTGTCCCTGTGCCTCCTCCTCATAAAGAATTTCTTCTTTCTGTCTAATCTAAATCCACCCTGAGTTTGAAACGCTCACCCCTTGTCCATTTGCAACAGCTGAAATGCTGCTCTGATCCTTCTCAGTTCTCACAGCAGAATTTTTACTTTCTCCAGTTGTTCCTTCCTTGCAGTTCAATTTCTCACAGCCCTATTAGCTTTGTCAGCAGGGCTTTTAACTTCTGGCTTTTGCAACCACCAGTCCCAGATCACTGAGCAAAACCAGGGTATGCCCAAAACCTGTGAAGTTCAGTCTCCAAGGCAAAGCTCCTGTTAATTTAGGATGGCCAGAACTCCTTGGAATGGATCTCACATAAAAATGTGTGGGTAACTCACACTCCTAAGTGATTTAATAAATGGATAATGAGGCAGAAAGGCTTTAGGGCTCTTCTTTTCTCTCATTCCCTTTTTTTGTTCTTTAGTATATGACAGAAAATAATAACTATCTCTAAAACAATTAATTATAATGAAAAAAAAAACCTGTAAATACACATTACCAACTGAACTGTTTAATAAAGAAAATTTAAATACACAATCCCTGAAGACATTTCCAATATGTTTTGCATTGCTGCTACTACCAGGAAATAAGTAAAATATGCAGAGAACCACACTCAGTTTGTATTTGACTAAAGATTTAAAGAGCTCTGTCAAAAACTATTACCACAGACATTTGTTGAATTTTTGTTTCCTTCTGATTTCCAGTGGGACAGTCCAAATAATGTCTGTGGGAAACTGTCGCCTCTCTAACATGAATTGTTGTCTCCAGCCAGTCTAATCATGGAAAAGGCTCTGGATCTGTAGAAATCATGATGCTTTCTCCCAGCTGAGTGAGAACAGCTGCTGGAATTCTCCATTTTCATCTCTTTTCTTCCTCATTTTTCTTCATATTTTATTAGCATTTTGTACAGCACTGAGCAGTGGGATCTGTGGTGAGGGGTCTGTCCCTGTGCCCTGCTCAGGTGAGACCCCACCTGCAGAGCTGCCCCAGCCCTGGGCCCAGCCCAGGGAGCAGCTGGAGCTGCTGGAGAGAGCCCAGAGGAGGCTCCAGGATGAGCAGAGGGATGGAGCAGCTCTGCTGGCAGCAAAGGCTGGCCCAGCTGCCATTGTTCAGCCTGGCCAGGAGAAGCTTTGGGCTGAGCTCAGGGTGACCTTGCAGGGCCTGAAGGAGCCCCAGGAAAGCTGGAGAGAGACAATTGCCAAGGGCTGCAGGGCCAGGAGCCAGGGAATGGCTGCCAGGGGCAGAGGGCAGGGCTGGATCTTGGGATCTTGGGCAGGAATTGTTCCCTGGCAGGGTGGGCAGGGGCTGGGATGGAATTGCCAGAGCAGCTGGGGCTGCCCCTGGATCCCTGGCAGTGCCCAAGGCCAGGCTGGACATTGGGAGCAGCTGGGACAGTGGGAGGTGTCCCTGCCATGGCTGGGATGGAACAAGACCATCTTTAAGGTCCCTTCCAACCCAAACCATTCCATGATTCCATTCTCTTATGTTCCTTTCTAAAGCAGGATGGGCAGGCAGGATTTTTGGCATCCATAGGCAGGAAGATCCTTGTGCAGCACCACAGCTGTACATGGGATGATGGACACACTAAACCTTGCAAAGGTAGAAAAAAATTTATGATGCTTCTAATTTCCCTACTGATCCTGGTAGTTCCCTCAATCTCGTTAAGAATCCTTGTAAATTGGTTTCCTAAAGCATTTTGCAGCTAATGGGAGTCCTTGGTTATCACATGATTATTTCCTAAATGGAATAATAAAAAAAAAAATGCACATTAACATGAATATTCAAATGAAACTGCTAATCATTAAAGACCCATTTGTTCTACAAATAGAGCTGCAGTGACTTTTTGAATAAATTCCTCGAGAAAAGCAGTTTCCTATAGATGTGAGAGGCCAGAAATTATTTACTTACAGAAAAGGGGGAGGTATCTGTTGTTTTGAAAGAGAGCAACTAAATGGACCTAGGAGATTAATCTGTTTTTCTGCCTAGATTTTCATAATTGCTGGTTTTTGCCATTTTCAACAGGATAATCAAGTCCCTAGGTGAACTTGAATAAAATTCTGTGTTCTTTTGAGTTTGATGGACTGGTTATTTTTAGTCAGGTTTAGACGCTAGAAGCAAATTCAGGCTTTTTTAGAGTTTGCACAGATCCTTAAGGATTTTTATAACACTTCAGAAGCACAGGGAAAAGCATTCTACTGCACTTATGATGCTTTCAAAGTATTTTAAAATGCTTTCATGAAAAACTTGAGAAATTCCTGCCAAGAAACAAGAAAGATGCAGGAAAGACGGAGAGGGATTATTTACAAGGGATGGAGTGACAGGAATGACTTCAGACTGAAAGAGAGTTGGGTTAGGTGGGATATTGGTAAAAAAAATTGTTCCCTGTGAGGGTGGTGAGGCCCTGGCACAAAAAACTTGTGGCTGCCCCATCCCTGGAAGTGTCCAGGGCCAGGTTGGACAGGGCTTGGAACACCCTGGGGTAGTGGAAGCTGTCCCTGCCCACAGAATTGGATGATATTTAAGGTCTTTTCCAACCCAAGCCATTCCATGATTCCATACATCTGTATACACATATATGAGTATTTATATTCACATGTCCGTGTGTCCTGTAATACAAAAACCACTGTTAAAACAAGAAATAAGAAGAGGGGAGCCCAGGTCAGCGTCCTCAGACCAATTCAAAGCATTTTGGTCTGCAAAAATGATACATTTGGGTTGTACCCTTGCATATCCAACAGTGTTTGTGTGCAGCCGAAGGCTCTGGGCATTTGTAAAGCACAGCTCTCAGCTAATAAACATTGCACAGACCCCTGGCACACCCTGCAAATTCTCCTTCACATTTCCTCCTTCTTTTCCCCCTGATTGTGCTGAGGAAGTTTACACATGGATGCTGAAGCACTGAAACACGAGGTTTGCTCTTTCCTTCACCAAGGCAGGCTGGAAGTGTGCGCTCTCCTCTTTAGATGATGGCTTTTAAGGCTTGGAAAATGGCTATTGCAACCTCAGTGCACAACTGATGCACAGATGCAGAGCCTTGGAAAACATTTGCATTGACTATCATGATGCTTTCCTAATTAGATGCCTCTGAATACAGATCTATTTCCAGCATGGTTTTTACGTCGAGCTGCACAACAAATTCAGTTCAACTGGCAGTTTAGCTTATCCAAATGCCATCCACGGGAGATGGCTGAAATAAATTAAAGAGGCAGTAATGTGCTCGTAGCGTTAACATTAGCATCTCGTGGCCTTTAGCTAGCTCAGGCAATAAACAAGGCCGGGTTGTGAGAAGTTTCCTGTTTATGTGGACAGAAGGGTGGCTGAGGGCTGAGGGCCGCTTCTCACCAGGCCCTGCCGTCACTCCCCTCTCCTGGCAGGGCTCCCCAGAGCCTTCAGCACGCTCAGAGAGGGTCTCAGCCTCCAAGAGAGGGTTAAAGGTGGCAAATCAGTGGGTCCATGGGGATTTTGTGAGGTTTCAGGAGCTGGTGTAAGGTGCTGCAGCTGGATTGGGGCAACACCCAGCATCAGCGCGGGCTGGGGAGGACAAAATCAAAAATCAAAATCAAAGCAGCCCTGCCAGGAAGGACTTGGAGGTGCTGGGGGGTTAGAGGCCGCTCATGTCCCAGCCCAGAAAGCCCCATGTCCTGGGCTCATCCCAGTGTAACCAGCAAGTGAAGGGGGGATTGTGTTCCCGAGCCCCCTGAGGTGAGACCCCACCTGCAGAGCTGCCCCAGCCCTGGGACCAGCCCAGGGAGCAGCTGGAGCTGCTGGAGAGAGCCCAGAGGAGGCTCCAGGATGAGCAGAGGGATGGAGCAGCTCTGCTGGCAGCAAAGGCTGGCCCAGCTGCCATTGTTCAGCCTGGCCAGGAGAAGCTTTGGGCTGAGCTCAGGGTGGCCTTGCAGGGCCTGAAGGAGCCCCAGGAAAGCTGGAGAGAGACAATTGCCAAGGGCTGCAGGGCCAGGAGCCAGGGAATGGCTGCCAGGGGCAGAGGGCAGGGCTGGATCTTGGCATCTTGGGCAGGAATTGTTCCCTGGCAGGGTGGGCAGGGGCTGGGATGGAATTGCCAGAGCAGCTGGGGCTGCCCCTGGATCCCTGGCAGTGCCCAAGGCCAGGCTGGACATTGGGAGCTCCTGGGACAGTGGGAGGTGGCCCTGCCATGGCTGGGATGGAACAAGACCATCTTTAAGGTCCCTTCCAACCCAAACCATTCCATGATTCCCTCATTCCATAAAACAGAACAAAGGAAGGCAAAACGGGGTGTGGATGTCAAAGGAACCTTGCTAACAAGCTGATGGAAGGAGCAGCTGAACAGCTGGGAATGCAGCAGGTCCCCTCCCTGGGTGCTGCCTGCAGTGATGGAGCTTTGCTGACAGAAACCAGCCAGTGTGGATTGCAATTAAGGGATTTTCCTTCTGCTTGTCCTTCAGCAAACAGCTCGTGTGAAACAGCGGCTGCAAGGAGGGCGAGACAACCTCTGTCAGGATTTTTGGTGAAATTCAGAAGAGGCATCTATGTTTTCTCCTGTCACCCTACTCCTTCCACAGCTGATGGAAGGAAAAATTGCTTTTAAGTACCTGGAGATGCAGACATAAATTACAGCTGAATTAGGATTTTAATCACTGCCTTGGGCTGGTTTCCTGGAGTCTCAAACAGGCAGGGACATATGTGGCAGAAGAACACTTGCTAGATAGAAAGTTGTTTTTCTGGAAATCACCTGACATAAACATGATTTTGCTCAGTAAATAATGTCATGACTTTATCAATATGTGCCACGGAAAGGAAGGGACAGTGCAGAGCTGGCAGAAGGCAGAAAAGGGATGGAGGAACTCTTCTGGCAGGACAAAACGGTGCCAAAAGCTGAGCAGGGATGGGAATTGGATGAGGTGAGAAGGAGAAAAGGATAAAATCTCACCTTTATCAAAGTCCAAACTGTGTGGAATTGCTGTATCAAATGTGTGGAATTTTATATCAAATTGCCACTTTTTCTTTTTCCTCCCTGAGAAACATGGATTACCACAAGTATTTGAACTAAAGAGGTACTACAGCAAAGGAAAAGCTAAAAACTGAGTTATTAACATAGGTGAACCCTATGCTTCCCCAGGAATCGTGTACTGGAGCTGCAGACTGGGATAAAGAAGGAGAGCTGTTTTCTGCCGTGCTTGAAGCAGATTTCCTGCCCCAGGTTTAACTTCAGGTGAACAGGAATGAAGTTTGGCTCAGGCAGAAGGGAGCAGGGGCCAGGGGTGGTGGGTTTATGGCCCCTGGGGTCCCTGCCCTGCTGCTGAGCCTGGGGCTGGTGGGGCACTGGAACAGCCAGAGAGGAGCAGGGACCTGGGATGAGCCAGAGAGTGATGTGAGAGCTTCCCCCACCTCCCTCAAATCGTGGGATGGGTTGGGCTGGAAGGACCTTAAAGCTCACCCAGTGCCAGCCCTGCCATGGCAGGGACACCTCCCACTGTCCCAGGAGCTCCCAATGTCCAGCCTGGCCTTGGGCACTGCCAGGGATCCAGGGGCAGCCCCAGCTGCTCTGGGCACCCTGTGCCAGGGCCTGCCCACTCTTACAGAGAATTTCTTCCTAATATCCCATTAAACCTGCCCTCTTTCAGTCTAAAGCAATTTCCCTTCGTTCTGCCACTAAATGTCCTTGCAAAATGTTTCTCTCCACCTCCCAAATGTCTGAGCTGGCCACCACATGCTGCTTTGTTTCCCCCAAAATGAGGTCATTGCTTGAGATCAAATTCTAGGATGCTATCACAAAAATTTTACATATTGCCACCAAAGAATCGTCAGTATTTCCATTAATTTATATAAATATGCCTTCAGGCACCATGAAGACTGCAACTCCAAAGAGCAAACATTTTAATCATGTTCCAGAAGATTGCAGTTTGCTCAAGCACCTGCCAGCTTTATCCTGGCAGGCCAGGCTAGGATTGCTCTGGCATTTTACTGTGGCTTGCTGTTTGATGATCAATTTATCCCATAATTTTTTATTTTTATTTTTTTTCAGGCAATAAATACTCGCTGTATGTGGCAAAGCATCTGGAGCCACTTGTTAGTCCAGCACACAAGGGATGCAGAGCAGTCAGCACAACCACATTCTAATTTTGAAGCTAGAACTTATTTATTTATGTCAGCTGGTCAAGCTACATCCTTTCCTGTGCTGTGACTGTAAAAGTAACTTTGATCATTGCAATAACATTTAACATTATAATAAAATAACATTTGATCATGGCTTTTAGAAGCAGAAATGGCCCATCAGTGAGGCAAGCAGCAGCTCCAGAAAGGAGAAGGGGCTGTGCAGTTCCTGCAAATGGAGAGGTTTGCAAGGCAGGGCAGAGAGCAGCCCTGAGATTCAGCTCCAGCTAAAGCCACTGACAGCTCTTGGCTGCCCTGGAGGGGCTGATTGCCAGCCTGCAGAGCTTGGGAGAACAATCTAAAATCCACTTTGGTTGCCTGGAAATGTGGGAATGCAGCAGGCAACACCAGAGCTGTACCATCAAAAATACAGCAGGTGCTGTCCAGCTTTGATCTCATCTTTTCATTAGACAGCGACAAAAGGCTGTTTTCCAAGAATTTGCACACCCTAAAAAAAAAAAAAGAACCTTGGTAAGAAGTGCATTCCTTGCTGAGGAAGGTAACAAAGACTTGTTGAGGAGAGTGGAGCTTGGGTTGGTGTGGTCACTGCTGACTCGAGTTAAAACCACATCAAAACGTTCCCAGAGTTTGGTGCACAATTATTTCAGAGGGGAACAGGTTTGCAGAAATATTTCCAAGACTGAAGTTTGCAAACACAAACACTGTGGCACCATAAAACTGTCCTGGTGTGGCCTCATGTGCTGATGTGCAGCTGGCAGCACTAAAGTCAACTTTTGAAGAGATGCCTGAGCCTTCAAATGGAACAGGGAATTACTGAGTGCTTGTTTAGCTCAGGAACAGCAACCACGCTCTCTCCAAGACAGGAGTTGAACTTTTAAAGAAGACAGGACAGGAGGTTTCTGTCACGTTTCCCTCCCTGCCAGCAGATTGCTCCTGTCAGCCTTGACAAGGTGGAAACTTTGAGGCACAGAGGGCTCAGGAGGGCACAGAGAAAATGGGAATGTTCTGCAAATTACTCTTTAACGTTAATTTATATTTGCTAAGTTGTGACTCTTAAGCATCTTAAAGACAGTGAAGATGCAGATGGGCAAATGCAGTTTTTTTAATACTAAAAATTATGATAATCTTATAATTAGAACAATCTCATCTTGTACGTGCTGAGGTTTGACACAGAGCGTTAGCTGAAGGTTAAATTACAACAAAGTACAGCTGAAAAGTTCAGAAGAGTAAAACTTCTCCCAAAAAAAAATGCATACACTTCTTTAATTCACTGCCACACATTTGTTCTCCAGGAGCTGGATTCACATTTTGATTTCTGGGAGGGAAAGTTTCATTCCCAGTTCGAAGTAGTTTTTGAAGGAAGGAAAAAAGGTCACTTTGAAATCTGTTGACGTCTGCAAACGGGGGAAAACTCCTGATTGATTTATGTTTGTTTGTACCATGTGTGATGGGAACTGAAATATTAAGTAAAGGGTGTGGGGAGGGCATCAGGAATCCTGTATTAGAGAAGGTCAGGTTCTATTTTCAAACGTCTTAATTTTTTCAGGACTCCGGCTTTCTCTCACATTTAATAGTTATGGCATTTGCTGTGTAAATTCCTAACTCAAATATATCAGCAGAAAGATGACCTTGCCAGATTGCAGAAATATGCTAAATATTAAATCCCTTAAGGCTTAGGCTTCGCTCACACATGCAAAGAAGTTTCAAGAAATGATTATGAAATACAAATACGCATCACAGCTTCACTGAACTTACATAATATCTCAGACAAGAAAGTTAAGTTTTGATAACTGACTTTTAGATGCCACTGCCACGGGAAAATTCAGGAAAAAAAGATCATCTTGGGATGCTAAGGGAAACATACTCCACACTATTTTTCATCCAAGAAAGGCAGAAGCTCTCTTAGTTTCCCTAAAACTTGACCTGAATCAAAAAACCAAATCAAAATGCTTTTATCTCTCAGAATTCTTTAAATGTCCATGTGTTTGTGCCCACACAGGCAATATCTGGAGCTAAACACAACAATTGGATGCCCTGGCCAAAAACTCACCTCATACCTTCATATCTCAGAGCTGGCATCGTCTTTAATTGATTGATTGTCCAGAAAAAAAGAGCTGAAAATAACCTGTGCTTTGAGTGCCAGTTCAGTTAATGAGCTTAACTAGATAATCCTGCCAGGTCTGAAGTTAAATACCACAGCTAAGGAAAGGTATTACCCCTGTTTTCCTCCTCACTCTGACTTCACCAAGTGCACAGTTCCAAGATAAAAGACAAGGGGCACAGCCCAGTGTCCAGAAAAATAATCCCAACTACTTCAATTTTGTACAGGAAGAACAAAGATTTTTCCATCAACACCTCAACAAAGTTTTAAAAGTCAGCTTCTCATTTTTTAATAGGAGAAACTACCTGACTCTTGAAACAAGTAAGCAAAAAATAAAAATAAATAAATAGAAAAACCCACAAACAATGGGGAAAAAAAGAGAGAAAAAGAACTTTTAACCCCAGAGACTGCAATGTGCTCCTTATTTTAGCAATGCAGCTCTTACCAAGGTAAGCTAGCAGAGGTGCAGTGAGCTTTTCTAAAACTTCAGCTGCATCCAGACTCTCTCATGTTGCACTAAGAGGGAGAATAACAGAGTTATTCTGCTGAACAGGCTATTTAGAAAGAAATCTCTCTTAGATCAATTAACTTGGTTGACTGTACGTAGGCGAGAAACAGATTTCTCTGAAATATCTGGCCTTAGTTAATCAGAGGAGTGATCAGGCTGTGTCAGTGTCAGGCTGTGGCAATGAGCTCTTTTTCTTTCTTTTAGAGGAAGAAGGATCCTGTAAAAATTGTCAGTTTCTCAATTATGATTCCCAACTAATTTTTCACTGCAGAGTGAAAATCCCTAAATTGCCGTGAAGTCATAAATACCCTGGGTTATATAATCCAGCCTCACATCCTCATTAAAAGTGATGTCTTCAGCATCATTTACTAATTCCTCATTTTTTTTCCCCAACTTTGGTGAAAACTGCCTTGCAAGGATTGCACCTCCAACACCTGTCACTGAGGGATTTTTTGTTTGTCCTTTACTGTGACTTTCCAGTCTATTAACTCTTTACCTCTGGTATCACATGAGCATTTCTAACACAAACCCTGCTGCAGTGAATGTGGATGCTCGATATAAATCAGGAAGGAGCAGTGAATTGGATCTGGAAATGGGATAAACTCCTCTCCACCTCACCAAACTGAGGTGATTTTGCTGCAGAAGGCTGGACACTTCCAAGGGTTGGAAAAATCTCAGATTAAATCCTGAGAAGTGCCTATATAGTGGGTCAGCTTGGTTTTCTGTCAAAAAAGGGGAATTTCAGCACCAGGAAAAGGTCCTGTTCCTCCAGAGTTCCTCCAAACTCTCTCTGCAGGCAGTTCCTGCACAGCAGATAAGAGATGCTGATATGCAACCAGACAGAATTTGTTTGGCTTTGTTTCTGATTCCACAGACAAATCAAAAAACAATCAGATGTCACTGCAGCTATATTTACAGATGGATGGCTAATAAGTGGAAGCTGGTGCAAATTAAGTCAGATTTATTTCACTCTAGGTGAGAGCTTGTTAATAACAGTGAAAGGCACGAGGAAGAGAGGCTCTGCTAAATCTCCCTGCTTGGCAGAAGCCTCATCCATCACTTGCTGCAGTTGGATATGGCACATTTACACAGACTGTGAAAGATTTGCAAAAGCACCCAGGGGATTAAAGTGCACGAGTGCCAATGGCTTTAAATGGTACTTGCTTTTGCAAATTTCATCCCCTGAGACTTTAGTAAACTCAATAATGCACAAAAATACAGTCTGAAGTGCAATCCAGCTTTACATAAGCTGGGCAAGTCTTGCTTTTGTTTTAATTTGGCTGGTATTTTAAGGGGAAAACAAAAATGATTGGGTTTTTTGTTATTTTTTGGGGTTTTTTTAAGAAATTAGACTGGAAATTAGATTTTTAAACAATACTAAACTCCTAGGCACACAAATACAAAAGTTTCTAACAGCCAACAGACCTGATGGCTTTTTTCAGTGTGAATCAACAGGTTTTATGTCAGAGAAGAGGCAGGCAAAAGGAATTAAGTGGCTTTGACTAATCATCTCACCTAAAGAATATCGCTGCTGACAGAGCACAGGAAAAGGGAGTTACAGGAGGGAACAGAATAGCCTAAAGCACACAAACAAAAGTAACCTTTTAAAGTTGATTTGCATCAGAGGCTGTGGACCATTGTCTAAAAATACTAATGTTGACTCCAGCAACCTAATCGAGCCTTATGTGGTGTATCAGGAGAAAGCTTTTCAGCTGGGAATGCTTTGGCAGGAAAATTGAGAGTGAAATTCGGTTGCTAGGACAAAGAACAAGCAAGCCAAGTGCGTGCCTGCTCATGCCATGAGAGCTAAGGCATGCTCTGAAAGCCTGGAAGAGCTGAGAAACCAAACTTTCTGTGTACATGAGTCCTCCTTGGCCGTGTGGTTTTATATTCCTGAGCTGCAAGACATTTTTCAGTGGCGTTTTGCAAGTCCCAGATCCATCACCTGCATATTGTCAGCTCTTTCCAAGGCAGAGAGGGAGAAGGACACTCCAGAAGTGGCAAGGAGGGGATGTCTTCAAGGTTTCCTGATGAATGATCCCTTTGGATGAAGCAGAGGATCCACACACACAGAGGGTGACCTGTTTTGTATCAATATATTACAATGTCACTCAGGTCTGGCTGGGTGGGAAGATGACAAAGCTCACCAAAGCAGCCCAAGGGCTGTCCCCCTGTGCCTGCAGAGTCACAGAATCCCAGAATCAGCAAGGCTGGAAACGTTTCCAAGATTGAGTCCAACCTGTGACCCATCCCCACCCTGTAACCTGCCCTGAGTGCCACATCCTTGGACACCTCCAGGGATGGGGACTCCACTGCCACCCTGCACATCTGTCTCAATGTTTAACAGTCCCTTCAGTTGGAAGACCTGAATTTCAGAGGAAATTCCTCCTGATGCCCAGCCTGAACCTCCCCTGGCACATCCTGAAGCCCTCTGCCCTCCCCAGCAAGGGAGGCTGAGCTGCAGCTCTCGCTCGGCGTGATAAATTCTGAGGTGATAACTTCCAGGAGCAGGGAAGCAGCTCTAGGAGCTGTATCTCACCTTTATGGAGCACATCCTCCCTCGTGCTGCAGCCCTGCAGCGAGGTGGCACCTGAGGAAAATCAAAATCAAGGGCAGGAGCAAGGTTTATGTCATGCTGGTGCACCCAGGGAAGCAGCTGTGCACGCAAGCCCGAGCTCTGACTGCACTAGCACTGAAGGAAATGCTGTGCAGATGAAAAAGGGATGTTTATTATTTGGGGGTTTGTTTCCTCAAAGGAGAATAATCTGTTTCTGTGCAGGCAAAAAAAAAAAAATTTAAAAAAAAGAAAAAGAAAAAGTCATAGAGAGAATTTCCCCTCCTCGCTGGATACTTTCAGGATTTCCTTTATTCTTTTTACTTTTACTTTCTGCTTTGTTGCTAGTCCTTGAAGCTTTGGCAGCTCTAAACTAAAAATACTATTGAAAATTAGTCCTATTGACTACAAAGCATGCAGGATTACAATTTCAATGTGCAGAACAGAATCAAGATAATGGACTTTTAATTCAGATGACAGGCACTAAGTCATGTACATCTGTGAGAATGAAGCAATAGCAGGTAGCTCTCTGGTGCCAAGAAAACTTGTATTAATGGAAAGTGCTTCTATGAAAGGACCATTAACTTCTTCTGTATAAAAGTATGAAGAATATGATGTGTAATCCAAGCTTTCCCCTTGTGGGCATCCACACAGCAGTTCTGAAAAAGAGCAGAAATAGAGGAGCTAATCATCCATCTTTTTGCTATGCAGCAGATGTCAATAAACTGGAGTTTGTGTTCCATTCCACTAAAATCCCAATGTCCCAGGCAATAACCTGTCTTTCAATAAAGCCAGGGCTAATGTCCATTGAGATGTGAGCTAATGCTGAGTGGAAAATGACTTCTCTGTTTACCTACATCCAAATTGCATTTTATTCATTTTCGTTTACCAGATAAAACCAATTGATTGCCTCAGCTTATCCTTTGTAAAGAAAAGGCCTTTGTGAACAGGGGAACATTGATGGCACAACAATTCCAGCGGAATAAAATTGCTTTCCCCGCGAACAATGATTTTAATGTCTCCACAGATGATGTCTCCCCATCCACTTTTTAAGCCCTGGATGCAGGAGGTGGTTTGGGTGCTCTCCAGAGGCACCATATGTCAGGGGGAAGTCTAGAGGGCAAACTACAGGCTGACTGATCAAACACTGAGGCTTTTATTTTTAACTCTGCCAGAATTTGCACTGCACAGCTGTGATCCTCAGCTGCCTGTCAGCTGCCTTGCATAACCTGGGCACGCTGTGATACCTCAGCCCTGCTGCCCAGGTATCCCTGAAGACAGCACCACGTGGCCTGGTTTTACATAACTCCAGGGGAAATTTGGGAAGTTAAGTCTGGAATCCACCCCACCAAGCACGAGAGTGAGTGGGACACAATCACCTCCCATCCCTGCCACCCTTCCCTCTCCTCCCTCCCTTCCTGCCAGCGCTCTCTGCCCACACCCTGTGCCTCCCCTCGAAGTGCTGTTATTACACCTGTCCCCTTCACCTTCCCCAAAACCCTTTTCACTGCAGGAATCCCCTTCCCTGCTCCCAGGCTCTGCTGCCATCTCCCACTGCTCCATCCTCTACCCTTTGGGAGGGTGGTGGCTCCATTAGAGCTCAAGGCTTTAATGCTGATGCCTATTTTGGCCTTTTTTGCTGGTGTTTTGGCAATGAGATTTGCCTGTTCTCAGAATTTATCACCACTAGGGCAGGTACGTGCCCCCATCAGGCCCTAAAAGGCTCCACCTCAAGGTTTGCAGGACTGGTCTGAGTTTTGTCAAAACACCTGATAAATGAGAGACTTGACACAAACCTCAGAGTGCCTGAAGGGCTCTGCTACATCCCCACGAGATCTTAACTCAGACTGGACACTGCAATGGGATGGAAATTGGGATGTGCCCAGAAATGTCCCTGGTGCCAGAGGGGACAATTTGCTGCCACTACAGCTGGTTTTGGTCCCAGCAGGAGGAGGGTGACAGCCCTGCCCATGCCACACAGAGAAAAGGGTCAGCGTGGCTGGTGTGTGTGGTCTGAACTAAACGTGTTTTGGAGAGATCATGGCTTGGCTTGGAAGGGATCTTAAAGATCGTGTAATTCCAGCCCAGCCATGGCAGGGACACCTCCCACTGTCCCAGGCTGCTCCAAACCCATCCAGCCTTGCCTTGGCCACTGCCAGGGACCCAGGGGCAGCCAGAGCCTGCCCAGGGAACAATTTTTTCCTAATATCCAATCCAAAGCTGCTGTCTTTCACTTTGAAGCCATTCCCCCTTGTCCTGTCACCAGCTGTTCTTGTGATGCCTGTCCTCTGGAAACCTGACAATTTTCCCCTTGCTGTAGTAATTATTGTTTCTGTTATTAATCATTGCCATCATCTTCTGCAGGTTTTTTTCGTTCTTTTTTCAATAATTCACTCTATTAGGTACAGGCTTGGCTCCCAACAAGAAATTACAACAGCTCAAGGCGTAGAGGGATATAATTTTGCCAAGATCTGCAAACCAAGCACAGAAAGTCACTGTACTTTGTGTACTTGATGAGGCCAACAGATCATGTGCTCACACCCCCTCCCTTTGTCACATTAGTCCTCAAGATTTCTGCAGGAATATTCTTGCTGGAAACTACCACTGAATGTGAATAATAGTATCAGTTTGGCCTTTGTGGAAAGATCATTAAATCACAACACACTGAGAAGGGACAAGAGTCCTCAGGCTCATTTCAGAAGCTATTTTTAGCCTTGGATATGAAGACTTTTCTTATCAAATAATTAGTCATCAGCAGTAAAGGCAAGTTAACTTTTCAGAATAAAATAGGAAGTCATTGAAACCTTTTCTGAGTTTCCAAAAAAAGGTTGATTTAGAGATCACTGAAGCCTCTGCACCTGACTGTAATTATTTAGTAACAGAAAATGGGAAAGCACAGAAAAAAAAAGAATTGAAACTATTACAATCCCTGCCTTATTTGAAGGAAAAAGTGCTGCAGATAAAGACATTTACCCAGATTTCTGTGTTGTATTGTAGAGGTGCAGGGGGATCATAAATTTTTTTTAAAAAAAGATGTTTTACAGCCAGAGTAGTCTTTTGCAGGAAAAAAAAAAAAAAAAGTGAAATCCTGAGCAGCCATAGAGATCACAGAGCAGCTCCATATTCTTGGGAAATGATGTTCTGACTACAAAATAACGCTGTCACAAAATAAAAAAAAAAAAAGAATGCCAAAAGCTGTGTAAATTTGTGGTGAGGGGCTCGTCACTTGTAAAATAGTGGAGATAATGATGCTGCTGTGCCTGGCACTGGGTACATTTCATCTGGATGGCTGCATTCCATCCCAGGCACACAGATAAATTGGCAGAGTTCAAGGGAGAGTAACAAAAAAAGAATGAAAAGGGTTGAAAAGGAGACCTACAAGATAAGATTAGGGAAACTGGGTATAGCTGGACTGGAACAAATTAATCTAAATGGCAGGAGGGAGGATTTAGGTTTTAAGTATGAACCAACCTTTATAGCTTTAAGAAAAGTTCAGCCATGGAACAAGCTGCCAAGGAAGGTTTTAGCCTTACCATCACTAGAGATACTAAAAGGCAGGAGACCATCTGTCAGGGAGAGTTTAGGGATTTAAAAAAAAAAAAAACAGAAAAAAAAAATGCACTGCCTTAATTTAAGAATTGAGCTAAATAACCCATTCGTGACTAGACTTTAAGGGATTAGAAATGGCACAGCTTCTCTTTTGAGGGGAAGCTCCTGGATCTTTCCACTCTGAAGATTTTCTTGATCATATAAACCAATACAAGGGATTTCTGCTGTTTTCAGATTGAGAAGGATATTTGCATTTAAATGCTTCCAGGAGATAGATGTCTAAATATTAACTTCATCATATTGATAGTACACTCTGCTTTTTTCCCATCAGGCTTTGAGCACTTATCTAGGGCTAATATTGAATAAAGAATTACAGAACCATGGAATATCCTGAGTGGGAAGGGACCCACAGGGATCATCAAAGTCCAACTCCTGGCCCTGCACAGACATCCCAAAATCCCACCCTGTACCTGAGAGCGTTTTCCAAACACTCCTGGAGTTCTGGCAGCCTTGGGGATGTGATCACTACCCTGAGGAGCCCATATAACAAATTATCACCTTACTTCTTCTTCTCTGGGACCCTTTTCTCCCCAACCTCAGCTCCTCTAAGAGGCACTCAAGGCAGTCCTGTTGAAACTTCTGGAAAACCCAGGTGCCCCTGGGTTACCATTTCCCTCCTGTCATCTCCCCCAGCAGCAGGTTTGGGAAGCACAGCTGCCGTGGGGCCGGTGGTGATGTATCATGGCTGTGTTATATCATATTGTTTCTCTCTCAAGGCTCCTAGTGAAGCTGCTCTTGGGAAATCTCTGAATTCTGCTAAGTGACATTTTCCATCTAAGTAACATTTCTAAAACAAGTTGTTAATTTTCCCAGGAGCTGAGGCCAGTGGGAGCAATGGTTTGAACAAGGCAGGTGTTGTGCACCTGAGCTCCTCCACAGGCCATGGGTGAACCTCGTGCAGCCCTGGTGATTTATTTGCATTAATTTGTTAATTACTTAAGAGGGTCAGTTCAGATGGGATATTGGGCAGGAATTCCTCCCTGGCAGGGTGGGCAGGCCTTGACACAGAGTGCCCAGAGCAGCTGGGGCTGCCCCTGGATCCCTGGCAGTGCCCAAGGCCAGGTTGCACACTGGGGCTTGGAGCTCCTGGGACAGTGGATGTTCCCTTCCTATAGAAGAGAAGGTTAGAAAGAGATGATTTTTAAGAACCCATCCAACCCAACCCATTCCATGGCTCAATTCTATGATCCTGTGATTTTGCCAGGTTGCTCCAAACTCTGAGTTGTGGGAGCCTCTGCTCTGGGCATTAATCCAAGACTCATTTCTACTTTCTGTGAAACCTCCACTTCCCCACTTCCCCCACAGGTCTGGCTGTGGTTTACTTTTCTGTCTTTAACTTGATAGACTCCACATTCTTTGCTGTTTTCCTTGTGTGGGCACTCCTGTGCTTTTTGATGGCTTTTGGTTCCTCCTTTTGTTCTCCTCTGTGTTTACTTCCACAGGTTATTTTACAGCCCAGGCAACGATGTGAACTAAGGATTTCAAAGGCTCAGGCAATTGTTCTGATCACTCAGCTGTAGGTTTTTCTCCTCTGGGATAATCTGGCAGCAATTTGGAGCAGAGGCAGCATGGATGTGTCCAGGGAGGGTGTGGGTGTTGGTGGCAGGAGCCAGAACCCATTTCCTGCAAAATCTACTGCTCTGAATATTCTTCCATGTTACCTATGGGAACTTCATCAGCACAGATATCCCCCTAATTTAAATCTTTCTTTCCATTATTCACAGTTAGGCAGAGCTCAGTGAGTGTCTGGAAAAGGCTCACATTATCCCTGGAATATTTAATTGTCTTTCACCCATCCTGGTTTAATCCAACTCCTTTTCTCATCTCAGCCAAACCCAGATAGGTCTTTGAAAAGAGAGAGTTAGTGGTAAGAAAAGAAATTAACAGCTGTCACCTTGGATGTGGGCAAAGGATGAGTGAAGATCACGACTCAGGAGCAAGAAAGCTCTTGAAAGAGCATGAACTGAACCTGTGTGCAAACACATTTACATAAAAAGGAAATTGTCTGTTGGGGCAACTGCAATTATTCCAAATTTCATGCCAGATCACTGTTTCCTCGTTGTGTTTCACTGTACATTAGGGCTGTGTCTGTAAGATGCACTCTGAACTGCATGTTGAAGCAAAGCCCTGCTGCTGAAAGAGCTGTAATTCATTTACTAGCAGCCCCTGTTGCTGGGCTTCAATAATGCAATCGTTTTCTGTGTGTCCCAACCATATGATTATTCCTGTTGTGTAGGAAATTTAAGTCCAAGGAATGTCAGATCAAATATAAAAGCCTAGTGCTTACCCATAGTTTTTATTCAATTAAGTAGCCATTACAGAGCTCATGCTGTTTCAAATGACATAATGCAGAACACAAATGCAGTCTTTTATTACAAATGTATGTTCATCTAAACAAAATGGCACCAAAACAATCCAAAGCCATTACAATTTTTAGATTATTATGCTTAGGCTATTATTATATGGTGAGCAGTCGCTGTGAAAGACAAGTGGGGGAACTGGGGCCTCCACGAGCCACACTTCGAGCACAGCAGCGCTGTTATTTGAGATTTGTGAAGTTCTTAAATGCAGAGGAACAGTGCTGATAAAAAAAATAATGAAAGCACTGAGCTAGAGCTTGGAGGACGCTGGCTTTGCAGGTGATGAGTGGGAAAGTCATGCCTAGGACCTGACACAGACAGAAGTGGCACAGGCAGGATCTGGGCAGCTTTAGGTGTTTTGTTTCTAGAACAAAATGAGTTCTAGAACACTCTGTGATTTCCCAGCCAGTCTCAAACACCTCACCAATGTCTGCAGATGCTTTCTTCACTGCCCACAGGATTTCTCCTGCTCAGCATCCCTGAGGGCTCCCCGTAACCAGCACGGAGTCTGAGCTCTTGGCACCACCACTAAAATGATGCCCAGCATCACAAGTGCCTTAACCTGCAGGTGGTTTTTCCTTTTTCCTTGTAATTCCACAGCTCTGCACCTCTCCAGCAGTGCTGCCTGATGGGCTCCTGTGGGAAGGGCATGAGATCCCTCCTTTCCCTCTATTCCTGCCTCCTGCTCTGCCTTTCTGTTTAAAGGTGACTAATGATGCATTTGTCCCTTGCCTGGTGATCAAACACTCCTGTGGAAGGTGGGAGAGGAAGAAAAGAATCCCCCTGGGCAGAGCTGGGAATGCCACCTGGCTCTGTCCCCCCTGGAGGAGTGAAAGGCTGGCAAGGCTGTCACCACTCACTCCCCAATTTCAGACACGTCGCAGCTGCTTTTTGTTGATCCAAAGCTGGGCTAGCAGAGTGATAAAGGGGCTCAAAGCTGAACACACAACAGTGCAAATGGACACAGGAAACCTGTTATTTACTCCTTAAATACTGAAAACAATAAGGAAATGGAGATGGCACAGAAACTCTTGTTGCTTATGTAGACTGAAAAACAGCATCAAGAAATTAGAGTTTAGACGGTCAGTTTCTATTTTTACGGACAAAAATCAATCCCAAACTTCCAAAGGTATTTTGTGTCTGGTTTATTATTTTCTTTCCATAACAGTCAATGAGGTCCAAGATCTCTGAATGTTATCATGCAAAGAGGAAGGACAGGCACAATTTCCCCACTCAAACCACTTTATTGACACACTTTCAAGACAAAAATTAACTGCTCCCTGCTTCCTACACCCCTCATGCCAGCTTCTGTCTGCAACTTTCTTTTTGTTGTTGTTTTTACGTTCAGCTCATTACGAGTCATTTTATTTTCACATTTTGCTGGCAGCTGGAATTCTCCAAATGAGGGAAGCAGGGCTGGGATGCATCTATCTGATCCCTCAGCAAAAATCCCTGCGACATACGGTGCTGTTACGACTCTGAGCTTTAGGTGGAGAGGGAAACAGGCATCTGGGCTGGGTTCATTTGTAACGCTGCACTTGCTGGATTAATATGGAAAGACAGATGAAGGCAGACACTTTAATTACTTCACCCTAACTTTTTATTACAACATCAAGTAAAATGGTGAGTTACAGAGGGTAATGGGTGTGAAACATCTGGGATGAAGTCGCACACAAGCTCATGGGTTGTTATCTGCCAATGGGGTTTTAAATATTGATAATTTCTGTACATGCATCTTTGTGTTATTTCTGATCTTCTGGATAAATCATCTCAGGATTACTTTGTTTTGAGCTGTGAGGTAGCTACTAGGACTGGGACCCCGCTTTTTTCTTCTGGAATTTTCTGAACTGGGACTGTATTGCCACGGCCGCCCGCTCTGTCTCTGGCGCGTCCATGTCTATGTCAAACTCCTCCTGGACCTTCTTTTGCCCATCTGCTCAAAGGAAACAGAACAAAAACATCAACAGGTGTTTCAGACAGGGATAATCACTAAACAGCACAGGTGGAAAATTCTGCTTCTTTCTCTTTCTTCACTCATCCAGCATCTGGGCAAGTCCCCCCCAGCCCAGGGAGCCAACGGTGAGGGACACAGGGACTCTTCTGTACCACCTGGCAGGGAGAACTTAAAAGTCTTTTCCAACCTAAATTATTCTATGTTTACTCAATAAAAAAAGGACAGATTAAAATACTTTGAAGTAGAGGCATTAAGACCCTATTCTTATCACACTTCCAACACGAGAGGAAGAGATAATACTTCCTAAGGCTAATTTCCATCCTTTCCACTCATTTCCTGCCTCATCCCTTCCAACACACACAGCTCTTTCCCTTTGAATCATTTATGTCCAATCTCTCCACCACTGAGCTGCTTCCCTCACTTCTCTCCAGGCTCTGCTCTTGTCTTTCATCCTCGATCCTTGGCTCTTTGCCTTCCTTTATTCCCAGGCCTCAGCTTTCCCTTCAGCTGCATTTGGCCTCCACATGGACAACCCAGCTGACTCTGCTGAATTTTCCTTCACCCACCTACAAGTTAAAAGTGCAGCCCTGAGAAACTTCCTGCCCTGGTTGCAAAGATAACCCTAAAGTGTCTGGAGTGAGTCAGTGGGAGCACTAACCTCGTCACAGCAGCGAGTTTTTCACCACAGACTTGGTTGTTAAACTCATTTATGTCACTGCTGTGTGAACGTCACGCCAGGAGCCTGCAGGGAGCTCTACTTGGGGGAATTCACCCATTTTGAAGCACTTTGCTTTTAACTCTTGCCATTAATACCTCCAGGATGCTCATCCCCAAGTACCGTAAATGCAAATAAAGGCAACGCTTTCCAAGTATTATTAAAATGAAATTTATCCCCCATTGTCTCTGTCCTGCACAAAAAACAGGGATGCCATTCCATGATTTTTAGCATGAGTCCTGCAGTATTTCTTGCCTTTACTTCTCATTCTTACTCAGAACTCAGTTTTTGTGTCCACTTTAAACTGAGAAAATATTTGAAGGGAAGGTTATGCAATATTCCATATTGATTTTATTTTAACTACAACAACCAAATAAATGCAGCTATGCTAACCTAAGAGAAATGTTCGCTTAGTATTTTATTAGCAAACATTATTATTTAGTAAATATATTAGTAAATTATTGTTTAGTAAACAATGAGAGATGAAGAGAGATGAAAATGGAAGAAGGAAGAGAAAATCTGGATGAAAAGAACAGCTTGAGAGCTCACCAAGTTTTATTTTACAGGCTAATGAAAAGCTAAGCTATCAAAACAACGATTTTTGTGGAAGAAAATCAATCCATTAACTTTATGTCATTAAATCACAGAACCACGTCATTAAATCCAAGAATCTGCATGGTTTGTGTAACTATTGGAGCAATACAACCACCCTAATTACAGAAATACAATTACAGTTTATCTTCCGTGGGGAAAGGGACGTGAAGGTCACAAGTGACACAGCCAAGGGAAAACTGGAACTGATTTTCATTTGGTATTTATGGGTTAAAGGCTACCTAACAGTAAAAGTGGAGTCTATCCATAGATTTTAGCCTTTCAGTGTATTAATTACTGTCCTTTGGAAATGCCAGTTGGGAAAACCAGATGGGTGGATGAGTAGACACAATTGGGTTTGTATCTCTTGATGAAATCTGGTTTGTACAGCTCATTTCCTATTAGAGCCAAGTTTTAGCACTATCTTAACTTGCAACAGTGACTCAGCAATCTCGTGTTAAGACCTAAGAAAATGCAGCATTTAGTGTAATTTGTCTCTAGAATTTCCAGGACACTTAAATCTTTGATTGATGTGTATCCTCATCACTGCCTTAAAAATCAACTGTAACACAATAATTTACAATGTCTTAAGGTTTGACTTCCTTTTATTTTTTTCTGACCTGCTGTTGTTGACATCAAAACCAAAATTCCATATGCACTCTTCCTATATTTCTATTTTCCTATCACCACTGAGAAATGGTAGGACGAGAAATTTTCAGCCACAACTTAGACTTGTGATTAAGAAATTAGAAGTATTCAAAAGGGCCAAGATATTTATATGAATAATGAAAAAATTAATAATTGGCTGTAGGGATATATAATATAGTATTAGGGATATAGTAGGGAAATATAATGTGCGTAATACACATTATAAAGCAACATATGCATTATCTATATACAATGTAATCGACATACCTGTAAAAATTACCTTCTCCCTATGCTCATATTTCACTTTTTTATACATGTATGGTCCATCCACATTTGCATACACAGAGAATATATTAATAAATATATATTTGCACATACATAGAGAGTTTAAGTCCTCTGTTAAATCTGAAAAGACATGGATTGGGTATTTCCCAAATTTTGGGAGTGGATTTTCTTGGAGTTCTCCCCAAACCATTTTCTATTGATACCTGTCACAACACAGATACTTTAACAGATGGACTGTCTGGAGAGAAAATTCAGTGGGGTGCCAGCTGGGGTTTTGTCTAAGGGAATAAAATTTTAGCTTTTACCTTGAGCTGCTTTCCTAAAAGCAGCCTTGTGATTTTGCACACCCTGCAAATGACATGGTTTTAGTGGTTAGGAGCAGGAGTTCCAACTCCCTCGTGACAGGGGAGCTGGAACCAGGTGATCTTTAAGGTCCCTTCCAACCACACCATTCTATGATTCTACAAATTAAGAATTAACCAATTAATTAAAATGAAAACCCAGCCTGGGCTCAGGACCGGCACAGACTAGAAATCACCTCACTGCACTGATAAAAAGACTAAAAGCCTTTTTGCATCCTTCCTGCTCCATATCCACCCATGCCACGCTAACTTCTACCTGTCAGTAGCTGTTCACATATCTCAAGCGTGCAGGCTGTTGGATTTGAGTCCTCAAATCATTAAATTTCTGCACAGAGATGAAAGCAAGCCCGTAGAAACGCTCCTCTTTCATGCACCATCTCCCACTCCTGGTTCTCCTTTCACAAGGGATAATTATCTTGGAAATTGTGTGAAAACCCAGGAAATTCTCTCTCTCAGCAGGCCACAGCACAAGAAAGCACTGGCACAGGTTTTACTCTTGGACTTGATTTTTTCATTCCTACTGGTGAGGGCCAAGCATTCTGATAACAAACCATCTTCTTCCAAGCTACCTTTATGTGGCAATAAAGGTGGATCAGGATTCCCTCCCCACCCTCTTCCACACAAAACCTTCTGTTGGTATCTTCACTTTCTAAATTACATGATGATTCTTTCCACATGGATATCTGAGGATCACTGAGCTATACCCACCCCCATGAGAAAACCAGGGAAAACAAAACTGCTGTCAGCAGACTTAAACTCAGGAGCTTCTTGTGATTCTATGGGATTCAGAGATGGTTGATAAGCCCTGGCCTGCATTTTCTGCTTTTTGTGGGGGGATCTGCTTTCACCATAATAAATAAATGCCCCTAAACCCTCCCACTAAACACTGCTATTTCAAGGCTTTCCCTGAAAGATTTTCCCTGAAAGATTGCTAGACTCTCCTGAACACAGCCTGACAAACCAGGGCAGTCAGTGCATGTCCCTGCCAACAGGGGAGGTGAACAATCCCACGCCAGCACTTGCCGGCTACAACAAAAGATTGTTACCCAATGAATTTTCCAAAATCACGTGTTTAACCACGGACTGGCTCTGCTGCCAGCTGAGGCACATCTGCTCAGTGGTGGGACAAACTCCTTGGAACACAACATCAACTGCTTGCTGCCAAGGGGCAGCCCACACCCCAGCACTGCCACACTGCAGGGCTGAAGTCAGAGAACATTTCTAGGGTGCAGGTTTTCCCTCACCACAGGCAGCACTCATCCCAGCAGGAGAGCCTGAAGCAGCAACTAATGAGCTGCTTTCCAAGTCTCCCATCATCTTGTGCTGCTGCAACTGAAAAAAGATCTATGTATTCCCTTTCCAGATGAAACACTCAGCATTAGAATGCTGTCTCCATGATCTGCTACAGCGCCTCGTGATCCATGGCAAACACTGGATGGATAATGAAGCTGAAGGAAAACAATAAAATCTTACACATAAATCTACCCATCAAACTCTGAAGAAATATGGTGCAAATGTAATTATTCACAAGTTTGCCTCCAGCTATTTCTTTCATTTACTTTTCAACTATGAAGTAAAATGAATTCTGACAACGCTGGGAATAAGAAACATTGCTTATTCCATATGGGCTGAAAGTCTAAAGCAGTCTTGTGTGACATCTGAACACAGCCTAAACAGACCAGTCCTGCCCAAAACTGCTCAGGGAAGGGAAGAGATTGCTGGGGTGGAAAAGGGGACTCAGTCTTTAGTCTCAGAAATTCCCATCTTCCAGATGAAACAGAAATTGCTCGTCACATTCTGGAAAAACCATTCAGCATGAAAAATCACACGGGCTGAAGCCTCAGACTGGCATTTCACATCTCAGGTGCCATCCTCTGCCCCTGCTCACCCTGCTCACATCTAACAGGAGTTATGGGACCAGACCAAAGATGAAATACACTCATAAAAATACAGCGTTTGGGAAAGAAGATTCAATGGAGTGTGGGACAGAATCACAGTGCCCCGAAACAGGCCAGAAGCGCTATTTTGCCTCAGGCAGGATCATTACCTCCCACTGCTCCAAAGATTTTTCAAGCTGTGACAATCTTTATCCCAAGCTATTACACCAGCCTGTCCAATGAGGCAGAAAAGCCCCTAATTAAAGAGGACCAAAATGGGCAGGAATCACATGGATGTTGACATCCATGTGGAGCATTATCTTTATGCGATGGGAAGAGTCATTTTATCGGCCCAGACTCCACAGAGAAACCAGACAGCTGGAGAAAACATATGGATGCTCAGAGGTGTGGAGGCCACACCTCTCACACACACTCCTCACAAGCAATAGTTTCAAAAGCCAAGAGCTGATGTTGGCCATTCTTTCCTCTCTGTAACTCCTTGAAGGTAAGGAAGTAAGAGTCTCATTTTTAGGGGAGTTACAGAATCATGGAATGGCCTGGGTTGGAAGGGACCTTGGAGATCCTCCAGTGCCACCCCTGCCATGAGCAGGGACACCTTCCACTGCTCCAGGCTGCTCCAAGTCCCGATGTCCAACCTGGCCTTGGACACTTCCAGGGATGGGGCATCCAAAAAATTTCGGGGCAAGCTGTTAGAGTTCCTTACTAAGCGCACAGTAAAGGATTTCCTCTGATATCTGACCTAAACCTACTCTGTGTCAGTTGGAAGCCATTCCCTCTTGTACTTTGAAATTGTCTCCCTCTTCCCAGCTCCTTCAGGCCCTGCAAGGCCACCCTGAGCTCAGCCCAAAGCTTCTCCTGGCCAGGCTGAACAATGGCAGCTGTGCCAGCCTTTGCTGCCAGCAGAGCTGCTCCATCCCTCTGCTCATCCTGGAGCCTCCTCTGGGCTCTCTCCAGCAGCTCCAGCTGCTCCCTGGGCTGGTCCCAGGGCTGGGGGCAGCAGAACTCCCCCACCCTCCTGCCAGGGACTTGTGCAGAGCCACAAGGGCCCCCTGAGCCTCCTTTGCTCCAGGCTCAGCCCCTTTCCCAGCTCCCTCAGCCCCTCCTGGGGCTCCAGCCCCTTCCCAGCTCCGTTCCCTGCCCTGGACACACTCCAGCCCCTCCAGGGCTCTCCTGCACCAGCCACAACTGGAGCCAGCCCTGGAGGGGCCTCTCAGAGCCAGCACAGAGGGACAATCCCTGCCCTGCTCCTGCTGGACACACAATTCCTCACCCAGCCCAGGGGCCACCGGCTATATTGGCCACAAATACTCAGCTTTTTCATTAATAAGCACAGAATTTTTCTCTAATTCAATGAGGAACAACAATAATTTTCCTTCCTGCTCATTAGAAGTTCTGCAGGGTGAGATGCTCGTTTTGTGACAAGGACTCTATCCCTGAAGCTGTTCTTGTTTCGTCACTCCAAAAGGAACCCAGACATTCCAGGGCCACCTTCCCGAGTCCAGGGCTCCTTCTTCTTTTTGTCAGAACAGAGGCACTCGATGGTGGGGAAATATAGCTTTACACAAGGGGTTTTTGTCTTCGGGTTTTTAAAGGTGGAAGATGCTGGGGAAATGGGAAATCCACAAGAGAACCATCACTGAAATTGAAAAGCAACCCCTGGAGCTCAGCAGTCTCCTGAGACTTCAAAAGCTCCATGTGGAAAAAATAAAGGTTATCATTAATGATAAGACTAAATGTAACAGCTATTTTTATCTTAACTACACCAACTGGCCCCAGAATATCACTCAAAGCAAGCCAGAAATAATTAATATCATTTGATTCAGCTGTAAATTACAATTTGGTATAAAGAACATGACCTTATTAGGCAACCAGAATCTTTTATTTTTCAAATTGACCTTTACTTTCAGAATATGGTGTTGCTATCTTGAACTCGAAAAATTAGTTTTGCTGCAGAAAATAATGGTTGTTCTTCTATAATTTTAAAAATGTTATTTCAGCATGAGGCTTTTGAAATGTCTGATTAATCTTTTTTTTTTTTTCCTAGTTGTAATAATGATCGAGAACAGGAATATTATTTCTGACATAAGATAAATGAAGTAGCACAAAAAATATGTACATTGGGGTAACATAATGGAACAGAAAAGAATAGCAATAAAATTCAGTTTACAAAACCAGCATTCTCAAGTAGACTGTAGCCAACTACAGATGAATTGATTTTGCTCAACAATTAATATAGAAACAAATATTGTTTTTCCTTAAATGCTAATATTAGTTAAGCAATCATTCCTCATCTTCAAAGTAATTAATGGATCACTGCCAACCTTTTAAAATGGTTTACAAACTCATAACTGATGCATAGGTAGGTACATAATTCATGGGAGGCATGCTGGGAATGAAACCAGAGGCCCTAATTCACATTCCCACATGGAGATCAAACTTTCTGGAAGTTTAACTGGGAACCCAGCAAACAAAACCAGCCATCTCAGCTCTATAATCTCATCTCTCACCAGCTAAAGCTGTCTGAGGGGTGCTGAACTGGCAAATTCAGTGGCAGCCTCTGGGAGCTGAAAGGAAATGGTGCTGGGGATCAACTGCTGGCACTGCCAGAGAATCACAGAATTCCCCGAGTTGGGAAGGACCCACAAGGAGCATCGAGCCCAGCTCCTGTCAGGTCCCTGTGTCCCTGCAGAACGATGCCCACCAGTGAGGATAACACACCCAGCCCCAACTCAGCCTCTCCTCCAGGTCAGGATGCCAAAATCCTCCTCACAAATTCAGCCCAGAGCTGTGGGAGTCTCGTTCTGCAGCTCCCCACGATGCCCAAGGCCCCAGCCAAGTTTCAAATGGGAACTGTTACAACACAGTTTTCATTTCCTCTGCCATTTCCAGTTCTCATTTCCCCAGTTAAACGCTGTGCCTTTAACCAGCTTTGCTGTGGAGGGAGCTGCATTTCAGCAGTGCATGAAGCAAGCTGCCCTCCTGACTCGCTCCTCGACTGCTTGATTAATATATGATCATTTATTTCCCTATTATGGTAGCATCCAGGCTCTCCCAGCCTGAGCTGGGAGCCCTAATGTGGTTACAAATGCAGAACAATAAATTCTTTCCCCTCCGCCACCCCTCAGTGCTCTGACCTTTGCAGAAGTGTCTTCAGCAATAACGTTTAAAATAACAACAGGAGAACTTCCTCAGGGCTACCTCGACACCAGCACATTATCCAAGGCCCCAACACAGCTCAGGCATCATCCTAAATATCTGAGGGCATGGCTGGGATTGTTCCAGCCAGACTCTGCCCATGGACTGTGGTGGCAGAGTGTGGGACCCCTGGGTTGGTGAAGGACAGTCTAGCCCTTTTGATTCAAGCCATGCTGCACCACTTTGCATCAAAACCATATAAAAGGCTCTAAACCCATCTTGTTTCCTAAGAGAGATGTTGCCCCCAGCACTTCCAAACACTTTTGTACTCCAGACTGCAAAAGAGCTGCTTCAAAATGAGTTGGCACTCGCTGTTAATTGTGGGGTGACTGACGGTACCTGAGAGCACTCGCCAGGAAAACCCAGAACAGGATTTCATCTTCCAGCACAGCACTGTCTCCCTGGGCTTTGCTTTCCAGGGATGCTCCCTCACCCCACCACCCCCCTGAAGAGCAGCTGGGGAAGAAGCTGGGAGAAGTGGCAGCGATCACAACATGCCACACAGGAATGGCACGAAAGGGGGATCAAATCCGTGCCTGCCAAAGTGACAGGAGCTGGCGAAGGTGGCACAGGTTACAGAGCAAAACCTGTCAGTCACAGAAAGGAGAGGAATCAATCAAAAGCACCGTGATACAGAGTCAGAAGATGGGTTTTTTCCACACACAAAGAAAAGAGAGACTTTGACCTGCTCATCTTCAAAGTGGAAAATAAGAAATAAAGGCATTTTCTTGGAGTCACTGGATACCAGCATATCTGTTAGCAACTAATGAGAGGCTATTTTAAGTTTACAGGGTAATTTTAATAAAAACTACTTTATGAGCACTTGGAAAGTCACACTGAGAAAACACTCTCCTCTTATAAAATCCATCACAGGTTTTAATTACAAATCACTTAATCCCACACTCAGAGGTGCACAGTGTAAGGTACAGGAACTGAGCTCTGCCATTCAATATCACATTCTCAGGCAAAGGAGATACTGCAGAGGAATTGTTCCCTGTGAGGATTGGGCAGGCCCTGGCAAAGGCTGCCCCTGGAAATGTCCAAGACCAGACTGGACAGGGCTTGGAGCCACCTGCATAGTGGATGTTCCCTTCCTATGGAATGAGATGATTTTTAAGAACCCTTCTGATCCAAACCATTCTATGATTCTATTTCAGTATTTTCTAAGCCTTGTAAATATGATCAGTAAGAAGCACTCACTTTACTGCACAGATTAAGTGCAGAAACAAACAACTTTAATAATGGCCAAATAGTGCAGCTTTTATTTGCACAAACGTGGGCATTGCTCCATGCTGGGCATGGCTCCATGATAATTAATTTAGCACAATCACACCACAAAAAAAGCCACTGCTTTAATATATGTAGCATGTTTTTTTAACATCTTGCACTATCTGCCAGTTTGGGGATGCTTGTGAGGTTAAAAAATGCCCAAGAAAGTATCTGGAGTCCTTTAGTGACAGCAAAGAACTGTCAGAGGCTGGGATGAACAAACTTGCTCTAAGACATTCCTTTAGGAGAGTGTTTGGCAAAAAAAAGTTTGTCACCCCTCCATGAATCCAAACTCAGCCCTTCAGGAGAACCCCAGAAATGTGATGGATATAAAATCCAGGCTTCTGGAGCAGCTCCAAGGTACTTCAGCCTGAGCAAAGACCAGGAAACTCTGATGGACATTGATTTACCATGAGACTTGGCCTGCCAGTGGGTCTCACATGCTCCTGCATCATTTGGCTTTGTTACTTCTGCTCCAGCATCCACAAGTTCAGCCAGAGTGCTGGATAGATTCAGTCTGACCAGAAATTTTACTGAATGTTCCAAAGAATGAAATTTTCTCACAAAAGGCACAGAATTTTAATATCTTTCACTCCTGAAAGAAGTCACTCAGCTGTAGTTTTCCACCGTAAAGCAAAGAAATCCTGTTGCAGGAGGGTTGGTTCTAGGAAATTTCCACTGTTTTCTTTTGCTTGGGCTGTTACCCGAACAGAATCATTAATTTGAGTTTACCATGTCTCCGCTGAACGCAAAAAGCCACATTCTCTGTTTATTTCCCCTGCAGGCTGGCTTGCTTAACTTTCTTAGGAAGAGAGGAGGGGCTCCTCAGGAGAATGTAGGGTAACACTGAAACAGCAGCATGGGGGAGATAAATTAAGATCCAGTGGCAATGTGGCTCTGAAAGATGATGAGAAGGAATTAAATGCTGGAGGGTACTGTCAGTGTGTTCCAGGCTGTCTTGCCCAAGAGCCACTTGGAAAGCCGTGTTACATGTTCTGCAGAAGCTCATTAAGCCAAATATTTCAAAACCAGATTCTAGGTAAAAGCTCTGGCCAATTCCTAAGGGGAAAAATATCCTTAATCTAACTTAGAATCATAGAATCATTTAGGTTGGAGAAGATCTTTGAGATCATCAAGTCCAGCTGTAAAGAAAGCCAAACTTGAAGGTGTTTAGAAATACACCAGTGGAGAAAAGCAAGGATTCCAAGGGTGCAATTCCAGTATTTTTTGGACAGCATGAATCTCATCCTTGAATCCTCTTGCCATAGTGGTTAGCTCTCTATTAGCTGTAAAGGCAGTTCAGGGGGACTGGTTCAGGTGTAGGTATTGTTCTTTAAATGAGTTACATTGCCTGAGCCTGAGTGGTGCCTGAACTACACACTGTAGAATTTCAGATGAACACACTTACCTGCTATTTCATGAGAAATCCTTTCTCACCAAATGAATTATTTAGCCCTTATGAAAAGTACTACACTGAAATTGCAGCAGCTAAGAAATCTTGTTTGCTGCAGGAAGGAGAAGAATAAAATAAAATAAAGGTAGGCACACCTTCTCACACAACTCCATCTGTGTGCTCTGCTCCCATGGGATGGAGGAGAGAACAGCTCACCTTCAATAGAGGGTCAGAATGAACATTTGTTCCCTCTGCTGAGATGGCCAGGGAAGCTGCCAGTCGTGGAGCTGATCTGGATCCTCTCACGCTCCCTCAGGAGCTGACTGAACAGTGTGCATACACTTTTCTTTTTATAGAAGTATCATTGAACAGACAAAAAAAAAACAAAACTGTATCAGCACCTCTCGCTCTCCTTTCAGTTTATTTCAGAGATAGTGAATTTTTATGTACACTGTGTGCCTTTATGTGTACATCAGTAAGACTCCTTCTCTACCTCTAATAAGGGATTACAGCTAACACCACGACAAGCAATATCAAATGCTTCATGTGAACAAGCAGCCAAATGACAGCTTCTGTGAGAACTGTAATTGAATTCACCAGCTACAGCAAACACCAAACCTCTGCTCTGCTACTTAGCTAAGAATGAGCCAGGTGGTGGCTGCTGCCATCCTGGAGGGTGGAGGTGCTCCAAGGAACCTTGCTGCTCCCAGCACGTGGCACAGGCAGCCAAAACAGCGCTGAGAATGCAGGAGAAATAAAATGTGGGCATCAGATGTGCTGGGTGGCCATCTGTAGAAGATAAGAACACTTTAAAAGGTATTGCCATCATTCCCATGGCTGATTCAAGCCAAGGAACACTGACATGAGACTGGGATCTGCATGCAGAGCTCAGAAAAACACAGTGACCACCTCCTAGTGCAGCTCCCCGACATGGTGCACGCTGCAGAGAATTTGGATTTCACAGCACAATTACACTCACACATTCCTTACATGGCAAAGCACACAAGTTCATCATTCCTTAATGGAAGAAATACAGCCTCACCACACATCCTTGCCTTTTTTTCTTTCCCCTCCCCTATTGTGGAAGCTGATGCTGAGGTGGACACGACTGCTGGCTCTGAGGCAGAACTGGAACACAGCTCTGCTCTTCCACTAATTTCCTGTCCCACAGTGATAGGACACATTATTGTCACATAGGACAGTTTACTGTTTAGCATAGGAAGTAAAAAATGGCAGTGAACAGGTCCTATAAAAGAGGGGGGAATGAATCCAGAAGGGCAAGGTGTCCTTCTGAGCAGCCTTTTCACTACCTAAAGGCGGTTACTGTACTGGGAGGCTAAAGCCTGGAATTCTAACAAGCCAGTACCAAAGCTCTGTGGAATTTCTTATCCCTGCCCTTAGCTTCTGTATTTATTGAGTGAGGACCAATGGTTGCAGGCTAATGTAATTTTCCAAGCCTTTCCAAAGCAGCGAAGATAATGAGCAAGGTTGGGCTCCAAAACCACTAGATGGTATTTCAAATCTTGCTTCTGCTTTTTTTTTTTTTTTTCCCCATCTCATAAAAAAACAGAATTCCCAACCTTCTAGGTCCTAGGCACTGACTCAGCAACATCCTCTTTTTAACTGGATGCTATTTCAGATAAAGGGTGGAGGGGTTGTTCTCCCCTAAGAGTGCAGTTCTGAGTTCTGACAAGCATCTGACAAGCTTCTGACTAAAGTGAGGATCATTAAGGCTGCCTTGCAGTGGGCTTATTCTCAGGTGTGTAGCAAGGAGGAGTATCCACCTTTTTATAGCCTGTGTATTGATTAATCACACCCACACACCTTTTTATTTTATATATCTTTTAATGTGCATAAAAGCAAGCATGTTTTTCCAATGAAGCGCTTGTGGAAGGAGAAAGCAGGTCCATATTCCGAGTTCTCTATCTACATCAGGAGGTTATGGAGCAGGGAAGTGAAAATGGTCTCATTATCCTGACAGATGGTGCACTTAACAAACCCACACAGAACGCTGAGGACACAAAGGAAGGTTGTACGTGCTGCAAGTGTGGTGCATTTCTGAGCTGCCAGAGAAGTGGTGTGTGAGGTACCACACTGGCCCTCCAGCCTTGCTGCTCTCCAATCCCCAGAGCTGGAACAAATCGCTTTTGGCATTCCCTGCCTCCCTCTCCAGAAGGGACTGTGCCCCTTTTTAATCCTCCCATCCTGCAACATCTCAAAGGAAGCTCAGAAAGTTTCCTCTGTAACATCAGTTTTCTTTTTCAGTCCAAAAACCATGTTAAGGCAAAACAAAACAAAAAGCAAGCTTTCTTAATATGAGCTGCCTAGAAGAAAAGGAGGGTTCTTATTCATCTCATCTTGGTTTTCACCTCACTAAGTTTTCACCTGGTGCCTTTTAACAACGGCTATTTAAAATCAGTTTTATCAGGAGGGGTGGCCATTGATTTAGCTAAGTGCTGCAATTGCAATTAGAAAGTTATTAAACCCTGTGCCAGATAGACTAATTGACATGAAAATCTAACTCAGGCTGGGGGATAAAGGTTTCTCCTGCTTCAGCATTACGTTTATTGCACACATAAAGCTATCTTAAAAGAACATTCAGGTTGCAAAGATGAACACAAGAAAGTTAATAAATGACAAAATGAATTGATACCATTAGGCAAAATTAACTGAACCACTGCGTGGACAACTTTAATTTTTGACATTGAAACTTTCACGGTCTTAGGAGCACAGTGTTTCCAAGATTTAAAGCAAAAAAAAAGTATTTTGATGCAACATATGGACCCCCACATGCCTCCTCCTCAGCACAGCTGCTTGGAACTGTTAAATCCAACACCAATTTTAATGGTGTAACTGGTAAGGGTGGGAGGCTGCTGTCCTGTTCCTGAATCAGCAGGAAAGGGAATGAACTTGACTATTTTTTTGGGTGGGATTCATAAAGCTGACAGGAAAGGAACAATGAGAAAATTCTGATGCCTTCAGATGTGGTGGCTGCTCCTCTTCCACCTCCTCCATCCCAGCTCAGGGCCACCCCAGCTCTCCCCCAGCCCCGATGGTCACCACAGTCCCCAGCAGACCTCAGCAATGCTGTGTCTTTATTCAGCTCCTCCTGCTCCCCAAAACTGCACCAGAACATTCCCTAACCTCAAAATTCCAGCCCCTTCCCACACCAGGAGACCCCTGCTCACCCCTCCAGTTCTCACATTCCAGGCCATATTCCTCCCTCCCAGTCCTGGTTTCCATCCCAAAAGCATCAAATCCTGCCTCATCCTCTGTGGCTGCAGCTTCCTGATGAGACCTACCAAACTCCTTTGTCATTCCATCCTTCCTGCTCCCTGCTCCAGCTTCAGGGACCCTCTGAGTCCAAGAAAGGAGGCACATTTTCTCCTAATCAATTGTGATGTTTTGGGAGCACAGAAAGGGCACGACCCTACCCTTGGCTTCAGCTTCTGACCAAAGCATTGCTGAATGTAGCAGCAATTAAGGAAAATTATGTTTTCCTTAAGCCTTTCAAAGACAGTGTTGGTTTAATTGCTTTAGTGTTTACTATTTGGCTCAGTGATGTTTTTATGGCAAAAAAAAAAATAATTAACTGCTTCACTGAACTCACACAAATGTAAGACTTGTCCTTCTAAACATTTATAACTTGGCCTCTGTAACAGATAGAAAAGTCACATCCCAGATGACAAATCTTACATTTCTGCTCAAAATGACAAAAGCTCAAAGCAGTCAGACAAAAGGCCACCAGAAATTGTTTTTAATTTCTTGATGTGCTAACATTTTGCTCAAGCCTCATTTTTGGAAACTACTGAAATGACTTTGCTGAACCCTTCCAAAGTAATTCTGCTTGAGGCAAGCAATCAAAATGACAAATTTCAGCCTGAGCAATTGGATTTTGGCAAGGTTGTGTACAACTGAAAAGAGAGCTTTTAACCAGCAGAGTTCAGCAGCTGTTAATCGGCCTTGCCACCAAGTCCAGATTGCAACAAACAAAGTAAGTGGATGTAATACCAATGAAGGAATGTAAACTAAATGAAATAAAAGCTATGGATAGCGGGAAAATCTTTAAAAGGGATCAAAACCAGAGGATGAATGTTACTGTGCTGGTGTTTTGAGAGTTGCCAATGATATCTTGAAGATTTAAGCATGGGAAAAAAATTGAGAACAGTTGAGTCACTTAAAACGATTACATGGAAGACAAAGATTAATCTAAGTAGTGCTTTATACATTCTATGTTGAGGATTTCTCTCACATTCATCTCTGCTACTCATTTAAAAATTCTCTAGAAAACATTTTCCCTTGTGTGAATTTAAGCCCTGACAGGAACTTTTTAAGGCCTGTCTGGATTTACAGACATGTCAGATTGTCAATGAAGCTGATCAGAAAGAGCATCTGAGCTGACACACACGGGTGGCCAACCTCAAATCATCTCTCCAGCCCGTGTCTTCTGATCTGGAGAGATCCATTCTTCGATTACAAGGACGTGGGCTTACAAGCATCTGGAAGGACTAAACCTTTCATGCATCTGTTCAGCTTCAGAGAACACGAGCTGGGTTGGTGTAAAGAAGGACTTAAATTGGGACTCACATTCCTCATTGCCTCCAAAGTGCTGGCATGTGCAGAATGCACAGGATATAGAAAACCCCAGTCCCTGTTCCACTAAATTGTTCCCACCTAATTGTCTTTACTGCTTGAATTTTAGATTTCAATGTAAACAGAACCAAAATTTTGTTCTTCTCCTCTTTTGCTCATGGAATCTTTTTCCTTTTCCTTTTCCTTTTCCTTTTCCTTTTCCTTTTCCCTTTCCTTTCCCCTCCCCTTCCCTTCCCTTCCCTTCCCTTCCCTTCCCTTCCCTTCCCTTCCCTTCCCTTCCCTTCCCTTCCCTTCCCTTCCCTTCCCTTCCCTTCCCTTCCCTTCCCTTCCCTTCCCTTCCCTTCCCTTCCCTTCCCTTCCCTTCCCTTCCCTTCCCTTCCCCTTTCCCTTTCCCTTTCCCTTTCCCTTTCCCTTTCCCTTTCCCTTTCCCTTTCCCTTTCCTTTCCTTCCTCCCTCCCTCCCTTCCTCCCTTCCTCTACATTAAATTTTCTTTATCACTTACAGATGTTTTTCTACTTCCAGGTAATTCCTCACCTGGCCCTTCCTTAAACCTAGTCTGGAAAATTTTTTGTGTGACTGAAATGAGAAACTTCAGGTGAGGGTCATTATAACCCCAAATTAGAGAATTAGTGAGGAACCTTCTTTTTGGCAAATGAATTTTCTTTACTAATGACCCAGACTGCAAATTTGCCTGGGAAAACAGGAGAGGAAATTTGCCAGTTAGAGGGAGAAGCAGCACTTGACCTGGCTGTGCTGAAGAGACACAAAATTCTCATGGGGAGGAGAAAGAATGAGAGGTGAGACAGAAGAAATGAGGGAGACAGAAAGAGAGGCAGACAGAGAAGACCCTACTTGTGAAAAAGATGAAAGGCAAAAATGACAAAAATAAGGAATAATTAACTTGACCCATCACAGCAGCCTGGCCTGCCTGGCAGGAAGGACCAGGAGTTTGGATTCATGCTGCAGCATCCCACTGCACCACGGGCTTCATCCCACTCCAACGGGCACATTCACTTGCTGCCTGTACCAGGGGGTCTCAGTGGCAGGAAAACATTTCCATACAAGCCAGTGACTGGCTAAAAGCTTCAATATTGTGAGTAAATGTCTCTTAGGCTTGCAAAAACCAGTAGAAACCACTGCCAGGAGACCTCTGGCCATGTGTACCAAGGATCTGAGTATTTTCTAGTGCTCACCTCAATCTGTGCAGCTTTTCCTGACTAGTAAAAATCAAAGCTTTCTTCTTTTTTTTTTAACCAAATCGATCAGATTTTCTCTTGAAACAACTCACTGCAGGGGGCAGAACACCCTGGGGGTTTTTTGAGCTGCCTGGACTGCAAGTCCACATTGCTTTTTGTTTTATTTTCCAGCATGCTGGCCAAGCTTATCAAGTGTTTTGTCACATTCAGACAGCATCACTTACAACAACAAAAGGCATCCCTGACACCAGCAAAGGATGCTGGCAGCTCTGGGCTGCATCACTCCCTATCTCAGCAATTACACTGAAATAAAATAAATTCAGCCTTTTGCTGCCAGGCCAGAACCCCCACAAATACACAGCAGAATAGAAGAAGCTGCTCTCTAACTCAGCTCAGGTTAATTGTTGGTTTCTATTCTACAAGTTCAGTCAGGAAATTCAGCCCCAAATATATTCCATAGTACTACAGAATCCTGCAGAAAACTACTTACAGCCACAGAAAATTACTGTGATGTCCAAAGAGTTGTAGGAGACTCAAACAAGGGTCAAATTTATGGTAATTATAAAACCTTTTCATGCCAAGTTTCAAGTAAATTTGGATATATTTATAGTTTGGAGAGGAAAACAGTAACTTCTTAGTGGTCTCACATAGTACCCACTCAAAAATAATTGCAGTTGAGGATGTAGTTATATTTATTTTCATTTAAACTTGAAACTTAGAACCAAAGTGAGTTGAAATTAAAAGCTCACATAAACAGTTATTTGGGGAGAAACTAAAAAGCACTGGTATCCCTTGATGCAGCTTTCCTCACTGGCTTTTCCTGTGTCCATCATATTCTACTGCAAGAAGAAAACTTAATAAAAGGAAAGGAATAAGTATTCTAATTCCAACTCAGTCTGGACTTCAGCCAGTCCACCATGTAATAGCAAAAATGCTAATGTTAGCTGCAGTAATCTTCTTAGGATGATGAATAGAGACCAAAAATCTACACTAACTCTGCTGCTTCTGAGAACAGCTTCTAGACTGTGTTGTTCCCCAGGTTTGCCCGTGGCATGGGGAGGAATGGGGGGGGAATTGCCAAAAATTACATTTTCTTTTTGATGTTCTTCCATAATGGAATGGTTCTGAGCTGAGGAACCTCTGGAGGATTCCATCTCATGACTTAGGTCTTTTGCTTTTTATTTCTCTGGTCTCTCCTGTGAAAACCATAAATACTTAAAGAATTGTGACACTTTTCTCTGGCACAGCTCTGGGAAAGCTTCAAAGAGGTCCATCAAGTGAAAGCAGACAACATCCACCAACCTTCCCACACCTGGTCCCGTTGGGCAAACAGCACAGGAATAAATACAATTGTTTATGGATCATTAATCTCCAAACTTCTTCCCACTGGGGTCTAGAAACCTGTTTCTTTCTCTTTAATTTGACAGAAGAAGGAATTTAAACCAAAGAAGTTTGTCTGAGATGAGACCAAGTGGTGCTGATGGAGAGAATGATTGACTGGCAAAACCAATGTCCTGCCCTCTGCTGACAGCATCCATCACCCTTTGACAGAAAAGGTCCAAACCTCCACATCTTCCATTTGTCTTCTTACCTTCTTAGCTAAAATAAGCCAGTAATGCTTTTCCCCCCAGTTTCTCCAATTTTTTGCCTGCCAGAGGCAAAGCTCTCACCAGAAACACAGAGTTCTCACCAGAGACACGGAATTTTGTTGTGAACAGATACATTGGAAAGGTCACCAAGAACTTTCTGCCAGTGACAAATACAGCCGTCTGCTTAATGAATACAATCATTAGGTGAGACTGAAATACACATTTTCTGCCAGGAATTATTCTTCTGGCTGCTAGACCCAGAGGTGGCTGCTTCAGGACACCAACCAGCCTTGGGTCCAGCTCAGCTCTGTCTCAACATCCTTCCCTTGATGGGTTCTGTTCCCTGAGAGGTGAAAAGAAGGAGGCTGATCCTCACCTGTGCTGTATGAACCTGCATAAACCAGGATGGGGGTTTATGTGCTGCCATCATTCCTCAGGATGGGACCCAAATGCAAAGACTGGAGGTCTGGAATACACACAAATGTAACCACACCTTCCCTCAAAGACACCACACCTGATAACCTGCATTCAGCTCTGAAATCAAAGAGCAGAAGAATAAACAATCCTTCAGGCTTAATTCATCTCACCTCTCCCACCCTTCTGTTTGGTTCTGGATGTAGCCCAGAATATTCCTCATGGCACATCCCTGCTTCCTGTCAGAAACCCAGGTCAGAAATTCTCTGCAGTGTCTTTGGGCACCATAAACTAAATTTCAGGTGTCTATCAGTATGAGAGTTTTAACTTAGATTAGGAGCTGCACTGATAGTTACTGTTGGATTAGCACAGGCACATAATTAATTCCAAAATCCTGCAGTAACGTGTTGTGCTCCTGGCTATTAGCCTGGGTTTTAATTAGTTTGTGCTAATGAATATATTTGTACATGTCCATCTTTTATTGGCAGCTTTTAGAGGAGTGGTAAATTGGTCACTGTGGAGTGCCAGTGTTTCACTAAAACCTAAGGAATAATTAATGCTTTCTCCACCTAGAGTCAACCAGCAGTCTCAGGGGGTTTTAGGTATAAATTAGAATGAAAGATGAGATACTCAAAATACAGTTAGAGAACTCATTCATCAACAGTGATTAAATAATGTCACTGAGACCCTGGAGAAGTGCTGAGAGCTGATTTCCAGCTCTGGAATACCCACACCATCTCCCAGGAGCTGCCAGAGCACCCTGCCCTATTTTTTTTTTTCCACTGTGACTTTCAAAATGCCTTTTCCATATCGGGTGCTATCCAACTTTCTTCTGTTCTTGGAAATTCCTCCTTGGAAAATATGTATTTTTCTCAGTCCTTCCTATTCATAACCACTGTGGGCTGGGGGAAAAATGAACCAACACTCTTTAGCCTAAGAGTGCTTGGTTAAAGCAAATGCCTCCATCAAATCCAGTATCCTGGCTAACAAAATCCTCAAGCCAGAAAATATTTGGATATTTTCATGTCCATATTTCCACAGAGAAAATGGCTGTGAGAGCTGGCATAAGGTGGTCAGGATAAGTCAAATCTGAATAAGAATGGAGTGGTGTGAGTTGGATTTAAGGTAAAGTTAAATGTCCAGGTACAAACCAGACACTCTGAAATACCCTTCTGAGCATCCACTTAACTCCAGAGATAGACAAAAAGCTCTTAGATGTATGATTTCTTTTATTACATTACTTTTATTATTTTGTAATGTTAGTATTACCCACAGATTCCTCAGCCTTGAGAGAGCTAAGCAGATTAGAAGCCTAAATCAAATTAAGATCTACAAACACCAGGCTCTCCAGAGGAGGTCATTCTGATGAACACAAAAAAATGTCACCAAAAAATAGATTTTTCACAGTTGAGAGCAAACAGAGGTCTCTCACCCAAAGAGGCAGACATGAAGAGGCACAAGAACCCAAGAGACGTGTGGGGCTGACTTTGAGACACCCCTCTCTTCCCCTGGACAAGCAAGCTAAACATTTTATATAAGATCCTGAAATACTCTCAGCATGGGGACTGAAGGTGAAGTGCTGTTCTGGCTCCTGATGCAATATCTACTTCCTTCCTGCTTGTTGTTCTGGCCACCAGTTCAGCAAAAGACCACATTTTCACCATGTCTGTAACACTCCTGCAGCTCTAAATTCTGGTGCCTGCTTGCACAAGGGAGCCTGATAACACCAAATTACAAACTAATTTTGGATCATCGAGCTAAGTGCCTGAAGACAGCTGTGTGCTACAAATTAAAATCTTCAAAACCTTCAGAAAAAAAATATGATTAATCATTTACCGATTGCTAACGGAGGAGCTCTTAAGTAGGAAAGTATTTTCATTCCATTACAAACCCAAGTCAGAAGAAAACAAAAGCCTGTGGTGTGAAGTAAAGCAGGTCTGTGTACAGTCATGTCTGTACAATCAAAAAGAAAAGTGATGTTTCCACAACAGTAAATCCTGGTAACCACTGTTGGGCATTGATTGTGTTCCTCTTTCATTTTTCACTTCGACTAAATTAAAAAAAACATGCTGCTCAGCTGTATGCACCTCTTGTAGCCCCTTAATCATCTGCTGTTAGTGTCAGGGAGAGAACGTGGAGAGATGAATCCCCAAGTTGTGCCAGTCAGCCCAGCTCCATGTAAATATTGTAAGATGTAAATATTCCAGCTCCCATACCCCACTGACTCCAATCCTGACACACCCCAAACCACCCTTGATGATGCAGGGCCAGATTCATTTCTGAGGTAACTTTAGAGGTGTTACCAAGATTATTGAGGGGCTGGCTTGAGCTGTGTCCTCCCTTTGGGTCAGCACCAGCACCAAAGCAGAACCACAGGCTCCTGCTCCAAAGGGAACACATTTTCCAGGCACTGCACATCTGGGGAAGCCAGCCAGTTACGTGCCAGTCACAGAAAGAAGGCTCCTTCTCCCTGGTGCACAGTCAGGCAGCTCCCTGGTAATTACAGACTGATTTCCAGAAGAAATATGGCACTTGTCAAAGGCATCATTTCAATTCTGTCTTTCCTCATTAACACTTGATGGGAACTCCAGTGTATTTATGACTCATCCAAAAGACAAAACCCACCGGTATCACCACAGCTTTATTTTCTTTTGCTTAATTTAATTTTGATTTCATTTCTAATCACTGACTTTTTTTCCCCCTCTAATGACCTTAGCTGACTTTCCAGTTTCTCAGAAAGGAACTGGGCTACCACCACCTTTCAGGTGCTCAAATACCCACTTGAATGAGGCACCTCACGATGATTTCCTTGGGCTTCTCCTAATCTCAATACTGCAGGAATGCTGCAGTTCTACTGACTTCTACCTCCTGCAAAGGAGCAGACTGTAAGGGACCATATAGAAATATATATATATAACTCCTATACATGTGTTCATCTCTAACATTTTTAGAAATGCAGCCGGATTTTTGGAGGCACTCGGTTTGAGAACATCGCATCCACGCAGGCACACAAGGTTCCCAAGCTGTGTGCAGGCACTGTGTGCAAAACAAAGATCCCATAAATTAATCAAGTTGTTCTCCTGGCAAGCTGGAAAGAAAGAGGTGGACCAGGGCAAGAATTGTTATTGTTATCTCTATTTTTAAATACTTGGAAGACTCTCAGTTACTATGGTGGTGAGGACCATATAAGTACCTAGACAGATTCACTGGTAGCACAAGTATTAAGTGTGAAGATTCCCCATGTCAAAGGTACCAGTTAATAGAAACTTTATATTTTGAAATAATTTCCCATTTTTTAAGTCCTTAAACAGCAGGTTTAAGCTGAAATTTTTATTCTATGTTTGTGCTGTTCTGCCCCATATTTTCTTTTCCTTGTGAGACTTCTGCATTAAAAAAAGAAAACAAGAAACCCAAAATATGCAAGCAAAAGCTGCAAAATTAACATTATATAGCAACCTACTGACAGACATCCTTCATGTGGCTAGTGCTATACTCTTTGTGTGGGAAGATGGACTTATTTGGGAGTCATGAGAGTGACTTATAAATGATACACAAAATGAAACTTGTGGGGAATTCCAGAGCAAGGGCACCAGCCAGACTACAAAAACACTGCTGTTAATTGATGAAACTTTTAATACCATCTTTTTTTTTTTTAAGATGCTTCTGCCTAAACTTTGAACAAATGAAAGCTCCTCATTACCAGATGAAGTGCAGCTGTAATGCACAGTGTCAAAGCCAACCTGACAGATAACAGAAAAATACAAACGGTATCTACTCTTTCAGAAGTGTAACTTCAGTTTAGATCAGACACATTGATTAAATTCCCCCAGAGGCTCCTCTCCATGAAAGCAGATGGTCACTGCACATGGACAGGCACACGTGGGTGTAGGTGAAGTTTCAGTGCAGAAGGTGCCCACATTATCTCAAACACACATAAAAATCATCACTTTGGAAGTTTTGTTGCTGGATAAACACCAAAAATTGTTGGTCAGAGAATTTTTGTGAACAATCCTTCACTGCCCTCATCACCCCAAATAAGTAAGCACACAGCATCCCTCTGGAGAGGACTCATGCTCATCCCTGGCCTCCAGAAATGGAAATTCACCTAGGAGAGGAAATAAAGTTCATGTATAATTCCCTTCTCTTCCTCTCAGCATCCTCTCCAGGGAAGATCTGTGAACAATCCCAGAGCCTTATTAAGGATCAATCTGCCTTTGACTGAGCCCTGCTGGCTGCCTGCAGGGATGGGCACATTCCTTGATAAACACATCAGGATGGACAAAGGAAGAGATCCAGGCCAGGAGAGGACCTGAGACATCTTTGATTTGATTCTGGGTGAACTTTATGTACAGCTGTCCCCAGGCAAATGCCTAAACCTAAACTCAGCAGTTTCCTGCAGCATTTTTGCCATGTCTTGAGATGGGATTCATCTAGAACTGTTCACTTGGGACTTTTTCTCCTCTCATCTGATCCACCCTCAGCTACAGATCACAGTGTTGAGCTCTCACAGGGTTTTTACACCTCTCTCTGAGCCTGAGTGATCTGTACATGACCGAACACAAGTTATGTAACCATGCTGAGGGTTCAGACACTTTTGGATTTAGGCTCTGTGAAGGTGTTATGGTATTTGGTGGTTGCAGACACGTCTGGGAATGTTGCTGAGGCACAGACTTTTTATTTTAAGAGATGTGGGATGAGGTACAACAAATCATTCTCATTTCACCTCCCAAATCCCCACTAAGACCAGCAAGACTGGATGAAACAGGGCAGAATTTGGCATTGCATACAGGCTGAAAGTAGAATAAGAGAGACTGCGTTACTGGGAGAGCATATCCCTTGAAGCACCACTTAAAAGGGATGAGAGAAATTTAGAACACCACAGTGAAAAGAGACAACAAGGCAAGCTAATTTCCCTGCCAGCTCTCAACCTCTCACCCAGGAAAACTCAATATTAATTACCTTCATCCAATACTCCCCATCCTAACTTCTGATTAGTGCTGTGGGAGTGAAATATCAGAGAGCAGCAGTTTGAAAGGGTTGGGTATTTTGTTTTTTTTACATTGATTCAGCAGTTGCTTGCAATACCAAAGATTCATCTCTTGCCACACAAGCAATGTTTTGTGGGAAAGAAAATGCATGAGCATTGCAATGCAGCAGTTCAGGCTCTGTCCCTTCCTTTGAACTAAAAGATGTGACCTCTAGGCCCAGGAAGATACAACAAACCCTGTTCCATGAGGTCCTTTGAATATTTATACAAATTACCCTCATGTCTTCCCCTCCCTCCTCAGAATTGTTTTTTCCACCACTAAGTTTATTTGTAGGGCTGTTCCCAAAAACAGCACATTTTTTACGCAGTCATTGGAGAATATTAGTGGAAAATTAATTTTGAGTTCTTAAAGAGATATTTATATTAGCCCATACTACAATAATGATCCTGGCCTCTAGCCAGGAACTGAAGCTCTATTAAGCTAAGCACTCTACATAAATAACTATGAAGGTTTTTATTCACTCTGTCGGATCTGGCAAGATTTTCTTTTTATTCCTGAGTGCATTGAGCAGAATTTCCCAAATTTCTTGAGTAGAGGGAGTGGGTGAATGGTCTGTTGATAACACTGCAAGATGCCTCTCCCTACACCAGAAAACCTTAATAGAGAGAGATCTCTACTCTCCCACGCCGAATTGCTTTGCAATTATTTACCCTTAATGTTTTCTAGAAGCATTCAGACTGAAGTGACTCCATTTTAGATGTAAAATACAATAATTTACTTTATTAACTCTACTGTATCTTCATCTTTTACATAGAGGCATCCCACAGATAGGATAAAACACAGAATATTTTTTCATGTATAATTTTCTAAATGCCCCAAAGCAGAGTTCATACAGTGACAAGTGTTTGGGAATGAGAAGAAACTGAAAATACAACTGACCATCTTGCTGTGATTGGATTAATCCACCATGACATCTCAGTTCATGTAAAACCTACTCATTTTCATTTCACTCAGCACCAGGAAGGCATTGAGTTCATCCCATGAAAACACTTACTTTGTTATCATAAATATTCATGCTACTGAATGATAAATCTCATCTTCCAAGAAAAATTATTAATACCAATTAATAATCACATGCTTTATGTACTTTGAGAAGAAAGGGTGAGATCTATTAATAGGAAAAAGAGTGATTCTAAATTTGAAAATAGAAATAATTGCTTCTGATGTAATTGTTTCCCTGGCAGTTGTGCTGGGCTATTAAAGAGTAGATTGCATGAGAGCAGCTTGCAAATTACACCACAAGAATAAAAACAACACAGGGCAATGTGAAACAGAACAAGAAGTGACAAGTGTTAACCTACAAAGGAACTTTGTGACATTGCCAAGGTCACAGAGAAGAATCACTTACTCACTTAGTCAGGGAGGAACATTCTGTTTTCATATTTGCATCTGCAAATATGATTGTCCCAACTAATCAAACTAGGTGAGCATAAAGGAAATTACAGCTTCTTATCCCACACTGAGCTGTGTGGGAATAGCAGTGCTGTCTTTCCTTTGGATTTTCTACCAGAGAGAACAACGTTATGTAACAGGTTTACAAGTTACGTTTGCAGTTTCCCAAATAAGCATCTCTTGGGTTTCAGGTAGACTGAGGTCCTTCAAGGTCCCAGTGAGGTTATGGGTTCAGTACTGGGCCCAGATTGTTTAATTTGCCTTGGATGAAGGGGCAGAAGCCTCCTCAGCAAGTCTGATGATGACACAGAGCTTGGAGGAGCAGTTATCTCCCCAAGGGCTGTGCAGCCCTTCAGAGGGACCTTGACAGGTTGGAGAGATGGGCAGAGAAGAACTGTCTGAAATTCAACCAGAGCAAAAACAGGGTCCTGCACGTGGGAATAAATAACCCCAGTCAGCAGCACAGGCTGGGGGTGGCCTGCTGGAGAAGGATGTGGGAGTCCTGAGGACTCAGGACACTGAGCTGTCCCTGACCCAGCTGAGTGTCCTGAGGGGTATTCCCAGCAGGTCAGGGCTGATGCTGCCCCTATGCCCAGCCCTGGAGGCACCTCTGGGCTGCTGTGTCCAGCCCTGGCTCCTCAGCACAGCAGGGACAGGAGCTCTTGGAGCTGAGGAAGGGCCTGGAGCATCTCCGTGCCCAGGAAAGGCTGAGGGAGCTGGGGCTGCTCAGCCTGGAGAGGAGCCCCAGCTGAGAGGGGCCTCAGCCCTGGCTGTGCCTGGCTGTCCCTGGCTGTCCCTGGGTGTCCCTGTCCATCCCTGGCTGTCCCTGTCCATCCCTGGCTGTCCCTGGGTGCAGGAGGGGCAGAGCAGGCCCAGGCTCTGCTCCAGGCCCAGCAATGGCACCAGAGCCATGGGCAGGGGCTGAGCCCAGCAATTCCCCCTGCACAGGAGGCACAACTTGTGCCCTGGGCAGTGCCCAGCCCTGAGCAGAGAGCAGAGAGGGGCTGGAGTCTCCTCCTGGGGATATTGCAGAGCCCTCTGGACACAGCCCTGTGCCCGCTGCTCTGGGAGAAGGGAGGTGGCACCAGATGTCCCCCTGTGGTCCCTTCCATCCTCCCCCATCCTGTGTGTGCAGCAGAGCAGTCCCTGCTGCTGAAGTGAGGTTTGCTAAGAGCTGCCACTGCTGCTGTGGGCGTAGGAACTAAACACAATTAAGGATAGACTGTTCCTGTCCAAGGAAGGTCAAACAAGAACATGCATTTGTGTCTACCCAAACCATCCCTGCTATAAAAGGAATCCCCAGAGACTGAATTTCCCTGAGTGCTGCACAGTGACAGCAAGGCCATACATGTCTTCAAAAAGGGACACTGCTGGCTGCCATGGTCATTATTTTATTTTCTTCAGTTTCGACCTAACCTAGAGGCAAGCCCAAAATTCATTTTCTACTGCAATGCATGAACAAAGCTCGACCCCACAGTGTCTCACGGTGTGAATCAAACCCTGAGAAAAGCCAAGCATCTTTATTTGTTGTCTGGGCCAGTTTTCAGCAGCTTTCCTGATCTGTAAACAAGAGCAAAGACAGCAACCAGACCAGTTTGCTTTTGCAAACATTGTCAGAGCATGACTTTTCTTTTTTTTCCCCTTTCTTTTTATAAGATGAAAGAGTTTTTTGTTTCTCCACCCTCCCTCCTTTTCAACAAGAGGGAAACAAGAAGGAAAGTTTCCTTTTGACAGGGAAACAAACACTTGGAGAAAAGGCTAATAACATTTAAGACATGGACATATTGCAGACTTCTGTCCAGAAAAACACAGAACAGAGGATTTATATTCTGTATGTAGGTTTACAGCACACCCCAATTTTCAGAGCAATAAATCACTGCTTCAGTTCTAACCACACAGAGCTAATAAGGACAAAGAGTTACATATTTCTGCTTCTTTGATTTAGCGTTCAATCTCAGGTTCAAAGTTTTGATTCTGCTTTATATTTATGCAAGCATGTGGGCTGGGGAGATCAGAGGACTCTATTCCATCTCCCCTGCTGCTCCTGTGTTTTATGTAGGTGACAGCTTTTCTGCTATAATTTCATTACAAAAAATAATTGGTATCTGTTTGCCCAAGATTAACTGCGCATCTGTCTGTGTATGCTACACATAAAATTATGCTACAACTAGAACCATATATATTTTTGAATTAATGATGCAGCCCTTGCTCACCCAAAATCCCCACTAAGAAAAAAAAAAATTGCTTTTAAAAAGGCTGCAGGATCAGTAAATCTAAGCTAAACTTGACAACAGGACAATTCTATTTGGAAAGAAATTTTTATTTGGGAAAGAAATTCAAAGCAAATGAGCTGAGTTCATAATGTGCTCAAACAGAAAAGAGAAGCACACTCCCCATGCTGCCCGAATGGCTGACATAATTTTGCTTGCTTTCCTTCCCTGTTAACTTGAAAATGCAAATTGCTTTGCTGTCAGGGTACATTTGTTCCCACTAATTCAAGACACTATAACAAGCCAAAATATTTATTTTGTTTTTTTTTTTTTTTTCTCCCCACTCCAATTTGTGTTTTATCATAGTGGGAGCATCATCTACAGATTTCATTTACTGAAACATTATGCAAACAGCCCTTATGGGAAAGTCACCTCCCTGTAATAGGAAAACTATCCATAAAGAAGGCTTTTAATGCTTTAGGATGTGTTGCTTCAAAGGGCCCAAAATTCTACTCTGACTAACACTTAAAAGACCAAAACACATATCCAAAATAACTGCTCAAATGACCCATTGGAAAAGCATTGGTATTTCAGAGAAGGGACTTGGATCTTCCCTGATTTTCAGGGGAAGGGATGGACACAAAACACGTGCTTTTAATTAAAACTGGATGAACAAACAGAAGCAGAGAGCACATTTTATAGTTCAGTCCTCTTTCTGACGCTGCCTCTTTTTCAGCTGGGTATATTAAAATATATATATTTTAATATTTTCCTTTGAGAAATGTTTCTGATGGTAACCAGCTTTTAACTAATCATCACTTGTATGTAAAGCATTTCTGCTCCTCTAAGAAAGAAAATGAGATTTCAGCTGATAAAACCACAAATAATTACTGTTTACCTGAAAATTCAGTTTTGCATTCTTCTGGGGAAAAAAAAAAAAAAGAAAATCACCATTTTTTAATTAGAATTGTTCATGCAGCTTAAAGGGCTGAAATTGGTCTCTGCCAGCCCCTAAGGTCTGAAAAAGCCCCACGAGTCTCTCCTTGGAGGAGTGGAGAGGAGTCCAGACTCACTCCAGTAATGAAATTAGGAGCCTCTTTGCCATCTGGTCCTTCCATGAGAGCTGCTCCATCCACAGCTTCTCTTTACCAAAACTCAAATGAGCTCTAAACAAGTGGATTTCAACTTTGGTATCTTAGTTCTGGGCCTAAAATTAGGTAGGATTAATCAGACTACAGAAACATGATGAGCAAATCCTTTGAAACTTTATTTCTCTTCACCTTCCTCATTCATGGAGCAGTTCATAATACCCCACCTTGTTTTTTTGTTGTCCTTTTCACACATATCTAATCTTGTTTTAGCCCCATTTGTGTCTGCTCTGACTTCTGTGAAGTCCTTTGGTTTACCACAGTACACACTCAGACTCTACTTTAGCAAAGGGTTTAAACATACAAATGAAAAGAAAACAAACCCACTGAAGCCCTTCCAGTTTCTCAAACACAATCAAAAGGTAAGTTATGACACCAAAGCCTTCACTACAGGCATCTCTCATTACAGTAAAAGGTATTTGGGCTCCATTTTACTCAGTATTCTTCATCCAGAAATAAAGGCAACCCTTACCATTCTCACCAGACGTCTTGTCCTTCCCATTCGCAGCCCCGGTTCCTTGTCTCTGTTAGAAGGGACAAAAAAAACACAAAACAAGAGGTTAGAACACACTTGAACATGCATTTTCCCCTTGGAATTCCTGGTAATTACAGCTTGATTTCTCCTCAGTACACTGGATAATCCATTCACCCTTGCGCTACGCTGTTTTAAGACACTGCCTGTGAACCAGGAATGCTTAGCTCCATTTCAGGGTTGGACTCTGTGATCCTGGAGTTCTTTTCCAACACAAACAACTCTGATTTAGGTCCAGCTGCATCACTCCATGTGCCCCTGGATGTAATTATCACAATGAGTGATACATATGTGTGTAATCAGGTTCCCTGCAGTATAAGGGTAGGAGCTACACTGCAGCATTTCATTTCTTCAGCTCCCTGCTGTGCCTCCCCTTCCATGACTCAGGAGGACTACAGGGAAGCCATGAGGTTTTGCAGGGACAAAATTACAAGGGTCAAAGCCCAGCCTGAAATCAATGTGGACACTGCTATAAAAAAGCCACAGTAACAATGTTCCTAGAAATACATTAGCAATGAAAGGAGGGCTAAGGAAAATCTCCAGACTTCATTTTGGCTAGAAGATTCATTTTCTGCTTTGGCCACAAGAGAAGATGGAACTTCCCACTTTAATTTACTTTGTCCAAAGAATAGCCTCCTGAATTTCCATGGAAAAAAACCTGATTTAGATCACTCTGCCAACTGACAGGTGGCAAACACCTGGTAGTGTAAATATTCCGATTGGCAGTGTACCAGAGTGGTTACAATAGTAGGGAACTTCCCAGCTTAGGAATGGTCACCCTATGAAAATTATTCTGCATCCCCAAGAGAAAGCATCTCAAGGTGGATTAAGGTATTTAAAGAGCATGCCAAAAGTAACAACACTTATGCAAAATTATTCATGCTTGTGTGTGTTACTGAAATGGAACTAAAGAAATCAGCCTCTAGGGTTGTACATGTAAAAATCTGGGAATATTAAACTTGGGGAATAAAACCTGCTGCACTCAGCCTTCAGAGGCAGCACATCCTCAAGCACCAAGGCAGTGAACAGGCACAGAAGCACTGCAAACCAAATGTTCTTTACCGACATCTGGACAGTCACGTGGATTCTCCCATGAAAATTCATACAGCCATAGTTATCTGAAGGCATTTTCTCTATAATTTCTGGTTAAAACCTTCTCTGTTTTGGTTTCTGTCTTTTGCCTTTCCAAGCAGTGGAATTTGGTGTTTCCATGATGTTTTTTGTATATAGACCGAGTCATGAGGTAAGTACAAAACCTTCATATGTGCTCTTAGCTCTGTCATGGAAAATGGAAACACTTTTTTTTCTCCCTTGAGCCTCAGAGCCAAGACAAAAACTTGGCCAATAACAGAGAAGGGGATTCTAAAGGGATAAAAACCTTTGACAAAAGCATAAGTTACCAACAACCAGAAATCAATACATCCACCCAATAACCAGTTTTGTTTTGTGCCTATATTTAAAGTCTGGTTAATAATTCCATGTTTCAGCGCTCTAAAGAAGATTTTAATGTTCATTTACAAAACACCTTATTTTTCTTATCAATAAAAAGTTACCTATATTCCTTTTCCTTCCCCTGTATATTTTTAAATGCTTTTTCAAGTTGTCTTATTTCCTGAGCATTTCAGCCTGTACTACTTAGACTTTATGAAAGCTTCTCTTTCCTCCCTAGGCTATACCTGTCAGGTTCAGTCTGCTTATGATGGAGTGCTGGAATATGGATTCACACATTTATTTCATGTCTCAAGATTTCCCCTTGGGGAGAGTACAATGTAGTCAAAGAAAAAGAATAAAAACTTGGGGTTGGTAAATTAAGGTTTTTCTATTCATGAGGTCACGGTATTTTTCTAGAAGTGTGAAATCAGCTGCAATATTCTGCAGCCATTTGTTTGATTGGTGACCATTTGACTAGCAAAGAAAGAAACCTGAAAGTCTGCCAAACCAGCTTCTAAGAGCTTTTCCTTTAGTTATAGACATATTTTGATCTATAAGCTCTGTGCTGTCTTCCAAGTGATTGCAATGGATTTGGAAGTGAGAATCAGCTTCTCATTGACAAGGCACTGAAACTCAGGAAAAAGCCAGATACAATGGGATCATCCTCCTGCAAAGCCTCTAGTCTTTTATTTCAGTACATTCAGTGGACCTGCTTTTCAAAACATTTTCAAGGTACTGGTATTATTAGCAGCTGGAGTTTCTTTCTTCTTTCATCATCTTTCATGATGCTACTGCAGGTTGCAGAACAAAGCTGGGCTTTTTAATGTGGTTCAGAGCAAAAGGGGACTAAACACGAGGAGGGGTTACTGGGGCTATTTTCAAGAAGCAATGGATAAAATGCTGGTATAGAAAATATTGTTCACAGATGAAACAGATGAAATTAAAATCACTGAAATACAAGAAAAGCAATATTAATTTCTGGGATCTGATAGGCTGAACAGCCCCAGCTCCCACAGCCTTTCCTCCCAAGAGAGGATTCCCATCCCCTGTAACTTGCAGCCAGCTCTCTTCATTCAGAGATTGCTTCTGGAATTCCACAGCATCTTTTAAGGAAAGCACCAGGACAGAAATATTGAATAAACTTTCCACCAGGCATCAGAAACATCAGAGCTAAACTGAACATGAGTGCAAACCTGTACCAATTGCACAGTAAAACATGATAAACAGTTTTGTTGCTATGTTGCGTAGGAGGAAACAGAGTTTATGACTGCTTCGGGCTATATTAATTTTTAACTCGGTGGTTTTACAAAACACCAAAGACACATAATTAAAAATGTCTCCAAAAATCAAAGTGACTCCCAATTTGTCAGCAGAGGAAGTTGAAAAGATTTCTGCCATATGCTCAAAATCCCAGTAAGAAAAGAACAGGTTTGCTTTCCTGTTAAACTCTCACAGCTATATGCAGAGGCCATTTAATGTGGTATGAAAATCTGTACTAAATTAGTCCCCAAGGCGAGCAAACGAAGGTCAAAAGTGAACTTGCAGCCACGAGAACATTTCAAGAAGAATGTTAAATTACTGCAGCAGCTTCTCGACTCATTCTTCTAGCCCCTCTTGCACCCCCAAGCCTAATTTCTGCCTTTAATCTTACATTCTGTTCTTGTCTTAAAACAGCCTGACCTTTTCAGAGATGCTTTTAATTAGCACCTCAGTGTTAGGGATTGCAGCCCAGTGTTGATTAGAGAATTTTTGGGGGCAGAAGGGTTGTTTGTTTTATGGTGAGCCACAGAAAGTCCAAGATCAGGGACATGAAACTGCCAGAATGTTCTGACAAATGGGCTCTTCCAGATAATAACATCATGCTGATGCTTCACCTCAGTGCAGGGTCAACAAGGTACAGAGGGCTGTATCCCAGAAAAGCAGTGGCTGCAGATTTTCAACAGGATGTCTTTCTACATAAAAGAGTGGAAAAAAACATTCAAGACTGGAATTAGAAGAATAGAAACAAGTGGAAAGTTTCAGTGAAGTTGACAGCAGAAAAAATCAGCATAGACTGACAGGGGTGACACATATGAAATGTTATTTAGGATGTTCTGTATTGGTAAAGAGAACAGCTGGGAAATTTGTGCATATCCTGAGCTTTTCCTAAGCTTTGTTTTGTTACCCTAAGGTGTGACAAAAGGAAATACATGTTAGTACTAAGCAACACAAAAAAGCTGTGACTTTGCCAGCACTGTGCCAAGCAAGCCTTCCCTCTGCATCACCACCCATTCCCTGTACAAAGATTTCTCTTTAAGAAACATAAATGGAGTCCAACTAAACTATTTCACAAGGACTTTATTTTTTTATAGTATTCTGCATTAATTAAAAAAAAAAAACAAGCTCAGCTGTTTCAGCCTTAATGTGAAAAAAGTACTGAAAAAATACATTTCAAAGGTTTATGAAGTTTATGATCTTTCTGCAAATAAAAATGTCACTGAAAATTTCTGCTTAGGAACTTGTGATGTTTTTCAAGCAAGGAAAGCTTCCCAATCACAGGAGAATGATCAGGACATACATCAGAACCTAATTGAAAATCCAGAATTTAAGCAGGGGCAAGAAGCAAGCAACAATGACCTGAAATGAGGGGCTAGACTCAGCAGAATTTGGGATTTTAATATGATTATTTAGGTCAAGTTCTTTACTGGAGATTTCTGTGTCACTGCCTCTTTCTAACATCATGTACTGACCTAAAACCATGGCACGCAGCATTTCACACCTTGAAGTGTAAAAAAACATTACTCTTAGCCACAACACAGTAATAATTTGGTTTAGAAATAGATAAAATAAATCACAATGCTTAAACTAAAAATGAAGAGCAGGAAAAATTATATTGCTGTGACAAATGGATTTTGGTTGCTAAAGCTACAAGGGATCCCTGACCTCTAAGTAACAGGACTGGAATTTTAGTACTAGTGTATCTCTTGGAATTATGTATCAGAAAACATGGAAATGAACAGCTGGGAGAGATAAAGTGCACTGCTGAAGAGCCAGGCACAACTTCTAGCATTTCACTCATTTCCTTCTAATTATTTCTTCTCCAAACTGGTCTGCAGCACAGGCAGATGGCAAATCCCAAACCAACTGTGTGACGTCCAGGTTCACTCACATCAGTCACCTAAAGAACATCTGCAGGCAGAGCTGAAGAACCCCCGACAGGAGCTGGGATAAAGCAATAAAAATTGCACAAGACACTACACAAATAAACCTTCCTCACTCGTCTGCTTGCACCTCCTTTCCAAGTTCCTCCACTCCTCCGCGCATTTTTATAGATGTGCTACTGAATATTTATGAAATGAAAGTGTCCTTCAAAGGCCACATTTAAAGGAATTGCAGCAGGTACACAACACCTAGCCGAGATTTTGTCAGAATGATGGATAAATCTGATAATGTGTCTGTTACTTCTGTCTTACACGTCATGGTGAGAAATCGCAGACCGCATTTCCTGCGCCGTCTGACAGAAAGAAAAATTATTTATCAACTTATACTTCCTCACCTATGTATCCCCTCCTCCCTGCACGCTCCTCTACTCCAAGGCAGCTTTCCACAGCCAGTTTTCTCTCTGCTTTGCTTTGCCAGGGCAGCACAATGTTGCCAGAGCAAGAGCACCAGAATCCATCTTTCCATACTGGCTGTCAAAGCTAAATGATCCCTGGCACTTTGACAATTCCTGTAATTATCCTCATGGGTCAGGCAGTTTTCTACTTGACTGGGCTCCTGATTGTCCCTAATTTTATTAAGGCTTTCTTATAGCTATTTTAATAAATTAAAGCTATGCAGGTGGGCTGAGATGAGCTGATGGGATTCAAACTGCAGTAGCTACAAGCTGACAAAGGGACAGTGGTTTTTTGTGACTTTTTTAGTCACTGAAGAGACATGGTTATGGACATGAATGCACACTGTCATCCTGGAAAGCACAGAAGTATCTGTCCAAAAAGTCTCTGATAACTACAAATGGTGTTGTTTGCAGTGTAGCCATTTCCCATGTGGAACACACATTTTTATTTACATGGCTACACAAAATGCCCATTGAGTGCTTAATCACATGGTTGCTCATAGGCTTAAGGCATTTGTTTCAGTTTAGGAGGAGTGATTTGTTCATTATTGTCCAGACAGAACTTCTGGCTTGAGGTAAATCCTCAGAACAGGCACTTCTGAGTGTACACAGAGAGCAGGAGGTCCTTCAGTGCTGAGTACACTTAGAACCATGGAATGGTTTAGGTTAGAAGAAACCTTCAAGATCATCCAGTGCCACCCCTGTCATGGCAGGGACACCTCCCAATGTCCCAGCTGCTCCCAATGTCCAGCCTGGCCTTGGGCACTGCCAGGGATCCAGGGGCAGCCCCAGCTGCTCTGGCAATTCCATCCCAGCCCCTGCCCACCCTGCCAGGGAACAATTCCTGCCCAAGATGCCAAGATCCAGCCCTGCCCTCTGCCCCTGGCAGCCATTCCCTGGCTCCTGGCCCTGCAGCCCTTGGCAATTGTCTCTCTGCAGCTTTCCTGGGGCTCCTTCAGGCCCTGCAAGGCCACCCTGAGCTCAGCCCAAAGCTTCTCCTGGCCAGGCTGAACAATGGCAGCTGTGCCAGCCTTTGCTGCCAGCAGAGCTGCTCCATCCCTCTGCTCATCCTGGAGCCTCCTCTGGGCTCTCTCCAGCAGCTCCAGCTGCTCCCTGGGCTGGTCCCAGGGCTGGGGCAGCTCTGCAGGTGGGGTCTCACCTGAGCAGGGCTCAGGGACACAATCTCCTCCCTTGCCCTGCTGATTTTGCTGCTTTTGATTTTGATTTGTTGGGGGGAAAATTCATAAAATGTCACCAAAACCCAGGTGCCCCAGGGCTGGGGCAGCTCTCAGGATAAATTTGGAGGCGTCTGATGAAAATGGGCTGAGGGAATCTCTGTCTGGGATAGAGGAACCTACTTACAGTGCTGATTTTAAATATTCTAAGAGCACAGAAAAGAACTTTAGCTGTGCCCCACTTTTGCCGATGCTGGGCTGTAATTTATAAATCAGCACAGTGAGAACCTGCTGATTTTGTATTCAGATTCCATATAATGTTCTAAACGGAATATTTACACCAACACCAAATGTAATCAACGTAATTAGCACAAACAGTAGCTTGTTTAATATTTAGGTTATTAGCATATTTTGAATTAAAACATTATTTCTCCAAAGACATTGTAATCACAATTTTTTATTTTTTTTTTTCAGAGGCAGAGGCAGGGATTAATGGAATCTTTGAAGTTAATTTTGAAAGCAGCTGCAAGAATGTATTTCCCAAATCCTGTTAATTACCATGCCAGCCATGAGAAGTAATCCCTTTTTTTTTTTTCCTGCAGGAAATGGAAGATTTGATCCAGCATGATTTATTTACAGGGCTCTCAGACATGGACAAGGAGTTGTCTTCAACCCAGCAGAATTACTTTTATGAGTAGAACTGGAACCTCAGTGTGGTACTGTGGAATTTCTCTAAATTGCATGTTGGGTTTTGTTTAGCAAAGGGCAAGGAGAGTAAAATCAACTACAAAAAAACCCTTCTCACACCACTTGCCAAGAAGTGACCTCAGTTCTCATCTGGATGTGGGTGATACAGCCCAAATCCCAATTCCATGGAGGTCTCCTCTCTATCCATTTCCAAGGTGGCCCAAGAGGAATATTTCAATTACATAAAAACTGATTAAGCTAGATGGCATAAATAAAAACTGACTGTGCTTCTAAAGGTGGTTTCTTCTGTTTTTTCTCCTATTATTTCTTATCTATTGGTAGCATCAGACCTGGCATTACAGCTCCAAAAAGGGCATTTTTGGGCAGGAAACCTGCCTTAAGAACTCCTACTTCCCATTAGAGACCAATCCAGCCACACCTTCCCATCCCCAAGGCCTCATTTCTTTGGAAACAATTGTTTGCAAGGTCACACAGAAAATAGGAGCACTAAAATTATTCAAGTTAAAAATAACCCTTCAGCAGAGCTGTGTTGAAAACAATCACTGAAATGATCCAGCTAAAAAAAGAAATACATATTTCAACTCTTTCTGTTGATCATTTCAGTCGTGTAGTTGATGTCTCTGATCCACAGTTATAGCAGAGCAGCCTCAATTATCAGCCTTGGTCCCCTGTGTGGGAAATACAGGCAGTGCACCTGATTAGGAAAAAGAGAACCTTGGGGATCTGGAAACAGAGTTTAGATACAGACAATATCCTGGATAGCCTTTCATATCAGCATCCTCAGACAGGAAGAGTGTCCTAAGCCAATTAAGGGGTCAGAGTCCCTGCCTAGGCATAATATAACTGAATACCGACAGTGGTTTTGTAGCAAAAAATTTACTTTATATTTTATTCTTCTGAGCCCTTCTGAAGTTTTGGGTAATGCAATTTGCTGAGCTCTAAACCCAGCTATAATTGAGTTAGAGGTTGTCTTCAAGGGATAGCTTGGATTATTCACAGCAAAAATCAGCGCTGACAAATTGCTTCATCTCTGATCGTATTGGCTATCATTATTAAAACAGGCTGCTTCCTCCCAGACTGCAAAAATTCTGGTGGTTGTTTTTTTTCTGTTGGCAGGTTTTTATTTCCAGTTGTACAATTAAAAAAAAATAAAAAAAATCTGTTCTTATTTCCCTGCTGTTTCCCTACATATTTCAGAGGTAAACAGGTATTAGCTCAGTCAGACTGCTCTAGTAAATGGGCCAGACAGGATTTTCCAAAAATATTCATTATGGCAGTTTCAAGCCACCATGCAAAGGAACTTTGTGCCTTCAGCCTCAGGCAAAGCCTTTGATTTTCAAGACAAGAGCAAGACAAAGTGGCAGGGAAGTTTCCACATCACTTACTCCACTGCTCCACCCAGCCTGGGCAGGCTGTCTGGTCACAGGGAGCGACCTGGAGCAGCCCCCCAGCCATCTGCTGGGATGACAGGAACCTCTCCAGGGTCATTCCAGCAGCAGGGAATCACTGGACTGCCAGTGTGCCGCAGCCCTGGCAGCACAGCTTGCCCAGGGGGATGACGCAAACCTGGCACTCCTGGCTCCGTGCCGCGGGCACATCTCTGCCAGGGCACCCAGGATGGGCTGCTGGAGCTGCCCTTGACATGGGGCATCGCTCAACAAAGGATTTGTCCAGTATTGTTCCAATCTGGATCAGGAATGACCCGCTGAGAGCTTTAGGGGAGCTGCTTTGTTAGGGGAGGATGTGGATCAGAGCAGAGCTCTTGGCACTGGGAGGAAAAACCACAGCCAAGGGATTAGAAACAAACAACCCTACCACAGTGAAAGGAAAACGGGCAGGGTGAGGCACAAGGTCACCCTGATGGCCAGGAACCAGGGACAGTGATCAAATAAGCTCATATGTAGCCAGCAGAAGATGTCAGGTCACTGCCTCTGTCCAAGAGATAGACAGAAAATTAAGGTTTCCACAAATCAGAAACTCTGAGGACCCTGCAGCTGCTCAGGGGAACTGTTGCTGTGATCCATTTCATTGCTAACAGCAGCAGAGAATACAAGGAAGCAATTTTCACAGAAAAGCTTTCAGAGTTCCCAGGTTCCCTGGCCCCAGCAGAGACATTCCAGGTTACCTGCCCTAAGATTCAATCTGTCCCTGTGAGGGTGGGGAGGCCCTGGCACTGGCTGGTCAGAGAATCTGAGGATGCCCCATCCCTGGAAGTGTCCAAGGTCAAGCAGAACACGGAATAGTGGAAGGTGTCCCTGCCCATGGAAGGGCTGGAACAAGAAGATCTTTAAGGTCCTTTCCAGCCCAAACCATTCTGTGACTCTCTGAACTGTGTTTTCCAACTCAATTTCAATGAAAACTTGCAAGTTTCTTCGTGGAGCCCTCTTTCATTTCCTCTGTCTTCAGCCTCATATTATGAACCAGGCTCCATTCTGCACTTTGTGCCTTGCATATGAAGCTAAAGAAAAAACATTACCCATCTAAACATTTACATCTCATTGACACCTGAACATGGCAAAACATCCTGGAATGCCATTAAAAATGGCCCTTAGGTGCTCCTACAAGAAAAGTTATGCATTTTGGTAATAGTCTCCTAAGCTTATCCCGTGACCAGAGAGAAAATAGGTTCCTTAGAAGTTCCATGTGGAAAGCAAATTTAGATCCAGCTGTGCTGCCTGACACACTGCAGTCAGACAAAAACATCTATTGAAGACTTATATAGCATGACTGCAAAAGCTATTGCTAGAATTCAGGTAATTTGCAATTTAGGTTCTCTGCAATCCATGATATTAAGGTAGAACCTTTGCTACCAACGTCCCCACACCTGCAGAACCATCCCGTAAGTCCAATTCCAGGACGGAAGCGCACAAAGCTTTTGATCCACGTAAGGAATACAAAGCAATGCTCTGAATAAAAGCCCTGTGAGAAAGAGAGGATCTCCTGATCTATCCTGAGAGGTTCATTCAGCTAGCTTTGGGTGTTAGTGCTCTCCAGTAGCTTATAAAATATGCTGAAGGAAAGAAGTGATAACTAGCCAAGTCTGACTGGCAAATTAAAATTGGCATCAAGCTGGCCTGCCTTAGGCATTTGGCTGCCCTGCTTAAACTGCAGCACATGTGTGCTGGCACATGCACTCTCAAGTGTGCCAAGCCAACAATATGTTTGCTCTCTTCCAGGGGTGTGTATCTGTCAGCTCTGACTGGAGCACTGATATGTGTGAAGCAGCCATGAAACCACATGGCTCATTTCCCCCCCCATGTCATATGCCTGCCCAGCCATCCTTCCTCCTCCTTCCTTCCCATCAACTTAATGCTTCTAATTTCTGGCAGTTTATCTTCTGCCTCCCTTAACCTCAACATTTTATAAGTACTCTTTTGGAATTCCAAGAAACAGATTTCCATGTCATTCAGATTTCTTCCTAGAACACAACAATAAAAAGTTCAAATAAAAGTCATTCTTCAGAGCATTTCCATTAGTGTTAAAATTATGTGCTTTAGAGTCAACATGTAGAGTATTCAGTATTTTAATACAAGAATAATTTAATGCTGGTTATTGCAAAGAGAAGCCTATTTCCTCCAAGGGAAAAGAGAAAGAAAGATCCCCAAGAAAAAAAAAAGAACCCCATTTCTTGCATCATTAAGGGTGGAGGATAAAAATTACTAAAATTCAAATGAAGAACATACTTCTGATTTTTATGAGGATTATTTTTCTGCCTCTGTACCTCTCACCTAAACTTGGACTTCAGCCTTTTAAAATGTATTTTCTTATTTATTGAGGCATTGGACTCCAATACTTACCTGGTCAAACCAATCTCACCATACTGCCTGGTGAGGCAAACATTTCATGAAAAAATGCCATGATGTCTGTGAAAACAATTCTCAAAAAATCACTGGTCTTCCTTTGTGCCCTTAGCATCACTAGGAAAAGGTCTAGTATCATCCAAATCCTCAAGAAATCACTTATGCCCTCAGATCTATCAACTTTTGCTTCATCTGCTGTTGCACACTTGCATTTTGGGGAAAAGGCTGTTGAGATCACAGCACCTGCTGGATACCAAAGCCAATTGTGCTGGTCACAGTGGACACATGGACAAATCATCCCCAGATATTAGCAATGGGTGCTGTCAGCTTCCTAACTCTCTGCCCAGGGATGTTGAAACTGTGCAGACCACAAGTCTTTTAAGACCTCTTCCATCCACCCCAATTCACTCCACAAGAACCTGTAAACTCTTATTAAGCTGATTTAGCAGGACATGGGTATGTCCCATTTCCAGGGTCAACTCTAGCTTGGGCATTTCTGAGCTGTGCTCCATCATTCCCGGAAAAGGGGCACCCAAAATCCCTGCAAATCCATCCATGCCAGTGGGTGCAGCCAGGCAGGATCCCCAAAGGGATCTTTTCCTTTCAGTTTTAGGAGACTCCTGTTGTACAGCAATCACTCATGACCTTCCACAGCCCTGCTCACTCCTTCCAAGTTTAAACCTTCATAACCTGACCACAATTCAGGTTTCTCTGGTTCTACTGCTGCAACTTTTGACTTCTGCTGGCACCATTCAGTAGCTGTGGCCCCACACCCCACCAAGAATCCAACTGCCAGCCAAGTAACACCAAGTAAGGCTGGTGACAAAGCAGCTCAGACCTTTCTGTCAGGCATCTGGACATGCAGATGCATTGTTAAAGATATTAAATACACACCTCTCCAAACTTTTGGGCAGAGCTAGAGTCTGTTTCCAAGATGTGATGCCCTCCTACCTGGTACCACCCTTCTCACCAGCTCCTTGTCTCAAGTCCAGGGATCTCTGAGGGCTCCAAGGTCAGACAGAAGAACACCAGATTTTGCAAGTTTTTTTTACTTTCTTCTTTTTCCTTTTGTTTCTTACTTTTATCTCTCACAAAAGATCTCTCTAACATCATTCTGTCTACTGTTACAGCACTCACAGTGTCAGCTACACCACTGGTTAGGGTCATATTTCATACACTCCAGACTAAGGTGATAATGCAAGAACATTCAGCATCTATAAAGTAATACTTTTCTCTTTAAGAGGAAAGACAGTTCAGCTGTAACTAATATTCAAGTCATGTAGACAGACAATTTTCATTTCTTCTCTGACTGAACTTGTGCTTCTCCCTTCAAATTCTATGTTAGTGCATAAATAAGGCTTTATCCCTCTTGGAATGAATTGATGAGATGAGGCAGCACCAGCCAGAGAGCTGCTCTGTGTGACACTTTCCCAATTTACCTCTAACTACACTTAGTGTGGTCTCTGAGGAAGCAGACATAGAGAGTGGGGATAAACTGTGACCCCACATTTTGTCATTTCACAACCGATTTCCTTTGCAGCTGCTTGCTATTTATTTTCCTATAAGATAAATGTATATAATGTCTTCCACCTCTTTTTATAAGAGAACTAGAGGTTGGTTTTTTGAATTAAAATTAGAGGACAAAGTTAAAAAGGGATTATTTATTATTTGACTTAGTTTATAGGTATCTACCATATTTTTTTAAATTTATTTAAAAACCCCATATCCAAACAAGTGATGAAACAGAGGAGCTTTCCTTAGAAAGAGGGGGAATGCATGTTTTTAATCTTCGTGAGAAGATCCTGTGCCTTGCAGAGAACACAGTAAATGGCTCAGGGAATTTAAGGCTCTATTGCAAGTGAGAGGCTGAAGGAAGGCATTGCTTTTCCCTGCTGCTTTCTCCCTCCTCTTCAGCCAAGGGGGTGTCTCAGGATTGACATACCCAGTGTTTAGCCCACTCTGTTACAAGCTCTTCCATAGCAGAGTTAGAGGCAAACATTTTCCAAGCCATCCCTACAAAAAACTGAGACAGACAAGAGCAAATGGCAGATTGGAAATCAAATGTTTTATTCAAATTAAAAAAAAAAACAAAACAACAATAAAATAACCCCAGAAACCTTTAATGGAAATGCCACCGCTGTTCCTGCTGAAGTTAACTGCTATTTTACACATTTCATCACTAGCATGATCTAGATAATGTAATAACTGTTGGATGACGACTCCTATAAGGTTGCCAATTCATTACAAATTTAGGGATATCAGACTAGAAATTAATATTCCTTTGCAGCCTGAAATGATATTGCATTGTCAAGTCCTGCAGCATGAAGGTTGGAGTAAGTTATTCTTTCACAAGGAAACATGATATTGAAGCACACAATTAAAGCTAAATGTCCTTTTTTAGAGTGTGTTGCCTGAATCTGTTGGCATTCTATACATGGCAAGAAAACCCGTGAGCTTCTGCCAGTGTCATCAAATTAAGATCAATTTCCAACATCACTTCTAAGTGCTATTTTAGAAGATGCTTGATCCCACTGAAACCACACTGATGGAAAGAGTAGGCAAAGTGACAGATGTAAAACTTATTGTTCTCCCTTCTTCCTCCTCTTTTGAGCTGCAATTTACCACTCAGCTAATAAATAGATGTGAGTTAAAATTAAAAACTGATGTTCATGTGCTTATCGATCCCACCCCCATCCTGTAACAGCTGCAGAATTTCCTCCTCCACTCTGCCATGTTCTTGCTGGGGTTTTCAGAGCTGCACAGTTTTTGTACCTACTCTGGGTATAATGAGTCAAATAATTAATAACTGGGGCTACGGCAAAATCTGAAAAATGCAACCAGTAGGTCCCCCCCTAAGGTGAGGGATTGGCTCAGACACTTGCCAGGACTGGAAACACCAGAGCAGAGAACAGGAGCTCCTCTAAACAAATATGGTATGTTCTTTCCTTACAAACAACAGTTCTTTGATTTAGTGCCATCAGGATTATGGTTGTGTAATCCTCACTTGTGTTTATATGGTTCCAAGATACTAAATACCATTTAAATGGAATGGTTTTAAGGGAATTCAGGAGAACAACCAAGGAAAGAACCCCAGTTTTACCATTTAACCACCCAAAGCAGACAGTTTCAGCCACAAACCTCCACTTACACCTCGTGTTTCACACAATCCCTGTCCTTCTCCAACAGCCTCCTGCTGAACACACCTGTCCAGAGGGATAGGGACATGTTTCAGGTTCCCCCTCAACTCTGAGGGAAAAGGACACTCTCTCCAAGTCTGCCTGCTGTGGGACATGCCCAAACCATGGGCTATCACTTGTTTGGACAGCAGAGGCTGCCTTGCTGATGGGTGTCACCTCCAGCACTGGTGAAGCTCCTTTTTCAGAAGAACATCTTTGAGCCCAGGTTATCCCGTGGCAGCCTGAATCTTTGCAGAGTTGGCTGCTTGGATGCCTCCCAGTGAGGGTGGTCTGAGCTCCAAAGCAAAGGTTCAGCTCTTCAGGCTGCAGAGCAGAGCTGTCTGCATAAGCACACCCACCAGGACAGCTCAGCCCCCAGGAATGCCCTGCACCTCCCAGCTACAGGACACACAAACACCCTCCATGATCCTTCTGAAGGTGGGCACAGCACAGCAGTGGCCACAGGACTCCAAAGCCAGCCTAAGGCAAAGGGAAAGAGCTTGTTTGTAGCTCAAAGCAGCAAGATTTGGTGTTCTTTGCTTTCAAAGCCTGACCAAAATCTCTGCATTTACGCAGAGATCAAGTCCCCAGCTCTTCATCTTCCCAACTGAGCGAGTCAGATCCTGAACAGCTCTCTGAATTTCATGTGCCTGGTTGCTTGACACCTGTTTCCAGAGGCAAGCCAGAATATTCTTGCTGCTGTCTGGTAACTAGGCTGATTCTCAAATATAAAAAGCTGCTGGCTCAAAGTACACCCCACTCAAGGGGTGCACATCAGCACCCTGGCAATCAGCGCAGCACTTCACTCACGTTGCACAAGGCTCTTCCAATGCACGTTCTTCAATCACAGGTGCCTCAGGCAATCACAAAAAGATCTCCCAAATGACTCTCCTAAAATCAGACACCTAAATAACATGTATTAAAGCTGAGCTTGTCCCCTACACCAGCAACACCGCTCTGACCCTTTAAAATCAAAAGGGAATAAATGCCTCCAAGGCAATCTCTGCTGGAGACTCCTCATCTCAGCCACTGCAACAGCACCCAGGGCTGTAAGACCACATTGCTTAAGTGCTGTCCTCTGTCCTTCCTAAGCCCAGACCTCATTCCTGATGACAACCACGAACATTCCACACAGAAGGCAAGAGTGAACATCATAAAAACATCTGTGTGATCGAATGCTTCTTGTGAAGCCTCATGGCAGGGGAATACCACAACCTAACATCATCTGCAACGTGTCAGGATAGTAAATGACTGCTCAGATGACAGGATTCCCTGTGGTGAATCGAGCTTATGCCAGATGTGAGTCTAGAGCTCACTGGTACAACTGCTGACTGTGAATAAAGATTTGGCATTGCTCTGTGGGCCCATTACCCAAGACCTCTTCCCCCAGCTCAGCCTGACTGGAGATCTTTAATGGAAACCAGGTTTCATCTCATGGCTGCTCATTGACAGCAGCTGATATTTTTCAGCACAGCTCTCCTCTCCACATTCATTATAAACAACAGAGAACAGCCACAGACCTACAGAAAAGGCTCCCCAGTTATTTGAGGACAGACTTTGAGACCTAAAAATGCATTTCAATGTACACTGACATTACCAAGGAATTCCCATACAGCTAAGAGACCTGTCTGCCACTCAAGAGGGCAGCAGGAAGCATAAATCACAAAGCCACTAGGTCAGCTCTTACACCTCACATTCCCACTGCCTACTTATGGGGCCAGACTTCTGCCCAGCAGAAGGAACTCATTAAACAAGTTTTCAAATACTGCAGAGAAAGAAGTGTAGTGTTCTGCCTGTAGAAAAGGTCCTTATCCTTCCTGAAAAAATATAAGCTAGCTGCTAGAAAATAGAAAAGTACTAGAGCCAGAGCAATGACTACTTAATTTTCAGCTTCTTCTATCAGAAGACTGGTGATCACAGAATGGTTTGGGTTAAAAGGGACCTTAATGATCATCTTATTCCACCCTTTGCCATGGGCAAGGACACCTCTCACTATGCCAGGCTGCTCAGAGCCACATCCAACCTCTTCTAGAACACTTCCAGAGATCCAGGGGCAGCCACAGTTCTCTGCACAACCTGTTGAAGTGCCTCACCACACTCATAAATCACTCTAATTACTGCCCATAAACAAGAAAGTTAATTTTGCTTGAAGCAGTAAAATGAAAATTCATGCAAAGTCTCAGTAAATAACTCAGGGAGATTAAAGGTCTTCTCAAGAGATTTCTGTGACTGCATTTCCAGCACTGCTCAAATCCAAACAATTGGTAACATAAAGCAAAAAAACCCTTCCCACCCTCCCAACACTGTTGTACGTGGGATAATCTTTAGAGGGCTCTAATTGAGGCTCTTTTCAATCACCCCATCCACAGATTTTATTTTTTTTTTTAGCAGATTAAGCCAAAAATAAAAATATCTTTCAATTACAGCATTGCAAGCTAAAACCACTGAGACACCTCCCTCCCCCCCAACAGCAAAGAGCTATCTAAAAGCTTCCTTTCTAGTCTGGGTTTTTTTGACACATTTTTTAACAATTTTTTGCAGTGAGGTGGTTTGGGGTGGTGTAGTTGCTCTCCTCTGCCTTTTGGGGAAGAGCTGACAGCAAGGAACAGCAGGAAGGCTTTTCTTCACTGGAGCTGTGAGTGATTAACTCCCCAGTTTTGTCAGGGGAATGACAGCAGCGCTGAAGACACCGAGTGCAGTGCTCAGTGTCACAGGCACAGGACACAGCTCTGCGCCAGCAAAACATCTCCCAGCTCCAGGGGTTTGCCAGGAACACAGCTCTGTCAGGCACAAACAAATGCACTGTGGATAAAGAACCCCTGTGCTGGTAGCAGGGAGGATCTTTATCTTCACTAGGTCTTTTTAAATCCAAAAGGCAATCAGTCTTAATTCAAATTTTGAAAGGTAATTACTGAGCAAATACAACCCAGCACAAAGCTGTGACAAGAATGCCTTGTACAGTTGCAGCAGGCACAGCAGTTCCACCCAAATATTACTCCTCTCCATAAGATTTTCCCCCAAATTAAAAATTTAAAGAGTGGAATAATGCTGCTGCATCTCACAGCACACTTCAGCCAGCCTGGGCAGCAAAGTCACAGTGGCTGAAAAAAATAAAAAAAAAAAGCAACAAAAAGCCAAACCCACACTGCATAAACTCCATCCAGGTGATGGAAATACATCAGCAGCAAAGGAGAGGTCCTGAACAGATCGCTGTAGGCAGCAGCCATGAGGATTTCCTCTGCTCTCCCCACCTGGCATGACCTGAAAGCCAAAATGTGAGCCGCTCCTCACAAATCCCTGCACCACAGACCAGGCTTCTCCTGCTTTTCATCTCCGCTTTACACCTCGTGGAAAACCACAGCTGAGTGTAACACCTGCACAGCAAACAATCACAGCTTATCCGGTGTGGTGTCACTCTCAATTTTGCTTCTAAAAAAAGGAAAATCCCATTTGTTAATGGAGTAGCAGGTGTTTTGTAACAAACAGCCTCCAAAAATAGGTGCTGGGTAAGGCATAGTTACAGGTACCTCTGCTGATTCCCAAAGAATGAGCTGCGCTAGAAAATGTGGGATCTCTCAGCTGAACCTAACGAGTCATTCTGTCAATACCTTCAACTAAAAAAAAAAAATCTAGTTTGAACTTTTCCACTGCAGAGGAAAAAAAAAAAAAAAAAACCAAGAAAAAAGAAAGAGAAGGGCAAGCAAATAAACCCATAAGTGCAAAATTTCAAGGGTACAAGTGATCCTTACATGTTTGGCACTATTTACATTTTTTCCCCTAGACTGTAATCCTTCTCAGGACACTACTTACAAAGTTTACATCAGCACCCAACCACAAACAGGGAAGCTTTTTCCATGAGCTCTAGCAGGCAACTTTCCCACAACTTATTAAATCCTCCGTTTTATACGGGAAAGCGCCGGGTAGAGATGAGAAATTATCGGCGATTTTTAATTAGGAACGTCCACCGGCGTGCCTGGCCCTTCAAAGGGCAAACCCAGCACCTTGCCTTCTGCTCTGCAGGCACACACACACACACCTGAGGGGATGCGTTTATCAGGGATTGAGAGGAGATGCTGAGACCCCGCTCCCAGGACCTCCGGAGCGTCCCCGCCTTCCCAGCCCGGGACGCGCCTCTCCCCCCCCCGGCTGCCCGCAGAGAGGCGAAGGTGACATTGCCCCTGCGGGGGTCCCGTGGCCGGCGCCCCCCGCCCCGCTCCGCCCGGCTCACCTCGCTCATGTCGCGACAGTGACAGTGGCAGCGGCCCCGCCGGCGCTCAGCTCCCGCCGCCTCGCGACGCCCGTTAAGAAGCGGCGCCGCGCGCCCGGCCCGGCCCGCGCCAGCCAATCGGAGCGGCGCGCGCGCGGGCCCCACCCAATCCCCGCGCTCCCCTCATCCCGAGAGCGCGCGGCGCCCCCTGGCGGCTCTCGCGGCCCTCAACGGCCCTCACTGGCCCTCAACGGCCCTGACGGCCGGGAGCGCTTCCCGCGTCCTTCTCCTCATCATCCTCCTCCTCTATTTCCTTATCTTCCTCCTTTCCTTCCTCCTTTCCTTCCTCCTTTCCCTCCTCTTCCTCCTCCTCCCCTTTCCCCACTCACTTTCTCCGAGTGCCCGGCACCACGCGCGCCACTTTAGGGCGGCTTCGGGCATCCCCACGGGAAGGGTCCGGCTCTAGATGTGCTGGAGGCAGCCTGGGAATGGGGAATTATTGTGGCAGATCGGATGAATAAATTAAACTAGGAACATTTTTTTTTTATTTTTTTTTTTTTACTGTGAGGGTGGTGAGGCACTGGAACAGGTTGGCTGTGGGTGCCTCAAGCCTGGCAGTGTTCAAAGCCAGGTTGGAGCCCTGAGCAGCCTGGAGTGGTGGAAAGTGTTCCATGGCAGAGGAGTTGGGGAAAAAATGATCTTTAAGGTCCTTTCCTAATCCCTTAACATTCTGCGATCCTATAAACCAGGCAGAGAATCACTGCTCTGCTCACCCCTGGCTTTCCTCTCTGTCTCATCAGTCTTGCTGCCATTCCTTGTTAAAACATACAGCATTTCTTCCACAGATACATGGAAAACAGCACTTTCTATCATTTCTCTGGTTAATTAAAGCAAGACTTTGGGATGTGTGCTGCTGTGCTCCAGCATCTGTCTTTTGATGGAGCACAATCGCTATGTTTGGCACTACACAGATGCTCTGACTCACATATCTGTGAAGAAATATATGTTCAATTAGTTCCGGGAACGCACTTAACTCCCTCAAATTTTTTTCAAATCAATAAAAAAGTTAAAATATTATATTGGAGAGCCCAAGAAGCTTGACAAGCCCTCCCACTTCCAGGGGCTATCTTGCAGCAGCCTCTTCACCAACATCTGTTTTCAGGGACAGTATTAACAGAGACAGGGAAATAAATTTGATGAGAAACAATGTTTTCCTTGGAGGTGGAGAGGCAGGAGGGGCTGGGATCCTTCACCTGAGGATGAGGAGGCTCCCTGGGGAGTGGAACAAGGGGAGTGTATCCTGGGAATATTTTAGGGATGCTGGCCAAATATGCAGGGATGGGATCAAGAAAGCTGAAGCAGAATTGGAGCTGATTTTGGCAAGGGATGTGAAAAACAATAAGGGCTTCTACAAGTGTGTTGGCCAGAAAACGAGGAGGAAAGAAATTTACCCTCCTGGGAAGCAAAACAGGAAATCTGAGGTACTGAACACAACTTTTGCCTCTTTCATTATACCACTATTCCCAGGACTTCCACCTGCATCTGGCATTTTTTTAAATTGACATGAATTATCCCAGTTTTTGTTGTGAGTGACCTCAGCAAGCAACAAACATGGTAAGAGTTCATTGCATGAACAGCTTCAGGAGCTGCCCTGTGAGGAGCCAAAATAAAGATGATGAAGTTTGCCCCTGAAGAAGCTGTATTTCATGTGAGACCGTTTTCCAGTGAAGAGCAATTGTGGGTGTATTGCATTAGTATTCCTGTTCTGACAGGAGTGCCACTGGTCTGCCAGCTTATGGATACAAAGCACAATGCTAACATAAATTATTAATAGAGTATTGCTGATCAAAGGGCTCCCAATCACATGGGAAGAGATACAGACCGCTGAGAGGAAATCTGTTCAGGTCCCTTTGACTTTGAGGAATAACTTCAGTCTCACTCTTCACCATCAGAATAAATGTGTCAAATCCAAGCAGAAAATCTCCTGGTGATAAGTCAGGCTGTGTGCCCCAAGAAGCAGGTTAGCAGAGAAGGCTCTTTGCACTAGATGCTATAGGAGAACATAGAAAATTCTTATTTTCTTACCTGTTTGGAGGAGTTCACAGCTTCCAGGACAGGCACTGTGGAGGGCACGCTGAGCTGTATCTTGGAGGTGGCACTCAGGAAACAAAATACCAAGCCTGGTGTCTCTTCTAGGGGAACAATGCTGATGGTGGTGACAGTGCTGTCCATGCAGTGACTCTACTCTGAGGACAGCTTGCACATTTTGTGATATGCAGTTACAGTATGAGATGCATTATCTGCCCTCAGACAGGTTCCTGAGTGAGCACAGAACTCCCCTCTCCCAGAAAAAGCCTTGGACCTGCAGAGATGGAGCTGTTTTCTCTCTCCTTCTAAATCTTGTTCCCTGCCTCCCAGCTTTGCATGTCATACCCTGCAGAAAATTTCCATAGCCAGGCAAAGCAATCCAGATATGAACTTTGGGCTGAAATGCTCTGTGCCTCTCATACTTCTCTCTCTGCTGAACTTAATTGTTCTTCAATTAACAAACACAGACACACAGATGCCTCCAAATCTTGGGTCTAACCATCTTAAATGGACAAATCCTGAGTTCTGGAAATGCAGCAGCAACTTGAGCTTTCCAAAATGTTCTTACAATAAAGGTAACTCTGGTAGTTGTTTTATTTATACCCTGTCATTTATGCTGTCTGATGGCTCCACATTTTAGTTTTGAGGTACCCCTTTCCCTGTCAGCCTTTGTAACCCATGGCAATCCCTCAGTTGAAAGGTGTCCCAAAGTTCTGCTTTTACTTAAATGCACAGCTAAGTAGTAGCACTTCTAAGTAGAGAAAATATTCTATGCAATCTATTTTCAAGAGCCATTATATTCTGAAAAATGACTATTAAAATACCACCTTCTTATTCATCAAGTCTGCACTCAGTGTGTGTTCAATCTTGTCTGCTGGCATATGACTGCAATTTTACTGCCTTTTACTCCCACTTACCTGAGAGATACAGCAGAGAGAAGAGAATCTGAGCTGGGTGTTGGAACAGAAAGGCTCTCAGGCTTCCAAGAAGCTTCACCTGCTTAAGGGGACTGAAGATGACTCTTCTGTGCCAGACTGAACAATCCATAATTGGAGAAGCGTGTGCTAAAGTCATGGAGTGATTTCAGTAAGATCATCTTGTTCCAAATCCCTGACATGGACAGAGAATCTTCCATTAAATCAGCTTGCTCAGAGCCCCATAGAGCTTTCAATTCCAGAGATGGGGAGTCCACAGCCTCTTGGGCAACTTGTGCCCAGACCTCACCACCCTCACAGGAAAGAATTTCTTCCCAATATCCCATCCATCCCTGCCCTCTGCCAGTTTGAATTCATTCCCCCTTCTCCTGTCACTACATGTGAAAAATCCATCTCCAGCTCTCTCAGAGCCCCTTTAGGCCCTGGAAAGGGGGTCTACAGTCTTTTCTTCAGGCTGAACAGCCCCAGCTTTCTCAGCCTTTCCTCACAGGACAGGTGCCCCTCTGGTGCTGTACTTGTATAAGGGGAGAGCTAATTGTGTGCTCAGTCTTTGTCACTGACAGCAACACACGACTGCAAAGTCTTGCTTTGTTTTCAATCCCACCACTGAAGGTGTCTGCAGAGTGAAGTGGTTTGATCAGAAGCACAGAATTGCTCTGGAAGAGACAGAATCCCAGGATCCTGAGGCTGGAAAAGCCCTCGCAGCCCATGGAGTCCCAGCTGTGGCCGATGCCCACCTTGTCCCCAGCCCAGAGCCCTGAGTGCCACCTCCAGGTGACACCTGCAGGGATGGGCACTGCAAAGCTCCCTGGGCAGCCCCTGCCAAGGCCTGAGCTCCCTTTCCATGGGCAAATTCCTGCTGCTGTCCACCCTGAGCCTCCCCTGGCCCAGCCTGAGGCCGTTCCCTCTTATCCTGTCACTTGTCACCTGACCCTCACCAGGCTCCAAACTCCTTTCAGGAGGCACCACAGAGGTCTGGGGAAGGTATCTCCTCAGGCTGCTGTATTTTTTAGTCAAAATTTGATTAAAATCAAATCCAAAAAGATCAAAAAGAAAACACGGCTCTGCCTTGAACAGCATTCCACATTCCATCAGAGCAGAACTGCTCTGTTTGGTAGAATATATTTGAATTTTGACTGTGACTGCAAAAACTGAAGTTTCCCAGCACCTGAAATGGGTACAGTGAACTGAAACCTCTGCCTCTTGCTGGCTTTATACTCTATGCATTTTTAAAGAGAAGGAACAATTTCACACAAACTTTCTACAAAAGAAAAAAGTCCATGTTGAAGCTGAAATCAAAGATGTTGATTTCAAATGGAAAGCTTTTGTTTCAGAAAGATGTGTGCCTTTGAATCCTAGAAAACAGGAGAGGATCTGAACACAACCTTAATCACAGAGAATATGCTGTGATTATAGGCTTTGGTAGCAATAGATTTAACAAGCATAGCCTCAGATGCTGGATGATGGATGACTGGTCATCTCAGACATATCAGCTAATTTACCCAAGAAAAAATCTAAAGAGACAGTTTCCACAGCTGAACTCCCATTAGTGTGCCTTCTTACCTTTTAATTAAGGAGCTAATGGCTGTGGGTAGTTAATCAACAAAATACCTTTAAAGATCTAGGCCTGAGGGTCCTTGTTACAACCTAACCTTTGTTCCCATGCAAGAGGAATGAGTCAATGGCTCCAACAAAATCTTATCGCTGTCGTTGTCACAAAGATATCAAATATAATTTGAAAAATTGAGTCTTTTCTCAGGAGAGTTACAAGACATGACTTACTGTATAGTGTGAGTCATCTTCCATCTGAAAAAAATACAGCCCAAAACCAATCACCCAAATATATGTGTCAATTCTTCTGCTGGGCCAAAGAGTTTTGATGGATTTAGTTTGGAGCTGTGTCCTTAACTTGGGTGTAAAGAAAGCCACTCTCAGTTTAAGCCAAAGTCCCTAAACTTTTGAAAGGCTGAAGAATGTTCTGGGGTTTGAGTCCTTGACTGGCTCAGCTCTGCAGAAGCCAGGGGATGTGAAGATGTGGAGCATTCAGATGTTACCTGGCGCTTACCTGTGGCAGTTCCCTTCTTAATTAGAAGGTAAAAAGACATCATAATTACCACTTAACAATTTTCAATCTCTGTACAGGCAAAGGGATTAGCGTGATTTAGAAGATCCACAATTATAACTTGTGATGTGGAGAGATAAGGAAGTTTAAAGTATATTCATTCCCTTACTTTACTTCAGTGAGTTTGGGGAGGTGAAGGGCAAATTCTCTTCCCTAAATCCTTGTTCAGATAATGGATTTCGAAGGCTCCCAGCCTCAAAAGGGCTGAAGTAACATCCCTGTCAGTATCAACCTCTGGGAGGAGCTCAGGGATCCCATCCTTTTCTCCTACCCCAGCTGCAGAGAGCTGGTTTGGCCAAAAATGAGGCCCCATCCACCTTGCACCACCCAGCAGTACTGCTGGAATGGGGGAGCTGCTGGATTATTATTTTTCTTGGTCTCTGTAACAGCAAAAAGCTGAGGTTCAGAAGAGCTTATCTCCTATTTGTCTTTCATCTTTTAGACAGAGCAGAGCCCCCAAAGCAACCTCTGATCTTTGTGTCATAGCAGTTCCAAATTTTGCCAGATATTTTACAGGAAAAAAAATAATCAAGTTGAGCCATCCAAACCCTTTCTTTCCACTTACTCCAGAAACCTTTTTACTGCTGTGTTGACAGTAATTATACATAACATATTCCAGTAAAAGGAAGCTAAAGTCTCCAGGTCAAGTGATGCATAGTTAGTGACTGTCAAAAGAGGAAACAAGTGTGAACTCACTTCATCTCTGCTCTTCCCTCATGCAAATGCACGTTGGGATTCCTCACTTCCTCAGAGGATACAAAAATGCCTCTGCTGTGCAGGATGGGCAGGGATAGGGCATGGAACACAACAGAGCAGTTTGCTGGAGAGGAAAAACCCTTATCAATGTGAGGACTCACACGTAAGAAGGTCATTGAACAGCAGGAGTTGTCACTATTGCTAAATCCCTTCTTTAAAATATATTTATGGACTGATAAGTGAGTTTTGCAGTTCTCAACCTCAGCTTCTGGGGCCTTTTTTCCCTTGCATGCTTGGTTTTTTAACAGAACCAGTTAGGATTAATGTTACATACAGTGTTGGCTGGAGGTAGGAAGCATGAAACGGGCTTGATATTTTGAGATGCCCTATCTAGGTTTATTTTCTACATTCAGTTTATTCACAAAGTGGAATCTCTTCCACTTAGCAAGGTTAAGATATTTACTCACCATTCAGAAATTGAGCCAGTTAAGGGAAAGGTGAGCTCAGCACTTTTTAATTTCTGAGCTGTGAAGTGCAACAACAGACTGAGACACATTGGGCTGCCTTGTAGAAATACCCATTTAGCAATGGGCATAATCAGAGACCCAAAACCAGGCACTTTAGCACAGCCTGTTCTGTCCCACTGAGTTAAATCTCTCCTTTTAGCAATGGTTGGTTTGCTGAGAGGAGTGTGAGGCAAGGAAAGGAAAGGAGACATAAAGTATGCTACCAAAAAAAAAGATCCTGTTCGGCATCTAAGGACCTAAGATGAAGAATAGATGCAACTAATTTGGCAGAATCTTTTTTAATGATAGTCTTTGTGTTTTTTTAATGTTAAAAATGATAAAATGGAGGTGGAAATAAAAGCAACTCCCTGCTGACTGATGGAAAAGAATGACCCCTCACTTTTAACAGAAATAAATGTTTAGCTCCCTTTTCTTTGTCTTTCTTCTACAATGTCTGTGTTACCAATAATAACACCTCATTTAGCTATTTCCTATGGGCTTTGGTGACATTTCAGTTTAATGGTTGATGACTTTTCTGAGGCCCTTGCCCACCTTCTATCCTTGCTAGAAAGTGCTTTCTCCGAGCCAGTCTCTTTATTTGAGGTATTATTAAATGAAGGTTCTTGCAAAGGTCAGCACAACTCTAAAATAGATTCACGTTCACAAAAGAGAAGTGGTTCTCTGTCCTGGCTCACCGTGGTGCCATTTTATTCGCTTTTCCATGGTGGTATTTCCAAAGCACCATCAGAAGGTGAGCTTGGAAGGTCTGGGCTCTCGGGGATCTTTCTGCAGACCATGAAAAGAAAGTTTCCCCTGGGGTAATTTCAGGACATGACTGACCATCCTGATTTGTGCCCTGCCAGGGCATCTCCCACTCCCTCCCCCTCCCTCTCCTTTAACTTTCTACTCAGGTGAGGGAAAGAAAAGATCCCAAACCTATTTTTTGGGCATTGTGGCTACACCCCTAAGGGCTGACACAGAAACCTTTCTCCTAAAAGATGAAAATCTTCTATGGATGGCACTGGAGGAGGGTGGGAACAAGGCCAAGCTGTGGGATCCCCCAACTCCAACCTCCCAGGCTGCATGTCTGGCACTGTGCTGCTCCTACAGCTTTTTTCTACTGATATTACCTCTTTAAAATGCAAGTGAGGTCACGTGGAGCTTGTTTAACACTTGCTGCTGCACAGAAATTAAAAATAGCTGCACTTTGTTACCTGCAAAACACAGTGAGGTTTAATGCATTCTTGGGTAGCTGGTTTGTCCCTGAAGCACAAAGAGATCCAACATTTCCACCAGGATTTGGCCAGAACAAAAGTCCAGTCAGTGCTCCCTCAAATGACCAGAAATGAAATAATTTTGACTCAATTAGAAGCAGTTCAGGCCCTACAATGTCCTTGGCAGTGTGATGGAGCATTGGCTATGAGCCTAATGGACAAACCAGCTCTGATTTCAGCAATGAAAAACAGTAGTAGTCCTGGATTTACATTTCTTTTTTCATGCATTTTATTTGAATGAATAATAAGTAGGTTCATTTATATAAATTACTCGAAGGAGTTTGTGAAGGTCAGAGGAATCTAATCCCAGGTTCTCTTAAATATTTAGTTTATCTTCTCTTTGTATTTAAAGTTTCAGAAGCTGAAACTTTAATGACATTATGCAACTGTAAACAGATGAGTTCACCTGATATTGAAGAAGGCAAGGGTGTTAAATAACATAGCTCTTACCCAGGAAAGACCAAAAACCTGCTGGCTTATTTTACAGAGTACATTGCCATTTTGCTGAGCATGTATCTGCCTTGTTTCGTGTTTCAGAGCAATTAAATGGAATTCAAAACAATTCATAGAATCAAAGAATAATTTAGGTCAAAAAGGGATTTCTGGAGGTCATCAGGTTCCTCAGCTGAGTGCAAACAAGGAAACATGGTTCAAACACAATAAAAATTTCTGGACACAGTGTGCAAGAGACTCTGACCTAAACCTGGATTTTTTTTGTTTGTGTGTGTGCATTAATTTTGTCAATAACACATTGTGATGGTGTTGGGTGGCATTAGGCATGTGACTGCATTTTTATACAAATTCAGATGAGTAAAGATGGCTTTTGTATGAACTCAGTGTAGTTCCAGCCTCTAGCAGGAGATTTCAGCAGCCCTAACACACACTCACAGGGTTCCTGCTGCCATCTGGTCAGGAGTTATTCCTTGGCTGGAGAATTTTGGAGCTGCCTTGAATCACACCCAAATTTTTGGGAGGCAGAAAACCTTCACATCCAGGGCCTGAGGGCATGGTCCTGCCCTGTGCTGGACCTGTCTTACCCTGGAGCAAGGAAAACTCTGCCAGTCCTGTTCTAGCCAGTATGGGTGACACAGGATCTTAAATGACATCTGAGGCTTTATTCCTAATGGGATTTTCTGTTGTTGTTTGCTCTGGAGAGCTCATCTTGATGAGCACTGATCAGGGCAAAGACCGAGAAGTAGATGAATGCCCACTGTATACACATCCTCACTAATACCTCATTAAGCAGGATGGTTAATTACACTCTCAGGGCTGCATTTATAAACAATTTGCTTCTTATCTGCTTAGACCACATTTAAATCCAGGATGAAAAAGCAGTGACAAGTACTGTCACTAACCTGTGACAGGTTTCCCACTGTCACTAACTGTGTTTTCAGTGGGAAAAGGCTCATGATTAGTGTAAAACTGGGGGATTTGGCTCTCAGGAGAGCTGTGGGCAGAACAGGCCAGTATCTGGTCTCAGTCTTATTCAGAGTAGTGTCTCTCAAGAAAAGAGTTTCAAATGAAAGCTTTGGTTTGCAACAGCAGAGCAGCCACGAGAGGCAGCTCCTTGTTGCTGCTGAAATGTCTTCCCCTCTCTGTCCATGTTCTCCTTCCTCCCTCACTGCTGCAGTGCTCTGGACTGGGACCAAAACTGTTGCCAGAATATGTTTCTTGCTGCTTTCTATTAATGTCAAGCAAAGAAATGTGCAAGTACATAAACACCCCAGCAAAAGCCCATTTCCATATTAGATGTTTATTCCCTCTGTTCCATTATACACATTTCTAATTTAAAGGAGGACGTGAGTGATGCCTGGAGAACAAAGGAACCACTGTGTCCTTTTGAAGTTTTGTGTTATAAATTATCTTTGCCATAAGGTAAATTAAAATTGTACTGTTCCAGGACCTGAAGGGAGCTTACAAGAAAGATGGAGGGAGATTATTTACATGGCCCTGGAGTGACAGGACAAGGCGAAATGGCTTCAAAGTGACAGAGAGCAGGTTTAGATTGGATATTAGGAAAAAATCTTTCCCTGTGAGGCTGGGCAGGCCCTGGCACAGGGTGCCCAGAGCAGCTGGGGCTGTCCCTGGATCCCTGGCAGTGCCCAAGGCCAGGCTGGACATTGGGAGCTCCTGGGACAGTGGGAGGTGGCCCTGCCATGGCACTGGATGGGCTTTAAGGTCCCTTCCAACCCAAACCATTCTGTAACTCTGTGTTTCCATTTGGAATCACCATGCCCTGCACACTGAAATGCCACTTCTAACCCAGGGGCTGGAATCATTAATTGGCTAATGAAATTGAAAGCATTATAATAGATTTATTACTTAAATTGCTGATTATGCCAATTGACCTTTTACTTAGATCTTAAGGCCTTCATAAAATATTCTTGCTCCCTGACAGGGATAAAAAAAAAAAACAAAAATAAAACCAACAACCCTGTGCTATGAAATCTGTTCATTTGACAGCTGTGGTTGAGAAGCAGAGAACAGCAAATGGAGCAAACTGAGTTCAGTGAACTCTTACCTATGGAGTCTCCAGCACGGCATCAAGTCAGGCAGAGTGGGCTGAACACTCAGCTCTCCGCACCCACAGCAGGAAAAACAGCCCTGGCCTGGCACTTCCCTGGAAATTGTTGCAATGACACAATTACAGGCTGTTTAGCTGATGTTTTTCATTGCCTTGGTTGCTGACCCACCAGTGTGGCTGAAGGCAGTGTGTCCCTGGGAGGCAAACACAGAGCATGAGAGGCGCTGTGCCCTGTCACTCGCTCGCCCACAGTGAATTTCCATCATTGAGCAGCTACAAGAGGGCACAAAGGACACAGGTTCTGCCTGGCAAATCTTGCTCTGTGGCAGAATTAACAAACACAAGCCAAGGAGTGATTTAAATGTTGTAATGTGAGTAACCATAGCTTGTGGCTCTTCTTACAGTTTCCATTTCAAAGCACCATCAGTGCCTTCATAATCCTCTGACATGAATTTTAACCACCCCTGCCCTACCGAAAGGGATTAGCAGCTGGAATCAAGTAAACCAAGGCTTTGTAACTTATTATCTGTAAGCTGCTGAGTGTAGCAGTACAGCAAAAGAAAGAACAGCTCCCTGTTTTGGTGGTTGGTCTTCCCAATATACATTAGAAAGTCTTCATTAATTATTTCTGATTGGGTTCATTGAAATAATTGGATCGCATCTGCAGTGCAGGGCAGAATTTGTCAGCAGCCTGGCCAGTGAAGGAAAAGGATATAGATTTCCTTCCTTATTTTTTCTGCAGTGCCATGTGGCTGCTCACAGAGCTTTACAGCCAGCCCAGGCACCTGCTCTGAGGCATTTGGGTTCCTGATTAAATGAGTAGAGCTCTGAGTGTCGACAACAAATTGAGGGCAGAGGGGAAGAAAAGAAGCATCTGCAAAGAAGGGTGAGAAAGAAAACTTTCTGGAGGGAAATAAAACATTAGTGGCAGTAGTGCTGCATAGTCCAGCAGTGGTTTTGTCGCATCAGGAAAGGAGTTGCAGTGAAAAGGTTTCTGAACACTGAAATTTCTTTGGGTGTCTGCTTAGGGGCAGCAGCATGGGGTGACAGGGCTGAGTGGCCTCTGCATGGATACACACAGGTGGCTCAGTGAACACACAGTGATGAAGGCAAAAGGCTCATTTCCCTCTTCCCTGTACGACCACAGTGTCCCCTGTTATGGGGCAGAGGGAGATTTGCCCCCTCCAAAAAAAATAAAAACAAAACAAGCCCAGCCTGTCCCTCTGGGTGAAGGATGTTCCCACCTGTGCCCTGCGAGTGATGCTGTGGCTGTTTGAGAAGGAGCCCCTGTGCCAGGGACACCAAGGACCACAAAGAGAATCCCACAGAACAGCACTGAGGCTGGAGAAAGCATCTAAGATCAGAGTCCAGCCTTTGCCTGAACTCTGTCATCTCAGCCTGACCACAGCACTGAGTGCCATGTCCAGTCATTTCCAGAACACCTCCAGGGATGGTGATTTCCCTTCCCTGGGCAGCCCATTTCAATGCTTGCCACCCTTTCCATGAAGAAACTCTTCCTGATGTCCAGCCTGAACCTCCCCTGGCACAACCTGAGGTCATTTCCTGGTGTCTGGGAGAAGGGACCAGCCCCAAATTGCTACAGCCTCCCAAATTGCTGACATCCTGTCAGGGAGTTGTAGAGGGTGATGCTGTGCCTCACTGCCTGGTGGAAGGATTTCACTTAAATCTGGAAGTAATTCTGTCCCAGAATGGATGGGGGCTACTCCTCATAATGTGCAACCAGTGGAAGCTACAGAAGGTGCCTTAACCACTTTGTGTTGTCTGTAAAAATAACTTTTAAATCTGTCCCCAAAACAACCTTTCTTACAACCTGAGGAATTCCTACATCCCTTTGCCAGGAAACAGCTCTTTCCTGCAGCTCACCAAGGGTCTGGCAGCAGCACACAGGGTCCAGCAGAGAAGCCCAGGTGAGCACCCAGGTCCAGAGGGACGGGCAGGTGCAAGGTGCAGGCAGCCCAGGAGGGGCTGGGCAGGGCACAGGGAATCCAGGCTCCCTGCCAGGGACTGAGCAGAAGCCCTGGCTGAGGATTCTCACTGCTCTCTCTCCCAGCTCAGCTGCTCTCACAGCACTGAGGGAAGGTTACACAGCATCACCTCCAACACTGGCAGCAAACCTTGGATGTGCAGGGTGGAATTCCCTGCAGAGGAGGATTACAGGGAAAGGTGGAATTCCCAGGGCCCTGAGAAGCTGCACTGAATGCTCTCAAAATTGCATTTACAGCAGCTAAGTCATTTCAGGAGGTCCCCCAAGACCTCAGCTCTCAGGTATCAGCTCAGAACAGTGGAAATGTGTGTGTGTACCACAGCCACCTTGCACCTCTCAATGTTCCATCCTCATTAGTACCTGCCTCTTGTAAACACATTTAATACACTCAGCTAAACTTTAAACGTAATGAAAAGAAGTAAAATATGAAAGCCTTGGAAAGAATACATTTATTTGTAACTCTGGATGGTCTTGTTGCATAAGAGAGGTAATTCAGTTTTAAAAATAGACTCAACCCCACTGAGATCAGCAAAGGTTTTGCATGAGCAAAGGGAACAGAATTTTGACTTGTTATTTAATACAAAGTTCTAAAATGTCTTCAAATCTGGTTGCACAACAGAATATAGAATGTCACAATTCTTTTCAGGATCTCTAGGGAAAGGCAATCATGGAATCATTGAACAGTTTGGAATGGACCTTAAAGATCACATCTTTCCACACCCTGCCATGGCAGGGACACCTCCCACTGTCCCAGCTGCTCCCAATGTCCAGCCTGGCCTTGGGCACTGCCAGGGATCCAGGGGCAGCCCCAGCTGCTCTGGCAATTCCATCCCAGCCCCTGCCCACCCTGCCAGGGAAGGGTAAACAATCAATAATTATTATTAGTAGCAAGCAGCATCACAGAATCCATGATGTAACCACCATGTATCATTTTAGGGAGAAGTGGTAGATTTTCTTTTAATCTGTCTTTTTAATTAATTCCATTTCATTTTAATTAAATTTTTTATTTCAATTTTAAATTAATCTTTTAACAGTTTCAACTGTTCTCCCAAGTTCTTTGCTGCCTTCCACCCAGCCCAGCAGTGTGAGCGCTCCTGGTGTGCAGCACTCCCAAATCAGTCACTCTGTGTTTGTCCCCTGCTCTGGCAATGGATAAAAGGAGTAGGGGAAGGTAAATGTTCCTGTGCCAGCTCAGATGCCTCTCCAGTGAATTTTGATGGCTTGGCACAGGCACTGCTTCCCTCTTTTAGTTTTCATTTTGCAAAGGGAGACGGGGAAGCAGTGATCAAATTTAAAGTGTTTTCTGAGCTCAGGCAGCATCAGAGGGCTTGGCTTGACTTTAAATCTTCATGAGGATGTTTTTAGAGGATCAAGGAATCAAACTTGTAAATTTGCAAGGTGAAGATCACCACAAAAATTGGGGCTCAATTTGCTGGCATTTTAACAGAACAGTCTCTGTTTCAGAATCTCAGATCACAAAATGGTTTGGGTTACAAAGGACCTTAAGGATCACCCCATTCCATCCCCTGCCATGGCAGGGACACCTTCCACTATCCCAGACTGCTCCAAGCCCCATCCAACCCGGCCTTGGGCACTTCCAGGGATCCAGGGGCAGCCACAGCTGCTCTGGGTACCCTGTGCCCATGTTTTGCATGGTCTGAACGTGTCTAACTGCTTTATACTGGAAAACATCACAACATAATGCTAATTTTCAAGCAGGAATTGTTTCCCCAGCACAATTCCCATGTGGATCAGCAGCTGTCAGGAAGATCAGGCTTCTCCATAGGTGCTGCAACACCCAAGAGGCAAACCCAAAGGGAGCAGTGTTCTTCAAGGGGCTGTCTGTCAATAGGGTGACACCTAAATGAAACCCTGTGGCATGGAATAATCCCAGCATCTGGCAGATTGTAGCCCCACGTGAATCCTTGCTCTGCTGGGAAAGGAAAATCCATCCTGGCAGCCTCTCTGAAGAGTTCCAGCTGTGGGGCAGCAGATCTGAGCCACGAGCCTCCCTCATCCTCACACTGTGAAATGGGTGTTGGTCTCAGTGGAGAGAGGCAGGCTGCAGGAAAGCACAGCCCAGGTAAGAGCTGAGCCCACAGTACCAGGATCTGATGGGAAGGGCACTGGGATTCAGGGAATCAGCAGCACAGATGATCTGATCCAAGCTCAGAGCAGTCTCTGGTCCCATTTGATGGGAAGCTAATGAGTGGGAGGCAGGGCTGAGATGCATCTGGTTGACTTCTCTAATAAAAAACCTCTCAGTATTGTTTTCCCTTGATTTTGGCATTATTCCCACAAAACAAAAACAAACAGAATTTTGCTGGAACATGATTTTTTTTAAAAAAAAAGCACTTGGTGTCAGCCTCATTTGAGGGAGTGATGATAGCACAGGAGAAAATAAACAATATATATAACATCTGTGTGACACGAGCTCTGCTATCAGAGCTAATGCCAAATGATGCTGGGAGCTCCCAAACATTGATTCTCTGAGCTGGAAAGGAGTTGCAATATTCCTTTGAGCCTGCAAATATGCATCACTTAAATAACTATCTGTGCCAATCTAACATAAATAATCCACAGGATTATTCCCATTATTTCCAGGATAACAACCTGCACCTCCTAAAGAACAGAGAGCAGGGTGAGGAATGGGTAAGAGAAAACAGAATTCTTCAGGGCAGAAATCTCACACAGAGCTCCAAACTGCAGCAATGTTGAACATTCCTGACAAATTCCACCTTCACAACAACGTGAAGAACTTTCTTGCTGGCTGAGGAGGTTTGGTGCAGACATATTAATGCAGACCTGGTTTGGCTTCCATTTCTTTCTCTTTTTTTTACCCACCAGTAGCTCAGGAAGGTCAGCTGAGGTGTGCACAGAGTCCTCCTGAAGTCCTGGAATATGGGATAATGGGAATCCACAGCCACCAGTGTGTGTTTCATTGGATTGACTGGTATTGCTGGAAATATCAGGCAAACGTTCAGGTATGCAAGCCCTTATTCAGGTTTGAAATAGAAGCAGCAATTTTCAGAGCTAAATACAAGCTGAGAACAAACGCTCAGATGTTAATTAGGTATGTATCAATTAGGCCTTTGTTTAAAGGAAATGTATTTGGGAGCTGCGGGGAAGAAAGGATGGGGAAGAGGGCGGAAAATGAGAGACAGAGAAAGTTCAAGTTAAATGAAGCTGCTTGTCACCTGGGGGGAGGAAGAGGCAGGTAGTTTATAGCCTGGGGAACAAGAGTCAATCGTGGTGAGTGGGAGGAGAGTAATCATAAAAGTCACATCTGCCGAGTGCATGCTCCTCCAGAGCGAGTGGCTCTGTGAATTTCAATGCTCAGCCTCATCTTTAGGAGGGGTTTTGGAGGCTGGTGGGAAGAAAAGCACTGAGATGCCAAAGGTGTTTGGGGAGCTGTGCTCTCCCCTTGGCAGCTGAGGCTGCTTGGGTTTTATTATAGCTTGAAAATACGAGCCCACTTTGGTCTATCCTGATTGCTTAATTTTACTTACACAGTTACCATGAGGCCACTGGATTAATTTTATGGCAGTGTTGGGAATGTGGGTGTGGGATTTAGAGAAACTCCCAGGGAGGGAGAGTTGGGGGTGGGCCTCATTTCCACACTTTAGATGGGGAAGATCTGTATGGGTGGAGAGTGAGGGATGAGAAAATGAGTTCTCTCTGACACTTGAAGGAGACCATATTCCAGTTTTCCATGACTTCCTGCTGGGGAATTTGGTAGGAAGCTGTGTTTTTCCTGCCTCGTGCAGGATCATTCTGAGGAAAGGGATGGTGAGCCCTGAAACCAAAGAGCTATTCTCATGTGTCACTGGGAGGCCCAAATCCTCAAAAATGCTGCATCTTAGGTTAGCAGCACCATACAGCGTACATTCTACCAAATAAATACTGAAAATAGAGGCTCTGCTCAATCAGATCAGTACGAAACCAAATGTTCAGTCAATATTGTGAGTACTCTTCAGTAAGAGTTCATCTGTTGATTCCACTCAGCCCACACAAACCTGAGGTGCATTTTGTTGAGACAAGAAGCCTCCCCACGAAGCCAAGTGTTATTTTTAAGTGGCTTTGTATTAAAGGTAGCCTGGATTTTCTGTGAAGTACAAAGTGAGACAAGTTTAGGAAACCTTACTACGGCATGAAATACTGTTTATCTTCAATGCATTCCTTCCCCATGTATACAAGCACGGAATTCAAATTAGAAAATTTTGTAAGGAAACATGGAAGGGTTTTATATTATCAAACTGTGCACAGTTTGTGAGCTGTAAAAAGCTGGATACTTCTAGATTACTAAAATGTCCCTCAAGTCATAATTATAAATCAATATGCATGCGTACAAAAGATTGGTGTCTCCATAAAGTGCCTGAAATTCAATATTTTTAGTCTACTGTGCCTTCTGAAAGTGCCTGCATATTTTATATTCCCTGTGAGCTGAAAATTGTCTCTGTATTTTATGTATTGTTATTTGTGGAGCTCTATTTGCAAACATAAGTAACAGCTAGTACTGGAGATGATATACAGGCTGTACAACATGCCCAAAGAAAACAAATCTGGAAGGAAATAAATGCCCCCAACCATAAATCCCAAGGACACAGTGGGAATTTTTTAACCTCGTGGCAACGCTGTTAGGAGAGTTCCACAGCTGTGTGGGATGCATTCTTTTAGCTGGAAAAGGGAAAAGCTGGGAGGGAAAGAGCTCCAGACTCTGGTTAATGTGCACATTTCCATGGCTGTGGTACCTGTGCAAAAAGCTTTATTTGTTTTGGTCGGTGAGAGGAGCAGCCAGGGGGATTTAACTCCTCCTGCTGCTGTGGGATGTTCAGGGGATCCTGCTGGTCCCTGAGGTGAGCATGGCACCGTGGAGAGCTTTTCCAGCTGCCAGGCAGGATGCACAGCTGGAGGGTGACCTGTGTGGGCTGGCCCTGATGTCTGACTGGGACAGCTTGGAGCTGGCAGCAGGGAAGGGGCTCCCACGTGGTTCCCAGGTTTGGGGCCTCACTTAGAATCCTAAAATGGTTTGGGTTGGAAGTGACCTTAAATCCCACCCAGAGCCAGCCCTGCCATGGCAGGGCCACCTCCCACTGTCCCAGGAGCTCCCAATGTCCAGCCTGGCCTTGGGCACTGCCAGGGATCCAGGGGCAGCCCCAGCTGCTCTGGCAATTCCATCCCAGCCCCTGCCCACCCTGCCAGGGAACAATTCCTGCCCAAGATCCCATCCAGCCCTGCCTCTGGCAGTTTGAAGCCATCATCCTTCGCTACAATTCCTGATGAAGCATCCCTTCCCAGATTCCTTGTAGCCCTTCTTCAGGTACTGGAAGGCTGCTGTGAAATCTCCAACCTTCTCAGACTGTTCATTCCTGAGGAATGCCAGGAAGTGCTTTGGCCCAGCCACAGCCTGCAAAACAATTTTGGGAGCACTGCTGGTGTCCTCCAAAGAGCCTCGAGCACCAGGAATCACAGCCTGGGAATCTCACTGGGGACTCCCCAGCACAGAAATATCTTTGTTGCTGGCACAGTCTCAAGTTTGTGTCCTCTGGCCCAAAGCATCAACAGAGCAATGTGTTTGATTAATGTGGAAGGAGTCAGATTAAGTGGAGAAAAGATTTTCTTCAGTTCTAGGTTGGCTGCTTTGCTATGACACCACATAATATCGAAGCTAAGCTTGAAAACAAGAGCCTGGAGATGAACAAAGGAGTACAGCTTGATCCCTTTGCAAAATATATCCCAATGAATCAACACTTTCTACTGGGAAACCACTGTCTCCATACAGTTTACAGATTATTGTAACTTTTCTGACAACCAGGAGGCCTTGTTAACAATGCACATGAACAGAAAGCCAAAACTCCCTGGGTTTTACCCCCTCAAGTCAGGCTGGTGTTACCCTGGGCCTTCCTCTCTCATGCAATGGACAATCCTTTAATAAAGTGAATTTTTCTTTGTCTTTAGGTTGTGTTCAGCTACAGAGGTAACAAGAGATGTCAGCAATAGGAATCCTTGTCTCAGAATAAGGTAGATGTATTTCAACATGAGTGTTTAATTCAAAATAAGGATATTTCCAAGGACAATTTCAATATGCCACAATGTAAATTGCTTATATTTTTGTCTGTGTAACATTTTAAGATTGATTTCAAAGCTCCTCCTTAGGCAAACAAGATGGAAAGGCAGTAGATGGTCAGAATTTGAAACAGCTTTGTGTACAAAGAGCACATGGCAGACCCCGCACTTGTTCTGGCTGAAAACGCCACCAGCAGCACAAAATCTGGCTCAAGTTAAGGAGGTACCAAATGCTAAACGTGCAAAACAACTTCTTCTTCCTGAGTTCAGGTTTCAGATTCCTCAGTTTTGCTGCACAGAGTGTCACTGGAAGGGGTGCTAAGCAGGGGCTTCATTCAAGAGCACCTGCGTCGGTTCGTACCGAAGATTAACATGAGACACACTGAATAATTCAGAATTCTTGGAGTGGGAAGAAAGAAAAGTACACTGAAAATAACTTGTTTTTCTGGAAGAAGTTTGCCTTTTTGTAAAAGAAAAAAAAAATAAAATAATAAGCTCCAACTTTTTTATTGTGAAATACAGAATTTCAGACAAAACATTTCATCAATTTTAGATATGGTCCATGTGCTGGATCTGCTCTGCTGAGAAGCTGCTTTGTTAAAGTGCATTTCCCATGGTCATTATCAACTCTATCCCTGAGGAAAAAACACTGTTCAAACTGAATTCCAGAAGCCACCATTGCTGTGACACAGCTCAGCCCACAAGTAGAACAGAGACGTAAAACATTCAAGCAACAACTCTTCAAAGTCAAGAGTTTCAAATCTACATTTTGCAGCTTAAGATATTTGAATTTCAATTTTTTTAAAAAAGGATTTTTTTGGCACATGGGTGATTGGGTTTTATTTTGAAATGGAATTTTAAGGCAAATACTTCTTATAAAATAATGTATTGAAATGGAGAAATGTCATTCCTGATCCAAAGATAGCTTTGCTAGAAATTTTGAAGCAGCCCTCATGAAAACTTCCCTTGATTTCATTACAGAATAGGAATGGAAAAATGTTGTTGATCTGAATGCTCAAGATGATAAAATGTGCATAAAATGTGTTTAAAAGCATAGATATTGTGCTAACAATTATTATTATTATTATTAACCAGTTTTTCTGAAATAATAAATATCTTCCATTTCCAGTCCTTGATTTTGCTGTAACATAACACTCCTGTCTGACAGGAGTTTTGCTGATTTCCTTGGGACCCAAAACACAGATTCTTCTTCCACAGTTCCATCAAACTCACAGTCCTGGCAATTAGGGCAGTCTATTTATGTCATTTGTGTCCATTATTTTGCTGCAATATCATGTGCTGCGCTGCAATTTTGATTCATTGCATGAGGAAAGAAAAAAAAACCAAAATAAAAATAACTTAGAACTAAAATTGAGAGAACTGGTTTTAACTTTTCTCCGTTGCATGAAGGCATCCAAATGTGTGAAAAAACAACTTCTTGGAGAAGCAGATCCTACACGAGTGTCACGTTCCTAATTTTCTTTGGGCTGATCAGATAATCCGTACGTCTTTGAGGTCGCACCTAGGGGAGAGCGAAAGCAGATACAGAACTAAAAGAGATCCCAGAAAAGCAGTCCCACAACGGGTCTCAGGAGGTTACCTGCCAACCCCTCACCTCTGAGCATTACAGCAAAATGAAATCCATCATCAGCAACCCACTCAAAATCCAAACACAAAGGAAAGCACGAGGAGCAGAACGGAACAAAAGCTTCACGTGCAACACGCTGCTGGCAGTTCTGGGAATTCATTATCTGATCTTATGCTGCCTGAGAACTTCTTGTGGCCTCTGCTGCCTGCGTGCTTTTAAGCAAAAGGTGTTTCTACTCTGGTTCTCCTAAAGGGAATACATGTTAAGCTGTAAAAAATCTGGACATTTGTTTTCCAAATCCATTCGAAATCACAGCACACCAGCATTTCACGGGGCTGGAAGATCACTCCCAGCATCTCGGTGTTTATCCAAGCCAGGCTTTTTTTAAACTTCCCAAGACTGCCAGGATTCCACTACCACTGTCTGCAGCCTGTTCTCAAACTGGTCCCAGTGGGATCAGAGCAGGACAAATGCTCAGCAGAGCCTTGGAAAGCTTTTCCTCATCTGAAACAAGTGCAGGTGCATCTCCAGTCCTAATTACTTCTGTGCTTTTACAAAGTATCATTGGAGAGGAAAAAATTGCTCTCAAATGCATCCAAGTAACATGAACTTTACATTTTTAAATGTAGTAGCAACATCTCCTCCCTGCAATTCCTCACCTGGTCTCAAGCCCTTGGAAATTAATGGAAATTTCACTGTTTTTCTCAGTGAAATGTTTTATCAAGGCAAATTTGGTTCTTTTAACTACTGACCAGTTTTCCTGAGGTTTGTTTCTGGAGCATTATTAATCATGCACAGCCTGTATTGCTCTGGTATTCTTCCAGTATTAAACATCTTCAATAATGCATTTGGTACATATACATTATTGAATAACACATGGAGGCAAATGTTAGATAACAAATGTGGACAACATGTCTCTGGTATTTAATGAGCCCCAGCACCACTGTGGGATAAATTTAACTATCCTAGAAGCATTTCACAAGACAGCTGCCTTCTGTTTTAAACACAACTCTCTTTTTCCACCCTCCCATCCCTTCTTGTTGCTAGAACATGCTGCTGTTCTCTAAATTTACCCTTCTTTACTGTTTATTTTTGCAGAGAGGAGAGGTACTTTAGGAAGTAACAGCATTGCCTGGCTCTGCTCAAGGACATTTTCCGAGCTCCCTCTGCTGCATTTAATTTCTTGCCCAAAGACCTCAGTGGTGCTGAGCAGAGAAGCTCTCTGCTACCTCTCCCACCAAAATAACAAATTTTCAAATAGAATGGGGAAAAAAAAAAGTCTGAAAAAATGCCAAAGGCCAAGTTTTATGTTTGTGGAAAGAAATATTCCCAGATATTGTGGTCTGTGCTACTGAGCCAGCAGCATAATGAGTAACCAGAAAGTTTGAGAGGGGACCCAAGAACACCCTGTCTCTAAAATTCACTGAAATAGGTCGTGTTTTGAATCCCATGTTTAGCAAAATACTGAAGTGAGAATATTTCAGAGAACTTGCTGCAGAAGAATATTCTAGTGCACCAGATTTGCTAAAGGGAAAAAAAGACATTACTCAGAAAGTTCATCCAGCAGTGCTGTGGGAAGAGGAAGTTTTGGGGTGATTTGGAGGTAATGCTACAGGAGATTTAGGGAGGAGATTGTGTCCCTGTGCCCTGCTCAGAGACCCCACCTGCAGAGCTGTCCCCAGCCCTGGGACCAGCCCAGGGAGCAGCTGGAGCTGCTGGAGAGAGCCCAGAGGAGGCTCCAGGATGAGCAGAGGGATGGAGCAGCTCTGCTGGCAGCAAAGGCTGGCCCAGCTGCCATTGTTCAGCCTGGCCAGGAGAAGCTTTGGGCTGAGCTCAGGGTGGCCTTGCAGGGCCTGAAGGAGCCCCAGGAAAGCTGGAGAGAGACAATTGCCAAGGGCTGCAGGGCCAGGAGCCAGGGAATGGCTGCCAGGGGCAGAGGGCAGGGCTGGATCTTGGGATGTTGGGCAGGAATTGTTCCCTGGCAGGGTGGGCAGGGGCTGGGATGGAATTGCCAGAGCAGCTGGGGCTGCCCCTGGATCCCTGGCAGTGCCCAAGGCCAGGCTGGACATTGGGAGCAGCTGGGACAGTGGGAGGTGTCCCTGCCATGGCTGGGGTGGCACTGGATGATCTTTAAGGTCCCTTCCCACCCAAAGCATTCTGAGATTCTCTGCTTTAGGTTTGTGAATGACTCTGAACAGCAGAGAGCTGGAAGATGAGCAGCAGCTGGATCCTGTGACAGCACTGGGGAAAGGGTAACCCCATCAAGCCTCTTTTTCTTTAAAAAAATCCCATCTCCAGGAATGATCCATCCCTGTCTGGCATGGCATTTCTCCTCACCACCAAAGCAGGAACTGAGCAGTTTTCTCTCAGGGTGGGGGTGACATCCATGAGGGTTCACCCTTGCCCTGCTGCATCTCTCAAAGTTATTTGCTTTAGAGTTACTTCTATTTCATGCTTACTGTGCTCTGGTATCAATTAATGAATAATTTAATGAATTTCAATCAACTCATGCTGTGTGCTGGCCCTGTTTCTGGGAAGAGTTCTCTGAAGCAGCAGAGCCTTCCTGAGGTGCACTTCACTGCAATGAAGGCTGCTGGTCACTGACCTAAAACTCATCTTCTGAATGCAATGGAAGATCTCATACAACACACTATAAATATCAATGCAGAGGAGCAGGACCACAACGATATAGGATCACTTCATATTTATACCCTGAGCTGCTGGAGCCCCTGCTTGGTTTAGATTTCAAAATTGTTTCCTCTTTAGATTAATCCAGTGCTCTACTGGTCCTGCCAGTCCTAGTCTGAGGAAAAATAGCTTCATAATTCATTACACCCTACAAATTGAAGGGAAAAACCTCATCTCCAGTGGCTTGCTGCACAGCAAAACATCACAGGAGAGAGTTTCTGAGGTAGAATCTCCATCAGGAAGGAGGCACTGACATCAGCATTTCTTTTACACAGTTTTAAATCTCTTTGTACTGTCAGCTTGGCATCCAGTTAACCATGGATATCTGACAGTCACATGCTTCAAAGCCTGCCTGTTGATTTATCATCTGCCTTGGGTGCCTTTTCACAGGGATTACTATAAAAGGATTATAATACTGGGAAAAGCTTCACATAGTTTGTTGGTTTGGGAAAACAGCTGCAGCACAGATCTTTTCATCTCTTCCAGCTCTTCAGCCAGACAAAAAGGGAGCTAGCAATACATGGATGAATCTGAAGGTAAACTGAGTGTGTATCAGCTGGTTTCAGGGTTGAATCCTTCCCTGGTGTTTTGAATACTGATGATCCTCTGTCAATGAGAGAAGGATTTCTGCTCTTGCAAGCATGTTTCAGTCAGTTCTGTACCCCATGTGATATCAGTGATGTGAATGGTGAGCACACATCTGGCCCTGGGAAACAGGAATCTGATCTCAACACCGAGGTGGGAGATGGCAGCTCCTCAGACTGTGATAAACTGAAGGCTTGGTATTACCCAGCCAAAAAAAAATCATATCTAACTGCATTAGAACAAACTGCTGACATTAATGGGGTAGGAGTGCTCCCAAATGTGTCTGCATGCATCACACACTGGGCTAACAAAAACAGAACAAAAAATCAGGGGGGCACAGATTTCTGGTTCTGAAGGTTATTTCTCCTCCTGCCCTTAATTTTCAATTTTGATTCTAAACTCACTTCATTTACAGGAAAACATCCACCCCATATATTCTGGATACCCTCAAAATAACTCAGATACACTCTTACTTCAAGTAACAGACCAGTTCCATCCTGTCAACTGTTTGGACACTCAGCACATTTCCCTGCCCATCAATACAGCCTGGAAACTGCCCTTGTTTCTTCATGGGTTAGTCCCACCCATATACCTTCACTCCTCCCCTTCTCCCACAGACATCTGGGGGAAAAACCTGTAAACTGCAACTGCCAATTCTCCATCTGTATTATCAATATTTATTCCTCTCTTAATCAAGATATGCTAACCAATGGATATCATAACATGACATATCTGCAGCCCATTTCATCAGTGGGAGGAAAATAGTTTGCTTTCATTGATTTATTTTTCTATTTATTGACCTTTTAATTCCATTTTGATAGCTTAATTTTTCTTTCCAACAACCTTCAGAGTCGGAGCAGTTCTACACAGGGCAATAAATGGAGCTGCAATTCATCATTCATTTCCTTGTCGGTATAAAACCACAACCACAACTAAATAATATTTCCAGTTTATAGAGTGTCATTTGGAGTAGTTAAGAAAAAAAAATAGATCCTTCCCCATTAAGGGAGCCATGACTCACTCTGGATTGGAAAGGAGGAATGAGGCTGTGGAAGCTTCCTGGAGCTGTGCTGAAGTCAGAGCAGGGATGAATCCGGCCCATTGGAAATGAGCATTTCACACCCTCATATGGAATGGGCTCCTGGTTTACCACAGAAATGTTTATGGCATATTAAATGAGCTAATTATGAAGCTCATTTAGGAGGTTGTACAATCCTGCAAGTTGCTCAGTCCTTGGAGCTCCTTCTGTGGGAACTTGGAAAACAGAGTTCCTTGGAGGTGGCTGGGCAGAGCTGGCCCTGTGGCCCTTGTTCAGGCACAACTGTCTGTGGGGCTGCCCCAAAATCTGCAAAATCCCAGGCAGGGGATCCCCCTCACTGCTCTTGGCTTTTGGAAGGAGCACTGTGGGTCAGGGAATGAGGAACTCTTCCCTGAGTGGGATGTTGGTCCCTAAAACCCATTTTAGCAGCTCAGCCCTGGTACTGGGAGCAAGGATCACACTCTCCCATCCCTGACAGGATGCAATTAAACACAAACCTGCACCTCTGCTCTCAGTTTGACCTTTTCTCAGTTAATATCACCACAATGAAGACCTTCCAGCACCTCTGACTGATGCTTCTGGCCTCCTCTTCCAGTGGCTGGTAATTTTTTCCTCAGCTCAATAATTTGCTTCGTTACTCATCATTTTTTAAACATCTCGCACACCTTTGATTTTCCTCCTTCGTTCTTTGCCAAACCTTTTGTTCAGGTTGTGAATTGATCAGTGCAATTTCTGGGCAGCATTTATCTTCTGTGGACATTTTGCATTACTTTCTGATTCAAAGAGTTTGAATGGCCAAAAGCTGAGCTCGATGTTTTTCTGTTGGCACCCCTTGTGACACACACCAGGGATTTCAGGTTTGTACCCAGCTGGGTCTATGGGTAACAAAACCTGATGAAGCAAAACCTGTGAAGTCTCCTTCAATCTCCCAAATTGTTTAAAATTGTAATTTTCTTACATATGGAAGGGAAGGGATCAAATTTGAAGCCATTACCCTCAGAGACATAGGAATAGATACGGTTTTACATCTTCAATCTGCAATTTTTCCATCAGTAGATGGACTTCCTGCTCCTCAGGGAGGCCTTGGATTTTCCTTCCTTCTTCATGACCTCTAAATAAGCACTGCAAGGACTTTTGCTCATTTTCCCTGATTATCCAGGGAGAGAGAAGTAATTTGCTGGAGTCCACCCCTTCCTGACCTCCTTCACTATGGAATAAATTCTCAGGATAATTTTTTCTTCCTCCTGTTTGTTTGGGGCTTTTTATCCCCTATTTCTCACTAAAAGGTGCTGGAGAAAGACGAAAAGTCTTTGGGAATGTTTCCAGTACTCAAGCAGGGAAAGCCAACTGAGAATCACAACTTTCTGCATTTAGAAGATGGCAGGAAGGCAGGTGGTTTCTGAACAAATTGATTCAGCACTAGCCAGCAAACAGCCATGAGTTAACATCTGATTTCTCCTACTTGACAAGAAATATAATGAAAGAGCACTTCAATAGTTGTTAGGCAATATATTGGCATCAGTGGTGATTGAACTTTAGTGGAATATATCCAGGAACACCTTTTGAGAGAAAACCTGCATTATGCAGCTAACAGGGAAGGTTATGAATGTAAAAGGAAAATGCTTTTTGTCTGGGAAATTTTTTACTCTGTATTTACTGCAAGGAAATTAAATAATGGACTGCAAATCCACAATTTAGGGTAAACCAGCAGCTTTTTATGAGCTCCTGCATACACAAGATGGGGCCATCACAACATACTGAGAAGCCCTGTTCAAACTGAGAAATAGTTTGTCTTCATCAAGCCATTTTTAGATTGCTAAATATTCCTCTAACATATGGAAAATAGTTATAAATAATTTTCACCTCTTGGTTCTCTCTGGGTGTTTTTCAAGAATGTGTGTGCAGCTATTGATGCAGGTAACAGAGTTTTTATATTGTCCAGGGACAACTGCTTTAAAATCATAAATATTTCAATTTTATGCTGTGTTCCTGTGATGGATTCAAAGTTCCCCTGACCACCTGAACTCCTAGGCCATGTAACCCAGGATTTCATGTGGAGGCTGCACCTTCCATGTCTCAGACTGAATGAGGACAGTGAACCCAGTCTCCTTATGGTCCCCACTCACAACATTATTGTTTCCACAGTGGATGGAGCTGCCTGAGAACACCCAAATTCGCTGCCTTTCAGATGTCACTAAATGCTCTAGTGCCACTGCAGTGCCCAACCAGTGCCCCTGAAGCATCAGTGAGCACCTGGGAAATGGCCCAAATGAATCCCAGAACCACCAAATCCCAGAGTCATCAAGGTTGGCAGAGACCTCCCGGATCATCCAGTCCCATCATCATCCCAACACCACCACCATCACCCCTAAACCATGTCCCCAGCTGCCACATCCAGATGCCTCCTGGAGTCAATATCCTGCCCTGAAATGTGTCCAGGGTGCTCAGCACAACCTTTCCTGGTTGTCAGAGCAGACACCACGTGTGTGGAAGCACAGCCAGTGCCCCATAATCCTGTTCACAAGCCTTCCAAACTCTGTCTGAAAGTGTTGCTGGGGGTAATAGATCCAACAATGATTCCTCCACTGTTCTGTGCAGACTTTTCAGCTTTGCTTTAAAAGCATTTTGTTTGACAAGTAATTCATGTCAACCATCATAACTGCCAGGCACAAATGCATCAGTGTCATTGCTGTTATTTTTTACTGGTATTATGTGATCATTGTTTTAATTGTTGATTGAGTGCTTCCTAAATTTCATTGTGTGCCAAAATAAGTTGACACACTCTGCTATGATTTATGTGCAGTGTCATCCCCAAGACAGATTTCTGCATTGTACATGTTGAAGCAGCTCCTCAGAAATAAATGAGTTATCACTGTGTGAGGAGTGAACTCAGTACCACATCACTGCCACTTTCTCGAGAGAATATTGGCAAAAACCATCCCGGAGGTGCTAAATGGATTTTACAGAAATATGGCATAAATTAAGATTCACATTTCTCTTGTGCTGAAAGCTGAGGCAGAGCAGCACCAGCCTTCAGAACGAGGCCACTGAGAATGGAACCAGTGGAGGAATAAACACTGAGCTCTTCTTTTTACATTTTATCCGCATGGAAAAGGGACAAAGCTCTGGGGGCACTGGGTGTTGAGTGTCTGCTTTCCCTCCCAGCTCTTACTGCTGAGATACCAAAGGTTTCAACATCAACGTAAAGTTCCTGATTGAAGCAACTTCTAGAATATTGGAAAACACAGTCAAGAAATTACCCAGAGAAAATATACATTTATTTACTCTCTCTACACTGGATTTTGTTTGCAAAGGAACCTCAAACCTCACCTTCACGGTGCCTCTATCTTATATCCACATCTCCTTCAAATCTGAAGGAAACCAGTCATGAATGTTGAAGGGACATTCCACTTACCCAATTACAGATGTAATTGACTTCTAATTGTCTACCTCCCCCCAGAATCTATGTTTGGCTCTAGCACAATACAGGAAAAGGAAAAAAGGTCGAGATATTCAAGATATCAGCATTACCTTTGGCACAGAAGTGATTTGCAAATTGTCATCAGGGCTAGCAAACTTTGAAAACATTGAGGGAAGTCCTGCAAAAAGAATATAAAAGATTACTGCTACTCAGTGTCCACCACGGCATGAATCACAATGGCTGAAGAGGATTTAATATTGTGAGCAAAACCCAAAACCAAGGCTAATTTTTTGGGCTAACACAGCCAGATTTTTGTATTGTGGGAGTTTGCAGGGGTGGCTTCTGTGAGGTGACACCAGGAGCTGCCCCCGATGTCAGACAGAGGCAGTTCCAGATGGCTCCAGCAGGGTCTGGCAGGTCAGGTTCCTGCCTGAGCTGTGACATGGGTGGCACCTTGGCCACAATGAATTCAAGGAAAGGTTAAAAAAACCCAGCACAGCAGGACCTGGGAAAGAGGAGTGAGAAAGTGTGAGGGAAAGAGTCCTGGAGACACCCAGGGCAGTGGAGAAGGTTGATGACCAGCCAAGGTCAACCCAGAACACAAACAAATACGAAAAAAGCTAGTCTAGGACTCTGTGGAATCAATTTGTCCAGATTAATTTAATTTTCCTTTTACTTTTTATAACTGCTGCATTTTATAATACTACATACTCTCAAAATCTTTCCCCTGTACTTATTTCTTCACCAGTTATTTGTCAGACAGAAAAGGATGCCTGCCTGGATTACAGACTCTGCACAATAATTTTATGCCATTAAGTGTTTGATTAAATGTTTTGAGAATAATGTGGTTATAAATGCAAGTGGAGGGTAACGATTTGGTGGAGATTTACATTTGCTTTTGAAGAGTCTTTGTGCTTAAAGACAAGAATTTATAATGCCTTAGTCATTTATCAGTAAAATAATTGTTCACTAACAGCCTTTATTCTTTTCTTCTTCTCTTTTTTTTATAGTAGTGGATTTTCTTTTGTTTTCACAGACCAACTGCAAAATATTGCCTAAATTGCTGCTTGTATGAAAACCCAGTCTTCCCACATCTGGCCCCAGAAGACAAATGGAAGAACAAAGACATTTTAAAAAGAAACAAACCCAGGACTAAATCTAAATTAAATTGCAAAAAGCACGGATGTTTCCTCAATATTTTTGGAAGATCATCCCCTAAAAAATCAAAAATGTTCTAGAGAGGTCCATGAAAAGCACAAGCTCACTAAATACTGTGAAACCTCATAATTTTAATTGCTTCACCTGTTGTCCAAAAGGCCCGTGCTGAGAAGCAATTTAACAACCTGTGATTCACCAGCTTGGACTCACCTGGGCTTTGTTCTGTGTTCCACAGTTCCTCTGGAATGTATCCCAGATTTTCACTGCCATTCCTCTGCCTGTTTACCAAATCACCATCTTTTTTCTTCTCAGCTGAAACTTTTCTAGAAAACAAAAAGGTGCCATTAGAAGTTTTTTGTGGTGGGAGAACTCTTGGGTAGCAGACTAGAGAGAAAAAAGTAAATGTCTCACATCCCAGAAAATAAGTGTAAAACATATTCCAAGCAATTAACCAGTACAAATCTTGTTCCATGGAAGTATTGCCCATGGAATTAATTCTGTTTGGAAAGTTTCCATCAGCTGCAATGTCAAAACCCATGAAATTAAGGCAACCTTCAAAAAGTGTGGACCCTGTGCCAGATCATAGGTTTTGTAGAAAATTAATTTTGATTTCTGATTCTGAATTGCAGGGTATTTAGGAGCCCAATAATGGAACACCAGCCAGGTCATTGATGACAGCTCATCATTTTGGTGCCCAGCTGCAAAGCCAAAGCGTGTCCTCTCACATCCCCATAGTCAGTGATTCATCTGTGCACTCTGAAGTTAATCTTTCACCCTGAAATTTACTTTACACATGAGAGAAATTCCCTGTGTCTCTCTGTTAACCAGAGAGAAATTCCCTGGTTAAAGTCACACATCTCTGAATTTGCAGAACAGTGCCCTCACAGCTGCACAGGGAGAGAATGGTGCTTTTTACCCAAAATTCTGATGCTTGGAGATGCTACTATTAATCTGCTGCTATCATGGACCCTTCTCCAGGATAGTCCCAGGCTCACCTCTGCCTAGGTTTGAGGTGTGGCCAACACAAATTGATTATGGAAAACCAGGCATTTTTAGTGGGAAGGGGTGGTAGTGACGTTTGTGGAAATGCTGTATGTGAAAAGCTGTAGTGAGGGTTGGGCTCTGCTGCCAGGGAACAGGGACAGGAGGAGAGCTCAGGCCTCAGGCTGGGCCAGGGGAGGCTCAGGGTGGGCAGCAGCAGGAATTTGCCCATGGAAAGGGAGCTCAGGCCTTGGCAGGGGCTGCCCAGGGAGCTTTGCAGTGCCCATCCCTGGAGGTGTCACCTGGACGTGGCACTCAGGGCTCTGGGCTGGGGACAAGGTGGGCATCGGCCACAGCTGGGACTCCATGGGCTGGGAGGGCTTTTCCAGCACCAGGGATTCCACAATTCTGTAATTCTACTTCTTTTATATTTAGTAGGAATCACTTTGCAGGCCCACAGAGTTTCAGAGGGGTGTTACTAATGCACACACAAATCTGGTGAGTCAGCTGTCAGCTATGGGGCTTTTTTAGGAGATAAACAGGTTGGACACCACTAAGAGCCTTGCCATGGTTGCTAGAAGACAAAAGCAATTGTTTAGGGCTGCCACCCCCACATGTTACGTGACATTTTGCTGTCTCTTTTATCTAAGCCTTAGATCCCAACAAACTCAGTGGAGTTGCCAAATAAAAAGCAGCTACGTAAAAAAAAAAGAAAAACCAAAGGTGTGGGAGGAATAGGAAGATAGCCAGCCAAGTTAAAAATAAAGGTGGGAAATAAACCAGTGTATGTTTGGTCTCACTACTGCTTTGCTACCATAGAAATGCAGCTTCCAAAATCTGGACAAGCATCATTGTTTTTACTGCAGGGAAGTTCCCCCCAAGGGAAAAAATACTGAACAAAAAAATCTGATTGTTAATAATCCTTATGATTTCATGGTCATTGTTTGTCAAACCTTGAAGAACTGTCAACACTGAATCTCCTAGTCCAAACTGAGCCTCAGAGCCCAAACTCATCCCAGTTTTCTTAACTTTAAAGTATAAGCAAAGCTTGTGAACACAGTGAGACAACTCATCTTTAAAGTTAAAGTTAATAGTAACTTTGTAGTACTGAGAGCTAAAAACACACTTCTGCCATGAAGGTAGAATTGTTTCTGCCCAGCCCAGATGCAAAAACACAGAGGGAAAGGGAAGTTCTGCCCTATTCTGGACCTGTTCAGGTTGTCTGAAAGCAGCACTGCATATCCACAACAGCAAGGCAGGGGCTGGGAAGAACATGGACCTGACTGTTCCAGACCCCAGTGCTGGGCAGACCCTTCCCTGTACATTCAACTGGTTTTGCCTTAGTAGGGTTGATCCCTGTGGCAGTTTTTGGGATTCTGAACCAAGTCAGAACCCAAACAATCCCTGCTGATTTAGTCCTGCCCTATTTATATAGCTGCACTTGGAAAAATGATGAATTTAGCCCCACAAAGTAAGAAATCACATGGAAGTTTACACTTATGGTATGGCATAATAAGCATCATTACCTTGGGAGAAAAAAGAGGGTATCTAATTTCCTTATTTTGTTTCCTATCAATAAAGTGGCTCTACAACTGGAAATCTGTCAACAGACCTCCACAAACTTTCCCCACAAGGGGCTGCTAATGAAACTGGGAATTACTGACGTGCCAGGCAACGGGGTGGAACATTCTGCAAACTCATTAAGGGATGGGGAGTTAAAAGCCCCACAGGCGTAGGCAGAGAATGAATTTACAATGCTGCCTAAATATAAATAATATTATGAATAACCCCACTGCCATGGCTGCCACAGCTACACGGGTGCTGATAAAAAGAGCGGTGAGCCACCACATATTGATTTCTAAAGTTTTCCAGCTCAGTGCAATAATGGACCAACAGCTTTGTACTGAAACACATCTGACCATCACTGAATGAGGTGCTGATACCCATCCACGGGGCAGCTTTATTAATCTTTTATAGCATTATAGAATAGCTTGGGTTGGAAGAAACCTTAAATATCATCTTGTTCCAAGCCCCTGCCATGGGCACGGACACTTTTCACTACCCCAGGCTGCTCCGATGAGCACTCCCATGGAGAGTCACAACCTGTACCACTGCCTCGACACCCTCAGAGACAAGAACTTTCTTAATATCTAATCTAAACCTGCCCTCTGCACCCCTTTTTTAGCGGTTTAACCAGCCTTAAAGAGCCGGGCAGCCGCTGGAATTCGCCTGCCCCGCTGCCGGGCTCGCTGCCGGTCTGGCAGTGACATCCTGTGGCGGAGGAGGCAATCGCCCCGCGGGCTGTGCTCGCCAGCCATCCTCCCTGCCCTGCCTTCCCCGGGCCACCCGGGCCACAGCCGCCTCCGAGCCACCGCTCTGTCCTTCAGCTTTAGCACAGCGTCCGCTCGCGGTGTCACCCTGCTCCAGCCAGCCAGCCAGGCGGCGCTTTGGGGTTTTGGTGGGGTTTGCACCGTGCTGGGATCCGAGTCCATAGCCTGCTTTCATCCCTAGGGTCGGTGCCCTTCCCTGGATGCTGTCCCCGTCCCTCTGCTGTCCCCACAAGCTCACGCAGCCCGGCAGCAGCGGCACTTCTGGGATGAGGGATGCCAGGACAAGGACACTTCTCTTGCCACCCTGCAGCAGCCTCAGAGTCCAGCGAACACAAAAAGTTTTCCCACATCATCTGACTTACCTTATTTCATTTTGGTAAGTGGATCCTGAGAATGAAGAAAAAGAAAGAAAAAAGTGTTTTAAATGCAGGAAATTAAATTTTAAAACTTCTGTAAGTTCTCTAAGAGCATGCCCCTGAGTTCCAGCTACCACAGGAGCATCTCTCTGTGCAAAATCGGGCAGCCCTGTAGAGCAGCTTACATGGAAACTGGAATTAGGCACACAGCACTGAAAATATTCCTCAGTAAAGAACCTTTAATTGTCTTTAAAAAAATTGTCTTTAAAAGTGAATGTACTCCCAAAAAACATGGCCCCTAGGAGTCAATGTGAAGGGATGACACTGATTAGAATAAATTTATGAGAGAAACATGATGGTGAAATTAAGGAGGATCTTAACCAGGTCACACTTAAGAGCAGGATCTGCCTGCTCAGTCTTCTGCTTACAGGTCTTTGTGCAGCATCAGAGCTGACACAAGTAGATTCATGTCAAATCAAAAACACTTTTTAATGTATAGAGCAGCTGTGAAGATCCACTCACCTCTCCTCTTTAGGCAGCAGCGCACAGCAACCACAATAACAACGACCAGGAGAACAATACCAAGAAATGAAAGCACAACTGCAAGTACAATAACCCACGTGCTCCTGCTGTCTTCACTGTAATCATTTTCTGTTAAATTAAATGGAGAAACATTGGGCTATCAGAGGCTCAAAACATCCTTTTCATCATATTTAGCTTTTCTGTGAGATGCTATTAAGTGCTTGGTGAATATTTAACAAGGGGTCTGTGTTTTCCAAATGACAGGCTCTGTATTTATGGATGGCACCCAAAAATTTAAAATATTCCTGAATTCAGATCCTTTATTGCAGTTGTAACTTCTCCCACTGCTGCTTCTTTTCTGGCAAGTACAGGATTGCAACCTTCAAACTTAACTTTGTTTTCTAATTATGCTGGGCATCCCAGAGCTCTTTGCAGACATTTGGGGAGAGGTGTTAAGATTCAGTTTAGCTGTCCATACTGCAGCTATTGAGTGTCCTGCTTGGCTGCTCTTGTCAGTGGAGAGAAAATAAGTATTTTGGGTTACAATTAATTTGATCAAATGTGTACGTGTCCCTTTTAACAAGCTGATCTGCTTTGAAAAGAATGTCCATTTCTCCCCACAAACCACAGCAGGAGTCATAGGTGATTAGTACAGTTGGTGATCTCTAGCCTGGAAAAGTGATTTTCTAATCAATTCTGTCTTGGGATTTCTCTCAATGATTTCAACAAGTGTTTGATTTTGGGATGTGCTTGGTGGGACACCTGTTCCCCACTTAAAGAGCACCAAAGAGCAAAACCAGTGAAGAACACACAGCTCCTGACCCATCTTCTCTACAGCATTCTCTCTTCTAACTTACTCCTTCATCTTCGCTGTAATCTACAGGGTTAAATGAGGGGATTTAAGGATAATTCAATGTCTTGCTGAAATCAGTTGCTATGACCAAACAGGGCTCCCACGTGCACAGAATTTTAAAAATACCTTGCATTTAGAATTACAGAATCATGGAATGATTTGTGTTGGAAGGGACCTCAAAGATCACTCAGCTCCACCCCCTGCCATGGGCAGGGACACTTTCCTGTTATAGACACATATTATATTGTTGGCTTTTCACAAATATTGGAATGAATGTTATATGTATAAAGTTAGAAAACTTTGTTGTATTAGTGTGGTTCCTTCTATTTCTGTTGTTGATGAAGCTTAGAAATGGTAGTATAATATACATATGTGTTGAGCTATGGCATGGTATTGGAGCAGAAACTACTTTTGTTTGCATAACCCAGGGACTAGAGGAGATGGCTGGAGACCCCCCATTCTTAGATTATCTTGTCCAGATGAGGACAGGAGTAACCAGAGCTCTGGGGGAGGAATTTATTGCATTTCTATTATCATGGAATGTGAAATTCAGTGGAGCCAAGAAGATTGATTTATTGAGAAGGGGGAAAAAACTAAACAAAGAAACATCCAAAACTTAAGGAGAATGTTTGAATCATATATGAGAATTTATGAATATGTAGTAGGGTTCTGTTTTAATCTAATCCTTTGTTAGTAAGGTGTGCTCTCTTGGCTGAATGCAGAGACACCTGGCTTTATCTGTATACTTTATTTTTACCTCCTAATTGTCCTTCTATTAAAACTTTAAATTCTATTAAAAAAAAAAATGTGAACCTCGTTTTTGACATTCCACCATCCCAGGTCTATCCAAGCCCTGGCCTCAGACGCTTCCAGGGATGGGGAACATTTCTCAGGCAGCTGGATGTACAAGGGAAATGCCAGTTGTGCTTGTCACATCATCCTGCCCCTTGGTTTGACCAAATACTCCAGGAGCACCTCCAGTTTGGCTTCCCTTTGGAAAGCAGCCCCAAAATACTTTTGACAGCTGTTTAGAAACAATCTTCCAATCCAAATTACAGGTGTGAGATACATCCAGGTTTGGCAGAGTTTTGTCCCATGGGCTTATGATTCTTTTCCTCATTTGAGGTTCCAATTAACAGCTCCATGGCCACACTTGGCTGCCAGCCTCTGGGAAAGGTACCACAGGAATGAGGGTGTCTGGGAGCTGCTCAAGGTCAGGGCAATTTCCCTGGTGTGGGAACCAGGTTTACCTGTGGCAGGTAAACCCTTTCTATCTACAGATTTTCCTGAGTTTGTGTTTGGGGTTTGGAGGTTTCAGACTGAAAAGATACAGTACCAGAGCCTCCTACAAAGCTTGAACCTCTGCCAGGAATCTGCATTCTCCAAAGCTCAGATCATTATCATTAAGCAATTTGTTCCAGTCTTCTCTAATCCTAATATGCTCAACCAGCATGTCTGGAATTTCTTCTAATAAGAAAAAAATCAAGCACTCAGTAACCTGAAAATTAGCAGCAAATCCTGTAGGCTGCCATCAATTAATGATAAACTTATTCTTAATATTTTTATCTAGAAGTACTGCAACAGATAACTACATTTTAGTACATTTTGTTCCATAGAGATGCCACAGGGATTTCAAGATGACTAAAATATGCATGACATCTATTTAGCTAGAGGGGAAAACTTAACCCCAGTCAGAAGGGAAGAGCTAAACACAACACCTGCACTGGCCCACTCCTGCAGGCTGGCTGCCACACCAAGGTATTTGTCAGGGTCAGGTTATGTGCCAAGAATTTCTGGAGCTGAAGCCAGAAGGACAGGGTACAACACAAACACTCCCAGTGCTTCAGCATTTTTGTGTCTCTGCAGTTTTGGAGGATGCAGAAAGAAAGCGGAGCTGGGTATGAACGAGCAGCTCCTTTTGAGTCCATTAAGAAATCCAAGCCAAGTTCCATGAAGTGTTTAATGTGGACAGAGCTACTTCCTCATTCCACAGGGCCCATCCTCTGAGGCCATCCTGACCTCTGGCTCCTCCCAAAGTTGTCCAAATATTGACTTTGACAAAGTGTCTGCAGAAAATGGGATTTTCCCAGGCAGGTGCTGGTGGCCAGTGAGCAATGAGAGACTGGAAAAACCTGCATGTGGCTTCTGGGGCACTTTGGAGCTTTCTGGCTGAGTTCAAAAGCACAGGACATCCAGGCTCATGGGAGACTCTCCGTCCTCAACTTCTGCAGGTCAAAAGCCACAGGAATTCAAGATCAAAGCCAAAGACAGCTTGGACCCAGCTAAGGAACTCCAGCATGGATCCCATTCCAAGTAACAGCTCCGTGAATGCATCCCCTGGGATAACTCTGTAGGAGTTCCCAAATTTCAGTCAAACACCACTGTAAGAAGAGTGAATGACATAAAAATGCATTACTTTGTATGGAAACACTGACCCAGAGGAGCAGGAAGGTGGGACATTCCCTCACCAGGGGCTGGTGGCTGGAGAAGGCTCAGATTTTCAATTATTCTTGTATTGCTTGAGAGGAACAAGGGGGAATTTGATTCCCCAAGCTTTAAAGTGAAGGGGAAAACTGATATTTTGGTAGTTTTGGAAAGGATTTCTTACATGTTTGAAGCTGGTTGTGTTCTTCCCCAACAGCCAGCTAAGGATAAGCCCATACATGAAAACTGGGACAAGCTCTTAGATTTTGAGTGTGATGTATACATTATATACCTTCCTGTGTCATAAATGCCATGCTTTTATTTCATTCTGATCATTTAAGGACTTCAGATTCTCCTATTCTGTCAAATTTTGAGTGCCTGCTGCTGCTGCACAATGGGATTTCCAAAGAGAAATGAATGATGGCCCTATACAATTGCTAATTATACACTAATAGTGTTTCATGACATCTGTTTTTCTCCTCTTCTGATTTGCAGTTAGTAGCTATGGAAACATCACAAATGAGTGGGCAGGGGAATTTATTAATTTCCTCAGGATAGACCTATTTTGCTTAGTCAGTAATTAAGATCAATGTGACTACAAAAGGCCATATTAGGGATGGGAAAATGACCTTTTCCAACTACATTACCAAGGAAGCACTTCTGAAAAAGGCCTGCTAATAATGATTCATACTGAAAACAAAGGGCACAGCTACTCAATCTTCTCAGTTGTTTATGTGTCAAAATGTCTGTACCAAACCCTCATCGATATCCTGCAAGGATGTTTTGTATGTGCCTTCTTCACCCATTGCAGAAAGAGCATCAGTTCATCAAGAGAAGCTGTCAGCAGGATTACAACCTTAGCAAAAATATTTAGAGTTATCAAAGGCCTTGCTAACTACTCTGGAGAGACTTGCACAACATCCAGGCTTGGATTAAAGCAACTTTGAATTGCCTTAAGTAAAAGCCAGTAAAAAGCAACCTAATGCACTGCCCAAAAAATTCCATATATGTTAGTACAGAATATATTTTGGGTTATGTGCAGAAACTGGGAGGGGCATTGGATATTATGGAGAACAATTTCACATGAGGGTTTGGCTTTGTAAGAAATTAAGTTAATATGGCAGGCATGCTCTGGTCAAGGATATTTAAGATCCAAATTCCTTGGGTGTTTTCTTGGTCAAGGAGCAAAGGCTGGTTTAGCTAGCAGCAAATTCACAGGAGTCAGAGGCAGATATTTGTCAGAGGCTTTGTCTTGCTCAGTCCTACCTTGGGCTTCATGGTTCATTAGACTGGTGAAAGCACATTTAACCCTACCTGTACATCATGCTGTGACTCCTGGCTTTGATTTCCACACCCCAGAGGATTTCATTTGCAAATAAAAAGACTTTTTAAAGCAAAATGAACCAGAACAAAACACAGAGCTCTGAGTACAGGCGGTACAGTACAGGAAAAGCACAGCAAACATTCACTTACCCGTGGCAGAGTTGTCAAAAATAAGAGTTACAGTTGCATTCTGAGGGCTGGGGAGTGCTTCTATGTCAGCTAAACAAGTCAAAAGCTCCGTGTCCGTCGGAGTCAGAGTTAGGGTGCTCAGGGCATTGTGGAGGCCGTGAGATCCTGGGCTTTGCTGGGTGACATAGCTCGACTTATCAATCAAAGAGTCATTTGTCATCCAGGTAATGTCTGGAGCCGGGGCCCATCCTAAGGCTTCGCAAACAATCTCAACTGTTTGGTTCTCTCTCACTGTTAAGGTGCTATTTTTGATGAGTAAAGATCCATTAACTGTGGGAGTGAAAAGATGTTTTTGTTCCTTCAGAATGTTTCGCTGCATTGCTTTCCTGCTGGTAGTTTAAAACCTTATCTCGCTACCCAGAAATAGCTATGCCTTGAAATATGAAGTGGAAAACAATTATTAATACAGATATACCATATGCATGATGGAAACATATGGTATTTCAACTACACGGGCCCATTACCCAGAATGTCTAAAGCACAAGTCTCAACTTTCAGTACCTTTCCAATAAAAAGCAGAAAATTTCACTTTTTAGCCATCTTGACACATATCCAGCTGGAGGACAACATAACAAAACAACAATGTTTTTCTGTAAGTTTTAAATATGCTCAGGTCATAGAAGAAAAGGTTTGCAGAGAGGTGATGAGATGTCATCAGTGCACTGAGCCCCTCCTTGACAAATGGATAGTGCCTGGTGGCGAGATCCTGCTTTCCTGGCTGCAGGCTGATAAAGAATAAGAGATGGAACACGAAAAACAGGGGCAGTTTTAACCTTTGTTTCTGGCACTCTGCATATGACTCTGAAACCCACTGGGACAGTAAAATTAGGATGAGGAGGGCAGGAAGCAAAGGATGGTAAATGAGAGCACACACTCCTTCCCAGGGATAACTTGAGCAATTCCTCAGAGGATTCCCTGAAGCGCAGCACAATAAAACAGCTTTTTGCTGGTGACTATACACACCTTGCACAGAGAGAAAGGCAAAGTTGTTCTCGCTGGGTTTCTGGATGCTGCACTCAATCCTGCCAGAGTCACTCAGCTGGGTGTTGAGGATGATCAGCTCCGAGGTAAACTCATCCCCAGTGGTGTAGTTGTGGGAGGTGAAGCGCTCTGTGGTTTCAACAGAGCCCTGGGAGCTGATGACAGTGAGGACAGGACTGCCCTGGGAGAGCCAGATGAGCACTTTCCATCCTGCAGACACCGTGCAGTTGAAGCGGGCCTCTGAGCCAGCCAGGACTGTGGCATTCTCAGGGCCTTTTGTGATGGAGTAACAAAAGCCCAGACCTGCGAGGGAACCAAAATCAGTCCATAAATACATATAAAACACCAAAAGAGGTGGTTGGATAGTGTAAAACATCTTTACCAGTTCATAGAGGGAGGTGTGCAATCTAATCTTTCATATCCTGCATAGATTAAGTGGTTTACTTTTAAAATGCCTTTTAAAATTATTTCATCTTTCCTTCTCACACCCCAAAATCACCTGTTTCTCTTTACTAGATCACTGAACAAAAATCACAGAAAAAAAATCCACTTTTAAATATGAAAACACATGAGTTGCCTAGACTTCAAATCATTAAAGGCGTTTGTAACCAGTCCCTTTTCCACATCTGGGATTACCACCGATTTTTGCAGCCCTATCATTTATCCTTCAGCGCTCCTTCCCCTATTCCTCAATCATTCATCACATACATTGTGATGTATTTCTTCTAAAGCCTTCCTCAGGCTTTCTGTTAAGCAGAGCTGCTGTAACTCATCAGTTTTTAACTCCTTGAAAGGTAGTGTGAGTTTTGGCAAATATTTTTCGGAGCTGAAAGCTCCTACCAAAGTCATTTTGTTTTCCTTTCCTCCTCATAGACCCAGGGCCTCCCATTCCCAACTCCAGCAATTGCACAGGGCCTCACCCAGGAATATTTTGAGTCTGAGCATGGACATTTCACTCCCTGCAGACCCAACAATCCTGCCAGGGGGATCTGCCTCACCAGGGGGACACTCCTGCTGAGGGAGCACCAGGACTGCCAGTGGAGCCCCAATGGTTCCAGCTCTGCATGAAGACAGCAATTAGACACTGCAGTCCATGGCAGACTAATTAAAACCCCGTGCCCGCAAATTTGGCCTGAGAATAAGTGTTCAATTATGTTCCAGGAGAAAAAAAGATGAATGATGAAATGGTCATCACTGCCTTGCTAATAGTATTCAGGACAATGGAGTAATTTTTAAGGGTTTTGTTCACATCAGGTTTTTTAGGTAGTTTATTCATTAATGGATTAGCTATAAATTATTGAAAAAAAACCTCACATTTTTCTTCCAGTCAGCAGCTGATGTGAGAAGGACATGCTGTATTTTTCACACAACAGGAGTGTTTTGTGGTTGTATAAACGCAACCAGAGCCCAACCTCAGTGATGACATTTCAACCAGTGCCTCAATGACCTGCACCCAGGATGCAGAGTCTGGAATCTCACTGCTCCATTGTCCTGACCCCTCTCCAGCTCCCAGCCCACACTGAACCACTGTATATCCAACCAGGTTGGTGCCAGGAATTGTTCTTTAATATAAATAGCTCCTCTCTTTCCTCCCACCTGCTGCAAGCATTTACAGACTTCTTTGTTTTGCAGGATTGTGCAGACCTCGCTCTCCCTGGTTCTGTGTATGGCTGACTCTCAGTCCTCTCATGTTTACAAAAACCTTCACAAAAATTTTCCACCTCCCTGGGTTATGTTACGTCTGCCACGCACCTCAGTCTGCAAGGTATGTCTGTGGGTGAGCAACAAAACGTTAAATGAAAAGCAAACTTTACCTACTCTGATAATTAAAAAAAGCCAGATAAGATAAAGTAAATCATATTTCTGTTCAAATTAAAATTTACCTGCTCTGCCCCTCTTAATGCAAACTGTTCTCTGTGCACTTGGAATTTATTTCCATGCCTGTGCAAACACTACTTTTTCAAGGAGATGTGGTATGCCAGGACTCTGAATAAATGATTGCAACTTTCAGGACAATGCTTGCTGTTAATTAATCTTTGAAATGTATCCCTGAACAGGAATAATCAGTGATCATTATCTAAAAATAATTGGCTATGTTGTTTTTGCTTTCTTCAGACATTCAGGGCAGTATAGGCAGGTAGATATGAGTTAGTCATTTATCTATGACAATTATTTTTTATCAGTCCATAGGTAAGGTAGGATCTACATCTTCTTTTACCAACCAAGTGTGCTGGAGCAATAAATGGTCTTTCCCTGATTGCTGCCCATAGGGAACAGATCCCTGAGCCCTGCATGGGGATCCTTTGGGAGGCAGAAGGACTGAGGAGTGGGACATAACCTCTCCTCCATTTAGATCCCAGCGCCAGCACAACCAATAGAAGAGTTTCATCAGCTTTTTCTTCCTGTTACCTGAAAGGTTTTGGTGATTTTTACCTTTGCCTCTTTATCTTCTTGCTTTTATTGTTTGTTCTGCACGTGGAGTCCTGAACCAACAGCATGTTCCATTGTCCAGCCCGTGCACAAACACTGATAAAGTCACCTGTGTGAGGTCACAGAGGACATTCATGGCACAAATGAGATCTAAACCCAGCTACCAATGCCTTAAGCCAGTGCTGGAAGTCCTTTTACTGGACCTTGCCTAATGCACCGGGGAGAAAAATGTTAGTGCTGCTTTCATTTGCATCCTGCTTCCAAAATACCTTGCAGATGGTTGCTTTTAAACAAATTAAGGCCTCAGGCTAGATTTTCATTGCATTTTACAGGAATTACATGTTCAGCTCTTAGCAGCTGTTTTAACATCTGCTTCCCCACACACCAGCAGGGAGACATCCCACCCAGGCAAACACCATCCCTGCAGCAGGGAAGTGTTGGGCTGGCTCCATGGTCACCCCTTGGCTTTTGAAACACAGACCAGAGTGAGAACACCTTCTCTGAGACACATCACTAAATGTTTACAGAGCAGTCACCAGGGGTGAAAATTTGCTTAAGTGCTTCTGGTGTCCCAGCTGCTCGCAGAGCACAAACCAACTCCTTTATGAGCTGGTGTTCTCCCTCCTCTGCCACACAGATCCACTGCCACACCACTGCAAGTTGTGAAGAAATGAAGATGCAGCTTGTGCAGGATGATGCCTGCACTGAGGGAACCTCATTTTTCAAAGAACCGGCCTCACCCTTCATCAACAATGTTTTTTCTTCCACGCTTGAATAAACTCCAAAGGACCACTCTTCCACACCACAATTTTCAACAACAAGGCCTTTGAGATGTGGCTACCTTCTCTTCCTTGCCTCCTGTCCTCTGCTGGCTCTGTCTTTGCTCTTTTGTAAGTGACCTATTTGGATGCAGTGCAGGGAAGGACAGGATGGGCTTATCCTTTTGCCATAATGATTCGTCCTTTTTTTTTCAGCCTCATTATCGTATTTCAAAATAATCTCCCCCTCTATGCCCATGTTGCCCTTCCACAAACACTGCTTTTCATCCTTCAGTTTTTGCATCTAATATCTGTCTTCCTCCCTTCCCTCTCTGCTCATTCTTCTTGAATTTCTACATCTTTTTCCTTCCAGTCTCTTTGAAATTCCTTTTACTCTTCGCTCTTTCTTCAGTCTCCTGCTCACCCCACCTTGCCTTCTACCTCCCCCTCCTCACCACTGCCCCAGTCACAGCTCTGCTATGAACTGCTAAATACATAACAATAAATAGATAGATAAATAAATAAACAGCTCAAGTTTGTTTCAAAACCCAACAGCCTTGCAGCTGAGCTTTTGAAAACCGAAGTAGGTTAGAGCTTGTCAAAGCCTGAAGCGAGGGACTGGCTTGTTCACTTATGTTAACAAGAATTTTTAAATGCTTACAGGATGTTTCTGTCAAGTAATACCAGACTCCTGATGCTCAGCAACACTTATTTCCTCCCACCTGCACACAAACCTCTCCACAGCCCCCAGGCGTGTCTTCCTCTCTCCTCTCACTCACTGTTTGACAGCAGTACCCAAAAAGAAGAGATGCAGGGGCTCCCTGAGCCAAAAAAATTGCTTCTGCACTGATGGATCTACCCTTTATGATATTTGTTTCTAGGTTTTTTCAGCTTATTCATAATTTGATATCCCCCACACCCAGTGACCATGAGCTTTACTATTCAATTACATGCTCTGGGAAAAGAACAGGCTTTGGTTAGCCTTAAATCTTCTGATACTTTTAGTCGTTGCCACAAATTCTTTTTGTTATGAGAAACTGCAAATAATCATTTCACCATTCACTTCCATATAATTAATGATTTTAACACGTTTTTACTATTTATTCTTTTTCACAAGCAGGAGAATATCCCAGTCTAATGAAGCCCTCTCATCTTTCCCTCCAAGCCAAGCTGAAATTTGGATACCCCATCCCTGGAAGTGTTCAGGGCTGGATGGAACATTGAGGAACCTGGCCCAGTGAAAGGTGTCCCTGCCCACAGCAGGGAAGTTGGAACTGGAAGATTTTTAAGGTCCTTTCCAACCCAAACCCTCCTATGATTCTTTGATTACCTACCTTTGAACAGCTCTGTCACACTTTGTAGCTTTCTCAAACCAAACCTGTTCTATTTGTAATGGAAGGGTTAACAAAACAGACAATATCCAAAATGAAACTTTTCTGTGGATTTACATCATGCCAGCTTTCATTTTATCCACCTTGCTGAAGACATTAAATGGTGAAATCTTCTCTCTCTCTCTGTCAGCAATTTACTCTCTTTCCAAGACATCTATTCTTTTCCCCACTAGACACTGCATTTAAGGGATGTTTTGCACTGAATGCTTTCTCTGCCTTTATTACTTACTCATCTGGCAGCATGACATTTTCTGGCAAATCTTCCTAGTCTCTTTCTGGATTTGGCTGCCCTAAGTAATTCTGCACTGCTTGCAAAGTCTGCCACCTCACGGTTCCCTCCTCTTCACCAGGTTGTTTAAGAGCTTCTTGAATACCACACATCCCTGTGCAGCTCCACTGCTCAGGAAACTCAGTGTTCATTCCTGCATTGTGCTTCCTTTCACTATTAATCCATGACAATACCTTTCCCCTCCATCCCACTGCAGCTTGTTCCTGTCAGTGCCCATTAAAACTCCAGCTATTCTATAATTTTAAAAAATAATCAGCCTTGTCTCCATTACCCAGCTAGTCACTTAATATTCACTTTTCCTCTAAAGCTTTGCCACCAAGATGCTTTTAATCTGAATTGACTTTGAGACTCAGGCATGTGAATTGGTGGTAAACCAGCTACAAGACAATTTGCATTTACTTCTGGAAGTAAAAACCAGCTGCTGATATTGAGTTTTCTCCAGATGCACCCTCAAAAGCAGTCCCAAACAGGAGGAAGAGAGAAACAAGGAAAGGGAGAAACTGGAAAGGAAAGAGGATGGCCTCCTCACCTCCTCCCCACCCCACACACTGCTCAGTCCTTCACACTACAGCACTCTTTTAATCACCAGATCATTCAGGCTTCAAATGCAAACATCTCCCTTCCAAACAGTTCAAATAATCCCACTCTGTGACTGGCTGCTCAGTCTGAACTCATCAGCAAAGGCCATTTCCAGCACATTAAGTTGAGCTCCCTTTTTTGTCCATGGTGGTTCATCTCACGGGTTATGAACGTGTCCTACCTGGCAGCACGGCAGTCAGGATGAGGGGGAGTAAAATGGATTTCTGGAAGCTCTCCATTGGAGCATTCTCTCCTGGTCCCTCAGGCAGGAAGCCACCACTGGTCACTGCATGCTTGAGAAGAAGCTGAAGGACGGAATTTATCATGAATTCATATATAAATCATTATTTATTTATTGTCAGTGGGAATGAGCCGCTGCTTTGGGTCCTGTGACAAGGGTGACTTTGTGTGACCTGTATCACTAACAAGGGGAAAAGATTAAGTGAGGGAGGGTTTGGAAGCAGAGCAGAATCTTTCCTCAAATAACTGTTTCAAAAGACACAGAGGAACACTTTTCAGCAGAGAAACCTCCTCCTGCAGATCTCACACTCCTCAGTCCCTCCTGGCTGTCACAACACTCCTGCTTCAGCACTGACAGGGCCAGGGCAGCTCCAGCTACATCATTGAAGTTACACCTGAGCAACTGGGGAAAAAATAATTCTCTGAGCTGCGGCACTTGTGAGGATGAGAAACATCAAATCTCCTCTCAGCTCCGCAGACTGAGCCCTCAGAAAGGCTAATAGTGCAAAAAGGTCCCCAGAGTTATTCCTCAGAACATGAGAATGTCTCCCATACCCCACAACGAACCAGCAGCAGCTCTCCACTGCGATCAGAAATAATACACAGAGCCTGGGTGTGAGACACCTTGCTTCTGTATTTTCTGCTTTTTCAGTGTTTGTGATTCACTTGTGAGATATTATCCTCCTCCCCCTCAAAATATGTGGGAGAGGCTTTGACTATGCTTGGTTTACAAATTCCTCATCTGGGCCACTGAAGCTTGCCTTTGTGAAAGGGACCCGGGCCAGAGAATGTATTTTTGTGGCCAGACCAAATTTCTTGTCAGGAGAGTGTTTCTGACTCCAGGGGTGTTCTTTGTGGCAGCACTTTGCAGTGCATAAAAATGGAGTGTCACCACAGAGACACCCTGGGTTTCTTGGGTGCTTCAGCTGCAGAACAGGAGGTATCAGAGCTTCGTTCCCTGACTGGAATCTGGCAGGCTTAGCTGGTGTTTTCATCCACATTTTCCCATTTTTCAAGCTTTCAGTTTACCTTGGGAACCCGCAGGACAGCCCTGTCAACTTATCAACATTTTAAACCAAACCTGTGGGCTGATTTCTTCACCTGCTAATGAAACTAGTGAACCTGCTAGCCCAAACCACAAAAGCTGGTTTGGGTTTTCCTAGTGTATTTTGAAAGGTTTTGGGTTTTTTACCTCCACATTTTATGTGCAGAGGAGTCCCCAGCAGGCAGGTGGGGAGGGAGGGTCACTGTGCACAGCCTGGAGGGATTTCTCCTTGCTCTGTCACAGCTCTCACACACAAGCCAGCCAGGGCTACAGGAGCTGGTATCATCTGCCACACCAAGCGAAACAGCCCGAGTAAAGCACCAGGAAACAAATCCAAAACACAGGGCTGGGTCCGTTTCCAGGAAGCTGTGACACAAGCAGGATTTCCAGCCAGAACAGCAGCCAAATCACCCCCACTGACAAATCCAACTGAACCAAAGCAGTCCGAGCTGGGCAAAGTTTTACACAGTGAAGAATGAACTGGTGAGAATTTTATGCCAAATCCAGGAAAAAAAATCAGTAAACAGCTCGGGGTGAAGTAGAGCAAGACAGGGAGGGATCTATACTATTTTGTTTTACTTTGTTTGAAAATGGACTTTTAAAGGGCTGGGAAAGATTAGCCGATCCCCAGATGAAACAGGATATTTTGGCTGACGATGAATTAAATGCCTGGGTTTGTTTTGGGCTGCTTTTCCCCTCCTCTGCCGGTGCATGGGGTGTCGGTGCTGCTCTGAGCCTGCTCCCTCCCTCATCCACGACACAGGCAGGGCATAACAACAATAATATCGCCCATGGGGAATGGCAGCTGGACCCGGAGAGGGGCTTCGGGCACCCCACGAGGGACACCGACCTCAAATTCCAGGAAGCAGAATAGGAGATAGAGCCCCAGAACACTCCTGCCACCCCAGGGCAGGCTCCCTGCGGAGGCAGGAGCAGGGAAAAGCGCTAAATTACCTTTCAGCCCCTGGCTCCGTGAGCTGGGAAGCAAATCAAGGCCGCGGGGGGGTTTACCTTGGTCACATCCCGGTTCCCTCTGAGGACAGGTCCGGCTCACGCTGCCCTCACAGGAGGCTGGAGGCGATCCAAGCGAGGATCCCGGGCCAGCCCTCACCGGCCGTGCCAAGGAAGCGCCCCTCAGGTGTCGGGGACACTGTCGCTGAGGGCAGGGACGCTGTTCCGAGCCGCTCCTCGGCCGCAGGCCGTGCCTGGCACTGCCCCGTGACACGCAGGGATGGCCTGTGCTTCCCTCCGCCCTGTCAATGTTTAACCGGGCCGGAGGAAGTGAGGCAGGGCCGGGGACACCTCGGGCAAACCTCACCTCACCAGCCCGGCAGCCGCGGCCCTGAGCTCGTCCTGGGCACGGCCGGGAACACCCCGGGCAAACCTCGCCTCACAGCCCGGCAGCCGCGGCCCCGAGCTCGGCCCTGAGCTCGGCCGGGGACACCCCGGGCAAACCTCACCTCACAGCCCGGCAGCCGCGGCCCCGAGCTCGGCCTGGGCACGGCGGCAGGAGAGGGCTCCAGGCGGCAAGGTGGGCAGCCATGGTGCCTGGAACGGGTGTCCCTGTGACAGTGACACAGGTGAGAGTGACAGTCCCTGGAATGGGTGTCCCTGGCACAGTGACACAGGTGAGAGTGACAGTCCCTGGAATGGGTGTCCCTGGCACAGTGACACAGGTGAGTGCCATGGTGACTGGAACGGGTGTCCCTGTGACAGTGACACGGGTGTGATGGAGCCAATTTCCCCTGATTATAATGGCACAGATGTGTGCAGTGGTGCCCATTTCCCCTGTTATATAACATTTTCCCCTGTTACAATGGCACAGGTGTATGCCGTGGTGCCCATTTCCCCTGTTATATAACATTTTCCCCTGTTACAATGGCACAGGTGTGGGCAGTGGTGCCCATATCCCCTGTTATATAACATTTTCCCCTGTTACAATGGCACAGGTGTGTGCAGTGGTGCCTGGAATGGGTGTCCTCTATTACAATGACACAGGTGAGTGTGATGGTGCCAATTTCCCCTCTTACAATTACACAAGTGAGTGAACAGTGCCTGGCACTGATTTTCCCTGTTATAATGCCACAGATGAGTGTAAATGTGCCTGGCACTGATGTCCCCTTGTATAATGGTGTAGGTGAGTGTGATGAGGCTGGAGCACACTGTTAAAATGCCAGGCAGTGTGGCAGAAAGCTCCTGACCTGTGCCAGTCGTGCCCCTGCCAGTGGTCACTGTCACCCACAGCTGGGGGTGCTGAGGTCCAGCAGCAGCCCCTGACAGGGCGAGGGGCTGAGCCAGGGCCAGGGAGCATCCAGGGGCCCAGTTTGCAGCTGAAGGAGATGGGGCAGTTCTGGGGGAAAGGCTTTGTAAGAATTGTGGTGTAAAACTTTTCAGGTCAGTCTTTTGCAGGTAAAATCCAGGTGCCCATCCAAGGACAAGGGCAGGGATGGATCAGGCTGTGGCTTCACTAGGGAGCATCACAAGTTGGAAAAGACCTTTGGGATCATCAAGTACAACCTCTGACCAAACATCACCTTGTCAACCAGACCAGTGCTCAACTCAGAGCACTGAGTGCCACATCCAGTCTTTCATTAAATGCCTCCAGGGACTCCACCTCCCTGGGAGTGCTTTCCAATGTTTAATCATGCCTTCTGTGAAGAAATTCCTCCTGCTGGCCCCAGGAGACTGAGGGAATTGTGTGTGCTTCCCTCCTGCCTCGTGAGATGTTCTTACAGCCTTGGTCTTCCTCCAAGAGCTGCATCCTGCTTTTTATGCCATTGTTGGTCAGTGAATTGAACTGGTGTGACCCATCAGGAGATTTTTATGATGAGTCCATCTGCCAGAAAGCCTAAATCATAAAAAAAGTGATCTAAAACTTCCCTGAACTGTATTTCCTACTAAGCACAGTAACAGTAGCAAGTAGAAGTTAAGGCCAAAGTGACTCAAAATGGAAAGGTTCAGTTCAGCAAAGGGAAATGAATCATTCAGTTTGGGAAATCATGAGAAATTTCTGAAAATAAATTTTAAAAACTTAGCTTTATTGGAAAAAATATTGCTCTGACTTGTTAAAAGAAATAGCCATGAAAACTGCAGGAAATTTTTTTTTGGCCAGTTACAATTTTTGTTGCTATTTCCTTGACTTTAAAAACCTTAATTTTTTAAAGTCTAAAATCTCACACTCTTGTTCCACTGACTTAAATGACAGTATTCTTGAAATGCCTTCCATACAGGTGTGTCTGAATAAAGCTAGAGCAACAAAAGGGATAAATAACATTTAATGAGCACATTCCATCTCTGGCTGCCCAAGCAGGAGAAGTGCAGAAGGTTAAAATGAATTTTCAGCTTGAATTAATCAAGATAACGCTTCATAAAAACGCTTTGGAAAGGATAATTGCTGCTTTTAAAACTCTTACAAAGCTATCATTTGGCACTGCTGAGAAGAGATTGGCTCTGTCATCTCTCTAATTGCTCTTCAGGTAGGCTTAAGCTGCTCTGAGGTTCGTGCCCATCCCCTCAGTGTAGAGAGAACAAAATCCGTTGTGTGAGAAAAGACCAGCACGTGAATTGACATTTGATTAATTATCAATTGCTGCCCTTGTCGGCTCCTTCCTTCCTCTGGCTTTCCTAAGGACCCGTGGTGTTGGGATGGAGTGGAGATGTGGTGAAGTGTCTGAGTCCCCAGCGTGCATGCTCCAGGCTACCCATTCTCAAAAGACCAGGTCCTGAGCTTGCCAGCCTGGTTGAAATGGAAAAGCATCTTGGTCACTTTGTGAATCACCAGGCAGAGTCCTACCTCCCACTCCACTTCCCCTAGACACTTCTTTCCAATTTTTCCTTTTTCTTCTGCTGGTGAGTAGGAGGATTTTCATCCTTTTTCTTCCCCCCGCTCCACCAACCCTTCCAAACCCATTTCTGGATGGTGTGTACACTGTGAACTCCTAAGCAACCCCCATGGTTTTTGTTCTGGGGTGTGTGAGGCTGGAACATATGTCTGCACAGCTTGCTGTGCAATCCCACGCAAGGAGCTCCGAGGGAAATGGACTTGCTGGGATTCGCTGGGTGAAACCTTCTGTCATTGCCACTGGGGCCAAAAGTGGAATTTCTGCTTCCCCTGCAGGAGAATGGGACAAATTGTCACGATGGGAATGGCTTCAACCTGAAAGGGAGTTGGTTTGGATTGGATATTAGGAACAAATTGTTCCCTGGCAGGGTGGGCAGGCTCTGGCACAGCTGGGGCTGTCCCTGGATCCCTGGCAGTGCCCAAGGCCAGGCTGGACATTGGGGCTGGGAGCACCTGGGACAGTGGGAGGTGTCCCTGCCATGGTAGAGGAGATGGAACTGGATGAGCTTTAAGGTCCCTTCCAGCCCAAACCATTCTAAGATTCTGTGATAGAAAATTCCATCTGTAAAGTCACCAAGCCCTCCAGTTCCATGCTGTATTTTGGCTTTTTTAGCTTAGTCAATGAAAATCAGATTAGACTGTGTGAGTACTAAAATAACAGAGAACTTACTGATTAAAGCTGTTTGAGGTCAGTGCTAGAAACAGGAATAAGATTCTTCATTTCTTCATGAAAATGGGCTTGAAAGGTTTGACCATTGACCAACCTTGACAAGGATTTTGAGAAATGGCTGCCTATCAAGGAAATAAATGTTGTTTTCTCTCATGAAGAGCAAGGGGACTGAAACCTCTAGAAAAGACAAAGACAGGAGAAAAGCTGCCCTAATGGCTGAATTAGCTGTTTCCATCTTGCTCCCTACAGGATGCTTCTCTCCAGTAGCAAATCAGGCCAAAGAGATGCTAAGCCATAACTTTTCCAACTCTGCCTCTGGTTTTTTCCTCTTTCTAGGCTCTTCCTCCTTTCCTCTACTGTTCTCCAAAATATCTTGCTCTGCAAGGTGTTTCTTATTCAAAACAGATTTCATTACAGCTAACAGTGTTAGCTGTAGAAGTCTTAAGTGAGACAAACAGATCCTTCTCTGTCTCTTAATGAGTTTTTTATATCTTTTAATTAGTCTGTTAGTGTGGTCACATTTTTCCTTAATCAGAAGCTCAGAGGAAAAGCTCTGGAAATAACAGGGCTGGGCCATTTCCTCTTTGTTTTACCTTTATAAACACTGAGATGCATTTTCTCACATTGTCTCCTTCCTTATTTTTACTCCAGTGGAGTCTGAAGGGCTGGGCTGGACTCTCTGGTTTAGACTGCAAAAGCAGCTGAGACCAATCCCACCAGGTTGCTTCCCACTGGTCTGAGGAATTCTGCTTTATCTCTTTCCAAGGAAGTCAGGTAATCTTTGCCTTGATGTAAAGATTCAGGAAATTATGGTACCATGAATCTAGGCCAGGATAAATTCTCACAATCCTTGTAACACCAATTTAACTCATCTGATTTTTTTCTTTCATTTTTTTTCCTCTGCTGACTGTAATAAAGCCACAGCTCTGTGCAGAATTGCTGTGGGCCCTTAATGAGTAAAGCTTTGGACATAATCTTCTTCCAGACTTTCACACCCAGGAGGCCACAGGATTAAACACTTTTTTTTGGCACGAATATCCTTGTGCTGTTTTTATTTGGCCTGAATAAATCTGCACAACTGGAATGTTGTTGTCCAGTCCTGTTCTGCCAGCACTCCTTGTGAACCACATTCCATTCTTCCCCTTTGCCAGGTGCATTTCTCCTCTCCAGCACTGAAACCAGTGAGCTGTAGCTGGAAAAATGTCATCATTCAGGACAGGCAGATGAAGACATTCATCGTGGAGTTCAGGCAAGATGAAGTAAGAAAGTTTATCACATAATGACAGAAGATGCAGCTTTGGTGCTGTCAGAGGGAGTGTAAATCTGAGAAGGAAATTTTTTAATACATCAGTTCCCCTGGCAACATTTTCTTTAGCTTTGGAAATGCTTTGTCTCTGCTTCAAACAGCTTTAATTGCTCTGGTTATCCTTCAGTTTATTCTAAAGAACTTTTCAATGCGTGATAATCTGCCAAGAAAAGGGAAACATCATTCTCTACACTCATAATCATGATTGCATTTTTCATTATTGCTTAAGGTCATGCTTTTTAGACACTTTCTGAGGCTTATGTGGAAAACCAGGTTCTTCAAGGAGTTCAGGCAAAGTGCAGATTTATCCAGAGCTGCTTTCAAACTGGTGCTCAACACCTCTCTCTAGTGAGCAGAGTGAGGCCAGCTCTGGGCACATCAGGGGAACAAATTAACAGCTTTGTTCATTTAATGAAATTAACATGACATAGACACTCTGTCCAGGCTCCAAACTCCACAGGAATTCCCAGGACACTTACCACAGGACTATGGAATTAAACCCCCTTTGCAAAGGATCACTCAGAATTGTTGGGGTTGGAAGGGACCTCTGAAGTTCATCTTGTCCAACACCCCCCAAGCTTTTCTTGTTTTCCTAATGATTTTGCAAGGGCTGCCAGTTGTGAGGAATGTTCATACTCTCACCTCTGAAAATAGAATATTAATGAATTTTCCCCAAGCGACCCACAGGCATGATCCAGAGTGGCACTGGCGTGATGAGAGAGCCGATTGTCACCAGAACAGCAGGTGTGATATTGGGAGAGCTGTTTCCCTTCTGCATTTTCATGAAATACATCCCTGTGACTGACATCTTTCTTCTCCCTTTGGGCACTCACTTAAGATCACTGAGTAGAAATGGGATTTTTTTTGGAAATCGATGTCTCCTCTGCTCTGTGTTTGTGATAGCAGGGCTGTGGCTGAAAGCTGACCTTTTGCAGTAAGACACTGTAAAGCTCTGGCAGAGATGGTTTCAGATACTCAATTCCTCTTTGTGTGGCAGAATTGTTGCTGTATTTTGGCTTTCTCCTTTAGAGGAGCAGTGAATTTTATTTTGATATTCAGGCTGAGAGCGTTGGGGCTGTTCAGACCAGAGAAATCTCCAGGGGGACCTTATTGCACTTTTTCATTATCTGAAGGAGCTACAAGAGAGCTGGAGAGGGATTTTTTACAAGGTCTTGTACAAGGATAGGACAAGGGGTAATGGCTCTAAACTGAAGGAGGGTCAGTTTACACTAGATACGAGAAATTATTTACAATGAGTGTGAGGAAAACCACAAAATGTTGTCCAGAGAGGTGATGGATTCCCAATCCTTGGAAAACTTCAAAGCCAAGCTGGACAGGGCTCTGGCTGAGATGAAAATGTCACTGCCCAAGGCAGAGGGGGTTGGACTGAATGACTTTTAAAGGATCCTTGCAACCCAACCACTCTGATTTCATGATTCTGTTTGGTCATTTCCTTTGAAACACTTATACACAAAATGGCATCACCTAGGAGCTGAGGGAACTGGTGAGTACTAAAAGATCTCAGGAACACAGTAAAGATTGACATTTTAAAAGATAAAGCCTCCAGTCCTTTCCTCTTCCATATCCCACGCAGCACCTTCCTCAGCAGAGTTGCTGAAGGTGGTGCTCAGAGAACCTCCTGCCAGAGTCCCACCTTCAGGGTTCAGCCTCAGGGCAAGGGGCTGACATCCCCAAAATGGGCTGAGGTACCTCACAGCCCCTCACCTGTGCTGTTCCACCGCCTCCTCACCCTGTCAGGACCCAGCAACATCACTCCCACACCACGTCCTGCTCCCAGCTCAGCTCCCTCTGATCCTCTCTCGTTAATTCCCGTTAAACCTTTATGAGCAGCAACACGTGTAAAAGCTGCAGGTCCCTTTGTGTACTCGAGTCAAACATTTACTTACAACTGCTGTTTCAGCAGTAATAATTAAATTAAACATGAAGGATTTAGAGCTGCCTGGAAGATCCAGGAGCTGGAGGTGTAAATCACAGCACATCACTAATTTATGACGTTCTGCGCCTCCAGCTGTACACGGGAGTTTGCGGAGTGTAATTGTGTAATCATAAATGTAACTGGGATTCCTGAGGAGCAGGAAGATGATTACAGGGCTCTGTCCCTGCACCCAAAGTCATAAATTAAATGAGGTCGGGTTAGGTCAGTAGCTGAATGCAAGGAATGTTGTGTACACGGTTCACTTGGAGAGGTTCTAAGAAGGATCTTGAATTTATTTCTTTTTTTTCCTGCAAAAATAATGCATTTTTGAATATATGAAACATTATTTCTCAACTATTGCTATCATCTAATTACATTTTTCAGTGAAAATGTACTTAAGTGAACTCTTTAGAAGAACAGCCTCAAATGCACTGTTATTACCAGGCTTTGAAAAAAGTCTCTATTTGCTCAGCCTGCACATGTGCAAATTCAAGTCTGCTTTTTCAGGCTGGATCTCCTATGTGCTGCCTATGTCTGTCCTGTGACAATATTTGTAGATATTTCTGGGAATATATTGCTGTCATGAACTAATGAATTAATGTACAGGTGTAAAAAACACCCCAAGCAAAATACATCAGAAGTGTAAGCTAGATAAAAGATAAAGGCTGTAAGGGAGAACTTTTCTCTTTATTGTTTTTAGTTCATAACTGCTTGTGTTTGGAAACCAATCTGACAGTCTTCAGTTATTTCACATTTCTCTTTTAAGTGATTAGAGAATAGCCCTGTACTTCCAGGTCCCAGAAGGAGCATGACAGCCATCCTCAGGCACCCAGACGGGGGAGAAATAATTTCAGTTTGGTTCCTGTTCTTACCACAGGCATCAGCTGTGGTTAGGTTTATCTGTTTCTTTCAATTCCCTCACTATTTCCTGAGTAATTTTGGAGAAGGGGAGAAAATCCAACAGTTTCAGATTTAACAAGACCAACGGCTGGTCCTGCTCTTGGGTCACAACAACCCCCTGGAGCTCCAGGCTGGGCAGAGGGGCTGGAAAAGCTGGAAAAGCCCTGGGGGTGCCGGTGCCAGGGGCTGGACACGAGCCCAGGGGTGCCCAGGTGGGCAAGAGGCCACTGGCCCCTGGGCTGGGTGAGGAATTGTGTGTCCAGCAGGAGCAGGGCAGGGATTGTCCCTCTGTGCTGGCTCTGAGAGGCCCCTCCAGGGCTGGCTCCAGTTGTGGCTGGTGCAGGAGAGCCCTGGAGGGGCTGGAGCGTGTCCAGGGCAGGGAACGGAGCTGGGAAGGGGCTGGAGCCCCAGGAGGGGCTGAGGGAGCTGGGAAAGGGGCTGAGCCTGGAGCAAAGGAGGCTCAGGGGGCCCTTGTGGCTCTGCACAAGACCCTGGCAGGAGGGACACTGAGGTGGTCCCTTCTTGCAGGGAACAAGTGACAGGGTGGTGTCAGGCTGAGCCAGGGGAGGTTTAGATTGGATATTTGGGAAAATTTCTTCCCAGAAAAGTGGTCAAATCCTGGCACAGCTTCCCAGGGCAGTGCTGGAGTCCCCATCCCTGGAGGGATTTGAAAGCTGTGTAGATGTGGCACCTGAGGACATGGGTTAGTGCTGGACTCAGCAGTGCTGGGTTTAAGGTTGGACTCAATGACCTTAAATGTCATTTCCAACCTAAATGATTCTGTGATCCTACTGATTTAAATGAACCATCCCCCTAACATGACTACACCCCAAAATGCTGATACATTCACAACTGGAAAGGCAAGTGAACACACACACACACAGAGAAAACTGTGGTAGCAAAATTCTTTACTAATAAAATATCAAACATGGAACTGTTGGCTCAACACTCTCATGTTCTGTGCAAATAATACAAACACTCATTGTCACCCACACAGATCCGTGAGGAGCGGCATTCCTGTCACATCCAGCACACACCAGGAGCCCTTTTGTCCTCTTCCACTTTGAAATAAGGTCAAACTTCCATTGCAAAATCCATCCTGTAGTTTCAGAAATGCCTGGGAAGGTTTTACCCCCTCAATGAGTCTGAGAGGAACTGTGAGACTAAATCCTTTGTGCACAGGTTTGAAAATTGTAATTTAAACTGAGAAGTGTTAGTTGATGAATTAGGATTATGAAAAAGAAATTTATTAATTTTTCTGCATCCAAAAACTCATCTTGGAAGAAATAGAGTTGTGTTGAAATGCAAGCAACTCTAAGTCACTGTCAGCTCTGCTAATTTCTGGACTCCCCTTACTTAGAAGTAGTGGAGTAACTTTTAGCTGACCTTTTCAAAGCCATTTATTAGAAAAAACTTAAAGACTTAATAAACTTCTAACCCAGAATGCATAAAAACATTGGGGTTGTGCTCAACTTCTGCAGACAAACTGCCCCCAAGTTGCCTGAATTCTTTTATCAGCCTATACAAAATTCAAAAAATAAGTATATGTATACTGCAGTATTGTGTTTACAGATCTACTTATATTTCTGATTGCTTTGTGATGTCTTTCATAAGAAAATGCATCTAATTTTGCAAAAGGCCACCAATACTGTTTTGACTGTTTTAAAATTCATGATCTGAGGCCTCAGCTGCAAAAGCTAATTTAATTTAGCTGATACATATAAACTCACCAGCGCAGTGGTTTTGTTTAAACAAATGGATTTGCCTTACATGCAATCATCTGCTTTTTCTTAAATCACATTTTCCAGCAGGGTAACTTTATGTTTTAAGTAATTAATTATTCAGTTAATATATTGTTATTCAAAGCAGCCTAGGGAGCAGGGGAGGGTATAGTCTGGAGAAAAGGAGACTCAGGGGAGATTTCATTTCACTCCACAACTCTCTGGCAGGAGGGTGGGGTTGGTCTCTTCTCCTAAGTGAAAAAAACAGGACAAGAGGAAATGGCTCCAAGTTGCACCCAGGGGAGGTTTAGATTGTATTTATGAAAAATTTCTTCACAGAAAGGGTGGTAAAGCACAGGGAACAGGCTGCCCAAGGAAGTGGTGGAATCACTGTCCCTGGAAGTGTTAAGAAAGGTGTAGAGACACCTTTTGGGGTTAATGGTTGGACTCAGTGCACTTACAGTTCTTTTCTAACCCAAACAATCCTGTGATTCTGTAAATTAAAGAAATCACTTTCTAATTTACACAAATAAAATCATTCTGTTGAGGACAATTCTGTCCAGCAACCAAAAGCAATCACTTGGGAAGCCACTTTGCAAAGAGGAGAGGAGCAGGCTCCCTCAGTCCCTGACATTTCAACCTGAACTCATCTGCTCCTCAGCAGTGACAAATTAAATGTCCGTGGGCAGTCGGGCCATTGGAGACCGACGTGGGGACAAAACATTCTGAAGGCAGCAACAGAGAGAACTTGTACAGGTCACTTGAAATGACAAATACATCTCCCTGGAAACGGTGTCAGGATGGTTTCTCATGCCTGAGGACCTTGTTCCCAAAGGCACATCAGAGATGGATTTGACAGAAGCACAGCATGGCTGGGTTTGGGTTGGAGGCTGCCTTAAAGAACATCCATTCCCACCCCCTGGCCACCGGCAGGGACATCTCCCTCTAGAATGTAACCCCAAAAATACAGAGGTGGAGTCTGCAGGAGTGACTGACAGAGCTCTTAGCAGCTGGATTCAAGTACTTGGGAACACTCCTGAACTCAAATAAAAGCCACAGCCAAGAGGCTGAGCAGGACTTGATCCTCAAGGGTGACTTTTTTTTATGCTGATGCAAAGCCACAAACTGCTGGCACCAGGCACAGAGGTGGAAGTGAGATCTACAATTGCCTGCAGGATTATTTAATTAATATATTATTATTATTGTTGTTGTTGTTGTTGTTGTTACTATTACTATTATTACTATTACTATTATTTATTACTATATTATTACCTCTGAGAACAAGAAGAGAACATCAGGCTGATGATGCTGTCCCAACTCACAGACCTCTGCCCCTGAAGACAGACAGCTAGGAATGACCAGGAAACATTCTTTTCTGTTCACCTTTTTTTCCATAAATTAAAGGAATAACCAGTTTGGGCACAAGAGCAATGAATGACACAAGATATTTCTGCATATTACATGGAAAGAATAGTGATTAAAAAGATGTTGACTTGGCTTTGTCAGTCTGACCCTTCACACCTTCTGAAGGCAGCAAAAGTATTCAGAAAATAGCTGAATTTAAGTAAAATTGAGCTATTTAAACATTTTAATTCTTTAAATAAAATGTTAAAAGTTTATTAAAACATCTTAAAATGAAGAAGGCTATTCTTCTGACAAACAAATAAACATTGCTTCTTTCACCATCAGTGGTCAAAAGTAAGTGCATGATCTCAGGTTACTCTACACCAGAGGAAAACAAATATTTTATGACCATTATTAAACAGGATTCACAGGATTTTCCTGCTGAAAATATTTATCCTGCTCTTCAGACACAGGCAAGTAAAACAAGATACTTGGGAAATCCTTGCCAAGAAGGATTTGAAAAGAAGGAAAGAAAGAAGAACCCTTTTTTCTTTTTTCAATTAAAAGAAAAGAAACAATAAAAATAAATAACACCAAAATCATAAAATCCATTTCCCTGTCTTTCTTCTATGCTTTTACCATGGCGGGTGTCAGATCCCCTTCAGTTCCCCTTGGGAACAGCTCCACTTTCACTGCTTTTTGGAAAAAACACTTCACACAGACATTACAGGCATTCCATGCTGATAGCACTCACCTCGCCTGTGCCTGCAGGAAAATCAGGAGCATTGCATAAGGGAGCATTTCTGAACTCCTTTCTCCTTCCTCAGAGCCCTGAAGGATTTTTCAGCATCTGCTGTAAAGATCCCACTCCTTATCTCTGAAACTTATAATCATCCCAGAGATTTCATGACTTTCTGCTTGGGAGATAAGAAATAGGGCTCCCAGTCTGAATGATTTCTTGAGCACATTTTCCCACTTGTTCAAAAGAGAAAAATCCTCCTGCCTTCTCCCTCACACACCCAGCTTCTTTTTGGAAAAAAAAATCAAAATCACTGTAAGTGACTCTAGTTTAGCCTTGGCAAACCATTCAGAGTGGTTCTCAGGCAATCAAAGTGAGACAAATATAAAAGATGTCTCCAGGGTCTATTTTAATAGGAAGAGCAGGACACCCTCCACTGGCTCCGCCATGGATTATTTTCAGCAGGAAGCACACACAAGGAAACAGCTGCAGCAGCTTTTACCTGTCCACCAGGTGACCTGCAGTGCCCAACGCTGTCCCCTGAGCATTGCATGGGCAAATTCTGCAAAAAACACTTAGTGTAGACTGAAGGAGGGATCTGTGCCAGGATGCAGCTCAGCCCACACAGAGCTGGCTGCAAGGGCAGGGCTGCAGCTTCCATCCTGACAGCTACACATATTATTCCCTAAATGCCTGCACAGATGGGTGCAGTAATTTGTCAAGGGTGACCAGGAAGATGGTGCAGATTTCATTCTCTGAACAAAAGTACTTTGAGTTTTTGTTTGGCACAGCAGAAATGTTCCCAGGCCTCTGGCAGTAAGATCTGGGGGGTGGGTTAGCAGGCCTGAATGTTTCAGGGGGGGAAAAAAAATTCAATAATAATTGTAACTTGTCTAGAGAAGGGATGCACAAAGGTGGGAGTGAATGGGAGAGAAGGTGGTTTGCATGTTTTTGGGCAGAAATAGGGAATTTTTTCAAAGGAAGGGTGGTTAAAGCATTGGAAGGGCCCAGGGAGGAGTTCAAGGAATGACTGGAAGTGGCACTCATTGCTCTGGTTTAGTTGACAAGGTGGTGTTTAGTCAAAGGTTTGACTCAATGATCTTGGAGATCTTTTCCAACCTTAACAATTCTCTGATTCTGTGATTAAAATAACCATTTCCAAAGTCTTTAACGCCATGGAGCTGGAGTTATTGGGAGTTTGCCGGAGTGGGGAGCAGCCCTGTAGAAGCAGAGAATTTCATTTTGCTAAGTGGAGCAGGGTAGGTGCTAGAGCACTTCTCCTGGAGCTCCTGCCACCAAGTTGTTCCAGTAGCTCAGCTGCTCTGATGGTTTTATTCCATGGCACGTCACGATTTTCTTAAAGCGAGGAACAGAGAACCTGATCCTTTCTGGGAAAAACGTCTGCTCCGAGTGAAGCTCCTCCAGCCCAATTTTTAATTTGTCAAGGCACAGTCCTATGAACACATCCTCCAGTTTAATGAATGGAACACTCTCAGAAATGTTGTAGATCTGGCTGGCTACATCACTGGATAAAACATATCCAGTCCCAGAACAAAAGGGTGGATAGGTCGTTCCTGGGTACTCCTCCCTACTCACATACCACTTACTCCCTCTTGTCCTGATGGGGTACTCGTGCAGTTTTAAAAAGCCTGTGAAGAATCCAGCAGTCTTCTTTTTCCTCAGGAGAAGCTCAGTGAGGTAAAAAACATTGACAAACACGTCGGTGTCAGTTTTCATCGCAAAGCTGGACTGGGAACAAAACCTGTGAATCCACTCGATCCCCATCATGGTCTTCAGGGTCAGGTTGTAATAGGTGTCTGTAAAGTTCTTCTGGATGATGTCTCTGTACCTCTGGCTCTCAGCAGCGATGTCAGCCTGCTGGCTGGGATCCACGGGGCTCCCCAGGAGGAAGAACGTCACCAGGCGCTTGCCAGCCACTGTCCTCTCCTTGCCCCAGGTGTGCCGGATGGCCATCCTGGCATCCACCTGCTGGAACGAGGAGGCCACGAGCAGGACGAGGAAAGGAGGGTTCTTGTGGCAGTCGATGTCTGGGAGCTGTGAGAAGTTCCCTTCCACCCTCCTGAAAGTCCCCGTGGGGAAGATGTAACCCTGGCTGCTCTCACACAGCACGCAGAGCTCCGTCCAGCTGTAGAGAGCCCAGAGGCTGGCACTGCTGAGCCCCAGCAGGCAGACAAACAGCCTGAACTTTCTGGAATCCACCTGGAAGGAACAAGAAGGAGCAGCACATCCGTAAAAATAATCTCAGGTTCCTCTCAGTGCTCTGCTCCCAGCTCCCTGCACTGGGGTTTAAAGCCAGGTCTAATAGAAAGCTGCCTGCTTGAGGGTGCTCACCCACATGCATTTCTCCTCCTGACACCCCCTTGGGATGTTCTGTTAAGGGGAAAACATTCTTGTAGACACAGAATGGGAAAGGGGCCTATTAGGGGATCACTCAGCAACAAAAGGGGTCTGGATTTAATACCAGATATAAACGGGAGGTGGAAGAGTTTTGTGGGCTTCACTTCAGATGAGGTAGAGGAATGGAAAAATAAAGGATAGCAAAAGAAGAGGCACTGAACTTTAAATTTTGTGTCCACTCATTCACCTTAAATAGGAAAGATTTCTTTCCAATTTCCCTTTGCTTCAGACACTGCACTTTCAGGATACTTGGGTGCCTTGAGGTCATGGAAATGCTAGGGATGCCCTCATCTATCTGATGAGTAAAGCAATCTCCAGGAACTGGCATTGTGGTGAGCAAATGTAGCAGCAGCTCAGGAAACAAAAATCAGATTTTTGATATCAGGGTGATTTGGAGAATTGAATATAACCTAGGAAACTTTTCTTACAGTTTTCGTTTTGTTTTTGTTCAGTCTTCAAATGTACCTCTTTAAAAACAAAAAAGGAAAGGAAAATGAGTATCAACCTAAGTTTCATTTCTTTTTTCTCCTTGTAACTCTCATAGAAATTTTGACAGCTGGAGGGAAAAATAAAGAGATTTTTCTAACTGTCAGCTCTACAAATAACCTGGGGTTTAAAAGCCCAGCTGCTTTTTGTCTAGCTTGTTCATTATCATAAGTAATAATAGTTTATGTGCCCATGTTCTGATGGCAGATTCACTCTTGGGCTTAAGTTGAATCTGCCCTCCAAGCCAGTGTGTTGACAAGGTGGTGTTTAGTCAAAGGTTTGACTCAATGATCTTGGAGGTCTTTTCCAACCTTAACAATTCTCTGATTCTGTGATTAAAATAACCATTTCTAAAGTCTTTAATCCTCACAAGCGTGTCCACTCACTCCAGGTTACCCAGGTGATGCCTCAAACCTCCCCCCCATTTCCAGCATCCTACAAACCAAGTTTAGACCCAGCAGGGCAGAGAAGGAGCAGATTTCTGTATCCATTTCAGAGGGCAGGGAATAACAGTGATAGATTTTTGGGTTTGTTTTTTTTTTTAAATACCATATTTCTCCATATGTGCCTGTGTCCCAGAGCCAGCAGGTGTCCAATGGGCACACCCAGCCAGGTTCCTCTCATCTTCATCACCTCTGTGTCCCGTGGGGCTCTTGTACCAACCCAGAAACTGCTCCTGATCCTTTTGCTGGAGGGGCCATGAGTCACATTTTTGAAGTTGGGTCAGCTGCTCTGAAATAAAAAAAAAAAGAAAAGAACCAAAAAAGCAGTGGGTCACACTGTTTTGGATGTTTCAGCTTGTGCAGAGTTTGAGTGGCTCACTAGGACATGCTGAGGTGAGAAGGGGCTTGTCCTATTCCCCTCCCCTTTTTAAGTGAGAAAGACCCAAACAATATCAAAAATGTTCACTCATTTAACCCTGTAAGAGATTAATGAGCTGGGCATCTGGTTATAAATCTAATAAAAATTTTAAGTGAGAGAAAAATTATCAAAGCAAAGCCTAAATCCTTGCAGTGCCAAAAATACTACACATCTCCATAAATTAACCTAGTGAGAGGAATTGAAGGCTTGAGTTGCTCATTCCAGTAAGCCACAGGCTCTCCTACTTCTATTTTAGAGCACTAGGATGGGGCAATTTTTACCAGGGGAAAGGGCACCCCTTCCACTTCTCCCCTTCTTAACAAAGGATTGTATCTGGCTCCCCAAATAAAAACACAGCAAACCAAATTAACCATGCCCAGAGCTGCAGATTTCATGGAAATTTGATCTCTGCCTTCTGACCAGGAATGTTCTGTGCAGACTCCCCTAAATCACGTTAGTGCCTTCCTTTTGCTCAAATTCCCCTTTCCAGGCAATCAAAGGTTTTGCACTGCAGGATTTAAGTTCATTTGAAAGTCCAGCCAGGTGTCCCTGGAACCAAATCCAGCTCATTTTACCCCCAAGAAGAGTCCCATTGACTTCAGTGGGAATTCTCAGAAGCATGAAACAAGTAGAACTGGAGTCTTGGTTTACTGGAATTGCTCCCACACTGAAGTGCATTTTTGCAATGATTCACTAATGAATTTTGAAAATATTTCAAAAGTTCACATTTCTTCTGGCACTGATATTTAAATTCACTTTGTCCTTAAATAGGGTATTCCACAGATCTTATTTTTTTTTTTACTTGTATTTAGAGCTCACAATAATCTTGTAATTAACTTTACAACTGCTTCAGTTAAATACATATGTAAAATTGAGATTATACATATGCAGTTATATTATATGTATATAATTGTACAAAAATCTGCTCTGCATCTGCTCTCACATTCTTCAGTGGCCTGGGAGGAGGCACATGAATATCCTGAATTGTGTTTTCAGGACAGATGATGTTTTGAGGTTGACACTGGAGATGTACAAGAGGTTTGTTCCTGTCACCAGCCCACAGGAGACTGAAAGTCTGATATTTCTCTGTTACAGAACATGTTCAGAACATGTTCAAACCAAACCCTGAACTAAGAAAACAATGGAGAGCAACATTCTATTAAAACCCATTAAAACCTTTTCCACAAATACCCAAGTGCAAGGTGCCATAACACACAACAACCATTTTACAGGATTTTGGTAGAATCAGACTAACGTAGCGTGACCATTGTTTACTCTTTGTCTCCAGCACTGGTAACAGACCTAAAAAAGCTTTAAAAATCTTTGTTTTGGAGAGCTGGCTGAGCAGCCTCCCACCTTTGCCATTCTGCCTTGCCAGAAGCAGATTGCCTTGTTGTTTTTTTTTTTGTGCCTGCACAAAAACAACGAACGCTCGCGGCCGGGCGGCGCAAACTTTGCAAATCGCAAATTGCAATCAGAGTTTTAGAAGCTTGCAAGTGGCACACATGTCCATGTGTCCTCTCCCAGCAGGTCCCTGGCGTCAAGGGGTGGGCCTGGATAAGAGGAGCCATGGATCCGTGGAATGGTTTGAGTTGGAAAGGAATTTGAAGGTGATCCAGTTCCACCTCTGCAAGGGCAGGGACACCTCCCGCTGTCCCAGGGTGCTCCAAGCCCCATCCAGCCTGGGATTCACTGAGAGAGCTCCAAGGGAAAGGGATGACAGAGACACAAGCTGCTTCCTCTTGCCAAAACCATAAAGCATCCATTCAGTCCTTGTTTTCAGATGAACAGGGGGAATTCTGAACACTAAAACCATTTTATATTAGCACGGGCAGGGCAGTTCCTTGGAGCACTGAAGTTTTGTATCAGGGAATTAAATCAGATCTGGTGTTGTCTCCTCACCCCTGAGATGCTGAGCCCCCCTCCCATCCCCATTTTGCTTCAAAACAAATCTTTCTGGTTTTATATAAAGTGTTTTTGCATGATGTTATACTTGATTTTTCTCTGTGATGTCAGTCAGAAATCATAATTTTTAATTATTCTCAAAGCTTTTTCCATCTCTTGTTGTTCCAACTGCAAAATATTCTATGAGGGGCATTGCCAAAAAAAAAAAAAAAGCCTTTTTCATATCCTAGAGACTTTTCTTAAGCTGACTGGCACTTCATGGGTCTCTGCAGCTGTGGCTTGCATGGAATCCTGGCACCAAACCATGTGGGAGTTGCAGCCTCTTCTCACACTCACCTGAAATGAACACATAAAAAAAAGACTGCTCTCTCCCAGCAGCTTTAGGGGAGCTGAAATTCCTTATCCTCTTTGTTATTTATCAAACCCCTCCTTCTTCTTGAGACTGTCCCTTTTAGACAAGTCACAACACCTCATTTTTCAGCACAAAGTGTTACAACAACTCTGGCACTGAGCACAAACAAATTAAAACTCTGTGGTTCCAAATGACTGCCACAAATGTATTTTGTAGCCATTTGGTAGCCATGAGTTACGCCAAGCTCATCAAAGAGTTTTCTTCTTTCTGCCACTCTTCTACTGCTTTTTCTATCAATTTTTGTCTGCTGGGCTTCAAACTCATCCCTGATGTCAGTGCAACATTTTTGTCCTATAATAGCACATTTTTCCTTAAGGCCAAGTGGTTCTGTGGAACCTCATTCCTACCAACATTCCTTGAGAACACATCCAGCAATTAGTTACATTTCATATTTTAGCTACTTTTAATTTTCATAGGGATTTTCATGACTAATCCCTCCATGAAACTCTAACAGTGTTTTTGGCAAAAAAGGGTTTTGATAAACTTATATTAAGTTCAATATAATTAAATTATATTGTTATATATTACATATATAATATATATTTAATTATATTAAATTCAATATAATTCAATTATATAAAGTTATACATTATATATATAATATATATATTTAATTATATTAAGTTCATTATAATTAAGTAATTATTAAGATACATGTTACAGATTGGAGCCATACTTCGGTTGCAAGGTTATTCATTCTTTTTCTTCCATTTTATTCTGGTTGGGGATAATAATTTAAGTTTAATAGTATAATTTATTATTTCTGCCTTTCCACTGGCTTGTGACCATCATGGAGTGTGTAAATCCCACTGCATTCCCAAGGCCTTGCTAACTTGTCCCACTTTTCCTGCTATAAACGAGACCCTCTGTCTGATGACATTCCTAGAGGAGCTCCAAAGCATGGAAATACTTGATTTAGAAATATTTTCAGCACTTCTTTTGCCATGTGCAACAGGGAAATGCTTCATGCCATCCACAAAAGGGATCCACTAAGAGCTATTTACAGCTCCCTTTGCATGGAAGTTCTGTAAAGTCAATTTCCCAACAATCTCCAGGAGAGTTACTACATTTGATAGCCTCTATCACTATTTTATTCTCTCAAAAACTATTGCTTGTCCAGCAGAGGTGACTGCCCATCCACCAGGGTGAAATTTGGAATAAAATGCTTTGATTAGCTGACAAATTGTTGTGCTATATTCTGGTTTAATACCTGACTCTGCAGTTCTGTACCTGTGACAAACAGCTGGGCCATCCTTGGCATAAGGGAATAATTCAAAAGATTTCACAGGATCTAGGAAGCCCAAAGCTGGAGACCTCATTAGTGTTTTTTAAGTTGTTTGAAAGCAGCCCAAGTGCCATCAGGCCATTTAATGAAGTCTTTATGGGCAATTTAAAATAATTCAATAATTATTAATCAATATTATATATATATATAATATATGTATTTATATATTTTTATATTTTTATATATTTATATATATTTATATATATATTTGTATTTGTATTTGTATTTATATTTATATTTATATTTATTTATAATACTTAATATATATTATGTTTTTATATATTCATATATTAGTATATTATATTAATATAATATTCATATTCTATTAATATAATTAATATATTAAAATATAGTAATTATATATAGCCAAATTATTATCAATCATAAACCAATAATTCAAAATTCCTTTAAATCTACATTATTATATTACTAAATATAGTAATTATTACATTACATTACGTTATTATATTACAGTAAACCATTCCAAAATTATTTATTTATATATTTACTGGGTTTTTTAGTGTGGTTATGAGTGTTTTGGATAACTTAGCAATTTTTGGGTTAATTTTAATTTGGGTTAATTTTATTTAAAATTTAAATAAAATTTGGGTTAATTTTAACTAAATTTTTAGTTAACAATTTTATTAAATGCTCTTGAGTCTTGTGCTAACTGATAATCTTTGCTATTAACATTTTTGACTGGGAAAATTTGAGTTCACCAACAACCTGTACCTTAAAATTTTCTTAATGATAGGTAATGAGCCTTTTCAATGTTTTAATTTTAAAGGATGTTGCTTTTTTGTCTTATTTATTTAATCTTTGTCTCATTTAATTTGATTCTCACAGGTTCTGCTCTTTGCAGTTTTCCAGGAATCTCCCTGGCCCACACAATGGGGAATACTGCATCCTTAATTTTCTTTGGGATAGGTTCAGATTGGGAAGTCAGTGTAATATAAAAATTGAATTTTACATGTATTTAAACTCAGGGATTTTAATTTGAATGTCTCCTTCCTGAAACTTGATTTTTGCACACAATTTTCCAGTAAGTTTTCCCTTAATAACAATTTTGGAGAGTTAGGCAGGTACAAAAATTGATGGGTTATTTATTTTTTGTAATATGTGTATTGATTATTTCCCAATTTCCCTAATGAAGATGGAGGAACTGAACCCCTTCCCCTGATACAAAACTCCTCCCTGTGGGTAACAATTTTTAGCTGTTTTCTTTTATGATTGCTATCATTTTCTGTTTAGTTTTCTTTAATTTTATTTGTTTGGATTTGCACATTTTGATACACTGCCCACGCAACCTCAAGTAGTTTACCTGTATTAAAAACATCCATTTCTTGGATTTTCAGTAGTTTTATTCTAATATCATCTGAGGATTGTCCTATGAAAATTGCAACTTGTCCTATGAAAAAGGTGAGTTTTTCCTTCCTCCCAAACATTTTCTTGTCTTTATTTCTCTCTTACCTGTGCCTGCAGCTCTCTATGCACAGGACTTTACAGCTTAAATCTTAAACTTCCTTTTTTCATTGACAATCTAAATGCTGGAAGCTGTCCCACCAAAATATTAGAAAACCAGGTTTCAAAATCTCTGTTTTAAAATACCAGAATGCTAAGTTCTAAAATACCAAAGTAACACATATTTAAAATATTCAAATACTAAGTTCCAAAATACCAAAGTAACCCAGTTTCAAAATACTAGGATACCAACTTCCAAAATACTAAAATAATTCTGCTTCAAAGCACCAGAACATCAAGCTTCAAAACGCCAAAGTAACCCAACTTCAAGGTATTAAATTCTAAAATATCCAATTCCAAAATACCAATTTTCAGTTGTCTTATGTGGGCAGGATTCCCAAACTGAAGAGAATGCCTTAATGTCACAATGGGATCCTACCTGTGTCCCAAATGGATCTCTGGGGGAATGTGTGATTTTATCCAGCAAAGTCCTGGTGCCATCAGGAGAAATAATGGAGCCTCAGGGGAGACCAGACCATTGTCCAGTGCAGGTTCACCAGAAATGACACCAAAATTGGGGAGTTAACTGTTCTAACTTTATCTCTGTTGCTTCTTTTATACATATTTTGCCAAAAACCTCTTTATCTGTTTCTGCACTGGTCCCAGACATGTTTATCATCCTCCGGGCACGCCTTGGCATCATTTTATCTTTTTTTTTTTTTCTTTTTTGCCAGTTAGTCTTTAAGCTCTATTCAGCAGCTTCAGGGGAGCTGAAAACCTTTCTTCTCTGTGTTATTTATCATTGGGACCCTATGAAGAAGGTGGCCAGGGTCTGGGATCTGAATCCCAAATTGCAGCACTCTGTATTTTGCAAATCCCTATTTCCACCAGGGCACAAACTCCCTCCCACACCCTGCCAAGGGCAGCAGGTTGTTTTTAGGGTTTCTGCTCACACCACTGACCCTGGTGGAACTCCTTTGTGTTTCCCACAGATTAAACCACAGCAGCTCCTGTACCAAAGCCTAATTACTGTATCCAAATTAACCTGACGTCTCCTTTAGGTCTGTTAATGAGTGTAATTATCTGAAGAGCACCAAGAGATCAGGGCTATGTGCCATACAGTGCAGGGAAAGCAGCCTGGCCTGAGGCAGGGACAGGGAAGTAGGTCTGGAGTCCCCCTGAGGAACAGGTTGGAAATATCAATTTAAAGTACATTTTTCCTTTACTTTTCTGGGGCAAAGCTCCAGCTGGGCTCAGTGGATGGTGGGTGATGTTTTGCACTGAGGTCACACACATCAACCAGGGAAAAACCCCAAACCCAAAGTGCTTTGGACCATCTGTAGGAGTCCCTGCTTTGTAAAAAGACCCCAACAGCTGCAGCCCCAAAATGAGAGGCACAACTTCAGATGTGACCAGGAGCTCCAACCTCAAATCCTGCTCAGTTGAAGTCAGCAGTGTTATTCCCATTTGCCTTTTCTAATCACTGAATGTAACATATGCCCTGGTATAAGGACTAGCAAAAGCTGCTAACTCTTGATTTTCCTTGGAATAAAGGCCCTAAATTGCTTTTTCTTAAGCTCAGCATGACACAGAGAAGGATTAAGCACACATAGATAATAAGAAAATGCCAAGAGCAGCAGGAAACATTGAGTTTTTTCCTAAATCCAAGCGTTTCAGAGGAGCAGGGGCCAGACTGGAGCTGTCCAAAATGACATCTCTAGCCATGCAATGGCTTCAGCAGTGGCTGGGTCATCATATTTATGTATTAACACTGTGCTCACCCAAACTGGCAGACAAAAAGGGTGGAAATCCTAAAAAAAGTGCAGAACAAGGGAAAAGCTTTTTGTGCTGCCCTTAGTGAGCCTTTCCCCCTCTGATATCCCTCTCAGCAGCCTCTGCTCTCAGGATGGTGTCTCCTTGTCAGTCCATCAGCAAGACAGAGCAAGGCACTGCTCCTCTTTGTTGGAGCCTGAGACACTGAGTGTGTGCCCTTGTTTCTGATGCTTAACTCTAAGATCCAGAAAAACACTGAATTTCATATAATATGAAATTTATGAGCAGGTTTTCATGGTGATACATGAAAACAACTGTTAAAGTTAGATAGAAAATGCTAAAAGTGTGAGTGTGTAGATTAGAGTTTTCTTAAGCCACTGGGTGAAAAAGTTAAAGTTTAAAATAGTTTAGAAAGCAGAAGGAAAGATGGAGGATTTAGGGTGTTGTTTCTCTTCCTTCTTTCTTCTTCATGCTCTTCTCCTCGAGGTTTTTGGGTAATAGTGAGTGATTGGATAGAAAATGTCACAGTGCAGCACTCAAGTGATGGGTCATTGGGTCATTAAGAAAAATAATTTATGTGTCTATTGTTAATTGGATAAGAATGAGTATAAAGATAAAAGAATTGTGTGGTTCAGGGCTATTTTGTGCCTTCAAAACCCAAAGTGAGCCACAAGTGAGGCCATTCTGTACCATCAGGAGAAAATGAACCAGATTGCAGTGAATTGAAATTGTGCAGCCAGTCTGGAGAAACCTGCCAGGTTTTGAGATGACCTTCTAATAAACACAAGAAACAAGATTCTAACGAGCTCAAGAGTTTTCTTCAAACCCAGAGAACTGAGATAAGCAGGGCTCCCCTCGAGGGAGGATCCCAAAGGAGCTCAGTGCAAAGGGGACTGAGAAATCCAGGAGTGGAGAAAGAAAAGTACAGAAGAAGTGCAGCAGAATCAAGAGAGAGAAAGAAGAAATGAAAAATAATTTTTTTAAGAAAAAGTTACACTCTTCTCCACACATACCAGTTTCTGTCACTTCAGCACTGGGTTGCTGGGCTCATTATTTATGAATATACTATAAATATATATATATATATTTATATAAATAAATGATATATTATTAAATATCTTTTATTTATATAAATAAATTATATATAATTTATAAATCATATATCATTTATAATCTATTTATATAATATTGTTTCTTTTATATATATTATAATATTATTTCTTTTTTCCCCCCTTTCTTTCCTTTCTTTTTTTTTCTTTATTTTATGGGGGGGAGGGGACAGGGGGTGTTGTGGGGGGTTTTTTTGTTGTTGTTGTTTGGTTTGGTTTTTTGTTTGTTGTGTTTTTGATTTTATTTTGATTATTTTTGTCTCTTTAGCTCTTCTCTCATGTTTTTTTCTGCTGTGCTACTGTGATGGGAGTGGGGTTTGTTCTCCCAGTCCCTCCCAGACCTGCTGTGATGAGATCTGGACAGAAAAAAAAAAATATGTCTGAGGGTTGGGTTTTGTTTTAAGCTTTCCATGTTTAAAATGAACCTCTGGTTCTCCAGAAGGACTCCAGTGTTTTATGGCCAGGGAGTGACTCTGTCCCAGACCCAGGGCAGGAATCCCTAAGCCATCAATTAAACAACAGATAGAAAAGGAGCATTACTGTTATGGATTTGCAAATCCTACTGCGTTGCCTGGCTTATGCTCTGTCATTATGTTACTAATACCCATTTAGCTGATTGACCCTGTGACTCCAACAGCACTGAATTTTCTGATGTGAATTTTCTTCGTGAAAGGTTGGGCTGGTTTTTATTCACCATTATGGGTTTTAATAAGGAGAGAATTAAGAGTAATGAAAATTTAAAGAATGTACAGTAAAAACAAGTGAAGTTAGGAATTTTCTAGAGAGATAAAAATGAGAGTGAGATGTTACATTCTAGATTAATAGAAGCCAAACGAAATACCATTTACCATATATACAGATATATGCATACAACTGTGTCCTCAAGGTCAGGGCCAACATGGCCTAAACACTGCCACAGCTATAATAAGCAAAGAAACATTTTTCACAGCAATCAAAGAAAAAACATGGTCAAAAAAAGGAGAAACTTTCAAATATAAATTGGTTGAAATTCAGTAGCTGAACAAGAGTCCCTTCAAGTTTCACTTCCTTTCCCCATCATGCTATGAGGCAATTTCAGAAGAGCCACCTGACCCACAGTTACTCCTTAACTTCACCCCTTTAGAGGCAAATTTGCATCATTTCCTCCTTTGAATCGTATTTTCTGCACCACTCACAGAGGGTGAGTTACTGTGGTTAACCACAGACACTTAAATTGTATAAACACAACTGAAACAGGGCCCCTCTGCCAGAGGCAGAGCACAGGCACAGGGGGACTTCTGCAGGCAACATTCATCCATTTAATAGCTGCATCTTTATTTTTACAGGGAAAGAACAAACACTCGTGGGCCTCATCCACTCAGAAAAGTGTTCCCAGCTCAGATACAGAGGTTTCACCTCAGGTGTGGAAATTAAAATGGAAATTAAATGGCCCAGACCAGGTGTGCTTGGGTTCTGCCTCTGTCCCTACCCAGATGCCTAAAGGAGAATCGAGATCATGGCAGGAGGGGAGGCCTTTGTGGCACAGGAATCTTTTGAACCAGAGGATGCATCTTCCTCTCTATTTAAAAAAAATAAAAATAAAAATCAAGATCCATTAGCTCTTAATGCACCTTGATCTCATCCTCCCAACCATGAGCACTTGATCACAACTTCTGCTTTGAAAAGCCAAAAAAGCATCCTCAGGCCAAAATGCAATTTTGCTCTTAAAACCAGCAAAAAGTTTGTGTCTTGGAGTGACTCAAACTGAAACAGTTTGGCAGGAAGTGTCACTGCTCTGGTAATGTCATAGGAAATAAGTGCTGCAACTGAGGAGTCAAAAAGAAATATATTCCCAGGGACTTTAGCCAAGCTAAGGAAGCTTGCTTCTATTTTAAAATATCAGCTTGCTTTTCCAAGCCACCTGCAAAATTCTCTGGATGGATCCTGGCCCTTAAACACCCACCAAAATGTTCAGTTTGGGTATTTAGTAAGGCTGGATCCTCGTTCCAGGATGGAGAAAGATGCTGCAGTGGGGGCTGGAGGTGTCCTGTTGTAGAGCTGGGATCATCAATGCAGGGACACTGGGCAGGACACCCAGTGCAGTCCAGCCCCCACTGCAGGTGCTTTGTGTCCTTTTTTGGAGCATATTTGGACACTTTTGACTTAATCCACTTGCACTGGTGATGCAAACACAGCTGGCAGGCAGCCAGCCAAGGGCATCCTCTCTCACAGGCAGGGAAAAGAGTAATGCCCTGGGGCACTTCTTCCTTCTCTCTCATCTTTGGTAGTATTTTTTCCCTAAATATTCAGCCTAAAAGCCTTCTCCTCCTGTCTCTGTCCTCCCTTCACCTGCTGAGTACCAACCATCCCTCTCTGGATTTCTCTCCAATGCTAATAGACTCTTCTTTTAATGTTCCCTCTATTCCTACAATACCCCTATGTTCCTTTTATCACTGATGCTAATGGGCATATTTAACTTATTTCAGAATGGCCTCATGAATCAGCAATTTTATCCTACTTGCTCTATTCCAAACCCCAGATCTCAGCACAGATAAGCAACTGTCCACAATGGGATGAATCAGAGCAACCTGACCCTGTGTAAACCCCTGTGCTCCATTGTGCTGAACAGGAATAAAATCCAACTCACTTTCCTCTTATCTTCATAAACAAAGCCATGAGGAAATTTCTTCCTTAGGCTTTTGTTGCCACTGTCAGGACTCCAAAAGTCCAGTTCTCTGAGTTATAGAAGCACCATTCTTCAAAAATTCTGTGGCCCCAAACCAAATTATTTATTGCAGCCTCATGCACAAGTAGTAATGCTTGTTGTTTTTCCCCATCTGAATGCAAAAGAGAAATCAAACTGAAAATGGTATTTCAGATAGAATGAGGATCTTGCTCTTCTCCCTTGGAAACAGTCTCAAGATACATGAAGGAAGAAGTAAAATAGCACTGTAGAGAAGTGATAATTATGCAGGTTGTACCAAAAAAAACCCTCAAAACCTCAGAACCCAAAAACTCAAAATTCAAAATGGGAAAAATTGCCAATAAAGATATTCCAATATCACTCCTAAATCTCTGAGTGCTGCTCAGTCCTGATGCTGTATCACTGTAGGATCAGGGTTAGGATGTTAGCTTGCAGATGGGATTTTTTCCCCCTATTTTAAGCTGGGGGAGCACTTGGAACAGGTGAGCCTGGTGCTCATGCTTTGCCCTTTTGTTTCATGCTGCCTCTTGGCACAGTCATTTTTTGGTGTTTGGAACTTTATAATCCTCTCACAGTTGAACCAAGTCTTTGCACTCACGTGTCTGTTAAAGCATCAAGTCTGGTACTTTGGGAGGAAAAATTTTCCTGGGCAAAGGAACACAAATCCAACCGTGGGGCCCTTCTTTTGTCAATGACTTCTTGGCTTTAAAAGTGCTGATTATACACAGAAATGTTTGTGGGATCAGATCCAGTGGCTGCTTTTTTAATTAGTTACCTGTGCCTCGTGGATCTTCTTTTTTTTCAGCATTTGATCCGAGCTCCCAGCAGGACAGGGAGGAGAACACTGCCCTGGCTTTGCCCTAACTGATCCTGGTCTTTCTGTGGGGCTGCCAAAATGTGTAAAACACCCATTAAATCTTGCAAGTGAGATTACTCATGAGGATGTTTGCACCCCCGGTGATTGCCCTGGTGCTAATTACCACCATACCCCATTTACCAGGGGATGGGCATCGCCGTCCGGAGCCGCCTGGGGCACACAGTGCTGGGGACATCCCTGGATAGAGAGGTCTGGGTTTGGATCCCGCTTTCCAGGCAGGGTCACAGCTCTCCCCACCCACCGCAGGAGTTTGGGAAAGTGGGAGAGGAGGCTCCGAGGGCAAATCCACGGGTGGGAGTGGCTGGGAAAGGGGAATGGACACAGGGAATCGCTGCTCATGGTCCTACCTGGGGAATGGACACAGGGAATCCCTGCTCATGGTCCTACCTGGGGAAAGGACACAGGGAATCCCTGCTCATGGTCCTACCTGGGGAATGGGCACAGGGAATCCCTGCTCTCGCTCCTACCTGGAGCTGGGGAAGGCAGCTCCTCTCCCCAGGCTCTCCCAGCGCATCCTCCGGCTGCGGGCGGCTCTTCCCGGCGGGATGGAGGCTACAGCTGCCCGGCTGTGTCCCTGTCCTGTCCCCGCAGCCCCGGACAGGGGCTCATCCTCGGCCGCGTCTCCGGAGTCAGAAGCGAAGGAAGGCGGCGATGCGGCAGCAGTAACCCGAACTGACTGCCTGCCTCCCTCCCTCCCTGCCTGCCTCCCTCCCTCCCTGCCTCCCTCCCTGCCTCCTTCCTTCCCTCCCTCCCTCCCTCCCTCCCTCCCTGCCTGCCTCCCTCCTTCCTTCCTTCCCTCCCTGCCTGCCTCCCTGCCTGCCTGCCTCCCTCCCTCCTTCCTTCCTTCCCTCCCTCCCTCCCTCCCTCCCTCCCTCCCTCCCTCCCTCCCTCCCTCCCTCCCTCCCTCCCTCCCTCCCTCCCTCCCTCCCTCCCTCCCTCCCTCCCTCCCTCTCTCCCGTGGGTATCAGACCCGCTGAAGCACGGCTCCGTGGCAGGGAAGGGCAGGTTAGGAGCTGGCTGGAGATGTTTTCACTGGGGGTATTTTGGGAGGGAGGGGGGAAGCCGGGAGCTGGGAAAGTTCGGCTGGGCGCTGCCGATTGCCTGGATCCGCTGCAGGGACAGGAATCCCCCTCTGCTCGAAATCCCGCACCGAGGCACCCTCCGAGGGGTTTGTCCTGATGGGGAAAGGCAAGCCGGGGAAAAGGGGGAAGGAGGGAAGCTCAGCCCGTGCATTCCCCGGGGGGACAGCATCCCTCCGCGCCCCCCTCCCCGGAGCCCGGGTCTGCTTGTCCCCGGAGCTGTCCGGGCTCAGGACAGCCCTCAGCCCCCGGCACAGCCCGGCTTGTGCTTCAGGGCAGAGTCCGAGTCCAGGCGGGACAGCCGGTCCCTTCCCAGGGCGCTCCCAGCCCTGGGAACACGCGGGGAACTGCAGCACCTTTACCTTTGTGAGCTGTCCCCCGGTGACAGCAGCCAGCGACAGCTCCACACCACAACAATTACTGAAGCAAATGGCTCCGGGGGAAAAGACATTGCTCTTCTAAACGCTGCGAGCTCCAGCAGGAAAAAAAAACAACCAAAAAAACCCCACCAAAAGTCCCAGACAAACGTTATGGATAAAGCCGCACATTTAATAGCAAAATACGACCCAGGGCACTTTGAATTTCTAGCGAGAAAATATTCGCTTTGATTTGTCATTGTCTTTTTTTTTATACATATATATATTTTTTTTTTTTTGAAGCGGGTTGTTAGAGCACAGCGTAAGAAAACACGAGACAAATCCATCACCGAGAGCTGCTGGCAGCTCCCTTTCTCCTCCCCCTCCACTCCAGGGCTGGAGATGGAGGGATGTAGTTAAGGAGACACACAAAACGCTGTTTGCTTGTTGTACTTTGAGAAATACGAGTGATCCACTCCAGATTTACTGCAGAAAGCACTGCCCCACAAAGCTTTTTCTTTTTTTTTTAATTATTCAAAGAAACGCTCCCAGGTAGCTTTAGTTTCCTGTAATAAGGAAGCATTAGCTAAGGCACCTAAGAATGTCTGTGCCTCCCTCTGCATGCATGACTCTCTCCTTTGTACTCCAAGTTCCCAAAAAAACCTTGCCTTTAGTTTTGGGAAAGTGCTAGCACTTCCTTTGTCACAGGCTGACCTATAAAGTCCGACAGCTACTGAACACACAAAAGCTTCTGCATGCAAATTATCCTCCCTCCACCTGGAAATGAGGCATTTTCCCATGGAAAACAGGAAAACAGTGTTGGGGCTGGAGCCCCAACCTCTGCCCACATCGCTGCTGAGCATCACACTGCCGTCAGGACAGCCAAAAACTGAGAATCACGGAATCACAGAATGATTTGGGTGGGAAAGGACCTTAGAGATCATCTCATCCCAGCCCAGCCATGGCAGGGACACCTCCCACTGTCCCAGGAGCTCCCAATGTCCAGCCTGGCCTTGGGCACTGCCAGGGATCCAGGGGCAGCCCCAGCTGCTCTGGGCACCCTGTGCCAGGGCCTGCCCACCCCACCAGGGAACAATTTCTTTCTCATATCTCTTCTAGCCTTGGCCTCCTTCAGCTCAAGGCCATTCCCCCTTCTCCTGTCACTCCAGGCCCTTGTGAAAATCCCCTCTCCAACTCTCTTGTAATGCATTAACTGAGGGGTCTCAGAGGTCTCCCTGAAGCCTTCTCTTCTCCAGGCTGAACAATCCCAGCCCTCCCAGCCTGTCTCTAAGGCAGAGGTGCTCCAGCCCCTCATCCTCGTGTCCCTGCTCTGTTTTCATCCCATCAGCTCCACGTCTGTCTCATGCTGGGCACCCAGAGCTGGCTGCAGCAGCGCCCTGGGGGCTCACAGGGGCTCTGTACAGGGGAGAAGGCATTGCCAGTCCATGTAAGGCAGTTTCCACTCCCTCCAGCCAGGCCAGTCACCTCCAGGTCACTGCTCCCAGCCTGCTCTGTGAGTTTTAGCAATTTGCTTCTCCACGGTTTTTTAGGCTGCCCAGCTGTCAGCAAAGCCAGGGAGGCTCCAGGGCACTCGGCCTCAAAGCACTCGCTGCACGGGCAGATTACACAGCCCAGTGTCTGGGAGGGGCACAGGGGGATGGAAAATAAACTCTGGAATATGGCCTTTGTGCTGGGGGGAAAAAAAACACCCAACAAGCACCCAACTTCTCCCTGCCTCTGATTCAGGGCTGTGTTTGCTGTGTGAGTCCACCCCTACCCCAGCATCTCAGCAGAGCAATGCACACATGTGCCTGCAGTTCAGCAGCAGTAGATTTAAGCCAACATATACCTACATGAAGTCAGGCCTCAGAGAGTGAGTCAGGGCCTAAAATCAGTGTTGCAATTGAACTAAAATAATCTAAGCCTGCTCTAAATGCACACAGCTTTAACCTGTCACATCAAATGAAAATTATATACTTAAACCGTAATCTTCCTGTTCCCTTAGTCATCAAAAGAGGCCAGATCAAATTAAAAAAAAGAAAAAAAAAGAGAGAAGAGAGAGTGGATGCTGTTCAGAGGATGAGGAGGAGATGGGGCTCATGGAGCAGGATATCCAGAGAATCATTAAAGTTGGAAAAGCCCTCCCAGCCCATGGAGTCCAATCTGTAACCTGTCCCCACCTTGTCCCCAGCCCAGAGCCCTGAGTGCCACGTCCAGGTGACACCTGCAGGGATGGGCACTGCAAAGCTCCCTGGGCAGCCCCTGCCAAGGCCTGAGCTCCCTTTCCATGGGCAAATTCCTGCTGCTGCCCACCCTGAGCCTCCCCTGGCAAAATTTGAGGCCATTCCCTCTTGTCCTGTCCCCTGGGAGCAGAGGCCACCTGGCTGTCCCCTCCTGCCAGGGAGCCACAGAGAGTGACCAGGTCCTCTGAGCCTCCTTTTCTCCAGGCTAAAAAACCCCATAAACCCCTCCTCGTATGACTTAAAATTCTGCTTGAACCAAGGGGTGTTTCTGCCTTCCAAGCCAGACTCAGCCCCAAACTCAGCCCCCCCAGCACTCCCCATCCATTCTTCAAGCAGAAATTTGGCAGCTTGAGTCGCTGACTCCTCTGAGTCTGGGTGGACATGGCCTGGCTAAGTGACAGTAAATCTTTCCACACCTGAGTTTCCCAGAGCGTAAGACAGGCAGGGATAAGGTCAGGCTGCAAACACCCACCAGAAAATGCCATTGTTTGCTGGGGTTGAGGTTTGCTACCTTTTGTTTTTTCACCAGGATGAGAAATGTGAGTGGGAGCTCTGTCCTTGGGTTTCCCTGAGCACATGTGCTGATAAGGCAGCTTGGGGACAGGCTCAGGAGCTCTTGTAGATGAAGAGGGTCACTGATTTACATTCTGCCACTTGGTGTAGGGATGGGATGTTTTGATGGCTTCACTGCCTGACTGCACTGGAAGGATATTCACTCTCATGCAAAATCAAACCCAGTTTTCATGGAGAGCTTTTCAAGACTTTTCTACAGAAATCTACAGATTTATTTCAGTCAGGAGGAGGAGTTTTGTTGAAATAACAGCCTCAGCACCTTCAATGGGTGCAGTTTTTCTTACAAAGACACATCAGCAGTGCGGATCAATCTAATAACGAGGAAAATTATTTCCAGTAAAACCTACTTGTAAGGCAGCAAAATGGTTCCTACCCTCAGATTCACAGGATTATAATTCTATTGATGCAAAATTGATGGGTTTTGCCCAGAGCAGCTGTGACTGCCCAATGCCTGGAAGTGCCCAAGGCCAGGCTGGATGGGGCTTGGAGCAGCCTGGGATAGTGGAAGGTGTCTCTGCCCATGGCAGGGGTGGAATGGGATGAATTTTAAGGTTCCCTCCAACCCAAACCACTCTGTGATTCTGCAGTTCTCAGCCCACACCTTTGGCAGACAAGACACACCAGGTACCTCACTCTGCATGATTTAAATTCACTGATTTTATAACAGCACCTCTGCCACAGGGGGGGTGGGGGGTGGAACAGTGCTCACTAAATTACATCAAATATGTAAAATTCTACTACAACTTGTGCAAACAAGGCCTAAATACCTCTCAGCATCAGCAGGTAACATGATAAGTGTGTAGCCAGCGTTGTGTACTATCCCCAGAGCTGACTCCTGTACCCATCAATGCTCCTGGGGCTGCCTCCTGTCCTGCTTTAATGCCTCAGAGCACAGAAAGGTTTTTCCTGCTGACAGAATCATGTCCAGGCAGGTTTTGAGTATCTCCAGAGAAAGAGACTCCTCAGCCTCTCTGGGCAGCCTCTTCCAACACTTTGTCATCATCACAGGAAAGTTTTCCTTCATATTCAGGTGAAACTTTTTGTGTTGCAGTTTTTGCTGGGCACCACTGAAAAGCCTGGCCCCATCCCTTTGGCACCTGCCTTGAAGATATTTGGGGGTGTTGATAAGGTCATAGAATCCCAGAATTAGAAATGGACCTTAAAGCCCATCCAGTGCCATGGCAGGGACACCTCCCACTGTCCCAGGAGCTCCCAATGTCCAGCCTGGCCTTGGGCACTGCCAGGGATCCAGGGGCAGCCCCAGCTGCTCTGGCAATTCCATCCCAGCCCCTGCCCACCCTGCCAGGGAAGAATTTCTTCCAAAAATCCTTTCTGAAGATGCCAAAGGCAATTCAGCAGGGTGAACCCTGGCTCTGTGTGGCTTTCAGCTCTCCCTGCCCTCTGAGGATGGACTCGGGGCTGGCAGCCGGGGCACCGGGGGTTTCAGCCCATCCTCATCCTCATCCTCATCCTCACCCTCATCCTCACCCTCATCCTCATCCTCACCCTCATCCCTGCCAGCCTCTCCCTGGCCAGAGCTCATGGGTTTGGCCTCAATCATGACCTGCCCAGGTCAGGCAGCTCACTCCTCATCCCCCCTGGCCAGGCTGAGCCATCTCAGCCGATCTCACCCCCTGTCCTGAGCTGCTTTCCAGGTGTTATAAATCTGTATTGTGATATTGGCTTTCACAAGTATTAGGATGAATATTATATGTTAAATCCTTTTTGGCTATGTATGTACTTTTTTCTTGCTAACAAGCTTTAAGCTAAAAGGAATCTCCTAAGTACAAAGTAAGGAAACCCCAGAGGGCAAAGACAGTGGGGCCCAAGCTGTTATCAGCAGAAGAACAATAGAGGCCAAGCTGTTATCAGCAGCCAGGACCAGGCTGGTGGCAGCAGAGGAAGGATGTGCTGTGAAGCCCAGCTGTCACCAGGGCAGGACAAGGGACCCAGACTCTTATCAACACTTACCATGTGCAGAAGAAAGGAAACCAAACTCAAAAAACTCAAACTCAAATTTTGCTGTAATGATCAGCAAAATAATGATAATCAGCAAAAATAAAAACCATACAGAGAATGTTCTAAATAGGCAGAACCAGGGAGGGGACATGCTAAATACTTCTTGAAAAAGTTTGAATATGCATTAAACCCTCACAGCAGGAGGGGATAAAAAGAGTGTTCCAAAGATACCAAGTGTGTTCCTGGCAATGCTCCAGGGCACTGTTTTAACCCTTTGCTTTATTTCCTTTGTCTCCTAATTGTCTTTATATTAAATTTTTTATAATTTATTAAGTGAATCTCGTTTTTCACACAGGGCCTGAGCCCCCCAAGTCTCCCCTTCACTTCCAGGCCCCTCCTGGGGCACAGGGCCAGCAGAGCCCACGGACAAAAGCGTGGCACTGGTGCTCCCAAGTGCCACCAGACCTTCCCACACCCCTCCTTTTGCTTAGGGGGATTAGGCTTGGAGCCATTTAGGCTTTAATTAAGGCTTGTTTCAATAAGTAGTGCGGGTTATGGGTGCTGGGGCCACCAGAGAAGTGCAGCATAACCTCCCCTCAGTGCCTGCAGTGTCTGGAGCTCTCCTGGAAGGAGCCTTTGGCTGTGAGGAGCAGTGTGGACACAGCTGAGGGTGTCCATGGAGACCCCTGAGCCCCCCAGAACTGTCCCCTCTGCCAGCAGGCACAGAGCTCTGCCCTTGCACTGATGGTAATCAAATCCCACATCCCAAAGCTTCTGCCTGAAGGAATAAGGAAAGCAGATTTTTTTATTATTTTTTTTTTAATTTTAATTTTTTTTTAATTTTAATTTTTTTTTAATTTTTTTGGTCTTTGCCCACTATGCAATTAGCTGGAAGTTTGTGAAGGCTTTCCACGTGTTGTTGTTTTTTTTCCCTGTTTGCTCATTTTAAATAAAAAAAATAAATTAAAAAAAAAAAGGAAAATAAGGAAAAGGTAAAAAGGGAAAGGGGAAAAGGAAAAAGAAAAGGGAAAAATGGAAAAAGAGGGAAAGGGAAAATGTAAAAGGAAAAAGGGAAGGGGGAAAGGGGAGAAGGGAAAGGGGAAAAGGGGAAAGAAAAAGAGATCAAGGGAAAAAGGGAAAAGCAAAAGGGAAAGAGATCAAGGGAAAAAAGAAAAAAAAATAAAGGAACAAAGGGAAAGAGAAAAAAGGAAAGAGAAAAGGAAAAAGGGAAAGGGAAAAGGGGGGAAAGGGAGAAAGAAAAAGGAAAAAAGGGAAAATGTGAAAGGGAAAAGGGGAAAAGGGAAAGGGTGAGTAGTGAGGCAGTGGACCCTGACAAATGGATCCTTCTGAGCTGCTGTGTTCATTGTGCTTTTATTTTTTTTTATTTATTATCAGCCTCTTCCTGTTCTGGGCCAGCAAGAGAGCCAAAGCCAAGGGGAAGGTATCCAAATGGAATATTTTTTGATCTGGTGCAAAACAAGGGCTTGTCAGGAGGGAAGTTTTAGGTCATTTGGGTTGAAACCAAGTACACCAAAGTTTCCAAATTTAACAAAAAACAAAGCCCACCCTGCCCTGCACATGTCCTGCAGAGCCCTGTGTAGAGCAGAAGGCTCCAAATCCAGCTGATCACGAGTTCATCTGCTGCTGGGCACAGCACTGGGATAAAATGGGATGCAAAGGAAATGTGATACTGTATTACCTTCAAAGAAATTGGGAATTCAAAAAAGTTCTCCTAGAAGCTCAACAGAAATGAATGATATTGTATATCAGGATATGTATTTTTGATATTGTGACTCTTTTTGAAAGGTTTCCACTCTGATTCAAGATGAATTCCAAGGACTGAAAGGTGTTTTTCACAAAAGAAAAAGATGCCATTCAGGGAAGATCTATTTCTTATTTATATTCTTATTTATATTTATATTATTTATATTTTTACTCCTATTTCTGAGATCTGGAACTGATCTAAAACATATTGCCATGTCAGCATCTGAAATTATAACTCTTTTATCCCATTTTTTTAGGGGAAACCATCTTTGTCAGTACAGTTCGCCATCCACTTGCTCTACCACACTATTTTCTGTTCCCTCAAAGCATTTTTTGCAGTGGTTTTTGAGTAACACCCCTGACTCCACAAATACTTATCAATGCTTTTTAAATACTTAGACATTAAAAAAAAACCACTTTTCCTTTTCTGTGCTGGGTTTTGGATTGGGCTTTTTGTTCAGGTGGTGACAGTGGGTATTGGTCCATCTTCTCCATGACTTCCTGGGTATTTAATTCACACTTGACATCTACTCTGCAGTCAGCTTCCAGCTGGTTTTTTGTGTTTCATGAGGGTTTGTGAGGATCCTCGTGGATGAGCAGGATATTCACACAATCATTAAATTTGGAAAAGCCCTCCCAGCCCATGGAGTCCCAGCTGTAACCTGTCCCCACCTTGTCCCCAGCCCAGAGCCCTGAGTGCCACCTCCAGGTGACACCTGCAGGGATGGGCACTGCAAAGCTCCCTGGGCAGCCCCTGCCAAGGCCTGAGCTCCCTTTCCATGGGCAAATTCCTGCTGCTGCCCACCCTGAGCCTCCCCTGGCCCAGCCTGAGGCCTGAGCTCTCCTCCTGTCCCTGTTCCCTGGCAGCAGAGCCCGACCCCCCCGGCTGTCCCCTCCTGCCAGGGACTTGTGCAGAGCCACAAGGGCCCCCTGAGCCTCCTTTGCTCCAGGCTCAGCCCCTTTCCCAGCTCCCTCAGCCCCTCCTGGGGCTCCAGACCCTTCCCAGCTCTGTTCCCTGCCCTGGACACGCTCCAGCCCCTCCAGGGCTCTCCTGCACCAGCCACAACTGGAGCCAGCCCTGGAGGGGCCTCTCAGAGCCAGCACAGAGGGACAATCCCTGCCCTGCTCCTGCTGGACACACAATTCCTCACCCAGCCCAGGGGCCAGTGGCCTCTTGCCCACCTGGGCACCCCTGGGCTCGTGTCCAGCCCCTGGCACCGGCACCCCCAGGGCTTTTCCAGCTTTTCCAGCCCCTCTGCCCAGCCTGGAGCTCCAGGGGGTTGTTGTGACCCACATTCCCTCTGTGAAAGATGTCTGGTTCTGGAGAGGACCTCCCTCATTTCTGCATCCTGGGCTGGTGCTTGCATCCCTCACCTTGCACAGGGGGACACCCTGATTGTATTTAGAGTCACTAAATAAAATAAATGGCTGGCAGAGAAGACCCTGCTCAAATACCAAACTGAAGAGCCCCAATCTTTGCTCCCTGCCCCCTCACAGGGTTCAGGTCTTCTTGCAGCCAGGGTGGCCATAGCTTTTGTTTTTTACTTCATCCCTCTTTCACTTTGCCCCATGAAATTCGAGCTCCAAGGTGTCCACCACAAGGGCAGGGTCCAGCTGAGTGTTTATAGATTTCCTTCTGAGGGCTTCCTTGCCTGGTGACTTTACAAGAATGGTATTTTTTAAACATGAAAAATTATTCTCAAGTCAAAGAATGAGAGGAAATGGCCTCAAGTTGTGCCAGGCAAGTTCAGATTAGATACACAAAAATAACTTTTTTCCCTGGAAGAGTGGCCAGGCATTGGAATGAGTTGACAGCTCTGGAAGTGTTCAAGAGGTGTCTGAATGTGGCACTTGGGGATGTGGTTCAGGGGTGATTTTGATGGCTCTGAGTTGATAGTGAGACTGGAAGATTTTGAAGTTCACTTCCAACCTCAATAATTCTGTGATTCTATGAAAAGAATTTTTTAAAAAAAAAAAAAGTCTGCAGATACTACAACTTGCTCTGCTTATAAATATTTTATGTGGTCTCTAGTTTAAATTCCCCCTCTCAATCCCTCTTTTTTTTAGGAAGTCAAAACCATGACCCACCCAGATCAGGGTGTGTTGTGCTCACCTGGACATGGGGGTGTCAGCTCCTTTAGCAGGAAAACTGGCTGCCCACAAGTTCAGAGCTCATTAATCTTTCACACAGAGCAGTAAAACCTCGATGAGCAGTAAATATACCTGTCCTTGTTTCCTCTTGCCCCCTAAATCAGCTCCCTGGTTTTAGGGATTCTGTCTCTGTTGGGCTTCAAATATTACACCATCAAATCTTGAAGCAGTTGGAGACTCTGGAGTTTTTCACTGGGTTTGCATGGCTAAGCTTTGGCAGCAGGGACAGGGGCTACGGGAATTACAAGTTCCCTTTTTGGCATCTTCTCAACACACAGGCCTTGCACACAAAGGAAAAGGGAAAACACTTCTTTTTAATAAAAATTCAGGTAAAATATGAGAGGGTCATTGACCTTTGCTTCTGTGGAAGCTTTCTGTTTTAATCGAACTCCTCTAGAGGAAATGCCTTGTACAAAAAGCTCATCCAACTCACAGGGAAAAAAAAAAAACCACTCTTGCTGGAGTCACAGTTTATGAGCAAAGGCAGCTCCTGGGGTTTCTTTCTGTGAGCAAGCCATGTCACTGAGAAATGCTTCCAGGCATGAGGCACCCAAAATTTCTCTAGGAAACCTGTTCTAGTGCTTTTTACCCTCACAATAAAACATTTCTTCCTAATATCCAACCCCTAATATCCAGCTAATACCTAATCCCATTCTCTGGCAGTTTGAGTCCCTGTGTCCTGGCCCTGCAGCCCTTGGCAATTGTCTCTCTCCAGCTTTCCTGGGGCTCCTTCAGGCCCTGCAAGGCCACCCTGAGCTCAGCCCAAAGCTTCTCCTGGCCAGGCTGAACAATGGCAGCTGGGCCAGCCTTTGCTGCCAGCAGAGCTGCTCCATCCCTCTGCTCATCCTGGAGCCTCCTCTGGGCTCTCTCCAGCAGCTCCAGCTGCTCCCTGGGCTGGGCCCAGGGCTGGGGCAGCTCTGCAGGTGGGGTCTCACCTCAGGGGGCTTGGGAACACGATCCCACAGGTGATGGCCCCAAGGAAGGAAGAACTTCCCGAGTTTCTGCTGCCAGCTCAGCGTCTGATTTGGAAACATAAAATACAGCCTGACAGGGCAGCCTTCAGGAGTCTCTGACCTTCATCTCTGGCTTGTCACTGAGCCCTGCTGCCAGCCTGGGCACTCTGGGGTGGGGTCTGTCCCCACAGAGGCTCCGGCACCTCCCGGGGGATTATCCCAGCGCAGGTTTCTGACGCCACAGGGATCCAGTGTCTGCCAGGCTCTCTGATGCTCGAGTTGTAGCACACACGATTCCAGCACACCCCCCCTTCAGACTGCAGGCACCAAAATATCTGTGGTTTCAGCTCTTACTCTTAGGCAAGAGGTTGATGCTGAGGTTTGGAATGGTAACAGTCAGGCAAAGATCGCCACGGGTTAAAAACGCACTGCTAAGAGCAGGAGTGCAGAATAATTTGCTAAGGACATTAAACACTGGCTGAATTCACTCTTTCCAGGTACCTCCAGCACACTCCAGCTCCTGTACACCCATTATTTGTTGTCTTTGCCTGCTTTACACCCCGTGCTCCCCCTGACACACACAGTGCTGCCAAAGAGATGTTATTGTCCCTTCCTCCCAACTAAGTTCCTTCTCCAGATTTATGTTTTCTCTATTCCTGAGTATGAAACAACTTTCATTATCCACCATTTTTGGGAATTTCCAATTTGAAACTCTTGCTGCTCTACACCAACCAAGGTCCTGTTACCTCCTCTCATAAATTGGAGGGTGCCAGACTGGATAACTGGAATGGCTTCTCCCTGATCTCTTCAGATTTAACCTTTAACTGATTTAATCTTTTTGGTCAGGATTCAAACATTGCACAGGACCTGCCCCAAAGGAGGTGCCAGGGCAGTGCTTTGCAATGTGACTAGGTATCCCCTTTACTTCTGAAAATAACTCCTTGGGACTTATCACATTCCTCTTTGCCACGGCTGCATCACGTTACAGCTCCCCACAGCTTGGAGACAAACCTGTGCACACAGAACTCTGCCTGCTGGGCCAGTCCTAGGAGGACAGGATCCCAGTTCCTAGCAGAAATTCTTATTAGAATTAGAAATTCTTATTAGAATTAGAAATTCTTACTCCATGCCAGTGATTTTTATCTGATATCTGTACTTGGGGATCTTTCACTCCTCCCTGGGATGCTGCCCCGTTTTCCCCCACTCTGGCAGTGCTCCTCAGCACCCTGCCACTTCACGTTTCTTTGGCACAGGCAGCCAAACACGGTCCCCAGGACTCACCCCTGGAGGTTTTCTGTACCCTGGGCATGTCCCTCCTCCTTCCCCACAACCTTCCCCTCTCCAGTGCTGGGGATCAGGTGGTGGTGTCCTCACCACCCAAATTTTGGCCCTCCAGGAGCTACTTCCTCCACCTCCTGTGTTTGTCTTTGGATGGGCCATGCTGGCAACTCCCCCAAAACCAGCCTGAGGCTGGCCAGAAGCTGAATATAATTTTCTCATAGTGATTTATCTGATTAAGACCACACAGACACCACCATCCAACCCATTTCAACTGGGTGCAGCACGAGCCATCATTTAAATCCAGCAGGACTCTAATGCTAATGGAAAAATACTGGCTCCCACAGAAAGCCAATATTCCTGCTGGGAATCACTCATGTGCAATGCCATGCAAAAACTGTCACCCCTCCCAGCCAGAGGGGTGCTGGAAAAGAATATGCCTGTTTTATTTATTTATTTGGAGCCTATTGTGGAGGTAGCTTCACTTTTGTTAAAATAAAATATCAAATAAACAAAGAAATCCCCGTGGTGGGGGGTAAGGGAAACACAGGCTGGGCATGGGGAAAGAAGGCAGCTCATGTGCTTGGTGCTGCCTGGAGAGCTCCAGGACTGCACATTTTATCAGGGTAATGTGATTTTGAAGGCTAAGGCTGGCAACAGCCGGGCTCAGCACTGCTCAGCACACGGCTCCAGCTCACCTGCAGAGCCCCAGCAGAGCAAATTGGAGCTGACAGGACAATGGCATCCAGCCAGGATCCCATCCTGGAGTTCAGCAGGGCAGAAACCACCGTGTTTTTCCCCAGCCCCTCAGCTCAGGGGCTCCACAGCCACCCTCACCCTCTCCTTGTGCACTCTGAGCTCCGATGTGTCCTGGTATCTGTCTTGGAATCATGGAATCATTTATGTTGGGAAAGGCCTTTGAGATCATCAAGAACTGTTCCCCCAGCACTGCCAAGGCCACCACTGACCACGTCCCCAAGTGCCACATCTGCACAGCTTTTAAATCCCTGCAAGGATGGTGGCCCCAGCCCTGCCCTGGGCAGCTCATTCCCATGCTCAACAATGCTTTCCTTGCATAAATTTTTCCTCATATCCCATCTAAACTTCCCTTGGTGCAACTTGAGGTCACTTCTTTTTGTCCTGTCACTTGTCACCCAGGAGCTGAGCCTGACCCCCACCTGCCCCCCCCCTCCTGTCAGGGGATTGTGGAGAGGGAGAAGATCCTTTCTTTGGGATTTGGTTTCTCTTTGATCCACAGAGCTTCGCTCTGGTGCTACACAGTTAAGGAGAAACAAGAAAAGGTTAAAAAAAAAAAATAATAATAATTCTAGTTTCTTGCATTGTTTTGTGCCTCCTGTTTTCTGGAGCTGGGTTTTCCTGAGGAAGGAGAAGTGCTAACAGCTTTTTTTTCCACACTTCTCAGCAAAATATCCAGCTAGCTGGCAGGAAGGCACTCTGTGTGACATCTTCCTCTAAGGACGTAGCCTCTGCAGTCTCAGGAATGTTCCAAACCTTTTCAGTGAAGGAGGAAACATGGAGAAGTTCTGTTCTGCTGTAAAATGTCACAGAATCACAGAAACATCAAGGTTGGAGGAAACCTTCACGGCCATCCAGTGAGCAAAAAGGAGTGAAAGATGATCATGTTCTCCTCCATTTCTCCTGCTTAATAGGAGGGTTTGGTGAGAAAGCAGTGAAAACACAGCATGAAGGAGAAGGTTTGATGGCTGTCAGATATCTATATGACGGGGGGAAAAAATGTTATCATTTCTGAAGGTGAATGGACAACTGAGAAGCAAATAATCAAAGGAAGAAGGTGCTTTCATCTTTTAATCAGTGCATTGATACTTTGATTTTAATTCCCGCAAATTCTCTGCAATATTTTCTTCCTTTCATGGGGAAATTAAGGTGCAAGGAAGTTAACTGGGTAGTCTGTGGTCAAGAATGGGCTTGGATGAGCTGGTATCAAAACTCAGTTTCTCTTAAATCTAGTGACAGGGTGATTCTTCACAAATCAAACATCCTGAAAGACACAGGTACAGTGCCTCAAAGAAACTGTTGTTGTCTAAAGCAGTCCCAGATGTTCTCAGAGATTCATCCTTCATCTCTCCACACTTTCTTCCTACTTTTATCCCTGGAGCTATTTAAAATTGAAGATGAGACTCTTAAGGACACTTTTTAATGGTGGTGTTGGCAGTGTTAAGTTTATGGTTGGATTCAGTGATCTCAAGGGTCTTTTCCAGCCTAAATGATCCCAAATTCTCAGTGACTGAAAGTCATCACCACAGTTCTCCACACCTGATTTGGACTCCTGTGCCCTTGATTGGTGTCATCCAGCTCTGCACCTTGAGTAACCAATGAGTTTCTTTCCCCTGAGCTAAATGGAGAGAGGAACTCCTTAAAATGAGTCTCAGCTGTGATTTGTTGTTCCCTCCCTTTGCTTCTTGCTTGGCAATGATGGGAACAACAAGCATCCTTCAGGTTATTTGACATCAAACCTAAAACTCACAATCTGCTCCCTGAAGGAATAACTGTCTTGAGTTCTCAGCTTCCCAGATGATATGTCAAGCATATTTCCAGCCTCCTGAAGCTGTCAAAGGATGCAGACAGACAGACTTACCTCCTTTAATGCTGATATTCTCACATTAAAGAGAAGGCTGGAATTGAGTTTTATTACTTGGAAGGTGGATGAACAGATGTGGTGGCTGGAAAAGTGTCCAGAAACCCTGACTGGGGGCTGGCACTGCCCTGGCAAAGCTCCTGAGCTGTTTAATTCCTCTCCAATGAATTTCACAAAGAGTTTTCTTAGGAGAAAATCTCTCTCACAGTTTGTTGGCTCAGAAGGGCTCTCATCCGTGGCCCAAGTTGCCTTTGGACCTGCTGTTCCAAAGCCTTTATTAGCAGCACAGTGAAGCACCTCACATTTATTTTCCCACGAAACAAACAATTGACGAACCCTATCCACTTTGTTGCTTGCCATGGTACTCGAAATCATGTCTTTTACACTTCAGCAGCCTGTGAAACTTGACAATCAATCATCCTAAAGTGCCAACAGCCACATCCTATGACATATATGGATCTGTAGGAAGCATAGCTTGAAGCCTTTCTAATTTTAGCTTGTTTCAGGATACAAGAAGTTTCGAGCATCAATCATCCAAGGAAAATGCTTTACATACCAAAGTGTCACCAAAAAAACCACAAAAAAATTCCAGCCTGCTGGTCTGTGTGTAACTGGGGTGCACTGGAAGGGTTTTGCATCCATGGATTCCTGGGGTCTGTGAAATGCCATGTGCTCTGCCTCAACCAGCTGCAGTTGCCTTCTCCCAGTAAAACAGGAATACAAAAGTGCAGACAGTATTCCTCCAAGTGCATTTAAGCCAACAGCTCACAAATTCGTGCTGCTGATTTTCCTTCAGCTGTAGTTTAGAAAAGATTGAATTCTTTGCCCAGTTGCACTAAATTACTGCAGAAAGTATTAAGCTTATGTAAGCAGAATTAACATTATGGCTAAAACCACCAAGCAGCAGCCAGCCCCAGTTTATCCTTGGCATACTCACAGCCTCCTTTTCTCCTGGCAGGAAGAATGACCAGCACCTGCTGATCCCAAGGATGGCCCCAAATTTCTGTGCTGGCTGTAGGATCTTCCTCAATCCTGCTTGCTGTTTCAGCCCAGTCACCAGCTGAAGACCAGGGCAGTGTGTCCCTCCCACGTGGGAGGCTCAGCATTCCTCACATTCCCTCCCAGCCTTCCCAGATTAGACCCTCTCCAGAAGATCACCGCTGTATTTCTGCCTTAACAAGAACGTGCAAAGTGTGGTGGGTTTTGTCCCAAAGCCTGCAGCCCTGCCTGATGTCCTGACTGCACTCAGGGATTTTGTTCTGGGGGGAAAAGTGGAGCTTGTGGTTCATCAAGCTTAGGCAAGCTTAGGCAGCCTGGGAATACATCAAGGCACAGAACACATTGGATTTACCACATTTCCAGAGTGATTAACAAGTTCTGTGTTTATATTGCCCACTTTTGCTCCCAAAAGTCCTGCTCAAAAGCTCTGCAGCAATTACTGGTGTCCTGATTTGGCTGCTGGTGAAAATTTTCCCCAGGAAGAGGAATTACCTGCAGGAACATAAGAAATGCTAAAATCAGTGGCTCACCTAAGCCGGTATTCAGTCTTTCAAAGTGGAAATAGGCAAAACTATTCAGGAATAGCAAGTCTGATATATTTAAATCCTTTTTCCCCCCAGTCCCCAGCATCTGTGATTCCTTGGATTAAGGATGTTGTGGACACATCCCAAGCTGTAGTATCCATTTATGAGCCTCCTGTTCCTAACATTGCCCAATCCCATCCTGGACACATTGACACTCTCGTCTTCCATAACATCCTGTGACGACAAATTCCAAAATTCCCTGACTCACTGCATGAAAACAGTCTCCCTCTTTTCTCTCTCAAGCTGATCTATTAATTTCATTGTGTCTGCTAATTTTCATTATGGTGTTGCAGGATTTTCTGACTCACTGTTCTGCATTCATCTTTGTGATTTTTTGTAGCTGCCTTGGCTTCCTCTCCAAACTGAAGAGTCTTTTCAGCCTCCTCATGAAGCAGCTGTTTCATCCTCTCCAGCTTCCATTTTTTCTGTATTTCTCACCTCCCCAGGTTTTCCCTGAGACCAGACTGCACAACCTGCTCAACATGTCAGCACAGCCAGGTTTGTATGGCCACAAAGCCCTGCCATCCTGCTGGCAAGGCATTTCCCCGGCTCTTAACCACTGCTGCACCTTGAGCTGATGGTTTTGGAAGGACGTGGAGCTGCTGGAGAGAGCCCAGAGGAGGCTCCAGGATGAGCAGAGGGATGGAGCAGCTCTGCTGGCAGCAAAGGCTGGCCCAGCTGCCATTGTTCAGCCTGGCCAGGAGAAGCTTTGGGCTGAGCTCAGGGTGGCCTTGCAGGGCCTGAAGGAGCCCCAGGAAAGCTGCAGAGAGACAATTGCCAAGGGCTGCAGGGCCAGGAGCCAGGGAATGGCTTCAAACTGACAGAGAGTAGGTTTAGATCAGATATTGAGAAGAAATTTTTTATTGTAACAGGCCCTGGCACAGGGTACCCAGAGAAGCTGTGGCTGCCCCATTCCTGAAAGTGTCCAAGGCCAGGTTGGATGGAGCCCTGAGAAACCTGGGATAGTGGAAGCTGGATGATCCTTAAGGTCCTTTCCAACCCAAACCATTCCATGATTCTAGGATTCCATGACTTTGTACAGCCCACAACCCTAACGATGGAGAAAACATCTGCGCAGAGTTAAATTAATGCTTTTGCAGACAAAGAGCAGATACGACAGAAAACACATTTATTTAAACTGCTGCACAATGGGAATCTCAATCATTTTCAAATGCCAGCTGAGGGAGAAGTGACTCACATGGCTTGTGTACAGGAAGCCTCTTTGAAGTTTTCAGTGCTGATTTTCTTTTCCTCTGAAGACGTCAGTGGTGTGAGTGCAGTCGGCTGCTGAGTGGCAGCAGCGTGCTTGGCAGTGTTTGGACATGGAGAGAGACATGGTTCCTGCCCTGGGGAGCTCACAATCTAAATGTGACACGGACAAAACTATCCCCAACACATAACAATTGACTGAAATACCATCTGTCAGACATGAGATCCATTTTAACAAGCATCTGGAATACCAAATATATAGATAAAGGCTGCAGGTGGGACAGAGTGGTGTCTGTGTTCTGTTTATGTTTTTGTGTTCATACAGGCACAAAAGGTAGTGGTGCTTTGCTTGGGAAAGGGATTTTCTTTTCTTTGGTGGGGTGGCTCCAGCTGGTGCTTCCTGAACAAAAACAAAGAAAATTAAATCAGAACTCAGCACTTCTGTGATGTTACAGATCTGAACTTTGGACAATGTTGTGATGAATTAATTCCCATGCAACAGATGAACCCAGATTTGGGAGAGGCAGCATGAAAGAAGAGATGGATTTCCTGCTCTGTCGAGGGGCTGGGAAATCCCACCAGCACCTGGTTGGTGAAACCTTTGGCAGCTGGGAATCCAGGTTGGACAGGGCTTGGAGCAACCTGGGACAGTGGGAGGTGTCCCTGACCATGGCAGGGGCCTGAACTGGATCATCTTTAAGGCCTTTTCCAACCCAAACCATTCCATGATTCTGTGGATCCTAGAAAGAGCACTCTTTGTGATCAGGGGGAAGTCCCATCATCCAAAGGAAAATCTGCTGGAAATTCCAGCTCTCTTGTTTCAGTTTCTTGTCTCTAAGTGATTTTCTGGTCTGTATTTCAGCGCAGGGGAGAAGGGACAGAGGAGAGTGAAAAGCTGAAAATTAGAATTAGAAAGGAGTTGCTGACACAACTGGAGCAGTGCTGGTGTGCTCACACACCTGTACAGGACAAACTCTGCCTTCCAGGTGCTTCCTGTTTTGCGATTTTAAATTTGGCCTATTGTCAGTAATTTTATACTGAGTCATATTTCTTGTCAGGCTCCTCTCTCTTACCAGTATTTTAAGTTTTCAATTAAATTTGAGAGAGAAATTCATGTGGGACATGGAGCTCCTAAAAGCTGCAATGGAATCATAGCTGAGTAAGAGAGAATAATTTTTATTCCATGTGAATGACAAGCTGCAGCACTTAAATCTACTTTTGAGTCATCAGCTGGGTACTTTGTGCTTGGACACTTTTCCTGTCCACAACAATAATTACAAAAAATTGCAAGTTTATGTTACTTAAAGGGCATTTAGAAACTGTGCTTGATGTCTCAATATTTACCTGAAAACCTGTTCAAGAAATATTGTGTCATAGAGAACTGTACTAAGACTCTTCCTGCTCCTCCACCTCTTCTTTTTCTTCTCCCTCTCCCTGCTTTTCTTCTTCCTTTTTTTTATAATAGAAAATATTTGTTGTTACCATATAGGAATTGAAAGGAAAAAAAAAAGAGTCTTGAAATGCAGAGCTCTGCTTTTACAACTGTTCTGTTTCTAGTAAATGCAATATTCTTTGGGATTCAAAAACAGGATTAATGTATAGAGTTTTTAATCTCAACATGGCAGGGCTTTATTTTGTGGCACCTGCTGAAATATTCTTAAGGAGGTTGGAACACGTGGTTAAGCTGCAGATAGACGCTCAAAATCAAAATGGGAACATGAAATATGTGTAAATATGACAAAAAGTTTAGTATTTTTAATTATGCACTCTCCCAGGGCAGTAAACAGCTAAAGATTCATGGTACAGGAACTTGACTCCTGAACAATTTAAAATTCATCTGGAATCAGATAATACAGCCTTGTTTCTGTCTCAGAAGTTCTTATTCCTCTCTTTTATGCAGGAGAAATGACACAAATGAAAGACAACAGCCCTTTGCTTCAATCAAGAGTTATCTGAATTTGTGTAACACAAACAGCAATCTCTACTTATTCTCTTTCTGGAGTAAATGAAGCTCTACTCTGAAAAACAGCTGGAAATTGCTTTGTGGGCTCCTCTGCTCCTCTTCCAGAGATCTCTTGTCCAAAGACACTCCCATATGGATAAATCAGCTTTATCTCAATCTGCCACCCCTTCACAAACTGCTTAGACTGCAAGAGCGACGTGAATTTCTTCCTGGCATAATCAAATAACCAGTCAAAGAATCAGTGATGAGCTTTCAGTCAGGATTGCAGGTCGTACAGGAGCAGCACAGACTTTTGTTTTTCCTCTCAGGCACCTGCTGTCTGTGCAGGAGTTGCTGAAGTGAAAGCCTGCTTAAATATCTGCTTGGGAATGGAGCTGTTGGAATCAGATTCCTGGTCTCAATTGTTTCTCAGGGAAAAACATTGCACTAAAGAACCAGTGCTGAAAAACCAGAAATGTGAAATATCACAGAAATGTAATACAAACATCTGTGGATTAGAAGTTCTTGTGCCAAAGGAATATTGCCTCTCTGGGCATTTTCCCCCAGGAAAGGTGGCTTTTTTTAGCTCATGAGAACTCTGACACAGGGCCTGGAGAGCCCACAGGCAAGCCACATATTTCAGATATTCCCAACTTCCATCCAAAACTCAAGTCAGTTACCTTTCACAGGAAAAAAGAAAGGAAAAAAGAAAAGAAAAGAAAAAGGTTATTTTTTCTTGCTTGGAGCATTAGTTGGTGGTGCCAGGGTACAACTAACCAGGCTTGATGGCCCTCACCAGCCTCTCCAGGAGCTTTAGGGTCAGGAAAACACATCCTGGGAGGAGCAGCTGAGGGAGCTGCAGGGGCTCAGGGGGGACCTCACTGCTCTGAACAACTCCCTGCCAGGAGGGGACACTGGGGCTCTAAGGGAAAGGAGGAGAAATGGCCTCAAATGGCACCAGGGGAGGCTCAGGTTGGAGATTGGGAAAGAAAATTTCCCTGGAAGAGCAGTCAGGCCTTGGGATGAGCTGCCCAGGGAGGTTTGGAGTGGCTGGAATTGTCCCAGAGGAGTCTGGATGTGGCCCTTGGGGACAGGGTTTGGGGTGGTGCTGCTGGGGCTGGGGGGACACTGGGTAATCCTGGAGGTTTGGGCAAAGCAGAAAAGTGTTTGAGGATTTGCACCCAGGTCTTACAAATTGTCGTGAGGGAAATATCTCCTTTATGGGCAGAACTGCCAAAATTGCCAGAACGAGTCTTTCACACTGAAAATGCAATCACAGCATGGTGTCAATCAGTGATTATCAAAGATAGACTTGTCATGGGAGTCCTTGGCAAATTTTATTGAAGACTCTGTGACAGACAATTTCTCTTCCATTTACAGCTTTTAATGATTAAAGGCCCATCTTTGTTCCCAGTCAATAACACCACGATAGGACCAACCATTATCTCTAGCAGATTATGACTGTGGTGTATTTACTTTCATGAATAAGAATTTACCAGCTTTTGAGTGAAGCAAAGGGACAGAAAAGGAAATAAATACACACAAACAAAAGATGATAATAAAATATCCAGGTATACTATACCCCTGTTGCTGCATGCTCTCCCTTGCCTTCCTACGTAAGAGATACAAAAGAAAATGTTAAAAAGATAAATTAAAGAAAGAATATCAGAAATCAGACAGGGAAAACACAGCAGAACTTAAATACTGAATTCAGGAAAATTATGTGGAATTCACTGGATTCATTTGGAGATAATGTTCTCCAAATTAACTCACAAAGCATATTCAAGCTAAACTTTTATGTTGGAAAAGGGTTATAAAATCATTAAATTGAGCTCGGTTTTCCTCAGTTACTTCTGATCAAAACTGCTTCATTGGCAAGAGGATTTGGAGCTGGGTTTGCTTGTTCAGGTGGAGTTTTTGTGGGTTTTTTCGGTAACTAACTGGTCTATAAAATGAAAGTATAATCAGCATTATAGAGTCTTATCTATGCTATATATCATCATTCAGAATCTGGCTTGTGATTCTGTTAAGTGTTGTAGGCTGCAGCAGATGCCTTGGCTCAACAGGGAATAAGAAATAATACAAGCTGGTTTTAGACTGTAGATTGAGCAGAAGTGACAAGAGAGATAAAAAAGAAAAAAAAAAGAAATGTACAAAGTGAATGGAATTTAATGGAATTTAATGCTAGATCCTAAGCTGGCTGTTGGGGGAAAGGGCTGATCCTACACAAAATCCCAAAGACAAGAGGCAGATGTCACAGTGCTGTGCAGAAGGCAGAGGAGTTGATTTGGACTCTCATGGAATGAGTTAAGGGAGGGAGTTGCAGTGCCAGGGTTTAAATATGGCCTGGGGAATTGCTGAGACACGATACAGACTTGCATTATATGATTTTTGAACATGTTTCTAAAATAATTTTGCCCTGAAGGGAGCCTAATCTGTACTGAAAACTGATTTAACTGGGACACCACTTGAAAAATATTCTAAACTCCAAGCTTAAATCTGAAGTCAAAATCAGGCAATGAAACTACAGGAAATTTATTACCAGCACCTCAAGTGACCAGCAGGGTCCATGTGAGTTGGAGCTCAATCTTCCCTTCAAGAAACTCAAAACCAAAGGGACAGACAAAGCAAGCATGGGAGGCACTACATCCATGTGGACAAAAAGCTGGAGCTCCTGGATTTCTGCATCTCCCAGGACCAGCAGCAGAAGTCGGAGAGAGCCGCATCCTCCGCACTGAGCATCCCCTGCTACTGAGCACTGGGGGAACCTCCCAAAACCTGGACCCTCCCTGCAGCCCCAGGGCTGAGGCAGTCCCACTTTGCTCTGGTTTCTGTCCTGTGCTCACTGGTGAAGGCTGAGGGAACTTCACCTCCCTGAGACTCTTCCAGAATTTCTCCACAGCGCTGACATTTCTCCCGCGACGCCGCTGGAGAAAAGCTGGCTTGGTTACACCCCACAAATGGGAGTTGTTTTTGAAGCAGTGCTAAATAACGCCAGAATTCCTGTACTAAATTCCCACTGGTGTATTTCTTCAGCCATAGAACATAAAACTGCCATCTTTCAAATTTTTTGTGTTGAAAATACCTCTAATCCTTCAGGACTTAACATCCAGTGGAGATACTCTGATGGCAATCTGGCACTCTTTGAGAGTATTTACTTTCATAAAACCCTGCTCAGGTAAGGAAATGGTATTTTCACTTTCTTTTATAAGCATAAAATGAGATACAGAGACCAAAGGTGGAATTCATCTCTCTGTAGCTGCCTCAGAGTTGCTCTTCTCATCTAACCCCTTCCTCTGTGCTGTCTGTAGGGAGCGAGTGAGAATAGCAGAATTCCTACAGAATGATTCATGCCATCCCAACAGAAGTGATAATTGGGATGAACTATAGCAAGGCAGGCAGATGCCACAGCACTGAAGCGATTTGTCCTGAGTGACACGGGAAGTGGGTGGTGGAACAGGGCAAAAAGTGTTTTCTGTGCTCTCTCCTCTGCTTCTCCCCTCCCTGAAAAACTGCAAAGAAATCTATTTTCCACTTTTAGCTCCAATCCTTTCTGTGAGAAGCTGAGCAAGGTGCTGGTGGCACAGGAGTGGCACTGCATGATGTCAGTGCAAAACCTCTCCTACACAGCTGCCTGACACATTTGCAGACAAATTCCAGCATTCTGCTCTCATTTGAAAAGCATTAAAGCAGAATGCCAGCCAGAAGGGCAAGGCACCCAAGCCAGGCAGCAGTTTTAGCTCCTCTTATGAGCCAAAAAAATTTGAAAGGAGTTTGATGGCACTCACCTGCCAGCTGAAATTCATAGCAACATAAAAAGGGCTTGGATATCATTTTCCTTGAGGAAGAATTTAGTTCCCACTGAGGACTGTCTCTCCTCATCACTGTTTTGAAATGATGAGTGGGGCTTCCCAGTGGCTGAGATGTGGAAAAGGGGCTTTTCCAGCTTAACAGTGACCAGATCAGTCACTATTAAAAAGGGCAGTGGGGAAAGACCAACAGAGAGGGGTTTCCTCTGGAGAAATATTGCAGCTAGATGAAAAACAAAAACACCAAACTTCATTTGTTTGGATCTTTAATGTAAGAGATGATGCATTTGTGCCAGATATTCCCCAGGAAACACCTGATCTCCAAACACAGAAGAGCCTGACAAGTGTTAGTGCTTCATGCAGCAGCCAGTCTGACTCCCTGGGAAGAGCTGGCATCCAAAAAAACCCATCCTTAAACAACAACCTGAGCTGCAGTTTGAGGTCTGTAATACCAGAGCAGGAGCAGACAGAAAGGAAAACATTGGCCTCTGTTTCTGCACTGCCCAGGGGATTCTGCAAGGCCTGGGGAAGTCACTGTTGGATCTGCAGCAAACATTCCCAACCAGATTAATGAGCACTGCTCATGCTGGCTGTTGAGAGCAGCAATTTTATTTTTTTTTCACACAGGCAGGACTCAGATGTCCAGTCCTAAATTATCCTCCATAACTAGACTCTGGTTCCCAATGGCCATCAAGATAAAGTAAAAAGCTTGGGGTAACAAGTGGCAAAAGGCAGCTGCTGTTATTCAAGAATCAGGACAAAGTTCCCTGGAGTTTTATCCAGGTTTCATATCATCCTGGTATCAAAGAAAATACATCCAAGAGACACTCTGCAATCAGTCACCCTGGGGCACACCAGGAGGGCTTGTGGGTTTATGTTTCATGTGCTTAGCACAGGTAAAACCCCCAGATCACAAAGAGAAAGGAAAAATTACCTGCTGATCTTCTGGTGGTGTCTGCTCAGACTGAGCCTCTTCAGGAGCCCCTTCATCTGCCTTGTCTCCTGTGTGTGCCTCAGTTTCATTTGTGGCATCAGATTTTTCATCCTTAGAATCAGATTTATCTTCTGTGGCTTCTGATTTCTCCTCTGTGGCATCAGACTTCTGCTCTGTGGCATCAGACTTTTCAGTCTCCTGGAGCAGAGGGGAAGTCATGGAAAGCTTCAAGGCACATAATCAATAATTCATTTCTACAAAATTCTTGATTTTTGGGATTTTATTTTGGGAAATTATTTTGGGAAAGTGTTTTTCTAATTTTGCTTCAGCTCTTAAATGAAAATACCCCCTTTTAGGGTGTATTTCTCCTCTGAGAAGAACACTTGCTGGCATGTTGAGCAGGTGGGGTTTGTGCAGGGAAAACATGAATTCAAGCCCTTCTCAGCACAGAAGATTCTCTAACCTTCCTCTAGAAAGTTCAATAGAAACCAAAGCTCACCCTGATGGCACATTTGAGCTTCAAGGAAAAAAACAACAACTTTTTTCCACCAGCATGAATTCCAAATAAACATCATCTAGAAGCTCCAGGAAAACAAGTAATAAAGGATTTCACATTTAGTCTCTTAACTTTCTTGCTCAAAAACATCAGGAAACTCTTCCCACATCAGTCAGTCAAGTCCATTTATTCCAGCACCATACCCAAGCACCTCCTGGGAGGTTCTTTATTTGACAAATATCCTGGTGTCCTTTCAGCTGGGTGGCTGTGAAAGGTCACAGTGGCTCCCACACTGTGTCAGATAAAAGGAGGCCTCGAGTGGAACAGCAAAAATATGATGAAATGCAAGAGCATGAAGTGCAAAGTCACCTTATTTGGGACAAGCAGTTCTGGGTCAGAGATTAGAAAGTGATTTTTCTATTGTACTTTAGGAGCTTGTTAGTTAATGCTCATCAAGGAGGAAAAAGATGGGTGGGTTTAAATAGGCATGGGATAACTGAGCCATGAGTGTGACAGTGAAAGAGGTAAAAAATGTGATCCTCAGATGCATGAGGTGAGGCAAAACCTCCTCTGGATCGCTCTGTGTCATCCCAGCCACTCAGGCTCAAGAAAGGAACTCAGACTGGAACAGGTGCAGAGAGGGCTACAGGAACATCTGAGGGAGTGGAGAGCCTGTCTTATGAAAGGGGGACAAAAAAAGCTCCATTGCTTTAATCTGTTGAAAGTGATGCTGTGAGAGGATATGATGGCACTCCCAAAATAGATCAGAGTAAACATCAGACAGGGATAGGACAAGGAAGAGTACTGAGGGAGATGCAAAATGAGTACAAATTGGCTGTGAAGAACAATTCTAATCATCATCAGTGGGAGATTTCACAAGAGATTTGTAGTAGAAAATCTGAGGTAAAGGACCTTATTCATTAAAAGGAAATTTGACCTCTTCTGAGAGGTGTTATCTGAGGTGGGTTCCTCTGGCACTCAGGGGAGGTCCTGTCCTGTGTCATCCTGAGTCCCACACACTTTGGGAAGAGCAGCACATCCCTGAGAGGAGACAAACTCCTTCCCCATCCCTGTGACCAAGCCCTCACAACTCAGCCACCCAGCTGGTTCAGGGTTTGCTGCTTTTCCATAATTTCATTTGTCTCTACAGTTCAACAGAAGCCTTCAGTCATGTTCCCCCGTCCTTTAAACTTCACAAGTCTTCCTCCAGTGTCCCCATGATGATTTCTTCAGCCAGTGCACTTATTCTGCAGGGCAGGGCATGTCTGGCTGGTTTTTATCCCCAGAGCTGACTGGCTGAGAGCACAGCACATCTCTTTTTCCCAAGATGTGCTGTGGGACATAAGAGCTGTCCTCCTGCTGACAAGCTCTGCTGGATGGGGACAGAAATGATAGGAAGGAGCTTAGGAATGTTTGGAAGCAGATATCAGAGCAGTTTGATGTTTTTGCTCAAATATGACTGCCTGTAAGGCTTGGTGCTCTTCTGGCAATTTTCTCCTGAATTGTGGAAAGTTGATTTTACATCTGAGTTACTTGCAGTGAGAAGAGAGTGGGCACAAAGGTCCCTAAGTTCTCCTTGCTCTGGAACTGAGGAGCAGGAGCTGATGAAGATTAAAGCTTTAAAAATTAAAACATTTCTACCTCACACTGGTTTCACACTCTGTCACACAGCTGCACAAGGGTTTCTGCCAGCACGTGGGGGATGCACGGGGATGGAGCAGAAGGAGCCAGAGGAAGGAGGAGGGAGAAAAGACAATTTCTTTTTCTGGCAGTATCGTCTCATTTCAAGTGCACATAAAACTGTGGGCTCACTGCACTCTGATGTTGGTGGCATTGTTATTAGAAACAGATCTACAGAGACATTTGGCTTGGTTTATTATTTACTTTTCTCCCAGAAGCCAAAAAATATTTGAAGATTAAAATACATAGTAACACAAACATACATTGAAATTCTCTTGTGCAACACTGTGTTAATGCATTATTTTCTTAAGGAAATGGCAACTTGTTACAGACATTTCTTTGCAGAAGTTCCTCTAATGAAAAGGACAGTTTTAATGAAAATTAAATTAATAGAATCACTGGCCATGATTTGGGTTGGAAGGGACCTTAAAGATCAGCTTGTTCCAAATTCCTTGCCATGGGCAGGGACACCCTACCCTGGATCTGGTTGCTCAGAGCCGCATCCAACCTGGTCTTGAAATTGGTTAAGTATTTCTTTTCAGCACAAATATTAACATTTCATTAAAATCCATGCACTCAGTATTTTTGGCTGGGACATAAAATGCATAAGGACCACAGAGAAAATCCTAATTAAAATGACCCTATTGAGTGAATCCATCTCAGATGGATCACATGCTTAGATCATAAAGCACAAAAAAAGAGAGTTGTAGCTGAAAGAAGTAAACTCTAGAAGCAGCATGTTATCTGCCAGAACACACACACACACAGAGCTCTTGTTAATTATATGGAGAACTCTGACATTCAAAATATCATTGCTACACTGGCTCTCCATAGAAACACAGAATTTAATTTTCAACGAATTCAAAATGAAGTACCATTTCTAAAGATTGGCTGACAGGTCATTTTCTCTTTAAATAAAAAGTACATAGCACAAATTTGTAATTCCAAGCAGATTTAGGAGAAGCCTTCTTCCACTAACTTAAGCTTGAGTATCTACAGATTTGGGGATATCAAGATTCTGGATATTAAGATCAAGAAGAGTGGGATTAAGGCTTCAAGTATGTACAGTATTTGAAAACAGACCCTCAACTCGCATAAATCACTGAGTTCACTGAGTCAGACTGAGCATAAAAATGGTGCCAACTTTAAAAAAATGTACCCAGCTTTTGAGGCAGCTGAGACTGACACACCTGACCCCAAACATACAAACTACACCTTTTATAGCTCAGATCTACACATGGATCCTATTGGGACATCACTACTCAGGCCATTAATCCAAGATTAAACAGGATTTCTCAGAAATCTGTCACAAATTTGAGTGATCTTTGGGTCAGGCATAAGGCACAGCTGCCTTTAAATCCCAGCCTGCCCTGAACCTGATGTAGACCAGGTATTCCTGCAGGTGAGGGGGTATTTGGTATTAATAGATTAAATTACTTATTAACACAAGCACAGTCTGCTGCTTCTCTCAGGCACAGAAAACTGTTCTGCTCAGCCCTGCTAAATGATGCTTTGGAAAACACAAAAACCATTTGTGGTGAGGAGACAACAGGAGAGACGGTGATGTGAGCTAACAAACCCTTGCTGAAGCACCACAAATTGGATTGGCTTCTTGTAAAGTCACTGGATTTTATGGGCACATTGCACCCTTCAAAGCAAATAGATCAAAGATCTAATATCATCTACATCAAATAGATGTACTTGTTATGATAAAATCACAGAATCAGAGAACCACAGAAATACTTGGGTTGAAAGGGACCATAAAGATCATCTTGTTCCATGGGCAGGGACACCTCCCACTGTCCCAGGTTGCTCAGAGCTCCATCCAACCTGGCCTTGGACACTTCCAGGGATGGGGCAGCCAAAACTTCTCTGGGAAAACTTTCCTAATGCATCACTCCCCACACAGGAAGGAATTCCTTTGTAATAGCTGATCTAACCCTACTTTCTGTCAGTTTGAAGCCATTCCCTGGCTCCTGGCCCTGCAGCCCTTGGCAATTGTCTCTCTGCAGCTTTCCTGGGGCTCCTTCAGGCCCTGCAAGGCCACCCTGAGCTCAGCCCAAAGCTTCTCCTGGCCAGGCTGAACAATGGCAGCTGGGCCAGCCTTTGCTGCCAGCAGAGCTGCTCCATCCCTCTGCTCATCCTGGAGCCTCCTCTGGGCTCTCTCCAGCAGCCCCAGCTGCTCCCTGGGCTGGGCTCAGGGCTGGATGAAGCTTTCTAACATACAGAATATACTGATACATAGAAACAGCAGAACAAGAAATGGATGTGTATTTTGCACTCAGCAACTAGAATGAATGGACAATAAATTTAACTACAAGTGTTTTGTTGGGAAGTTATAATTTGTTCAGGGAGCCCCAAAAGGTACATTTGCTTCCTCAGATGGAAGGAAATAAGCTCAAAACACTCCTGGTCAGGATTGTGCTGTAAAACAGGATCATGGCCATTAAAGAACTTCTCCAGTCTTGGTGCAGTATGAGACAAAAGATGGATGGAAAAATAAATAGAATGTTTTAAGACAAGGGTATCAAATGGGTATCAGCTTCATATTAATCTTTGTCATGTCTCAGCATAGTAAAAATCCTTAGAAAGTAAATTCTTACTGCCTTGTGCTGACTCCATTCCAGAAAAAAAATAAATACATAAACCAAATCCCACACTATTTCTTAAGAAGGGATTAATAGGAAAGCTTGTCATATGTGTCATCATCACCATTTCTTCCACACCTGACTTATCATTCCAGATTTATGCTGCTGGAAATCAGTGTCATGAGCCATGCATTGTGCATATCTAAGGTGGAGCTGACAGAGAGTGAGGGGGAAGAAGAAGCAGAGCAGCAGAGTTCTTTGCTTGACAAAGCACAGGCAGCCTCTCCTGCAGGGAAGATGCTGAAGAAACACCTCTGCAAGAAGTGTCTGTGTCTCTGGCAAACACGAATAGACTCTGAAAGGGAGGCTATCAAAATTCCACATTTAACAGGGACTTTACAAACGCTCTCACTTATTTGCACTCTCTGGACTGAAGCCACCACCAGGGCAGCAGTTAATCACTGTAAACAAGGCTTGCCTGCTAGCAATGGCACTGACAAACAAATCTGCCCAGCAGAATGTACCAAATATATTATTTTCAACATTGCCAAAGTTGTCATGAAGTAGAAACTGTAATAAACCTCTGCTGACAGCTAGGAAGAAACGAATTCTAAAAAATTATTACTTTGTTTCATAGATATGGAATCTACCAGGACCTTGCATGAAGAAGCAGATAATCCGTGGAGTGGGAAGGTGGAAAAATGCAATTTTCTTTATCTCACTGATTCTCCACATATCTTTTATAATGATTATAACATGAAATACCTGCAGTCCTTTAAGCCTTTCACGGCTTTGTGGATGTTAATTAAATGAATTCTCACAAGACCCTTGTGAGGTAAGGCAAGTAATTTTTATTTCCCTGGGTGGGAGATGGCCCAGCTAAAGCAGAAAGTTTAAATCACTCTCCTTATCATGCAGGGACTCAGTGTCAAAGACATTTATAACAACTGGGGCTCTCCCCTGGCTGTATTTTCAGCTGTGGCTCTCAAAGCACTTAGCAAAGGCTCCTTTTTTTTTTTTTTTCCCCTCTGCTTTTACAGAAGAGGATAAAGAGATATTTCCAATGGTGTTTCACTCAAAGGTGCTGCAGAGTTGGACCAAAGGCAGATCTCCTGCTCCAAGGCAGCTCCTCAGCCAGGTCACCACAATGCAGCAGAGTTCTCCAGTCACTCTGGCTCATCACTCTCTTGATTAATTTCTTTTGTTGGCTCACCCACGTTAAAGACATTTTATTACCACCTAACATGAGCACAGGATAGCAGAGCTGTAATGCTCACAGATAGGAAGCTTCTAATCAGAGCAAGATTCTAATAAAGAAAAAAACAAAACATTAGTTTCTGTAAAAACAACACAAGGTAAAAACAGGGGGGGAAAAATCCCAAATAAACTGTTTTTCTTTTGCCAGAAATATATTAGAACATTGTCAAAATGTGATGGAGAAGCACAGGCAGACTTGCCAAAGGGACTTGGTGAAGGGCTGGGTGAGCCTTTTTCTCCCCCAGGCAGAGGGAGAGAGTTCCCTGGTGCCAGTGAGGGATGGGATGGGTCTGATCCCAGCCCTGCTCAGTGGCCAGCAGCAGGAGACGGCTGCTTGTAACCAACACAACCTAGAAATTGTGGGAGGGAGTCTGCATGGTTTAAAAGCTGAGCATAATAAAACACTGCTGTGTGTCAACAACAACAACAAACCCATCAGCTGGAGCCATGGTAACAAGCCTGCACTGAAAGAAGGCAAGAAGGAAGTATTCTCTAGTATTTACTGAACCTGACACTTTTTTCCCCCCTAAGAACACTTTGCTGCTCCAACATCTAATATATTGCTTGTCACTGCACCTTATGTGACGTGCTGAGTCACTGCCTATGTTCATCTTTTATTAAAATCAAATAAATGATCCCCATGGAAGGACAGAAGTGCATACCTTTGTGCCTGGAGGAGGAGCAAGGCCCAGGAACGAATAAATAATATTTTCTTCCTTAGCAGAGAAAAAGGATTCAAAATCCTAAGAAAGGAACAAACAAACAACAGAGAATTGGCATAAAAAAATCAAACAAAAAGCACAGGAGGAAGAGACCAGCCCAGGCCAATCCTACATTGATGAGAATGACATGCATTTGTACAATTGTCTGCATTATCTGAGCCCCAGGAAGAAAACACAGATAAAGAGAGTTTCACACAGGGTGACAAAATGAATAAATGAGCAAATCTCTCCAGAGACTTACACTTTAATTATATCCCATTCATGGCAGAATCAGATAAAATTAAGTGTCTCATTTTAACGTGCCTCATCTGTACAGTCTGAGGCAAAACTATTCCCTTTAAATGTTGAAATAAAAGTTGCTCTGAGTGACGACACAAAATAGGCCCTCAAAACTCTGGAACTTCTTTATGGCAAATAAAAGGCAACATGATAGCTCAAGTGGAAAGGTAACAAGGAAACTTTATTTTAAAGAAAGGCAGTCTGGTTAGAAAATTATGTCATTTTCAGATAAACAGGAAAGTGCTGTGCTGGTCTCACTGATATCCATGCACCAACCAAACTGTCTTGTGCACTGGTGAAATGAATTATAAATCATTACATGAAATGCCTGTTTTCAGTGGAAATGGAACTGAGAATATGAGGGATGCCTCCCATCCTGACAGCTACAGCTTCCATGCTCTTTACTCCATTCACCTGTACAACACTCCTATCAATTCAGGAAGTTTTGCTATCACTATTTTTGTTACTGGGAAACCCACAGTTCACATCTTACACAGGTAAAAATCAACAAATATTTAATTTCCAGCAGAATCTCCAGTCAGAAGTGGCTGGCCCAGAATCAGCCAGCTCTGAGACAGGGGACTGCACATGTCCTGCTGAGTCCTACACTACCGCCTTGGTCATGGTATCATCCTTCCTCTAATCCCAAATAACTCCAAGAATAGAAGCCTGTAAATAATAAGGTGCTGAGTCATCCTTGAGACTTGTTTGTAAAGCCTGGTTAGGACCTGAGTTGTTTTATCAAACTGTTTTAGTATTTCCAGAGTATAAATTATGGGAAAGGCTGGAGTGGATGAGTTTGAAGTCACCTTAATGCCAACAAGAGTGGAATTGATGACATTTCAGTGCAGTTTGGAAGAGCTTTACAGACATGACAAATGACATTGCTCTGATTTATCTGAGGGACAGATTGGCTTTCACACAGTCTCATCCAGAGGGAACTGCTCCATCTGGGAGAAGCCCTGGAGCACATTTTGCTGCTGCTCCAGGCCACCCCTTTCTCAGACCATCTCTTTGCTGTTTTCCCATTGCTGTGGGATTCTCCTTCTCATCCAACCCAGGCAGTGTCTGCATCTGGCTCATGGATTTAGGAGTAGTGCAGCAAGCAAGAAAATGAGGATTTTCTGCAATTTGAAGGGCTGGGATTGGACATGGACACACAAACACGGGAAACTTGTGCCCTCCTGCAGACCACATACTCATAAAGCATCCTGAGGAAACCATGGCATGACATGGCAAGAGCTGGGGATCGAAGAGAAGACAACAAAAGGGAAAGGCCATGAAGTGGACTTGATATTTTATATGTCATTATGAGGAAAAGTGGCCCACAGCAAGTGTACTAAAATTCTCCAGAAACACAAGCCTTGTAGACAAGCAGACTTGAGAACATGAGTGACATGAATGACCAGACAACTCCTTATCAGAAGTGGGCAAAATCTATGATATCAGGGGCTCCTTGGCAACAGGGAGTGTGCAATGACATCCCACAGTAAATGGAAAGTCACTTATTTCCTCACACTGAGGAGGAAGCTATCATGAATTAAATAAGAGATAAAGGAATACCTACAGTGATCAGGGAATAGTTTTTCTATGGTTTATTTGCACCCATGCTTTAGTAATGGTGACTTGTTCACATCTCCATTTGCTGAATGACTAAAGATAACTGTTCCCAAGGCAGGCAGTAAGAGAAATAAGCAGGAACAATTTATTTCAGGTAAGCAATTATATTTTATCTGTATGAAAAGACATAGATAGTCTAAGTTGTGCTATTTGTCAACTGAATATCAGTAAAATAATTTTCCCCCCAGTGCTTGGTACAGCACCAGGTGAGAGCACACAGGGCATGGAAACACCATCCTTGGAGTCTTTTGGAATTCAGATAGCCAAAGCCTCAGGCAATATAAGCTGACTTAAAGCTACCCTGCTCTGAGTAGCAGGCTAGACTACAAACCTCCAGAGGTCCCTATATTTCCATAAATTTGAGTTTAGCAGTTACACAAATGATAGAATCATAAAATGGCCTGAGTTGGAAGGAGCCTATAAAGTTCATCTCATTCCAGTCTGGGCAGGGCCACCTCCCACTGTCCCAGGAGCTCCCAATGTCCAGCCTGGCCTTGGGCACTGCCAGGGATCCAGGGGCAGCCCCAGCTGCTCTGGCAATTCCATCCCAGCCCCTGCCCACCCTGCCAGGGAACAATTCCTGCCCCAGATGCCAAGATCCAGCCCTGCCCTCTGCCCCTGGCAGCCATTCCCTGGCTCCTGGCCCTGCAGCCCTTGGCAATTGTCTCTCTCCAGCTTTCCTGGGGCTCCTTCAGGCCCTGCAAGGCCACCCTGAGCTCAGCCCAAAGCTTCTCCTGGCCAGGCTGAACAATGGCAGCTGGGCCAGCCTTTGCTGCCAGCAGAGCTGCTCCATCCCTCTGCTCATCCTGGAGCCTCCTCTGGGCTCTCTCCAGCAGCTCCAGATGCTCCCTGGGCTGGTCCCAGGGCTGGGGCAGCTCTGCAGGTGGGGTCTCACCTGAGCAGGGCACAGGGACACAATCCCCTCCTCACCTCTGCCCACCCTGCTCTGGATGCAGCTCAGGACACAATTGTCTTTCTGGGCTGCAAATGCACATTCCAACATCAAATGAAAGTCTTAATAATTCAGAGATGTTTTTTGAAGTACGTACAAGAGTATTTTATTCTACGGAGTTCAGTTTACAGAAGAAAGCAGAGATTTCAGTTTACAAAGGAAAACAAGTTTACCTTTCATTTCTTTCCTAGGTTTTTGTTAAGCAAAGACAGGAGCAACAGAGTGCTCAATATATTTAGCAATGACACAGATGCAGACGTCTGTCTAGACATGAGCAAAGAAGCAGCTTAAGAAAAAGATCAAATAAGGACATAATTTCCAGCACTGATGGATTAGAATGGATACTTGAAATTGGTGCTAGAACCAAGCATACAAAAGAAATCAATTTCTAATATATTTCTTCAAGTGGCAATACCAAAGATCTGAGAGAAAAATAAGATCTGAGCTATTTTATCAGACGGTTTTAAGATTCTCTGACCTCGTGGTAATGATGCTCCCAGGCAGTGTATCTTTATAAAAATCCATCTATAAGAAACCTCCCCTTTACAGCTGAAGCTGTGGAGTGGAGCAGCTCTTCATGGTCACCCAGAAAATGAAGATGTCTCTCCTATGTCTGTCCTGAAAAGCAGATGTGCAGAGGGACTGACTTTGTTTTCTTATTATGTCATTCTATTCTAGCACAAACAGAAGACTCCTCACCTGTCCCCAGAACCCCTTTTCCTTTTCACCACTCCAAAAATTTCACTGAATTGCAGAAGAGGACATTGGACAAGGTGCAAAAGGAACATTCCTCCAAGGCAGGAATCATTGCATCACTTTGATCCACTGGTTCAGATCCACCTTTAATGAGATAATGAGGGAATCTCCTGAAAACTATGTATTTTCTGATGTCTGACCTGAACTTTCTTTGCTGCATTTTCTTCTCACACAGCTCGTCCCACCTCCAGTGGGCACGTAACAGAACATATTTTCCAAAATCCTAGATAATTCAGGTGGGAAGAAACCTCATGAGACCACTTAGACCAACCTTCAGCTCAAAGCAGGGCCAATACTGAACTCAGACCAATAATTTGCTTTTTGCTGCAGCCCTTAAAATAGTTGAAGGTTGCATTGCCTCTCTCCAAATCCCTCTTTCTCAGGTAAGGAAGGAAATATTTTATCTTGACTTTTTATTTCCCAAGGCCAGATCTCCCAGGCCATCATGATGTGTACACATATGCACACATGTGAATGGGAACCAGACATTGGTAAGAACAACTGATAAGAGCATTGATAAGGAGGGAAATGTGGAAAAAGAGTGATCCCAAAAAGAAGAATGGGCAAAAAAATGAAATGTAACAGATTTGATGTAAAAAAAAAAAAAATGCTAGCTGTGAACAAAGAAAATATAAATTAGCAGGAAGGAGAAAGGGAAAATATCTTACAAAAAAAAAAAAGTGTGAAAAGCTTGACTTGTTTAGCCCAACAAAATGAAGATTAATAGAGGATACAATTCCCATTTACAAATATATTGGATTGGGGCTGTTCAAGCTAAAGGGTGGTTTGGGCATAGCAGGAAATGGGTATGAACTGTCTGCATTTAGCCAGGCTACAAATTCAAAGGTTTTTAGGTGCCACAAGAGTGAGGCCCTTAAAAACTGATGAGAGCAATATATTTTAAAAGGACTTTCATGAATTCAAGATACTGTGTTGGAGTCACACAGACCTTTGCAATCCTCAGGGATATTTTTAATAAAATGGCTGAGCCCCAAGGAGTGGGACACAGGGGAAGATGTGTCAGATAAACATTAACCAGCCTAAAACACTTCTGGATTTGGGGGCATTGGCTCTGCTGGCCCTGCACAGGCTGTGCACAGAAGCAGAATGCAAATCCCTGGGGTTTTATTGTAGAATATGCCACCTGGGAGGATTTTGCAGCAGTCTGGCAGCCCCATGCCGTGTTCTCAGCCCACATCACACTCTCTGTGCAGCTCCCTTGAGGCACCTTCCCCTGGGGAGAAGGGTAAGGCTCATGCACTGATATGGATCTCATCACCTTATTTATTTGGAAATAATGATGCTATAAATTAGTCTTTGTTGTGCACCCACTGGGATCATTAGCTCTGAGCTTTGAGAGCTGGGTACATTAAAATTCTGGAGACTTTTAGACTAATTGTAAATTTGATTTCATTTTTAAATCAGTAGCTGCAACTCCTTTCCCTATGGAAGTGTTTTTGCAAAGGACTATTTCTTCCCTTGAATTTATTTCAAGACATAGATTATTTGGCTTCCTGAAATAGCTTCAGACATGGAGTAAAAACTGTATTTATCATTTACTATCAAGACTGACCAGTTGCAAAACTTCATAAGGCAATTACTCTTTAATTCCTTATATAACTTCTCCAGGGAACATCAGAAATATTTATTGCAGCACTGGTTGCCACAAAACCCAGAGTAAGATATATCAAATTATACTTTTCATTGGTGCAGACTGGATACTGAAATGCACATGAACTCCAACACACCAACTTCTTTTTTAGGAATTCTATGAGAAAATGAGCAAATAGCTGCACTCCAATATTCATATTATCAACTTTTGCTCTGAGAGCATTGAAGTAAATTCTGAAAAATCAGTGGCATGAAAATCCCAACAGAACCTTGCAGGAGTTCCCACTGGATTTGTGCAATAACTCCAAACCAGGCCCACTGTGTGCCCTGCATTCCAGAGCACTTTGCAGATTCACTCCAGCCATCAGATCTCAGCGCTTTCCAGACTGGGCATTTCCACCCAGACTATGAGAAAATAAAAGGTCTCAGATTATCTCTTTTGATTCACAGCCCTCATATTCATGCTGGCACATTATTATCCTTCTCTGCTTTGAACAAACTGTCTCAAGAGAAAGAACCTGTTACAAGCACATATGAAAATATAAAAGCATCTGATGAGCGCTACAGCTGCTGTTATGAAAAGTTGGATATTTATTGAATAAGCAATATAACACCAATAATTCAAACCACATTCTAGAACTATTCCAGTAAACAAACATTCCTATTTATTTGTACAATATAATGGAAAAAGAAGATTCCTATTCCCAGCCTCTGGTACCTCAGATATCTATTTGATGTCCCTGAAGCCCAGATAAGTCCAAACAAACAAAATATCAACACTCTCCATCAAAATTAACTGAAATATCGAGAAGTTTCTCCAGCCAGTTTTCCCTCCATGCATAAATAAATAATCTTCTATTTTTTTGCTTTTCTGTGTTTAAAAAATGTTTCCTGAGAACTGCTCTTTCACAGTGAATCTCAAATTGTTTTAAGGAATTTTTTTGATTCTTCTTATTAATGGAAAAGAGCCCAAACAGTTTCTTACCCCACAGTACCGCTCCTCGTTGAAGATCTGTGGAGGGAGGGGAATTCCATTCTGAGGCTTTTTTTCACCTGGGACATTCTCTCTCATCCATTTCCTATTGTCCTCATCTCCTGCTATGTCCATTTGCTGAAAGTCGATCTTGTTGGCCTCTAAAAAGCCCACAACTTCTTGCTGTTTCTTTTTTATCTGGGTAGGAAAGAGGGAAAATAACATTCCTTCTTTAAAAAGAAAATGGTTTTCTAAAAACAATTGCTATTAAAAGAACTCAGGCAAGTTTGTCAAGTTTACAGAATCTTTTAAGTTGGAAAAGACCCACTGAGGCTTGATGATCTTGATGATCAAAAGGTCATCAAGTCCAACCTTTGGCCAATCCCCACCTTGTCCCCAGCCCAGAGTGCTGAGTGCCATGTCCAGTTGTTCCTTGGACACCTCCAGGGATGGGGACTCCAAACCTCCCTGGCAGCCTATTCCAATTCTTTTTCTATGAAGAAATTCTTCCTGAAAGTTGGAAGTTCCTGAAGTGGGATTCACTTCTCCAGTAGCCCTCAAACCTTTTGAAGCTGAGATTCAACACTTTCTGTCAGCACCCAGAGTGCTGCCACTACATCCCTCCTACCACACACCCACCCCCCAGCTTCTTTCTTTCCTCCCTGGATGCAGTGACAACTCCAGCTAAGAAATGAGGCTCAGCAGGAAGCCTCCTACTGTGTTCCCAGATCTGGGAATGTGATGTACACATACTTAAGGTGATCCTGCTTGAAGTCAGTAAAGGTCTGAAAATGTACATATTTCCCTCAGCCTCCTCCTCCTTCCCACCGATCACATGTGACATTTGGCTTTCTGGGAGCCCCGTTTCTCTCTAGTCTTTAATGTTAGGCATAAATAAATTTCACACAGTCAGAATTACATAATAGTTGGGATTTGAAGGGCTCCTCCAGTCCAACCCCCCTGCCAAGGCAGGGTCACCCAGAGTAGGTGACACAGGAAAGTGTCCAGGTGGGTTTGGAATGTTTCCAGAGCAGGAGACTCCACACCTTCCCTGGGAAGCTGTCCCAGTGCTCTGCCACCCTCAGTGTAAAGGAGTTCTTCCTCATGTGGAGCTGGAACCTCCTGTGTTGTAGTTTATGCCCATTGCTCCTTGAGATATAATATATAAATATGAGCTAAGGCTCACGAAACTCCAGCACAGCTGAACTCCTGTGCTTAAATACGTCCCCCATTACAGAATGACATTCCTGTTGGACCACAAAGAACAGGGTACATACAAATAAAACCTGTTACACTCAACTTCTATGACACCTAAAATTCACCCATGGCCCTTATTCCCTCTGATACCGGTTCTGTGCAGGCATTGAGCTTATAACCCATCTCTTTACTCTGAAAATGTAACATTCATATATTTCCCTACTAAAGGAATGCTACTCCTAAGCAGCATTTAAAGAACTTGCCAACACACATAGCTAGAATGAGGCATCAAGGTAATTTTTGTATCTTGTGATTTGAAACCATGTCTTCCATATGTCAGACAGCTGAACACCTGAAATTAAAGTGACACCAAGCTAGTGTAAATCAGAGGGACAGGTAATGAGATGAGAAGTAAGTCAGTGATTACGTATTTCCATAATCTAATAAAACAGAAGAGCTGAAGTAGATTGATAGCCTATTATCCTGGAAGGATGAATTCTCATGTGTAAGGATAAAATTTCTTTTCCTTGTACAAACAAAGAAGCATCTATCTACACATATGCTTGCTTATAAAAAATAACAAACATAAAATACTTAATAAAATAAATAAATAAATAAAATGAAATTTTTATGGTGACAAAAATAGAGGTTTGCAGTGACCTAAATAAAGCACATCACTTTGAATGAAAACACTAATCCAAAGTGGTTAAAAGCCGTGCAGTTGACAGAGTTCAAAGCTGCTTACTTCTATTCTTATTTTCTCTTTTTAAACAGAAATAATCTCATTACTGGCTATTTAGCTGCAGAGTTATTTGCAGAACACATTCAGGCAGCAGAAAGGATTGCTCAAGGGACATCTGACTGGAGAAAGTGGCAGGATAATGTTTGTACAAATGGTTAATAAAATCTGCATGAGCCAACAGCAGGAGTAACATCACATGCTCTGAGAGCCAGGGCACTCAAGTGCTGTCAGCTGCAATTCCAGGGTCAGCCTGTCCCTTTGGACACAGGCACTGCAGGAGATAGGGCTCCTGGAATAACTGCTGCTCCAGACAGACCGTGCCTCTGAGGAGATAATGCAAATGTGCTCCTCTGCGTATGAAAACTGGAACTTTTAAACCTGGCTTAATAATTTCTCTTCAGCTTGGGGTTCGTAATGCACAGGGGGCTCAGGCAGCACCAGATCTGAAAGCAAAGCGTTGTGTGAAAAAGTTAATGCTGAGGTGAAGCAGTGAAGTTTCATGGAGTTATGCTGCTTAAGGAAAAGACAAGGAGTTTATGACAATGACAATGAGATAAACAGAGAAGAAGATGTGCTGTCTTTGGGCTCACCATTACTGGGGTTTAGGCAGAGCAAAACACTTGGGACCCAACCAAGGGTGAAACCACAAAGCAAACCTTTGCTGTGGGTGGCACTAAGTGGGCAACCAAAAGAATCTCTCCAGGAAGCAGCACCCAGAGAGGAAAATTTAGGATGTAACAACACAGGACACGCAATGGCTCTCCCAGAATGGATGACTGCAGGAGCTTGTTTGTGCCCTCCCTTGTGTCTGATGGCACAGGAATAATTCAAATTACTTGGGAATAGATTACTTGGAAAGTGGTGATGAGCAGGATATTATTTCAGCTATGCCAGTTTTTCTTGCAGCAAAGCTTGATGCACCATCCCTAGCTACTAGTCTCCTAAAACAAGAAAAAAAAATGTTTTAAATAGATGTTATCTAGCTAGAGTGTAAGAAGTGCCAGAGAGGTTGTGGACTTTGCATCCCTGGAAGTGTTCAAGGCCAGGTTGGATGACAGAATCACAGAATGGTTTGGGTTGGAAGGGACCTTTAAGATCATCTCATTCCAACCCCCTGCATGGACCGGGACACCTTCCACTGTCCCATGCTACTCCAAGCCCTATCCAAACTTTCACTTCCAGAGATGGGGCAGCCACAGATTCCCTGGGAAACCTGGGTGCCAGGGCCTTATCACCCTCACAAAGAAGAATTTCATTTTAATATCTAATCTAACCCTTTACTCCTTCATATTAAGGCTGTTCCCTGGCTCCTGGCCCTGCAGCCCTTGGCAATTGTCTCTCTCCAGCTTTCCTGGGGCTCCTTCAGGCCCTGCAAGGCCACCCTGAGCTCAGCCCAAAGCTTCTCCTGGCCAGGCTGAACAATGGCAGCTGGGCCAGCCTTTGCTGCCAGCAGAGCTGCTCCATCCCTCTGCTCATCCTGGAGCCTCCTCTGGGCTCTCTCCAGCAGCTCCAGCTGCTCCCTGGGCTGAGGCAGCTCTGCAGGTGGAGTCTCACCTGAACAGGGCACAGGGATCCCCTCCCTTGCCTTGTTGATTATGCTGCTTTTGATTTTGATTTGATGGGGGGAAAATTCATAAAATGTCACCAAAACCACAGGAAATAAAAGGATTTTATAGGTATCTTAACCATGAGCAGCAGGAAGCAAGACTGTAAGACTTGCTCTGTGTAAGACATGAATCCTCTTTGTCCCACAATTTAGAATCTTGTGGGATATTATCAAATCCTAAACACCAACAACATTATTTTATTTTTTTATTGCCTGCTCCAAGCCAAGCATTTAGTGCTTTTTAGTGCTATAAATAAATGTCTCCACTTCTGCTTGCCTTAATGAATAGTTCAGTATCAGCTAAGTCTAGAGCAGAAAGATAATAATGCTGGAGATATTTAAAATAAACTTTTGAAACACCAAAGGGAAAAACACAGATTGCAGATTTGCTCCAGAGTCACAGTGAATTATAACATTCCAGCATCTGATCCAGAGCACCAGAATGTCACTGAGTTCATTGCATTCACTTGCACAAAGTATTTATTAACATGAAAACCACTTGCAGTGAATAGGTTGACCATGTACTGTATAAAATGAGAGGTTTTCATTCTTTGCCAGCGATCCTCTGCTGATTTACACCAGAGGTTGGGCCCATCTTATATTGAAATTCAAAATCAACACCATGCATTTGATGGGATCAGCCACCAAATTTGAAGTGATCACCAGTGCTAATAGGACAACTTAAACTTCCAATATAAACTGTTTAGGGATTAAATTAATTCTTCTCAGGAAAAGCTGTACATGCTTGATACAAAATTTCTATTGAATAGGATTTTAGTGATATATTGAGGTTTGTGCTAACTCCTTGTGTGTGAATTTTATTTTATATATACCAGAACTCACTAAAGGTCTATTGAAAGAATGATCTTCCATCCATGTTCATGGGAAAATGTGGGAAACTGCTCCAGGTGTACTTGGCACTGCAATCCAGAATCAGTAATCTGAACACAAACTGAGATTGCTACAGATATGCACACACCCAGCACACCAGAAAGGAGCAAATACAGAGGAATACTGCCGTGTGAAGTTTCCATAATTTTCTTTTGGAGTCTCCAGATCAGAACAGGCCAAACAGGAGCAAGAAGAATGCCCATGCACAGAACATGACAATTTATAAAGCTACTTGAGCAGTGAATACTTTATTATAAATTACAAACTACCAAACCTGAAGTTCCAAAGTTCTTCCTTTTTTCCCCCCTTGTATCTGAAGTTTATTATTAAAAACAAACAAACAAAACAAAACCCCCCCAAACAAACAAAATATCAATAGTAATTTTAGAACATAAGGCTTAGGAACAGGCTGGTGAGAGAACTGAAAACTTCCTCAGCAGTATTCCACTTGGAACTTTAGTGAAGGACCCCCAGTTCATTTCCTACAGATGATGGTCCCATAAATAGGGGGTATTTTTTGGAGCTTTTCCATTCTGGAATCTTCTTGAAGAAATGGAGCTGATGTCAGGGAGATAGAGATGTAGTTACAGCTCCGTGCAAGCACCAGCCAGTTTGTTTAGCCGGGTCACTGGGAGGGAGGGAGGGAGAGAGTGCCAAAGGAAAACTGAAATCTGAGCTCATCTGGGAACTGGATATAAAAGGAAACAGTCCTTTCCCGGTTCCCACCTCCCACGGACTTCCAACCTCCCTACTATTCACATGCCCTTCCCTTCAGCTGATACTCTCTGCTGACAGCTACAGCAGTAGATCTCAATGCTAAAAATCATCAGTATAGCATTTCAACAGGCACACACCCAAAAAAACCAACAAAAAAATTTAAACTAACAAAAAGAAAAAAAATCCAACAAAACAAAAACAAAAAACCACCAACCCCAAACCAAAAAGAAAACACTAAGCAAACAAAAAACCCAGTAAAAGGAAGGGGCTTGGGAATGAAGTTTTCCTGCCTAACTTTATCCAGCTCCAGGCTATTTCTGAGACAGAGTTCCCCCTTTACAGGAGCAGTGTCCCAAAGTCTCTTTTAAAAACACTTTATTTTCCCCTGTAAACAGTCTAGTGTTGCTTTTGCACAAGTACAATACTCACTGTTTCCTTCCTCAGTGTATATATATTGCAAATACTTTCCCAAACAGCAGTAAATCTATGAAATGACAGATAATTTAGATGCAAATGTTGTAACTGTGGCAAAAGCTCACAGGCAAGCCAGCCTGCACTGACAGAAATTCACTACATCTTGAACAACTTCCAAGAATAAGGTGGTCAGAGCAGAATAAAACTAAGGTTTATTCCTGCTAAGAATTCCAGAGGTTTTTTTGTCCCGTGCAAGTTCCTTCCTGGCATCTCCTAGGCTAATTCCCCAGCCTGATCCCAGCGGAGAGAGGAGGATGTTAAAGGAGTCACCTACCGCTGTAGACCCCGAAGATGTGGCGACGAAGACTTTGATCACCATGCTGGCAGTGGTGGAAGTGAATCAGCAGAGCAGCCCTGCTATCCACAAGTCACCACGGTCCCCGGAGGAATCCAAATGTTCCACAGCTCCCGGGCTAAACCGGCTCCTAAATGGATTCCTCCTCCCCCTGTAATCCGGCAGCTTTGCCCTCTCTCCCTCTCTCTGGGGTCCCGGGTTTTCCCACTCCATTGGCTCTTGGGTATTTTGGGACGAGGATTGGTCAGTAAGAGGAGCCAGAGCAAGGGGTTTGCACCTGCCCCTGGCCTTATTGCATTAGATTGACAGGGTGGCAGCCCGAAAAAGGCAAGGGAGAGTAGTGCACCAATGAGACAGGGCTGGGGAAATGTCTGGGAGAGGGGGAAGGGACAACTGAGAAGGGAGAAGGGACGGGGAGCTGGCAATTTCGTGTTGGGGGCAATCCCAAAGCTGTCGGCTTGCATGGGCACAGTCACAGCTGCGTCCCGCAGGAAAGAGCTTTCCCACACCGCTACAAGGCACTGGAGCTGGAAATCTGAGGTTACAAAAGGGGAAAGCAAGGGGAGAATAGATGCATCAGTAATCACAGCAGAGAACATATCAAAATAAGCCTTGGTTACGAACACTCTTAGCTTTAAAGGATCCAGATCATCATCTACACTGCAGGGCTCAGGGACTTTCCTGACATAAATGTGTGCCAGGACATTGCCTGATTCTGATTTGCCTGACTGTACCCAGAACCTGTTGTTGCATTTCCTCCTCTTTTTCACATCACCAGTGAAAATTTCCAGGGTGCAAGGTGTAAGAAGAGGTCCAGAATACTCTGCAAAAAATATTCCCATTTTCCTGTGTTATCCAGGATGCTTTTTTTTCCCATCTGGTTGTCACCTTCTACCCCAGAGATTGCCACAATTCAGTGCCTGCCTGCACATACTTGCTAAAGGAGGTCTCTGGGCATGAGAGGTATTTGAAGAATGTTAAATGGTCACAGATTATTTTCAAATTTTAAGGGCCAAGTCTGTTTCTGCTGTGAGCAACATGAGCTCAGAAAAGCTGACCCTGTGCCAGAGGTGAAACTGGACTAGGTTTTAGAAAAACATATTTCACATACTAAGATTGAATATAGTAATGTCTGATCCTGAAAACGCTTGAGAGTATAAAACTTTATTTCCAGAATTTATTAAATAGGACTAAATACACTGTTACATAGTAATAGAGTTAAAATGGTGTTGAAAGGATGTTTTTTGTCTGTATTAACCAGTATGCAAAGCTGGAAATGGAGTACTCCATGTATGGAACTGGGATCCTGAAAAACTGCACTGAAAAGTAAAAATAACAGTATGGGTATTTTATTGTGGCTCACCATCTGTCATTTCTTTTTTACTTTTGAGAGGTAACAGCAACAAGCCTACTAGAAGTAGGCATCTTCAAAGTATTTTCCTGAGAAAGAACAACAACCATGAAAAAAAACCTGAGAAAACATTAATTATTGTCTGAAGTTATTACACAGGTTTGTTTCTCAGGAGGTTTTATATGTGACTGTAGCCTGGGAAATGACTGGCCATTTGGAATAGAATGTTTCCAAATTATTTGGTTTTTTGTGCCCTGAAGAAGTACAACCAAAGGATGAAATGGTCCTGGGCTTCACAGCATACTGATCAGCGTAGTGATGATTCTAATAATTTATCAGAGAATCACAGAATAAGCTGAGCTGGAAGGGACCTACAGGGATCTTCGAGTCCAACTCGTGGTCCTGCACAGCATTATCCACAAGAGCCACACCATGTCCTTAAAGCAGTAAATATTTGCACCACCAAATGTTCGTGGTCAGATTCTGGGACAGAATTGCCAATGAACTCTCGCTCCTGCTTGGTTTCATACCCAAAACACTCACTAAGCTACACATGGAATTGCCATTCCCGAGGGCTTTGGGTCCTGACTCCCATTGTGTGCAGCCTCCAAGGAAAACATGACTTCATTCTGAAGGGATTTTTCACCTTTTTCAGTTTAAGAATGTTGAGATTAACCCTGAGTTTGGAGCCCTGCTGGGTCCGGCCTGTGCTCTCTGAGGGCACGTCCAGGCCGTGAGGCGCCTCCACAGCCAGGGCACAGCGGGACCCACATCACCAAATTCCCATTAAAAACCTGGTGTGGTACTGAAATATGAGGGTGGAAATACACACACAGGCTCCTCTGCTGGGTCTGGGGTGAGGGAAGAGGGAGGGAAGAGGGAGGAAAAGGGTGAGACCCCGCTCCCAGAGTGCTGCCACCATTTCCACAGCCACAGGGATGGAGGCCGGTGATGGTGGCCGGTGAGGCCGTGAGGGGACAGCACAACTGTGGAGTGGAATTGGGGAGAGATTCCCAGAGAGGACACAGGACAAGGTGGGATCCTTCATCTGTGGATTCCAGAGGGACAGGGAGAACAGAGAGGGGTTAGGAGAGGACACGGGGCTGGGTGTGGGGTTGTGTGTCCAGGTGGGACAGAGTTGCCAGGACATGGGGCTGGGTGTGGGATTGTGTGTCCAGCAGTGACACTGATTTCTAGACTTTATTTAAGTGACAGTGACTGACTTTATTTATATGGCAGGACACGGGGATGGGTGTGGGATTGTGTGTCCAGGTGGGACAGAGTTGCCAGGACATGGGGCTGGGTGTGGGATTGTGTGTCCAGCAGTGACACTGATTTCCAGACTTTATTTATGTGTCAGGACATGGAGCTGGGTTTTGGATTGTGTGTCCAGCAGGGACACTGATTTCCAGACTTTATTTAAGTGACAGTACATGGGGTTGGGTCTTGGATTGTGTGTCCAGGTGGACACTGATGGGGTGCCAGGACATTTTCATCTTCGACACAGGCATTTGGCTCTAATTATTTGATTCCTGTACCTTTTCAACATAAATTCTCCTGTTGTTTGTCCATTCCAGCCCCCTTTTTTTTTAATTATACCGCAGTATCTTTCATTTCATATCTCTGTTTCTTCTGCTTCGCCTTTGCTTTTCCTGCCTTCTCCTTTTCTATTTTATTTACTTCTCCACACCTGCTCTGGATGAGCAGATTCAGGCCACACTTCTCATCAAAACAAATTAAAGCAGAAGTTTTAAGTTTAATTTTAGGTAATTTGCTTTAAAGACAATTTGCCTAGAAAGTGTTGGCAGTGCCAGATCAAATTTTAACACAAATACAGATCTGTGAGCCAACCTGGGCTTTGCCTAATGCTCAAAATATGATTTCTCATCTCTTGTGGGTTATTGCACTGCCTCAGATTTAGCAGGACTGTGGCATTTCTCAGTATTCCACAAGGAAAAATTGTTCATGCAAAGGAATTAAGAGTAATGAAACTGTTTTGGTTCAGCCTAATATGTTCTGTGCAATCCTGAATTACATTTTTTAATTTTCTTTGGGAGCTATGTAATTCCCCTCTCCCCTTTAAGAAATTTAATTTAAAATGAAATGCCAGCACAAAGCAAAAAAGCCAACAAAGGAGTTAGAAGGTTCTAAGAAAATAGTTTCATATTTTGTTAGTGAAGGGAACGTGTTAAAACCCATGTGAAATAAAACTTCATTTTAACTCTCCTCAAATTTCCTTTCCACAGTTGCCATGCTCCTTTTAGACCCACAAAATATACAACTTATCCTTCTATTGTGTAAGAATTTTTGTTTATAAATGAATTTTAAGGGAGCAAAGATGAATTTCTCGGTGGTTTTGTTGTTGCTATGAGGTGAATGTGACATTGCCACTCTCAAAAGCCTCTCTTAGCAAATATTTTCCTGCTTTTCTATTTTTTTCCTCTTTTATGCAGAAAACAGAAGTCGAACTTTGGGTCCCAACATTTAACCTCTTTTGTGTTTTAATCTCACTTTGGGGTATGTTTAGACCCTAAATCCTTTCCACAATTGTGGCTCAAGGCAAAACTTGCCTCTCCTCACCTGAAATAGATTGGAACACAATAATAAGAAAATGGAATGGGTATCAAGCCATATCCCAAGAAATAATTTTTACCAGAACAACAATGTTTAAATAATTCTGCCAGGCAAATAAACTGATCTGTTCTTGCACTTCCCAGTCACCTTGGCAAGGGGAAAAAAAAAAGGGGAAAAAAAAAGCAGCATAGCAATTATTCAGAAATACCTAGAAAATTACTTAGAATAATTTATTTTATGCTAAATACATGCCTTTTACAAGCGTATTAAAATAGTTTTAGGTTCTTCTTTATCCTCTGCTTAGAGTGTTAATACGGCAGCTAAGGTGGTTTTTGTGCTGTTTTAAGGGATTAGTTAATTTTGTGATCTGATTTGCTGTCTAATTCTTGAAAAATGTGATTAATGCTATTTTTATGACATGAAATGCTGTGAAATCCCAGGTAGAGTGGTGACTTCTTAGAGAAAAACACAAGTGAGCATTCACCCAGTGATGCTTCCAAGAGCATTTTCAGTGGCTGACCCTGAAAGAGTCAGAGGACGCAAACCTTTAGAAACACCAGGAGCTGAAGAGAAGAAAACACAGAAAAAGGATAAGGCAAGAAAGGAAAGAAAGAAATGTGGACCATGTCTCCATGCCCAAGGTGATAGAAAAGGTAAATTTGTTTTCTGCTAGTATGAGACTCTTCTAAGAAATATCATTATTCCCTTTCTTTGGGTTTTTTTTTTCCAAAAATTAGCAAGAAGTGACAACAGTTTTTCAGGGAAAGGATATGATAAATTCTGTTTCAAACACCAGTAAAGGGAGGGAAGAGAAGGAGAGATTCCCTACTGTGTTAATCCACAAAACTCAGTGATTCAAAGGGAGAATCACCTGGGATGTGGGAGCCCCTTGGCAATCCTCATTCCTCAGCTTTAACCCAAGGACCTGAAAACGGCTCTGCCACATTTTGGTTTGAGTCTGAAAAAGCCTTTCATAAGGAAAATGAGCAAAAATAATGCACAAAAGCATCAGTTTTGACCAGAAAACAGCCATTTTGTGGGTCATGGTGTATCCTATGAAATGAATTTGTGCCTCAATGGAATGAGCACAGAGAATGAATGTGTAAATGTACATGGAATTTATGCCACTGTTAACAGTGAGGAATCTCTCCATGCCTGCATCTTTTCCCATCTAGATTCATCTTTTGTTAAATCCTTAAATCCTACCAGGCCACAGCACAAAAATGAGTGGAAAAGCAGCAGCCCTTTTTCTGCTGAGCTTCAAAATTTCATCTTGATTTACCAAAGCTACAAGATGGAAATAAATCAAAAAAGCCAGAAGAACCACTGTCTCTGCTATAATCTCTGTTATTATATGCTGCTGTCAAGAAGTTATACTGGCATGAAAGTAGCAGACCAGAAAAAATAATGACATTTTTTAGGTCATTATTTTTATTCAGCAAAAAGTCATTATTGACCTCTACCTGTGGTGAATAAATTATTGCATATATTTGTAGGTGTTATCTATCGGTTGGGTAAAGTGTTTATTTTTTTGCTTTCCCATAACTACTGGAAATGAAATACATTTTACAGTATTTCTGACAGCTTTTGCAGAAAGGTATTTGCACTTTTTTTCAATCCTCTTAGTCCATTCTGGCAAAATAAAATAGTAAGATAATTTTGCAATACTTACTGTAGTTTTCCTGCAGTGGAATTGTGTTTTAGAAAATACTGGAATCAACAAAAATACTTGGAATGATCTGTCCTTTTATTCTGGTATTTTTTTAAGTCAAGACCTTGCCTGTTTTATCCATAAAATATGAGGTGATCTATAAATTATAATAAACTTTATAGGAAAATACTGCCTGAGAATGCCATGAGAGCTGTAGAGAAATTGAATATATGCCTGAAAAAGGGGAACACACTCAGATTTACAGTCTTGACTATTTTTAAATTCTAATCCTGCTTCAGGAAAAGAAAATTAGAGTAATTCAGCCAGAATCTTATCCTTAAGGGGTGGCAAATGGGAGCAACACACTGAGAAGTAGCCCATTAATATATTTTTAATTGCTTTTTAAAAGCCATGTAGACAACTGCACACCTGTTCTATACAAAGAGAATTTAAGGTTTAAAAATGTAATTTAATTAAAAGCTGACTGGAAAGCTATAGAAATCTGCTTTGAAATCCCAGCTGCAGGGATTTTAAACCATGTGCTGTTTGGGGCGTGTTGGTTTTTGAGTCCTTGCAGACCTGTAAGTTACTCTGTTGTTTTTTGATGGGTTTTTTATTTTTGGGGGGTTTTTTTGTCATGCACCTATTCAAGGTGTAGATTCTGATGGGTTGAACTTGGTTCATCAGTGGCTATGTTAGTGAAGTGCATGATTTACAGGCAGAAAAATGACTTCCATGGGTTGAAAATTGATTTCCATTGATTTATTTCCATTTATTTCCATTGGCTGCTAGCTGTGGTCCGCTGCTGCCCCAGAAAGTCACAGAGATATAAAATATTTAATGCATTTGTCTGTGAATTATTTGAATCAGACAGTCCTAGAATGGTTTGTGTTGGAAGAGACCTTCAAGATCATCTTGTTCTAACCCTGCCATGGGAACCTTCCCCTACAGCAGGCTGCTCACTGGACAACAGAGTTTTTGGGGTATTTTGTGAAGAAACCACAATTCTGTATCTGGATGAGCAGCTTAGGAGTAGTAGTTCATTAGCAGTAGGAGTTTATATGAGCAGAAAAGACACTCAATGATTGATTTGTCTCAATTTCTGTCTCTCAATGCCAATTTACTCCGCTCTCAATCAGCAGGATGGAAGAAATGGCCGGCTGTGAAAGCCCCGTGTTTGAACTCCTCCTTTGTAACCCTGCAGAGCGGGGTGGTTTACCAGGACAGAAACGCCACGGCCCAGCGAATATCCTCAGCCAGGCTCCACAGAATCAAAGAGCTGAAGAACGAAATATTCGACATTGGAAGGAAAATCGAGGCGTCGAGCTTGGAGAACCAGGCTTTGAAAGAGCTGAACCGCCGGCACGCCAGGGCCATCGGCAGGTACAACAATGCCGAGAGCCACCTGCAAGGGCTGCTGGCAGGGCATCGCAAGGAGACCACAGAGCTCGGCAAACTCCTCAAGATGTCCCAGGAGGCGGAGAAAAACACGGCCAAGGAGCTCAAAAAAGTTGAAGCGGAGCTGAGGAGAACTAATGGTGATCTGAAGACTTTGGTTATGCTGTCAGAAGACAAAGCTCTGGCGGAGAGGGAGGAACTCAGTCACAGGTTGTCAGTCCTTAACAAAACGTTGGAAGCAAAGGATGAGAGGATACAGGTAACGCCTGCAAATTGTTGTGTTTGTGGAATGTGGGGTGGTAGAATATCCTAAACTGGGAGGGAATCACAAGGATCATCGAGCAGGAGAGATTTCAGTACAGGAATAGTGGAAAATTTTTAGCTAGTTCCTATCACAGGAATGATTCTGATATAATCCTGTAACACTGGGTGCTGTTTAATCCAGTGTTCTCCTGAGTGTAAGGAAGTTCAAGAGGAAATAATTCACCCCCTTTTAATATCTCATGGTTCTTTACCCTCACTGACCCCAGCACAAGAGAAGATAGGAACAAAATTTTACTACAAAACTGGATGAGTGAAATTTCCATGGTCCTCCAGGAATTAATTTCTGTTTCATGTGTTGTATGTATTATATATAATATATATAATATGTATTAAAATATGTATGTAATACATAATATAATATGTATTATTCATAGAAATAAATAAAGAGCCAGAAAATCTTAAGAGAAACTGTAAATATGAACAGCTGAATTCAGACCCTCTTTTAAAAACTTTCTGCTTCCAGGAGTGTGTAGCTATAAAAAGCACACAGGGTTGAGTTTCCACCTGATACTTTTAGGAACTGGAATTTTAGTACATGGCCCTGGGTTCTGAAGATAAAGAACCCAATAAATCATCAAATTTTCATTTGCACTAAGCCTCCTTGTTCTGCCACAGTTCATAGGTCTTTGTGAATAGAAAACCTTAACACTTCTCAAATATGGTGTATTAATTAATCCATCAGAAAGATAATGCACAGCCTTATTTTTATGACTGGATGCTAAAATCTTTTCTTTTGTCTAGTGAAAAGAGACCTTTAAACCCTTTTTTTTCTCACTTTGAAATTGATTTTTCAGATATTTCAGTATAGCTTCATGCATTGTTTACAATATAATTTATAATATTATTTATATGACTATAAGAAGATAATAATTGTTATTATATATAAGCTTAAATTTCCTTATATTAGCATATGTGTATTTTAAAGCTTTCAAGAACTTACATTTTCCAACTGTCACACTGAGTTCATCCATATGGTAAAATCTGTCACTTTTTTAAGAATCTGGAAATGCAGCTGAAGCTGAACAACAGCACTTATAGTCGTTGGCTGGCAAGTGAGAGTAAAAAACTCCTGGAAGCTACAATGATCACAAAAGGCTTGCTAATGGAAATTAACATCGTTCACCAAAAAATTAAGGTATCTCATATTTTACCCAGGTTTCTGTCTCTACAGGAAAATTCAAGTATTGATTGTTGCCTATTCCTTTTTCTTCTTTTACAGTATTTGCTAGTGGAATTTGGTTTCCTGCTTGAGTCTATAATCTACTAAAAAAGCCAAAAATGTCAAATTCTGACATCATTGTGGAGTCTATTTGTTAGATGCAGTTCAATAATGAATTGAAACAGAGATTAATCTATCAGAAATTGAACCAAAACCCACAGCAATGTGTTACCATTTTACCAGATTAGGGTCAGATACATTCATCTACTCACTTTAAATGAGCTCTCTCACAGAAACAAATCAAAATGAGCCAAATATTACAACCTGCAAAACTAGAGTTTAACAAAAAGACTCGTGGAAATGTTTCAAGAGATTGCTCAAATTCCAGTTCGGTTTTTAGGTAAATGGTTTTGGGATAAATAGGTTCAGTTCAGCACTTTTTGTAATGCTTGTAAATCAAACATTTGATTTATTTGATTTATTCCAAATACAGATAAACTAAATGGATTTAAACCCAAACCTGCCAGGAATGGGATGTCATATGAATTGTAATAAAAGAAACAAACAATACACATTCCAGAAAACCTGGAATCCCTTGTGGCTTTTTCATAATTGTGTTTATAACACAATTAAAATACACATTTATATATATTTCTCTGTCAAGGTGATCCCATTGGGGAGCTTTGTCCCCCTAAGTGGAATCAAATATCTGTGGAAGATGATGTTAAAGAGAGTTTTCCCAGACATTGTGAAGGACAGGACAGGCAGTTCCTGAAGGTTCATGGAGGTTGGGATTTCTGCACAGGGGTGTTGTTTATCCCTCTTCCCTGTGTAGCAGGTGCAGAAGTTTCCTCCTGGTACTTGGCAGTGTTTTTCCCCTGTCAGACTCTGATCTCCTCCTGGATGTGCAGATCTGGAGATGGGAACAATCATAGTCTCAAGAACACTAACATAAAACTGTCCAAAAATGCAGATTATTCCAAAGTGCAGTTCTCACCTTAACACTTCTCTAAAATAGTTCTGTTTCATCTCTTTTCCACACTGTTTTCTGTGCATCCAGGTCTCTGAATTTTCTATTTACATCCACAAAATTTTCTATTGATTTAACACAAAAAAAACTCAGACATGCTTATCAAACTTATTTCTGTGCCAGAACAGAGTTGAACCTGACAAATTCATAGTTTTAGGCACCTGTCCTATTTTGGGACATTCCATTTCTAGGATAACTTATTTTCCCAAATGAATGAAGCACCTCTTTTTTCCAACTGAAAACTGGAGTAATGAGATTGTTACTGAGGTCTGTCTTCTGTGTTTAAAGAAGATTTCATTAAGGAAAGAGGAATCTTGCTAAATAAATGTCAAAATGTGTCTCTGGAGTTCATGTCACCACCAGAGCAACAGGTTTTAAACCAACTGAGCATATGACAAGGGCACTGAGTAAATGAATTTTAAAAAACCAACAGAAAAAGAGGAAGTAAAGGCAAAAAAATATTTAGTTTGGGAAAAAGTAAATGACAAAGCCACCATGTGGGTCTGGCAAAAGGTGAAATCCCTGATGGGTTTCATCCAACATAGGAAAATTAAGTAGGTTAAAAGTACTTTTTAATCCATATTAGAAGATTAATGTTGTTTATTTCTTCTTAGGAAAAGGATCGGCAACTTTACATACAGAATATTTATGCAAATCGGATGCCAAAAGCCCTGAGGGACAGAAGTGATTGGCTTCCTAATGACCAAAGTATGTCTGTAACCATCTTCTTCTCTTGTTAAGTGACACTTCCACTGTTTTAGAACCGGGAAGTTTATTCCAAATTAAATGCCAAAGTAATGCTTTTGTATGGGCTGAAAAGGTGAAAAGGTTTATGAGGTTTAAAGGCTTGAATAATAGAAAATAATAATAATATAAATTAAGTTCTACCAAGGAAGAAAGAGTTCTTTGGTAAAGAATATTACTTTCACATGGATGTTCATAGATATTGGGGAGAAATATCTATTCTCTATTTATATATATATAAATATTTTATTTATTTATTTATTTATTTATTTATTTATTTATTTATATATATGGACTGAATTCCATGCAGTCTTGGCTATCCAGCATTCCAAGAACAGCTCTCTGGAGTGGGATTCAGCTGATTAAAACTGACCAGTGCTGTTTGAGGTGCCCCAGTTTGCCTCCACTGCACCCAGAATTTGGGATGGAACGACCTAAACATGGACTTCCCTGGCTGAAGCACCTCTGGAAAACACTGCTCAGATATTGCTGCTCCTAAAGTGAAGCAGAAATCAGGACTTCCTTCATGTGGGAACCAAAGAGCATTTAGCAAACCTCTCTGCTGGAAGTGCTCCCCACAGAATTCCTCAAATCGTGGCAGAAATTCAAAATCTTGCTCAGTTGCGTATTTCTTTCTTCTTCATTGCCTTTGCAAACCCGTTAACTCTGCCTCAATCACCAGTGGACTACAGGGAAAATCTTGGTAATTCAAGTTGTAAATTAAAAAAAAGACATATTTCTGTTTCTCATCCCAAGTCAGACACATTTTTTATGAAACTCTGATTTCCTGTTTTAGTTACACCACTTAACTACCTTTTTTTTTTAATTTTACTCACATATGGCCTCGTATTCAATAGAAATTGAATATTGCTATTTAATTATGGTACTTAAACCGCTGTTATTATTTAATTTCTTCTTTCCTTTAAGCAAGATAAGGGAGCTTTGTTGGGAGAGACATGATAGTTTGTAATGAAAATCTTCCAAGCAAAGTTGCCTGATCCTCTGGAATTTTTAGGAAAAGGTTTCATTCTCTGCCAGTTAATGCATTTGGAGACCAATAGCAGCAATTGCTGACAATTTGTTTTCCTTTTCACTCTTGACTTGAATTTTCCTTTAGCAGATTTCTGAAGAGTTGCCTCTCCAAGTCATTATTTTCTAATAGTTGACGTTCACAGAAGTTTTTTGCCAGCAGGAAATTTGGAGCCGGGTTTTTTAGCGGTGCTGATAAATGGCTGGGATGAGGCTTCCTTGTGGATTTTTTGGATGGAGCGATGGATTCCAGGAGCTCCGGCTCACCTGGGGGGGCAGCGCCCCCTAGTCCCGATCCCGGGGAACGCCCCACTCATCCCGGCTGGAAAAGCTGGAGCAACTGGGAGAAAAAACTGGAGCAGCTTGGAAACCAATTCCTCATCATCAGAGTCAGTCCAGGCTGGTCACCAGCACCCCTTTCACCGCCCAGCTGCGAACCATTTTTATGTGTTTTCTTCTCTGATTTCTGAGTTCAAAATTGGGAATAAAGGTGGATGTGGATGTAAGATCCCGGTTTTGCTGCTCTGGTGGTAGCAACTTTCTCAGCTGCTGTTCCTGTGTCAAAGTTATTCCAAAAACAGAGTACAGGAACATACTCATCTGCTCCATCTCATATCTGTATTTCTCTGAACGTCTCCTTCAGGAATTCCTTTGGAATCTCTTCCAAAGACCACTGGTATTTCAGACAGTGTTAAGCATTTCCCATGAGCTGGGCTCCATGAAGATGCAAATTTAGGAAACTGAACCCTGAGGCTTCATAGCACACCTTTCAAATCAACACTAGAATGGAACCAAAAATTCAGCCTGTGTGGGCTCTGGGGCATAGACACACTTGTCTGATTTTACATGTTCAATCTGGACATGACATTGTAGTACGTTTTTATATAAATTTATTCATAGATGTATGTTTAGAATGCACTGATGTACAGGTGAAAAGGCTCAGAAATCCAGGTTTGTGTCCCATTTCAGCATTTATAGATTCTGCAGAGAAAATTATTTCCTTTTTTTTTTTAAAGAGCATTAGGATATGCATTATAAAAATATTTTTAAATTCTTGGTCACATATGTAGTATTTTCAGTTGTCAGAGGTATCTTTTATTTATATCAGCAACCTAATTCCAGAAATTACTATATTGCTAATGCTTGTCCTCTTCAATAGGTCTGAGAGCAGACAGATCAGTACAAGTAGATAAAGAGAGTTTTAGAGAACTGCTGCTGTCTCAGCACCAGGATACAGAGAAAAACCCAATGCAGCTAAAAAAGGTGGGAAAGACCTGGATCCAAATCCAACCCCCTGTTTAAACTCTCAGCTAAGCTGTATCTTATTCCCTAAATTGCAGTAATGTGCCTGATCCATCATCTTGGATGTGGCTTTTGCATGAGTGTGATTACAGTACAGAAGAAATGCTATGATGTAAAGCATGTAACAGCAATAGAAATTACTAATCTTTTTATAAGTATTGCACTTATTGTGTTCTTTTAAAAGTCACTAAAGAAGCATTCCCTTGTTATTTTTACTTTTAATTGCCAATTGTAGGAGAAAAGAGGAGATAAGGGTGGAGAAGGTAAAGCAAGAGAAGTGTGCTCAGATGCCTGGGGTAGAAAAGAAAAAGAAGAAACCAAGGAAGTACCAACACCAGAAACTTCTAACAGGACACACAGAGGTAGGTTTAACGTTTCTCTCAGAAATTCACCTGATCTTTGCAAATTACCAGAAGTCCTGGTAATTTTTGTGGTTCTGACAGCCCTTCACTGGCACCTGGCTGACAGGAGCTAGTTGCAGATGATGAATGAAGTGTCACTGAAATCACAGAATCATCTGGATTGGGAAATACAGCTGCTGGTGGTGCTGCACTGACAGCAGAGCTGCTCTGCAGGATGTGGCATCCCCACCCTGCTCTTCTTCCCAAAGCACTTCTTGGTCAGGGTGGTAAAAATTCAGTGTTCTGTTTGTAACAGGATAATTAACAGTTGTTAATCCACACTAATCAAACACTGATGTCAAAGTGATAGCTGGGAACCTTCATCACTGATGTGAATGTGTTTCCACGGAAAAGGAAAAGACTGTGAGGGCTGGGAGCGTCTCCTCATGACAGTGATCCCTGGAAGGAGATTTTAGCAAATCTCAGCCACTGTGTTTTCATGGAAAAGTTATACACAGGGGACTCATCTGTAAACATCTTTATTCTGAAGAAATTCTGTAGAACAGAGGAAAGAAAAAACCACTGCTGTTCCCTCATTCACATTTTCCTTTCTAGAAACATTCCTGCTATTTCCTTTAAAGCTTTTAGGGAAGGGTCAGAGTGCCACCATTCTAAACATGTTACAAATGGCAAGGGACCTCCAGGGCACACATTTAGCCAGGTGGAACAGGGTCACATCCCTGTAACCTGGGATGTGTTAACTCCTGAGGTTTGTGCTCTGCCTTTTAAGCCTGCAGCCTTTACAGAGCCCCCCAATCAGCATCTGGCCTTAAAATGCCCTTTTAAAGCTGGCAGAAAACACAGGGCTTACGATGCTCCCTGTGAACCTCTGAAGAGTCTGTGAAATCTGAATTTCTCTCATTGATATTGGACTTTTATTCAAGCCTTACGTGGCTTTTGTAGTTCCTGCAACTTCTTATTTCTCCTTTAAGCTTGGATTCTGTCTCATTTTGAGGGTATTCTGTGAGTCTCTGCAGAGCTCAGGACCCATTACAAGTCATTCCCTGCATGGATAAAATGCATTTCTGTACACACATTCCTTTTCCTCCTGAAAAGTGGAGCCCCCTCATTTCCAGGTGAGGGAGTTGCTGTACATTCTGCTCCACACAAGCAATCTGCTGTGAATTAAGGGAAAGGAAATCCTGCATATCTTTACATTCCATTTAAAAGCCAGAAAGTGACAAAAGTTCAGATCTCACCTGGTTTCTCTGTTGCATTGTACATGACTTTTCTGGCACTGTATTTAGCCATTACTGTACATAATGGCAGCTACATCCATTTAATTAAATTCAACACCATGAAAAAAGTAAAAATAAAGATATTAACCTGGATTCAGTGGCATAATTATGTTGTTTAAATCTTGCCCCATACTGTTGTATTTATAATAGGTCATAATTGAAATACCACCAATAATAAGAACCAAAGCAGTGAAATAAGGATGTGATACTTGCTCTTTTTAAAGCTTCATGTTCTCCATGTTCTTTAACCCCACAATATTTCAGGGGGCAAACTACTGATGGAAAAAGGCAATTTTTCAGAATTTATTAAAGAAATGGAAAAAGAGACAGAGTTTCTTAAACAGAAGTTGAAAAGTCTGATGAAATCTGAACAAAATCCTCAAAGAGACGGAGCAAAGGAGAACAATCAAGAGGGAGAGGCAGTGGAAGAAGTTGAAAAAGAAGAGAAGAAACCATATGAGCAGCAAAAGAAGAAAGCCAGGAGTGAAGGAGAAATTCCAAGCAAAGAATTTGCTAGGCTGAAAAAAATCTACCTCTCCTCAGAAGGTGTTGAGAGTTTGCATCAGGGGCTCCACACCTCAGGTGCCAAATGCAAAGCAGGCAGCCAGAGCCAGGCAGGCCAGAGCTGCAGGGACACTGCTGAGTCCAGGGGGAAAATCTCCTTTGGGGCTTATGAGCCTTCTTTTGGGCAAATCCCCCTGGCCAGGCAGGGTGGCAGATGTGGAGTGGAAGAAAGAGCTGAGGAAGGAGGTTTTTGGGGAGGGCTGTTTGCAAGGAGACGGCCCCACGAGTTCCAGCAGCAGCAGGGTGAAGGCAGGCAAGTGAGGGGTGCGAGGCAAATCCCAAACTCCAGGAGAGGGTTCAGCTCTCCTCGTTAAAACCAGCTCCAGAGAATGTACAATGATTTCTGGTAGTTAAGTATATCAGCTTACCTTTAGAAAGTTTATACATTCAGATTGTTAAAAAAACAAACGTTTTACTGAAATTTTTATTAAATCTTACAAGCACTGGCTCCATGATTTTTTCCAAAACAATCCAATCGTCACAAAAAAACCATTCTGTGCTCGGTGTGTATTCACAAAAATGTGTTGTATTGAGAATTCCTTATTGTTTTCACCTGTTACCAGGAAAAAGTTAGTCCATGTTTAGGAACTTCCAGGTTTTTGCATTCCCAAGGAGCTGGAATTTGGAAGCTGGGTTGTTGTCAGCTCCCTGACACGAGAACCTGCTTTTGTAAGGTTCACTGCTGGGTGAGGACCAACAATGCAATAAAAAACCCACTTTTTTAGTTCCTTCACTCCCCAAACAGCTTCCAGAAGTCAGAGATAATAAAAATAATTTGCTCCTACACTGTTTTCACAAGCATTAGAAACCTCTAAAGCCTCATTCTTTCCCACTGTTGGAACTTATCAAAGCCGTTTGCCTGGTAACTTCCCCAGCTGACATCCAGAGATGAATGTGCAAGAGGAAAGCATTGTTTTGGAGAAGTCAGGCATAGCCAGTCCCCAAAAAGCCTCTAAAAATCCTTGTTTAAGGTTATGTAAGCGAGGGGAGGAGGATTGTGTTTTGTTCCTCACAGTAATTCATTTAATACTTGCTAAATTCATGTGAAGTTTGGAAAAATTAGAGGCATTCTGTTAATTTTTAAAGGCAGTAGCAGTTTTAAAAATGTCAGAAATTACACCACAAAAGCTTTTAAAGATGACAAAGACATTCAGACCTGAACCTGCTTGCAACAACATTTCAAAGGTTTAGAAAAATAGTTAAAAAAATAAATGAGTCCAGTTGATTCAAACAGTATTTTCTTATGCACAAACATGGGGGGTGTTGTTTTGGCTTGGATTTTGGTGCCTTTGGGGTTGGATTTTGCCATTTTGGCTTTGTTTGTTTGTTTGGAGGTTTTGTGGATTGTTTAGGAAAACTGAAGTTAACATTAAAAAAGAAATGAGAAAACCTAAGATGGGTTGAAAAGCTTTATTTCCTTAATAAAATCACAATTATACATAACATTCAATCACATTTTTACCTTGATATTTATTTTCATGTTGGCTAAATACAACTCCTAATATAAAATCCCAATCTTTAAATTAACATTAAAAAAAACAAACAAACAAAAATATTTAATCTATATATATATACACACAACAGAACCTCACCTTTTGAACTGGTTTTTAAAGGCAGTGCCAATTTTGGAGGGTCCTGGCCCCTTCCTTCCTGCAGGGAGGAAAAGGCCTTGGAATAGCAGAACAGATCATTCCTCTGTGGGAATTCCAGAGTGGGAAGCTAAATCAGCATCCCCTCTGCAGGAACAGCACTGTCTTCTACATCATTGACAGCAGCCTGTGTTTGGCAGCTGAAGAAACCTCTTCAAGAGATAAAATCTTGATTAAACACATCTATTTTTTTTAGGACAGCACAAGAATATTCTAATTTTAAGGTAAAAAAAATCACAAAGAAACTCTCTTTTGTCCCAAGCCAAGCAAACCACCTCCCTCTGCCCTCTGCACCACCCTACATGATCCACCTCGGGGTGAAGCTACCACATTTTACAGCAAAGAAACAGCCAGGCTCCCAAATTAATTCCTAAAGCCAGCACATTTCCAATTTAAAACCACAATTCAACACTTTCAGATGTTGGTGACAACAAGCCACAGCAAAACCTTATGGCTCTGCCACGAATAAACCCAAAATGAGGTTTTATAACCAGCAATGCTGTTCTTTCCAAACTGAAAGGCAAACTCTGGGAAGAGAAATCAAAAGGACTGACTGATATCCAAATGGAATAACAAGGATTGCCTCAGACCTTGTCTCATGAAAGATAACTGTCCCTTTTTTTAAAAAATTAATTTAAAACAGTGATAATGTGAATGCAGTTGAGGAGTCCAGGGACTGCTGGGATTCCTTCAGCTGAAGGGGTGCAGCATGATAGCCACAACTTTATTGCAGACCACGAGCCAGCAGGTAATTCCAACACCTCCTGGAAAAGAGGGAGAAACCACGATTCAAGTTGTTGGATCAATAACTCAGAGGAACCTGTGCAGCTGAAAACAACCTTGGAAGTGTAAAACATGAAACTCAGAATTCATGAGGCCAACAGGAACAGAACTCTTTATATACAAAAGGGAAATACAAGAGATGGGGTGATAGATCAATGGTGGTCCCAAAAAATTCTGGATTGTCGGGAAAAGAGCACCAAATACACAAATATGAGCTGAAATGTGGTGAGGGCACCCCACAGCTAAAACCATCTGCCACAGACCCAAGAGAAAATATCTGAAGTTTAAGGCCTGGCAAGTCACAGAATGCTTTGCTTGAACCTAAATTCAGAATTTGAGAGAGGTAAAAAGTAAATTCCTCTGAAGTTGAAATCAGTTGTTTTGTAAGTACATAACTATTCATAGCACACCTGTAAGGAAAACTCCCTTTTGGGTGATTTTTTTTATTTTCTAATTTAAATCTTCCCCAGGGTGTATTCAATACAGATGAGGACAATGCTCTATTTGGGTGGAAATAAAAATGACAAAATTCCATGATCAGTTCAAGAAGCCAGAACTGAGCACACACAGAAGAGCTGCTCAAGTATTTGAACCCTGTGCTCTGGGAGTCAGAGAAGCAGCTTTTGTTAATCCAGGGATGCTTTGGGGCTTGGGAATTGTCCTTTTCCTCACCTGCCACTCCTGTAGGGAAGGCCACCAGGCGCTCCAGGGGAGCCAACCATTTGCTTGGAAGCACCGTGACGGGCTCGGAGTAGTACTTCCAGATCAGAGAGATCATCAGGGCAGCCTGGAATGGGAATTTTTATTACTTTGGATAACAACACACATCAAAGTGCATGTTGTGTACATCAAAGTACATTCCCAGTGCTATCTGGAAACAGCAAATAATAAATTCCAATGAAAGGGAATTGTTTCTTTATTATTTTATCTTTTTCGAAATAGTTTTACATTCTGAATGACCTTAAATTTATATACAGTATTAGGAGATTGCAGTGAGAACTTGTTTCCTTTCAAGACCCTCATTCCAATCAAGCTGACTCAAACACAGTCATAGAGCATTTGTTAAAATTCTGATGACCCTTTTTAGCCTCAATTTCTGGCAACTCACTTTAACAGCCCCCAAGGAAATCTTCAAGCTGACCGCTGCCATCCTCGTTAGCAAATTCTCGTTAGAAAATTCTTTGGCATCACGTCAGAACTACACAGACAATCTGATGAGGCACTGTGGGGAAATGTGTGGCAGCTGTAGGTGGAGATTTGCATTCTCAGCAGAAGTGTATTTTGTCTTCAAAGCCAGAATTATATTTACATGTAGCAGAACCTTCCTGGATTTGGGGCCATATATTAAAAAAAACCCCAGTCATTAGAGAGTTAAGACAAACTCCAATCTTGTCCCCTCCAAAACCAGAAACACAGACCTGAGATGAAAGTTAAACTCCTTCCATCCTCAACTACCAGATTTTATCAGCAGCATTTCCCTTCCAGTTCCAGAAACTCCTTCTGTTTGACAAGCTTTGTGTCCTTGGAATCATGGAATGGTTTGGGTTGGAAGGGGCCTTAAATCCCATCCAGTGCCACCTCAGCCATGGCAGGGACACCTCCCACTGTCCCAGGAGCTCCCAATGTCCAGCCTGGCCTTGGGCACTGCCAGGGATCCAGGGGCAGCCCCAGCTGCTCTGGCAATTCCATCCCAGCCCCTGCCCACCCTGCCAGGGAACAATTCCTGCCCAAGACCCCAAGATCCAGCCCTGCCCTCTGCCCCTGGCAGCCATTCCTTGGCTCCTGGCCCTGCAGCCCTTGGCAATTGTCTCTCTGCAGCTTTCCTGGGGCTCCTTCAGGCCCTGCAAGGCCACCCTGAGCTCAGCCCAAAGCTTCTCCTGGCCAGGCTGAACAATGGCAGCTGGGCCAGCCTTTGCTGCCAGCAGAGCTGCTCCATCCCTCTGCTCATCCTGGAGCCTCCTCTGGGCTCTCTGCAGCAGCTCCAGCTGCTCCCTGGGCTGGGGGAGCCCTGAGTGATCAGTTATGAGTGAATAAACCAGCAGAGAATTGTAACACCACTGAGGATTTGGATTAAGTTGTATCCATAACAAAATACTTACT